>NC_084469.1:26339792-28739792 GCF_027409185.1 Cynocephalus volans | reverse complement strand
GATGTCCTTAAGTCCATTTTACAACTCAACCTCAAATTCTTACTGATGTTCCCCATTTTACCATGGCAGGATTAGGAAAAGATATAAAGATGTCTCTGGAAATTTTTGCAGGTGGATTTCCGTAAATTAAAACATCCCCTTGTCAATTTACTTATGCAAATATTGCATATCTGAGTGTAATTTGGCCATTTTTACCGGTAGTGTTTCCTTTTTCTTTTTTCTCTCCTCCTCTTCACATCTCCATCTTTATCCATTCTACCAAGCAAAACATTTAAGGTGGGAGTTCTTAAACCTGGCTTCTGGGACTGTGAGCCTTATGAAGCTTGTTTGTAAAATTGTGTGTGCATTTTTCTAGGGAAAGTCATGGCTCTCAAAGAAATCTCAGGCACACCCCCCCCCCACACACACACACACTCCGAAAAAAAATTTTTTTTTTGAGAACCAGTGACTTCAACCTTATAACACCAAGGTCACGGGTTCAGATTCCCCTACCGGCCGGCGGCCAAAAAAACAAAACAAAACAAAAACAGTGACTGAAGGAAATCATAGTGAACCTTTGGCAAAAGTAAAATAACCTTCATTTCATGTTTGGTTCAAATAGAGGCAGTGACTTATTTTTCATTCATTAATGGCCAATTTTCTGAGTCCAGAAACCCCAAGACGTCCCACGTGTAACAAATAACCCAATGAGTTTGAAAAGCGAAAGCCTCCTGGGAGCGGGCCTAGAGGACAACTAAGAATGTAGGAGCTCCGTGACCAACGTGCCGTGGGGACTGGGGAGGTGACCTGTAGTCGCGGGGAGACTGGATCGCCGGCGGAGCAGTGGCTAGACGGCGTGTCCCCCAGCCCCACTCCCGTTCGCCCTCTGGGTCGCTGGGCGGTGGGAAGCTGGAGGGAAGGCAGCAGAGGGGCCAGGGCCTCCAGAGCCCTCACGGATGAGGAAGAGGGAAGGAGGGGGCGTGGTGGCGACTTCCGCCGGAAGACGGCCCCTCGCGCAGGACGCGCCGGTAGCCGCGGGCGACGGGGCGGGGCTTCGGCAGGCGGCGGCCGGGGCAGTGTGGCGTAGCGTTCCGCTGACAGGCGAGCCACGCCTCTCTCACGTCGCCGGGACCCTGAGCCGCTCTACTCTCAGCCTCTCGCCGTTTCGCGCTCGTTGGAGAGTCCCGCCTCTTCCCCTGATCCGCGCCACCCGGAGCACTTGGCGCGCTCAAGATCCGCCTCTTACGGAAGCCGAGGCGGACGGTCAGAATCCGGAAGGAAAACAATCGAGCGAGAGCGAGGTGTGACAGACTTGCCGCCCGAGGGACAGTTTGGGCCTGGATCAGCTGGGGCGGGGAGACGCTAGCCTGCCGGGCTCCCGCGTGGGAACAATGGAGGCTGTGAACCCGCGAAAGCCGACCGGGCCGAAAGCCATGAACCTCAGGTGAGGAAGACACCTGTGAGCAGGCCGGTCTGCTGCGGGCGGATCGCTGCCTCTGACCCAATCGGGGCTGCGGGACTGGGGGTGGAACCAGACTGGGAGAGAAGGGGTGAAGTCTACATCTGGTTTGGGGACCCACCCGAATTCTCCCAGGCCCGTGTCCATGTTGAGCCTGAGCCTCGCAATCCCCTAAACTTGGGCCACTGCGCTTGTTCCCACTGGGGAGCCCAGTTGCTTTCTGGAGGAGCTGTTTGAAGTTGAAGACATAGCAAGGCATTCTCCCCTCAGCTGTAGAGTAGAAATATTGTTCCTACTTTTAATCAGCACATTCATCGCGAGGTCTGCCTGATGCCCTTGTGACCTCCGGAAATCCGAAATCAGAAATCAGATTTAGATAAGATCCTTCAGGGAAGTGGCTTAGCCTGATTTCTTGCCTGCTCTTTCATGAGAAACAACGATAATCACCAACTTAGTGTAAGTCACGATGCATGTATTTGTTGCTAATCATCGGATCTGAGAATGGGGACAAGAAATCCCCATTTTTGTTCTCCATCCACTTAGAGCAGGTCCCTGGGAAAGCAAGGGGCCTTTGAGTAAAAGGGCTGTCTTCCTAAATCCTCTGTTGGACAGCAGGGGGAGATGTGAACAAATGAAGCATGTAATTTCAGGCTGAGTGCCCGGCAAGGTAGTTTTTGTATTGTTTATGTTCATAGGGAGGGGCAGGAAGTTGCTTTAAGCTGGCCAAGAATTTATTCAAGTTGTGATTTTTAGAACATAAACCTCTAGGAACAGGGTCTGGTGGAGAAGAGATGTTTGAGGACAACCCGCCCTCTTCTCCCACCTCCTTGTACCCTCTTTCATTCTACATCTTCAGCTGCTGCAGGTACTCCTCCCTATAGTGTATCTAGATTCACTTGAGGCTTGGTGGCTATTCTTGGTCTCTGCAGGGTCTGCAGATCCTGCCTGCTCTGTACTCAGCACAGTCTGGGTCTTCCTTGGAGGGTTGCTGTAACTATTCAGTTAAAGAGATCTGCAAGTCTCTCCTTTCTCTGAAGCTCTGACAGGATCCAGTGTTATTGAGAGCCACTGACCTAGTTCTCTTGCTTCCCTGGGACTTGTACGAAGCTTAGGTGGAGAATATTATCCAGCGAATGACTTTTCCCAAAAGAGGGTAGACTGTTGAGAGATGTTGAGAAACCCATTACTTAGACGCTTCTCCTTTGGCTCCCTGAAGTGGTTAGCAGAATTGGTTTTGCTCCAGCAATTGGCTAGGAGGGAGTGAGGAAAGGGAATGTGGTCGTTTATCTTTGTTATTTTTGAAATTTCCCTGTCCTCTAGTGCCAAGGCCTCTTACAAGGTGAAATCTGAACCCTCAGGTTCTTCCTGGTGGTCTTAGAAACCCCTGGATTGAGGAGTGGGAGTAGAAAGTTGCTGACAATCGCTGAGATGGGGATGGCTGTAGGAGCTGATGGGATTAATAAATCCCTGGCTATCCAGCCCCCCATCCCTTCCCTTGCCTGACCCAAAAGACTTTGGACTCCCTTTGGCAGCTCTACTAGTGTCAGCAGCAACAGTGCTGCCAGATGTGGACCTACTGTGGGCCTACATGGAGGAGCCAGTCCAGGGTGGGGATTTCTTGCTTCAGAGGACAAAGGTGAAGATGAAGGGCTTGCTATTTAGTGCCCCTATTCCCACCACCAGATGCAGAAACTTGCATTACCCATTATGACTGCAGTGGATTGTGGTGCAGCCATTAGCAGGCCTAGACTCTTGTTCGTTATCTGGACAAGGTCTTCTCCTTCCCCCATGACCTCCCTTTGCATTCCTTCCATAGCATACACGTTGTGACATGGAACGTGGCCTCAGCAGCACCCCCTCTAGACCTCAATGACCTGCTTCAGCTGAACAACCAGAACCTGAATCTGGACATATATGTCATTGGGTACGTGTCTGCAGTACCCCTTCATCCATCCCTATATGTGAGATGGGATAAGCCTAACCAGTCCCAAGTAGTCCCCATGGAGAACCACTGTAACCTATCCTCCCTTGCTCTGCAATCTGAAGGCTAGGAGTTTAGGCCTGCATTGAGGCCAGTCCCACATCTCTTATTCCGGGTCAGGAATGGCAAGGGTTTGGAGATCAGCAGCCAGGGGAGGGAGAAATCATGGTTATCAGAACCCAGGGCTTGAAAGTCTGTGAGCACAGTACTAAATGTCTGTGGCAGAGGTAGTACACTCCTGGTAAGGGGACAAGCCTCTGACCTGGGATGGTCAGTTTGCAGGAGATGAATGCTGGAATCATAAGCCGCCTTGCTGACACTGCATTTGAAGACCCATGGAGCAGTTTCTTCATGGATGTGCTTTCCCCTCTGAGCTTCATCAAGGTAATTTATGAGTTATGGACGATTGGGAAATGTCTCACCTCACTAACCCCCAGTCATTTGGTCTGAAGTGTTCCTCTTACTCCCACTCAGCCTTTCATGCTGTTTTCCATTTATTGAAAGGTTTAAACTTCACTTGCACCTGGCTGCCTGGGGCTCCTGCCTGCCTTGTGCCTTTCCAGGGTAGCCAGAGCTGATCTGGGACTCCAGAGGTTAGTTTAACCATAGATATTTGTTAGCTTGGAAGAATTCCTAGGGGAGGTACAGCAGCACTTATTAATACCTCAGTGCTCCCCTGCCCCAACCTCCAGTGTCTACTCACATGCCCAGCCTGAAATCTCTGAGTGTGGTAATAATTGCTACCTTTTAGCAAAGGCTTACTTGGTGTTAAGCATTATAAATAAGCTCTTTACATAACACTATTTTAAAATCATAACAACTCTCTTGTAATAGGGGTATTTTACAGCTAAAACCAAGGCTCAGAAGTCACACGGGCTATCTGAGATTTGAATCCAGGACTTTCAACTTCATAACCCACGTTCTTTACTACACTTTATTGCTATATTGGTAAGCTCTAAAACTGAAAAGTATACCATGGCTAGCCTGCTGGTATCAGAGGGTGTCCTCCAATCACAGGGGACATGCACCCCAAATTCCTAGGGGCCCAGAGCTTAGGGGAGAGGAGAATAGGTATAGTTGGAAAAGATGCTTAGGCTGAGGTACTAGAATACTTTGGGGAATCTTTAGAGCATAGGAGAATCCTCAGGAAGGCTCTGGCTTACTGGATCTTCACCTTACTGGATCTGCACACCTGAGGGATGAAACACACTCCCATTCAAAGCACCTAGTGCACGGGTTCTTGAAAGTACCAGAATTCCCTGTATTCCTTTCCCTGGGTGACTTGTTTTTCAGAATTAATTCTGTTACCCTTGTTTGCCTAAGGGTGCTGGGACAAGAGCTGTGTGTCCTTTCCAAGAGGGCAGAATGGGGAGGAAGGAATATGAGGTTTAATCCTCCTGCTGAGGCTAGAATATGCCAGCTCCTAAGCCCTTGGCTTCCTCCAGACCAAACCCAGGGGCCTCTTCCTGTAGATTTGGAGCTAGACCCTCATGGAGGGGCAGAACCACTTCTTTCGCACGAGCCACTCCCAGAGAGTGCAGGCCTCCTTGTGCCTTGGCTGACTGGCAAGGGATTGGTAGGATGGAACTGAGCCAAGGAAATTAGCTCAGTTTGTGGCAGAGACACAACCCATTCTACCCATGTGGCCTCCCAAGGCACCCAAAGTGGATGCCCTCTTTCCCCCAGCCAAGAATTGAGGTGGACAGGTGAGCCCTGTTTACAGCCTGTTCTTTGAATGGGGATTTGCCAGCCATTGCTGGAGAAGCCTGGGGATGACCCCCTTTGCCTGCCCAGAGTTCTCAGCTGCCTCCCACTAGTCCCTTCTTTAGCTCCTCCTACTTCATTTCCTCCAGCTGGAACTTCCACTAGAAGTCTCCTGCTTTTCACCAAAGCCCCACTCTTCCTCCCAGCCTGGCCCTGTCCTGCCCTCAACCCCATCTTCTCTGCCCCCCACTTCCCTGTTGCTCTTTCACGAAGTGGACTAGTGTCTTTGTGGTGGAGCCCAGTGGCCTAAACCTGCTCTGTGAGTTAAGATTAAACTTGAAACTATTCTTGAATCTTATCAGTTCCCTGGCTCCAGTCCCAACCCTGGAAGTCAGTCCCTTATAGTCCAGCCCTTCCCCCACTTCTGTTGTCATATATGCTGTGAATGGAAGAGACAGAAGACAGGGAGTAGAGGATGGGGTTGGGGACACATGTGTAGCAACTCTGGCAAATCTCAGGTTCTAATGCCTTCCTCATTCAGTCTTAGGTTTGGGGTTCCCCCTGCTTTGACTCCTGCATTGTGCTAGGGTTCCTGGCCTGCGGGATCAAGTTTCATAATTCCTGGAAGGCCCCAGTACATGCTCCCCACCCGGGGATTTCCTCCTTGGCCTCTGTACTTCATGCTCCGGAAATAGCTACTCGGGTGGTGGGTGTAGACAGCCTGAACCTGAGAGAAAGGGTCACTGGCTGTGGCCCATTCCCACCCCACCCCCTGCAGCCACAGATAGTAGGGATTTTGGCAGTCCTAGTCCTTTGATGTTGTTTTCCAGATAGTCCTGCTGGATCGTTAACCTCCCTGAATCTCAGTTCCTCATCTGCAAAACAGGGAGCAATTTCTTACAGGGTTGGCATGAAGATTAAGTGAGATATGAAGTACTTCAGTAGGTGTTAGCTATTCTCCCCAGCCTACGAGCATGTGTTCTCTGTACTCACTGCCATCCCCTGTACATTGCCTTCGTGGACATCCAACTGCATAGTCTGTAGGGTTTTCTTGAGACATTTTAATTTTTTTTTCACCGAGCTACAACGTGTTCAGAAAAGCAGAAATTAAAGATTTTTACATATATAAACACACCCGTGTTACCATCAGTCAGATCAAGATATAGAATGTTTCCAGCAGCCTAGAAGCCTCTCTCACGTTCCTTCCTGCATTTACTTTTAAGAATCCTTAAACCTGGGCCGAGCCCGTGGCGCACTCGGGAGAGTGCGGCGCTGGGAGCGCAGCGACGCTCCCGCCGCGGGTTCGGATCCTATATGGGAATGGCCGGTGCACTCACTGGGTGAGTGCCGGTCACGAAAAAGACAAAAAAAAAAAAAGAATCCTTAAACCAAAAAGTAACAGCTGTCACATAATCCTCACAGCATCTATGAGATATTAGTATTCCTGCTTTATCAATGAGAAAATAGGCTGAGAGACTTGACCAATATCAAATACTAAGAATCTGAGTCAGGATTTGAACACAGATCTACCTAACTTCAAAGCCTTAAAACCTTTAGCCACCATCGTATTTAGCCACATTCCTCTTTGAGGCCCTGGCCAGTGGGAGTCACAACCCAAGAGTACCCAGAGGATCTGAAGATGGCATCAGTGACGAGAGCACCTAGGCATGCATGGGGCTGGGACTGAAGCATCATTGCCTTCCTGATGGCATGGTGCCCTGGCAGCCTCGTCTTCTCTCCCCTCCACCCCCAGGAGGAGAAACTGAAACCTCAGCTCCCAGAAGATGTCATTTTGGCAGCTGAGGGGAAGGAAGGAAAGGAGTGAAACTCTGAGACTCAAACTGCAATACCATGGATCTTGGGGTGGGGCATTGCGTGTGGCGGCTCAGGGCTTTCCAGACCCCCTAGCACAGGCCTGGCAGGGATGTACCTGGCCTATGCAGTTTAATGAATGATCTCTCTGCTCTCACTCTCCTGCAGGTCTCTTATGTTCGCATGCAGGGGCTCCTCTTACTGGTCTTTGCCAAGTGTCAGCATTTGCCCTATATCCAGATCCTCTCTACAAAATCCACCCCCACTGGCCTCTTCGGGTACTGGGTAAGGACCGAGCTGTTGTCTGAGTAATGAGCTGGGCAAAAGAAAAAGGAAGTAAAATAAATCTTGGTACTCTGTCCAGCCCAGTGCTCTGCATACTCACTGTCCTTCCTCAGAGGGGACTTGGTATCCCTGAGAGACTCCAGGCTGGGTGAGCTGGGCTCTGTGCTTGGAGAGATTACCCTGGGAAGCTTGGCCTGTCCCTGGAAGATCCTAGGGGAGGTGAAAGTATCTCCCCTCAGGCCTAGGATAGGAATAAAGGGGAGTGTCCAACCCAGAGTAGCTTCTCACCCTTCTGCCCACCTGTCCTGCCAGGGGAACAAAGGGGGAGTCAACATCTGCCTGAAGCTTTATGGCTACTATGTCAGCATCATCAACTGCCATCTGCCTCCCCACATGTCCAACAATGACCAGCGGCTAGAACACTTTGACCGGATCCTGGAGATGCAGAATTTTGAAGGACTTGATATCCCCAACATCCTGGACCATGAGTGAGCCTGGAGCTGCAAACTGTCACCCCTGCCCTCTCTCCCACTCCAGCCCAGGCTGGCATCCTCTTCCTGGTCACTGCTCCCCAGCTAGAGTCAGTCAGTGCTCTGTCTCTCACCCTCTCCAGCTTCATCCCTGGTGCCCATCTACAGTCCCACCCAGCTCTTTCTGCCCGGGCTTCCCTTCCTCCAGCCCCTGTCCTGCTGAGAAACCCTGGACACTTCTGAACATCCCAGGTCAAGAACTTCATGGTCCCTAAGGCTACCAGAAGTGCTGTTTCTCAGCCTTTCCTAGTGGCTAGTTGAGGGAGAGAAAGGGAAGACTAGAGCCTGCTCTGTAATTGCCATGTGCCCCTCTGGGCTGGTCTCTTTGGCTTCAGTGGTGGTGTAGGAGCCATGAGAGCAGCCCCACTGGACCCATGCATGCCCTTGTCTTTATCTGATCCTCTCCTAGCATCTGGCTTCTCACCTGTCCCCTCCAGCTTTCCACTCTCTGGCAGCCCTTAGGTGACCAGGCCTGAGTCACCTGTTGCTCCCACATTCTCTGACTTCATCACAAATGCTCAGGTTGCCCTCCTTTCTTTCTGAAGCCTCATCCTCTGGATCGGAGACATGAACTTTCGGATCGAAGACTTTGGGTTGCACTTTGTTCGGGAATCCATAAAAAATCGGTATTACAGTGACCTGTGGGAGAAGGATCAGGTATCAAGTGAGGGGAGGGTCCCGAGGGGTGATCTGAGCCCATGGTGGAGGTCCATGTGAAATGTGCAGAGCCTTGCCTAGATTCCCTCCCAGCTGTTCTCCTTTTCCCAAAGGGGAGGTCAGGGGTCTAGCAGGGCTTCACGACTGGCAGTAGGGCACCCACTACTATCAGTGCCTGATCTTCCCCCAGAGAGATCTAATTCATGGTAGGCAGCTCCTCCCCTGGGTCTGTGGGTTAATGTTTCCAAAAGGATTCATCTGCTCTCCTTGGCAGGCGGGGAGCACTACTAAGGCAGCCATTGGGGCAGTGAGGAGGTGGAGTGGCATTGCTTGACTGTTGCCCCACTTGTGATGGCATGTGCTGATCCCTTGAATGGAAGGTGGTGCTGGGCCATTGGGTTGGGACTATTGGAGATGGAGACTGTGTCTTTATCTACAGCTCAGCATTGCCAGGAGACACGACCCGCTGCTCCGGGAGTTCCAGGAGGGCCCCCTGCTCTTCCCACCCACCTATAAGTTTGATAAGAACTCCAACGACTATGACACCAGGTGAGGAGGAATTAGGGGTCTAGTAGGCCCAGGAAGCAGGCCATGCCAGCCCTAGAGGCAGTGGGAGCTGCCTCAGAAAAGAAGTGTTAGGAAAGCGTGAATAGATCCAGCCATCACTTCTCAGGAGCAGTGCCTTGTGTCCCCTCATGAGGTGCTGACTGTGGAAGATGTCCCAGATTGTCCTCAGAAAGAGTGGGATGGAAAGCCGGTTCTAGCAAGGGCAGGGGAGACAGGGGGCAGGTAGGGCCAGAGGAGAGGGTGGAGGCAGCTGACTCCTGACTTAGGAAGGACTGCACTGCAGCATTCTGGGAATCCTGGCCCCCACTTCCCCTTCAGGTCCCCAGATGGGGCAGAAAGCTAGGCTCAGGCAGTTCCTGGTATTCAGTACCCCTGCCCCAGCCTGTGAGTGTATCAGATAGGATGTGAGAAGCTGAAGTAGTCAGTGAAGAATTTCATCATGGGGAAAATACAGAGACAGTGCATCTAGTATTTAGAAGCACAGCTCTGCTCCTCATAAGCAGTATGACAATAGACAAAATGTCTAAACCTCAATTTTGTTCTGTATAAAATAGGGATGGTAACAGTATATACCTGTTGGGGTTGAAAGTTGAATGAGAATTTGCACATGCTTAGCCCAGTGCCTGGCACCTGGTAAGGATGGGAGATAACTACTATTGTTTTTTAAGATTCATGTCTTCAGGTGGTAGTTTTACTGAAAATCTTTCTAAGAAGCTGAGAAAGAGCCAGGCAACCTCCAAAACCTGAAGCTTAGGCAGAGGGGCAAAAGAAGATCTGGCAATAATAGGTCTCTGACCCAATATAGGTCAAGGGCCCTAATCTCTTTGAAGAAAAGAAGAACCCTTTACTGGTATGGAGCTTTTTGTTTCACCTGGAACAGCTCCTTCATTCCTCCTAGCAGGACTGTCTCAGGAGGGAGGCGGGAGGTGGCTGCAGGGCAGCCCTGGCCTTTGGGATTTAGGAAATGTATAGGCATCTCCATAGCCAGCCCGGGGCAAGAGGTGGGACTGCAAGCTTAGTTCTGTTTATTAATTTGTTTGTTTGTTTGTTTGTTTGTTTTAATGGAGAGGGCACGGCTGACTGGTGTGGTGAACCAGACCCTTGACCTTGGTGTTACAAGGCTGTGCTCTAACCAACTGAGCAACCGGCCAGCCTCAAGCTTGTTTCTGGAAGTAGTATGGCTGAGCCAAAATGTCCCTGCTGGTCCAGCCCGTGGCTCACTCGGAAGAGTGCGGTGCTGATAACACCAAGGCCATGGGTTTGGATTCTGTATAGGGATGGCCCGTTCGCTCACTGGCTGAGTGTGGAGCTGACAACACCAAGCCAAGGGTTAAGATCCCCTTACTGGTCATCTTTTTAAAAAAAAAAAAAAGTGTCCCTGCCAAGGAAAGAAAGAGTGAGTCATTTCAGGAGAGGGGATAAAGATGGGGTGGGGTTATGGCCAGAGCAGTGCACAGAAGAAGAGGCAATGAACAGAGGAAACAGCCCAGCCTGAGCCACAGAAAGGAGGTAAAAGGGCAGTCTCTTGCTGGCTAGCTGGCCCAGGTCCACAGCTGCAGGGAGCCTATCAGTCTCCACAGCCGTCCATTGGAAATGAAAGTCATCATGGAAGCTCTAAGGCCTCAGTGGGACCTCTACCAATTGACTTCAAAACCTCACTTGCCAGCAGGAAAAGAGCTGCTGATAGGCCATGTTGGCAGGTGTTCCTTCCCCCCAGGGCATGGTAGACTAACAGGAGACTAGAAGTTTTTGCACACAGCTGGGTCTGGGCTGCAGTTGTCAGGGTCTGACAGGGTAGAAAGGCTCAGAGATGCAAAGGACTTCCCCAGGTGGCTCAGCCAGTGAGTGGCAGAGCTGGGGCTCAGACCAGTCTCGACTCTGTAGCCCACAATGCTTCCCTCAAGCCCATAGTGCCCTTGCATTCATAGCCAGTCTTGCCAGTAAGCAGCAAAGAGGGCAGGACAGCAAATGCTAGCTAAGGAGGAAACAGATACTTATTTCCACATAATAGTAGTTCATTGTGATTGGCATCATCCAGCACTTACCATGTGCAAGGCATTGTGCGAAGGGCTTTGGCTGCTTAATTCTTACCATATCTTCATAGGTAGACACTGTTATTGACTTTTTACAAATAAGGAAACTGAGTCTCATGGACTGTCTAAGTAAGGTAATAACATACTTAGTGTTCAAGCAAGATTTGAACTCAAGTCTGTATGTTTCCAGACCCATGAGCTTTCAGTAGTCCTTCCCCTTGCCTGGAGCCCAGGAAATGAAGGAATGTCTGGGCAGGAACAGGGGACATCATAACAAATATTCCTGGCTGTGGCCAAGGCCCAAAGGCAGCTGGGAGTTCCTGTGGTGGGCAGGGCCTGAGCCCACATGGGGAACAGAGACATTCCTGTCTAATCAAACTGTTATTCATTCTTGAAAATTCAGTTCAGACATCATTTCTCCTAGGAAGCCTTCCCATTACCCTTCCCCATCTCACTGAGAGTTCCTCTCCTGCCTCTGTGCTGCCACCAAGCCTTGCACATACCATACTTTCAATGTTGTTGTTTTTAAACATAATTAATTATACATATTTGTGGGGTATAGAGTCGAATATCTATACCTGTGTACAGTGTGTGATGTGCAAATCAGGATAATTAGCATGTTCATCATTACAAAATGTAATCATTCCTGCTGTTCAGTGTTGCTCTTAAAACACAGTGTGCCTTTCTTGCTGTACTCTGAATGCCCAGAGAGTAGAGACTGGATCTGATTTATGACCATCCCTGGCATGTAGCAGAGTGCCTAGCATATGTTTGGATTGGGAGCTTGAGAAGACAAAAGGAAAAGACATGGTATTTAAGGAGCAGCCAGTCTAGCAGAGGGACCCACCCATGGCAAAGAGATCCAAATAAACACTATCAAGCCCAGAAGTTAGCCCATAGAAGGTTTCTAGAACTCTGTGCAGAAGTGTCAAAGGAAGGGCCGGCCCGTGGCTCACTCGGGAGAGTGCGGTGCTGATAACACCAAGGCCACGGGTTCGGATCCTATATAGGGATGGCCGGTTAGCTCACTGGCTGAGCGTGGTGCTGACAACACCAAGCCAAGGGTTGAGATCCCCTTACCGGTCATCTTTTTAAAAAAAAAAAAAGAAGAAGAAGTGTCAAAGGAAGTTGGAGTGAATGGTAAGGAGGCGGACAGCTGAAGCCAGGAGGGGTCAAGCACACTTATTTCAAGGAGAGTATCTTGAAGGAGGCAGCAGAGTTCAGCAGAAAAGAGAAGGGCAGGCAATCCAATCAGTCAGCAGCACTGATGAGGGGACTTTGAGGGGAGCCTGACCCAGCAGAGACCCTGGCCTTTCCCAGCTGTACAAAGTGACTGAGTGATTTGTGTGCAGGGTATGGTATGCAGCTTTGACCAGCCACTGCCATGTCCTCAAGCCAAGATGTAATGAGAAACGAATCAGCTCCATTACAGGGGAGGGTAAAAGAGCTAAAGGCAGGATGGGAAATCCTGTTAAAGTCAGGGATTGAAGTAGAGTTTTGTTACAGTTGCCATTATGAACCCAGATAACCCCTCTGTAGGCAATGAGCAGAGGATATTATAATCAAATCTAGTTAAACCCAAGTGCCTGATGGGTTAACCATGGTCAGAGTTCAGTGAGACATAAACAAAAGCCATGTATGGGGAGCTGAAGGGAAAATGCTTTTGGACCCAGAAATTGAACATATCACTACTTTGGGGTCAGTAAATTGGCTCAGTGTTTCAGACTGTTAGGTCAAGAGAATCTTGTGAGTTACTTGGTTTTAATCTTTCGAAAGTAAAGGTTTGCTAATTCACCTCCAGAAACGATTACTTTTATTTATTTATTTTTTTTGGTGGCTGGCCAGTATGGGGATCTGAACCCTAGACCTTGGTGTTACCAACACCATGCTCTATCCAACTGAGCTAACCACCAGTCCTAAGAAACAAGTCTTGTACTCAGTCACAACCATTAAGCCAAAAAGCATTGGTGAGGCCTCACCTGGTAATAGTGCACACTGTGAGATAGTTCATACTGTTGTGAATGGATTACAAGGTGGCTAGTTGTAAGAGACAGTGGAGCACAGTGGAAGGAACATGGACTTCATAGTCAGCAGACCTGGGCAAACATCCAGCTTCCACATGGACAGAGTAGCCTCTTTGAACTTCAGTGTGTCCTCCCATAGAAGGAGAAAAATGTGACCTGTAACACAGTATTGTTGGAAAGATTAGAACAGCCCATGAGACACCTATCACCGTGACTAGTGCACAGAAGGACCCATTATTTGTTTTTGTATGTATATATGTATGTATGTATTCATTCATTCATTCATTTATTCATTTAGTTTGGAGGCTGGCAGGTACAGGGATCCAAACCCTTGACCTTGGTGTTATTAGCCCCACGCTCTACCAATGGAGCTAACCAGCCAGCCCCACACCCAATTTTTAGCTCTTATCATTAGAAATGGGGAGCTGGGAGGAAATTTGTAAGATTTAATTTGTGCACATTTATTTTGTTTATTTGTTTCTTATATTTTGTTTGTCAGACAAGTGCCTCAAGAACCTCGTTGGTCCTGTTTATCATATTCCCAGTTGCCTTGTTATATAATAAGGGTTGATCAGTAAATCTTGGTTGAAAGAATAAACAATACAGGTGCCCAGTGATGAGCCTGGACCAGGCCATGGAAAAGGAGAAAAGGGGGAGGCTGAGAGGTCCTGAAGAGGAAGGAGAGACACTGTGGTCAGGACAAGGAGAGGATCTTGATGTGAAGTTTAAGCTCTTAATCATCATAGGGAAGTAGGGGGAAGGGAATGCTTTGAAAGAGAGAAGGTGCATTAGTATATTACCAATTTTTAAGCATTGTTAGACACCTAATGTCTAAGGAGAGTTCAGGGATTTGGTGTCTGTAGTCTCTGGAATGGGAATGCCACATTCCCATGTCCTCTGAACACTCCTCAGAAGAGTGAAAAGTTGGAAACAACCCAAGGAGTCCATAAGCAGACCATGGTTTAGCCAGTTACCACTTCTTGACCACTCCTTTGACATGCCTTAATTTCTTTAATCCTCATAATTGCTCTTTGAAGTAAGTACTCTTATCACCCCATCTTACAGTTGAAGAAACAGGTTTAGAGAGGTGAAGTCACTTGCCCAAGGGCACTTAGCTCTTAATTAACAGTACAGAACCTTCCCCCAACTGATCTCTGATTCTAGAGTCTGAGTTCACCACTGTGATACCATTCTCCTCAATTGCTGGAATTCTATATTGCTGTTGAAGTGACAACAGTACACTCAAAATGTTTATTTAAAATAGTAATCGAAGGGCTGGCCTGTTAGCTCAGTTGGTTAGAGCCCAGCCTTATAACACCAAGGTTACAGATTCAGATCCCTGTACCAGCTAGCCACCTATATATATATAGTAATCGAAGGGCTGGCCAGTTAGCTCAGTTGGTTAGAGCACAGTGTCACAGCACCAAGGTCAAGGGTTCAGATCCCTGTACCAGCCAGTCACCAATGAATGAATTAACAAATGAATAGTAATTGAGTGTTTCAAGCTGATTACAAGTATATGGAACTGTATGCGTTAAGATTAGATGGGCATTTTTGAGGAGAGAGAAGAGCTTGGAGATTTTTGGTTAGTTTGGGCGGTTATTGAGTACCTGTGTGCCAGGATCTGTACTAATGTTGAGGATACACAGGAGACTCCAAGAGCAGTCCTTGCCTTCAGAGTTCACACACTAATTGATGTGTTGACTGAGAAACAGAAAATTACAATATAATGTAATTGTGTAAGTACTGGCATAAAATGCTTTGTAAATCAGATTCCTGTACTGGCCAGCTGCCAAAAATAAATAAAATAAAATGCTCTGAAAGCAGAAATGTAAGTTCAGGGATGGCTTTATGACAAAGGCAGTGTTGGAATTTAGACTCTTCCTGGTGAAGAAGGGTGTTCCAGGCAGCAAAAACAGCAACAGCAAAGGTCCAGGGGTTTGAGAGAGTGAAGGGTTAGGTAGGTCTGAGGGGTCTGGGGAAGTGGTGGGAGATAAGGTAGGACAGAGATGGGGGGAGATGTTGGTCACATTCCCGAGCCCTTTGAAAGCCCTACTTGAGAGACTTGAACTTTATTCTGGAGGCAATAAAGACCCCTTAAAGATTTTAAAGTATGGAATCATCTGATCAGGCTTTACTACTCTTTCGATTTATAGAGAAAGGAGATCTTCCACCAAGGGGGAGGAACCCAGAAACATCAGCTTTCCCCCATCCCTAGCCCCCCACTGATTCTAGGACTCAGAGCTGGTTGTTTCCATTTTGAGGGTGGGACCTGGAAGTCCAGCTGGCTTAGAGAACACCCCAGAGGGTGCTTGGGCAGGGCTAGGTTCAGTGTCAGAGACTTGTCTGTCTTTGGGCAAGTTCAGTTACCTAGAGGAGGAAAGCACTTTGTCTCCAAAGGCTGTACAGCCTCTCTCATGCTCCTCAGAGAAACTGGTAAGAGGAGAACAGGTGGGAGGTCTCTCAGTTGACTCTTGAGAGCAAAGAATCATAATGGCTGGTGTCTGTAGAGAGCTTATTTTGAACCAAGCATGTGCTAAACATTTTATGTACTTTTTCTCATTTAATCATCTCGGCAACTCTGTGTGGAAACTTCTATTATTATCTCCATTTTACAAATGAGGAAGCTTAGTCCTAAGAGGGGCTGGCCTTGTGGTTGAGAGCACGTGCTCTGTGGTCATGCTACCTGGCCTTGAATACTGGTGCACTACTTAATGGCTGTGTGACTTTGAGAAAGTTACTTCTCTTCCGCAATTTTCTGTACTAGTCTGTTTTCTGTTGCTTATAACAATACCTGAAAGTGGGTAATTTATATATATATATATGTTGGGAGGGGTTAATTTATAAAGAAATGAAATTTATTTCTTACAGTTTTGGAGGCTGGGAAGTCCAAGGTTGAGGGGGAACATCTGTGAGGGCCTTCTTCCTGGTGGGGACTCTGCAGAGTCCTGAGGCAATGCAGAGCATCACATGGTGAAGGGGACAACTGTGTTTTTTTGTTTTGTTTTGTTTTTAGTATGTTCTAAGATGTGAAGCAGTTGGGGGTGAGGGGGAGAGGGGAAGGGGAAAAGGGATAGGGTAGGAGGAGGTGGAAGGGGTGGGCATGATCAAGGCCTGTGGCACCCCCCTCATTCCAGCAGGGGAACCCAGGGGGCTTCCAGCAGTGGCTCAGTGGTCATTGCTGAGCTGGATGCAGATGTTGGGGGAGGCATGGTTGAGGCCCTCAGTCCCCCTAATCCCGGGAGCCCGAGGCACTTGTGGCAGTAGCTCAGTTGTCACTGGGCTGGATGTGAATGTCGGGGGGCATGGTTAAGGCCCTCAGCCCCCCACCACCCTGGTTTGGGAGCCTGGGGTGCTTCCAGTGGTGACTCAGTGGTCTTTGCTGGACTGGATGCAGATGGGGGGCTGCATGGCTGAGGCCCTTGGCCCACCCAACCCCAGCTTGGGAGCCCAGGGCACTTATGGTGGTGGCTTCTTGGTCATCACTGGGCTGGATACAGATTTGCGGGGGTATGATTGAGGCCCTCAGCCCCCCCACTGCCCTGGCTCAGGAGCCCAGGGTGCTTCTGCTGGTGGCTTAGTTGTCTTCTCTGGGCTGTATGCAGATGTCCCCAGGGCGTGGCTGAGGCCTTCAGCCCCCCACTTCCATGGCTTAGGAGCCCTGGGTGCTTCTGGTGGTGGTTCAGTGGTCATCACTGGGCTGGATACAGATTTGCGGGGGTGTGACTGAGGCCCTCAGCCCTCCACTGCCATGGCTTAGGAGCCCTGGGTGCTTCTGGTGGTGGCTGAGTGGTTATTACTGGGCTGGGTGTGGATGTTGGAATGGTGTGGCAGAGGCCCTTGATGACCCCCAACTCAGCTCAGGAGCCTGAGGCACTTCCAGTGGCAGTTCAGTGGTCGTTGATAGGCTGGAAGTGGATGTTGGGGGGTGTGTGGCTGAGGACCCAGGCTTAGGAACCTGGGGCACTTCCAATGGCGGCTCAGTGGTCATCAGTGGGCTAGATGCAGATGTCAGGGTATGTAGCTGAGTCCCTTGGTCTCCCAACACCCTGGCTCAGGAGACTGGGGCACTTCCAGTGGTGGCTTGGTTGTCACTGGGCTGGCTGCGGATGTTGGGGGTGTATCTGAGGCCTTTGCCCTTCCCCCACCCCCGTTTGGGAGCCCAGGGGGCTTCCAGTTCTTCTAGGTTTTATAGGTGTTCTTTGGTGGTTTTAGACCTTTACTGGTTGATAACAGAACTTTATCTCTGATCTGTAGGTGTTTTGTTTTTTCTTTCAGTTCTGTGTTGGATTTTTAGCTACCCCCACCACTTAAACTCTGTGCTAGAACTAATTTGTTGTCCTTTGGTTACTTCTAAAATGGGCAAACTTTCTGTGGGAATCAGCACTTGAGCCCTGTGGTTGAGCTAAATTGCTGCTTTGCTGCTGATTCCCTGGGAAAGGTTTTTTGTGCAGCTCAGGTTTTAATTGTTGGCCTCGTACGCACTTCCGGGTCTTTTGAGGTCCGGTATACCCAGGTTGTGTGGAAACTCTCGTCTGTGCCTAAGTCTTTTCAGCAAACTGCATCCCTTGCAGTTCTATATTCCTGACCAGTCTCCATTGAGTGGGCCTGTGCTAATTGGAGAGCAGATCACCTGTCCATGGTGCCCCAATGTTCCCCTCGATGGGCATGTCTCTCCCACCCCCCCCACTCCAAACACTTCCCATTGGGCAGGCCACATGCCAGTCGCTTGTGATGACTCACTGGCCTCTGAGTAGCTCCTTTTTTCAGTTGTCTGTGGCCTCTTGCTCCTATGTGGGTCCACAGGAACCCTGATAGCGGTCTTGCAGGACTGGGGGCCACCAAGGCCTTCTTCTCCCCTGCAGCCTCCAAGCAACTTCATACAAAGAGCACAGCTGTGGCTTTTGTCAGCTTTTGCTCTGTGTGCTCACCAGGGCCAGCCTTGATGTGGCCAGGACTCAAAACTGTCGGAGCAGTCCTTTCTTTCTCTCATCATGGCTTCTTCTTCCCTCATGAATTCTGTAGGTCTCCTCCTCTTCCTCTGAGTTCTAGTGGCCCCAGCTTGGCAGTCATTGCTTTTTAATAGTTATAAATTGTTTGATTGTAGGAGAGGGTGACACTGGGTACTATCTATTCTGCCATCTTTTTTTTTTTTTTTTTTTTTGTCTTTTTGTGACTGGCCACACCACACTCAGCCAGTGAGCGCCCCGGCCATCCCTATATAGGACCCGAACCCGTGGCGGGAGCACCACTGCGCTCCCAGCACCACACCCTCCCGAGTGCGCCACGGGGTCGGCCCTATTCTGCCATCTTGATCAGAAGTCAAGAGTGTGTTAACATGCTTACTTGTTCTCCTCATAAAGCCATTAGTTCCATACCTATGATAATACATTTATCCATTAACTCATTATTTCATAAATGGATTAATCCATTCATGAAGGCAGAGCCCTCACAATCCAGTCACCTCCCAAAGGCCCCATTTTTCAATACCATAGTCTGATTTCCCACCCTCTTAATGCTATTACAATGAGGATCAGCTTCAATATGAGTTTGGGGGGACATTCAAACTATAGCACTCCACCAAATATTCTAATTCTAATTCATTGCTCTTAAGTTCTACATTCCATAAAGCCCTTGGGCATGGACATGGTTCAAGTTCTTTGCCAGTCTATAACAAGGGTGACCTTTGCTCCAACTTCCAATAAGCTCTTCCCCATTTCCATCTGAGACCTCAGAATGGCCTTTACTGTCTATATGTTTCTGTCAACATTCTGGTTACCACCACTGAACCAATTTTTAAGAAGTTTAAGACTCAACTTCCCCACCTGTAAAAGAGTGAATGATAATCAGTACTCTGTAAAGAGTACTGATTACAAGCATGTAGTAAACATTCCCTAAATGCTTCCCTTCCTTTTCCTAAGGTCACACTGTTAGTAAGCAGGGAAGCCAAATTCAAGCTCAGGTCTTTCTAATTTCAAAATCTAAACCTTAGCTTCTTTAATCTAATGCTGCTTTTATTCAGAAAAGAAAAGCTTTGAAATGGAATGTTTCTGAGTCACAATTTGACTAATAAAAATATGGGCTAGACAGAGGGTCCTTGGCTAAGTTTGACAAAGGCCAGCATACCTTTGATTCTGTTGGGAAACCTGGGTTTCTCTTGGGAAACAGCCGTTATTAGACCTCGGAATTAGGGGCTCCTCCAGCAAGCTCATGGGGGCTCATTCCTGCTCTCATGTCAACCCTTTCTTCTCTCCATTCTTTCTCTTCCCCCACACCCAGTGAGAAAAAACGCAAACCTGCATGGACCGACCGCATCCTGTGGAGACTGAAGCGGCAGCCCCAGGCCAGCTCCCACACCCCCAGTCTGCTGGCCCCCCTCTTCTCCCTGTCTCTAAGGAGCTACGTCAGCCATATGATGTACAGCATCAGTGACCATAAGCCTGTCACTGGTACCTTTGTCTTGGAGGTGAACCGGGTTGCCTGACACTTGGCAGAGGAACAGCTATGCTGGGCCACATCCCCAAGCTCTCCAGGCCAGGTTCTAGTGTCAGCCAATCCCCCAGGGGAGACCTGTAGGAGGACATGATTGCTTTTCCTCCCAGGTCAGGTATCCCAGCTCTTCTTAGGAACCATTGATGGCTCTGTCTGTCAAAAACGTGTTCAAACCCTTTGTGAATAGGTTTCCATTTCCTCTCCCTTGGGGCTAATGAGTTCCATTACACTTATTACCTACTGTGTGAAGTAGGATTTCCTTTTATTTGCCCTAAACCCTCTGGATCAGATTGCAAAGGGAGCTCCCTGCATTCTTGTATCTTGCCATCTAATGACCAAGGCAGTGTTTACCTCCTTCAAGCTGCTGGGTGCTCCCTCAGCCTTCACGTGTTCATACTGGTTTCTCTGTCCTTACACCATTGTGCCCTTCCACGTTCTTACAGCTGTTCTCACCAGAGCATCCCCTCACAAAATTGGATTTGGGACTTAGGGTGAGAAACCCTGGAGGCCTGAGAGCAGCTGCCTGGCTTCTTTCTTAAACCTCTCAGCAACTTGCCCATTCTCCCCCATTCCTCACCCCCCAGCACTTGGCTGCTTATGTTACCCAGCTGGCTCTCAGCCCCATTCTCCCTGGCAGGGCCAGCCACCCCCCTGACAGGCCTTTGGCCCTTTCTCTTCCCCTCTAGCCAGCCAGGGCAGCATAGTGGAGTTCTGTGCACACACCCCTCCCCACCTTGGGTGCCTCTCTTCCCCGCACTGTGCTGGGGAGAACAGCCAGGAACAGTTGCCTCAAGACAGAATGATGCTCTGGGATTTCAATTCCCTTCCCACCCCTGTGTGTAGCTGAAGCCATTGGTATCTGCCCCGCTGATCACCCTGATACCCGAGGACCTGTGGACCATGGAGAACATGTTGATCAGCTATTCCTCAGCCCCAGACTTCCTCAGCAGCCCCTGGGACTGGATTGGACTGTACAAGGTGATGTGGTGGGCAAGGGTGGGAATCCACCAGCAACAGCCTGGTTTATCCCTCCTGAGGGCTCACAAGAGCTGGGCAGAGACACTGAAGAGCTCACCCTTGTCCACTCCAGGGATTCTTTCCGACCTAGGGACTGGCACTGAAGGGAGGGGGACGTACAGTGTGATGGGCAGCACCAGCAGTGAGACTATCCTTTCCTTAGGACTTGCTCTAAGATCCTCTGTCCTCCCTGACCACTGACTGCCCTATTCCCCCCTCCCACAGGTGGGGCTGCGCCATATTAATGACTATGTATCCTATGTCTGGGTCGGGGACAACCAGGTCTCCTCCAGTGACAGCCTGAACCAGGTACATCTCTAGCAGGTGGGCTTCCATGAGCACTCCTCTGTCTTCTGGAAGGAACAGAGTGCTGGACTATTGTTGCTGAGAGCTGGGTAGGGCCCAGAGCTGTAGAGCTGACCCCTTTCCTGTCCATTTTCTTCTCCAGGTATACATCGATATCAGCAATATCCCTGAGACTGAGGATCAGTTTCTTCTCTGTTATTATAGCAACAATCTGCATTCTGTGGTGGGGATAAGCAGACCCTTCCAGGTAAGGGATGCTGGTGGGGCAAGGGGGAGGGTTTCACAGAGGATATGAGCCCACCGTTCCCTGAAGCCACAGGCCTAGGAGCTGAGCCATACCCATGGAACCACATCAGCTGCGGAATGAGAGTGATGGAAAGGCATGGAAGAAGGCCTGCTCTTCCCCCTTCTGCCACCTGTTTTATTCCTGCAGATCCCGCCTTGCTCCTTTTTGAGGGAGGACCCACTGGGTGAAGCCCAACCACAGATCTGAACTGTGATGGGAGTGAATCCAGGGCAGAGGCCAGAACTGGCAGCCAGCTCTGCTTTACCACTGCCAGGTGTGCTGGGGCCCAGCCCAGTCCCCTGCAGAGGCAGCCAAATACCCTTCATGTACCCACTTCCCAGAGTGAGCTCTAGCCAGACTCTTTTCTTCTTTCCAGTCCAGATTTCTGGAATTGGCCACTTAAATACAGGTTGTTGTTGCTGCTATGTGGGTGAAACCAGTTAGTTTGTCAACAGTGAAGACTTGGGGACAGTCCACCAGATGTGGAAGGACCCTCCAGCCTGAATGTCATTTCTTGATTTCCCCCCACACATCCTTCCAGTCCCGCCCAAGCAGTCCTGCCAGGCACATGCCCCATCTGGCACAGGCCTGCATTCTTGTCACACCATTCTGGGCCTCAGGCTGCCTGGGAGGGGGAGATGCTCACATTTGTACAGGCTCCATAGACTGGTTGGCACAAACAGCATTGAGTTCCAGGAGATTTGGCATCTCATAGCTTGTTCCCATAAGGAATAAGCAGAGGGTCTGGGATCCCTGCTTTCAACAGAAGCAGTATGACTAAGTGGGTGGCATGAAGGGGTCCCTCTACCCAGGCTCTTATGTAGTGGTTGTGAGCAGGTTAATGAGGGTCTTTCTGCAGCACAACCTTCCCCAAACCCCATGCATAAGTCTGACCCAGGAAGTTTCAGGGCCTGAGAAGAGAGAATTGGAAATGACCCAGGTTAGCTTCTGCTGGTGGGTCAGGCCCCATGCCTCCAATCTGCCTTCTTAGAAGGGTTGACAAGTGGCAGAAGAGCTGCAGCCACAGACTTTCCCAGGAGGTTCTTGCCAGATCAAGCTCATCTAACCCAACCTTGTCTGGAGTCACTAGCCAGAAACTGCTCCTCTCTCTGGATCCCCCAGGACCCAGAAGTTGGGGCAGTCAGAAAGGAGAGCCAGGATCAAGACATTTTGGAAAATTTGGCCCTGAGGGTCTTCAGGGAGCACCCTCCAGGCACTGTGCGGATACTGCCTGTCCCCACTCCAGACACTCACCTCCTGCCAGTGGTGACTCAATGGCCTTTCTCCCAGGAGAAGACACCTCAGGAAGCCTGCTCAGTGATTGTCATGCCCATCCTATGACCTGAGATTGAGAGTCACTCCAATTGCTCTATGTTCTACACTCCACCCTGGAGCCATGTATATCAAGAACTGTCTGTCCCCTTGGCTTCTAGCAGGCTGTGGCTACCTGTGTTCGGTGTCTGTTACATTGGAGGATAATTAGAAATATTGCTTTTATACTTGTGTATGGTTCTTTGATGATGGGGGTGAGGGAGGCACATGGTGATGAGCCCAGAACTCCTTGCTAGACTCCAGGGACAAGGGCCCTCTAGATCCAGACTAGACTTTCGGTGTCGGGTTGGCAGATGTGGCCAGGATGGGAGTAGGATGGGTTTCTGCAGTGGTGACCCTCTGGATCCCTGGCCCAGGTGGGGAATGCCATCTATGCTGTTGGGTGCTTAGTTTACTCTGCTGCTAAGTAGAATGGATTTCTTGGAACTGACAACCCTTGGAAAAGGTGCTTACTGTGCTCTTAGTGTCCACCCCTCCTCACCCACCACTCCCTCAAACCCTAGTCTTGTGCCTTGTTACTGGGTTAAGCTGTCCAAAGTGTCACCATCTTTTCTTTCTGTCTCACTTCTCCCCAGATCCTTCCTGCTAAGTTTTCCCCCATGGTAACCGATCCCTTCCCCCAACACACACACCTAGGGAGATGTGAACCCCCTCACTTGCCTACCTTGTTCCTTCTCACATGCACAGCCATCATGGGTGCTCCCAAATAGCACCCTTCATCTGGCAGACAGGGAAAACAGAAGTGGTGTGATCCCTCCAAAGTTACACAAACAGCTGTGGTGTCATGCAGGAATAGAGTCTGGAGACCTGGGTTTGATTCAGAGTTCGAACCTCCCCAACATACAAAGGAGTCTCAGTTGTCTGTAATGTACAAATCTTGTACCTATTCACAAGATTACCGCGAGAGAACAATTGCAAAAAACTACTAATAAAGCACTGTGCCCACCTCCGCATTCCGATTGATGTAGCCCTGTTGCTGAATCTCTCTTGGGTCTCTCAACTCCAGGGGTCCCCCTGTTTCTCCTCCACATGCTTACTTCTCCCCTTCCTGCACTCAAGTCTTCACACACCCCTGCCCCTGCCTCTGTTGCAGGGCCCCTCCTTGCCTGGGAGGGGTGAGTCCAGCAGTGACTGAGAGGCGGAAAGGGGACGGGGGAGTGCTCTCCCTCCTCTTGGCCCCAGTCAGGATATGGCCGCTCTGGGCCCACCCTTGACCCGCTGGATGGAAACAGGAAATATGTGAGACTTGGTGTGCACCACTCTCTGCGCCTGACTCCACAGCTGATAAGGGCCATTGTGTGGCCACAGGGGATGAGCCTGCCCTGGATAGATGTGCTTCCTGGAGGAAGGAAGGAAGCTTTGCTGGCCTTTCCTGGGCGGGGGAAGCTGTAAGGAGGAAAGGGAAGGGTACCTGGGGGGTAGGTCCCTGCCAATGGGCTATCAATGCCAGCACAGGCCCACTGGACTCCAGCCCCTCCCGTGCCAGCCTCTCCCTCTGGAAAGGTCTGTTTCCCCCATCCACTTCCCTGTTCTCACTTCCTATAAGGAATGGCTGGAGACTAGAGGACTCAGTTCCAGGCCAGGAAAGTGTCAGCGATGATTTACCAACAATAAAGATAGAAAACCAGGAACATTAGGGGTGAGGGGCAGTAGGGGGTACTGTTGAAAAGAAGCAAACAGCGAGAAGTTGCCCACACCCAAAGTACCCAGGCAGTAACCTTCTGAGTGTTTGAGATTCCATGTAGGATGGGACTCCTCACAGTGTCCTCCTGTGTCTCCTGACAAGCCCCTCTGCCCACCATGGCCAGCCCTTAGCAGCACTGGCCTCTAAAATTCCATGGGCTCACCTGCTGCTGTGGGAGGCAGCCAAGCTGGGGGGATGGCAGGGGGGGCAGTGCCTATTGTGGGATCCTGTTGGCTTAGGAGAGAATGTGCTCTCTGGTTTGGGCTCCTCTGCTGATACGAGAGAGTGGGCGGTGGGAGAGACCTAGTCATAGAGCTGCTCCGGGGAAAGGCCTCCTACTCTTTGACCTGGAGTCCAGGGTCCCCCATGGGTGACTGCATCAGTTACTCTGGTTACCTGGGACAACAAGCATTTCCTCCATCCCTCAGCCCCTCCTCTTCCTGCCCCAACCCTCTGGGCCAAGAGGCCTCCCAATCAGACCTGGACTGCTCCAGCTGTGTCCTGAGGAGCTGGACCGGTCACATCCCCTGGGGCTGGAGTTGAAGCAAAACCAAGTGGCCATCTCGGCGTTAGCCCATAGATTCCTGGTTCCTGGATCGGCCGGAGCCAGTGGGTGGGCAGGCAGCTTTCGCTCAGAGGTCCCAGTGCTCAGTGCTCAGCACACTGGCTCTCTACAGGCGGAATGGCACTGCAAGTGGAGCTGATACCCACCGGGGAGATCATCCGCGTGGTTCATCCCCACAAGTCCTGCAAGCTTGTAAGCTGGGATGCTCTGGGCTGGGAGGAAGGATGGCAGTGTCTCCGCAGGTAGACACTGGCAACCCCCTTTCAAGCAAACCCTCCAGAGAGAAGTGAAGAATGGCGGTGGTGGGGAGGGGTTCCTGATCCATGGTGGGGCAGGAACCGATTGGACAAGAAGAGGTAGGAGGAAGGAAGGGGTAAGGGTTTAAGGGCAACTAGAAGCAGGATTCTTCAAAGCAGAAGTCTGGGTTTGAGTCTCTGCTCCAGCTCCCTGGACTTCAGTGGTCTGGGCTATGAACTGGGTGTAACAAGCAGGTGACAGGGCTGCTCTAAGGACAGAGGACTAGTGCATGCAGACCTCCAGGCGCATAGCACATGCTCGGTTAATGCCTCTCTTTTCCCATATGGCCCGCGAGACTGGGACTATCCGACTCAGAGCAATAGCGTGGCCGGGGAGGTGGGTGGAGGAAGAGAGGTAGTTAGAAATGGGGAAGAACTACCTCGGCCTGGCACGCAGTGGAGGGTCTGGTTTGCTCTGGGGATGCATAGGGGGAGAACTCCATGAGACACACCCACCCACCCAGCGCTGCAGTGTGTGGGTCGGGTCTTTGGCTGGAGGAAGGTGTGCGCGCGCGAATGTGTGTGTGTGACTGCCATGTGCCTCATCCCGGGAGCCAGTTGAGGAGTGTGCGGCACCCAGTATCGGCGAAGGCGGGCTGGGGCCAGGGCCTGGGCCGGTTGGGACAGGGCGGGGCCGGAGAGAACGCGCGCGCGCGCGCCCGGGTCTGGGCCCTGCCCGGGATGACGACAGGCGGCGGTCCGGCCCCTGGCTGGGCCTGGGCGGGGAGAGCGTGCCGGGGCCGCCGACTCCCGAGCGGGCCACGCCGCCCAGCCCAGCCCCCGCCCGCGCACCCGAAGAGCCGAGCCGGTGGGTATGCGGGGCACGGGCGCGGGGCGGGCGGGCAGCGGCCGCGTGGCTCCGGGACGCTCCCGCTGGCGGGTGGGTTGGAGAAAAGGGCAGGTGGCCGAGCCCGGCTCGGAGCTACGGTGCGGGAGGCGGGGGTCGCCGGCCGGTGATCGCTGGAGCTGAGGATCAGCCAGCCCGGCCCGTGAGGTTTTCCAGGACCCGGAGGTGCTGGGACCGAGCATGGTGGGGACTTAGATTAATTGCGGATACCCTGAGGACGGGGAAGAGAGGCTTGGGTCGCGGAGCCCAGGTACCCTGAGCGTCCTTTGGGCCCCTTCCGCAGCCCTGCTATGCCTCTGGGTTCCGGAGAAGCCGCCTGAGCCCCGCCCCTTCCCGTTCTCCGCCCCTGGGGTCCAGCCGCACCAGTGGCTCCGGCGTGCCTCCGCTCATGTAAGTGTGGCTCGTGAGGGGCTCAGCGGTGAATGAGAGAATGAATGGCTGGCCCACGGCCGTATTCAACTCCTGGCACGCTCCGGCCTCCTGCTCACACTCCCGGGCTGTGAGATTCATTCATTCACCCAGGTGTCCACCAGCCAGTTATTGAGCCCCGACTGTGTGCCTAGCTGGGTGCAGGCCCGTGGTGGGAGCAGTCTCCTGGGAGAGACTGACAAAGAAACAAGAGATCAGTGCTCAGTGCGATAAGGAGGGTACTGTGTGTTGGGGAGAGTCAGGAAGGAGTTCTGGAGGTGGTGATACCTGGACTCAGTCTCCAAGGATGACTGAGTCAGCGAGGTGGGGACTGAGAGTGTGCTTGGCTGAGAAAGCTGCAGGTGCAAAGGCACAAAAGCTTAGAAAGCCACGTGTGGCTGGTGGCTGGTGGCAGGGTGCAAGTGGCTCTCCTAGCTGTGTGTGGTAGGTGTTAGGGAAGGCGTGGGGAGAGAAGGGACTGGAGAGGGCCACCTGTGCAGTGGGGAATGCAGGAGCAGTGGGGTAAACTGAGGACAGTGAGACCATTTGCAGGGGCCTGACAGGAAATAGTGGATGTGAATCATGTGCCTGGCACATGGAGGGTGCCCTATAAACCTTGAGTCTATTACGTGAGATGTTAATTGATTTGATTTGCATTTGCAAATAACACGTGTTGCTGTGGGGAAATAGATTGGTAGGAGGCAGGCAGGGAGGCCAGTTAGGAGGCTGCTGTCTCTGTCCAGGAAAGGATCAGTGATGCAGGAGCAGAGGGGAGGTTTTAGCAAGTGGTGACTGGTTGGTGTGAGGAGTGGAGGGAGGCCTCTTAATCCCAGGTGGTGATGACCAGCTGGAAGTGCCACCCTCCTCTCTACATAAAGGACATTTGAACAAGGATAGGTTAGGGGTAAATGTACTCCGTTTACTTTTGCTGGACCTCCAGGCAGAGGTGTCTGG
Source organism: Cynocephalus volans (assembly GCF_027409185.1). Classification (NCBI taxonomy): domain Eukaryota; kingdom Metazoa; phylum Chordata; class Mammalia; order Dermoptera; family Cynocephalidae; genus Cynocephalus; species Cynocephalus volans. The sequence continues at coordinate 28,712,574 of NC_084469.1, read as the reverse complement.
CAGGCCATAGGCCCATGGTTCTTGAACTAGAGTGTACAGCCCCAAGTCCCTACCTTCTCCTCCCCTTACCCCTCACAATAGTTCCCTGAAGTGTGGAACAGTCCTGGGTGGGGCAGCCTAGGCCCAGATCTAAGATTTGTATATAAATGTAAGTTGAGTGCCAGGTCTGTGCCCAGCACTGCACTGCCAGTAGCATAGGCTGTGGCTGTCTTTCCCCTGCCCCAAGAGGCAGTAAGGCTGCCTAGTGGAAATCAGTTTATAGTAGCAGTCTGGGGTTTCCCAGAGCACCTCCTTCAGACCTGTGTGGCCCTGGGCTAGAGGACTAGTTGAGGTCTCCCACTGCCCCCCACTTCCCCAGAGGTCAGGCTTGGAGGCACCTGGCCCACACTAGCTAAGGGACACTAGATGACCCAGGTCTGCTGGACCTGCCCCACCCCCTGTGGTTCCAGTAAACCCCTCCCCAGGTGGGAGGAGACCCAGAGGCAGCCTTGGGAAAGGAGTCCTTGAGCACTCAGGGTCCATGGCTGCACCCCATCCTGCAGCCAGCAGCTAGGCCCAGGGCCATGCTGGGAGCCCCAAAGACTGTGGTCTGCTCCCCAGCTGCGACCCCTAAGGCTTACATGTCCACAGAATCACACAACACAGACAGGGGCCTGTACTAAGTCACTGAGAAAAATCACAGCCTGGCAGGTAGCCCTGTTAACCTGTACAGAAATGCTGAAAGCTCAGGGCAGCCCTGCAGAAATAGTGAGTGTTAGGGTCCCCGGGTTCCAATCCCACTCCTCCTTTTGCTAGTCCTGAGACATTGACAAAGTCACTTCACCTGCCCAGACTCAGTTTCCCCTTCTAAAATGGAGTGGTAATACTCGTGCAGACGTCATGGCTTACGCTGGGGGCACTGAAGGGAATAACAAGAAAGCGGTCAGAATGCAGGAAGCGCCGGGCGCTGCAGCCCTAGTCGCGGCGTCTCTCACACCCTCGGTTCCCCGCCTCCCTACTCCCGCTCCGGAATGGCGCTTCCGTCCAGAGAAGGTTGCCGGGAGCTGTGGCCGGCCCTCGGGCCTGCCGGACGGCGGAGACGCCCCCTCCTTCCGCCGCCGGGCGGTGGCTGCGGGGGCGCCAGCGGGCATCCCGGGAATGCGACGGCGTGTCCCGGGATGGGGGGGAGCCGTCCGGACCCCTCCGCACGCGGATTCCCCTCATTCCACCCGCTTGACGCGGCGGGGCGGGGCGCGGCGGGGCGCGGCGGGGCGGGCACTGCGGCCGCGAAGCTCCGCCTCGCTCTCCGGCCCCGGACAGCGGGAGTCGCAGCCGGGTCCCCCCACCGCAGGGAATGGAGAGAGCGCCGAACTTGTGGTGGGGGCTCTCTCGGCTCTCTGTCCCTAGGCTTCTAAGGCACTGCCCACTTCTGCGTGGGTGGAGGCTGAGTCACCTCCCCGCTCCTTCTGGATTTTAAACCTGGGGTCACTGCGGAGGGCGCCCCCTCCCTCCCTGAGCCCGCCTCTGCCGGTGGCGTTTAACACCCACACCCCGGTTCCCACCCATCTCCCAGCTGCGCGCTGCGCCACCCAGTCCCTTTCCCCCTCCTCCAGAGAGCCCCATCTCCCAGCTGGCGCCCCCTTCCCCTACAGGGTCCCCCGGGCCGCGGCTCGGGCCGGGCTGTTGTTCTTGAAGTAATGAGCCCGCACCTGCCGCAGCCTCAGCGCCTCCCCAGGGAGCCCGGATCCGAGGGTGGGGCCAGCTGAGGCTTTGGGTCCCCGCTCCGCCTCCCCCCTCCCCCAGGACGAGTCAGTGTCCGCGGTTGCGTGCCTCAGCTTCCTCATCTGTCAGGTGGGGGGCAGGTAAAGCTGGGAGGGGCTTTTCCCACTGGAGGAGAAGTGCGAGCCGTCTGGCCTGGGCCTGGCTCTCACTAGGTCTGCCCCCAAGCATGGCACGTGTGGAATGAGTGTCTGGCAGAGTGAAGGAAGGGAGCGAGGTAGTGGTGTTTACTGAGGGGCTGCGAGCTGTCCTGGCGCTTTACCTCGGGCTACCCAACAACCCTTCTAGGAGGGAATCAGCCTCATGTTAAGGATGAACGGGCTCCGAGAAGTTAAGTGACTTGCTCATGGTCATACGCTAGTGAGAAAGAGCCCAGCCTTTTGCAGGCACTAAGCCACCACCATTCCCACCAGCAGGGGATCTGAGGGAGAGGTGGCCCCTCAGACCGGAGGGGGGCTGCTGCCTGGACAGCCCAGCGAGGGTGGGCTGCGGGGGGCCGGTTTGAGGAGCGGGAGGGGTCTTGGGCAGAAGGTGTGGAGGGATCCAGAGGGACAAAGAGGAAGGCCCCCTCCACAGGAGAGAGAGAAGGGGGGAGTCCCTGGGGCACAGAGGCCCCGTGGGGTATTTGGGATGGGGGACAAGGGTGTCGACCCCAAATGCTGGAGGTCGGATGTGGATTTCCCAAATGGGAAACAGACCTCCGTAGGTGTCGCTTTACAAGGGTGCCATGTGGCCGTCACTGTCCCTGGGGCGTGTGCTCCATGCTGACTAGGGACCTAAGGAAATCTTCCCTGGGCTGGAAGACTCGGGGCCCGCCCCCCAAAGTGTGTATGGTGATGGAGCGTCCCGCACCCAAACTCCGCCCGCCTGGGCGCGCCGGCAGGCCGTATTTGGACATTTCATTCTATTTTTAACTTTCCCGGGATTCGAGGTGGGGGGGCGTGGAAATCCTGCTTCCTCCGGGACCAACGAGCCTTAGCCCTTGTCCTGCGCCTGGCCTGGCCGCGTAGTGTAGACACGAGCCCGGAAGTGAGTTCCGGGTCCATATAGACGCGGCAGCCGCGCGGGTTCCGGGCCCCACCCGGGAACTAGAGACGTCCCTCCTGGAAAACCTGACTCAGGCGGAGCCCGGGCAGTGTGGGGAGCCCCGCCCCCTCCCCCCCTCCGTTCACCCCCACCCCGGTTTCGAGGTCCCCCTTGGCCCCTACCCCACCCCCACCAGCTGGGGAGGGACCCCGGAGTCCGGGCCCGGGGGTTGGGGGACAGTCCCGCGCCTCTGGGGCCTGTGGAGTGGAGGGGCGGTGCGGGGGGCGGGCCGGCCCCTCCCTCGCTGACGCCGCCGCCGCCGCCGCCGCCGAGCCCAGCACCGAGAGCGCGGGCAGCGGAGCGGGCGCCAGGCCGGCCGGGCAGGATGCGCTACCGGGCGTCGGTGAGCGGGGGGAGCGGGCGGGGCAGGGGTCCTGGCGTCCCTCCCTGCCTCCCGGCGCCGCCTCGGCCCCGCCAGGAAGCGAGCTCGGCCCAGGAATTTCGGGTGGAAAAATGTCCCGGAAAGTTACAGGGGGAGGAGGCCGAGGCGGGGAGGGCCGCGGGACGCTCGGACCCGGGGCCGGACGAGTAGCTCCTGGGGACGGCTGAGAACACAGAGACCCTTCACCCGAGGGCAAGGGGCGGGGACTGCGGCCGGATTTGGCAGCTGCTTCTGGGCGGGATTGGAGGGGGTCGGTGAGAGACAGGCCTGGGAGAGGCAGGCCCCGGCCCGCAGGGGTGCCCTGGCCCAGACAGCTGGACCGTCGGCGGGCTGAAGAGATCTGGTGGCCTCTTTGGGATCTTCATCCACCTCACCACCACCTTGCTCTTCTCTCACCCTTGACACTCTTGACGTCAATTTTTTAGAGCCCCCAGACCCTCTTTGAAGAGGGATTTCAGCCCTGGGGATGGAGTGAGTGTCTGTGCGACTCCCCACCTTACGGCGAGACCCAGAGCAGCTGGGCTTTCCGTGGTAAAACCCCCACCCCTTGAGACTTCTCGGGACGCTCAGTGGAGGAGGCGTGGGGTGCCCAGCAGCTGTGAGGGGGCCATCCCCTTCGGGAGTGGGTGTTGAGCCTAGCTGCAGTGGGAGGTACTCTAGGGCCTGCGGGTGGCCTCTTGCTTGGTCCCTAGACACTCTACCTCTGGAGATTTTAGTGGGTGGGGGTGAGAGACATGGCCCCACCCTGCCTGCAGAATTCATTCTGAGCAATTTGTCCTCCAAAGCACCTATCACACGTGGCTCAGAGCTAAGGGACCTGAGGTCACCTGTTCTAACTCAACTCCTCCTCCTTGAGGAGGAAGCAACCCAGAGAGAGAAGGGGATTTGTCCAAGGTCAACAGAGCATTCTTTCTGCTATTCCAAGGAGTTCCTTCTCATAACCACCCTCTTCTCCACACAAAACCAGCACCTCTCTGGATCCTGTGGCTTTGCTGCCATGTCGTGTGGGTCCTGTGTGCTGCGGTGTCCACAAGCCCCATGTGATCTCTTCTGTGTGCCATGTCCTCCTTGGTGTTCCATATGCCAACATCCTGGGACCCAGGCCCCCAGCACCCAGCATGTTCTGTATCTCATGTCTGGGCACCACATACACATGACCCTGCTTTCCCTCTCAGTCCTGCAGACGTAAGTGGAGGAAAAATGATCTTACCTTACCCTGCTGGCTCTGACCTTCTCCTGTGGCCCATTCCCTGCAGGCCCTGGGCAGTGACGGGGTACGGGTGACCATGGAGAGTGCACTGACCGCCCGTGACCGGGTGGGGGTACAGGATTTTGTGCTGCTGGAGAACTTCACCAGTGAAGCAGCCTTCATCGAGAACCTGCGGCGGCGGTTCCGAGAGAACCTCATTTACGTGAGGCCCAAGTGGGGAGATGGGTGGGGGTACTGGGAGAAACGGACACAGGGCTGAGGGAGGTGCCAAAGGCCTCTGGGGCAAACTTCTGACCTTCCTCCCCCTACCCACAGACCTACATTGGCCCCGTCCTGGTCTCTGTCAACCCCTACCGGGACCTACAGATTTATAGCCGGCAGCACATGGAACGTTACCGTGGTGTCAGCTTCTATGAAGTGCCACCCCACCTGTGAGTGATCCCCAATCCCTCCAGGAGTGACTCCCCCATCTCCATCTGAGATGATCCCACCCAACCTTCACTCTAAAATGATCCCTGACCTCCCACTTGGGTGAGTCACTATTCACATCTGTGAGGAATTCCATAATCTCTTATCCCAGAGTGACCCCAATCCCCACCAGAGATGAATCTCTCAATTCTATCTTTTGGGACCACGAGCCCCTACCCCAACTCACACCCATGATTTATCCCCCAACCGTACCTGGACATGATCCCCCAACCGTACCTGGACATGATCCCCCAACCTTAGTGACCACTTCCCCCGCCTATAAGGACCTCCCAGCCCTTCCTGTGAGTGACCATAACCTTCACCTGAATGACCACCAACACCCCCACCTGTGAGTGATCCTCTCAATCCTCCATCTGAAAGTGACACCCATCTCAACTGTTAAGGATCTCCCTTGATCGACATCCATGAGGGACCCCCAACCCCCATCTTCAAGGTTTTATACATGACTCTCACCATAAGTAAACTCCAACCAGATATGGCAGTGGCCCCTTCAGTCCTATGTGTGGTACTCCACCACCTTTGGCCACTTGGCTCCCCACCCCCTGACGAGCCTCTGTCCCAGGTTTGCCGTGGCCGACACTGTGTACCGGGCACTACGCACGGAACGCCGGGACCACGCGGTGATGATCTCAGGAGAGAGCGGGGCAGGCAAGACAGAGGCCACCAAGAGGCTGCTACAGTTTTATGCAGAGACCTGCCCAGCCCCTGAGCGGGGGGGCGCTGTACGGGACCGGCTGCTGCAGAGCAATCCCGTGCTAGAGGTGAGGAGACAGCAGCACATGAAGGGAGGGAGAGGCAGGGAGAGAATGCCAGGCATCCCTCACACCCCCATCCACTCCTAGGCCTTTGGAAATGCCAAGACCCTCCGGAACGATAACTCCAGCAGGTTTGGGAAGTACATGGATGTGCAGTTTGACTTCAAGGTACCTGTGGGTGTGCCAGGGCAGGGAGTGGGATTTCCATTCAGTAGGCTCAATATTTATTGAGCAGCTACTATGTGCCAGACACTGTTCCAGGTGCTGGTGGTACATCAGTGAAACAAAACAGACCAAAATCCTGCCTCCTGGGGCAATAGACAGTAAATAAAAAAATAATTTAGGTGGCAAGTGCCATGGCAGAAAATAAAATGAGGTAAGGGTGGAAGGCAGTTACAATTCTAATAAGGCAGATAGGATAGGCCTCACTGAAAAGGTGACATTTTAGTAAAGGCTTGACAGAGATGGGGGAGCAAGCTGTGCAGATACCTGGGGCACAGAGTCCAGGCAGCGGGAATAGCCAGTGCAAAGGCCTTGAGGTAGGACGGTTTTTGGTGCATTCAAGGACAGCAAGGAGGACGGGGTGGCCAGAGAAGACAGCAAGGGGCCAAGGAACAGTAGGGAAGGCCAGATGATGCAGGCCCTTTTGGGTCTTTGTGAGAAATTTGTTTTTAAACTCAGTGGAAGGGGGGCTTTGAACAGAAATGTGTCATGACACAACTTTCCTTCTACAAAGATCATTCTGGCTACTTTGTTGGAAATAAGTGGTAGGGGAATCAGTCCAAGCAGGGAAACTGGTTAGGAGGCTAATGTAGTAATGTAGGTGACAGATGACAATGGCTCAATGAGGTGGCAGTGGGTGGATTCTGAATGTTTTGAAGGTTAAAGCAACAGGATTGGTTGTCTGACTGGATGTAAGGTACGGAAGAAAAAGAGGCTTCCAGGAGGACTGCATACTTTTTGTCCTGAACAACTAGAAAGACTGAGTTGCCATTGACCAAGATGGGAAAACACTAGCAGGAGATAGTTTGAGGAGGGGGAGGTTAGGAGTACAATTTCAAGCCTGTTGAATTCGAGATGCCTGTCAGGCATCCAAGTGTAGGTGCTGAGTAGATGGGGTTAAATCTCCCCATTTCTTAGATGAAGAAACTGAGGCCAATGGGAAGGACATGCCTGAGCCCACACAGCTAGTGGTAGAGCTGACATTAGAGCCCAGGTCTGGCTGATTCCAAAGCCCAGGAGTATAGGGTAGGGACGATAAGATGGACTGTATTCCCCAGTCCCCATGACCAGTCCCCATGCCCGGCGCTGTCCACAGGGTTCCCCCGTGGGTGGCCACATCCTTAGTTACCTCCTGGAGAAGTCCCGAGTGGTGCACCAGAATCATGGGGAGCGGAACTTCCACATCTTCTACCAGCTGCTTGAGGGGGGTGAGGAGGAGACGCTGCGCAGGCTGGGCTTGGAACGGAACCCTCAGAGCTACCTGTACCTGGTGAAGGTGAGTGGCTGGCAGGCAGGGCAAGTGCCACCAGGGGGCATGGTGCCAGGGCTGGCAACCCTGCTGTGCCCTTCCTCTAGGGCCAGTGTGCCAAAGTCTCCTCCATCAATGACAAGAGTGACTGGAAAGTCGTCAGGAAGGCTCTGACAGTCATCGACTTCACTGAGGATGAAGTAGAGGTGAGGCCTCTTCTGGGTACCCTCACTTTCCCCTGTCACACTGGCAAAATCACCTCCTTTCTTTTCCCTGACAACTGGCCAGCACAAGGATCTGAACCCTTGACCTTGGTGTTTCACCTTCTACTTTTAAAACCCATTTCCACTTCTAGCCCCCTTCCATTCTCAAATGCTTTACCACCTATTCCCTGCTCCCTGTGACCGGCTATCAGTTGCCCTCGTGGGGCTCTCTGCCTCACGCCCCTATAACCCCAACCTATCCCCTGCCTGCTCCCCCAGGACCTGCTGAGCATCGTGGCCAGCGTCTTGCATTTGGGCAACATCCACTTTGCTGCCGATGAGGAGAGCAATGCCCAAGTCACCACTGAAAACCAGCTCAAGTATCTGACCCGGGTGAGTGGGGTGGGCAGAAGGTGAGGGTTGGGGCAGCTGGGGCGAAGGGGAGTGTACCCTCACCACGCTGCCCACACCCCAACCCTTGGCAGCTCCTTGGCGTGGAAGGCTCAACGTTGCGGGAGGCCCTGACACACAGGAAGATCATCGCCAAGGGAGAAGAGGTGAGGCCAAGCCCTTGCCTCAGGAGTTGTGGGGGTGCAGGTGTTCCAAGGCATCATTCTCCCTTCACCTGGTCCACTCAGCTGGTCCTCTCAGCAGTGCTGGAGGGACATAGGCAGGTGGCTCAGAGAGGCACAGTGACCTGCCTAAGGTCACACAGGAAAAGCATGACAGAATCAGGCTGGAACCGAGACTCGCACCTCCAGGAATGAAGCCTCCTTCCCTCTGGTGTGGCCACTCTGTCCTCCCCTGGTGTCCTACCACCACCACTCCCCAACCCCCAGGCTCAGCTGGGAGGGCAGGATGGTCAAAGATTCCTGGTTGTCTGCCTGAGCCTGAAGGGGAGGTAGGAGGGGAGGGAGTCTGTGGCTTTCATCTCCTTGTCTCACCCTCCACCGACAGCTCCTGAGCCCGCTGAACCTGGAACAGGCTGCGTATGCGCGAGACGCTCTTGCCAAGGCTATATACAGTCGCACTTTTACCTGGCTTGTCGGGAAGATCAACAGGTCACTGGCATCCAAGGTGAGGGCTGCTTCTACACTGTTTCCAAGGCAGGCAGGGTGGGTGTTCCAGGGAAGCCTGGGGCTGGGAGCTCGGGGTTGGCAAACACTGGAACCCATGCTCTTGGTTGCATGACTGGCCCTAGGACACCGAGAGCCCCAGCTGGCGGAGCACCACAGTTCTTGGGCTCCTGGACATTTATGGCTTTGAAGTGTTTCAGCATAACAGGTCAGCACCAACCTTAACCCCTGCCTGTCTCTCCTCCCGTACTGGTCCCTCTTCTCTGTCCCCCTGCCTCCCTCCCTCTTTCCTGCCCAATCACTCCCCCAGCCAGTCTGGGTCATGCTCTGTGTTTCTTTCTTCCTTTCCTTCCTTCCTTCCTTCCTTCCTTCCTTCCTTCCCTCCCTCCCTCCCTCCCTCTCTCCCTTTCTTCCTTCCCTTCCTTCCCTTCCTTTCCTTCCTTTTCTTTCTTTTTTTTTTCCCTGCTCTTTGTTTCTTACATTAGCTGCTTAGGGGCCTCGTCCTTAGGGGCCTTGTGGTCCTGTGTCTCCCTTGAGCTACTGTGGGCGCTTCTATTTCCCCCCCAGCTTTGAGCAATTCTGCATCAATTACTGCAACGAGAAGCTGCAGCAGCTTTTCATCGAGCTCACACTCAAGTCAGAACAAGAGGAGTATGAGGCCGAGGGCATCGCGGTACGTGCACACCTGTGGGTGCCCCATGTGCCACAGGAAGCTCAGGAGTGGGCCTCCTGGGGAGAGGGTGCTAGAACCCTTGATGAAGCCTTCCTTCCCCTCTATACCCCTTTACCCCTCAGTGGGAACCTGTCCAGTATTTTAACAATAAGATCATCTGTGACCTGGTGGAGGAGAAGTTCAAGGGCATCATCTCCATTTTGGTGAGTCCTCTGCTCCTCCAAGGCCCCATGTTGTGGGCTGGGTGGGAGGACTTCACCCCCTTTCCTTCCCCTTTCTCTCCAGGCTGGTCCACAGAGGGCTAGCATTTGGGGCTAAGCAGGGACAGGACAGGGCTGTTGTGTGGAGGGTGAGGTGAGGTACTGGCCCTGTCTAGAAGCTCTCTCTGGGTGGCTCCCCGTGATCTTCCCCTTTCCCCTGTGTCTGTGCCTCCTGCACGGTGCCCTGGAATCTTCTGTACCCTCTCATCCCTCTCCTGATACACCCCTTACTCTGTGCCACACCCCCCAGGATGAGGAATGTCTGCGCCCTGGGGAGGCCACGGATCTGACCTTCCTGGAGAAGCTGGAGGACACAATCAAGCACCATCCCCACTTCCTGACGTGAGTGTGGTCTGCAGGGCTGCTTGGGGGCAAGGGTGCACTTGGGGCAGAGCCTGTGGCAGGTTGGGGGTCCCTCCACCATCCTAAACCACCAGCACCCAGGAGAAGTCTGGAGCAGGTACCAGTTAAGGACAATTGCCCAAAGCCACAGCTCATGGTGCATCTAGAAAGAAAGAAGCTAGTAGCATGGCTTTTTTCTTATTCTTTTTTGAGAATGAAACTTGCTGAAATTTTTTTAGCTTCCTTATTTGGAAATTGCTTTTTATTTAAGGAATCCCCTAAAGTGGAGAGGGATAGAAACAGAAACAAGCACCTCTGTCCCAGCTCTGTCCAGAGTGTTTTGCGCACATCATCTCAACATATGGTGACCCTTTAGGGAGGTGTTCTTGGTGTTTTCTCCATTTTACTGAGGCCCTAAAAAGTGAAGTCATTTGCCCAATGTTATCATTATCCCACATCTGGATTGCAGGGCTGGGGCTCAGTCCCAGGGCTGTCAAAAGCCAAAGCCCTAAGCATTTTTTGCTTAATAGTATGTTAAAAACTTGTTTCTGATTATAAAAATAATATTGCTCATTAGAGAAAAGTTGGGATGTGTGCAAAAGCCACTTGTAATCCTGTCACCCAGAGGTCATCACTGTTAACAATTTGAGGCATTTCCTTCCTGCCTTTTTCTATACATTTTTTTTTCATAGTCAAGAACTTATTGTGTATAAGGCTCAGGATAGCGTTATATCCTGAGTGTTTTCCTGTATCATCAAATAGAAAACTTTCCTCAAAACACTTCCTCCAGTGACTCTAACCCATAGATATTACACTGCTCTCACCCAGTCTTTGGGGGCCCCTGGCCAGCCTCCTGGTTTCTGCTGGAACAACAAGGCTGCCACAAACATCTTGCTGCCTTAAATCTTTGTCTGTAGTGTTGTAACACCTATGTTAAGGGTTTGGATCCCTGAACCAGCCAGCTGCCAAAAAAAAAAAAAAAATTATGAATAAATAAATAAAAATTTTAAAATGGGCTGGCTAGCTCAGTTGGTTAGAGTGAACCTTTATAACACCAAGGTCACGGGTTTGGATCCCCTTACCAACCAGCCACCAAAAAAAAAGAAAAAAGAAATCTTTGTCTATCTCTGGTTAGTGCTTGGAATAGTTCTTCCTTTTTTTTTTTTTCTTTTGCCAGCTGGCCGGTATGGGTATTCGAGCCCTTGACCTTGGTGTTATCAGCACATGCTCTCCCAAGTGAGCTAACCAGCCAGTTCCCTGGAATAAGTTCTTAAAAGTAGAAAATGGGCTAAAGGTGCTTAAGACTTAAGTAATCTCCTGGGACAGATTGCATTCTGAAAACGGAGTGGGCAGCTCACCACCTTCTGAGCAGTCATGCAGCAGCCAGAGGCAATGGAAGTTGCTCTCCACCCAGCATGCCTAGCAGTCTGGAGCTTGGTCCCAGTTCCTGCATTGTGTGACCCTGGGCACAGCCATCTACCTCTCTGAGCCTCAACAAAATCTCCTCTGTTCATGGGGTGCTGCAGGCCCTGCCCACTGGCCATACAGCATGTGGGTTGTGGGATGGCCCTGCAGTATGCCTGCTCCTTGCTGGGTGGCTGGTTCCTGCTCTCAAGGTTGTATCAGCAGGCAGAAGGCAAGGCTCAGGTCAGAAATCTGTAGCTCCCATTCTGGAGCAGAATTAACTAAAATACAAGCAGGCCAGGGACAGCCTGCAGCCTGGGGTGAGGGATCACTTGGCAAAAACTTGCGTGGATTATGACTGAGGAACAGAGTTTGCCAGCATGGACTAATCAAGGAATAGGATCTGATGATAATATTAAGAATAACCACAATAATAGCTTACACTTATATAGTGTTAACTGCATACCAGGTACTGTTCTAAACCCTTTACTTAAGTGAATGTATTTAATCCTCACAATAACCTGATGAGGTAGGTACTGTTCTTATTTATAATTTGGAGATAAGGAAATTAACTCACAGAAAAGCTACATAACCTCACTAAGGGTACACGCTAAGCAGGTGACTGTGCTGAGTTTTGAATCCAGGCGGTCTCTGTTGAGTCCCTGTACTCTATGGCCTCTCTGTATCCCCATTGCCTCCTGATCCAGAATTTAGCTACCACTGCCAGGAAAGTGGGCATGGGGTGATAATTAGTTACCTATTGCTGCTGTAACAAATTACCACAAATTTAGTGGCTTAAAACAACACAAATATATTATCTTACAGTTCTGGAGGTCAAGTCTAAAATGGGTTCTACTAGGCTAATCTCAAGATGTCATCAAGGCAGCGTTCCTTCTGGAAGCTCTAGGGGAGAATCTGTTCCTTTGCTTTTTCCAGCTTCAACAAGTCTCCTGCATTCCTTGGCTCATGCCCCTTCCTCCGTCTTCAAGGCCAGCAGTGGAGCGTTTTCCAGTCTAACTCTGACCTCTGCTTCTACTGTCACATCATCTGATACTTTCCTTTCTCCCTCTCTCACTTATAAAGACACTTGTGATTACCCTGGGCCCACCTGGATCATCCAGGATAATCTCTCCGTCACAGAATCTTTAACTTAATCGCATCTTCAAAGTCCCTTTTGCCATGCAAGGAAACATATTTACAGATTCTGGGCATTAGGACGTGGACATCTTTGGGGAACCATTATTCTGCCTACCATACGGTGACAAAGAGTTGTCTCAGATTTAATTTTGTCCACCTAGCCCAGCAGAAGGAAGATTCAAAATACATTTTCAGTTTAATTACAGAAGAACAAAGTCATATTTCTTTCAAAAAAAAAAAAAATAGGCCAGCCCGTGGCCCACTCGGTAGAGTGCGGTGCTGATAACACCAAGGCCACGGATTCGGATCCTATATAGGGATGGCCGGTTTGCTCACTGGCTGAGCGTGGTGCTGACAACACCAAGCCAAGGGTTGAGATCCCCTTACCGGTCTTCTTTTAAAAAAAAAAAGTCTGTAGCTCTCTCTCCCTGTCACCCCCAGGCACAAGCTGGCTGACCAGCGGACCAGGAAATCTCTGGGCCGCGGGGAGTTCCGCCTTCTGCACTATGCTGGGGAGGTGACCTACAGTGTGACTGGTGAGGATCCCAGGGCTGCGTCCCCACAGGGGCAGGGAACAGGGCTCTCCCTCACCCCACATCTGCTCTCCTCTCTTAGGGTTTCTGGATAAAAACAATGACCTTCTTTTCCGGAACCTGAAGGAGGTAAGGAGAACACAGGGGAGGGCTCGGGGTGGGATGTGAGGGAGCCTACAGCTCTTTATGCACCTCTGCTCAGGAATCTGTCCTACCTGCTCCCATCCTCACTTCCTACTCTGCCCTCACAGACCATGTGCAGCTCAAAGAATTCCATTATGGGCCAGTGCTTCGACCAGAGCGAGCTCAGTGACAAGAAGCGGCCAGAGACGGTGCAGAGGCTTGGGACCCAAGGGGGCGTGTGTGTGTGCCTGAGCATGGATGAGTGCATGAGCCTGGGAGTTGGAGTGTGCATGTGTATTTGTTGGTGCCTGTGTGTACATCTGTGTGTGTCTGTAGGGGACTGCCCATAGGTGCTCTTTGCCTACTTCCATGTGTGTGCCTGTGTGTCCACCTGCCTCTAATGTGGGCCCCTGTGTGTATGCCTGTGTCTGTAGGGGAATCCATGTGTACACCTGTCTCTGTGTGGGCACATGCATGGGTTCACCTACTTAGCAGACATTTGTAGCAGACATTGCTGAGCACTGAGGATGCAAAAATGAAAAGGTACCGTCACAGAAATGTGCACAGGTGCTTTGGAAACTTAGAAGCAGCAGCAGCAAATTGCTGAGGGAGTAGAAGGGGCGAAGGGGTCAGGGAAGGCTCCCTGGAGGAGGAAGCATTTGTGATAACTTGGGAATGAGTACGTGCTTGTCAGATGGTCCTATGGGAGGGCACTGTAGGCAGGAAAAGGGCCCAACACAGACACACAGAGAGTCCAAAACAGACCAGGAGCTTGGCAGGAGAGCGATATCATTGAGGAGAGGGTCTGGGAAAGGAAGGTGTGGCCAGAGGTGCCAGATGCAGGGAGAGCTCCCATGAGTTGAGGACAGAGGTACAGCTGTTGGGCTTGGCAAGGGGAAGGTCAGGGTGGCCCCAGGAGGAGTGAGGTCAGTAGGGACATAGAAGCCACAGTGCTGAAGACTGAGACATGCTTCCAGGGAGGGCATGGAGGCATCGTGTTGCCCAGGGTCTGGCTCCCTGGGACCCTGCCCTCTGCTTCTGTTCTCCTCACCCTCTCCCTGAGCACCCTTATCTTCCTGGCCTCAGTATCTCCCCACTGAAGTTGCCTGTACACCCACTTCTGCCTGGGCCCCTCCAGCAAGCCACAGATTCATGTAACCAAGTGGTCCCTGGGTACCCCAGGCTCCACTGGTTTGTAATGAATGGACCTTTGGTTGCCCAGTCCCCTGGCTTGCTCCTTCTGTGTCCCTAACTCAGGACAAGGATCACACTCTACCCAGTCCCCCCAGCCACGAACCTGAGCATCATCCCTGGTTCTAAACTCTCCCCCATCTCTCTCATCCAGTCATTGCCTCTTGCCTGTTTCTATCGCTGAATGCTTCTCAACCTCTTCCGCTCAGTCTCTTCCTCATAACCACCACTCCAGGTCGGTCCTTGTTATCTCTCCTCTTAGCCAGCCAGCCTCCTTCCTGGTTTCTTGGCTTCTCATCTGCCCCTAGTGACCCATCCTCTTCATATCTGCTGAGATATTCCATAGTGCAAACCTGTTTCTGTTGCTCCCTCACTCCAAATTCCTCATTGGCTCCCTGTTTCCCTCAGGATAAAACTCAGTGTCCTCAATGTGACTCGCCCACAGTACTGCCTCTGTCTGCCTCTCTAGCCACACTTTTTAACTCCCCATCTGGATCCTTGCACTGCTTGTAGGTCCCTGTGTACTGCAAGCCTTTGCTCAGGCTGTCCCTCTGCCTGGAATGTTTTTCTCTCCTCTCTTCCTTTCAGCCATCTCCTACTTACCCTTTTTGATTTTCTTTCTCTTTCTTTTTTTTGGCAGCTGGCTGAACCCTTGACCTTGGTGTTATAACACTATGCTCTAAGCAGCTGAGCTAATCGGCCAGCCCCCTACTTATCCTTTAAACCTCACTGAAGGGCCATTTAGAGAAGGCCTTTCTTGATGCCCTCCACCCCACAGACTGAATTACTTGTTACTTTGTGGTGCTCCCAGAATTCCCCAGCATACAGCCTGTTACTAATGGACCAGAGGGATTGCACATCTTTGCTAAGGATTCTGCAGCTCTCACAGGCCTGACATCTTGAAGGCCCTGTAGAGCAGGGTTAACGATAACGGTTGAGGGCATAGATGTAGGATACATTGTTTAGGAATGTAGCCCTGAAGTTTTAGAAAGAAAAAGAGCGGTTGCTAAAGGGAGATGTAGGATTGTAGGATGAAGATTGTCTGGAGACCTGAGCAGGATTTTTAGGCTGGGTGAGGTTCCTAAACTGAGGTCTCCTGCCCAGCATGGGGGATATGGGGTGGAACCTGGCCCTTGCTCTATCGGGAGGGAGAGATGGTGTGAGGAAGTAGGGGCCAAGTGGAGGCGGAGGCGGGCTACTGCTGCATGGGTCAACAGCTTTGGGGAATGGGGGCTCTGCAGGGGTCTGCGGCCTCAGCCCAGCTCCGGCCAACCTCCCTTTCCCCCTTGACACCAGGTCGCCACCCAGTTCAAGATGAGCCTCCTGCAGCTGGTAGAGATCCTGAAGTCCAAGGAGCCCGCCTACATCCGCTGCATCAAACCTAATGACGCCAAACAGCCGGGTAGACTCCTCCCGCCCAATGGGGCTGCAGGGGCGACGGGCCATCTGTCAGCGCAAGCCCACTGACCACCCCATTACCCCTCCCCAGGCCGCTTTGACGAGGTGCTGATCCGGCACCAGGTGAAATACCTGGGGCTCATGGAGAACCTGCGCGTTCGCAGAGCAGGCTTTGCCTACCGCCGCAAATACGAAGCTTTCTTGCAGAGGTGGGGGCAGGGCCCAGCTCACCGCTGGGGAAGGGGACAGGAGGATAGGAGTCCTTTAAGTCTCATGAGGGAGTACATAGATTCTCAGACACATTTTATTTTATTTAGTTTGGTGTGTCTCTGTGTGGGGGGGGGGTTGTGGGGTGTGGGGGGTGGTGTGTGGCAGCTGGCAGGTAGGGGGATCCGAACCCTGGACCTTGTTGTATCAACA
Organism: Cynocephalus volans; assembly: GCF_027409185.1. Taxonomy (NCBI): domain Eukaryota; kingdom Metazoa; phylum Chordata; class Mammalia; order Dermoptera; family Cynocephalidae; genus Cynocephalus; species Cynocephalus volans. The sequence goes on along the minus strand of NC_084469.1, from coordinate 28,696,663 downwards.
CCACACTCTAACCAACTGTGCTAAACAGCCAGCCCTATCAGCCCCCATTTTAGAGATAAGGACGCTGAGGCTCTGAGCTGCTGTGGGCCCACACTAGGGACCCCTCCCTGCTGCAGGCCTGGCAGAGAGAACAGCAGGCTCCCTGTAGGCCCTGCCCTCTTGCAGCACCTGCTCAGGGGTATATGAGGCATGCATCCACATGCCCATCACCAGAGGCAGATGGTAACAAGCCTAGGAGGAGGACAGTTTCCAAGGAGCTCAGAGGGCACAGAGCAGTTTTGTGGTTGTTCTGAGTTAGGGGTCTGGGAAGTCAATCAGAGTATGAATTCTATCTCTGCTACTTTCTAGGCCCTTGGCCTTAGGCAGAGGAGAATACTTTGGTTTCCTCATCTTTAAAATGGAGGCAGTAACAGAGTGACCTCCAGCCTTCTTTGAGCTGTGAGCAAGTTAGCAGGAGCTGGTGCCCAGGGAAAGCTGGTTTGGGCCCAGAGAAGGGCGCTGGCTGGGGTGGGGCCTGGGTGTATTCCTGGTGCTCCTGTCCCCAGGTACAAATCACTGTGCCCAGAGACATGGCCCATGTGGGCAGGACGGCCCCAGGATGGAGTGGCTGTGCTGGTCAGACACCTTGGCTACAAGCCAGAAGAGTACAAGATGGGCAGGTGAGTGGTGCCCACACCTGAGGTCTGGGGGGGGATGGGGATGGCAACCAGAAGCTGATCACTGCTGCCCTCCCAGGACCAAAATCTTCATCCGCTTCCCCAAGACCCTATTTGCCACAGAGGATGCCCTGGAGGTCCGGCGGCAGAGCCTGGGTGAGAGAGAGACCCACCCTTCCTGTCCCATTGGGGTCTGTTCTGGGGAGCAGGAATGAAGTCACTGAATTTGGGCTCCTTCTCCAGGAAGCCCACTTAGCCTACATTCAGCAACCCCTCTTTCTTTCTAGCTCCATCCCCACACCTGCCCTCCAGCCTGCCCCCTGGATGCAAACCTTGAGCATATTCCCGCATTAATTTGCTCTCTTTCTTTTCCTCTCTCCTAACTCACTTATCCTCTCACTCGGTAACTCATTCAGCCACTCCCTCATTTATGCCACTCATTGAGGTCTGACAGTGCCAGGCTCCCAGCTGGTCCCCCTGAACTCTGGCCACGTGACCTTCTTTCTCACCCACAGCCACGAAGATCCAGGCCGCTTGGAGGGGCTTTCACTGGCGGCAGAAATTCCTCCGGGTGAAGCGATCAGGTTTGGGGGCCCAGGGGTCTTCAAGAGGGGCAAGGTCTGGGATTAGGGTGGGCCAATGTGGTGGGGAGATCGAGGTCAGCCATCTGCTATCTCCACAGCCATCTGCATCCAGTCATGGTGGCGTGGAACATTGGGCCGGAGGAAGGCAGCCAAGAGGAAGTGGGCAGCACAGACCATCCGGCGGTGAGCGCAGGGGTGCCATGAAGGGGCCGCAGAGCAAGGTGTGTATGGGGGTCCATCACCAGGTTTCTCACCCCAACCCTGACCAGCCCCCCACTCCCAGGCTCGTCCGTGGCTTTATCCTGCGCCACGCACCCCGCTGCCCTGAGAATGCCTTCTTCCTGGACCATGTGCGTACCTCTTTTTTGCTGAACCTGCGGAGGCAGCTGCCCCGGAATGTTCTGGACACCTCCTGGCCCACGCCCCCACCTGCCCTGCGCGAGGTCTGTGGGCCCTCCCTGCTGAGTTAGGGATCATCAAAGTGCTTGGCAGAGGGGTCTGATTATCCTGTGGCTAGAGGAGCAGTGAGGGAGGGCTCACCAAGGGAGGGGAAGGGGAGCTGGGCCACGAGGAATGGAAGTGTTGTCTGGCTGAGCAGCGTTGCTTACACAAAGGCCTGGTGGTGAGCATATGTTTGCTGTCTTCAGAGGGAAGGGAGCCAGGCTGTCTAGGTACTCTGACTCTGCTCTTCCCCACAGGCCTCGGAGCTTCTACGAGAGTTGTGCATAAAGAATATGGTGTGGAAATACTGCCGGAGTATCAGCCCAGAGTGGAAGCAGCAGGTATGGGGAGCAGGAGACAGGCGAGGACTAGACAGTGGGGGCAGGTAGCAGCAGGAATCACTTACAGAATGCTGGCCTTGGGGAGCATCTTACCCCTGAGTTACTGTATGACCTCAAATGGATCCCAGCCCCTATTGGGCCCCATGTAGGAATTAGAGGCTGGAGTAGATTTTGGGTGGCAAATAACGTTTGTCTTGTGGGCCAACTCCACTTGATTGGTAGAGGCTGCCCAGAGCCTCGTGCTGAAAAAGCTGCATCTTCACTCCGATCAATTGGTATTTGCTTTTTTTATTGTTGTTTTTGTTTGTTTGTTTTGACAGCTGGCTATTAAGAGGATCCAGCTCTTGACCTTGGTGTTATCAACACTGCTTTCTTTCTTTTTTTTTTTTTTTTTTTTTCAAAGATGACTGGTAAGGGGATCTTAACCCTTGACTTGGTGTTGTCCGCACCACGCTCTCCCAAGTGAGCTAACTGGCCATCCCTATATAGGGATCCGAACCCATGGCCTTGGTTTTATCAGCACCACACTCTCCCAAGTGAGCCACAGGCCGGCCCTTATCAACACTGCTTTCTAACCAACTGAGCTAACCAACCGGCCAGCCCTTGACCAATTGGTAAAGTCTGGGCTGGCTGGTTAGCTCAGTTGGTTAGAGTGCAGCCTTATAACCCCAAGGTATTGGGTTCAGATCCCCGTACCAGCCAGCTACAAAAAAAAATTGGTAATGTCTGCCATGATCATGGAGACAGACATTGGTGGTTGCTGTGCCTTGTATTTACCAACTCAGTAATGGATGATGCTAAAGTACCCACCCAGCTCAGATAACCTGTAGTAGCTTTAAGTATTTAGCGATCAGCCTCTTACAAGGTCCCAAGCTGGAGCTGAATCTTGGGGGCTCCAGGGCCTGGTAGGGTGGGGAAACATTCCCAAAGTCAGGCCTGGAACCTAACAGTGATGTCATAACCCTTCTAAGGAGCTCTCTGCATTGGTTGGTGGGGGTAGGGGGTAAGGAAGAGGAGGGGTTGATGGGAGTGTTGGTGGCAGGGCTTGGCCTCTTGGTGCTGGGACAGAGAGCAGGTGAGGAAAGCTATCTCAGTTCCTGAAGCTGGGCCTGCCCCCCGTTGATGCTCCCCCTCCCTTATGACACTCCCCCGATTTCCCTTGTCTCCTCAGCTGCAGCAAAAGGCTGTGGCTAGTGAGATCTTCAAGGGCAAGAAGGATAATTACCCCCAGAGCGTCCCCAGGCTCTTCATCAGCACACGGCTTGGTGAGCCCTTGCTTTCTAGTACTCAGCCTTCCATCATCATCCCATTCCCTCCTGCCTCTTCTAACTTCTCTCTCCCCATCTGGGTTGCAGGCGCAGATGAGATCAGCCCCAGAGTGCTGCAGGCCCTGGGCTCTGAGCCCATCCAGGTAAGACCCTGCCTGCAGCCTTTAGTCCAGAATAATTCTGCTGCCCAAGGCCTAGATGGGGGGGTCATGGCATGGGCAGAGGATAAGGAGGTTATCCCTGGATCCCTTCAGCCTCTCTCCTGCCCCTCACTCTGCCCTCTGTCTCCAGTATGCTGTGCCTGTAGTGAAGTATGATCGCAAGGGCTATAAGCCTCGCTCCAGGCAGCTGCTGCTCACGCCTAGTGCCGTGTTCATCGTGGAGGATGCCAAAATCAAGCAGAGGATTCATTACGCCAACCTGACCGGTCAGCCAGAGTCCAAGGCTGCAAGGGAGGGCCCCTGTCTGACCCTTGATTTCTGACCTCTGCCTTTCCCCCTCAGGAATCTCCGTCAGCAGCCTAAGTGACAGCCTGTTTGTGCTTCATGTGCAGCGTGAGGACAATAAGCAGAAGGTGCTCCTTTGGGGATTGGAAGGTGGGGGAGGGGGGAGGCAGTCCTCTGGCTCTGGGCGGGACCTAAGAACCTCCTCCTGTCTGGGCCCCCCAGGGGGATGTGGTGCTGCAGAGTGACCACGTGATTGAGACACTGACCAAGACAGCTCTCAGCGCTGACTGCGTAAACAACATCAACATCAACCAGGGCAGGTGAGGCGGGTTGGGTAGTGAGTGGGCCATGCAGCCTTGGGACAGGGCAGGACAAGGACATGGGAAGGCTTCACGCACTCTTTTCCTTCCAGCATCACATTTGCAGGGGGCCCCGGCAGGGATGGCATTATTGACTTCACACCCGGCTCTGAACTGCTCATCACCAAGGCCAAGAACGGGCACCTGGCTGTGGTGAGTGGACCTGGAAGGCAATTCCTTGCTTCCCTACTGATAGCCCTAGGGCTGGGAGGAGTCTCCAGTGGCAGCAGCCTTCCTTGGCAGTGCTTGGCCGAGTCTGAGCACCTTACCCATGGGCCTCAGTCTGGAGGTCACCATATCATCATCCCCTTATCCCATGGCCCACCATGAAGGCCAGAGAGAGGGGCCATTTGAACCTCCATGTGCAGAGGGTCATAGAGATGGCAGCATGGGGATGTGGGGAAGATCTAGAGTCACTGAGGGGAAAGGCCTACTCTGGCCAGGGCAGTAGGTATTCCTACGGGAGGAGGAGCAAACCCAAGACCAAAGCCACTAGGCCCCCCAGTCTGCTGAGGCCTATATCTAGCCTGTGAATACAAACACTCTGAACTCCTCTGTCTGCTTCTGCTCACTACTTGGGCTTCTCCCCGTACCCCCACAGGTAGCCCCACGGCTGAATTCTCGGTGATGAAGGCACCCACTGGACCCCTCCCAACTCTCAATGCTTTGCTTATTTCCTCCTCCCCTCCCCAGTTACCAAAGACTCGAGCTTCCAGACAGGGACCCAGGGACACCTTGAAGCCCACCTGAAAACTCCTGTCTCCTGCTCACCCCTCTTTTGAGAGAGCAGGGGGTTCAGGGAGCTACCCCAGGAGTGGGCCAGGCTGGGCCACAGCAATAGGAAAGCTGGGGCTAGAGCAAGCCATGCCAGCCCAACTGTCAATGCCAAATATTTGAGAGAAGGGAACTTTTGCTGAAGTTTTCTCTGAGATTTTTTGATGCTCTATAGGAAACTTATTTTTTAAAAAAGCCATTTTCCCACCCCAAGACACACTGGATGTGTTTTCCCTGACTCCAACAGGGCAAGGAATGTAGCTGAGAGGTTGGTCTGGTGCCCTCTTCCCTGGCCAGGCCACTTCTCCTCCTTGTTCCTTTGGCACCTTGTCTGTCTGCCTGCCCACCTGCATATTTTGTAGCCCACTCTGACCTCCACCTGGGGACTGAGACCATCTTTGTCTGCCCCTTTTTTCCTTCCTTAAGAATGCCCTTTTAAAATCATCATCCTAGTCTGAGGGCGTCCTGGAGTGGGCAAGAAGTCTTAGACCAGAGAATCTGGAAAACTCTGTTATCTGTCCAGCCCTCTGGTGTTACAGAGCAGGACACAGAGGCCCAAAGAGAAGAGTCTTGCCCAAGGTCTTATAGCAGGTTGTGGCAAAACAAGGATGGCAACCTCACTGCCGCTCCCAGGGACAGGGAGCCCCATGAAACATGGGTCATGTCTTAAGTGTGCATCTGGCCCCCCGACCAGCAATCACCCTTGGGGGCCACCAGATGGGAGGAACACTTCTGCCTGAGTCCATGCCTTAGGATGACAAACACCCTGCCCATACACTTTGGCCCCAATTCAAGGATGTAGGGCCTTTATTGGCCTCTGACCTCTCCCTGGCATGGGAGTCTGGGGAAGGAGCTGGCCTTGGGAGGAGCTGCAGGGGCATCACCTCTTTCTGCTGCTTCCCCCCACAACACCCCCAAAGGGTCTGGGGGCTGCCCAGCTGCCTCTGTGCCCTTCTGGGGGTCTCAGCCCACTGCTGACACTTCTGCAGTCCAGAGAAACACTAAATAAAGCAATATGTGTTTGCCAACATGGTCTCCTTGTGAATATTAGGAAAGAAAGAGGGCCCCATCTTAGTCTGTTTTCTTTCCTTTTTCCTTTTTTTTTTTTTTGGCAGCTGGACAGTATGGGGATCTGAACCCTTGACATTGGTGTTATCAGCACTAAGCTTTAACCAAGTGAACTAACCAGCCAGCCCTTATTTCATTTTCTTGTTGCTTGTAACAAAATACCTGAAACTGGGTAATTTATAAAGAAATAAAATTTATTTCTTATAGTTTTGGAGGCTGGGAAGTCCAAGGTCGAGGGGGCACATCTGGTGAGGCCCTTTTTGGTGGGGACTCTGCACAGAGTCCCAAGGTGGTACAGGGCATTGCCTGGTGAGAGGGCAGAAGTGTGCTTATGTGCTAGCTCCGTTCTTCCTCTTCTTACAAAGTCACCATGATGATCCATTAACCTATTAACCCATTAATCCAACAGTCCATGAACTGATTAATCTATCAATGAGGGCATAGGCCTCATGCTCTGATCACCCCCTGAAGGCCCCACTTCTCAATACTGCTACACTAAGACTTCAGTTTCAACATGAGTTTTGTTTGTTTTTTTTTTTTAAAGATGACCGGTAAGGGGACCTCAACCCTTGGCTTAGTGTTGTCAGCACCACGCTCAGCCAGTGAGCCAATCGGCCATCCCTATATAGGATCCAAACCTGTGGCCTTGGTGTTATCAGCACTGCACTCTCCCGAGTGAGCCACGGGCCAGCCCTCAACATGAGTTTTGACCACAGACAAATATTCAAACCATAGCAGCTCCTAAAGAGCAACCAGCAGACTTGTATAGCAATTTCTATCTTGTCCCCAGAAGGAATGAGGCAGGCTCCCTCCCTGGGGTAGAGAGCAGTAGCAACCAATAGCTGTACTCGACTCGCTCTTTCACTGACTGCGTACTGAAGGGCTGCTCAGCCTGGCTTGGTGCTGTGGGCTGGGGACAGAGAAGCATCACACACAGTCCCTGCCCGTGTGGTCCTCAGCTGGGTGGGCAGGGCTGGTGTGGATAGTGTGGGTAGTGCAAAAGAGACTGGCTCACGTGAGAAGGGGAAGTGGGGGGGAGAGTAGACATTACATAGAGTAGATAACATTCGAGGTGAGTCTCAAAGGATCATCCCCTAATCTAAATTTTGTTGCAAGTGACAAACCCAATCCAAACTGGCTTGGTCAGAAAAGGGCATGTATGGGCCGAGCCCGTGGCGCACTCGGGAGAGTGCGGCGCTGGGAGCGCAGTGACACTCCTGCCGCGGGTTCTGATCCTATATAGGAATGGCCGGTGCACTCACTGGCTGAGTACTGGTCACGAAATAGACAAAAAAAAAAAAAAAAAGCATTTATTATTAGCTTTAGTAACTTAACGTTAGTAACGTAACAGTCTGGGGTGGGGCTGCTTCTAAGTGCTCAAACAACATTGTCAGGAATGTGTCTGAAACCATTTCTTGGCTCAGCCTTCTTCTATGGTGGCTACATTCTCAAGCAGGTTCTCCCCTCATGGTGAGGTGGCAGCAACAGCCACCAACAGCTCCTGGCTTTTATTCTTCAAGTTTAGCATCAGAAAGTGCCTCTTTCCCAATAATTTTTTTTTTTTTTTTTTGGTGGCTGGCTTATAATGGGGATCTGAACCCTTAGACCTTGGTGTTACGAGTCTGTGCTTCAACCAGCTGAGCTAATCAGCTAACCCTTGTTCCTGGTAATTTTAAAATCTCAGAGCCGAGTCTCAGTGAACTAATTTGAATGAGGTGCTCTGCGCTCATTATAGTTAAAGACATGATCATATTCAGATAGGCCAGGCTTGGGTCACATGCCTGTCCCTGCAGTCAGAATCTATGTGAACCACACCCCACTGCAAGGACCAAGAGCAGGAGTAGATAACTCCCCAAAAGAAAGTCAGAGTGTTGCCTCCAGAAGAAAGGGAATGAATGCTGCAAGCTGCAACCATGGAGCTCATCAGCAGACGGCTGAGAGTGTTACCAAGGGGGCAGTGCTTTGCGGGCAGAAGAAACTGCACGCAAGGTTAGAGGCAAGAAAATGTTTAGTTTGTGGTCAGGCTACCTGCCTGAGGAGTGTATGTATGTATGTATGTATGTATTTTGCGCTACCTGCCTGAGGAGTGTATGTATGTATGTATGTATGTATTTTGCGCTACCTGCCTGAGGAGTGTATGTATGTATGTATGTATGTATTTTGCAGCTGGCCGGTATGCCTAAGGAGTTCAGATTCATCACCTAGGGCAGAAGTTCTCAAAGAATGAAATACCACATGGTGTATAACTATCTTGGGCTCAATTGATGACATCCTGTGAGAACATCTAGATTTTGATACCTTCCTCCAAAATTAATTTAGGGAAAAATAAAAGCAACACAATCATTTGTCCACTCTATCACAAGTAACAGTGGCTCCAAGAAGCTGATGGATAAAATAGGCATTGAGTTAGGTCCAATTACCAGCTTTATAACTGTAACAACACTCCTTTCTCTAGCAAAGTGGAATGCACACGAGTGTGATGTCACAGACATAAGAAAGATGTCAGCCAAGGACACTCTGTCCTTTGGAGAGGTAACCAAGAATGGTTTGCACCCTCAGTTCACATCCTGAGGGAAGTTCAATGGGGCCCTCTAGAAGATGTCTGCCAATTGTAGGAAGCTAATTTTGGCTCTGGACAAGAGCTTCCACTGGAAGCTCCATTCATCCATTCATTCATGCAACCATTTGTTGAATGCCTATTATGTACCAGACTCTCTGTTAGGTACCTGGGATGTAGCAGGAACAACAGAAAAGACCCAAATCCTTGCTCTCATGGAGGTTACATTCTAGAGGGGAGGAGAGACAATACGTAAAATATAGAATGTATTAGAAGGAGATAAGTGCTAGGAAAATACAACAGAGAAGGGGAGAGGGAGTATTGATGTGTAGTTCTCAGTTTCAAATGGACTGTCAGTGAAGGCCTCACTGAAGTGACATTGGAACACAGATTTGAAGAAGGAGAGGAAGTGACCACTGGCTATCTGGAGCAAGAGTGGTCCAGGTAGAGGGCTGAGGAACATGAGGGCTTATTAGAGGAAAAGTGAGAAGGTTGTTGGGGTCAGAGTAGAGGAACCTTCTTCAGATATTCTCGATTTTTCTCAGCTCCATGAGGATGGAGACAAGGAAATTGGCACCTTCTCCTTGATTCCACACTCCCCCCCCCAAAAATAAAGGCATTTGTGTGAGCAGCTTGAAGGGAGTTCATATTTCAGGAAAGCAAATAACCCATTCTCAACGGTCCTATAGCCATGTCAGCACTGGGAACATCTCACTGACCCTTCTGCGAAGGTCCAGCCTCCTGCCTGCATTTCCAGTCCCCCTTCCACCCCTAGACCCTCCTTGAAGTACCCTCAGATGTCTTCCCAGAGCTTTCCCCTAGTGTCTGCCTCCAGACCCTAACTTTGCATATTTTAATCATCGTTTCTGCAAAACTAAGGACTACTCATTGGGGGGTGGGGCATCCCTTTTTCGTAGTTCAGAAACTCCAGCAGAGACTTGGAAATTTCCAACTCCTTTCTCCCTATCTCCATACGTGGATGAGAACAGAACTGTACTTTCCTACTAATACAAGTTGTGCCTGACACACTCACCCAGCTTTTCTCTTTCTTTCTTGTACACACATGCTTTGGAAGGCAATACTGTCAATTTTCTCTTTAAATAGCAATTTTTGCCATCTTGCTACAAATAATCTTCTGCTTGCTTTTTTTAAAAGGAAAAGTGGGAATAAGTAGCTTCATCTCCAGAGTGTTGCATTTACATAGTACCCTGAAGTCGTGCAGTACACAGCTGTATGATGCAGCTCTGGTCAATTTAGGGGAAACAGAACAGGCAGGCAAGCTCCTGCTTCTCTTCCATTGCTAAAATAAGGAATGCATTTCTTTGTTCAGGAGAGTAGGGGGTGGAGGACTTTGGTGTATTTTTCTCTTGGACAGGGCACCCTTCCCTTTCTTCTCCCCTTTGACATCTACTTCTCCTTCAGGTACCTCTCTTCTCCCCCATCCCTCCACCCTAAACACACACCAGGAGCCTCTCCTAAGCAAGGAGGTCACTTTCTTTGTAGAGCGGCTCTCAGGCTTACCAGGGACAAAAGCCACCATTATAGCTGCAAATCCTTATGTTTGAAGGGGAGGGGAGGAGGAGGAGAAAAGAAAGGAGAGAGGAGAGGGAGGGCTTGCTAACTTCTTGTCCCAAGGCCACTCCTGTTCATACATTGTTGACCTCTGAATATGTAGATTCTCTTTCACCAAGGAAGGACACACTCGAGTGGCTGCTTGTAGCTGGGTCTCCCCTTCCTGCCAATCTTCTCGATTATTTTTCAGCCCAGTTATGATTTTTCTTTCTTTCTTCTTATTCTTCTTTTAAAATATTTTTTTCCTGTTATTTCCATTTCCCCTAGGCAGGGGGCTTGGAGGTACAACTGTGGAACCTAACAGGCAGTCTCTGGGTAAAGTCCTGCCTCAAAGTCTGGCCATCCTGAGAAATAAAGCACAGGCACTCCTGTTTCCCAAAGGGCCAGAATTCACACTGGGATGGCTTCTACTGGCTGGCTTGTAACGACATGCCGTGACTAATCCAGGGTCATGATGAGTCACCCACAGCAGGGAAGTTGCCCTTGTCCCTGCCCCCCACTTCCCAGAGTGGGTCCAGGGGTGTGTGTGTGAGGTGGGTCCAGAAGAGCTGTAATTCATTAGAATATAATCCAGGGCTGACTGACTTTTTTAAAATGTAGATTTCAGGCCAGCCCATGGCTCACTTGGGAGAGTGTGGTGCTGATAACACCAAGGCCACAGGTTTGGATCCCTATATAGGGATGACCGGTTTGCTCACTTGGGACAGCGTGGTGCTGACAACACCAAGTCAGGGGTTAAGATCTCCTTACCGGTCATCTTTAAAAAATAATAATAATAAATAAATAAAATATGGATTTCTGCCACCCCTCAATTCCTATCTCAGAAGTTTGAGGATATTGGGCCGAGCCCGTGGCGCACTCGGGAGAGTGCGGTGCTGGGAGCGTGGCGACGCTCCCGCCGCGGGTTCGGATCCTATATAGGAATGGCCGGTGCACTCACTGGCTGAGTGCTGGTCACGAAAAAGACCAAAAAAAAAAAAAAAAAAGAAGTTTGAGGATATAGCAGAGTGACCATAGCTCTCTCCTTCTAGGATTTGAATCCCAGCTCTGCACTCAGCAGCTGTGTGTCTCTGGACAAGTAACTTAAACTCTCTGAACTCCAGTTTTCTCATCTGTAAAATGGGGATAGCTGCAAATTATTGGCCCATAAGGTAATTGGGAGGATTAAATGAGAAAGGCATTTAAAGGCAATTAGCACCATGTCTGGCAGGTAATGATCCCTGAATTTATATAAGCTGTTATTATGAAACATTTATGGAGTACCTCCTAGATCAGATGCCTGGCCTTTCAGGAACTCTGTCATGGGACACAGACAGACCTATACATGAAAAATTACAGTACAATGGGTAAGAGCTGTAATGGAAATAATGTGGACTAAGTGCTGTTGGTGCAGTGAGGGAGTGATAGAGTGGTCTTTTGTTTTTTTAGTGGTTTGCCAGTACAGGGATCAAACCCTAGACCTTGGTGTTATCAGCACCATGCTCTAACCAACTGGGCTAACCAGCCAGTCCCTAATAGGGTGATCAGGAAAGGGAAGACATGAATTTGAGATCCTGAAAGGGGGGCTGGGAGAGTATTTCAGGAAGAAGAACCACAGAGTTCATGTAGGAGCAGTTGAGACGAGACTGTGGCCCAGTTTTATGCTGCGAGCTAAACTGAGAGTTTTAATACCTGAGGACCATTTCAATCAGGGTAGAAACAGACTCAGAGTTGTATTTTAGAAAACTCACTCTGGGGGCCGGCCTGTGGCTCACTCGGGAGAGTGCGGTGCTGATAACACCAAGGCCACGGGTTTGGATCCCATATAGGGATGGCCGGTTTGCTCACTGGGTGAGCGTGGTGCTGACAACACCAAGTCAAGGGTTAAGATCCCCTTACCGGTCATCTTTTTAAAAAAAAAAAAAAAGAAAACTCACACTGGCAGCTGAATGCAGTGCAATTAGAGTAGACAGACTAAGGAGCACCAGCTCATTGTGGTCAAAGAGCTAGCTGGTTGTGGAGGCAGTGAGAGTAGGAGATACCCATGGCCACAATTTAGGGTTTAGAAGAATCTGGGCAGGTGACTTGAGAGCCTCGATGGAGAGGACTCCATACTTCTACCTGGGTTGGCACACTCTGTTCCCTTTGCCTTGAATGTCCCTCCCCACTTGCCATTCAACGTTCAACCCCAGGCACTTCTTCTGGGAAACTCTCTTGGATTTCTCTAAATACTGGATTTGGGGGATTTGCTCTGTGTCCTTGTCTGTTTCTTATGACAGCAATTGTCATTACTTTGTCACTGACTGTTTCCTGGTTCCTCCCACTGGTCTGTGAGTTGGGTGAGAGCAGGGCCTCCCCTTGATCACCTTTGCACCGGCAAGGCAAGTGTGGTGTCAATAATTGTTTGCTGAATGAATCAATGAAAACAAGAACTTTAGTCAGCCTGTGAAGAAACTAGAGGAAGGACCAGAAATAGACCGATATCTCAGGGAGGCTTGCCGAGAGCTCAGGCCCTGGGGCCACAACCGTCTTTTCTTTTCCAATTTTCCCTGGGAGTCGCGGCCTAGACGTCCTGGGCCTGCCAGGAACCTGAAGCCTGGTGGAGAGACCCCTGCTGCCAGCGGCGCAAACGCTAACCTCGGCGGACCGCCAGCTGCGGCCCCGCCCCTCGGCCCTGGACTCCGCCTCCCCATGCTCTGCAGTCCCGGTCCGGACCAGGCGGCGACGCCCAAGAGGCCGCATGCGCAGTGCGCGCGCGAGGGCCTCAGTTGCCCTTCTCCCAATGGCGGTGGCGGTCCCCTTCCCGGCAGCCTCCCACGGGCAAGGATCGCGTCATTTCCGGTGGGGAAGGCCCGCGGCAGCCGCCGCCATTTCGGGCGCTGCTGTGAGGCTGAGACCGGAGCCGGTCCGCTGGGCGGCGGACGGCGGGGCTGGAGGGGCGCGCGCGGCGGCGGCGGCCCAGCGTGTAGGCGCGCAGGCGGCCATGGCGGGCAACTTCGACTCGGAGGAACGGAGTAGCTGGTACTGGGGGCGGTTGAGCCGGCAGGAGGCGGTGGCGCTGTTGCAGGGCCAGCGGCACGGGGTGTTCCTGGTGCGGGACTCGAGCACCAGCCCCGGGGACTATGTGCTCAGCGTCTCCGAGAACTCGCGCGTCTCCCACTACATCATCAACAGCAGCGGCCCGCGTCCGCCCGTGCCACCGTCTCCCGCCCAGCCTCCTCCGGGTGAGGGACTGACGGGACGGGAGGCCCCGGGCGGGGTGAGGGCCGCGGAACTCCCAGCCTGGCCGGCTGCTCCTCGCGAGCTGACTCCATGAGGGACGTGGGCAGAGGGCAGCCTGCTGTCCAGGCTCGTTCCCACCAACGAGAGGGAGTGTGTGGGGGAGGAAGAGCCGCTGACCGAGGCCTTTGGGTGTGCCTTGGGAGGACAGCCCGGGGGAAGGGGAACTGCTTCTGCCCCAGGGTGGGGCTGGCGCCCGGGCCGGGCACTAGGGCAGGGCAAGGCAACGTGGGGACAAAGAGCTGAGGGGGATGTTGGCACTGCGGGGGCATCACTTGGCAGCGGTGCCTAGAATGAATCTGATAATCCTACAAGTGGCTTTTAGGCTTGAAACATTTCCTGCAGTGTTGGAGAGCCGGGTTTGGCCGTACTCCCCTGGTGGCCTTTGGTGGGAAGTCACCACACACTGGCCGGGAGGGATGGAGACACCCTCAGGAAACCGGTCAGCTTTTTCCTTTCTTGGGCATTTTTCCAAAATGCTCTTACCGTCCTCTTCCCCCGTGGAGGACGAAGGTGGTGAATTAAGTGCCTTGGTGGTAGAAGAAAGCCTGTAAAAAGCCCAGAATAAGTTGATGCCTGGCACACTGTGTCCAGGAGATCTTAGTGTCCAGAAGACTGTCCTCCGCAATAAAGGGGTTCTGGTTTTCAAAGTGTTTAGGGGAGGGAACATTTTTTTCAGAAAATAAACCAGATATAAGCCAGTGGAAACAATCCCTTCCCTGAAAGTGAATGGAACTTCATTTTCCTTGAACTTATTGTCAGTCTGTACTTCAGAGCTTCTCCTTGCTCAGTAAATTGGGGCTGTGGCCTGAGTCTTCCTGGATATTGGAAACAGACCCTGCTGGGCAGATAATTTAAATTACCTACACTGGGTCCTCGCCAGGGAACATTGAGATGTGACTATCTTGATCATGTCATTGGAGTTGTTTGGGAAATGTTAAGGAAATTATGCACTTAGTACTTGAGATTTGTGAGGTACGTAGTTATTCTGAGGTGTCTGAGTAACAGCACCAAAAGCTCTAGTGGCTTCTCACTGTTCCCAAGTTGAGGCAGTTTCCTCCTGACCAGCTAAGACTAGATCCAGGCAAGTCTCTTGATTTTTCCTGAGCTAGGCATTGCCGACTTGCCCTTTTAGGATAGTCCTAATTTAGATTTACTCACTTTGTCCAGAAATGGGGAAGTGGGATAGGCAGTCTCTTTGTTAACACTTACAAATTATAAAAAATAAGTATGAGGTCTTTAAGTTCACAAATGATCCTAGGTCTTTCTCATTCTGGTCAGTTTAATAGTATTATGACATGAAATAGGAATATTGATGTACATGTATTTGCCCTAAACCAGATATATTTTACTTTGATGCCACCTGCTTGGTATCTAGGGTTTTGCATAACATGTAGTAGTAACACGATTGCAAACTGTCATTGAAATTTAATTCTCAGGGCCAGCCTGTGACTCACTTGGGAGAGTGTGGTACTGTTAACACCAAGGCCGCAGGTTCGGATCCCTATATAGGGATGGCCGGTTGGCTCACTTAGGAGAGTGTGGTGCTGACAACACCAAGTCAAGAGTTAAGATCCCCTTACCGGTCATTAAAAAAAAATTCTCAACCTTTTGTTGGTTGCAAAATTTGGAAATGGCAGCAGGCAGGTGTGTTTGATATTTCTCCACACAGCATTATGATTATATTTTTGTTTTGTTTTTATTTTTTATTATTATTTTATGTATATATACTTTGTAGCATTATGATTTTATATCTCAACATTTATCTTGATATTGAGCTCTACTTTTTCAAAAAAGATAAGGGTTCATTCAGATCCTTGGCTCACAAGAGAAGGTGAAGTTTGCCAAAGTTTGTGGATGGGGTGTGGGAAATTCCTGGCCATTGTGGTATTATTTCTGCTATATACCCCATATTCTATGCAGGGTAACAATTCAGTTGCTGTCTTTATAAAGATTACTTAATCTTTGTTCTCCCCCTCCCCATCAAGCTCTTTTTCTTTTTTTTTTTTTTTTTTTTTTTTTTTTGTCGTTTTTTCGTGACCGGCACTCAGCCAGTGAGTGCACTGGTCAGTCCTATATAGGATCCGAACCCGCGGCGGGAGCGTCGCCGCGCTCCCAGCGCAGCACTCTACCAAGTGCGCCACGGGCTCGGCCCAAGCTCTTTTTCTTTTGATGCCACACAGAGGAATTTGTTGAATTTTAGAGAGGCATATACAATTTTTTTTTTTTTTTTTTTTTTTTTTGTCTTTTTCGTGACCGGCACTCAGCCAGTGAGTGCACCGGCCATTCCTATATAGGATCCGAACCCGCGGCGGGAGCGTCGCTGCGCTCCCAAGCGCTGCACTCTCCCGAGTGCGCCACGGGCTCGGCCCTTTTTAACTCTTTTTTTTTTTTTTTTGGGCATATACAATATTAATAGATACCATTTATTGACTGGTTATTCTGTGCCAGGTACTTTGCTGAGTACTTCATGTGCCCTATCTCTTTTACTGTCTGTAGCAGTATCTAGTGAGGTAGGTACTATGATCTCCATTTATTAAAACATTTCTGTTTATAGAGGAGGAAACTGAGAGGCAGAGATTGAGTAATTTTGCTTAAGGTCACAAGGCTAGTAAATTACTGAACCAGATTTTGGATCTAGGCATGCTGACCTGAGAGCTGACCCTTTTATACTATACTCTTTTCTGTCAAAGTCAACTTCCTTTGGGGATCCTAGCAGTGCACGTAGAGGACTCTGTCCTCAACACTTTATGTCTGCCTTGGAGTCCTAGATTCTATTTAAAGATGAGAAGGAAAGAAAGGCAAAAAGAAAACTGACTTAGCATTCAAAGTACACATCTATCTAAAATCAATGATGAATCGGCTTTTAAAAACCTTATTTGGCACATTGACTGTGGAAGATGAGCTTTTTGCTTGGGATTGCATAGTGTATTTTGTGCATGCAATATATAGGTATGTATGGAATGGCTTAGATGTAATTTTCAGAGGCATAGGGATAGAATAGGCCAGGGATTTTCAGCCTTTTTCTAGTGAACCTATTTTTAACTTATCTTAGGTTTTCAGCTCCCACATGCTTTTGTATGCTACCAAGGCCTTGTAGCGCCTTGGCTGTTGCCCTGGGTAAATAAGGAAGGATTTGGTTAAATCTACTGGTCACATTCTGTCAGGCTGGGCTTCAAGGTGGACCCTTTGGGAACCCTTGCAATTAATTGATTCACTAGTTTCTTCTTCTTGAAACAATGAGGGACTACTAGACCTTGACCAGTAGAGAGTAGGCAAAACTGAATGAGTGTGAGTTAGGAGAGTAATTACAGGGTTGAGCTGTGGAGCCTGGGTTTGAATCTTATTTACCTGCTGCTTACTGTTTCTTTATCTTTGGGCAAGCTATTTAACTTCTCTCTGCTTCAGTTTCCTCATCTGTGAAAGAGTGAAAATAGTGATACTGAGCCCATAGGGGTCTTGTAAGGATTAAGGCTGGCATACTGAGTAAGTATTCAATAAGTACTATATATTAATCTTATGAATATAACTATGAACTGGCGGGGAGCTGAAGCAAAATGGAAAACCAGTCTTGCTTTGATAGGCTCACAGGCATGCATGGTGTGGTTGGTAAGCATGGTGAACAGCTTGTCTTAGGGAATAAGTGCTGGATTAGAGGGAATGGGGTACATCGATAAGTGTGAAAGGACCTGGGTCCAGTTTATAGCAATAGGATGGTGCCTGCTGCTACCTGCTCAACCCAAAGCCTCCCGTCTGTTGCCCTAGTGGGAGCGGGGAGCATAAAAGCTTGCCTCATTTTGGAGGTGCAGAGCTGAAACTAGGGTGGTAATTGTTGATGATGAGTTTTTAAGGTAGCACCAAACCACTTGCCTGGAGATAGTAGGGGATTGCTGCCTTTTTCGTACCTTCAGCTTTTGTATTTCATTTGTTTACCTCATGTTTCAGTTCAGAAACTTGGTTCTCATGTCTTACTCTTCAATGTCAGAGTATCTCTCTATCCAGTGATTCTGGAGAACTTCTTCAGTGAGTTACCTGTAGGTTTTACACCAAAAAAATAATTCCATGGTAAAAGGAAATAGGTTTACTTATCACAGACTTCTCCAAGTCTTTACTATGTACTATGCTCATGTGAATTACGACCTTCCAAGGGAGGGTACTGGATTTTTCAAACCTATTAAACCACAGAGCTTTTGAGAAGCATCTTGTGATTCTGTGGAAACAGCGTAGCAGACTTTGGATTTTGGGATGAATTGAACATTTCTGAAGGAATTCAGTGGGTTGGGGGATGGATTAAGCTGAATTTGCTTTTTTTTTTTGAGCACTTATAATGTACTAGCCACCCCCCCCCCCCTTTTGGCAGTTGGCCTGTGCAGAGATCGAACCCTTGATCTTGGTGTTATCGTTACCACAGTCTAACCAACTGAGCTAATGGGCCAGCCCATACTAGCCATTTTTAGGAATTTTATTAGATGGCTGGCCAGTTACTCATTTGGTTAGAGCTCATTTGGTTAGCCTTATAACAGCAAGGTCAAGGGTTTGGATCCCCTAACTGGCCAGCCACCCCCCCCAAAAAAAAAAATTACTAGGTGGGTATTGGGCCCTATTTTACAGAATAAGGGCTGAAGCACAGCAAAATTAGGTAACTGCTCATACAGCTAGTGAGAGCCAGAATTCATCAACCTAGTCAGTCTGAATCTGCGTAGTACCATGCTGATATCCACCATTTTTAGAAAGTTCTGTCTGGTTAGGAGACCATATGTCTTTTTTTTTTTTTTTTTTTTTACGATGACCAGTAAGGGGATCTTAACCCTTGACTTGGTGTTGTCAGCACCATACTCACCCAGTGAGCAACCGGCCATCCCTATATGGGATCCGAACCCGTGGCCTTGGAGTTATCAGCACCACACTCTTCTGAGTGAGCCACGGGCCAGCTCCATGAGACCATATGTCTTGACACATTTTTAGGATACCTTTTCAGCTGGAAGTCAGTGGCCTTTTTAGCCCTTTGAATTGGATCAGTGGTGGTGGGTATTTAAGCAACCTCTGTAAATGCCATAGGCAGAGGAGAAGGAGTGGGAAATAAGGAAAGAGCAAGGGAAAAAGAGGAAGTGCTGTGAGATCAAGGAGAGGCTGCTGGTGGATCCCCTCTGGTGGTACCCATGCCAGAAGTGGCCTGGCCTGTTTTCTTTTCTTTTTTTCTTTTTTTTTTTTTTGGCTGGACGGTACAGAGATAGAACCCTGGACCTTGGTATTATTAGCACCATGCTCTAACCATCTGAGCTAAAAGCCAGCTAACCTGGCTTGTTTTAACCCACAGAGACTGAAGATGTTCTTCAGGGAATAGCATTGTAAAAACCTGAGGGCTGAAATGCTATGGGTTGAGCAGCAACAGAAACAAAAATAATAATTAACTGCTTGCCTTGCTTTTGATTTCTGAATGTTAATTCGTACTGCACATTCAGAATCCAGCACAGGGTTGTCAGTGAAGTTTTCCAAGTCCCAGGTAGCTATAAGAATCCTGTCCTTGGTTCTGTTCTCTAGACTGACTGACTGTTATCTCCTTCCTTTCCCGCCCTTCTGTTTCCTGCCTTTGGCTATTTGTGGTTGGAAGGAGAGGAGGGAGGGAAAAGGAGCTGGAACACATAGCTGTGGTGAGGTTTGGGCTTTATGTGGGACTTATGTATGGTCTGTTCCCCTCCCTTCCCTTCTGGAGTTTAGATCAATGAAGCTTGATTGCCCTGTATATCTAACTGCCCCAGCAGTACACCAAAAGAGGCATTTCTCTGTGGAATTATTATAGTGTCAGTAGAATAGAAAAACAATTTATAGGTAAAGTATATCTAAGGTTTCCCTTGGGGGCCGGCCTGTGGCTCATTCGGGAGAGTACGGTGCTGATAACACCAGGGCCCCGAGTTCGGATCCCATATAGGGATGGCCAGTTTGCTCATTGGGTGAGCATGGTGCTGACAACACCACGTCAAGGGTTAAGATCCCCTTACTGGTCATCTTTTTAAAAAAAAAAAAAAAAAAAAAAAAAGGTTTCCCTTGGTATTTTGCTTGTATTTCTGTGTCTGTTGGGTTTGCCAAGCAAAGAAAAAAAAAAGTTGTAGTGAGCTCAGTTTACACCATGGCGTTTGAAATGTCCCTGGGTTTTTTTGTTTTTGTTTTTTTTTGGCAGCTGGTGGGTGCAGGGATCAAACCCAGGACCTTGGTGTTATCAGCACCACTCTCCAACTAACTGAGCTAACTGGCAGGCCCCACGATGCGCCATTTGAACAAGAAATAAATTGAACCTGCTTCCCACCTTTGTGCCAGATGAGCTGCCAATTTTTCTTGCACTGAGCTTTCAAAGGGACTTGGCTTAGTAGTCTTATTTGTTCTTCTTATTCCCTTCTCCCCCCAAAAAAACACACTTCACTTGGCCTAGTACTGTAGGAGAGGAACCGTAACAATGGATGACAGGGAGTGGTCACTTTCCTTCTTAGTGTGAAAAGAGTACCTTGGAAATGTTCAGGAATGGTCAGAATTGCCCTTTTGTTGTGATTTTGTTGTATCTCAGGACACAGTTTGTTGTTGTCGCTACTACTTTTTGTAGGAACACATCACCAGTTGGAAGTGGAAGTGGGGGTGGGGGGGTGTCTTTCATGCTGCTTTGCTCCTGGCTCACCAGCCATACTTCGCATGCCTTTGTATGTCCTACTATGCTGTGAGCATCTCAGAGTTTGTTCATTGAGAATAATATGTAGTGCTTGCTTTGGCAGCCCATACACCAAAATTGGAACGATACAGAGAAGATTGTACGGAGAAGATTAGCATGGCCCCTGTGCAACAATGTCACACTACTTCTTGAAGAATTCCATATTAAAAAAAAAAAAAGAATAATATGTGACACAGGGCTGGCTGGTTAGCTCAGTTGGGGGTTAGAGCATGGTGCTGATAACAGCAAGGTCAAGGGTTCAGATCCCTTGCTGGCCAACTGCCCAAAACAAAACAAAACAAAACAAAATTGTAACACTTAACTATCTGTCTGCCAACCACTGCACCAAAAGGGCAACTGATAAAAGCCATTTTGGTCATTGTATCTTGACTTGTAGTTGTGTAAAGTTTAGCAGGAGAGCTTTTCTCCCTAGGTGTGATCTGGATCATTTTCAAAGACATGGGTGCTCTAGCTGGTGTGAGGCAGTCTCCTCACCACTCTGCCCTGGAGCTTTCTTGACTGGGTAGTGCTATGTAGGTCTCCATGTTCGCATTGACCCTGTCCTTAACATAGTTGCTCTGCAGGCCTGGAAGATCATCCTGAATTAGCCCATGATGATAGGCTAGGTGGCTATGCGTCTCCTTGCCTACCAGACTTGAATAGGAATAATTCTCCGTCAGTGATCCAGCTCAGTGAAGAGAAACTCCAGAATATAGCAGCATCATGCTCTGGTATGGTCATAACCAAAATCATCTCTCCAGTCCTGCACTTGGAACTATTGGGGTCACATTCTGCTGGTGCCTGAGGAGTGTTTTTGCCATAGGCAGACAGTCTTGGGTCTGGGCATCTCTTTCAGTATCTTAAATTGGAGAGACAGCCAGCAGTCCTGAGTTTGGGTTATTAACTTGTTTTAGCTTACAGCCATGAATTTCACAGGTGAACTTTTTGCAATATAGGAAATATGCAACCATCCTTTAAATTGTGTCTTGGTTTCTCATCAGTGATTTGGGTGAAAAGAGAAGGACTCATCAGTGCTCATTCTGCACTGAGGACTTTTGGTTAACTTCCAAAGTTAATGTTTTATCTTTTTACTTCTCTCCAATAGTGGACTGAATTTTAAATATACTTTTTCTGGTCATTCTGGAAGAGCTGGTTTTTAACATTGGACAAAAGAATTAGGTCTCTCTCTTTTTTTTTTTTTTTTTGAGTGTGGCAAATGATTTTAGACATTTGGGCTACTACAGCATTTCTGTTTCACAGCATTAATCGCTGTGGCTTTTATTTTTTTTGGCAGCTGGCCAGATGGGATCTAAACCCTTGACCTTAGTGTTATACCACTGCCGTGGCTTTTAAATGGATGGGACAGTGCTATCTTGTTGATAGGAATGGAAATTGGCTATTTTCCCTTAACAAAGGACTTGAATAAGTAACTTTCAAAGTACTTTCTTCAAAGAGGTACAAATAGTCAATACACATGAAAAACATCAAAGGATCAAAGGTGATATTTAAAAAGAGATAACATTTCTCTTTATTAAATTGGTGATGGTTTTTAAAATACTGTTTTGTTGAGGATATCAGGGAAATGGGAACCCATCAACCACTGGTGGAACATAAAATTGTACAGACTTTTTGGAGGGCAGTTTGACAACATAAACCTTACTGTCCTTATCCTTTGATCCAGCATTGCATTTCAAGGAGTTATCATCCTGAGGAAGTAATAAAAAAAGTTCATTAATAGATTAGAACAAAAATGCTCATAACAGCATTGTTTGTACTGGTGAAAATTTAGGAATATAGCCATTAAAAGTCATGTTCTAGGGCTGGCTGGTTAGCTCAGTTGGTTAGAGTGCGGCATTAAGATAACAAAGTCAAGGGCCGGCCCGTGGCTCACTCGGGAGAGTGCGGTGCTGAAAACACCAAGGCCCCGGGTTCGGATCCCATATAGGGATGGCTGGTTCGCTCACTGGGTGAGCGTGGTGCTGACAACACCAAGTCAAGGGTTAAGATCCCCTTACCGGTCATCTTTAAAAAAAAAAAAAAAAAAAAAAAGATAACAAAGTCAAGGGTTCGGAGCTCCATACTGGCTACCCACCAAAATAAAAACAAAAACTGTATATAGTAACCCAGTTATAAAAGACATATATGTCTATGTATTTAACACACACACATATATATACACATGCATATGTATGTGTATATGTATTTATATTTGTGTGTGTGTGTGTGTGTGTATATATAAAAATCTGGTAGGTTATAACCCAAAATGCTAAGAGTAGAGCTGCAGCAGGGTTAAGGGTATTTAAAAAATGATCTGCCCCAACCCACATTTTCTATAGAGCTATTTATTACTTTATCAGGAAACCAAAAGGTAAAAAATTCAAGGAAGATGATTTGATATTTTGGGTGCTTAGCACAGTGCAAGTTAAAGGTTTGTATTCCTCATTAGAAAACTTTCTTATTTGAACTTATATATTTTCATCTATTATGAATTCTAGGTCTCAAGATAGAGAGGGAATACATTCTGAAATATGCTGTGTCTAGAGCCAGACCCATATTTTTGTCTTAATGAATTTTAAGCATTCCTAATATGTCCTTTCCTCTTGGACCTTCAGTGTGTTATCAGAGGTCGAATGTTTTAACACTTTTTTATTTACCCAAGCATCCTTGTTTATCTTTTTTCATGGCCCGTTTTGTTTTGTAGGGAACAATCTAGTTTCTGTGTTTTATTTTTAAGTGATGATCTTAGGAATTGATTTTTAAGCAGTCAGCTTTTTAGTTTCGTTCAGTTCCTAGGTTCCTTTACCTAGTCAAGTTTTTTTAGCTGTCAGAGATGTAATTGAGATCAGCAGTCTTAGATCGAAAAAGTCTTAAAAATGTTTTCTTCTTTGGAACTGTGCATTCTAGATGTGAAGAGAACGAATTTATGAGCTCACTGTAGAGCTCTCCCACCTCTTCCTGGAACAGCTGCTGGGACCTGTGAACAAAAAGAGCTCCCAGTATTTCCTGAGGTTGAGAAGAAGATTGCAACAAAACCTTGAACCTTATGCTACTCTGTAAATGGGGGAGCAACAGAGCATATTGGGAGAATGAACAAAAAGTCCCCGTGTTTCACTAGTCTTTGATCTTGTATGAGAGCACATTCCAGTTGGTCTGGTCTGTCACAGCCTTCTGTTCCTTCTCTGGGGCCGATGGTAATGGGCATCTTTCTTCCCAGAGGATGTTTCAGCTTCAAAGTGTGGTGTTGATTTGCTATGAGAAGGGATTATTTTCTCTAGGCAGGTTTTTTTTTTGGTGATTAAATATTGACTAAATATGTGTGGGAAATGCTTAAAACCTGCATTTCATTTTCAGTATAGTACATCTTTAAGTAACACCCTGCTCTGTTTTTTCCAGGGGTGAGCCCCTCCAGACTCCGAATAGGCGATCAAGAGTTTGATTCATTGCCTGCTTTACTGGAATTCTACAAAATACACTATTTGGACACTACAACGTTGATAGAACCAGTTTCCAGATCCAGGCAGGGTAGTGGAGTGATTCTCAGGCAGGAGGAAGCAGAGTATGTGCGAGCCCTCTTTGACTTTAATGGGAATGATGAAGAAGATCTTCCCTTTAAGAAAGGAGACATCCTGAGAATCCGGGATAAGCCTGAAGAGCAGTGGTGGAATGCAGAGGACAGCGAAGGCAAGAGAGGGATGATTCCAGTCCCTTACGTCGAGAAGTATAGACCTGCCTCCGCCTCAGTATCGGCTCTGATTGGAGGTAACCAGGAGGGTTCCCACCCACAGCCACTGGGTGGGCCGGAGCCTGGGCCCTATGCCCAACCCAGCGTCAACACTCCGCTCCCTAACCTCCAGAATGGGCCCATTTATGCCAGGGTTATCCAGAAGCGAGTCCCTAATGCCTACGACAAGACAGCCTTGGCTTTGGAGGTACATAATGTGCAAAATGTAGAAAGAAGAGATCTGCTACAGGTCTCCCTTTCAGACCTCTTAGAGCTTTGTAGGAATGCTCAATACAAGCACCAGCGTTGTGATGTTGTTGTAGATGTCGAACCATTAAGTACTGATTTTGGCATTTAATGTTGGGTTTTCTCTTTATAGAAAACCTATTTTGGAATGAGTAAGCTTAAAATTGTGTAACTGAATGTTCTGATTGATCTACTAAACATACTTTGACTACTTTAATAACAACACCACCTGAATTCACAGGAATTAACCTAAAATATTTTTTCTCCTCTATATCCTAACCTGTTTCTTGCTTTCTGTTTGTCATTATCTAAAAGAAGATGGGTTCACGCAGATTTGAGTGTAATAAGTGGTTTCTGTCAAAGTGCTTAAGTGGAATTTTTCCCATAAAAACAGCATTTTTACTTTAGGGGACCATGATGTTCCTTACCATTAATTGTGTTTGTCATATAAGAATTTAGGAGGCAACAGTGAAGCATAGTACAGGTGTGAAGAGATCTATACTCAGAAGTATTAATTCCAAAGAGCAGCAAATTTACTTGGTTTTTGTTTACAGGCAAGAAACCAGTTCTTCCTAAGGAGTTAATTTTTTCCTTGTACTGTTGAATAGTTACCCTTGGTAGCCCATCTCCTTCTGGCCAACCATTACATTGCGTTTCTTCCTTTATTCCTTTCTTTAGCACTCAGCTTTGTCTCTCACTTTCTTCCTCCCTCCCTCCCTTTCTTTCTTCCTTTCTGAATTATACAGATGGTGGTTTAGCACATAAGCTAGTACAGAAGAATTCCCATCTTTCAGAGCCTACTGATATGGTAACTTGAATGTAAGTGAGTAGCTAACTTTCATAAGCATGGGCTGAAGTTATGTGAGCACAGATCAGCAGAGGAGGGGTAAAAAATGTATTCTTATAAACTGAAATCTTTAAGTTTTGTTTTTGAGTTGTGTTCATACAGTGAGAAGTAGGAGCTGCCCTCTACGTTGGAATGTCAGCCCACAGAATGAGCAAGAATTTATTTGAATCAGTCTCTGATATTACTGGATTTCAAATTTTTCTTTTACGTTTTTTGATCTAGTGGATGCAAAGGGGAAGGTTCGTTGAGTCTTCTAGGTTTGACCAAAAAATGTGGTTTTAAGGTTTTTATTTTTTGAGATCATGTGGTGACTTAATAGTATAATGCCTCTGCTTTGATGAGAAATGAAATGTATGTTGTCTAGGTCACACCACTGCTTTTTCCCACTTAGACTTTGGAGGATAAGGAAAACAAGTTTCTAGCCTCCTATTTTCATGTAGGTTCAGATTATGTTAACATCCAGTCAGTGCTATGCACATTTTGGATGTGACTTTTTGACAATTATCGCAGACCTTGTTAGCACTGGGCTGGAGTATGAAAACAGCACTCATGGAACGAGCCAGCTAATACTCAGGAGAGAAGAGTTATCACGTTAAGTTTTCTTCTGTTTGCATTTCCTTTAGTTATTTTTAATGATCCCTGCCTTGATTAGAGGCTTTAACGCTCAGAAATGGTTGAGCTGCTTTCCTTGCTGTGAAATATAAGTCTTGTGAAATAAAGATTTGAGTAGAAAACTAGTTTATAATTTCATTAAGTTTTCTTTTTTGGTTTGGATGTTGGTTTTAAACTGCACATGTTTATTGCTGAAGATGGCCTGTTTCAAGTTAGCATACCTCAAGTAATAGCTTTAAAACACCTCTTCTTCCATACTTGAAAAAAATGGTGTTAGTCTAGCATCATAGAATTCTAGAGTTGGAAAGGACCTTAGGATATATATTCAGTACATGGAAAAAACGTGATGTTTAGACACACTGATTGGGTCATTCAAGCTAATGAGAGGTGGAGATGTGACAAACCCAGATCTACTTTGGCACCTGTCTGCCAAACCCATTCAGTCTGTGGTTCTTTGTCTTTTGCAACAGTGCTGCTGCCCTCCTCAGCGTAGGTTTTGTGTGGTTTCATTGACAGCATATCCTCAGTTTATTCTCTCTGCAGCGAGGCACAATTCTCCTTTGCCGTCTCTGGTTTTTCATGGGAACTGATGCTTATTCCCTATTGTGATGAGACTGGGAGAAAAATTAGGAGACTCTGGCTTTCTGACCTTAGCATTCTAGTAAGAAAATGCATTGAGATCTGTCTGTGCACGAGGAGTCTTTAAGAAGTTCATGGAAAGAGTTATATTATCTCAATTCTGTTTTTCCACAAACTTTTTGACATACCCGTGTGTGTGTGTGTGTGTGTGTGTGTGTGTGTGTGTGTGTGTGTGTGTGTGTGTGTGTGTGTGTGTGTGTGTGTGTGTGTGTGTGTGTGTGTGTGTGTGTGTGTGTGTGTGTGTGTGTGTGTGTGTGTGTGTGTGTGTGTGTGTGTGTGTGTGTCATATGTATGAAGCATGATTCGACCCCCTATAAATCTAGTCTGTAAACCGGCTAGATATATTTTAGTGGAGTTTTACGTTTAACTTTAAGTTGACAGATTCAGATCACTTAATTTTAGAATTGGGCAGGACCCAGAAGTAATATATTATACCAGCAGTCTTTAGACTGCTTTCTAGTGCCCTGAGAGTTCCCAGGAGGTGCCCAGGGAGAGGAGGAAGCTGAGAATGCAGGGTTCTGGCTTTCCCTCTCTTGCTTAAACCAAGAGTAACTGTTTTTAATTGTTATATTTCAGGGTCTCTAAGATTTTCTTTGGAGGAAGGGTTTCTGTGCTTTAAAAGAAAAAATTTAGAAACCTGTGTTCAAGAACCACCTCCCTTCATCTTACAGATGGGTGTTTCCTGCGTGGTATTTGCTGTGACCAGAATCCTCACTAGAATATAAGTTATTTGATATTTCCTCCCACCAGATTTCTCTAGTAGAGATGAAGGCTGTGGAAGGAAGGGATTAACTCTCGCCAACTGCCAAAGTAGGATATTCCTCTGCCCACTACAGTTTTGTGGGTCAACCGGTCAGACGTTTTCTGGGGGAATAAAACAGTGAACTAGACAAACACCATCTGTTCTATCCTGGAGTTCCTGGTGAAGACAGACATTAAATAAATGCACATATACTGAGTGTTTTGAAGCAGAAGTACTGGAAGTAACACTAGAACAGTGCAGAGGCATCTTTCATTTTTTGATCTTAGATTTCAACTTTTTGTTTTGTGGCTCCTTGGGAGCTAGTATCCTGATAAATATAATCTTGCAAATACAGGTGTTAAAGGTTATTTTATGCCTCTATAGACTGTCCAAAACAATCATCTTTTTTTTTTAATGTACTAATCATGTAACTTCCATTCTCTGATTCAACCTGGCATTTTGCCTTTGACAGATAAGACTTGAGAGTAATCCGGGAATATCTCAAGTATTCTCAGGCCTGAACCTATTCTTCAGATAGGGAAGGTATAAAGTGCTTTGGGTCTTTGGTGCAACAGTGACTGCATCAACTCCACATTTCCCCATGTGGAACTCTAAAAACCTAAGTTAAGGCTTTTTAACCTGTGTATAGAAAATGGGAATAAAGTCCCCTCTGGTGTATCTGTTTGTTAGGGAGAAAAATGAGAGTGGAAAGTATGAAAGTATGAGCAGCAAGTACTTGATGTATCCAGTTTTTCTTTTTTGGGGACTGTAGCTGTAGATTTGTGTACTGTTCATTGAGGCAGATATCCACTTTCCCTCTCCCTTCAATCTTCTTTGGACATCTTCATTTCAAATCATAGAATCTCAGTGGGAAGGGACTTTGAAAGTAACAGATCCAGTCTGCTGACATTGAAGGCAGACCCTCTAGTATCTCCACAGATAATTTTTTAACAACCTTTTCAATATTTCTACTTTTTAAGAGGGGGTGGGAGTGGGGGAGGATAGCTGGCTGGTAAAGGGATCCAAACCCTTGACCTTGGTGTTACAACGCTGTGCTCTAACTTACTGAGCTAACCAGCCAGCCCCTCAGTATCTCTACTTTTGAAGAACTCATCAACCACAATACTGTAGTTCAAAGATTCCAAACTTGGTTCATGGCATCCTTAAGTGTCTCAATGATATTTCATAGTGCCCTAGGCCAAAAAAAACTATCTGACTGTTCCATTTATTAAGTAGCTAGGTCCAAACAACTTAAATATTCATGTCCTGATAACTTAGTAGCCATTTTTAAAAATAATAAGCATAATTGAAATAAAATGATATTTTATTATTAAGTAACTGCAGTTACTTAACTAATGAGATGTGTAGTCTGTTAGACACTGCCCAGTTTCTCAAATCTTGGGATCTTATTGAACATTGCCACCCTCATTTCCTGTTTCACATTTATTTTCATGAGATGCTTTTTTATCATAGCAACTTCCAAAACCCAGTTTTGCAAAGATATGGCATCTTTGAAAGGAATGTAGTATGGTCTAATAATGAAATTTTTTTTTTTTTTTTTTTTTTTTTTTAAAGATGACCGATAAGGGGATCTTAACCCTTGGCTTAGTGTTGTCAGCACCATGCTCAGCCAGTGAGCAAACCAGCCATCCCTATATAGGATCTGAACCTGTGGCCTTGGTGTTACCAGCACCGCACTCTCCCGAGTGAGCCACAGGGCGGCCCTAATAATAATGAAATTTTGAACTGCCTTGAGCTAATAGTTCACGTAGCATTGCAGATGTCCAGTATTGCTAGTTTCCCTCAAACTTTAAAATACTTTGTGGCACTCCTGTGAGTTCACAGTGATGCCTCTGACAGTGTACGGTTTGGAAACCTCAGGTCAAATTCATTGTATTAATTTTTTAAAATTCCTTAATGTTGAGCTAAAAGGTTATGTACTATGTGTGGTCACCTCCTCACCTTTCACCAAGGGGATGGAAAGCTTAGTTTTAGGCATTATTAGTTGTTGAGCTAGAGAAGATCATTTCTGACTTGGACTACAAAGAACCAGGGTCAGGCCTATCTCCCAGGAGTTTGTGGGATGCTTTTTCTGTTCACTTGGAAGCCTGCCAATTAAATCTCAAAGACCTGCAGCTTTCTACCAGTACAACTTATGCCCATATCATTTCATTTCTGAGGCAAGTGAGTCATTAAGGCTGATTGTCCACACTTGTTTCCATTGATTTGAAAGACTATAGGTAGGCCCTAAGTTTTACCTATTCCTTAGATCAGGGGTCTGCAAATTTTTTCTGTGAAGGCTTTTGAGGTCTTGTATGGTCTCCGTCACGACCACTCAACTCTGCCATTGTAGCAAGAAGGCAGTCAGACAAAACAACAAATGAGCTTGCTGTGTTCCAGTAAAACTGTTTACAGAAACAACAGGCTGGATTTGGCTCATGGGCCATAGTTGGCTGACTCCTGCCTTAGATTGCTGTAGTTTTCTTAACTTTTTTTTCCCTCCAGCCAAATCTTGAAATATTTATTAACTATGTTTTTAGTGTTTGAAAATGTTTGAAGACAAGGCCACTGTACTGCTCTGTATTTCTTTTCCCTGGTTTTATTTACATTTATTTATGTGTGCTTCCTACCCTGAGCTCACTGGAATCCTGTCACAAGTCTGGATCAAAGGAATGTTGGCAATTGTTGATGTCTGTCCTGTTAGATAATAGGGACAGACACTAGCAAAGCAGTCACTTGGGATTGCACCGGCAAAGGAGGTCACATAGTTCCTGTATAGTAAATACCAAAAATTAATGCCATTTCCAGTTTCTTTCTTATTATCATGGGGACTCATTGGTTGAAGATCGGCTGGTTAATCTTTTGCTGGATAAATTCTAGATTTGATTACATCCGCACCAGGATCATGTTTGACCTTGGAAACTACACAGAGCTCGGGAATAAACCAGTGTCCATTAAGTTTCCTAGGAGTGAAGAAAGTGTAGTAACCACATTCAGTCCCCTTTACGTGTGACTCCATGATTTACATGCAAACTTGCTCCCAGGGATGTATTATGAGATCAGGAGGCTGAGAACCAGACTGGGACACTAAAGCAGTTCCTTGGTGGTGGAAGAATCATCAGTCCTTTACAAGGAGCTAGTGAGGTCTGCCTCATGAAAAGAAAAGTTAAATAACTGCCTTGTAGTACTTCAAGTTCTACATGAAGTCTTTCTTGTTCCTCAGTAATGCATATGAAAATTTTCTTTCCTATGTATAACTTGAATTTTGAAATCAGTAGTGTTAGAACTACTGTTATTAGTACATTCACTGATTAGTACATTTTTTGTGTCTTAAGATTGTAGTAACATTTCTGGGACAAGTATTCAGTTTTACTTTCTTTCTCTTTTAAAGTTGTACACCAGCTTTCAAACGCACATGCATCCTCCTCAGCCTCCCTGGTCTTCAGGAGTTACGCTTTAGTGAGTTGATGCCAGGTAGGAGGAGGGGCAGAATTCCGGCTTTCTGTATTAGAGAAAGAATTGCTCTTAGTATGGGTGTGTGTGTGTGTGTGTGTGTGTGTGTGTGTGTGTGTGTGTGTGTGTGTGTGTGTGTGTGTGTGTGTGTGTGTGTGTGTGTGTGTGTGTGTGTGTGTGTGTGTGTGTGTGTGTGTGTGTGTGTGTGTCTGTGTGTGTGTGTGTGTGTCTGTGTGTGTGTGTGTGTCTGTGTGTGTGTGTGTGTCTGTGTGTGTCTGTGTGTGTGTGTGTGTCACTGTGTTCTTAGACTGCCCCATTCCATCCTTCACCCCACCTCCTCCAGGGTTGTGTGTGTGTGTGTTCTTAGACTGCCCCATTCCATCCTCCACCCCACCTCCTCCAGGGTTGACAGCCACCTTTTCTTCCCAACTGTTGAAGAGGCAGGGCTTCATGTGGTATCACAGGAAGAAGCCCTGGTCTCTAAATATAATCATGTTGCTTTTGGGACTTTGTTCTTGTCCCCACGTGCTTTGAATATTTCAGGAGAAAGACCCCATAGGATACAAAATGTTATTTATTTGTTTTTTGTTTAGGGTTGCTGACCAGTACAGGGATCAAACCCTGGACCTTGGTGTTATCAGCACTATGCTCTAACCAACTGGGCTAACCAGCCAGCCCTATTTAATTGTTGTTTTGTTTTGGGCTTTTTTTTTTTTTTTTTTTTGGTAGCTGGCTGGCATGGGGATCTGAACCGTTAAACTATTTAATTTTAATAAGATCTTCCTCAGAGTATTTGTACTTCAAGGCCACTTTGGGCAGGTTAATTAATCAGCCCAATTGACTGCTTACAACTTTTCTCTTTTATTCATTTAAATATCAGAATCATTTCAGTTGCGGCATAGCCTTTCTTTCACCACCTGACATTTGGACCTTTCTGCCAAGAACCTAATCAACTGTAAAAAAAAGGTTTTGGATTTCAGAATATGGTGTGGTTTTCCTGAACTTTCCTCAATAGGGTACAGCCAAGAGAATCTAAACAATAAAGATGGTTCTAATGTGATCCAAAGGTCTAATTTATTTATTTATTTATTTATTTATATTTATTTATTTCTTGACTGGTAAGGGGATCGCAACCCTCGACACAGTGTGGTCTGCACCACACTCAGTCAGTGAGTGCACTGGCCATCCCTATATAGGATCCAAACCTGCAGCCTCGGCGCTCCCAGCGCCACACTCTCCCGAGTGAGCCACGGGGCTGGCCCCAAAGGTCTAATTTACACATAATTTCTTTCCTGAGTGACATTTGCCTTATAGGAACTCCCTACCCATTTCTCTCTTAGAAGTCTGAAAGAGAAAATGTATGGGGTCAGGTCATCAGGTTTTGCCCTACTTCTTAAGCTGGTATGGTTCTGTTGTACTGGTAACAGCAAGGGGCTGGGTTAGTCCACATTCACCCTACCCTTTGCTTCTCAGAGCTCTGTGGGATGTGATTTGAGACTGTACTTTGAATGCTTAAGAATAAAGACAATATAACATTGCAAGAAAAGAGAGGCGTTTTAAACACAGATTTTGGCATCAAAGCACCTTCTACAAAATCCTTAGAAAAGCCGAATAAAATATAACAAACATCTTTTTCTTTTCATTGTTTTATTGAGGTAAACAAATCACTTGGTAAAATGTACTAATCTTAAGTATACAGTTTGATGAGTTTACATGCATGTGTGATAACCACCCAGATGAAAGTGTAGAACATTTCCAGCACTCTGGAATGTTCCATCATGTCCCTTGTGTGTATTTTTAATATAAGTAAAATGGATTCTGATATGGCAGACATTAGGGATGATGGGGAAGACAGGCCTGAAGTTCTCAGACCAGTTTGAGAGAAATAGGCCCCTTAGTACCCATCTAAAGGGGAGCCTAATCTGAGTTGCATTTTTTTAGATTTTTGATATGAACATGCACATCCCCTGAACATTTTTCTCTTCCTGAAATCAGGGACTTATGTTATTCTGGGTCCAGCTACCAGAATAGCACTTTATATGACATGAGTGTTTAATAGGCAGTACAAATAAATACTAAAAATGGGGGAAAAAAGTGCTGCCTGCACTTGACGTAATTGACCTTAACATAGTTAAGTGACTAGCAGCCCAGAGGCATTAATTCCAGTAACGTGCATAATGTGTGCATGCTTGTGTGTGTGTGAAAGGCGGAGAGTCAAGGGTAGGTGATAGGTCACAAACAAGGGTAATTCACTAAGGAATATTCAAATATTATTGTGAGGCTGGTGTTAAGCCTAGCTTCTTGCAACACTGCAAAATATTTAGAAAGAAGGGAACAGTAAGATAAAGTCTGAGAACTAAAGTTAGGGATAAAGGAATAAATCTTTTAGATGATTTTTAATAGCAAGTGAAACTTCACTTTGATGTCCTGTTCTTCCTCTCCACAAAGACTGTAGAAACTCTGTCATAGTTGGCCTACTTAGATGTCAGAAACTTTGAATTGGAAAATTGCGGGGAATGAACAGAACCCTGGTGCCAGTCAGCTACGAGGACTGGGTCTGCTTGCAAGGATGGTGTGCCATATTATCCTTCTGTCCCCTCCCTTTACATCGTCAGTCTTTGTCTTTACAATATCGAAAGATCAAGCTGCTGCTTTTTTTCACTTTCTGTATCTTATCCCTAGTCTCTCTATCATTCCCTTGTTTTTGTCCTCTTCTCAGCATCCTGTGACCCATACTTTAGGCCTCTGGTTTTCATATAGTTCTTTGGGAAATTCAGACAGGCCAAAAAGCAAATTGTTTCATCTGTGAGTGAGATTAAGCTGGTTCTAGAGGAGACTCTAGGCTTGGACTTGAGTTGGCTGTGGCCAGTAGTTGTCCTGCAGACATTCTTAGAGAACTCCTAAGGCCCAGAGAGCATAATTTGAAAGTTTCTGGTATGGGAGAAAGAGCATAAATGGCTTTAGAGCCAGATAATTCTGGGCTCAAATCCCAGCCCTGCCACTAGCTCTGTGACCTCAGGTATATCATGTAATTGCTGTGAACCTCTGTTTTTTCATCTGTAAAATGAAACCAGTTCCTGTCTTAGCAGGGTTATTATGAGGATTAGAAAATAGTTTATATAAAATACCCTCTCCTATACTATACAAGTATAATAGTTCGATAAATAGTATTATTAATTTAATAAAACCAAATGAGTAGTTATGCTTAGAAACCACTTGTGTCCTCAGAACTCAAATGTTGATAATAATTAAAGGATGGTCATAAAGTTCTTTAGTTCAATGACATCTGGGGTCTTATCACCATTGTTGAATATTTTGCCTCAGGGTGAATCATCAGATTGAACTTGTTTTAAGTTTCATAGCAAGATAGAGGTATATCTTACATTGTTAAAACTTTATGTGTGATGTCACAAGAGACTTTTTATTAACAGAAGCAAAAATATGATAGTTGATTTTTTTGTCCCCTTATTGGGTAATGAAAGTTCCAGGTGACACTGAGGGAGCAACAAGGTCTGTCAGTAGACGGTGGGATGGGGAGGGGGTAGCGGCCTGTCAGGTAGATCTTGCGGAGGAAGTTGGGGGCTTTGCAGAGAGCTAATGGGATTTGGAGTTTTGGCCTGTACCTGGTCAAATGGGAAAAAGCTTGCCTTGTTCTGGAGGTAATAGGAACATTTAATTTTCTGGGACCGGGAAGACAGCTAGAAAAAAAAAGGAAAAAACTTTTTTTCTGGAACCAAATGACTTATGCTTGCCATGATTGCCTTCTGTTGTGCAAGCAGTAGCAGGCCAAGATGTGTATGAGTGTGAGCTGGTGGATTATATATACTGCTTTCGTATGCCTAGGAGGGGAGAGAGCTTCTTCCCAAGGCCAGGGCCTGTGAGGCAGGCAGGAAGCTGAGGGTAGTGGGTACAAAGAGAAGGAATACTAGCTCACTTAAATTGGGATTGCTCATCCAGAGACACTTTGAGATTTCCAAAAAGTATCATTTTCTAGGATCCTTTCTGTATTCTTTGTTTTCCTGCACTGCTAAAAACACTTCTTCCTTCTGCCTGCATTAACCACAAGTAATCAGTCTGGTGGCTGGGGCTGGGGAGGCAGTGATTAGCCATTTCTGTAACATTAGCCCTAGAGCAATCACATGGGCAGGGTATGCCTAACCAGAGAATGGAGTTTTTCAGTTTGCATTCTTAACTGGAAATAAAGTGCTCTCCTTATTCTCCTCCTGCAGGTCGGTGAGCTGGTAAAGGTTACGAAGATTAATGTGAGTGGTCAGTGGGAAGGGGAGTGTAATGGCAAACGAGGTCACTTCCCATTCACACATGTCCGTCTGCTGGATCAACAGAATCCTGATGAGGACTTCAGCTGAGTATAGCTCAACAGTTTTGCTGACAGATGGGAACAATCTTTTTTTTTCCAACTGCCATCTATACAATTTTCTTACAGATGTCAAAAGCAGTCTAGTTTATATAAGCACTCTGTTACCTGTGATCTTTTTTAGACTGAACTCCATTCCTAGTGTTATTTACCATATTCAGGGTACGAAACTGGAGGGCCTGTGTGTTAACTTCTGAATTGGCAATTTTAGGTGGTAGCAGCCATGCCCATGTGTATCAGAAGAAGGTGTCTTGCCTTCTTTCTCTCAGGCAATGCAGATCAACCTGTGGAAAACCGATGGACAGGAGAGGAGTGTTACACACTGCTTACCCTGATTTATTCCTTTTTTTTTTTTTTTCATTCTGAAACCGTACTATCAAATGGCAATAGACTGTTCCCTCCCACTCCCATGAAGTAATCGTGCACCATGTGAATAGTACCCAGTGGGATTGCTTTTTCATTTATAGAACATGACCATTGTATGACTCATTCTGACATTTCAAATCCTGAGAATTCTGAGAACACTACTAGAGGCATTTGTCTTCCTTCCTAGTCAATGCTTAATACTTTTTCTTGGGATTCTTGCAGCCCTTGTCATTCTTTTTCCCCAAACCTACAAGTAGGTTAATTACTAAGATAAGTGTATATTTTCATTCCAGATGAGAAGCAGGATGTGCAGAGCACTTTATTCAGTGCATAGCTTTAAGCCAGTATTGGATTCACTAAGTGGACAGCCAAACTCCCAGCTCTCTGCCTTCCCCACGAGGTCATTAGTAGGTCACACTGCTACAGCAGCTAAATAAACTCGTGGCTAATGGGACCCAGCAGGGTCATATCTCCTGAGTGCCAGTATCCCATTAGGAGACTCTTGGAATTCTTGGATTTTACTTGGAGTAGGAGGACCAATCACTTATAATATTCCGTGGAAGGTTTTGGGGCCAAATTCTGCCCTCTGCCTGATGTGCAACTTGTATAAAAGTCAAGTTAGAATTATATGAATTTGGGGGTAGGGTTAGTGCTTTGAAAAATTTTTCAACCAGTCATGAATTACTTATGTATTATTCGTTTCACATGGTCAGAGTAGTGCTTGAAGTATATTACAAACTGCCTTGATTTTTGGCTCTTTATGTTCAGGTTTAGTTTACAAACCCTTTAGAGTATGGAATGGTTTAAGTGGGATCAGGTGCTCCAAAGAATAGGCTTATGAGACCAAAAATAATCTAGGCTATTTAGACTATATGAAACTTTCAAAGTTAGTTCCTAGTCTATAAAGGCACTTACTGGTCTGTGGTGTGGTATGACCAATAGAAACATCTGATACTTTGCTTTGGACCTCATTTTAGAATGATAATATACCTTTTTAATTGTACTGCATAGGTAGATATGATAAGTTTGCATTCTGTGACCATATATCAAATCATGGTATCCCAGTGACTAGCCTGGCATTCAGTCAATGTGCAGTTGTTTGCAATGAGGGGAGTGCAGAAGCTTATCACATGGCACAGGAAGCCAGCTGGCGCAGGATTACATGCATTACCACAAGCAAACTAATGAGTTGATGCTAATTTAATATATTTTTACCTCACACTAAGGTAATGCTTGATAAAGACATTAATACTGAACTTTTAAAATGTTAGCTCAGTGCTGTGCACATAGTGGGTGCTCAATAATGTTGAATGAACAGATTTGCAATACCAGGTGTAATTCCATCTGACTACTTTGTTAAATTTTCAGTTAGAGCACAGATACTGTAAAATCCAAAATATACATTAAACCGTGTTTTCCTGAAAGTATGGCATCTAAAATATTTGTAGAAAAACCTTGTCACAACTGGTTTGAATGTTTGTATTTTCTTTTGCCTTTGACTTTGATGTTAGCTTGTAATGTCTCTTTCATCATATGTAATACTAGTGGAACATGTACCTCTACCCCAATCATAAGAATTTCTCGATAATTGGTTGTCCAGAGCCATTACATGAACTTTTGGTTGGATTTGGCTGGGTGTGGCAGTTATTGGACCTCAAGAAATCAAAAGACTTCTTTCTAAGCATCTTCCAGAAAAAGCAAATGCTAAAATCCTATTCAAGTGCATATGTATATTGTCACAGAGCAAAGTAAACTGAAATTGGCTGCTATATTTTATATAATCATTTCTGCAAAAACCCATTTTTTGGATACTAATATTTGACATGGTTAATTCTTATTAATTTGTTGGAATTGTTTATTGTTAATAATGCAAATAGATAATTTTTAATTATCCACAAGTAACATTTCACTATTAATGGTTTGAAGTGGGTGATAAGCAAACCAATTTGAAATAAAATATGAACATGTGCCATTGTATTATAACACTATACACTTTCTTGACAGTTAAATTTTAAAAAAATGTTTTTTTGTAGCATGTATTGTATATGTTTATAGTATATGTAGTAAATAAAAATATGGCCAAATGTTTGGCTTGGTGATCTTTTGGAGAAAGTAATCTTCGAATATTTTTCACAAAAGAGCTAAATCTTACGCTTAGGGAATAGGAGGTATGTGCCCTCAGCAGTTTGTGAACAATCATGTAATCAGATAAAGAAACAATTATATACACTTTGTGGGTGCTTATTAAAGATGGGATTAATCATTAGTGATATTTTAAAGGGTCTCCAGAAGTCATGAAATATTGATATGAGGGGAGCATAAAAAGAATCATTATATAAAGATCTGGAAGCTGGAATGATGTGGATATATGTGGACATAAGAAAATGAGGATGTGGTAGAGGGCTTTATAAAGCAAATGAGAAGTTTGAATGTTAGACAGTAGATTTTTAGAATGTTAGTGTAGAGATCCAGTCTAATTTCTCCCTTTTTATGTAAGTAGCACACAGCTCAGGGTAGATAATGTGAGTATAGGGAATACAAAAAAAAGTAGGTTAAACATTACTATGTGTTCCATCTTTCTCAAGGCGTGTATAGAGACAACACAAGTATGTGAATATATATACCTAAAAGGTTGACATACATTTTAGTTTTTTGTCTGGGTGGTGAAGTTTTAAAATAAAAAGGACAAGCTTTGCCAGTTATTTATACAGTATTCTGCCTTGGACTCAAAACACAGCATCTAGTCAGTGCTGTAGACAGAGCAGTATGTCAACTCAGTTAAAGGAAATTAGTCCAAAGGGATCCAACTTTGGTATAACAGCAAAGTGATTTAAGTGTGTTTCAACTTTTTATCAATAAAAAATGAACTGTTAAAATTTTATTTTAATATGTTGCATCGTGGGTTCCTTTGCATAGTCTTGAGTGCTCATACCAGCTCTCTTGTTTTGTGATACTGACCTTCAGATGAAATTGTATTCTTCTTATAGGTATGAAGAAAGGAGAGTGTGCCTCCAAAGAATAAAATGAAAATAGTTTGGTGGGGGGAAGCTAAGAATTGGGAGCTTTGCTGCCACCCATGTCCTGAAGAGAATGAAATGCAGAGATAAGGTAGGGGACAAAAAACTAATCACCAATAAGTGACATCTGAAAAGAGCAGTCTTGAAGATCCTCCAGGGATACAGGAGGAGAGTGAGCAGAAATAAATGCACAACCAGCTGGCTTTTGGTCAAGGAGATGCTTCCAGTGTTTCTGCAGTTGGCCTGATGGACTTAGATTTTAGACCTGTGTTGAATCCTAGCAAAGTGGGTACTCAAATGTTGACTAAATGATCAAAGGTAAACTGGCTTGGATCGATCTTTTCTATCTTCCCACTTCAAATTGGAGGATTTTGTACATTTTAGCTTTCTGGGGGTAGGAAGGAAAATAGTTATATATTAGACATGTAGAGGTAGACTTGTTCAAAGCCCCCTTTGTTCCTTTTGGGAAAACTTCATGGAGTTTCTAACCCTCATTTCAATATGGTGGGACTATTAGGCTACTCCAGAGTTCTCAGTATCTTCAAGGGAACTAGGAAAGGAGTCTTGAGGTGAGGTCTAAGATGGGCTTTTCCTTTCTCCTTTATACTGGGAAAGTATCTACTGCAGGGAGCAAGTGAATTTGGTGCCATATAAGGGTACATTAATACTGTTTTTTGAATACTGGGCTGTGCTAGAGTTTTGTGTAATGCAAGAATGAGCTTCCTGGAGTTACTCTGCCATTTGTGCAGGTTTCTATACTGACCTGATGCTACCTCGCTGTCCTGTTAGGCCTCCAGCCTGACTCCACAGGTCCGCAGATGCCCCTCATGCCTGGGAACCCTAATGCAAAGCTTTGGCTGCCTTGGCTAGTGTTGCCACCATGTCCAAAGATTGCCTGCAGTGGGATTATAGCAACCTTAACCTCATTCATCACTATTTTGTAACTATTTGTATTGAGAGAGTATCACGTGAACCTAAGGATAAGGTATCCTCTAGCACCATAGAAAGGAACGACTTTAAATATGAAGTATTCGTTATCATTAAAGGGGGGTTTGACTCCGTATTTTGTTGGCTATTTAGCTATCAGGGCTGACTGGGTGTTTTAGTGACTAGGTTTTTTTTTGTTGTTGTTTCGTTTTTTTTGGTGGCTGGCTGGCATGGGGATCTGTACCTGTGACCTTGGTGTTACAAGGCTGCACTCTAACCAACTGAGCTAACGGGCCAGCCCCTCGACTAGGAATTTTGATCAGATTACAGTAGTTCTAAGTGGTAGAACCTGTGGAATAATGGACTCTGCTCTTGTGACTCTTAACATTCTAGGAGTAATAGCAAGAACCACATCTATAACCCCCACTGTGGCCCCTGGTGGCTCTCTAAAGGTAAGTGTTTGACCAGGCTCATGGCATCACAAATGCAGGTGAAAGTGTGGTTTGGATTTTAACCCCTCCTTGCCTTGACTGCGTGCCCTCGTATAGTACAGAGTTGTATATGGCACTCAGCAAATATTAGCTTTGATTACTGTGCTTTATGTTCCATTCCAGTTGGCTGCCTATTTTTAGGCTTCCCTGCACCCTACATCCAGTTCCTGTCAGCTCCACCTCCAAAATATTCCCTATCCCACATTTTTATGCCTCTCCCACCACCATTCAAGCAGCCATCATCTCTCTTGTGGACCACTGCAACAAGCTCTTTATTAGTCATCCACTCTCCCCAATCTCTTCATTAAAGAGCAACCAGGGTGATCTTTTCACGAGGCCAACTTGATCATAACATTCCCTTGCTTAAAACCCTTTAATGGCTTCTTCCTGATCATAAGATACAATCTACGTTCCTTAAAATGGCCTACACAGCTGCGTCGACCTTTCCTCAGCCAGTCTTGCTGTATGTGCTCCTGACAGACTTTCCCTTCAGCTCTTCAGATGGGCAAGCCCTTTCTCAATCTAGGTATTCCCTCCCTCCCCCCAACTCTTACTTTCTTGGTTCCAGCTTAAATTGCACTTCCTCAGAGATGCCTTCCCTGAACCCCTAGATTCCATTTATAATCACATCATTTAACTTCATAGTCCTCCTCTCAGGTTGTAATTATGTATTTCTGGGATTATTTAATTCCATCTCCACTAGGCTATGAATCAACTCCAGTAGGACAGGAGCAACATCTGACTTTACTCATTATATCTCCAGAACCCAGCATAGAACCTGGTTCACAGCAGACGAGAAATATTTGTTGAATGAATAATGTTTTCTCCAGAGCAAGTTGTGGTACTAGGGAATAGGGATCCAGCTGGTCAACTCCCAGCTGCATTTCCTAGCATCCATGGTCTTGTGTATGCTCAAAGACTAGGTTCATTTTATTATTGGTCTGATTAAAACCCATTTAGGAAGATTCATCTGTTGCAGAAGCATGAAATGCTTTTCAAAGCCCAGTGTTGAGTTTGTGTGATTCCCAGTATTGTGATGATGAGCCCTGTGGAGATGTCCCTCCTCATCACTTAGAGGGGAGCTATATTCATACAATGATTATTCACTGGTTGTATCTTATTTTGAGTTTCTAGCTTTAGCCATAATGTCCAAAAGGCTGAATCCCATTACCCTAGATGTCATGATTATGGTCAAATTATTTTGTTCTGAAATGCTATTGTAATGGATTAGCTTAATATATCCCAAACACCATTCAACATATTTACCTGTTATCCTGTTGCTCAGGTCTTTCAGAATTATAGACCCCAAAGGCAGTAACTTAAGAATGCAACAGGGCAGGGTCCTAGTGGATTCTCTGTGTATAATGGTTTTAGGGCATGACCCCAGGTGGGTTGGATGTAGAATTGGCCTGAGTTTGGGGCCCAAATCCTTTTAGGAGCCTTGTGATATAACAGGAAAAAAGGAGAAAGCTAGATCCCACCACCCAAAAACAATGTAATAAGAGGAAATGGTTTTTTTAAATTCTTTGGCCCCAACTTTTCTCCCACTAGAATCAAGTGCTTCCTCTTGCTTTCACTTTTTCTTTTGAATAAAATATTGCCCCAGTTTCTCCTCATGCCTTTGGGGTTAGGTTTTCGTCTGAACCAGCTAGTTGCTTGTTCCTCAGCAAGCTCTGCCATATGATCAAGGGCAGTCTTTTTTTGTTGTCATGGTGACCGACATTTACATAAGCAGAAACTGGGGGAAAACATTTGTTGTTTGGAATGATGTAGTGGAAGGACAAAAGAATTTGATGCCTGAGCAGCTAGAATTTGGAGCAACAGAATGGACTTTTCCTACTCCTTTTGGTGAGATCCATTTAATATGTACCACTTTTAGCTATCACAAAAAAAACCAAGCCAACCCACAAAACCCTGTGATTCCTAGAAAAAAAAGAATGAATGTGATGTCTTTTAATTCTGTCCTTGTTCACATTTCCAGTAGCAATTAGGATGTGGGGTGTGTGTGTGTGTGTGCGTGCGCACGTGTGCGTGTGTGGTTGTGTGCCTGGTCTTCTAAAGCAAAGGTTATTAATCCAGAATCTTTTTTTTTTTTTAAAGATGACCGGTAAGGGGATCTTAACCCTTGACTTGGTGTTGTCAGCACCACACTCAGCCAGTGAGTGAACCGGCCATCCGTATATGGGATCCGAACCCGGGGCCTTGGTGTTATTAGCACCGCACTCTACCGAGTGAGCCACGGGCCGGCCCCAATCCAGAATCTTTTGACCCCTAGGGAACCCACACAGACCTAGTAAGGGCTGTGGCAGAGATTGCTCCTAGATTGATCCTTGTTCTTTCTGCGCACCCTGCTCAACTACATTCTCCAGCCTCCCTTGCCATTACACATGGCCATGTGACTTGAGTTCCAGCCAGTGGACTGTGCAGGGGTGCCCGCACCACTTTCAGGCCTGGCCTGTAGAAACCTACCCCAGGTGCTCCTCCATGTTCTTCCCTTCCATCTGGCTGGAAGGAAGCTGGCACCCAGGGCAGAGTCTGCATCCACCTGAGCCCTAAATGACTACATGGAGAAGGGCCTCTCTAGCTTAGTGACTGCCTTAGTGACAAAAATAAACTTATGTTCAATTGTTACAGGTTTTAAGGTCTAGTAGTTACAGCAGTTAGCTTGCTCTTACTAATACAATGGAGTTGGATAGGCGAGAAGTTAACCAGCTGGCAGGTTGTTAGGACCACAGTGATGCCAAATCTTTGTAGAAATCTGTAAGAAGCTTCAGGCACCTCAAATAACCAACAAATAATTTTTTCCTTATAAGTATGTCCCATGGAATAATCTGAAATTGAAATTGAACTGGGCATTCTGTGTTTTTATATGATAAATCTGAAAATTCTATCCCTGGCCTGCCCTTTAAAAGATCCCCGCACGAGGGCTGCTGCTCTTTCTTGCAGAGGAACTGCATTCCTTATAAAGCAGAAGCGATCCATTCCAGGACAGCGTGGGCCACCCAGGTCATTCTGTAGCTCATGTTCCAGTTATCTTTGCCAGCTGCCCCAAGTATAAGTCCTCTAGTCACCTCTCATTGTGTTACTGACTCCCTCAAACTGTTCTGGGTTTTCTGTTCCCTGACTATACATACCCCCATTTTTTTGAAGCTCTTGCCATCCTGTTATGCCATTACCCACCCTCTTTACTGTCTTCAACCAACCTTTCTCATTTATTAAAGATTTTGATATCTGGCTCAACAGTCTGTCTTTACCCCAAAGCCTACTGTCATCTCGGGTGACCCATACATCACCTTGGCCTCATTTTTTAGGATCATCTTCAAACCCATTATGTATTACTATTACATCCCTGGAATCTTTTTTTTTTTTTGCAGCTGGTCTGTATGGGGACCCAAGCCCTTGACTTTGGTGTTATCAACACTGCACCCTAACTAACTGAGCTAACTGAGAGCACCTACATCCCTTGAATCTTAAACATCATATTCTCTGACCACCACCTTCCAGTTATTTTACTGTTTTCCCAATGTCCTTGTTCTTCAGTCTTGGGGAGCCTTCCAGTCCCTAGACTCCTCAACTATCAACCACCTCCTATCATTTTTTTTCAAGTTAGACAGTAAGCAAATACATAAAATATTGTCAGGTCTTCCTCGATAGACATCTCCATTTGGAAGTCCTGAAGGCATCTCAAACTCCACATATTCCAAACAGAATTCATCATCTCTTTTCCCATCTGCTCCTTATCCAGGTTCCCTGTCTGAATGTCTATCACCATTTGGCTAAGCCAAAAACCTGGGTGCCATCCTTTATTCTTTCCTCTTGTTCATCATCCT
Source organism: Cynocephalus volans (assembly GCF_027409185.1). NCBI lineage: Eukaryota > Metazoa > Chordata > Mammalia > Dermoptera > Cynocephalidae > Cynocephalus > Cynocephalus volans. The sequence continues at coordinate 28,653,376 of NC_084469.1, read as the reverse complement.
AATCTGGTCATTTACCAAGTCCTAACTCCTGAATATCTAAAATGGGTTCACTTCTCTCCATTGCCACTTTTTTTTTTTTTTTTTTTTTTTTACCGGTAAGGGGATCTTAACCTTTGACTTGTTGTTGTCAGCACCACGCTCTCCCAAGTGAACTAACCAGCCATCCCTATACGGGATCCAAACCTGTGGCCTTGGTGTTATCAGCACCACAGTCTCCCGAGTGAGCCACAGGCCGGCCGTTCATTGCCACTTCTGCCACCTTATGTCAAACTGCCAACAACCATCGTCTGTATGACCTTAACAGCCACCTGACTAGCCTCCTTTCCTTTAGTTTTGGGCTCTCCAGTTCATTCTCCACATTGCAGCCCTTGTAAGCTTTCTATAATTCCTATTATTTTAGATTATATTCTCCTTCAGTAGATATCTGAATTCTCTGCAAAAGGATACAGAGCTCTTTATGTTCTAGTTCCTGTTTCCATCTCCTAAGCTTCATCTTTCCTCCTGTACTCTGGGCTCCAGCCATACTGAATTTCTTACCCTTTCTTTACCTTACCCACCTGCTTTATCCTCCCAGATTTTGTACACTCTGTACCTCGTCTTTAAATATCATTCTTAGGGGCCGGCCCGTGGCTCACTCGGGAGAGTGCGGTGTTGAGAACACCAAGGCCCCGGGTTTGGATCCCATATAGGGATGGCCGGTTAGCTCGCTGGCTGAGCGTGGTGCTGACAACACCAAGTCAAGGGTTAAGATCCCCTTACCGGTCATCTTTTTAAAAAAATAATAAATAAATAAATAAATAAATAAATATCATTCTTATCTGATGCCCTCATTTGGGTTAGGTGCCCATCCTATGTCCCCTCTTGCTAATATATGCTTACTGTTGTAATATCACTCTGAACTAAGATGGCCTGTGCATGTGTCTGTCACAGGACCAAGACTCTGTTCATTGCTGTGTTTCTAACACCCAGCCCTGCTTGACATACAGCAGATACCCAGAGTATGTATTTTGAACAAAAGAATAAAAAACATGGGCCGAGCCCGTGGCGCACTTGGTAGAGTGCTGCACTGGCAGCGCCGCGACGCTCCCGCCGCGGGTTCGGATCCTATATAGGACTGACCGGTGCACTCACTGGCTGAGTGCCGGTCACGAAAAAATGACAAAAAAAAAAAAAAAAAGAATAAAAAACATAGGATAAGTGGGCTATAGGTCATCAAAATCCAATGGGTGTGGTGGGCAGTAATAATCCTGATGGCTTAAGAAAGTTACTGTATCAGCTTTTTCTTTGCTGAAAAATAAACCATGCCAATTCTTAGTGGCTTAAAACGACAATCACGTGCTTATCTTATAATTCTGTAGGTCAACAATTTGGGTTAGGCTCAGCTGGGCAGTTCTTCTGGTCTTGGCAAGTTTCACTCATACTCTGAGGTGAACTGCCAGTTGGCTGGAGGCTGGCTGGACTTGGCTGGCCCTCAGCTGACATAGTTTATTTCTACTTCATGGAGTCTTCCATCCTCCAGCAGGGTAGCCTAGACTGGTTCTCATGGCTTTTGGCAGGGTTCCAGGAGAGCAGGCGGAATCACACAAGGCCCCTTAAGGCCTAGCCCTAGAACTGACACAACGTCAATTCCACTGCATTCTATTGATCAAAGCAAGTCACAGGCTAGCCCAGATTCAAGAAATGAGAAAATAGACTGCACCTCTTTTTTTTAAGGGGGGAGCAGCTGGCTGGTATGGGGATCTGAATCCTTGACCTTGGTGTTACAACACTGTGCTGCAACCAACTGAGCTAACCAGCCAGCTCCTGGCTCTGCCTCTTTTTTTTTTTTTTAAAGGTGATCGGTAAGGAGATCTTAACCCTTGACTTGGTGTTGTCAGTGCCACGCTCTCCCAAGTGAGCCACGGGCTGGCCCCCCCCAGCTCTGCCTCTTGATGGAAGGGTTGTAAAGTCATTGCAAAGGGGTATGGATACAGGAGGAGAGAGACTGGCCATTTTAGCAGTCTACACAGATACCCTGTAATAAACAAAGAAACTTTGACTAAAACGTGTGGAGAAGCACAGATTACTGAGAAGCATCATTGTTGGATGAGTCAATAACCAAATGCTCATAGTTTTTCTTCATTTTATTTTGAACTTGAAAATTTTGTGTGTACAAACACGGTTTTTAGTCCCCATCAAAGCAGATGTTTGCAGCTGGGCCGTGAAGACTGTTTGAGAAGGAAGGCATGTGGAAAAAGATCACTGAATGAAGAGACTCTGACAGTAAGCTCCATAACAGTAGGGACTATGTCCACACCATTCATTTTTTGTTTTAAATTTTAAATTGCATACTTTTGTTTTGGCAGCTGGTTGGTCCGGGGATACAAACACTTGACCTTGGTGTTATCAGCTCCATGCTCTCCCAAGTGACCTAAATGTCTGGCCCTATGCTTTATTAACTTTTGTGTGTAGCACCATACGTGATTAGCACATGGAAAACACTAAGCAAAATATCTGTCGGAGGAAGGAATGAATAATGGTAAACCTCTATTTACCACTGTAAAGGAGATTGTAAAGGAGAATGTCTAGTCTTAGTAGCAGTGCTGCCGTGTGTGGATGTGCAGGTTATGCCCTACCCAAGGACACGTGGGATAGGGACGAGTGGAGCTGAAATCCGGTCTGCACTCTGCTCTCTGGGAGGTGGGCCTGGTCCCTGGTTTTGTCTGCCTGGAGGGTCATCATTTTTAATTTCTACCAGGGCACATTTTGCTTGCCAAGCAGCAAGCCCCCAGGGCTGCAACTGCCCGGAAGGGGCACCTTTTTTTATGTCTCGCGTGAGTTCCCTGTGGGCTAGCAGGGCCCTGATACTCAACCTAAAGGTAACAGAGTACTGGTTAATGAGGAATATGAGAGGGCACAGAATGCACAAAGCAAGATAATAAACACAAAACTAGAGATACAGTTCTAATAAATGGGCCAGAATAAATGTATGAGGGATTGAAAGAAATGGAAGCAAGAAAAAAAAAGAACCAAAAACTTAGGTTAATATGTCTGAATCGAATTCTACTGAGAGTTAGCAAAGACACCAGAACAGTGAAGCACACGAAATATGACTTGTTTCTATAAAAGGCAAATATATATAAATAAAAAACATTCGTGGTTGCTGAGGCCTGTGCTGGGAGTAGGAATGGGGATTGACTGTAAATAGGCACAAAGTTTCATTTTAGAATGAAATGTATTTTTGTTTGTTTTTTTAACAAGGAATAATTTATTAAAATAGTTGACTTAACATCTGCAAAGGTGACTTCAACCTCAACTCCTGGCTCAATATTGATAGAAGTAATCTGCTTAACAATTTTGGAAGGGCTGTGCAGGTCAACGAGTCGCTTACGAATTCTCATCCCATGTCTTAGAACCTTCACCACAAAGCATTTTCTTGCAGTTATTCCCAAAGTCTTAGAAGGCATCCAAAATGGTCCTTTTACTTTGAGGTTCTTTTCCTTTGCACCTTCGATCAAGTCAGCACACACCTTCTCCAGGAATTTTAGGATGCAGCTGGTTAGGGCAATTTGAATTCAGTGACTCGTCCTCTGGTTCCAGAGTGTTTTTCTGGTATCTCTAAAAGCCTTGGCTGCAGAGCAGCTTCCTGACTAACTTGTCTGTGGATGAGAGCGAACAGCAGTGAGTCAGGAGCAGGACCGGGCGAACTGATACCCCGCAGCACTTACAACCATGTCTTCCTCCAAAAGGGAAATGTTCTTTTTTTTTTTTTTTTTGTCTTTTTCGTGACCGGCACTCAGCCAGTGAGTGCACCGGTCATTCCTATATAGGATCCGAACCCGTGGCGGGAGCGTCGCTGAGCTCCCAGTGACGCACTCCCCTGAGTGCGCCACGGGGTCGGCCCTAAAAGGGAAATGTTCTAAAATTAGATTGTGTCAAATGGTTGTACAACTCTGTAGATACACTAAAATTCATTGAATTATATGTTTAAAATGGCTAGATTTTATGATATGCAAATTATATCTCAATAAACCTTTTTTTTTTTTTTTCAAAAGATGAGCAGTAAGGGGGATCTTAACCCTTGACTTGGTGTTGTCAGCACCACGCTCAGCCAGTGAGTGAACCGGACATCCCTATATGGGATCCGAACCTGGGGCCTTGGTGTTATCAGCACCGCACTCTCCCGAGTGAGCCACGGGCCGGCCCTCCATAAACCTATTTTAAAAATACTGTTTGTCACTTAGTCTTAGCATCACTAAAAGTGAACAAGACATTTTGTGCCTCTGATGTTAGGCCACAGGAAGCTCACAGCAAACACCATCTCAGGCATTCTGACCCCCCAAAATTGAACCTGACCCTTATCCAGCTATCAGTTTATAAGAAATATGGGAAAATAGCACCACAGGGAAGCAAAGAAACAAATCTAGAATGTGAGATATTCTGCAAGAGGGAAGATATGTTATGGATAAAAAAAAAATACTTGAGACCTCTCTCACATGGGCCGGCCACCAAAAAAAAAAGAAGAGAGAGAGAGAAACCTCCCAACTAATCTACTATGTGAACTTGTTCATATCCAGGTTGGAAAACGACAGGTCACGAGAAGTTGAACGTGGACTGGATATTAGATGATATTAAGAAGTAAAATGTTAAGAGCTGGCCCGTGGCTCACTTGGGAGAGTGTGGTGCTGACAACACCAAGTCAAGGGTTAAGATCCTCTTACCGGTCATCCTTAAAAAAAAAAAAAAAGTAAATGTTAATCTTGGGTATAATGATGATATTGTGATTTTATTAAGATCTGTTAGTGACACTGTGATAGACAGAATGATGGCCCCCCAAAATGTACACATCCTAATCCCTGGAACCCATTAGTATGTTACCTAATAGGGCAAGAGGGATTTTTTTTTTTTTTTTTTGTCTTTGTTGTGACTGGTAAGGGGATCAACCCTTGGCTTGGTGTTGCCCACACTGCGCTCAGCCAGTGAGTGCACCTGCCATCCCTATATAGGATCTGAACCTCCTAAGCGCTGCACTCTCCTGAGTGCACCACGGGGCCTGCCCCAGGCAAGAGGGATTTTGCAGTTGTGATTAAGCTAAGGACCTTGACATAGGTAGATTATCCCAGTGGACCTGCAGTAATCACAAGTGACACAGAAGGTGTCAGAAAAAGATGAGACAATGAAACCAGAGGTTGCAATGAGGTACTTGGGAGATGAAGAAAAGAGCCATGAGCCAAGGAATGCAGGCAGACTCTAGAAGTTGGAAAAGGCTAGGAAATAGATTATCTTCTAGAGCCTCCAGAAGGAACACAGTCCTGCCGACACCTTTAAGACTCCCTATCTCCCAGAACTATGAGACAATTTGTGTTGTTTTAAGCCACAAAGTTTGTGCTAATTTGTTACAGCAGCAATAGGAAAATATTACAAATGTGTTCACAAATCTTTTGGTTCAACTGAATTATTTTCAGCACAAATTCCCAGGGTCGTGTTACTGGGTCATGGTGTTTACCAATTGTCAACACTAGCAGCAGAGTGCAGTAAAAAGCACAGACCATTGTTCATCTTTTTAAAGGATAATTTAGTAGGTTTAAAAGCCAATCTTGCAGGGCCGAGCCCGTGGTGCACTCGGGAGAGTGCGGTGCTGGGAGCGTAGCGACGCTCCCGCCGCGGGTTCGGATCCTTTATAGGAATGGCCAGTGCACTCACTGGCTGAGTGCTGGTCACGAAAAAGACAAAAAAAAAAAGAAAAAGCCAATCTTGCAGACTGGCTGATTAGCTCACTTAGCGTGGTGCCGATAACACCAAGGTCAACAGCTCAAATCCCGTACCAGCCAGCTACCAAAAAAAAAGTATATCTTGCACAACAATGTGAATGTACTTTTCAACTGTATACTTAAAAGTGAACAAGATGATAAATTTTGTTATATATATTTTACCAAATTAAACAATTTTAATTTTAAAAAATTAAGTAAATTTAAAAAAAATTACCCCACTTTATTTGTATTTTATTTTTATTAGCAGTGAGAATGAATGTATTTCCATTTGTTTATTCACCACTTGAATTTCCTCATGTATGAATTATCAGGTTATATTCTTTGCATATTTTATTTACTGGATTTACTGTTTATTCAAATAGCCAATTTTAATTTTCAATACTGAAAAGGCATTCTTCCACAAATCTGAAAGATATTTATTTATTTATTTATTTATTTATTGCTGGCCAGTACTGGAATCAAATCCCAGACCCTGGTGTTATCAGCACCACACTCTAACCAATTGAGTTAACTCTGATTCTGTTTTATTATAGTATTTCTATAAGTTGGGTTTTTTTTTTTTTTTTTTGGCTGCTCTGCCTGGCTTTATAACACTACAATACCACACTCTAACCAGCTGAGCTAACTGGCCTATAAGTTGGTTTTTAAACTTACTGCATTAATTTTTTTTTAATTGGTGAATGGTATAAGGTGTAGACCTAACTTCTTTTTTTCTAATTTACTATTGTCCTCAAACAACTTTTTTCTGTTTTCGTTTTTTGGTGGCTGGCCAGTATGGGGTTCCAAACTCAGGCACTTATTAGACGATCCTTTCTTATACCCATGTCAAGGAATTTTGAGAGGTTTAAAAGTGATATGTTTTGCAAGTGGTTTGGGGAATAGGAGAGTGTTGATCTAAATCATCCACAAAAAGTGTAAGGGTGCAGATGTGGTGAATTGCTCATGTACTCACCCCTCTCTGGGCACCTGACAGGAGGATTCAAGAGAGATGGCAGGACCGAGAGAAGGTGCCAGGGGAACCACATGTACTCCTGTGTTTTGGCACAGTAAGAAAGTGGATATTTTCCTGAGGGTCAAATGGACACAAAAATAAGTTGCTGGACTGAAGCCACTTGCCAGTAACCTACTCAAGAGAAGCCCTGCAGAACCTTAAAAAAAAAAATCGCACAGATGTCTTCGGGAGAGCCAGTCTCTCCTGATTATATGGCTGTCTGATTATATGCAAGATACACACACACACACACACACACACACACGATGTAAATATATAGAGAAAAAAAGAGGGAGAGAAGTTATTTCAGAAATGTATATATGGTTCAACAGTAGGAAACCTATTGAAGTAATTAATTACACTTACTAATTAGAGGAGAAACCATTGTTCATTAAAATAGAGCCTGGAAAAGCATCCAATAAAGGTCAACACTCATTTTTAATAAACACTCTTACCAAGTTATTTATCAGAATCCAATGGTAAACTCCAGTGGTGAAATATCAGACATTCCCATTAAAATCAAGAAATCAACAATAATGCCCTTTTTTTTAAAGATGACCAGTAAAGGGATCTTAACCCTTGACTTGGTGTTGTCAGCACCACGCTCAACCAGTAAGCTAACCAGCCATCCCTAAATAGGATCTGAACCCGTGGCCTTAGTGTTATCAGCACTGCACTCTCCCAGGGAGCCATAGGACGGCCCAATAATGCCCATTTTTATCTCTCTTTTTTTTGGCAGCTGGCCAGTACCATTTTTATCTTTCTTAGTCAATATTCCTCTGAAGCCCCAAGTCTATGCAATAATAAATGAGGAGTAAATTAGAGCTATACATATTATAAAGGAAGAGATAAATGTATCAGTACTTCACTCTTAAAATCTAAGCCAATTAACTAAAAAACTGTTAGAGCTAAGAAAGTTCAGTAATGGAGTTGGATGTAAAGTAACTTTTAAAAACCCTTGATTTTCAGGCCGGCCCGTGGCTCACTCGGTAGAGTGCGGTGCTGATAACACCAAGGCCACGGGTTCGGATCCTGTATAGGGATAGCCGGTTTGCTCACTGGCTGAGCGTGGTGCTGACAACATCAAGCCAAGGGTTGAGATCCCCTTACCGGTCATCTTTTTAAAAAAAATAATAATAAAAAATAAAAACCCTTGATTTTCATATATATCATCAGAAATAGAAATCAATCAGAAATATAAAGCAGGGGGAGATCCAATTTATTTTATTTTTCTTTTGGCAGCTGACTGGTATAGGGATCAAGTCCCGGTCCTTGGTGTTATCAGCATTACGCTCTAACAAACCAGGCTAACCAGCCAGCCTAGAACTTTTCAAGTTGATTCTAAAGTTTATCTGGAAGAAAATACAAAATGAGGGGCTGGCCCGTGGCTCACTTAGGAGAGTGTGGTGCTGATAACGCCAAGGCCACAGGTTCGGATCCCTATATAGGGATGACCGGTTAGCTCACTTGGGAGAGCGTGGTGCTGACAACACCAAGTCAAGGGTTAAGATCCTCTTAGTGGGGCCGGCCCGTGGCTCACTCGGTAGAGTGCGGTGCTGATGGCACCAAGGCCACGGGTTCGGATGCTATATAGGGATGGCCGGTTTGCTCACTGGCTGAGTGTGGTGCTGACAACACCAAGCCAGGGGTTGAGATCCCCTTACCGGTCATCTTTTGAAAAAAAAAAAAAAAAAAAAGATCCTCTTAGTGGTCATCTTTTTAATTAAAATAAAATACAAAATGGGTGAAGTTTTGAAGAAACACCTTATCCTACCAGATATGAAAATGTTCTATAAAAGTATTATAATTAAAATGATATCTTATTGGCATAGAATAGATGAATAGATCAGTGAAATAGAGATATTCTGAACAGAGATATTCTAGAATCAGACATAAAGTTTGGTACATAGTAAAGATGCTATTTCAAATCAATAGAGATATGATGGATTTTTAAAATGGCATTAGGCCCACTGGTTTTTTGGGTTTTTTTTAAAAAGTTTTCTACCTTTTCCACACCAAAAATTTCAAATATATTAAATATCTAGGTGTTAAAAGTAAAACTACACTAGAACAAGAGAAAGTATAAGCATATATTTTAATACTGTTGAGCGTGACTTTTAAAGCATAACACAAAAGTGAGAGTCCAAAAGGAAAAGATTAAAGGAACTGACTACAAAATATTTGAAACTACTCTAATTTAAAATTCATCATAAAGAAGAAAAAAAAGTTACCATAAAGTTAAAAGGCATCATGTACAACAGCCAAAGAGTTAACATCTATAAAACTATAAAGAATATCTATAAAACAATAAAAAAAAGACAATGCAGTAAAAAAATGAACCACAATAGTGTATTAGTCTGTTTCTGTTGCTCATAACAAAATACCCGGAACTGGGTAATTTATAAAAAAATGAAATTTATTCCTGACAGTTTCAGAGGCTAGGAAGTCCAAAGTCCAGAGAACACATCTGGTGAGGGTCTTCTTTGGTGGTGGCTTTACAGCAATGCAGGGTCTCACATGGCAGAAAATGGCAGAGCAGAGAGAGAGAGATTCTCACATGCTCTCCTTTTAAAACCCTCAAAACCAAGCCCCTGACTGCCATTCACCATGGCATCCTCCTACAATCTAAGCACCTCATCAAGGCCCTACCTCTCAATTGCCATAATAGGATTTGCCACCCTCTTAACACTGTCATGGTGGGGATCAAGCCTCCAACACATTAAATGTAGAAGGGACACAAATTCAGTCCACTACAGATAGTAACAGATAAGTTATAGAAAAACACAAATGACTGATAAAATCTTCAACCTTATTAAATCCAAAGAAGTACAAATTAATGAGACATCATACTTACCTCACCTATCAAATTGTCAAAAATTAAAAATACTGGGCCAAGCCCGTGGCGCACTCGGGAGAGTGTGGCGCTGGGAGTGCAGCGACACTCCTGCCGCGGGTTCGGATCCTATATAGGAATGGCCGGTGCACTCACTGGCTGAGTGCCGGTCACAAAAAAAAAAAAAAAAAAAAAAATTAAAAATACTGATAATATCCTGTGTTGGAGAGGATGTGAAAAACTGCAGTCTTGGATACTATTGGATTATGTATAAATAGGTGTAACATTTTTGAAAAGCAATTTCACAGTGATCACAAAAATTAAAGTATGCATACATAGGTGGCTTCTGGGGCTTGAGTAATGTTTGTTTTCTGGAACTGGATGCAGTTTATATAAGTTACCTTCACTTTGTGAAAAGTCATTGAGCTGTGCACTCATGATTTGTGCTCTTTTCTGTTTGTGAGTAACACTTCAATATAAAATTTACCAAAAAAGTGTGCATGCTCTTTGACTTAATAATTTACTTTCTAAAAAATAGTTTTTCCTTCTAGAAATACCCTTATACACGTGTAAAGATATAAAGGGGTTTGTTGAAGTATTATTTGTAATAGGAAAAATTTTTCAAAAGAACCTAAATGTTTACCAATAGAGGATTGATTAAATGATGTAACACCTATACAAGAAAATACCATAAAGCTGTTAAAAAGAAAAAGGTAGCTTTATAAATACTATTGGAAAGGTAGTCATGATACATTAAATGGAAAAAGCAATCTGAAGAACAATATTGTTTCATAAGGCTATTTTTATTCCTTTCAGTTCACCTTTTGATCCTCTAAAAGCAATACATTAAGATATTTATGAAAATATGGAAAAAAAGTTGAAAAAGCACATTTAATCCCTAAACAAAGCCTGTTTTTAACCTTCTTTTGATATATTTTTTTTCTTTTTTTAAAAAATGTTTATGGGGTACAGTTTGTTGTTTCAATACATGGATATATTGTACAATTATATTTTAACAATGCTATAATATTGAATATGTAATTATACTTGTATTTCTTACTTTTTTTTGTGTGTGTGGTGGCTGGCTGGTATGGGGATCCCAATCTTTGACCTCGGTGTTACAATACTGTTCTCTAACCAAGCTAACCAGCCAGTCCCTATACCTGTATTTCTTGGATCTTATGTTTAATTATACACTGTGATCAATTCTCATGGAACTGAATATCTTCACAACTCCATTTAAGTTATTTAGGCAGGGGGCTGACCGGTTAGCTCAGTTGGTTAGAGCGTGGTGTTTATAATACCAAGATCAAGGGTTTGGATCCCCTTATCAGCCAACCACTAAAAAAAATTTTTTAATTAAAAATAAACTATATAGCTAGGTATATGTATGCACAGTTTAAAAATAAAACAGGCTGGTTGGTTAGCTCAGTTGGTTAGAGCACAGTCTTATAACACCAAGGTTCAGATCCCCATACTGGGCAGCTGCCAAAAAAATAAAAAATAAAACAAATTTAAAAGGTATAAAATAAAAATAATTAGCCTATTTTTACAAATTAAAACACAGTAATGGTAACAATTTTTTAAAAAGCACTAAACTGCAAATTCCTGGAGGTAATGACTAATCATGTTTTTTTTAGCATCTTATTTCCTTCTCATAGTGCTTAGTACTCTGCCATGTATCCATGGTAAATAGTCAAGATAGGTCAAGTGAGTTGTTTCTATTAAAGCAAATTCTTTAAAAAATTTGGGTGCTCAAGCACTGATTGAGTAGCTCAGCTGGTTAGAGCATGGTGCTGATAACACCAAGGTCCAGGGTTCGGATCCCAGTACTAGCCAGCCACCAAAAAAAAATTTTTTTTAAAGTTGGGACACTTATACTTAAGGATGTGACCTAATGACCTGGTGATTGTTTTAAAGGATTTTCAATAGAGTGTGAAGTGTCCAAAGTATCCATTAACACTGCAGTGGGGAGAAGCAGTACCATATCCTGAGAACCACCTCAGTGCAGTACCACGGTTTCTTTTATCTGTTTATAATCCCAGATGCTATATCAGAAATGTTTCTGTTTATATTTTTGGTGCCCTATCAACAATTTCTGTCCCTTTTTAGTTCTGTTTATTGAAAGAACAGGCAGTACAGTCAGAGAATCAATGTAGTTTAAAGATTTCTGGAAGAGAAGGCCCAGTAGGTAAAAGGAGGTTACCCTTAATCTTTGCATGTCTGTGACAGCAAAGAAGTTTAGTCAACCTGGCAGCAGAGCTGTCTTTGTAGGGTGGGATGGGTTTTGTGACCATGTAGACCAAATCCAATTATTTGGCCACCCCTTTTGGCCACTCATTTGTCTCAAATTGCCACCCTCTATCTCTTCACTGCTATTCTCAGGAGATCCCTACATTTCCACTTCCTTGCCTTCTTAGTGCTTCAAAAATGATGTCTCTGGCATTTAATACAACTGACTGCCCACTTTGTATGTTTTTTGGGGCAGCTGGCCAGTAAAGGGATCCGAACCCTCGACCTTGGTGTTACCAGCTCATACTCTTCCAAGCAAGCTAACCAGCCAGCCCAAGGTTTTGATTATTTTATTTTAATTTTAGTGACTGACAGGCAGGCATAGGGGTCCGAACTTGTGACCCTGGGTGTTATCAGCATCACGCACTAACCAACTGAGCTATCTGGCCAGCTCCCCACCCCCTTTATTTTTGAAATTGTGTGTGTGTGTGTGTGTGTGTGTGTGTGTGTGTGTGTGTGTTCGGTCGCACCAAATTTTTTTTTTTTTTGTGTGTGTGTGTGTGTGTGTGTGTGTTCGGTCGCACCAAATTGTGTGTGTGTGTGTGTGTGTGTGTGTGTGTGTGTGTTCGGTCGCACCGCGCTCAGATAGTGAGCACACCAGCCATCCCTATATAGGATCCGAACCTGTGGCCTTGGCGCTCCCAGCGCCGCACTCTCCCGAGTGAGCCACGGGTCTGGCCCTATTTTTGAAATTCTTCTCACTTTTTTGACACTAACTTCTGATTCTCATCAAGTTTGGACCATAGAAACATTCATAAATATAGATGATATTAATTATCAGACACTTTGCATGTAATCTACTACTTAATTCTCATTTGTATAAGGAAAATATTATTCCCATTTTATAGGTGAAAAAAGTGAGCCCTAAGGGAGTTGAGTAATTTTCCCCCATTACACAGGCAACAAGTAGCCATTAAACCTAAAGGAATCCAACAGCAGAGCCCATGAGTTTAACTGCTGTGATGTGTCCTACAGAGCTGGAAGGGATTTCTAGAGATGAGCAAATCCAGTTCCTTCACTTTATTTCTGCAAAAAAAAAGTAGTTGAGATTTTGATGGAGATTGTATTGAATCTGTAGATCACGTTGGGTTGTATTGTTATCTTAACAATATTAAATTTTCAATCCATGAACACAGGGTGTCTTTCCATTACCAGGTCTTTAATTTCTTTTTTCAGCGATATTTTGTAGTTTTCAGTGTACAAGTCTTTCACTTCCTTGGTTAAATATATTCCTATTTTATTATTTTTGATGCTGCTATAAATAGAATTGTTTTCTTAATTTCCTTTTTGTATTGTTAATTTGCTAGCGTATAGAAATACAACTGATTTTTGTGTTCTAATTTTGTATTATGCAACTAATCTTGCTGGCTTCTAACACTTTTGTGTGTGTGTGTATGTATGTATAATATTCAGGGTTTTCTACATATAAGATTATGCCTGTGAACAGAGATAATTTTGTTTCTTCCTTTACAATTTGGATTCCTTTTATTTCTTTTTCTTACCCAATTGCTCTGTCTAGAAATTCCAGTACTATGTTGAAAAGAAGTGGCAGAGGGAGACATCTTGTCTTATTCATTATCTTAAGGGAAAAGCTTTCAGTCATACACCATTGACTATGATGTTGGCTGCAGGTTTTTCATTTATCATGCTGTGGAAGTTCTCTTCTATTCCTAGTTTATTATTTTTTATCATGAAAGGGTGTTAGATTTTGTCAAATGCCTTTTTTTTAAAAATAATTGAGCCGATCAAGTTTTTTTCCCACCCTTTATTCTATTAATGTAAGGTATTAATTACTGATTATTTTCAGTAATTATTCACTAATCACTAATTATTGATTTTCTTACATTGAACCACCCTTTATTCCTGGAATAAATCCCTCTTAGTCATGGTTTATAATCCTTTTAATATGCTGTTGAATCCAGTTTGCTAGTGCAGATATTTTTATTGAGGATTTTTGCATCTATATGCATAAAGGATATTGGCCTGTAATTTCCTTTTCTTGTACTAGCTTTGTCTGAACTTGATATTAGAGGCCAGGTAATGCTGGCCTAATAGTTAGGAAGTGTTCCTTCCTCTTCTATTGTTTTTAGAAGAGTTTGAGAAGGATTGGTGTTAACTCTTTTTTAAACATTTGGTTGAGGGCCGGCCCGTGGCTCACTCGGGAGAGTGCGGTGCTGATAACACCAAGGCCACGGGTTCGGATCCCTAAAAAAAAAATTTTAAAAAAATAAATAAATAAAACAAATAAATAAATAAATAAACATTTAGGCCGAGCCTGTGGCGCACTCGGGAGAGTGCGGCACTGGGAGCGCGGCGATGCTTCCGCCGTGGGTTCGGATCCTATATAGGAATGGCCGGTGCGCTCACTGGCTGAGTACCAGTCACGAAAAAGACAAAATAAATAAAATAAATAAATAAATAAATAAATAAACATTTGGTTGAATTAACCAATGAAGCCATCTGATCCCGGAATTTTCTTCATTGGTTTTTTTTTTCTTTTTCTTTCCATTTGTTTTTTTTTAATTGTGGTAAAATATGAGGGTACTTCAAAAAATTCACGGGGACCTGTCTGGTTAGCTCAGTTGGAGCACAGACTTACTTGTAACACTAAGGCCATGGGTTCGTATCTCCATATGAGCCAGCCACACACACAAAAAAGAAATTCATGGAAAGATTCTTATTATCTTTTAATTTTTTTAAAATTACACTTTACCAAATTAAAGTTTATTTTCAATTTGTTAGTGTGTAAAACTAACATCCACAGACGTTACTTACACATGCCACACAGTACATTATAAGGTCTGACATTTTTGCAAGTTGTCTGTCTCAGAAAACAAATGAGCTGAAAACACTGGATTACAAGTGTCACCAAAATTGCTTTGGAAACATGATTACATTGTACAGGGACATCACAAATCCAACAGCACACAGTGCAACCAAAGCCTTTTCTGTGTATCTTAGGTGTCTTTTGGACGTAATCACGGGGCATCGAGTGTCAGACAGCAGCAGGCTCCCATCCGCTGGCATTCCGCTCTGCCTGCACAGGGGCCCACATGGCCAAGTGCACCATCCAAGTCTTTTAGTGCCGAGGCCGCACGAGTCACCAGGACAGAAACGGTCAAACATGGCCTCATACCCGACGGGCAGCTGCCTGTTCCCTTTCTGCCGCCCCAGCGGGCACCCTGTTAAGTTCTGGCCCTGTAGGAAGCCTAGGGGTTTTGGGATCCTCTGAGCCATCACCCGGCTCCGGCACCTCCTCTTCCAACACGCGTCTCAACCACGGGTCCACGCCACTCTCCTGCCTCAGGTAGCACCAGATGACCAGGGCATGAGGGAGTCGCCGAGGGGCACCACTTTCTACCAGGCTGCCAGCTCTCCTTTCCTAGGGAATGCCCCACTGTCCAGCGGGTTGGGTTGGCCTTGCTGGAGGAAAACTGAATGGGCGGTCGGGGTTGTCCTCCTCCTCCCGCTGGGACGCTGGCTGAGCCTGGCCACCAGTGCCCACAGGACTCGCATCATCAGGACTGCCCTATCTTTTAATTTTATTTTTATACAAACTTTTTTTTTTCCTTTTTAATGACCCAAACAACAACACAAAAACCATCTAAAACCTAAATTTCAGGAAGAACCACTTATTCTTACCTGTCTTGTACCTCTCTTCAAACTAGACCTTGGCCTCCCATTGGGCCTTGTGTTTAAGAGCAGGGCCTCTGAAGATGTCCTTGTTGATGACAGTATTGGCCAAGGGGATATCCACAGAGTATCCCACGGACATGGGACATGAGGCGATTGTAGTTAAAAATTTTCACAGAAGACTTGATCTTTGACCTCTTGGTGATTTTCTTCTTGCTCATCGCAGCTGTCACTTTTGGAGGATAATGGTCAATTCTAGCCACCAGAACATGGCTGTAGGGATAGTCTGAGGAAACAAGGCTGAGCTCTAACCAACTGAGCTAGCTGGCCAGCCCATCTTCTTGTTTAATGTAGGCATTTACAGCTATAAATTTCCCTCTTAGTACTATTTTGGCTGCAGCCCATGTGTTTTGGAATGTTGTGTTTTTTTCCTGGCCTTAAGGTATTTTCTAATTTCCTTTGTGATTTCTTCTTTGGCCTATTGGTTGTTTATGAGTATCTCATTTAATTTCCACACATTGTTAATTTTCCAGTTTTCCTTCTGTTATTGATTTCTAGTCTCATTCCACCATGATAAGATACTTTGTATTTCAATCTTATTTAGACTTGTTTTGTGGCCTAACATATGGTCTCCACTTCCTTCCCTTGACAGATGAACATGAAGTTCATAGAAGTGAAGTGACTTGCTGGAGGTCACACATTTATTTAGTTATAAAATTAGGACTAGAACCAAGGCCTTTTGACTCAGTCTTTTACCACTGAAATTTGTTAAGTTATGGTAAGATTGTGAATGGGCTTAATTTGGAATGCAATAGGGAGCCAGCTAATTTCCTTTGGTTGCATTTCTGTTTTTACCTATCTCTTAAAAGTAGATTTGCTCTGATGTTTTGTGTTTGGTCCTCTTCCACATGCTCTAGCAGCTTCCAGGGCAGTCTCCCTTATTGTTTGGAATGCCAGTCCCCTTTCCCAACTCCATGCTGATTATTCCTACCTGGGTGATTTTTGGGAAACTCAGAACCAACTCCTGCAAAAAGGAATTAATATTTTTCTCTGCATTCCATCAGCAATTCTTCCTAGCATTCCTATTTTTTGTGAAATCTTTTTTTGTTTTGTTTTTTGGCAGCTGGCCAGTATGGGGATCTGAACCATTGATCTTTTTTTTTTTTTTTTAAAGATGACCGGTGAGGGGATCTTAACCCTTGACTTGGTGCTGTGTGCACCACGCCCAGCTAGTGAGCGAACCGGCCATCCGTATATGGGATCCGAACCCCGGGCCTTGGTGTTATCAGCACCGCACTCTCCCGAGTGAGCCACGGGCCGGCCCTGAACCATTGATCTTGGTATTACAATGCTGTGCTGTAACCAACTGAGCTAACTGGACAGACTTACTTCTTGTTAATGGTGCTGCCACTCATCCCAGCAACTCAGGGTGGGAAGATGGAAAGTTAATCTTTATTTTCTTCCCCCTCACAAGATCTCCACATCTGATCTGCTACACATTCTTGTGGATTCTCTCTATAGTGCTATTCCTATTTGTCCTTTCCTTTCTATTTTCACTGCTACCATCTCTTACTTTTTGCTTAGGTTACAAAATAGCCTGATAATTTATCCTCTTTAATCATTGCTATGCAATACTTAGGCTGGCCGATAAGGGGATCCGAACCTTTCACCTTGGTGTTACAACAGTAATACTTACTAACCTTTGTAAAGTTTAACTATGAAGGTGTCATCCTCCATGAAAAATCATCAAAAAATAGCTCCCTTGTGTCCACAGAATAAGATGCAAACTTCTTAGCTTGTCATCTAAGGCCCTTCATAATTTGGTTCCAACCTACTTTGTATTCCACATCTAATGTAGACACTGCCAGTTAACGTTCTAGTTACCTAAACTTCAGTTTTGCAACAGATACTTATTGAGTACAAGGTGCTAGGAATGCACTGGAAAGCAAAACAGACAGGAAGACAAGGTTCTTGCCCACGTGAAGCAATTTCCATCGAGAGTTATTCCTGCTTCCTCAATCTCAATTTGATTTTGGTCCAATGCTTCTGCACTGTGCACACCACAGCAGGCTCTTCTAACAAATTTCCTACTCCTCCTACCCATGGTGGGCCTAAGGAGAAAGAGAAGGCTAAAGGGGAGGAGAAAAAGATTACAGTGTGCCAAGGTGAAATTGAGGCGTGGAAACTGTGGCGCCCCGGCTAACTACGGCAAAGCCGAATTCTTTTTTGTGTTTTTGGCAGCTGGCCCGTAAGGGATCCAAACCCTTGACCTTGTAGGGCCCAGTGCTTTACCCCGGTCTAAAAAAGGCCCAGGACTGGGCTTGGCTGAGAAAACGTGGGCAAGGTAGGAGACAGTAAGTGGATTTCAGCGAGGAAGGCCTGCCATTACAAAAACCTTTACAGCCTCTCCCTTTCTCTTCCCGCAGGCCGGGCCTCTCCCTCGGTCGCGGCCCAGGCTCTCTCGCTCGCTCTCTCCAGGCGCAGTCCAGGTCGGCCTCTTCTTCAGCCCCCCTCGCAGCCGCTCTCTCCCAGCAGTGGCAGTTCCCGCCTCGGTGCTCAAGCGCCCGCTGAGCCGACAGAGGAAGGCTGTCTCGCTGGTTCCAGCCTCTTCGGGCGCCGAGCTTCAGGACCCGCCCCCCGCGCCAGTTGCCAGGGAGCGGTTGCCATAGAGCTGAGCAGTTGTCCGCGTGCGCAGGCGGAAGTCCCGGATTGAAGCGCCGCCATTTTTGCTGCTCGGACGCTGAGCGAGAGGCTGAGAGAGTCGGAGACGCTATCCGCTTCCATCCGTTGCGCAGACCCTGCCGGAGCCGCTGCCGCTATGGATGATCGGGAGGATCTGGTGTACCAGGCGAAGCTGGCCGAGCAGGCTGAGCGATACGACGGTGAGTTGGGGGGGCAACGGGGGGCTGGAATTCTCGGACCCTCTGCCGCCGCCCACAGAGGCCGGGAACAGGAGACAAAATGGCGGCATCGTCTCCGATCCTGGCCCGGGGACGTGGATTTGGAAAGCAGGAAATGGCCTCTGGGCTCCCGGAGCGTCAGGAGGCTCCAGGCCCAAGAATTTGATCCCTTCGGCGTCCTTAGCTGTAGACACTCGTCAACCGGGAGGCCGAGGCTATAGGGTGGAGGAGTTGGTTGTAAAATGGCGGCTGGGGGGAGGGCGAGTCCTGGGGCGGGGGAGGGGGAGGAGATGGCGGCTGCTGTCTCCGGGCGAGCAATCCCCAGGAGAGCTTCTGGGACAGTCTTGGGATGTGGAGAACAATTGGGTGGCGTGATGGGGGCAGAAACATCCGCCACATGGGAGAGTGGAGACCGGGAGGTGTAGCGCGGGCGCCTTTCAGGGAAATATGGCGGGTGGGGGCGGTGGCTTTTCCCTGGAGGCCCCGTGTGGGGCGGCGGCTGTGGAGTCTCACAAAGGAGAACCCTTGTGAGCGGAGGGCTTCTTGGGGCTTGTGGTGAGGGACAGTCCTTGGTGAGGGTGGGGAAGAGGGGCAAAATGGGAATCACTGCAGTTCATCTTCGGGCGGAGGCAAGCTGAGATGCTGCGATCAGATTTCTTTCCCGTAGGCCGGCACACCTTGTAGTGAGGCTCCTTTGGATTCTTTAACCTCGCCGCCTTCTGGGGAGGTCCAGAAAAGCCTTCCACTCCCTTTCCTCGGACTTATCCAGGAGAGCTCGAAGTTCCTGTAATCTTTTTCCTAAGCAGTAAGTTCTGGGGGATGGTCATGGATCAGGAGACAAGGAGACCATGACTCTTAGTTCTAGGCTTGGCAGTGCCCGTGCCTCAGTCTACCAGTTTGTAAAAAATGATATTTTCCTATGTATCGTTATGACAAATGGAAAGACCTGTTTAAAAAAAATAAGGTGATCTCAAATAATGTTTAGTAACTGTTTTGGTTGACTCCCCAGGCTTGGAATGCGTGCTTGTAGTTCGTTGGGGATCTTAACCTATTCAGGCACTCATCTGAGGCTTGGGCTTTTGGATTACGAATGTAGGAGATTCTATTTTCTTTCCTCCGTTTTAAGTAAATGGTGTTATGTACAGATTTTCATAGTTCCTCTTTGTTCATTGCTCCTTTTCCCCTAAAGGTTCTTTAGTCATTTTTCAGAACTTTATCGAAATGGCCATTGTGTCTGTGTGTCTAGTCAGCCCCTGGCAGTTTATTTTTTAAGCACCACCGCCGCCGCCACCACATTTTGGACATACGTACTTGTTACCCCCACATCCGTTAAACTGTAGTAAAACATAAACCGTGTTTGTGGTTCCTACCGTTTTAATGCTTTTGTGGGGGTAGGGTCGGGTGAGACATGATTGGAGTCAAGTTCCATTGATCCTTAGATTAATGAATTACTAAAGCCACTTATATTTCAAGACGTTCAGTAGGGTCCTTTCCTTGAAGTCCAGTTTGGTCATGCGAATAGCCTCAGGGCTAGTCCCAGTGTAGAGTGAGAAACTAGGGTTCAGGGATTTGAAAATGAGGAAAAAGAGACCTTTAGAACTCAGATTTGAGAAAGATCCTGAACTAAATTTTGTCCTGTAAATTCTTAAATTGCTATTTATATTGAATAAGGTTTCTGTTGGGAGGGGGAAGGGAATAATATGGGGAAGTACAGCCCAAGGTCAGCCTTGTCTTTATTTCACTGTTTAAAAATCAAACAAAATGTAGCCGTGCTTATAAAGAAGTCTCCCCCTCCCCTTCATTCCCCAAATAGGTTTCTTTCTTAATCTACTAGTGTCCTTAGGAGGAAACTTGAAATTGTATTTGAATGCTTTCTGTTTTATCGGGATTTCGGCTCTGAGTAAACTTGCTATGGTAACCAAAAAGGGTGTGGGGGAATTTTTTTTAAGCCGTTTTAAAAATTGATTTGAAAGTTTATGATTGTAGCTTCCAAATAAATGACAGATTAGTGTTACTCATTTTGGGTTTGAGTGCTGAGGATTTTTGACCAAAGCCACTATTAGTTATTCAACATTGTTAGAGTGTTTAATGTTAGGTGCCCCCTTCAGGATTTAAAGGAGGAAAGAAATAAGAATCTACAAGGTGAGGAGGTACTCCTGTGGCTGTTGGGGTGTAAGGTAGGGAGGGATTCATGGGAAGGGAGGAAGACAGTCACCTGGAATTAGCCTCTCTCTGTGTCCACTTCTTTATTGAGTGCAATAATTCATTTTGTTTGTGTGACGGAAAGTGATCCCATAGTTCTCACCAAACAATTTATCAGGCATGGGGAGGGGAAGCAGGTGAGAGTGCAGTGTTATGATTTGTTTTTTGGGTATGTGGATATAAATGTTGGCTTTCCAACTGCCATTCTCTCTTCTTTTAATTCACTGCAGTGTGCTTATCTTTTATTTTGCATGCTGTGTTGAACCTAGTGTGTAAACTTTTTTGTATCCTCATTTAACTCTTTCCTGGGGGAATTGGAATTAATTTATATGGATTATTTAGTGGTAATGGAATAAGAGCTAAGCTGTATTCAGGAAAGGGACAATTTTGGGTTGCAGACAGGAAATATTGAAGTTTGAGCTAGGATGGTTCACCTTGAATATTAAATCTAACATCTCATCACTTAAACAAGTCAGTAGTCTAAGGCATAGGTTTTCATATAATTTGTAGCCATATTATTAGTCCTTCATCTCTTAGCATTCCCGAAGCAAGTCTTACCTTCCTGTACATATGAACCACATTAGTACAGAAATGTGGTAAATACAGAGGGGAGAAAAAGGAATATTCCCATTTTTTTAGGAGGAGAGGCATCAACATAAACTACATTTGTGCTTGTGGGGTAATTGCTGTTTTTGTCCTTTTCTTATTTTTCTTTTCTCGGTGAAGAATGGCTCCATGGGGGGTGAAGGTCAAGTTTTGATGGTCATTTTTGGTTCACTTTGTGAATGCATTAACCCCAGGAATGCATCTGTTCTGAGTAACTTACTTGAGAGCTGTCCTTCTAAAACATCAAGTTTCACTTCTAGCTTATTCTGTTAGTGGAGGGTGGGAAGCATTTTTCTTCTCCTTTTTTTTCTTTTGTATCTTGTGGGTAGTGGGATCTGAACCCTTGCCCTTGGTGTTACCAACATCATGCTCTAACCAACTGAGCTAGCCAACCAGCCCTTTGGACAACTAGCATGAATTAACTCCTTAATACCTGAAAACATAGGTAATACTAAATTAACTTTATAAAGGAGTTTAAAAGCATTAGATTAACTGCCAATACATTGACTACTGTAGGCCAGTTTTAATTTTTCTGTTGCTGTTTCAGTTAATGGACTAACTTTATTAAATAAATTTTATTTTTCCCATACCTACACATAAGCAAAATTGGGTAATGCAATTTTTAAAAATTTTTCTACAGATAGCTTTTAGCCTGTGTATTTAAGTGCTCTTTTATGTATACTTTTGAACTTTTTGTGCAATATTATACATATTGGGCATATTTCATTCTATTCTGTTATCTTACACATCTTTGGGATATACTGAAATCAGGAATCACTGCATTTTGAGGTGATGGGTGAATTCTTAATACTGTGGACATTCCTAGGTACTCTTTTCACCTTTATATGAAAAGGTCTCAACTTGAACTCTGTGGTATGGGAAAGAAAACTTTATGGCAAATGGTAAAAGTGAGCAAATTTTGGGTTTGGTAAGTACAAGCAAACACGTTGTGAAACTCCATACAAATACGTTTTTCATAATTGTTTTATAGCTTGTGCAAGGAAATAGGAAATATTTATAAAGTTTATTGACCTTATTATGGTATACCAACTGAAATTTCAGCCTGGTAAATTAATGTATCTAATTTTACAAGTGTGTTCTAAATACTTCAAGAAGTTGATCTGAAAGTATGATTTTTTAAAAAAGAAGTGGAAGGCTGATTTTGTGGGACTTTTTTTTTTAAACCTTATATTTCAAGAAAACTATATGTCTGCAAACAGTATTGACCGGCATGGGGTAAATGCTAAATTTTTAAACTTTATACGTATTCATATGTTATAACATTTATATAGTTCCACAGTTCACAGACCACTTTCAGAAAGATTTTTTTTTTTTTTTTAAAGATGACCGGTAAGGGGATCTTAATCCTTGACTTGGTGTTGTCAGCGCCAAAGCTAACCGGCCATCCCTGTATGGGATCTGAACCCGCGGCCTTGGTGTTATCAGCACCATATTCTCCCGAGTGAGCCACGGGCAGGCCCAGAAAGATTTTTTAATTCATATAACAAGATGGAAGTAGATTAGAGAGTTACTTCTGTTTCATAGTTCAGGAAAGTGAATTTGAGAAGATATACTGATGTTTTTATGTGATGACATGGCTAGTGAGCTGTTAAATGGTAAAGTCAGAACTTGTCTTTCTTTAGACCATTGCTCTCTCTATCTCTTTAGTCACTCACAAAAGACCTATGTGTAACTAAAGTGATACCTTTTAGGGGAAGAGTGGAGTATGCTTGTTTCTTTAGCAATTACTTCAACTAGTAGTACCTTGATGTTTATGACTTGACTAGTAGTATCCATTGTGAATTGTAGATAAAATATCTTTTTTTAAAAAAAATAGGAACCTGGTGCTTTCTTTCAAAAACATAAAATCCCATTTTAAGGCACAGTGAATGATGTTAAAGTGAGAATTTTAGATAATCTCAAAATGTGTGTTCATATACAAGTTCCATGACCTGCCTTGCTTAAAAAGCATGCTTATCATTATGTCTAATGTGGCTGATACCATGCATTTCTGTGAAATACTTATTAAATGTCCTCCACCCACCTTTGTTAGCACAGAGGTTGGCACATGATTTACAAATGTTTTTCCAAATAGTAGCCTAGATATCAAACAATCCATTAAGGGATAGTGAGGAACAGCAACAAAAATTAGTAATTTTTACCAGTTTTGAAATGGTCAGTAAACGATTTGATATAGTTAAAAACTGATATTTCCAAATTGACATTGGGTTGCCAACATAGCTCTATGTTATGAGCCTGATAACTATATGCATATTCTAGTCACACCCCTAGGAACAATTTTAGAAGTTGATTTAAATTTATTAAATTGTAGCACATAATGACAAGGGTCATAATAATTTATCATCCAAATCAGGACTCCATTTTGGAAAGGAAGGGGTACTAATTCCTGATTATGCTGCAACAGCAAGCATAAAACTGGGATTGTCCTGGGCCACAAACTTGCCCTCTGGTCATTCTGCTTAGGGCCATTTGTTATTAGTTTTCTCATTTAGATTTATAATGAAAGTTTCCTAAACTTTGTCCATCACTCTACCACAGAGATATATCTTAGATCTAAATCCCCAGAATACTTTTCTTCTTTCTCAAATGAAGTTAGCATTTGGCAAGATAAGTCAAGGAAAATGAAACGCTTCCTCCTCCCATTCCCTTCCCCCAGAATGGGAAAAGTCAAGGATACTGTGGTTGCTGAAAACAGCCTGCTGCTTAACCAGCTAGTGAATCTGACTGATAGTGTCAAAGCCAAGTGTGTTAGTTTTGTTATGTCTACTTTGAGCTAGTTCTGTATTTTAAAATATAATAGATTTAGGTGTGGCAGCAGCAAGGGCAAGTGTCCCAAGCTCAAGAAGTTTTACCCCACATGCATTTTTAAAGTCTTACCCACACCTTATTATGAACACTGAATCCTGTACAGTTCAGAAAGCATATGATCATGATCCTGGCTTATTTTTTTTGAAATTTAATCTTGAATTTATTGTCTTTCCAATGATCTATGACAGTAGTTTGGCAGATCTGTCAGTGATAGGCTTGATTTGTGATCAGCTCAGGATTTATTTAAAGTCATATGAAGTGTTAACTTTAAAAAAAAATTTTTTTTTAAAGATGACTGGTAAGGGGATCTTAACCCTTGACTTGGTGTTGTCAGCACCAAGCTCACCCAGTGAGCTAACCAGCCATCCCCATATGGGGTCCGAACCCGTGGCCTTGGTGTTATCAGCACCTCACTCTCCCGAGTGAGCCACGGGCCAGCCCCTGAAATGTTAACTCTTTTTATCTAAAATTTGAAGGAGACATGTTACACTATGAGTAAGGAGGGTTATGACAATATTTCATACTTTGGCAGATGTTTATTGTGAAGACCTTGGAATCGTTGGGCTCTTCATCAATACCATGGGAATTAATTATGTTTGCTTTGCCTACTAATTTACAGGATTGTTATGAAATTGTGGGTTTTTGTAAATTGCCAAATGTAATACTTGTCAGGTAGTAGTATTTATTGTGAAACATTCTTATCCAGTGTGAAAGGTCAAATTGTTTTTGCTACTGGTCCACCAGGATCATACTTATATTAGAAGATAGTTATCTACCTTTTTGTTAATCTTAGCAAGTGTACTCTTATGAGCTGTCCTTAAGTAACATTTGCACAAAGAAATAGTCTGCAAATAAAATCTTTAATTTTATACCTGAAGTTTGCATATCCAGAAAGTGAATATTGTCCAAATGGTTTATTTCTGGCAATACTTTTGTCATGTTGAGCTGGTATGTCATTCGATTAATATTCAAGATTAATGTGAGAGAGACTGTTTCACTTTGGCAAATACGGAAAGGTTCCATAGTATGAAAGTGTAAATCAGCATTAAAATATTTGCATGTTAGCAGTCTCAGATTACTCAATAGGAAAATAACGGTGTTACATATGATTAGTTTTGTGAAGTGTGATTCTAAAGGCTTAATAAGCCTTGGGCAGTGAATGGGGTTCTGGTTAATAGAAAGCTATCAGTTAATACTACTTTGTTTTTATTGGTTAGTGATTTGAGGACTTTATAAGTCCTTGGAGTGGTTGTTGTGAATAGTTTTGTGTTGAAATGTTAAGTGTTCTACTTACGGATTTGTGGGATTAATGTATTGTATTTGATCATAATAGGTTAATTTGTTAAATTAGGCAGTAAAATCTATAATATGATTACCATGAAATTTTCTTTTTTTTTTAAAAGATGACCGGTAAGGGGATCTTAACCCTTGACTTGGTGTTGTCAGCACCACGCTCACCCATTGAGCTAACCGGCCATCTCTATATGGGATCCGATCCCGCAGCCTTGGTGTTATCAGCACCACACTCTCCCGAGTGAGCCACGGGCCAGCCCCCATGAAATTTTCAAAGCTGTGTTCTTTGACCAGAAAATACCACTATCATGTAGTTATAATTTTGTACTTGTAAGGTTTTTCAAAAGATATCATGAATATGAGATGTTCTGTGCAAAATATGCTACTTTTAAGAACAACTTTAAAATAATATATTGTAATATACTGTAAAAGTGCTGAAATTTTGATGAATTCTTGGCTTTTCAAAGACTTGGGAAGACAAATTGATAAAAAGTCTGAATGGATAGTATAACTTCTACAATTTACTCAAAACAAAATTCTAAGGATTTTTGTTTCAATGTCTTTTCTAATTCTATAAAAATTGTGAAAAGAGATTTAGATTTTGATCTTCCTCCTTTTTCCATGCTTAGGTTTTAGGTCATTTTTCACTTATTTTCTACCTCTCCTTCCAGTGAAGCCTCACCTTCTTGCTTCTACTACAGCCAAACAGGTTTGGCTGCCTGTAAGTATCCTCTTAAGTTTTGAAGAGGAGAAATCTCCTGTTTGATGGAGTTTGAGGGATCCGATTCCTCACCCCCCTCCCCTATTGAGGCCAATGGGAGAAGTACCTTTCTGCAATCAGGATTGTAGAATGTGGGTAAAAAATTGACTAGTTTTTTTACCTAGTGGAAATAATTGGGAAGGAGGTTTTAAAGTTCTTTAAAGGCTAAACAATCTGTGTTTTCCTCTCTTTAGGGAATGTGTGAGTTAATTTAAAAGTGAGGAGAAGCACCTCTGTTTAGGGTGGCACATGAAGAGGAAAAATTGTACATACTTCAGTATTATTCCTATGTTTTCAAAAGCCTTAGTATTCAAAGTATTAGAAGTAAGTACCAAACTTACTTGATAAATACATATTGAATGCCAACTATGTAGTAGGCACTGTTCTAGACATTTAGTATTCTTCAGTGCACGAAGTAGAAGATCTCTTCAAGGAGCCTTATATTCTAGTGAATGTATAAGTGTTTTCAGAGTTATTCTATTAGTATGTGTAATTAAGAATTAATTTGAATTAGTAACAACAGTGGTGTCTGCTATATGCAGGATACTATGTACTGTGCAAAATACTGTGATACTGTGCAGGATACTGGTTCCTGTCCCATATTAAAGACTATTGATGTAGAAACCTAGACACTTTTGGTTATTATTTTTTTGCAGCTGGCCTATACGAGGATCCAAATCCTTGGCCAGCACCATGCTCTAACTAATTGAGCTAACCGGGCAGCCCCTCTTTTTTTTTTTTTTAATTCTGATAAAATATATATAACAAGAATTTCCATTTTAACCATTTTAAAACATACAGTTGCATGGAATTATTTACATTCACTATACTGTGTAACCACTACCTCTATTTCCAAGACTTTTTTGTCATCCTAAACATAAACTCTGTGCCCATAAAGCAATAACTTCTCATTTCCTCACCCCTCCCCTTTTTCTGGCAACCCCTAATCTACTTCTGTCTCTGAATTTTTTTTCTTTTTAATTTTTTTTTCCTAATTGACTCATGATACTTGTATGTATTTATGGAGGGCACTATGATATATGATACTTGGGTACACTTACACTGCGTGCAATGGTTACACTGCGTGCAATGGTTATATCAGGGTATTGACCTCAAACATTTTCATCTCTGTGCTGGGAACATTCAGCATCCTTATGACTAGCTACTTAAAGTTATACAGTAATTTGTATGTGTGTGGGTTTTTTTTGTTTGTTTCTTTGGTGGCTGGCCAGAATGGGGACCTGAACCCTTGACCTTGCTGTTACAATACTGTGCTCTAAACAACTGAGCAACCAGCCAGCTCTAGTTACGGTAATTTGTTGTTGGCTGTAGTCTCCCTATATTGCTGTAGAACGCTAGATATTATTCTTCCTGTCTCTGTGGTTTTGTATTCATTGACCACCCTCTCCCCATACCTCCCCCGCGCCATTCCCCTTGCCAGTCTCTGGTAACCATGATTTTATTCTCTACTTTTATGAAATCAGCTTTTTTTTTTTTTTTTTTTTGTCGTTTTTTCGTGACCGGCACTCAGCCAGTGAGTGCACCGGTCAGTCCTATATAGGATCCGAACCCGCGGCAGGAAGCGTCGCTGCGCTGCCAGCGCAGCACTCTACCAAGTGCGCCACGGGCTCGGCCCTGAAATCAGCTTTTTTATTTAGCTTTCACATATGAATGAGAACATGTGGTATTTCTCTTCCTGTGCTTGGCTTATTTGAATTAACATAGTTTTCTCCAGGCTCATCCATGTTGTTGCTGCAGTATTTCAATCTTTTTTTATAGCTGAGTAGTATTTCCTATTGTACATATGCCACATTTTCTTTATCTAGTCATCTGTTGATGGACATTTAGGTTGGTTCTCTTGGCTGTTGTGAATAGAGCCACAATAAACATGGGAGTGCAGATAACCCTACAACATTCGATTTAGAAGGGTAAATAATTTGTGTTTTCCTCTTTCTAGGGAATGTATGAGTTAATTTTAAAGTGGGGAGAAGCATCTCTGTAGAGTGGCACATGGAAAAGAAAATTGTACATACTTCAGTGTTATGATTATTGTTTTGAAAAGCCTTGGTATTCTAAGTATTAAAAGTAAGTACCAAACTCATTTGACAAATACATATTGAGTGCCAGCTATGTGCCAGGCACTGTTACATATATACCCAGTGGTGAGATTGCTGGATCGTATGGTAGTTCTATCTGTAGTTCTTGGAGGAACCTCCATAACTGTTTTCTACGATGGCTGTACTAATTTACATTCTTACCAGCTATGTGTAAGTGTTCCCTTTTCTCTGTATCCTTGCCAGGATTTGTTTTTTTGTGTTTTTAAAAATAGCTATTCTAACTGGGGTGAGATGATAAACACTTTCTTAATTGACAACTGGTATAAAGTGGTACTAACAAATTTAAAAACCTCTTAAAAAACTATTTTCATTGAATGTGATAATAAAACCCACAACAATGCCATCATTTATTTATTTATTTGGCAGCTGGTTGGTAAGGGGATCCAAACCCTTGACCTTGGTGCCTTGGTGTTACCAGCACCACACTCTAATCAAGTGAGCTAATTGGCCAGCCCACCGTCTACTGTTTATTGACTACTATGTTTAGGTGCTTACCATTCTCTCACTTAATCTTCAAAACAACCCTGCAAAGTAGGTACCATTTATTTTACAGATAAGAATTAAGAACTTTTGGGAAGGTGACAACAGATTGGTAACATCACTAGTATTCAGGCAAGTCTGTTTCACTGCAAAGCTGATACTCCTTCCATGTCCAAACTGCTTGAGGCTCTCTTTCTGTTCCTTAGATTTTAATTAATTTTTATTTATTTATTGGTGGCTGGCTTGTACAGAATTTGAACCCTTGAGCTCGGTGTTACAGTACCGTGCTCTAACCAACTGAGCTAAGTGGCCAGCCCAATTTTATAAATTTTTTTTTTTTTTTTTAAGATGACTGGTAAGGGGATCTTAACCTTTGACTTGGTGTTGTCAGCACCACACTCTCCCAAGTGAGCCACAGGCCAGCCCCCAATTTTATAATTTAAAAGTTGCTTTGAATAGTCTTTTGGCTGTTTTTCTCTCTGAAAGGTGTTATTTTTCATATGTGAAGAAGATAGAATGGTGTGTAGGTTGAGTATATTTTACAGTGGAGATGCAACAAGAGACAGGAACTAGCACTGGACCAGGAGTCATTAAATTGGGGAGGGGGGTGTCTAGCCCAGGTTTTATCTCTTGACTATTGTCCCTTTTAGACATGTTACTTAGTCTCAGGGCCTGTTCTGTATAATGAGGGGTTTCTTTTCTGAAAGGGTTTTCGTGTGATGAGTTTACAGGTTGAATTTTTATTTTTTTATTTATTTTTTGGTGGCTGGCCTGTGCAGGAATTGAACCCTGGACTTTGGTATTATTGGTACCACGCTCTAACCAACTGAACTAACAGGCCAGCCCTGAAACATTCTTTATGCTTGTCTTATGACCAGCAGAATGGAGGACTATGAAACCAATTTAAATTCATCTCTGGAATCAGTTCACACAGCTTTGGGGTCTACTCCAGTCAACTCAGCTACTGGTCCATTTACTGGAGAAACTCCCATTCTCCAAATTTGCATTTATATTCCTATTTGCATTGAAAGAATTATAAGGCTGAACTATATGAAATTGCCAGTGTCAGTCATTTTTTTTTTTTTTTTTTTAAAAGATGATCGGTAAGGGGATCTCAACCCTTGGCTTGGTGTTGTCAGCACCATGCTCAGCCAGTGAGCAAACCGGCCATCCCTATATAGGATCCGAACCGTGGCCTTGGTGTCATCAGCACCGCACTCTACCGAGTGAGCCACGGGCCGGCCCTGTGTCAGTCATTTTTGACCTGCAAAAATGGTGAGTACAAAAATGGTCAACCTATTAAATGGTAGTTGAGAAGGTTTAGAAGGTGAGGGAGGCCTCAATATACCTGAAAAAGCATTGAGACTTTTTAGAAAGTGCCAGGATTATTGAGGGACTTTATCTCTGGGGTTGGTTTTGCTTTTTGTACCTAAATTAATTTTACCTAGTTTGACTTTCTAAGTCTGTCTTCTGCCCCCTCCCCCCACTCTCATACTCATGCACACATGCACACACAGATTTAGATTTGCTCTGTTTGCAGTTCTTTTAATGCAGCACTTTCAGAGTCACTGTGTTATTGAAGGCTCCTGGGAATTGTGCAACATAGAGACCCCAAAGTACTTCAATCATTTTGGATAAATGGTGGTATGTAAAATACTATTTTGTTTTTAAACAAAATGAGGAATTTACCCTTTTTTCCTAGTTGTCATGATAAAGAGAATGGAAAAGGCCACTGCCTGTTTTCTTTTTTAGAAGTGCTATATTTTACAGTTGGTAAAATGCAGTTGTAAGGAAATGTTTGGATTTATTTGATTATGCAGAAGTAATATGCTTCTTCACTTGTAACCAGTAGAATTCCATTAGTTAATGTGTAATTTTTCTTAGTGTTGTATATTTAAAGAATTGTTGTCCTTTCCCCTCCACCATGGTGAGATTCTTTGTTTCTGGCTTTGAAATCAGACTAGGCCTCCTACTTTTTTCACATGACCATTGAATATGTTCAGATGTTACCCTTTTTAATCAAGGAATTAAGAAATTAGATAATGTTGAATACAAGAAAAATACCACTGTTTGTAACTCCTTGATATATGGGACTAAAAGCTTTATAGAGGATTGGATAAAAAAACTGGGAACATACTGGTACAATCACATAACAATATGGTCCTCTGCTTTTTCGCTATGTACCTTTTCAGTAGATCACTTTTCAGGTGTGTGCTTTGGAGGCATGGGGGAATGATCACAGGGGACCTTGGCTTTTTCCTCTACAGCAGTTGGCCCTTAAATCTGTTTTTCCTCTTCCTAGCATAAGCATACATCATCAGCATGGTCCCTATGCCTTCATCTTACTGCTGCAGCTTTCTTATAACCTTCTGCATCTCAGAATGCTGGCAACATTTCTTACTCATTTTATCTTTACCTTTTATCCTTGTCTATCACACTGCGTAAATATTTCTCAGTTTTCATTTCTCCATCTTAAGAGCTGAAAGAATTTTAGGATATTATTAGTATTCTGTCTAGCTGTCTATTTTACTTCTTTCTGTATGACTTTGAAGGTAGATTAGGAGAATGTTTACCTTGTAACTGTTTTAGAGGCCCTTAGGTCAAGTCTGGATAGACTAACAAGTAAATTTTCCTCGCTAGTAAAGATGATGTGATTTAAAAGTATACTTTTTTCTCTCATATTCTTATTGGACATTCAGGTTTTTTAAATTTAAGACACCTGAAACTAATTCCTTCCTTCCCTTCCTTCTCTTCCTTCCTTTCCTTCCCTTCCTTCTCTTCCTTCCTTTCCTTCCCTTCCTACAGCTGGCTGGTTAAGGAGATCTGAGCCCTCGACCTTGGTCTTACTAGTACCACGCTATAACCAACTGAGCTAACCTGTCAGCCCTGATTTCTTAAAATTTTCTGTGAGGCAGAGAGGAATTTTCTTTGTGTTTATTTATAAATTTGCCTTTTATTAGGACAGTTATTACTGAAGACAATATCTGATTAAACTACATTAAAATCAACTTGGGCAGCTTGTATATTTTCTAGCTAAAATATCTTATATTTTCTGTATTTTTTCAGTGTAGAAATATGTACCTATTCATTGAAAATTTGAAAAGTCAGAGGAGCTGGAAAGAAGACTTATTATACCTGGTATTTTGAGTTTATGACTAGTATATGTCACTGCAATAAAATACTTATATCTAAAATTTTTTGTAATTTGAGTTATTTTCTTAGGATTCTGAGAAGTGATGTTTACTGGTGAAAGTAAGTGAACATAAATCTTTTGACATGTGTAGTCTGTTTTCTGAAAAGATTATCAGTTTTATAGTACCAGCAACTTATGAATGTGCAGTGCAAAAATTTGTTTAAAAAATGTAAAATGTTACTTTTTCCACTTATGATTTTTTATTGCAAGAGATAAAATTACATTAAAAAGTCAGATAGTACAGCCATATCAGGTAAATAGTGAAGACTCTTCCTTCCTGCTAGAAGTTACTATTGTTACTGGTTTGAGTCTCTTTTGAGAAAGAACTTTTTGCTCAAGTGCCTATATGTGGTTTTTTTTTTTTTTTTAATTATGTGTGGTTTTTTTTGGCCTGTGTGTGTTAAAAACATACCTTATTTTACTGACTACATTATGCTATCAGTATAAAGTGCATTGTTATTTTACTTAACAGTAATAAAGAAAAATGCTGCCAATTCCACCATGATACACTATTGACCAAGAAAAATGTGGATTCGATATGTTGATAAGAAAGAATGTTTCCTTAAATAGCAATGCACACGTGTACAGTTCTTTCATAGAAATAGCATACATTCTATCAGAAACTTGCCTTTTTCCTTTGACAAAATGTGAATATTTAAAAAAATAGTTTAAAAAAAATTATTTTCGTACCGGCCAGCTACCCCCTCCCCATTTTGTTTTTGCAGGGTGGGGAGTAGCATTATAGCCAGACTACCATGAAAACTTTAAACATGTCTGGTTTTGTTCACCTAGATCAGTCTACGTTTAAATAAGAAAACCTGTATTTTAATGTACAGCCAGTGTTGAGAACCTGGAATAGATCATTGTATTTAAAATACCTGACTGAATTAGAATCACCCAGGGTGATCAAATTCTTATTAAAATTTGGACTTTGGTCTGTACTCCAAATTTAATGCACATCTCTGGGCATGCAGCTGATTTGACCAGATATCGTAAAGCTCCCTTCTAGAGGCAGTCTCAGCAATGTTTTCAGCAGATACATATTGCTTGGGATCCTGAGTCTGAGGTTATTGGATGCTATATGGCAATAATGCATAGCAAATGATGAAATATTTAACACAGTATATTTAACATAAGTTTTTTTTTTTTTTTTTTTTAATAAAAGATGACCGGTAAGGGGATCTTAACCCTTGACTTGGTGTTGTGAGCACCACGCTCAGCCAGTGAGCGAACCGGCCATCCGTATATGGGATCCGAACCCGGGGCCTTGGTGTTCTCAGCACCACACTCTCCCGAGTGAGCCACGGGCCGGCCCCTTAACATAAGTTTAAATTTAAGTTCTTATCTGTAAATGCTAATCAAATTTAACCTTTTTGAAATATCATGAGTTAATTATCTTAGAGTTACACTGCATACATTATGGGCTTCTTAGTGTTTCTTCCCTTCATTCACTGTAGCTTGTTGATACCTATCATTGTTCTCTGTATCTGCCTCTTTATTTATTTATTTATTTTTATTTTTTTTATTTTTTTTATTTTTTGTCGTTTTTTCGTGACCGGCACTCAGCCAGTGAGTGCACCAGTCATTCTTATATAGGATCCGAACCTGCGGCGGGAGCGTTGCCACGCTCCCAGCGCAGCACTCTACCAAGTGCGCCACGAGATCGGCCCTGCCTCTTTATTTTTATATTACATTTTGATTACTTGATAGTTATGAATTCCCCTCCCCCCTTCAAACACATTTCTAAGAATTTCTCCTGTAAATCCATTCTTTGAGTTTATAATATGTAGGTATTTATTTAGCATGTCTTGGGAACTACTTTCCCCTTGTGAGTGATAAAGTAATTTCTTACAATACCTACTATGGTGGAGTTTACAGTCTAGTTTAATTAGGAGAACTTGCTGTCTGGTTAGTGCATTTGGTTAGAATGCAGCCTTATAACACCAAGGTCACGGGTCCCTGAACCAGCCAGCGACCCTGCCCCCCCCAAAATTAATTAGGAGAACTGTGGCTTAAAAACAACAATTATTGCCAATTTACATAATGCAGAAATTTTAGAGAAGGGGAACAGGGTATTGTGGGCTGTAGTTGCCAGGGAAAACTTGAGCAGTAGATCAGACATTCATTGGGATGGATAAGATTTGGATGGTGGGAGACGGAGGTTCTTTTGGATATGTTATCAAAGGTATAGTTAAGGGATTAAGGATATGAGACCTTAATATATTAAGGATTATCTGGGTTAGAAATGAAAAATGGGGTTAGATCATACAGAAGGCTTTATTAGACTTAAATTCTAAGTTCTGTGTTTTTTGTTTTAGCTCTTTACTGCATCAAAAACACTAACACTCCAAAATGCTTGCTTCCTTCTGGATCCCTGGGGGTTTTTTGTTTTTTAATCTTGGAAATGAAGCAAGCAAGGAAAAAGAGTTAAACATATGATTGAGTTCTATTATGTGCCGGGGAATTTATTATGCAGTCTCATTTTTTTAACTCATAACTCAGTGAGGGGTGAGTATCACTTGTGTAGGTGAGGAAGCAAGCATATAGAGGTTAAATGACTTGATGTCAAAAGCATGTAAATAAACAGTTAAGCGAGAATGAGTACCTAATTTGAATATTTCTAGCTATAAAGGTGGTGGGTGTTTCCTATGCTGTGGTGATACTTTCCTTTGCTGTGTACAAATTATGTATAATTTGGTCTACTTAATAAATAAATACAAGTGGCATGTAGATATTAGGGGAATAGTGAAAGTGTTACTAGAATAGAGTAGGACCTCTTTTCTTCAGAAATCTTTTCAAGACCTTGCCGTATTTTCTGTTTATAGCATCCTGTTTCTTTCATAGTACTCATCACAAAGTGTAATATACATGTCAATTTGTTTATTAATCCTGTTCACTCTTAGCAATTTTAAACCTTTGCTTGAAGAAGAATCCCGGGAGTGGTTCTCTAAATCTTGTTGAAGGGTTTACCTCAAATTATTTTTTCTTGTATAACTCTTTTTGGGCAGCTGGCTGGTACAGGGATCTAAACTCTTTTAACTCTTCTTAACATACTTTAAGATTCATCGTAATATTTTGCTGATATTATTTAAGTAGTACTAGTGATTATTACTATAGCATTTTATCTTCCTAAGAAAATATGTGATGTAAGACTCCCCAGGCTACAAATCCCAGGTTTTTATTGCATTCTTAGATTTTTTCTACATTATTTATGATTAGAAATACAGAATTTTTCTCACAGATTGAAGTACAGTTTTGTGTGTTATAAAATCTTAAGTATGTCTTAGCATCCCATAGAGCTCTTAAGTGATTTGGAAGCACAATCACTTGAGTGTAAATAGTCAACCTTTTACAGTGATGACATTATAAACTTTGAGCAGGTCTAAGTTTCTGCATTTTTTATGATAAAACTAAAGTCATCAAGTTTGGCAGGGATTTAATGTTTTAAAAACCAATATAAGTTACTTTAGCTACCTGAGAATGTTTGTAACTAGCCTAGCCTGATGAGCTCGTTAGAGTACAGCTCTATCAATGATCAAATGTTCCATAGGGGTTGTACTGAATTTATTTTATGGTTAACTGATAGTACCTGCCCTCATAATTGTTCAAATCAGATTTCTTTGACATACTTTATGGTACAGACTGGACTGATGCCTCCAGTAGAGTATTTGTCAGTGTGATAGAGAAGATGCATGGCACTCTTTCTTTGTGTAGAAAAGATTTTGTTCCATCTGTATATTCTTTTTTCTCATGCCAGAGAGCCCCCCATCTGTATATTTCTAAATGTTAACATCAGAGTGATTATCAAAATTTTGCCTAGTTGATAATTTCATTCATTCCTTGGAGGTTGTCTAAACTGCATCAGATTATTTGAAAGCAACATAACACCTTGACAGTCACAACATGTCAACTTTCTGCAGAAATGCCCTCACTGATTTCATGAGATCAGAAGTATCTGTTCAAAGACGGCTTCTCTTGTGTAAATCTAGTCAAACATTTTCTGTGACTATTTCTTTGTAAGTAAAGGTCCACATGGTAAATTCCTTAGAGTTTAGTATAGGTTGAGTATTTCTTATCCGAGACACTTAGGACCAGATCTGTTTCCTATGTTTTTCAGATTTTGAAATACTTGCATTATACTTACCAGTTGAGCGTCTCTCATCTGAAAATCTGAAATCCGAAATGCTCCAATGAGCATTTCTGTTGAGCATCATGTCAGCACTCAAAAAATTTCAGATATTGGAGCATTTCAGATTTCAGATTTCTGGGTTAGGGATGCTCAGCCTGTACCTTGGAAATTTTTCCCCCAACAAACTTGCATACTCTATTTTTCCAGATACGGTAAAGTTTAACTTGGGACATTTTAAG
This sequence comes from Cynocephalus volans, assembly GCF_027409185.1. Classification (NCBI taxonomy): domain Eukaryota; kingdom Metazoa; phylum Chordata; class Mammalia; order Dermoptera; family Cynocephalidae; genus Cynocephalus; species Cynocephalus volans. The sequence continues at coordinate 28,617,129 of NC_084469.1, read as the reverse complement.
TTGTTGCTTTTATTAACATGAGCCATAGACAGAATTTGTAGTTTGCATTAATTACTTGCTCATAATTTATATCTGTATCTCTGTCTTCTAAATGATGTCTGATTTGACAGCCCTTTTTTCCCCCACCACTATACTAATGAGGATGACAGCCGTTTTCAGTGTGGTTTAATTGGCTTTGCATATTGAGGTGTTAATAGTGTCCCCCCACCTCCTCCTGTATTTAGGCGTCAGAGTCATGCGAGCTGTTTTGGCCAGTAAAATGTGGGCAGAAATTGTTGGTGTGACTGTGTAGGAGCTGTCAGAAGCCCTTTCTTGAGTCTTCTGTCTCTTCCTCTTGCTTCTTTGAACAGGGAATCCTCAGGTACCAGATGATGCAGCTACAATGTGTTGGACCCTCACTTTAACATGTGAGCAAGAAATAAACCATTATGTTTCAAGCTACTGAGATTTTGGAAGTAATTTGATTCCCAAAACACCTATCCTATCTTTTGGGAATACAGAATTGTCATTTGCAATTCAGGACTATCGATTCCTTATAAAGTTTTAAAACATGTTAACTGTCTCTTTCGTGCTTTGGATTTTGAGATGCTAAGTAGAATACGTCCAGGCTTCTTTCTCATCGGTAATCTTAGTGGAGGCAGAGCTGTTCCAAAATTATGCGCCTGTTTCTTTAAAGATGAATAAAATCATCTTTTGGCACATTAATATTCGCGTGCCATATGAAGGACATTTGATTTCATGGCATGCCTCAGAATGTGAATAAATCATAAAAGGGCATAATGCTATTCCCCTCCTTGCTGCGTTAAGCTATTCCCCTGGCATTAAGTTCCTTTGTTTTGTCCCATAGTTTCTAAATCACATCTCTTCAGAACTAAGGATTGAGATTTAAGGGAGACGTTGATGATGCTGAGTTCTCTGACCATCCTGAGCTCTTCTGTTGCTTTTCTTTTCTTTTCTTTTTTTTTTTTTTGGCTGCTGGCCAGTGTGGGGATCTGAACCCTTGACCTTGGGGTTATAATATCACGCTCTAACCAACCGAGCTAACTGGCCAGCCTGAACTCATCTTTTATTTTAGGTGCTTTAGTACTACCGTTAGTCCTCAATCTAGCTATTCTCCCAGTACTGTTTTGGGCTCTGATCTGGTTTTGTTTACTATTCATTTGGGAAACACCCCGGCTCCCCCATCCCCAAAAGAAAATCAGACATCAGGTTTTCCTTGGGTGCTGTGTTTCTTATTCTCCATTATATCCCAGAAACATATTTTTTCTACATAGAGTGTAAGAGTCATTCCTCTGCATCCAGAGATCCCAGCTCTCAGTATTAACAGGGTTTCCCTGATAATCACAGTATGGAAACATTCCTAAAATTCAGACTACCCACCCACACACCCAGTACACCTTTCTTTACCATCCAAGAATAAAATCCCTTTTTTCTCTAGTTATATAGCAACTGAGGAAATGCTATATGCTGCAAGGTATTTGTTCTCTTCTCCTTGCTGTTCTCTTCTAGTGCAGAATAGTTTTATGTGATGGTGATTTTTTTCTTTTTTGTATTTATCCACATTTTTAGGCTTTTAGTTTTTTGTAAAGCATTTATAAGTAATAATCATGAGATAAAGGAAAAAGTACAATGGAAGGATGGTGGCATTTTATTGAGAACTGCAGGTCTTTAACTGCTACTTCTAATTCAACAGTTGATCAGATCATTTCCTTTTTGGAAGAAGAGCTCTCATTTAATAGAATTGTTATTATTTTATTAGTTTGTCTGAGGGGAATAAAGACACCTCCATTATGTCAGTCCAGTTGTTTTATATGCATATAAAATATATCCTGAGAGATTCCAAAGGAACAATTTCAAACAGCTGTGCATGATAACTAGTAGTGATTCAGGAAGATTTTTATTGAGGTGGATCTTATAATTACAAAGAGATGAATTTGTATTACAGAGGTTTACAATTTACGGAGATACTCTGCCTTTTTCCCCTGATTTTTCCATAATAGTTCTAAGTAACCCCTGAGCTCTTTTCATTTACAGTCTTTTTTTTTTTTTTTTTTTTTTTAAAGATGACTGGTGAGGGGATCTTAACCCTTGACTTGGTGTTGTCAGCACCATGCTCTCCCAAGTGGGTCACGGCCGGCCCTGTCATTTTTTTTTTAACCTGACTCAAATGAGCTGTATTTGGAGTGAAGTTTGCATTGATAACATTCACTTTAATTGCAAAGAGTGTATGTTCCTTTTTACTCAATTGTTATACTTGGAAAGAGAAGGGGAAAAATCACACCTCTTATTTCTTCCAGACTGTCAATCTTGAATAAAGTCTGTGCACTTATAAGGTATAGATCTTTGGTTGGCCAGCTGTCGTTTGCATTTGGATAGTTGGGGAATGACTCCCTGGGTTCTATCAACCATAGTCTTTATGGACTCTGAGCTCCTTGATGTAAGAAATCGTATGTCCTTATCTTTGTATCATTATTACCTTCTTTTGTACCATACATTTCTATTCAGTAGGTTTATGCATCTGCACGTAGGCAAAAGACTGAAAACCCCCAAAGGACACAGTTCTGAAGGCTGGGAATTCTAAGATCAAGGCGCTGGTAGATTCAGTGTCTTGGTGAGAGCTCACTTCCTTGTAAATGGAACCTTCTTTTTGTGTTCTCACATGGTGGAAGCTGATACAGTGATTTAGGAAGCTTGCTTTCCTGCAACCCAGAAATAAATTTCTCTTAGATGTCTTCTCGTGCTGTATCCTTGTAGGAGATTGTTTCCCTCCCCAATCAACTGAAGAGTCCACTATCATCATCATGTCTGTCATCTGGATTACTTTTTATTGAGAAGAAGACTACAGAGTTTGGGTCATAGCTACTTGGATCATCCTTGTGTTTTAAATAGATAAAGGAGCTAAGTTTTTTCTTAATTGTCTAGCTCTAAATGAGCCCTAGAGGCTTTAGATTATTTATTTTATGAAGTGGCATTTTTCTTTTAGATTGTCTGATGGGTTTATTTCTCACCTCCCTCTCTCCCTTTTACACCAACCAGTCACTTTTCCATATAAAGACAAGTTATAATCCTACACAGCCTGCCTTTTTTGATAATCTATAGCAGACAAATCAGTAAAGCTTGTTTCTAAATACCAAGTTCTCAGAATATCTCCAAATGACTTGATTGTTGTTTGGGGAAATATTATTGGTTTTCCTTTAGTCATTTTATGTATAGGATTCAAGATCATATGATACAATATTAGATATTTCATATAGTAAGTTCCTGTAGATACTGTAATCTTGTTAATTGGAGATATCTGACTGGATAGGCACCTTTCCTAAACTGGTAACATACTGTATTTCCCTTGAAATCACCCGGAAAAGATTACAGAATCTCTGTCTCTATCTAAAGGGGTTCTTAAAACAGGTTTCATTTACCTATTCAGTCAAGCACAATAAAATATATTTGTCAATCTCTCTTAAACTGTTAGCCTCTTGATTCTTTCATCAACTATTACTGTGCCTTTTGTGACATTAAGTTTATGTACTCTTGTGGGAATATAAAAAGGGTCTTCAAAAAATTCATGGACATATTCATATTCTCTTTCAATTCTATTTTCCACGAACTTTTTAGAGTATCCTCATAGAGATGATGGTACAGTTCCTGCCCTTTCAGGAAGGTAATATTTGATGGGAAGATGAATGCTGATCCTCAGTACAGAGAAATGTGAACATGGGTGGTGGAACATAGGAAGGCTTCACATAATAAGAGATTTGAATTTGACCCAGAGAGGTGAATGTTGCGTAGGCAAAGGGGAAAGAAAGGTCATAGGTCATTTGATATCAACCCTTATGTAAAGTGAACCCAAGACCTCTCCAGGACCTTGAGTGACAGAATCTTTTTGAGGCAGTGTCTGACGCTCTGCTTTTTTCTTCCCTTGGTCCAATTACCTTCAGTGTTCTTGAGCTGAAGAATTTCTTGTTTTTATGAGCATTCTACTTGGAAAGTCAGTTGTGTTGTGGTTAATAGCTCTAGGTTTTTGAGTTAGGTCGTCTGAGTTTGATTTCTGGTTTTACTATAGTCAGACGTTAGGCAAATTACTCTTAGCTTCAGTTTTCTGTCTTTAAAAATCAGGATACGTTTTGTAAAAGCTGTCAAACATTTTTTTTCCACGCTGGGAGAAGTTAGGGTAATGACCCTGTATGCTTCGGTATGAGGAACTGTCAACCAGTCCAGAGCCTGCTTATGGGTCTGAGGGTAAGCTTTTTGGAGATGATGATGGGGGCGGGGGGTTAACCTCTAGGTGGAAAAAAGTGTGTTTTAAGTAGGAATAAGACACATTTTAATACATTAAGCCTGTGTGTCTGATAGGGTGATTGAAACCAGTTTTTAAAATCTGTTCTTACAGAAGCAAATAAAGGATCCCCATACAGATTAATTCAAATAAAAATTCAAATTTGAGGCATTGTGATTAAATTAAAGCAGAACTCTGGAGTCAGATTGCCTGGGTTGTAAACTGTTGACTTTGTGATCTTGAGCAAGTTTAACCTCCACATTTTTTAGTTTTCTTGTATAAAATGAGCATAATACGTGGTATGTACTTCAAAGGACTATTGAGAAGATTAAATGCATTAGTCCATGGCGAAGCATTTGGAACAGTGTCTAGTTTGGAGTGTTTTGTGAATGAGTTTTTTGAATGAATGTGTGAATACTTCAAAGAGCAAAACCAAGAACCAAAGCTTAATTAAAATCAAGGTGAAATGGGGGGAGGGGGGAGGGAGAAGGGAGGGAGGTTTTGGTGATGGGGAGCAATAATCAGCTACAATGTATATCGACAAAATAAAAATTAAAATAAATAAATAAATAAATAAATAATACAGAGATGAAAAAAAAAAAAATCAAGGTGAAAAACACTTGATTCTCCTAGCAGTAACAAATAGAGGTGTTTGAGATGCAAGCTGGCTCCGTGTAATGGATGTCCAGCTAGGTTGTTACCGCACAATGAAGGGAAAATGACCTGGAACCAAACAGGCTTAACAGTGTGTTTGATCAATATGTCCTTTGACTTGTGGGGATTATGTTTCAAAGTTTATACAACAGAGGTGATTTTTAAGCAGCCACTCATTGTTGTCAAACTAACAAAAGTCTCAGAAGTCATATTTCATTACCCAAACTTCATGTACCAAACTGCCCGTGCATCTGCAAGTAGTGATTTGATCATGAGTCACAATTTTCAGGTTCATAAGTTACGATCGTATCTGCTGCAAACACATATGACAGCCTTCCCCTACCCCAGAAATGCTGAGATCACAATGATAAAATATTTGCTGCAAAGATGATTTTAGGAAATGCTAGTTGAGGAATTCTTACGTGAATATAATGGTCGGTGTTAATTTTCTGCTGATGGAGGTTTTAAGGGTATAGTTAGAGTTCTAGACAAATCAGATTTCTCATATAGTTTTGGGGTATATTACAGGTAGGGTTATGTTGGTGTTACAGGAGTAAGGATGACACCAAGATTATGAGAGTGCTTTTTTTATAGTCATTATTTATACAAATTAGTACAAAGCACTGGTTGTAGAACATTTAGGGGAATTAAGATGCTATCTGTTCATGCTACTGATATCCCTTAATCTGCTACTACCTTACTACTGCATGGAGAAATTCTTGAAGATGAGGGGCTGAGAGGAGTCTGTTGATTTTAAAAATGAATAACTCTTACATCTCGGCAATAAAAAGACAACTAAAGTAATTGGCAAAGTATCTGAATACTCCAGAGAACATAAAGATGCGCAACACCATTAGCTGTCATGGAAATGCAAATCCAAATCAAAACGACAATGAGATACAATTTCACACCCACTAGGCTGACTGGGTTTTTAAACATTTTTTATAGCTAGAAACAACTTTTATTGCGTGACTAATCATTGAAATTCTTTTCTTTCTTTCTTTTTTTAAAAAAAAGACGACCGATAAGGGGATCTTAACCCTTGACTTGGTGTTGTGAGCACCACGCTCTCCCAAGTGAGCCACCATGGGCCGGCCCTAATCATTGAAATTCTTAAGATGAACTGCATGCTGCAACAGCTGCTCTCTTTTAGGATTTAGGTGTTATTCCTTTATGGAATCCATACACTTACTTTTGCACTTCTCAGGGTAGCCACATTTGCCACACGTCAACTCTTGAAGGTGGTAGTCCTTAGAGCCACAGTGGTGATACAATGTGTGTGTCTTATTGCCATGCTTTCCAAATGATGTTCCCTTCGTCATCTTGAGTCTGCAGGCAGGTGGCCTGTATAGGGATCCGAACCCTTGACTTTGGTAGTTTTTAAAAAATTTATTTAAAAAAAAAAAAAAAGTAACAAGTGATAAGGATGTGGAGAGGTTAGAGTTCTCCTACATTTCTGGTAGGAATGTAAAAACGGTGCAGCCCCTGTAGAAAACAGTTTGACATGTCCCTTCTCAAAAAGTTAGATTTACCATGGAGTTAGATATGACTCTGGAGTTCCCCTCTTAGTTACATACTCAAAAGAACTGAAAGCATATGTCCACACAAAAGCTTTTACATTAATGTTCATAGCATTGTTCATAATAGCCAAAAAGTGGAAATAACCTAAATGTCTGTTAATTGATAAGTAAAATGAGTTATTGTCCATACACTGACTGCTATACTTGTGGATGAACCTTGCTAAGTGAAAGAAGGCAGTCACAAGTGGCCACATATTGTATGGTTCCGTTGATATGAAATGTCCAGAATAGGCAAATCTGTAGAAATGGGAAGTAGATTGGTGGTGGACTAGGACTGGGGTTGGATTTGGGGCTTTTCTTTCTTTTTTCTTTTTTGGTGACTGGCCCCACTGGGGACCCGAACCTTTGACTTTGATGTTAGAACATTGTGCTCTAACCACCTGAGCTAAGAGGCCTGCCCTGTTTTCGTGTATGTCTAAATGAAGGCAGGTATACTAAGTTGAAGCTGGAACAGTAGACTGCAACTGAGCGGTTTAAATGTTTCCCCCTCACATTATAAAAATATTAAATGTTCGTTGTTGAAAATTTTTAATGAATAGAAAAGTGAAGAAAATCTAAATAATTTGGAACAGTACCCAGAGATATATCACAGTTAAGTTTTATAGTATTAGATAGTTGTTGTGTTTAGTTTTTTCATATAAATTGTTTCAGAGCCCAACAATTGAAAGAATTAATGGTGCTGTTTTTGGTGTAGCTGGGTTATTTTATGAGTTGCTTTGCTGGGACCAATTTAGAAAATTGTATTACTGCTTCACTCTGAATATGTGTTTGTTGGTCTTTGAGAATAAACTAGTATGGAAATGGGTTTACTTTACTGACTCTAAATTTAGTCTTTGAACGATGATCATGATTTTAAAAACAAAATTGGGCATGGTTGTTTCAAATGAATGGTTTCAGACTCCAACAAATGAATTAATGAATGATTTTATTACCATACCCTAATAACTTTTTTTTTAATGCTTCAGAATTGCATTTTAAAAATCACTTCTGTTGAGGTATAATTTAAACATACAATAAAATGTATCACTTTTACATGTACAATTCAGTGAGTTTTGAATAATGTATACAGCTTGTGTAGCCACCACAGTAAAACAATTTGTATTACCTCTTAATTTTCTTTCTTTTTTTTTTTTTTTTTAAAAAAAGATGACCGGTAAGGGGATCTTAACCCTTGACTTGGTGTTGCCAGCACCACGCTAACCCAGTGAGCCATCCCTACATAGGGATCTGAATCTGTGGCCTTGTTGCCATCAGCACCACACTCTCCCGAGTGAGCCACGGGCTGACCCATTACCTCTTAATTTTCCATTTTGTTCCTTTGCATATCCTCACTTCACCCCACACCTTGGCTAACCACTTACTTGCTTTGTCTTTTTAGCTTTGCATTTTCTATAATTCGATGTAAATGGAATCACACAGTCTTTTTATTTTTACTCTGACATTTTTCACTTAGCATGATGTTTTGAGATTCATCCATGTTGTTTGTATCAGTTAAATTCCTTTTTATGGGCCGAGCCCGTGGCGCACTCGGTAGAGTGCTGCGCTGGGAGCGCGGTGATGGTCCCGCCGCGGGTTCGGATCCTATATAGGAATGACCGGTGCACTCACTGGCTGAGTGCCAGTCACGAAAAAACGACAAAAAAAAAAAAAAAAAAAATTCCTTTTTATTTTTGAGTAGTATTCCACCGTATATATGTGTACCACAATTCATTTATTTCCCCTCTTGATGGACATTTTGGGTTGTTTCCACTTTTTGACTGTTATGAAATTGCTATGAGTATTTGTGTAAAAAGTCTTGTGAAGATATTTTCATTACTCATGGGTGATAAGTAGAACAGGGATTGTTGAGGTATATGTGGTAAGTGTTTAATTGTTAACTATAAAGAAAACTGCCAAACTGTTTTCCAGAGAGACTTTACATCTTAATATTTCTGTTAATTTGGTATTCCTGTAAGGATGATTTAAAAAACTTATTTTCCTGGGATTACACATTAGGAAGACTTTTCTTAATTTAGCATACCATTAAGCAGTGTTTCATAAAGTCACCATTTGCATCATACCTATTTATTATAGTATGCTTATGCTTAGGATGTTAATATATGCTAAGGGTGCTTGTTAGAATGCAGATTCTTGGGTCTCATCACCAAAAAATTCTGAATCAGTAAAATTCTGAATCAGTAAAATGGGAGAGCCACAGGGTATTATGGCACACATCCTTTTCTAAAGGTGCTTTTCATTAATATGTTTATTCAGTTACTATTTATTTGAGCTGTTTTTGGTTCATCTTTGCATTGACGTGCTGTTGTATTATTTATTTTTTCCTGTATTTGGGATATCCCAAGGTTTATCTGGGCTGCTTTCTTTGCTCGCCATCTAGTGGTAATGAAGAACCATGAAAAAGTTTTTCAATGAATGAATTCATAGGAAGTGGACAGAGCCCTTCTAAAACAGGAAGGATAGAAAATCCAGAATTTGTACTTGTGACAAACCATGTGCTCAGTTATATTTCTGCTGTATGAATGAATTCCCCTTCTTCACATGACTTCGGTTTTTGGAAAATACAACTTATTTGTAAGGTAATACATTTTAGAGCCTGTAAGTTTTTAATCTTTGTCTTTAAACTGCTAGCTCAATTATTTTTTACTGGAAAATGGGTCAGTATCCATTTCTAGTTCCCTTATTTAACAGGACAGAGATGTCTCCAAAGCACACTAAATTATGCTTGGTTTTGTATGAAGTCTTCCTGATTCCATATAACTTATATTCTAGATTCTCTTGCTGTTGGATCTTAGTTTAGTTTCTTTTACATGTTTTTGGGTTTTTTACTCATTACTTTTGGTGATTATGGAGTTATCTTTCTTAAAATTCTTGGCTTTTGTTTTCCATTAGCGTGGCAGGAAAAAAACCTATGTGTTAACAAAACTTTAAGTTTGGAAGGTCTGATTTTGCTTTTCCCTTATAGAAATGGTGGAATCAATGAAGAAAGTAGCAGGTATGGATGTGGAGCTGACAGTTGAAGAAAGAAACCTCCTATCTGTTGCATATAAAAATGTGATTGGAGCTAGAAGAGCCTCCTGGAGAATAATCAGCAGCATTGAACAGAAAGAAGAAAACAAGGGAGGAGAAGACAAACTAAAAATGATTCGGGAATATCGGCAAATGGTGAGGTTGTTGTATTTTTAAAGAAAGATGATTAGTATTTCTTAAATGTAGGTATTGTGAGGTGAATTTGTAGAGTTTGTTTTGGTGCTATTCTTATTTCCATTGAAAGATACCATTTTTATATCCAGTGTTCTAATTTTTAGTGTATGGATTTTATGCAACAGAAAGAAGTGATTCCCCTTCCCCCCCCAGGGCCGGGGGAGGAGTTGTTACCTGAATATGCCCTAATTTTTGGCTTTATTTTTATATTTAAAAATAATTCTCCAAGGGAAAGGAGAATTGTTTCTTTTCTGTGTCTGGCTTAAGTCTCAGGCCTATAGCTTTCAGTAATTCGGCCATAGGCATTGCATACAACCCGGCACACACATGTGATATGAGTGGTCTTCAAAAAGTTTGTGGAAAAATAAACTGAAAGATAATCCAAATCTTTCCATGAATTTTTTAAAGACCCCTCATATGTATGTAATACATATATCTTATAGTTTAATGGAATTTTGTATTTTACTCACCTGGATTAGAAATTACAGGCTACTGGGCCAGCCCTTGGCTCACTTGGGAGAGCGTGGTGCTGATAACACCAAGCATGGGTTCAGATCCCTGTAAAGGGATGGCCAGTTAGCTCACTTGGGAGAGTGTGGTGCTGACACCACCAAGTCAAGGGTTAAGATCCCCTTACCTATCGTCTTTTTTTTAAAAAAAAAAAAGAAGAAGAAATTACAGGATACTGTCTTTTCAGGACAGAGGCAAAGAACTTTTTCCCCCGGAAGCTGCAGCTGGTGGTGTTCAATTTTGAGCACTGCACAATTAGAGAACAAATTTAAATTTTGTTTTTATTGTAGTAACTGTAAAACACTTCACTGTGTTAAAGGACAGAATTACAACAAGTTTAATTAACAAGATTCAATTGGTTTTATTGCAATTCTAGAATTGGGCAACACATTGTTCCATAAAATAGAATAAGAATTCCAGTGAGCTGAGCAAAAGAAGTTGATTTTTATAGACAGAAGGAGGCTGAAGAAAGCAGAAACAAAGAACAAAAAAACGGGATTGGTCATTTCAAAGTTACTTTCCTTGTAAGGTAGGAACATGAAGGCAGAACAGTAGAAAAATAACTGACTAGTTAACATCAGGTTACTTCAAGCTATCTCTTGTGTAAGGATTAAAGCTAGAGGGAACTTCATTATCATATCTATTAAAGAATTAAACTGGCCTTTGGGAGAAATCGGCTGTTACCTCCTTCTCCTTATTTCTTGGAAGGTCAGACCAGAACTTAAGTGAAGAGCAGTTTAGCAGGGGTGACTCCATTTTGAATTTTAGTCTGGTGTTTTGGGGCCTAGTGCAGGAACTTAGTCCAAAGCAGTAGCCTCCTGTAAGTTTCATTTAACAACTGGTTACTTGAAATGAACATTCAGGGCAGTTTAACAAATTTTTGTGTATCTCTTGTGTGCTACCAAATTTGCTAGGTATGAGTGCAAATATGAAACATATAGTTACTATCCTTATGGAGGCTCAGTCTAGTCATGTTTTTTAAACAGAATAGAAAATAGGGCATTGGACACTAAGGGTAAGAATTATGAATCATAAAGTTACTTCAAATATTATTTAATACAAGGATACTTCAAAAAGTTTGTGAGAAAAATAGAATTAAAAATAGTACAAATCTTTTCATGAACTTTTGAAGTACTCTCATACATATATAAAATGTCTTCTTTACTGTTCAAGTCTTGTTCAACAAAGGTTTTTTAGGTTTTTTGGGGTTTTTTTGGCGGCTGGTCATTACAGGAATTGAACCCTGGACCTTGGTGTTATCAGCGTCTCTCTCTGACCAATTGAGCTAACTTGTCTGCCCCCTCAAAAGTTTGATAGCCATTAATTAAGTGCAGTGGTTCTCAACCAGAGGTGATTTTGTTCCTCACAGGACATTTTTGATTGTTATATATTGGAGGGTGCTGTTGGCATCTAGTGGGTAGAGACACGGACACTGCTAAATATCCTACTTGCACGCACAGGACAGTTCCCACAACAAAGAATTATCCTGCCCAAAATGTCATTAGTGCTGCTATTGAGAAACTGATCCTAGTAGAAGACACAGGCATGTCAACAGTGAAGGGAATTGCAAAGCAGGCACAAAGTAGCATGGGGGGAGTGAGCTTGGTTGGAAGAGGGAAGGGGCGGGGAACCAAAGTTAGTGACTTACCAACTGTATGGGACACTGTTGAGGGTGGGGAAATATTTTTGTAAGGTATTTTATTTACTTAATCTTTAAAATGACCCTGGAAGGGTAGGTATTAGCTTTATTTATAGATGAGGTTCTAAGTGGTTAAATAACATACTTGAGGTTACATAGAACGTGGTGAGCTGGGACTGATTACCCATCAATATGTTGGAACAAAGAATATGGATTGTCAGTAGACAAATTTAGTGTCCTAGAGGGATGAGGAAATTAGAAAGTTGAAAGTGCTGAACAAAGAAGTGTGAGCTAGGTTGTAGGATTTCGGCTAAGTAGAAATGGGAAACAAGAAGCAAAGAGAGTGACTGATAAATGGGGAGAATATGAAATGTTCAAAATTCAAGAGGTCTTGAGTCCCTCGGTAGGAATAGCAAGAGTAAAGGAACTAAAAAGGAAGTTAAAGGCCGAGAGTGGAGTATTAGAATTTAAGATTTCTGGGCCGAGCCCGTGGCGCACTCGGGAGAGTGCGGCGCTGGGAGCGTGTCGACGCTCCCACCGCGGGTTCGGATCCTATATAGGAATGGCCGGTGTACTCACTGGCTGAGTTCCAGTCACGAAAAAGACAACAACAACAAAAAAAAGAATTTAAGATTTCTAGGATAGAATAACACAGTTAGGGATACTGACAGGTGAACGTCATGGTGTAGAAATCAAAGAGCTGTGAAAGGAACATAGATGAAAATACCTTGATGTGATATCAGGTATTGGAGAGGTAGGTTGTAGATAAACAGTGAACGTAGGGAAAGGGCCTTAAGATCTATTGATGATTGAAATTGAGAAATAGAATGTAGGATATAAGCCTCTGAGGAGGAAGGGTTATAGGAGAGCAGTCATATTGAGTATGTAAGGAGCTGGGAGAACTTAGAAATCTTCTCCTAGAGCAATCTCTACTTGAGAAAGTGGGAGACTTTTTTACAGTGGAAAGGAATTTCCACAGGTGAACCTGGAAAGGTTCACCAGTGTCCGAATTAATGGAAAACAGAGCAAGAGGGTTTTGGGTACTTCAAAAAGATCATGGAAAAATGGAATTAAAAGATAATGGCTCTTTTCATGAGCTTTTTGAAAACGCCGTCTATGTTTAGAGATGGTGTGCGTTTTCAGCATTATAAACTGATAGAGATGAGTGGAAGCGTTTACTTAGGTATACAGATTTTTGGTCCCATAACTGGTTATGGCTGTCAACCACTAAAGTGATTGGTGGTTGGGCATAGTTAAGAAAGTTAGGAATGTGAGTACTGGAGGCAAACTGCCTGGGTTTGAATTTTGACTCTGTCCCTTGCAGCCTTCCTGTGTTCAAATCTTAGCTACAGTTTTTAAAAGTTCTTTGGGCAGTATCTTAACCTCTGTCTCTCCATGTAAATAGAGATAATAGTTGCTACCTCATTAAAGAAGTTAATTCATGTAAATGCTGAGCACTTAGTACGAAGCAATCTGTATTCAGTGTTACTCATTAGTAATTCTATTACTGAATTGTGAGGTTGTATGTGGGGTGTGCATGTGTGTTTTTAAGCATTTAACCAATAGGATGCAGAAAGAAAAAGGTATTTGCCATAACCTAGAGGTAGCTTTTCTCAGCTTTTGTGTCGAGGGGGAAGAGAATTTGGAGAGGGATGTGTGTTCTATTTAATATTAGGTTTTCTTTCTCAGAACCAGAGGTAATAGTTTATAGAATTTCCAGACTTAATTTGTGTGATTTTTAAATTTTTCTTTTATCTTTTCAGGTTGAGACTGAGCTAAAGTTAATCTGTTGTGACATTCTGGATGTACTGGACAAACACCTCATTCCAGCAGCTAACACTGGCGAGTCCAAGGTTTTCTATTATAAAATGTAGGTTCTATACTAGAAGGGAAAATGTAAGATTAAAAGTTGGCCTTGTTAGAATCATGACTTTTTCTATGTAGGTTTTTTAACTTATTTTTAAAATAAGTTAAAAACAACTTATTTTTAAAATAAGTTAAAAACAACTTATTTTTTAAAAATAGTTGTTTAATGTTGAAAGGATAGTTACATGGGAGGAGTGATTCTTAAAACTTAAAAAAAAACAATATTCATTTCCAAATTCACAGCTAATAAAGAATTAATATTGTTGCATTTAAAATGGCCAGACTATTATAAAAACGTACTAGCTTTTGCTTTACTCGTTTACATTATTTTGCTTTTGTGAGTTCCCTCCACTAGCTACAGGTATACGTTTCACAGTGCAGTCTTAACATTTTATATAGAAAATTAATTTTATGATTAATAAACTGTTGTGCCATTCTTTGGAACCACTTTCTGGTTTTTAATTCTGGTATCAAGTGATAACTTTGATTTTTGAGGCCTCTCATTAAATTTCTTCAGGATTTTTCCTATATTCAGTAATATGTAATCTCTAAGGAAAAAAATTAAATAGATAAATTTGCCATTCCTGAGTTTTTAAATATCGAAGTACCTCTATTGTTAAATATATTTTGTCACATTTCCTATCATATGGAAAAAATTTTAAGTTTATCTTTCTTTTAAAAGCATTGTTTCTAATTCTGGGGTTTTGTTTTGGTTTTTGTTTTGTTTTAGGAAAGGGGATTACCACAGGTATCTGGCTGAATTTGCGACAGGAAATGACAGGAAGGAGGCTGCTGAGAACAGTCTAGTGGCTTATAAAGCTGCTAGTGATATTGCAATGACAGAACTTCCACCAACGCATCCCATTCGCTTAGGTCTTGCTCTCAATTTTTCCGTATTCTACTATGAAATTCTTAATTCCCCTGACCGTGCCTGCAGGTAAGTCATGGAGGAGGACAAAAGCTCTCATATGAAAGTGAAAAAGGTTACAAAGGATAGCTAATGTTTTTTCTGTTTTGTCAAGAAGGATGACCTTTGGAGGCTTGGCCACATAATAATCCTCTGTGCTCTTACTAAAACTGTTTTTGAATAGTATAAATTCAGACCTATCTCAACCCGCTAGCGTGACAGTTAGGATAATTATGTTGTTGGGGAAATTTTTGTGGTTTGTAGATTGAAAAGAATAATAGGCTATTTATAATGAGTTGGGCAAGGGAATGAGAGGAACTATCTTAATTTTTATGTATTTGCTTTCTATCTTTATGGGAATGTTTTTAATAATAGTTATGCTCCTGGTGAACATATCATTTGTATTTTCTGCTTCAATATATTGTAAACAATTTTCAGTCTCATTGATGTATATTAAACTATTCCATGTATACTTCAGCTTGTTCCAGTTTTTGATGTTATACATATAAATTAAAGGAATATCTTTATGGACTTAACTTTTTACTTTGTTAAAATTATGGTAAAATATACCTAAAGTGAAATTCATCATTGCGTAACCATTTTTAAGTATATGATTCAGTGGTGTTAAGTACATTCACAGTGTTGTATTACCATCACCATTATTTATTTCATCACTCCACCCAAAACGAAATATAACCACTAAGCAATAATTCCATATTCTGCCCCCAGCCCCTGGTAAACCTCTTTCACTTTCTGTCTCTCTGAATTTACCTATTGTAGTTATCTCATATAAGTAAGACCATATAATATTTGTCTTTTTTGTGTTTGCTTTATTTCACTTAGCATAATGTTTTCAAGGTTCATCTAGGGTGTAGTATGTATCAGAACCTCAGTCTTTTTTATGGCAGAATAATCATTTTATACCACATTTTATTCATTCATCCTTTGGACATTTAGGTTTGTTTTTGCCTATTGTGACTAATGCTTCAATGAGCATTGGCGCACCAAGTATCCGAGTCTCTGTTTTCGACTCCACCTATTAGTAGAATTGCTGGAATATGGTAGTGCTGTGTTTAGCTTTTTGAGGAGATAGCCAAACTGTTTTCTACAGAGGCTGCACCATTTCACATTTCTACCAGCAGTTCATGAGCGTTCCGTTTTCTTTACATCCCCATCAACACCTGTTATTTTTCTTTTATTCATTCTTTATTTTATAGTAGTCAGTCTAATGGGTGTGAGGTAGCATCTCATTGTGGTTTTGATAGGCATTTCTCTAAGGACTAACAATGTTGCACGTGTTTTCATTTGCCTGTTGGCCAATTGTATATCTTCTTGGAGAAGTGTCTATTCAAGTCTTTCCTGCATTTTTGAATTGGGTTGTTTGTTGAGTTTTAGGAGTTCTTTATATATTCTTGATATTCATCTTTTATCAGGTAAATGGTTTGCAGATATTTTTTCCTGTTCAGTGGGTTGTCATTTTGCTTTCTTGATATAATCTTTTGCTGTACAAAATGTTTTTAATTCTGATGTCCAGTTTATCTGTTTTTGTTTCCTATGCTTTGGGTCATATCATTGCCAAATCCAGTGTCATGAAGTTTTTCTCGTATGTTTTTTTCTAAGCATTTTATAGTTTTCAGGTCTTTGATCCATTTTGTTAATTTTTGTATGTGATGTGTGTTAAGAGTCTACTATCATTCTTTTTTAATGTGGATATCCAGTTTTCCCAACAACATTTGTTGAAGATTGTCCTTTTTTCATTGAACAGTTTTGGCACCCTTTTAGAAAATCAACTGACCATATATGTGAGGGTTTATTTCTGGACTCTCTGTTCTGTTCCCTTGGTCAAAGCTTATTTTGTTGAATTATGTTCTTTGCATTCATTTCAGGAATAAGTTTGTTACATTTCTAATTGTTAGGTTCTTTTTATTGCATATTGGAAGAAATTTTATTTTTCTATTTTAGTTTTACAGTAAATATCATAGTAGCGAAAATGGTTTTTTATTTATTTATTTATTTATTTTAAAGATGACTGGTGAGGGGATCTTAACCCTTGGCTTGGTGTTGTCAGCACCATGCTCAACCATTGAGCTAACTGGCTATCCCTATATTAAGGATCTGAACCTGTGGCCTTGGTGTTATTAGCACCATACTCTCCCGAGTGAGCCATGGGCTGTCCTCGAAAATGGTTTTTTAAAGATGGGGAAAGAGAGATTACTAATAAAATGGAATGCCAGTATTCTTAATATTTCATGAAAGGAGAGATTTTCCTGCTGTAAGGTGGATTCATTTGAATACAAACCAATATTAATCTAAAAACATTCTAAAATACTAGTTGATTTTGTCCAGATACAGTTATTAACTGAAGAAGCTATAGCTATTTAGGTAATAGTATTGGTTGAATCTTTCATTGCAGGGTTGGGTGGCCGGCCAGTATGGGGAACCAAACCCTTGACCTTGGTGTTACAAGGTTGCACTTTAACCGGCCAGACCCTTACTGCCGTTTTCTAGTCTAGCTGTCCCACACATAGCTCCAATTTAAACTCCATGCCCTTCATGCTCTTTCCCTATCCATTAGTTCAAATTTGACTTCTCCATTAATTGTTCTTCCTCTTGGGTACCTGCAGTACTTTCTCTGGAAGAGCAGTTCAGTTTCTTTTTTTATAATAGTTACATATGTGTCAATCCTTCATCCCTAGGTGTTGAAGTTAATTGTGGGCTGAGATTATGTCTTTCTTTTTTTGTTTCCCTACCAGTGTCCAATATTATTTGGTATATATAGTACACAGTACTTAATAAATGTGGATTTTGTTTCTGTAGATGGCTTATATGATCCCATTTCTATGGGTTCTGTATTGCCTTTTTAAAGTTTTTTTTTTTTTTACTTCCTTTCCATTAACATTAAATTCTGTTGAGTTAAACACTGAAATATTTTCCAAGATTTTCTTTTTGCATTAAAAGTTTATTAAATAAGTAAACTGTTGACTAAAACTTGGAAATACCTTTATTATGCACTTGAGGGTACTTCAGAAAGTGTATGGACAGATTCGTATTGTCTTATAATTCTATTTTTCCATGAAGTTTTGAATTACCCGTGTGTATTTTGGTGGTGGTTTAGGATGGAATTTGGTCTATATATGTGTCTGATAGCCTGTATATTCTATGTATTCTAGCCTATAAGTAATTGATTTACAGAAAGCATAGTAAGAAGTAATGTTCCAGTCATTTTTACTTCAAATTTTCGACAGTTGTATCTGCTTTTACTTTATATCATTGTCACTATTATACACTGTGGAATAACTGAAGAAATGATTAGTATCTAACTTAGTCATTTCTAATTGTTTTTGGACTTGCTTAGTTAATTTTTGTAATTCATTTATTTAAATACTTTCAGGTTGGCAAAAGCAGCTTTTGATGATGCAATTGCAGAACTGGATACGCTGAGTGAAGAAAGCTATAAAGACTCTACACTTATCATGCAGTTGTTACGTGATAATCTGACACTATGGACTTCAGACATGCAGGGTGATGGTAAGCAGACTCTGAAGTTAAATGTGTCTCTTTCAGTTGTTGGATATTTTTCCTCTTTTTAGAAATTCCTTGGTGTTTCTTTACATCAAGCTACAATCTGGATTCATAGCCTGTTCTCTATCAAATTTTAATTTCTGCCTTTACAGGAGATGCTACCAAAGTATAGTATTCCATTTTGGGCTATAAGATGGTAAAGTAGAAAACAGCTATTTGGAAAAGAGGATCTTATGTTAATATTTAAAGGTTTAAAATTCTGCCTTTAATTAATAAAGTTTTGTTAACTTAGTTTTTACCTCTTCCTTCACATTGTGTTGGTTGTGGACAAGAAAGATGGAGAGCAAGCAGTTCATTTTATCTTTCCAAGATTCAGTGTTAGAGGGTGAGGTTCATTGTATTTAAAACTAGATGCTATCAGTAGGTATTTATGAAGCATCTTGTTTGTGTGGAAATCTTTTATCTAAAAAGGAGCTAGTTTGCCTTTTGGATTCTTTAGAGACGTGGAATGTACTTGCCCCAAGGTCCTTATTTAAGAGGTCTGGTGTAGCCTCTGTTTTTATTTTTTGATAGGTTTTCAGTTTCATATAGTTACTAGAGTATTTTGTAAAATGGAATCAATTGTGATTGGGGTGGGGAGGGTTTGTATTAATATTTCATTTAAATGTAGAAGCCCAGATTTGTCACATTTGTTGATTTTAAAGGAGATTTTATTCTGATGGTCTCCAAAGAATCATTTTTCAGGGTAGATGGTCAAAGAGGTCTACCCCATTCCTCCCCCCAATAACCAAAATTTAAAGATGTTCAAGTCCTTTTTGAGAAGACAGACTACTATGAATGTGACCATTATGAAATGTAGTTTTACAGTTGGTGGTGGTGGTAGGGACTTGGAAACAAAAAGTTTGTTGTCAGTTTTAGCTGCAGTTCCTTTAAAAATGTTACCCAATGGGCCGGGCTCGTGGCGCACTCGGTAGAGTGCTGCGCTGGGAGCGCGGCGACGCTCCCGCCGCGGGTTCGGATCCTATATAGGAATGACCGGCGCACTCACTGGCTGAGTGCCGGTCACGAAAAGACGACCAAAAAAAAAAAAAATGTTACCCAAAGTGAAGCATATGTTTCATTGCTTGAGGCCACCTGTCATCTTTGTTTGGAATTTTTTTTTTTTAATTGAATCATAATTGAATACACAGATTTTGGGGGTTCAATGTTGACATATGTTAATCAAATCAATATTACTAGCATATATATTGTTACGAGTCGTATTTATTCTTTATGCCCCTTGTCCAATCTCTCCCTATCCCCCTTCTGTCCCCCCTCCCACCTCTGATAACCCTAGATTTCTTCTTTCTGTTGATTTGTTGCCTAGATGTTCCATTGGTACTTTTTAAAGGTGCCTCCGAAAGTGGGTATCATGGCATGTATGTTGTCAGTTTCTTTCCTCTGGAAGGATCAAGCGAGATTTCTGACTTTATTGGGTTATGGTACTAAAGTGACTCAGCTTCTGAAGCTCACTAGCTCTATGAAGTATTTAGGTATTTGACTAGATTAGGATTGGCATGGACATATGTTAACCCACTTGCACATTTTCCCAACAAAGCCAGATGCAGCCAAAGAATACTTTTCAACACAGCACTTTAGGCAACCACTGTCAGCCCTTGGGACTCAAAACTAATTTATTATCTCTGAACTAAATAATGTAAGATTCCTTCTAGCTTTAAAATTCTATTGTAGGGGGCTGGCCAGTTAGCTCGATTGGTTACAGCACAGGTTTTGCAACACCAAGGTCAAGGGTTCAGATCCCTGTACTGGCCAGTCACCAGTTCTACTGTATTTTAGCAATAACTGTCAAGAAGAATGGCCAAACAACTGTGGACTCTTCACAGTCACCCTCAGCTCAGAGAAAACTGTTTGAGGGGATTAAAGGAAAGCATGTGGAGAGTTTGGTGATGAGCAGTATTTACCTAAGTAAGCTATACTCCTCTAACCTTTGGGGATTTTTTTTTTTTTTTTTTTTTTTTAAGGGTGAAAGTAACAAGGCAACCTGGGTTTGAAATGCCATATGTTTTTTAAATGCCATCTTTTATAATGACTAAGTTGCTATGGTTACAGCATGGTGCTTAACACCAAGGGTTTTTGATTCCTGTACTGGCAAGCTGCCAGAAAACCAAGTTACTAAATTACAATATTAAATAAAGTTAATACTTCCTAGTGATGCTGTAGCTCATTCTCTCACTGATGACCGAGAGTTGATTAATCAAGGTAGACTATTTGTCACTCCATTTTTATGCAGAACTAAAGATATAGTTGTTTTTCAGTATCCTCAGGGGATTGGTTCCAGGGCAAAAATCAACCTCCCTCCTACCCCCACCCCAGTACTAAAATTTAAAGGTGTTCAAGTCCTTTATAGTCAGCCCTCTGTATCTGTGGGTTTCCACATCTGAGAATATGGAGGGCCACTGTACTCATTCTTCATTATTGAGTATAGTTTTATGAAACTAATCATCTTACAATATCTTCCTTAAGCTACTTTTATGGTATCATAATTGGGAAGAGTCTTTGTACCCAAATGTTTTGTTAATTTTAGCATGGGTTTCTCTTTAATCCAGGAACAGATTGGCAATTAGGAAACATGATTAACAGTGAAAAATTTAGGTAGTCTGTTGACATTTAGAAAAATTAGCAGAAACTTATCTTTCCAAATCGTTAAGGGTACAAAATTCACCAGTTTTGCTAGTAGGTTATGTTTTCTTTTGGGGGGCGGGGGGCGCTGGCTGGTACGGGGATCCAAACCCAATTACATGTTTTATTAAATCAATTTTGTGACTTAGATTCAATGCTGAATATAGGAGAATTGCTTTCATGGAATTAGCAGTTTTCTAGGATGTTACTTGCATTTATTTTATTTATTTATTTATTCATTTATTCACTCATTTATTTATTTATTTATTATTTTAAAGATTATTTATTATTTTATTTTATTTATTTATTTTTTTTAAAGATGACCGGTAAGGGGATCTTAACCCTTGACTTGGTGTTGTCAGCACCACTCTCAGCCAGTGAGAAAACCGGCCATCCCTATATGGGATCTGAACCCGTGGACTTGGTGTTATCAGTACCGCACTCTCCCAAGTGAGCCACAGACCGGCCCCCGTTACTTACATTTCATTTAAGGATTATTTGGTGTTTTTCTCCTTTTTAAACTTTGACTAGCTATGAAAAATAGTGTCATAGGACATTTGAACTGAGGATTTTTAAAGGAAGAAATGTATGTGGTTCACAAGCTTTTACTTACAGTCTTTTATGTCTTTTAACTACATGATATGTTAATGTCTGTCCCAGCATGTTGGAACATAATTCTTTAAAGGGGTAAAAGCCTTTTTTCATCAAGTGATTTCAGTCCTTTTCTCTAACCTGTGATAACAGGAGTGTTCCATACATAAGTTCGTGGAGAGAAAATGTGTGTTCTACCTGTCTCTTCACCCTCCCCAAAATCTAGAAACAATAGGCAAACACATATTTAAGGAAACCTTTTTTTTTTTTTTTCCCTTCAGTATGATATTACATCGTCTTAAGAGTAAAAGAAAAGTTCAGGTAGATTATTTCTTAGAGTGAAGTTTATGCAAAGTAAAAAGACCAAAATCTGACTGTCCTATCATTAATGTTTTCCTTTGTCCTGCTCTCTTGGTTTTTCTTGTAATGTTGCTTTCATATGATTGTTCTCCCTCCCTTTCTCCTTGCAATATAGATTCCTAAAGGAAAATCCAACTCTTCCTTTCTTAAAAACTCTACTTTGTAAGTCATTATCATGGCACAGTGAATTCTGCTTTTAGTTTGGTTCTTCACTAATCATGCCTGCATATTATCATCCTGTCGCTCACAGGACTGCCTGTTCTACATTCCAGGATGCTAAACCTTCTGTGGCCTGCTACCCTTTCCTCCCTCTGATTTGGGTGTGACTTACATGACAGTATTTTATGCCAAAGTTACTTGGAACTTTTGGCAAATCTAATGGTCGCGCTTATGAGTTGATGAGAGTGTATTTTAGTATTGAATGTTAACTGTATTTTGCTGTTAAATATAAGCGTGAATGTTTCTATTACGTTTCCTACATTCGAACACATTATTGTTCTTTGGGAAGTGGTTGGGTGTCCATTAGTTTTTTCCCTCAGTAAATGGTTATTTTTGTCTTTGCATGTCTTTTTTAATGAGTCAAAAATCTTTAGGTGCCTTACGTAATTTTTTAGAGTTACATATCAATGTCAAACATTTTTATCATTAAAGATTTTAAAGTGACTAAAACTATCTTCACTACAGCATTTATGGTTTATCATATCAAGGTCTTTAGGACTCTTAAAAGCTGTCTTCAGTGTAAATTCTTCGTGTTTGTAGGTAGCCAGTCTTAGTGTTATTTACCCATCCTAATTTAATAATTTAACAAGAATTATGAATGGACAGTCATCTGAACTGTTATGACTTTTGGGTTAATTGATTTTTCAAGAGGTTTGTGTAAAGTAGAAAAGAATGTAACTTCTTACCTGCTTTATCATTTTTTAGAAAAAGCTTGCATGCTTCTTTATTATGGCTGACTTGTTTAATGCTTATTAATAGATAGACAGTCCTCCAGTGAATAGGCTGGCTTTCTGTTGCATGTCGTAGTGCAGTTGAATCTCCTCAGGCTTATCATCTATCATCATATTCAAAGGGAAAAGAAAATAGCATGAGAAAACTGGTACAAATGCCCTTCTTTAATAACCTCGGTGGTCTGGTTTAGTTTGAGCATGCTGTTTCACGCTAAAGTGAGAAATCTTGTTACAGTTTGGTGTATCTGGCCAAGATACAAAATGTAAAATGTTCATTTACAACAGCAGAACCCCCCCCAAACACTGTAGAACTCCTTTAGAGCATTTTACTGCTCCGTTCACTTTATTGAAGCATTTCTGATATTGAGCTTGTGAGTAAATTATATTTTGCAAAAAACTGCAAAATACTCTTGATTCTTGAAGAGGTGAGGTTATTGAGGAAGAGTGTTTTGACCCAAGATATACATGAAAGCTTGAAAATCATTTTAATAATACAGTTACCTTGGCTGTCTACTTTAAGAGCTTATTTAGCATAAAAACATTGACTTTTTTTCCCCCTTAACTGTGCATCAGTTTTTTTTCGTTCTGACCACTCATACTTTCCAGACCGTGATCCAGCAACCCTTCTTGGCTTAGGCATCTCGGGTGTCAAGGATGGTCAAAGCCGCCCTCTGCCTGTCTGTTTAATACCAATTGTAGCAAATATGAGGAGACTTTATGCTTGGAATGATACCTTTGTTTGTGACTACTATAGCTTAATGTAATTAGCATGAAATAATTAACTGTCATTCTTCTTTACAGGTGAAGAGCAGAATAAAGAAGCGCTGCAGGATGTGGAAGATGAAAATCAGTGAGACATAAAAGCCAACAAGAGAAACCATCTCTGACCACCCTACTCCTCCCATCCCATCCCTTGGAAATTCCCCATTGTCACTGAGAACCACCAAATCTGACTTTTACATTTGGTCTCAGAATTTAGGTTCCTGCCCTGTTGGTTTTTTTTTTTTTTTTTTTTTTTTTTAAAAAAGAAAAAACAGTTTCCAAAAGTTCTTAAAGGCAAGAGTGAATTTCTGTGGATTTTACTGGTCCCAGCTTTTAAGTTCTTTAAGACACTAACAGGACTGCATAGAGGCTTTTTCAGCATTACTGTATTGTCTCCATGGCAGATGTGGCAGGATCACCATCGGAAATGGAAATTACATTTGAAAGCCATTAGACTTCCAGGTGATGCAAGCATCTAAGAGAGAGGTTAATCACACTGTAGAGGCATATGTGTGTGGTATTATTTTTCCTTTTTCTCATTGTTTAAATCGAATTTTATACCAATGTTTAAAATTAATTGGGTGTTAGCTCGAGGTGGTTAAAGTTGTTTGGGGAGTTTGTTGTAATGGTTTTGCTGTAAGAAGTGTTTCAAACTCTGCTGATGTGTTGCTGAAAAGCGTGGTGCTGGTAACAGTTCAACAATCCGTGGCTGCTCATTCTTGCCTACTTTTACTCTCCCTCTGAAGCAGGTTAGCATTGAAGGTGGTATGGAAAAGCCTGCATGCGTGTTCAATTCTTTGTTTCTTCTTCTTCCCTCTCCCCCTGGTCCCCCCACCCTGCCCTCCCCTCCTTCGCTCGCTCAACCTCTTTTGTTCAGTATGTGTAACTTGAAGCTAATTTGTACTACTGGATATCTGACTGGAGCCACAGATACAGAATCTGTATTGTTCTTACTGAAACACAGCATGGAATTAACATTAAACTTAAATAAAACAAACCTAAATTAAAAAATGCCAAATATTATTGCGCCTCCATCCTTTATACTTCTAAAATAAAATCTCTAATCCAAACATGTTGACAGTATTATGTTTGCCTGAATGTGAAAAGATCACCCCCTTTTTCTGTGGAAATAATGTTTCCCAAAGATGATGTATATGGGGGAGGTGAGGGTGGAATGCCTGTAATCTTGTTGTGAAGAACACTAAGTTAATTGATTATCTGTCCTGTCTTCCAAACCAGGTAGCAACACGGTATTTATTTTAATCATTAAAGTACAATATGCATATTTAATACAAGGCGTAATTATGGATCATTTTCTAGCATGAAATTTTGGGTTGTGCAACCAAATAAGGCTGAATGTGTCAGTAATCCTTCTTAGGCTGAGGTTAAACTTCATATTCCCTCCCCCCAAAGGCCAGTGGCAGGAGCAGAGAATGATTAAATCCATTGTCAGTAATACTTGCACACACAGTAAAACAGTAGTATAGCAGTCCCCGTTACCAGAAACAATGCTCACATAGTTTCTTCTAGAGATAGTTTATACATCAGTGTGTATAGATATTTAGTTAATATCTTACAGATCACTATGTTGGACATTTAGATCGATCATTTTGACTGCCTAACATTGATGTAAACCTCATTTTTCTTTTCTTTTCTTTTTTAAAGACCAGTAAGGGGATCTTAACCCTTGACTCGGTGTTATCAGCACCACACTCCCAAGTGAGCCATGGGCCGGCCCAGTAAACCTGATTTTTAAAAAAAAACCAATTTACTACTTTTGGACAAGTTTCCAGCCTTCTGATTGTAAAAGGTGCTGCAGTAAATACCTTTGCAATGGATTCTGCTTAAATAAAAGGGTACTTCAAAATGTTTATGGAAAAATAGAATTAAAAGATAATAGAATTAATAGAAATGTCCATGAATTTTTTGAAGACCCTGCATATTTACATGTGTATCTGTAAGATACATTTCTGTATTTCCTGTTTCAGAAGACATACATTTACAATTGGTAAGTGTTGCTTCACCACACCTCATTCTTTTTAAAATGAGATGTTGACAAAAGTATACCCTTGATTAAGATTTTAGAAGCATACTTAGTAATTAAGCAAATTAGTGGTATCTAGTAGTTTCTATCTTAAGTGCATGCTGGCAATTAGAATAAACAATTATGTTTTGTGAATTGCTTTTTCATAAGATAGTTGGAGATTGTTGTACATTTGGAGCAACCTTCAAATTTTTTTTGTTGATTTGTACGTTTTCGAGTTGATTTGTATGTTTCCAGCAATGGATGGCCGGATACCTGCTGCATCTAAGCCAAAATTGAAGGAAATTATAAAATCCTATTGCAGATTTTTTGACCATTCATGGGAGTCAGGGTTTTGCAGGGTGCTACCACACTGAACACTAATGTATGAATCCATAGACTTAAGTACAAATATACAGGCAATGATGTTTTTACAAAATAATCTGGTTTATGGAGGTGATTCTTTTTTTCGTGTGTGAAGCAGTACCAAACAAGTTTTGTCAAGTTGGCTTGTCACTTGAGTTTGCTTTGTGAAAGGGTTCCTTAGTGTAGTTAGCTACCTGTGTAGACTTCATTTTATGTAGTCAGCAAACCTAAGATCCCACAAGCATTTTCGAGAGGTGGCAGTTTGGATAAGGAGAAAACCTGTCACCCAAAGAAGCTAATGAAGGTAATTATGAAGGGGAGAGATGATTGGTACTGGTTTTTAGAAAAATTCATATCAGTAAGATTTGAAGGTAGCCAATCATCAGGGAAGACTGCAGGACAGTGGCTTAGTCCTGTGAGGATAGCGTCACTCCCACTTCCTAGGTCTGTGTGCTTGAAAGGTGAAGTTTTCCCCAAAGTTTTAATTCTTGATTTTAGTCATCTTTCAGGCTTGACTGACTTCAACAAAACTTTTGTTAAACAGTTACAACTTGAATGCAATTCATTTGTGTTAATTGCAAGTCTTACAGTACTTGTCCTTGAAAAAAGTTTTAAACCCCCAAATTCTAAAATGTTAGGAGTACCAATAAATACGTTAATACCCGTGCATGTGTTCTGGAATGGGTGGATAGAAAAGCAAATCTTCAGAGTTGGATTTTCCTGCTTATAGGAAGGTGAGAATGAACTTTAAGATCGTTGAAAGGGGAAATTGGTGGGATAAATGTAAACATCTTACTGGCTCCTGCCCCAGACAGATGGCACTGGAGAGTTGTAAACAAGACCGCAAATCAGCTGCCATTGATTGTAGGACAGTAGGAGAGTGAGCATGCTGGAATATTGGGATGAGGATGAACAGTTTTATTTTGGAAATTGTAATATCTAGTAGGAACTCGTAAAATTCTAGGACGGATCACTAAAGGGATCCTTTGGGAGCACTTTAGAGGAAGTGGTGATAAGCAGATCCAACCTGGATCAGGAAAATCAAATCCCATCTTGTTTTTCTATCATTTCTTCGAGTTGCTCGGTATGTAATTGGTACAACTAATATTTAGCTAATTTAGAGTATCAGCTGTATACCAAGCACTGTACTCATTATTAAGCAGTGTCTGGAGTCTTAGCATGTAGGTGCTTAATAATAATTAGATGAGTTGTTGCCTGATTTTGCAAATAAATCTGAGTAGGGAGAAGTTAAGGAATGTGCCCCAAACCACATGGTTAAATGTATTCAAACACAGGATTGAGAGTGAGTTTTGTATGACTAAAGAGACCAGGCTCAATCATTAAGCCATTCTACCTTTTGTTCTTTATCAAAACTCAGTGTTCTGAAATACTGTATTTTAATCTATTCTGAAGTAATTTTTAGAAATATTTTAACATTTTTGAGTTCAGTATGTCTTAATGATGTGACTTGAGAAGATATAGTACACAACTGGCCAGTCTTAAAATTAAGGGGGTAGAATATAAGTGATTCATTTATTTAGTGTTCTTAAGTAACTACAGTCTAAAAAGAAAGGGAAGTTTAACCTGTTAGGTTAAATTTTTTGGCAAGTTTTGTTTTTTTAATCCAACAGTTTGGAAATTAAAATTTTTTTTCACAGTTGGAGCAATTCTTCCAACTTAAAACAGTTTAGTTTGGACAAGTAGAGCCACAATCCACACATAACCAGTGATTGTTGGCTATCAAGTTGCCTCAGTGCTGTGACAGTTTTCTAGAGAACCAGAGTCTTAATACCTTGAGGTCACATATATTTGTAGCTATTTTTGGTGGAAGTATTTCTGAAATGTATTACTTACCTGCTTTTTAAGAAACAGGCCCTGTGTTGTTTCAGTTACAGCTTTGGAGAAGACCCTGGGTTGGCACCCCTGTACTTGTCAGGCTTGTTATGTATAAAAGAGTGCTGAAAGTTGTTTTTTAAGAAGCCCTTGCATTTTTGACATTTGTTTTTCACAAAATCGAAGTTAAGAATGTGTACAACCTAGGCAGTATAAATCACGTCCAGGAGCTTTCTTCCCCTGTCTAGAGCTATCATTTTCCTGTAGTGCTACAACTCCTGGCACTCACTCCCTTGACACTCATGTTTCTGTCCCATATTGCTTTTTTCTAGGTCTTCCAGCAAGATCTTTCCTTTGCCATTTAAAATCCTGCTGCTATAGAGTTGGGACAGGACTTATCAGCGCTTGGGGCTTCTTTCCGTTCATGGCACATTTTGTAGCTATGGTAACAGGCCACAATAAATACTGAACTCCCTTAGAATTTGTTTTCAAGAGAATTCTAGCAATGAACAACCTTACTTTTTTTTTACTCAACCTTGTTTGTAACTAAGGAGATGTAAACCAAAACAAGAGATGCCAATTTCACCTATTATAATTGGCAAAGGTTAGATTTGTAACTCTTATGGTGAGGATGTAGTGAAATGTTCATATATACTCTTGGTATTTTTTAAAAGTAAACTTGATTATTCAAGTGTAACGTACAGAAAAAAATACATAAAAGTGCATATCGCCGTATATTCACAAAGGGAGCACATCATTTAAGCCACCATTCACCTCAAGAAATAGAACAGGACCAGCATCCTAGATGTCCCCTCTCAGTCATTACATTCTCACCCCCCAAATGGAAACCAGTGCTTTGTTACCATCAATTAGTTTGATGTGTTTTTGAACTTGATATAAATGGAATCATACGGTATTTTTTGTTTTCTCTCAACATTATGTCTGTGGGATTAATCCATGTCATTGTCTGTAATAATCTTGTCATGGTTATATAGTATTCTGTTGCATTACTATGCCACTATGTGCATGGACACTGGATTGTTTTCAAGTTTTGAATGTTACTAATAATGTAGTTGTGAACATTCTTGAATATGTCTTTTCATATATACATGTATACATTTATGTTGCATATGTACCTAAGAATGGAATTACTGGGTCATAGGCGATACATATGTTCAGCTTTAGTAGATACTGCAAAACAGTTTTCCAAAGTGGTTGCACTATTTTATAGTCCTAGCAGCACTATTGTGAATCCAGTTGCTCCACACCCTCACCAGCATGTGGTATGGTCACTCTTTAGTTATAGACATTCTGGTGGGTATGTAATGGATTTAATTCTGGATTTTGTTTTCTTTTCTTTGATGACTAATGAGGTTGAGCACTTTTTAGTTGAACATTTGGGTATTCTCTTTGGTTAAATGCCCACTTTTGCCTTTTTCTGTTGGATTGTCATTTTCTTCTTGATTTGTACATGGTGCTTGTATATTTTAGGAAAAGAGTATGTTTTTGCAGTTGTTGCTACTATCTCCTTCCATTCTGTGTCCTGCTTTTCTATTCTCTTAATGATGTCTTTTGATGAACAATTTTTAAATTTTAATATAGTCCAGTTTATCCATCTTTTCCTTTAAGGTAAGTGTGTTATATGCCCTATTTAAGAAATATTTGTTTATCCCAAGATCATGAATCTTTTATGTTATTCTCTAGAAACACTGTTTTACTTATCATATCTAGATCTAGAATCATCTAGAATCTATTTTGTGCATGGTGTGAGGGAGATGTTAAAAATAATATTTTTCCATATGGATATCCAACTGACCTAGCACCATTTATTGTTGCATGGTTCTATTTATGCTAGTGACAATACCACACATTGTAGGTTTAAAATAATTCAGTATCTAGTAGCGTGAGTCTTCAGGTTTGATGTTGTTATTCAAGATTGTATTGGTTATTTTGGGCCCTTGCATTTTTTATATACATTTAAGAATCAGTTTGCCAATTTCAATAACAGAACAGCAACAACAAAACCTGAAATTTTGATTAGGGTTTTATTGAATCTATAAATCAGTTTGGGGAGAATTACATCTTTACACAATTATGTCCTCTAATCCATGAACATAGTATATCCCTCCATTTATTTAGATCATTAATATTTTTCAATAATGTTTTGTAGTCTTTTATGTAGAAGCCTGTTATCTCTTGTTGGATTTCATTTCTAGGTATTTGATTTTTTGTTGTCATTTAAAATAGTATCATTTAATTTCATTTTCAACATGTTGCTACTTACATTGTTTATTGTATGTTGACCTTATATTCAGTGACCTTGCTAAAAATTGATTTATTAATTCTAACAGCTTGATGTAGATTATGAGGCAGATTTTTTAGAGGATTACTTGACAATATAGAAGTTTTTTTTTTTTTTTTTTTTTTTTTTTTTTTTGTCTTTTTCGTGACCGGCACTCAGCCAGTGAGTGCACCGGCCATTCCTATATAGGATCCGAACCCGCGGCGGGAGCGTCGCCGCGCTGCCAGCGCAGCACGCTACCGAGTGCGCCACGGGCTCGGCCCAATATAGAAGTTTTAAATGCATGCACCCTTTGCTTGTGTGTGTATGCTTATAAATATTTACAAAATAAGTTTATTTCAGTCTTATAATAACAAATTAGAAATAACCTAAATGCCCATCAATCACAGTACATCCTTGTTATGTATGCTATGTTGCCTTTTAAAAAAATGGGGTAAACCATTTCTCCTAATATAAAAAGATGTTGCTTATAATGCTAAGTGAGAAAAAGTAAGATATATACCTTGCATAATCTGTGTGTAAACAGAAAAATATTTACCTGCATATGTACTTGAACATCCTTAGAAAATTTCTGAAGCATATACTTATAACTTTTTTTTCATTGTGTAAAAAATTGTTTTACTGAGGTATAATTGACATATAAAGTGTGTATGTATAAACTGTACAGTTTTATAAGTGTTGATATATGTATACACCTGTAAAACCATCATCACAATCAAGATTGTCAATATATCCTTCACCCTCAAAAGTTTTCTTGTTGTACTGTGTAATTTTTTCCCTCCCTCCTGTCCATCTCTGTTCTTTCCTCTCTCCATCCCAAAGCAACTACTAATGTGCTCTCTGTTATTTTACATTAGTTTTCATTTTCTAGAGTTTTGTATAAATGGGATCATACAGTATTTACTGTATTTTCTGGGATGGGGGAGGAAGGTGGTATCTGGCTTGTTTAATAGTTATTTAAGCGTAATTATTTTGTGATTCATCCAAGCAGAGTTTATCAATAGTTCCTTCTTTTTACTGCTGAAAAGTTTTCCATTGTACGATATGTCA
Organism: Cynocephalus volans; assembly: GCF_027409185.1. Classification (NCBI taxonomy): domain Eukaryota; kingdom Metazoa; phylum Chordata; class Mammalia; order Dermoptera; family Cynocephalidae; genus Cynocephalus; species Cynocephalus volans. Next base: position 28,586,061 of record NC_084469.1, on the reverse strand, counting down.
CAATTTGTTTATTTGCCTATTGATGGACATTTGGGTTGTTTCCAGTTTTTGTCTATACAATAAAGCTTCTATAAATATTTTTGTACAAGTCTTTATATGGGCTTATATTCCCCCCCCTTTTTGTGGATAAATAAAAGTGGAATGGTTGGATAGCATGGTAGGTGTATACAGGTAGGTGTATACAGTCAGCCCTTCATATCTGTGGGTTCTGTATACACAAATTCAACCAACCTCATCAAAAATATTAAAAACAACAATAATAGCAATACAATAAAAAAATAATACAAATAAAAACTATAACAACTATTTACATAGCATTTACATTGTATTAGATATTATAAGTAATCTAGAGATGATTTGAAGTATACAGGAGTATGCAAATACTATGCCATTTTATAGAACAGACTTGAGCATCTGAGGATTTTAGTATCCACAGTGGTCCTGAAACCAATCCCCTGCAGATATCAAGGGATGACTGTATTTAGCTTTTTAAGAAACTGTCACACTGTTTTACAAAGTGGTACCATTTTACATTTCCACCAACAGTGAATGAAAGCTCCTGTTTTCTACATCCTTTTCACCACTTGGTATGGTCAGTCTTAAACTTTTCCATTCTAATAGATGTTCAGTGGTATTGGAACTTTTAATTTGTATTGTCCTGATGGCTGATGGTTGATCTTTTTAAGTGCTGTTTCCGTTTATGTATCTTGTTTTGTGAAGTGTCTATTCAAATAAAAATATTGAGTGTTCTGATTCATGAACTAGGCATATCTTAGAAAGATTGTTTAGGCCTCCTTTAATTTCAGCAATATTTTGTACTGTACAGGCCTTTCACTTATTTTGTCACATTTTCTGCTAAGTATTTCATAATGTTTGGTATTATTGTACTTGCCTGCTTTTTAAATTTCAGTTTTTAAATTTTGATTGCTCATTGCTAGTATAGAGAAATACAATTTGTTTTTGTGCATTGATCTTGTATTCTGCAACCTCGTTAAGTGGTCTTATTAGTTCTTCTAGGCTATTTTTTTTTTTTTTGGTAGATTCCATCAGATTTTCTACATAGACAGTCATGTCTGTGAATATAAAGTCCCCCCCACCCCCACTGCCCAATATGGAGACCTTTTATTTGTTTATCTTGCACTATTGCACTGGCTGGAACCTCCAGTACCATGTTGAGTAGAAGTGGTAAGAGCAAGCTCCTTATCATGTTCCTGATCTTATGGAGGAAAGCATTTTTTCTTTCACCATTAAGTGTGATGCGAGCTGTAAGTTTTTGTTGTTGTTGTTTTTGCTGTTGTTTTCTTTTTAAAAGATGACCAGTAAGGGGATCTTAACCCTTGACTTGGTGTTGTCAGCACCACACTCTCCCAAGTGAGCTAACCAGCCATCCCTATATGGGATCTGAACCCGCGGCCTTGGTGTTATCAGCACCACACTCTCCCAAGTGAGTCACAGGCCGGCCCCTTAGCTGTAAGTTTTTCATAGATGTCCTTTATCAGGGTTAGGAGTTCACTTGTTTTCCTAGTTTTCTGAGAGTTTTCATCAAGAATGAAAGTTTCATTTGTCGAATGCTTTTTCTAGATCTATTGAGATGATCATATGGATTTTCTTTTTAAATTTATTAATATAATGAATAACATTGATTGCTCTTTGAATATTAAACCAACCCTTCATTCCTGAGATAAACCCCACTTGTTATGTTTTTTTTTTTTTCCCCTTTCTAAAAAAATTTCAATTTAGGGCCGGCCCGTGGCTCACTCGGGAGAGTGTGGTGCTGAGAACACCAAGGCCCCGGGTTCGGATCCCATATACGGATGGCTGGTTCGCTCACTGGCTGAGCGTGGTGCTGACAACACCAAGTCGAAGGTTAAGATTCCCTTACCGGTCATCTTTAAAAAAAAAAAAAAATTTCAATTTATCCCTCTCCCGCCCCTGTTATGTATTGTATTATTCTTTTAAAATATTGTTGGATTTGATTAGCTAAGGTTTTTTGTTTGTTTGTTTTGGTGGCTGGCTGGTATAGGGATCCAACCCCTCTTGACCTTGTTGTTACAACACTGCATTCTAGCCAACTGAGCTTACCACCGGCCCCTGATTAGCTAAGATTTTGTTTAAATGTTTTGCATTTATGTCATGAGGTGATATTAATGTGTAGTGTTCTTTTCTTGTAATGTCTTTATCTGGTTTTGATAAGAGGATAATGCTGACCTCTTAGAATGAATTATTCAATGTTTTGGAACAATCTGTGTAAAATTAAATGATAGATTACACTAGTGAAGATATTTGTGTCTGGAGTTTTCCTTGTGGGAAGGTTTTAAATTACAACTTCAAATTTATTCAGTAGAGATAGAGCTAGTCAAGTTATTAATTTCTTTTTGAGTGAGCTTTGATAATTTGTGTCTATCAAGGAATTTATTTCATCTAAGTTATTGAGATATTATAAAGTTCTTCATAAGATTCCCTTACTATCCTTTGCATATGTGTAGAATCTTTAATGATTTTGCCTCTTTCATTCCTGAAATTAGTAATTTGTTTCTTCTCTCTTTTTTCATGTTCAGTCTGGTTAAGATTTTGGGGTTTTTTTGTGGCTTGGCTATAGGGGAATTGAACCCTTGACCTTGGTGTTATAAGCACCACACTCTAACCAACTGAGCTAACCATCCAGCCCTTGACTTTATTGCTTTAAAATGACCTTCTTTCCCTGTACCAACCAGCCACCCCCCACAAATAAATAAATAAAATGACTTTCTTTATCCCTCATAATATTTTTTGATCTGAAATCTACTTTGATGTGAAGCTTTAGTTTTTTGGCATCTGGCCTGTAAGGGGATCCAAACCCTTGACCCTGGTGATATCGGCATCACTCTCTAACCAAGAGAGCTAACTGGCCAGCCAGATGTGAAGCTTTCTTTTGACCAGGATTAGTTTAGCATATCGTTTTCCATCCTGTGGCTTTTAACTTATTTGTCTTTCTATTTAATGTGCATTACTTGTAGGCAGCTTATCATTGGGTCTTTCCTTTTTATCCAATCTGATAATCTCTTCTTTCTTTCCTTTCTTTCCCTCCTTCCTTCCTTCCTACTTTCTGTTTTTTGGTAGGTGGCTGGTACAGGATCCAAACTCTTTTTTTTTTTTTGTCGTTTTTTCGTGACCGGCACTCAGCCAGTGAGTGCACCGGTCAGTCCCATATAGGATCCGAACCCGCGGTGGGAGCGTCGCCGTGCTCCCAGCGCAGCACTCTACCAAGTGCGCCACGGGCTCGGCCCGAGGATCCAAACTCTTGACCTTGGTGTTATCAGCACCACACTCTAGCCAAGAAGTGAGCTAACCAGCCAGTGTTTATCTCTGCCTTTTAATGGGGTGTTTAGACCATTAACATTTAATGTGATTGTTAATATGGTTAAGTTTGAGTCTATCATCTTGCTCTTTTAATTTTTCTGTTTGTATCACCTGTTTATTTTTTCTTTTTCTGCTTTCTTTGGATTGAGTATATGTATTATTCTATCTCCTTTGGTAGCTTATTAAGTATAATTCTTCATTCTGTCATTTTATGGTTGTATCTGGGTTTATAGTGTACATCTTTAACTTATCAAAGTCTACCTTAAAGTGATATTATATTACTTCACATATGCTAAAAGAACCTATCAACAGTATACTTCAGTTTCCCACTTCCCATTCTGTTTTTGCTATTATTTTCATACATTTTACTTGTAGATATATTATAAACCCCATGATACACTGATATTATTTTTCTTTAAACAGCTAATTATTTAATGAGATTATATAAAATATAACACAGTCTCATACATTTACCCACGTGGTTACCAGTTCTGTACTTTTCATTCCTGTGTGTAGATACAAATTTCAATCTGATGTAATTTTCCTTCTTCCTAAAGAACTTCCTTTAACATTTATTCTAGTGTAGACTGTGACAAATTCTTTCAGCTTTTGTATGTCTGACAATGAAAACACCTTTATTTTATCTTTATTTTCTAAAGATAGTTTTGCTGGTATAGAATTCTAAGTTGATAGTTTTTTTTTTCTTTTCATATTCTTTATTTTCTAAAGATAGTTTTGCTGGTATAGAATTCTAAGTTGATAGTTTTTTTTTTCTTTTCATATTCTAATGATGTTGCTTCATGCTTTTTATGCTTGGGGTGTTTGTTGAGCTTCTTGGGTCAGTTACTTTACAGTTTTTATCAAGTTTGGATGTTTTGGTCACATTCAAAATTTATTTTTCTTCTTTCCACACCTCTCCTTTAAGGAATCTAAGTTATCACACAGCTCAATAATCCACCCCCCTTTTTTTTCTGTATGTGTTTTATTTTGGATAGTTCCTATTGTTGTACCTTCAAATTCACTAATCTTCTCTTCTGTAATTTTTAATCTGTCATTAATCCCATTCAGTATATTTCATCTCTGACTTTGTAGTTTTCTGTCTAGGAGTTTGATTAATTTGGATTTTTTTTTATATTCAATGTCCCTAAACATTTGGAACATAATGTAATACAGTTATTATAACTATTTTAGTGTCCTTCACTGCTAATTCTAACATATCTGTCAGGTTTGAGTTTATTTCAATTGATTGACCTTTCTCCTTGTTATGGGTTGTATTTTCCTGCTTCTTTGCATACCTAGTAATCTTTGGATGTTAGACATTGTGAATTTTATCTTGTTGGGTGCTGAATATTTTTATATTCATATAAAGCATCTTGTGCTTTCTCTGAGATGCAGTTAAGTTACATGGAAACGTGGATCCTTCTGGGTCTTGCTTTTATGATTAGGCAGTTTTGGAGTAGGGCTCAGACTAGAACTAATTATTTTCCACTATTGAAGCAAGACCTCCTATTTCTTCTACTCAAAGTCCACGAATTATGAGTTTTTCCAGTCTGGCTTTAGGGAGCAGACACTGGTTCTGACCCTGTATGAACACTAGGCACTATTCCCTTTCATTTTCTCAGATGTTTTTTTCTCCAGCCTTGGGTAGTTTCCTCACATGTGTGTGTGTCGATCAGTATTCTACTGAATACTCAAGGGGGACCCGCTGTATATCTCTGAGTTTTCTCTCTTTATTCAGCTCTCTTCTCTCTGATAGTCTGTTCTATAAACTCTAGTTGTCTTCAACCCTCCATACTCGGCTCTATCTCATCTTTAGACACTTCTCTCTTTCTGTGCCAAGGCCTAGAAACTCTCACAAGGCACTAAACTGGGGCAATTGTAGGACTCATCTATATTTTCTTAGGGATTATTGTCCTTTATTGTTTGCTGTCCAAGTTTTGACATGTATTTTGTCTTTTTTGTTTGTTTTTGTTGTTTTAGGCAAGAGGGTAAATTCAATTCCTATTACTCTATCTTGGCCAGAAATGGAAATATTTACTTAGAACTTTTAACTCTGTTTATCTCTGAAGAGTGTCTACGATTCTATATATTTTGAATTTGTTATATGAACATTTAGTAACAAATTATTGCATCTTTAAAATTCCAGCAAGGCAAAAATGCTGTAAAATTTCTGTCTAACGAGTGGATCAGCTGTACTCTGGACTCCCTGAATGACTTTCCAATTGTAAGGTAGTACAGATTAGTAGTTAAGAGCTTAGACTCTGGGATCAGACTACCTGACAGTGAATCCTCCCTTTGTGAGTGTGAATCTTTACCTCTCTGAATATGGGTTTCTCTTATCTGTACGATGAGGATAATAACAGTACTCATTTGTCTCATAGTATTATTGTGAGCAGTAGGATTTATGTAAAGTAATTCAAACAATGCCTAGTATATTAGTCTGTTTAGGTTGCTTATAACAAAATACTTGGAACTGGGTAATTTATAAAGAAAAACGAAATTTATCGCTTACAGTTTCTGAGGCTGAGAAGTCCAAAGTCCATCTGGTGGTGGCGACAGTGACCCAGGGGTCTCACTTTGTAAGACAGTGGAAGCAGAGAGAGCAGAGAGAGAAAGACAGACTCTCCTCTTCTTTTAAAGCCCTCAGAACCACACCCCAGGCCACCATTTTTAACCCATCCACTACTGTACAGCCTTACAATCCAATCACCTCTTGAAGGCTCCACCTTTCAATTACCATAGTAGGATTTTCCACCCACTTAACAGTCACAGTGGGGGCTAATTTCTTTCTTTTTTTTTTTTTTTTGTCTTTTTCGTGACTGGCACTCAGCCAGTGAGTGCACCGGCCATTCCTATATAGGATCCGAACCCGCGGCGGGAGCGTTGCCGCGCTCCCAGCGCAGCACTCTCCTGAGTGCGCCACGGGCTCGGCCCAGGGCTAATTTCTAATACATAAAACTTGGAAGACAATTCAAGCCTCAGTGAGTTTTGGGGGGACATAATTCAATCCACTACACCTAGAAATGGTAAATGCTTGAATATTGTTGGCTGTTGTAAATTGAAACAATGAGGAAACTACCCTCCTAAACACAAGATGTGATTTCTTAGGGAAAACTTTTACAGTTGTCTAGAGATAAAATAGCTTTCCTGCTTTTAGGTAAAGTTTATGAAGCCATCTTTTTCTGGAGGATTGAAGGAATAATTGGGCAAGTCAGAAAAGGTAGACTTTGTTCATTTGCACACTGGGTTTTACTATGAGCCCATGTCTGAAAGTTCTGGGCTGATGAAATGTTAATAGCACCAAAAGTTTTTCTTTTGTGGCACTAAGGACAAGGCCGAACAGTTGGCATTTGTAACAGATCTTCAGGAAGGAATGAAGAACACTTGAAATGGTAAATATTAGGGTAAAAATAAATATTTCCCTTTTAGTTTATTTGAAAATCTTATGACTAAAGCAAAAATTTAGCAGAGTATTGTGGGGTTAATGACATAGGTAGGTGCATCAAACACATGGCAACTAATGCATGGAAGGCAGCAAGGAGGTGGTAAATGGGTCAATTTGATTGCAAGTGTATTAGTCCGTTTCCATTGCTTATAAAAAAATACTTGAAACTGGGTGATCTATAAGAAAAGGAAATGTATTGCTTACAGCTTCAGAGGCTAGGAAGTCGAAAGTCCAGGGAACACATCTGGTCAGGGTCTTGGTGGTGGTGATAGCAACCCAGGGGTCTCACATGGCAGAAAATGGCAGAGCAGAGAGAGCACAGACTAACCTCATTCACTCTCCTGTTAAAGCCCTCAGAACCATGTCCTTGACCACCATTTTTAATCCAGTCACTGTGATATGGTCCTATAATTTAATCACCTCTTCAAGGACCCACCTTTCCATTACTGTAATAGGATTTCCCACCCTCAACAGTTACACTGAGAATTAAGTTTTGGGAGGACATTCAACCCATGGTAGCAACTTTCTTACATTTTACTTGGAAGTATTACAATATTACTCTAAGTAGACCTTGAGAAATTAAGGATATATATTGTAATACCTAGGGTAAACACACAAAAAAATACAGTTATAGCTAAAAATCTGTAGATAAACTAAAATGGAATTCTAAAAAGTATTCAGGTAATATAAAAGAAGGCAGTAGAGGACGAGAGAACTTGTACTGTTAGAATTTTCCTCAAGGGGAGGTTGAAAGCTCAAAAAGATCTAATTTTGACAACTGGAAAATTTTTTTTTTTTTAATGACTGCAAACTTTTCTCAGCAGAGAGTTGACATTCATAAGTGAATTTTCTGAGCCAAGATATGGAAACAACCTGTGTCCATTTACAGATGAATGGATAAAGAAAATGTGGAAGGTATACACACCCACACCCACACCCACACACCCACAATGGAATGTTATTCAGCCATTAAAAAAAAGAAGAAAATCCTGCCATTTGTGACAATATAGGTGAACCTGGAGGACACTATGCTAAGTGAAATAAGCCAGACACAGAAAGACAAATACTGTATGATCCACTTATATGTGGAATCTAAAGAAGCAGAGAATATAACACTGGTTACCAGGGGCTGGGAGGTAGGGAAATGGTGAGATGTTGACCGAACTGTACAAACTTTCCATTATGAGGTGAACAATTTCTGTGGATCTAATGTACAGCATGGATGGTAAGTTAATTAATCAATTTTGATAATAATTATTGTCATGTTGTACACTTTGAATATATATAATCTTTATATGCCAATAAAATATTTTAAAATAAAAATTTAAAAAATCCTCAGAATTGTTTGGCAAGTTATGCCATGTTGTGCTTTGAGACGTTAAAAGTTAGCATTTTAAAATGTGCCCCCAAATTTCCTCATTTAAAAATCTCTTAGCTGACTGAATTGACATTTCAGATGCCATCTACTGCTGGGGAGACAGAATTTGCAGTTTGAGTTTACCCAAGTAACTACCTGGTAAAACAAAAATTAACAGTCTTCAGAGGAACATTACAGAATCTAGAGTCTTATTATTTAAAATGTCCTGGATATAATCCCAAACTGCTCATCATATGGAGAAACTGAAAAATGTGACCCGTACTTAAGAGACGATCAATGGAAATTGTCTTAGAGATGACCCAGATAAGGATATTAGCAGATGAGGAGTTTTGTTGCTGTTGTTCCCCCATGATAGCAGATGAAGATTTTAAAGCTACTATTATAATATGTTCAAGGATGAAAGAAAACTGTGCTTGTGACAAATGAAAACAGAAAATTTCAGCAGAAAAATCAAAACTATAAAAAAAATCAAGTGGCAATTTTGGAACTGAAAAAATTCAATATCTGCCATAAAAATTCAGTGAATTGGCTTATCTGCAGAATAAGAAGGAAAATATTAGCAGAATCAGTTGGCTTGTAACTTGTCAAAATAGAAATTAACCAATGTGAAGAAAAAGGAAAGAAAAAGAATTTTTAAGAAATGAGCAGATACTCAAAGGACAATATCAATAGCAAAAGGTCTAACATGTGTAAATGTAATTCCAGAAGGAGAGGAGAGAGAAAATGGCATGTAAAAAATAGAAAGTATGACTAAAGTTTTCTTCTCACATTAGGTGGAAGACAAATTAACAATTTAAGAAGCCCAGAAAAAAACAAAATAAACACAAAGAGTATCATATCAACACACTGGCATGTCATCAGCTGCTGAAAATGAGAGGTAAAGGAAAAAAAAATCTTTTTTTTTTTTTAAAGATGACCGGTAAGGGGATCTTAACCCTTGACTTGGTGTTGTCAGCACCACGCTCAGCCAGTGAGCGAACCGGCCATCCGTATATGGGATCCAAACCCGGGGCCTTGGTGTTCTCAGCACCACACTCTCCCGAGTGAGCCACGGGCCGGCCCGGAAAAAAAAAATCTTGAAAGCAGCATGCATACACATTGATGAAATGACAAATGACATACCAAGAAATAATGATTCAAAAAATGATTGAAGCTACTGACTTTTCATTAGAAATGGTGGAAGCTAGAAGACAATGGAACAGCAACATTAAAATGCTGAAAAAGGGGGGAAAAAGCCAACCCAGAATTCTATATTTAGTGAAAACATTCTTTAAGAATGAAGGTGAAATAGACATTTTCAGATAAAAGAAAACTAAGAATTAGTTGTGAGAAGCACGTTCCACAACAGGAATACTGAAGATAGTCCTTCAGGATGAAGGGAAATGATATCAGATAAAGATACAGATTTTTAGGAAAGAATAAAGAGTATTTTAAATGATTAAATATGAAAGTAAATATTATTTCCTTTTTAATTTCTTTAAAAGGTCATATAACTTTAAATTAAAAATTATAACATTGCATTGAGGGGTTGATAACATGTAGATATAATATATATGACAACTACATATAAGTACGATAACTGAAATGGAGAACTCACCAGAGTTGTTCAACAGCAGATTTGAGCAGGCAGGAGAAAAGATCAGTGAACTTGAAGATAAGACAATAGAACTTATCCATTCTGAGGATCAGAAAGAGGAAAGAAAGAAAAAGAAAGACCAGTCTGAGTAACCTGTGGGAGATCATCAGACATACCAACATATGCATTATTGGCATTCCAGAATAAGAAGAGAGAGAAAAAAAAGTAGCAGAAAAATTATTTGAAGAAATAATGGCCCCAAACTACTCAAATCTGAGGAAATATGTGAATATATATGCCCAACAAGTTCAACTAACTCCAATCAGGACAAGTGCAAAGAGTTCAAATTGTTGAAACCCAAAGACAATAGAGATTTTGAAACAGCAAGAGAGAGTTGTCATTTACAATGGATCCTCAATAAGATGAACAGCTGATTTCTCCTTAGAAACCATACAGGCCAGAAGGCAGTGGGATGACATATTTAAAGTCCTGAAAGAAGAAAACAAAAAACCTGTCAGTCAGGAAATCTATATCTGGCAAAACTATCCTCCAAGAATGATGGAGAAGTTAAGACATTGTCAGATAAACAAAAGCAGAAGGAATTCATTACCAGTAGACCTGCCCTACAAGAAGAGCTAAAGTGAGGCTTTTGGGTTTAAATAAAAGGACACTAGACAGAAGTTCAAAGACATAAGAAAAAATAAAGAACACTGATAAAGGTAAGTAGGTAAATAGAAAAGCCAATGTTATTGTATTAGGTATGATTTTTAACTTCTCTTTTTTCCCATATGATTTAATAGGCAACTGCATTAAGAAATAATTATAAATACACATTAATGGTCATACAGTGTATAAAGATGTAATCTGTGACAATAAAAATATAAAGGGGTAGGAACAGAGATGTATTGGAGCAAAGGTTTTATATACTATTGAAACTAATTTGGTATTATTCAAACTAGGTTGTTATAAGTTTATGATGTTAAATGTAAACCTCAAGGTAATCACTACAAAAATAACTAAAAACATATACTGAAAAGGAAGAGATAATCAAAATAGTACATTACAAAAAACTGACACCAAAAAAAAAAAAAAGCAGTAATGGTGGAATCAACAAATGAAAAACGTGTAGGACATAGAAAACAAATAAATGGAGAAGTAAATCATTCTTTATCAGTAATCATATTAAATGTAAATGGATTAAGCTCCGTAACAATCTGGAGCTCGGCAGATTGGATTAAAATCATAGCATCTATTTATATGCTGTTTACAAGAGACTCACTTTAGATATAAGGACACAAAGAGATTGAAAGTAAAAGGATGGTAAGAGATATTGCTTACAAATAACAATCAAAAGAGAGTTGTGATGGCTACATTATTGTCAGACAAAATGGACTTTCAACAAAGAAAAGGTTACAAGAGACTAACCTATTGATAAAAGGTTCAATACAGCTAGGCAATATAACAAATATAAACATATATGCACCTTAAAAGGAGCCCTAAAATATATGGAGCAAAATTGACAGAATTGCGGGGAGAAATTGTTCTACAATAATAGTTGAGTAACACACTTTCACTAATGGACAGAACAAGTAGACAAAAGATCCATAAGGAAATAAAGAACTTGAACAACACTGTACACCAATTAGACCCAGCAGACATATATAGAATACTCCACCCAACAACAGGAGAATACGCATTCTTCTCAAGTACATATGGAACACTCTCCAGCATTGACCATATTTTAGGTCACAAAACAACCCTTAATAAATCTAAGAAGATTAAAATGATACGAAGTAACTTTTCAAAGCACAATGGAAAAAAACTAGAAATCAATAACAACAACAACAAAAAAAACTGGAAAATTCACAAATATGTGGAAATTAGACATCCTCGTCTTAAAGAACCAATGGGTCAAAGAAGAAATCACAAGAAAAATTAGAAAATACCTTAAGATTGGGACTGGCAGTTTAGCTCACTTGAGAGAACATGGTGCTAGTAACACCAAGGTCATAGGTTCAGATCCCTTATCAGCCAGCCACAAAAAAAAGAAGAAAAAAAAAAAAAAAAGGAAAATACCTTGAAATTAATTAAAACAAAACAACATACTATACTAAAATGTAATGCACATGCAGCATTAACAGAGAAATTTATACTGTAAATTCATAAATTTAAGAAGATAATGACATCACAAGTTGGGTTTTTGAAAAGATTAACAAAATTGACAAGGCTTTACCTAGACTCAATAAAGGAAAAAAAAGACATGGAAAACTAAAATCAGAAATGAAAGAGGGGACATTACAATTTTACAGAAATAAAAATGATTATAAGAGCATACTATGAACAATTTTTCACTAACAAATTGTATAATCTAGATAAAATGGAGAAATTTCTAAAAACACCCAACCAACATAGATTGACTCATGAAGTAACAGAAACTCTGAATAGACCTCTAACTACTTAGAAGATTGAATCAGTAACCAACTACTTCCCATCAAAGAAAAGCCCAGGACTAGATTTCTGCACTGGCAAATTCTACTGAAGTTAGAACCAATCCTTCTAAAACTCTTCCAAAAAAATTGAAGAGGAGGAAACATGTCCTAACTCATTCTACGAGGCCAACGTTACCCTGAGACACTAGAAGAAAGCTACAGACCAACATGGCTTATGAATATTGATACAAAAATAAACAAAATACCGAAAAACCAAATTCAAGGGCACATTAAAAGGATTATACTCCATGACCAAATGGAATTTATTCCTGGAATACAAGAACGGTTCAACATATGAAAACCAATGCAACATATATTAGCAGAATGAAAAAGGAAACCATGTGATTATCTCAATGGATGCAGATAAAGCAGTTGACAAAATTAAACATTCTTTAATGATAAAAACTCAATAAAGTAGGAATAGGAGGAAACTACCTGAACATAATAAAGGCCATGTAACATATTTGAGGATATTAAAGGACATATATATATGTGAACGTATACACAGACATACACACAGAGCCGTCCCTCAGTATGCCGGAGAATTGGTTCCAGGATCCCCTGCAGATACAAAAATTCACGGATTCTCAAGTCCCTTATATAAAATGGTGTACATATTAGCCTGTTTCTATTGCTTATAACAAAATACTTGAAACTGGGTGATTTAGAAAGAAAAATGAAATTTATTGCTTACAGTTTCTGAGGCTGGGAAGTCCAAAGTCCATCTGGTGGTGGCAACAGTGACCCAGGGGTCTCACATTGCAAGATGGTGGATGCAGAGAGAGCAAGAGAAAGAAAGACAGACTCTCCTCTTCTTTTAACGTCCTCAGAACCACGCCCCTGACCACCATTTTTAATCCATTCACTACTGCACGGTCCTACAATCCAACCACCTCTTCAAGGCCCCACCTTTCAATCACAGTAACAGGATTTCCCACCCTCTTCACAGTCACAGTGGGGGCTAAGTTTCTAATACATAAAACTTGGGGGACACAATTCAAGCGTCAGGGAGTTTTGGGGGGACATAATTCAATCCACTACAGTGTAGTATTTTCAAATAACCTATGCACATCCTCCCACATACTTTAAATCATCTCTAGATTACTTATAATACTTAATACAATGTAAATGCTACGTAAATAGTTGTTATACTGTATAGGTTTTTTATTTGTATTATTTTTTATTGCTGTATTGTTATTTTTTTCTTCTGAATATTTTGATTCACGATTAGTTGAATCCGCTGCACATATGGAGGGCTGAATATGTATATATGAAAAACCCACAGCCAACGTCATACTCAGTGGTGAAAAACTGAGAGTTTCCTCTAAAATCAGAAACAAGACAAGGATGCCCTCTTTTACCACTTTTATCCGACATAATACTGGAAGTGCTAGCCAGAGCTATTATTCAAGAAAAAAGAAATGAAAGTCATCCAAATTGGAAAGTAAGAAGTAAAATTATCTCTGCTTGCAGATGAAATGTTCTTATATATAGAAAACCCTATAAACATTCTACAAAAAATTGTTAGAGCTAATAAACCAGTTCAGCAAAGTTACAAGATACAAAATCAACACTCAAAAATCAGTTGCATTTCTTTGTACTAGCAGTGAACATTCCACAAAAAAGGAAAACAATTGTATTTAAAATAACACCAAAAAGAATAAGGAATTTAGGAATAAATTTAACCAAGGAGGTGAAAGATTTGTGCACTGAAAACTATAACACATTGCTAAAAGAAATTAAAGAAGACATAAATAAATGGAAGACATTTTGTGTTCATGGATTTTCCAATTAATTTTCCATCTTAATATTGTTAAGATGTCAATAGTATCCAAAGCAATCTGCAGATTCAGTGTAACCAGTCTGAATATTCCAAAGGCATGTCTGTCTTTTTTTTTTTCCAGAAATAGAAAAACCCATCCTAAAATTATATGAAATTTCAAGGCATCCTGAATGATCAAAACAATTCTGAAAAAGGAGAAAAAAGTCAGAGAACTTATTTCCTGATTTCTTCAAAATTTACTACAAAGCTACAGTAATCAAAACACTGTAGGACTGGCATTAGGACAGACATAGGAGCAATGGAATGGAATAGAGAGCCCAGAAATAAACCCTCACATATATGGTTAGTTGACTTTCAAAAAGGGGGCCAGGACCATTTAATGGGGGAAAAAAACAATCTTTTAAATTTAATTTTATTATTTTGGTGGCTGGCCATTACAGGGATAGAACCCTGGACCTTGATGTTAAAAACAATCTTTTCGGGCCGGCCCGTGGCTCACTCGGGAGAGTGTGGTGCTGATAGCACCAAGGCCACGGGTTTGGATCCTATATAGGGATGGCTGGTTGCTCACTGGGTGAGCGTGGTGCTGACAACACCAAGTCAAGGGTTAAGATCCCTTTACCGGTCATCTTTTAAAAAAACAAACAAACAAAAAAACAATCTTTTCAACAAATGGTGCTGGGAAAACCGAATGTTTACATGCAAAATAACGAAGTTAGAGCCATACTGTATACCATATAAAAACTTTAACTTATAATGGATCAAAAATATAAACTTAAGAGCTAAAACTATAAAACTCTTAGAAGAAAACATAGGGGAAAACCTTCCTGACATTGAATTTGGCAGTGGTTTCTTGGGTATGACACCCGAAGCACAGGCAAGAAAAGGAAATAGATTAATTGGCCGTCATCAAAATTAAGAACTTTTGTGCACTATCAAGAGAGTGAAAAGACAACCCATAGGAGAAAATATTTGCAGATAGTATATCTGATAAGGGATTAAAATCCAGAATATATTTTAAAAACTCTTACAATTCAACAGCAAAAAAACAAGAAGCCTAGTTCAAAAATGGGCAACATGCTTGAATAGACATTTCTCCAAAGAAGACATACAAATGGTCAATAAGCACACGATAAGAAAAGATTCTCAACATCACTTATCATTAGGGAAATACAAATAAAAATTACAGTGAGATACCACCCCAAACCCATTAGAATGGCTATTATTTTTTAAAAATACCCTAAAAACCAGAAAAGAACAGGTGTTGGAGAGGATGTGGAGAAAATGGAACTCTCATGCTTTGCTGTTAGGAATGTATAATGTTGTAATCACTGTGGAAAACAGTTCGGTGGTTCCTCAAAAAGTTAAACAGAATTATGTCCCCGCAATTCCACTTCTAGGTATATAACCAAAAGAAAAGAAAACAGGGACTCAAGCAGTTACTGGTACACCAATGTTCGTAGCAGCATTATTCACGAGAGCCAAGAGATGGAAACCACCCACGTGTTCATCAACAGATGAATGGATAAACAAAAGCGGTATATCCATAAGGTGGAATATTTTGCAGCTATAAAAAAGAACAGAATTCTGATACGTGCTACCGCATGAATGAACATTGAAAACATTGTGCTGAGTGCAACGAGCCAGACATAAAAGGACAAATATTGTATGATTCTACTTATATGGGGTGCCTAGAATAGGCAAATTCGTAGAGATAGAAAGTAAAATAGGGTTACCAGGGGCTGGGGGAGGAGGAAATGGGGAATGATTATTTAATGGGTACAGAATTTCTGTTTGAGATGATGAAAAAGTTCTGGAAACAGATAGTGATGATGGTTGTACAACATCATGAATGTATTTAATGCCACTGAGTTTTAAACTTAAGAATGGTTGAAATGGTACATTTTGTGTATAGTTTTTCACAATAAAAACACACATTGAAAAAGAAAAAGATTTCTTTCATTCTACACTCTACTTTCATCCTTCTTTTTTCCCTTTGCTTAATTACACATTTTCAACGTTCCACGCCACCATCATTAAAAATAGAAATGGCTGCATAACTTTCTAGCCTTTGGATGAGCCATAATGAAATTTATTCACTCTTTGTTGGTCGTTCAGGTTCTTTCCCTGTTTTTATTTTTGGCAGCTGGCCGGTTCAGGGATCTGAACCCTTGACCTCGGTTGTACCAGGCTGCGCTCTACCAGCTAAGCTATCCAGCCAGCGCTATTTCCCTGTTTTCTCAGTGTTTTGCTATGGGCTGTTGACCAGTCTCTGCTTGTTGAATGGTTTCTGCCCTGCAGTACAGCGACACCATTCTTGGGCTTCTGTCCCTTCTATCTCTTGGCTGTCACCTCACCTTCCTCCTTTCCCACTGTCTCAGGGACTTCCTGTGAAAGAAATATTTGACCCTGTGTGCCATGCCCATAGCCATGTTTTTACCATGTGATTTCGCCCTGGCCCTTTGACTCAAGGTGAGTCATAACTTGAACTGAGTCATTTCTTTCCTTAGAAGCTAAACTAAGCGACACAAAAAATGTTCTTAGGTGGCTGTGGAGAGCCAAACTGAAGGGCCTCTCAGACTTGGGGCTGAGGTCACCATTTTGGATCACTTATGTGCTGAAGAATCAGCTGAGAAAGTGAGCGTGTCAACAGATGAAAGGCGAAAGAAATTGTGTATACAAAGATAGTTCAAAAAGTTGATGGAAAGATTCATATTATCTTTTGATTTTGTTTTTCCATGAACTTTTTGAAGTACCCTGGTGTGTATATACATGGACACAATGGAAGTATTATTCGGCCTTAGAAAAGAAGGAAATCTTGCCATCTGTCACAACACAGATAGGCCTGGAGGACATTATGCTTAGTGAAATGAGCCAGTGACAGGACAAATGCTGCATGATTGCATTTATAGGAGGCATCTATGATAGTCGAACCCACTGAAGCAGAGAATACAACGGTGGTTGCCAGGGTCTGTGGGGCGGGGGAAACGGGAGTTTTTGCTCCATGGGTATAAAGTTTGTGATGCTGGATGAATAAATTCTGGAGATCTGCTGCATATAATGCCTATAATTAATAATACAGTATTGTGCACTTCAGAGTTTAAGAGGGTATATCTCATGCTGTGTTCTTACTACAAAAAACAAACAGAAATCCCCAAACAAAACCAAAACCAAAGGGACACACAGAAACTTTGGGAGGTGTTAGTCATGTCTATTTCCTTGATTGTGGTGATGGCATCACAGATGTTTGATGATGTCCAAACTCATCAAATTGTACACACTAATATGCACGGTTCTTTGTATATCAGTTATAACTCAATGAAACTGTTTTTTCAAAAAGTACATGAGTGTGCTGAGACGTGCAGGGGGACGAGGGGGTGCAGACAGCCATGGAGCGGAGAACCCAGGAGGCTCTGGAAGGTCTTGGCTTCTCAGTCTTCTGATTCCCATAATGTAGTAAATTCATACTGGGAAAGCTCCCTGGCTCACAGCTAGCCCCTGGGTAGCCACACAAGTGTTCCCAACTCCACATTTTCTCCAGACAATGGATCTTGCCTGCCCTGGTCACAGCCAGGGGGCACACAAAGGGGAGTTGGGGCTTGTGACAGACGGGAGCCCACTGGGCAAAGTGGACCACTGCATCCAATTCGGATCAACGGCAAGGGTCCAGAAGGTGAGCCCTGGGAAATCTTTCCCAGCAGAGGGGACCCTGATAGCTCTAGGAGCTGTCGGCTAGTGGGGCTGAACCTGCAACAGGACCTGGCGGGACCTGGGAGCCTCCTCTAGGCCTGACCGCACCATGTGCTGCTTCCAGCCGCACAACACAGAAATGAAGGGTGTGGGTTCTGGAGCACAGGGATGGGAGTCAAATAAAATGGGGACTAAAAGAGCATCTCATAATTACGAGGATTACATGAGTTAGTATGTGCACAACACTGAGCACCCCTGCTTGGAGCACTCTCCCCGGGGACTGGACACTATGCAAAGCCACATCTTCAATCCACCAGGGGCTGCCAGTCCCCGCAGGGCTTGGGCTTTGAGTGCGTGGCGATGGCTGGCCTCCTTGCTCCCTGCTGCTGTTGGCTCTTCCCCGACCCATTCCTGCCTTCTCTTGCTTTTTCCTCAGTCCCTTCAACCTTCCTTGTCTTTTTTCTCCTCCTCTTTCTTTTTCCATTGTTTTTCCCCCCTTCTTTCTCCTCCTCCTCTCGTTCTCTCCCTTTCTCTTCTGCACCCCAGGAGTCTCATGCACACTCATCTGGGCTTGGACGCAACATCCTCAGAACCGACGCTCCAGACACATGCGGGCTGGGTGCCTTTCAGATACTGTCCCCAGCAGCAGCTTTTATCCATTCGTTCAACAGATGCTTAGCCCTGGTTTAGGCCCTGGGGCTACTGGGGTAGGTAAGACTTGAAGGTTAGCGGGGAGAGAAAGGAATAAACAAATACACAAGCTGATGTGGGTGATAAATGCTGTGAAGAAGAGAAAGGGTGGTGTGGGGAAAAGTGACCGGGCCTCATGAAATTGTGACATTTGAGATGAGGCCCAGATGTCCAGGTTGCATAAGGCAATAGGCAGGGCTCTTTGTCACACATAACAGGATCCCATTCTGGATAACGTAAGCAGAAAAGGAACGCACTGGAAGGGCATCAGGTAGTTCATAGTATGGGTGGGAGGCCTGGGAAGTTAGGCCAGGATGCAGGCGGTTGTTACGGGAGGTTGGCAGCCTGAAGCTCGACCAAGGTCATGCCACAGCAGGGTCTGGTTAGGAGCCAGCGACCACCGCTCTGGATACTGGACACCATTTGGGCCTTGAACCCTGGACCCTCTAGCATGCTCCCAACAGAGGGATCTTCAAACTGGGCTTGATCACTTGTCTCAGACTGTGGGTTATTCTCTACCGGGAGGTCTGTGAGAACCGGAGATTCGTGCAAAGGGAAAGCCCGAGTCTCTCCTTGGTCATGTCAAACCTGCCTCTGCCTCCAGGGGCACTGGCTGCTCCCTCCACCTGGAACACCTCCTCAGGTTCCCTCCTGCACCTCCCCAAGTCTTAGTTCAAGCTACCTTCTCTTGAGGCCCACCCGACCTCTCTAGTTAAGTACAAACTCCCCTGCCCACCTAATTCCTTTACACCCACTTTTTTTGTCACCTTCTAACATATCATTATTGTATTCACTGCTTATTGATTATCTCCCTGGTGACTGTACCCCAGGTACCATGACTGGACCCTGGACCAGTGCCTGCTGAAGTTACTACGCCAAAGCTGTTTGTTGAATGAGGGTTCAGCATGGCCCACTGGCCCATGAATCCTGAGTTTGAATCTGGTTCTGTCAGTGACCAGCTGTGTGATCCCGCACAAGTATTCCAGCCTCTCTGAGCCCGTTTCCCCGTCTGTAATTTGGGCACCTACCTCAAGTGGGTTCTTGGTGAAAAGAGATGTTCCATCCTACCCTCCAAATCTATGAAAATGACAGTCTCCCAAGTCAACATGATCCCAATATGATGTTTCCATTTACTTTGGAGTATATGTTATTATAAATATTAACAAATAAGACTTAAAAAGGACACCTTTGGGTAGGTCAAAGTACAAAAATTCTGTTGTGGGGCTGCTCTTTGAGGACGGTTTCTGCAGCCGTCACAAGGTAGCAAAACGGTGTTAAGCAGTGCACGAGAGTCTGCGTCGACGACAGCCAGAGTCCATGCAGCGGGAGGTTGACTCGGTTGGAGAAGGAACATGGGGCAGGACATGCACGGCCCGGGCTCACGGCGCGCGGGTCGGGGAGGTGCAGTTCCTCGCTCTCGCCACTAGAGGTCAGGAGGTTACCGCTTCAGGGCTGGAAGACGGGCCCGTCGGTGGGCGGGGCGGAGACCAGGGGGAGGTGGACGCCCATGCCTGGACGACCCCCTGGTTACTGACACCTGACTTTGGATGACTTTTTTTTGGCATCAGATTTTCCGTCTTTGTGGGGCTGATGAGTCAAAGGAAAGACGCCCGTTTGGGGTTAAAGGCAGAGCCGATTCTGCAGCATCTCAAAGCGCTTTTTCTTTAAGAGATACAATCTGCACCTGGTCTAGAAGTACCAGGATCCTGGTGACGGTTCCGTCACTCCCTGGGGGGCCTTCCTGCCCGACCTCCCCACCCTGCACCTGGGCTGGCTGGCCAGAAGCCCCACCTCCGAGCCTGACCGGCCCTGTGGTCAGCTTGGACCATCATTCAGGACCGAGCTCACATTTGCACAACCTGGGGCAGGAGAGAGCCGTGCACTGGGTGCCAGGAGTCCGGGGTTCTTGCCAGTCTGGGCCCCTTCTACTTGCTGGGCCTCAGTTTCCCCGTATGTCTAATAGGTCATCCTAGGTGGGGCCACAGCCCCTTCTCGCGCTGGCATTTCAGCACTTCCTTATCTTCACAGAGAGGCTGTCAAGGCTCCTCTCTGGACGAGGCCCCGCAAAAAGCAAAGCTAAGAAGATACCCAGAGCTCACCCAGACACCTGGCCTCTTAAAGAGACCACCTCCCACCGTGGGCCCCCAGAGGTCCCCACTCTGGCTGTGTGGAGAAGAGAGGAGCCCTTGCCTCTGCTCCCTTGACTGTAGGCTCAGAGCCTGGGAGGGGCGGCTGAGTTCCAGGGTCAGGCTGTGGGCACCTCTGGAGAAGCCCTAAGTGCATGGATGGTTTCAAAGCCAGCTAGAGGACAAGGTGGCAGGCAGTGGCAAGACCCCACATCTCCATCATGCACCAGAGCTTACTGAGCCTCCACCTAGGTCCTTTGCTGAGCTCCCAACAGCCCAGGAGGGAAGGGACTGGGGAGTACTGACCCCCAGACCTTCAAAGGATGTGGCAGCCAGAGGACCTGGGTTTGCCTACTGGTTTACCCCTTCCCAGCTGTGTGGCCTTGGCGAACTACTCAGCCTCTCTGAATCTGTTTCATCTGTGAAATGGGGAGACAATCAAACCCACCTCATAGGGCTGTGAGGATTCATTAAGACAGCCCATGCAAACCCCTTAACAATGCAAAGCCTTCCTAAAGATGGGGAAAACAAGGCTGCATGAGCAAGAAAGGTGGCCAGGGGCTGTGTGGGGCTTGAGTCCTGTTTTCCCTGCGAACTGGGTGAGGGCTGATGGGCACTTGTTGGGATTTGAATCATCACCGGGGCCTCAGATGGTGATGTGCTTTGTGTCTGCAGCAGGAGGCCCACCCTCTTGCCTGAGAGCCCTGCTACTGGCATGGGTGTGGGTGGGCAGCTGGTAGGGCCAGACCCAGGCAGGGCATGAGCCCAGCACCCCCTATCCCCTGATGTGTGGGTCCAGCACTCTGGGCTGTTGGTGGGGCAGGAGCCATGGATCTTGGTTCCAGCTGTTCTAGGGTGGGATGGCCTCAGGCATGTCAGCTCCCCTCTCTGGGCCTCCGTCTATATCATGCAGTGATGGGCTGAATGCAGTGGGCCCTACTTTGAAAGTCCTTGGTTCTGCATTTGTTCATCCAGCATTCCTGAGGCACCTTGGAAAAGTCTGGGGGCTCCAAGCCTGAGCTCCAAGATTCAGATGCTCTCAAAACCTGACATGGGAGTGCAGACAAGCCTCCCAGGAAGGATCTCTATCTCTCTCTCTGCTCCTGGGCCTTCCTGGAAATAATGCCCTGGATTGCTACCGAGTACTCCTGAAAGGGACATCTGTGGCTGTGGTAGGGCCAGGTTGCCATGGGTAATCACCCCAGGACCCAGCCTGAACCCGGAAGGAGAGGGAGAGGGCAGGGGAGGGAGGACAAGGAGGAACGTTTGGTTCTTTCCATGTACCAGGGTCCTTTTCTCGTCTCCACTGCAGCTGACCTGAGACTTGTGCCTGAGGACCGAGGGCAGGACCCTCCCTCCAGTTCCCTCAGGAGGAGAAAAAGATCAGTGTGGGAGAGCTGGGTCAGAGGACTGAACTTGACCCAGCACTGACGTCAGTCGACAGTGCTTCTGCCACCCCTGCCCCTGTACCTGCCACGAGCCCCACTCCGTGCTAACAAACCCTGCCCTAGAGAGGGTCCCTGGGCCCCACACAGCTCCCAGGCCCAATCACCTTTCTGTCCCCTCCAGGCTTTGTAAACCACTCCCACTGCCCGGAAGGCCTGTCCCTTTGTCTGCACAGAACCCCCCACACCCCCCTCAAGGCCTTGTGGAAGCATCACCTCCTCCAGGAAGCCTTCCCTACCCTCCCTGCAACCAGCAGAGTCCTGGCATTTCTCACCCCCGTTGTCATGGTTTGCATCCAGCTCCCTGGCTAGATGGAGAACTCCCTGAGGGCAGGCCCTGTGCCTCATGCACCCCCAGGGGCTTGTGGAATCGCTGAGTGAAGCACTTGCCCATTTGCCCAGGTTCATTCGCGCCTTTGCCAGACTCTCGCCTGGCAGCCCTCTTCTTTTCTCCCCCTGTGGTGCCAGCGATAAAGGATGTCGTCAGGAACTCTCTTGTCTACATCTGGGAGTAAACGTTCTTCTATGTCCCATCCTCCGCCTGCTGCCATCTCCCCCTCTGTTCTCATGGGCCCCGCCAGGGTGCCCTGCTGTCCTATCCACCCAGCCTGTGCCTTACTGCTGACTTCTACAAGGGTCCTTGCCCCCTGGGTGCCCCATCTCTTTCCCCAGGGGGCTGAAGGCAGTCCCAGCTCTCCATGCCCTGGTCCCTGGGTGTGGCAGGCCCTCTGTGTTCTCCAAGCGGGAGCTGCAGTGGCTCTGTGTCCAAGCAGGCGTCCTGGATCTGCCCCAGCAGGGGGCCACAGCCCTTGGTGGCAGCTGAGGACGCCCAGGGCCAGCCGTGCCGGGCTCCCCGGCCGGGCAGGCGTCAGTCGCTGAGCGCGGCCCCCGGCAGCTCGTTGGTGAGCGTGTGCCAGCGCTCGATCCGCTTGTCCCTGTTCTTCAGGCAGTCAAACCAGTGCTTCAGGCGCTCGCCCTTGGCATGGATGCCCAGGACCACGCCGCCTGCGGGAGGACGGGAGGGGCAGCCAGGACATGTGGCCTCCCGCCTCCCAGATCCCGGGCTCCGACGCTGCCTGTCACCCTGCCCACGGGGCCCTGAGCGTGGATGGCGTCTGACCTCCGTGCCGCACTCTGGGCCCCCCAGATCTTCAGGCCCACCCGGTGCTCGGGGTTACAAGGGCTCAGAGTCCAGCTGAGGCGCCGACACCACCAGCTTTCACACAGACTGCTGTGGGGCCCTCCCAGGCTTCTTTCTCTCCCTGGGCCCATCCCTTCCTCTGTCCCATGTGGACAGGTAGATGAAGCCTGAGGCCCTCACGTCCATGGCCCTAGCTTTTCCTAGAGGCCAGGAAGGGGCAGCTGTGGCCTGATTTAAGCCGCTGCCCTTGCTGAGCCCAGAACAGGCTCGTGGTGAACCAGCGTTCCCCTGTGCCCTCTTACCAATGAAATCGTTGGATTTTCCGATGTCGTAATCCCAAACGGTGACCTCCAGGGTCTTCTTGGCCAGGTCCCCGTGTTTGATCTCATAACAGAACTCCTGCTGGCCAGAAGGGGACTGTTAGGGCCAATGCCACATGGCCTGGGACAGGGCTGGTGGCCAGGAAGGGTCTGAGGTGTGGTGAGGGTGCAGATGAGGGAGGGAGAGAGGGATGGGGTGGCACTGCATGGCGGACAATGGGTGGACTCTCACCCGTCTTGCCCACCTCTGCCTGAGAGCCGGGCCCGGGCTCAACCCACTACTAGCTCCTCTGTCACTGACGCTGTTCCCTGCGGATCCCGCAGAGCTCCTTACTGCCAAATCCTCCGCACACTTAGCGGTCCTTGCTACCCTCCACCGCTCTTGGGTCTGGCTTGGCTGACCACTCTCTCCTTTGTGGACCCCTCCCTCCCGCCAGCTTCTGGGACCCTTCATCGTCTGGTCCCCACCCTCTGGGAGCATCTCCTCAGCCTCTTCTGCCTGCCCCTCAATTTCTGGGGGCCTCTGGCTCTGCCTGAGCACCCTCTGCCCTTCTCCCCTTCTCGCTCTTTGGGGAACCTCCAGGTCTGTCTCCTGCTGCAGCCCCCTCCTGGGCTGAGGACCTGGGATCCACCTGCCCTGACCTTCCTTTGGCCCTAGGGCATCTCGAACCCTTATGCCCCACCCAGAGCTTCTCTCCATCCCTGCATCCAACATGGCCACAGTCCTGTCAGTTGATCTTCTGAAGAGCTTTCCAGGCCCCCCGCATCTGCACCACTGTGGCTGGTGCACACTGGCCAGCGCCTCACCCCCACCCCCCACAGCAGGGGCTCTCCGGGCGGCCCCTCCCACCCTCTCTTCCCTCCCTCCTCCTCTCACAGTGACTCAGTCCCTCCAGGCCACCACCCCCCCCCCCCCCCCCCCGTTCCCAACCGCCCTGGTGGGGTGAGCAAGTGGCCTTTGTGAACTTCGCCAGCTGTTCGTACCTCATTGAACTCCGGGTTCAGGGTTTTCTTCTTTACCGCTGTCTTGTGTTTGGATTTCTTGTCCACATCTGGCTTCAGGTATCTGGAATTATAACAGAGGGACAGGTGGAGGACCTGGAGAGGCTGTGGATGGAGACTGTGCCAGCAGGGCTCAGCAGAGCTTTGGCCCCTCTTCTGTCCTAATCCTTGGCTTTTCCCAGCACTGCTTTGTGGCAAAGGCGAGCGATTAGCTGCAGTGGGAGAAGCAAGTGGTCTCTCTGTCACCTGAACTTCTGTTCATGTGCCCGTTCCTGGAGATAACCACAGAGCTCTCCCATCCCCCTAGGAAGGGGATTTTCCTCCTTTCTGGAAGTCTAATTTTCCCAGAGCTCACATTTCCCACCAGAAAAACGTTTTTAGCAGATTGGTCCCTTGATCAAGCCTTTTTTCCCTTCTTATTTGTTTTTTTTGGCAGCTGGTTGGAATAAGGATTGAACCCCGGACCTTGGTGTCATCAGCACCACACTCCAACCAACTCAGCCAACCAGCCAGCCCCAAGCCTTCCTTAAAAATAAATTTGTGGAGATATAATTCACATACCATAAAATCTATCCTTCTAAAGTCTAAAATTCAGTGGTTTTTAGTATATTCCCAGAGTTGTGCAACAATCACTCCAGCTTGTTGGAGCTTTGAGGAAGGAAAATGCCTTTGGGAGGCTTCCCTGCAGGGAGAGGGAAGCCAGCTAGATGTTCTCCCCCGCCCCCCATGGGCATTAACCCCTTAGACGGAGACACAGAACAGCTGTCTTCATCTGAAGTTCAGAGAGGTGGGGTGACTTGCCCAAGGTCACACAGCTAGCAAGCACAGGGGTGGTGCTTGGAAGTCAGGACCAGGCTCCATTCTCTATGACATGCAGGCCATGTGCTGGCTGGAGAAGGGGACAGGAAGTCCCGAATTCTCCTTTGCAGAACTTCTCACCCTGTCCCTGCATGGATAAATGTGGGACAATCACCTTGCCCCTGCCGAGCGTGCTCTGGGGTAAAGACCGCATTGGTCTCACCTACCACCACCTTCCTGACACCTAGCTCAAGGTCTAGCACTGGGTCAAGAAACATCTGTTGAATGAATGACTGAATTCCTGGACATGAAATCACCCGCCCAAAGGTGTGCCTCTGTCAAGCTTGTTTTGTTATGCCAAACTGCCCTCCAGAAAGGCTGTGTGGTTGACACATGGGGCCCTCACAAAGGTGAACACTAATGCTTTAAGAATCCTTGCCAGTTTGAAAGAAAATGCTATCTCATTGCTCTTTACTTTGCATTTTTAAAATTGTGACTTTTATTAAATAAAGAATAGAGGTTTATTACAGAAACACTGTAAAGTACGTATCAACAAAACCTGGGGATAGGGAAGAGAAATAAAGGTATATGTCCAAACAAAAGACTCTTCATAGCAGGTTTATGCAGTGACCCCAAACTGAAAACAACCCACAGGCCCTTTAACTGGTGAACTGATCAACAACAAACTTGTGGTTTATCCACACGACAAACAACCGTTTAGCAACAAAAAAGACTAAATTACTGGTAAACGCAACCACAGGGTGAACCTCAAACGTGTCACTCTGTGTGGAAGAAGCCAGACTCCCGCGGCAACGTGCTGTCCAACGCCTTATACAGAAGTCTGGAGAAGGCAACACTATTGGGACAGAAAACAGGCCAGGGGTTGCCCGGGGCTGGGGTCCTTTTTGGGGTGATAGAAATGTTCTATACCTTGACTGTGGTCGTGGTAACAAGATTGTCTATGGCGGTCAGACTTCCAACAGGGAGAGACATATGTAAATTACATCTCAATAAACCTGACTTTAAGAAAAAGTCTGGACGTTTCCTTAAACCCATCCCCAGAGATGGTGAATTTCTTTAGTTACTTACAGGTTTTCATACGCTTGTTGGCCATTTTGCTATGTACTGGCATCTTGTATGTTTCTTGGTGGGAAGAGGTGCACCGTTCCTGGAAGTACTATGATGCCAGGTCGATGTGTGGAGTGGATGCAACAAGCTCCTGTTCCTTCTCGCTCCTCCCCAAACCCATTTAATATATTGTCCTCAGATAGAGGATGTATCAGATATTAAACTGATAAGAACAGATACTACACTTGATCTTAGCCAAAAGGCCAAGAAGCGATTGGTATCTTGTTTTCTGTGAATTCTCCTTGGCCTGATTTGCGTTGGGTCCTGCATGGTGGGAGCGTGTCCCACCCCTGCCTTTGGGAGCCCCTTGAAGGAAGGTTGTTCTGGGGTCTCTGCATCCTCGGCCTGGACAACTCCTGTCCACCTAGTGACCCCTCACCCGGCCATCAGCCTTGGCCCCTTCAGGTTCAGATGTGAGGGCTAGAGAAGGAGGGGGGTTGCCCAGGGTAGCACAGTAAGTAGCTTCACATTGCCTCAGTTTCCCCTGTTATGAAATAGAGATAATAACAGAAGCAACCATACGGGCCATCAGGAAGGTTATATGAGACAGCAGCATAGCTCTGGCATAGGGTAATGACTCAACACATTCGTAACGATTATTACTAACACTGTTACCCTGATGTTTTCCACCAGACTCTGAATAGCTGGGCCTGGGGTCTACTTCCAGCCTGGGGAAACTGAGGCAGGTGTCATCAGGAATGAGGTTTATAAAATAACAGTGCAGACAAAAGGCCTTGACCCATCTAGCTTTGTCAGCTGGACTGTCTGTTGCTCCAGGTAAGACCCTGACTTCTGGGCACCCCAGCACGTGACCCTGGAATTCCGTCAGCTTGGCAGGGGGGCATTGCACTTGACTGAAATATTTTACACCATTTTAGTTTCAGATTGTATTTTGTTCTGTACAAGAAACCTAGCATTACAGGTAAAAGTGCACCCTTGCACCCTTGGGGTGGAATTGCTGGATCACAGGGTAACTCTGTGTTTAACTTTTGGAGGAACTGCCAGATGCTTTCTGAAGTGGCTGCACCATTTTCATCATATGAGTTTAAAAGTGACAGAAATGTGAGAGTTGCTGGTAGGAATGGTGCCCCAGAATGTGTCACGAAGAGTGCCGGCCCCCCCTGTGGTGCCAAGATGTTCCCAAGGCCTCAGTCACCTGGGCCTCCTCAGCTTCCCAGCAGGCCAGGCCCATTCCTGCTTCTGTATCTTAACTCCCCTGACCCCCCCACCCTGAACGCCTCCACCTTCTTTCTGCTGAGCTAAGTTCCTCTCCAAGTCCAACCCTTCAAGAGAATCTCCTTGTGAATTCAGGCTAACATCCACTGTGTGTGAAGAGCCCACGCACAGAAGGTGGTCACTGCAGCACCTGTGTCGTTCTTCTTCAAAGGGCCACCAGCTCCTCCCTGCCCCTGAGAGCTCGAAGCACAGCCTACCCTGGCCAGGTTCACAGCTAGGGGACCCAGGTCACCTGGCATGGCCCCCTGAGTTAGCTTCTCTCCCCACACCACCAGCAGCCCCCATTGGTAAGACTGGGTAAACCCTAATCTGCATCTGTGGCCCCAGCTTGGGGCTGGGCAGTTGCTAAGTCCTGGTGGAGTTCCTTTATTACCTTTGCTGGATCTTCCAGCCTCTTGACTACCCTGGCCCCCCTTCCTCCTGTCCCCTCCTCCAACCTGCTCACGCCCCTCCTGGGACCTGTGGTCACGAAGAGGCCTGTACATGGCACCAGGAGATAATTACTCCCTATCTGCATGACCCTGGGAAGCCACGCAGCTTCCACAGGCCTCAGTTTCCTCATCTGTAAAATGGGCCGGCCATACAACCCCCAGAGTTGCTAAGGAAGCACAGAAGAGACCATGCCCTTGTGGACACAGCGCCGGAGTGCTCATCACCCTGGACCCCGTCCCTGGAGGCAAGGGGGGAAGCGAACGGCTGGCCTGGGCTGCACACTCACGTTTTCACGTAGGGGTCCGAGTAGCCGTTGGCGTCCATGGCGGCCAGGTGAGCGCAGCGCACGATGCCCACCAGCAGGCCCTGCTTCTGCGAGCTGTACTTGAGGGAGATGAGGATACGGCCCCGCTCCTCCAGGGACTTGTCTTCTGTCTTGTCCACCTGTTGGTCGGGGCGGTCACTTGGCCATCCTGACTCGCTCCCAGCCCCTCCCTCAGCCGCCCGCCACCCGAGCCTGCCCACCTGCCACTGCCCCAGCTGGGCCCTGCCTGGGTCCCTGTCGAGAGGTCCCAACCGCGTCCTCACAGGCCTCCCTGCCCATCGCTGCCCTCGGAGGTGGAGGCTGCCCCTAACCCTCCGCTCTGGGCCCCTGCGGCCTGAGGCCAGCTGAGGGGCCAGCAACCTGCAGCCCTCGGGCCCACATATGGAATGTGAGCTACGAGTGGCTTTGACCTTTTTGAATGGTCAAAGAGAAGAAAAACAATATTCGTGACACATGAAAATGATATGAAACTCAGACTTCATTCAGAGTCCATTAATAAAATTGTATTGGAACGCAGCCTTGCCCCCATTTACATCTTGTCTGTGGCTGCTCTTGCTCTGTAAGGACAGAAATGAAGAGCTGCGACAGTGAGTGGACGGCCTGCAGCGCTGCCCCGGCCCGTCACAGGCTCCTGCGCTCTGTCCCTCTTCGCAGCCTCGGCCTGGCTGTCTGCAGCCTGTAGCCCGAGGCCACCTCACACCTCCCTGCCTGCTCAGCACACCCACCTCTCTTCACTGTTGGATCAAGTCCTGGTCCTTCTGGGGCTGGGCTCAACTCAAGTGGCACCAGCCTGGGGGGTTTCCCTGACTCTCAGGGCTGGCTGGCTGTCCCCGCTCTGTGCTCCTACTGCTCCAGGCTCCCTCCTGCTGCAGCATGGGTGGCCACCTGCTTCCTCTTGTGTCTGCCCTCGACTGTAGGTTCCTTGAAGACGGGACTCTTCTATATCATTTTTATACCCCAGGGCTGGGCGAGGGCCTGGCACTGAGGAGGTGCCCACTGGAGGCTTGTCCTAATGAAGGTGGGGACAGGGGAAAGATGGTCCTCTCTGGGATCACCCTCATGCCAGCCACCTAAGCCTGGTGGAATTCAGAGAAAAGCCAAAAGGTCTTCCCAGGCCAAAATGGAGCCTGGTGCATGGTAAGGGGTTGCCCTGGCCCCAGTCCTCTCACAGTGCTTCCTGGAGCTCCCAGGGTGCCAGGGGCAGTCCCCTTGGGGAGAACCCAGAAGAAAGAGCTTTGACACATCCCCAGCCCTGGGGGAGCTGGGAGCCAGGTGGGGAAACTGCCCAGCCCCTCCTGTGCTGCAGCAGCTGCCCAGTGCCTGCCTGTAGTGGATTAAGTCCCTCCAAAACTCACTGAAGCTTGAATTGTGTGTCCCAAGTTTTCTGTATTAGAAACTCAGCCCCCACTGTGACTGTTAAAAGGGTGGGAAATCCTATTATGGTAATTGAAAGGTGGAGCCTTAAAGAGTGATTGGATTGTAGGACCGCGCAGTAGTGAATGGATTAAAAGTGGTGGTCAGGGGCGTGGTTCTGAAGGCTTTAAAAGAAGAGAGTTTGTCTCTCTCTCTGCTCTCTCTGCCTCCACCATCTTGCAAAGTCACTGTCGCCACCACCAGATGGACTTTGGACTTCCTAGCCTCAGAAACTGTAAGCAATAAATTTCGTTTTCTTATAAATTACCCAGTTCCATGTATTTTGTTACAAGCAACAGGAACAGACTAATACACTGCTTCTGCCTCAGCATCTGGCCACCACGCGCGGCCTGGTGCTTCTCCATTCCTTGCCCCCTGAGACCATGCATCTCTTCTTTCTGGCTGCTGCTCACCTGGAGCCCCCTCTCCTGTGCCCTCTGCCCACCCAGACACACCCAACTTGAGCCCCATGTCCCTGAGAACCCCTCCTTAGGACTGTCTGCCAGGCTCCTCTCATGTTGTCCCAGCCACGTCCCTTTGCCCACAACTGTGTTCTGCTTGGCACTAAAGTGAATCCCCACATGGCCACATCTAAACCTTTCTGGAGATGAGACTCTTGTGCAGTGAAGGAAAGGACGCCTAGCAGGGATGACACACGTGTGACCCTACTCCCATGCCCAGAGCAGATGTGGCTAGTTGATCTCGGCATTCACCCTGAGCTCAGATGCAGCCCCGGCACCCTTCTCCACACAGCACTCAGGCAGCAAGACCGGTGCATCGGGAGAGGTGTGTGAAGTTTAACTATCTGCCACTGCAGCCTAGGGCTTTGCGTATGCGGGGCTCGCTAAACAGCGGCTCTTGCGCTAGTTTGTGTGACATGTGAAAATCAAATAATATGAGTGAACGGGGACGTTTTCAGCTGTTTTTTCAGGAGTGGGATATTATACTTTGGGCTCTTTCATGTGAAGGGCATTGTTCAGCATTTGCTTAGAACAAATTACGTTTGCAGGCTGTGAGCTCTAAAATGCGTCTGCCTGCCACAGTGATTATCCCGAACTGCTCTCCTGTGGTCACTGCATGTCCTAGAGCTGAACCAGTGAGCTCGTAGCAAGTTCCAGTGAGGCCCAGCAATGCCCTGATCATGCCCCGTGCACAGGCACGCACACTCTCACAAACACACACTCATGCACGCAGACACAAGTACACTCACACCTGCTTTCACACAAACACCCTTGCATGCAGACACACCCTCCCACGTCAGCTCTAACACACATTCACACACATCCGCACCCACACGGTTGCTCATGCCAGTGACCAACACTCAGGAACACATCAACAGGAGGAGCCGATGTTGCCTTTCAAAAGTGACAGGGATCATTAGGAAAAACTGGGTTACCTGTGGTTAGTGACTAATAATAACACGAAAAAGGTTATATCCATCACACAAATGTCTATGAGTGGGAGAGAACGTGACAAGGGAATGAAATTGGATCAAGTTATGCAAAAAGACAGAACTGGGATTCGGGTAGGAAGCACGGGCAGCGGGCTGGCTTCTTCCTGGGCCTGACCTGGGCTGTGCTCACTGACAATCCATGTTCCGAGGGCCCCAGTTCCCTCCGGCCTGGGCACACTGGGAGACAGCCGCTGGGTTTGTCCTCCCACGCTTCCCCTTTGCTCAGGCCTCTCGGGGGACACTGTTGCTGCCCACGTCCTGAACACTGGGCAGCTGAGGGCCCAGAGTCTGTCTTGACCTGGGGCACTGGGGACTCCTGGCCAACCCCTCCCAGCCCTCTGAACTGGGTGAAGGCGGTGAAGGGAAGAGAGGGCCG
The DNA here is from genome assembly GCF_027409185.1 of Cynocephalus volans. Classification (NCBI taxonomy): domain Eukaryota; kingdom Metazoa; phylum Chordata; class Mammalia; order Dermoptera; family Cynocephalidae; genus Cynocephalus; species Cynocephalus volans. Next base: position 28,554,476 of record NC_084469.1, on the reverse strand, counting down.
GAGAGCCGAGAGGGACAAATAGAGGCGACTCTGGGAGGGCTCAGCTGTTGGCAACGGCCAGGAGCAAAATCTGTTCTGACATCATTTTCACACAATTGCAATTTCTAGGAAAGAATTATTTTCGGTCTCCTCTGGGTATCTCACAGGCACCTCAACTCTAACATGCTCCAGCTGAGCTCCTGAGTGGCCTGTCCCCCAGCTGTTCCTCCCACGGTCCCTGCATCTCAGTTAACAGAGGCTTCATCCTTCCAGTTGCTCAGGCTCCCTCGCCGGATGCCCTATCTGCTGGCACGTCCTGGCAGGAATCAGGCCCTGCCGCTCTCCCCAGCCCCCCAGCACCTCTCCCCCTCCAGGCCTGGGCTACGCTCATCTCCTTACTGGTCTCTCGCCCTTTCCTCCCTCTTTTTCTGGCCTTTCTGAGCTTAGGAGACAACAATCCTTTTGAAATGTCCTCATATACGCCACCTCTGCTTAGCACCTTCCTGTGGCCCCACGTCACTGAGGGTGAAAGCCCAAGTCCTTCCTAGCTTCCACCCGCCCGCCCTGATCTCACCTCCTCAGACTCTCCTCCCTTGCTGTCTCTGCTCATCCATTAGCCTCATCACTGTGCCTCCAACAGGCAGGAAGTTCTGTTTCCCCAGCTCCCGCAACCATGCCCGGTGCACGGGGGGTGCTCAGTAAACCCTCTGGGCCCTGAGCTCACGGACCGGCCTGCAGAGCCGCATGGTGCGGGGAGCCCGAGGCCCACTCACTGGCAGCTGCTTCTCCAGGCAGATGCTGAACGTCTTGGTATGGTTGGGTTTCAGCTTCTTCAGGGGCACTCGTGTCTCCCCGATGAACTCGTTGTGGCGGAATTTGTCTTCATCGCACACGGAGATCCTGGAGGGCAAGGGGCATGGCCAGCACCTGAAATGCACTGAGCACTCCCAATTTGCTTCCCAAGTCAGTGGGGATTTGCAAGTGGTGGTGGGGGGGGGGTCTATGTGGCAAGGCCAGAGCCTGTGGACAAGGTTGGGTGGGTCGAGGGGAGGGAGCAGGTGGCCCAGCGGGCCCTCACCCACCGCAGGGTCTTGCGGATCATGTCTTCATCTGTGATCCCGTAGTAAGTGAGGGTCTCATTCCACGTGGGGTTCAGAGTGTTACGGAGAGTTTTTGTTCTGAGCTTATTTGCCTGGAGAAAGGAAAAATAATCTTATTAGCATTGAAGAGTGTAGTGGGCAGGATAACGGCACCCAGAGCTGCCCACGTGCTAATCCTGGAAGCTGTGGACGTGTTATCTGACATGGCAAAGGGGAAAGGAGGTTGCAGATGGAATGAAGGCTCTCAATGAGCTGACTTTAAAATAGGGAGATTATCCTAGGTTATCTGGGGGGCTCAGTGTAGTCCAAGGGCTCCTTAAAAGTGGAAGAGGAGGCAAAGAGTCACAGCGAGATGTGACTCAGGAAGAAGGTAACGTGGCTGGCGCTGACGGTGGAGGAAGAGGTCACAAGCCAAGGAAAGTGGCGGCCTCTAGAAGCTGGAGAGGGCGAGGAAACGGGCTGTTCCCAGGGCCCAGAAGGAATGCAGTCCTGCTGATGCCTCGATTCCAGCCCAGGAAGACCTGTGTTGAACTAACCTGCAGAGCTGTAAGATAATGAGTGTGTGTTTTACAGCACTTAGTTTGTTACAGCAGCTGCAGGAAGCTAACCTGAGGAGCATCTGCCTCCAGGCCCTGGTGGTATGTGAGCTGGGGGAATCCTGCAGCGGGAAGCTGGGCTGCTGGAACCCGGCCTGGAACTGGATCCTCTCCTTTCCTGAGCATGTCCTGTGTCCACACCTCCTCGCCTTTGCCCAGGCTGTCCCCTCTGCCTCGAACCCGCCCTCTCCTGGAATGTGCCTGGTGGGTGGCCTGTCCCAGCTGGAACCTCACCTCCACGCCTTCCTCTGGGCTTCCCTGATCTTGGTTCTCCTGCTGTTTACCTGTCCTGCCCCCATCAGACTCTGAGCTCCTCGACTGAATCACCCTGATGTCTGCCACACCCAGCCCAGGCTACGAGGTCTGACAGCCAGGGTTCAAATCCTGCACTGGGGAGCCTGGCAAGGTACCTGCCCTCTGAGTGTCAGGTTCCCCACCATAAAAACGGTGTAAGACGCCTCTTTCGATATTGTTTTCAGGAGCTTGTTCACTAGGAGACTGTTCTGTATAAAACACTCCATGGGAGGGTCCCCCACAACTCAGCAGCCAGGTACTGCCCACTCTAGGTCCCACAAGTGTAGGGACTCATGGTCACTGAGCTCCCACACTTCCTTGGTGTGTCCTTGGTTCGCACAGCCTTGAGCCCCACGTGCAGCAATAGGACACTGAGACCCGGCATCCAGAACCTGCTTCTTCTCCAGGCACAGGTGGTAGGGCGCTGCCGTTTCTCCTACAGCCCTGTCTTCTCTAGAGGAGGAGCAGTGGCCCCTTCTGGGGTGTCCCTCCTGGACTGGTGGGGAGCCCCAGCTCTACACATCTGGGCTCCAAAGTCAACTCAGGCAATTTATTCTGTCCCTTTCTAGGTGCATCTGTGGTGCTGGTGCCCTAAGCACGTGTGAGGTCTGCCTGTTGGGTCGTCTGGCATGGGAACAAGAGATCTGTGGTCAAATAAATTGGGCAGATGCTGCCCATTCCATCCCCCTTATGGACAGTCACAGAGCAGCCCATTAACACATTAAAGGCTCTGATAAGTCCTGCAGGAAAGAATTTAACAATGCTTCCCAATGTTATTTGATCACAGAGCCCTTTTTTTGCACATAATATTAACCAGCTGAGAATGCTTCTCATAAAATGCTGGCCTGGAAATTCTCCTGCAGGCTTCCCCAACTCAGCAGGCAGGTGCTGCAGACTCACGAAGTCCCTGGGAGGCCTGGAGGGTGTCGGCTGATGCTCTGGGAGGAGGTGAATGGCTGGGGTCCCAGCTTGCTTGGGCTCTGTGGGGGTGTGGGGACTGTCAGCCTAGTCCCTAGGTGCCCAAGTCCAGCGCAGGCCTCAGTCACAGGCCTGGGGTGGACGCCACTCACCTTACTGGCTCCGGGCAGCAGGTGCAGCTTGACATAGGGGTCAGCCAGCCCATTGTGGTCCATCGGCTTCAGACCCTGGGCGGAGGAGAACAGCAGAGGGTGTGAATTTGAGATCCAGGATACAGAGCAGCCGGGGCCCTCCAGGGACCTGGGTCAGCAGATGTCCCTTGTCCCCTGGGCCTCCTGGCTGGGTCCATTCATGGCCCTCTTCACAGAAGCCCCTGGCCCCACACCCCAGGATGGCTCAGTGCTGGTGCGATCTCCCCTCCCTCAAGCACCCTGGCCCAGGGCAGCTGTCACGATTCCTCTTTAGTAGAACGGCCTTCTCTTTCTATCCTCCCTGTCATGGAAGCCAGGTGACCTGCCGGTCTCTGAATGGCCCTCACAATCCTACTTTGGTCAGGCTATTCCTCTTCCTGAATCCTCTCCTCCATCTCCCAAACACGCCTCCTCCGCAGCGACTTCCTTCACTGACCCTAAAACCACGTAACCCTCTATCCCCTCATCACATGCTTCCCTGTGTGGCCATGGAAAGTGTCATGTCCTGGGAGACTGCTGCAACCAGGCTCACTTTCTCTCTGGACTTGCCAAGCTCCCAGCCCGTGTCGGTGTCCACAGAGGTCACACGAGCTGAGCAGCTGCGGAGGGTCTCTCCACAAGGTGGCACCCCTCTCTAACTGCTCGTGGTTCCCTTTGAAGACTCAGTTGCGAGTGCAGACAATAAATGGAATGGTCAACAGACAGGAGCTTAGCTGCCCTCATGCATGCTCTTGATTCTGGAAATTGTGCTTTTTTCTTCTGGGATGGTGCACAGGGAGGGATGTAGGGAGGGGCTGGAGCATGGCGGGGCAGGGTGGGCGACCCCGGGACATTATTCAAAGATGAACTGCAAGCTTGCTGCACAATCGGGCAGGGGACAGGCAGCTCGATGCTCATGACTCGGCCCACCACGAAGGGGAGCCTGAGCTCCTCTCCCAGGCCCCACTCTCTTGGCTTGCAGGAGCTCCCAGGTGGGGGCTGAGATTTGAGGTGGGGGCTTCCAACCACCCACTGCTCTCCTTCTGGGAAAGGGCACAGGCTTGGGAGCCAGGCTGCAGACCAGTTTCAGCTCTCAGCTCCTGTGCTTACTAGCTGGGGAAAAAAAGAGGATGAGTTCCTTTGTGCCCTAAGCCTCAGTTTTTCCATCTGTCAAAGGGGTTAACAATTCCAACTCCCCAGTCCTGGAGTGGGAGTGGAGGAGTGACACAGCTACAGGGCTGGGCAGGTAGGCATCACTGTGCCTTGAGCTGCTGGGGTTCCAGCCCTGCCCTGCACATGGGCCGGCTCCTGGCAGGGGCTCAGCTCAGCTGGGCAGCCCTGTGTGTGCCCACAATAATGAGGCTACCCTTCGAAGCCAACTCCCTCATCCTGGACTCTCACCCTCTCCCACAAAGTGCCTGAAGTGCAGAGTGGCCTTGGGGTCACCCACCCTGAGCAGGGCTGCTACCAGCAGGGGATGTCTGAACACCTGTGTTTTATTTTTGCAATTCTTAGACATTTATTTTTTGTAGCTTAAAATGTTTTCATTGGGTCATATTTCTCGACTTTTCACTTGCAAATCTTTGGGTCCCCAGAAGTTCTGGCACATTTATCCAGTGGCTCTGGAGGTCCCACCACTGTACCCCTGAGATGCCGTGAGCATAGGCTGGGGCAGCAGGGCAGCTGTTGAGCTAGGATGGGGCCCCTGCTGCCACCTCTCTACCCTGCCACCTGGCAGATCCCTGAGCACCCCAGGTGGCCACATACCCTACCTGAAGTGCATGTCACTGTTCTGCCACAGACCTCTATGCCCAGATAGGGGCCTCCCTGGCCCTGATCCAGACTTCCCACCTGCAGCTTTGGCAGGCCTGGGGCTAGGCCTCCACTAGCCTTTGGGTGGGGCTGCCCTCCTGCAGAGCCTGACCTCTGTCCATGAGAGGGTCAGGGAACTGTTAAAGGGGGGGCTCTTGGGCAGACCCTCCCAGCTTCTTGAGTCTGCAAGAGACAAAAACTGATCCCATGGTTCAGGGGCTGGGTCTTCTGGGAGGGACAAGCAGAGGAAGGGCTGAGGGGAGGCCATGGTTGCTGCTGGCACTGGCGGCACAGATGGGGGGTATGGTTTTGAGAGGAGAGCCTCCCCCCAAATCCTGGCCCCTGCACCTTGCTGGGCTTCTCAGAAGCTGATGCTGGCAAAGCGTTCAGGAGAGAAGCTTTCTGGATTTAAAGCAAAGTCTCAAGTATCATTCAGCCTTAACCAGGAAGAAAATTCTGTCATATGCTACAACATGGATGAACTTGAGGACATAATGCTGAGTGAAACAAGCTGCACACAAAAGGACAGATACTGCATGACTCCACTTATATGAGGCACCTGGAGCAGTGAAATTCACAGACAGAAAGCAGAAGGGAGGTTGCCAGGGGCTGGGGAAGGGGAACAGGGGGAGAAGTCATTTGATGGGTACAGAGTTTCTGTTTTGTGCAGTGAAGAGCGTTCTGGAGACTGGCTGCCCAACAGTGTGAGTGTACTTAACACTACTGAACCGTACACTTCAAAATGGTTCAGACGGTACATTTTTTGTTTGTGTAGTTTACCACAATTAAAAACAAAACAAAACAGAGTCTCCTAGGACTGGCGGTTCTGTTGGGTTTCCACCGCTCCTCTTTGGGCGTGAATGCCTGCATGTCTGCGTGCATGTGGGTGTGCCCGTGAGTGTGGGTGGGTGCATGCCTCCAGGCATGTCCTCCAGGGCAGCACCAGGTACTGAGCACTGGTGCCCGTGTTAACTCACTCGATGCTCACGGCAACCACATGGGTGGGCGTGATTAACCCTATTTTACAGATGAGCAATCTGAGACTGACCCTTGCACAGAGGGTGCGTGGTCAAGCAAGGGTCCAGGCCCGGCACAACTGGCCTCCCCCTCAGTGACCCTGGGAGACTCCTCGTGCCAGCCTTGCTTCAGCACCCCCACCCTAGGGCTCCTCCCCTCACCCCACCCAGAGCCCCAGCTCTTCCCACAGCTGTGCATCCCCTTCCCTGAAGAACTGGATTTATGCAGAGAAGGAACTGGAGAACGAGAGATCTACCACGGCTCGGGGGCTCCTGTCCCCCACCTCTGATGCTTTGAGGTGTACACCCCTAAGTGGACACACAGCTGTGTGTGCATGCACACGGGTACCCACGTAGCCCTGTGCACGCACACACACAGAGATATGCACATAGATACCCGCATACACCCCCCGCAAGCCAGGTAGGGAAGGCGAGGCACACAGCGCAGGGAGGGGTGCTGGGGTCTGGGATGGGGAGGAGAAGGGGTGGGCTCTGGCTGGAGTGGCCTGGCAGCCTGAGCCCACTCCCAATTCCCAAGTCTGGACAACTTCTACAAAGCTGGGTGAGGGCGAGGAGAAGGGGTCTAACTGGGCCCCCACCCTGGCCTCCATCTTAGCATAGTTGGAGATCACCAGATGCTCAGCTCTGTTCCTAGGGGCAGGTATGGAGCCCCTGCAAGGCAAGGCTGGGCATGCCCTGAGTCACAGCCCAGGGAGTCCCCAGAGGAGAGGGACAGGGTGGGGATGGAGTATGTAGGCCTCTAGGTGCCCAGCCAGGGTGCCGGGACCACTGTGGCTGGTGCTCACACCTGCCATGGCAGTCCAGGTGTGGTGGCCCAGGCTGGCCTGGGCTATAGCCTAGGGAGGCACCGGGCAGCCTGTCCCTCTGGGTGGGTGCAGGGCCAAAGGCAGCCCCTCAGCTGGCAGGGTGGGAGGAGGGGCAGAGGGAAGCCTGCAGGCTGGGGAGGCTGGGGGTGGGGTCTGGGCCCAGGCAGCTCTGTGGAAAGCCCCTGGATCTGGGCTGTGCTGGCTCAGGCCCTTCCCCAGGCCTACTAGCAGGGCACTACTGGCCATGCAGGCCCTTACCTTGCGAGAGAACATCAGCTTTGGCACCTTATTCCCAGAGGGAGCCATGTGGTGGGGGGACGAAGGGAATAGCATGGTTGAGAACACACAGCTGACACCTGCTGGCTCAAGGGGCAGAGCCACAGGCAAATGCCAGGGGCCTGGCCAGGCCACAGTGGGGTCCATAGACACCCATGACCCAGCCCAGACAGCACAGCTTGGGGCCTTTCAGGCTCAGGTCCTGAATGCTGTCAGCCTCCTTCTGTGGCACTGGCGTCCAGAGCAGGACAGTGGTGCCACCCACTCCTCAGGGAGTCTGGGGAGCCCAGGCGCTGGGAGCTTCAGGAGCTGGAGGATCAGCATCCAGCCGTCCCTCCCTCGGCCTGCAGGACAGACCATCATCTACTCACCTCTTTCCCCTCAACAGCCCCTCCCTAGGGCCTATGGGGCCTTGTCCCCTGAGAGCCCCGCCCCGACCTTCAGCCTCCCGATCTCTTCTTTTCTTTGTTCTATGCTTCCCCAGACTGACTAGACAGGGCTTTTTGGGGGGGTGGGCAGCTGAGATGGTTTAGGCAAGAATTCCCTTCTAGCCCCGCGCCCCACACAGCACAGACACCACAAACTAGGACAGAAAACAGGGGGGAAGGACCCTGGAGCAGGGGCGGTCGGGGCGGCTGCTGGGGCCTACCTTGGCCTTGCTGATGGTGCAGTGCAGGGCATTGTTCTCCTGGTCGTAGAGCAGGCTGAAGTCCAGCGTGCCCAGGGCGGCTGTGGACAGAAGAGGGCACGGGTCACGCATCGGCCTCATTGTGGAGAGGCTTTGCCTGTCCCTGTGTGGCCAGATGAGCCTGCCCTGGGCAGGTGCCACAGTCCCCACGGCAACTGACACCCACTGAGCACCTACTGTATGCCAAGCCCTCCACCCATCCCCCCAACTCTGGGAAGTGACAATATTCTTCCCATTCTCCAGATGAGGAGCTGAGGCTTGAAGGGTTAGGTGGGTACCCCAGTCACCGAGAGAGGGAGTCCAAGAGTCACACCCAGGTGGTCTGCCCGGAGCCCGGGCCCCTAACCCCTGCACTGCCTGTGGCTGGCCCAGCATGGTGCCCATGTGTCCCAGGTGACCAGCTAAAGGAGGTCCTGCCCTCCATGTGCAACCGCCAGTATGGGCTCCTTGCCTCAGTTTCCCTTGCCTGTTAAATGTCACAAGGATTGGGTGAGAAGGCAGAGGAGACAGGGCTTGGAGAGGCTGCAGGCCCCAGCCAGGCTGACAGGCTGATCCCCTCACCTGCCCCTCAGGCAACATGTGGAACTGTGGTTCCCAGATCTCTCTGGCCCCTTGGGGACCCTGGGCAGGCTGTGAAGAGCCAGCTGGGTCTCTCAAAGGCAGTGGCAGTGATTCTCAAGGGCCAGTAGATGGTGCAGCAATAATTGGGTGCAGCTTCCACCCTCAGGGGCAATCACACATAGCAGAGGGGACCTTCCAGAGTGAAGGGGCTCCCAATATGAAGGCCCAGGTGATGGTGGGAGGTAGACCTTGGGGGCGGTCCCCACAAGCAAGATGCACATTCACAGATGTATTCAGAAGCCCAGTTCCTGCTCCCAGGCTGCTGGGCTGGTTAACTGGTGTCTCATTCATTCATTCATTATTTACCAAGTGTTTGCAATATGACAGACTCTAGGGATGAAGGTATCTATAAGGCAGGGTCCCTGCCCTCAAGGAAAGCACAGCTTAATGGGAGGAACAGATGAAAAGAACTTGCCACCACAGAGCCTGGAGCCACTGGAGGGGGGTCCAAGGAGGGATACCTGGCTTGGATGTAAACCAGGGCCATCAGGGAAGGCTTCCTGGAGGAGGTGATGCTTCACCTGAGCCATGAGGGATGAGTGGGAGTTGGCCAGTGGCACAGTGAGGCTGGAGGAGGGGACATTCCAACCACAGGCCAACTGGCAGGTGGGGGCTTAGCATCTAGAGTGATGCGGGGGTGAGGGAAGGGCCAGACTTGAAAGCCTCTGTTCTTCAGGCCGAGAGTTTGAATGAGACCCCCAACATGCACCTGGACCAAACTACAGCCCAATGGCCAAACCCGATCATGCCCATCCATTTACGTCTTGTCTGTGGCTGCTTTCCCACTCCAAAGGCAGAGTTGAGTAGATGTGACACAGACCAGGCGGCCTGCAAAGCTGAAAATATTTACTATCTGGCCCTTTACAGAAAAAGTTTGCAGATCCCTGGGCTAGTGCTGGGGCCCGGGCATGACAAAGGTTCTTGGGTCTGCAGGGAAATGGGCTCATTAAGGGCCATGTGTGTGGAGCTGCCTTTTATTCTAAGGCAATGATATGAGTTGTGTTTGTCTGGCCCCCAGCTCCTGGCAGAGGGTGAGGCTCACATAGCGTTTCTCTGTCCTGCCGGCAGCATGGTATGGGGTGCAAGACCCGGCCTCTGACGTTGCTCTCCCACGTTCAGTGCAAGACCCGGCCTCTGACGTTGCTCTCCCACGTTCAAACTTTTGCTTGGCAATTCCCTGCTGTGTGACCTTAGACAGCTTAGCTAGCCTCTTTGTGCCTCAGTTTCCTCATCGGCAAAATGGAGACAATATTAGTACCTAGCTCACAGCACACGGTGCCTGGGGTATAGAAACTGCTTGGATGATAATTATAGAAGGAGCAGATCCATTTAGATGACTTTTCTAGATAACTGTACTTGCCCCTCTGAGACCTATTATGGAATGAAAACATTCTAAACTGGATCACTTCCCTGCCTTTGGGAACAGAATACACAAATGGTCATATACACTCTTCTGAATAATCTGAGTCATTGAGATGACTATAGTTACTCTTTTGCATGTCACAGCCACAGCCCAGAAAGAATGGGGTATTAGGCTATCCCTCCACCAGGTAGTCCTAGGTGGTCACTCTTTTTAAGGTTTTCTTCATTTTTCTGCCTCCTCCTTTGCCATCAGCTTGAAACTCCCATTAGAGTCCCTGCCTCTGGCAGCATAACAGCTCTCTCTCCTATGCAATCGTTGTTTCTCTTATGGAACAAGGTGATAATACTTGTTAGAACTGTGATCAAACCAAGAGTCACTAGGCCTTGAGTAGAGCCTAAGGTGTGCTTAGCGACAGCTGTAGCTGGCCTTTTGCTGCCTGTGTCCAGGCTCTCGTCTGCGCAGGTGAGGATGTTGTAAGTGAGGTTAATATACGACCATTTCTGTAACAACTTACACAGCCACGGGCCCAACATTCACCAAGTTCATGCTTTTGTTATAGTATTCTCCAAAGCCGTTGGCTTTACCTGACAGTAAATCAACCTGCTCTTCGGTTCAGGCTTAGCTGTGGCTTGTTTCCCCCAGGCATTAGCCTCCCGAGAGCAGGGACCACATGTTGGCCACACCCGTGAGACCAGCAAAGAGCAGATGCTCAGTCCACATGGCTGGTCCATTCAAACCAACTTGCTTTCCAGGTGGTCACAGGAGCAGGGATTTGGTGTGATGCCCACGTGTAAAAACACACACTCCACGATTTCTGCCTGTTTCCCAATTCCAGAGAAGGACAAGCTGGGGAGATGGAGAAGCTGCCTGCTCCCCACTGGGAAACTCAGCTCCAGAAGGGGAGCAGAGCCCCTTCCACTGGCTCCACAGAAACCCCTGTTTCAGGAGGGCTCAGTGCTCCTCAGTGGAACACTGACACCTGTCACCACTGCCTGGGAAGGAACAGCATGCCCAGCGCTCCTCGGGATGGGACTGATGAGTTTTTTTTGAACTCCAGTGGAAGTTCTGTAAGAAATAATAGTTTTTAAATAGAAGCCTGGTCACAATTTTGAGAGACTTGCTGGTGGTAAAGCTCGCTTAGGGAGTACATAGTCCCAAGTCTTCATCTCCCTTTCAGAGAAATAAGGCTCAGAGAGGGAAGGTGAGCTGGTCAGGGTGGCCCAGCAGAATCCAGGACACAGAATCCAGGCCTCTCTCCTTCCATCCTAACAGTTTCTGCCCAAAGCCTAGTGGCTTCCAAAAGGTTTTTATTTGCTGCTTTGTTTCACTGAAATATTACTAGATGCAACTAAGAAACAAAAGACAGAAGCAGAGTTGCTCTCAGGGCAGGAGAGAGGCTCGACCGCTGCCCTGGAGGGGCCTCTGGCTTGGGAAAGTGCTCTGGGCTGTGGTGGGGTGATGGGGGCCCTGAGGGCAGGGGAAGGTGCTTCTCTGTGTGAGTCACAGGATCCTGTCCTGCCCTGCCACTCAAATCATGCCCGACTAAAGTTTACATCTTTGGAAAAATAATGAGGGTTGGTCACTAATGGGCCTTTGAGAGTTGTCACCCGCTTGTTGATAATTATAGAGCTTTAATGGGGCTAATTCAGAGAAAATTAAGCTCAAGCCCCTGTTGGTTCCTCTATGGCTGAACATCGCCCTGCTCTGCTGATGGAGACTGACAGCATCATCATGACCTTGGTTTGCACCTTGACTCTCCTGACCTGTACACCCTCGGGAATTGAAAATCTGCTCTGATTTTCCTTTATAAGAAAAATGTCAGCCTCTCAAATAGTTAAAACAAACAAACAAAAAACCAAACCATGGCCAGAACCATAGAAAATCACCAAGCCTGAGTTGAAAGCCTCACCGAGCCAGGCAGGCACTACAGGGGAGACAAAGAGAAATGAGCCATTTATCCCTGCTTCCTAGGAGCTTAGAGGCAAAGGGTTAGAACTTAAATAAATCTCTTCATTCTCTGCCTTAAATTGTTCAAAGGCTCTCCATCACCTTCCTGACTCAGTTCAACCCCCTTGGTGTGGCATTCAAGACCTTCTGTGATATGACTGCTCTGGCCTCCTCATCAGTGTCTTCCCCTTGCTTCAGCCAGTTGGCTCTACTATTGTGCCTCTGCTGGGCTGTGTTTCCAACACCTCAGTACCTGTGCACACAGCTGTCCCTCAGCCCGGAGCACCTCCCTTCCTGCTTCCATTCTGCCAGCCTGCTTCCTCTCTCCTCCCAGCCCAGAGCAGAGCCCTCTCTGTGGGTGTCCTCTGGGTGAGCCAGAGCTTCCCGTTTGGGTTCCTGCTCCCTGTCCCTCACTGCTGGGCCACTTGTTTGTCTTGGTTTTCATGCCCTGAGGTCAGAGGTCGTGTCTCAGGCATTCCGTTTCTCCGTGCTTGACCTATAGTTGCTGTTGCAATGTTGAGTGCATAAAAATAGGACAACAAGTCCAGGCAGAACATGAATGACTGAGGCCAAAAGAGGTTCTGCACTCGAAGGAAGGGGAACCACAGCCAGGGGGAACTAGGATATGCCCCCAGGCCAGGAAAGCCTTTGTGGCAGACCCAACAGCAATTCCTTCACTTTGTCCTTGTTCAGACCCCCGTGGGCATCAGACCTGACCCAGCCCAGCCCCAGGGTGAATTGTACAGGGGCAGGTTTAAGCATGGGCATGTGATGCCATTCTGGCCAATGAGACAAAAGGACAGGTTTCCTGGGAACTTCTGGGAGAGGTTTCCTTGTTCTTAAACTGAGACATGGGGAAGGAAGCTGGTCCACATCAAATCTAGGACCTTATTGTTACATGTGATGCCTGGACATGCAGCAGCTACCTGGGACCATGAGAGTCCTGCTTGGCTTATGGAATCTGACAGCATCATTATGACCTGAGTTTGCACCTAGACTTTGTCACCTGTACGCCCTTGAGAATAGGAAATCTGCTTTGATTCTCAGCCTGAGAGGAAAAGAGCAAGGTGGATAGAAGCATCGGCATGGGTGGTGCTGAAGTGCTGCTGTAGCAACGCACCCTGGTGCCACAGACCTCAGCTGTCCTCGTTGGTAACGCCACGTTGAGCTGGTTTTCTTTTACTTGCAACCCAAAGAATCCCAGTCATTACGGCTTTGAAAAATGGACTGGGTTCCCACAGGTGGCCATCAGGCATCTCAGACAGGCGCAGCGTGTGCAGTGGTGTGGGGCATGGGACATGGGGCAAGCTGCAAGTCTGGCTTAATGTAGCTTAATATAGGTGAGGGGAGGATTCTCACTCCAACATTCCAACTGCATTTTCTCCCTATTCTGTGAGATCTGTTTGGAACATGTGAGTTGTGTGCTTGTGCTTTGAGGTGACTTAATAAAGAACGAGCTTTAAAGAGGGGGAAAGAAAGGTCTAGGAAATAAACAGCACTGCACTCTCTGCCTTGGACAACAGAGCAACCGCCCTAATTTCTTTTTGTCAGAACAGAGATAATCCAATAATTAGGGCAGCAAATAGCATAACCCTGGCTAAAGCCGTAATGAACCATCTGGCTTGAATCATTTAGGCTTATTCTAGGGATCTGGTTGTCAGACACCAGAGCGGGGCACGGCCTGGGGATTGGGTGGAGGGTGGTCCCACCCCAGAACTTGTTTCCCTCACAGACAGGAACCAGGAGTTTTGTGCTCCTTGTCTGGATGCTTGCTCAGCCGCTGCTGGGATCCAAGCCTAGCGTGGGCCGCCCCTTGAAGGGGGCGAGGGGACCTAAGCTGGGCCTGAGTCTGCCTCGTGTAGCCTGGTGATATGGGTGTGCTCAGCTCACAGTTCAAGCTGTCAAAGCTGTGTCCAGGACTGTCTCATACTTCTGATCCCATGTGAGTCTATCTGCTGCTAGGACACGTGTGTACTCTGAGTACAGGGACCCAGCCCTGTTCCATTTGCCCCTCTCCCTGGCTGCTAGGACAGTGCTCTGTGAAGGACCGCTGAGATGATGGATTGGAGGTGGGGCTGCTGGCCTGAGTTTTGGACTTTCTGGTCCCCTCCTTGCCTTTGGGTTCAGGGACAACCAAAAGAAATGGCCAGATTCCCACATCTTGCCATAGGTCACCCAGAGGGTGCCTGAGGGTGGACTGAAGCTTAGGCAGAAACTGCTCTGCCCTGCTCACTCTTTTGGCATAGCAGCCAAGATGCTGGAAATGGGAACAACTTCGCATCCCCTTCTTCTGAGGGTGGCTTTGGATTTAGGGCAGCCAAAGGGGTGACTTGGGTCCCAGTCAGGGCCTGTCCAGAGGTGCAGTGAGAGGGTGAGCTTTGCACAGGGTGCCAGGAGCTGGGCGGGGGGAGGTAGATCCAGGGCACAGCCTTGCAGGCAACAAATTCTCCCGATGCAATTTCCCCAAGCTGGCAGGAAAGTGGAGGGACAGGGCCACTCCCCACCTCCTATGCATTGGGGCAGGGTCTCAATATGCCAGGCGTTGGCCAGAGGGCAGTGGTCCAGGCCTCAAGAAAGTGCAAAGTAGGCAGTTTCCCCACAGAGGTCCTGCCCTGACCCACCACTGCTAATGGGATTCCAAGGCAGGGCGATCAGGGGTCTGTGCCCCAGGGTGGCGCTGGTAACTCCCACCTTCAGCTTCCACAGGCACATTTTATGACCGGGGAAACTGCACGCCCCGAGCTTGGAGGCCCTGGGAGCGCACAAGCCAGGCGCAGCCCCCCTTGCTGCACAGGGGAGAGGGCGGTGGGCGCCCTGGCGAAGCCCGTGGGGGACCCCGCAAGGCCCACATGCAAGGCAGGGCTGGGGTTTGACGCTGGTTTTCCAAGTCTAAGTGACACGACGGGGGCCACAGCTGGGCACTGCCGGCCTTCCACGCAGCGCCCCCATCCCCACCCCCACCCCGCACAGATCGATTTCGCTCCGGACCGCAATCTCTTCTCGCCTCGGTCTCCCCGCCAGGCCCAGGTCGGGCGAGGCAGGGACCCTCAGGGACAGGAAAAGGCGCCAGGAGCGCCCGCCAGCCGGGCCTCGGCCCCGGGGATCCCGGCGCTTGCCTGCTCCCTGGGACTCGGGGCTCAGTCCGGGGAAGAGGGGTCGCGGACCGGGGGGCCCCTCCTGCACAGGGGAAGCGGGCGTAACAGGTGGGCGAAGGTCAGCGGCCCGGGCGAGCGCCGTGCGGGGTCCACGGACGCGGGAGGAGGAACCGCCAAGGTTTTTGCAGAGGACAAGCGGCCCCGCGGTCCTCCTGGTGCTCGGCCAGCGAAGCCGCCGCGCTCCGCGGGCCGCCGGGCCCACCCGGAAGGCCGGACCCGCCCCAGCCCCTTCCCCATCCCGCACCGGCCCCGACCCGCGGCCGCGGGGTCCGCCCGGAGCGGGCTCGCGGGGCGGGGAGCCACCGCGCGGCCGGCAGCAACTGGTGTCTCCCCGGGGCGCTGCTCCGCCCTTCCCGGGAACAAAAGCCGCCGCCCGCGCCGGAGCTCCGGGCAGGCAGGCCGAGAGGGGGCGCGGCGCGGCCATCGGGGAGCCCAGAAATGGGACACCCCAGGGGGCGCCCCCAAACTTCCCACCCCTGCGGTGCGGGTCGGGGGAGGTGTCGGGGCCGGTCTGCAGGGCGCTCGGCAGCGCACGGAGCAGGCACGGGAGCCCGAGCGGGCGGCGGGGGGGGGACGCCGAGGGAGCCCGAGGGCGGCGCGACGGGGACCCCAGCGCGGGAGGGGGCGAGAAGCCGGCGAGCTGCAAACTTACTGCAGTCGTCCGACTCGTAGCCGTCGGCGTCCGGCTCGTCCTCGGGCGGCTTGGCGGGCGGCCGCGCCGGGCTGGGGCCGGGGCTGGGGCCGGGGCTGGCGCCGTAGGCTCCGAAGAGCTGGTCCACATCCTCCTCGTCGTCGCGGGCGCCGTCGGAGGGGCTGCGGCGGCCCGCGCTGGCCTCGGCCGGGCGCGCGGGGGCGTCCGGGGGCGCAGAGGCGCGGGGCTCGGCGGCCGGGGGCAGGCCCCGCGGGAAGCGGGGGAAGTAGTCAGAGATCTGCTTGATGGGCCGGATGGGGCCGGGGCACACGTCGATGGCCATATGCTCCTGGATGCTGATGGTCGCCTTCTCCCCGCGCCGCCGGAGGGTCATGCAGGCAGCGCCGCCCCGCGCGGGCGCGGCCCGGCCCGGCGCGACCCCGGCCCGGGGGCGGCTCAGCAGGCCCAGCGGGACGAGGCGGGGGCTGCGGGCATCGCCGGCCGCGCCCCCGGACGGGCCTGACGCGGCTGCTGCCTGCTCGGCGGCGGCCGGCGCGAGGGAGTGCCAGGGGCCGGCAGGCAGGGGGCGGGCCCAGCCCGCGTCACCCGGTAGCAACCGAGCGGTGTGAGCGGGCGGGCGCCGAGCGGAGCGAGCGAGCGGCGCCACACTCACTCGCGCTCGCACCGGCGCGCACGCCGGCCCGGGACCCCGCGCGCACACACGCGAGCGGGCAGGGCCACCCGGGCGCCTTCCACTCACGCACACTCGCAGCACTAGCGAGGAGCCAGACGAGCAAGGACCTGCAGGACGCACACTCACACTCCCACGCGAGCTAGCAAGACACATCCCACTGTAGCCAATGGTGGGATAAGGGGCCCCAGGGTGTGATGGCCCAATGGAGAGCTGGAGAAGGGACACTTCAGCAGCCTGCAAACGCCCAGACACCCGTATTGCAGTAAGGAGTATTCTTTTTTCCTGATCTGCAGCCCTGGGTTTACTATGAGCCATCACAGTAAAAGCCAGGGGGTTATTATGAGGAACATGCTGGGCTCCTGTCACTCTCACAGGACACACACAGGTGTGCCAGGACACACCAACACACAAACGTATGCAGACATTTAGTGGAAGCGTCTGCTCACACCTGCGCTGGTCCAGGGTGCTGTGGCACAGTAAACCCTTACACACACACACACACACACACACACACACACACACACACACACACACCCTCTAACAGAACACACAAACACACACAAAGGTGATCAAGGATACCCATGCTCCTAAGCTCACCTAACAGGACCACAGACGCACAGCCACAGAAGTGATCAGGGGATCCTGGGCACAGTCCCCTCACACATGTGTCCCAGCCCCATCTAGCAGGGACAGACTGCTAGACACTACCAGGACATGTACACCCTCAACTGTACAAGGACACTGCTGGCACATTCCCTCTCAGGTCACATACAGACACACACACTCTCTGTAACCATGTCAGTCCCTCACTTGGTCAGTGAGTGGCTTGAAGGACCCATGGGGACAGGGTGGACAGAGGCTTGGTTAGGAGGGGGATGAGGGCAGGCAGGGCCTGGGCAGAGGAGCCTTCCCAGTGAATGAGGCTTGAGGCAGGGTGTTCCCTGCCCACCCACTCAGGCCTCTCACATGGCCAGGTAACTAGACAAATCCCAGACAGCCCAGCCCAGGCTGCTGTCTGGCTTTCCGGGAACAGTGCTCTGTTGGGAAAGGCTGCTGCTTGTACAGGTGTGCCCCTGGAAAGCCCTGGGCATGGATAGAATCTTGTTTACTCTCTGGTTTCCACGGACATGTCAGAGATGCTTATCTTCTTGGCTGGGTCCCTTCCATGAATCAAAATGAGGGGCCCCAAGCCTGTGTTGTCCCCCCACCATAACAGCTCTTGTCACTTCCGGCTGTATCGTTCTGGCAGGTCATGTGATCTCTCTGAACCTCAGTGTCTCCATCTGTGAAATGGAGCTAATGACAACTTCACAGCATTGTGGCGAGGCCCTGTCTAGCACAGAACATGACAGGTGAGAGGGGCTCGACGGGTGGGCTTTCTCTTCTCCTTCCCTTGGGAGACGAGACTCACTGGTGAGAAGCGATGGAGAACTATTTGTTGTTTTGTGGGAGGTTCTGAGCTGAGTGGTGGTGGTCACTATCCACCTTTGCAAATCAGGTCATCCTGTGCCAAGAATGTTCAGAGCTGCTATCCCATTGATTCCTCTCACTAGCCCATGATATGGGCAGGGCATACCGTTCCCGTTTTGCAGGTCAGGAAATTAAGTCTCAGACATAGGACTTGCCCAGGGTGACAGCTAGCTGGTGCCAGAACTGGGATTAGAACCTACGTGTTCTGACTTTTTTGATGCTTTCAGTCTCCCTTTCCCCATTTTTTCCTTTCCCACCCCTGCAGAGCTTGAAAGGCTCAGAGAAGAGCTGGAAACGAGGTGAAACCTTGTTCCTCAAAGCTCCTCCTAAGGCTTCTTGGACAGGGACAGCCCAAGCTGTGGGAGATGGGGAAAAGATAAGGGGACCAAGAGCCTCCAGGTTCACAGCAGGAATGAACTAGCCTGGGGGCTCCCTAAAGACAAATCTGAGATCCTGATGGGAGAAAAATTCAGCCTTCCAAGAGCCAAAGGCCAAAGGAAGGACAGAAGGCTTGGAAGGACAGTCTGACACAGTGGGGTTCTCACTTCCAGGAATGCTTAAGGGGATTAATCCTTAAATAGGCACAGAGTGACTTTTTCTGTGCCAGAGGTGGCTGCATCACAAAATGATTATGTAATGATACTGGTATTAAATTACAGACACTGAACCATCATTTTAATAATTCTTTTACTGAGGAACAAGAAAGTGTTGTCATCATCTTACAGATAGGGAAACTAAGGCACCAGGAAGTTAAGTTACTAGCAAGAGGAAGACTGGGGACAAGAGCCTGGATATCCTGACCCTTAACCCTGTGTTTTTTGAATGTCAAGATCCTATCCCTGTATTCAGTGGGGGTGGGGACAAAAGGAGGGGACTGACCTCTCCCTCCTGGCCTCTTGACATTCTGTGATCTGGCTCATAGTTCTTGGCCCTGCAGGATCTGGCTCTTGGGGAGGGTCTGGAAGAAGTGAGGTGGAGCCAGGGAACCTCAAGACACTGGAGAAACACATGGTGTGGTTGGGGCCACCCTCTGGCAGGTGGCAGAGTTGAGACCCACTTTGAGGTCTGAATTTGTCCAACTATGAGCCCGGCTGAGATGGAGTGGGAACCCAAAAGGCGAAGAGGTGGTATTATCTGGGCAGATGTCCAGTTCCTAGAAAGAGCATGGGTCAGGGAGTGAGACAGACTTGAATTCAAAAGTCAATGTCTACCTCCTCCTCCTGTCTGACTTTGGGCAAGTTGCTTAACTGAGGCCCCCAGTGTCACCTGTGAAATGGGGAGAATAGAAATGACCTTGAGAGAATTAAAGGTGAGGATGGGTATGATGTGCCTGGCAAAGTGCCCGGCATGCAGGAGGCACTCGGCAAACTGCAGTTCTCTTGCTCCTGCCTCCCCAGGGCAAATCGTCTTTGTGTGCCTTGTGCCTGCCTCAGTTTCTCTACTGGTGAAATGCAATAGGCTGCTCTCCCTGTCTGCTGCCAGGACCAGATGAGGTCACCAGGGAGGAAGCGTATTGAGAAGTGGAGTTCTTGCCAAGGCTGGGTGCTGCCTGGCATGTGTGGGGATCTTTAAGCAGATAGATGGGTCCAAACCTCATCAATCATGTTGCCTCCTGGTTCCCATGCTGGAGTGGGTGGCTGGCAGCCGGACGGGCCCTTGGCAAGGTTAGATGGGCAGAGTCTGCCCTTGGTCCCAGCCCCCAGGAGCCCTGTGCCCTCGCTTCTCCCCACTTGCTTTCCCAACAGGCTTCTGAGCTCTCCCCCAGCTCCCCACAGATCACAAAGGCCTCCGTGCAATGAGGTAGAAATGGGTTCTTCAAAGGATGATCCAGGCATCTGTACCACCGGAATGTCTATTAATAATGCAGATTCCAGGCCCTCACCTCAATACCCACTGACTCAGAACATATTTTTGTAGACTCAGGATGCGTCTTAACAAGCACCCCTGGATTATTTTTATGCATAATGAAGGCTGAGAATTTCTGGGTTAGAAGGTGCTAATGGTTTAATACACCGATTCTCAAACTGGCTGCATCTACACCGATCAGATGCGTAACACCTGCCCATCTATAATACCTCCCAATATTTAGCGATTCTTAACTGGAAACACGAGTGCACGACCCTGGGGGGGAGGGGGTTGGAATTTCTAGAGGGGTTTGGAAAAGCCACAATAGGGGGAGTCTGATCCACCCCTTTTTGGGTATTACGGCCTGTTTCCTGGCTGAGAATGGCCAGTTAACGCCTTTCCTTTGAGTTGGTGACATGTATTTTTGAGGAAATGACCTCTATGCAGCATTTGGCTGGATGTCCTAGGTTGGCATCTCTTGCAGGTGTCTGTGTGCCTGGGGAGAAAGGGCTCTCCCTGACCCTGGCCTAACATGTACCCCCAGTTTCCACCCTTCCCTGATTACTGGAAGAGCATTTGTGCTGTGCTGATAGAACCTTCTCTGTATTAATAGGAATTTTTAATTCAAAGGAGGGGCTGATGGAGGAATTCCACGCTCTGTTGCTGGGTGATGGAGAGGGATTCAAGGGATTTCTGTCCACTCATTTATTCATGAATCCACATTTCAAGAAATATTTATTGAGCACCTGCCCTGTAATAGGCCCCATGCTGCGTTCTGCAGGGGGACAGGTGATGAATGAAGCCCGGTTTTTCTTTAGATTTCTGATGACAGAAGGTGAACCAGGATGGGATATAGCGACCATCCCTCTGGGGTCCTCTGCCTCCTGAGCACACACCGTGGCTTGGCATGGGAAGCGTGGTGGCACGCCTACGCACACACGTCAGTTGAAGTGTTTGCAATACAGCGTGTGGCTGCTGAGAGGCCAATCTGATGTATTAAATGATATTAAAAATGCAGCTATTTCTGATAATTTATCATGCACATTTTTATAAACATATTACACTCATCACAGTGCATTTACAAGCACTAGGCCTACCAGTGGGGAAAAAGTTAACACTTACCTAATGATGTTGTCGTGCCGATGTCAAATGCTCTGGAGCTGCAGGGATGGGCAAAATGGTGCAAAGAGATGATTGTCTTCTTTTCCTCCTGGAATACCAGGTCACTGCCCAGGGGCTGGATGGAAGGATGAGTCTCTCTACCTCCACACCGGCCAAGGACTGGGCTGCTGGGGTGGAGAGAGACTGAGGTGAGAGGCTCATCTACCAGGAGGGACTTAGCCCAGGATCAGACTGCCTTTGGCAGGAGATCAGATGCCACAGAGGGATAATGCTGAATCCTCTGGGGAAGCTCCAGAAATGACCTCTGGGAGGAAAGGGACGTAGCCTGAGGCTTAGGTGAGCACAGATAAGCCCTGCCCCCCAGGCCTGGGGACTGCGGGGAGCCCAGGGTCTTGGTTTGAGTGGTTTTCAGGCCTGGGGTGAACATCACAGCGATATAAATGGATTGGAATGAGCAGGAACTCTAGCAATTTTGAGACCCAGGGCCACAAATATCCCCTTTAACAGCTTTGAATGAATGATGCAATTCAAAGGTATTAACAATGCTAGTGGTAGCTTCCAATTATAACTCGTTCCACTTTTGAAATTTATGAAGTATTTCATAAAAGAGGCCTGGAGTATAATGTAAAGAATGCCTGTACCCACCAGCTAGCTTAAAAATAAATCATTACACGTTTCTCAAAAAGCTAAACATAGAATTACCATATGATCCAGCAATTCCACTACTAGGTGTATACCCCGATTAATTGAAAGCAGGAACTCAGATATTGGCACACCAGTGTTCACAGCAGCATTAGTCACAGTAGCCAAAAGGTAGATACAACCCAACTGTCCATCGGCAGATGAAAGGATAAAAAAGGGGTTTTTATGAGGGTACTTCCAAAGGTTCATGGAAAAATGGAATTAAAAGGTAATATGGGGCTGGCTGGTTACTTCAGTTGGTTAGAGTGTGGTGCTGATAACACCAATGTCCAGGGTTTGATCCCTGTACTGGCCAGCCACACAAAAAAGCAATTAAAAATACAAAATTATATATAATTTCCATATGTTTTGTGAAATAACCCTTGTACATACAATGAATATTACCCAGCCATAACAATGAATGAAGTTCTGATATATGCTACAACCTGGATGAACCTTGAGAACACGTTAAGTGAAATAATCATACAAATGTATGATTCTACTAATATGAAATATCTAGAATAGGTACATATATACAGACAGAAAGTAGATTAGAGATTATCAGGGCTAGAGGGGAGGAGAGAATGGGGAATTATTGTTTAATGGGTACAGAGTTTCTGTTTGGGGTGATGAAAAAGTTTTGAAAATAGTGGTGATAGCTGGACAGTATTGTGAACGTAATTAATACCACCGAATTATACACTTAAAAATGCTTAAAGGGCCAAATTAATTTTATATATTGATTGCAATTAAAAAAGCATTACAAATGCATTTGAAATCCCCCCATGTGATATTCCTCCTCTGTCTCATTGTTTCCCCCAGAGACAAGCACTATCTTGAATTTTGTAATTATCATTCCATGCACTTATTTTTGCATTTACTACATATGTATGTGCCTATAAACAAGATATGGTATTGTTTTGTATGCTTTAAAACATTATATAAGTGGTATCATACTGTGCATATGCTCGTTCAACTCATTTTTTGACTTACCGTTGTTTGTGAGATTAATTCCTGCTGATGCGCGTAGCTATGATTTGTTTTCATTAATGCATACTATTCCACTATATGAACACACCACTATTTATTTCTCTTTTCTCTTATTTTTGGACATTTGGGTCGATTCCTATGCCTTGTTATTACCAACATGCTAGAAAGCTGTCCCTGTTTCCTGGCCCACAGAGGGGAAAGTTTCTTTAGAGTTTCCTGGACAGGAAATTGCCAAGTCAAAGGACCGTGTATCTTTAATTTGATCAGAAAGTGCCAAACTGTTCCCCAAGTTGGTTGTAACCATTTCCATTCCCACCAGCCATCTATGAGAGTGCCAGTTCCTCCTCATCCTCGTTGTATTTGTCCTAGTCTGATAGGTCTGCAAGGGTATCTCATTGTGTCTAATCTGCTCTCCTAGCTAACTAGCTACGATCTCATTTCTGCTGCTGAGGGTGAGCATCTGCTGTCAATAAATAAATGTAACAAATTAAAAATTAAAGAGTTTCTATCAGTAAAGGACAATGAAATATTACACAGCCATTAAAAAGGATGAGGCATCTCTGCATCTCTGTGTGTACTGATGTGGAAGATATATTGGTATTCTGATGCACAAAAGGTCTTTTCATCTCTCAGATTTATTGTTAAATAAAAAAGCAAGAGGCGTGAAATAGTGCATTCCCTTTGTGTATAAGTAAAAGGATACTTACACACACACACACACACACACACACACACACACACACACACACACACACACACACACACACACACACACACAAACAGAATAATTCTGAAAGAATAAATGGAAAACTAATAGCAAGTTCACCTGGGAAGGGAACTAGGGGACAGGGGAATTTTTCTGCTCTGTGAATTTTTTACCACATACATGTATTACCCATTAAAAAAAAAAAAAAGCACTAGGATAAGCAAATTCATAAAGACAGAAAGTAGAATAGAGGTTACCAGAGGCTTAGGGGTGGAAGATAGGGGGTATAGTTTAATGGGTGCAGAGTTTTTGTTTGGAATAATTAAAAAGTTCTGGAAATGGATGGTGGGATGGTTGCAGAACATTGTGATTGCACTTAATGCCACTGACTGTAAAATTAAAAGTGGTTAGAATAGGGCTGGCCAGTTGGCTCAGTTGGTTAAAGTGTGGTATTATTTCACCAAGGTTAAGGGTTTGGATCCCTGTACTGGCCAGCTGCAAAAAAAAAAAAAAAAAAAAAAAAAATTCAAATGGTAAATTTTATGTTATGTCTATGTTACCACAATGAAAAAGGTAGGGAAAAAAAAGCCCACAATAAAAAAGAATTTTTTAAATTGCACCACTTGAAAAATAATGCAATTATTTAAGTCTTTGTCACTCTCTGAATGTCTGGCCCCTGAGGCAAGTCTTAATCATGGTGCTCCGGGGGGGGTGGGGGGGTGGGGGGGGGTGGTGGGAGTTGGGAGTTAAGACACGGGGTCCCCAGGCAGGACTCTCCATGGGAGGGGAGCCGTGGGTTCTAGGGTCCTCCCATGAGACAGAGATGCCAGCTCCTGAGGCTCTGCCTTGGTTGAGCTCTGCCTACTTCCCACGATGGCCTCTGTCCACATGGATCTGGGGGCCTGGGTGTCCCATGCAGCTGTGAGCTTCCCCAGTGCCACACTTTCTTCCACCGCTGGACTCAGCCCTGGCCCCATGCCTTGGAGAACCCCCCTCTTTGTACACACCCCTCTGATAGCCTGACCCTCTTCCACCCCTGGTAGTGCAGTCCCCCCACATCCCTCTGAGGCTCTGCCCATCATGCAACATCCCTAATGCCTTTGCCCGCCAACACCGCAGCCCGGTGCTGGGCTGCCTCACTGATGGCTTCATTTCAGCTACCTTCTCCCATGGCCGCACCAGGGCCTGCCATCCCCTACAGCTATGCTACTTCCTGAATCACATCTGCAGCCCACGCTTGGGGTGCAGGTGGGGTGGGGGACCAGACACCAGAGAGGGAGCACCCAGTGCCCAGGGGTGAGCAGCTTCCTGCATGTCCCCTGCTGCCACTGACCCCTCAAGAAGCCAGTCCTCCGCCCCTTTCTCACCTTGCCCCACATCCTCTGCGGGTCCCAGGATCTGAGGAACAGTTTGAAAATCACTGGCCCCCAGGGAAAACCGAAAGCACAGCCAAGCCGGTGAGAACCCCCTAAACCGGCCCTCCCGAACCTCTACCGCTTGTGAACCAGCTTCTCAGCCAGACCCGCCCTACTATTTACCTTTTGTTTCTCTTTAAATTGACTTGCTTAAAAAATGCCGGAGATACCCAGGTTAGCTTTGCCTCAACAATAATATCTGTGATGGGAACTGATGAGCTGGTTATATTTCCTTATTGCACATTGAAGTAAACATGTCATTACTACAGTGAAGTATGTTGTGTTAAGTAAATGAAGTTAAGTCCCCCAAAGTCTCATAACTAGAAAGAAGCAGAGCCAACATCTGAGGCTAGGCAATCTGGCTCCAGAACCTACGCCCTAGACCATCACCAGCCCTGACCTGTTCGGCTCTGCCACCCCCAAGCTGTGACAATTACTTGTCCCCCTGCCCCACAACAGGCCAAGTTTGCCATATGCGTTTAGGCTGAAGATACCAAGCCTAGCTCTCTGCAGGTGTGTTGGGGAGCTTAGCTAAGGTTTGTTTGGCTGCAGGCCAGTCGTCCGCTCCCTTGCACTCACAGGACAATGACCTGGGGGTCCCACACTCCCTGCAAGGCCAGGCCCTAAAGGCTCACTCTCAGCCTTCCTCAGGGTCTCCCTCGGGTTAGCAGCACGGCAGCCGTGGCCTCTCCTGCCCCATCTGTGGGGTTCCTGACCCCTCTTCCTCCTTGAGGTCCTCCTTGTCAGCACAGGAGGCACAGCCTTAGCCTCAGTCCTGAAGGCTGAAGGCTGAGAAAGAGCCCAGCAAAGGGGGTGGATGGGGGAGGAAGGGGTCCAGGCAGAGGGAGCAGCACATGCCAAGGCCCAGCATGAGAACGAGTGTGATGTGTTTGCAGAGCTGCTTGCGGTTGTGCTGGGTGGGGGCTGTAGAGGGGGTTCTACAGGGGCAGAGGGTGGAGGCCTGATGCCCCCTGCTGAGCGTGTCCCTTGGCCTTGGCACACAGTCACCCTCCAATCACACTCCCCTGGGTGCTACTGACGCTGAGAGTGCTACCTGCCTTCAGAGTGTAGGGAGTGCTTTGCTCTGTCTGCATTTAGACTCAAAAACTCAGGAACGAAGGATCCTTACAGATCATCCAGCGCCACCCCCCCATCCCCCTCCACTGCACAGCCCAGAGCCCAAACACACCCATGGGCTTGGCTGCCTCTGCTCGTGCGTTCTGCCTGCTGGGTGGCCCCGCCCGCCCTTGACCGCCCAGCACATTCCTATGCTGTCCTCCACACCTTGCTCAGGTGTTGCTTCCTCCGTGAAGCCAACCCAGGCGGGCTCTCCCCACTGGTTCCCTGGCGTGGCTGTGTCTGCGCTGCCCTTATGGGGCTTACTGTACTTCGTGGGCATCATTCAAGTGTCCCTCTCCCCATAGTGTTGAATTTCTTTAGGACCTGGGGGGACATCTCCATCCTGTGGCCCTCGAGCTGTGGGGTCCAACTTGACTGCCTCAGAACCCCCTGGGAGAGTCCCAGCACCCACTGCCAGGGACCCCAGGCTTCAGGCCCAGATGTTGCCAGTGTTCTGAAGCTGGAGGTCCTGCAGGGCTTCCACAGCACAGCATATCACTGTGAACGTGGAAATCGAGGCCCAGAGAGGTGACCTGACCTGTCCAAGGTCACACAGTAACTGAGGTAGGGCCAGGACTCCAGCTCTGTGTCTTTCCCTGTCTGGGGGTTGGGGGGCAGCAAGGAGGGTGGTCCTACCCTCTCCTGTCATCTGGGATTCTTTGGGCGTGGCCTCTGGCTCAGGGCTTGAAGTTTACCCTGGTGAGGTCAACAGGGCGGTTGTTCCTGGGCTGCTCCCTTGGCCCCACCTGGGTTCTGGTAACGCTGGTGGTAACTGTACCTCAACCCCCTCCCACAGGGCCTTGGCAGAGGGTACTTAGTACTCAGATAGAATCCATTTCAGTTCTTCTGTCCCAGTTTCCCCTCTCTCATGCCTGCCCAGTCGCACAGCCCTAAGCCCAGCCTGTCTCAGGACACTTGCACTAGCCAGCTCACCCTCCTGGAATATCCTCTTACCACATCGTCTCAGAGGTGGCTCATTCTCTTTCAGGTCATCTCCTAGAGAGGCCTGACAACCCCTCTAATGCAGCTGGGCTCAGGTCCTGTTTGTTTACTGTCTGGGAGCTCTTTGGGGACAGAGACCCAGTATGGTCTCTGGCCCATGGCTGGTGAGCACTTCATTCACCGAGGTTGAAGACAGGGATCCAAGTGCCCAGGCAGCCATGGGGGAGACCACGGGACTCCAGGCAGGGCAGCTGGGGGGAAGGAGGCGGGGAAGGCTAGCAGAACCACACCAGCAGGTCCAGCCCAGCTCCTCCCTGCCTGTGCACGTTCCCGCTCGCACGCCAGGATGGTGGCCTTGGAGACAGCAGCATTTGGAGAGGGGGGTGTGAGTGGAGGGTCATCCATCAGCCAGAAAACATGGAGAGCCTGGTAAATCAGGAGGCTGGCTGAGGCCCCTTCTCCAAGTGTCTAGCCAGCACTCCGGCCCTTCTGGGAACCTGGTGGGCAGGCTGCCCCCAGGGGGCCTGCAGGCAGCAAAGCAGCCCCCGGGACCACCCTGGGTGAGGAGGGAGGGCCGAGCAGGGTTCCATGCCCACTGCCTGCCTTCCTTTCCCCAGGCCCTTCACTGCATTATCCCAAGGGCGGCTGATTACCTACCAGCCCTCACCTCCACCTGCAAGGCAGGCCATTGTTTCCTTTTAATTATTTTGAATTTTAATACACAAGAGTATAGAACATAACACAAACACCAAAACGAACATTTTCATCTTTTTTTAGAGAGATTTTTTTAACTTAAAAATTGTGAACTATAACATATAATATTGCATAAAACACAGATGCACAGTCAAATGAATTATGAAGAGTCATAAAGCAAACACTAGCACAATCACCACCCAAGTCATGAAATAGGAAGTTGCCACCCCCCCACCCCTGCCACCCACCCCTGGGGGTTCCCTCTCATTCACACTCCTGTACTCTGAATTTTACATGCCCTCTCCACCTAGCTTTCCCAGTCCTTTAAAAATATACACAGAATAAAACATTATGAATAAAAATTTCCCTTCTTGCTTCCCAGCCCCACCCCAGGGGGCAAACACAATTATGAAACTTGTATACATCATTCCAGGCTGCGTTTGATATTTTCACTACAGAGAAGTATTGTTTTATGTAATTTAAAGCTTATCATAAATGGCAGCAATACTGTATATATTATTCTCCAAGTTGCTTTTTCATTCAACTCTAAATGCTTCTTTAAAAACAGCTTTATTGAGGTATAATTTATACACCATAAAATTCAACCATTTCAAGTGCATAATTTAATGATTTTTAGTAAATTTAAAGAGTTGTGCAGCAGTCAGCACAATCCAATTTTAGAACATTGCCATCCCTCCTAAAAAGTCTAGATGCTTTTTCGTTTTCTCTTTTTTTCTAAATGTTTTTTGATAAACATTTAAATAACTGCCTCTTATAAAGCTCCTACTAGGTGGCAAGCCCTGTTCTAAGGGCATTAAATATGTCACTTCATTTGATCCACACAGCAAGTCCTAAAGGTGAGTTCACCTTAGAGTCATGACTAGGAGGCACAGAGAGGGTGAGAAACTGCCCAACTGTTTCAACCTACTAGAAACTGATGGGGCAGGCTGCGAACCCCACTGTCTGACCCTAGAGTCAGCTGCTTACCAGCCCCACTACACAGCCACTCTGAATCCATGCCTTTTTACTGCCACAGGGTATGTCAGGCAAATGTTTTTATGCCACAGATGGATGAAAAAGTGTGGCTGGGGGGGGTGTCACGTGACTTGCTCAGTATCACTGGGATGAGAAGTGGCAGAGTTGGGATTGGGAGCCAGGTCTGTGTGACCCCCAAGCTCGGCTGGCCCTTTGCTAGTCTCCTCTCCTGCCTTTCCTTTTTATTGCAGAAGAGGAAAAAAGGGAGAGGAGGAGGAGGATGTGTGGAAAGGGAGAGAGCGCGATGGCAGAATAAACTCTTAACTTCTTTTATGCTCATGCGTGTATTCACAAATACACACACACATACCCCATGTGTATACAAGACCACGTGTGCACACACTGTGCACACACCACACAAGTGCGCACCCACAGGTGCACACTCATACAGATGCACGCCTGCACAGGTGCACACATCCACACAGGCACATACCTGCAAAGGCACAGGTGCACACGCAGATGCACACGTGCATATGTAATGCACACGAGCACACGTGCACACACATGCACAGTGTACACATGCCCAGCTGTACACACACTCACCTGACCAGAGTCGGTGTTCAGAGGTCCTTGGTTGCTCCAGGTGAAGAGAATTCCAGCATGCGCGTGTGTGTCTGTGTGCTTGTGCACATGCATGCATGGGTGTCTGGATGTGTGTGCATGAGTTGGTGTTGATATGTATGTGTGTGTGTGTGGTGGAAGATGGGAGATGCTCAGCCTTTCAGGGTCCCCTGGTGGTCCCTCTGTTGGGGTCCAGGCCTGGGAAATGCTCTGTCAGGGGCAGGGCCCTTCCCTGAAGGTATCTCTCAGTTGGGGGGCTGGGCCTCCACACCCCACAAACCCCTCTTTTGCCCAGGTGCCTGCTGAAAGTCTTTGATAAATAAAGTTTCAGCACCTGGGAAATGGAGCTGGGTGCCTGGCCCCCACTGCTCTGAGTCTAATCCATGCCTCTCTCCTGGCTAGCCTGGATGCTTCTATCCCCAAAGATCATTCCTGTCCCTGGACTCATCTGAACCTACGCCGACCTGCAAGGGGCTGTAGGAGCCCATCTAGAAAGCAACAGCAAACACCGAGTGAGCACACATTGTGCACCACACACGTGGCCTCACCACAAGTCCCGAAGGTGGCCACAGCGACCACTGACATTTGGCAGATGGGAAAATGAAGCACAGAGTTCTTCTGCAGATCCTATGGCTCACAAGAGGCAGGCCCCACATCCAAACCCAGCCTGTGTGTCTGCACAACATGGGCTCTGCACAGCCTGGCAGGGAGGATACCCAGCCCAGCCCATGAAACAATGCAGTGGCCACCCCGAACCTGGAACCCGTGAATTCTGGCATCTGGCCGCCAGGTCACGGTCCTGCCCTGGTGGCTTGCAAAAGCTGATGACAAAATAGGAAAAGCAGATGACAATTAAATTCCCTTAATTTAAAAAAGATAGCCCTCTTCTCGAATTTTTTCCTCTTCTTTTTTGAAATGCGGGTGATCTTATACAACAGTTATGATTTTATATTCTGATTTGGCAAGATAAAAATGTGAGCAGCCACGTGCCAGCTCCCACATCAGGAGGATTTTTCTGATTTATGGACCCCCTCAAGTTTGAGCTTCTTGGGGTGCCCACTACTCAGTCCCCCTCACCCTATAATGGGGGTTCCTCTGTCTTTTGTATCTGTCCTCCCAGCTTCGTATTTGTAGTTGCCAAAGTAATCTAGTTGGGGAAATCCTATCCTGGGTGTTTGAAATCTTGCTGCTACCAGCTCAAACTCCGTATTGAGTTAACGACAAAATAGATGAACACTCTTTCTCTTATCCAGCAGTCAAACTTCAAGGCAACTTCAACCCTGGGAACTCAGCCAGTTCCTGGGAAGTGAAGGAATCAAAGGCCTCTAAACAGTAAAAATGTCTTTAGAACAGAGCTCAGCTCTGAGCCAGCTTTGGCCTTCCTGCAAATTAAGAACAATGATTTGGTAAGCTTGTTTATCTTCCCTCCACCAGCAGAACATTGTCTCCCCCGGGGCAGAGGGCAGCAGATTCCAGAGGAGGCTGGGAGGGCTGTGGGGGCTGGTGTCTCAGCAGGAGCAGTCAGGGGAGGCAGCAGCTCTGGTGCCCTGGGGTCGTTAGCGTGGGGGCAGAGGTCTCCCTCCTTCCCAGCACCCTGGGTCTCATCAAACAAAGTTTACAAGACACTTACATGTCAATCTGGAAAAATGGGTTGCTCCTAACACATCTTAGATTCCCATAGAACTGGCTAAAATGCAACTAGAAAACCCAAACAAAACCCAAACAGACAAGGGAAAGGATAAACTTCAGTTGTCTGGAAGCTTCAGAGAGAGTGGAGAGGGCCATAGGGCGAGTGCCTTGGCTGGGTGGAAGGTGGGGATCAGACTGGGCCCCCCAGAGTTGGCAGTGTTGTGCATGGGTGAGAGCTCACCTCTGGGAGCTGTCCCTCTGAGATGGAGCTGGTACTCCAGATGGTGCCAGGGTCCTGCATGCAATTGCTGTTCCCATCACCCCCTGCTGCAGCTTGCACCCAGAGCCTGGTGGTTATTCTGTGCCACCTCTCATCATGGGGAGTGGGCACAGATCGAGAGGGTGGGTGAGTCAGGCACCCACAATTACTGCCGCTCTGTTCTGAGCACGCCACAATATTTCATGTAACTGTCACTGCTGTTATCGCCAGGAGACAGTCTCAGAGAGGTTAAGTTACTTGCCAAAGGTCACACAGCCAGTTGGTGCCAGAGCTGGGAAGAAAACAGATTTGTCTGACTCTGGGGCCTCGGCTTTCTGCCCTTGACTCCCCAGCCTCTTCAGCCAGCTGGTGGCAGGTCCTGCTGCCCGGGGCCACTAGGAAGGGCATGCTTGCTTGGAGCCTGCTGTGTGCCAGCTTGGGATTGACCTCACACTGGCTTTCATACCTGGGGCTGCACTGACAGTGGCGATCAGAATGCTTTTATTTTTCTTTCTCCAGCTACCAGCTCTGACACCTCCAATTTTCACCACAATCACAGTGTTTTCGGAGTCAAGCAGGGTATAAAGAAAATCACTCTTCCCCTGGAATAATTTATTATCTTGTTATTTCCATTAGCTGACCCTGTGTGAGCCTATTCCGTGCTGAGCTGTTTGAATTCCCAGCTTGGAAATCCCCGGGCTGGCAAGCTTCCCGCCCTAGGAGCGGATGCAGGGGATGCAGGAGGTGTTGCTAGCAGGCCTGGGGGGTGAGTGGGACATGCCGCACAGTGGGGGGGGGGGGGGCTGAGGATAAAAACCAGGGGGCATTTTTGATCCTTCTGAGTCTAGAGGCGGGTGTGTAGTAGAGTTCCACAGGGCTCTGCTGGGCTGATGGGCTAATGGTGGGATGGGGGCGAGGGGAGGTGGTTGAGGGCTGTTGGGACCACAGCCAAGGGTCCAAGGAAGACAAAGCCATTGGCAGGAATGGGGGGGGGAGCTCCAGAAAGCTAGGGGACACCTAGACCAGGCCCTTGATCAGGGCACAGGTAGGGCTGTTGGGTTGAGGATGCTGATTTCAGTTTTCCATGAGCTGAGCGTCCTCAGGAGACCACTGACAAGTGCACAGCTTAAGAGCATGGGCCTGGGGCTTAAATCCTCGCTCTGCTGTTGACGAGCTGTGGTCTAGTGCAAGTTGCTGAACCTCTCCCACCCTCAGTTTCCTCCTCTGTGAAGTGGGGGTAATAATGCCCACTTCCCAGTCTTATGAAAATTAACTGAAGTCAAGTCATAAAGGCTCAATCTGGCCTCCTGCTGGGGTGCGGGTGACCCAGATGTCAGCTGGTCAGGGTGATTAACTCTCTCCAGTTTGCCTGGGAACTTTCCTGGTTTTAGCATTAAAAATCCCACATCCCAGGACACCCTTTAGTCCTGGGAAAT
The DNA here is from genome assembly GCF_027409185.1 of Cynocephalus volans. Lineage (NCBI taxonomy): Eukaryota > Metazoa > Chordata > Mammalia > Dermoptera > Cynocephalidae > Cynocephalus > Cynocephalus volans. The sequence continues at coordinate 28,522,486 of NC_084469.1, read as the reverse complement.
CTGAGCTGGTTAGTCACCCTGGCTGCAGTCTCTATGCTCCTCAGATGCAGGAAAGGTGCCTTCAAAGTCCACGCCTGTGTCCTGGGGCAGGCCAAAGCCCTTGCTAAGGTTTCTTCAAAATCCTGGAGCTCTTTGGCTCTGAGGTCTGCTTTAGCTCAGTTAATTCCTTGTTGGGGGGGGGATAGAAGTGTCCATATACACGTTTCTGAACCACAGATACTCGGATCTGACATTTAGCCCCCTTCTCCCCCAAATCCCTTTCCCTGAGTCATTTGGATGTGTGGGAGACATTGTGAACATTTAGGGTGGGATGAGGGGGCTTATATCACTTTAGTGAAAACAACATGAAAAGGAACATGCACACTTGTCTTTCAGCCACCCCTGTGGGGCTGCGTGGGGACCTGGGGACAGTGGAGGCTTCACGCGGCGAAGGGACCCCTGCCTCACCCCGTCTCTCTGACCACCGTTCTTTCCTCTAAATCCTGTTCATTTCTAAAGTCTCTTTTGTGCTTTTGTGGCCTTGGCCCCTGGTTGAAATGTACTCTCAGGATCACCCACACCAGCCTTCCAATTTTTTTTTTCCTAAATAAAGACAGTCCCCCCCACCCAAGAAGAATTGTGGGGGCAACTGTTTAGATAACAGCAGGCATGGTCCACATGAAACTATGCTGAATTATCTGTTCAGACTTGGAAGAACCCAAGAGTTGGGAAAGGCCACACTTGGGGTCTGTTCCAGGCTCTGCGGGTCACCCATCCTCAGCTCTTTCAAAGGGGGATGGTTCGGGGCTGGCTGGTTAGCTCAGTTGGTTAGAGCACGGCCTTATAACAAAGGGGGATGGTTCTGGGCCCCCAGTTCATAGCCAGGCTGATGTCTCTCATGGGTGTGGCTGGTTCAGCTCTCAGATTCTGCAGCTGGAGCTGCTGGGCTTGGGTGACGGCCTCTTCCCCAGTTTACAACTTTGAGGGGACTGGTGACCTCAAAGCCTGGGGGAGAGATGCTGCAAAGTCACAGACCTTCATGGCCAAGAGACTCTGGAGCACATCTGGTTCAAACTCTGGTTCAACCTGGTATTTAACAAGGAAACTGAGGCCCATGCTGGCCAGCCGGCCTGTTCTTACACTCTCTGGAGGCAGCAGAGTCAAGGACAGAGGTGTGATAGCATAGTTGAGTGATTTATTTTAAAATAGTTCTGTGCTAATGAGTTTGAGGGAATTCTGATCTGCATACATATTAAGGGCTGGCTAATTAACATGGGAAGTAAACCAGTTAATCCCCATCTGCAAAACCACTTCAGGGTTGCTTTATTAGCATAAGGAATGTTGCAGTGGCTTTGATGGTGGAATTTGTGGGGTTTAAGGTGGTGAGAAGGGGATATTGTGCAAACTCTGGTGGGGGGCTGAGGAGGCAGTCTCGGGGGCTTGTGGATCTAGGATCCTGACATAGCCCTCACGCCTTCCCAGCCCCACGGGAGCCCCTCAGCAGTGGCCCAGCCTGGAGGGTGAGCCAGGCTGGGTAGTAGGCTCTGACCTGGGCAGGGGTGGGCAGCCAGAGGACAGGCAGGCCAGATCTGTTACTTCCTCCCCCCCAAGGCAGCGGCTGCTTTGGGGCCTGGCAGCTTGGCCTGGTGCTCAGGCAAGACACTAACTGAAGCCCAAGAGACTGGGTCCTATGTACCTGACAGGGCCTGCTTCAAGATCAGCTCTTCCCTGGGATACGTTTAGCTGCTTTGAATTGAGTGAGCTCCAGGCTGGGGACCCCACAGCTTGTGGGAAGTATAGGGTCAGGCTCCTGATCTGTTGGTCTTTCCTTAAGAATGGAGAGCAAACAGGCCCTGCACCCGGGAGTGTTTCTATCTATCAGTCCACGCATCCATGCATCCATCCTCCCATTAAGACAGCAGTCTATCCTTCTGTTCATCCTCTCAGACGTCCTTTAGTATACCAGTCCACACAGAATATCTATCCACCTATCTCTTCATCCATCTGTCCAATGCTTCATCAGTTTGTCCATCCATCCATTCTTCCCTCCCCACAAACATCCTCCCATCCCCCCACTCATCCACCACCCATCCATCCATCCAACTATTGATCCAGTGTTATTTCCTGGTAGCGAACTAGGGACTCGGGGATGAATAGGACATGGCTTCTGCCTTCAAGGAGCGAGTGGGGGAGATGTGCTTTAGGCAATACACCTCATCTAGGAGCAGAGCCAGGAAGCATGTGTAGGGGACTGATCTGGGCAGGCATGTGCCTTGGGGCAGGGTTGACACCACCCAGATTTGGGTTCATTTTTCCACATTAAAGAGCCTGGGCGGAGGTGGGGAGATGGAGTCAGGAAGGAGGGGGGAGGGAGTGAGAGCCTTCACTTGTCAGTGGCTCAGCAGGTATAGTCAGACTTAAAATGTCCCCAAAGAGTGTCTGCTGAGAGGCAGGGGGTGAACACATTGAATTATTTCTCCAGTAATTGGCACTGAAGAAGCTGCAGATGTCCTGGGCCTGCATCAAAGGACTCAGAGATTTGGCTGTCTTGGCAAAAATGCGAGGGCAGTTTGTTGGGGGCTCCTGGGGCTCTCTCAGCCTCCCCACCATGCCTGCCTGCTCTCCTGGGTACAGAAGTGGTTGAACACCAAGCTCTCCCTAGCTTATGAACAAGATGGCCTGAGCGAAGCTCTGACTCTTTGCAGAGGCTTGTGCCAGCTGCTGAGGAAGGGAAAGGGATGAGAACACTGGGGCATCGAGGCCCTTCTCTGCAGGGGATGCCAGGATTTAGCCTTGGCAGGGGCTCTGCCAATGTTCTGTGCACAGGGCCTGGTGGCGTCCTCCCCGCCCACCCCAGTCTGGGCAAGGCCAGTGCCAAGTTTCCCTTTGATTTCATCCCTAGCCTTTGCAGAAGAGCCTTTGCTGGCACTCAGAGGATAAATTTGAACTGACTGGTCATACATATTTTGAATCTTTCCAGGTGTGTTTGTACTAGCACGTGCACAAGTGCGTGCATGTGTGTGGTGTCCACTTTCCCTGGCGAGATGCCTCTTTCACTGCAATTCTGGCTGACACCTGGGGCACCGCCCCAACAGCAGGGCCCTTCATCTGGTCACCGTAGGCTGGAGGCTTCTCCTCCCCGGCAGGCACAGTGCAGGGGCAGCTGCAGCCAGGGTGCAGGAACCAGCAGGCCGGGTTTCCAGTGCAGCCTCAGCCTCCTTCCTGATGGGGAGCCCAACTGAAGGGGAGGAAACTTATTTTTTCCTTCTATCTGTCTTAGGTTCCTTGGCTGGGCCCTTGTAACAAAAGACAGACTCACAAGAGAAAAACATATTTGTTTAATATCAGTTTTATGTGACATGGAGCCTGGGAGCCTTCATGAGCCAATGAGGACCTGAAGAAACAGTTAAACCCAAGTGTTTACACAGTAGGTTTGATGAGAATGGAAAATGGTAGAGAAATATGACAGGGCAAAGAGTGTAAGTGTGGTAAACTGAGGCAAATGTAGCAGAACCTGTGTCTTTGTGATAAGGGTGCTTTTTTCCTCTGAGTATAGGGAGGGCACCTCACATGCGGAGCTTTTGACTTGCTTCAGGAGAAGGTCAAAATGCCCTTCCTGCACATGCTGTTCCTCCAATTCTTTAAGTTTAAAATATTCAATATGCCAAGGTGCCATATTTTGGGGTAGCAGTCCTGAACCCCCCCATCACAATATAGAGGACAGGTCCAATGGCAGTGGAGGTGGGCTGGGTCCCATACAGCCCCCTGGAACTTCCCCCACACCTCCCCCACCCCAGGGAGTTGTGGGGACACAATTAGAAAACTCTCTACTTAGTCCAGTTCTGTCATCTCGCAGATGAGGAGTGACAAACACAGAGGGCTGGTGGCAGGGCCAAGATGAAGACCCGCATCCTGGACACCCAGGCAGGGGCTCTGGCCACCACTGCAGGCCGTCCCTCTGCAGAGAGATTAAGGACTCACCCCATCTTGCTTCGACTGTCGATAGGCCATAGTCACAGAGTCTGCACCCAGAAAGACACAGCCGGCCAGTCAGGACCAGCTACCTAAACTGCAGGCCCCAGAACAAAATGAACATGCAGGATCCTTTGTTCAAAATTATTTAGGATGTTGAGGCAGTGGTAGCAGAGTGTTCAGCTGAGCTCGGGGCCCGTGTGACGCACAGGTCGTGTGCCCACGCAGCCAGCACCATGGCCGGGAGGATTCCAGCCATTGTGGAGCTGCAGAGGCTCGCTGGGTGGCCACTCTTTCCCATGTCATGAGCCACAGCAGGGAGGAGGCTGCTGCTGAGGGCTCGTGAGGAGACTCAGGAGGACAGCATCATGCTTTAGAAGGAAAGGCAGACTCCTGTGCACTGTTGGCAGGAATGTAAAACGGGGCAACTGCTGTGGAAAACAGTATGGCAGTCCTCAAAAAATTAAACTGACAATTACCACATGATCCGGCCATGCCACTCCTGGGTATGTATCTAAAAGAACTGAAAGCACCTGCGTGCCCAGCCCGTTGGCCATGGACAGCAGACAGTGTCCAACATGGGGTGCCGTGTTCACGGCAGCATTTGTCATGACAGCCAAAAGGCAGAAGCAAGCCAAGTAGCCACTGACAGATGAACAAAACGTGACACAGCTATACAATGGCATATTATTCATCCTTGAAAAAGGAGTAGATTCTTTTTTTTTTTTTTGTCTTTTTCGTGACCGGCACTTAGCCAGTGAGTGCACCGGTCATTCCTATATAGGATCCGAACCCGCGGTGGGACCGTAGCTGCACTCCCAGAGCCATACTCTCCTGAGTGTGCCACGGGCTCGGCCCGAAATAGGGGTAAATTCTAATGCATGCTACGATATGGATGGACCTTGAGGACATTATGCTAAGCAAAGTAAGCCAGTCACAAAAAGATAAATATCGTATGATTCCACTTATATGAGGTACCTAGGCTAGTGAGAAAGAGACGGAAAGTAGAATGGTGGTTGCAGGGGCCGGGGGAGGAGAGAGGGGGAGTTACTGTTTGGTGGGTGCAGAGCTTCAGTCTGGGATGATGAACAGTTCTGGAAATGAACGGTGGTGACGGTCACGTAATGTTGTGAATGTACTTAATGCCACTGAACTGGACACTTAAACATGGTTAAGACGGTAGATTTTATGTTATGCATATCTTTCCACGATGTTAAAAAAAGGCAGGCAGGTGCCCTTTAGGAAGACGAGACAACTGTGGCGGCGTGTGAGAGGTGCTGGGGACCTGTGGCATTGCAGGGCCCCTCCTGGAGTTCAGGTGCCACGTTCTGCGGTCCGGCTCCCACAGCCCGCCCAGGGGTTGAGGGTCAGCCCAGAGACAGTCCCTGCGCTCCAAAGGCCCCGAGAGGCTACTTGGCTGATGGAAGCTCCCGGAAACCGTCTAAGCCATACCCACCCCTGCACCTGCCCATACGTGGCCTGAAAAGACAGCTGCTTCCCTGACCCCACCCGCGTCCCGGTGAAGGACGCACGTCAGCACCTGGGCGCTCAGCCCGGTGGCCACGGACAGCACACAATTTCCAACATGGGGACAAAATGTCTGTTCAGTGACCGAGCTCTTTACGCTCGTTTGTTACATTAGCAGTTGGAAAATACTCCAGTGGGCAAGGGGCTGACCTCCCCCGTTCACCGAGAAGTTTCCACGTGTGCTGCGGACACAGCCCGGCTGCCCTCGGCCCGCTTCCTCCGCCCTTGAATCCTGACCTGTTTCCACAAGCAAACTGCAGCCCCGCGCTGCAGCCTCAAGGGCAGCTGCCTACCCTGCCTCTCTGGGCCTCAGTTTCCTCCTTTGTAAAATGGGAGGTATAAGCACGTGACTCAGGTGGGCGACGATGTCCTACAGCTGGTAGCGGGTGACCGACTGGACACACGGTGCCATGGTGGTGGTGATCTTCCCCTCACAGCGCCGGGCCCCGTCTCTGCCTGCAGCCCAGGGCTGTGTTGTCTGCAAACAAAGCGCAGCGGGCGAGGCAGCGGGAGCGGCGCCGCCGCCTGAGCCTGTGCCGGGCCCCTCCCCGCGCCCGCCCGCCCGCCCGCCCGCAGCGTTCCTCCTCGCGCCCGCCCGCAGCGTTCCTCCCCGCGCCCGCCCGCAGCGTGGCGCCCCGCGCTCTGCAGAGCAGTTCGCGGGAGAGGCGGGAACGCGCAGGAACAGATAACGCAGGGAGCCTGCAGAGGCAACGCCGAGAGTGGCGTTTTCTCATTTGGCAAGGACGCCAGCCCCCACTTTTGGGGGCCTGCGGAGATGAATCTGCTGCGGATGCTCTTTGCTCCACGGCTGAGTGACGGCTCGGGGCAGCACATCCATCCTGAGGGTTCACCTGGATACTGAGGTTCACTCTCACAGCCTGGGGTGGGGTGGAGGGGATGCGTTTTCTCTGCCAGCCCGGCCCTCATCACCTGCCCCTCGCTCCCCTGCCAATGTCTGTGTCTTGTCCCCAGCTGGTGTGGGTTTGGGAATGGCAGCCTTAGAAAATGCGGGCCAACTGGTTCCACCACATCCGTGGTTCTCAAAGTGTGAGAACCCCACAGAGAGCCTCAGTATCTCCTGGGAACGTAAAATGCACGTTCCCAGCCCCGCCCCAGACCTCTGAACCAGAAACTCTGGGGTAGGGTCCAATGATCTGTGTTTTAACAAGTATTGATGCAGCAGGAGGAAAGGGCCATGACTGTGTTGTCCACTACTAATCCCCCCCACCTGTAACACTGCACCTGCGCCCAGCAGCTGCCCAGTAATGCTCGGTGGGTGGATGAATGCCCATGAGCATCATGATTCCAAAGCCGTAAGGGGAAGGGCATGGGCATTTACTGTGCCCCAGGCGCCGCACAGCCACTGATGACGTGCTCATGTCGTCTGAACAACTCCTGAGGCAGGTGCCGCATCTGAATGCTGCAGGAGAAATAACTGGTAGCTGGCATTGGCGTTGTGAGGGTCACAGCTCTACATGCGCGTTCTTGTTTTACAATTTTCACAATAATCCTATGAATGAAGTATTATGGCCTTTTTACAGACGAGAAAACTTAGGCTCAAGGAAGTAAGTTAGCCCTCCATATCCGCAGGTCTTGCATCCTCGGATCAACCAACCTCAGATGGAAAATATTAGGAAAAAACCCCAAAACAATAAAAACAATAATACAACAATAAAACTAATAGAAAAAATACAGTATAACAACTATTTACATAGCATTTACACTGTATTAAGTATTATAAGTACTAGGGATGATTTAAAATATAAGGAGAGACATGTGTAGGTTATATGCAAATCTATGCCATATTATATCAGGGCCTTGAGAACCCTCAAGCTTGGTATCAGCAGGGGGTCCTGAAGCCAATCCCCTGTGGATACTGAGGGACGACTGTACCCAAAATTTCAGGTACTAAGTAGTAGAGCTGGGATTTGAAACCAGTGTCCAAAGTTCATGAGCTTTCCACTTGCTGCCTCTTTCAGGGACTACTTGTGTTATCTGGTATTTGGGACAAATTGGGTCACATCTGATTTTTACACATCATAGGACATCTTCAACTCCCCCAACCCCCTGCCATGAAAGGCTCAGTTCCAAAAGTTAATTTTAAGTTCATTGCTTGGGACTGAGAAATCATTTTTGTAAAGAAAGGATTTCTTGGTTCCCAGACCAGCCCACAAAAACCCTTGACTCCCAAGGCAGTCCCCAGACCCCTTAAGAAGGGATCTGCAATCCATCTCTGCTGTAATGCTGAGACTTCCAGGATTACCTCGTGGTAAACAGTCTCTAAGAAATGCAATTAGAATTCACCCTGGGGGCTGCAGGGAGTGGGTCCCTCTCCTGGACTGCATCTGGCCCAGACATGGGGTTCTGGTGGGGACTGGATGTGGGGGCTCGTGCTATATCGGGTCTAAGAAGACACAGGCATGGGTAGAGCACCTGTAGCTTAGAACTGCTGGCAGAGGCAACAGCCATGTACAGGTCAGGTAAGTGGCTAGAGGGAGCTGTGGGGCAGCCCATGGGCTGTGTTTTCTCTGCTGGGCAGGTCATCAACTGCCTCCCCCCTCATTCACCTGCTACAGCCTCAGGCTCTCACTGATCCCACCCCATCCCTCATGGGTTTATCAGGAGTTTGATATGTATTCTTCCATTTAAAAATTTCATTGTTATGAACGCAATATAGTATATAGTTTAAAAAGGGCAACTGTCCTACAAAGTTTGTAGCATAAAACAGCAAGCCCTTGCCCACCTCAAGTCCATCTCTAGGCAATCCTTAGAACCCTTTTTGCTCTTTCATATGTGAATCACATGCTGATTCTATTTCTTAATTTTGCAATTTCATGTATCATTATATATCATAAAATCTAACTTAGCTCTCATATACAGTCTCCCCAACACACATGCTTCTTATATCTCCTTGCCCATCTCCTCTGTCTTCATGCTCCAGGCTGGGCTGGCTGTCCCTGACCTGTAACCCAACCACACAGCTTCACCATCAGTTTGGGGATTCTCTTTGCCTCTCTCGTGTGTTGGATCTCCAGTTTCCTGTGTCCCCTGTATTTTCTTTCTTGGTTTTCTCCCTTGTTTGGTTGGAGCACATCCTGCAGTAGCTGCCTAAGAAAGAGTGCATGGGAGATAAAATTTTTCAAGAACTGACATTTCTAGGGGCTGGCCAGTTAGCTCAGTTGGTTAGAGTGCAGTGTTATAACACCAAGGTCAAGGATTTGGATTCCCTTACCAGCCAGCCACCAAGAAAAAAGGAACACACTGAGTCCACTGAGATTTGGTCTGTGATGGAGTTTGGATGTGTTGTCCCCTCCCAAAACTCATGTGGAAATTTGATCCCCAGTGTGGCAGTGTTGGAAACTGATTGAGTCATGGAGGTGGATCCCTCATGACTGGATTAATGCTCTCCCTAGATGGGGGGAGTAATGAGTGAGTTCTTGCTCTATTAGTTCCCACGAGATCTGGTTCTTAGTAGACTCTGGTACCACCTCTCTCTCTCTTGTTTCCTCTCACCATGTGATCTGCTTGTACCTGCTGCTTTCCACCATGAGTAGAAGCAGCCTGAGGCCCGTGCCAGATGCAGCTGTCCCAGAATCGTAAGCGAAATAAGACTCTCTTCTTTATAAATCACCCAGTCTCAGGTATTTCTGTTATATAGCAATACAAAATGGACTGATACAGTCTGTATATGGAAGACTAGATTAGAAATCATTTCCCCTCAGAATTCAGAAGATACTGCTTCACTGTGCTCCGGCTTCAAATTTTGCTTTGAGAATTTCAATGCCATTTTAATTCCTGATCCTTTGTTTGTGACCTGCTTTTTTTTTCTCTCTTTGGACGGTTTTAGGATTTTTTTGTCTTTATCCTGATGTCTTATTTCATGATAAGAAAGTTTGGTATAGTTTCTCAAATGTCTTATTTGGAAAGATTTTAGACATATAAAATATAAATATAATACATAATAAATATATATTTAAATATGTAATATATATTATAAACTCATCTACTCATCACTAAGCTTAATAAAACATTACCAATTAGGTTGAAACCCCTCCTTAATTGCATCCCTCTTCTTCGCAATATGTATCCTGAATCTGTTGTTTATCCTTCCTATGCATTTCTTTATTCTTTCACTGCATAAAATATTTTTATATAAAATTTTTGCATGTTTGTAAAATCTCTATATAGAGGGTTGTCGTCGTATATTTATTTTGCTGCCATCTGTTTCCTTGCTCAGCAGTTTGTGAGATTCATCTATGCTACTAGGTGTTGCTAAAGTGCTCCTTGTGATGTCTGCAGTGGTCCCCACTGGCATGAGGTGTCATGTCCTGGCATGAGGTGTCATGTCCTGGCATGAGGTGTCATGTCACTGTGCTGGGCACTTGCCAGGCTCTTTCTCTATGGAAGCTCACTGCCTTCAGTCCTAGGAGATATTCGTGTACCATTTCATCAACAATTTTCTCTCCTCTGTTTTGTTTCTTGGTTTGAAATTCCTATCAGTTGGAAGTTGGACCTTCTGTATCAATCTTATCTTTTTATTGTCCAACGTTCTTGACCTTTTCCTCTTTTATATCTGTTTTCATGTTTTACTTTCTGGCAGATTTTCTCTCATCTTCCATCCCTTCTCATATATTTAATTTTTTCTGCTATCATATTTTTAATTTTCAAGAGCTTTAACGCTCTCTTTAAAAAAATAACGTTCTTTTCTTGTTTCATGGGTGCAGTATCTTCAGAGGATTTTCCTCTGACTCCTTTTTTCTGTGTATCAGAGTCTGTATTTTCAGGTATTGGATTTTGTCGAGTGTTGGGTGCCCTTGGTGGTCCCCACTGAGTGAAACAAAGCTGACAGGCAGCTCTGTCAGTCGGGCAGGGCTTGTGGACTGGGTCACCACACGGTGACCGGACGGAGACCTGCTGTGTGGGGAATCCCCAGTGTCAGGATCTGTTGATCGGTTCTCTGATCAGTTTCCCTTCCTTGGGGGTGGGTAGATGGGGGATAATAGGTCTGGCTGTTAGCAGGTGAAGGGGGCTGAGGGTTTTCCCATTAACCATCCCCAATTTCAGTAAGGCACCTCACCCCAGACTTTGGTTGGGCTTGGGGTCCCCGATCCAGAATCTTTCTAGTTCAACCTTGGCCAACAGTCAACCTGTCTTCTACCAGGGTCAGGGAAGGGAAGTCACCAGGCCACGTCGGCCAGGAGAGGGGACCTGGAAGACTAACCACTTCTTTCAAACAATACTATTTTCAGACCCATCCTGAACTTCCACCTTAGGGACACCCAGTCCCTCCAAGTTCTGAGCATTTGGGGGATTCTGCAGAGCAAATGGGCTTCTTCTTGGTTGGCTTCTTCCCTTGCAGACAGTTTGGGGAGTGGGGGACGCTGACACGACACAAATTGTACTGGTCCATCTTCAAAGGTTTGCAGACGTCTCTCATCACCTGCCACCTTCTCTCCTGTTCTTTTTGTCTTTGTGGTTTATGCCATTTTCATTCCTTTATGACATTTTAATGGGGTTCTGGGGGACAGAGGAAAATACGAATGTGTTCAGTCTAACATGTAACCTGAAGTCACTGTTCATTTGAAAAGCATTTTTATAAATGTACATATAAGTTTGTATAACTCATTTTGATTTGTGTGTATACTTACACATTTCTTTTCTTTTTCTTTTTCTTTTTTTTACATAGATGGCCTTGTTTTTTCCATTCAACATTAGGTTTGTGAGCTCTATTAACACACATAGATCTAGCTCATTCCTTTTACTGTGGCTTAGGAAATATTCCAGCAAATCAATGTACCACATTTTTTTCTATCCATTTTTCTATGGATGCAGCTCAGAAACACGGGCGATTGTGGTCTTTTGATCAACACAGTGGCTCAATGCAAATTCTAATCTTTATTGTTTTACTTCTGAAGCATAACGTGTCACAGGGAAACAGTGAGGTTTTTTTACCATCTGCCAGCGGCAAGGGCAACGGAGCTAACGGTGGGCCTGGGAACTCCTGACTTGGAGAGAAAAAGGCCCTTGGAGAACTGGGTAGGGGGTAGAGGTGGGGAGAGGCAAGACAGATGGGAGGGTGTGGATACCAACACACACAAACACATGTTCTCTCTCTTCAGGGAAGGATTTTCCAGAAGGATTTGCCCGCACTTTGAATTAAATATTTTTTATGCCAAACCAAACCTACTGAAGAAAAGTGAATTAATGGCTTAGGGGAGCCCTGGCTGGGGACTCAGACGAAGGCTGCTACCAGAACCATTCCCAGCTCCTCAAGCTGAATGGAGGCTGAGCAAAAACTGGGGAGGCCAATGGAGGGATTCAAAGAGACCTAACACAGAGCCAGGCTTCATGCGTGGCTCCTGGGCTAGTCCCGAGGGAGGGGGGACAATGCTCCTTCTGGCCCTGGGGCTGCAGGGAGAGGGAACCGGTGGGCAGACCTCTCATCCCACCTGCTCTTGGTTCCAACACTTGCCTCAAGGAGCCAAGCTCAGCTTTGAAGGGTAGAGCTCAGGGTTATGTTTCTTGTCATTAATACAAATATGGAGAAAGCCCTGCTTGGGGCCCCTCTGAAATCGCAGTGCATATGGGAAGGCCCCCACACGATGGGTCTGAAGGCCCTTCCAGCCCAATCCAAGACACAAGCAAACAAACACAGGGTAGACTGGCGGTGGCGGCAGGGGAGGACAATAAATAAAGGTCAGTGGCCGAGTGGAGTGGTTGGAGGGGCGAGTGGTGGGTGAGGAGGACTCTCAGGAGAGAAGGGGTGCAGGAAGGCACTGGGTGGGGGCAGCAGACTCAGATCCCCAAACACTGGTTGGTTGAGTCAGTGGTCACGGCCAACAGGGTGACCGAGACTGGTCAGGAAGGAGCCAGGAGGGGTCTGGCTCCAGCTTTCTCTTGCTCTCAGAATCTTCCACTGGAAAGTCTGCTCCATGCACCGAACAAGCCTCAGCCCAGGGTGGGCTGCGGGGACCCTCAGAGGCCATGTCAGCAGCGGGGACTTGCCCAGGTGTGTCTTTTGCCTATGGAGGAAACAGAAAAAAGGCCACCAAATGGTGAGCAGAGGTGGATTCCCTCCTCAGTACAGCCTGAACTTTGGGAATGAAATGGAGGTGATGGCAGGGAAGGGGGGCTCCTTGCTGGAAACTGCCTCCACACCCGAGGTTGCTGTCCCATCTGAAAGGAACTAGGGGTCTGCCCCAAAGGGCTGGGCCCAGTGCCCTGGGCAGGGGGAGCCTGCGCACTAGGCCCAGCTGTGTGATGACAGGCGAGTCACTACCCTGTGTGCTTCAGTCTGCCTCGTAACCTGGGTAATCAGCAGTGACCTTAAGATGCTGGGAGGAGCAAATAGACAAGGGAATAGAAGATTCTCCTGCTGGCCAGTCCTTTCCAAGTTGTTTCTTAAGCTCTAGAACCCTTTCTATTCACTGGGTCACAGGCCTCCCCCACTCATGACTGGACATTTCCTGAGGACCTACTCAGGGTAGGCAGCCCACATGGATGCTGGATCTCTCCTTCCCTGCAACCCGGGAGGGACACTTTAGCTGTAACGGAACTGGGCACAGAGAGATCAAATATTAGAGTAAACCAAATCAAATTGCTGATATCTCATATGGTTCAACCTGATGGTTTGCCCAAGATCACGTGACTGTGGGTGGGAGGGCTGGGACCAGAACTCGGGCCTTCCTGACTCCAAAATGCCCTCTGTGGATGACTTCAGGAGGAGAGAGGAAAGAGACAGGGTCCAATCCATGGCCATAGATGCCTCCCACTCTCTGGTGACCTGCCCACCTCTGCCTCCCTCCCGGATGCCTGTGGCTTCTGGGGAACCATCAAGTGGGGGAGAGGAGGGGGAGGGGTTCCTGGGGTGGCTGCTGGGTGTCCTCCCCACCCTGAGGTGGGAGGTCAGCTGCTGCTCTGATGCACACGGGTACCTGCGAGTCCTCTGGCCAGGGAGGAGCCTGGGCCAGCTGGGGCTTCTTTCTTGAGGGAGGCTGGGGGGTGATTCTTGCCTAAGTGTGAGACCACCCCATCACATATAATCCGGGGCTGGCCAGGGCTGGGGACAGCGTGCGTGGGGCAGGGTGGGAGCCCTGGATTCTTCCCCTTGCCCTCTCTGTGCCTAGTTTCCACACCTATTAAATGGGGACAATAAGCCTCCCAGCTACTCTGCCAACAGAGTGAAAGTTGACCTTGGAGGTGCTGGGGCAGGCTGGGCTTCTCGTCCCCTGACTCCACTGGTTCTGGAATCTCCCTCCTATGATTCGGGCCAGCTGCAGGCTGAGCTGCTTTGGGTGGGGTGGTTTGGCTTCCTCAGCTACGCAGCAGGTGTCTAGAGGGCAAGGATCAACCCCGCTGCTCCCAGCGGGAGTTCCTACGACCACTGCGGAGGGGGTGGCATGCTCCGACAGGTTCTCTGCTCTATAAAGCAGGGGATGGTAATAACCACTGCCGTAATTACTGGGCATGCGTGGGGACGGCTGCCATTTAAGGGTACTTTAAAAAGTTCATGGAAAGATTCATATTCTTTTAAAATTTTATTTTACCATGAACTTTTTGAAATACCCTCGTATTATTTTGGGACCTTCTCTCTGTTCGTTGCAAGCAGGGATGGGGTCTGGCTCACCTCTGTTCCCCAGCGCCTGGCATAGCACTCAGTAAATATGGAGAAATGAAACCAGGCTCCAGTTCTGGAGGCAGGAGGGGGGGGAGGGGGAGGGTCTTGGGGAGGGGAGCAGGAGATGGAGAGAAGGCAGGTGCGAGAAGCAGCAGCTTGGTACTCACCAGGGCTCTTGGGGTCAGGCCGGGGTGGGGTGCCCCCCTGAGGGTCTGCAGAGCCTGGTCCACTCTCGCTGGCCAGGCTGCTCTGGCTCCCTGAGAGGTGGCTAGGTGGGCGAGTGAGCCCCATCCTGGGGGACTCCATGCTGCCACCTACAAGACACCACGTGCGGGATGGAATAGCTCCAGCTGGACATCTGGATCTCAAACTGAGACAGGGATGACCTCAGCCCAACAAGGAGCTGATTAAAAATCTTCTCCTTTGGAATTGTAGTGAGCATCGGTAGGACTGTCTGCCCAGCAGCCCCCTATCCTGGGAACTGCCCCCCATCCAGGGCTGCCACAGTCCAGTGTGACCCCATCCTCTGGCCACTGCTGATTGGTCCGAGATAGGTCAAAGCAACAGAATGGGCCCTCAGGTCATTTCACTACGTAACAAGTCACCAACATGACAATCCGCAATTATTAGGAGTTTTTCCTGCCTTCATAGAATAAGGGTATGGGGGGGGGAAGGGTGTATATTTCAGTTAACCCAAAGAGAGAGAGAGAGAGAGAGAGATTAATTGCTGCCTTTACTTACTAAAAAATGCTCACTCAAATGTGATTTTTAGTCCTTGCTTGGCCGAGAGAGCAGATGTGGAGCCTATGATACTTCGCCCAGTCTCTTCCTCTCTCCTAGTCCTACTGGGTCACATCTGAGAGTGAGTATGAGGGAGGGGACAGGAGCTGTTGTGGTGGGGAGGAGGGAATGCAGAACCTGCCCTGGAAACCAAGGCTGGCAGGTGCATTTCCTTTAGATTTTTCTAACATAGAAACTTTGGCCTAAAGGAGCCTAAGAGGTCACCTAGTGCAGGGACAGTTTTCATCTGTGTCATCTCTGCCTACTGATACTGACCACTTGGAAAACCACACTGGAGAGGATTCTGAAGCCACATCAGGGCTCGGTGGGAAAGAGTATCATGATCAACTATTAATGTCTGCTGTGGGCACAGGAGAGGGGAGGGGTGGTACATGTGCCAGGATTTGCCATCTCTGATCTAGCCCAAACTTCCATTCCCAGCAGGAATTCCTTCCATATCGGCTCTGGCGGGAGATTATCCATTCTGGACCCTAGGAGCACCCCAAGGCATTTCATCCCAATTGGGGGCAGTTATTATAAAGCTCTTTCTTCTTATGCACTAAAATCAGCCTGGTGAGCCTTCTTTCAAAGATTCCAGTTCTAACCTCTGGAGTAACTCTGAATGAAGCTGGTTCTCTTTCTGGAACCCTCCATGTCTTTAAAGGAACGGCAAGTGCCTCTTCTTTCCATTCCCAGGACTTCTCTGCTCCAGCCTCAATGCCCCAGTTAACTGTCTTTCACACAACAGGGTCACAGAAGTGAGCTCAGAGATGTCAAAGTCAGAAGGAACTCTGAAGACTACTTGCTCCTCAGTTGTGCTAAAGAGACAGAAATGCAGGCCAGGGAGGTCATGGCATGTACTGGGGATCCCACAGCAGTTTCAGGGCTTAACTGAACTAGCTCATGGAACTTTGTACTTGATTTTCACAGCTCTCACCATCCATGAAACATCTCAGCTGGGAATGCTCACAGATGAGTTTGGGAGGAGTCCTGGATGTGCAGTGGGCAGTGCAGGGAGGCCTTGCTGGCCTCCTTCCCACTCCTGCACGTACAGATGAGCCTTGCTTCATGCCCTGCTCTTCAGTGGTGCTAAGACTTTAGCTCCCAGTCGTCCCACCCCCCAGGCACACATCCCCTCCCTGATCTAGAACAACTCCTTAGTCACTGCTGGGAAGCAGCAGCCCAAGGCAGCAGCAAAGGCACTCTGCACCTGGAGCTTCAGAAACCAGCAGTGTTACTTCCCACACTTACATGGTTTGTCATCTTTTGGGTCCCTGACCACAGTGGGTGGGAGTCTGTCTTCTAGGCTGGAGGAACTGAGATCCGAGTCACTGTCACTGTCGCTGGAAACCACTGGAAAAGACAGAAACCCACACAGGAGGTCAGTCCTACTGGCCACTGCCAGCAGGCATCTTGGACAGAGGGCACCAGGGCAGGCCTTCTTCCAGCAGCGACAAAGTGGTGCAGAACCTCAGTGGGCCCTTTTGTTTGGGGCATAAAAAACATGGCCCAAGGACAGGGAGGGGACTCCTTTCTGCCAGTCAAAGAGGTGAATCCTGGTGAGAGGGGGCTGGAACTTGGGCCCAGCATGACCAGCACCCAACCGTGGCCAGAACCGTCTTGCTCTGGTAGTTGCTGATTATCCCCTCTGTGCAGGCACAAGGGCTCTGAGTCCTCTGTCTGGCAAGCCCTGAGGGCAAAGATTCTGCAGTAATGAGAATGACAGCCAAGGCTGCCCCTTGCAGGGCACTCCAGGCACTTTACATATGCAAATTCACTGGAGCGTCAGAACCACCAGTGAGATAGGAAACCCTCATTGTTTCACAGGGGAGGAAACAAGGCGCTTGCCCAGGGTAGCGAGTAGAGAGGCCGGATCCTAACCCTGACAGGCTGGCTCTAGGCTTGTGCTCATGACCACTCTGACTCCACTGGAGGAACTGAACTGAGGGCCAGCAGGCCTGGGTTCTCATCCCAGTCCACCCAGTAACTCCCAGTGGGGTCTCGTGAGTGCCGAAGGGAGCCAGGCTGAGGGGATCCCAGGAAGGGAGACGGAGGGGCTCTAACATGGAACATCCATCGTAGGAGAAACTCTCTTTTCTGATCTAAGTGGGACTGTATTTGGCTGGTTCATCAACAGTGGGAATCATAATACAGGATATATTTGTCCTTTAAACATTCTATTTTAATTTTAAGCATAAAAATGTACATCCATTCGCCAATCTTTTGATGTAGGGCTCGGGTGCTTCCCGGAGGTGGGGCCCACATGGTCTTTCATGTATAAATCGTATCCATATTGCCTTGTCTTTAGTTTCAGTTTAACTTGGAGCAGGAGCTTAAAGACACCGGCAAAGCAAAAAGAGTGCAGAATCCGTCTGTACGTTTCCATTTCTTCCCTGTTTTTTTTTACAGCTGTCCTGTTCATATCTCACTCAATAGATTTTTTAAGCAAGTTGCTTCTATCAAGACTTCCCAAAATCTTGGTTTTAATGAAACAACTGTCTAATTTCTGACTCTTTTCATTTATTTACGTAACACTGAATTATGTGATATAATTATAATAACAAGAACAACTACACAGAATGGTTTGGGATCAGAGGTAACAGCTCTCGCAGGTGACTAACTCAGCGGATGGAGTCAGAGGCACCTGTTGGGGTGTTTGACTTGGGGACTGTAAAATGCTGGTTATGGTGGGAAGTTAGGATGGGTTGAGCTCTTATGCCAGAAGCTATGCTGGGCACTTACCTTTCTCAATCCACTGAGCAACGCTGAGCCATAGGTGCCCATTTGGTGGGAGATGAGATTGGGAACAAAATTGATCTATACCAAGGGTGGCTAATAGGTTTCATCTGATCCAACAGCCTTTCCTGGAGCAGCATGTAGAGAAGAATTCTGAGACCGCATTAAAGCTCAGCAGGAGGAAATATTTGGTCAGTTAGGGAAACCTGCTATGGGTACAGGAGGGGGAAATGGTAGCTTCTATCCAGATCCGGAGCCTTCTGCAAAGTCTTCATGCTCTCAGCTAAGCAACTCACAGGTCACAGAACCAAGAAACCAGAGGGGTGGCACTGGCCATTTCAGTTCTAAGAGATTCTCAGCGCTGTGCTTCCATGGCAGAGTGACTGGCACACAGTAGGTGCTTCATGAAGGTCTGATGACTAGGTGACTCTTGCTTCTTTTGTCCTCACGTCCTGCCAATTTCATCACCTAAATGGTTCTTGAATCAGTCACCACCTCCCCATCGACCGTGGCATCACTCAGCTCCGGTATGTTACCTCCTCCAGCCCGGACTCCAGTGACAATGTCCCAGATGGGCCCTGCCTGCAGTACTTCCCTGCCTGTTCTCCTGCACAGCCAGGGATGCACCAGTGAAAACAAACATCCCAGCTTCACCCTCTTTATTGTCTCCCCATAACCTCCCAGGACCAAGCCTAGGTTTCTGACCTTTGCCTGCTTCTCTAGCTCCAGCCCACACCACCTGCACTCCCACCCCTGGCTCCTCCAGCCCTGCACAGCTCCTGCCAAACTGCAGGCCATCACCTCTCACTGTGACTTGCTTCTCTCTGCCAGAGTGCCCTGCCCACCCCTCTTCTCCTGGCTCAGTTCAGGCACCACCTCCTCCAGGAAGCCTTCCCATCCTCCGTGCCCTGGCTGCTGGAACGCCCGTGCATAGCTACCACTGCACCGACCTCTTTCTGCTCAGTGTCTGTGTCTGTTTCCCTCACCAGACCACGAAGCTCCTTGAGGGCAGGGACCAAATTGCACCCACAAATGAGGCTCGTGTGGATCTCCTTTCTGTTGACCTGACCTCCAGAGGTGGGCAAGAGTGACGACTGCATGACTATCCCTGGCTTTTCCTTCCTTCACCTGCTCAAGATTCTTCCTTTTTGCACTCTGGTTCTTTCCCTCCCTGCCTGCCAGGAAGAGTTCTGCTTTGGCTTTGGGCTTTTGTGATGTAGGATCAAGAGGAGCCAGGGATGGAGAGCGGTGGTGGCCCATATGCCCCCTTCACAGTAATTGAGAAATGCAAGTCAAAACCTGACTTATTTTGCAATTGCTTTGCAGGTCCTGGACTGAACTGCTTCTATCATGAATCCACTGAGACCAGACTGAGCATTTACATAGTTTTGACTCATAACTGACTAAACACCAACCCCATGGGTCCCCAGACAAAGAGGGTGGGAGGAGGTGGGCAGGAGGCAGAGATTCTTGTTAGACACCTGGAGTGAGTAGCTCCCCAGACCTCTCTTGGGGCAGCTGCAAAGGAATCAGGGAGGATCCTGGCCAATCCTCCCCAAGAGGGGAGCAGGGGGCGAGTCCAGCAGCCAGGCCACTGTAATGCCAAGCAGTGGGACAGTCCCTGCGGGGAGCGTGGTGACTGACCTCCACGTTGGTTTCCCCAGCTCTCTGCAGAGATATTCACAGATGATCTATTCATTCCCCCCCATGGCTGATATGCAGGATCTGTGTAATTTGGGGTTGGGGGGCATGGGGCTTGGTGGTGCCAAGTAAGGCCTGGATCCTTTGGTGCTAATGGAAGACACCAAAGGGCGCGGAAGGAGACAATGGGATAAGATGTCCCAGGACTCAGGTCCTGGTGCAAGCTCATTTATCCCTCTCTTCCCTGTTCTGTCTCTATCATATATGGTCACAGAGTCGGGCTGGGAGCAGGCTAAGATTGCAAAAAGACTGTGCCATGCCATATTGGGAGAACAGTGTTTGTTGTGAGTGGTTCGTCGTGTCTTAAACGGCAACGCTGGAGGCGGGTCAGGGTGCCACACGGCCTTGTCCCCATGCAGTGCCTGTGTTGCACAAGGGTCAAGAAACAACAGAAAACCTCCCCAAGTTACAGTCAGTTGGCTTGTTCTTTGTCTCCTTTTATAGACTGCAAAGGGCCACAGCCATGGAAATGGAGGAACAGCCTCAGATGACAAGTGAGCTCACAAAGGTGTCACTGAGCAGAGAGCAGCCCATCGACAAGAAAGACTCATTTCTCTCAGATGCTCCCTCCCTGCTGCAGCGTCTCTGCTCATTGTATCTGGGCTTTCAAGCGGGGGCCAGGCCTCGGCTTAGAGGTCTTTGTGGTGCAGACCCAAATCCCACTCCTAATCCCTTCTAATAAACCTCACTCAAAAGAAGCAAACCAAAGGAAGTCGGCAGTGTCCGTGCCGGGCCTTGGCAATTACTGCCGGTGGGGAAGAGACACCGAGAAGACCCTGCTGAGAGGGCCCTGGCCCAGCGCAGATGCCATTTACCCAAATAATCACACTTCCTCCAGCTCCAAAGGGAGAGCCTTTTTTTCTCTCTCTCCCCTGAAATGTCACCATAAAACCCAAACCTTGCCTAATTTGCCATTCGATTGCTGCTGCCACCTTTCTCCCTGCACAGCAGCTGTGATCGTACATCTTTCAGGTCTATTAACAAAGCTTTTAGGCTCATAAATCTTTTGGCTCTTGCTCTTCCATCCTCAACAAAAACACTGTGTGTGTCTGAAGGCTGATGTTTTTTCGTTTCCTTCAATTCCCCAAGGCTGAGTCTGGGACAGCGTGGTGATGAGAACTTGTATGCTGCCCACGCCTGATTTTTCAGACTGAAGATGGGAAAACACTGGGGAGGAGACTGTCCCAATTGCCTCCTGGAGAAGGAAGGATCATCAAATGGAGTCACCTGGGCTCCACTGGGAGGCAGGTAGGAGGGGGGATCTCCTCTCCTGGCCTCCCTCCACAGAGGCCTGAGCTCCTGGACCACTTGCCAGGGGACCTGGTGTCCCTGAGATTTCCCCGACATGCCCCAGAAGGGCTGCCTGGCTCATCCTCGGCAGTGGACATCTCCAGCTTCTCTGGGGATAGGCCAGCCTTTTTTTTTTTTTCCCTTCCAGCTCAGTCTTGGATGGATTTGCAATTTGACTGTCACCATGGCAACTTAAGAGTTTTGGTACATGAAGTTGGAGTGGGGAGTCTTTCCTTTTGGGAAGTCTTTTTTGACTGCTTCAAAGGACATGTGCCAGATGCTGTCCTGTGGAGACACCTTTCTGGGGACAGTTGGGGGGACAGGTGAGATGCTGGCTATTTGGCATTGGGATTTGGGGGACCTGCTTCCAGGCTCTGCTTGGCCATCCCCTTTCTCTGTGACTGCAGGCATCTCTCAGGCTTTGTTGCAAAAACACAGAGGCTGACCTGGGCAGCCACTCCAGGTCTGAATCCTAGAATTTAACTCAGGTCAGCCCTTCAGTGGAGATCCCTAATGCCCCTCCCTGGTTGAGAGGTGGGGAAATGTCTCTTCTGGGCCACACAACACCCGCCTGCCTGGCACAAGGACAGCAGGCAGCCTTTGAGCTCGGGAGGCACTTGTGAGCTATGGCTGCTCTGCTTGGAGGCTCCCAAAGCCCCCAGAAATTATGGGAATTAGAAAGGAAGAGAGATATTTTCAGCAAACATTTTGCCAAGGCAAAGCAGATGGTGGAAAATTTTGCAAACTAAAAACAAAAAATTTCTTAATGTAAAGGAATGATGATAAAGCCCTGGGGAGTGCATACATATTCCTGATTACTTCTCCCCAACCCCCCAGGCTGTCCCTCCTGGGACACCTCCTGGGACAGGTGATGGCCGCCCCACCCACACACAGGGCAGGGTCTGTGGCCTGAAATCCACTGAGCTGCCTCCGAAGTCCGGGGCTCCGTCTTGGTGGCAGCTGGCAGGGAGTGCAGGGTAATGAAGAGGCACCAGCTCTGAGTCAGACAGACTCAGGTTTGTGTCCTGCCTCTGCCACTTCCCGGCTGTGTGACTTTGGGCTAGTTTCATAACCTGTGTTTATTGGGCTCACCTATGAAATGAGAGGATGATGGCTCCCTCCCCTGATTATCTGAGCATTAGAAGAGGTAACGTAGGCAGCGACTGGCACTTGGTAGGTGCTTGGTAAATGGGAGCTGTTTTATTTGAGGGGGGCATCCTGAGCTCCTGGGCCCACACCACCCATGCAGGGCTGGCCTCTGGGGTCACCACGTTCGGTGACCAGGTCAACCCCACAGGGGTGGACTCTCCTCCCCCGAGGGAGCTTGGATCCCCAAGCTGGGCTCCATGGGATGTTGAGAGCATTGGGGGTGCCTGCAGAAAATGTGCAGAAGCAGAGCTGGGACTGAAACTCAGGCCTGTCTCCTGCCAGAATCATTGCTCTTCCACTTCGCCCAGTGCACAGGGCACCCCAAGGTCCTGCCCCACCCCAATGGCTGCCTGTGCGCCCTCAGAAATCCTCCCCCCAAGGTGGCCAGTCACTCTCTGTCTTCCTAACCTGCCCTTTCTGAGCTTCTCTCTGGGCCCCTTTCCTGTCAGAGCCAGAGGCTGTAGCGAGGGAGAAAGACTTCTAGTTCCCTCTCCGCCGCTAGCTCAGAGTTCTGGCCCTGCCCTGGATCCTCCTGGGCAAATGCCTTTATCTCTCTGAACCTCAGTCTTCTCATCTGTAAAATGGAGACAGTAATAACTATCAATAAAATATGGCCAAGTAGCACAAAAGGATTTGCAAGTTTAAAAGCTACACAGCCTATAACTATTTTCCAATTAGCAATAATCATGCCTTGGATAAACCTCATTGGCTACGATACTGCCACTGCACAAAGCAGCCTATAATTATTTTTAAAAATTAGAATCTAATACATCCCCCAAGGACCCATCCAAATCATGCATCTACTGAGAAGTCCCCTCAGCCCCAGGGAAGGACGGATGGAAGAGGGAAGGCCGACCTCCCTCCTCCCCCTGCTCAGACACCTACATTTCTGCTTCTACAGACGCCTGCCTTGACTTCCTCAGCTGTACCAGGAGCCACCTGAGAGCAGGGCTGTGTCTTAATCCTTGCCTGGCTCCTTCCCTGAGCCCCCACCCCGGGGCCTTGGACAAGGCGGGCACAGTAAATACTTGTAGACTGTTTTCCTGAAGATCCTCCCCTGGAGAGGAGATAGCACTGTGCCAAGACAGCAGCACCAGATGGTGGTCAGCAAGGTGGTGGCCAGCCAGGGGGACAAGGACACCCCAGGGCCCCATCTGCCTCTCTGTCTCCACAGAAGAGCTGGGCTTTCTACCAAGCCGGTGCCTCCTCCTTGAAGGACACTCCTGGGGGATGAGCCAGGCCCTGTGGTGGCCTCAGCCTGGGTGAGGGACAGACTAATGGGGGGAGGGGCTGTCAGAGGTTGGTTGCCATGGACACAGGATGAGTGGGCCCTGGGGGAGAGTACACTGTTCACACAGCCTGCTCTTTTTCCAAACAGGAAACTGGCTCTTCCTTTGGTTTGGAAACTCTCTCCATTGTCCCGAAGAATTAGGGCCTGAACAGGGAGAAAGGTGGCTCCCAGGCCCGGGGAGGCTGTCCTCAGAGGGATGGGCCCCTTGGTGGCCAGAGAGGGTCAGAGCTTGCCTGCCTCCCTCCCAGACCCTGGAGTCCGGAGTTCTGGGTATGCTTGATCACCCCAGCCTCATTTTTTCACCTGCGAGATGGGGACAGCCCCAGGACCGCCTCCGAAGGCTGGGTGAGGGCGTGGCACCTGGGGAGCCCTCCTTCGTGGTCCCCCTTCCAGGCTGCCACGGGAGGGCCCTGAGGATGGTCCCAGGCAGGGGAGGCAGCAGCGGGGGCAGCACAGACCAGGCTGGGCACTCAGATCTGAGGAGTGGAGGGTTTCCTGTGCTTGTTTATCATTCACCATCGATTTTAACTTATTTCCTCCTTCAGGCTCACAGACAGACAGGAGGCACCCGGATAATGAAGACAAATCTTCACATCAATAGAGATGTGGTCGGTCGCCAGCACTGAAGTCCTGTGGCCCCTGCCCTTGCTTGAGGTGCTCCAGACAGAATGAGAGGTGGATGGACAGAAGACAGAACAGTTTCCTCCAGAGAGAACGTGCCACACTGATGCGGAGCAGCGGGGAGCCAGCGTTCAGCGAGAGGGGCAGTCAGAGAGGGCTTCCTGGAAGAGGTGGAATTTAAGGATGGGCATGATTTAGACAGACACAAAAGCTGGGGCTGGAGCGTGCCAGGCCTCTCAGACAGAGGACAGGAAAAGCAAATCCGGGCAGCGAGCTCCTTTGTGCCAGGACAGCCACTGGCTCAGGAGAAAGGCTTCAGGCACACAGAGGGCAAAGCTCAGGCACACAGAGGACAAAGCTCAGGCACACGGAGGACAAGGAGCTGGCCGGCTTGGGTGTGCTCTGCACTGCCAGGGGACAGATTGCTGCTTCTGGTTTGTGGCACAGAGAACACACAGCGGGCGCACGCCTCCTGCCTGCTCCTTCCCGGGGACGCAAAGTGCGCCTGCGCTTGTCCCTGACCCCAGCTCTTTCTCTCTCTGCCTTCGGGCCTGTGTCTTCCTTTTACTTCATCTCTCTGAGACTCTCTCAGTTTTTAAAAAAACTCTCCCTCTGCCTTTGCCTCGTGCTTATTTCCTTCTCATCTATGTCTATATCTCTCTGTGCTCTCGGTCTTCTTGGGTCTCTCTTGGTTCCTCTATCTCTGTTTTTGCTGGTTTCTCTCACTCTCCAGTCTGTCTGTCTGCATGTCTGTCTCTGGGGCCCCGACTGTCTCCCTCTCCCCAGGCCTCTCTGCCACATTTCCTCAGCGCTAGGCTTCCCTGGCCTCTGGGTCTGTGCCTTAGGTTCCCTCACCTGGGCTGGGATCTCAGCCCCTCTCAGGTCCACTAAGTCTGTGCTCAGAGCTTTGATATGGGGAGGGGCTGCCTGCTTTGCCTGGATCCCACATCTACCCTGGGGGCCACTGAGACAGGGGAGGCCCACTCCATCCTTCCTGTGTGGAGATGCAGGGGACAATCAGCCAGACCCACCTGCAAGGCCACCTTCCCCATGATGGACCCCTGTGGGAGGGAGCTGCTGAGGGAGCAGAGCCAGCACTGTTATCTCCGGGGCCTTTATTGGAGTCACACAGGGCAGGCAGGCCCCGATTTATTCACTTCGCCCAGGTCCCCAAAGGCTGCTAAATCTAGAGTGGGCGGAATTAAGTTGTAGGTTCACAGAGCGAGACAGGTGAGCGGCTGGAGAGGGATGTGCTTGGTCTGATGTGGCGGGAGCTCTGTGCACCTCGGCAGACTGAAGCCAGGGGCTGGCTTTCCCATTTCAGCTGAGACAGGGACAAGGAGCCCCAAGATCTCACCTTGCAGCTGGAATCGACCAGGTTGACAGCTGAGGCTGTCATCGGGTTGCAACAGCTGTGCTCCTCACCTCTGTGGTGTGGCTAATGTAGGCCTTCTCCTCTTGGGAAATCAACGTCTAAGCCAGCGAGGATGCCCGGGCCAGGCAGGAGGGCTGTTGGGGGTAGGGGTCGGGTGCAGCAGTGGGGGCCACAGTAGCACATTCACGCTCAGGACTTCTGTTCTGGGGGTGGCCCTCCATTCACACTCACTGACACTGGGCTAGTGTTTGGCTTAACCAAGGGCTCCAAAGGTCAAGACAAATTCCTACACATGGGCTTCCCTTTCAAAACAGCCACGCAAGATGTGGCCAGGCCTTTCTCCCCCTGAGATTTAAAGGAAGGGCAGTTTCCTGAGTGCTGCAGGTAGTTCTCTTCCTATCCCTGCTGGGATTACAGAGCAAGTTATTTGACCTCTCCATGCCTCAGTTTCCTCTTCTGTAAAATGGGACACCACAGGTTGTTGGGGGATTACATGAAATAACAGTAGCACAGCGCCTAGCACAGCCGGTAGCGAGCAGCCACGTAATCTGAGGCAGCTATTATTGCTGCTGTTTGTATCTGGCCACTCAGCACCGAGGCCTGACGCCTGTCCCTTTCAACTGCACACACCAATAGGCAGATGGCACCCAGGCCCTCGCTGAGCCTGGCAGAATGGTGACCACATGAGAAGACCGACGGCTGACCAACTGTCAGCATTTCTCCCAGGGGACCCCAGTGGGCTTGAGGTGTCACCCCCAGTGGGCTGAGTTCAGCACTCCCCCCACTACCCCTGCCCTGTCTCCAGTGAGATAGATGATGTTCAATTCCCTGTGGCTGGCCAGAGCCACAGACAGAACTGTCTGACTATGACTTTGAATGTTGGTTTATTTACTTGACCCAAACAGCAGACCTACACCAGGAAGACCTCAATTAATGGCTTTCAGGGTGCCATGTGGGACCCACAGCACACTTCTCAGACACTTCAGAGACAGCCTCCTCTTGTTTACGTAGTCCTCCTTTCCGTGTGTGTATGGGTGTGTGTGTGTGTGTGTGTGTGTGTGTGTGTGTGTGTGTGTGTGTGTGTGTGTGTGTGTGTGTGTTTGGCGGCTTCTATTATCTTCATGAGATATACATAAAAAAAATCCCTGTTACTTTCAGCTCTCCAGGACTGTAGAACCCATGCAGGGAGTAAAATGAACATAGACAGGGAAGGTGATAATTAAGCTTAAGAGGCGACCCTGGGGATAGGGCTTTGAAAGGAAGATTCAGTAGTTCATAAGCACTTAGCGAACACTTATCACAAGCACAGCGTGTGGTGGGTGCTAGGGCAGGTTTGATGGGAATTCATTGGCAGCACATGCCTGGATTGCGCGTGCATGTGTGTGCATATGTGCATCCATGTGCGTGTTTATGTGTGTGCATTTGTGCATGTGTGTGCGCGTTTGTGCACGTGTGTGCATGTGTGCGCATTTGTGCACGTGTGTGCATGAGTGGGCACATGTGCATCCATGTGCACCTGTGTCAGAGGGTGGGGCCAACACAGAAATGGGAATGGTCACTCTGGTAGAGGCAACCTGTATTTGACCTGAGAGCTGCTTATCGGCCACCGCCTGCCTGAAATTCCTGCATGTCCCAGCCCCTCATCCATCTTACTCCTGGGGAAACCAACACCCAGAGAGGAAAAAGGACTTCCAAAATACAAGGATTTCCTGTCCTGGAGTACCCCTTAAAACACATGAGCCCTGCCAGGGCTAGCCCTCTAAGCCCTTACTGGATGGCCCATGAGGCAGTGGTGGTGGGTCACCCCCATGCTTGTCACAGGCGTGGAGCCACTTTAGGAGAGATCCTGGGGACAGGATGAGGAGCAGCGACACAGATGTGACATGGCCAGGCCCCTGCCTTCCACTGGCCAGGTGGAAAGGTCAGTGAGTGAAGTGGGCCAGATGAGATTCCTTCACTTCCACAGAGAAGTGTACCCATTTTTCTTGCAACAGGTGTCCCTGTTGGTCTATCTCCTATTCCTTCTCTTTTCATAGGGATGTGGAAACAAAGAACAATTTCCCTTTCTTCTTAAAAACCCTGCAGGGATTATACTAAAAGAGGGCAAGAGACAATAGGGAGGGGTGGAGACTGCGGCAAACCAGAGAATTCAAGCCCTGTGTAAGAAGGGGAAGCTGCTTCTTAGCCTGACCATTTTTTTCAGAGAAGGGCAGTATTGGCAGAACTTCTGACTTTGAAAAAAGAAGCCAAAACTCCATTTAAGAAATGAGAATTCTCCACATTTTAAAAAGTTGACATATTTTAAGCAGTAAGTCAGACTGAGTCACTGTTCCACCAGTTTGTGATCCATAACACAGGCAAATGTCTGACCCTCCAAGGACAGATGGCATCCCACTCCCAACATGGAAGCCCTCCTGCTCTGCTCTGTCTTCTGCAAGCTTCAGTCCCCAGCCCCCCTGCACATAACACACACTACCAGCTGCTCTGAAGGCTGCGGGGAATTCATGTACCATGGCCATCCCTTACGACAAAAATGGCAAGTCCAGGGTCCACTGGAGAAATACTGTGGTAGGGGGTGTGGAGAGGGCAGCTGAGCACCCTGCGGAGCTTCCAAATTGTTAATATTTCAGGAACACAGAAAGAAGGAAGGTGGCATAGCAACAGCTGGCTCTGGGCAGTGAGCAATCCTATCTGAAAATAAAACATTTTACAATCCACAACCGCGGCTCATTAAGAATGAATGGATCCACTGGTATAAATAGCACGCTGTGTTAAGAAGTCAGGAAACAGCATATGCATTTGATGGGAAAACGGCTGCCACGGAACTGCTTATTAGCTTAGTCGGCTGTGGCTCTGCGCTAACGAAACTAGGGTCTCAGGTTCAAAGCTTGCGGGGGCCACATGGCTTTCTCAGTCTTGGGCCACAGAATGTATCCCCTGCCCCAGCCTTGGTCCCAACAAGGATATATCACTCTGAACACACAGAAATAGTGCATAGTGAGCTTCTCCCAGTTTCTGGCCCCCAGGATCCCCACTATAATATCCAGGCTCTGCTTGAATGCTCCCAGTGACAGGGAGCTCAATACCCTGTCAGATATAAAAAACTAAGTTCTGTGGCTGGATGGCTATTGAAACACAAATTTCCCCCTGCCCTGCCCCAACTCCACTTAGGGGAAAGCAGCCCTAACTAGGCATGCCATCCGTTATGTGTGACTACGGGCTAGATGCAAAAACGACACTCTGAACAGAAATGAGCTGGGCCAATCACTTCCTCTCCTGAGTGTGGATGTGGGGTTGTGGGGTCGGGACAACCGCTGAGACTGAAGGGCATGCAGACTTGGGGTTGAGATTAAGCTTCGGCGCAGGCAGAGGGAGGGGAATGGAGCTGATACAGGCAGAAGCAGCCGTGGCCACCCCCCTCCATCTCCATGCAGCCCCATAAGCCTTGTCTCCCGGCCTTGCTTCTGGGAAACCCTCCCTCAGCAGCCTGGCAGCCACCGCCTGACTTAAGACAGCTTCCGTGGTACCTGTTCCTGGCAACCAAAAATCCTCTGACCAAGTCAGACAGGAAAAAGCCAGCATGTGTGGGGATTTGGGCCTGAGCACCCCTCCATCATGAGGGGAAGAGCGTGGAGCTGGGGTTCAGGAGCCAGGGTCCCAGGCCCTCTTGGCCCAGCCTGGCAGCCTACGTGACCTTGGGCAGACCTTTCCCCTCCTAATCCATCATGAAGGGTCAATTTCACTGTCTGTAGCTGTCCCCTAGGCTGTTCTGAGCATCAAATGAGATAATGACCATGAGTCACAGGGTGCTCTGGCTGAGGCCAACAGAACACCAATGACTTGGCTTCTCCAGGAGGACGGGAGGTGGTGGCATGGGGGGTGGGCAGGTTAGCTGGAGGGTCACTCCAGAAGGGTGGCCCCAGGTAAATATTCACAGCCTGAGCCGAACCAGATGCAAAGAGAACCCCAGGCTTGCTTTTACTGCACTGCAAACAAGGCTACAGTTCAGGATTTTTAAAAATTGCTTAAAATCACACAAACCAGGGAAGTGATAATGAAACTCCTATTTTTCTTAAAACTGCCCACTGGAACAAATCCAAAACCTCGAAGTACTTTTCTGGAACTGACCTTGAAGGGAATCAGTGTGTCTCTCTGTTCAGAGCCATCCAAGAGGCCTGTGCTCTGCTCAGGTGGACAGAAGGTGGGAGGCGGGAGGATTGCTGGGGAGGACTCTGGAAAGGGACTGACCCAGGCCTCAGCAGAGAGGGAAAATGAATTTGCCCACCTGTGCCCCTACCAGCCAGGGTCTTTTTGGTTTCTCGGCCACCTCTAAGGGGATGGAGGTGAGGACGAAATGGGTATTTGTACCCTGTGAGTGGGGCTTTTTAGGGTCTGGGGTGGAGGGAAAAGTGGAAAGTCCTCCCCAAATCCAGGCAGGCCACAGGGAAGTGGCCAAGGCTTCTCGACAGGCCCAGGCTCCCAGGAAGAGAACACGGCAAAGCCCCACTAATCCAGGGGTCAGTCTCCTGGGAACTTGGCTCTCCGGCTCCCATCTGAGAAGAGGACATGCACAAAAGGAGCCCCTCTGAACACTGTATGGACTCTAGACTTGGGTTTCAGGTCCCAGGTTTCAGATGCCCAGCCACAGCTGAGAAGTACAGGCAGACGAACCACAGAGCTAACCCAGGGCAGTGGTGCCTCCCGCTCACAGCTCTGGAGGCAGAAGAAAATAATAAGCCACATCCTGTTAAGCATCCTTGGCCCTGGAGGTAGAGAAGCACAAAATGCTATCTGAGAATAATTTCTATACATGATGACTTCAGCCAGATAAGTTCAGCTCTCTGGTTCTCCCAGGAAGTCAGCTTTGCGATTGGTGTGGCGGGCACCGTGGGACGGCCTGTCCTGCACTCGTGCCAGCTCCATCTTTTTGCCTGCTTCTACTAGCGAGCCTGCAGAAGCCAGAGCCTACCCTTTTATCTTTCTTCCTTTCTTTGTAGCGATGGCTGGAATGGCAGCAACCATTTGTAACCATGAGGGAAAGAGCAAGAACTGTAAAGACAACTGTCCAACATTACTGAGCTGCAGAATCAAAGCTGCAGCTGCTTCTTCTAAGCTTCCTGTTCTATGAGAACAAGAATCCCTCATTAGTAACATACGCCAGATTCACATGGTGCCCCCTGACCCTACCTCCAGAAAATCTCTCTCTGTGCCCAGCCCGAGGGTGGGAATCCAGGTTTAAAGAAAGAAGTCTGAAGAAGAGATGGGCTCGGCTCTCAAGGGATTATGACCTAAGAGCCCTCAGTACTGGTTCCACAATTTACACCTCGTATTTCACAGGGGACCAAAGAGATCAGTCAGCGTGCAAGAGCTGAGCATATTTATCGCTTCTATAAACGTGAGGCAATGATCTGCCAGGGAAAAGAAGCCTAGAGCACTCACTCCACCTAGATCAATCAGGGTGGAGACTTCTCAGAGGCAGCCTGGTCAGACCTGGGGCCAATCACCAGGAGAGACTCAGGCCATACTGTTCCCCATCCCCTCCTGGGAAAAGAACAAAGGTCCTGCTGTGGGCAAGTCTTCCTGGGCTCACCAAGGAGTCTGCAAGCAAATCTTTGGCCAAAATCCAAACCCTGGGTCCAGAGGAGGGAGAGAGTAGCAAACTCAGGTAGTCTGCACACTTGTCCTGCAGGTGCCAGCATAGTCGCCAGCCTCAAGACAACACAGAGGAAAGGAAGGCTTCTCACCTTCCCCTAATACTTTCATTGGGTTATTTTTTTTTAACACTTAATGCTTTAATCTATTTGCAATGTGTTTCTGGATGCACACAGAAAGGAATGGAAATCTAATTACACTAGCTTCAGTTATTAAATAAATCTGTTATTTTCCCATTCAATTGCAAAGCCACTGCTACCTATGTTCAGCTTCCACGCATTTTTAGATCTATTTCTCTCTATTCTGTCCCACTTACCTATTTATTTATTCATTCTATAAATAAATAATTATATTATTAAATAAATAAACATTCTATTTATTCTGGTGCCGATACTATATTGTTTGTATTGATTACAGTAACTTTACAGTAAGCTTTAAAATTTGCTCAGGCAATTCTCCCCACCACCCTTGCTATTCTTTAAAAAATGTTTTTTGTGAAGCTATTCTTTTACTTCCTTATGAATTTTTAAATTGAGATATAACTTATATGCCATAAAATTCACCCTTTAAAAGTATATAATTCAGTGGTTTTTTGTATAGTCATAAAGTTGTGTAGTCATCACCACTATCTAATTTAAGAACATTTTCATCACCTCTAAAAGAAATCCTGTACCCATTAGCAGTCAGTCCCCATTTGGCTCCATCCCCCCCAGTTCCTGGCAACCACTAATCTACTTTTTGTCTATATGGATTTGCCTATTCTGGACATTTCATATAAATGGAATCATATAATATGTGGTCTCTGGGTTCTTTCACTTTGCATAATGTTTTCAAGGTTCATCCGTGTTTGTAGCAGGTGTCAGTACTTCATCCCTTTTTATGGCTGAATAATATTCCATTGATTATGCCACATTTTGTTTATCCATTCATCAGTTGATGGACATTTAGGTTGTTTCTACTTTCTGGCTATTGTCAATAATGCTGCTATGAACATTTGTGCCCTTTTGAATGTTTAAAAATCATCTTGTTTACTCCTCCCTAAAAACTCCACTGGAAGGACCCAGATATTTATCTGCCTCTCTGTTCAGGCCTTATTTTTTTTCCTTTGATAAATGTTATGGACTGAATGTATCCCACCCAAATTCATATGTGGAAACCTTCACCCCCAATGTGGCTATATTTGGAGATAGGGCCTCTAAGTAAGTAATTAAGGTTAAATGAGGTCGTAAGGGTGGGGCCCTGATTTGATCGGATTAGTGTCCTTGTAAGTGACATCAGAGATCTTGCTCTCTCTCTCTCTGCCGTCTGAGCAAGAAGGCAGCCACTGCAACCCAAGGTGGGAAAGCCCTCACCAGACACCAACTCTGCAGGCACCTTAATCCTGGACCTCCAGCCTCCAGAACTATGAGAAAATAAATTTCAGTTGTTTAAGCAACCTAGTCTGCGGCATTTTGTTATAGCAGCCCAAGGAGACTAACACAATACCGTTCTCAAATTTTCTTCATGCTGGTATTCCAATCTTCTTTAAAAAAATTGTTTCTAGTAATTTTATAATTTTTGTTGTAATTATAAATAAAATTTCCCATTCCCACTTCCGATTTTCCAGTATAAAATAAAATACTGATTTTTTGTAGAATTATCTTGTGTCTTGTCAATTTTCAAATTTTCTTATTAATCCTTGTGGGTTGTTTTAGTAGAATCTCTTTAGTTTTCTTGGTATATAATCATATTATCTGCAAATAAGAGAACTTCTTTTCTTCTTTTCCAATATGAATAGATGATTTTATTTTCTTGCCTTATTACATTAGTTTAAAACCAAAACTACAGATGACAATGGTGATGACAGTGTATTCTTGACTTACATTTTGATTAAACATGGCTTCAGTGCTTTATCAGTTAATATGATATTTGCTATTAGATTTTGTATATTTTGGTAATTTTTATCATATTTAAGTCATTTCCTTCTACTCCCATATTACTTACATTTTATTTAGCAGATTATTTTAAACCTTGGGGTGAGGAAGACATTTCAAAGCAAGATAGGAAACCTGAAACCATAAACCAAAAAAAGACATACTTGACATCACACAAATTAAAAGAAAATTGTTTCTGAATGGCAAAAGGTACCATAAGCAGAGACTAATGTAAAACAAAGTATAAAGTCAAGCAAGGAGAAAATATTTGCCACCTTGACATACAAGGTGCACCTACAAATCAATGGGAGAAAATAAGCAACTTAATAAAAAATGAGCAATGGATTTGAACAGGCAATATTTATTATTTATTTATTTAAAAAGATGACTGGTAAGGGGATCTTAACCCTTGACTTGGTGTTGTCAGCACCACGCTCAGCCAGCGAGCTAACCAGCCATCCCTATATAGGATCCGAACCCGCGGCCTTGGTGTTATCAGCACCACACTCTCCCGAGTGAGCCACGGGCTGGCCCTGACCAGGCAATTTTTAAAAGAGGAAATTTAAATAATCAATAATAAACATGAAGGGGTAAGCAGATGTGTAAGTTAAAACAATCAAATACTTTTCTATCCAGTATATTGATCAAAATTGTAAACATCAATGATATTCACAGCTGGCAAAGAGGCAGGTAAATGGGATGTCTTGCTGGGGTAAGAGTAAATGACTAGAATGTTTTTGGAATATAATTTTACAATTTTCACTGAAATTTAGAACACACAAACCCATTTTTGGAAAACTACCCCACAAAAATAAAAATACCAGTACGTAGAGTTACATATATAAAGATATTTCAGTATTGCTTGCAGTGGTGAAAAGCTAGAAACAACCTGAATATTACTAATAGGTGAATGATTAAATCAGAATACACTATACTATGGGATTTTATTCAGCCATTAAAACAATAAAGTGAAATCTATATTTGTTGGCCTGGACAGATGCCCATACTGTTCTTTTAAGTGAAAAAAGTAACACGTGAAATAGTGGGTAAGAGCCTACTTTTGTTAAAACAAATGCCAAAAAAAAAAAAAAAAAAATCCCCGTATCAAGTAGATGTTTGTAGGAACAGAGAAGGGTTTGGAGATGATGGCAAGTAGAAGATATTTTTCTTTTTCATAATCTTTGAATTAACTTGCTAAACAATATTCTATTAGTCCCTTTCTGTTGCTTTTAACAAAATACACGGATGGAACTGGGTACTTTGTAAGAAAATGAAATTTATTGCTTACAGTTTCTGAGGCTGGGATGTCCAAAGTCCAGGAAACACATCCGGTGAGGGTCTTGGTGGTGACTTCAGTGATGTGGGGTATCACATTGTGAAATGGCAGAGCAGAAAGAGCAGAGAGACTCTCCCCTCTCTTCTTTTAAAGCCCTCAGAACCACGACCCTGGTCGCCATTTTTAATCCATTCGCTATGGCATGGTCCTACAATCTAATCACCTCTTCAAGGCTCCACCTTTCAATTACCATAATAGGATTTCCCACCCTCTTAACAGTCACAGTGGGGGCTAAGTTTCTAATACATAAAACTTGAAGGACACAGTTCAAGCTTCAGTGAGTTTTTGGGGGACAATTCAATCCACTGCATTCTTTCCCTGGTCCCCCAAAACTCATGTCCTTTTCACATGCAAATACATTCATTTCATCCCTAGAGTCTTAACTTGTTTCAACTCAAAAGTCCAAAGTTCAAAGTCCCACATGTGAATCAATACAAGTTATCTACTTCCAAGATACAATGGTGAGACAAACAAAGGGTACATATTCCCATTCAAAAAGGGAAAAATAGGCCCCTCCAAAAGGGGTAACAGGTCCTAAGCAAGTCTGAAACCCAGCAGGGCAGGTGTTAAATCTCAAAACTGGCAAATCATGTACCTTGACTCCATGTTCAATGTCCTCTGCACGCTGGTGTGGGAGTTGGGTCCCCAAGTCCTCGGGCAGCTCCACTCTTATGGCTTTGCTGGGCTCAGGCCACATTTTGGCTCTACCAGGCTGGTGTTCCACTCTGGTAGCTCCACAAGTCTGGAGTCTCCATTGCAGCAGTCCTGCTCTTGCAGTTTTACTGGGCATGGCACTGATGGGGTTTCTCTGCTGCAACTCCAACGCCACATTTCCACTCGGCATTGCTCTAGTGAAGACTCTATGCAGTGAATCTACCCCCACAACAGGTCTCTTCCTGGGTCCCCAGGCTTTTCCATGTATCCTTTGAAATTGAGGTGGAGGCTTCCAAGCCTTCACAGCTCTGGCATTCTGTGAGCTTGCAAACTAAACATCGTGTGGATGCTTTCAAGGCTTCTGGCTTGTATCTTTCAAAGCTGTGGGTTCAGCCACACTTGGATCCAATTTAGCCATAGCTGGAGCAGTCACAGCAGCTGGGTGGGGTGCTGGTGCTGGGAGCAGCTTCCCAAGGTGGCCCTCAGCAGTAAGCCCATGGAGGGCACTTCAGGCCTGCTCCCTGAGACTATTCTGTCTCCCTAGGCCTTTGGGCCTGAAATGGAAGGACTGGTTCCAGAGGCTTCTGCAATGTCTTCAGGGCCTTTTCTCCTTCTCTTGATAATCCCTTTCTTTTGTAGTAATCTTCTTAGTACCACTCAATTTTTCTTCTGAAAATGCTCTCTGCTTCTCTACTACATGGCCAGACTGCAAATTTTCCAAATCATTACACTCTGCTTCTCTTTTAAATTCTGGCTTTATGTTATGACTTTGCTGCCATAACTCAGAGTAGGCTGTTATGAGCAGCCATGAAGCTTCCTTAATACTCTGCTGCTTAGAGATTTCTTCCCCCAAATACTCTGGTTCACAATTCTTAAGTTCCAACTTCCACAAAGTCCTAGGGCACGGACAGAATGCAGTCAAATTCCTTGCCAGTTCATAGCAAGGTTGATCTCTGCCTCAGTTTCCAATAAGTCCCTTCTCATTTACATCTGAGACCTCTTTAGAGTGGTATTTACAGTCCATATTTCCATAAACATTCTGGTCACCACTATTTAACCAGTCTCTAAAATTTTCCCTGGTTTTCTTGTCTTCTAAACTTTCACCAGCATCTAGGCTTTTTCTAGCCTGCTCCTCCAAATTCCTCCAGCCTCTCCTCAACACCCAGTTTGAAAGCCGCTTCCACATTTTCAAGTATTTGTTATAAGCAACATCCCACCTTCTCTGGTACCAATTTTCTGTATTAGTCCATTTCTGTTGCTTATAATAAAACACATGGAACTGGGTAATTTAGAAAGAAAATGAAATTTACTGCTTACAGTTTCTGAGGCTGGGATGTCCAAAGTCCAGGGAACACATCTGGTGAGGGTCTTGGTGGTGACTTCAGTGACAACAGGGTATCACATTGTGAAATGGTGGAGCAGAGAGAGAGACAGACCCTCCTCTCCTTTTAAAGCCCTCAGAACCATGCCCCTGACCATCATTTTTAATCCATTCACTACTGCACGGTCCTACAATCCAATCCCCTCTTCAAGGCTCCACCTTTCAATTATCATACTAGAATTTTCCACCCTCTTAATAGTCACGGTGGGGGCCCACTTTCTAATACATAAAACTTGGGGGACACAATTCAAGCTTCAGTGAGTTTTGGGTGGACATAATTCAATCCACTTCCTATATTATGTATCCTTATGTAATAGAAAATTAACAAAATT
The DNA here is from genome assembly GCF_027409185.1 of Cynocephalus volans. Taxonomy (NCBI): domain Eukaryota; kingdom Metazoa; phylum Chordata; class Mammalia; order Dermoptera; family Cynocephalidae; genus Cynocephalus; species Cynocephalus volans. Next base: position 28,486,180 of record NC_084469.1, on the reverse strand, counting down.
TAAAGGAGGAAGAAGAGGAACCCGTCTCAGAAACATCAATACATTTCACTTGATTGCTCTGTGAACTGAAAAGTTCATGGCTTGTGTCTAGTGACCCCTTCCTCTTCCTATAGGGCAGGGGAAAGAAAGTGGGGTGGGCTGGGATGGGGGAAGAGAAGTTGGGAGCCGCAGGTGCCAAGGGCTGAGAGAGAGCCTGAGAGAGTGAGTGAGCCAGTGCCAAGATCAGCTCTGTGGCAGCGAGAGGGACGGGGGGCAGGAAGAGGATGCTGGCTCTGGGGTCTTCAGAGGCAGGTCCCAGGAGGAGAGAGTAGTAGTTCTAACAGCCCCCAAGACCAGGGCTGTCCAGCAGACTCCTGACCCAGAGGAGCCTCCCAACCCTAACAAAAACCCCTCCACAGGCCTTTCCAACATCCTGGAGGGGGTGGGCGTTTTATTCATCTGTTTGTTCATCTAATAAGCATCTGTTCCATGCCTCTCCATGCTAAGGAATCGGCCTGTTCAGGACAGACATGGCCCTGCCTGCGAGGAGTCTCCAGTGTGGTGGGGAGACCACCCCTCAGTGCTGGTCATTTCTGTCTCCACCCGTACTCAATTTGGGCTGAAGACGGTGCTGGGAGGACTGTGCTTACTAGAGAGGCTCTCACGGGACCACAACTACAGCCCTGAGCCCAGCCAGCTGTCTGGCACCAGGGCACCACAATGGTGGGGCTGCGGTGGGGAGGGGAAGCTGGAAAAACACTTAACAGGATCTCCAGTCAGCAGTGGACTGGACAGACCTGGTGACACCCCTGAGCCTGACTCTCAGGGCTGCCCGCTAAGGGCCATCTTCTGTCAGGAGCCTGCCAGCTATGAAGAGGCCAGCCTGAGAAGGAATGGGGACCGAGGCAGCAGGCCTGGCAGCTGGGGGACTTCCCAGAGGCAGGCATGGCCAAGCCCTCTCAGAGGCTGTCATGGACTTCACCATGGGGCCATGTGGACCACCATGAAGCCAAAGAAAGGCTAGCATGGGTTGGCCCCCAGAGGGCCCCTCCCCCTGTCCCCAGGCTTAGGACCACAGCTGTAAGGACAGTTCCAGTTGGCCAGGGCTGCCATCTGGTCTCCCCTCATGTATCCAGTAGCCACCCCATGTACCCCTGTGAGTATATGGCCAGATTTGGGACCAAACTCTATCAGAATGCACACAACCTGGCTTCCACGCAGGCTAATCAGAGAGGACAACCACAGGAATGGACCCGGAGGCAGGGCAGGAACCTGTCTATGGTTCTGCAAGGCCCTCCCTGCAAACCCTGGCATATTGGCTTCCTTGGGATGGAAGCTCTCAGCTCTTCCTCCTGCCTGCCAGGCAGCACCTCCCTCACCTCCTCCACCCAGCTCCTCCTCCTTCCACCCCATGATTGTGGTGTCCCAAGTTCAGTCCTGCCCATCCCACTGCACCCCACACATCCTGGTGCCACCCTCTCTGTGTGGGTGCAGATGCCTCCTGAGCCATCACCACCACCCTGGCTGTCAGCCCTACCATCCTGCTGCCGTGTGCTGCACGTGTCAGGCCACCAGATAACTCCAGGACTGCGACATGCCTGGCTCAGAGCAGCTAGAGGGAGTTTGCAACTCTGTGCCTCAGAAGGACAGCAGCATACGAGGGAGCTCCGTGGTGCCTGGCCTGGCCTCAGTGCACACTCAGCTAGCAAATGGTGCTTATTCCAAGTGTGTGGGGCCACGGGCCTCCTCGCCCACCTAATTAAAAGGCCATCTGTGTCTACACGGCTGAGGAGGTGGCGGGACCCTGCCCTTCTCAGGGTGTACGTGTATGCACACTGTGCTGATTTGGAGCAGACAGGGTGGTGAGGTCCCTCAGGGTGAGGGCTTAGGCCACAGCGGCTCACACAGGCCTAGAAAGATAGTCAGATGTCAGGTCACAATCCAAAGATGTTTGAAAACCCCTTAGAAGCAGCTGCGAGGTCCACTCTCTTGGGTGCACCTCCCGCAGATGAGCCATCACCGGGATGACCTCCCTCACCCCTCTGGCTGCTGTCTCATTTAGGACCCTCCAACCCTGAGATGTGGGCTGAAATGTGGGCACTTTGGAACAGAAGGAACCAGACCCCAGAGGGCAAGAGCCTGCCTTTGGATCCCAGCTTGGCCACACACCCGCTAATTAAGTCCCTCCTATTCTCTGAGCCTCAGGCTACCTGTCTGTAAAATGGGGCTATGAAATCCCTGCTCTGTCCACCTCCTAAGCCTGTTGTGAGACCAGAAACTTTGAAGAGCAGTAAGTGTTAAAGCATCATGCGAACTGTGGAGCGCTGTCTTCAACACCAGGTACTGTCATAATTCCCACATGCGGGGAGCTCCCCTTCTGATGGTGGCCACCTGGGACACGCCCACCTCAGTGAGGCCACCACCAACACCAAGGGTGCTAGGCACAGAGTCACCTTGCTCATTAGGACCAGGGAAGCCCAGAGTCCTCCCTCCCTTACTAAGACACAAGACAAGTGCTTGGAAGGGATGGCACAGGCCTTCTGGGAAAGACACATTTTTATACTTTTATACTTATACCTCAATTAATATCACATTTCTGCAAAGATCCACAGGGCTGCTCACAGCATCCCTGCCCCCAAATGAGTGCTTGCTTGTGAAACTGCCCCCAGTGGGCTCTCCTGCTGTGTTTCTGCACAGAGTGAGCAATCTCCATGCTGGGGGTCTGAGCTGCCCACTCGGGTACAGGTGGAAGCTGAGGGCGTGGAGAGGGACGAGGCACACAAGGGTGTGGTGGTACAGCCTCGTGCCCATGTGCCGCCTGGCCGGCCGATGGCCTGAATGACAGAGGTTATCCTGTGAGAGGGCAAAGGGACTTACCTCTCCCTCGAGCCCATGTGTAGATGCGGCTGGTCTCAGTGCTTCTGGGCTCTCGTTCTGCAGGCTCCATGGGCAAAGGTCGGTAGTGGGGGTCATCAGCCCGGCCAGGGGTCTTCAGGGGCAAGATATACTTGGGGAGCCCCTTGTAGAACCAGGCCCCCGACCTCTTCCAGACCTGGGCAGAGGGAGACATGTGCTTAGATGCAGGATGCAGAACAGCTCCCCTGTATTGTGCACCCATGCAGGCCCACCTCTCCTCTCGTCCCTTGTCCCATCCTTCCTTCCTGTTCAATGATGGGGTACAGGAGAGCAGAGAGCTAAGAGCGGAGTGCAAATGGCAATTCTGGCTCTGCCCTCCTGGGCCAGTGGGCCAGGACGGTCACTTACCTTCCCAGGACTCAGCACAGCTGCGGGCTGAGTTCCATGAACTCTCCACACCCACTTTAAAGACAACCCCATGTTGTCCTGTTTCTCTCTTGCAGAGCGGGGATCTCAGTGGGGTAACACATGTGAAGCCCTTGGTACAGGCCTGGCACGTGGGAAGTGCTTATGAAAACTGGCCACTGTTACTGTCTCTATCCGCCACGACTCTCAGAATCCTAGAGATCACCTAGGCAAACCCCTGCCTGTTTCCAATCCTTTCCAGCCCCTGCTGGAAAATCTCTAGTGATGGGAGGAAGCCCATGAGCCGCATAGCACTGTTGACTTCTGGATCGAATATCTGCAGGTACCTCACCCACCACCCACCAGTCACCGAGCTCTCCTGAGTGCCATGCCCAGACACCCAGCTTCTCAAGGAGAACATCCGTGTTTCTCAAGCTCCCTCCCATCTAGCCACCCCCTCTCGCTCAGAAGGGCTCAGAAGTGGCTACAAAGCTCCAGGCTGGGTCTGGCTTCCCCAGGGCACAGTCACCAGCTTCCCTTTCCTCCTTCCTGCCTCGGTTCTCTCTTCCTTAGGTCCTGGGCCTCCCAGATCCCCTCTCGACCCCACACAGCCCCAGGAACTCACTCGGGACCCAAGCAGGTACAAAGCATCCCTTCATCACTTCCACTTGGGGAAGGTCCAGGTTGGGAAGCAGTGAGAGGAGATCACCCTAAAGCTAGTGAGATGGGCACTCCTGAAGGCTGGGCAGACCCCCAGGAAGCTGAGGATGCCCACCCTCACCCTGAACAGGGCTGACAGGGCAAAAGATGCTCTGAGTCTGGGACATGCAGCCCCTTAGGCTCTGAGGAGTCCCTCTGTGCTCCTATTATCCCCAGCATGGTCACTCAGGCTCCCCCCCTCCTGCTCTCCTCTGGAAACAAGGCAGAATCCATAGCAGCTTCCATACACTTGCTATGTGGCTTTCAGTGAGTTACTTAACCTCTCTGAGCCTGAGCTTCCTCACTGGAGAAACATAGTGACAATGCTTGTCCAACAGGGCTGCTGAGAAAGTTGGAAAGTGCTCAGCACAGAGCATGGCACCCAGCAGGTGCTCAATAGATGCCCCGTGCCTTCTCCTGCCCATCCCTTCCCCTTGAGACTCCCAGCAGAGCAACAAGAGGCTGGAGGGAGAGCCAGGTGGGGCCACAGCGTGGTGCTTGGAAGCTCTTCTTTGAGTGCTTCTTGGATGAGACAATCTCTGCAGCAGGCACAGAAAGGACCTGAATCTCAGAGAGCCACAGATTAAAATTCAGAGCAGCAACTGAAACAAGGTCCCTTAACTCCTACTGCCTACTTCAAAAAACACCAAGTGCTCCATGATCTCTTTTCTGATGAAGGAAATACATTCAGGGTATTTAGTAAGGAGGGGAGGAGTGTGTGAAGGAATGATGTCACCTTTTCAGAGCACAGCGAGCCTTGGAGGCTCTGAGCACACATTCTGAGTTCGAATCCTGGATCTGTTACCCAGCAGCTGTGTGATTTGGACACATCGACCTCTCTGATATTCAGTTTCCTCGCCAGTAGGTGCTTGTCTCACAGGGCAGCCATGAGCATCAGACCCGCAAATGATGGTAAAGCCCCAGGGCCCAGTGACAGGCACGGAGCAGCCACTCGCCACTGTCAGCCTCCTCCTCCCATCTGACAAACGTGAACAGCTTTATAACCCGTGGACCAAATCCTCTACTTGACAGGAAGAGAGTTTCCCTCTCTCCAAACTTCCTCTGTACCACATTAATACTGTAGGATATTAACAGGAGCCAGGCCAAAAAAAAGAGTTCCCTGATCACATACCTTGGAGAAGTACTCAGTTAGACCAAGCTCTGTTACTGAGGGACTTCTCAGAGCCTTTAATATACTTATGTGCACAAGGTTCTCCAACAGGGTGAAAGGACATATGGCACTTAGAATCTGCCTGGAAAGTTTTCCTAGAGAAACTCAATCCCACTAATGGGTTTCCTTAAACTCAGCACTTAACTGTACAGCACATACTGTCTGCTCGAGTGACATGCATCTATTTTTCCAAGTAGACAGTGGTCACCTGTTTATGCTCAGTGCCAGGCACGAATCTACCAAGTTCCAGACTATGTCCCTGGCACGAATCACTCATCCCTGCCTCCCAGAAACCCTGTGTGGAAGGGCCTGCTTTTATGTGGTTACTGAATAAGACAGAACCCATGTGGTGGGATGAATGCTTCGTGGAACCCCCTTTGGAAACCCTTTCTGCTCCTCTGGGAGCCCTCTTATAACATATATTTAATGATTTGAATTGGTGATGCGTGCATATTGTCTAAAATCCACAAAAGTACAAAAGTGAAAAGTCCCTTAGGCCATTCCCAGAGGCACCTGGTGACAATTGCTCTTTGAGGAACCTTTGTTGTCATCCGCACTTCCCAGGTGGGAAAACTGAGGACCCACCAAGTGCAGCACCCTGCTCAAAGCCAGCACCCTGTTCTGTTGGCCTTTACTCCACATGAGAGGCCCCAGAGTCTCACCCCAACAGTTTACAGATGCAAAGCAGCTGTGCACTAAATTGCTGAGTGGTGAATAAATCCTCTGCAGGTCAGACATCATCATGGACTCTAAGTGTCCTACAGACACCCAGAGGGGAAGAAAGTGCTGGACAGGGAGGGAAACATAAACAGCAGCCACCAAGGCCACCCTGTCCCTAGAGAGCTGCTGTGTGGCTCGTGAGAACAGATGCTCAAGTCCTAGAGGCCACAGCAAGGTGACTGGGGTAATGAAGTGCCAACAAGGGGCTCCCTGGGCCTCCTGTAGCTAAGCAAAGGCTGAATATCCGAATATCCATCAGTACCAGCTTTGCCTGCCCTACCCTATCCCCCAACAGGGGCTGGGCCTCGGGGGCCACATGAAGACCTTGAGAGTCCTCTGTGCACAGTGGGGCTTGTTGGGCTTAGGACCCTGCCACACTGCTGCCCTCACCCCTGCCATGGAAACTGCTTTGTCATCTTTTCCCGCCTGAGAAATACATGCATAGCATGCAAAATTAGGACAATAACAAAAAAGTAAAATGAAGAAACTAAAAGTCACTCATAATTGTACCACACAGAGACAGCCCTGCTTAACACAGTGGTGTGAGTTTTCTCACACACTTTCCTGGGCATATACACAACTTTGTGTGTGTGTGTTTTTTAAAGAATAGGATAATGTAGATGCAGGCTGTTTTTCCCCACCTAACTATATATCACAGCAATCGTTCCATGGTAATAAGTTAATAATGGTCTCCACCATCATTTTTTAATGGCTCCATAGTTTGGATTTATTAAACTAAATTAACGCAGCCCCTACTGATGGACATTTAAATTGTTTCCAATTTCTCACTCTTATGAGCAGTACGTAGCCATCATCTCTGTACACACATCATCAGACAGCTGTCAGTTATCACCTTAGGAAAGACTCCAAGGAGTGGAACTGCTGGGCCACGGGATGTATACACATTTAGTTGATGATGTACATTGTCAGATTGCCCCCCAGGAAGAAAAATCACATCCCCAGTGTGGCCCGTGAGGGTCTTCAGGGAGGGGACCTCATATTGCCTCCCCAAGGGAATCCAGGGTCTTGTGTGTGGATCCCGCTTGGGAGCAGTTCCCATGGGTTGGTGGGCTTTGGGGAGAGGCATTTGTCAGGTCCTGAGGTCACCACAGGTGCCACAGGAGGGACAACAGAGTACCTCCTGCCAAAGCTATGACACGTCTTCAGGGATGGGAGAACACATCCCACCTCATGCCTGCCAGCCAAGGCTCTGTGTGAAGGGGAGAGGACAGAGCAATGCTGAGGGTGACTCAGCTATGTGACTGACACTTCACTGTTGTGTGGTGACAAGAGACTAAGAAACACTACAGAGCTGCACTTGAGGCTTCTACAGGCTGGGAACATCGCTCGATGGGTCCTCATCCCACAGCCTCTGTACTTTTCCTTTGCAGCACTAGACCACAGTACCAGCTCACAAGTGCACATGGTCCTTTAAAAAAAAAATTAAAAAATTTTTCATTGTGTTAAAATATACACGACATAAAATGTACCATCATAACCATTTTTAAGTGTCCAGTTCAGTAGTGTTAAGTACACTCACACTGTCGTGCAGCCAGTCTCCAGAACGCTCTTCATCTTGCAAAACTGAAACTCTGTACCCATTAAACTACCCATTATCCCTTCTCCCAATGCCCCCCAAACCACATTCTACTTTCTGTCTCTATGAGTTTGACTACTCTAGATACCTCACATAAGTGAAACTATACAGCACTGTCCTTTTGTGACTGGCTTGTTTCACTTAGCATAATGTCTTCAAGGTTCACCCATGTTGTAGCATGTGTCAGAATTTTCTTTTTGAGGCTGAAAAATATTCTATTGTATACACATACCACATTCTGTCTATCCATTCATCCATTGATGGACACTTAGGTTGTTGCTTCCACCTTTTGGCTGGTCCTTTCATTTTTATCTGTCTCCCCCACCAGGTTCCCACGTAGAAGGAATTTTCCAAACTACTGACTGTGTTTTATGCACATCTACATGGGTGTACCTCCCATGCTGGGTGACGCACCCGCATGCTCTGGTCCATCCAGGAGGGAGGGTCATGGCCATTTTGCTCCTAGCACATGCCTGACACATAGTAGGTGCTAAATAAATGCTGGTTGAATGACTGAATTGGCAACCATAGGTAGTTTGCTGTAATTCCCAACCCACAGTCTGTCGCATTCCTGAGGAAGTGGACTGGGGATTTCACCCAAGTTCTTGGAATCAATCAAAGACAGCAAGCCCCAGCAAACTTCCCTGTGTGAGCCCTGGGTGCAAGGCAGCACGTGCTCCCAGCCCCTCCTCCCCAGCTGCCCCAACTCCCCTGGCATATCACGGACCCCAGGCCAGCCTCAGCCTTGCCTCCTATTGCAACAGTCCCTCTCTACCCCCACCTCCACTTAGAAAGGCTCTGATTAGTAAAGTCCTTTTGGAAGACAGGACAAAGAGCACAAGAGCTAAAGTATTGGGTTGCACTGCATGAAACTGTTGGTATTCAACCTTTTGGGAGGATATTCAGCCATTTTTGACCTATTAAAAAACCTTGTCAATCTCATACAATTCATCCCAGTATTTATGTTCAGCAGTGTCAATGACCACATGGGCCTGACAGGCTGTGTGTCTCCGGGGGGCTCAGTGGGAAGGCCCTTGGCTGATCCAATGGAGCACTTATTCCCTGTGAGTCCATTGTTATGGTGCCCCTGGTCTGATTCTTTCCTGTTGTCACTGTAGTCCAGGTGGAAGGTCTCCTGGCTCCCTGAGCGCCCAGAATGGTCGGTGACCCCAGACCAGTGCGAGGAGTAGCAGTTCTCGAGCACCTGCATCAGGGGACCAGAGCACCCAGGTGCATCACCCAGCACAGGGAGTGCACCATGTAGATGTGCATAAAAAGCACTCTCAGGAGTTTGGAAAATGCCTTCCACGTGGGAGAGCAGGCCTGGTGAGGTGAGGACTGCAGGATCGCAGGATCGCAGCTGGGCTGAGTTCTGAGTAGCAGCCGCACCAGGCCCCTCCCCACCCCACCCCCACCAATCCATGCACATCTGAGATCTCTGCCTCGATGCCCATCCCTACTCTACAAAACGCACAGCAGTAGCTTTTAATCATGTGACTTCTGCTCTGTGCATCCAGACTGTCACCCGCTGCTGGCATCAACACCTGGCCCCCTCCCCAAAAACAGTGGCAGGAAAAGCCTTCCGTGGGAATTAACCCTCATTCCACCCCAGGTCAGGCCTGCAGATTGGAAAACATTCATTTTCTGGAGAAGCCGAGCGATTCTGCAAAGCCTCACTTTGCTCCCCACGTGTGGTTGGCTGTGATAAGGCCAGCAAAGCAGCCAGCCTTGAAAATGCCATTTAATGAGAAAAGACCCACACGGCCGCCATGGCGCTTGCAGGGGGCGTCCGACAGCACTAAGTGCTGCCTGGTACTGCTGCTTTGTGCTCTACTTCAGGCTTTTCATTAAGATTTCAGCTCACAGCCAACCTGACTGCAGATACTGATGGATATTAGCCAAGCTGTTCCCAGGGAATTTTAATTACAACGATAACAATTGCTAATCACTGGTATTTCCTAAGTGGCTCTGGCTGGAGAAGTGGTAATTGCTGGGCCCTGTTGGAAAAAAGAAAGACCTAGTAGAACAGGCACTGGAGAGGATGGGAGAGGGGGAGGCTGAAGACCCCCACCTCTGTCCGTTGCTCCGCCCCACCCTGTGTTACCTCTACTCCCTGTCTCCCATGTAACTCAGAGACTGCATCTGGGCGTGAACTCAGGCAAGTGTCTTCACCAGCTTCACCAGTCCACCCTCTCCACCCCTTACCCCATGGGTCACAGCAGGGGGACAGTCTGTAGCCCTTGCACATGCTATTCCTTCCGCCTGCAGTGAGCCTCCATCAGCAGCCATGCTTCCCCTGGATGCCTTCCATGCTACCACGTGCAGAATCAGGACCCCTCTGCTGAACTCCCGGAGGCCGAGTGGTACTGCTGGCACAGAACGTCACCCCTGGGCTGGACTTCAGACTTGTCCATCTTCCTGACTATGAAGCAGTGAGCTTCTCCAGGGCAGGCTGTGCTGGAGCTATTCCTGTATCCCCAGGACTTGGCAAGGAGCCTGCAATGTTGCTGGCTGAGTGTATAAACCAACAAAGAAGGCAAAGCAAAGAAACCGTCTCCAGGGGACAGAATGTGGGACCCTGTTTTCGGGGAGACCCTGTCCTGTCTGCCTAACAAGCTCCAGGCTAACTCAGCTTTGAAAAGGCACGGGAAATGGCCTGTTACAATACTGGCCAGCCACCAAAAAAACCAAAACCAAACCCAAAACAGAGCTGTCCTCTCATTTACACTATGGTAACTTTAAGGATCTCTTAAAGGGTCAACCCACCCTGGCAGAGGACAGCCAGCACACCACTTCCTACCCCATTATGTGAAAACACACACACACACAATACCGGCCTTCCAGGAACTCTAACAGGCAAGCTAAACTCCACAGCATGACCAACAAGACTCCCATAACCCTGCCTCCCTACCCAGCCTCATCTCTCCCTTCCCCCCCAGCCCCCCCAATCAGCCAGACACACAGCTCCACTCATTCCCCTGAACACATTACGCTCTCTCTTGCCTCCAGCCCTTTGTAGATGCTGTTTCTTCTCCCTTCCCCAGACTAGCTCTTATCCAGCCTTTGGGAAATCACTTTTATCCAGAAGTGTCCACAGACAGAATCTTGCAAGTCTCCCACTGCAGCATGCACACCCTGGGTTATGACTGCTTGTTTACATGTCTGTTTCCTGTAATATCAAAAGCTCTATGACAGCAGACACCACACAGGGCAGCCAGCACATGTAGCACACAGCAGACACCCTGCAAATATGCCAGCTGACTACGGAACACATGTCCACACTTCAAGGCTTTAAGAAACTCGGGTTACTTAAGAAAAGAGCAGGCTCTCAGAGGGTGCTATGGACTGAATTGTGTCCCTCCAATCCATATGTTTAAGCTCTAACTTACAACGTGATAGTATATAGAGATGGGGTCTTTGGGAGGTAATTATGTCTAGATGAGGTCCTGAGGGTGGGGTCCTCATGAAGGGATGAGTCCTGAAACTGTCTAAAACTAGCTGAAACTGGTTTTATTTCCCCATCTCAAGTTGTTTTACATGTGACTTGCATGGTACAAACTGAGCATGTGTAGAGAGAAAAACCTCGCCCTCCAGGTGACCTTGGGTACAAATGGAACCTGAAAATCCTCCACCAAAGGACTGGATTCAGGACCAACCAATCAGCCCTTGTCTTTGTCATATGGCCTGACTCAGGCCCAACCAATGAGCCTTTGCCTAGTCATGTGGTATGAACAGGAGCCAAACAATCCCTAGTCCCTGATCCTTACTGATCCTTTAAAAAACCTGTCCAGACCCTGGTTGAAGGAGACAGATTTGAGAGCACTGCCTCCTATCTCCTTGTCAGTTCACCTTGCAATAAAGCCTTTTCTTTTCTCAAAAACTGGTGCCATGGTATTGGCTTCTGTGCACATCAGGCAGCAAGCCCGTGCTCGGTAACAATGCCCTTATACGAAGAGACATCGGGAGAGCTTGCTGCCTTCTCTCTCTTTCTCTGCTATGTGCGGACACAGCAAGAATGTGGCCATCTACAAGCCAGGAATAAGGCCCTCACTGGGAAACTGAATCAGCCAGTGCCTTGACCTTGGATTTCCCAGTCTCCAGAACTGTGAGAAATAAATTCTTGTTACTTAAGCCATTCAGTCTATGGTATTTTATTATGGTAGCTCAAGCTGACTAATACAGAGGGAGAAGCTGCCTAGGGGACTGTAGTAGATTAAACATGGCCCCAAATTATATTCCTCTCCTCCCATCAAGAGATAGAGTCTATTTCTCTACCCCTTTAATCTTGTTTAGCCTTTTGACTTACTTTGACCAATAGAATGTATTGGAAGTAACATGTGACTTCTGACCAGACCTCAAGAAGCCCTGTAGCTTCCTTTCTCACCTCTTAGGACACTGCCACCATCATGTGACAGAGCCTATTCCAGAGCACTGGAGGATGAGAGGCCCCATGAAGGAGAACTGAGACACTCCAGCCACCAGCCAGCACCAACTGCAGACAAGTGAGCGAGCCTTCTGGGACCTTCACCCCAGTCGAGCCATCTGATGACCATAGCCACATAATGACCTCAGAAGAGATCAGCAAAAGAATGGCCCTGCTAAGCCCAGGCCAAATTGCTGAATCGGGAGCAAGTAAGCGATTGTTGCTTTAAGCCAGTTAAGCCTCTGCACGTCTGGCAGAATATCCATCCTTTGTTTTGCCACTTCTAGGAAAAGAAACAATCTAACATGTTGTTAATTAATTGAGTAAAGTAGGAAAGTTAAATTCAGGGATTTGAAAAAGGTAGGCTCATTCATCAAATAAGAACATGCTATGAAAAAGAAACGACTGGAGAATAAGAAAAGGTTCCTAGAAATGAAAAATACAAAAATGCAAAAGAGAGGCTGGAAGATAAAAGTGAGGAAATTTGGAATGTAGAGTAAAGAAACAGAAAAATGTGAAAGAAACGATATGAGACAAAGATGCTTGATTTGAAGGGTTGAATTCCTAATAAGAGGCTCCCAGAGAGAGCAATAGAAAAAAATTCCTAGAGCTGAAGGAAGACATGAGTCTTTATACGAAAGGTTTTATTAAATATAAGGCAGGAAAAATGAAAAATAAAAGAGCAATAGACACATACTTATAAAATCACTTAGTTAACAATATAAAGAAAAGGTCCTAGAAGCTTCCAGAAAGAAAAAAATAGTTCTCCTACAAAGAATCTGGAATCAGAATGGCATCAGGCTTATCTCTGGCAACACAGATGCTAAAAGACTCTGCATCTAGAATTCTATCAGCCAAAGTATCAATCCAGTGTGAGGGCAGGATAGAGGCATTTTTAAATTTGCAAGGACACTAAGTTTCCTTTGCACATATCCCTTTTCACAAAGTTACTTAAGGACGGGTTCCAGCAAAACACAGGTGGAAAAGAAGAAAGAGGAAGACCAAGAATCCTGCTAACAGTGTCTCCAACTCAAGAGGTCAGCAAAGACAAGTCCCATGAAGATGGGGTTCAGTAACTGTTCCAGGCTCAGGCCAGAAAGGGGTCTGGAAGTGATTCTCACAGGAAGAGAGAAGTCTCCACACAACAGAAGGTAAAATCGAGAAACCGCATAAAAGAGGACATAAAGTTTCATTATTCTTTTGTCAGTAAGAAAAAAGGTCAACTAAAAACTCCAGGAAAAATGAAAAGTTACACGAGAAGGTCATAGTCTGAATGTTAAATTAAAATGTAACAGTTTCAAAGAAATTATTTAATAGAGTTAAAAAAGGAATCTGTTTGATCGTGATAGTAAGAACATTTTCCTTTGGGTGGGTGGTCCAGGGGTTAAGGTAGTTGCCATAACGTGATCCTCACATATCATTGGACCCCGAGGTGTTTAATGCTTGCAAAATAATTTTAAAAATTTAAATCCCTAATAATTATGGAGTACTTTCTATGTGCCAGGCACCATTCTCAGGATTTAACCTTTAATAACTTATTTAACTCTCACAAAAATCCTATGAGGTGGGTGCTATTATCGTCTCTACTCGACAGATAGGGAAACAGGCAGAGAGAACAGGTGACACAGACAGGGAGGGACTGAACAAAAACCAAGCCCAGGTGGTCCAGCGCCAGAGCCCGCCCTCTTAGCTTTCTTACAAACTCATTAGACAGTTTTACCTATTAAATGCTATTTGCTGATTTTTAACTTTTAGAACTCACCTAGAAACAAAGTGTTCTGTGTTTTCTTAGATTCTTTATTTGTCTATTTGGCATCCATTAATCACAGGACCAAACTAATGGCCAAAATTAGTTCACACCTCCCCTGCGACCCAGCTTCACAGGTGTGCCAAAATCACATTACACATCCTCCAACTAATCCTGAGTCCATACCCACAACCATCTCCTTCACGTAACTCTCACATACCAAGCCAACGTTTTCCCTGCCCTAAATCAATCTAGGGCCGGGTACCAGACAACTTGCGACACTTCCTATGCCCTAAAGCCTGCTGGGATTATTCAAACTAGCCAATCCCAAACTGTTTGCCCCACCCTGCCTCACCCATCCTGTAGAGACCTGGATAACAGCTGTGGCCCAGGCTTTCCCCTCGCTCCTGCTCCTGCCTCCTGACCAGCTCTGGAGCTTCTGCACGTGGCCCTGCCTGGCATGTGAGCTCCCTTCTCTCAGGAACTGAGAGAGGTAAACTCCTCTTTCAAAGGCATTAGCTTCTTTGTGTCATCACTCAGTCACCTTTACAGATTAAGACCCTGGCACAAATCAGAAAACATGAAAGAATTAATTATGGCTAAAGAGCAAAATCTAAATATACAATTCTAGCAATCTACTAGCAAAGGAGGGAGGTGAGCATGTGGGAAGGGGCAGGGGCATCCATACCCACGACTCATGCAGAGGGAGTTGAGGGATGAATGCCAAGCTGATGCAAGAAGACAGAGGAAAATATTATATGAAGCTGCAAATTTAATTGAAGAGCTAAAAATAATAATAAAACAGTCAAAAATTAGGAGAGGAAAGAGGAAGCAGAGTAGCCCCAACTAGCTAGATCTTCACCTTTCATAGCATGGAGTCAGCAGAGAGTATCTCAAGTAGAAACATCAAGAAAGGCCTGGCAGGAACCAGCAAACAAGCAGTTTGTGGGTGATGGGCTGGGTAAGGGGGGGAGCCGGGCAGGTGGCTGCCATTCTCTGCCATAAGCTCTTGGGAACATTTGATTTTTTAAAAGCCACATGCATGTATTACTTTGATTAAAATTAAAATAGAACAGATTGGTAATTGGATGTTGATATTATCAAATCCTTGGGCTGCATGGCAGGTCGCACGTAGGAAGTTGGAACAGTCTATGGCTGGTATATTGAATCTGGATGTGGCTTAAGGAAGGAACACTGGTAGCTCAGGAAAGGAAAGAAAAGCAGCAATTAAATTTTTCTGTACTGAAGCAAGATAGGAAAAGACTTAGTGAAGTCATGGTTTGTTTGAAAACATCAGCATGAATTTATAACACTGACATCTCTTTTTCTTTCTTTCTTTTTTTTTTTTTTTAGTGGCTGGCCAGTACTGGGATAGAACCCTGAGCTTTGGTGTCAACGGCACCACGCTCTAACTAACTGAGCTAACTGGCCAGCCCGACACTGACATTTCTGTCCCTGAAGAAAGCCAAGCTCCCCTTGGCATGTCACTGCACTCATGTAGCCAGCAGGAGTCAGAATTTTGGCAGTGGCCCCCTGGACAGTTTTTCAAAGGGAACCAGGGCTTTGCTGGTAAGGGCAGGCAAAGCAGCAACCCCATGGGAAACAGGAAGGGCCTGGGGCATCGTGCAGTTCGTCTCTGAGACTGGAGGGAGTGGCCTCTGACCAAGTTTCCAGGGTGACACACTGAGTAGGAAAAGCCACAATTACAGCCAAGTGCGACAAGCTGGATCTACAAGAGCCAGGGGCCCACATTGATATTAAAAAGGCATGTTGACATGAGATGTGCTAATGTAACACACATATTTGTTCTATCATTGTTCTCTGCCATAAATGCTATCTGTCACTCAAACCAGACTGGAACCATCCCACCCAAAGTTCTGGCTCACAGCTGGACTTTGTAGTGCCCTACAAGTCTTCAGACCTGTTCCAGTTGGATGGACGCTCTGAATTCACATGGCGCATGCGACTACAGCAGGGTGGGTTTTGACTGTGTGTGTCTGTACAGCGTGGGAAGTGAGGGGTACATGAAGCGGGCCTGTTGGGTATGTCTGTAACCGCAGAGCGCCGGTGCAGGGGAGGGGTTGGCACCTGCTCTTCTAAGTGCCTTGGATGGCACCTCCTCCGGCCTTGGTAATCCAGGGAATGGCTGTGATTCTTATACCTTTTAGTACTGTGGATGGAATCAGCAAAAGTAAAACACAGAGATATATCCATCCTTCCTAAAAAAAAAGCTAAAGGCATAGTTCAGTTGACCAATAGATTAATTAAAATAAAAAGTTCAAGAATGGGGTAGTCATGGTACCAGAAAATACACAGTGGTCAATGAAATAAAGACAGAATTCGGTCTCAATAACTAATGTAAATATATAAAAATGTGAAAGAAATTATGCCTAAAAAGTAGATAGAAAAGAGTCAGTTAACAAGAACAATCCGCTCCAAAATTCCAGCTTGTCTCAGTGAAAACCGAGAAGTGTCTGGAAATAAAAACACTGGGCTCTCACGGTGAGAGGGAGTTGGTAGATATCTTTTCTGTTGTAATCTAAGTGATTAGACAAATATTGCCTTGAATATTCAAAAAGTTATGTGCGTAAATACATATTTGTCTATTTATCTAAAACCACCAGCAGAATTAAAACTAAGAAAAATGACTGTTATCCTGAAACACTTGATTTTCTGGCAGTGTTTCCCTCCCTCCTCCTCTCCTTCCTTCCTTTTTTTTTTTAAAGATGACCAGTAAGGGGATCTTAACCCTTGACTTGGTGTTGTCAGCACCACACTCTCCCAAGTGAGTGAAACAGCCATCCCTATATAGGGATCCGAACCCACGGCCTTGGTGCTATCAGCACCGCACTCTCCCGAGTGAGCCACGGGCCGGTCCACTTTCTTCCTTTGAGTAGGAATTGCTTGCTTCCCCTACAGCTAGAAGATGACCCTTACAAACAACTTCCGAAGAGGGAATTAGTGGATATCCATTCATTCTAACAACATTAATTAAGCACCTCCTGTGTTAAGACTGAGCTAGGGAAACAAAAACCAGATGTTCTTGCAGACGGGCGGCCCATGGCATAAATCCACCCAGGGCTGTTTTTCTCCACCACGTGGGCGTGTGTTCTTGCTCTGCCTTGGACAGCCACTCTGTTCCGGGACGCTCTTGCTTATCTCCACCCCGCCAGGGTGAGCCTCTGCTTGCTGAGGACATTCACTTTGAGCATAAAGCACAGTCCACGAAAGGGTTCAGAGAAGCGCCCAGGCAGCTGCACAAAGCTGCTTCCCTCCTGGTCCAGGCATCCATCCTGTTCTAACCTCTCCTAACGCGCTAACTCCTAATCGAACTGTTCGCTGAAGGCTGAGTGAGCTCTTCCCAGGAGTATTTGCAATTTGCATTTTGAAGGCAACACTTTAAAACCTAGGGGTGTGTGTGTTAGCGAATCAGGGAGAAAACCTCAGCCATTGTTCTGTCCACCCTCCTCCTGGGTAGGAGTGCACAAATTTCATTCTGCCTGGAAAGGCTCCTGCCTTTGGGGGGTTGTTGGTGGATAGCTGGCTCCCTTCTGGGCTCCCCAACCTCCTGAGGAGATGATCTGGAAATTAAGCCCCAGCTCAGACAGAGCAGGCACTTGCCTGTTCTTCCAAAGCCCTGAGGGCAGGAAAGCTCCTGGCTCAGCCCAGTGGAGCATGAGCTTTCTCCAGGGCCTGAGCGAATTTCCTCTTCATTTCAAGTGGGTTTTTGAGCAACCAGGTCAGTCGGGGAGGCAGGCAATTGCCAGCACAGTGGAAAGGAAAAAAATGCAGTGAGAAAAAAATATTCTGAGGGTGCGATCTGTTTTTTTGACAGATAATTTAAGCACCTTGGCTAGATTATTTCAGAACCAGAGGAAATGCTGTGGCTTCCATTAACCCCTGGTGAGGGGCTCGCTCTTGCGAGGCTTCTGCATAATTACGTGTGAGGAGCGCTTGCCAGCTTCAGAGGGAGGTGGCACCCAATGCTGTCTCTCGATGGCTGCGGGGCTGCGCGCCCCTGGATCAAGGAAAGCTCCTGGGGCGGGCGGGCTGGCCAGCTTCAACTCTGGCCTCAGCCCCTCCTTATAGCCCACCCTTGGGGACTGTGCCCCATGGGTGTCCCCCCACCCCCTGGCCCTTGCATACAAGCCACTACAGAATAGTGACCCCCATCTTCTCTGGTCCCCTTGTCCAGAATAGTCCTGCAAGCCCAACAAATCCACAGCAGCTAACGATGCCTGCAGCTACTATTCTTGTGTTGTCCACATTTTATACATGCCCCCTCCCCCTTACTTTTCATTTGCATGCAGCACGAAATCCTTTTGAATCCCGATATTTATCTATCTTCCCTGTTCCAACACAGCTTTGAGAGAGGGCAAAGCTGTTTCGGTGGTATCTGATGGGAAGCCAAGCTCTGTTCCCAGATGGAGTGGGCTGCACACCGGAAATGAATAGGGGCTGGAAGCAGAAAATTGGACAGGCCAATTATCCCGAGCCAGGTCTTTTCAGAGGACCTTCATGATTTTGATTCAATTCCCAGAACAACAAATATGCCTCTGTTTAAACACAGTCTCTGAAATATGTCCCAAAGCCAAATGGGAAATCATTTCTGGGCTGACCCCTAACTGGCAGGGTTCACAGGTGGTGGTGCCGTATGGGGGTCTTTGATTTGGAGAAGCTTCCCCAATTATGTATCTGATTATTGCTTCATTTCTAAGCAGTCTTGTTCTTTCTTGGGAAAAACCTATAATTCTGAGATTCCATTGCCTTCTCTGTCTTCCAGATTCATCACTTTCTCCCTGACCTTATTCTGTTCTTTGATTTTTTTCCCCTGCACTTTGGGAGATCTTACAGGTTTTTCTCCATATCACTAATTCAAGCTTATTATTGTTATTTTGCCTGATTTTAGTGATCTCCTGTAATCTTTTGGGTGTATGCCTGTGAAGTCTAGCATACCTATGAAAGTGTATTTCATACAGTACATTTCAAATAATCATATTCAAAATAAACACCTGTGAACTCATCAAGGAATCGAATATTACTGGATCTGAGAAGCCCCCTGTAAGCCGACCCTCCCTTCCAGAGGTAACTACCATCTGGAATTCTGTGGTAAGCAACGTCTTGTTTTTCTTCCTATTTAAAAAAAACCACCTATGTATGCATTTCTAAACAAAAATAAATATTCATTATGACCTGTTTTTGAACATATTTTTGAATCATTGTATTCTTTGGTGAACTGCTATTTTTTGCTCACTGTATTTTTGATTCATCCTTCGGTGAGCTGAGCTGCCATTCTTTTTTCACTGATGTGTATTATTTCAGAGCCAAAATTTATCTATCTATTCTACCGTGAAAGGACATTTGGGTTGTTTCCAGTTTTTATGCTATTACAAAAAATGCTGCTGCGTGCACTCTTGGCACGTGTCCTGGGAGTGTGTGTGTATGCCTCATTTGCCGGGTCGAGTGTCACACACAGGAGATGATGCTTAGAAAGAGCTCAGGAGGTGCCAGGCACAAGGTTGAGATGAACCAGCTGGGACCCCTACAGAAGAGGCCCTTTGATTTATTTTGCAAACAGGGAGCATTGGGAGTTGGCCCATGACCATGATACTGACCCTCAAGTTGAGGCAGGATTGGAAGCAGCAAAGTTCAAGGGTCAAAGGGACAACCAGGTCCTGGGACCCAAAGCCAGGTTCAGAAATGCAAATAGTAAGATAACGGTTAGGACCAGGGTGGACTTTAGTTTGGACACACTGGCCCAGTCTGGGATGGAACAACTCAGCAATGTCAGGGCAGGAGAAGACAGGCAGGGACCTGGAGTTCCTCAAAGAGTCAGGATCGTCACTATGCTGGCAACTGAGAGGAAGACAAGGCTGAACGGCCACCTCCATTCATCCATCCTGTCCTCCTCCCACCTGCAGGCCAGTCCTGGAGCAGGAGGGTCTGAGAGCACATTACTGAAGGTAGTGGTCACTGGCTTGGTAGAAGTCAGGAGGAAGCTGGTCTAGTGGAAAGAGTCAGTCAGATGGCCCAGGTTCAAATCCTAGCCCTGGGTGTCCTGGCACGGCCACCTTGAACTTGACGCTTAAGCTTTTGGAGCTTCCGTTTAGCTGGAAAATGGGGACATTAAAGCCCTCCTCACCGAGCCTTGTGCCTGGCCCAGAGGAGGAACTCAACGAAGGCCATTTCTTTCCTGCTTCCCTTTTTTTGGCATTTCAGTAGGACATGTGTCTCAAGTGATTTCTTTAGGAGAAGGGATGGGTGTGTTTTTCCAGGGCTGGGCACCTCGTAGGAGCTTAATAAATACTTCCTGAAGGATAGAGCCACCTTCTATTCCCCAGTCTCCATCTGTGAGACAGCTGGCCAGGGGGAGAGGCACAACTGTGCCAGCCAATGTCACTTGGCATCTGAAAAACGGGCAGGAAAACCAGATCATCTAAATTTTTATTCAAATCAAGGCAAGCAAAAGACCCAAATCAGATGCTTTCTCCCTGGCGTTTCGCCCACCTCCCCAGGGACAGGCACAGGAGGGCATCACACCAGGGAAAACCAGGATGCGGTGGGCCCCACAGAGAGGGAGGGAGGGGCAAGGTGGGTTGCCGAGGCATGACAGGGTCACATCAGCTGACCCACAGGGGCAGAGAAGCATCCTGCACCTTGTTATGGTCAAGGTTGCTCACACAGACCACAGGTTCCCAACTCTGCTGACTGCGCACACCTGGTGAGGCTGAGGAAGCGGGGGACACCTAGTGACGTGACAGAGCCACACACCAGGAGCGGTGGGCCGTGATCCTGGGGGACTAAAGTGCTTCATAGAGGACCACATCTACCCACCTCCCTGCTCCCCACGGCCGAAGAGCCTTCTGCGACCACCCCCCAGCACCCGCCTCAGGGGGACCCAGGGCCTAGCACTCAGAAGGTGGGAGCCCCCCGGCCTCCTCGCTGCTCTAGGACCAGGCTGGGCATTAGGGTGTCTTCCCCTTCCTGGACCACTCTTCCCCAGATCACCGCTGGCCTCCCCACTGTACCTCCTTCAAGCCTTTGCTGAAATGGAACCTTTTCAAAGAGGCCCGCCCTGGCCAACCTCCTTTTTTTTTTTTTTTTCCCCCAACTGTGGTAAAATGCACATAACGAAATTTACTGTTCACACTGTCATGCAGCCATCACCACGGTCCATCTCCAGAACTTTTTCATCACCCCAAATTGAAACTCTGTGCCAATAAAACAATAACTCCCACCCCTCCCCCAGCCCCCGGCAACCACGAGTCCACTTTCTGTCTCTATGAATCTCACTTCTCTAAGCACCTCATGTAAGAGAAATCATGCAGCATCCTTTTGTGACTGGCTTATTTCACTCAGCATAGTGTCCTCAAGGTTCATCCATGTTGTAGCATGTGACAGAATTTCATTCCTTTCTGAGGCAAAATAATATGAATAATATTATGTATTTACCACATTTTGTTTATCCATTCATCTAATGATAGACACTGGATTGCTTCCACGTTTTGGCTATCGTGAATAATGCTGATATGAACACGGGTGTACAGATATTTTCGAGTCCCTACTTTCAATTCTTTTGGTATATACTCAGGAGTGGAATTGCTGGATCACATGGTAATTCTATGTTTATTTTATTTTATTTTAGCAGCTGACCAGTACCGGGATCCAAACCCACGACCTCGGTGTTATGAATGGCTACGCTCTAACCTACTGAGCTAACTGGCCAGCCTATGTTTAATGTTTTTTTTTTTTTATTTTTATTTTTTTATTTTTTTTTTTTATTTTTTTTTTTAATTTTTATTTTTTAATTTTATTTTTTATTATTTTTTTTTTAATTTTATTTTGTCGATATACATTGTAGCTGATTATTGCTCCCCATCACCAAAACCTCCCTCCCTTCTCCCTCCCCCCCTCCCCCCCAACAATGTCCTTTCTGTTTGCTTGTTGTATCAACTTCAAATAATTGTGGTTGTTATATCTTCTTCCCCCCCCCCCGGTTTGTGTGTGTGTGTGTGTGAATTTATATATTAATTTTTAGCTCCCTCCAATAAGTGAGAACATGTGGTATTTCTCTTTCTGTGCCTGACTTGTTTCACTTAATATAATTCTCTCAAGGTCCATCCATGTTGTTGCAAATGGCAGTATTTCATTCGTTTTTATAGCTGAGTAGTATTCCATTGTGTAGATGTACCACATTTTCCGTATCCACTCATCTGATGATGGGCATTTGGGCTGGTTCCAACTCTTGGCTATTGTAAAGAGTGCTGCGATGAACATTGGGGAACAGGTATACCTTCGACTTGATGATTTCCATTCCTCTGGGTATATTCCCAACAGTGGGATAGCTGGGTCGTATGGTAGATCTATTTGCAATTGTTTAAGGAACCTCCATACCATTTTCCATAGAGGCTGCACCATTTTGCAGTCCCACCAACAATGTATGAGAGTTCCTTTTTCTCCGCAGCCTCGCCAGCATTTATCGTTCATAGTCTTTTGGATTTTAGCCATCCTAACTGGGGTTAGATGGTATCTCAATGTGGTTTTGATTTGCATTTCCCGGATGCTGAGTGATGTTGAGCATTTTTTCATATGTCTGTTGGCCATTTGGATATCTTCCTTAGAGAAATGCCTACTTAGCTCTTTTGCCCATTTTTTAATTGGGTTGCTTGTTTTCTTCTTGTACAGTTGTTTGAGTTCCTTATATATTCTGGATATTAATCCTTTGTCAGATGTATATTTTGCAAATATTTTCTCCCACTCTGTTGGTTGTCTTTTAACTCTGTTAATTGTTTCTTTTGCTGTGCAGAAGCTTTTTAGTTTGATATAATCCCATTTGTTTATTTTTCCTTTGGTTGCCCGTGCTTTTGGGGTCGTATTCATGAAGTCTGTGCCCAGTCCTATTTCCTGAAGTGTTTCTCCTATGATTTCTTTAAGAAGTTTTATTGTCTCAGGGTGTATATTTAAATCCTTAATCCATTTTGAGTTGATTTTAGTATACGGTGAGAGGTATGGATCTAGTTTCATTCTTCTGCATATCGATATCCAGTTATCCCAGCACCACTTGCTGAAGAGGCAGTCCCTTCCCCAGTGAATAGGCTTGGTGCCTTTGTCAAAGATCAGATGGCAGTAAGTGTGTGGGTTGATTTCTGGATTCTCTATTCTATTCCATTGGTCAGTGTGTCTGTTTTTATGCCAGTACCATACTGTTTTGGTTATTATAGCTTTGTAGTATAGCTTAAAGTCAGGTAGTGTTATGCCTCCAGCTTTATTTTTTTTGCTGAGCATTGCTTTGGCTATTCGTGGTCTTTTATTGTTCCATATAAATGTCTGAATAGTTTTTTCCATTTCTGAGAAAAATGTCTTTGGAATTTTGATGGGGATTGCATTGAATTTGTATATCACTTTGGGTAGTATGGACATTTTCACTATGTTGATTCTTCCAATCCAAGAGCATGGAATATCTTTCCATCTTCTTGTATCCTCTCGAATTTCTCTCAGCAGTGGTTTGTAGTTCTCATTATAGAGATTTTTCACCTCCTTGGTTAACTCAATTCCTAAGTATTTTATTTTTTTGGTGGCTATTGTAAATGGGCAGGCTTTCTTTATTTCTCCTTCTGCATGTTCACTATTGGAGAAAAGAAATGCTACTGATTTTTGTGTGTTGATTTTGTATCCTGCTACTGTGCTGAAATCATTTATCAATTCCAACAGTTTTTTTGTAGAGGTTTTAGGCTGTTCGATATATAGGATCATGTCATCTGCAAACAGGGACAGTTTGACTTCATCTTTTCCAATCTGGATGCCCTTTATTTCCTTCTCTTCTCTGATTGCTCTGGCTAGTACTTCCAACACTATGTTGAATAGGAGTGGTGAGAGTGGGCATCCTTGTCTGGTTCCTGTTCTTAAAGGAAAAGCTTTCAGCTTTTCCCCATTCAGGATGATATTGGCAGTGGGTTTGGCATATATGGCTTTAATTATGTTGAGATACTTTCCCTCTATACCTAACTTATAGAGGGTCTTTGTCATGAATGAGTGCTGAACATTATCAAATGCTTTTTCAGCATCTATAGAGATGATCATATGGTCCTTGTGTTTGAGTTTATTAATATGGTGTATCACATTTATTGATTTGCGTATGTTGAACCAACCTTGCATCCCTGGGATGAATCCCACTTGATCGTGATGAATAATTTTTCGTATGTGTTGCTGTATTCTGTTTGCTAGTATTTTAGTGAGGATTTTTGCATCTATATTCATCAAGGATATTGGCCTGTAGTTTTCTTTTTTGGTTCTATCTTTACCTGGTTTTGGTATCAGGATGATGTTTGCTTCATAGAATGAGTTTGGGAGATTTGCGTCTGTTTCAATCTTTTGGAATAGTTTGTAAAGAATCGGTGTCAATTCCTCTTTGAATGTTTGGTAAAATTCTCCTGTGAATCCATCTGGTCCTGGGCTTTTCTTTGTTGGGAGCCTTCTGATAACAGCTTCAATCTCCTTTATTGTTATTGGTCTGTTCAAATTTTCTACGTCTTCACGGTTCAGTTTTGGGAGCTTGTGTGTGTCCAGAAATTTATCCATTTCCTCCAGATTTTCAAATTTGTTGGCGTATAGTTGTTTATAGTAGTCTCGAATGATTCCTTGTATTTCAGATGAATCAGTTGTAATATCGCCTTTTTCGTTTCTAATTTTTGTTATTTGAGTCTTCTCTCTTCTTTTTTTTGTTAGCCATGCTAATGGTTTGTCAATTTTATTTATCTTTTCAAAAAACCAACTTTTTGATTCGTTGATCTTTTGAATTGTTTTTTGGTTTTCAATTTCATTCAGTTCTGCTCTGATCTTAATGATTTCTTTCCGTCTGCTAACTTTAGGATTGGATTGTTCTTGTTTTTCTAGTTCTTTAAGGTGAAGTGTTAGGTTGTTCACTTGCCATCTTTCCATTCTTCTGAAGTGAGCATTTAATGCAATAAATTTTCCCCTCAATACTGCTTTTGCAGTATCCCACAGGTTTTGGTATGATGTATCATTGTTTTCATTAGTTTCAATAAACTTTTTGATTTCCTGCTTGATTTCTTCTTGGACCCATATGTCATTAAGTAGAATGCTGTTTAATTTCCATGTGTTTGTATAGTTTCCAGAGTTTTGTTTGTTATTAATTTCTAGTTTTAATCCATTGTGGTCTGAGAAGATACATGGGATAATTCCAATTTTTTTGAATTTATTGAGACTTGATTTGTGACCTAATATGTGATCTATCCTGGAGAATGATCCATGTGCTGATGAGAAGAATGAATATTCTGAGGTTGTTGGGTGGAATGTTCTGTAGATATCTGCCAATTCCAATTGGTCTAGAGTCTTGTTTAGATCTTGTGTTTCTCTACTGATTCTTTGCCTAGATGATCTGTCTAATATTGACAGTGGAGTGTTCAGGTCCCCTGCTATTATGGTATTAGTGTCTATTTCCTTCTTTAGGTCTAATAGAGTTTGTTTTATAAATCTGGCTGCTCCAACATTGGGTGCGTACATGTTTATGATTGTTATGTCTTCTTGATGGATCAGTCCTTTTATCATTAAGTAGTGTCCCTCATTGTCTCTTTTTATGGTTTTTAGTTTAAAGTCTATTTTGTCAGATATAAGAATAGCCACTCCAGCTCGTTTTTCTTTTCTGTTTGCATGGTAAATCTTTTTCCATCCTTTCACTCTTAGTCTGTGTGAATCTTTATGGGTGAGGTGGGTCTCTTGTAGGCAGCATATAGTTGGGTCCTGCTTTTTGATCCAGTCAGCCAGTCTGTGTCTTTTAATTGGGGAATTTAAGCCTTTAACATTAAGAGTTGTTATTGAAAGGTGTTGATTTATTCCTATCATTTTATTGGTTGTTTGGTTGTCTTAGGTGTCTTTTGTTCCTTGCTTTCTGATTTACTGTTTGGTTTCTGTGTTTGTTGGTTCCTTAGGTTGTAGATAGTGTTTTTGTTAGCTTGTTTTCTCTTCATGAATGCCATTTTTATTGTACTAGCGGGTTTAGATTTTTCTTAGGTTTTTATGGCAGTGGTAGTTATTTTTCAGGAACCAAACCCAGTACTCCCTTGAGGATTTCTTGTAAGGGTGGTCTTGTGGTAATGAACTCCCGCAGTTTTTGTTTGTCTGAGAAATATACTATTTGCCCCTCATTTCGGAAGGATAGCCTTGCAGGGTAGAGTATTCTTGGCTGGCAATCTTTGTCTTTTAGTATTTTGAAAATATCATCCCATTCCTTTCTAGCTTTTAGGGTTTGGGATGAAAAGTCTGATGTTAACCTGATTGGGGCTCCCTTATAGGTGATTTGACGCTTCTCTCTTGCAGCTTTTAAGATTCTCTCTTTGTCTCTGAGTTTTGCCAATTTGACTATGACATGTCTTGGAGAAGGCCTTTTTGGGTTGAATACGTTTGGAGATCGTTGAGCTTCCTGGATCTGAAGATCTGTGATTTTTCCTATACCTGGGAAGTTTTCTGCCACTATTTTGTTGAATATGTTTTCAATGGAATCTCCATTTTCCTCCCCTTCTGGAATACCCATGACTCAGATATTTGAGCGCTTGAGGTTGTCTGATATCTCTCTCAGATTTTCTTCCATGTCCTTGATTCTTTTTTCTTTCTTTTTGTCTGCTTGTGTTATTTCAAACAGCCCATCTTCAAGTTCAGAGGTTCTCTCTTCAACTTCGACAAGCCTGCTGGTTAAACTCTCCGTTGTGTTTTTTATTTCGCTGAATAACTTCTTCAGTTCAGCAAGTTCTGCTACATTTTTTTTCAGGACATTGATTTCCTTGTATATTTCCTCTCTCAGATCCTGTATACTTTTCCTCATTTCATCATGATGTCTAGCTGAGTTTTCTTGTATCTCATTCAGTTTCCTTAGAATTATCACTCGAAATTCTTTGTCAGTTATTTCAAGGGCTTCTTGTTCTATAGGATCTAGAGTTTGAGATTTATTAACTTTTGGTGGTGTACTTTCTTGATTTTTTGTATTTCTGGTGTCTTTTTTTTGATGTTTATTCATTGTGGCAGGGGGTTTCACAGTCCACCGGTTTGAGACTAATGACTAACTAGGATGTTGCTGTGGTTGCCAATTTGGTATGGCTCCCGCCGTGACTGCTCAGTTGGCCTCTAGTGTCTTGTGTGTGTGGTTGCCTCGGGTCTTGGGCTTCTCCGGGGATCCACCTTTCTGGTCAGCTTGTACTCTGCTGGGCTGGTGGATCCCGTACCACAGGGTGTGTGATCTCTGTTGAGCTTTCACTTTCTGTACAGGACTTCTCCCCTTTCCGTGTGCTCTGGCCCAGGCTGTTAGATCGTGCAGTGGCGACTCCACCGGGTGTGTGGTTTCTGTCGAGTCTCCGCCTCCCTGGCCGCACGTCTCCCCCCTCTGTGCACACTGTGTTGGGCTGGGGCGTGTCTTCTGCACCCCTCGTCTATCAGCTGGGCCTTCAAGACCCTGCTCAGCACCGCCTCGCCCAGGAAGTCTACCAGGTTTCTGCTAGGCACAGACGACCGGTCTCTCTGGGTGCCTTTGTAGCACTGTGTAGATCTTTCTCGGGTCTTGTTCACCTTTGTATCCCCCCGGTATAAACCGAGTCTAGTGCCCGCCTGCAGCCTGCTCTCCGGCAGGTTCAAGCGGACCTGGGAACTCTCCTACCACACTATTCCCAACCAGAAATTCGTTAGGCTTTTTTCCAAACTGGTGGTCGCAGAGATGGTAACTGCCTCCCAGTAACAGGAAGTTTACCGGGGCCGGAGTCCAGGGTGTGGTGGAGTGACAGTCGGCCCGCCCGTACTTCCTAGCCCTCCCAAAACTGGTCGGGACGCCCCACACCCCCAGCCCCGCCAGAGAACCACGGAGGGAGTGGGAGAGGAGGCCGGCCAGCAGGGTCCGGAAAACCCCGCGCCAGGCCAAGCAAATGGGCTCAGTGATGGCCGAGCAGGGCGGAGCTGCCCGCACCTGGGAAAATGGAGGCAGCACTGGGGTGGTGAGTGGCCTGGTGGTGCAGGCGGGAGCCGCGTGGGCATCCACCCCCCGAACAGAGCTGTGCCAGGGATCACTCACAGTGCTGTGCCAGGTCGGGCGCTCGCTCTGTCTCTGGTTTGTTGCCTTCCGTGTTCTCGGCGCTGCCGCCTCGGGCTGTTCAGTCGCGGCGCGGCTCGGGCGCTCCCAGGAATCTTCTTTAATGCCGGCCTGAAACCTCGAATCCTGAATAGGGCAGCTGGCCGCCTTCAGCGCGACCCCAGCCTCCGGGATCCTGGCTGCATCCACAGCAGCCCTGGCGCCGTGTTCCCTGTTTCACGACTCGCTTTTGCAGCTAAGAATCAGTTCTTTTCCTGCTCCACACTTCAAAGCTGTTGCCTGTAAATGAGGCAGCCTCTCCTGCCGGGGGCGAAGTGGCGTTGAGCCCCCACGACCGGCCAGCAGCAGCAGTCCTCCCTTAAGAGATGGCCAGAGGAAGGTCCACAAGTTTCCCGGCTGCCTGAGGCCCAGTGGCCACCTTTTCCACCTCAGCTACTCCGCACCAGCCGCCGCAGCCGCCGCCATCTTGAAACTCTATGTTTAATGTTTTGAGGAACTGCTGTACAGCTTCCCACAGCTGCCGCACCACTTACATTCCCACCAAAAGTGCACA
This sequence comes from Cynocephalus volans, assembly GCF_027409185.1. Taxonomy (NCBI): domain Eukaryota; kingdom Metazoa; phylum Chordata; class Mammalia; order Dermoptera; family Cynocephalidae; genus Cynocephalus; species Cynocephalus volans. The sequence continues at coordinate 28,457,941 of NC_084469.1, read as the reverse complement.
AGGGCTCTGATGTCTCCACATATTTGCTAACACTTGCTATTTTCCGCTTTTGTATGACAGCCATTGTAGAGGTAGAGATAACCCCCAACCTTTTTGGGTAAACAATACCAGGTACTTAGGATTTTCTGCTACCAGGTGCTTGAGACTTTCTGTTACCAGAAGATTAGGACTTTCCGTTGCCAGGGGGAAGGGACTTTCCAAAGAGCCCAAAGTTCACCCAGTTCCAGGAAGGGCCTAACCGAAAAAGGGGTGGGCTATTGGTCAATTCCCCAGTTCCTTGTATGTGTACCACCCCACTGAAGGCCACCAACGAAATTAAAAGTCACTTCAGATGACCAATAAGCTGTGTACAACTCATCCTGTTGCCAAAGTCTGCCTACCAAACTGAATAAAAAGTGCTTGTGTTAAGAGCTCGGGGCCGTTTCTGTCCTGAAGACGGAGCGACCCCAGCATGCTGGAATAAAAAAAACCTCTTGCTTGATTGCAGTGATCTCTGTCTCCTGGTCTTTGCGAGATGAGCCTTCCCAACAAGTAAGATTTGCGCTTTCGGGCCAGTCTTACACCATCCTAATGGGTGAAGTGCTGGTGGTCTACTTTAGCACCACAACCTCCCTCCGCCCCCACATCCCTAGCACTCCCAATTCCTTTCCCCTGTTCTTTTTCTTTTTCCCATTCAGCATCTAACATACTTCATAATTTGATTATTTTATTAGCTTGTTTATTTTATTCTTTGTTCCCCAACCCCTACTTGCCGACCCCTGCTAGAATGTAAGCTCAAGGCAAAGACATATGGCTATTTTGCTCATTGCTGTTTCCCAAGGGCCTGCAACAGTGCCTGGCCCACAGTAAAACCCCAGTGAATACTAGGTGGCTGGGTGAATGAACGAACGAATGAACGACCAGAAAGTAGAGTCGTTAGAAAGTGTTTTGGAGGAAGAGACATCTGGCTTCCAACCCTGGCTCCATCAATGACTTATCTGGTGTCTTTGGGCAAGTGACCTCCTTTCTTGAAGCCTCAGTTTCTCCATCTGTCACAAGAGGACAACAGATCCTTTTGAGTACCTCACAGGACTCCTGTGAAAATGAAGTGAGATTTCTACTGCCTGGCCTGTAGCGGATGCTCAGCTGATGTCCACCATGAACGATGGGGATCCTCCGGTGTACAAGCGTATGGAGAACCATCTCAGTGGACTAGAGCACAGTGGTGCTAACGTCAGCTCCCTCTTGGATCTGCCAGCATCTCAGACAGCAACACTCTCTCCCCCAGTGCACAGACACAGGCTCAGGTAGGCACCCCAAACGGGGCAGAAAGGGGTGGGAGTGGTTCAGTCCATCTGTGAGAGGGTGCAGTTAGCGCTAGACAGACCACCCTGGGGGCTGGTGGGCTCCAGGAGCCTCTTCCTGCTGCCCCTTGCACATATGTAGGAGGACAGGAGGCTGCACCAATAGCGGGTCTGCTTGGCAGAGCCACAGCAGCGTGGGAGACAACCAACACACTGAGGAAGTGTGACCATCCGGGTCCCCTGGGGACTCCATGACAGCAGCCCCGAGTGAGCCAGGAGCAGATGGCGGGGCACTCAGACAGCTGCCCACCCCAGTGCCAGCCACCTACTCCTCAGCATACTCACGGGCCTCCGAGGGGGCCTCTGGCAAAGCTGTTTGCAACAAAAATCCAAACTGCAAGTAACAGCAGGATCAGGAGAGAACCAGTGTGGAGAAACAGATGGCCGCTTGTGGTGAGCACAGGCCGCCTGCCCTGGAGGCAGGTGCCACAAGATGCTGGGCTCTGCTGGCACAGCCAGTTCCCACGGCAGCTGGCTGGGGAGGGAGGGAGCCCCTGATTCTCCCAACCTTCTGCAGGCTCGTGAGGCCTGTACTGAGGAACTCTCCCAGTTGGAAAACCCAGCTGGGCTACTGATCACCTCCAAGCTGGGTGGACTGGAGATGATTTAAAGATCACCCGGTGAAGCCACTTTCCTGTTTCACAAATTCCTCTTTCAGTCCATCAACAAGCAGGAGAGGGGGCCAGGAAGAGGGAATACAGACCTGGCATCAGAGGGGGGCTGTGGGACCCCAGCCTGTGATAAGACTTCAGGGAAACCAAACGTGCCCTGCTGGGAAAAGATTCTGAAGTGATCAGAACAAGGAAATATCTTTGCAAATTTCTCTTCCAATCAACAAACATTTCCTGAGCACCTTTATATGCAAAACACTGCAGGAGCCTCTGTAAGTGCCGGCTGGGCAGGCCTCCGCTGAGTTATAATCAGGATGGGCTGTGAAACGGGGATGCAAAGCCAACCTGAACAGAGAAGAGTGCTCTAATTGTATTAATCAGCTCCCAGTTGCGTGCAAATCGGTCTGCACTCCCTTCTATGTCATCCTCCTCGGAGAGGAGAACGTCTGCAGCCTCAAAGAAGCCTTCTTTTGCCAAGAATACGTTTTACTGGCTGGAGGAATGGTTTCTAGAATCCTGGGGAATCTAGATTCCAATTAACTTTTCCACTCATTACAGTATAACTTTGAGTGAGTCACTGTTTTTATAAATGGATAGGGATGAAAGGTTAACAATAAATAAAATGAATTTCCAGTTTGCAATGTCGTGTATGTAGAAGCCCCCAATGCCAACTAACATACCCATGAAAGCACGTGAAAAGGGACATAGCAAAACCCCAGCACAGGAGGGGTCTGACAGCCTACAGCCAGGCTCCCCACGCCACAGGCGAATGGACGGATGAAGTGTGATGTGCCCACTTGGGCCTTGCCTGCCTGGCAGGGGTCAGGGGGCAGGGGCTAAAGCCACCTGGGCAGACTTCCTGGCATAGAAGAGGCTTCCTGGTGCAGCATGGGTCATCCTCCCTCCTCCAACCCTGTCACCATCCCTGAGAGATATGGCTCCCAGAACACCGCCAGCTGGCAATGTGAGCTGCATCTGGGAAAGTGCATTTTCTTAAGTAAGGCTCACTATGGGACAGCAGGGAGAGGCGGGTGGAGTCAAGGAGATGGCACAAACCGGGGCTGCAGTCCTCCCTGTCCTCCCCATTTCTGAAGGCCCTCGAGGACCAGGGCACAGGAGAGTCAAAAGTGCCTCCACCACGGAGCAGAATGTCACAGGTAAAATCCCAGACAAAGGAAAAGGGCCATGCGAGGTTGCCTCTGGGTCAATCCGGGATCTGCAGAGATCACTGCATCTGAAGATGGATGAACAGGGGGAAAATTGGGGACTGGGAAAATCTACCACAGAAGTGGGGAGGGCACGTGCCATTCCAAAGACTCTGGTAAAGGGGAAAACCTTGGAAATGTTTAGCAGAGGTGAAAGTGGTACATTAGGTTTCAGGAAAAAAAAATCAGACAATTGTTTGGTGTCCTGGACAGAAGACAGGCTTTCTATGGAACAGAGAGCCAAAGATGCAAACAGAAAACATGGGTGAAATGATGGAGGACCGTGAGGAAACCAGAAAGGAAAGCACAGAATCCAAACTCACACCAGAGGCGGGAAAGAGCAGAAATGCCCAGGTACAAAATGGAATTGGCTGGCACAGGAACTCTCATCAGCTGCTCACAGGAGCATCAATTGGTCCAATGATGTTGAACATGGGCACACCCCATGGCCCAACAGAAACCCTCTAGTTGTAAATTCTGGAGAAGCTCTTGTACACGTGCTTCAAGAGACATGCATATTTACAGCTGAATTATTCCTAATAGCAAAGGAGCTGAGAATAACCAAACTGATCACCAACTGTAGGATGGATAAGTAGAGAGGGGTGTAGTCATTACAGTGGAACACGGACAGCAGTGAAGCAATCACCACATGCTACATGCGTCAGTGTGGGTGAATGTCAAAATCATAATGTTGAACAAAAGAAGCGATGCACAGAAAAATACACACGGTTCCATCTCGTTTATGTGGCATTTCGAACACAGGCAAAACTAAGCCTGGGGGCTTCTGTGGCGTGATCATGATCGATCTATATCTAGGCTTGGGTGCTGGCTAGTGGGTGTCTGTTTTATTACTGTTCTTTAAACTGTACAGAAATGTTTTTGAAGACTCTTTTCTACTTAGGCTATTTATACACACACAGGTACAAAGACAAGACCTAAGACACCACCTAAGTCAGACCAAAAAAAAAAAAAAAAAAAGGAATCGGTGACATCAAAGTTTTAAGATTTTCCAGAAGGAGGGAATAATTAAAGGAATTAAAAATGACTTCAAAGAAGATGATGAATACAGAAAACAGAGAATGAAAATACAAGCTTCAGATTAATAAGTTCTCCCAAGAAGAAACCAGAATATTTGGTAATAAAGCAATATGCAAAAACATACTTGAAAAGTATTCCCAAATTAAAGAACCAAATGTTTGTTCTAGACAAAAATCAGTGAAAGTGACCTCAGCATATCCACACAAAATTTTTAATTTCTCAGAAAAACCCAACAGGCTATTTAAAGGGGAATAAAAGCATAAAATAGAATAAGTCTGTGTGCAGGCGTCTTCCCCAGGTCTCTGTTCACACGTCTAGAACTACTTTCTGCTGCGTGTTACATCTTCTCATCCTGCCTTCTCTCTCTCTCGGCTTAGACTTCCTGGGCTTTATCTTCTTGTCACTTGGTGCTGCATTCTTGAAATGACCTTCTAGTCCACAAGTTCCTTCCTGGGGCTCCTCAGCTGGGCCTGATATGCAATATAACCATCCACCAGGGGTTGTTTCATTCCCTTTTTTCTTTCTTTAAATCTTGAGCCCATGTTAGAGTTTACTAATCTGCCAGCAAGGAAGCCAGGCAAGTGACTAAAGAGTGTGCCAGTTCACAGGGGAACGGGATGGCAGGGAGTGTCAGGAGCTGAGAAGGGAACGCTGACATGGCAGCTGGGTAGAAGAGGCAGGCAGCTAATTAGGTAAACACCGCAGCAGCTCCGTGTGGTCACAAAACATCCTATTCATGATAGCTGAGGAAATCAGGGACAAGGTAGCTGGGAGCACCGAGCAGGAATCAAAAATAGAAAACAACCAATAAGAAGCAAATGATGTGGAAACGTCTGTGGCTGTTAATAGGGATGACAAGGTTCGTTGCTCTAAGAAGTGACGAAGCATAGTTCAATTGAGTTTTTAAACTCATTAGTAATATTTTTCACTTTCAGAAATAAAAATGGTTCCTGTGGTTCTTTTTCAAATTTGCTTTTCTTTTTCCAAAAGTCCTGTTTGTTCAATTTGGTCTGTATTCTGTCTTTTATATATTTTAATTAGTTAATTTTAAAACGCCTCTTTATAGTCTCTTTCACAGTTTCACTATTATCTCTAATTCCCTGGGTATGAATTCTTACAGGTGTTACATTTGCCAGCTCTCCCTCATGGTGGTTCTTTCCTTTATGTGGTTGGGAGACAATATAAGTAAAATCCATAGAATTCTGAGTGGAAAAGATTATGATCAACTGAATCATCAAGTTGTCTTTTTTGTATAAAGGCAACAATTATGAGATTGCAAAGGACTCGGAAAATACACCATCCATGTACCCTTTCGCTTTTCTTTCAAAATTTTTTTTCTTCTATTCTTTTTATCAAGCAATTCCTAAGAATATGTGCCCTTGTTTTTAAAAATTACATAAAATTACATATCAGCTAATTATAAATCTGGAATAAATCAAAAGCGATAAAAGCCTACAAGAAAAGAGGGAATAGAAACACTAATGTTTATTTTTCTTTTCTAGGGATCCATTCTGAGGATATAATCCACAATGTAGGCAAAGAGCTACGCAGACAGTTATCAGTAAGAAAAAAAATGGAAACAACTTAAATGTCCTAAATTAGGAAAATATCCATGTGATAGAAGATCACTGAGAATGTTCACAGAGTTCTTGATTACACTGGGAAATATTTACAACATGATGTTAATTTTAAAACATAGGTTCAAAGAAAAAAGTCACAGAAAAAAGATTGGAAGTAAATATGCCAAAATGCTAACAGTGATTGTCCCTTGATTGTAAGATTAAGGTGTGTATTTCTTTATACTTTTCTATACATTGTAAATGTTCCTCAGTGATCCACACTAATTTGATAATAGGAAAAGATTAAAATGTACATAATATTTTTGAAAAATAAAAATTTCTAAGGGTAACAGACAAAAACTTAGATATTGAGGCAATATTACATAAGAAAAATAAAATACGTGTACTGTGCTACTGACTCTGACATTATAGTGTACAATTTATTTTCAATGCAGCAGCTAGAGTATCCTTTAAAAGGGCAGGACAGGGGCAGTCAGATCATGTCTCTCCTCTACTCAACACTCTCCAAGGACTCCCCACTTCACTGAGAATAAAAGCCAAAGTTCTTACAATGGTTTACAAGGACCAACACAATCTGACCCTCCACCACATCTCTGACCACTTCTCCCCAGTCCTGACTTTGCTCCAGTCCCAATGGTCTCCTTGCTGTTCCTCTGAACCCACCAAGCATGCACCTGCCTCAGGGCCTTTGCACCTGCTGTACCCTCTACTCGGAATGCTTTCCCTCCACATAGCCACATACTGTGCTTCAGACCTCTGCCCAAATGTCATTTTATCAGTAACCCCTCCCTGACCCCCATATAAAATAGCAACTACCCCACTCTTCCCAGTGCCCCTTCTCACCTTTGCCCTGAGTACTTTACCATCTGTGACATTGCAGAATTTACTGTTTGTGGTCTCCTTCCACTAGAAGAGTGGTTTTGCCTGGCTCAATAAATGTGTCGAATGACTGAATGAATGAATGGATTAGACTGTAAACTGCTCAGGAGCAGAGGGGCCAAGGCTCACATTGCTGCACCACCAAAGTGCATAAAACAGCAGCAATGCCAACCCGACAGCCCCGGGAACATCTGACCAGCACTTGACTCACTGCAGAAAAAAATACTTAAAATTACAGCCGGAGACGGTGGAAGTGAAGCCCCACAAGGAAGGGAAGGGAAGGGGGCTGGGAAGCGTTGTGTAAGAGTTTCCATCAGAAAACCCAAGTTCTTCTGTTTGGATTTGGCTTGTGCTACAGGACAGAACTCCAAATTTTTGTCACAGACTCAGAACCAGCCATACGCGACACTTAAAATCTGACATTTTCAATGCCCTCTCTATTTAGCTTTCTCTTTATTATGATTAGATATTTTTCTAAAACAATAAGGCATTAGGAAATCAATTACCCCGACCCTCTCCAACCCCAAAAGCAGACAGGAAAATCCAGACATGGGTTTGATCTCCACAGGCACCCAGACTCATATCCCATGTGTGTGCTAATGACCCCACCCGATGAGATGTCCACTGTATGCCTGGGGCTGCAGAGAGGAAATGTTCCTGATCTTGCTAAGCTTTACTGGCCTCTAAAAATGAAAGGACGAATTGATAGCGTAATGCACAGCCTCATGGACTTTGCCTTAGGAAAGATAAGAAAATTCATCCTAAGCTATTTTGGACTTTTCTGGGCACTGGGGTGCTCTGGAGATGAGGATGGGCTGGTGGTAGGCCCTTTCTGCACGTGGTCGCTGAGGACTGTGAAAGAGTGTGACAGTGACTCGTGGTGAGGCTGGATGGGGCAGCAGCCTCAGAAGCCCTCCACTAAATTGTTGGGTTTGCTAAATTCATCTTTCCTTCCATCCACCTTCTTTTCCTTGACAGCTCCTTCATCTCTGCCCTCCCACGGCTCAGCTGTGACCATCATTTCATCCTGCTAAAGTGTCTCCCTACAAGATAATGATTTAAGGGATTTCCTACCTGCATCTTAAAAGGGGTCCCCTGAAGACCAGAAGGACCTTGAGTTCCAAGGGGGAATTTCTGGAGGGGGAGGAAGGGAAGTCTCTAATGTTTATGGAGTACTACTCTATGGCAGACGTTTTGCTGGATTCTTGCAGCAACTCCATGAAGCGGGCATTAGCATGTCCATTTCATGATGAGGAATCAGGGACTTCCAGGCAAGACGGAATGCTAGTTCACACTTTGAAGCCCTGCCTGTTCCAAAGACACAGCAGTGATAGACAAAAATATTTTTAAAACAATAATAAGTAAACGTATCTGTATTCAAAAATAAGATGTGCATCTCAATAGATCAGAAACTGAAAATATTTATTATTTTGAGGGGCTGAAGGCACAGTCCACTGAGATCTGGGCCCAGACACAGGTGGAGGCAGCTGTGAGTTCCATGTTTCGGGGACTAAATGTGTCCCATGGAGGTGGGGGATCAGAGCCAGAGTCACTAAAAATGGGGCTGGTGAGGGCATTTCCTACCTGGGAAAGGAGGCTGAAAAAAGCAGGGACCTGCCCCAAGACAAGTGGGCACAGAGGAAAGCTGGCAGCACACACCTGGGGCTGCCACAGCTGGGACAGTTGGCTCTGGGAAGAATCCCATTATCACTGTGGACAAGCAGCTCACCAAGAACCCAGGACACTTGGCTTTACCCTGCGGGACCCAAGACCCTGGTGGAGAAGCCGCAAAACCATTCAGCAAGGAGAGCTGGGTGGGAGGGAAAGAGAGAGAAACTGACACCCTCTCAAGATAAGCATACAAACCAAAATTCCAAAACACCTGAGGAAAACTAATGCTGAGAGAGACAACCAACAAAACTAGCAAGCAGGGGATAGTCTTGAAGAAAGACCAGTGAATTGGAAGGCAGTACTGAAGAATTTACCCAGAAAGTATCACAGAAAGATGAAGAAATAAACAAGAAAGAGCAGCTAGGAGCGATGGAGGATGGATGGACAGGCTCTCAAATGTATCCTGTGACATTTCCAGAGAGGAGAGATGGAATGGCAGAATAACGATGTTCAAGGAGATCACAGCTAAGAATTTTCCAGAACTGAAGATGTTTAATGGATCCCAAGATTAAAAGCACATACCAAGTACCAAGCAAGATAAAAAATAAATAGAATAAACTCATATGTGGAAAGCCGTGGGCAGGAGGGGCATGTCCCTTGTTCTAGCCCCACCCTGCCTGCCCATGGCCCTCCCCAGACGCGGCCGGCCACGTCCTGCTCTGACTGGCTCCATTTCTATCCTGTGCAGTGAGGAGAGCCCTGGGCTGGGGGTTAGGAGACCCAGTCTAGCCTCCTGTCTGTTACTGAGTCTTGATTTCCCCCCCTAAGACAGAGTCAGAACTAGAATTACATAACTTTAGCGCCAGAAGGGACCTTGGGGGTGGCATCGTGACAGCAGCCCATAGCTGTATTTGATTTCCACCTCCCCCACCTGCTCAGTGCCCTCTTGTGCCTCCATTTCCCCATCGGGAAAAGGGGATGAGAACAGCATCCACCATGTGGTTGCGTGAGGACAACATCAATGGACACGCGTAAGGAACCTGGCGCAGTGCCACGCACATAGTAAATATTCAGCCTGCAGGTGCCATGACTATTACTCAAATAGTAGCCCCCCACCAAATGCCACATGCTCAGACACTCGTAGTGTGAGGGTCTTCCCAACGAAACCACAGACCCCCAGGTATAGAACCAGGGCCTACCACCACCTCTGCACAGGGGGAATGGGCAAGCCAGCAGGTTGACCCTCCCACTCATCCCCTGGACAACTATGGGCAGTCCCTCTTTGCCTTCCAGGGAATCCCCTTCCAACAAACAACCATCCATTCCCCTGTGCGAGTGCGCCCCCAGCCCCTGCCCTGGCCCAGCCCCAGCCTCCCCCACTCCCTACCCCGTCGCCCTGGGGCCCTACCTCTCTTTGCTCACTGCAGATCTTACACAGCCACAGGGGCCGCTTCTGGCCAGAGGAGGCCTCGATCCCACATTTGGTGCAGACTTTCTACGAGAGAGAGGACACAGGTGCATAAGTGCTTTAGCTTCCTCCTGGGCTGAGGGCTGGGACAGGTGTAACCAAAGGACACTTTGGCATCTTCCAAGGGGATGGCTTTTGCTTCAGGCTAGAAGGCTAGATCACCCAAAAGGCAGAGATCATCTGAAATCCTTACTTGGCTTTGGGGGCACGGCGGATGTGCCCCATCCATGGATCATGATATAGATCTACTCCCCTGCCCCATAATAATGTTCTGTTAGGACCTCAGCAAAAAAAATGAGCTTGCTGACATTCACAGCTGCATCATTTTCAACAGCAAAGAACTTGAAACAACCCAAACGCCCAATACCAGGGGAAGATCCAGGCAGACACCACAGAATGTGATATGGCCTTAACACGGCAGATTGGGGGCAGGAAATAGTCACTTAACAAAGAAAGCTTGCGTTTGTATATAATCATGCGAAAGACTCATGTATGTGCCCAGCAGGTTAGAAGATGCCATGGTGAGAAATACTAGTGACACCCTCAGCACTTTCTTTATGCCAAGTTCCTTCATTTAACGACCCCAGCACTCCTATTACATAAGCGTTAGGTCCATCTTACAGGTCAGGAGTCCGGCTTGAGGAGTTTGAGAATTTGCCTGAGTTCACCCAGCAAGTAAGTGCTGGATTCGGGTCTGACTCTAGAGCCATTATATCATTTCCTCTGGACACATAAACAGCCACAACCTAGACTCTACAGTGTTTTTCCTTCTACAGAGTTGTTGAGGCTCATAACTTTAAATACACAGTTTGCTTCCCCTAAGTGCAAAGCAACAAGCAGCAGTGGAAAAGTCCAGAAGAAACACGCTGGGAGGGAGGCAGAGGTGGATTTGTTGGGGCTGAGAGTGGTTCCCAGCTAACCCAGGCAGAGTCTGATTCAGCGACAGCATCTCCTCCTCAGAGGATTGTCACACCAGCTAATCAATCTTCCTGCCACATGGAAGCTGCCTGGTCCCTGTGGGGGTGGGGGCTCTCTCCAACCCCCCTCCGAGGGAAGGCTGGATCTGTTGTTTGGCCTTTTCTGCAGGCTGCCAACTGAGCAATGAGCACACCTCTCCGCAGAGAGTGAAATGTCACCAGCTTGGCTTCCCAGAGCATGTCGTCACCCGCCCGATTGGGTGGCTGAGCCCAGTGCTGCAGGAGGGAGCTATGATACTTTCCTGGGGGTACAGATTTGCTACATCCAACACTCAGGGATGAGAAATATCACTTCTCTTATTTTTCCAAATAAAATGTAATCTGCTCCAAGCACTCGTCCCTCTGGGTTGGCAGGAAAATCTGTTCCGGGTCCAGGTCACGATTGGGGTCCCTCCCCAGCTCTCATGAAGGTCCCAGGCTCAGAGCCTTTGGTGGTCCAGTACATCTGGGGAGGGTCCACTGGGTGCCATCCATGCTGTCCACAGCTGTGCCGCTGGCTAAGCTCTCACGGTGCCTTAAAAGGGGTGGGAGAACAGGGCCACTTCTGTGCCAGTCTTGGGTTTGGAACTTTGCAGGGCTGGGTTGAGCCCCTCCAGGGACCAGCAGCCTGTCTCTCCGGAGCCCTAAGCCTCCAGTCCTGATGCAGTCTGGAGACCCTCCCCTCTCCCACCCCTTCCACCTCTCACCCCCAATCCTCCTACTTCTAAGACAGGGACCCCCATAAGGGGGTCTCAAGAAACAACATGGGCCCTTCCTCCCTGGGTGAAGGAGAGAGGAAGGAGGCGCTGAAGCCAGTTGGCTTTGTTTTCCTTGTTAATTCCCACTACCCGCAGTACGCGTGAGGCATGTGTGGAAACGAGTGTGCCCCCCTCAGACAGGTGAGGTTTTTCACACTTCCAGGGTTTGGTGACAGCTCACCTTACAAACACACAGAGTGCTCTGCCCTTCCCAGGGCTGTTGAATGAGAGGGTGGTGCTGGGAATCAGGAGGGAATAAAACACCAATGGCCACTTTTATTGAGCAATTATGTGTGCCAGGTACTGCAGCCAGCCTGGCAACAAAGTGTGAAGGCGGTTGGATGCTATGATCCCCATTATACAGATGAAGAAACAGAGGCTCAGAGATGCTACAAACTACCCGAGGTCACACAGCTGTTTAGTGATAAAGCATGATCTTTGTCCAGACCCTTATTGGGAGAGCCAATCAGGCCCTCCCCTGCCCAGGTGCTGGGCTGGTGCCCACAGCTCTCTAGGGAGCTGGTTCTGCTCAGCTGGGTCCCTAAGATGTGTCCGATGGTTCCCAAATGAATGGGCAGAGAAGGCAACACAGGATGACCTTGGGACCAGGCTTTTCTGGGGATGTGAGTGCAGCCAGCCCACTGCACCCCCCAACACTGGTTCTAGGAGCAATTCAGGCCAGGGAGTCTCACAGTTCTGGAGGCCTGAAGTCCAGGTGAAGGTGTCAGCATGTTGTGTTCTGGTGAGAGCTCTCTTCCTGGTTTACAGATGGCAGCCTCCTCACTGTGTGCTCACATGGTGGAGAGAGAGAGGACTCTGGTCTCTTCCTCTTCTTATAAGGGCACCAATCCCATCACGGGGGCTCCACCCTCGTGACCTCATCTGAGTCTAATTACCTCCTCAAGGCCCCACCTCCAAATACCATTGGGGGTGCAAGCCTCAACATATGGATTTGGGAGAGGATACAAACAGTCAGTGCATAGCAGCCTCCCACCAGGACTGGGCCCCTCGTTCTGCTTTGCACATTGGGAGCCCTAGAAATGGGTGCATCATCATTTGGAGTCACTTAGAACCCTCAGTCCTCCTGTGGGGACTCCACCTCACGCTGTTCCATACTCTGTCACCAATTTTATGTTCCTGGAACACCACTCTCAGCTCTTTCAGAGGCAGTGCGGCATGGTGCTAGTGCATAGGCTTTGGGTGAGGCAGGTCTGGGTGGGTCCTTGGGCAAGTTACTCAAAGGCTCTCTAAACCTCGAGTGTTCTCTTCTGTAAAATGGGACAATAATATTTATCTCCTAGGGTTGTTTAGAGGATTAACTGAGATACACATAAAAAGCAAGAGCACATTATAAACACTCAAAAACGCCAGTCACTTATTACCAGTGACACCCCCTAGAGTCCTATTCTGAAACCTGGCGTGATTCTCTAGGCCTGTGTCACCTGATCGGGTATACACCAGCCACAGGAAGCTATTTAATTTGAAATTAATTACAATTAAAAAATTAAAAACTCAGTTCCTCAGTCACACTAAGCACATTTCAGGTGCTCAACTGCCATACATGGCTGGTGGCTACCGTACGGTACAGCACAGAAAAAGAACATTTTCATCATTGCTGGAAGTTTACCCAGTGTCTCTGGCTGGCAGGGGGAATTGGGCGCTCCTGAGGGGCTAGGGCCACAAAAAGGTAACATGCGCCAGTTCAGATAATACATAATTGCTGCTCTATTAAATCTTGGATCAATAAGAGAATAATGAGCCTTTCCCCCTTATGGGTTTAGTCTTTGTTCCCAGGTTCCAACACAGAAAATTAAGCAGGTGGTATTTTAAAAAGCCAGTGAGAGAGAAGGCAAGCCAGCCACTCCAGCAACTCCGTGCAAACAGAGCACTTCACGATCTGCGCCAAGGACAGCCCCAGCGCCCAGGGGTGGCCATTTGCTTCCTTGCCTGAGACGGGCTTCCTTTGAGCAGAACTGCCCTGGGCAAGTGAGTAATGGCTTCCTGGGCTTGTGCCTCGTGCATCTTGCAGCCTGGAACTGTGTCTGAGTGTTAACCAAAGAGAACCTAGCTTCTGGGCTTGACTCGGAACAGAAGTGACAAAACTCTAGGCCTTCAGACCACACGTCCTCTCTCCTCACTTTTGTCTCAGGCCCTCTGCGCATTCCCTTCCAAATGCATATCCCACTCTGCAGAACACAGGAAACGGGATGCCTCACGGATGAGCCCATAGGAGACAGGCTTTGGGGCAGGAGAGAGCAGAGTGTGCCATTTACAGGCAATCTTGGACTTGGCACTTAACATTCTGAGCCTCATTTCCTCATCTATAAATTGGTGGTAACAGGCAGACTTGTGCCATAGTTGGGAGGATCAAGGGGGACAATTCACAAAAGTGCTTGGCACAATACAAGGTAAAGAGCAGGCCACAGCTGCAGTCCTTTGCCAGCACATCTGCCTCAGTGAAGGACGCAACATCTGTCAGTCGTACGCACCAAAACCCAGCTGTCATCCTCGATTCTCACTGTCCCTCACCCCCACCCAAATAATCCATCTCCATGAGCTCCAAATCTCTCTCGGACCTGTCAGCTCCCCTCCGGCACCCCTTCCTGATCCATGCTGCCACTGCCTGTGCCTGGCCTGTGCCATGGCCACCCAGCAGGTCTCCCCACCCCCACCCTGGCCAGACTCCAACTGGTTCCCGACACAGCAGCCAGACTTATCTTTTCAAGACACAAATCTAATCATGTCATTTCTCCCATCCCTGCCAGCTTAAAAGCCTTCAGAGGTTTCCTGTTGCTCTTAGATGAAGAGCGTGCCCTTCACGTGATGCCTGTTCAGGCTGGACCCTGCCTCCCTGCTGGCCTCAGCGAGCACCTGTTTCCTGAGCTCCGGCTGTGTTGGCCTTCCTTCAGTCCCTGGTCCCTGCTTTGCTTCTGCCACAGGACCTTTGCATGTGCTGCTCCCTCTGTCCAGGATGCACTGGGTTAAATTGCCTCCTCATTAACCTCTGCATCCTTCAGACTTCAGCAAAAGCACCGCTTCTTCAAGGAAGCCTTCCCTGACTTCTCACCCAGTTGGAGCTTCTTGCCTCTTCTTCTCCACCGTCAAGGTTGCTATTTTACCCTTAGTTATGTGGCTCTGGGACTACTGTCACTTTCCCCACTGGACTGTCAGTTCCCCAAGAGCAGAAACCATGTCTATTTCTGTTTGCCCTCCAGTTCCCAGTGCCTGGCACAACTATTTGCAGAATAAACAAATGGGAGCTACTTTTAGCATTATGATCGAGAAGGCAAGATATGGTCTCTCCTGGAATATGCCAGTCTGCTGGGAAGCAAGATGCACAGAGACATGAAACACTCACTCAGCAGCACAGGGCGAGGTGTGATCAGGGCCACACCGAGTGGTGCAGCCCAGAGGGGTGACAGGAGGTCAGAGGAAGAGCCTCCTGCACGTGGGGTGGAGTACCCAGGGGAGGGAGCCTCATTCACAGGGTCTGAGGCATGAATCTAGGCTGGCCTGGCGACGGAGGGTTCTCTGCTAAGTGTGGGTAGCAGGGAAGTCTACTCCCACCCTCCACATGACTGCTCCTGCCTGTTTCTCTGGGGATGCACCCTGCAGGCCACCTACGTGTGCAGATGTGTGCCGAGGTCTGACCAGGCACCTCCTTAATGTCCCCATCATCCAGGCCATTTAGTTATACCTCAGCTCCCTGCACCCCTTACCCCACACCTTCCCCTTCCCACCACAGCCAAGAACCAGAAAGTACGATGGCAAGGTCTGAGAGACCACACACACCCAAGCTCAGGCACGTGCAGCCCAGGTCGGCCTTCACAGACTTGCTGTAAGTCCCTGACCCACTTCACATAGATGCCACCAAGCTCTGTGGCATGGTTCCCAAGTGGCTGTCAATGAAAAGCTGGTAGGGGGCTTTGTGTTGATGTAGGTAGAGGGCACAGAACTGCTCCAAGAGCAGGCGCCACCATCTCACAGGAACAGTGGCCTGGGATCGGTCAGTAAGCGGGCAAACAGCCACACACCCGTCCGCGGGCCCTTGCGCTTCCCAGTCCTATCACTTATCACATAGAAAGCGACATTCAGGACGCTCAGCAGGCCAGAAGCAACGAAACTGCATTCCGTACAAAAAGGCCCCAGAAATGTACGCTGCACTCTAGAAGTGAATATTAAAGGTGGTTAATTTAAAAATATTTGGTGCTTCACTTCCACAAACATTTATTCAATGCTGTATGTAAGGCATTGTTCTGGAAAATCTGAGGATGGATAAGACATGATGACCCTTTGTCCTCAAAGATTGCCCCATTGAACAAAGGAGTTTATAAACTAGCAAAATTTGTCTGGAAAATTACTTTCCCGAATTCGTTACTTCAATGAACTGAAGTTGGTAGGTGAGACGGTTTCTCAGTAGGGGAACTACGCTGCAGATGACATTTATGGAGGGGTTATCCACCTACCCCAATAAAGTAGGGAAAGAAAGAGCCGCGTATGAGTGAGCTCAGCACAGCCACATGGCCACGTGAGGTGCAAGCCTGCAAGTGCGCGCTTCATGCCACGTGATGCGTTCCTTCTGCAAGAAATCTGATCTTCAAAAGGAAAAATCGGATTGTGGTTCGGGGAAAGCTATGCAGCAATAAAAACAATGACGATGTGAACAGAATACGGTATATATATATAGTGACGAAGCTGTATATGTAATGAAATGGAGTGATATTCATAAGTAAAGAAAAAAAAAGCATGTTATAAACAGTCCACACAGTATGATGCTCCCCCGTATAAATATGCATATGTGCCTTTATCTATTTAGAAGTCTATATATACACAGAAAACTATCTGGAAGGATATCAGCCAAAATGTAAATAGAATTGTGCTAAGTCAAAATCTATTTTAAATGGATAAGTAGAATTCCTATTTAAAGTAAGCCTTTGCTAAATGCTGTGGGACATCACTTGCCCCAACTTCATTTTTCGACCAGATCTGGATTTTTGCAGGTCGGCATGGATTAAAGAAGCAGGAAGCATATGCACAGACAGGCAGGGGACAGGACTCATAGGTCGACTGTGGCTCAAATGTAGATCATCATGTCTGTGCATCCCCAAGCCTCCCAGATGGCATCACCGGATCACTGACCCCTCTGGTCACAGGCTCAGCTTTGTTCCACACTGAGATGTCATCAGCCAGGCTTGGAGATGCATCACAGCCTGGGTGGGCCAGCAGCAGAGGGTCTGGGAACAGCCTTGTTGCCCTAGACTCGGATCTGGAACCCAGGTCCTGCTGCCAAACAACTTTAAATATATACAATTCACATACAGGATGTATATATTATAAATATTTATACACTTTATTGGGCACTTATGCTATGCCAGGCACCAAGCTAGCTGTTTTATGGAGAATCTCATTTAATTTTCCTAACAACCCTATGAGGCAGGTATTACTGTTCCTGTTCTATAAACAACGGACCTGAGGCTTGAGGTGAAGTGACTTCACGTGGGGGACTGGGATGTGAACTCTCTCTGGCTAAGTCTCAGATGTGGGCTCCTGCTGCCTTGGTTGGGCCTGGCTGCCTGGTTGGGACACTTCCATGCCTTCATCCTCCTGCCTGGACCCAAGACAGGGCTGGCTCCCTGGGCTCCATCCCCTCCTCCAGAATTATAAATGAGTCAAGCCTCCAGTGGGAGCGGGCACAGCCAGGCCCTTCTTCCTGTTCATTAGGACACAGCTTGGGTAGCCAGCAAGGCTGAGGACACACAGTGTTCTAGACCTTGCCCTGACCCCTTGCAAATACTGAGCCATTAGGTCCCAAAGAGGCACAGACTTAATAATGTCAGCCGCCTGCTGCTTGGGCTGAGATAGAAGCCAGGAGGCAACTGAAGAAGCATTTCAGAGGGAGACAGGTCTCCCTGCACTTCCCACCCCATGCCCAGCCAGGGCACATCCAGCTCTCTCCTCTGGCTGCAGTGGCTGCCCAGTGAGTCAGCATGCAGGGCCAGGTGTCCTCTCTTCACCCAGGCCTCTGAATGGCTAGACCACCACCCTGAGCAAGTTCTTCCCTCCATCAGAGGAGCCACTGACGCTGCTGGGGACCACCTGCAAACCCTAGGCCTGTGCCAGTCCCCAGCCCCCAGCGCTTCTCCCAATTGAAAGCAAGTGCCATCGTTTCCTGCTGATTTCAGGACTAGCTTCCAAAATACCTCCTCCCTCCACCTGCCACTCACAGCCAGTTACCACCGCGTCCCAAGTGGAGGGGAGTGTTAAAAAAGGCAACAGCATCAGCTCTCGATTATGAACATTCACAGAGCACATAATAAGAAATCATAACTCAGATGTGGCTTTAGATCATTTCTGTGCTCCTGCCTTGCTGCGCGAGTGTCTGACTAGGGAAATCAGGGTATTCAGACAAGATGAAGCCATGAGACTGGCTGGGGGCAGGGTGGGCGAGAGGACAGTACCCGCCTGCCCTATCACACCCTGCCTGTTAACCCTTTCCTGGTCCTCGTTAACCTCAGCATCTCCTCTCAGATGGGGAGACTGCATTCCAGTTTCTGCCTTTTTTGCAACAGAACATGGGAAACAAAGAGGTTTGAGCCTCCTTGGTTGGGCCGAGGAGGTACGCAGGTGGGTGACAGGACCACAGTGGTGGCAGTGATGGTTTCACAAGAGCTTAGGCAAGGGGTAGGGAGAGGTTATTCAATCAGAGGCTGAGAGGAGGTGTTTAAAAACCAGCAAATCTAATAATGTGCAGTCAAAAGCAAGCATTAATTCATTCGTGGCATTTGTGCAGAACATATGGGTTCCAGGTCTGTGCCCAGTGTGAGGTGTCAGGAAGTGCCCAGGGACAGTCCTCAGGTGAAGACACATAATACAAATGCTGGCCTGAAGGGACAGAGCATTAAGTCTGGCCAAGACTCAAGAGCACCTGCGCAGAAACATGCGACCAGAGGGGAATTATGGAAAAATATGGAAGGAACAAAGGATTCGTCCTCGCAGGGCTGGAGGAGACAGCCAGGGACAGCTTCCTGGAGCTCTGTCTTAGGTGCGTGCCAGATGTCAGCCCCTGAGGCTGGGTGATGCCTGAGCTGCTTGTCCCCACCAGCATCCCGTTGTGGCCACAAGTCTGCGACTCCATCTGGGGTTGGTCTCCTCTAGGGGGGTGGTCAGAACCCCCAGGGCCCGAGGACAGGACATGTGTAGTGGGAAAAACACATTCAACATTACCTTCCCTTTTTTCTAACACGCAATATTATTTTGAAATTTCAAATAGCATGAAAAGAACGTGGAAAGTTTCCACGTTTATCAAAAGGGAGGCTGGGTTTTGAAAAGTTAAACAACATGACTCTGAAGTCCCGAAGGAGCAGAAAAAGGAGCCCACCCCCTCTGTCCGGGTCAGGAAGCTGCGTGGGGGACTCCAGAATGATCCCCTTCAAACATCAACAGGGGTCTCGTGGGGCCTGGTGTGGGGACAAGCCATGACACCGATTCTCCCCAGGGGTGAGTGAAGACCAGGAATCCACATGCACAAGTCCTTGACTCTCCCCTGAGGACGGCTGTGTCGGGGGTTCTCTAACACAGCCCTCTCCAAATCTCCCCTCACTGAGCCAGCTGCGGAGGGCTGGGTGAAGTTCCATCACGAGGTGGCAAGGACTGCATGGACTGGGGCCAATCTTCCCATGAGCTCTGAACTTGGCCTGCTCCACCCTGCTGGACTCCAACAAATCCTTCTGGGACTAGAATCCTGGAGCCCTCAACAGCTCCTTCTGGCCCTAAAGGGAGAAACCCCTTAGTCCTGCACCCAGCGGCCAGCCTGCGCTCCTGGAACTGACGGGCCTGAGCCACAGCTGAGCCCTGCAGGCCCTCCTGACTCCTGGCCCCATGGCCATGTGGCTCCATCCAAACCACTAGGGAACTGACACTCTGGTCAGTCATCTCCCAGGACCACACTGTCATGCAGCATCTATCAACTCTCCAATCCTGGTCTCCCTCACCTTTCCAAATCACTTCCAGGCTGGCAGGGAGCCAGGGCCAGGGAAGGCCCCGGTGCTGGAAGAAACTGGCTCACATCAATCCTGCTCTCTGCCATGTGTTACTTAGTGTTACAACTCATAATAATGATAATAGCCACCATTTAATGAGCACTGATTCCCCGTCTGGCACCATGCTCAGCCCTGAACACATATTATCATTATCGCATTTAATCTCGTTGACTTTCACAATGGCTCTGCAAGGGAGGCTTTATGATCTGAATGTCATGGATGAGGAATTGAGGAATCTCTGGTCCTTGCCTGGAGATATTGGGTTACTTGGCCAACTTCGTGTGAGGAGGAGGAGGCAGAGCCAGGACTGGGACCCAGACCCAGTATAAGCAAGAGCTTAGAGGACACACACTGAGTGCTGGACATGGTGTGAGTGCTTTATGTGGATGACACATTTAACAAGAGTGGACCTGAGGCACAGATGGCTGAGGTCATTTGTCTGAGGTCACATAAGGTTAGTAAGTAGAGGGCTGGACTGCAATCCCATGCCCTCGATGACACCCCACTACTGCTGAGAAGGTGCTATGGGGCTCAGGTAATGGACATCACTGGTTATGAGCGAGCCGGGGAGGAACCGAGTGGACAGAGTTGTCCTGTAGGCACTGGGGGTACAGTCCTCTGAAGATAAAGGGCAGCTGGACATTGGCCATGCTGGGAATATGAACACAGGGAAGTGACAAACCCAGAAAAGCCAGCTCCAGCTCCCCCAGCCTGGCCCCGGTTGCATAACCAACCTCTGCTTTCCGGAAGCCCTGGGCCAGGGCCTCCCACAGACTGTTTCTCACCAACAAGCACCTGCTGCCTGGTAGTCACCTGGCCCAGGCTCTGTTAAAGAAGCCTGGTTTTCAGAGCCATTGCCGAAGAAAAGGCTGGATCATTTTGTTTTTAATCCCCAAGTTCTGCATCCTGAAAAAGCCCTCCCCCTCTCAGCAGCCCCTAAGCCCAGTCTGGAGGGAAGACATTCGCTTCAAACCCAAGAAGGGTGTCGTGGTAACCTTGATTTGTAGCCAGTCAGTCAGAAGCACAGGTCACAACCTGGGCTTGCAATTGGTGCTTTAAGTTGGGGGCACTGTTGTGGGACCGAGTCCTCAACCTGTGGGATCTGACACTATCTCTGGGTAGATAATGTCATAACTGAATTGAATTAGAGGACACCCAATAAATGTTGTTAAGCAACAGAACGAAAGAAGTAAGAGGCAGTCAAGAGCAGACCCTGGGAAGTACCACCCTCTTCTGGGGGCAGGTGGCAGTGGCAGGGAAGGCCTCGGGACAGGGAGCAGGTGGCAATGAATGGGCCGGAGAAGGCAGAGGTGACAGCTCAGCTCTGCTTCTGGAAGTCTGGTGGCGGAGGCAGGCAGAGAGCTAGGGCAGGAGGGGGCTGGGCAGGTGGGCTTGAGGGAGGGGTTTTAGGCTGAAGGAGACATGGGGTGGAGGGGTGGAGAGACAGTGTAAGGAGAAGAAGGGCCCCACCTGGGCCACGACCTGGGGGGAGGGGAGCGCAGGAGGACCTAGAGCAAAACCATGGGCCCAAAGCAGGAGGCCAGATAGCCAGCCACCCAGCAAACTCAAGTCACTGGGCCAAAGAGAGCAGAGCAAGGAGTCGGGGAGGCTCTGGTGACTGCAGAAGGCCAGTCCAGGGCCCACCAGAAACCAAGTTGGCACAGACGCACCTGGCCAAAGCCAGGAGACTGCCCCTTGGGAGCCCCACCTGTCCTGGGGTGGAACACCGGCACCTCTGATTTTCCAGGATTATTTTCACTCTCAAAAGGTCAGTCTATGTAAAAAATACCCTCTTCCTTCTCTGTGCCTGGGACACAGTAAATCTCCTCACAGCCAGGAATTACCTGTCATTGGAACCGACTTTCTATCTGAAAAATTCAGCAGACTACGCAAATACCTTAGGACTTCTTAACATCCTAAAAGCCACAGCACTAACGATCGGAGAGGGGCCCTGGTGATGTGCAGCAGCAGGGCTCTAAGGAGAGCAATGACAGGGGCCAGGTAGAGTCAGGCCCAGCCCTCGGGCCTTAGAACTCCTACCTGGGTATTTCATTTATGCTGTTAAAGTCAGCAGATTGCAGCCAGGGAATGGACGGAGGGCCCCGGACGCCATGTGGAAGTGTTTAGAGTTTACGCTGCAGGCAGTAGGGAGCCATTGAAGACTTTAGGGGGAGGGAGAGCATGACATGATCAGAGCCGTCCTTGAGCAACATGAACAAGCAGAAGAGCAGAGAATGAGCTAGAAAGTAAATGAGTCTCCACCAGTCGTCTGGAGCCTGGTGGGGGGCCCTGCAATGGCACCACAGCCCCTCCCCTGGGTAGCAACCCAGGCGCCCGGGCCTCACTCCCTGGAGACCCAAACTACACTACTGCCCATGCCTGGATGTGGTTCCTGAGCAGAAGAGTCTTGGGAAGGTCCAGCAGATTATCACCCCTCACAGCCTCAGTTTCTCCATCTGTAACTCTGGGAGACTCATCCCTCCCACAGAAAGGGGGATGACAAGGAAAGAGTTTGGAAGGGAGAGGGCTGAAGAAGCCTCAAACAGCCTCTGATGAGGCCTGAGTCCTGGTTTTGAGGCCCAGGCTGAAGGCAGCCTCGGGTGGAGAAACTGGCTCCCTCTTCTCCCCGTGGCTCCCCCTTCAGCAAGAGAGCTGCCCTAGTTCCCTCCCGTGGGGGAACAGACGACAGGCTCAATCCACCCCGAGTGAAGGTCAGTGAACAGCAAACAGCTGTAGGAAAATGTCGCAGCAGGAAACGAGGGGCGATGTGGGAGGGATGAGGAATCGCGGGCCTTCTGAAGTGTGGCAATTTGCAGGGCGCAGCCGGCGAGGTGTGTGGTGCGGGCCACGCCGCAGACTGGAAATGTCATTATCTGTTATTTACCACAACAGACGACAAGAGGCTGCACAAAATTACCGTTCCTGGTAACAGCTGCTAAACAGATTTGCCAACAACACTTCCTGCTGCCGGAGCTCTCTCAAAGCGACACTGACCAGACCCAGGGAAAAGAGCCACTGAGTTCAGGTGGCAAGGGGCCCGAGGGGGTGCTAGGCCGGTGGCCTCAGGGAAGAAGGCACTGCAGGACAGCCTGGACAAGCTGCACAGCCCTGAACCAGTGTCCCCAACATCCCAACCTAAGGCTCCAGAAGCTCTTATCCACTCAACGAGGGGGCCAACCTCACGGTGCTCTGGTCCATGACTCAACCACCAAAAATCCCCTGCAAACGTCCACATGTCTAGCCACAGTCCAGCCACCTTGGGGGTGTGACAAAACAGGATAAGGCCTCAAGCCCACTCTGTAGAGGGCACTGCCTCAGGAGGGCCCAGGGCTGGCCCCACCCCCTATGATGGGTGCTCTGCTCCAGGGGCTACGATCCCTTCCCCAGCCATCGGTCTTGGCACCCCATTTGCAAGCTCGCACCAGACATCATCTTCTGGGGAACTCATCCATTTCCTTAGCTTGCTGCTTCCCAAAAGTTATGTAGTCAAAGTTCTGAACTGAGCTGTAGGAGTCATTGTAAGGCCCTGGCTATGTCACTGGAAGTGAGTCATCTCTGAGCCTCAGTTTCTCCATGTAGAAAATGGGTATAAACACTACCTTTTGCCTACTGCTCTCTGGGGGGGCCATGATGGAGATGACACAGAAATGTCAGAGGCAGAAGGGGCTCTCAGAAGCACATGCCAGCCCCACGCTAGCTTCCTCCTGCACAATCCCAGTCTGAGCCAAAGCAAACCCAGCATGGCTCTAACATGACAAAATGAGCCACATTCCGGAGGTGCAGAAAGACGTGCTCCAGCTCTCAGCGCGTTGCTGCTGCTCCCCGATCTGTGGACACTAATGCTGCAAGGGCTGAGCCTGAGCGTCACAGGAGAAAACCGCTAAAAGGGTTCCTCCAACCCTTTGCTTTTACAGGAAGGACCTGAGAACAGCAGGGATTTTTATCGAGGTCACACGGGGAGTTGCAAGCACACCTGTGACCGTGCTGGATCTCCTGACCCCCGCAGGTGTGGGGGTAGCAGGGCAGGTACAGCTGAGATTTGGGTGTGTTTTACCTGCAGATTTAGGCGACACTGCCCCTGCCCCACCCCACCTGCTACATCCGTATGATTTACACCAAGGAGCTGTCTGGGAAACGAACTATGTCCTCCACTGGATTTCAGACACGGGTGGGTACATGTCTGTGTGTGGTGGGGGAGGGAGAGTGGTGAGCAGAGGAAAGCAGCAGAAAGCAAACTGGTACGGCTGTGGGAGACGTGAGGACCGAGGGAGGAGATTGGCTGTAGCAGCAACAGGATGACAAGTGTCTGCGGTCTGAGGGGCGGGTCCAGGAGCAGCCCTTTGGCTTTTATTTGCAGCACCCCAGTCCTGCCCCCAACAGGGTGTGTTGGCACCTGGAAAAGAAGGTGCTACGGGAAGTATGAAAAAATCCCTTATTTTATATAGCTCCTAAGAATGGAATTAGATTTATATGTATAGACTCAAGGGGATGTCTTTGATATGTTATTAAGTGAAAAAAAGGAAATTACAGAATAAGGAGCGTAAGAAGGTACTTCTTAAAGTTCATGGTAAAATAGAATTAAAAAATACTACAAATCTTTCCATGAACTTTTGGAAGTATGCTCGTATTGTGATCCCATTAAAAACAAACTGTACATGAATACACACCTGTATACATATGTATATAGTTTCTTTATACCCATTAGCCCAGGCCTCAGATGTGTACTTTTGGTGAGTGGGAGGGGTGTGAAGGCCAGACACCCAGACTGCTAAGGTCAGGGGCGGGGAGTTACTCTTTCATACACGTCTGTATAATCTGACTTTTTGTAGTTGCTGAGCAGGTTACTATGTGTCTGCTGCTGTTTCTAAGAGCTTATCACATCCTTCACTCAGTTCAGTGCTCACAGCCACCCTCTGAGGTAGGTACTTTTATTATTCCCAATTTCCAGGTGAGAAAACTGAGGCAGAGAGAGGTGAACTAGCCCAAGTCAGGAGAACACAGGCAGGTGGAAGGTACTGCTCTAAACTCTACGTGATAGTGTAAATTACTTTTAAAATTCTGGGAAGAGAAAACTAATCAAATGATAAAGGTCACTATGCCATTAAATTCTTTAGTCTGTTGGGGCCCAAACAACTGACCCTGGCACACCTGCCCGGCCCCCACCAACGACATGACACAGCAGGGAAGGATGTCACTCCCTTTCTCACTTCTGAGCAGCCTGGTGCTCTGGGTGGGGCTCATGGGACGCTCTGACATTTCAATGGTAGGACACCTATGTGGGGATATTAAGTCAATGTCTGGCAATGTCTCCAAACAGACCATTCGGGCAGGTTCAAAGGGAGAAGACAGTCACCCCCCACCCCACCGGTGGGTGTCTTCTCCTCCCCCTGGACTCCTGGTCTCTCCCATCTCGCTTCAGTCACCCCATGACTTCTACCGCGAGGCTGCTGACCTGGCTCCCCGGCCCCTTTCTGACCCATGGCCTGCGATCTAGCAAAAGACTCCACAGTACACACGGCTTCCCCCAGGACCCTCAGCCCCAACTGCACCAACACACCTGTGAGCTGCCTCCCCACACCTGCTCCAGCCCTAGCCCACCCACCATGGCAGGCCCTGTGGATAGTGCAGCCTGGTGGGCAAGGCTGTCAGACCCCGCCACCCACCCATATGTGACTGGGCAAGGGACTTAACCTCCACTTAGCCTCCATGTCCTCACCTGCAAAGTGCAGATCGTGACCTCCTGAAGTGGCTTTGATAATTAAGTGGGCAGGGGCCTGGCACCGAGTGAGCTCTCAGCCACTGGCGGTTTTTGTTATGTCTAACTCTTAACTGTATTTAGCCTCCCTTCCAGTTGTTCCTACCTTAATTCAGGCCCTTGTTACTGCTAATTGGATAATTCAGTAGCCATGTGCTGACTCCAACCCACTACATGTTCCTTCTTCCAAATCTGCATCTGGACTTAACCTCCCCAAAGACCCATATGCCTGTTATTGCCCTGAGCAGCAGCCTTGATGGCTCTCCTGGCACAGGATAGACCCAAACTCCTCAGCCTGGCACGCAGGGCCTTTCTGATCCTCATGTTACCCTCTCTCTCCCTCAGTCTGCTCTTACCCCTTGCCACACTCTGTCCTCCCTCTGCCTGCCTCTGTATCCTCCCTTACTCCCCCACATACCCAAAGCACCAGCCATGCCACACGTGCAGCAGTCCCCGCGCTTCCTCACCACCCTGCCTCTGCAGAGCTGTGCCTCCTCCTGAATGCCCTCTCCGCACCTTGTTATTCCTCCTCCCAGGCCCAGCTCAAACATCAGCTCTGCCCTGCAGAGTGGAGGCCTCCCCCACCTCTCCAGGTGCCAGCCCAGTTGCCCGCTGCACTTCTGCTCCAGGATCACTTCCTGCCTCCCACTCCTCCAGCACGTCTTATCCTGTGCCACATTATGTCACCAACTGTGAGCTCCCTCGGGGCTTGGTGTGCAGGTGAACTGAGTGGGCACAGTCTCCAGAGGGCTGAGGGACTGACCACAGGACAGGTAACTCAGGTCTCTGTGCAGGAAACTCTGGGCCTTGCCTCCAGGTGCCTATGTGGTCCGTAAGCCCACCCTGGGTCTCTGTAGCCCCTTAGCTGCCACAGTCCTGATGACCCCAAGCTAAAGGTCATTGGCATGATGGGTGAACAGAATGGGCTCAGAATTGCACAAAGTGGCAATTCTTTCTTTCTTTGGGAGAAAAAAAGAAAAACCATGCTGCAGGCACCAAAACAGCAAGACAAAAGTGTGCCTTAACAGAGACACTCTGCTCGTCAGACTCCCGAGCAAGCGGATGCTGCGTGGTGTCTGGTCCAATCCTCCCACCTAGAGCCAAGTCAATTCCTGCCAAACAGCCTCTGTGACACAAAGCAGCCAGAGAGGGCCCCTCAGGGTAGACGAATTAAGTGACTTTTTCGGGAATTTAGGAAACATCAGTAGCTGAATGAAAAAATCTGTCTTCATAATGAGACACAAACACATGTCTTCCACATCTGAATTAGGTTAAGGAGGAGAAAGGACACTGAGAGGCCAACTCGGAGGCAACTCTGATGAAACGGCTATTGCTCAAGGAGGCTGCTGCTTCTATGGCTCCCCCAGAGGGGCAGAGGCATCCAGGTTTAGGTTTGGAAAGGGAGTGAGGGACAGGAATGACTTTCAGCACACCCCCATTTGGGAGGGAGGCCCTGCAGAAAAGCACCAACCTGGTAACATGTTGGTGGGACTGTAAAATGGGGCAGTTGCTGTGAAAAACAGTCTGGCAGCTCCTCAAAACATTAAACATAGAATTACATGATCCGGCATTTCCACTGCTGGGTGTACATCCAAAAGACTGAAAGCAAGGACTCAAAGAGATATTTGCACACCCCTGTACATAGCAGCATCATTTACACCTGGAAGCAACCCAGGTGTCCACCACAGTTGAATGGATAAGCAAAATGCGGTGCACCTACACCATGCAATATTATTCAGCCTTCAAAAAAAAAAGAAATCCTGACACATGCCACAACATAGATGAACACTGAAGACATTATGCTACGGGAATGTGGTTAAAATGCAGATTCTAGTGCAGGAGGTGTGTGAGAGCCGGAGATTCTGCATTTCCAACAAGCATCCAGGCAATTTCCACGTTGCTGGTCCTCAGTCCACGTTCTGAGTAGCAAGGACCCCATCAGCACCCAGCTCCCTTCACCACCAGCCTAATGCCTCCACCTCCAGGAGCAGCTCCCCGGAAACTGGGTGGGGCCATGGCTCCCAAAGCTTCCCAGGACAGAAGCAACATACTTCTCAGAAGCAAGCAGCCTCTTTTTAGGAAGTGCTACTGTTGGCAGATCAGAAACCACCATCTCTAAGAGCGGAGGGGAGGGTGCTGGGAATAAAACAGGGATGGAGGGGGCAGGGCACTCTTTTCAGAGTGCCTGGCCCAGTGGGCAGACAGGAGAGTGACAAGGAAATTCCACCTGCTCCTGCCTTGGTTCAGCAGCCTCAAGTCCCAGATACTGAACAGGGCGGGAAACTGAGGCTTTAGGAAAATGACACAGCCTCCACCCAGCCCGGGATTACTGCCAGCTACCCTGCTGGGGTGTGGGCTGACCCTCAGCAGGACACCTCCTCCTTAGAGCAAAGTGGCCGTGAGCTGGTGGGCGGGAGGGATTAGCTTCTGTCCCAGCCCCTTCCCTCCAGCAGTCCCCCATGCTATGCTGGGATGGTGCCTGACCCCACCACCCACCAGAGCTGGACTTCCCCTAAGGGCTAGAACAAAATGCAGGCTGCTTCATTCTCTTTCACCAGGACTCAGCACCCATGACTGAGACCATCATTTCACAGGCAGGCTCCCCTGCACCCACACCGTGGGACACATTTGGCTGAGATCAGAAAAAAATCAATTGCTTCTCTCAAATGGTGACAAGGCCATCCTGGTCTCAGGCGGGTTCCCTTGCAGCCCCGCTCAGCCTCCCCATCATTGGTGAAGCCGGACTCTCAATTAGACTGAAAGCTGGCTGACTCAGATCCTAAGCAATTAGGAGTGCCAGGCCTCTCTAATTAATCAGCCAGCCCTCTCCCTTCCCACTATAGCCCTTGGATAATGAGGGCAGGCAGCCTGGATACGCAAACCCAATTACAGAGGGGACGCTATGCCAAAGACTGGTACCATGGTTCTACCCGCATTGCTCATTAGATTGTGGCTGCTGAATGCTGCCAGGGCTCTTGCTGGGAGCGCCTCTGTGTGTCCAGGAGCGTCTCTGTGTGTCCAAGAGTGTCTGGGGAACTGTCCTCCCCCACCAGGCCTGGTCTGGACACTTCTCCTGTCAACGATCTCCCCAGCATCCCTACCCAACAGCCTGCACAAGTCCACACACCTCCCAGGACCCAGGGCTGCAGCCCACCATGAAAGGTAAGGAGGTGGAAAGCAAAGATGGAGATAGACAGGGAGGGCCCCCAGAAGTTGGCAAGCCTAGAGTGGAGGGCTCCTGATGCCCCCTTGAGGCCCAGCACCCTGTCAGAGCTCTCCCAGCCCCTTAGGGTGCCTCCTTAACCCCTACTGTAAATTAATTATCCATAATCTTTTAACCCCACCCTTCCAGAGGGCAAGGATCCGTGTGTCTTTTTTACACTGTATCCCCAGTGCCTGGCACCAGGAGGCATACAGTAAATATTTTCGGATGAGTGAATGGATGACGTTGCCCCCCCTCCCCAGACATCAGAGAGCAAGGGCTAAAGCCTTGCAGGGGCCTACGTCTAAGCCTCTCCAGTTCTCTAGGGACTCAGCTGCTAAGTGACCACGGTGTAGCAGAGTGGTCCCCAGGGTGTCTGTGCCTCTGTGATCATCTCCCAGAGGACCGGGGCCCTACAGACCTGTCCATTCTCTGCTCAAATGTGGCTTATCCCCCAGAAGACTCTCCCTTCTAACAAGCCCCATCTATCTTAGCTTCTCAAAGATCTCAGCTCTGCCCTGTGTCCTCTGGTCCCCAGGACATCACCCCTGTAATCACCGTGTCCTCTGGTTCCCAAGATCTCACACAGCCTGTGTGCCTCTTTCTTCAGCACATACCTTCCTGTCCCCAGACCTGCATCCTCACAGTTAGACATGTGCCCAGCCTCTGATGTCCCCTGTTCCCTGGATGTTCTGCACTCTGCTCTCGGCCTCACAGAAGCTGCCCAGGCTTCAGGGGCCAGCTCCTCCAGCAGCTCTGCTGGCTGCTCTTAGTCCTGGGAACCCCAGTCCCAGCCACGGTGAGCATCACTCTAGGGAACACTGTCTGTCCACCTTGACCATCAGGACCTCAGAGAAGCAAGCATTCTGGACACCTCTCCTTGGTTCCCCAAATCCAGGATTCCCACACAACAGGCTGAATAAGTGACTGGGTGCTATGAACTACTTGCACAAAAACTGAGGGGTTTCCCTGCTGGATCAGGGCATCCAATGCTGGAGAGCTACAAAGGCTGCCAGAGGCTTATAAATAAATTATAGAAAATCCAAGAAACATAATTAAAAGATACTACAAATCTTACCATTAACTTTTTGAAGTACCCTCATATGGAACTAACTGTGGGAGCTCTAATTTTTAAGGTGAAGAAAACATGAATTCCAATAAGGAGAAAAACGTGGGGTACTCTGGACTGAACCCCCAATGTGACTATATTTGGGGACAGGGTCTTTAGGAAATAATTAAGGTTAAATAGGGTTATAAGGGTGAGGCCCTAATCCCATAGGATTAGTGTCTTCATAAGAAGAGGAAGAGAGGCCAGAGCTCTCTCCTTGTGCCATGTGAGGACACACGGAGAAGGTGGCCGTCTACAAGCCAGGAGGAGAGCCCTCACTAGACACCAAATCAGCCAGCCCCTTGATCTTGGACTTCCCAACCTCCAAAACTAATAGAAAACTAGCGTCTGTTGTTTAAGGCACCTAGACTGTGGTATTTTGTTATGGCAGCCCACGCCAACTAATACATGGGGAGTCACTCAGCCTCTTCTGAGATATACAGGAGATCAGCTCCATCCTTTGTAACACGTGTGCAGTCTGAACAGATGGGGCCCTGCAGTGGATTAATAATAACAGCAATGACAATAATAACAACAGGTACCTTTACCGGGTACTTGCAGTGGACCAGGTGCTCTGCTAAGGGCTTCCCCACCACTAGCTAATCTACTCATCACGCCCACCCAACAGTGATGGAAGCTTTATCAACCCATTTTTACAGATGAAGAAATAGAGGCCCAGACAGCTGAAGTGACTTGTACAAGGTCACTCTGCTGTGGCTGAGCTGGGAACACAACCCAAGTCTGTCTGTCCCCACAGCTCCATGCACAACCACCTCACGATCCTGCAGTGAGGGAAGTGGGAAGCTGGTCCTCCCAGGTCCCTGCAGGACATGGAGGCACTGCTGGGAGTGCAGGAGGAGCCCCTTCCATCAGTCAGGAGCCCCAGGCTCTGCATGGCACCTGCATGGGAACAGTACTTACTGGGTAAGCCTAGGGGACCTAATGCCCCTCACTGTGCAGAATGGCCCAAGTGACCTCTTGCCCTGGCACGTTGGAGTCTAGGACTCTTTCCTTCCTGGGACCCTCATTCACCCCCTCTAATTCTTCCCCATCTGCTCAGAACACACTGAGGAGATTGACACTCTCTCTTAGCGCATGGCCTCCATCCCTGTGTCCTTGTCCCCAACCCCATCATCTCCCAATGACAGCTATCACCACCTGACTTGTCTCCTGCTTTCACTCCATGTCCCCCTGCAACGCACTCGGCATACAGCAGCTAGGGTCATCTCTTAAAAACACAAATCAGATCACATCTCATCCCTGCTTAACATACCCCTCTGGCATCCCATTAAACTTACGATAAAATCGCTACTCCTGACCTTGACTTATGAAGCTCTGTGTAATCAGCCATGCCCACATCTCACTCCCTCTGTCCCAGAAGCCTTCACATGCCCAGCTGGTTTCTGCCTCAGGGCCCTTGTGCTTGCTGTTCCCTCTGCCCAGAATACTTTTCCACCTAGATCCTCCTGGGGCCGGCTCTTGCTGTGTTCAGGCCTGTGCTCAGAGAGGCCCGCCCTAAGCACCAGTCACACTCTACCGCGTCACTCTGTTTTAATTCAGTATAGAGCCCTCAGTCTACTTGACATTATTTTATGTTTATTCATTTGTTGGCTGTCTCTCTTCTCCCACCCTGGCAAATGATCTCCCTGAGAGCAAGGTCTATCTTGTCCACAGTATCATCAGCGCATAGAACAGGGCCTGCACATAGTAGGCCCTCTACTATTTAAAGAGCAAATGAATATGAATATGAATGAATGACACAATCTTCTCAAAGACCCACTCCCGCCCCTCCCAACAAATCCCCTAAATTCCCATCATTAGGCTATGGCCCCATCTGATGCCCTCTCCTACCACATTTATCCTGGAACAAGTCCCCTCAGAAACTCAAAGGGCTCCTCCACCTCACCGCCCAAGTCCTCAGCCTACTGCAAAATAAGAACCATTTCAAGTGGAAACGTCCTCCAGGCCAGCCCAGTGCTCTAGGGCACCACGGGGAGCGCTGGTGAGAGTGTCTGGAAGGACAGTTCCCTGCACCCCACATCCAGCTGAGGTCCTCCCGTGGGACTGCCTCTGTTGCCCAGGAAATGCCTCTCCAAGGAGCAGCTGCTGTTAATCCTTCAGCAGCCAGGGGCAGCAGCCGCCTCTGTGGCGGAGGCCCTGGACTTTTCCAGGGGAAAAAGATAAGGCTGTGTCCTTCAGACCTGCGATATTTACAGCAGTTGTGGGATTAAGAGATGGAAAGAGCGAATAGGCTGCTGGGTCCTGTTCTGCTAGGCAGAAGTCACAAAACATAACCCCACCTGCCCAAGTCCTGGCAGCAAGACATTCCCAAGTCCCTGTGCCCCCTACCTACACTGGTCTCTAGTCTTGGGCCTACGCAGGGTGGAAGGAGGAGACAAACACCCTGACACCCAGGACCCTGTCACACCTCCACTGTTCTTGTACCAATTAATCCACGTTCCTCAGCCCAGTTCACCATGTGTGACAGAGGAGGGAAAAAATGACCGTAGCTGAATCCCTGGCTTTCCCACTTATTAATTAATATCTTTGCACTTTGGTTTTCTCCTCCAGCTTTTAAATGCCACTGAAAATGCTTTTGTCAAGGTTGCCAATTCCTCGATGTTCCATGTCCACGTTTCCTTCTTTGACTATTTCACCCTTTTCTCCCTGTTTTACAGTCCTCTCGACCCTCACCCCCCCGCCCCCAGTCTTCTACCCCTTGTTATTTCTTCTTGGAATTTATTACTTCCTGAAATCGTCTTATTTGATCATTACTTGTTTTTTAGTTCTCTCACCCAATGTCATCTCAAGAGAGAAGATTCTTCCTCTCTCGTTCACTGTAATAACTCTAGGATTAAAACAATGACTGGCACATGGAAGTTACTTGAGGATGGGTTCCAGCAAAAGGAGGGTAAGAACGAAAAGAATATGTGACATCTTGGGGATAGTGTCTGTAACCTAGAAGGGCAGCAACAAAGAGGCCCCAGATTATAGCTGTGCAGGAACTCGTCTAGGCTGCAGCAGGAATAAGAATCTAGAAGGGTTTCCGCCAGGAAAAAAGAAGTAGGCTCCATACGACAGAGAGTAAAATCCAGATGCTGAAATATCTTGAGGATTGGAAGGCACAGTATTCTTTGGGCAATGAGAAAAAGAAAAACAATGAGAAACCCCAGGAAAAACTAAAAAGTTATATTTTTAAAAGTCTTGGGCTCAATACAAAACACTTTAATATATGACACAAATTAATATAAAGGAGAAAATCTATAAGATCTTGCTGCAAAGATCATTCTCCTTTGAGCAGCCAGGGATCAAGAGAGCAGCCCAATAGAACAGCAAGTGCCGTCCAAGCACACTACGTGGTCCTGAAGCAAATAGTAAGTATCGAACAACAGCTAGTAATATTTATCAGGTGCCTACGTGCCAGGTGAGGTTTCAAGAGTTTTGCATTTAATAATACTTAATCCTCACAGCTCTCTCAGGGATATGTTATTACTAGCGGAAGGGCTAGATTCATACCCAGGCTGTGAGACCCAAAGATCCCCTTCCCAGAGCTGGCCCTAGAAGCCAGGCCATCTGATTTTCAGGCATGTGAACACACACACACACACACACACACACACTCTCTCTCTCTCTCTCTCTCTCTCTCTCTCTCTCTCTCTCTCTCTCTCTCTCTCTCTCTCTCTCTCTCTCTCTCTCTCTCCCTCCTCTGTCTCTGTCTCTCTCTCTCCTGGGAGTCAGGATGCAAAGCCACAGATCAACAGAGCTGGTCCAGCCTGGAAGCCTGGAGAACTGAGGGCTGAAGCCGGGCCTTACCTTCCTGCAGTCTTTGCAGAACACCGATGAGCTGCCCAGGAAGCCCAGCACCTCCCCACAGAGCAGACACTGGGAGAAGCCGTTTCCCATCACGTTCCGCCTCATGGTCTCCAGCCGCTCCATCAGCCGCCTGCAGCCCAGGACATAGTGTCAGAGGGGATGTGCCCCCTGTCTCCAACCCAACCTCTTCTACCTGGGCATGACGGCTAAGGGGCCCCAGTACTACACCATGCCGCGTGTGCTGTTCTCTCACCTAGGGTATTGTTTCCTTCCCCACCCCTCCCCTTGGCAACTCCTAATCATTCACTCACCAACTATTAACTGAGCACCCATGAGGTGCCAGAACCTATGATGTGACCAGAGACAGGCATGGTCCCTGATCTCGCGGAGCTTATGTTCAATAAGGGAGAGAGTCGTAAACGAGTAAACAAGTCAACTGATTTCAGTTAGGAAGAATCACCACGAAATGATAATAGTGGGGGAGGACTATTGAGGGGACGAGGCATGTTAGATGGTGACCGGTGAAGGCTCTGGGAACATCCGAACAGAGGGCTGAGGAATGACAAGAGCTGGGGGAAGCATTCCAGGCTCAGGGGCAGCAGCAAGCTCAGGGCTGGAAGGACGAAGGCCAGAGGGAGACTGGGAGGAAATGAGCTGGAGCAGCAAGCAGGGCCAGATTACGTGGGCTTTGTAGGTCACAAGATGGAGTCTGGATTTTTTCTAAGATTGATGTGAAGCCACTGAAGAGTGTTAAGTAGGGGAGTGATTCGATCCGAATGATATTTTTAAAGCTCACTCCCGCTTCTGTGGAAAGCCGGGATAAGGGGACGGGCTGCATTTCAGAGGCAGCGGCGGTGGACTGGAGGTTGGGGGCAGGTGACAGAAAGATCCAGGATGACGTAGAGGCTTTTGGTTCAAGCAACTGTGCAAATGGAGAAGCTGGAGGAGGAGAGAAAAAACAGCCCCTCGTTGAAACCTTTCAATGTCGAGGACCCAGGAGCCTTCCCTGGACCTGCTGAGCCTGGGACGGGGCCTCTCCTCGGGTCCCGTGGCCACAGCACACGGTAACCTGTCCCACAACAACTGGTGATGAAACACTACAACCTCCCTGAAATGGTTGTGTCTTCCTGGCCACTAAATTTCCAGTACCCAATGGACTCTTGGTGAAAACTCTGGAGTGAATGAAGGACAAAGTACGGGCACATTCTCTCCTCTAATTGTCACAATCCTCCGATGAGGAGGATGCTATTTTTCCCATTTTAAAGATGAGAAGACTGAGGCTCAGAGATGTGAAGTCACTCCCAAGAGGTGGAGCCAGGGTCCTCCCCCAGGCCTGTCTGGCTCAGGCTCCCCTGGTCATCACACTCTCCCCCCGATTCTTTCCCCTGGGGTGATGACGGACGGCAGCCTGGGCAGTGAGGCGGCTTCTACCCACATGCCCTCCAGCGAGCACTTCTGGCTGCCACAGGGATTCACCGTCCCTCACCCAGGAGCCTGTAGAGTCTGGGGGCAAACCCTGCTCCAGCCCCAGCATGACCCA
The DNA here is from genome assembly GCF_027409185.1 of Cynocephalus volans. Classification (NCBI taxonomy): domain Eukaryota; kingdom Metazoa; phylum Chordata; class Mammalia; order Dermoptera; family Cynocephalidae; genus Cynocephalus; species Cynocephalus volans. The sequence continues at coordinate 28,423,035 of NC_084469.1, read as the reverse complement.
CTTGCTCTTGGGGACCCTCTGTCTGCACAACCCCACATCTCCATGCCTCACATAAACACACAGGACACCCCTCCTCCATGCGAACGACGAACCTGAGGCACTGCCTTCTGGGTCGTTCTGGCCCCTGCCAAGCCCAGCACTCACAGCCAGGGCCAGCAGTGGAGAGATTCCCTCGGGTGGCACAGGGAAGGCAAGGACAGCAGTCCCTGTGGCTGAGGGGCCCGCCAATGCTTCCACAGCACAGGGGGGCCCACCATGAAACACCCTCCACCTGCTCTCTGCACAAGCTCCTGGCAGAGCTGGAGGGACACTAGTGCTGGGAGGCCAGTCACAAGCCCTAGAGCTCAGCAGAGGGCCTGGCAGGGCACTCAGGGTGTAGATCTGAGAGGGTGGGGCCCTGCCAGGCTAGATGGAAAAAAAAAAAGCAAAAATACAACTAGTCTGATATAAACCCTTTTTGTACTAAAATGATACTAATATGTCCTTATTACCGAGGCACATACAGCAAACTGTCAGAAGAGCAGTGACCTTTATAGTGGTACTTTCACTTTCTAAGCCTGTATATTTCTACAATGTCTGATTCTTAAAAAATGGTCATATAATTAATAGAAAGGGATAAACAAAAAACAAACAAGGAGACTAAAATCAAATTAATTCCTGCCCAATGCAATGGACTGCATTTGGGTTTTCCTACTTGTGCTTTTCTGTGTTTTTCAGAATTTCTAGGAGATATGAATTGCTTTTATGATTAAACAAGCAAAAAGACACAATAAAAACATTGGAAGACTGGGCAGTGGTCAGTTCTGGACACTGGAGGCCAGGAGAAGGGCCCAGAATGAGCTGGAAAGTGAGTCCTGCTAGACGGGCGGTTCCCAGCACAGCTTCACTTGAATCCCTGCCTGGGCTGAACCAAACTGACCTGTAGGTGTGCAGAGCCCAACAGCCCCTAATGCGGTCCACCCTGCTCACTCACACCCCCCAGCCCGGGGCCCACACATCGGCTGCCATCCCCATCTTACAGAGGGGTATGTTGAGGTTTTGACAGGTTGGGTGCGTGCCCATACCCCAGGGGCATTCAGGCAGAGAAGCTGGGGACCTCCTGACCCATTCCCAGAGGTGAAAGGCAAATCTAAGACCCAGAGTGCCACCAGCTGGGCTGGCATGACATGCCCTTGCTTTCCTCCTGAGCTCGCTCCTGCCCAGCCCAGGCCCAGCCCTCACCCAATCCTCTGCTGCTCCATGATGTCGAGTCGCTCGGCCCTCTGGATGACCTGCAGGATGGCCTCCACCTCTGCTGGGCTGAGGCACTGGCTTCGCCTCTGCTTCTCTGTCTGGTAGGTGTGCACGGACCAGCCTGTCTGCAGCCTCAGGAAAGAACAAGAAGGCGTGGAGGCCTCCTCAGTGAAAACCAGCACCCCCCACCGTGTCCACAAAGACCTCTAGAACAGTCTGGGGACCAGCTCAGGTGCTGTGACTGGGGCAAAGGGGTGGACAACAAGGCAGACACTGCTCCAAGTGCCAGTTCTGCCATCTGTCAGCTGCAGGGCTTCGGCAGAGACAGCAGCACCATCCTGGCACCCAGGAGGCAAGATCATGGGATCCTACCACTGAAAGTGGGTGAGGACAATGTCATAGCACATGAGGTTTCAAAGGGAGGAGCACAGAAGATTAGCAAGAATGAAAACTTAGACCTGAGTTCCAGAAAGCGAGATGGAGGTACCACAGGACAGGAAAAAATTGTAATTAGGTTTAAAAAAAAAAACAAAAAAACTTGAGGATATAAGGAGATTCACATGGCATTTTGAAAACCAACAGGTTCCATGGCAGGAGGGGAAGTAAAGTTACACAAGAGGAGACATGGAGGGCAGGCAGGACGGTGAGGTCAGCTGTCTCTGCTCCAATTGGCTGCAGGAGGGACACCTCTTGAGGCTGTGACCGGGGGCTCAGGGGAAGAACTCAGACCTTTTCTATTTTTCTGGATAGGGAGCGAGTGGCAGCAGCAGACCAAGCCCTACGCTCCTGCCCTGGGTCCCAGCTTCTCGGAGACATTCTGTGCCAAGTGCTTTGAATACAGAGATGAACAAGGTAGACACTGCCTTGAGGAACCTACAATACGGTGGGGAGACAGATGCCAAATCAATTCCACAAGAGTCCTTGAAGCAGGACCCAGGGCAGGAGGATGAGGGATGTGGACACTTTCCTGGGGGTTCCCTGACACACAGACTGATACCGGTGATCACACGTCACTGCCTTGTCCGGGCTGTTGCAGCTAACAGATCTTGCATGGCCGACACAGGATAAGCCTGGGGAGTAAAAAGCACATCCTCTCTCTGCAAGTGTGGCCGCTGGTTAAGGTGAAGGACCCAGACTCTGGAGTCTGCTGGATGGTTGTATCTTCATGGCTCCGTCCTTTCCCAGTTATGAGATCTCAGATCTCCATTTTCTGATCCGTCTCATTAAGGGATGCCACAAAGTTGAAAGAGGCAGGGAATGTCAAGTGCTTTGCATATAGAAAATGCCTCATTGCCTAATAGGTGGTAGTTAATGATGATTGCTATAATTATCATGGGCAGGGCTGCCAGGACCGGCTTTACCAGAGAGGCAGTATTTGTGCAAGGTTGGCAGGATAGATAGGTGCCTCCCCAAGGGACGAAGGGATGTGGGTTCAGGCAGAGGAAACCACGCAGCAAAGGTGTGGAGGCATAAGGTAACATGTTCTATGTCGGGGGCCAAATCTCTAGATTGCTATTTCTCCAATTAAAAAAAAATGCATCACCCTAGACTAATACTTTTTCAACTAATCCTCATGAGGCTAAGGAAGGCAAAAAGTGGGGCCGGGGGGCAGGGCTGGAGGAGAGGGAAGGGAGTCCGGTCCTCAGAGTGGCAGCCTCTGCCTGGGCTGCCTGTATTTCCTCTGTGAGCTGGACAGACCTGGGGGTTCAGGCTGAAAAGCAACACCCCCGCCCCACCCTCCTGTTTGCTCCACCTGAGCATTTCAGAGACTCAAGTTGCCGGTGATTGGCCAAGGCACACTTTGTGTGGCCCCTTGGGTCAGGGGAGGGGAATTGGGAACCAGGGCCCCCATGCTCAGGGAATCCCCTTCCCCATCCCCACCCCTCCCCCCCAGCGAATGGGAAAAAGGAAGGCCCCAGGAACACAGAGAAGGGAGGGCACATGCACCAGCACTGCCACCCACCATAATGGGCACGACTCCCACTGAGCTCGCTCTGGGCCTAGCACCAGCCCAGGGCACCACAGACATCCTCTCACTGGACCCACAATGTCACCCTGCAAGGCAGCCCTCCCCATTTTTCAGTTGAGAAAACAAGGCATGGAGCGTGGCTAGACGGCCTTCTGAAGGTAATCAGGGGTTGGCCGGCCTCCAGGGGCCGGCTTTGCTGCTGACCCAGAGGCCAGAACCCTGGCCTGGGGAGCTCATGTCCAGCAGCTGCCGAAGCCAGGACTGGGAGTATTCCAGGTTCCCCCAGGGCATCCTCCACACCAACTTTCCCGCCTCCATCTGATCACCCACCAAGTCCCAGCAATTTCCCTCTTATCTGACCCACTGTCTGGGTCCGGCCCCAACTCCCACTTACAGCCATGGCTGTCACTTAGCATGTCCCCCCCTGCGGTGTCCCCTCCACACAGCCAAAGGAGGCAGACTCAAGGCTGCCAGATGTAGACGGGGCTGCAAGCCCTGGGAAGAACCCTTAGCGGCACCCAGCACCCAGGAGACACTGCACCCATCTGTGTGCACCCCAGTATGGGGCCCTCACCTTCATCTCACCTGGTCTCACCAACTGCTCTCAGTTCCCTTGTGTCACAGGCTGCGTGCTGTCTCCAGGCCTTTGCTCACACTGTGCCCTCCACCTGGGGTGCCTGTCCCTCCCCCTAAGCCCCCTTTCCACCTACTCGCTCCTATTCCTTTTTAAGATTTTGTTTAGACACGACCTTCACCAGGAGGCTTTTCCTTGATCCTCTCCAAAACAGGTTAAGAGCCCATCCTCAGAGTTCCCATAAGGCCGGGCATGTGTCCATCACTGGGCTTAAACATTATTTCAAGGCAACGTGGGACCCTCTACTTCCCCCTCCAGGATGTGAGTCTCTGGAGGACCAGGCCCTGCCTCATCTGGCCCCGGCCCACCTCTCCGTCTTCCTCTCACACCAGTCACCACCTTGTTCTCTGCACTCAGGCCACACTGGCCTCCCGTCAGGACCTCCGCCTGCGCGTTCCTTCTACCCCAGTGCATGCCGTTGCTTCTGCCTGGAGGCTCTTTCCCCATATTTTTGTCTAACATTTGCCCCTCCTCTGGGTCTCAATGTAAGCATCGCACTCTCATGGAAGCCTATCCCGATCCCCAGACTAAGTTGGCATCCCCCATGCCCCCACTGCCTGATGTCACCGTCAAAGCAGCTGCACATGGGTAATTATTCATATAATGCTCACTCCTCCCTTTCTGTGATTTAAGACAAGGGACCGGGTTGATCTTGGCCGCTGCCTTGCAACCAGTGCCTGGCACGTAGTAGGGGCTTAGGAAATATTTGATGGCAGCTAGAGGACTGGAGAGAAGCCCTGAGCTGGAGCTGGGAAGGTCATTTCCCCAGGCTTTCCAGAGTGTCCCATGGGCCACAGCTCCAGGCTCTGCGGCCAAGGTTCGCACTACTTTCCTTTATGGCGTCTTCACCAGGCATTACAAGGCAGCATGCCCTGGGGGAGGAGATAAAAGCATTCGCTCTTCTAAAAGGTGCTACAGCTTTTGGCTGCTGCTGAGAGACAGCAGGGGTCAGGGAGAACTGAAGGGAACACTGGAGGGGTAGGAGGGGTCACACCGGGCCTTGTCCAAGAGCACAGGTGGCTGAGCTCTCCCCAGCACTTGTACCCTGCTGGGTAGGACACATCATCTGCTTGATGTCAGAGGAGACAGAGAGAGAGAGGGACCACTTTCATCCCTGCAGGGGCCAGTGGGGGGAGCTGGCGGGAGCTAAGCCATCTGGGGGAAGGGGACAAATTAACTATGGGACAAAGATCTCTGCAAATCATGCGTGATTCCACTTCTCCTGGGTGTTTTGGATTAATTTTACTATCTCCCTTTGATGTTTCAGCTCTGTCCCCCTGCAGACCCACAACATCTAATTGCAAATTTCCTAAACTTGGTCCCATACAGGAAATGCTGGCTCCTACTGTAAATGGCATGGTTTGACAGTTGAAGGGGCTTTCTTGGATTTATCAGATGCCAGGGAGCCTAACCTGTCAGAGGGGTGGGGAGGGACTGGAAGGCAGAAGAGGCATCTGAGGACCCCCTGCCATTTCTAGATACAGTGGAGATGGCTTGACCTACCCGGAGCTGAAGGGTCACCAGGCTGAGGAAAACTACAACTCCCAAGTGGACAGACCAGAACTAGGAAACTAGAGAGACCCTGACGAGAATGTGGAAGAGACCTGGGCAAACAGGCTGGCTGTGTTTTCAGTCCAAGGGCCAGCACTTCATCCATTCAACAAACCTTTGCTCTGTCCTGACAGTGCCAGGTACTCGGCTGTGAAGTGAGCACCCAGAGACCAAAGGCTCCCTGCCTCAAGGAGCTCGTGGACTTAAGGCTCAATGACAGAGGAGAAGAGGGGTGATCTGGTTCCCTGCAGCCTGCTGTGATAGAAAAAATGCAGCTTGGGAGTCAGACGGACCCCGGTGCGGGTCCCAGCCCCACCACTCACAAGTTAAGTGACGTGAGTAAGCAGCTCAGCCTCACCTTCCTCATCTGAGAAATGGGGATAAATGCTGTATGGTGGTTAAAGGAGAGAATGGCTGTTAAGTGCCCGGCTCAGGGACTGGAGCGTGGTGTGCATTTGACATGCTCTTTTCTCCCAACTTCTCTTTCCTGCCAAAGCAAGCAGGGAAGCGGGGGGAAGGCGAGGCCTGGCAGTTCCCGAGGTACTCACTTGGCTCGCAGGGCAAGCTGCCGATCATTGGGGCAAACCCACTGATCGTTCCCGCTGCCGAAGATGGTGTCGGCCATGGCTCAGAGCACCAGCCACAGGCGGGAGTCACATCTGGGATGAGAAGAAGGAAAAAGAAAACAGTGTGTCAATGGCTGGGGTGCAGAAGGCAGACAGGGTCTCTCTGAAACCAGGCATCAGACACTTGTCACTTGAAAGCTATCTCCACACGTCATCCCCTTCTGATGCCTGGAATCTCACCATTTGAATCACTCCTCCAGCAAAACACAGCTCCTTCAAAGCTCCTTTTCAAAAGGCTCATCATTCCGGGAGGGGTGACTAGGTGACAAGAGTGCCCATGACTGGCAGGACATCAAAGGGTTAGAATCAGAAGGGAGAGAAGAGGCACACCTCAGTCATTTTCAACTCAGCTGGCAAGCCCTGATGGGCATGCCCTCCCTGCCCCTTCCTAGTCCAGCCCCTGCTGTACTGAGGGTGTCACTCGCAGGAGGGGCCTGGGCAAACCCTGCACTGCTCCCAAATATGGGTGACCTGGAGTGGCGGCCCCAGGCACACAGGCTCTGCTCCCCAAGACATCCAGGCTATGATCACAGTGCTCTGCAGAGAGGAGGGCAGGAAGCGGCAGTGGCAGCCAGGACTGTCACCCAGCACAATTCCAAGGAGCACAACCCACAGGAACTGCAATGAGAACAGCGCCCCCAGGAATCCTGTAAAGAGGCAACCCTGCTCCAGACCTTCCAGAAGGTTTAACATGAGCAGTCTAGCTAAGCTGGCTTCCTCCTTCTACCAAGGACCAGACCAACTCTTTGATTATCTATTATGAGGATACTGCACGTGCATTCTGAAGGGTGTGTGTGTGTGTGTGTGTGTGTGTGTGTGTGTGTGTGTGTGTGTGTGTGTGTGTGTGTGTTGGTGTGGGAGAGGGAGATGAGTTTCAGGGTATCTCAATCCTACAGCAAGGATGAGGGGCGGTACTGAGTTATCCCCAGTCCTCTAGTCTAATCCCATCTAGACCAATGGTTCACCCTGACACTCTTAAAAAATGCCAAAGTTGAAAACTCATTTGACATTTCCTCAAAATGTTAAACACAGACTACCATATGATCCAGAAACTCTACTCCTAGGGAAAAACCCAAGAGTACTGAAAAACACATGTCCATGCAAAAACTTGTACACAAGTGTTCATAGTAGAATTGCTCATAAAAGCTAAAAAGTAGAAACAGCAAAAATATCCATCAACTGATTAATAGATAAATGTATTATATCCATACAATGGAATATTATTTGGCCATAAAAAGGAATGAAGGACTGACACCTGCTATAACATGGATGAGCCTTGAAAACATTAAGAGAAAGAGGCCAGTTGCAAAAGACAACATATTTCATGATTCCATTTATATGAAATGTCCAGAATAAGCAAATCTATAGACAGAAACTACCATGTGTTGAGTTTTGGTGCAGTATCAAAGAAAAATATCCACAGTTATCTGGAAAGGCTATACAAGTAGAGTAGATTAGTGGTTGTCAGCGGCTAGAAAAGGGAGGAGAAATGGGGAATGACTGCTAATGAGTTTGTTTCGGGGTTTTGAAAACGCTCTGGAATCAGACAGAGGTGATGGTTGCATAATTTTGTGAATATACTAAAACCACTGAATTGTACCCTTTTAAAGTATGAATTTTATGGTGTGTGAATTCAACTCATTAAGCTGTTACAAAAAAATTAATGAGAACCCCCAAATACATGGGCTATACCTATTAATATTTATTGTACTTGAAATTAAAATGGAGAAATTAAAAATTTTGTTAATTCATTCAAAATAATAAACCCATTAGATGTTCACAAAATTTACGTATTTTATGGAAAAAACTATATTTTCATAACAAAAGCAATTAGTCAGATGAATGGCATTGTTTTACATTTTTAAACTCAATCAATTTAATGTTTGGCTTAACAGAAGACAGAGATGAATGTTCACGTCTGACTTTTCATTCAATTTTTGCAACACTTTTTTTTTAAAGTCCATGAAGGACATTCAGAGTCTCACAGATAAGCAGGATAGTTGGAAAAGGGAATAGCATTTTAATAACCTTTTCAGATAATTGTGGATATTTTTCTTTGAATCTGCACCAAAACTCAAGAGACAGTAGCTTCCTTAAAGATTAGTTCCAACGTATTATCTGAAACCATATCAGTGAACTTTTCATTTTCTGTACATTTGTGAGAGAATGAGACCACGAGTCTTATTACTATTATTGTGGAAATAACTTTGACCTAGTGGACCCCCTGAAAGGTGGTGGGGACCCCCAGAGATCCCTAGATCAGGCTTTGAGATCTGCTCTTCCAGAGCAGCTTCAACCATTTCCGCGATGACCAGCAGGGGGCAGTGTGCAGACTGTAGCAAACCGACCCACACAGGGACCCAGCCCGTGATCTTAACCACACTGGTCTCTCTCTCTGTCCCTCCGAGCACAACCAGGCACCTCCTCTGCCAGATTGGACCTGGAAAGAGACCTAGGTAACCCCAGACCCCAAAGAGCCAGGTGTGGAGACCCCATGGCCAGGCCCAGAACTGGGGAAAGTCACCAAGGAGGGCGTCCTCAGATTTAAATTCTTGACCTTCTCCCAAATGAGGCTAACACACAATTCAGGAAAACACAGATGGGGTAAAAAATAACACGTTCACCAATAAACTTAAACCCATTTCTAGCCTTTAGTGCACTGTGCTTTGTTTTTTTTTTTTTTTTAAATTTCTCTTATCTTGTGAATAGCAAAGTCACACTGCTCTGTGTGGGTGTGAAAAGCATTACTCTGTTCAAAGTAAACATTAAAACATACTACAACTCAGGAGCCCTGTTTATTTTTTTTCTTTATTAAATATTCTGGGAGCTTCAAGAAATGGAAGTATAGGGTCTCCCTGACCAGGAGAGGCTGTGCCCTGCCTGGGTAAACCGTGGGTCCAGGGATTGGCCTCACAGGAGCTGCTGCTCCTGCCTTGGCCTGCAGGGGGTGCCCCAGCTTGGGCCCCTGCCCATCCTGCCACTGCTGGGCCGAGAAGTGTGGAGCAGAAAATATAATGATTCGATTTAGGGAGAACAGACAGGATAGCCTGTGGGTGGCCGCAGATTGATGAGTTGTTTTGGCTAAAGTTAAAAAAAAAAAAAAAAAAAAAAAGACCCCAGTTGGGTCAGAGGACAGATAAATGTCAGTTTGGCGGGTCCCTTGCCAGTGGCCCCCCAATTTTGGTCCCACTAGTACATGACCCAAACGGGACAAAGAAGATCATTCCCTAGAGGTTCATTCGGGGGTGATACTGAGGGTCAGTAGTTCAGCATAGTCAGCTGCATGGTCTTCTGCAGTAATTATGGAGGGAAATGTTTTGTGGCGGTGAGAAGGTGGAAAGAAAAGACGATGAAACTCTGGCTTTTATGCAACTTACTAGAAGTCCAGGAACAAGTTAGTTGTCCTCCCTGGGCCTCAGTTTCTTCAGTGGTACCCGAGGGAGCTGAGACAGGCTGCAGTGACTGCCCTGTGCAATCCCAACACCTGATTCTGACCTGCCGGGTTGCACAAAGGAGGCAAGGGCGGCAGGCTGGGGACTGGAGAACGGTCCCATGGTGGCAGCTGGTGGCTGTTCCAATCTGGCAGGTGGGGATGGAGCACCTGGCCCAGGCCGGTCCACAGGGAGAAGGAGGACAAACAACTGCATTCCCACGACCCCTGCCCCTCTCACTCCTGGGAGCTTCAGGGAAGAAAAGCTCCTGGAGCCCAATGCTACAGAGAGGTCAGGGAGATGGAAGGATGTCATCTCCAAGGTCTGGGGCTGTGGGCACTGGCTGAGCGGGGTCATCACTGATGGCAAGTTCGCAGCTCAGCATGTCCACACAGGTGGCTCTGAGTGAAGGTCAGAAGTGAGAACCCAGGAGAATTCAGGCTCTGGCCCCGGGACCACTATGCCCACCCAGGGCTGCCGCTGGCACCTCAGAAGGCACTGCTCTCCTTCAGCCATACAAAGCAACCTCAGGACAGATGGTGGGCAAGGAAGGGCCACTCGAGGAGGCACATTTTAGGAAACTGCCAACGGAGCCAGCTTAGGTTCTCCAAACCGCTTCAGTCTGACCTGACTGCCAGCTCCCTGGCTTGGTGGCAGACGAGGGCCTCACCAGCTGACCCCCGTCCCTAGCCCCCACACCTCCTTTACCAGTGGGCTTCTCTGCCCAACTGTGTGCTCACCACCACCCAAGACCCCCACCCCGGACTTTGCTCCTCCTTAAGAGGGGGAGTCTCAAGTGGCAGAGGGAGAGAGTCCCACCCATACTCTCTTAAGAGCCGGGTCCTTAAAATTTCCAAAGTGCAGTGCTATGTGCAATAAATATGGATGGTGCCCTTGTATTGATAAATGGCAATTCGTCACGGACAAAAATTAACTGATGAGAGAACAAAATGGGCTTACAGAGGGGAGTGCAAAAGCAGGGAAGGTGAACCCACAAATTCAGGAGGGAAGGATGGAACTGGCCCAGAGGGGAGCACAGGCAGGGGTTTTGTGGACAGAGGGCTAGGTGGAACACGGGTCAGGCACACAGGGCCGGGGCTGTCTCTGAGGTCCTCCCACTATGACAGGAGAGAGGCTGGAAGAGAGGGTCGTGTGCGTGTGTGTGCATGTGTGCATGTGTGCACGTGCATGTTCAATGAACACAGGTCAAGGCTGCTGCTGGGGAAGGTAGACCCGTCACAGGGGAGGGTCCTTGTTCTACTGACGTGAGGTTCCCATCTCTTCTTCCCCACTAGACTGTGGGTTCCTGGGGGGCCCCACATCTTCCGGCTCTCTCCACCCCCAGCACCCAGTGCAGGGCCTGCTGCAAAGCAGGTGCTCCATGAATATCTGTTGAATTGAGCTGCATCTCATCACAGAGATGGCCCTTCCCAGACAAGGAGGAACTCAGAAAACAAACCAGAGGAGCTCAGACAGAGCAGGGCTCGGGCCATGATCCACAACTTGTTGATTCACGGGCAGTTTGTTCCTCAAGATCCCCAAAGGGTAGCCAGCTGCACAGTGGCTCGTCTCACAGCTGAGCCAACTCCCCTCTGAGGGGCCAGTGCACCCCCAAGGCCTCTGCAGGAAAGCTGGACCCCGCAGCCAGCCAGCCTAGTGGGCAGACGCTCAGGAGCTCTTTCTAAAACCCTGCAGCGAGGGGCTGGGGGACCCTCTGTGGAGACGGGGAACAGGAGTCCCCACATCATCCTGAGGATGATTTCCTCAGCAAATTTCTAGTGGATGGAGGTTCATAAGCCCCAAGCAACTTTCTGAGACAGATCTGTAAAAACAAACACATTCTTAGAAGGAATCCGGTTCTCTCTCTAAAGTCAAAAGCCCATCGCCCTGGGTGTTTGTCACTGCAGGCGAACCCTGCAGTTACAGCGGACTCAGCTCCACTGAGCAGGTCGTTACGTGACCTCATGTGGTCGTCTCCCGGGCACCGTAGGATATTATGTTATAGAGAAAAACACCCTAAATGCTCTCATCATGTACCCCCACCCTAATGACTCTTAACATCTTAATGTAATGCCTTTCAATTTCTCGTAGGTATATATGCATGGATTTTAAATAAAATTGGGTTCTTATTACATATACGTGTTTACTCACTCTGTTTTCTTACCATGTTGTAATTTCCCACATTACTAAAATTCTTCAAAAATATGACTTTGAGACTTAGTATTCTGGATGTAATATATTTTACCATTTATTTTCCTGTTTGGGGGCACATAGATTATTTCCAGTTTTGCTCTATTGAACACTAAAATGGACATCCTGGGAGATAAATCTTTGTGCCCATTTCTGACAACTTCCTTAGAATACATTTGCAGAAGGGAAAGGGAGTGCATTTTATTGTAATGTATTTTTGAGACAACTTTTCTACAGTAACGTTCACAGCCGCTCAAAGCTGCAGTTGCTGGCTGAGTGCCCACTCTCTGCAAATGGCATCTAGAACTGTCCACCACAAAATGTCCCGATGGAGGCTGCTGTGTCCTGTTGGCCTAATGCGGATTTTCTATTTTCAAACTCAGAACTCACAGATGGAAGAACCTGTCTGTATGACACCAATTAGCTGGTTTCAATAATGATTAGAATCGCTAAAAAAACAAAAGGTTTTTTTTTAGCAAACATTTACATCTGCTTAAAAGAAGGCTCCCACCTCCTGTGCAGACATCGTGGGCTCAGAAGCTGTTAGAGCCCAAGTGACCAAGTGGCCACGGCACACCTGTCCAGAGGCACAAGGCCTCCACCCTGTCACAGGGTCACATGAGGATGTGACCAGATCACGCTCCTGTGAATGCTGCAGAGCCACAAAACAGTTATTACTCCAGGAAAACTGCTGTTTGACCCCCAGCCTATCAGAACTTAGAGTAGCTATAACAGTGTGTGAAAAACATTAGCCTCCTGCAGCTGTCCCTAACACGTACCAGACTTTGGAAAAGATATCTGGTGGGCAAAGCAATCTGCCCTTAGATAAGCATGACACAAGCCACAGAGTCTCTGCTATCTACTGGGGCCAGGATGGGGACAAAGGCCACTACAACAGCGAGGGCAGTGCCTCTTCCCTGGTGCAGTTCTCTCTCCCATCTTTAGACCCTGTCATTTTCGCCTCCTTGACCTTATTTCAGAAACACTTTCATGGATACAACTGAGCCCATAGACTTCCCAGGGTGTGGCACAAATGCATTTCATTGAGCCCCAGGATCCGACCAGAAGGGACAGCAGGCCATGGACCTGCACTCCTGAAACCAGCCAATTTGTTTGGCCAGGGAGGGGTCCACCTAGAGGGAGTCACAAGTGTGACCCCACAAGAGACCCCCCAGAGAAACACATTCATTCCCAAGACCACAGCCACACTGTGACCCCCGAGCCTTATGATAAAGGAAGCCCAGGCACGAGGGTGTGGGTGCCCAGGACAGCCCATCTCTAAGGTGAGAATGGAAGAAATGTCATAGGAAGGAGAGCAGGAAAGAGGCAGGTGAGTGGACAGGCTGAAGGAAACCATGTGTCCAGGAGGGGACAGCCACATGGAAAGGCAAGTGCAGGACACAGGTTCCTAACAGCCACGTAGAGGGAGCTCAAGTACATCCTGCACACAAGATGCAGCGGTTTTCTCTGGGCTGCTGAATCCTGCCGCTCAGAATGAAATGCATGGCCCAGCCAAGAGTGGCCAGCCTGTAGACACAGGAGCGAGTTTGGGCATGGTCGTTATGCAGCATTATCAATGGCAATACATAACTGATACAAATGGCATCTGGCAATTAAAATCCCAACCCTGACCTCAATATCCAGCCAAACCCCCTCCCAGAACTGTTCAGAGTTTTATTTTCCACTTGTGGTGGAAAAGCCCAAAGACCAGATGAGGGAGGCAAACAGGAGACACACGAGGCATGCAAAGCCCACTCCCCTCCCCACCCACTGGCCAGAGGAGGGCCCTGTGGAGGGGGCTGGGAGGTCTGGGGAGGGCCCAGAGCCTCTGCAGGGCTGGGAAAAAGCTTCATCCCAAGTGCCAAATCTGAGTGGGTGCCCAGAGAGCTGCGCTGGAAAGGGGTCGGAGGCTAGATGCTGCTCCCTTAGTCAAGTCTGCCCCGGCGCAGGAGGGAAGCATGGATGCACGTTCGCTACTGCTGAGCCTGACATCCCAAGACAGCTGGCTGTGCACAGGCTGAGCAGCAGGGGAGGAGAGAGGGGTTTAAAGGAGAAAAAGCCAGACAAAGATAAAAGAATACTTGCCACCAAGCCAGTGCTTCCCGAGGCCTCAAAGACACCGTGTAAAAGCAGCCCTCAGTTCTACAGCAGGTATTAATATCCCAGGGAACCCTTAGCAACAGGCCCTGACATCTGCTCTGTTACTATGATACGGGAAACATGATGATGGCAGCGAGATAAGGTGAACCCCTCCATCAACATTTCCTCCACCTGTCAGCCATGCCCCGAGGATGAAAGATTCAGACAGGAAGCCTCAAAGGCCTGTCTGAGACCCCAAGGAACCACTCACTCAGAAGTGACTCAGGCCGATTATGCACCAGGCAGGGCTCCCGTGGATTCGGGAGATGAGACAGGAGCCCTGGGGAAGCCAGTGTCTGACAAATGTCCCTGAAACTCCACCCTGTCATCAGGCATCCTGCCAGAGCTGCCTCCTCAGGGCCACTCTGCTCTCCTCTTTGCAACTCCGATCCTCCTCCTCTCTTACCTAGACTGTGGCAAAAGCTGCCTAATCGGCCTTCGGACCTCCTGGAATTCACCTTCGCAGGTGCAGCCAGAGGAGCTGTCATTACAGCTAGGTCAGGCTGTGGGATTCCTCTACTCAACAACCTTCAATGGCTCCCCACTGCCAAAGGAGAAAAAACCTACGCAGCACTCAAGGCCATCCACGATCTGGCCCAAACTCCCCTTCCAGCCTCACCTGCCATCACATCACTCCACAAAACTCACGCTCCAGCTACACAGACCTGGATGCATTCCGGCCCCTCAGCCTTGTCTCCCACGTTCTCTCACCTAGAACACCTTTTTTCCATACTGTCTACCTACGTACAAATGCCCAGCACCACTTCCTCTGGGAATTCTCTAAATTGACCCCCCCTTCCCTCCCCTCAGCATTTCATTCTACCTGTATCCTAGAGGGTCTTCACCTCTGTTACCCCTATAAAGACTACGGCCCTGGGGATGCATCTTGGTGTCCCTGGGCTAGTAGCATAGTGCTTGGAATGTGGCGGGTGCCCAGTACACCTTCAAGTAATACTAACCTCCAAGAGTTCCTTGCAGCCCACGAAGTAACGCCCAGACTCTTTGGCCTGGAATTTAAGTCCCAACAGTGTGACCCCCATCTCCCTCACCATCTTCCTGCCTAACCACACACAGGTCCATCCAACTGAGCAGGTCTCACCTGTCCTGCCTCAGGCCCACTCTGCAAAGTGGTTTACACCAACTATAACCATGAGAAATTTAGAAAGGACTCCAACTCTTGAGGAATGGTCAATAATGGCACATCCAGGGACAGTCAATGTCACAGTTAATATCAAAAACAACAAATGGCTAAAAAAGGGTATACAGCAAGATGAGGTACAGGAAATGGAACCAAACAGTAGACACACTGTGGCACAAAAGGACAATTGTGTGCCAACATGGAGATGCAGAGTTGTGTGTTAGGAGAGTAGGAATTGGGATTATGGGTGGGTATATTTTTTAAATCATTTTCAAAGGATAGTTTAGGAACAGTTAAACAAGGGCATCCCACCTGTCCTCATGGCTCCACTCCGATTCCTCCTCTTGGGTGGGGCCCTCTGAAACCCCAGCCCCTGCTCAGATTCCTGTAGCCTCTCTTCTCTGTGCCCTTCAAGGAGCAGTTGATCCTGGATACCCCATGACCCATCCCATGGCACATCCCCAATTAGTCACAGATGTAAGAGTCTATTATCGTCCTCAGCAAGACGAGCAAACAGCTACTTTTGGTTTCACTGCCCTCAGTCATTAGCAAACCTGCATGAGAGCTGACTTGGCAGCAGGCACGTGCCCGGCAGCTCAGTTTCACTGCTGGAGGGCCCAGCGGGGGCTGTGCTTCTTTGTACCCCACAAGGCCTCATGTGGTGCACATGTAGGGGGTCTCACTTATTGCTGGAGGGTCTTTTTTTTAATCTAGGAAAGTAAATCCTTGGGAACCTCTAATAGCCTAAAATGCCATTCCAGTGGACCCCAAATCCCTGCCTGTCACTTTGTCTCACTAAAGCTGTTTTCTCATCACCAGGCTGAAATGCTATGCAAAGCCTCTGCCAAAATGAGATGCAAAACATCCTACTTCCTCCCCCTCTCACTGCAAGTGCCAGCCCTACGATTTTAACAGCCACAGCTCTGCCTACATGTCCCCAGAGGCACTGCTTGCTTTTGTCATTTCTGAAAGGCCTGTAATGAGGCAGGTAGAACTCCCAAATGAAGGCAACCATAGAGTTGAAGGCGGCCGACTACAGGGTAACCAGATTCTTCGGGCAAGAACCAACCTGCGGATGGACGCACAGGAAGGAGGGAAGCCGTGAGCACTGGCTGCCTGGCCCAAGGCAGTGCTGCATTCCCCAGCGGACCATGCAGTATTTGTTTTCTAAGGCTGCCATGACAAATCCCTACGAGCTGGGCTGTTTAAAACAGTTCCAGAGGCTGGAAGTCCAAAATCAAGGGGTCAGCAGGGCCAAGCACTCTCCTAAGGATCTAGGAAAGAATCTATCCCATGCCTTTCTCTCAGCTTCTGCTGTTTGCTGGCAATCCTTGCAATTCCTTGGCTTGCAGCTGCAACACTCCAATCTCCGTCTTTATCTTTACAAGGTGTTCTTGTCTCTGTGTCTCTTGTCTTTACACGGCCATCTTCCCCCTGTATCTCTCTCTTCTTCCTATAAAGACGCTCACCATATTGGATTGAGCCTGCCCTCCTCCAGTATGATCTCATCTTAACTAGTTACATCTGCAATGACTCTATTTCCATATTAGGTCACATTCTGAAGTACTGGGTTGAGGACCTCAACATATCCTTTTAGGGGAGACAATTCAACCCATAGCACATGGGAATAACAGAACCCAGAGCCCTACCTTGGGGGAGGGGACACAAGGCACCGTGGGCCCTTTCGTACGTCTACACAGATGTTTAAGCTGGTCTAAAATGCCCCCTTGAGCTCCTGGGGTACTAAGGACCAGGAGAGGAGTATAAATTCCGTAACAGGGAGCTGTCACGGTTGACACAAAAAGAGGATTTGTGAAAACAACCTCCTCTGGTCATTGCTTGTCTTGAATGTTATTAATAGGGGATCGGTGAACTTGGATGTGAAAAAAATTCTATATTTTCATGAACCTCTAACTAAAATTTTCTATTTCCTCTAATTATGAATGTAGATAACATACCACAGTGCCAGTGCCTTGGTCATCAACAGAATCCCAGATATTTTCATTTCACAGTACAGAGTTGCAGATATCTTGAAATATTTATGCTCATCAATACTTTAAAATTACAATAGGTATTAGACCTCCTGCAAGGCTGTTTATTTAATGCTTCAACAAAGCACACAGATTACTATATCACAAGCTTGTTTTTTTAAATATTCTGATAATGATAAGTCAATATAACTGGTTTCCTCTGAATCCTGTTTGCATTTAAAACCACTGAGAAGAGTTCTACAGGCCTCACCAGGATGTCAAAGATGGGTCCATGGCACAAAAAATGAAGAACAGGAAATGGCATCTGAACTTAGATCACAGGTTGCCAGAATAGCTTGGCCAGTTAGCTTGGCTGGTTACAGTGCAGAAATATAAACACCAAGGTCAAGGGTTTGGATCCCTCGACTGGCCAGGGACCAGACTGGCCTTCAGAGTAAGCAGGTGCAGGTGGCCCCCAGGAACCTTCTGCTCAGATAATACCAAGTCCCCCCAGGGGCTGCCAGCACCTGGCTTGGGATGGGTGTTAGTCTTTTAATGCAGAAAGACAAGCCTGCTTCCACTTATGCAATTTAGGTGGGTCTGAAAAGTTCCAGGCAAAAAATTTTTGCATAGGAAATCTGATTTTAGCTCACACCTGGGAGTTGCTTGTTGAGGGAGCCCAAGAGAAACCTCTCCATGAAGCAGAGAAGCCTCTGTAAGGAACATGGGCCCCCTCTCCTCACCTGCTTGGTAAAGTCCCAATCCTGGGGTTTGCCGACAGTGCCGTTCTCCAGGTCCCGGGGAGCAGCTTTCGTACTGCCGCCTCCCCCAGCAGCCTCTGCACAGCCCAGCCCTGACACCGGCTCTCAGGTGGCTCTTCTCTGGCTTTCCAGGTACATTATCCTTCTTCTGCCCACCTCACCAGAGCCAGGATTTGCTTAGAGACAGCAGCCAACGCAACCCCAGCTGACCTAGCCTGCTATCTGTGGGCCAGCTGTCCCTACTTGTTCATGGAAACACAAACAAGACGTTTCTCTGTTCCAACTCCAAGGTTAAGCACCGCATTGCCTAGAAGCCAGCTGTCTACTTCTCTGCACATTCCCCTTTCCCTGGCAGAGGCTAAGACCCCAAATAAGTGGGGATGCCCCTCACAAGTGGCCATGGTGCAGATGGCAACAGCGGGGGCCACTCCAACACATGGCTTGGTACAGAAAAGATGAGCAGGGAAAGAGCCAGACAGAACCAATGGCATTTAGCAAGGAGTTTTTGAGGCTTTTAGGAGGAGCCCACAAATTAGAAAATATTCCCGCACATGCTCGGCCTGACCCTGAGCTACCAAACCAGGAAGGGAAAGCAGCCGGCCTCACAGGTGCTGCCTCCCTGCCGAGTGCTCGCCGCAGGCTGACCCACTGGAACCGGTGATAAGCCCAAGGGGATGACACAACTATCATCCCCTTCCAGAGAAGAATAAAGCGGCACTGGAGAGATGTAGCCACTCGCCCAAATGCAGCTGGCACCCGGCAGCCCGTGTGGCCCAGGTGCTTCTATCACCCTCGCTGCCTCCCAAGGAGCCCTGGTGGCAGCGTGTGACACCTAATGAAAGCAATAAACCAGGAGGTATCCTTCGAGCTCCTAGCACACACCCAGCACTCGGGAGAGGGCCAGGAGTTCACAGAAACTGTGAGTTGTGCAGGAGTTGGCCAAGTAGGAGTTCCGAGAAGGCTCGAGGTTACCTGGGCTGGAGCAGCGTGGCAGGTGTTGCAGAGGAGGTGGGCTGGTGCTGCTTCCCAGGGCAGGCAGACTGGGATTAGTGGCACATGGCCTGTGAGACGGGTAGTGGGGACCGTGGCTACCCTGCCTCCTGTGCTGCCGTTGTCCCACCCCAGGCCCGCAGAGCAGAGGCCCTTTCCAGCTGGTCTCTGGGAAGGCCCAGGGCATTTTCAAAGACGGCCCCTGCTCCCACAGTTCCTCCTGCCTGACCCAGGTGCTCATCCAGACCTCTGTCACCTTTGATTCTAAGTGGCCCCCCTGTCTCCATGCTCTCTCACTCAGATCCAGCCTACCCTGCCACCAGATGGGCCCTCCAAAGGTCCCCTCTGTACAGACGTTTCCAAATCAAGCCCAATGTCCTCACCTGGGAGTTCTTGGCCATCCACAGGCTCCACCTGCCTTGCCAAATTTGTCTCCAGACAAACGGAAACACTTGACATCATTCCCTGTGTCAAAACTCATGCCTCCCCACTCCTTACCCACTGCCCCAGCCTGAAGCAATCGCTCTCTTCTCGGCACCTTCATAAACACACCATGTTTACCTCTTGCCAGCATTTTCCAGTTTCTGCTGGCTTGTGAACGTGTCTGACCTCTCCTGCTGGACTAAATGCTCCCTGAGAGCAGGACATATACTCATGGCCAAATGGTATTCAAAACACTTGTCTCTGGAATAGAACTGAGAGTCCAGAACTAAACCCATACATCTATGGTCAATTGATTTTTGACAAGGGTGCCAAGACCATTCAATGGGGAGAGAATAGTCTCTTCAACAAATGGTGCTGGGACAACTGGATATCCACATGCAAAAGAATGAAGCCGGACCCTTACCTCACACCATTTACAAAAATTCACTCTCAATGGGTCAGGAACCTAAATGCAAAAGCTGAAACTATAAACCTCTTAGAATATTGGAGTAAATCTTCATGACTTTGGAGGTGGCAGCGATTTCTCAGATGACACCAAAAGCATAAGCAACAAAAAAAGATAAACTGGACTTTATCACAACTTAAAACTTTTGTGCATCAAAGAGCATTATCAAGAAGGTGAAAAGACAACCCATAGAATGGAAGAAAATATTTGAAAGCCATATATCTGGGGTCTAGTATCTAAAATACATAAATAACATAACTCAACAAAATGACAAAATTCAACTTAAAAATGAGCAAAGGATTTGTATATACATTTCTCTAAAGAAGATACACAGATGCCCCCAAATCATATGGGAAGGCATTCAACATCATTAGCCATCAGGGAAATATAAGTCAAAACAACAATGAGATACTGCTTCATACCCACTAGGATGGTTATAATCAGAAAAACAAACAAACAAACAAACAAACAAAAAACAAGTGTTGGCGAGGATGTGGAGAAATCAGAACCCTCGTGCACTGCTGGTGGGAATGTAAAATGGGGCAGCTGCTGTGAAAAACAGTTTGGTGGCTCCTCAAAAAGTTAAACATAAAATTACCCTATGACCCAGCAATTCCACTCCTAGGTATATACCCAAGAGAATTGAAAACAGGTGTTCAAACAAAAAACTTGTACACAAATGTTCATAGTAGCCAAAAGGCAGAAACAATCCAGATGTCCATCAACTCATAAATGGGCAGACAAAATGTGCTACTGTATACCACACAATGGAATATTATGTGGCTATAAAAAGGAACAAAGTACTTGTTCCTGCTATGACACAGATGAACCTTGAAAACATTATGCTAAAAAAAGCCGATCACAAAAGATTACATATTATATAATTCCACTTATACAAAATGTCCAGAATAGACAGATTTGTGGAGACAGTAGATTAATGGTTGCTAGGGTTTGTTAGGGTGGGTAACAGCTAAAGGGCATAGGGTCTTTCTTTGAGGCGATGATTTGTGATGGTGATTAGGGTTATCTGTGACCCTTTACTTTCCCTATCAACCCAGTTAATGAAGACCATCTTTGTCTTATGACCACTGTATATGTTATTAATTCACACCCCTGAGAGACAATTTATCATGTGCTCACTGATCACCACCCAGAGATGCTGCTGACTTGGGTTTCAGAAAAGAGAGAGACTGTGGGTGATGACAGAAGTGTAGAAAAGTGTTAATGACAGAGTCTAAGCAGTGGGCACGCAGGTGTTCACTGTTAAATTCCTTCAACTTTGCTGTATGTTTTTAGTATTTCATAATAAATTACTGTAAAAGTAAAATTACGAATGTGTATTTTGGGCATTCAATCCATACAATCAGATTCACAACCTCAGTAGGAGAACACAGAGAATGAGATTAGGAGGCCCATTTGCAGAAAACACACCCAAGCCTGTCTAAAGGTGACACACCAGGCAACAGGACTGCTGGAGGAAAGAGAAGCCACGGGGCTTTCCTGTCACGGCACAGGTCTGGGGCCTGCGGAGACAGTCTCCACATAACTACATTCAGCTCTTTGATTTCAAACCAAGTCAGAAAACAAGCAGCAGCCACAGTCCTTATTAGCTCCAAGTGAATGTGGCAAGGGATGCCTGGGCTGGCCAAGCAGGCCTTGACCCAGTCACATACTCCACGTGGCCCTGCCAAGGGGCTGATGAATTCTCTTTTTCTGCCAGGTGATAAAGGACCCTTTACAAGTTTGGGCTTTGGGTCAAGTATCTGGGACTTGCATTCTGGCCCTGGGAATTAGCTCAGCGACCTTGGGCAACTTCCTTCACTTCTGTAAGCTTTAGTTGCCTCATTTGTAAAATGAGTAGCTGCTTCCTGGGCTGCTGGGAATAATAAATTAGATCAGGGGTTCTGAGCGAATTTGTCCCCTAAGGGACATTTGGCAAAATCTGGAAATACTGGGGGACAGGGGATGCTACTGACTACTGTTCAGTGGGCAGAGGCAGATATGCTGCTACACATCCCACAATACACAGAACAGCTCCCCATGACAAAGAGTTATCCAGCCTAAATGTCAAAGCACTGAGGTTGAGAAATCCTGATTTAGAGAGTCAGATAACACAACCAGCATAGGATCTGCAATGGTGTGTGCTCTCAGTGCAGGGCTGTCATCACCACCACCACCACCACCACCACCATCATCATCATTACCATCACCACCACCATCATCATCATCACCACCACCATCATCACCACCACCATCATCATCATCACCACCACCATCAGCATCATCACATCATCATCATCACCACCATCACCATCACCACCACCATCATCATCACTACCATCACCATCATCATCATCATCACCACCACCATCATCACCACCATCATCATCACCACCACCATCACCACCACCACCATCACCACCACCACCATCACCACCACCATCATCATCACCACCACCATCACCACCATCACCATCACCACCACCACCATCACCACCATCATCATCATCACCACCATCATCATCACCATCATCATCACCACCACCATCACCACCACCATCACCACCACCATCATCACCACCATCATCATCATCACCACCACCATCACCACCATCACCATCACCACCATCACCATCACCACCACCATCATCACCACCATCATCATCACCACCACCATCACCACCACCACCATCACCACCACCATCATCATCACCACCACCATCACCATCACCATCACCACCACCATCATCACCACCACCATCACCACCACCATCATCACCACCACCATCACCACCATCATCATCACCACCACCATCATCATCACCACCACCATCATCATCACCACCACCATCACCACCATCATCATCACCACCACCATCACCACCACCATCATCACCACCATCATCATCATCACCACCACCATCACCACCATCACCATCACCACCACCATCACCACCACCATCATCACCACCATCACCATCATCACCATCACCATCACCACCATCACCATCACCACCACCATCATCACCACCATCATCATCACCACCACCATCACCACCACCACCATCACCACCACCATCATCATCACCACCACCATCACCACCATCACCATCACCACCACCATCATCACCACCACCATCACCACCACCATCATCACCACCACCATCACCACCATCATCATCACCACCACCATCACCACCACCATCACCACCACCATCATCACCACCATCATCATCATCACCACCACCATCACCACCATCACCATCACCACCATCACCATCACCACCACCATCATCACCACCACCACCATCATCAGCACCACCATCATCATCATCACCACCACCATCATCATCAGCACCACCATCATCATCATCACCACCACCATCACCACCACCACCACCACCACCACCACCATCATCACCACCATCATCATCACCACCACCATCATCACCATCATCACCACCATCATCATCATCATCACCACCATCATCATCATCACCACCACCATCACCACCACCACCATCACCACCACCATCATCACCACCACCACCATCACCACCACCACCATCATCAGCATCATCACATCATCATCATCACCACCATCATCACCACCACCATCATCACCACCACCACCATCATCACCACCACCACCATCATCACCACCACCACCATCATCATCACCACCATCATCATCATCACCACCATCATCATCACCATCATCATCACCATCATCATCACCATCATCATCATCACCATCATCATCACCATCATCATCATCACCATCATCATCATCACCATCATCACCATCATCATCACCACCACCACCATCATCAGCATCATCACATCATCATCATCACCATTATCATTATCACCACTATCACCATCATCATTGTCACCATCATCACCATCTCCATACCGTTGCCACCACGATCATCATCATCATCACCATCACTACCACTATCACCATCATCACCACCGCCACCACCACCATCATCGCCACATCACTATTTTTGGAAGGCCTTCCCCTTCTATATTGTGGGAAATGACAAGAGGGGCTCATTTCTGGGCAGGACAGAGGCCTGGTAAGCAGAAGGGGCATATACTGGAAAGAGGGACCAGCATGAGGGTAAAGGCAATGTGGCCTTCCTGAGGGGGGCAGGAGGCCTGTTGGCAAGGCCACATCAAAGACCACCCCAGCCAAGGTCAAGGGTTCAGATCAGCTTACTGGCCAGGCACCAAAGGAAAACAAACAAACAAACAAAAACACCCCAAAGCTCATCTCCAAAGGTTCCAGGAGCCGGCAGGTCTACTGCCACCGCTGTGAGGACTCCTTCCACCTGGTCACTTTCCCGCCTGTCTAACTACTACTCACTGCCACCAGCAAGAACTCCCTTAAACAAAACCACCTGGGGGCTCATTCTCAGAGAAACCAGAATGTGGAGTAGCTGGGGTGTCTACACTTGTAGGTAGGCATAGAGGAACAGAACAGCAGCCCAGGGGTTAAAGTGGGTAGAAGGAGTGACCGAGGAGAGGCAAGTGGACCAAGTCTTAGGGGTCGTGACAAGGGAAGTGAGAGGAAGCCAGGAGCAGGAACTCTGAGGCTGGGAAGTGGGTACCTGCTCCCCATCTGTGCACACACCCCCGTTTTTTTTTTTAAGATGACTGGTAAGGGGATCTTAACCCTTGACTTGGTGTTGTCAGCACCACACTCTCCCAAGTGAGCTAACCGGCCATCCGTGTATAGGGATCCGAACCCGTGGCTTTGGTGTCATCAGCACCACACTCTCCCAAGTGAGCCACAGGCCGGCCCCTCACACACCCCAATTTTGCACTGCAAGGATAACTAGGATGTTAATGGGCTCTAGGTCTGAAAAACTAAGACACAGGGAATCACAAAATGTCACATAGGATACCTGAAAAGTATGTCTGTTAATTATAATTAGAGGACCCACAATTTATCGAGTGCTTACTATTTGCCAAGCTTGGTGCCAAGTGCTTTAAAGAATCATCTCCTTTATTTCTCAAAGCAACCTTATGAGGCAGATTTTAACATCCCCATTTTACAGGTGAGCAAATTGAGGCTCAGAGAGGTGAATGACTTAGTAAAGTCACACAGCTGGCAAGTGGCAAAGCCCCAGGATCTGCACTTCAAGCTCCAGCTCTTAACCACAAGGGTATCCCAACCTCTTGATACTTCACAGTTCTCTTTGCTAAACAGACCTATGTGTTTGCGGACCTGTTCCCATCCCAATCATCCCATGTACACACACAATCTTGTTTCCTTGTCCTTTCAGATAAGTCAGAGATGATGAATAAGATTCTAAATGGAGGAAACACTACTTTTTTTTTTTTCAAAAATAAGAAAGCAAACAACCCGGTTAAAGGACAAAAGATTTGAACAGACACCTCAAGAAAGTATATATGAAAGGCAAACGAACCTACGAAAAGATGCTCAACGTCTTATGTCATTAGGGAACTGCAAATAAAACAATGAGATATTTGGCCGGAGGTTAAAAATAAAATAAAATAAAATAAAATAATATAAAATAAAACAATGAGATATTACTACATACTTATGAGAATGAACAAAATCCGAAACACTGACAACACCAAATGCTGATGAGGATGTGGGGCAACAGGAACTCTTATTCGCTGCAAAATGGTACAGCCATTTTGGAAGACAGTTTCTTACAAAATTAAACACATTCTTACCATATGATCCAGCAATCACACTCCTTGGGATTTATGCAAATGAACTGTAAAGTTATGTCCACACAAGAACTGGTACATTATTGTTTGCAGCAGCTTCACTCATACTTGCAAAAACTTGGAAGCCACCAAGCTGTCCTTCAACAGGTGAATAAAGAAAATGCAATGGAATATAATTCAGCAATAAAAATAGGCTAGCAAGCCATGAAAAGCCACGGAGGAACCTTAAATGCATTCTGTTAAGTGAGAAGAAGCCAGTCTGAAAGGGCTACATACCATATTGATTCCAACTATATGACATTCCGAAAAAGGCAAAACTATGGAAAGAGCAAAATGGTCAGGGATTCAGGGGGAGAGAGAGGAAAGGATAAATAAATGGAGCACAGGGGATTTTTAGGCAGTGAAACTCTTATTCTCTACGATACTGTAATGGTAGATACATGTCCTTATACATTTGTTGAAACCCATAGAATGTACAACAGCAAGTGAACCCTGATATAAACTATGGATTTTAGTTAATACTAATGTATCAATATTGGCTCATCAATTGTAACAAATGTACCACACCAATGCAAGATGTTAATCATAAAAATTAAGGAGGTAGAAGGGTATATGGGAATTCTCTGTACTTCTCACTAGATTTCTTCTGTAAACCTAAAACTGTTTTTAAAAAAAATGCTACCAGGTAATTTAATTTTTAATTAATTTTTAAATTTATTTTATTTTTTTAATTTTAATTAATTTTTATTATTTTTTAAAAATAATTTTACTTAATTTTAACTTTAAAATTTTCTTTTCTACAGAGAAAAAAATATCATCCCAATCTTCATCAATGGGAAAGAACCTTGCCATCCCACTAATAGTGCATTTATATAGTGTATAAATGCTATACAGAATGCTTCAGAATGCTCTTGTGTTGATGAACAATATGATGGTCATCATCATCCCTGTTTGCTGCATGAGGAATGCACGTACTGCTCATGCCTTTATTCCACTAATGTCCACTCCATCCCCTCCACGTGGCCCTCCTAGGGGACAGGGCCTAGTGCAGAAGACTGAAAGGTCAACAAACACCGGCTCCCAATTTTTTCTCTTCATTGCATGTATCACAACTTGAATCTGTGCCTTTATCTCTTTGTTTACTTGAGGTCCCTGGGGAGAAGGGTCACCTCTATTTTGTTCACTCTGAATACCCAGTGCACGTTGCACAGCACGTGGGATGAATCCTCAATGAACCAGACAACGGCTCTGATAAATGCTGGGACTGTACAAGAACAGCAGGAGCAAAGAGAAGGTGCAGTGAAGGTCTCTCTGTCTGCGGCGGTGCTAGAGGGCTTCAAAGAGCAAAAGAGTCTGGTCCAGGGCTTAAAGGAAAAAGCAGGGACTTGGAAGGCAGAAGGCTGGCCTTCCAGGAAGAGGGTCATCCTCCCAGAAGTGCCAGAAAGGAAGAGGCCTCCTAGGCAGTCTCTCTTCTCCCAATTTTAGAGCTGGAAACTAACTCAGAGAAATAGGCTAGTTAGGCAAGAGAAAACCAGCCTGGGCAGGTTAGTGACTGCCCAGAGGTCACAGCTCCTATGCACCAACTTTGGGCACAGCTGGGATCCCCCCTGGGAGATGTGAAAAACAACAAAGTGCACCTTGATTCTCAAGCTTTCACTGAAGTTAAGACTAATGACAGAGGAAAGGGAACACAGCCGGGGAGCTGCTACACACACATCCCCTGACATGCAAGGACCAGGAGTGTGGCCAGAAACAGCCAGCCCAAACTCAAAATGTCTCCAAGGAAATTTTCACATTCTACCCCCCTGTATACTGATTATTTTAAAATTAAAATAATGTTTCTCCCCCACCCTAAGTGATACCCTCCCAAAAATATCTTCCAGGAAAACTGACGTTCAGGACTGTGCAAACTCTAATTGTTGGTACTAACAGCAGCAGTAGCTAGCACTTCTGTAACACCTTACCTATACCATAACTCATGAAATCCCCGCCACAAGGCCGCTGGCTACTGTCAGCACCTCCTTTTTACTGATGTGCCCCAGCACTCTGCAGGGGGCAGCTCCACACCCACACAGAGGAGCACAGTCAGTGAGTTATTTTTTCAAGTTAAATCTTTTGTCCAAATCTCGCTACTACAGACAACACGAGGGTATGAGTTTGGCATCAGACTGTGCAGCTACCCAACTGTTTAATCTGGGAATAGTTAAATTTCCCCACACTCTATTTTCTCCCCTACAATAGAGTAATAAATAATACCTTCTTCAACAGGTTTTGTTCAGGGTGAACTGTGATAACAGAGTAAAAGTTCCAAGTATAGTACCTGGCACATAGAAGGCCCTCAAAGGGAAAAAAGACACCCTGTTTTTTAAACCGAGCTGGTCTCCAAACTCCGGTAAACTCCACACTAGAAGGAAGAAATGGAGAGTTTAAAAAAAAATCTGACCCAGATGACTGCAGGCCCAGCTGATGAATGAAACCTTGGCCTGCGGCTGTCAGCCAAGGCTGCCTGGGCCAAACAGGGCCATCAGGCAGGAAACTGCATTCTTCCTCCTCCTGCAAGAACTCCAGCCCAGAGAGGAGCTTCCTTCAGCTGACCCACCCACATTCCACAGGCCAGGAATATTCCATGCTAGGCCAGGAGACACTGGGAACAGGCCACTGGTCTACTCCTCCCAGCCCAGCCAGGGAGGGACTCCCTCCCTTTCCCGGCTCCATGCACAACCTCTGACCTGCACCACTGCCTGGCACCCACTGCCTCCCCACAGAGATACCAAAGCTTGGCTGGTCCACCTCAGACCCACCTCTCTCCATCTCCAGGCTGCCTGCCAGAACCAGCAGGAAATGGCCTACATGGCCATGTTGTTTGTCCTTGGCTATGGCCCTAATTTGGCCTCTTATCTTAGGTCCTTGACTGGTCATCCTGCCTCTAGTCCTGGCACCCACCACAAATAAATGAGACTCTTCAAAGACAATCACAAACCACTCCCCTCCTCAAGCACCTTCAGTGGATCCCACTGCCTTCTGAATTAAGAGTTCACACCCTGAGATCAATGGTCCTCCACAATATATTCCAAACCCACCTTCCAGTCCCTACAAGACTCATCTGTTGAAATGAAAATGGATTACATCAAAATTCATACCCACATTTCTGGACCTGTAAGTCCAGATGCTTCCATGAGCCCTTTCTCTGAATCCGTCTAGCATGCTATTCCCAAACCTCAGGCATTTACAGGCCACCTGCCAGCCCCCATGGCTCCCATACTGTTCTTCATATTTTCATTTAAATCAACTCACTCTCTGACTTAATTTTGCTTTCCAAGGAAACTTTATATATCTCCACCACAAATAGAAAACAATATCATTTGCCATAAATAGAAAGCAACTGAGAAAAAAACAGTTATGTTCTAATACATATGAAAATAATCATAAAAATATTTTAAATGCTCATCTGTATATCACTTAAAATCCTCTCACACTCTGAGAAACACTGCCTCAGCACTGAGTTTTGACTCCTTTGTGGCCCTTGGGTTTTTTGGCCCTGTCTCAGAGTTGTCTGGGGAGTTGTCCTGATGGACCCCAAAAGGGAGTCCCTGGGGGGCACAGATCCTGTAGCCCCTGTTCCAGTCCTACACACAGCATGATGTGCAACAGAAATACTTATCAGCAGAACGTTCCAGTTTGATCAGCTGTATGGCCCCACTCTCTGTCTGGCCCCAACCCATCTGCTGCTCAACTTTCTACCAAAACACATTGCCCCTCTGCCCGACACCCCAAATCAGTCCCTGTCGACTGCAGCATCTCAGAGCATGGTGCAGAGTGGAGCAAGTGTCAGAGGAGGTGCACGGGGAGGCTCTGGGCTCCTCTCCAAGCTGGCTGCTTCTTCCTCCAGAGCAGCAGGACCTGGGGCTGCCCGGAAAAGCAAGATTGCAGTCAACGATTAACCAGTCTCCCAGCACCGACACACACCCTCTCCCCAGGAGTTAGCAAAGTTCTGGGGAAACCGGGCCCCTGGTGGCAGGAAATACAAAGGCATCGTCCTGGGGCTGGGTGCCAGGAGGCCCAGAAACACCTACCAGGAACGAGGGGCTTCGCTGGGGCCGGAGGAGGAGGTTGCTCTCCCTCCCTCTCTCCCACCACCGTTGTCAGGGGTGACCCGAGGTGCTCCAGATGAAAATCTGAATCACGCAGACTTAAGTCAATAAGCGGCAGCCACCGGGAAGGCCCAGCTGGAGCCAAACCAAGGCCTGGATTCTCCTCGGTGGACGGAAGCCTGGCCCAAGCCACCCCACAGGTGGTGACCAAGTCCCCTGGCGATGGAGTCTTCTAAAACTGACCAGATGCAGGACATTTCTTATTAGAGAGAGGCCCTCTTTGGGAATGTCTGCATTCTTTTAGGTGTTGTGGTTTTGTTTTTTTTTTTTTTTTTTCCAGTCTGGCCACTTTTATGAATTTCAAGGATTTCTTTTTTTTTGTTAGAAAGGGCACATTTTCTGGAAAGGTATCCAAGACATTCCTCCCAGGCAGTGGTGGTACACAGGATGTCAGCAGCTCATTAACTTCCCGAAGGCTCAGTGGCCCAGGGTGGGGGCCCCTCTGTGTGTGGCTCCTCAGGAAGAAGGTAAACTGAGGCACAGATAACTTGACCAATGCCATGATGGAAAGAGCCTCCCAAAGGTACCTCAAGGAGGACAAGGGCAATGAAATGAGTCCTTGCGTAGCTCGGGAGCACTTAAATCCTGCCATCTGCCCACAGAGAGAAAGATGACGACTAGGACCTCCCTGCTGACCTTTTCATAGTACAAACAAGCTAATGACGGGAAAAAATGTTTTTGTGATAAGAAAAACACAACAGCAACCTATCTCCCATGGGGAAAAAAGAGGTGCTACTGAGAGGGATGGATTGACATAATCACCCAGAGGTTCTCAAACTGGGTTCCAAGGAGCCCTAGGGGTCTCAGGTACCTGTTTATGGCTGCAGAGGTGGAAGTGGGGGGAGGGGTTAGAAGAGAGGTATATTCCAAGCCGACCCACCCAGAGACACTTGACTTTTGTCTGCTTCATATATTGGGCATCCAGCTAAGATTTCATTTGAAGAAAGGATACTGTAATTAAAAATGTTAAGAAGTTCTGATATGTACTCCTGGTCATGTCACAGGGGAGAATGCAAAGGCAGCAGTCTCTGAGTTTGTGGAAGCAGTTGCCACATACCCAGGCATGCTAGGGACCAGCCGGTTCTTCGTCCTATGCACATGCTCTGAGTTCAGATGTAATGCAGAAGAGGAGCCTCCTTTGCCAGGGTCCGGCCTGGCCACTTCGCCCTTCCCCTGGCAGGACCACAGGCTGGACGGACCAGTTTGGAAACTGCAGGTGACACCAAAATCAAGCCAGGCCTGGAGCCGAGGCAAGCATCCGGTTGGGTCCTTGCCATTTGCAATCAAAAGCCCTGAGTAAGCCACCTACCCAGGACTGGGAAGAAGCAAGAATGTACCACATACACAAAATCGATCAGGCCTGATATCTTTTTTTTTTTTTTTTTTAAAGATGACCGGTAAGGGGATCTCAACCCTTGACTTGGTGTTGTGAGCACCACGCTCTCCCAAGTGAGCCACGGGCCAATATCTGATAAGTGAGCCTAGGCCTGATATCTTTTAATGGACACAACATGAGCCCTGGAAATGAGCTTTCTGCTCCTGCTCCTGACTGCCGCCTTGGAGGCCTGTGCCAGCAGCACAGAAATGCCAGGGCAGCAGCTGCTTTCCTTCGAAGCACCCAGTGTTCATTCTCAGGCAAGGCTCCTCTGCAGCAGCCAGCTGGCCCAGAGGAAGCTGCTCCACTGTGGGCTTCTTCCACACCCCCTGGATGGTGTGGCAGCCTCCTCTGTCTGTCACCATGTGTGACTCACACCCTCAGCATGAACCGGACCACCACAGGAAGCTCACCCACTTGTTCATGCCCTCAGGGACACCCAAAGCTGTCCCAGGTCATCCCAGACCCTGGCCTGTCTCCCAGGCTCCACATTTGGGCTCCATCATCCCCCTCTGAGCACCTCAGGTTTGCTGCAGTCCAAAATGAATGTGGGAAGGAAGCCCTGCATGCTGAGATGAGAAGCTTCAGCACTAAAACGTGGGGAATGTGTGCATCCATCAGCACCTATCAATCCAGTATCGCCCTAGGGTCCTGGAGTCACGAGCAACACAGCCCTGTCACCCTTGCATCTCCTCATTCTCCAGCCAAAATCTCACTGGATGGGACTGAACATGAAAGTAGGTGTCAAACTGCTTAAGAACCTACACGTAAGATTTGCAAGAAGGAAGCAACAAGGGATAAATTGAATGACTCATACACGATATAGAGTAATTTGATAATTAATATAAATAGGAAATAAAGAGTCCCTAAGAGATTGGAAACACCTTAAAGAGCTCAAGAGGAAGGAAATGAGGAAAATAAATCTGTAACTGCAAAATAAAGGTATTACAAGAAGCTGTACTCAAGATAACATGCTACAATGTGATACACACATACTTTATTTTAAAATTAGAAATGTGTTGGCAATGGGATTATTCAGTGAACTAGCTGCAAAAAGCCTCTCTGGAGGGCTAAGCCAGGCCAGCAGAAGGGCAGCCAGCATGGCTAGGGCTGGTCTGGGGTTCTGGGACCACAGCTGTCCTGGTCCCCAAGGGCTGACTGGCATGGGAGAGGCAGGATGTAAACTGAGTCCAGGAGCAAAGGTTGTACATTCTCCCTGAGCATTGTCCAAACTTGGGCCTACCTGGTTCCCCAGCTCTTCATCCTGCCCCCACCCAACCGAGGCCCCTTTCACTCCTTCCTCCCTCCCCCCGTCACAGATTTGCTGCCTCTCCCCCTACTGCCCCATCAAGCCTGGCGGCCAAAGCTCTCGCAGCTGGCTCAGACCCACCTCTCCTGGTGTAGCTGCTCCTCCCGGCCACGGACCTTACAGCACACCACGGGAATTCTGGCTCTTCTCACCTCCAGTTCACCTCTGCCTGTGCTCCTGCTGTCCCCAGGGCCCCAGATGTCCCTCCTGCCACCTCATCCTTCCTGATGAGTGCTACACCAGGAAGCCGTCCTTGATCGCCCCTCCCTTCTAGAAGGAGCCTCTCCCTCCCCTGAAGTCCCTTAACTACTTGCCTATCCCCTCCCCTCAGCACTGAGCATCTGCCACCTTACGTTGTATTTTATTTATGTCTTTATCTTCTGGGCAAAGTCTGCATCTGCCTCATTTTTGCACCTCTTTTTCTTTCACTCATTCATTCCACAAATACTCAATTGAGCACCTACTACACGCCAGGGCCCGTGCTAGGACTGGGAATACAGTGATGAACAAGACAGATACTGTCACATCTTGGAGGGGACTCAACAAATGAACATAAATAAATATGCAAGGATAAGCTGTGATAAGGGCTATGACAGAAAGTGCGGGGAGATGTGACATGCAAGTGTCGATGCAGATGGAAGTGTCGGGGCAGGTGTCTCTGAGGAAGCGACATTAAACTGGGGCCAGAGGGATGAGCAGCGTGAGTCAGGCAAGCTTTCTAGTCACATAATAGGAATTTGCTAAATGCCTGTGGAACAAATGAATGTCTAATGGGTTAGAAATCCCTAATGTGTACCCTATGTCCCTCCAGATGCAACTTTCTCACCTCAAGTCACCTGATGGGTCACTCCAACTGCCACCTAGAGGTGTTTTCATCCAACACACTTCCATCCACATCACTCCTGCAGAGGTGCTTGACATGACTTATGGCAGCTCTCCATGCAGAACCCACACGTGACTCCCCCAACACTACCATCACCCCTTGTGCTGGGAGAGCAAGCGGGTTTCAGCTTCCAAGTCACCAGGCTGGGAAGGGCTGTAAGGCTGCCTCTGGGCTCAAGGGAGAGAGCCGTGGTTGGTGAGTGATGTCCACCACGGAAGAAGGACTAGACAGCAGGGCGCACAAATAACCACCCAGGCAAGAAACTTCCTTCAGATCTAATTGCCTGGAAGAGCCTTCAGTGTCTGGTATCCTTTTCCTTACAGACCACATGATCTATGTCACTAATTTTTTTTTTTCCTGCCTTGACCACTCATTAGCTCAGAGCTAAATGTGTGGTTCAAATACAGTGAACGGTGTTCAGTTCTATGCCTGAATACATATTCCAGCTCTCCTCCTTTTGGTTTTGACCTTTTAGCTAATTTATATTTTCCTGACCTTATTTTTATAAATTTCTATTTAATTACATACACACTCATACATATATATGTATATACATATATACACACATACACACATATATATACACAAATATAAATATAAAATATCTACATAGAGGTCTGGTATATAGCACCTATTTTATCTTTTTATTATAAATATATTTTTACATATACAAGATACATAGAGAAATATATGTTCTTGTAGGCATCTCAATTCCCTTATGGAATAAGATAGAGGAATAGATGGAGAGATGGATAGATGACAGGCAGGAAAAACAAAGAAGAATATGACAGTCTTTGCCTGAAAGAATTCAGAACACAGTTGCTCTCTGTCATGAACGGGAATGTGGAATCAGAGACCAGAAGCCAGGCTTTTAGTCTCAGCTCTTACCAGCTCTACGACTATGGGGGGAAAAATTACACACACACACACCCCCTCCCCACCCCAGCCAACCTGAGGCTTTATCAGCTATTAAATGCCTGCAGTACAGTCTGCCCTACGTACTCCCCTTGGTGGAAACAGGAATTACGTGGAGAGGAGCGTGACTGCACGCATCAGCACCAGCTCCCTGCACGCCCTAGTGTTATTAGTATTGGAAACAACATTCTAGGCGGCGAGCGTAGGGCCGTAAATAATAAGACACCAAACTGCACAACCTCCTTATAAATGCTGCCAGAATTCAGAGAACCCACATCTGCATTCAGAGTGTCCTTGTCCCCTTCTGATGTCTGAGAGCAGTGCCTGACTGAAGGACTTCGAATCCTTGCTTCTCCCAGCAAGAGAGAAAGCCCGGGCCAAGATCAATCATACTCCTCAGGTCTGGAAATGGCTTCCCCAGTACCAAGGACCTGGGGCTTTGCAGCCCCCCGCAGTGTCCTGACCACACTGTCCCCTGCAAAAAGGGTGGCACAGCATGCACCCCCATGGGCCCAATGAGAGAGCTGGGGCTGGAAATGGGGGTCTGTGTGGGCAGCTGACCCCCCCCCACGCCTCCCACCAGACTCCACAGATATTTCCCTCCTCTCCTGTCCCCAATCACAGGCCCATTTAATACACAGCCACCAGGGACTCCAGGCACTTGAATCAGCGCTACTGCGTTTCAAACAGCAGGTGAAATGACACAATGGCAATAACTGGGGTCTTTTCAACAACATGTTTTCAGCAGCGCATGGGCCAGGCCTTTCTTTTCTGGGGGAACTAACAATTCACAAAGGGAGTCACACAATTCTGAATTCTGGAATGTTCTCTGCTCAGTCGAGGGCTGAAAGTGAAGGCAAAAAGGGGAGGGGCAACAGTCAGAGGGCTGTGTTTGCAAGCCAGTTCAAGTGACAAAATAAGGTCTGGTGTAGTTTATCCCCAGGGGCAGATTGATCCTGGGCAGTGAGTTATCCAAAGGGAGGGGAACGGGACTTTAGAAATAAGGTAACAGGCATCCCACCAGATGCCCTTTCTTCTCCCTGGCCTTGCTGTAGCTGCCCAGCCACCTCCGGATGGGCTCCAGATGCCTGAGTTTGCACTGTGACCAGCCCCCAGGGTCCAGCTGACTCTTCCAGGGCACAACCAGGCCATGTCACATGTCAATGTCCCTCTCTTGAGAATCTGGGAAATAGGCTAAGAGACCAAGTCTTAACTCAACTGCTCTCTGGAACGGTAAGATGCAAACTCAGGAGCTGATAGAGGGGCCCTTTTCCCCACAAGGAAATTCCCAGTTAACAGGAACAGAAAGGTGGTCTGCAGTGGGGAAAGCAGAGGGGAGCTAATATGGAGACCAAAGCAGACACAAGGCAGAGAGAAGGTCCTGCTCCCTAGAGCACGTGCGCTCCACTCAGCCCTTCAGGGGCTTGTGTGGTCAAATATTCCTTGGCTTCTACAAGATACTCCAGAGTCTTGGCAATCAATTCCTTGTTTTGTTCCAGCTTTACTGTTTGCGACCAGCCCTGATGAACCACAAGTCCTAGTTAGCTAATAAGATGTATACTTCCTGAGACCCCCACCCCCAACCCCTAAGGACACCTCCGAGCTGAATAAGGATACTAGGGGACATTCGAATCAGTGGCCGGGGGAGAGCAGAAGTTTTCAGTGCAGAAGTTGTTGAAAGCGGGATGGAGGTCTGGCTCTATCTAGCAGAGTGACCTTGAACAATAAACCTCCCTGAAATGCAGGTTCCTCTCACTTCGGCTACTGCAAATATCTCCCCAAATCCACTGCTGACCCTCTCCAATCTGTTCTCACTATAGTCACAGTGAGCTCTTCAAAATGCCAGCCCTGTCATGAACCACCCAGCTTGAAATCCCTCCAGTGGCTTCCTAGTGCTCTTAGGATGAAACCAAAATCTTCACCCCACCCACCCTGGGTCTCTCTATGTCCCTGAACACACCACGCTCTTTCCCCTCCGAGTCTACAGCCATCCTGATACTTCTGCAGGGGAGAGGCTTCCCCAAACCCTCTCCCCACAACTTCTTTTGCCTAATTAATTCTGCTTTTTAAGTGTTTTTAAATTAACATCATTATTGAGATAAAATTCACAAACCATAAAATTCACCCTCTTAAAATGTATAATTCATTGGTTTCTAGTATATTCACAGAGTTGTGCAACCATCACCACTAATTCCAGAATATTTTCATCACGTCAAAAAGAAACCCATTAGTAGTCAGTCCTATTCCCCCCTTCTCTGCAGCCCCTGGAAACCACAAATCTACTTTCAGTCTGACAGATGTGCATATTCTGAACATTTCATATAAATGGAATCATACAATATGTGGCCTTTTTTATTCATTACTTCATTGTTTTCTGCCCTAATCTTTATTATTTCTTTCCTTCTGCTTCATTTGGGTTTAGTTTGCTATTCCTTTTCCAGTTTCTTAGGGTGGAAGATTATTGACTTGAGGTCTTTCTTCTGTTTTAATATGGGTATTTACAGCTATAAATTTTATAAGTAGGTTGAATTTTCATTTTCATTCAGCTCAAAGTATTTGCTAATTTCTCCTGTGATTTCTTCTTTGACCCACTGGTTATTTAGGAGTGTGTTTACTTTCCGTACGTGTGAATTTCCCAAACTTCCTTCAGTTATTTATTTCTGACTTCTTTCCACCATGGTCAGAGAACATACTTTGTATGATTTCAATCCTTTTAAATTTATCGGGGCTTGTTTTATGGTTCAATATATGGTCTCTCCTGGAGAATGCTTCATGTGCACTTGGGAAGAATGTGCATTCTGCTGTTATTGGGTGGAACGTTCGTTCTGTTAGGTGTTATTCAAGTCTTCTATTTCCTTGCTGATCCTCTGCCTACTTATTCTATCCATTATTGAAAATGGACCTTGAAGTCTCCAACTATTATTGCTGAATTGTCTATTTTCTCCCTTCATCTCCTTTAGTTTTGCATCATGTATTTTGGGTGTCTGTTGTTAAGTACATATATGCTTATAATTGTTATGTTTTCCTGATAGATGGACCATTTTATCACTTAAAAATGTCCTTGTTTTTCTCTATTAACGTTTTTTGTCTTAAACTCTGTTTGTCTGATATCTGTATAGCCACTTCAGTTCTCTTTTAGCTCCTGCTTACATAGTACATCTTTTTCCATTCTTTTACTTTCCACCTATTTGTGTCTTTGAATATAAAGTGTGTCTCTTGTAGACTGCACATAGTTAGATCATGATTTTTAAAAATCCATTCTGTCAGTCTGTCTTTTTATTGGAGCGTTTAGTCCATTTGCATTTAACAGAATTACTGATAAGACAGGATTTATACCATTTTGCTATTTGTTTTCTATTTGCCTTAAATCTTTTTTGTTCCTATATTCTTCCGTTTCTGTCTTCTTTTGTGTTAAATATTTTCTTGCATGCCCTTTAATTCTCTTTTATAACATCTTTTAAGATATTTTCTTAGTGGCTGCCCTGGATATTAAAATTAACATTTTAATTCAAAACAATCTAGCTTGGATTAACACTGACTTAATTTCAATAGTACACAAACACTTGGCTCTGTTCCCTCCCCCTCCTTTGTGCTATTATTGTTATACAAATCTCTGTACATTATAAGCCTGTCAACACAGTTTTATGATTATTATTTTATGCAGTTGTCTTTTTTTGGGGGGGGGGAGCAGCTAGCCGGTGCAGGGATCTGAACCCGTGACTTTGGTATTACAAGGCTGTGCACAGTTGTCTTTTTTAATCAGAAGAAAAGAGTTAGAGGGCCAAGCCCGTGGCGCACTTGAGAGAGTGCGGCGCTGGGAGTGCAGCGACGCTCCCGCCGCGGGTTCGGATCCTATATAGGAATGGCCGGTGCCCTCACTGGCTGAGTACCGGTCACGTAAAAGACAAAAAAAAAAAAAAAAAGAAGAAAAGAGTTAGAAATAAAATACATTTATACCTTTAAAGGTGCTCTTTGTCATGTGGATTTGAATCGCTGTCTATAGTGTCCTTTCATTTCAGCCTGAAGGATTCCCTTTAGTATTTCTTATAGGGCATGCCTGCTAGCAACAAATTCCCCCAGTTTTTATTTATCTAGGAAGTCTTCATTTCTCTTTCATTTTTAAAGAACTGTCTTTTTCTTTCAGCACTTTGACAGCACTGTCCCATTGCCTTCTGGCTTCCATGGCGTCTGATGAGAAGTCAGCTATGATTCTCATCTTATTATGGTCCCTTTACCAATTAACTCTTACCCTTTGATACTGAGCTCAACCATCTCTTCCTCCCTGGACTAGGTTAGGCCATTTGGTACCCGCACTTCAGTTCTCCGTGATTCTCCCTTGTAGTGATTATCACAATTGTAATTAAATAGTTAATAACAGAAGTAGCTCTTTACTGTGCTTTTCCACTACTGGAATATAAGTTTCAAAAGGCAAGAACCAGGGCTGTCTTGTTCACCACTCTGTCACCAGAGGCAGCACAGTGCCTGGCACACTGCAGACTTTTTTTTTTTTTTTTGGTGGCTGGTCTGTACCGTGATCCAAATCCTTGCCCTTGGTGTTATAACACCATGTTCTAACCAATTAAGCTAACCAGCCAGCCCTAGATTGTCAACAAATATTTGCTGAGTAAATGAATGAAACTCATCCTAAAGCAGAATGATTTATTGGTCTCAGCTTTTCACTCCCTGTAACAGTTTTTTTGTTTTGTTTTCATTGTACATGTTTACGGGGTACAGTGTGTTGATTCAATACATGCATATATTGTACAATGATCTAATCAGAATAGATAGCATATCTATCACGTAAACATTTATCATTTCCTTGTGGTTATAACATTCAAGATCCTCTTTTCTGGCTTCGTAGAAATATACAATACAATATTATTGAGAGCACCAGAACTTATTCTTCCTATTGAACTGTAACTCTGTACCAGTCTACCAACCTTTCCCTGTCTGTGCCCCCTTTCCCTGCCTCTGGTAACCACTATTCTACTCTCTATTTCTCTTTTTTTTTTTTTTGGTCTCTTTTAAATTGATTTTTCTTAATCGACCCATGGTAATTGTATATATTTATGGAGTACAATATAATATTTGGATACATTCATACTGTGGGCAATGATCACATGTGGGTGCTTAGTATATCCATCACCTCAAACATGTGTCACTTCTTTGTGTTGGGGACATTCAACATCATCTCAACTAGCTACTCAAAGATACACAGTACTTTGTTGCTGACTGTAGTCTTCCTACATTGCTACAAAACACTGGATCCCCTTTTTCCTACCTCTCTATAATTTTGTATCCATTGGCCGTCCTCTCCCCAACCCCCCACCAGTCTCTAGTAACCACTATTCTATTCTATACTTCTATGAGATCAACGTTTTTAGCTTCCACATATGAGTAAGAACGTGCAGTATTTCTCTCTCTGTGTCTGGCTTATTTCACTTAACATAATTTTCTCCAAGCTCATCCATGTTGCTGCAAATGGCAGAATTTCATTCTTTTTTATGGCTGAGTAGTATTCCACTGTGTATATATAGTGCATTTCCTTTATCCAATCATCTATGGCAGGACATTTATGTTGGTTCCAACTCTTGGCTATTGTGAATAGAGCCGCGATAAACAGGGTCACTCCCTGTAATAGTAATAAATAACCACTCCCTGCCATGGCCTACTGGTGGGCAGTGTACTTCCCTGCCCCTTGACTTGGGGTTGGCCACGTGACTTGCTTTGGCAGTGGGATGTTAGTGAAGATGGTGTAAGAAAGGGGTTGAAGTGTGCTTGTACAACTGAGCTGGCTCTCTTGCACTGCTGCCTGTCACCATGCCTCGGGTGGTCACTGGTCCATGTGGATGGGATCTGAGACACATGGAACAGATCTGAACCCAACCCATAGCTTGAAGCCAACCAAATCCCACTGCGAGCAGCCTAGATCAGCCAAGCCCCACCCAACCCATCGATATGTGGGTGAGAAATAAATACTTATTGCCAGATGGCAGTGGGTCTCAGGGTGGTTTGATACACCACAATATAGTGGCAAAGACATCTAAGACATATGCCCTGGCAAGCTTGAAGACTGGAAGGATGTCCTGGGGAAAATCTTACACGTGGTCCTTCCTACAGCCCACAACGGGTGCAGATTGTTTCTATGGGCAGGTCCACCTGACTCCTCCACAGTTACAGAATAAACTCTCCAGAATTCCACAATCCCTTGACTGGGATAGTCATCTCTAGCTCCACCTCCTAAAGCAGCCCAGTGTGCACCACACACCTGGCACCATGCCAGACACACAGTAGGTGCTAGACTAAGTCAGATAAGGCCTTGTCCTTCTCCACCTTCCCCTCACCCATTCCACCACTGGCCCTGAGAGTTCATCTTCACAGCCAGAAAACCTGCAGTTCTTCCTCTGCTGCGGGGCTGGGGAACGGGGTGCACCCTCATGTGTCCCAGGGCCTGACCCTTCTTACTGCCTCAACCGATACCCTGGGCACAGGTAACAAGGAAGGGACAGGGACACGAGCGGGTAAAGCATGCCTCCTTACATTGTAACTCTAAGTCAACAAATGAGCCAAAATGTTATTCATTCATTCAAAATTTATAACTGCTTATTTCAAGGAGGGCCTGAGGCGGCTCAGAGACTAAACATAATAAAAAATAAACAACTTAAGGATCAAGGAGAAAGACAGAGGCTATGCAGGAAGCAGCGAGAAGATGTCACCAGAAATCTGATGATTAAACCGAGCAAGACATCTGACTCTAAGCTTTCCAGCAGTCACAGAAATAAGGCAAGCATGAGCGCTACAGAACAAGATATAAAGTCAACAAAGCAGCAGCCCTCGAGGGTGACTGTGAGCCCCATTCATAGGCGGCTCCAAGTCCAAAAGGACACTTCTCAGACCAAACTGGGGAGACCCCAACAGCAACATGATAACAACCACCCCTTGGGCTGAGGGCTACTCCGTTTTGCATACGACTTCTCATTTAATCCTTACAACAAATGCCACAGACACTACTATTACTCCCACTTTACAGATAAAGAAACCGAGGTCCACAGAGGCAAAACAACTTCTGAAGGCCCACAGAGTGAGGAAGCAGTGGAACCAGGATGACAAGCCAGCAAGTCTGAACCCAAAGCCTGAGCCCCAACCTCTAAGCAACCCAGCTTCTGCTTTGCACATGCTGGCCCCACTCACACCCCCAGACCCAGAGCGCCAGGCCTCTGGCTTTGGGCCGGCGACAGGTCGACTCTCTTCCCTGTTGAAGCCTCATCCCCCACACCTCTAAAGATCTCCTGTCCTGAGACTGCCCATCACTGGCCCTGCTTGTTTGTCAGGACCCCGTGACCTCCTGGGGAGCCCCTGCAGACAGCCTGCCTGGATTCCCACCTGCCAGTCTTTGGAGATGTCTTGCCCTCCTACCCCCATTAAGCCTGCACTCCCAGAAGATTCCCCATGCCGTCCTAGCCCTCCCTGAGCATCTACTTCCAGCTCCACCCAACCTGCCTCAACATGCTGTCTACCCCCATGACTGTCCCATCCCAGCACCAATACTCTAAGAGTCCGTATTCCCCATTTGTAGGCAGAGCCCACCATTGAGAATATTGTACAGTGAACCCCCTCTAAAGAAAGGACTCCCAACGTGCAAACCTTTAATCCCTACCCGAGCTGCTGTGGGAGCCTGCACTCTGGATACCAGGCCTGCACAAAGTGAGGTCGGCCCACCGTTG
Organism: Cynocephalus volans; assembly: GCF_027409185.1. Lineage (NCBI taxonomy): Eukaryota > Metazoa > Chordata > Mammalia > Dermoptera > Cynocephalidae > Cynocephalus > Cynocephalus volans. The sequence goes on along the minus strand of NC_084469.1, from coordinate 28,381,448 downwards.
AGTCCCGGATGTCCCCTTAGCCTGTCCTTTCTACCCTGATCTTGATGGAAATTTTCAAATCTGTAAAGGCAATTTCAATTCCAAATAGGGCCTTTCACTTCCAAGTTTCCCCCTTTGCTAAATTAGTTCCAATCACCCTTTTAAGGGTGACTCGGTTCACCACATGACACTCAAACCTAAAGATGACTGAGGCCAGCCCAGTCCACCAGGGGCTTCTATGCAAAATCGGAAGAAGTGCCCCTTCATGGAGGCGCTTCTCTTCTACCTGTTTAAAAATTGTAGTTAATGAACTGATGATGTTAAAAAACAAGACACTTCATGTCCATTTGTTAGAAAGTCATCATAATAAACCACACAAATCTAAGCTCTCTTCCATGTGGTGTCCCTCTATGGCACTCAACCTACAAAAATGACTTTGGCAGACCCACAACCACTGCAGCTCTAACCAAGCAAAAACTCAAAGCAGGCACCAACCCAGCAGTACTCTTGAGATGGGGAGACTGCTATGGTCTGAATGTTTGCGTCCCCCCAAAATTCATATACTGAAATCTTAACCCCCAAGGTGATGATATTAGGAGGTGGGGACTTTGTGAAGTAATTAGTTTGTGAGGGTGGAGCCCTTATAAATGGGATTAATGCCCTTATAAAAGAGGCCCAAGAAGCTCTGTCACCCCTTCTGCCACATGAGGACACAGAGAGAAGGCGCTGTCTATGAAACAGGAGGTGCCCCTCACCAGACACAGAATCTGCCTGCACCTTGATCCTGTACTTCTCACCCTCCAGAACTGTGAGAAATAAATTTCTGTTGTTTATAAGCCACCCAGTTTATGGTATTTTGTTATAGCAGTCAGAAGACAGAAGACTTCATGGTAAAGAACCACGTCTTGTTTCTGCTTAGCTCAAGTCAAAAATGTAAGGTCTTCTGGGCCGGCCCGTGGCTCACTTGGGAGAGTGTGGTGCTGATAACACCAAGGCTGTGGGTTCGGATCCCTATATAAGGATGGCCGGTTAGCTCACTTGGAGAGCGTGGTGCTGACGACACCAAGTCAAGGGTTAAGATCCCCTTACTGGTCATCTTTTGGGGAAAAAAAAAAAAAAGTGTAAGGTCTTAACAAGCCCAGAGAATGGGAGAAAGATCTTTTTGTCTTAAGTCAGGGACATCGGACCCCACAAAGTGGCTTATGCAAATGAGGAAGCCCCCAGCAGAATTAGATATGGCAGATACAGAGAAAAGTCACTGCAGGAATCAGCTCTCAAAAAAGGCCATGGGGAGCAGAGGAATGAAAACCGGGAAAATATGGACAACTCGGTGGCTACTCCAAGACCCAGGCTGGACTAATGTTTACCATTTGGGGTTAGAAATAACTTCACATTCATCTCTGACTTTTTTTTGGTGAACTTCACCCATGGCACCTCCCCTTGATCAAATACTTTCCCAGATCCTGACATCAGCAAGGACATGCACTGTGACAATTCAGAGACCAGTTGAAATTGGGTCGTTTCCTGTCACTAATCTGTGTGATTTGATGATATTAAAAAAGAAGCGAGAAGAAAATTCATTTCCTTTTTTACTTTTAAATGAAGCCCACTTAGAGCAGAACAATGTGGACGTTGAGCCTTCTAAAGCAAACGTCCCCGAGGGAGAGCTCGTGGAAGAACTTTGGACCAAACTCTTGTTTTCTGATCACCGCATCAAACACCCCCTCCCCTAATCCCTCCACACTCTCCATCGAGGAGTAAGAGAATGAACCTGGTTTCTAAAAATTAAGTCCAGAAAATAATAAACACTCCTACATTTCACCTTCTAAATTAAGCCAGTGATCTCCATTAACTTTCCACAGGGGACTCAGAGAAAATTGTTTCGAAATTGAGAACTAAATTTAAAGCGGGGGGGGACCCTCTCAAAGCCCAAATATTTGAAGTAGTTTGCTGTAAACTTTAAAGTCAGACTTAAAGTGACTTCTGTTTCAGAGTTTACCTGTCAGCCCAGGAATCCAAATGTCGGGGATTAGGTTTAAGGCTTATACCCTGAGTTTTGGCAATTTGAAGGGCACACTCCAGCAAATTTTTGGTTCTAGTGGTTGGCTGGGCACACTGTATCCATCAGGGTTCTCTGGTTGTAAGCAACAGAAATCAAGTCTGGTTGACTTAATCAGAAAGGAATTCACTGGAGGAAAACCTTTTAGCTCCAAATCAGTTGGAAGACTGAAAATCTCAATGTGGAATAAAACGAGAACCCTGGTGACTGCAAGAGTCTGAGCCTCAAAGTCTCATCAGCTGCCACTATGGGAATAAGTGGCTCTCATACCCTTTCTCTCCTTGCTTTACTTGCCCAAGTTTCAGATCCCAGAATGGACAGCCCCACAAAGTGGCCCAGCTTGGGCCAAGGTCCCACCTCTTGAGCTGGGTGATGGCTCCATGAGAGTGTTCACTTTGTAAAAATTAAACAAGCAGTACACTTCTAAAGCGTGCAGTTTTTGAATGGATGTTATGCTTCAATTAAAAAAGAAAAAAAGGTGACACCTAGCTATGACCCAGCAATTCCACTTCTAAGAGAAGTAAAACATGTGAGAGAAATAATATATATAAGAGGAACAAAAATATATGTGATTAGGTAGACTTATGGCCACTCCATTTGTAATAGTCAAAAACTAAAAACAGCCCAAGGGTCCATCAACAGGTGAACGGATAAGCAAATTGTACATATTCACACACAGGAATACTACTGATCAATGCAAAGGAAGCTGATCAATAAAAAGGAAGCCATTACTGATACACACAACAGGGATGAATCTCAAAAACACTACACCAAGTGACAGGGAAAGAGGGCTTTCACAGAAGAGCATATATTGTATTATTTCATTTATATGAATTTCTACTACAGGTAAAATTAACCTATGGTGGAAAAAAATCAGAATAGTGGTCGATTCTGGGGGAGTGGGGCAGGGGTTGACTGAGAAGGGGCATGAGGGAACTTTCTGAGATGATGGTCACATTCTGTTTCTTGATAGGGGTCTGCATTGCACAGGTCGATGCATTTATCTGAGCTCATCAGATGGAACATGTAAGATTTGTATATTTCATTGTATGCACACTTGGCCACAAAAGAAAAGAAAAGAACCATAAACAAATATTGAACTTCAGTTAACAGTAAGCTTGCTGAAGTATTTGACTGTTTTGTTCATGAAAATACGCTATTATTAAGATAGGGAAAAGGCCAGCCACTCACTGAGAGAAGAATTTGGAACGCATAATAGACATTGGATTAGTACCAGAACGTGAGTATACGAAGATCTCCTATGAGTCAATAATCTCACAGGAAACAAATGGGTAAAGAAAAGTACAGGCATGCAAATGAGGAAACACAAATAGCCCCTAAACACGATCGACCTAAGCAGTAATCAGAGACATGCCAATTAAACCACAGTGAGGTACCAGTTCACACTCGGCAGACTGGCAAAAACTAAAAGTCTGGATGATACCACACATGGGTGAGGATGTGGCGTAGCAAGCACTGTGACAGAGCTGGAGGGAAGACACATCGCTTTGGACTCTGCAGAGCAACGGGAGCCGAAGACGCACGCAGCGTGTGATGTCATGATCCCACACCTACACATACATCCTAGACGCACCCCAGAGAAACTTACACATACGAAGGACGTCAGTCATGGCACAGAAAAGCAGAAACAACCCAGATGCCCACCATCAAGTAGAAGGGATAAATAAATGAAAACACAGAAAGCTTGGAAAACAATATGTTTGTACACTATAATAAAGCTAACATTTCAAGTCAGTGGGGGTAAGGGGAGAAAAAAAAAGAAAAAAAACTAATAGCACTGGTTACTGGACATGGTGGGATACAAAATAAGAGAGGAGGGAGACTTTCGCTGTTTGCCTTTTGGTACCTTTTGAATTTTGAACAGCATGATTGTAATGTATATTCAAGAAATAAATTTAAATTTAAAATATAGTTAGTGGGGAAAGACAGTGAAATGAAAGAATTGGTCAACAATTTGGAAAGAAATAAAATCAGGGTTTTACCTAGCATCATAAACCAATTGGATTGGATAAGAATTGAACGTAAAGGAGAAAGCTGAATGGAAAGGCTGAAAACAAAAAAGAATCGGATGAAAATATAGGTGAATATTTATCTGATGCTGGAGTGGGAAAGATCTTTCAAACCCAAAAGCAAAGGGAAAAAAAAATCATAAAATGAAAGGACTGAGGAACGTAATCACATGTATTAATCTGCTCCGGCTGCTGTAACAAAATCGTGTAGACTGGTGGCTTAAACAACAGATGCTGTTTTTCACAGTTCTGGAGGCTGGAAAGTCCAAAATCAAGGTACCAGTGGATTCAGTTCCTGGTGAGGGCCCTCTTCGTGGCCTGCAGACAGCAGCCTTCTTGCTGTGCCCCCATGTGGCCTTTCCTTAGAGCATGTTAACAGGGAGACAGGGCTGACAGAAGGAGAGGGAAGAAGAGAGAGAGAAAGCTCCCTGGCATCTCTTCTTATAAGAACACTAATCTTATAGATCAAGGCCCCACCCTTATGACACCATTTAACCTTAATTGCTTCCTTACTCCAAATACAGCCATGCTAAGGGTTAGGGCTTCAACCTATACATTTTAAAGGAACACAACATTCAGTCCCTGATACAACATAAATATTTAATACTTCGCTATATTTAAAAATAATAATAAAAGAAAAACACCAAACAGAAGAAAAAAACATTTGTTACATATATGTTAGTCAATCTCTTATAGATAAGTAAACATGCTAAATAAAATGCAGGTTATAAAATCATTTTTATAGTATGATCTCAACTTTCACACATGAAACAGTGGTTATCTCTGGACGTCAGGAATCACAGTTTTTTTTTCCTCTTTGTGCTTTCTGTATTTTCTAATTTTTCCATAATGAACATGAATTACTTTTACAATTGAACCCCTGAAAACTGCCCAGAGAAAGAGGGCATGGCTGATAGGGATCTTGAACCAGTGACAATCTTGCCCTATGGAAAAGGGAAGCTTATCTGAGATGGCTCCAAAGGGACAGGCTCAGGGGCAGAGAGACAGAGAGGCAGAGTTCAGCTCAAAAGAGGGAAGAATTGCTAGCTATCTGAGCTGCCCCCAAAAGCAAAACATTATGCAGCAAGCTTCCCACCACAGTCAACCATGACTCAAGGGGGATAGAGGGAAGGATTCTCACAGCAGGAAGGAGTGTAGACTGGACATTAATTTTTAATTATATAAGCACTTTTCAAGAATTTGAAACAGAATTGTACCTTTAAATGAATTTTTTGGTATATAAATTATGCCTCAATAAAATTATTTTTAAAATTTAAAATCTCAGAAAAGGTTCAATTTCTCTTTGATCATCCTCCCCTCACATACACACATACACGTAGTCCTGGCCCTTTTCCCCTTCCCTGGAAATAACAGTTACTGTAAGTTTAGAATGTCTTTTTCCAGATCTTTTTACATGTATTTACATGTATGTGTGTGTTACATAGCTGTGTATTCATGGAAAGCTATGTGTATACGTTTCTATAAAGAGTATTGTACTGTACTTGTCACTTTGCAAGTTGCTTTCTTCACTTTACAATCTTACAGATTTATCCATGTTGTTATGTAAAGGTCTAATTCCTTTTCAAAGTTGCATAGTGTTCCAAGGTACAGAAATGCAAGTTGACATAGTTATCCCACCACCAGCAAACATTCAAACTGCGTACCGTTTTTCACCACTGCAAACTGTCACAAAGGCTGTCCCATAACATGCCTGAGTTTCTTTAGGGCAGATCCTTAGACATAGAATGACTATGTCACAGGGCAGCTGCATTTATTTAAAAGGTTCTGCCAAACTGCAACCATTGTGATGCTCCTTTATGTGCCTCAGATCCCATGGCTTTACAGAGCTGGTCCCTGTGAAATTCCCCCTTGTCGGTTCTAGCCTGGCACTCTGGCCTCCCTGGGGTATTCTGTGTCTTGGTTTTGTTCCATTACTGTTCCTCACTATTCAAATCATCATCCAACAATGAGATGGGCTGCCCCCATCGCTGACAGCATTCAAGCATTGGCCAAATGGCCACCCATCCTGGCTGTTGGTGAAGGGGACCCTTGAATGCAGAAGGAACCCCTTCTAATTCCAAGATGCTTCATCTGTGAGTCAGGGGATTGCTGTCGGTGAATGAGAAGGCAGGGCAGAACTGAGCAAGAGGAAACTTTACAAACCCTGGTATCACTCAACTGCTGGGATGGGCCAGACCCAAAGATGACAAGGCACCAACGTGTAAATGAGGCATCAGTGCAGCTGCAGGAGTCAGGCAGGGCTAGACATCCGCAGTCGTTCCCCCTCCTCCACAGGCAAACCCACCACCAGCTTCCTAAGGATGCCCACCATGGCCACAGCAACACGCAACTGATTAATTGCCCATGGTAAAACAAGTGCTTTTACATAAGGTGCTAACTCCATAACTGCGGTCTTACATAAGGTGCTCGGGTATTTTTAGCAGCACGTAACCGCCATGTGAACAGAGACACTGCTCCCCGGTGAATGCCGCTTACTTTCCAGGTGGGCGCAGTCCTTGAAATGCCAGTGTCTTGCAGGCAGCTCACTGCTGTCATTGAGCATGTGCGTGCCGGGGCTGCAGCACCCAGTATTCTAGTCTCCCAGGCCAACCTCACTCCCCACAACCAGCAGCAGGCGATGCACATCACCTTGCTGACACCCAGAGCGTCCTGGCAGCAAGAAAAGGGCAACTTCAGGGACTCAGCCCAACCCTATCAACCACTTTCTAGCTAAGCCGGCTCTCCCCAAAGCCAGCAGAGTAGAAGGGGGCAGGAAGAAACCACAGCTGACCCCTGCCAGAACCTGGGTGCCCACCCTCATGGCACCTCCCACCTGTCGCGAGAAATCCAAGGTCCTAGGTACAGTGAAGTCAAAGACGTGGCCTCTCTTATAAGAGAATGGCTGGTGTGTCTGTGTTCACGTCCTGGGTTTAGGGTCACTGCCGTCTTTTTTCCTGCTTTGGTAAATTTTATTGAAGTATTACACACATGCACAGAAGTACACATATCAACATCGATTAATTGTGACAGTATGAACACCTATGTGACCAACACCCAGATGAAGAAACTGAGTATTGCCAGCCTCCCAGAAGCTTTCCTCATGCCTCCGGGAAACCACTGCCCAGACTTCCAACTCCTTAAATTCATCCTGCCTTTTTTGCACTTCACATAAATGGACTCATACAGCACGTGCTTTTTCACATCTGGTTCCTTTTGCTCAACATCATGCTTATGTCATTCGTGCGTGTTGTACCGTGTGGCTGTAGATTGTTCATTTTCACCGTGACAGAGTGCTCTCTTGTCTGTATTCACCCCAATTTATATGTCTGTTCTACTGCTGAAGGACACTGGGTGATTTCCAGTTTTTTTCTCTTTTGGCTATTACAAATGGTGCTGCCATGAACATTCTAGTACATGCCTTTTCATGGCAGCCTTTTGCCTATCGTAAGTTATAAAACACTGAAAATTATTGCTTTAAGCTTCAAATGTTGGGAAAGCCAATCTGCCCCCCTCTCCAATTCACCTTTTCATTCTTTAAATGTAGTGCTTCCACTACCTACAGAGCGCCAAGTAAAGAGCATTGGCCACAGGAGTCAGACTTCCTAGGACCAAAGCGCAACTCTACCACCTACTTGCTGTGTGGCTTTGGACAAACACTTAACCTCTCTGTGTATATCAGTTTCCTTACCTGTAAAATGGGATAATAACAGTACTTCTAGCTTCATTTGGTTGAGGATTAAATAAGGAAACTGTCTGCACACAGTAAGCACTCAATGTTAGTAGCTATTATACTGCCATGACACCCTGTCTTTCTTAACACCCCCGAGGCAACCCTGCTCTGAACAGAAGAGGAAACAGCAACTGGAGACTTGCAACTTCACCACCTCCAACAGGAGTGGTGCTGCACCAACAAGCCCCCCCTCCCTGCAACACCAGACCACTCCCTGTCCCTCTGCCGCACCAGGCATCAAACTGGCAGCTGCAGCTACTGTCCTTTTACCCATGGGGCACTCAATGTCACTCAAAATGTGACATAAACCAGAGTCACTGTTCTGGGGTCATTATTAATGGTGTGCCAACAGCCAGATGACAAAATTATGGCCTGGAACAAAAAGTTTTTTTTTAATGTCTGTGCAAAAAGGGGGTGAAGAAGAATACTTTTTCTTTTAGGTGACAAAGATGGGAAAAGCCCCTGGAAGCATACAGTACAGAGACCTTGGAGCAGAAGACTGGGCCTTCCACTACTAGTCGCCATAGTAACCATATTTCACAGCAGGAACTCATTTTCATATGACAGTGACCTGCAGAGAGAAGGAAAGGATGTCTCCTAAAGAAACTTAGTTGAAGGCATTACTATTTGGGGGACAGGGGGTTAGTTTCCCTCACCAAAAAAGGCATTTAAAAGTGCCTTAAGGGACAGAAATGACCCGAGGGCCCTTTCAAGTCTCTCTCTATTCCACAACTTTGACTTAAGGCAAGAGGGGGAAAAATACCTGTTTCCAAGGCCTCCCAGGATGGATGTCACAGCCTCCCTGAGTCACTGGTCCCACCATTAACCTGTATCTGTTACAAAGTCCTTTCCTGGAGTCTAGCAGAAACCCAAGCAACCAAACCAACCAAGCCAAGTATGTCCTGCACACCTGGACCAGGTGCTGAAGGGACACAGAAGACGTGTAACACACTCCCTGGGCGGAAGCTTCTGCCTTCCTGGACAAACAGCAGATCCTAGTATCTGAAAACAGCCATGGGAATCAGATGGACCTGGGTCCCAACCTCTACTCTGCCCACTCACAAACTGTGTGATTTAGGCAGGTTCTCAACCCTCTCTGAGTTTGTGTCCTCATGGGAAGAATGAGGAAAATAATCTTAACACTTTACCTGTCTGGGTGTTGTGAGGATAACACAAAACGAGGGAATACCTAAACCGATCAGCACACTGCCCCACACAGAACGACCTGTTCAATGAACAGCTGTTGTGTCACCCCCATGATACAATGGGAAGCTACTAGCAGAGAACAAGGTATTAAATTGCGTGGCCCAGCCTGTAATGAGCCCATCAACAGGCCTGGCAGGAGTACAGACGGACTGAAATCTGGAAGAATGGAGCAGTCCTGGAGGGAGGTGGAGTTTAAACTAGGCTCTGAAGGACGAAGGGAAGGTGTTCTTGGAGGTTTAGGGGTAGGAGTTTCTTTTTTGAGCACCTCCAGGATGTCCGGTCCTGGGGATCCAGAGAAAAAAGGAACAGGCCTCCCACTGCTGTCAGGGACAGGAGGGGAGGGCGATCAGTAGACAGTTAGTTGCAACAGTGGTCCCAGCGTGGACACAGTGGAGCCGGAAGGCCAAGAAAGGGGCCCCGTGCAGCCAGGGAGGCGAGCAACTCTTTCCCAGGGAAATGGCACCTGAGCCAAGTACCAGAGGGCAGGGGCAGGAGGGCCAACCATGGCTGGGAGGTAAGAAGTTGCAGGACTGGAAAGGGGTTGACAGTGAGGCCACATAACAAAAGACTTCACATCCATGGGAGGAAATCCAGAGCCTCTGAAGATTCCTCAGGGACCACCACTCTAGAGGTGACGTGCCGGATGGATTGCTGATGGGACTGGCAGGGATTCTGGCAGCAGAGAGACCAGCTAAGAGGTCTCTGTCCTCTGGCCTAAGATGTTCAAGGTCTGGAGGAGCCAGTCACAAAAGAGAGAAGACAGACCCTTCAGAGACTAGTTTGGCGCGACAGAGAAGGAGGGAACCCACTGCTGAGGACCGAGGGCAGTGCCTGGGAGGAGGAGGAGTCCAGACTTGGACTGCTGAGTCTGTGGGGACACTGAGGCATCCAAGGAGAGCAAGACAGGATTGGGGCTGGAAACCAGAGGGGGCATTCCCAGAGGTCTCCCAAGCAGGCCTCATGAGAAGCTAAACATGGGGCCTAAAAAGCAGTCCCAGAAAAGATGGAAGAGGACTCAGAAAAGAAGGAACAATCGAGAATGAAAAACAAAGCCAGGAGAGAAGTGTGCCCAGAAATGATGGCAGAGGAGGCTGCAAAAGGGACTCTGGCACCCAGGGGTGGGCTTCCCCGGCACAACAGAGGGCCCACAAAAGAGCAGTGTCTGGAAACAAGATGACTTTCAGGAAAGTGATTTAGCAGTTTCAGCGCAGTGGCAGGGCCAGCAGCCAGGCTGCAGAGGATTAAGTGGGGAGGCGCGGAGCGGGAGGAGGCAGCAGGTGCAGAGCACTTGTCGGGAAATGTGACGGGAGAGACAAGAGGGAACGAAGCTTATGGCTCAGATGCAGAGCTCTGCTTTTTTCAAGAGATGGGAGGCCAAATGGATGTCATAGGCAGTGGCACGGAGGGGCCTGGAGACCCGGGTAAAGGCACAATCGCTCCAGGTGCGGGGGCGGGGCAGGGCCGAGACTGGACTGCAGTCCGGGCTCAGCCAATGATCTCACCGGGATCCCCAGGGACACCCCTTGACTCCCCCTGCTTCGGACTGCTGGGAGGATCAAAGGTTCGCTGCTGCACAGCTGGAGAGTGACACTGATCATTTACCTCAATACCCCTTGCTCTGATCTCTACCTTCAGCATCACACCTCTCCCCAGGACAACCGCTGGGGGTGGTACAGACCACTCAGGTGGATAAGCAGCCAGGCAGGAAGCCCAAACCCCAGACCTCCCAGCAGAGCCCTCTCTGCAGCCCCCGAAAGGAGGCTTTTGCCCCACAGCGCACCACCGTGAGTCTCGAGCCGTCACCCTGAGCACGGCGAGGCGCCCTGGCAGGGCTGAGGCACTTCCCCAGCGCCTCCTGCCTGGCCGCCGGGAGCCGGTTTGGAGAGGACTGGAAAACAGCCCCGGGGCAGGACTCTCAAGGTGAGAGAGGTGGGCAGGGCGAGCCGGAAGGATCCGGTCTCACGAGTGAGAACTACCCGCATCCCGCGCTCACACGCCGCTGGGCGCCGACGCACCGTCTGAGTCCCGCTCCTGACCCCTAACCACGGGCGCAAGCTCCAGCGTCCAAGGCCCAGGACCACCATGGTGGCCCACCCCCCCACCCGGAGTGTTGGATCCGCACCCCAGGCCAGGCCAAGTGCCGGCGGGAGAGTGGCGGCCGCCGCGACCCCGGAGCCCCTCCCGCCGCCCGTGCGCGCCGGGGCCGGCGCTCGGTAAACACGGCACTTGTGGCCGCGCTCGCCGGGAACGCTCGGCCCAGCGCCGCCTGGCGTCCGCGGAAGCCGCCGCCGCCGCCCTCCCGCCGCCCCGCCCCCACCCGGCCGCGCTGCCTCGCCCCCGCCGTCCCCCGAAGTCGGGGCGCACGACGGGCTGCCCCGCGGGTCCCCGGCCGGGCTGCAGGCCAGCGGCAGAGCGCAAGCCTTCCGAGGCGCGGGCCCAGGCGCCGCCTCGGGCAGCTCGGGTGCAGCCCCAGGCTCCGGACGAGGCCATCGCGGGCGCGGCCGGGGAGCGCAGCCCGGCGCCAGGCCCTGCCCGCGCCCCGCCGGCCCCCGGGGCTCGCTCCTGCCCCGTGCGCCAAGAGTTCCCAGGTCCCCGCAGCCGCGCCAGGGCCGCCATGCGCGCCCCCGCGGGCCCCTGCCACGGAGCCGAACGCACTGCACGGCCCTCAGAGACAGGGCCCCGAAAGGGGCGACCCCACGTTAGCCAGACTTACCCGGGGGGTTCGGCCCTGCCGCCCGGGCGCGCTCCCCGGCTGCCCTCTTGCGGCGTTCGCGGGTACCGGGCGCCCGCCCCGCCCCGCCCCTCTCCGACCTGGGACCTGTGGCTGCGACTGGAGAACCTGGGCCTGAGGTCACCTGGTAGGCGAGGGCCCCTCTGGATGGGTATCGTCGCCAAGGAACGGGCCTCGACGGTCCCTTCTTGTTATTAACTAACAAACAGCACTGTCTTTTCCCTGAGCAGCTTCAAGTCCCTAAACCCAAATCTAAGACCTGTATTTATAGAAATGGCCCATTCTAACTTTTGCCAGGAGGCAACAGAAGGGCAGGGATGGGTTCTGGGCCTGAAACAGCGCTTGGCACTAGCTGGAGCTCAGCGTGTTTGTTAAATGAATGAGTGCTCCACTAATGGAGACACGAACTGAGGCAACTTGCCACAGTCCCTGAAGGAAGCAGCCATAAAAAGCTGGAGCTTTCTTCAGCCTGGTGTCTTGGTTCCACCATTTCAAACATAATCTATGTTTTCCATTTCCACGCACTATGAGCCTCGGGGACTGTCTTAGTGTCCAGGTGGGGTGGGAGTGAGGGCGAGAATGGAAAGGCAGCGCTAGGTCCTGTTACCCTCCTGTCTCTATGGGGGAAACGATTAAACCAGACATTTTTAATGAAATAATTTCCTGAGATGTCCCTGAAAACCAGTAGTCAGGTGATAACCAGATCTAGGAGCCCTGGTTTCCAGATTCAAGCAGCAGCCCCCAAGGTTACCTGGATCACACCTTCATTTGGGTTCTAGGTCCATGAGAGGTGTCATCCTGGGCAGGTGAGCAAATCTCTGGAAGCTAACACTGTCCAGTGAACTTTCTGCAGCTACAGGAATGTTGTATAGCTGTGCTGGCCACTAGCCACATGGTGTTGAACTTTTTACTCCATTGGATTTAACTTAATTTAAATTTAAATTGCCAGTGTGGGTAGTGGCTGTGTATTAGACAGTGCAGCCCAAGCCTCACTTCCTTTATGTGCAAAATGGAGATAATAGTCCTGTTGTGAGGATTGAATGAGACCATGTAGGGGAAGCCCCTGGCCCAAGGCCTGGCTCATTGTAAGAGCTCAGTCGTAGGAGTTATTAACATCATCATCACCACCACCTTCATTTTGCTCACCCAGCCCAGTGACAGAGCCATTCTTCACACTGCTGACAACCTGAAAAAGATTTATACACTGCCCTGAAGTTGCCTGCCTGAAGCACCTCCTCCTGGCGGTACCTGTACCCCTTTGGAGGCCATGCAAAGCTAATCCCCTCTAACCTTTCCTTCACTGTTAAAGCTTTCAATCAACACTTGTTGCACCTCTGTTGTGTGCCAGGCTTGGGCTAGATTGAGGATTCTCGTGTTTCACTTAACCTTTCTTTTCCCAGGCCTTAGCACAAGGGGTCCCAATGACAGTAACAAAACTGCCTTTATCTGGCTGTGCCCTAGGGGATCTGCCAAGTGAAAGCGGACACAGCCTTCTACCTAGCTCAAGAAGCTGCTTCCTCTCCTGCTCCAGTGCAAGATGGCCTCACCCTTTCCCTGGAGACTCCTGCAGGCTCCCTGCAGAGGGGCCCACACTTCCACACGTGTGCCTGCACGTGCACCCGCATGCACACCACCTTAGACCAGCCACCAAACTGCATAGACTTTCACTCCGATGTCATGGAGAGAGGCTAGTAATGAGGACCTTTTATTTTCACTAACTCCTCCTCCCATAGCTTGGGAAAGAGCCTCACTCCCCATCTACTCAGCAAAATCCAGAATGGCCTTTTCTTCTCTCTTTTGCTGTGTTGGGGCTCAGAGGCTGTTTCCCCATGGTGCTTTGACATGCTGGAATAAAGAAGCAGCCTTCTCTGCCCCCGCCCCCCTCTGTCTCTCAATCCTCTGTCACTCTCCAAATCACAGGATGAAACTATTCCTTTATCTGCCTGAAGTTCAGACCCCCCAAAGACGGTGACAATTACCTCTGGTCCTTTCCCTGAGTTTTCATTAACTTTACTCATATCACAGGAAGTAAAAACCTGAAACCTGTCAACACACCTGGACAGACTTTTGTCACAGGCCATTATCTTCTGTTTTGGTCTCTCTCTATATATATATATATGGTCTCTCTCTCTCTCTCTCTATATATATATATATATATGGTCTCTCTCTCTCTCTCTCTCTATATATATATGGTCTCTCTCTCTCTCTCTCTCTCTATATATATATATATATATATTTAGTGGCTGGCCAGTAGGGGGATCCAAACCCTTGACCTTGGTGTTATAACAGGGCACTCTAACCAACTGAACAACCAGCCAGCCCTCATTCGGTATTTTGAAAAGAATCACTTACCAGTCATTGTCTGCTTTGTGGGCCAAATAGACATTGTCTATTATAATTGGAAAAAACAGAAACATAAAGAAATGATCTGTGTACAATGGAATGCATGCTACCGTGTACTGATCACACAGTATATAGGTACTGTATGAGGTAGACTCTTTATCTCCATTTTACTGCTAGGAAAGTTAACACATAATGACCTTAGGTAATTTGCCCAAGGTCATACAGCTAGATAGTGACAGAGCCAGGGTTTAAGCCTGGGCAGTCAGACTATAGAGCCCATTCTCTGAACCACTATGTATCCTACCCCTGTGAGCTGTATAAGATACAGAAGAAACACAGAGCAGTGAACTACAATGTGGGCGGACTCAGATGGGCTTCTCAGAGGAAGTCCTTGTGCAGGGACTTGAAAAATGAGTAAGATTTTGCCAGGTGGGCCAGATGGGGAAGGACACTGCAGGTAGAAGGAACAGATGGTGCAAAGGCACAAAGAAGGCAAGGAAGGGAATGCTGAAAAGTTGGTTTGTGGCAAATGGGGAGGCAGAGCAGAAAACAAGGCCAGAGTGGCAGGTTAGGACTAGTGTGAGAAGGGCCTCTACACCCTGCCAAGGGTGTGGATTTTAACAAGCCAATTGTTTCCAGTCTCTGATCCTTAAATTCTGAGGCTCCATCGAAAAGTAAAGAGAATCAGCAATCTGTGTGCGTGCGTGTGTGTGTGTGTGTATGTGTAAGATTCTTTTCTATTGAATCTATGAGACAAGAGTAAATAGATATTGGCTTACACAGATTACTCCCACAGGTGGGATCTCTTGCTAACTGAAAACTTTATGAATATAATGCATCCTCACTATAGAGTTTTGTATATTTCCAGGTGCCACTGATTTTGTAGTAATCTGTGCCGTAGATATTCACATCCTTAGGTTATAGGTGTGCTCCTTTATGTGGCCAAAGACACGCAGGTAGAAATTCATGATTAAAGCTCAAACTCTCTTCTCTTTGCTTCAAGGCAGTTGATATCCTTTTGGTCCAATAAACCTCAACTCCTTCTGTATGTTTCCTATGACACATCACACATATACAATGGGAGAGTGAAAGAGGAAAATCAGCAAGATTTTTTCATATTTCAAAAAGTCAGATGGAAACTGCATTTATATACTTTCAGCCCCAGTGACTCACACCTTGAGTGTCTTTATTTGGGGATGGAAAGATTTCATCTCAGGGGAATGATGTCGGGTATCCTGTACTGATGAGAAGCCCACCTGTAATTGCCCATTGATTCGTTGAGCAACATTTCTTGACCATCTTCTATGGACCAGTCACTGTGCCAGGTCCTGGGGATACCCAGAAGAAAGGACAGGCCCTCTCCTGAGAAGTCTGGCTTAGTAGATGGCTGATAAAAAGCAAGCAGACAAGCCTTTACAAACAATATAAAAAATGCTATAGAGCTGGCTGGTTAGCTCAGCTTGCTAGAGTGTGGTGCTGATAACTCCTAGGTCCAGGGTGCCATCCCTGTACCAGCCAGCCCCCGCTCCCCCCCAAATGGCTATAGAGGAGGTGCATTTCCGCTACAACCCAGGCAACTCCTTTCACATCGCACAATGATGCTGCCGGCAGTGTGGATGGGAGTCACCCACTCAGGGGTTTTCTTGCAAAAAGAGCATCTCAGGGACATTTTCTGCTCTCTACTCTGTGGGACCAAACCAAGTTAGAGTCAGAATGATGTAAAGAGGATTCAGGAAGTCCTTTAATCCCCTAACACAGTTGGGCCTCCAATTTCCCTTTTCAGAAGATTGGAGTCAGCAGTGTGGACAAATTGATATAGTGGTCCAGGACCACATTGGCCGCAACATCAGGTGAAAGGCCCAGAAACCTTCACTCTTGGCTTCCGGAAATGTGTTTCTTCAGGTTGGTTTGGAGCAGTGGAGAGAGAGGCAGCCCAGGACCTTGTGGCAGATACCTTAGCTCCCTATCGAGCAGGTGTGGATGAGATGGAAGGGGACTGACCCGCACTTTCCTTTCTTTGAAATCCCAGGAGCCCTGGCACAGCTGGAGTTCCCCATTACTTTTTTTTCCCTCCCCAGCTTGCCTTTCTTTTTTTTTAATAGACTTTATTTTTAGAACAGTTTTAGATTTACAGAAAAATTGAGCAGATAATACAGAGTTCCCATATCCAGCCCCCCTACACACACATACACAGTTTCCCCTATTATTAAATTAGTATGGTACACTCGTTACGCTGAATCAATCAATATGGATACACTATCATTAACTAGAGTACATAGTTTATTCAGATGTCCTTAGTTTGTGCCTAAGGCTGTTTTCTGTTCCAGGATCCCATCTGAGATATCACATCACATTTAGTCATCACGTCTCCTTAGGCTCCTCTTGCTGTGACAGCTTCTCAGACTTTCCTTGTTTTTGATGACATTGACAGTTTGGAGGAGTCCTTTTCAGGTATATTGCCCCACTACTGGAATTTGTCTGATGTTTTTCTCATGATTCCACTGGGGTGGTGGGTTTTACAAGGAAGACCACAGAGGTAAAGAGCCATTTCCATCACATCATATCAAGAGCACATACTGTCAACATGACTTATCACTGTTTTGTTTGGGTTTTGGGTGGTTTTTTTGGTTTTTTTTGCTGCTGGCCTGTATGGGGATCTGAACCCTTGATGATTTATCACTATTGATGTTGACCTCGATCACCTGGCTGAGGTAGTGTTTGCAGGTTTCTTCACTCCAAAGTTTTTCTTTTTTCCTTCCTTTCCATGCCATACCCTTTGGAAGGAAGTCACTAAACATAACCTGCACTTATGAGGTGGAGACTTGTGTCCCCCCTCCTTTAGAATGGAGTATCTACATAATTTATTTGGAATTCTTCTGTATGGGAGATTTGTCCCTTCTCCCCCATTTATTAATTTATTCAATCACTTATTCAAATCAGTTTGGACTTACAGATATTTATTTTATATTTTGGGTTGCAATCCAATGCTAGTTTATTTTTTGCTGAAATTGTTCCAGCTTTGACTCTTTCAGTTGGCTCCGCTGTCCCTTTGACATATCCCTATCAATGTGGGGTTTTTGGTTTTTGGTTTTTGGAGTGGTAAGTGGTTACTTCCTTACTTTCTGGCACTACAATGTGCTCGAGGCTCATTTTGTATATTTCCCTGTCCCTTCTCTAGAATCAGCCATTTCTCCAAGGAACCCTGGTTCCTTTTACTGGAGGGAGGTATTGGAAACCAAGATCCGGGAGCCAGGTGTGCTCTTTGCCACTGGAGCCATTGCTTTTTGTCATTAACAAACAACAGCAGGCCAAGGAAAGTTAAGCCTCCCTACCCATCAAATGTTGTCATCTGCTTACTCCCTGAGGGCTTGGGACCCTGGCGTCAAAGACCGCCCCTGGACTTCAGGCCCTGGAGAAGAGGTGGACAGTGAGGAGGTGATCTCAGTTCCCCAACACAGTGGGGAAGCCTCAGAGTGACCTGTAGGCCACAGTGAAGGTCTGAGTGCCACAGAGAGGGCTGGTTAATGAATATCCAGCCAGGGAAGGCTGCAAGGATGCAACTTAAGAGATAAGTGAGCCCATGAGAAATAAATAGCAGCATGAGGCAGGGCCCAGCATGATGCCAGAGGGGCAAGAGATCTTACTGTGGATGCTTGGCCGAAGCATTCTGGTTGTGCATGTGTCTATTTGAGAGACTATATTTATGCTTTAAACCAGTTTCTCAAATGTGGCCTTGGGGCTACTTGTGCCAGAAGCACCTGAGGGCTTGTGATACGCAGATGCCCAGGGCCTGGCCCTGAATCTGGAGGTGGTGCCTGGGATTTGCATTTTCATTAGCTCTCCCAAGGATTCTGGTGCACACCAAGGTTAACCCTTTCAGAAAAGATTAGCTGGAAATCCACAGTCAGGATAACACTAGTTTCCGTAGTGTAGTGGTTATCACGTTCGCCTGACACAGTCAGGATACCACTAGGCAGAGAACCTATGTCTGTTCTCTCCCTATAGGTGCCAAAAGGATCATTCCTTTTTGACCATGTGTAGAACATTGGAACAAACATATTGCCCGTGCCTGAGCCTCTAACAACTTCAGCAGGGACAACCTCATTGACTTCTACTTTCCTTGTGACAAAATTTCTCTCCTTGGCCAAGCTTTAGTCAGGCTCCTCTAAGCCCTCTTCTTGACTAGGCCTCCACTTCAGCCTATGAAAACTGCAAATTTCACACAAACGTTTTCATCCACCATCACCACCCACCCCCATACTCAAAGAGACTTGATATACATTTAACATGGCTTCAAGCAACCTAAGGCCATGTCCCTGGGATGACCCTGCCCCACTGGAGCCCCATCTGAAAATGCTCAAGGCTGCCAGAAGAATTTACTGTTTTGCTCCCACCAACATGTGATGATAAGCTATTGGCCTCCCTTTATTTTAAAAACCCACCATTTAAAATCTTTTCTCTGTCCCTTTGAGATGTATATCTATCTCCTAGAACCCAGAAATGTCTTTCCCCAGGACCCGGTAGCCATTCCTTTGAAATGTAATCATCAGTAGAGATGGATCCATCTCTCAGTCTCTGTGGGAGGGTAGGAGCCTAACTTCAGTAAGTGTCAGTTAACAGAACAGATGCCTAAGCACATTGACATAGGCCACTTACTCACTTTTTGTAATTTGTCACTTCCCTGACTCTGCTTGAGTCCTGCCCACTCACCCTCTTCCTCCCCTTAAAGGGGCCAAGTCACTGCTTCACCAACTGTGCTTTCCCCTGCTGCAGGAGCACTGAATAAAATCTGACTGTACAGCCTGTAATTCACGTCTGGCTTCGTTTTTCTTTAACCCTTTCTAGGAATGCTCCTGGTCAGATGGAGCCTTGGCATTCCCTCTCTGCCTCAGAACCAACAGCCTCTGGCAGTCCGTGAGAGGACATGAAGGCGACAGTTCAGCTGTTGGCCAACAAGACCTGGATCTAGCTCCACGAAAGGCACCATGCATCACCCACCTAGATCTTCCCTTGCTCAGGCCGGGAGGCCCTGGAGAGGCAGAAGCCTTCCTACAGGGACAGGAGCATAAATCAACAACAAATACAGGAAGAAACTTAGATCTCAGAGTTCCAGAAACAGCCTGGGAGGTTTGGAGTAGGACAATCAATTAACATTCTAAAGGAAACTAAAGTCCAAAGAGGGCCCCAGCTTCCTCTGTGTGTGCAGCACTTAACTGCATATGGTGTGGGGCAGAGGCTATGCAGACAGAATCGCAAGTGGGTGGGTCCCAGCTTCCTGGGACTTGCAGAATGAGAGTCTAGCAGAAATGGCCCAGACAGCAACATGAGTAACAATAAATTACATTGCTGGAGAAGTCAATAAGCACCAGAACTTGTGTAATTACTTTGTTTGCATTAATTCATTTAAACTCACGAAGCCACCTTAAAAGATAGATATCATTATTGCCCCATTTTACAGGTAAGGGAAGCAAGGCTTGGAACAGCTACGGTTACTTACCCAAGGTCACAGAGCTAATTAGTGGTAGGTCCAGGGTTCCAACACAAGCAATCTCCAGGGATGGCTCATAAATAACTCATTTAATCCTCTCAACAACCCTAAGATGTAAGTACTCTTACTATCGTGCCTGTTTAAAAGATGAGAAAACCGAGGCATAGAAAGTTTAAGTAACTTGCCCAAGTCACACATCTAATAAGCAGCAGAGCTAGGATTCGAGTCCAAGCAGTCTGGCTCACAGCTCATACATGGAACCAGGATACAACACAGCCTCCCAGAGCGGGATGAGTGGGTAGGTGGGTGCCTTTCCATGTGAGTCCTCACTGGGCCCATCCTTACCAGGCCCATGGTCAGCCCAAGGATTTCTCTAAGCCCCTGGCATTTTCACTGTCAATTTCTTCTTCTGGAGCCCCAGCTCCTGCATGGTCCAGGTCCAGGTCCTGAAGGATGGGTTTTGACAACGCTAAAAATGGAAGTTGGGGGTTGGGGGTTGCAGTGAATTGAATTATGTCCCCCCAAAACTCACTGAAGCTTGAATTGTGTCCCCCAAATTTTATGTATTAGAAACTTACCCCCACTGTGACTGTTAAGAGGGTGAGAAATCCTATTATATAATTGAAAGGTGGAGCCTTAAAGAGGTGATTGGACTGTAGGACCAAGCAGTACCGAATGGATTAAAAATGGTGGTCAGGGGAGTGGTTCTGAGGGCTTTAAAAGAAGAGGAGAGTCTGTCTTTTGCACTCTCATGCTCTCTCTGCTTCTTCCGTCTTGCAATGTGAGACTTCTGGGTCACTGTTGCCACCACCAGATGGATTTTGGACTTCCCAGCCTCAGAAACTGTAAGCAATAAATTTCATTTTCTTTATAAATCACCCAGTTCTGTAGCATTTTGTTGCAAGCAACAGAAACAGACTAAAACAGGGGTAGAGAGTGATCATGAGTCCTTCAGCAAATGACAGATCACCAGGCCCCGCCACCCTGTTTCTATGCCATATCTGTCTGCTCTGGTGGCCAGTCACACCAGGAAGTCACAGGGTGAGCCAAGCATAAAAGTCAGAAAAGTCAAGCCGTGGTCCTTTGGGGACTGGGGGAAGATAGAGGACAAAAGGACCTGTATTCATTTGCTGGGGCTGCTGTAATGAAGTGCCACAGACTGGGAGGCTTAAACAGCAGAATTTTATTCTCACAATTCTGGAGGTTGGATGTCTGAGATCAAGGTGTCAGCAGGGATGGTTTCTTTTGAGGCCTCTCTCCCTGGCTTGTAATGACCATCTTCCCCCGTGTCTTCTCTCTGTGCATGTCCGTGTCTAAATCTCCTCTTTTTATGACACCAGTCACATTGGATTTAGGCCCACTCGAATGCCCTGCTCGAATGACAGTCACATTCTAAGGTACTGGGTACTAGGACTTCAACATATGAATTTTAGGGGGACACAATTCAGCCCATAAAAGGATCCTAAGGATGTTAAGTAAATGTATAGGCTGGAGTTGTGTGAGGTCTCAGTCATCTATCAGAAAACATTCTAGACAAACTGAAAAGTGTAAAGAATAGTATAAAACATGCAATGTAGCCACTGCCCAGCTTGAGGAGTGAAACGTGTCTAAGGCAGAGGAAGCCCCTTGGGTAACCTTCCCATTCTTGATCCCCTCCCAGCCTCCAGAGCTAACCTTATCAAGAATTTAGCATTTCTGGCTTCTCTGTATTCCTTTATACTTTTACTACATGCTTGTGCATCCTCAAACGGTATGAATATATAATACTATTTTTTGTCCTTGATACTTTACATAAATGGTATCATTCAATATACTTTTTAAAATTGAGGCAAAATTCACATGAGATACAATTAACTATTCCCAAAGTATACAACTCAGTGGCTATAGTGCATTCACGTTGTGCAACCACCATATCTCTCTAGTTTTAAAACTTTTCCATCATCCCGTAAGAATTGTGATCTTAATTAATTTTATGTGTCATCTTGACTAGGCTAAGGGATGCCCAGGTAGCTGGGAAAACATTATTTCCAAGTGTGGCTGTGAGGGTGCCCAGGGTGGGCATGCATCATCCAATTCATGGAGGGCTCGAACAGAACAGAAAGGAGAAGGGGGCTGAATTCCTTCTCTCCTCTTAAACTGTGACATTCGTCCTCTCCTGCCTTCAGACATCAGAGCTCTTGATTCTCAGGCCTTCAGACTCAGACCGAATTTCACACTGGCTCTCCCGGCTCTGCAGCTTGCAGGGGGCAGATGGTAGGACTTCTCAGCCTTCACAGTTGTGTGAGCCATCCCATAATAAATCTCCTCTACTTACTTATAGTAAACATATATATATCGATATGTAGGGGATATATATCGTATTGGTTCTATTTCTCTGGAGAACCCTGACTAGTAGAAGAATATCCCATATCCATTAAATAATCCCTCCCATTTCCCCCTCCCTCCGTCCCCGGGCGACCACTCATCTGCTTTCTGTCTCTATGGACCTGCCTCTGTGCTTTCTTTCACAACTTACTTTTTTGATTCACATTTGCGAGATTCATCCGTGTGCTCACATTTAATCAGTTTGTTTTTCATTGCCATATAAAATTCCATCATAGGACTCAACCGCTTTTTAAAAAATTCTTACTTCTGCTGATGAATTTATGGGACTTTAAAAAATCATTCATTTATATTTTAATTTTTTTGTTTTATTTTACCATTATACAATGCAAGCATTTTAAAAGATCATTTTAAAAATAAGTAGTATATGCATGTGGCAACAAAGTCAAGCATCACAAAAGAAGACAGAGTGAAAACTAAATGTCCTTTCCTCTCTTTTCTTTTCAAAGAAACTACCATTTTACTCATTTCTTATACATCCTTTTATCAGTATTCCAGGTATATACATATATGTGTACACAGCATACACTTTTTACATGTACAAGT
The DNA here is from genome assembly GCF_027409185.1 of Cynocephalus volans. Classification (NCBI taxonomy): domain Eukaryota; kingdom Metazoa; phylum Chordata; class Mammalia; order Dermoptera; family Cynocephalidae; genus Cynocephalus; species Cynocephalus volans. The sequence continues at coordinate 28,358,954 of NC_084469.1, read as the reverse complement.
TTATTTTCTTAGTATTTATTGAATGCTTATTGTATGCTGGGCTCTGCTTTAGGTGTTGGGGGAACAGCAGGGAATAAAGTTTCCAGCTTATACTTTAGCAGAGACAGACAGAGGAGACACAAAGAAACAACTAGATTTATATGTCAAGTGGTGATAAGTGCTATGGAGGGAAATAAGGACAGCATGGGACGTGGGGAAGGTTTCTCTGAGAAGGTGACGTGTGAATGAAGGGAGGACAACTGGGACAAGAACGTCCCAGCAGGGAGGGGGCAGCAAGTGCCAGGACCTGAGCTGAGAGGTGCTTGGCATGTTGGAGGAAGAGTGGGGAGATCAGCTGGGCTGGGGAGCAGTGACAAGGGGATGGCAGGTGCCAGCAACCCGCACTTTGCTCCTTTTCCCTGAACACTCTCTTGGCCCTTGTCCCGTATCAGCAAAAATCAAGCTGCCTCATCCATTTTTAGAAGCTGCCAGGTAGTCTACCATATGGATTTAATACAATTTATTTAACTGGGTGTAGGGTTTTTCTTTTTTTCTTTAAGGTGCCATGAGGTATGGAGTGGAAACCAGGAAGCATTTGGAGTAAGTTATAAAAGGAGGGAAAGTAAAGAGCAGTCCTGCTCTTAACAGTTGCACAGCCCAGGGCAAGAGTAGACAGAGAGGCCCACGCACCAAATGTCTAAATATGAAGAGTTATAAATTAAACTGACAAACTGTTCAGTAAAATAGGTACTATTCTCCTACCTTGACAAATAAACCTTCATAACAACCCAGAAGCCAGATTTAAATTTAGAACCTCAGACTGCAGCCAGCCCACAGCTGCCCCTTTCTCTTCCCACTCCATTGCAGAAGGTCCCTTGAGTGCACAGGTCTGGAGCCCTCAGCCTGTCTGTCCAGTTTCCATCCATGCTACCCTTGGGCCTAAGGGTACTCCGAAAGATAGATTCAGGAAAGAGGCCCACAGGGTTCCTATAAGCATTTGGGCAAGAAATTCCAAGGTGCCAGGTACTCAGATTGTGGACTAGAAGGAGGGAGGGAGGGATAGTCTCTGTGTGGGCAGGATCCCTTGATTCCACAGAATTTCTATCCCTTAGGGAGAGATGTGGCTGGAGTAGAGTTGGAGCAGGATCCTGCGAAGCACACGACACAGAGCAGAAACTCTTCTTTAATGGTGCTACGGAAGAGTGGACACTGCCCTGTCTGCGTCGGGGAAGACACTGATGCATGGGCAGGACAGAGCAAAGAGCTAGAATTAGCAGCCCAGTCAGCTGGAGGGACCCAGGCTGAGCAGGCGGCAGGAAGGCACAAAGCTGCAAGCTCTACCCAAGGCATGCCCACGTCAGCATGGCCAAAGAGGAAAACCTGATCCTTGTAGGGAAAGAAACCTCAGCTCTTACTTGCTCGTAATAACATCCACCGAGACCACAAGGAGAAAGCAGAAATCAGGAAGCTGATACAAATAACGAAAATACCGTCATCTCTCCTCCTGGTCAGTGAACATCATAGTAAAGTCTACCGACCTCCTGAAAGGAGAGTAGAACGGGGAATGTGGATTCCAGGCCCAATTTGGGGGCTTAATTAGCATCGAGAAGTTGAGCAAGTCACTTTCATCTCTGTGAATCAGTTTCCTCATCTGTCAAATAGAGATACATTTGCACAGTCTCTCTCAGAGTTATGAGACTGGCTTCCATTTTCCCACTTTGTTCATTCATTCACTCACAGAACAACAGCTCGGTGCCAGGAGCAGGGCTGGGCTGTGAGAACAGAGATAAACACGTCCCACTCTCTGACCTCAAGGAATTTGGTCTTATCTATGCCTTGTACAGACAAAAGCTGCTCTCCAAGAGTTGCCCATTTCCTGTTGTGCTTCCTCAGGGTCAGAAGTACTTTCCGGATGAATAAATAGTAGTTAAGATAAAATGTTGTTCTTTTAAAGTAAGGGCGAAGGGCTGGATGGTTAGCTCAGTTGGTTAGTGTGGAGTTATAACACGAAGGTCATGGGTTTGGATCCCTGTACCAGCCAGTCACAAAAAAAAAGAAAAAGAAAAAAGCACTTCATTTCTGTGCCAAATTATAGTTTTCAAAGAGGTCAAATCATACTCTGATGTAAAATTTTATTCAGCCCCTTAATTGATGAGGAAACCAATAAGATGTTAAAACCAGTTCAAAGAAGAATTTGAAGAACAGAAATATACATATTTCAGAAATGGTGAAATGAAGTTGCTAATAAATGTAAAGTTGGTTAATATCCTTGATATCCCATAGGACAATAAAACGTAATGTTTGGGGTCATTTTTTCTACAGGCCAGAAATCAATTGTATCTTTACCAGACAAAACTCATTTGCATTGCTGTGGGTAAGAAACATTTGCATTACTCTAAGTTTTTTACAGCTTTATTTCTATACCTATGGAGTTGTAAAATAGACTAGTTATTAGAAAGGGATAATCAAAGTTGCATCTCCACAGCATCAGATAATTCCGCAGAGCCACAGAACAACACCTGCCATTCCATGGAAAGGACACCCAGTATTCTCTTTTGACTGCTTCCAGGTAGTGGATAATTACTTCTGACACTGGCAGAATTGAAAATATTGCCCTTAATTGTATCTATAACCTTCTGAGGTGGTATGGCCCTCTCACAAAATGTGTATTTTTGTTCACCGTTGAGAGAAAACCATTCCTTCTGACCCACACTTTATTTTGTCATTGAAAGGTTCTCAGCTCTGGGTCTGGTTCCTAGACCATCATCTTCTTCTTTGACCAGCCATCTGTCCTCAACATTCAGCTCAGGTGATGCCTGATCATGGACTCTTCCAGGATGTTAAAAAAAATTCCTCTCCCTCTGAGGCTGGACCAGCTCTATGGTAGCACAAAGAGGAGACCAGAATAAAACCTAGGGATTCAAACACATGGTTTCTAAAGATAAATATTTTTTGAGGTTGACCTGGAATGGTGGTGCTATAGCCAGCCTGGCCCAGAGATATCATTCCAGAGATTTCCTCCAAAAAATTGAAAGTAGGTCAGAGGAGTAAATCATGATGTCATTAAGACAGACCATCACTTCCCTCTCCCATCCCCATTAAAGTGGTCATGGAGGATACCATTTATCAGGGTTCTAGAAAATTTCCAGAGCATTTATTAGCCAAAAAGAATCACAAAGTTAGAGAAGGCTTTCTTGAAAAGCTGTGATCTAAAGAATGGGTAGGAATTAACTAGGAGAAGAGAGCATAACCCATGCAAACAGGCTCTGGAGTAGGAGGAAGCCCAGACCCCGGAGTTTTGCAGTTCTCTGGTGGAAACCTTCAGGAAGCCATGCAAGTGGCTGAAGCAGTGAGGGGAGGGGATCACGTGGAAAGATTTCCATTTCAAAAAGGTCACCTCATCTGCAGCCCACAGACTGGTGCAGAGCGAGCAAGAGGAGATGTGGGGACAACCGCTAGGTTACCGTGGCAGCACAGGTGAGAGATAATGGTAGTGGATTTGGAGAAAATGGTAGTCTCTGTGGGTATGAAGAAAATGGTAGTCTCTACAGATGTGGAGAAAATAGAATGAACATATGAAATGTCTGATTGGCAAAACATACAGAAACTGACAAAGAATTGGAGGGGAGTGGGGGTGAGAAGGAGGCATGACGGACGGTTCAGGCTTCTGGCCCGGACAACTGGAAGGATGGTGTTGGTGTTCACCATGGAAGAGAACAGGAAAGAGGACCAAATTTAAGGAAGATGACGGATTTGGTTTGTGAACGTTGAGTTTTAGGTGCTCTATCTGATAGGATCCCTACAGCTGCAAGCAATAGGAAAGCCAACTTGAAATGGCCTAACAAGAAGAAAAATGTATTTATTCTCACATATAAAGCACTCTCAAAGCAGCATCAGGGTTTTAATTCAGTTACTCAGGAATGTCATCAAAGATCCAGGGTTATTTCTTTCATTTTTCTTTTCCTTAATAAACAGTCATGAACCCACCAGCCAAACTGACAAGCAGAACATAACCAGCCCCTCCTCGTCCAGCGTGCTTCTCTCTCCTCCCATCCCCTGGCCCCCAGAGGTAACCACTGTCCTAAGGTTTGTGCTTATCATTGCGTTTTTAAAATATGATTTTATCATAAGTGTACATATGTTAAACAATATTTTGTTTAGTTTTGCTTGTTTTTGTTTGTTTGTTTTCTTAGTGTGGCCGGCCCGTATGGGGATCCGAACCTTGACCTTGGTGTTACAACAGTGTGCTCTCCTCAGCGCAGCTAACCGGCTGGCCCCGCTTGTTTTTGAGACCTCTAAAAACGGTGTCATACTGTACTGTATTCACTTGAGACTTCCTTTTTTTCATTTAACATTGTGTTTCCAAGATTCATCCACATGTGGGGGTCGTTCAGTTCATTCTTTCACTGATGTGTAATGTTCCATGTATGACCACCTCACGGGGTTGTTTCCAGCCTTTTGTTATTATGAACATTGTGATATGAACTTTGTTGACGATTCCTGGTGCCCATTTACAAAGTTTTGCTTGAGTCTATCTCGGGGACTGGGGTTCCCAAAGGTTCCGCCACCTTTGGCACATTGGCTTTGTCCTCAGGTGAGCTCCCATCACTGTGGCTGTGTTGCCACGGACCCAGGCCACACATCTACACATGACTGTGTCCAGCAGCAGAAGAAAAAAAGGAGCATGTCTCCTCCTCCATGTCTCTTTACCAATGAGCAAACCTTCCCCAGGAGCCTCCAGTAGATGTCCTTCAAGCCTCATTGGCCAGGAGTTAGGTAACAGGTTCCTTCTTAAACATACCATTGGCAAAGGGAGTGGGATTACCACAATGACTCAGACGAACCAAGATTGTCCCCTGAAGTCATGGAGCAGAGGGTGGGTTCGGCAACAAGGTGAGAGCTCTGCAGGCAGGGGGAAGGCAGGATCAGAAGTCGGAAGGGCACCTGCAGCAGACGATGTCCGCTCTTCCCCCATTCCCTGCCAGTCCCCTCTACCTGCCAAAGGCCTTCACCTCCCAACACCTGACTCTGCCTGAAGGCTTTTCTCTGGCTGTGGGAGCTTGCTGGGCCTGCACAGAGCAAAGCCAGAAGTCCTAGGGAGTTAATGCTCCCAGAAGCAACCTCATCTGCAAGGTGCTGGATAATACCCAGCATCGTCACCTCTCAGTTGGGATCACTCTGGGCATGCTCTGTACCGTCTCACAGAGAAGGAACCAGCAGGATAATGACAACTTTATCCTCTCTACTGACTTTCCTGTCTCACTATCCACTCCCCTATCAGTGTTCCTAGGATCATCATCATCGGCCAGATAAACTCTTCGCACTCTATACCTTGTCTTAGAGTTTGCTTTTGGAAAAACCCAAACTGACACAACCAGCAACACAGCAACCAGCAGTCTTCTGCCCCAGCTATGTTTAACCAAGATGAAGGCTAAATTGGATGTTGGATATTGGATATATGGGCTCTAGACTAAAGATAGAAAATTGAAAGTCATCAGCATACAGAAAATGATTGAAGTTGTGGGTACAGATAAGAACGCCTTAAGAAAATGTGTGGATAGAGCTTCCAGAACGGAGACCTTAGGCCAAGCTCTGAAGAAGCCCAACATTCAGTGGCTGGGAAGGGAGGATTTACCTGCAAAGGAGGTTGAGTGGCCAGAGGACTGTGAGTGTGGTGTCCCAAAGGCCAAACAAATACAATATTTCAAGAAGGGAGGAGTGATCAGCAGTGCCAAATGCTACAAGGTCAAGTACAACAAGCACAGAGGTTCTCCATTGGACTCAATAACACGGAAGAACACTGGTGACCTTGTGGAGCTGTTTGGCAGAGTAATGGTTCTAGAACTCCAGTTGTGGTGGGTTGAGGAACAACGGGTAAATGAGGAGACAGAGACAGCGAATGGACACCAAATAGAATGATGCACAATTAAAATACCTGAAAACATTAAAAACAGCCTCACTTGCAAGGGATTTTTCTGTTTATTCATAAAATGCATCCCTTTGCTGGAGGTGACTTATTTCTTTCATAGCTCACTGGCTGGCTCAATGAGAATCTTCACTAAAATTGAAAGAGAAATGGCCAAGCTGTCTCCAGCCAGCTAAGCATTCAGGCAAGGAGGACCAGCTGAGAGGGAAGACAGGTGGGAGGGCAGCCAGCCTCTCCAAGCACCTGTCTGCGAGCACCAGGGTGAGTATGGAAGGACATCTGAAAAGCAAACCCCAGACATCTCAACTAGTAACTGGTCATTTGCACAAAGGACTTCTGTCATTTATATTTCACTTTGCTCCTAAGAACAAAAGCAGACAGGCAAGAGGCAGATACTGAGTATTCACTATGTGCAGAGCTGTGCTGGACACATTAGGGAGCTTGCCAGTGGAATGGGGACTGAGGACACACATACAAACTAACACAAGGGCCCTTTACAGACCAAAGTGTCCACACGCGCAGGGTGTGGATTAATAATAACTACTGTCACTGAGTACTAAGAGTGCCAAAATTTACAGATTTGATGCAATCCCCATCAAAATCCCAACTAGCTATTTTGAAGAAATAGACAAGAAGACTTGAAAATGTATATTTATATAGAAAAGCAAAGGCTCTCAGTCAGAACAATATTTGAAAAGGACACAGTTGGAAGACTTACACAATGTGATATCAAGACTTACCATAAAGCTACAATAATCAAGATAGTGTAGTATATATTAGTGGAAGGACAAATAGAACAATGGAACAAAATAAAGTCCAGAAATAGATTCACACATATATAGTTAATTTATTTTCTACAAAAGTGCGAAGTCAAGCCACTGGGGAAAGAAATGTCTTTTCAATGGAAGTTCCTGGAACAAGTGGAAATCTATTTAGGAAAAACTGAATGTTGACTCCTATGTGATAATATTCACAGAATTAATTTGAGATAGGTCATGGGTCTAACTCTAAAGCCCAGAACCTTAAAGCTTCTAGAAGAAAACATAACTCACTATCTTTGTGATATAGGAGTAGGCAAAGATTCCTTGGACAGGATAGAAAAAGAAAAAATAAAATGGCTTCAGCAGAATTTAAAACTTCTGCTTATCAAAAGACAACATTAAGAAAATAAATAGGTAAGCTACAGAACGAAAAAAGAATCTTCACAGTCATATATCTGAAAAAGGTTGTATCCAAGATATGTAAAGAGCTCTTATAAATCAACAATAAGAATATAAACAACCCAATTACAAAATGGCCAAAAAACTTTAATAGACATTTAAAGTAAGATATACAAATGGCCAATAAGCACATTAAAAAATTCTTACTATCATTAGTCATCAGGGAAACGGAACTGAAAACCACAGAGAAATACAGCTTCTTACCCACTAGAATGGTTAAACTCAAACACTAGTGTCCCAGTTATCTATTGTTGCATAACATATCACTCTAAAACTTAGTAACTTAGCTACAAATCATTTTATTACTCCTCAGTTTCATTGGGTCAGGAATTCAGGAAAGGCTTGGCCTGGGGGTCTCTCCTACTGTTGCAGTCAGACTACACATGTGGAAAAGTGGGGGCTGAAGCAGCTGGGGCATCTCTCTCTCCCTTTACGTGATCTTAGGGTCTCTCCATGTGGTCTAGCTTGGGTTTCCTGGGCCGAGCCCATGGTGCACTTGGTAGCTTGGGTTTCCTCACAGCATGCCAGCCTCAGTTTCCTCAGACTTCTTACCAGGAGGCTCAGGACTCCTGGAGTAAGTCACCGACTAACAAGGTGGATGGATGCTGCATTAGCTTTAATGACCTAGCCTGAGAAATCACACAGTGTCACTTCCGCCACATACAAGAGTACTTCAGAAAGTTTGTGGAAAAACAGAATTAAAAGGTAATATGAACATTTCCGTGAACTTTTTGAAGATCCCTTGTACTACTGGTTATAAATGAGTCAACAAACCCACCCTGACTGAAGGGGAGTGGAATTAGACTCTGTCTCTTGATGACTGAGTGGCAAGATTCTAGAAGAGCATGTGGGATGAGAGATATTTTTGCAGCTGTGTTTGGGTAATACAATCTGTGGTGCATAAGAATGGAAAGAAAATCAGGCAATAGATCATACCAGGCCTTGTAAGCCACACCAAAGAGTTTAGTCTTGATACGAATTGTAATGAGGAACCACTGGAGGGATTTTTGTTTTAACGCTGGAGGGTTTTAAAGCAAGACAACAAATTATCCAATTGTTTAAAAAAGTTCATTCCAGCAGTTGTGTGGATAAAGAATTTGTGGAGATATGGGGGGGCGAGTTCTTTAAGCTGGAAACTGAATTTCTCCTGAAAATAATGTCTTCATGCAATCACCATGAACAAATATTGTAATAAAGAACGGTCTTTTGTATTGGTTCTTAAAAAAAAACTATTATTATTTGTGGGGAGGGGTTTGAAAGCAGAGAGACTATGCAGGAGGGGGGTTCCAGACATGGTGGTCAGCCTTAGCCTGGAGGAGGGCACAGGGAGAGAGTGGGGGACAAGGAACGCCACCAGGTTTCTGGCCCGTCCAGCTGTTTTGTTCACTGGGATGGAAAACAATGGAGAAGTCAGTTTGTTTTGGACATGTTGGCTTTGAGAGTCCAGAGTACACGCGCGAGACTGGAAATCAGACGATAAAATTTTAGGTGAGAATAACAGCATTTTCAAAGGCACGGGAGTAGAGAAGACGTGTGTCAGCCCAGGGATTTCGTTGCTCTGCCACCCCTGCCCTATGCACCGCCGACTGTACCAAGGTCTCGAACAGACTGAAACACGCATGCGCACACTTCCGCCCACGGGCGCAGTCACTGGCTGCGCATGCGCGATGTGGGGCGGTCGCCATGGAGACGCGTGGCCCGGCCAGACTGTCCAGCCTAGAGCCCCGGGCTCGGCGGCCGTGGGTCTCAGGCTGCAGTAGGCGCGGGTCGCGGCCCCGCGGGCGGATGGACGGCCGTGGTGAGGCCGGGCCGTCGGGGTACGGCGAAGAGGGCGAGGACGACGATGACGAGGAGGGACGGGAGGGCGGCGCTGCGGGCACGCAGAGGGCCAGACTGCCCCCCATCGCGGGCGGCGCCTCAGAGCGGGTCAAACGGAAGGTGAAGAAGAAAAAGAAGAAGAAGACCAAGGGAATGGGCAGGGGAGACGGTAAGAGGGGCAGCTACCGCGGCTGTTTCAGCTCCCGTCCCGTGCCTGAGATTCTTCTCCGAAGACACCTACCCCCGCCCTCCCAGAGGTCCCCCTTTTACCTGGAGGCCACTTCAGACCAGAAACAGAAACTCTCCAATCCCAGGCAGAGATCCCCACTCCCCACACATGCTGCTCATCGCAGCAGTGATACCCCAGCCCTACCCATAAAGACCATCCGTGCCCACAGAGACCCCTTAATCGCCACAGAAGTTCCACCAATTTTGCAGTCTCCCAACCCTACACAGACCCCAAATCCTGCATTGAGAATTCCCGATATCCAGAGATCCTTAATCCCACAAAGAGACCTCCACAGATAATCACCACTCCCAAGAGCCTTCCAGCTCCACACAGAGGCTTTACATAGACACCCCCTTAACTTCCTAATCCCTCAGCCAAAACTCACAATCCTAACCATTCACACCTTCCCCACAGAAATCTGAAGCCCTTCTACAGAGACCCTCCTCACACAACTTTTCCCAACCCAAAGATTCTGAGACACTCACTCACATCCACACAGAAACACAGACTCCTGCTTTCTGCTAGAGATCTTCCTCACACCCTCATGCATGCTGGGTAGACACCCATACCTACACAAATGCATATAAAGGATCCTCCCTGCACAGATGCCCCCCACACCCATCCGCCAGGGGACAGCTTTCGACTGCACAAACACCATCACACCAGTCACTCCTCTTATAATTCCTAACCCTCAACAACACCCCCTCATATCAATATAACACCATCGAATGAAACTAAAGCACAGATACCCCATCATGCACACACATTCACAGTCTACACACACATACATATAGTATGTTACACACTCACATGCATAGACCCCCTGTACACACAATCACATGCACCCAGGTACTCCAGTCTCTCTCACAGACACTTTCACATACATACACATAACAACACCTGCCACAAACCCAGTGTCCCTACATCTCACCAAGCTCTGCTCGTAGAACCCCCAGATTTCTTGACAAAGGCACTGAGCCCCCACTTTGAGGAGAGAGTGCAATAGTGACATAGAATGCACCTGCCCATGAGTGCTGTGAGTCCGTTGTCACCTGTGTGGTTCACTTCAGTGGCTCTGTCTATCAGGGAGGTGGCCCTCACTTCCAGAGTGCCTAGTCCCGGGCTCAGGTTTGTGGTCCCTTGCCCTCTGTGCTCAGAGCTGACACCACTGGTAAGTTGGAGGCAGAAGGAATGGCAGCCTTCCCCTGGTCAACCTTGTGGTTTGGGGAAGGGAGCAGTGAGAAGATTATAATTACATTTTCAGGCTCAATTGTAATAAAAAGGCAACAAAACAATTCTTGAGTTTAGGTCAAAAAGCTCTATGTGTATGTGCCAAACGAAATTAGGAAGTTTCTGGTGCAGCTTTTGACTGTAGAAATTACAGTGGGATGTACCTCATACTGTCAGCAGGGGACACCAAATAGTTTTTGGGGAGTAGGAAGGTAAGAAAACATCAAGAGAGGATTTATTTTATTTTATTATTTTCCCTTTTTTTCTTGGTGGTGGGGGTTATTTCTCTCTCCCCCAAAATACAAGGATGTGCTGATGAGAGAACCACAACTGGTAGTTTATATGCATGTTATATAATTCTGAAATGCTATTAATGTAAAAACAAAAGTCAGTACAAGCCACACAGCAAAAGTATTTCCTGGCTTGGCATAATATTCGTTCACCAGTCAAATGTAGGAAGCTTTTCTGTTGTTCTCCGTTTCTTCCATCATAAAGTGTCTAGACTAGTGGTAGAGTCATAGGCTCCTAGATCTGGAAAGTACCATGGTGAGCATGTGGCGAATGGAAAGAACAGGGCCCTGAGAGCCAGGCCGGCTTTCACATCCTGGCTCTGCCCCTCACAGTGTGACATTGGCAAGTTACTGAAACTCTTAGAGCCTCAGTTTCCTCACCTGGAGAATAGGGCTCACAATATGTGCTCAATAAATGGCTCCTCCTGCCCCAAATTGACTTGACCAAAAGCAGACAGGCAGTGGGTGTGGATGAGACCGGTGGGGTGGTGGCCTGAGCCCTGGGTCAGGAGGGGCCTCCACCCCCCTTACATCTTTGGTGATTTCGGCATCAACCCCCAGCAGGCTGAGGTCAGACAAGGCCACCAACGCTAACCTACTCCTCTGCTCGGCAGATAAACATCAGAGTCGAGGCCTGAAGAGTCAGCCGCTCTCTTCGTCCTTTCATGACGTCTTAAGTCCCAGCCAAGACCACGGCCTGAAGCCAGAGCACGGACAGGACAAAGAGCACAACAAACACAACGCTTCTTACGCCGCTGCTGCAAGTCTCCCTGACTGTGCCCAAATAGAAGAGGACCTTTCCAACCAGATCCACGAAAGTCTGCGTTGGGATGGAATTCTCGCCGACCCGGAGGCAGAAAAAGAAAGGATTCGCATATATAAACTGAACCGGAGGAAGCGGTATCGGATTTTGGCCTTCAAGGGCTTCCACTCGGATCCCTGTGACGAGGAGACCCCTGAGAACCCGCCCTGCCTCTCAGACAGAAACAGCAGAGTCGGCAGCAGGCAGCCCGCACGGAGAGCCAGCCACGGCAGTCACGACGCTGAAGGAGGCCTGGCTGCAGAGCTCCCCGACTCGGATTTAGCTGCTGCCCTGCTGCAGTCAAAGGCCACCCGGGATACTGACAAACTTATCATTTTTCCTGACCACAAGTTTCTGTGTTAAAAAAGAGTAATAATAAAAGGAAATCAGACCTGTATCTGATGGAAGCAGATGTTGGGCTTGTGGGTGAGACTAACCTCTCCCCTCATCCAGATGTCCTGGTGGCCCAGGACAGCCACAGGTCCTTCAGAACATAAACAGTTTCACGAACAAAGTTCTTTTTGGACTTTCCTTTTTCTTAAATAAGCTGGCATCTTTCTTTGCCATGTCTATAATCTGCCCCTCAAAAGAAGGAAGCGTATAGATTATGTAAATTCTGAGTCTCAAACTAATGTTGTGGGTAAAACTCCTCACTCAGTACATGCTTCTGTAGGCCCAAGGAAAATGCCCCGAATACCCTGGAGACATTTAAAAAAAAAAATTAAATACAGGATATGCCTTTATGTGGCCTTCATAATAAGTGGGTTCCAGAATTTCATTCCTGGGAGGTTATTATGGGAAGTCCCAAAAGAAATGTTGCTTCAGTTATAAATATGGTCCTCCCATAATCCTCCAAACAGCATTGTAAGCAAAGTTCTGGAGCATTAGAAAATGCCTTATGCTGTGCTGCTTACCCTAAATTTATGTTCTTCCCTTCCACAAATGTTTATTGAGTGAGAGCTATGTGTTGTCTTAGTTTGTGTCCTCGCAGAAGCAGACCCTTAGACAAGGATTCAAATGCAAGTAGCCTATTTGGGAGGTGAAGGACAGGTCAGCAGGGAGGTGATGTTGGGAAGGTACGACGGCCAACCCGGCGAGCACTATTAAGGCAGCTTTCATGCTGGGCAGCTGGAGCTCAGTCCCGCAGGAGACTGGAAAATAATTCAAGACCCACTTGTGAGAACTATCCCACCTGAGGTGAGGGAGCCAGGGTATTTCCACCCCCTAAAGGCACTGGCTGAGGGCTGGTCCTGGGTAAGGGCTGCTAACTTCTTGGCATTTCTAATCTGCCACACCATGTGGCCAGAAGCCTCCATCGGTTGTGGGGGAGAATCAGCCCCACGCCCAGACATGCCGACTGACAGGTCCAGAGGAGAGGGGTGGTCCCGGGGGTTCCCCGACTACCTGTGTGCGACACAGTGCAGGGCCCGAGAGGGACAGAGTGGAGGTCTCAGATGAGGTCCCTGCCTTCCAAGGGGTTCAAATGTTTTGAGGCAGGCAAGACATACAGTCTGCACGGAAGAAGTTAAAAGCCAGTGCACGCATCACAGAATGCTTATTGAAAAGTTAAAGTGGCTGTCCTCGTCCCTGCTAGCCCTCGGCTGACAGAGCAGCCCTCTTCTCGCCCTTCATTAAAAGACCAATTACAAAGTTTCCACATTTTCACCATCGTGTCCTGGCAAAATATACCAAAGGGGCTTTTGGAAGAGTCCTCTCCTGCCCTGAAGAAAGGATAGCAGTGGGCCTGGCAGAGACCCTGAAGCAGAGGAAATGGCCCTCCCTGTGCCGAGGCCAGGGCTGTCCTCCCTGCTGTCCGTGGAGAGGAGGGGACAGGAAGTGCGCTCATGCTCAGCCACAGGACCTCGTTGGTGCCCCAGGGTGTCAAGGTAAAGACAGAGCAGAGGGAAGAGTCACGGGGCTGCCATCTCATGTGCCCTCTGGATCAGCCATAGCGGCTGGGGGGTGGAGGGGTCAGGGCACCCCAAACTCAGTGTGTCTTGTTCACTTAGCATCGTCTTCCGTAGGTGGTGAGGGGTGGGAGAGGTGGCTTGTGGTTGTCTTCCTGCCATGAGGTATCATTCTGGGATCATGGTTCAGATTATGAGCTTTGACAGCAAAGCTGAATTTATCTCTTTCCCACCACATGCTAGCTGTGTGACTTCAGGCAAATTGCTTATCCTCTCTGAGCCTTAGTTTTCTCATCCGAAAATAGGGATGCAAATACCTCCCTTACTGTTGTGAGAATCAATGCAGTCATTACATAAAGCATTTAGCATAGCTCCTGGCACCTAGAAAGCACTCAATCTATTGTACGAGTTAGGTCGGCCTAGCTGCACAGCCCCTGGAGAGACTGTCCTAGGTGATGGTGTAGACCTCATCACCTCATCAATAGGTGAGCTTCATAAAAGAAATGTGGCTTCAGTGGCTGGCCAATGGATATAATTCAAACAAACCACAAAACAAATTACCGAGGTCTGGAACAAGAGAGACTGCAGGAGGAACAAAACAAGGGCCTAAGAGGCTGGTGTTCTGGGGAGGAGGCTTTGGACCAGACAGAAAAGTGTCCACTTGTCGCCTAGAACTAAATGGGAGTCTGTGCTTAAGATATAGAGAAAGCAGGTGGAAATTAATGCTCCTGCAATCCCAGAAGCGGCTCCAACTCAAACCACCTTGGGTTAGAAGTTTTAAGTATCTTTCTCACACCCAGTGAGGACCCCTCCAGTGGTAGGAAACAGAAAATGCAATGAAAACCGGCTTACAGAGGCATGTTTGACTTATAAAGCCAACAGTCCAGGGTTGGCTATGGCTTCAGGCCTGGCTGGATCCAGGAAGTCATACTGTGTTATCAAAATTTATCTGTCTTTCTCCATATCTCCCTATATTAGCTTTGTATTCAGGTAGGTTCTCATCACAGTATGGCAAAGATGGTGCTGACATCCTTATAGTTCTGGAAGAAAAGAGAGTTACTCCTGTGTCCCTATCCAGTGTCCATATCAATCCCAGGGAAGGTCTCTGGCCTGACGGGGGTCATATGCCCATCACTGGACTAATCACAGCTGTCAAGGAAACGGAGTATTTGATGGCTGCACAGAGCTAAAGTATGGTGGGGAAGTGGGGGAAGGGGCAACCCCACTGGACACAGGAACTGAATCCTTGTTACAGAATCTATATAGAACCTATGCAGAATATAGAGGGACTCCCTAAAGAGATGTCAAGTAGACAGAAATGTGTCCATTGCCCTCTGAATCATGAAGAATGATTCATTTTTAAAAGGCCCTAACCAAGGATCATGGGAGTGGCTTGCATGGCATGAATTATCTCCAGAGCTACTGACCCTTGGCCAATCTGTGGACTCCATTGACTAAAAGTTAACAACGTTCTGTAACCACGGGTTCATGCGTTGTTCTGGGGCAGAACGTTATCAGCCTGTCAGCACTGTTTAGAAAGAATAATTGGGTTTATGATTTGTACTTGGTTTTGGTGGTGCCTAGGGGGTGAGTTTTGACATTTAAGGCGGGTCACATATCTAGAATGTGCCTATATGACCAGCTCACTGTAAGAGACTCCCAGCATGAGTAGATTTTGGGTTTCCTGTACCAAGGTGCTTCACACACACAGTGTGTGGTTCAAGACCTGGGAACAAAGCACTCCTGTGTGAGCCTCATGAACATCCACTGTGGATGCCACAGGATGACAAATTCCAGGGACAGGACAGCCTTTGTGTAGGGTGGCATGTAGATGTCCCCCAGTGATCTCTGCCTACTGGTATTCACGCCCTTTTCTTGAATATGAGCTGAACCTACTAACTTTTCTAAAGAACAGAATATAGCAAAAGTGATGGGATGTCACTTCGAAGAGGAGGTCACAACAGACTGTGTTTAGGAGGAGAGAGGGAAGGAATGAATCGATGGAGCACAGAGGGTTTTTAGGGCTGTGAAACTATTCTGTATGATGCTGTAATGGTGGATAAAGGTCATTGTACACTTGTACAAACCCATAGAAGTTACAACACCAGGAGTGAATCCTAATGTAAACTATGGACTTCAGTAAATAATAATGTGTCAGTATTGAGTAGCCGATTATAACAAATGTACCACACCAATGCAAGAAGTCAATACTAGGGGAAGCTGAGAGGTGTTCAGGGGGTATGTGAAAAATCTCTGCACTGCCTGTGCAGTTCTTCCATAAACCTAAGACTGCTCTCAAAAATGAAGTCTATTCATTACAGAGGGAGAGAGAGAGGGGGGGGGGGAAGAGCGTGTGCCATGCATCTTCCATGTCTCTCAGCTCTTGCTCTGGGGAAAGCCAGATGCCATGTTGTGGGCCACCTGAAGAGGGGCCCACGTGACAAGGGACCAATGTCTCCGGCCCACAGCAGTGAGGTCCTGAGGCTGCTGTCAGCGAGCGAGTGAGCTCAGAAGCAGGGCCGGCCCAGCTGAGCCTTGAGAGGCCTGAAGCTACAGCCTCATGAGAGACCCCGAGTCAAAGCAGCCAGCCAGCTACACCCAACATCCCTGACCCACAGAAACTGTGGGGTGACGACGTTGTCACACAGCCATGGCTAATGCATACAGCTGGCCTCTTCCTTCACCATCAGCTGTGATTCTCAGTGAGCTGCCTCACCCCTAATCTGAGGGCCAGAAAACTAAAAACCCAGCCTTGTCTTAAGGAGCACCACGGACAACCATTGCCAGTGCTCAGGGGACTTTTAAATTTACTTGCAGAAGTGGTGCTGTGTCCCACAGGGTTGAGGTTGCTGCTGGGTGAGTTAAGAGCTCAGTAAGGCTGAATGGGCCTCTTCTGCTTCCTTACTTTTGTCAATTGTATGTCAATACAGCTGGGGAGCAAAAAACCTGAATGGTTTCTACCCGTTATGCTCACACTGGGAGTTGTATGTAGCTATTTGTCTCATGTTTCTATGGTATGTATTGGGTTCTTGCCTCCCACCTCTAATTGTAACTGTAATATTTTTATGGCTCTTTAATAGCTTATAGGTTCTTCTATCGTATTTATTCCCGGAGCAGTAGTTATCATCTCCATTTTACCACTGAGGCTTAGAGGGAAGAGGTGACTTGCTCAATTAAACAACTGGTAAGAGATTTGGTCTAAGGTCTCCAATTGTCTTTTTAGAAAACATTTATCATGGGCCGGCCCGTGGCTCACTCGGGAGAGTGCGGTGCTGGTAACACCAAGGCCAAGGGTTCGGATCCCATGAAGGGGTGGCTGGTTGGCTCACTGGCTGAGCGTGGTGCTGACAACACCAAGTCAAGGGTTGAGATCCCCTTACCGGTCATCTTTTAAAAAAAAAAAAGAAGAAAGAAAGAAAACATTTATCAAGCAACTGCTAAATATGCAATTCTCAGCTTGTTGCTGCCAGAATGCTGATAATAACAGTCCCCGTTTTTCAGGCACCTCCTCTGCCCAGCAAGGAGTGAGTCATTTGATATACCTGATTTCATCTCGACAGCAGTCTTTGAGCACGAGGGTGTTCTGATTCCCATTCACATGTGAGGAAATGGGCACAGACTGGGAAAGTGACTTGCCTAGATCTGGCTGGTTGCAAAGATTCTGCTCTTAATTGTTGCTGCAGTGCCTAAGACCAGCTCCCTAAGCAGGTGGGAACTGAGCTACACACACTCCCAGAGTCAAGAGTGGAAAGAGAGAAATCAAGGCAGCACAGGGGCTTGATAGCAGGATCAGTGGCTGAAGCAGGGTGGGGTGTTGTTGGAAGGAAGAGGCTGGCAGAGAAGCTTCCTGGGGAGAAGGGGTCTGGGAAGGTAGAAATCTCCACCAGCCGGGCTCCAGAGGGTCACTGGGATGATGGGGAAACACTCCCTCAGCCCTCCTTGCCACGCTCTGTGCTTGTTCACGGTCAAATCGAGCCTTTGAAACCATTGACACCTTCCCCTCTGATGGTCACTGGGAAGGGTCCTACCTCATTCAACCATCCCCATTCAATCTCGACATCCCAGACCCCAGACCAGCACTCAGGCTCTGCCCAACGACTGCCCACGCCTTGGCATTGAGGATGGGTGCCCAAGCCTTGCTGCTCACAACGTGGTCCCGGGGCCAGCAGCACCAGCATGACCTGGGAGCTTGTTAGAAACTGTCTTGCTAGCAGACTCTCAGGGCCATCCCCAACCCCAATCAGACCTACCGAATCAGAACCTGTAGTTAACAAGGTCTCCAGGTGCTGCCCATGCACATTAAATGTGAGACACTCTGGTTGTTGGGAGACAGTTCTCCATAGGGAATTGTCATGGTTCTCAAGTTTCTGCACATCCTGTGGAGAGATTCACTGATGTCCTTTGTTCCAGACTCTCTTTTGAGGGATGTCTGTGTACCAGCCTTGGAAGGTAGAGATAGTGTCTCCCTCTAGGGTAAAGGGGCAGATTTGCCTACTATCTACTGTAGAAAATTCCAGTTCCTAAGCTCAGAGTTCCCCTCCTGCACCAGAATCCCGTATGTTCTGGTGTCACTTGGAACCTCTTCACGTCACCCTGTGGGAAATGAAGCTGAGGAACCCAACACAAATGCTAACACTCTGGCTAATGCTATTGTGTGACTAATAAACCATCCTTTGTCTCTGACCCAAGAGTCTCAAGGTGTTAGCCAACATCCATGAAACTTGTTAGCTTGCTAATTGTTAACTTGCAAAGAGCATTAAATCTCAGACTTTCCCCAGGTCTTGACCCTAGTCTAAGGGACAGACAGACTAGCCATTTAACTCTCTGGTTTCTCTACACTTAAACTGGATCACAAGAAGCTGTATGATGTTCTACACTCAGGTTTTACTTTTCAAATTACATAAGAAATGCATGTATATCACAGGCAAATTAGAAAACACAGATAAGGAAAAAAAGTTTAAAAAACACCTCATAATCCCACCTTTCTGAGAGAGCAAGCCTCATCTCTTTGGTATCCATCTTTCCAGTCTTTTTCTATAATATATCTAAACACAGGAAAAGAAAATTAATGAGATAATAATACATATGTTGTCTTTTAATGGTTCTCTTAAAAGTATGGCGTGACATCTTCCCAAGTCACTAAACTGACATCCACATCACACTTTGTAATGCTGGCCTAGAATTCTATCATATGAACTATTTATTTAATACCCTATTTGTGGACATTTAGTTTCCTATATTTTGATTATTCTAAATAATTTTGCAGTGAATATGCTTATGCACACATTTTAGTGCAATTTTCCAATGCTTTGAATATGTTCTTGGAAATGAAATTACAAGGTGAAAGATAATTAAAGCAATAAACAATTGTGTAGCTTTTACCTCATGCAGGTGCTGTTCTAAGCACTTCACACATATCAGTTCATTTAATCCTCACAACATCTCCATGCAAAATGCAAAAAGAATGCTTCTTATCCCCATTCTACAGAGCACTGCAGGGACTTGTCTCACGTTACACGCTAATAAGTGATGGAGCTGGGATTTGATCCAGGTGTTCTGGCTCAGAGTCTGTGTGTACCTGTCCAGCTCTTGATTAGTGCCTATTTTAAATGCCTTCCTTGCCTTTCCCAAGAGCCAAATAGGAAATGGCATAGGAAGAACGTGTGGATCTTTGATTTTGCATCCTTTATATAGATACAGGTGGGGATAAAGTCCTCTTAGAGCTTAGCACCAGGAAAAAGCCCTGTCCTTTAGGGGCTCACTTCCTTACACTAGTGTTAAAAATTTATGGGAGGCCATTGTTTTGGACTAAGCTCCCACACTAGGTCCAACAGACCAGACCAAACCAAAATGGAGTCACCTGTGCTATGTGCCATGTAACCAAAATGAACTTTAAAACGGGCCAGTTTTCAAAAAAAACAGATTCACAGCAACCAATAGAAAGAGTTCTAGTGCTGTGAGAAATGCCCTCACACATCCAATGCCAAAGGACGGACACAGAGACACGAGGTACAGCGAAGTGAGACTTTAGTAACGGCCTTGCAAGTCCAGGTGTCTGTGAATGCGACAGGTACACAGAAAAGGGCTGTAGCAAGCAATTTATTCCCTAGTACACAAGTCCCTCCCCCCACATCCTCACTGGCTGAGTACTATGGGGTGCACAATCTTCCCAAACACCGCCTAAAATTTAGTATCCCCTTGCAAGGAATTCGTTTGTCTGGGGGCTCAGGACAAGCCCACAAAAAAGGCCCACTAAAAAAGCCCTGTGAAGGTGGAAACACCAGGGAAAGAAGAAAACAAAAGGAGCTAGCAACTAATTACCATTTCAGGGAGAGCCTTATCTGTTCAGCAACCCTCCAGGAAACAAAAGGGACTGGTAACTACCATCTCAATAAAACACCCTCAGATAAGTCATTTCTGAAAATGAATCACTTGGATTATTCTCTTCCAGTGCCTCTATCACACAGAAGGTGTCTTTTACTGTAGTCATTCCTGTGTCCTTTTGAAAGTAAGTGGCTATAAACAAGAAAAAAGTAACAAGAACTCATTTAAACTAAGCTTTTCAGACCCTTGTTGCTTCATAAGAAGTCCTCCAGTTAGGGAAGGTCATGTCTTGGCATTGGGGACATCCTGTTAATTGTACTTGCTGGCTTAATTACCTAAACAAAGGCCCAGGGCTTTTGGAGAAAAGGAGTGATTTGTAATTACCTGAGGCAATCAATCGGTTTGACACACCCAAGACCCCTGCATTCTCATTCTGAAAAAGAAGCCAGGAAAAATAAGCAGAAATCTCCTATTAAAAAATAAAAAGTCCCCTCATGCTCTGAGGACTTGATTTTAATGTCTGCACTGTTGTGAAGTTGAAAACAGTTTTCACAGTGCCACCATCTAAAAGCGATATATTCCCTTAGACTGGTCCACTCTTACCACCAGGAAAAGCGGCAGTTCTCCCAAAAATTACCAGTGGTTTACCTCTGGGGGGAATATGAGTGATTTTTATTTTTGCTAATATGTATTTTCTGATTTTTAAAAAAGTGAGCACGTATCAGTTGTGTGATAGAAACATTATAAAAATAAATTTTTTTCAGCTTTTTATAATGGAAAATTTCAAATATGTACAAAGTGAATGTAGCATAATGAAACTCAATGTACCCATCACCCAGTTTCGAGAATTTTCAATCCACCATTCTTGTTTCATCTCTGTTATCACCCACTCCCCCTTTCAATTGTTATTTTTTATGATTTTCTTTTCTTCGAATCATATAAAATTACATTGTAATGCACAAATCTTAACTGTACAATTCTGACAACTTATATACACATGGAAGCCACCCCCATCATGATATAAAACATTTCCATTCCCACGGAAAGTCCCCTCATGTCCCTTCCCAGTAAGTTACCCACTACCCCACACACACCTACGCAATAATTTTTCCATTTAGATTCCTTTTGCCTGTTCTAGAAAGTCATAAATGGCATCACACAGTTATGTATCCTTGGGTGCCAGTCAACATTACCTCTATGACATTCATCCAAGATGTCACATGTATCAGTAATTTATTTCTTTTTATTGCTAAGTATAGTGTTCTATTACATGAATACACACACAGTTTATCAATTCTCCTGTTGATGGATGGACATTTTGGTTACTTGGTTACAGGAACATACTTCCTCACTTATTTTCTCTGCAGTGGTTTGTGGTGTCCAATATAAAGACTTTGCATGTATTTTGTTGTATTTGTTCCTCAGTATTTTTATGATTTGTGACATTATATATGGAATTTTTTATATTTCATTCTTGTTTGTTCCTAGTATGTAGAAACACAATTGATTTTTGTATATCCACCTTGGTATATTCAGTTATTAGTTCTTGTAATTTTTCAGTTAATTTCTTAAGATTTTTTATGTAAACAATCATGTCACCCATGAATAGGGACAGTTTTGGTTCTTCCTTTCTGGTCGTCCCCCCTCCCCAATATCGTATAAGATTTTATTGTAACAAAAATATTTAGATGAGTTTCATAGCTGTATATTATCACATAGGTACCCATTGAGGAGGATAAATTAGATAAATTGTACTTTTAACAATGCCGTATTATACATCCAATTAATCTAAGAAATTTTGGAGAAAAGAAAAAGATATAAAAGCATACCTTTTTATATAATTCCATGTTTTTTCCAGAGAATTTGTAGACAAAACAGAATCGAGATACAACTGTAGATCTTTACAATTCTTACCTTAATATTAGATCCTGCAACATGTAAAATTCTAGTTTTAGCTTGCATATGACCAGCATTTGTCAAATGATAATCAAGTGTTTGTCATACAGTAGTTTTAAACTTGTGAGATAATATTCAAATGCTTTATACTCCCACGGGGTCCTTCTGTTTGATTTTTAAACATCAGCTCAGACTTTCTGGTAAACTCATTTTCCCCACCTATTTAACCTTTTGGTTATCACTTCTCAATACATAATAGAAATGTAGATAAGCAAGAAAAAGATGACAAACAAATTATCTAGAATGTTTAGAATTCCATCCGACGCTTCAGGTACAAAAACTGGAGGTGATATAAGATAGAAAAAAGCTCCCATTAAACAAAGTAGTATCCTAATGCGGAACATCCAGAAAAGGCCCCCAACTGAAAACATGTCCCTGAATTCATGCCTCAGTAAAGTGGGTCGATCCATAATTCTTCCCATAACAGATCTGGGTGCCCTGAGAATCTCTGGTCGCAATCATTAATATCTTGATGCAATCTTACAACATCCTGAGACTGATCGTCTTCACCAAATGCTGTTAGGAGTAAAGTTACCGTTTGTCTAGAGATTGGACAACTGATTGCCCCACGCCATGAACTATATTTCCAGTACGTGGTAATGCAGGCACCACAAAAAAAGATGTCCACAGCTGCTTCGACAGGGACAAGGCTTGATGTAAACAGATTGGACAGTATAAGTCAATGTAGAACTGCTGTCGAGCCACTGCAGGCCCATCCTGTTCTGCCTGAAGTTGTTCTCGAAGCACCCTTACCTGCACGTGGTTTTCTGGGTGAATATTTCCATGTATGTTTCTGAAAAGTGCATATACCAGGGTGGCAATCAAAGGAAAACGGACCACAACTGCACAGTACTTGATCGCCCACTCCTTCTGTAACTGAACCATCATCCAGTTTCAAACTTTGAACTTCACCTTGCTATTTGGCCATCCCAAGTCTAGAACCACCGGGATGCCCACCTTGTTGTCAGCCCCACACACTGTCCCTGAGAGACTCCGGACAGGAATTCGGCAATTCTGGGGGTTAGCCTGGGGCTTCCTGAAGGGAGGGGGATCCCTGGGGTCAGAGGCAGTGACTCCCCTTGCCCCCAAAAGCCTTGGCCACCCTGAGGCCTTTCCAATATTTATACCTTTTATTTTTCTTGCCTAATTTTACTGGCGAAAGTGGGTATTTTTGCCCAATCTTAGGGGGACAACATTCAGTATTTTACCATTAAGTATGATATTATGTAATGATTATGTCACCTGCAAATAGGGAAAGAATCATTCCTTCCTTTCTAATCTGCACATCTTTCGTTTCCTTGCACTGTTGCATGGATCAGTTCAGCACAATGTTGAATCAGAGCGTTGAGAGCAAATTACCTGCCTTGTTCTCAAACCAAGAGGGGAACGTCCACTCTTTTCACCGTGAAGTATGATGTTCGCTGAAGGTTTCTCATAGATTCCCTTTACTACGTTGGGAGAGTTCCCTTCTATTCCTAGTTTGCTGAGAGCTTTTACCATAAATGGGTGTTGAAGGTTGTCAGATGTTTTCTCTGCATCTATTAAGATAACCATATGTTCTTTGTTGTCACTGGTTTAGTCTGTTAACGTGGTGAATTGTGTACAATAATTGATTTTTAAATGATAAATCAACGCTGCATTCCTGATCTTTTTATATATTACTGAATTTGATTTGGTTATTTTTGTTAAGAACTTTTATGTCTATAGTAATGAATAATATTGGTCTGGGGTTTTCTTTCAATGTCTGTGTCAGATTTTGGAATCACAGTAATGCTGGCCTTACAGAACAAAGTGGAAAATATTTCTTCTTCTTCTGTTTTCTGAACAAGTTTGTGCAAGTTTGGTGTTATTTCTTCCTTGAATGTTTGGTAGAACTCACCAGTGAAAACCATGCAGACCTGGAGTTTTCTTTGAGAAAGAAATTCAATTTATTTGATACATGTACACTATTATTTTATGTATATAGTTTGTATGTGTGTAGAGGTTTTTTTTGTGTGGATATATATTTGGATGTTCTATTTCATCTTTTGTCAGTTTGGGAAGATAAGTTTTTTAAAGGAATTTTTTATTTTATTTATGTTGTCTAGTTTATTGACATAAAGTTGTTTGCAAAATTACCTTATACTTTTGATATCTGTAGGATCTCCATTCAATCATAATATTGGTAATTTGTGCTATTTTATCAATCTAGCTTAGGTTTATCAATTTTTTCCAATGTTTTCAAAGAACCAAAATTTTGCTTTAAATTTTTTCGCAAGTATTTGTTCTGTTTCATTGATTTATATGCCTATCTTTATTATTTTTGTCCTTCCTCTTACTTTGGATTTAATTTGCTCGTCTTTTTCTCACTTCTAGAAAAATTGCCTTAAGAGGGGCATTAGGGGTGGGAGCTGCTTCCTGTAGCTGCTACTAATAGTCTGGGATCCTTCTGTGTCCCTGTTTGCTCTTTTAGCTTTCCAGCATCTATGGGGTCAACTCTCTGTGTTAAATATCTAGTAAGGTTTGGGTTTTCCTCACTGGACTGATTGATATACATATAAACTAGCATTTCTTAAAGTTCATTC
Source organism: Cynocephalus volans (assembly GCF_027409185.1). Taxonomy (NCBI): domain Eukaryota; kingdom Metazoa; phylum Chordata; class Mammalia; order Dermoptera; family Cynocephalidae; genus Cynocephalus; species Cynocephalus volans. The sequence continues at coordinate 28,334,709 of NC_084469.1, read as the reverse complement.
CAAAAAACAATAGTTCTATGAAATGCTCATGGGTTCTGTGGTCCAGTGAGTTTAGAAAATGCTGCCTACCAGAGAGCCCCTTTTGAAGACTCTCGTTGCAAACTACCATGTTAAAGGCTAGGGTAGATTATCATACAGCAAATATTCACTACTTGTCCCCACACCGGCAGGAAAAGAATGGTTCCCTGACCTGTGATGTGGGGTTTGGCCACGTGACTTGCTTTGGCCAATAGAATGTGCATGGAAGTAACAGGTGTCAGTTCCTAACACAGACCTTAGGAGGTCTTGACTGTTTCTCCTTGCTCCTCTGGAAGCTTTGATTTCTATCCTGAGAAGAATGTACCACAAGTCACCTCTCCAGCCTGCTTTAGGGTCACGTGGAACATATCTGAACTCAGCACCTAGCCTGGGGCAGAACTGCCCTATCAGACCTATAGATCTACAAGCAAGAAATAAATGCTGAATTGCTGTATAACACTGTGATTCTGTGTTGTTATTAGGCAGCAAAACCCGATTAGAACAAGGTTTCCAAGAAGCCCTGCAATAAATATATTTAGCATTTTTCAGTTTTTTATTTCCCAAAGTTATTTGATCATATTTATATTTGATCTTATTTATATTCCTCAATAAGTACTTTGGGAAATAGTGATAAAAACAAACCACTTGATAGTGACTGTACTGAAATAAATTTATCAGAATTTAATTTTAAAAAGAGGCATTCCTTGCAATAGGATTTGTTACCTAATCAATACGGTCATTCACTTATTAAATTTCTGGAAAGTATACCAAAAAAGGTCTCTAAGATTATCATATTATTAATTATACCAACTACATTCTCTCTTGGGGACACGAGCTTAATCTGATGTAGTCAAAAAGGTTGGGGAAATTGAAACTTTATGAGTTTCAACACACTTTTGACTCTCTCTACACACACACACACACACACACACACACACACACACACAACTATAGCTTTAATACTGTGTGCTTTAAATATTTTTCCCTCAAAACCTTGGAACCACTGCTTAGCCAATTCATTTTATGGCAAATCTACACCATATAACCTACTTGGCAAAATTAGCCCTCATGGTTATCCCAATCAGCCAAATCAGACTTAATTTAATAAAAGAGACTAGATTTTTAAAAACTTAGAGAAATGATACTATGCATCCCTGGGGCATATTTACTTCTGAGTTGTAACCAAAAGACAAATACGTAAGGCACAGAGCCTTGCCATGAATCGATGCTTGAGTGATATAAGTGGCCTCTGTGTTCAATGTTTCTTATTGAGCCTCTCTTTGCTTTGCCCAAAGGGACTGATAGGGTGCAGGAAATGCTACTCCAAAGTACGGCACTTTGGCATACTGAGTATTTCAAGCCCAAGGAAACTGAGAAAACAGCAGAAGGAAGATCTCTCTGACCTTCTTGCGCCCCCTTCTCCCCTGATGTGACAGGTACCCTACCCTACACCTGGAGGGAAGGTGCTGTGGATTGAATGTCTCCCCCAAACTCATTGAAACTTAATCCCCACTGTGACAGGGTTGAGGGTGGGAAATCCCCTTAAGGTAATCAAAAGGCAGGGCTTTTGTAGGTGATTAGATTGTGAGGACTGTGCCCTGGTGAATGGGTTGAACCATTCATGGAATAATGGCCGTATTCTGATGGCTTTAAAAGGGGAGCAAGTGAGGAGGTTAGCGCTCTCTTCCTCACCATTTTGCCATGTGACACCCTGTGTCGCTGCAGTCACCACCAAGAATAAGAAAGGCCTCACCAGATGCGTTCCCTGGACCTTGGACTTTCCAGCCTCTGAAACTGTAAGAAATAATTTTATTTCTTTATAAATTACCCAGTCTCAGGTATTCTTTTATAACCAACAAAAACGGACTAACACAGAAGGAATGTCACACACGGATGCCAACAGGAAACCGAACAGAAACGTGCGTGTTCTGACCAACAGCAATTGGTGTGGTTTCAAGCATCCACTGGGGGTCTTAGAATGTATTTCCTGCACATGGGGGGACTACTGTACTCCACCCTTAACAGAATTATGTGTAGAATACCCATAGACGTGAAGCCACCAGTGGGTTCCTGATGCCCAGGCACCAACGGTTCTACCTGCCTCTTTGCCTAATGCCTGCAGGTTTTTCCAGCCCAAAGCCATGTATCACAATAAAATTAGGATGGGTCGGACTAAGACATGAAGTTCTCATGCAAAGTGGGGGAAAGGCAATTTGAAAGGAGAGGAGGGAAACGAGAAGCAGCTTGACATCCCCACTGGCAGGTGCATTTTCGGGCAGATCAATGTTAGGGAGAGTACACATCGAACTGGACACCGATTCCCTTAAAACTGTCTGTGCCCAGGAGCCCTTTGGCAAATCTTCTCATACCTGCAGAGTTGTACTGTTACATATAATAATGTCTTAAAGTTTCTCAAGATGAGGAACTGTTTTTCTCATTTTGCTTAACCAAACATTATAATTTTACTTAAAAAAAGAAAAGCATCTCTAAGTTTTATTTTTTAGATAATTTATTGTTAAATGAAGAAGTCACAAAGCAGAATGGAGTGGGACAGATGGCAAAGATAAATTTAAAACATAGTTTTTGTCAAATACTATTCTGGATTTCTTAAGGTTAGAAACAGGAAATGTGTCAAGTGAAAAGGTTCAAATTAAGTCTTTTTACAGGTCTGTGATTTGAAAGGAAAACCACTTTTCTCTGACAATACACATCATCCTTGTTACATAAAAGTCATATTTTAAGAGAATAAGAGAAAAGGTTTTTCTTTTTGTTTTTTTGGTGGCTGGCCAGTACGGCGATCTGAACCCATGACCTGTTCTAAGAACACCATGTGGTGTTATGAGCCTGTGTTCCAAACAACTGAGCTAACTGGCCAGCCTTGAAAAAAAGCTTTTCAATTAACAACTAAACTGTATCTCCCAGATGCACTTAGGAGTGTTTGTTTTTAATCAATGAGTTTTAAAAATTATTGCTTCCACCTTGCAAGCTAACCTGAACCCCTCATTGACTGATGTCATTTGGTCCACACTGAAGTGTTGCACGTTGTTGCACGTGTCTTCACAGCCTTCCTTTCTGCAACTCTCAGCAACGCAGGTTTGGAGAAAAAGACAGGATTAGAAAGAACTACAGTTGGTTCCCTAGTGAATAACTTAACAAAAGAAAACCTGCTTTCCATTTGCATAACACATTCACAATCGCGCACTTCTACTTACTCTACTGGTCTATTTCAGATTCTCTCCACGTCTAGAATGATTTGCCCAAACTTAACACAATACTCCTAAGACAAGAGTCTCATAAGGACGTCTCAGAACGCTGCTCTCTCCTGCCATGCTGTTCACAATGTTGTTCTGAGCTCACCCAAGTGTCTCCACTGGGGCAGAGCAAAGCCTTGGGAAATTCTCCTAATGCAATTAAAAAATTACATTTACCACTTAAATGACAACACTACAAAATTGGGTAGAAAAATCCATTTTCATCAATAAATGCCATGTAATTTGCTCTTCCAAATGCAGGAAGCATTTGCTCTCTACATATGACCTAGGAGACTCGGGTCCCAGAATGCCCTCTTTGCCGAGACCCTGCTGAGCTTCACCCTGGCAAACTCAGGACTAGGAAGCCGACTGCGGGCTCTGTCCAAGGGGATGTGTCGCATCAGTTAAGAGCACAACAAACTAAGTATTGTTGTCTGAAGAAAACACCAGACAACTTGGCTCCCTAGGTTCCAACGACTTTCAATGAAGGCAATTATCATTGCACCTGCTTTCGTTGTGACAAAAGTCCCTGCTGTGGCTCTAGGGAACCCATAGAGCTATCAATTCAGCTTTCAGGACAGATAGAAGACATCCACAGACACCCGGAGGCACAGCAGGAGGCTGAGCTTACAATGCTCTGAGACCCTTGAGCACTTGACAATTTGGATGTATTCAAAGAAATATCTACGGTTTGTTCTTTCTGATACTGGAAGGAAAAAAAAAGCCACCTGCCTCTTTCTTTACTCAAACACGGCAGGGATGGGCAGGAGGTTCTAAGAAGCAAGGGCTGGGGCAGGGTAGGTGGTGGTGGAAGGCAGGTGAGCAGGCGCTGAGGCCCAGTGGCCACCTGGCCCACAGCAGTCTCTGGGCCCCGCTGCCGTCCCTCTGTCGCAGCCAGTTCTGCTGAATGCACAGTTTCTTTGGGAACATCTGTTTATGGCCAACTCCACGACTGTCACTTCCACTTTTATACAGTGGCAATAGAAAAAATGCATGCCATCACTGTGGGGGCCAGGTCTTGGAGCCTGAATTGTGACATCACTCCTTATTTTGAATTCACCTTAGCTTAACCTAGAAGGAGGGCAGATTTCCTTGCTTTTTGAATCAGACCTAAGGCGCCAGCAGAATTTCTCTGCAATTTGTTGACACCATTGAAATCCTGAGAATGAGTCAATCCAGGCACCCATGATGATGAACCAGATCACCAGAAACATCTAAATCCACCTCCTTCTGGTGGCAGCAGGACTTAGGAGTGGCCTTCGGTTCCTGTCCTGACTGGAAACCCGCCTCGTGAAGTCTCAAAAAGTGTTATTCCAAAGCATTCTTTCAAGATGCCATTTCTCTCAAAAAGGCCCTCCGCTACATTTTGTCTTATGAAAAAATGGGAAAGTATTTTGAAACTCCAAAATGCCTATCAGGAGAATTACACGAGCCTGTGGAGATGTCCACCTGATGCCGAGGGCACAAGGTGCTTTGCCAGAGCCTGCACGTGGAACAACCCAGTGGAAGGGGCTGGAAACAAAGCCACTGCTTCCGGACTCGGCCCTCCATTGACCTCAGCTGAGAGCACGGTGAACCTTTTTTTTTTTTTTTTTTAAGGCATCCATCTTATATTGTGATTTGGGGTTTTTTGATATTGTGGAAAAGATTTAGAAAATTCCAAGAGTTTTGGCTAACAGGGAACACAAATGGAAGTGGAAATAACAAATGGAATGGAACTCAGCTCTCCACAGATTGAACCCATATGGGCGTCACAAGTTACTGAATTAGCACCACTTTCGTAGCAGTGAAGACACCCATGGCCAAAATTTCTTAAAACTCACTCTTTCTGTCCCAGGGACTTTTCCAGGCTCTTCAGAAAAACTGACTAGCAGAAGACAGGCTCTCCTATCTTCCCTATTTCAAATTGTTCCATCTTCCTTTTGCTCTAGGGGTCTTTTTATTTCTCATTGAATCGAGAGTTTGGGGGAACTATGAAGCAGCAAACCAGGAAATATGCTCCTTTTAAAAACCATTTGGAAATTAACAACCAAAAAAACAAATATCTCAATAATTATAAGATGCAGTGATTTTTTTTTCCTTCCCCAGGCTGGGCTGAGAGGTATCTCTAGGTTGGACTCCTCTGGGGCTGGAATGACATGCAGGGCCAGCGTTGCCTGAAGTGACCAGGGTCGCCCAGGGCAGTGGAAGAGCTGGTCCAGCCCCAACCCAGCCTGCTCGAGTCAGCATTCATCAGAGAGGTAACCGCTGCCCAGGAACTCTGTGGCTTCCAGCTCCACGCTGGACAGAAACCTCCTCAACGTCTTGCGGCAGTTGTAATCCAGGGTGGTGGTGTAGATGGTCTTGGGGTACTTGGGGTAGATGATGGTGGTGCTGAGGAAGCGTGTGGGCTTGTGGCGGGGCTCAAAGCGCACCTCAGCCTTATAGTTGCGCCATGTGCAATTGGGGATGCAGGTGACTGTCTGGCTGCAGGAGGCCACTGCCAGGCCCAGGGGCAGCTGCACGTCATCGATGAAGTGCCGCTCTGAGTCATACTTGACCGAGGAAGTGTACCTGGGCAGGAGACACAAAGCAGCATGAGGCCACTCCTCTGAAGAGGGGCACAGGGTGACCTTGAATCTCTCATGGGGTGCAAATGTTAAGATGTAGCTACTCCAGTGAGAAGCAGCACGGAGTTTATGAAGTACTTCCTATGTGCCAGCTACTATTCTAAGCACTTTACCTACAGGTTCTAATTTTTTTTTTTTTTTGGCAGCTAGCCAGTACAGAGATCCAAACCCTTGACCTTGGTGTTGTCAGCACCATGGTCTAGCCAAGGGAGCTAACTGGCCAATTCTGGGAAGGGATACCGAGGTGCAGAGATGAAGGTCATGGTGCCAGTGAGTCGAGGAGCTGGGATTTAAATGCAGGTGTGCAGGATTCCCAGGAGTCCCCTGCCCTCGCTGCTTCCCGTTGCAGCCAGCAGCCCCTGGATTCTGCTCCCACTTACTTAAGCTATGAGACCTTGGTCAAGTTACTTTCCCAAGCCTCAGGTTCCTCTCTCTGTAAAAGGTGCCCAGTAATAAACAGGCAGATGTTAACACATAGCAAGTGCTGTCAGTGTAATACTATATGATGAGGGGGATTCTACAGCTCCACTAGGGGAGAGCAGCTTCTCCGTCCCCTCAAGTGATCAGTTAGCTCTTTAACAAGAGGATGAGGGAAGCCAGAAACCCGAATGCTGGTTCTGAAAGTTTGGCTGTACCAAATCCTAGTACTTGGTCCACCCTGGCCATTGTTTTGGAGACCCCCGAACCCAGGGACTCGGGGATCTGACCTTCACAATGAAAGCCAATTACAATCTTGATTTTCTTAAAATAAATTAACATCCATGTTCCTCAACTGCTTTATTTTTTTAAGTCCTTTTTTGGTGATTTGGGATTTAATTTTTTTTATGGAAGCAAAGCATGAATGCATTTTACTGCATTATTATTGCAGCTTCATAGATACTAAAACACGGATGAGTATCACATATGAAGGTACTAGAAAGATTAATACTATCCTTTAATCCTATTTTTCCACAAACTTTTTGAAGTACCCTAATTTAGACACATCGAACAGCACTGCCCCCAACCAGCCCCTACCACTGGAAGAATCAGCATTCTCTTCTACGAGCTGGATGCAAATGTCTATTTTCCCTGAGCAAGTAGTTAAGAAGCTGGTGGAAGCTGATGTCACGAAGTCATGTCCCCATTTTGTTCAAAATACAAGCTTTACAGGAATAAAAGCCTAAGCTGCTCACCTCCAAGCTGATGAACCTCTCTTTGTTCCACATCAAAGGGCCCTTTGTGTTAATGCGACTGAAACTCCAGCTATAAAACCACCAGTTACCAAAAGAAAAACTCCTTTCTCTAAAAAGACCCATCTTTAACTGAGCCTCCTGGTGAATCTTTGCCCTCACATAATCCTGGAAGAGATAATTCCCAAAGGAAGACTGGTATTGCCCAGTGAATTTATAACATGAGACGAGGTTACAGCACCTTCAAGAGGAGGATAGAGTTGGGGAAGGAGGGGGAGCAGCTTCTCAGAAGAGGAATTAATATTTAACAAAATTTTAAACATCTGATGGCCATGATATATGAAGTGCAAAAAACGAGCTGCAGAATTTTGTCACATGATCACATTTTTATTTTAGAAAGCATGTTCATATATTTAGTTGCTTAGAATGCAGAAAAGAATTCCAAAAGAATATCCACCAAACTATTAATAAGTTGGTCATATTTTTGCAATTAACTACATTTTAAAATAACAAGCATTAATGTCTGGAATAAAAAATGCAACATTTTAAAATCAAATCAAATCTGTGCCTGCTATATTTACCTTACTTCCTTCGGTGGTAAGGGGTCAAACTCCACTCCTTCGCCAAAGGACAGGGGGCATAACCTTGGGGAGCAGCCAGAGGGCGGGGCACTGGGGAGAGATGACGGATTCTTCAAGGACAGAGAAGAACACAGTTAGAGCCATCATAGGCCAGTTTCATGCATCCCTCACAGAAGGTTGTGGCTCTGAGCCTCCAGCTGGTGGGCCCAACTGTGATTGTGTGCCCTGTCCTGGGCATGCCAGGGAGGGGCACTGGACAGGGGGCCCAGAGGTCTGGGTTCAGAGCCCAGGTCTATGATGAATGTGCTGCGTGCCCTGAGAAGTCACATAACATGCCCTGTGACCTTATCTGCACACCGAGGGGAGGGGGGGTGTTGCCCCTCCCATCGCTGAGGTTTGTGAAAAGCTGAAAAGAGGAAACAAAGTCGAGCTCGGCATCGCAACGGTGACCGGACCCAGGGCTGTTGCATCAACATGGTGAGAAAACCTCAATGAACTGGAGCCTAACGAACCAGAACCCTCAGTTGTGTGGCACCCCCTCTGTCACTGTCTCAGCAACACTCTAGAAAAGGCCAAAACAAAAAAATGCTACAGGCACAGATTTTTTAAAAGTAAAAGTTCAGTCCAACTTCCCCCACCTCCTCTGCCTCTGGGGCCGTCAGATCAACACCCAGGCAAGCCAGAGGAATCTGCAAACTCGGGCTTGCATTGGTAAGATGACCATCAAATGTTCTCCACATTGCCCTCCACTATCCAGAAAATTCGGCGAACCAGAGCACAGCGTTCCTAGAGCTTAGTTGTCTTCCAGGCCTGGGCAAAGCATCGGGTGGTCTCACTCCTCAAGGAGGCTCCTGCGGAGAGGTACATCCTAGACACGAGGTGCCAGTTTTCACCCAGTTTGCTGGAATCTGGGCCTCTGTGCTCAGTGCAAAGATAAACAGTGCAGAGTCTGAACTCAGCCGCCCTTTGTGCTTCCTGATTCAATGGGCATCTGTCATTTTCTCTGCCTAATTTGAGAGAAGGATCCACGTCTGGGCCAGGGTGTGGGGGTGGCAGCCCCACCCGCATGTCTTCCAGGACACAGAAGGAGGTAAACATTTTAGAAGGTTGGCTCTGAGACACTATCATATCACTAGGACAAGGTGTCAAGTGGGGGTGTAGGGTGGAAAAGCAAAAGCCAAAGGGGACCAGGACAGGCAGAGGCAGAAGGTCCTGAGGGTCCAGCTCCTGACTTGGGTAGAGAGTTTAGTAAGGCCAGGCTGGGGGAGGGACTGGGGGTGACAACCAAGGTCAGTGGATGGAGGGGGTGCATAGGTGTGGGCACTAGCTGCTCCAGAGCTTCTGGAAACAGCCTGCAAATAGTGACAGTGGGCCCTGCTCTGCCCCCAGCTCTCTGGTTGCCAGACACTCCCCAGCTGCAGGGGGCACCTCCCAGGCAGTCTTGGGAGCTGCAGGTTGAGGCAGCCACCATGAGGGGGTGGGCGACTCTCCAACACTCCCGCTGCAGCCTTCTCCCAGGTGTCCACACAAGCACTCTGTTCTCTTGCCTTCTCTGCTCTTCCGTCCCTGCCCACCCAACAGACACTCCCTCAGCACCCACCTTGCTCCAGGCGCAGGCTGGGTTGGGGTGGGGCATGAACAGTGTGCCACTGGGGGACTGGGACGAAGCCATGGACTCTGTCGGGACTCTGGGAAGCATCAAGGAAGGCTTCCCAGAGGGGACATGAGCTGGGCATTGAAGGGCTGGCAGGAATTTGCTGGGAGAGGTAAGGGGCAAGTGCACACCAGGGGGCGGGAGCGGCACCAGAAGCACCAGCGGGTGTCTGGCCTGGGGTCAGGGCAGGTGTTAGATGAGGCTGGAAAGGGCCAGATGGGAGCGCTGTGAAGGCCAAGTTGAAGCAAGCTCGACCTTGGAATGGAAGTGAGAAAACACACCAGTGCCCACCAGGAGAGTGGGTCAGCGGCTGAAGAATGCCACGCACCACCCAAGCTTCCGCGTGGGTCCTTAAGAACAGCGGCTGCGGCTGCCTTCTCCCCAGGGGAGCTTTGCTGTAGGCAGGATGTGGCCTCCCCTGAGCTCTGGGTAACGCAACCAACCCCAGCACCTGAGCGATTCCCGAGGCGAAAGAGACGTGGTGTTTTTGCTTTACGTAAAAGTTGTAAAATAAAAAAGAAGGGTTAATATTTTAAAGGTTTCATCCATCCGAAGGCCTGCCACCTACTACCTGCTGGACACTGGGTCAGTGTTGAGGACGAGGGGGGCCAACCGGAGGACGGAGGCTCAAGGAATGACCCTTCTCGAAAGGTGCTGGAAGGCTGGCCCCGTTTGCTCTCCGAGTCGGGGGGCCCAGAGCACACCCCGTCCCCGGGAGCAGCCAGGAGGAGGCAGGCCCTGGGGAGCGGCCGCCGGCGCGGGCAAAGCCGCGGGCTGTCGGGTCCACAGTCCGGGGTTCCCTCTCGGTGTCCCGGGAGCCCCACCCGCTCTGCCCGGGCAGGAATGCGGCCGAGCCGCAGCCTGGCAGCCCCGGGGGCCGCCACCCCGCAGGGAGGAGACGGCGGCTCGCCTGTCCCGGGGCTCCCGCGCCTCCCAGGCGATGACAATTTTCCAGCCACCGGCTCCAGCTGGCCAGGCTCTCGCTGCCTCCCGCCCCGGGATCCCGGCGATGGCCACGCCGTCCCGACGGGCGGGTGGCGGCCGCCGACAGCGCGCCCTGAGCGGGGCGGCAGACCGGACGGCGGTCCCCGGGGGCCCGGCCGCGGGTGGGCTGGGGAGGGAAGGAAGGGGTCGGCGCGGGGCCACTCACCGGGGCCGCGGGGGTCGCCGCCGCGTCGGGCTCCAGCACCCCGGGTGCGGGCGCGCGTTCCCCGCCGCCGCCGCCGCCGCCCCCGGCCGCCGCGAGCCCCCAGTGGCTGGGGCTGGGGCTGGGGGGCAGCCCCGAGTCCGGGCTGTCCAGGACGCCGTCGCCCTTCTTCTTCGTGTCCACGAGCTCGGGCACATCCTGCAGGCTCAGCCGGCCCACCATGGTCGTGCGCGTGGCGGGGCCGAGGGCACCCGGCGCGGGGGTCGCAGACGCGGGCCGGGGCCGCTGCCCGCCCGGCCGCCCTCCCGCCCTCCCTGCCCCGCCGCCCGCGCGCCGTCCGGGTCTCGTCGGCGGCCGCGCTCCCCGGCCCCGCCCTCCGCTCCGCCCGCCGGGCCCGGCCCAGCCCGCCCCGGCCGAGCCGCGGGGCCCGGCGCCAGGGGCCGCTGCGCTCCAGCCGTGCGCCGCCCGCGCCGCGCTCCTCCTGGCCGCCGAGCCCGCCCCGGGCGGCCGATCGCCGCGCGCTAGGGGCTGGGGGAGGCCTCGCGGGGGCGGGAACGGCGCCCGCTACCCAGTCCGCCCCCGACTCGCTACCGGTGGACCCGGGGACCCCGCTCGCGCCCATGCCCTGGAGGCGCATGGACCCCTCGCCCGTCCCGGCGGGTCCCGGGAGGCGCTAACATCTCCAGACCCGGCGGGCGGTCGGGGGAGCCAGAGCAGAGCCCCAGCCTGCGGAGGCCTGGGGAGCCGGCCGAACCCAGCAGCAAACAACTGGAAAGTATTAATAGTTAATGTGCTTCGTATGGCTCCAGCCGCCTGTTGGCTCAGCAGCTCGGGCTCTGGCTCTCACGTCTGCCCCGGAGGAAAGAAGGCCTACTTCGTTTCTCCCCAGGGGACTCCCCTAGGCTCCGGTCCGTCCCTGGACTGGGCGCTGAGCTGGACAGGCCGTGGCCACACCAGGCAGGCAAAACCCCCAGCGAGATGGACTAGCTCAGCCGGCTGCCCAGGGCTGTCTCAGTGAGGGCCACAGCTTCTCACTCACCACAGCATCAGCTCTGTGCCCCCTGAGGGGATCCCTTCTAAAAAACAGACTGGGGACTTCTCCTCTCCCCTCTGGCTTGACAAAGAAGCGCTACCCTGAGTGGGAACTAGTTTCAGTAGCTGCCGGCTGTAGGGCTGGGCTGTTCCCAAATCCAAATCCAGTACCTCTTCTCATAGAGATCTCCAGGATCAGCAGCAAGTATATGAAGTCTCCCCCCATCCCCCAGAAAGTTCTGATGGGTGTCTCAGCTAAGGGCCTAGAGCTGGAGCCTCATACAGACCTACACGGCAGGTGCCAGCTCTGAAGAGAAGCCCTGCCCTGGGCCAGGGCACTTCGCTGGCTGGATGAGAGGTGGGTTCTGTGCATGCCCCACAATGGCTGTCCATTCCACATCCTGGTAAGGACAAAGGATACTTGTCTTGCTCGGAGCAGACCTGTTAAACTTAGAAATTCTAGAGCAGGTAAATCTTAGAGAGCTGCTGGCAAAGTTCAGTCCTATGTCCCTCACCCATCACTTGCAGGTAAGGAAACCGAGGGACCTGACTTCCCAGTCACACAACTGGTACAGGCAGCTTGCTGTGAACAGGAAGCCAGGATCATCCCCTCCACAGAGAGTAAAAGCCAGTGTGTGCCTGTGTGCTGGGAGGTCGTCCATTCATCAGGCCTTTGGGAGAAGGTTACAAAACCTACAGTGCGTAGTCCTGGACGGATGGTTAGTTCAAGAACATACTGTGCCGCTCCACCTCCCTACCCCTGTCGATCCCACCAACTGCACATCCCAGGCTGCCCCCAACCCCCGGCATCAGAGGAGGAATCTAAATGCTTTCTGGGGTTGTGGAAAGGGGGTCTGTTGGCAGTGGGAGGACTTGGCTCCCTGGAGGAAATTTGCCCACCAAGCATTCCCAGGTAGGCCTGAGAACTCCTCCCCAAGCCTGGTCAGAGCGGGAAGGATGTCCAGGAAGACGGCAGTTGCTGCAGGGAGGTGAAGGCCTTCAGGTCCTCAGCCTGGAAGAGACAGAGGATGAGACTGAGGAAGTTCAGTGGGTTAGGCAGCGCGGCCGCTCTCCCTGTAAGTGTGGAGCGTTGTGGAGCGCTTGGGAGGTATCTCCACCTGGACCTTTTAAAACCCGGAGCTGGGAGGAGTCCGGCATTGCCACCTTCTGCAGGGAGTTCTGAAGGGCTTTGATTACCCACTTCCCGACAGAAGATCCATGGAGAAAGCAAAACTGCCGATGTAAGTAGGGGGTGTGAAGCTGCCAGCTTTGGAGGGTCCATGAAGCTCAAGGGGATGCCTTTGAGGCAGCCTTCCTCACTGGCACAGAGTCATCAGGCAGTCTGCCCAGGATTTCACAGGGGCTTCAGGAAGCATCCAAACGCTGACCTCCATCCTATGAGCGTTCTGTCTGATCCCCAAGACAACCTCTCCCCCACTTCACAGAGGTTCCTCGGCAAACCCTTTAACAGAGTTCTGGCAGGGCTTTCTGAACCCAGAGGACATCCTCCGGCCTCAGAACCACTGCCAAGGAGCTCCTGAAGTGTAAGCTGATCGTTACCGTTGTCTCCTTCCTTACAGACGTACTGAGCACTGCTACATGCAAGGAATGGGAGGGGCTTCAAGAGGAATCCAGCCCTGGGACTGACACTGATGGAAGAGCAGAGGTGGAGCCCATGGTCCCACACAAACATTCGGGTGCTCCCACCAATAAGCTGCGCTGAAGACTGACTCCTTCCCTCCTGGTTCCCAATTCTACCGAGCCAATCAAAAGACAATGAGGAGGGACCCTAGGACTGTCCCTTCTTGTCCAGACTGTCTTCAAGGAGCTCAAAGACAAGCCCAAGCAGACTGGAAGCCACATGGGTATCAAGGAGAACCTGGAGAGTGCCTTCGGCCTGGCCAAGGCATCCTGCCTGCTCCGGCAGCTCCTGCAGCTCACGGCTTCCTGGTGGGGATGAGCAAGCTGCCCAGGAGTCCTGCATGGGAGGGAAGGGGATTTCCTTTGTGACTTCCTAAGAACCTGCTACTCAGGCCTGGAAGAGAGCGTGCTTCCTCCGCCCTGAGCAGTGAGCTCGTGTTCATCTACTGCAGACCTTCAGTAGAGCCTCGCTTTCTGGGCTCATCATCATCCTCCATCTTATTCCAGATGTTTCCGAAGAACCTTGCCTAAAAAACCTAATCAATGCTGGGGAAAGATAATCGATTCTACATTACCCCTCCTGGTCCAGGTTTGAAGACAGGCCTTCTTCTGAGGAGCAGCTGGGGTGCTCCTAGAAATCAGGGGTGAATTATGCAAAACAAGCATGGCCAAGGAGACCACGGAGCCTGCATAAAGACTGGCCTCTTCTCAAAGCTGGCCTTTCAGAGTGGGGCCATCATCCCCCTGCCTGGATCACAGAGACACGGTGTCCTCATAGGACTTGGCTTCTGGCCTGAGGCCTCTCCCAGCAGGATCTGAGGAACAAAAGCTGCCTAACAATGAATGCCAATCCTGCATTTTTGTTTTTTCTGCACTAAATTAAGCTGATGCCCGAATGGGAGTTAAGTCAGACAAGAACAGGGCAGGACCCCCACACGGCTGCTTATTGTTTTGGAACAGCTTGTCTTCAGTAAACCCAGCCAGGCAGTGGATTAAAAACACTCCCGGCCCCAGCGTGCTGGCTGGTGCCCCGTGTCCCAGGCACCTTGCAGTTCCCAACCCTCTGGGTCCCTCTATGGTCTGTGATATGGTGATCTGCCTTACTGTTGAAGGAGGCCCCTTCTTTCCTTCACATGCACCCATTTGAACCAAAATGCTGTAAAAAAAAAAAAAAAAAAGATCTTTATTGTGCTCCTTACATATTTTAATATTAAAGTTATAGTATTCAAAGAACACTAAAAAGGATCTGCCATATCCAATAAAGAAGAGAACTGAATTAGGAAGACATACTCTGACACCACACAACCCACATGAGTGTGTGCACATGTGTTGGTGAGGTTGATTACTAACCCTGAGCCTCTGGGACTCACGAAGATGGCCTGAACCAGAGCCAAACAGATACCAAAGTTCTTGCTTGGCAATTTCAGAGCTAAGCAGGGCTGATGGACTAGGCCAGCTCCTTTTCTGACCTCTCAACTGGGAGACCACCAGTTAGGCTGGCGACATGGGGTCTGGCCAAACCCAGCTGGCGACTCTCCCCACATGTCAAGTACAGCTGGCATGGAGTCAGGCTGGTGACCCCTGTGAGGGGAGCCCCACAATGCTCGTCAAACCTGGCTCCATCCTGGAGGCCTCCTATTTGTAAGTGAAGAGCTGATTCTCCCAAATGCTCCCTAGTTACACAGAAAAGGGCCTTCCTTGGCCTCTGCAAAATAAAACCCAGATGGAATTTTGCAAAGAGCTGGGGCACATGGCCTCTTTGGAACAGCATCAATACACTTGTACTCCTGGCTCCGTTCTGCATATTCACACTGGACAAGGACTTGCAGGCCAGAAAAATAGCCCTTGGTTGAGTAATTGAAGTTAAGACCCTTGGCTCTTTGGTTGAAAGGCGTGATAGAAGGGTGTGCTGTCATTATTCCTACAGAACAATCGGCGGCCACACTCCAAAGGCATCATCAAGGGTCTCCATGGTGCTTCAGGACCACCTGAGGATTCAGGTCTGTGGGGGCTGCCTGGGAAGGGATGGAGAGAAGGAGACCTTGGGGGCAGCCAATTCATTCCATGTGATGCCAGTTGACCTGCTGCGTCCTTCCCAGGAGCTGCAGTCCCTTAGTGCATGCTTCTCCTACCCCCGGCTCAAAGCAGAGTACACACAGGTTGGAGGAGGCTGTGGTTTGAGCTGTGTACTGCCGGGAACTCCTGATGATTGCTAAAGACATTTACACATACTTGAAGAAATGTTTTTTCGGTTTGGGTCTTTACTGAAAATTAGCTGGGAGTGGGGAAGAACTTGGGGTGAGAAGAAAGCTACCAAAGAAAACCTCCATGTGTCTCATCCTTGCCCAGGTTGTCAACTGAAATGTTATTGCCTCTTGCTTCACTCTTTTGCAGGACCCCCAACCACTGACAACTATTTCTGGAAATCCCTGAAGGTGCCTCTCATATGCTCATGAGTAAATCTGGTCACATATATGGGATGCCTGCTATTAATTTTCTTTTCTTTTTCCAGCCCCCACTGTCCTGGTCTTTGGTTCTGCTAAGTTGTGTGACAATGCCCTACCATAGTCCTCTGATAGACTGCCCTTCCTGAGGCCACCATCGACTCCACCAGCCACCGAAGAGAGGCTGCGTTGTGCGCTGCCCAAAGCCTGGGCTGCTGCCGCCAATGCTGGTGGTAGTGCAGGGCCCCATAGCTCGGAGGTGCCAAGGCTGTGAGGCATTCTGCAGCAAAGTGCCTGTTGCCCCTTCTGGGTACATTTGTAGGGTGGCATGGATTCAAACTTGAACTCTGTAGGGCTAGACCAAGAGACAAATTTTTTTTTTTTTTTTTTTTTTTTTTTTTTGCCACTGGCCTGTACAGGGATCGAACCCTGGACTTTGGTGTTGTCAGCACCACACTAACCAACTGAGCTAATCAGCCAGCCCTCGAGACAAACATCTGTAAAAAATAATACCCCTTTGAATTCCAAATCTATCTCTTCTTCTCCTGAGCCAGGTCGCTCCTTCTGGCCCCTTAAGATTTCTTTAAGAGGTTCCTAGTTTCTGCACACAAGGAGGCTGTCTGAACCTGCGAGTGAGAGGGATAGTCAATTTCAGCTTCAGCTGGGACCTCTGCTCCACTAGACACTCATTAAACATCACCAAAATCCCATCTCAGCACATTGCTTTTCAAAGACTAAAAGGCAGACTCTGCTACTTCCAGGGATGTCAGTTGATTTCCTTAGCTCAGAGGATGTCTACCTGGCAGGCTTTCGGGGTCAGATCTGTCAGGTAAAGCATCTAAGAAAGGGCTTTCTGCTGTTAGCTGGCTATGTTGGAGGCAGGAGTTTCTAGAATAACAGACATCATCATCTTCCAAACTCAACAGGCCTTCTAAACAGAATGATGTGTGGAGAAACATCCAGGACACAACACCTGCCTGTTCTTTTACACACCTGTATAAATAAGCTGTCTAACACAAGCTGGGTCTGGGCCTCCATCGCACACTGACATTAAGGGATCTGGGCTCTGTGTTCCTCATTGAAATATCGTTAATCAGCAGATATCCTGGCCCTGTTTAATCAGAAACTATTGCACTTCTATTCCCAAAGCTGACAACTCTTAACAAACTCTACTTCAGGTTAGAGTCTTCGTATTCATGTCTGCTCTCCCACTAGGCTCATTCATTCAACCTGTACTGATCAAGTCCCTGCTGTGTGCCACACAGAGTATGGGAGTACAAAGAAGGCTCCCCTTATCCGGGTGGAGTGTGTGGGGGGAGATTCTTGGAGGCAGTGGAGCCTGAGCTGCTCTGAAAGCACCGAATAAGAAACAGGCAGGCCAAGAAGGGAGGGGGAGCTTGGTCCAGATGGAAGGAACAGCACAGCAAGGGTCGGCAGCTCCGTTGGCCTCTTGGCTTATCACTGAGTAGTCAACCACGGGCACCCTCCATAGCAAACACCACTTGCTTCATGGTCAACCTTGGGAGCTCGATGGTTGCACACAGGAATGCCTCAGACTGCCTAAACTATGGGAATGAAGGGTGTTTTGGAATCCAATCATGTTTCCTTGAGTTTGCTTAACATTCTTGGACCAGATCTTAAAAGAAACCTCATGGAGAGGTTTGGTGGTCATCTTTCTCCTCTGGCTTAGCTTCCTTGGGTGAAGAGCATTACAGTCCTGGCCAGGGCCCCAAGTTCAGTCCCTTCTGGAACCATTCAGTTCCATTCCTGGACATGCATCCTGCAGCGGTTTTGCACTGGTGACAAGGTGAAGCAAGAGTAGGAGTGGCTGGCTCAGTCCCACCATGCTTCTGGCTGGAAATGACACATCAAGTCATTGTGATGAGCTATTAGGTCTCCTTTTGCACCTGTAATGGGAATTGTTTTGTAACTAAACAAGGGTACTTTAACAAGTTCGTGGAAAAACAGAATTGAAAGATAATACGAATCTTTCCATGAACTTTTTGAAGTACCCTTGTATACTCTGGCATAGAAAAGTTTAATTCTCTACTTATGAACTGAATTCAATTTAGCTCAGAGGCCTCCAGTTTCTCTCAAGACTGGGAAAGTGCCTTCTAATTCAGTGTAGTTTCTTATCTTCTGGATGGTGTCAGTGGCTTCTGGGTTATCACTGCTCTAGTCCTTCCCTTTGGCCTGGCGGCACGTGGGGAGGCTTGTATTGCATCATAACAGTGAGGACGGGGTGGTTGGTGGTGAGTGCCTGATCCGCGGTCACCTTTCTACCTCTCTGGCCTCTGCTGAGGGGTAACTTGCTGTGCTTGGCTGTTGAGTGCCGCCCTCTGCTATCAATGTCTGTACGTCATATGTTTTGTATCCTAGTTGTTTCAACCAAGGTCTCTTCCAGTGTGCTGGTCCTCTCACTACTTCTGGGAGCCCTGCCCATGATGGGGTGTGAGGGACTCTGTGAGGTGAACCCTCCCATAAGCCTGTCTGGCTGAACAACTCCCTCAGACACACGTTCTCTTCCTGCCTGTGCCTTGCTGAACACAGGACTTCTCTACGGGGCTGCGGTCTCCCATAATCACTGGAAGCCAGGCCATAACTTCTAGATCAGGATTGCCCTCAAACTGATGGGGGTTCCTCTCATACTGGGCCTAGCCCAGAGCAGTGGGGTTCTGGATTCCTTCTCAGGGACCCACTAGCCTTTAAACTGAGTCATAGCTGCTCTGGTTTTTCTTTTCTTTTCCACCTGCTGGTCAAAATCTGTTTTTTTTGGTTTTTTTCCTGGCTAGAAAAAAAATGTTGATGTCAAGATGTACTGTCTCTGTGATGATGGTGTGAGTTGTATGCAAAGTCCTCCAGGTTTTGGTGCTCAAAACTGAAAGGCACACTTTTGGAATAAAAACCAAAACCAAACCAAACCAAAACAGCATTCTAACACTTTTGCACTAGAAGCCATAGCTTTCAAGACTTTCATCTCTGCTATAGAACTACGAAAGTCTATGTAAGAGTTCAAAAGCTAAGAATTCAAGATATTATCTCAATGCCATCTGCACCTGAGGACAGTGCATGTAAGACGTGCTACCTGCTGCTGCAGTAGTGGGGGAAAGAGTGGAGGTAAAAAAGAATAGAAAAAACACCCAATTTAATATCAAAATATCACCTCACTACATATACAAAGGATGATCATTGATTTCATGGGTGAACTAGGAAAGCATGTTCTTGAGCAGCCATTACTGAGGGGAAGCCGTGTGTTTTTTACTCAATAGAACTTGAAAAAAGGAAGCTTTCTTGCAAGACACAGCACGGGTTGGGTCACATTTAGTCTTATGAAATGAAAATCAAAGAACTTCTGCTTACTGGTTTCTACAGATAAAGCTGCAACTACATCCTCTAGCTCAAGAAGCAGGAAAAAACATCTAGGGCAAGTGAGGATGTGGAGAAGTGGGTACCCACACACTATCAATGGGAGCGTGAAGCAAAACAACCTTTGTAGAGGGCATTCTGGCAAGCGCTAGCAACATTTTAAATGTGCATGTCCTTTCATCATTTTAAGTGGGATATAATAATTTTAGGAGAGTATCCTGCAAAAATGTGAGCACAATTAAGCAAAGACGTTTACAGAAAGATTTTCACTGATGTTGTGTTTCTAGCCAAAAATAAAATAACCTGTCTGTATAATGATAGGAGACTGGCTGTCTCAATCTCTTCTTAAAATATTACAGACTAGGTAATTTGTAAATAATACTTACTTCTCACACTTCTGGAGCTGGGAAGTCCAAGACTGAGGCACTGGCAGACTCAGTGCCTGGGGAGGTCTGCTCTCTCTTCCAAGATGGCACCCGTTGCTGCATCGTTACATGGTGGAAGGCAGAAGGGCAAAAGGGGCTAAACAGCTCCCTCGCACCTCTTTGATAAGGTCATTAATCCCATTCACGAGGGCTCTGCCCTCCCAACTTAATCACATCCTAAAGCCTCACCTCTTAATATGATCACATTGGAGATTAAGTTTCAACATATGAATTTTGGAGGGATACCTACATTCAAACCAAACCACTGGTGAAATTAACGATGGCATATCTGAACTATAAAACACCATGCAGCCATTAAAAAGAATGAGTAGATCAGATCTGTATATGCTGAGGAAAAAGTCCAGGATATATTATTAAGATGCAGAAAAATACTGATTATTTATTTATTTTGCAAAGTACTCCCCATCCTCTCCTTGTTGTACAGGTACAGAGAGAGTCTGGAAGCAGGACCTTTGATATGTTTCTCTATTGTTCTAATTTGTTCATATGAATACTAATATTGCAGTTTAAAAATGAGTATGACTATTCCAATATTTTATAAGGTAAAGAAAATAGAAGCGGCAGCTCAGGAAACACTCAGAGCTGTTGGTGTTGTCAGCTATGTGTGAGAGGAGGCCCATGGAGTGAGGCCTGCATGGGCTCCTTCTGAGAAGCCCTCAGGGCAAAGGGAGCTCAGCAGCCCAGCCAGGAGACTTTGGAGAAAAACTTCCATCCTCTGAAACCGTCTCCTGTACCTTACTGGAACTGTGACACTTGATTTGTTGGGGCAAGTTAGATTTTCTTTTGATTTCCATGACTGTTGTGTGTGTGATCATTAATAATTAAGAAACATTTTCATGATAATCATATTGGCTGACAGAATTGCTGAGGGTAACTGACCATAATCATTAATAATTAAGAAACATTTTTATGATGAACTAATCATATCGGCTGACAGAGTTGTCGAGGGTAACTGACCATAAGGTTTTGAGACTGAAGAACTAGGGAGGGAAGGTGGCACCCTGTGGAAATGGGGAATGCAGAAAGGGAGCTGAGTTTACCTTGAGATAGTACATATGAGCTAACGAGGGGACATTCACGTGGACTGAAGCCAGCTGGGGCAGAGGACAAGAACTACAAACCTGAGAGAGCTCAGAAGGCACAGCTGGTGTTGCACCTGTGATGGTGGGGAGGTTCTTGGAAGGAGTCTAGAGTGAAAACAGCAGGTCTAAGACCTTGGGGCCTGGCCAAGGTCAATGTTCAAGGCTCAGGAGGAAAGAGCAGTGGTGAAAGAGAGCAGGAAGCGCTGGAGCCAGTAAAATCGGGCATGGGGGAGTGAGGGGAGAATTCCCAGGGGAGGGAGGACTCAAACACATGGAGAGCACAAAGAGAACATAAGCTTGGCAGGAAGAGCACCAGCGACTTTTAGGAGGAATTTCAGGAAGGCGGCTGAGATGCACCTGAGTCGCCTGAGAGGGAACGCATGTGGGGATGAGGCTGTAGACCCCGTTAGAAATGGTAATAAAAGTGACAAGAGAAGTAGCATGGTGGCTGGGAGGGCTGTGGGATCATCAAGGAAAGTGTGGAGACCCCCATCCACATCTGTGGGCAGAGGGTGACGGAGACAGGCTCGGAGGACCCGGGAGGCGAGGAACACAGGCACCAGGGAAGGGTAGCAAGGCAGGTGGTGAGGTGAGCTCAAAGTGGGGTTTACAGGGAGGCTGAGGCTTTGCCAGTCCTCTTTCATGGCAGGACATGAGTGATTCAAATTCTCGGGGCCTTAGTTTTCCATTTGCAAAATGAGGGACTTTTACCAAATTCCCCAAACAAATAAACCAATACACCACCCAACCCTGATGCTCCAATTTGGAGCTTCCCAACTGGAGATCACTGCTGTGGTGCACAGCAAATGCCCAGACTTGGATCCCCTTAGCCATGGGGCTGAGAAAGAAGGGAGGAGGCGCCTGAGGGAGCCCCAGCAGCCTCTTCTATTGATTTGCCCCAGAGAATAGGAGTGCACATTGTCCTTTCAAGTCCTGAAAAGGTTGAGAGGCAATGCCTATACACATGAGTGGCCTCAGGTATAAAACTTTGGGCTTGAGGAGATTTCAAAAGAAGGATCACCTTCCTTTCTAATGTTGCCCACCCCTCCTTGCCCAAGCCCATTCCAGTTACACTGTTTTGTTCTGAGAACACAGCTGCCTTGCTGAGGGCTTACTCAGCAGAGCTCTCAGGTGTCCTTTCTGAGGGCTGCAAGCCTCACCTCAGGAGTGGCCTCCAGGGTTATTGCACAGAATCTGGGTGATCAGGTGTTATTGTTGAATGGGCGGTTAACTTCAAATGAAATGGGTGACAGACCTCCCCCTCCCCTCTAAGGCCAGAAAAACAACGAGCAGTGGCGCGTTACTGAGGGCCAGGGAGCTTTCAAACTGACATCTGGGGAAACCTTGAATTCTTCAGAGATGTTTTGGTGGGGAAAGAACTTCTACAAAGGTTTGATTCTAACTCCACTTTAAAAATGCATATTTTAAAGCTGTTCTAAAAACAAAACACTAAAAACTGTAATAACCACATGCATCCTTAAATGTGTGATAGGTACAAATGTAAGATGTAGGAGACCTTTGATTGTGTTATCCTGTGCTGCCAGGGCGGTTCACGTCCATGTAGACTTACTTGAGTCTCTTGCTACCTCCGTTTAATGGAAGAGTATCCGTGAGTGGAAGGAGGTCTGTTTAAAACAAAACAAACAGATACTATTTGCAAATTCTTAGCTGGATTCAATCGAGACTTCTCTCTTCTGTGCAACAAAAGCAAAACAGAAATAAATTGGATACAGGGGTTGATACATATAAATTGTCATCCACAACCTTAGATTTTTTACTTTTTTTATTGAATCGTAATTGATCATATTTTGGGGGTTCAATGTTGACATATGTTGGTCAAATCAATATTACTAGTACGTATATTGTTACAAATTGTACTTATTCTTTATGCCCCTTGTCCAATCTCTCTCCTTCCCCCTTTCCATCCTCCTCCCTCCTCTAGTCACCCTAGATTTCTTCTCTCCCTCTGAAGGAGTAATGGTTACTCTGTTGATTTGTTGCCTAGATGATCTGTCCAATGCTGAGAGGTGTGTTCAGGTCCCCCAGTGTTATCATAGAGCAGCTGCTTCTTCTGTCACTCTGGAATGGGCTTTGTGGAGAGACATCCTCTTCTTTTCTTTGGTCTCTGCTGGTGACTCTCCTTGTGTGAATGCACTCCAGTGGCTGGTGGGCCATCTACGTGGTGGTTGTGGTGTCTCATAATCTTAGGTTTAAAATGCTTTGTATTTATGGAAACACTTTCTGTGTTCCAATTTGCTTAAAAAATTTTTTGAACTTCTAAAATATATTAACAAAATACTTTTATCTGTTTTTTATAGAGGAGATTCTATGTAAAATTTCATAGCATAAGTTTGAAGACTACTGGTGTAGTATAAAGAGCATGGATGATAGAATGGCATTGAGTCAATTCCTGGCTTCGCCCCTTAGAGCCATATTATTGCCTTGTGCATGTCACTTACCCTCTCTGAGCCTCCAGGTCCCATGCAGAAAATGGAACTAATCATATCTACTTAACAGGAATTTTGATCCGATGAGATGTCATAATACATTCGGGACAGAATAAATACTCCATAAGTGGCTCCTTATTTCTTCCTATCCCTTCCATTCCTGGCAACCCACCCCCGCTCTGGCCCCATGTACAGATAGCACTGAATGGCCCAGACCCTCTCATGACCACAGATATTATATGCAGGCCAGACAGCAGCTGGACTCTGCAGCCAAGATCCAGGGCAGAGCCAACCAGGACCTTAACTCCCTTCAGCACCCTCTTCTGACAGCCGAGGTGGCAGCCCCAGAGACAACACTTGGGATTGGAATCCGTTAAGAGCAGTACAGTGGATGTGACAGGCATGGATATGGGGGTTGGGGGTCTGTGTGTGTGAACTGATGGTTTCTGTATACAGCATTTGATATTTTTTCCATTTGCTCTTAAAGCTCTTCAGTGGTTGCTACAGTTGGCCCCATTACAGCACTTCATTTTGTGAAGAATCTGGTGGAATGTGGTCTCTTTAGCAGCTGTCCTGTTTCCCCTCTGCCTGAGAAGTACCATCCTTTTCCATCAGCGTGAAGCAAACAAGCAGAAGCAGCTACAATTTTTTTTGCCAACATTTTACCTGGTATCCCTCAAAGTTGCGGTCCACTTTGCAAATACTTTGCTTGGCCCCAGAAGTATAGGGAAGTATGTTGAGAAGCTGTTCTTAATTTCTCACTTGTTGAAAAATTACCCAAAACAGAAGGAGGCATGACAATTGTGCAAATTCCATCTGATTACTGAGCAGAAGCTATCAGAGCCCTCAGATGAAGTGAAAAACATTCCTAAGGGACAAAGCATTTAACACTATTTTTATTTTAACATCATTCTATCTGCCCGCATTCTCTGAATCAACATCCCCAAAGGGAACTGAAAGAGCTAGATAGAAACCTTCTGGCTGATTGCAGGGATTCAGCCAGCCTTGGGAAATGTCTGAACTTCTTTGAAAGGCAACTGTAAATTAATCCAAACAGCTTGTGAACGTCAGGCTTCCCAGTTAGGACTGCCTGTCCCAAGATAATCTTGCTGAGTTTTGGGGGCATTGTATATTAAAAAAAAAAAAAAAAAAAGGAGAGTGGGCAAGAATACCATCCCTGCGGGAGTTGACACCTAAAGAGTCTGTAGACACGAGATCCTACACCTAAAGAATCTTTCTGGAAGGAAGTCTTTGGCAACCTTTCTAATTTACATTCAGAGGAAATGTGCCCCATTTTCCACAACAGGCAGCCCAGCCACTACCATCAGGAGGGAGGAAGCTCTCTTAGTGTTTGCAGGTTTATCCTCAAATGCTACAGAAATAGCAGCTGCCAGGGTAAGGGGAATACGGAAGGCAGAGTCTTTAAAAATTCTTGAGTAAGTTGGATATCATTATTATGATCTGAAAAGGCAAAGCCTATATATTCTGATGCTTGTGGCAGATGCAGCCTGCATAGGGCAGCAGGTTATGTCACCACTTAGCCATCTTATTAAAGTAAGCCCAGGGAGAACAAACCAGCCACCCAGGGTAACATACCAACCACGCAGTCAGGCCAGCCACAGGCCCTGGCCCAGCAAGTGATGATGAACGCTTCACGTCTCACGCTGTCTTATGGCTTACAGAACATGTGCACACAATCTGGCTTTTGCGACCTTCACAGCCCTATTAATTATAATCCCCTTTCACAGATATTGAAAACTGAGGCTCAGAGGATCAATGACTTCCCCAATGTCAAAGTGCCAGAACCAGACCCACAGACCAGGTCTTTGGTAGAACTTTCCGATCCCACTCTGCTTTTGTTTCACATGGACATTCTTCATATCCCAGTGCTTACCAGCACCTCCCACACTTGGTTATGTGGGTGAGAAGGAAGAGAACTCATAGGTAAATCATCTTATGCTGCTCTTCTAGGTGGGTTATACACAAGTGTTTCTTTTCTCATTAGATTGATCTCTTGGCAACTCAAAGTGGGGAGCTGGTGAAAACAAAGAATGGAAACTAGGTAATGATCTTGAAGCCAAACTCATGGAAGTGCTACAACAGATTTTCCACTGTTGAAAGAAACATCAGACTTCCCAAAAAGTTTTCATTGCAAAATGCCCACCCAGTTATGAAGGAAACAGGATTAATTTATTAATTTACTGTGTACAGGAGAGAAATCACTTGGCAGTCACATGGAAAAGCAGGCTGTGATCGGAACTGTAAGGACAGAAAAGGGAAAGGCAATAGGATAGAAATTCAGCATGCAAGGAGGGTTCCAAATCAGCAGCAGAACACTTTATACATGTTTACAGGAGGTTTCCACTGCAGCTGGACAGGTCAGGACCTGTCTCATGCCTACCACGTTCTGTTCTCATGCATTGTTCCCTTAGACCGTCAGGGAAGGCCGCATCTTCATCAGGGAGAAGGGCAGTTACTGGGGGAAGTACGGGGCGGGGGGCGGGGAGAGGGAGCCCAAGCTTCACAGCCTTGCTAATTCTTTCCTATAGTCCGTTCTGTTTTCTGTCAGCAGTAAGGAAATACATTCTAGCAAATGACACCCAGTAATGCTTTAATTAACTGCAGAATTTTGTGCTCCAATATGTATGAAGAAATCACTTCCAGATGGGGAAAATGATATTTACACAAAAAAAGCAAAAAAAGCAATCCTTTTAAAGAAATTTATATCTCCCAAAGGTGTAGAACTTTGAGGGTCCAAGAGGCTATCTATTTTGATAAATACTAGAATGAGACCAGAAATTTTAATTTAATATATAAAAATGCAATAGTACTCTATGTATGCCAGCCTTTCACGTGTCTGTGTTTCCAAGGCTGTTGCTTAAATGGCCCAATGCAGTTCTGACAATTTTATTTTTAGGAATCTGACTCGGGTAGACAAGAAGTGTGACTTGCCCTCACCCTTTCAGCCTCAAGCAAAGCTAGTTATTTTGAGATTCCTCTTCCTAAGGAGAGGAATTACATTTCCAGCTGTGTGCTTTTGGATTTCCTCTAGCATTCTGTAAATAGGGAACTGGGTTTCCTTGTCCAGCAGCAACTCAGCATGGGCCGCTGTAATATCCCCCACATCAGGGCGCAGCCTCGGACCTGCTCGTTGCCTTATCTGCCCCAACACCATTGCGCTGGTCTTGATTTGTCTGCTCTCAATGCTGTCTGGTCTGCACTGAGGAGCATGAGAAAGCAGGCACCCCTTTTGGGTGGTGGGCTGAGTCCTGGGCACTGGTTCTTCTGTGAGAGAGGGAGGACTGACAGCTTCATTCCAGAACTGAATTTGGAGGACAAAACACCCTGTCCATTGTGGATCCTGTTTCACTGTTAGAGTCCAAACAGAATTTTCTCTGGCCTGGGCACCTCTAAGTCAGCTATCAGGGAAGTCTGTCCACAATAAGAGCAGCAGTAAATTCTTTATTGATTATAAGTTATGAATATTTATTTTAACCACAGAGTAACTTCAAAGTTGTTTTCATTTTCTGGTTCTTAAAGGGACTAGAGAAAGTGGGGGGAAGGAATGGGCACAATTTGTAAGTTTAGCTGAACCACAAACTTGTTAGCTGCTGCTTTTATCAATGGGTGCTCCTTTACATGTGTTATTTTGAAGTGACAATAATAAACAAAGCTTCTGTTTGGGGCTTGTACATCAAAACAGCAAGAATCCTAATGAATATGGGAAGGGGCCAATTCCTGGCAATTGGGCTCGGTCCCTACCAACAATACAAGTTTAAAATATAAGCTGCTAGCTATCAGCAAAGAATCTTTACCATGTTGATACCAGCTCAATTGTACAGTAGTTATAGTTACTTAGAGAAGCACAAAAATATACATTTATGAAAATGTGCTATAGGAACTCTTCAATAAGGCAAAATTTCTCTCTGTTGTAGTGGTTCTTAACAAGGAATAAACATTATAGTCATCTATGGAACTTTTAAACCTATATACTAGGCCCCACTTCAGACTTACTGACTCAAAATATCTCTAGGCATCTGTCTTTTTTAAAAGGGTCCCAGGTGGCTTTGATGCATACCCCCGGTAGAGGAACATACTCTGTCTTTACAGGATGCACAAACGGTATTCAGTCCCCATCAATGAGATATTTAACATAACTCCTACTGACATTTGTTGGCTCTTTGGGGATTACTGACAATGTAATAAATCTAAAAAGCAACTTCCTTGGCTGTGACCACCAACCGTGGAAAATAGCAGCTTGACATCTCAATGCCATTATGGAGGTGTCCAGAAAACAACTCCTTACAAATGAACCAAAAAGAAGTGTGGATCTGTAAACACCGAGAGTGACAAGAACCAGGTGCAGGAGTCCACCAGCTTTTCCAGCTCCCCTAGGCCAACGACAGACAGCTGAGTTGGCTGTGCTGTTTGGAGATGGGCCCACCACCCCTTCTCAATTAGCGCAGGCTGTATAACCTACCAAAACACCACCACAGCTGAGCAGAATCTACCTACCAGGCTTCCCAGGTGTTTCCCAATACCCTCCCTGCACTTGTTTTATTTAGAATCTTTCCCTAATAGAGCTCAATTAAAGGCCACACCTCTTCCCTCCACCACTTTTCTTCTCGAATTTGAGGTGCTCTGTGCATAAGAGCTGCGTTGATGAGCAAGAACAGGCTGGAAGCTGATGAGAAAATGAGGCCCCAGATCCAAGTTGGGACTGCTGGATGGAGTCAGGGAGGAAGGCTGATGGGAGGGCAAGATGGGAACAGATAATCAATGTTTCTGGGCAAATTTTCAAACCTTAAACTTTCCTACTGTATGGTTATCATAAGTTTAACAGATTTCCAAAACTTCTTGTGCCCTGAAAACTTATTTCTGAGTGCTATTTGATATACCAATTTTATCTTGAGGACTGTTATGTGCATTTTCTGTAGAGACCTCCACCTTTCTCCTCAGTGCTCTCAACACCTGGTCAACAAACAGAATTCCTGAACAAAAGCTGACACCAACACTGGTTACCCGGCAGTTGTGGTCATGGTAACTGAGGCTTGGTGTCAAGTGAACCAAGCGAATCAGGGCAACCACCTGATTTGTTGCCTGTTCTCTGGATACCGAATGATACAAGGGGACTGACACAGTTCTATAGGGCAATTCTCTTCTGCAAAGCTCTGCTGCCAACAGCCAATGGTGGACAGGAAGTGCAGGCTGGGGTCAGGCAGCGTTCTGGGCTCTGCCAGCTTCTGAATCTGGTGTTGGGTCAATATTCTGTTCCTGAGGCATCCATGGACCCAGGTTCTTTCTTGTTAGTAACACGGTAATGTGTCACTCTGACACTGCATATCACCTTTGTTGTTTCAGATGTCTCTGGAAAGTACTTTGGATTTGAAAGTGGGTGGGTAGAAAAGGAATTAGATGATACGGGCGTCCTGAGCTTTCCCATAGCTTCATCTGAGAAGAAAGCCTACGAATTATCTTCCAAGATAACTTTCTGCTTTCCCTGTACAGAAGGCAATCTCTCAGGAGCAGAGTGGGAATAAAGAAAAGGAGAAAACAATCTACTCACATAATCCAGTAAGCGTGCCAAGCAGAACCCTCTCTCTAAGTCAGATCTGGGTTTGCCCTATGCTTGGGTCAGCAGTCCCATAGCAGAGAGGCCATCTGCTTCTAAGGCCTGGCACATGTAACCCTCCTGTCTGACAGAGGGCATCTCTCCTTTGTAGATTACTGAGAAATAGGGAGAACACTTGGGTAACTTGGCCAAGTCATGAAAAGTACCGGGAGCACAGTACGTACAGGCACCAGGATTTACTGGATGAGGTGCAGGCTTCCACTGCCTTCACAGAGGCTAGTTTCCTGCACCTGAGATTTGCCACTTTACTACCTCAGCCCGAGAGCCAAACCCGGTGGGGGGGAACTCTCGGCCTTCTGGCTGCAGAGGTAATTTCAAAAAGTAGCAGGGGGAGGACAGAATGAGATGCTGGCTTCCTCATCCAAGTTGCCTGGGTGGGCATGTGGTAGGGAACAGACATCGTGTGAGAGGGTCTGACTGCCATGGTGAGGCTACACAAGTCAATGACAATTTGACCAGTCAAGAGCAGCCCAGGAACAGCAACTGAAAATCAGGGACCTTTCACCCGCTGCTGCCTCTGCTTCAGGAATCAGAGGCAGTCTAAATTGCCTTTTTATAACCCAGCCCTTACTTGGCTTCTTCGATTAGGACAGGAAGTAAGACAGGGCATGGGAGAGACACATAAACAACCCAAATGTCCCAGAAAGTTTCAAGACTGATCTGAGAGTCACAGGGAGCACAGGAGAGGCTGGGGGGCTTCCAGGGAACTTGGTGCTGAGGGTCACCAGCTAGGGAAAAAAAAGTACCCCTTGTATGCTCCTACAGTCTCTTTTTAATTAGTTTCTCGAGTTTGCGGATGCGAGATGATTCCTGTTCCGGCGTTGGAGCCATCAGGGACAGTGAGCTGGAGCCTTCTGCCCCTGCGGGTGGGGTAGGGAGCCTCTGGCGGAAGAGTTCCAGCATGCTGCTCTGCTCGCCCCTCTTCAGCCCCTGAGGTTGAAAGAAAGAAGAACAGTCATGAAGTCTGGCCCCAGAATGGCCTACCACGGGATAGTACAATATCTGCGTGCGCTGTTAGCTGAGGCTCTGCAAACTGCGTAATTACTCTAAACTGAGGAGTAACACTTTCTTTCTTTCTTTTTTTTTTTTTTTTAAAAGATGACCGGTAAGGGGATCTTAACTCTTGACTTAGTGTTGTCAGCACCACGCTCACCCAGTAAGCAAACCGGCCATCCCTATATGGGATCCGAACCCATGGCCTCGGCGCTCCCAGCGCCACACTCTCCCGAGTGAGCCATGGGCTCGGCCCGAGGAGTAACACTTTCTTCAGGGGAATTACCAGCCTTGGATAGAAGCCTGGGAGAAAAGCAAAGGAAGAAAATAAAACGTAGTGAATAAGAGAGAAAGAAGGGGTGAAGAGAGAAGAAAGGACAGGTAAAAATGGTGGGTAAGGATAATCCTCCTGCTCTTCCTGCTCTCCTGAGCAGTGGGTCTCAATTGGGCATGGAGGTGCCATCAGGATCCTAAAGTTCACATGCTCAAGATAATTCTCCTCCAGAGGCTTCTTGGAGCCTGGTGCCAGGCACATGTATTTTGAGAAAGCCCCTCAGGAGCCCCCCACCCCACAGTGAGGAAGCACTGAGTGTGAGAAGGATGAGCAGGTGTGGACAAAATGAGACACAGAACTAACCTTCATGTCCAGTATCTTCTGAAAGGTTTCTGTGTTGCAGTCCGTAAGGAGTTTGATGTAGTTGTCAACAAACACCACCAGAGGTTCATGAGGGGCCATCACTACCTGCCAAGGGAGGGAGGGTAGAGTAGGCCCTCATGGAGAACTCATGGCTAGAGGGCAGCGGTCACCTCTCCTCACTTGCCATCCTACTGCAAAATGGATTCTGCAAGCTTTCCTTAAGCAGCAACACATCAAACTCAGAAATGGCCTATTTCCGGCCGACCCCGTGGCGCACTCAGGAGAGTGCAACGCTGGGAGAGCAGCAGCGCTTCTGCCGCGGGTTCGGATCTTATATAGGGATGGCCGGTGCGCTCCCTGGCTGAGCACGTGCGGCTGGTCACAAAAAAGACAAAAAAAAAAAAAAAAAGAAATGGCCTATTTCATCTTCACATTAAATTAGAGCCATGTTTCCTAAATTTGCTGAGTCATAAATACCACCTGGATTGCTTTTTAAAGTAAAGATTCTTGTGTCTGTCCTCTGAAGATTAATTCAGTAGAACTGGGCGGGGACTCAGGTGATTTTTTTAATATTAGGACCATTTGGGAAACACTGTTAGAGGTCTCCTGTTTGAGACATGTCATGGGTGCATGGTACCTGCTCCTCCTGTCTTGACTTATCATTATTCCTGAGAAATGGGCAGCAAAAGAAACTGATGTAATTGGATTTTCTTAAAAACAAAAATCCAAAAGCTGCCTCACTCTTTTGAAGACTTAAAATCTGGAACTTCACTTAACTACATTCATTTAAACTATCAATTAATATACAAACAGGAGGAAAGGACTGTGATGCCAATCCTTCCCCAATTAATGTATTCATTCCCACTTGGTTTTAGAATGCAGTATCTGATTTTCGTCCTCTAGCAGACTTATTTTGTTTTGAATTCCTGAGAATGTACCGAGGAGTGGCAAGGAGTACTTCACTTGGAAATCCTCTCAAATAACTCCCAAACCGTACGCTCTCCTCCCCAGAGAGTACGCCAGCTGGGAAAGAAGATGATTAGGCGGATTCAGTTTCCTCGGGCCATGAGCTCAAGGTCTGTGCAGTACTCGCATCTGGTCCCACTGGTGCCTGCCTTCATCTGAGTCATTCTGTTTGGGAAGCCTGCAGACCCAGGACTTTTAAGACCATATCACGACAGTACCATCTGTTCTCTAGACTCATCCCTCTTCCAAATAGCCCCCCAGTCTTCTCAAAAAGTACAGGTGGAAATCAGATGCAGATGCTCAAGGCTTCAGACATTCTCAACATCATCACCCGAAGTACAATGTTTTGTTAAATGGGGCTTTAAAAAACCCATTTGCTGATTAGATTCAGTTACTACATCTGTTCAGAGTTCATTTAAAGTCGCAGAGTACAGAGAGCCAAAAAAGCTTATGTGGAAGGGAGTAACTGATAGCTGGACCTGAAATTCCTTCTGAGAAGCAAAAGGACCCTTGTCTTATACACTGATTCACAGCGACAATGCCACCTAACTTCCAATCTTGGCCAACTCTTATTACAACAGAATCCCCTGACAACAAACGGTTAATTTTTCAGAAAGAATTATTGATCCCCAAGTAACTGTTCACCAACTTTCAACAATACCTGATGAGGCCATAATGCAGTACAGCCAAAGAATGTGAACAATCCTTTGGGACTGGTGGGGACAGATCTTATCCTGTGCTTTCAAAACCAAAATTCCTTGGAATAAGCAATCAAGTACATCACCAGTCCCTTTTAACAGAATCCCTGAGGAAAACACAAGCCATCACCTTGAGGATCATCTCAGCCCGGGTCATGCCTTTCACAACAATCTTAGTGTAACTGGCAGGTGCTTTCCTCACCACCTGTGAGCCGATGGAAGGGAGGTCAAGCAGCACCATCTTCAGGGAGTGGGTGTCCAGCAGCAGCTGTCGGAACAAAGCAGAGTATTACTAGCCACTTCATAGGGACACACACACCTTGTGGATCCATGCTGATTAATGTTTTCCTGATTATAAATGTAATACATTCTCATTGCAGAAAATTTGGAAAATAAATAGGAATATACAAGAATAAAATTATTTAAAACCCCCATTACCCAGAAAAAACAGCATCAGGAAGCCATAGTTAACTGTGATATACAATTCTTGCCAGTCTGTGTGTGTATAAAAAACCAAATCAGAATTATACTGTGTGTGTGTGTGTGTATACAGTTTTATAGCCTGGTTTTTCCACTTAATGAAGTTGTTTCTTTTTTGACTTACATTTAATTTTAATTTTAATTAATTAATTAATTTTGCGGGGCTGCTAACCAGTAAGGGGTCTGAACCCTTGACCCTGGTGTTCTCAACACCATACTCTAATCAACTGAGCTAGCCAGCCAGCCCTATATGAAGTTTCTGTATCCTATTTTCCCATTTTGGCAGTTTAAAAAAAAAAAAAAGATTTTTAATGGCTATATTAATACTCTACGGTGTCTCTGTGTGTATAACTGTGTATATAACTTTAAGATATTAAGCCATTCCTCTGTTTAATTGTTTCTAGATTTTTATTATTATAAATAATCAATGCAATGGTGAAGAGCCTTGTAAATATATTTTAGGTATATCAATGGCATTTCCTTAAGTAACAACCTTCGGGACAGATCAAAGCATAAGAACATTTTTAGTGTTCTTGATACATATCTTGCGCTGCTTTCCAAATGGAATGTACCTATGTACACATCTGCCAACAGTGTAGACTGCACCTTCATCAGCACTGAGAACTCTCATAAAAATCTGGCTTATTCATTAGGTGAAAAATAGTAACTCATTATTGCTCTGTGTTGAATTTCTCTGGATGCTAGTGAGGATGTAGGAGATTTAACTAAATTTAAATATTATATCTTGACAATCCACCTTTTCCTGTTTGTTCGTTTTGGTCCTCTCGGATGCCAGTTATCTGGAAGGACATCAATTTTCCTGACTGTCCACCAATTGCTAGGAATTATGCTAGGAATGTTTCATTACATTTAATTTTCATAAGGTCCTGCCCTGTAGGTATTTATTATTCCCATTTTACAGATGAGAAAATCAAAGTTGCAGAGGTTTAACAACTTGCCAAACTTATCTCATATGATGAATGAGCTTAGATGATAAGGTGGATAGGAAGCTGTATTTCCATTTCCTGCTGCCCAGGTAGATGCCCCTGGGCAGCTCTGGCTTACAGCTCACAGTGCTTCCTGCTGATTTCCGTGCTGCTGCTGCTGCTAATGATGATGATATTGCTTTGGCAACCAGGTGGCATGGAAATGGCTGAAGCCAGAAGCTTCGACCCTCTGAATAGCTCTTGCCTGTTCAGATGGTTTAGGAGACTAGAATCACATAGCCACCAATCAAAGGCAGCAATGGGGTGACAGCTCCTACTGCCACCACTAAACTCTGATGATCATGGCCAATCTTACGTTCAGGCAGACTGGTGTATCTGCTACTGCCTGCTCCTCTTAGAAAGACTTTCATAATCATATCAAGCAGGCAAGGAATGGGATCCCTCCAGGCCCTATGACACTCTCCATTCTCCAATTTTCCCAGTACTTTGCTTTGAACAGGAGAATTAATGACTACAGATAAACCAATTAATGAGAGACACTATTAACTTAGTGGTTATGGTGATTATAATTTTGACAACGGTATAAAAACTGGAGGAAGACATCAATGTTTTATTGGATAGAAGACGTATCAGATATTAAACTGATAAGAACAGATACTACACTTGATCTTAGCCAAAAGGCCGAGAAGGGATCATCAATGTTTTATTGGAATAACATAGGCCTAAACTGCAGATCATTCAATGTAGGCCAGCAAAGTGACAGGGCATTTTGCACCTTACTAGATTTCCAGAGATGAAAATTCTTACTATCCTAGTGACTGCTTTTTGAAAAGGCCATGGGCTTACAGAGACGGGGATCCAAGCATCCAGGGGAGACAATGGCACAGAATGCCTGAGGCCCACACAAAGAGCCAGTGTTAGCATGCTTCCCAGAGCCCCACTGGAAATTACTACTGCTCTTCCTGAGAGGGAAACCAGTACATGCCTCTAAAGAATAAGTATGCTCAATTCCACATGATTTAAAATCCTAGACATAAAAAGAAAAACTTTAAAACTTTTAGAAGAAAATACAGAGATTATGTTTATTGCTTACAGGTGGAGAAGAATGTCAAACATGGGAAAGATTGAAAACTCTACCAGCCTTTAGAAGAAGTCTATGTCAGAAGACACATAAAGAAAGTAAAAGACAAGGCACAAATCAGGAGAGGATATATGCAATATTGACAAAGGAATGATATTCAGAATACACAAAGATTACTACAGAGCAATAAGAAAAAGACCAACCATCCCAACAACAATAACAATGGGGCAAAGAATTTGAAGAGGCAATTCACAGAAGAGTAAACTCAAACACCCAAACGACATATGAAGAGGGGAGAGGGCGGGGGGGAAGGGAGGAATTGGTAAAGGAACTCGAAATCAGCTACATTGTATATTGATAAATAATTTTTTAAAAAGACACGTGAAATAGCCATGTAAAATGATACTTAACCTTGTTAGTAACTGGTAAATGCAAATTAAAACCACAAATGTATGCCATTTTTATACCCTTCAGATAGGCAACAGTAAAAGGTTGACAGTCAAGTGTTGGCATGGATATGGCACTGAAATTCACACTCACGAGAGTATAAATAAGTTCAAGCACTCTGGGGAAAATTAAGTATAGAAGTAGAACATTTTCTTAATTGAACATGCAACATAGCCCAAAACACTGTATTTATTCTTATATACTTTAGAGGAATGCCCGGCCATGTAAAATGTTCTCTGCATCCACTATTTGTAAAAGCAAAAGACTGGAAACAACCTAAATGTCCATTAACAGTAGAATGAATAAACAAATGGTGGCATATTCAAGCAATGGAATATGATACTGAAGTTAAAATGAATGAATGCAAATAACATATATATCAACAGGAAGAAATCTCAAAAAACATTGTTGGGCAAAAAAAGCAAGTAGGAAAATTATATATATAGTACCATTTATATAAAGTTAGAAAATATGCAAAATAAAATCATATAACTTGTGAATATACACACATATAATATATCAAAACACATGTGGGAATGATGAAAATCATGATTAGAATAGTGTTTACCTCTGGGCACAGAGGGAAGGGAATGGCAGGGTGGGGTCTAAGGGCGGCTTCAGCAATAACTCTAACGATTTACATAAAAAAGATCTAAAGCAAATGTGGGAACATGTTACAGATTTTACTGAGCTGAGTGGTGATCTGGTGTTCCTTACATTATTTTCTATATTTTTATTAACCGGAAATATTTTTTTTTTGAAGACTGGCAAGGATTCAACTTTGTCTTCCATGTAGCAAAAGTTGAGAGCCTTGTCAAAATCAAAGCCATGTCTTAGCATTTATTTGTTGGTAGGAAAAAAAATTAATGATTATAGTTTAAAACATATGGGGATACTTCCTAGTTTTCCTACTTCCCAGAGATATATTATATTGCATATATAATTGTACAGTCTTACATGACCGGAAGAGTTTTGAGTGAACCAGACATAATTCTCTAGTGTCCCCCATATCTAGGGAGATATGACACTTTCATTCGCTGGCCAGTCACAATAAAATTCTGTCTTTACCAGACAGCTGAAGAGATGAAAACCATGGTTTCAGGTTTTACATAAAGCAGTGCAGTCAGAAAATGCAGGAACTAGTCTGAAAGATTTAGCAGCTGTCTGTGGGAAATGGAGATAAAAGGTTCCATTTATCATGAAAATCTGCTGGTTTTCATCTTTGAAAATAGCTAACAGTTCATCCCCCTTAGGCAAGAGGCACTAGGTAAGAGGTGGCCATTGTCAAATTCATTTGCACCTCAGAGGTATTTTTGGGGTGGTGAGACTGGCTGATGTTGTTAATGAGCTACTGGGGTACAAGGTTGGCCAGCATGCTATGCCTGTGATCATTCATCACCCAGCGACGGAAACCTTTGAGGGGAACCCTTTACTTCTTTAAAGAGCCTCCTACAATTCTTGGACACCAGAGCTATCAGTAGTGATAAAAAATCTTGAGTAGGTAAGACTCCCAGAAGGAAAAGACCCATACATGCCCTGCAAAGTTCTTCAGTGAGGTGGCAGAGAAGGGACAGTTCACAATATCAAGAATAGATGGACCAAGGTGAAATATGCCCTGTTTCTTTTCTCTCTTTTTAAAAATTTAGGTATAACTTTCATACAGGAAAGCACACAAATACCTAATATCCAGCTCAATATACTTTTACATATGTATTCCCCCTGTTGCCTGACTGAAGCTAGACTCCTAGGACATTTCATGCATTCTAGAGGCTCCTTCACACTCTCTTCCAGTCAGTGATCTTCCTTCCTTCCCAACAAAGATAACCACTCCTCTGTATCACTGTAGATCAGTCGACTGCTCATAAACCTGCCATGAATGTTTGCGGACATGACTTTTGGTGATCATAAGCCCTCACTTCTCTAGGGTGGAATCTGTGCAAGAGCAGAATTGCTGGAACATGGGGGAGGCATATGTTCAACTGCTGTAGAGACTGCCAGTTTTCCAAGGTGGTTGTGCCAATTTCCATTACTACCAGTATATAGGAAAGTTCCAGTTGCTCCATATCCTCACTGCCACTTGGTATTGTCACTTTTTAATTTTAGTCATTCTGATATCATTGTGATTTTAATTTACATTTCCCTGATGATTAATATGCTTATTGGCTTTTTGGTTGTCCTTTTTATGAAGTGCCTATTCAAGTCTTTTGTCATTTTTCTATTAGTTGTTAATCTTTTTCTAATTGATTTATTAGAGGTTTTAAAAAAATATATTTAGAATATGAATACTTTGTAAGTTACATGTATTGCAATTGTTGTCTCCTACTCTGTGGCTTACCTCTTAACTTTCTTAATGGTGTCTTTTGATGAAAAGAAGTTCTTAATTTTAAGTACTCCAAATAACAAATCTGTTCTTTTATGATTGGTACTTTAATGTTTAGTTTAAGAAACCTTTGCCTAA
This sequence comes from Cynocephalus volans, assembly GCF_027409185.1. Taxonomy (NCBI): domain Eukaryota; kingdom Metazoa; phylum Chordata; class Mammalia; order Dermoptera; family Cynocephalidae; genus Cynocephalus; species Cynocephalus volans. Next base: position 28,297,483 of record NC_084469.1, on the reverse strand, counting down.
CCCAAGGTCATAAAGATATTCTCGTATGTTATCTTCTAGAAGGTTTATTGTTTTGCCTTTTACTCTTAAATGCTATAATCCACCTGATTTTTTAAAAAATTGAGGCATAATTCATATACCATAAAATTCTACCTTTTAAAGTGTACAATTCAGTGTTTTTATTTTTTTATTTTCATTTTTATTTTTATTTTTTTTAAAGATGACCAGTAAGGGGATCTTAACCCTTGGCTTGGTGTTGTCAGCACCACACTCAGCCAGTGAGCGAACTGGCCATCCTTATATAGGATCCAAACCCATGGCCTTCGTGTTATCAGCACCACACTCTCCCGAGTGAGCCATGGGCCGGCCCACAATTCAGTGTTTTTAAAAAAGTATATTTGCAAGGTTGTGCAACCATCACCATATGTAGTTCCAGAACATTTCATCACCCCGGAAAGAAATCCTGTATCCATTAGCAGTCACTCCCCATGTGTTCCTCTCCATTTACGCTTGCCAACCATTAATCTACTTTCTGTTTTATGGATTTGCCTATTCTGGACATTTTATATAAGTGGATTTATACAATACGTGGCCTTTTGTGTCTGACTTCTTTCACTTAATATAATGTTTCCACTCATGTTGTAGAATGAATAAGTATTTTATTCCTTTTAAGGGCTGAATAATATTCCATCATAATGGATATACTACATTTTGTTTATCCTTTCATCAGTTGATGGATATTTGAGCTGTTTCTACCTTTGGCTTTAAACATTTGTGTACAAGTTTTTAGATAAACATATTTTTTCAATTCTTTTGGGTATATACATATGAGTGGAATTGCTGAGTCATATGGTAACTCTAAGTTTAACTTTTTGAGAAGCTGCCAAACTGTTTTCCAAAATGTTTGTACCATTTTACATTTCCAGTAGCAATGTATGAGGGTTCCAATTTCACCAAATACTCACTGGAACTGATTTTTGTATATCGTGCATGGAAAAGGTCAAGATTAATTTTCTTCTGATATGGATATCCAATTACCCAGCACTATTTACTTGAAAAGACCATTCCTTCCAAACTGAATTGTGCCACTTTTGCCATAAGTCAAGTAGCTATATATGTGTGAATCTATGTCTAAACTCAAGTCTGTTCTGCTACCTATTTGTCCCTGGTGCCAATACCACACTGTCCTAATTACCATAGCATTAAAATAAGTCTTGATATCCCAAGGTCCCCCAACTCTTTTCTTTTTCAAGATTATTTTAGCTGTTCTTGGTATTTTTGTATTTTCATCTATCTTTTAGAATTAGCTTATCAATTTACACACACATCCCTGCTGGCATTTTGATTGGGATTGTACTGTACCTGCAGATTAATTTTGGAAGAATTTACATCTTTTTAATATTGAGTCTTTTAACTAACGAACAAGAGCTATCCTGCCATTTTAAAGGTCTTCTTTAATGTCTCTTAATATTGCATAGTATTCTGTGTAGAAGATGCATATTTTTTGATAGATTTAGTTTCCTGCTGCTACTGTAAATGGTTTTACTCAAAAGTTTTCATTTTTAAATTGTTGCTGGTACATTAAAATGGATTTTTGATACTGACCTTATATCTAGCAACCTTGCTAAATTTATATTCTAATAGTCTTTCAGATACTGTTTACAATCACATTCTCTGTGAAAAATGATAGTTTTGTTTATTCCTTTCTAATCTGTATACCTTTTGTTTCCTTTAGAAATTTTTTATTTTATTTTTTGCCTTTTTGTCCTAGCTAGGACTTCAAGGGCAATATGGAACAGAAATGCTGATAGTAAACACTCTTGTCTTATTATAATCTTAAGAGAAAAGCTTTCCATATTCGGCCATTAAGCATGATGTTTATTGTAATTTTTTTCACTAATTGATTCATTTACTTCACATGCTTGTTTAGTGCCAGTTGCTCTTCCCATCTCCAGGTCCCTCATGAGCCTGCTGGTGGTTGTAAATTCCTCTGGAATGTGGCTATGCCTGTCTCCTAGCTGTATGTAGCACAAAGGGAAGACCCTTTTGACAGAGTGACAGGAGAGGCTTGGAGCTCTCAGTGGGAAGGGTGGCCTCACAGAAATCAAGATGGGTCAGAGCTTAATGAGACAGAGAAAACTCAGTGGTTGGGTAGATAAGAGATTCAAAAATCTTTTTAGGAAGAAAAAAGTACTGTGCAAAAGGGGGAAAGCTCTGTTATCTGGGCAGAAGGACATATAACACACACAAAAAAGAAAAAAAGCTTCAGCTTTTCTGAACATAAGTTCTGCAATCAGAAAATGTAGAAGGAAACTAGTTTAATTTCAGTTTTGTATCAATTCCTAAAATAAAATTTTATTTTGGATTACACATGAATGGATATGTGTGGGAGAGGAACACTACTTTTTTTTTTTTTTAATCTTGTTCTTACGGAGAATTTCAAACATATACAAAGTAAAGAGAATGGTGTAGTGAATCCTTAGGCATCCACTAACCAGCTTCAACAACCAAAAACATTCTGTCACTCTCATTTCATCTATGCCTCTAATCCAGGGGCACTCAAGTGGGGGTAATTTTGCCCAACCCCCTCTTCCCCGGGACATCTGGCAATGTTTAGAGACATTTTTGGCTGTGACAACTGAGAGGGTATTACTGGCATCTAGTGGGTAGAGGTAGATGCTGCTTAACAACCTATAAGGCACAGGATAGTCCCCATAACAAAGGATTCTCCAGCCCAATATATTAATACTGTAAGGGTTGAGAAATCCTGTTGTAATCATTTCCTACTTGCTCAATTTTTTTGAGGTAAAATTTACATACATTGAAATGTACAATTCTTAACTGTATAGTTTTGACAAATGGACATACCCATATAATCTCTACCTTCTCATAAGTTTTTGTATATGCCCTTTATCATATTCAACAATTTCCCTTCTATTTCTAGTTTGCTAAGGTTAAAAAATTTTTTAATTATTATTAATGGGCATTAAATTTTATCAATCCATTTTTTTTAAGACTGCTTAAAAATACCCTGACACTTTTAGGGGATTTTCCTAGAAGAACTCTGCCTGAGAATAACCATCCTACTTTCTCATTTTTCTAACCCCCATGATATACATACTACTAGATTTTCTTTTTCCTTCTTTGTGGTATTTGAGCTTTAAAAAAATCTAAAATTTGCTTTAAACATTTTTTTTTTAGATGGTTTTGAATCATGTGAGTTTAAAAGTCAGTATTGTCAAAATGTGGGATATACATACATTGTGATATATTCAGCCTCAAAAAGGAAGAAAACTCTGACATACGCTACAACACGGATGAACCATTAAGACATTATGCTAAGTGAAATAAGCCAGACACAAAAGGACAAATACTGTAAATTCCACTTATATGAGGTTCCTACAGTAGTCAAATCCATAGAGACAAGACAGTAGAATAGTGGTTAACAGGAGCTGGGTGGAGGAGGAAATGGGAGTTGCCACTGAGTTGTACACTTAAAAAAATGGTTAAAACTGTAATTTTTATGTTAAGTATATTTTACCACAATCTAAAAAAAGTCAGTATGGTATATAAAGATAATACAAAAGAAAATAAATTCATAGACATGCAATATATTGCTCAAAGTATTTTATTTTATTTTTTTGGCAGCTGGCTGATACAGGGATCTGAACTCTTGACCTTGGTGTTATAACAACTGCACTCTAACCAACTGAGCTAACCAGCCAGCATGCTCAAAGTATTTTAAACTCCACAATATGGTAGCTCTAGAAGGGGCTTTTGAGAGTGCTGGTTCAGTGCTCTTATTTTAACATGAGGATACTGAGCACGGAGCAAGAAAGCAACCAACTGTTCATGACCACAGGGACCATAAACAGCAGAATGGGGACTAGATCCCAAGTCTCCTTTTCCCTACACCAGAGTAAGTTTGGGCTAATGAATTCCATTTCTACCATGTGCTCAATCACAGACAACCACAGCCATAAGACTAATTAATGACCTTGCAAATCCCACAAGAGTCTCTGAAAATCACAAACTAGCAAGAAGCATTACAAATACCGGTATGGTTCAGTTCTGAGTGCCCTTGCAATTGCTAAAGAGCACTCTGGGGTCCAAAGATAAATAACTCCCATTACATAGTAATCAAGAAGAAAATAAAGAGCAGGAAAATGTCTTCTTCCCCATTTTCAGTGTAAATACGAGGGTACTTCAAAAAGTTCATGGAAAAATGGAATTAAAAGCTAATACAAATCCTTCCATAAACTTTTTGAAGAGCCCTCCTATTAAAGCATAACCTAAATTAGTATCTAGCACCTTTGTAGCAAAGCAGACACTGCTGAGATTAAGCTAAATCTTAGCTTTGAATTTCACAGCTTTTGTTAAAACTTGAATTACAGCCACTTCATGATTTGAGGCAAAATCTGTTTCAGTCTATGAATATCTCTTTGTTACCCTCTTGATTCCTATGGTTCTGCTGCTTGAGTGAACATGCCTACAGCTACATGACTGCTTGAGTTTCAAAGCCCTGATACTCAGAGCAAGTATGCACCCAGCTAAACCTGAACTTCACATGGGAATCCACACTGCCTTATAATTCCCACCCATACCCTCCCCCAGGCTGGGCCTGTAAAGATGCACACTCTCCTATTACCCACTTGTATTTGCCTGGGGTCTGATAAAGTAAATCTCCAGTTCCAGGGGATGGTTTTCTCATCTATATCTCAAAACAGGCCAGATCGATTATTTTTCTGAAGATTCTGGCTGTGGGCCTGAGCTGATTATTCTAGTATTCTTTTAAAGAAGAAAAAATCTGAGGAAACTAGATATGATATTGGATTTATGTGACAAAATGAAAATATCATGGTTATCAGACACTAAATCAGTTAGCAAGGCCTGGGCAAAGCTGCAAAGTCATGAAAACATGTTGCTAATGAGTCAACTTTGTGTTCCAGTGGCTTCATCAAGTCTTAAGACAGAAGCACAGTAACTGAGAGCTCTAAAGTTTCTCCCAGATACACAGATCTTAATCACCCCACATCCTCTCTTATTACTCACAACAATGAGATGAACAAAATGAATTCCTAGTAACGTGCTAATGAAAGTGGAGACAACATGTTAGGGCATTATTCTGCTGTTTCCAACAGAGAGAATTAGTTCTGTACTTATGACATGCCAGGGTCAAGAATTTCAAAACCCTGAAATGCTACAGTCAGGCACAGCTGGCATCAGAATCCACACAATCTCCCAGGAAGTTTACTGTGAACACTTCTGACTGTGCCTAAAGTTGGTCAGTCAGACAGCCAGCAGCAAGAAATGACTAGATATTATGATGCAGGCTGTGCGCAGACAGATATTAGGGAAGATGGGAAATGAAAGCAGAAACAAAGTCATGTTCTTGGTTTTAAGAAGCTTAAAATTACTAAGAGCTGGCATTTATTGAGAGCTTACCATGTGCCAGACTTGTGCCAAGCACTTTATATGCACTACCTTGTTTAATCCTCCCAGCTACTCCATGGGATGGTCCTATGATTGTTCCTATTTTATAGACAAGGAAACCAAAAAGCTGGGAGGTGAAGTAACTAGTCTAAGGACAAACAATTGCTATGTTGTGGAGACAGGACTCAGCCTCATACCTCTATGATTCCAAAGCCCATGACCTTAATACTCACACCATACTGCCTTTTCACAAACTAGAAAGGCCACTCACTTACAAAAAGAAGAGAAAAACACATCGCACTTATCAGTTTCAAGAGATCTTGCTATTCACAGATATTACATATCCATCTTTGACTCTTCATGAGAGACCCATGATGCACTGCAGCACATGCTAATAACCCACCACCCCCCTGAGGTATGACTCTGACCAGCACAGCGGGATGCCGGTGGGAGGGCAAGTCCCTTAGGTAGGGGAGAGCTGAGCCACTCCCAAGGCGACTCATTTAGTGGAAAAGCGGGATTTATGGAAATGTCTTGAATTATCTTCTTAAAAATGTAGTTTGAGTTCTTTCAAATATAAAAAGTAACTGAAACATGTTTTTTAAATGTTGATAGGCAGAGGTCTACAGAGGATTTATTTGAATGAATATATGAGAATCATTTCTGACCAGCATATGAATAGTTTGCATCTAAGTGGGTGTTTTGAAAGAACTCGGGGCTGAATATTATTATTTATTTCTTCTTAAAGAAGCTTAAACTGCTCTCAGCTAAAATTGCTCAAATTTCAGATAGTGCAAATAGATTGTAGCTGAAAAGAGACAACTCTGCTGTAACATATAATTCATCAGTGCTGAGGTGATAACTATGAAGAGATGGCTTGAAGCACAGAATTCAAGTGAACAGAGTGGAGCTCATCAAGGAAGACTTCTTAGGTGAGGTGAACAGAGTTTCTCAGCACCAAAAAAACATGCCTTTCTTTGCTTGCTACTCTGCCCCAGGCACTGTGGGATCAGAATAATCAGAGCCTTTGCTGCTCATTCTGCCTGGACCAATTTTCTCCTAGTCCTCTCAGGACCTAGCTCTTGCAGAAGCCTTCTCTGACCATCTCATCTAAAGCCATTACGCCCTCATGCCCCAAATATACTCTCTTCAGCATACTTATCTTTGTTACCTTGTATATTATCTGTCTTCCCACCAGAATGTGAGGATCATGAAGGAGAGACCTTTTCTGTGTGGTATATACGCTGCACCTAGAACAATGCCTGGTACTTAGTAGGTGCTCAGCAAAAAAAAAAAAAAAAAAAAAATTTGTGGCTGGCCAGTATGGGGAACTGAACCTTTGACCTTGGTGTTAGAAGGCTGCAATCTAACCAACTGAGTTAACCTGCCAACCCCTTCAACAAACATCTTTAAAATAAATGGATAAATGAATGAAGAAAGCCACCAGGTCATCATACTGTCCTGAAACAGGGAAATCAGCAATTTTATTTCTCCAGAATAGACTTGTACTAGAAGGATATGTGTTTGATCTATGACAAAAGCTGTAAGACAAAGGGCCTATATTAAGTTCAACTCACCTGTTCTGCTCCCACCATGCTAATTGGCTTGCACTTGAAAAGGTGAGTGATGAATTTGGGAATAAAAGAGCTGTGGATAAAAAAGAAGTGACAAATTAGGCTTATTCACTCTTCAGTAAAGAACTGCAGAAACTTTTTTTTAAGGCCCCACCTTCTTCCATAAGAAACTTGTGAATCGAGGTAGACACTATTGTCACCACCAGCACCCATTGCCCTCTTTTTCCTTCCAACCAAAGCCCTGGTTTTGATTAGATATACATGGCCTTGGGATGCCGAGAAAAAGTGGATCCCATCCTAAACTACAGAGGTGAATTCTAACCAGTCTCAGCCAGTCAGAGCATGGCATTCCCTTGGTGACTGTTGTTGGTCTTGAGTAGAAACATGATCTAAGTTGGCCAGATCAGACTGCAGGGAAGGACTTTCATTTCAAGGCTGGGGCTAGGCTTCTCCTCTGGATTTAACATCTAGAGCTGCCATTTACCACCATTCTGAGGATAAAGCCAGCCCCAAGGACAGTAGGGTAAAGAACTGGGTCCTTAATGACATGATTGAACCACCAAATCATTCTCAGATCTGTCCTACTACCTCTGGACTTCCAGTTATGTGAAATAAAAAATTCACCTACTACTTAAGTCAGTTTGAGTCAGGGCTTTTATTACTGGTAGCTAAAAACATCCTAACAGATATAAGAGTGGAATATACATGAAGTAGTTATGGGTCATAAATGCAAAAACAGTAAATAATTGTGGAGGGAATAACTGTCAGATCAAGAAACAAAATACATGATCTTCCAAAAATTTACTGAAGACTGAAGGTAACCTGGACCAGGTGGACTGATGGTGCTGATTTGGGGGAAGGAAACACTGAAGTTGTAATAGGTTGGAGGGCTGACCAGGAGGAAAAAATTGCAGAGGCCTAAGTTGAGAAAGCTGGGTTATACAGGTGTAGAATGGAAGGTGCAGAAACTAGAAATGCCTGTGATGAAGGCAAGATCCAGAGTGAGCTGACCAGGAGGTGTCATAAGGGTCAACTACCAAGGTGGGGACGATGGAAATAAAGCAGGATTTGTGGATTTAGATCAAGGCACCTCTCTCCTCATTCTCCAAATGCTGCTCCCAGGCTGTGATCACCATCTTCTTCAATCTCTCTCTAACTTTTCCTATACACTCGGGCCCTCTCTAATACCTAATGACTTACTGGACCTCTTAATGGAATGACCACCAGCACCTCAAACCCAGCATACCCGACTCAGCCCCACCCTGGAATCTGGGTTCAATGGAATGGATCTCTTCTACCTCATCACCCAGGTCAGAAACTGGAAGTCACCCAAGACAATTCCCTCACCTTCAACCCCAAATACAGTCAGGTACCAACTATTCCCCTAAACTCCCATATCCGCCCCTCCTAACCATCCCCACTGCTACTGCCTTTAACGTTTCTCACTTGAACTCTTTCCATTGTTTCCTAACTGGTCTCCTTGCCTTCATCCTCATGCTTCCTAACCCACCAGCTGCCAAAGGCATTTATTTCAAGTGCAAATATGATCACGTCCTTCCCCTGACTAAAATTCTTGTAATGGCTACAGATAAGGCCTTCCTTGATTCTTGGTTCTCTGTCCTCCACCTCATCATGCTAAGCCCTGGCACTCTGTGCTTCAACCCAGTTGAAATGCTTGCAGATCACATGATTCTGTAGGCTGTTTAATGCTTCTCACTTTTGCTTACATTGCTCCTGGAATGCCCTTTCCTCAGGCCTTGCGAATAGGTACACACACACTTCTTGGACCTTGTTCAAGGATGTCTCTTCTATGAAGCTTTTCCTCCACCACCTCCATCATATTCTACAGAGAATCCACAGGCCTCTATCCTAACATCTAACCTATTTTATTACACTTGCTTGCTTCCATGTCTATTTCCCTTTACTTGACTGTTAAGCAAATGAAGATAGGGACTGTGTCTATTAAGCCAAAGCACTTAACTCTTTGTCTAGGACATAGGAGGTACTCAAATGAATGCATGTTGAGTAAATAAATGTTTTAATAATGGCTGCAGCTACAACTTTTTGAATGTCAGGTTAGTACCAGCACTTTACCAGGAAGTTTACATGTGACTTCTCATTTTATTCTCCCAACCACTATTAAGAGATTTGTCATTAATGAGTGGAGGGAGAATTAGCTTAGTGGATGAGAGAAGTCACTTGTGGTTCAAATTACAGTTTCAACCAGGGGTGATATTGATATCTAAACAGGAAAGGCTATTGTTGCTTCAGACACCAAATAAAGGCAGAAGGAAACATCTATGGCTTTGCATTGATGCAGGAGGAAAGGAACTTAGGGGACAGGAACTTAAAGTCCAAAGATCAGATTTAGGCCTGATGATCAGGAGGAAGTGCAAACAAGGGACTATTTGGAAGGGATTCTTCGGTGCTGTAAATGAGAGCCAAACAAGTAATGTGAGATTGAATTCATGACTAATCACAATTGTACACACAGTTTGTAACTAAAGTTACTTCACACTAGAGTAAGGTGTGGTTGTGCCCTGAAACAGGCTCTGTGTGCTAGTCTAGAGGGGGTGGAGTGGGGAAAATACAGAAACCAGACACAGGTCTTTGGGGGAGAAGTCCCAGCAATGTGGTGGGTAACTGCCAAGAGCTTCTTCAGGCCAACAGGGTGGTGATTGCTATTGCTCTTGGTTGGGGAAGGGTCTCTTCACAACCCCCACTTCTGAGGTTTCTATCTTAGGCTGGGATTTTACAAGGATGAGAGATGGGCATCAGTATGGGCTTAGTAATAAAATTAAAGGGCTCTGAGGGTTCTGAGAGAATGTGAGGCTGATGCTGGGACCAGCTAAGTCAATGGACACCTTATTTACTTTAACATAAACTCAATGAGACCCCTGTGTAACAACACTGGAGACTTTCAGTTACAGTAAATTTTTACAGAGACGCTGCTTCTACTAGTGATTATGGGGAGTGTCACAATGTGATTTATCAGCAATGCTTTTAACACACACTAATGAGCACCCAGAGAGTGAAGGGAATGTCAACTTCTGGTCCATCTGCCATACTGCAAACATTAATGCCTCCCTGGGGAGTCCACTCTATCCTTTCTTGACAAACTAGAAACTAAAGCTTATGCTACAAGCCACTCCATAATTGTTGGTCATTAGGGATTTATTTGTGAGGAAGAGGGAAAGCCCTACTTGAACACAAACTGGACGAGATTTCGGGAAGACAGAAACTTGGAGTCCTGAATTACTGTTTGGGATGTGGATGAGAATAACCCAAATACAGTAGCTTGGACTGGGCTGACCTTTCCTGAAGACCTTCCCTCAGAAGTTTGCCAAAATACTTATTTCATAATCGGTCAGAGGAGACACTGACCTTTTACACTGCCTGGTCTCATGAGAAATGGTGCTATATAGCCAGATGTTGATTGGCAAAGTACTGAACTACTTCACTGCTTCCAGACTTAAGCCAGGAATGGCCACACACAAGGAAGTGGCAGGAAGACATGCAGCTCAGTGCTCACTTCATCTACTTTGGCAATGGAGCTTCCTGACTTGCTCTTCCCACTATGTCCTATTAATTCAAAATAACAGGATCCGCCAACTTGTTTTTGTTTGCCTTGATGTGACGATGGTCGTATTGCTGTTACTATTATCTATGACTTTAAGCAGCAGATTTAGTTTTATTATTATGCTTCTTTTGGGTACAAATTAAAATTAATTTGCCTGCAGACACCAGAATGAGCCCCAGCTGGATGTGCAGATACCTGGATTGTGAGCATGCTGGGTGGTAAGTATTAAAATACCCCAGTTGAGTATGATACTTAATGGAGTCCATACATGATTGTATATTTGTCCAAACCCATAGGATGTATACTACCAAGAGTGAACCTTCATGTAAACTATAGACTTTGGGCGATAATGATGTCAGTGTAGGGCAGCAACTGCAACAATGGTCCTACTCTGATGGGGTATGTTATTCATGGTGAAGGCTGTGCATGAGTGGGGGCAGGGGATATATGGAAAATCTCTGCACCTTCTACTCAATTTTGTTGTGAAACTAAAACTGCTCTAAAAAATAAAGTCTATTAAAAAAACCAAAACTCAGTGGTGAGAATGCTCCAGGACTTACTTTGCAAATTTAATGCAGAACTGAGTGAAGTATTTCCGTGTGGAAGCCAGGTTGTCACGGATGATGGGGACATTCTGCTTAATGTGAAGAATGACGGAGGTGACGTAGGGGCTCTGGTCACCAACGTGTTCTACATTCTGCCACTGCATCTGAAACAGAGAAAGGACAGGACAAGGTTTTAGATGCTTTGCAGGAGAACCATGCCACCTGTTTTGGGGAAGAGACACGGTAGAGTGAAAATTAGGTCATAGCTTGGTCCCTCTTGTCTTGGGGAGTTTGCCTCACCCATTCTGTAGTGGCTGATCATGAATAAAAATAAGTATGCCCACCTTATCCTTGACAGTGAAGTGTAACCTGGGCACCTTTCCTTTTTCTGCCTTGTCCCTGTCATGCTCGAGACAGCCTCCCCTTCCCACCTCAGTGGCCGTCTTCAGGTAGCTGAATAAGGATCCTATTCTTTTGTTAACTGTTTCACCAGCAGGGGATTGTGGGAGAACAAGTGAGTGACATCTATTTCCAAGCAGACTGGTAACCTGGGAGATCAGGGGTGGCTGGGCTAAATGAAATGGAACCTGAAAGAGAATTAACTTACACCCTTCTCTCAAGTAAACTGGGAGTTTGGGATTCTTTAAAAAGGAAACTAGAAAAGACATGACATGTGGGATTTGCTACAAAATAATGTGGGATTGTAGGGAGTGGATGTGGGTGTAGATAAAACAAGATTAGTGAAGTTGGGTGATGGGTACATGGGGTTCATCATACTATGTACTTTTGTATATATTTGTAAAATTTTCATAATAAAACATTTAAAAAAGGTGTGCATGTAGAATCTTACCCTTCTAAAGCCTTGAGGATTATATTGGAATTTAAAGAGAAAGGAAAGGAGACCTGTGGCAAACACTAGGGGCATATCAGAGGGTAAGATGGTGACATGGGGAACAGGGCAGGAAAGAGGCACAGGGACTGTGTGGGTGACAGGCATAGGAGGAGACGAACATCACTGAAAGGGACTGATGTGGTCTCTGCCTAGGCTAAGAATAAAAATGAGAGACCTGCTGTAGCTCAAGCTCTAACAACCTGAGGGCATGCTCTGGAAAACATCTACAGTAAGTTGCCTGGACTTTTTGGAATAAGTGGCACTTAGCAGCAAGGGACCTGGAAAGCAGGAAGAAGCACTGCTGCAGTATCACTTCTCCCTTGGAGAACAGAGGCAGCGTCAGCTCCCAGCCTGCCCTGAAGCTGGCAGGAATGGGCACTCTAATCCCGAGAAGAGGGGAAACATGCTGGAGGAGTTCTGCTGAGTCAGCCTCTCACAATGGAGCTGGACTGTCTGTTAAAAAGATCCTAAGCCAAACACAAACCATATAATATGTTCATAGAAGGAGGTCAGTAGTTCTGAAGCCTTGATGTCTCTGGCAAGAAAACATTATTTTTATAGAGCTCTTGGGGAAAGGAAAAATTCAATACTGAGAGAACTTGTTTAAAAGAATCATATTGTACATGGATGATTCCCCAGCCCTGGGAAGCTCAAATGACTCTAAATTTTGTCCTAATGTTTCTTCAAATCAGCACATATTTGTATTCTAAAAGCTTTAGGTATGTGTAAGTACAGAACCATAGAAAGGCAGGAAGGGACTTCATCTTCATTTTACACATAAGAAAACCAAGTCACAGAGACATTAAGAGTTTTCTGCAAAGCTTCATAACAAGCTCCAGATAAAAGAAGGTGTCTAATTTTTTACTGGAAAAAAATAGAAACAAACAATGGAGACACAAGTGGAAAGGTCTAATATGAACTGATTTTATATTTTAAAGCTTTGGTTATGTGTAATGTTTTCCTCATTATCTTTTATCTTATTCAAGGGCCTTCTTTTTCCATCTGATTTTAAAGATTTGACCCACTCAAACAATGAGCATTCTAGGTGATTTTAAATGAGCTCATAGGGTGAGGCCAAAATTGACAGGTGCTCTAAAGTCTGTACTTCTGCTTCTTTCCCCATCTCTGCAGCAGACTTGGAGCACAATGCTCTGGCTAAACACAGCCAACTAACTGGGTAGGACTTGAGGCTCCAACCTCCAATCAGCATGAAGCTCTTCCATGGTAATGACTATTGCTTTCCAAGTTAGCAGCTTTGTATATTTCAAAATCTCCAAATAGTTTATAAACAATTATCTAAACATTATAGTTCTCTATCAACAGAAGACCATAAAGCAAGGTGGTGACATGCCCTGTCACTGATTACAAAGCAACTCTGAAGCAAAACAGGGCATGAGATGTGGGACTTCTTCATGTTAGTTAACTGGCTGGTTAGTTTGTATGTACATCATCTAACTCCTCTTGATAACCTGGGCCAAGTCAGTACATGTCCATATTTGGATTATATGTGAAAAGATCTGATTTGTTTTAACACTTTAGCCAGTTATAACACCATTGGTCAAGTTAAAAGAAGTATTAGTAAAAGTCAAGTGGATTCATTATTTTAAATTTATTTATTTATTTATTTTTGGCAACTGGCTGATTTGGGAATCCAAACCCTTGACCTTGGTATTATAACACCATGCTCTAACCAGCTGAACTAACTGGCCAGCCCATGATTTTAAATTTAAGTCATTTTAATGAAGTAAGAAAATAACAAGGAAATTTGTCACTGCTTTTACTATTTTAAACAAATGTGCAAAATACTCGGATAGTTAGCAGTGATTGTGTCCAGTCACTGCCTTACATGGCTGATGCTTGCCATCATCCACTCTGGATGACTCAAAGCTTGGGTTGTAACTTGAATTGCCCAAGGTACCTATGTTAGGATCTACCATGTGTAGGTCTCTTTGCCTGGCATTATACACACATCAGGTTCTCACAACAATCTCGTAGATGAGCAAACTCAAAAAGCTCAAAGAGATTAGGTAACCTGCCCAAAGTTACACAACTAGTAAATGATAAGAGTTGGGACAACCAGGTCTGTCTAAAGCCCAAGCACTATATACCAGGCTGCATGCTAAACTAAACAAACAAACAAACAAACAAACAAATAAATGAATAAATAAAAATACTTAACTGGGCTTTAGTTCAAGGTAAGCCCTGTTTCTCAAGGAGAAGGCTAATGAAATATACAGTGATCAGGCAAAGGTCTCTTTCAAAAAAGGAAACAAACAGTAGCTTGCACGGGAAGGATGAACATCATGAAAAGCCATCAGTAGAAATAAGACTTCAACTTTTCCAGGTAAACTTTGCATTTGACATTTAAAAGTTACCCCTCTACACTTAATGTTTTTCCTTTTGTGCTTTTTGTTTCGGGGGTGTGGTGTGTGGTTGAATACTAGATGGTGTTCAACTGCTAACACACACACACGGTTGTCCTTTGCCAGACTATAAATGTGAAAAACTGGAAAAAAATCTAAATAGCCATCAAAAGTGAATGAATTAAATAGATTTTAAGGGAAGCAGTAGATAATACTCATAGAACTTATGATGATTAAATCTGGAGTCAGCCAGTCTGAGTTCTAACACTGTGCAACCTTCTAAGTGGGTGACTTGGGCAATGTACCTAAGCTCTCTGAGCCTCAGTTTTCTCATCTATAAAATTGGGATGATGATAATATCTATAATCTGTTATTGAAAGATAGCGCACAGAATATTCTTAACATAGTGCCTCACACATATTAATTCCATGGTAAATGTTAACAGTTGTTATAATTTTAACACTAAATACCTTGTACTATGAAATACTATGCAATTACTAAAAATATTTTAGCTCTAGATTAAATGATACAGAAAATAAATAAAACTTGCTAAATGAGAAAAACAGGTTATAAAACAGTGTGTAAAGTATGAACTTATTTTTATTTTTAAATATATGTACATAAAAAGAAAGAAAGACGTATCCGTTAAGTGGAATTACGGGTGATCCAAATTTTCTTTTAAAAAAAGTCTATATTTCCTATAATGAAGGTGATTTGCTTTTATCAAAATACATTTTTGTCTGTGTGAAAAAAGAAAGATGTGTTTTGACTATAAGTGGAAAGTGAACTTGAGGATTTCTTAACCATGGCATTCTGTGGGCCTTCTGAAATAGATCTGCATTTTAATGACTTAGAAAAATGAGAACAGATTTGAGGACTGTTTTAGCCATTTCAAAATGTCTTTGGGGGATAGTAATGCAACCTGTTTAATTAGTATTTGTTCAAAATCCTGAAACCTAACAGAAATTACATACCAGACTTAAGGAAATTTAATTTGTTCAGTTTTTTCCATTTTTTCAAAAACTATCATTAATGGGCAAAAAGCTGTGTGTGCGATTTTAGACAGAGACTTAGATTCTTTTACCCTAGTGATGGGAGTAGCCCTAAGAAAAAGGACATAGTAAAGAGGAGATGAGGGGACCAACAGTCCCTTTTAAGGAAGGTGTAGATTTTTTAAAAAATCCTACTTATAAGGCCATAATCAGACACAAATTCTAAGAGTTTGCAGAATTTACATCTAAAAGACAGAGCTCTTCGTATTTCTACCAAAACACTACAAACCACTACCTTTTCATGAATCAGGAAACTTGGTTTTATTTTTGGCTTCACTAATATAAGCTATATGGTTTTGGACATCATATGAAAAATAAAAAACAAACATACCAGAAGGACATTTCATTCGTTTTCAGGGAAAAATATACATAGCAGAGAGGAATACTTGGGTTGGCTGCTTAACACATTTTCTCCTGTGTAGGAAAGTCATAGTGTCAGATCACAAAAGCTAAAGATGAATATCTAACACAATGATCATGAATGTTTGAGGAGCTCATAATCAATAAGCATGAATACTCGGGTGAACCTAGCACTACTGGGCACACATTGATTTATTAGTGTTAGGCAAGTTACTTAAGCTGATTTTGCCTTAGTTGCCACATTTGCCAAAAAGACATACTCTTAACTCTGTATGCGTGATGTGGTACAATCCTGCAGAGACAGAGACCTGACTTTGAAACCTGATTCTGCCACATGCTAGCTAAGAGATCTTGGAAAAGTGACTTGACTTCTCTGTGTTTCAGTTTCCTTGTCTGTGAAAGGGGGAAATAACAACTACTTCATAAGTTTATTGTTAAAATTAAATGACATAATACGTTTGGATGTCTGATTCCTGGTAAGTGCTTAATAAATGGTAACTTATCATCTCATGAAGCTTATCTAAGAAAATAATGTGATATGGAAAGGGAAAGTGGTCTGAAAGGTAATTCTGACATAATTTATCAGCAACACTACCATAATCTTAAAGTTACAGTTTCAGAGGGACCATTATGCTTTTATCATATTTTGCTTCCTCCAGTTGGATTTAAGGCTGCTCCTGCCTGTTTTCTACCCAGCTTTGCCCCTCTGTATTTTCCTTTCCTTGTCCAGCAGCAGGGCTCTTGCTCACACCCAGGGGAGCTAATAGCTGGGTGTGGGCATTCCCTAATTCTGACCTTTCTTCAATCAGTTCTAGAATGCCACTTTCTGAAATAAGAGGCCCTGCTATTAAGTACCATTGAAGAGCATCACATCATACTCAACAGAACCCTGTCATCTCCTAAAAAGATGTCCAAGTTTCTTGCTCTATGTCTACCAGCTCCACCCAGCTAAGTCTGTTCAGTACAGTTGTCTATGTCTGACTTTGTCACCATTCTTTGGTAAAATGGATATGTGTGGTCCTTTAGTTCTTCTTCCTGCCTTCTTTATCTTCAAAGTCGGTCAGGGAGTACGACTATAAAGGAAGTACTATGCTATCCTGCAGACATTCAAAAACTAGTAGGACACAGCCCTTAAGTTGTTCAAAGTTTAATAGGGAAGACAGATATAAAAATAATTGTATAACAAAGTACAGAAGTAGTATAGGTACTGTGGTGTCTTGAGGAAGAAAGAGGAAGGTTGAGTGAGATAGGAAATGATGACATTGCAAGAGACCCAGAATAGCCAAAACAATGTTGAAAAAGAACAAAGGTGGAGAACTCACACTTCTTATTTCAACGATTACTATGGAGCTGTAATAATCATGGTGCTGATAACACCAAGGTCAAGGGCTCAGATCCCCATATAGGCCAGCTGCCAAAAAAAAAAAAAAAAAAAAAGCTACAATAATCAAAATAGTGTGGTGTTGGCATAACAATAGACATAAAAATCAATGAAATAGAACTGAAAGTCCAGAAATAAACACATACATCTAGTTAACTGATTTTTGCCAAAGGTGTCAAGACCATCCAATGGGGAAAGAACAGTCTTTTAAACAAATGGCTCTGGGAAAGCTGGAGAACTGACAAACTACCTTACCTCACACCATACATAAAAGTTAAGTCTAAATGGATTGGAGGCCTAAATGTAAGAGCTAAAACTATAAAACTCTTAGAAGAAAACACAGAGTAAATCTTTGCAATTTTGGATTAGGCAGTGGTGTCAGATATGACACCAAAAGCACAAGCATGGAAAAAAAAAAAGGTAAAATAGACCTCAGTAAAATCAAATGACATTATCAAAAAAGTAAAAAGACAACCTGCAGAATGTGAGAAAATATTTGCAAATCACATATCTGATAAGGGGATTAGCATCCAGACTATAAAAATAACTTTCACAACTCAACAACAGAAAGACAAGCAACCCAATTTAAAAATGGACAAAAGAAAGACTTTCAAGAAAAAAAAAATGGGCAAAAGGCTTCCGATCAAAACAGTGGAATAGACGGTAGCCAGCCTCACTCTCTCCCACAAATCAACCAATTTACAACTATTAAAAAGCAATGACAGCCAAGCTGGGGCTGGTAGAGATCAGAGGAAGAGGAGGAGAGACCTATGGAGTGGATAAAGAGGGGAGAAGCCACGATGAGAGAAAGAAAGAACCGCTCCGCCCGTTTTGAGCCCTGGTGAGCACACGGAGCAGGAGGTGGCAAAAGCCGCAGCTTTGCCCTTCGGATGAAGTTGCTAGGAGGCAGCAGGGGAGAAGAGGGCCTTGGTGGCCCCCAGGCCAGCAAAACTACTAATAGGGTTCCCATGGACCCACATAGGAGTGAGAAGACACAACAACTGAAAAAAAGGATCCATTCAGAGGCTGGTGAGTCATTGCAAGGGACCGGCACATGGCCCGCCCCATGGGAAATGTTTGGTGTGTGGGTAGCAGGGGAGACAGACCCACTGGGAGAACACTGGGACATAGCATGGACAACTGATCTGCCCCGAAATCAGCACAGGACCACTCAGTGGAGACTAGCCAGGAATACAGAACTGAAGGGGGTGCAGTTTGCTAAAAAGACTCAGGCCCAGACTAGAGTTTCTATACAACCCAGGTGTACTAGATCTCCTGAGACCCAGAAGTACCTAAAAACTCAACCATTAAAACCCGAGCTGCACAGAAAGCCTTCCCCAGGGAATCAGCAGCAAAGCAACAATTTAGCTCAACCACAGAGCTCAAGTGCTGGTCCCCACAGGCAGTCCGCCCATTTTAGAAGTAAGCAAAGGACAAAAAATTAGTTCCAGTACAGAGTTTAAGAGATAGGAACAGCAAATAATCCAACACAGAACTGGAAGAAAAACAAAACACCCCCAGACCAGGGACAAAGTTTGATATAAACTAGTAGAGGTTTCACATCACCAAAGAACACCTATAATACCTAAAAGGACCGGAATTCCCCTGGGCTACCAAACCATGGAGGAGGCAGAGCTGGGGGCCTCAGCCATGTCCCCTGACACCCTCAACCAGCCCAGTGACAACCATCAAGTGGCCACAGGAAGTGCCCAAGCTCTCTGGAGCTGGGATGGTGGGGGGCCAAGGGCCATGGCCATGTTCCTTTGATACCAGCAACCAGTGCAGAAGTGCCCTGGGCTCTCCTGAGCTGCGGTGATCGGGGGCTGAGGGCCTCGGCCTTGCCCCTTAACATCTGCAACAAGCCCAGTGATGACCACCAAGCTGCCACAGGAAGTTCTCTGGGCTCTCCAGAGTTGGGATGGTGGGGGACCAAGGGCCTCAGCCACAACCCCCTGACACCTGCAACCAGCGCAGTGATGACCACCGAGCTGTCATAAGAAGTGCTCCAGGCTTCCGAGCTGGGGCGGTGGGGTGGGTGAGGGCTTCAGCCACACACCCCTGACATCTGCACCCAGCCCAGCAATGAATGACCAAGACACTGATGGAAGCCCCCTGGTCTGCCTGCAAGAATGAGGGGGGTGCCACAGGCCTCAACCCTGCCCTTCCTCCTTCTTCCTTCTCCCGCCCTATTTCCTTCTGCTTTTCCCTCTCCATCTCCCCACTAACTGCTCTGCAACAACATCATAGAATGTAAAAAAGTAATGTTAATAAAGAAACTTAAAACAAACAAAAAAGGAAAAATAAATAAATAAAAAATAAAAAAATAAAAATGGACAAAAAGTTTAATTGACATTTCTTTAGAGGATATACAAATCTTCAATAAGTACCTGAAAAAATGTTTAACACCTTAGTCATCAGGGATATGCAAATTGAAAACACAAGGAGATAGCATTCCACACCCATGAGAATGGCTATAATGAAAAAAAATGAAAAATAAGTGTTGGTGAAGATGTGGAGAAATCAGAACCCCCTTTTCTTGCTGGTGGGAATGTAAAACGATGTAATCACTTTGGAAAACAGTTTGCTAGTTCCTCAAAATGTTAAACATAAAGTTACCACTGACATAGCAGCTCCACTCCTAGGTATATATTGAAGAGAACTGAAAACATAAGTTCACACAAGAACTTGTATACAAACGTTCATAGCATTGTTCATAATAGTTAAAAAGTGGAAATAATTCAAATGTCCATCAACTGATGAATGGTTAAAATGGGATATATTCATACAATGGAATATTACTCAGTCATAAAAAGGAATGAAGTCTTAATTCACGCTACACCAAGGATGAACCTTGAAAATATCATGCTAAGTGAAGGAAGCCAGGCACAAAAGGCCATATATTGCATTTTTCTATTTATGGAATTGTCCAAAATAGGCAAATCCATAGAGACAGAAAATAGATTAATGGTTGTCAGGGAAATAGGGAGTGACTGCTAATGGGTATGGGGTTTCATTTTGTGGTGATAAAGATGTTCTGGAATTGGGTAGTGGCAGTGCTGCTCAACCTTGTAAATATACTAAAAACCACTAAATTGTACACTTTAAAAGGATCGATTTTGTGGTATGTGAATCATACCTCAATTTTGGTTACAGACATTTGAACTGGATCTTAAAGGATGTGTTCAATGGGCAAGACAGTGGGAAGAGAATTCTAGGCAGAAAGGATAGAATGCAAAACGGCACAGAAGCCACAAAAAAGCAATGTACATTTAGGGGGGTGAAAATGGCTCATAGGCTGGAATACAGGGTGTGTACAAAGGAATGCCAGAAACTGAGTTAACAAGGTAATGAAGGGACAAAAAACAAAAGCCCTATATGCCAATCAAGGAGGAGACCATGGGGTGCCTTCAATGAAAATGAGGTCTCCCAGGGGAATGACATAACCAAATTGCCTGATTCAAACAGTCTTGTCAAGGAAGCCTCCTTCCATCAACTCAGAATCGTCCAACAACTCCACCCCACTCTCATTTTCCCCACCATTTATAAAATACATTTGTTTATATCATTGGTTATTCTGAGTTTTCTCCCAACAGAGTATAAATTCCTTGAGGGCAGCCTTGTTTCTAATCTTAACTATGTCAGTCCAAGTACAGAGCATCCTGTTGAATTCCTAAGACGTTAATGAGATTGGCAATTTCAACAAAACTCTGAGTTTTCCTAACTTCACAAACCTTTGCTCACTTTGTCATCCTGTTTTGAATGTGCTCTTAATCACAAATTTATTCAAAACCCAGATCTATTTCAAATGGCACTTCCTTTGGAAGGTTTTTCTTGCCTCCCGATCTGAATATGAACTCTCTCCTCTTTTAAAGAGGGTGTATTTTGTACTTTTCTTATGGTACTGACTTCCTCATACCTTATATTACCATTATCTGGGCCTTCCCCTTATCTCACACATCTCCTGACCCACACCTACTGGAATCTAAGCACCTTGGGATGAGATTTATGCCTTCCCCAGCTTTGCAAACTCCCAGCAATGTGCTGGGTAGAGTCTGAATTGAACTGTTGAACTAGCAGCAGAAATGATGGAATCAGAGACAGAAATAATCATTATCACAAAAGTTTTTTTAAAAATCCTAGAAGAAACAATGCAGAGCAGGATGCAGGCATAACTAACAGAGAGTGTATGTTGAATCAATTTTTGAGCACTTGGCTTGTTTATTTTCATCACATGGATTTCATTTTGCTAGAACTCCAGAAGACTCAGACAAAAAGTAATGGCCTCCCAGCTGCTATGTTCCCAAGTCTGTGGTTTTCCTGATATAAACAAAAGATTCTGGAGGTATGGTCTCTTTTAATATTTGCTGGTGTGAGTCTGGGGGAGATATGGATGCTGGGATGGGGGACGTAAAAGGAAATCCACCTAATGAACCGATAATTCATATAAGCAACACCTGGAGTGTTAACCCCACCCCCACAACTGTTATTTTACTGGAAAAATAATTCCACTCTTCTTTTGGTAAATGTAAAAATTCTTTCGCCAGCTGCATTCCAATCTAAAGTGTGTGGCAGTTCAGGAGAGATGGCAGCTGGAACAGATCATATTCAGGATGTAGTGAACACTCACCATCAGCTAGGGGATAATCAGAGCCTACAAAATGAATCCTCAGAGCCAGGCTCCTTTAAGAAAGTAGATTAGCCTCAGTATGTCTGCTCAAAGTGTTCTGCTTGTAAACACTGAGAATGCTGAAAATATATATCAGCATCTGATTGGTGAAAGGATCAGCCTTTTGAATTGAAATTTTGTGACAACAGTTATTTCAGGATTTATAAAATCCCAAAGCTTAAGTTTTGGTTTTAGTCCTATTTTTGTTAAATATTTACAATCTACTGCAAAACCAAATTCAGACCAAATGTCTGCTTTCAAAACCCTGTGATATGGCCATTCCTCCTGACAAGAGGGAAAGAGAACTAACATTTATTGAGCACTTATTGTGCAACTGGCACTAGATCTTCATGTTCCATCCTTACAACAACTCTGGGAGGCAGATGTCCACATTTCACATACACATGAGATAACTTGGGCCCATACAGGTTAAGTCATTTGTTCAACACCCCCAAAGGCAAAATTGGAAGAGTTAGGTCTGTCTGACACGAAGTCAGTGTTCTTTCCACTGTCCTCTGCTACTGGCCAATAGGCCCTAGAGAAGCTCTTTCTCCAGAATTTGCAAGAATGCTATAAGAGCCTATGACAATAGGATAGGTGTTGACAGACTTTTTCTGTAAAGGGTTTCATAAACATTTTAAGGTTTGTCGGCTATACGGTCTCTGTTGCAATTACTGAATTCTACCATTGTAGCACAAAAGCAGCTACAGATAATACGTAAATGAATGATCATGGCTGTGTTCCAATAAAAGTTTATTCACAAAAACAAGCAGTGGGCCAGATTTGGCCCACAGGCTATGATTTGCCAACTCATGCTCTACAAGGTTCTAGGGCGGGCAGCTTCATGTTATTTAAAATTAGAAATCCACAAAGAACTGCCTTTTTCCAACTTACTCAATTATCTTTATTTGACCATCGCATATTGTACACAAGTACTGATAGTCAGCTCTGTACCCCACAAATACGTATAATCAATTATGTTACAAAAAAAAGAATATCCTATTTCCACCTTAATTAATAAACATGAGAGTCTTCTATATTCAAGACAATATGAGAGATAGAGGGTGGTATAAGATATGGTCCATGCACTTAAGGAATTTATATTCTTTCGGAAAGAAGAGGCAAAGGCACATAAAAGCCAAAAAGAGCAACACGAGGTAGCACCTGGTAAGTACCAAAGGAGGGGACTTGAGGGCCAAGGACTGACTGATGGGCTACCATGATATTAGAAAACCAGAGGCTACAACCTGATCAAATAATCTTGCATTGGCACAAGAGCTCAGAAAGAGTAGGAAAAACCTCTCAGTAGGCAAGAATGAAGAATGAGTCAGAAGTTACTGCTTTAAAAACTAACAAAAACACCCATTCTGGTGAGACCACATTAAGGTTTTTAGCATGTGTCAGATGCTAATCAAAGACAACCATCTCTTTTAGCCTCACCAAGTACATTTGCTCCCTGTCTTATTCTAAAAGGACAAGCAATTGACCTAAGGTGCAAGATAAACTGAGAGGTTTAAGGAACCCCGCAAGGCCTTTCCATTCTCCTCTTAGCTGATACTTTTAGTGCAGAAGAGCCTGAAGAAGCTACAGTCAGGGGCCAACAGGAACCATCTGAGGATACTCTTGGAAGGGTAGTAAGAAGCCATTTTCTAAACCCTTACCTTGCTCATGGCAGTCAGGGCAGGATCGCAAGCAGCATCCAGGTCCTGAACCAACAACTGAATACTGCTGGAGATGACACTGCAAATCAAACGGATTATTGTGGTCACAACTTAAAACAATGACATTTGAAAGACTCACACAGCCCCTTCCAAATGTTTTAGGCACCTGTGTAAAAATTCAATTCATCATTTTATCAGAAAAGCTCGAGTTTTAATTAATGACAGTGGAGGAACAGTTTGATTCTGTCTTCATGTCCTGGTCTTATTTGAGTGTGTCCCCACTCAGTCAGGACACAAAATCCCATGGTTAGTCTCCCTAATTGCCACCCCTAGAATCTGTCTTCATATCCTTTTGCAAAAGTACCTGTTTCCCAAAAACATTTAAGTCAGACTGAAAAAAAAAGTTAAGAAAAGGGAAGGAAATGAACTAAGAAGAGAATTTTGATTTTTCCTCAATAAGTGGTTTATGTAAAAGTTGAAGCTTGGCTCATTATCACATTTAATGGCAGCGGAATAGGAACTGACCACAATAAAAATACTGCAAGGTAACAACAGGGAAAGAAATATTCCAGGAAGGCTTTACTATTTGAACTTCTTGGACAAAGTCCCCCTGACCCCGAGCCACACACGTATGCATGCATGCATGCAAGCGCGCATTCTCTCATACCCCAATGGTCAAAATCAGGCTACTTACAATTTATACAAATATTCTCAAATATTGAAGGTTGACCTGGCCTTCCGTGGATTTAGGTGGGGGCAGATGGGAGGCCTAGATAGAACCTGACCTTCCTACAGGGATAGCCAAGGGAAGATTTCTTTTCTTTGATTATTCTAGATAGTGCAATGATAAAGACCCCGTGAGCTAAAAGAACGACTGCATTTGAAGCGGCAGAATGGGAGGCAGCTGGACCAATTCTAGTGCTGCTTCTTAGTTGCTGGTGGGGAATAATCCTGATCCAAGAGAAGGCTCTGGAAACCTGTCAGATTCTGTAGTGACTAAAGCCTGAGACATGCTGCTTCATGAAGGAGAAAGAGCAGGCATTGAGTAAACACGTGCAAGGTACATACGTGCTGAATGTGTCCATTTCTCCAGTCAGATTGATTCGTTCAATCAAACTTACATCAACTTTTTCTTTGAGTTTTTCTTCTAGCTGTTAGAAAATGAGAGAAAGAGAAACACGCTTAATGGTTATCCAAAGGAGTACCATAATAATAAGTTAACATTTACTGAGTTTGATGATTCAGGTGTAATTCTAGACACTTTGCATGTATTTACCCACATAATTCTCATAAACCTCTAAGAACAGTCTATTATTATCCCCATTTTATGGATGAGAAAACAGAAGAGCAGCCACTTACCCAAGATAGTAAGTGTAAGGCCAGGAATCAAACTGCCTCCAGAAGCTGTACCCCTTAGCACTGTCCTGTACTTGTTTCTTATGACACACCAATAATCATATCATTAATTCTGAAAAGACCCTGATTTTATGATACTCCCTGCCCCATGAACTGCCAATTTGCCCACCAACACTGGAAACCTTTGGTGGTAGGTGGCAGTAAAAATCAGTTAAAATATTCATTAAGTGATATTATGCGCCAAGCACCATGTTAAGGTATTGGGGATACAGTGGTAAAACAAAAGAAACATAATCCCTGCTTTCATTAGCCTACAGCCTAGGATAAAAATACTCAACATGTTCCTAGAGCCTCAAAGAAAATATAATTGACCAGGAATTGTAAATAACTGAAAACATTCCTGGGAACTGATTAGCACTCCTAAACTTATTACACAAACTAAAAATGACAAATGTTTTGTCTTAAATTTGTGCAACCTTTTGGGAAGGCAATTTATTTAAAAAGCAAAAATTTAAATATACACATTATTTATATCAGCAATTTCACATCTAGAAATGCATTTCAATGAAATAATGAGAATAACATATAAAAGATATGCAAGTATTCTTTGCAGTATTCATTAATTCAACCAATATTTACTGTAAGCCTGTTTTACACCAAGCTGTGTAATAGAGTAAGGGAGTTATTCAGTGAACAAAACAGATCAGATTCTGTTCTCATAAAGCTCACATTCTCAGTGTTGTTTTATATTATTGAAAAACTGGAAGCAATCTTACATGTATATCTTTAAGGGATTGATGAAACAAATTATGGCAGAGGTTTATAATGCTTAAACTCTTCAGTGGCCTTTCCTAAAACACTGAAAATAAAATCCAAACTTCTAGCCATGATTAAGGTCCTGTCTAGCTCTCTGACCCCATCTTGCTACTTTACACTTTGCCTGCTAGGCTTCAGTTACACTAGTCACTTAAGTTTCTGGGACGCATCAGGGTCTTTCTCCCTCGGGACCTTCATACTCCACACTTTTCCTCTCCCTGAAATACTCCCTGTTCACTTCTCCTACCCAGCTGTCTTGCTTTGCTGCACCTCCACTTCCCAACCCTCCAAGCCTCCTACTTGGCAGTTTCCTTCCCAACCTTCAGATCTCTGCTTCAATATCACCTCCTCAAGGAGGCCCTCCTTGACCATGCCCCTTCAGTAGGCAACTGCCTTACTCAGTACTGCAACACATGCTTCTTCCTACCAGTTACCCCCAAACTGAAGTTATATCTTGGCTTATTTATTATCTGCTCTTAGCATTAGTGCTAAGTTCTATGACAGCAAGAACCTGTCTGCTCTGTTCATCACTGTTAATTAACACCAAATACAGTGCCTGGTATATAATAAGGGCTTAATAAAGATCTTTTAAAGGAATGAAAGAATGAATGGAACCACTCTATACAGATGTTAAAAAGGCTGAGGTGACACTGAAATGGAAAGATATCCATGATTTGGGCAAAGACAAAACAATATGTAGAGTATGGGCCCATTTTTTAATTTAAAAAGATACAACAAAAAAAGTTTGGGAGGATATACATTAGTTATACAGATAATAGTGGTTGCTCTGAGTGGTGAGAGGGGTGAGATTATGGGGAACTTTTGCATATGTTTCTATTTTTGAAACTATTTAGGAGTCTATATTACTTAAAAAACTATTAAACAGGGAAAATTTCAACATTTGCAAAAACACAGAGAACCCAAGTGCCCATCAGTCACAATCACCAATTGTCATTACATGGCCAATCTTGTTTCATTTTTACTCTCACCTATTCTCCCATCCTTGAATTATTTTGAAGCAAATCCTAGATATTCTATCATTTCATTTGTTAATGTTTCTTTCTTTCTTTTTTTTTTCTGGTGGCTGGCAGAGATCCGAACCTATGACCTTGGTGTTAGAAGGCTGTGCTCTAACCAACTAAGCTAACCAACCAGCTTCATCTGTAAATGTTTCAATATGTATCTCTAAAAGATAAGGACTCCTAAAAAAGTAAGCATAACTATAATACCATTATCACACTTAAAAAATTAGCAATAATTTCTTTAATAACAATCATCATGTATCCAGTCAGTGTGTGCATTTCCCTCATTGTCTTACAATTTTTAAAAGATTATTTTAATCAGAATCCAAATAAAGACTATACACAGCAACTGATTGATATGTCTCAAGTCCCTTTTTCAAAAATGAAATATAATTAACATTAAAAATGCACAAATCTTTAGTGTTTAGTTGGATGAGTTTTGACAATCATATATACAAATGTAATCAATAATAATAAGATACAGACTATTTCTATCCCCCCCTGGAAAGTGCTCCTTTGCCCCTTTCTAGTCAATCTCCCAACACCACTATCTGATTTCTATCACCAAAGATTAGTTTTGCCTGTACAGTATTTTAATTTTATATAAATGGAATTATATAGTATGTACTCTTTGATGTTTGGCTTCTTTTGTTTAACAAAATGTTTTTGAGATTTATCCATGTTGTTGTGTATATCAATATTCATCCATTTTACTGTTGAGCAGTAGTCCATTGTATGGATATAGCAAGCCTTGTTCATCCATTCTGTTGAGGGACATTTAGATTGCTTCCAATTTGGGGCTACTATAGACATCCTTATATGTATCTCTGTGTGGTTTTGTTCTCATTTTTATTTTGAGTAAATACCTGGGAATGGAATTGCTGGGTCATAAAGTTTTATAAGAAACTGCCAAATTGCTTTCCAAAATAGCTATACTATTTTATATTCCCATCACCAGTGCATGAGAATTCCAGTTGTTCCACTTCTTTGCCAATATTTGATGTTGTCATTCTTTCCGACATTTTAACAGTTCTAATAGCTATGTCTCCCAGTTTTAATTTTCATTTCCCTGATGACTAATGGCATTGAGTACCTTTTCCTTTGCTTAATGGACATTCCTATATCTTCTTTTGTGAGCTGTCTGTTCAAGTCCTTTGCCTATTTTAAATTGAATGTTTGTCTTTTGAATGATGATAATTATTTCTTTATTTACACGGACACAAGTCCCTTATCAGTTACATGAACTGCAAATATTTTCTCCCAGTCTATGGCTTGTCTATTTTCTGAATGGAGCCTTTGGTGAGCAGAAAATTTAAATTTTGATGAAGGCCAATTTATTGAAAAATTTTTTTTCTTTCATGGTTAGTACTTTTTATATCCTGACCAAGGAATCTTTGCCTACCCAAAGTTGTGAAGATCTTTTCCTATGTTTTTCTTCTAGAAGGTTTATGGTTCTGGGCTTTACATTTAAGTCTATGATCCATCTTGAATTAATTTTTGTGTATGGTATGAGGCAGGGGTTGAGGTTGTTTTCCATGTGTATAATCAGTTGTTACAGCTATGAGAGTGAAAAAAGTTTTACTTTTTCTATTTAATTGATACAGCACCTTTGTGGAAAATCAACTGACCATACACATGTGGATCTATTTCTAGACTTATTCTGTTCCACTAACTTATTTGCCTCTGCTTACACTAATGCACCACTGTAGTGATTACTGTAGCTTCATAGTATGTCTTGAAGTTAAATAGTGTAAGTCATCCAACTTTTTTCTTCTTTTTCAAGATGTTTGGTTATTAGAATTTTGCATTTCACTTTAAATTCTTCTTGCCTATTTCTTCAAAATAGCATGCTGGAATTTTGATAAGAGGCCGTGTTGAAGCTATTTATAATTGTACAGAGAATGTACATGTTTACAACAGAGTCTTGCAACCCATGAATAGATACATTTTTATGCAAGTCTTTAATTTCACTCAGCAACATTTTATAGTTTTCAAGGTAGAGGTACTACATGTCTCTCATTAGATTTATTTCTAGGTATCTGATGTTTTAAATTGCTGTTGTAAACAGTATGTTTTTAAAATAAATTTTACTTTTTAGGATAGTTTTATATTTACGGAAAAATTGCAAACAAAGATAGTTCAGAGTTCCCACATACCACATACCCAGTTTCCCATGTTATTAACATTAGTATGATACATTTGTTACAATTAATGAACCAATATTGATATAGTATTGGCATTGTTTTAAAATGTATTTTCCAATTCTTTGTTGCTCAGGTTCTTAAGTCTCTTTGGTTTCTCCCTCCATTTCTCTTTGGCGCCCCCGGATTTTTTTCTTAAAGAAAACGGGTTGTTTGCCCTGTAGATTTCCCCCCCACAGTTTGGATTTTGCTGATTTCATCCACAGGTATTAATTGACTTGTTCCTCTTTTCCTCGTATATTGGTAGTTAGATGTAGAGGCTTGATCATATTCTCTGTATATCGGTAGTTAGATGTAGAAGCTTGATTTTATTTGGGTTCTCTTTTCAGAAAACTACGTCATGATAGTGTTATGTACTTCTACCCTTGGAAATGCTTGGTTGTCTTTCTTTTTGTGATGTCAGCAGCAGCTGATGCTCAGTGCCCAGATCCATTACACCACTAGGAGGTATAAAAAATGATATTCTAATTCTGTTTTTTCTTCTTCATTTATTAGTTAAACTTCTGCT
Organism: Cynocephalus volans; assembly: GCF_027409185.1. NCBI lineage: Eukaryota > Metazoa > Chordata > Mammalia > Dermoptera > Cynocephalidae > Cynocephalus > Cynocephalus volans. Next base: position 28,268,094 of record NC_084469.1, on the reverse strand, counting down.
ATGAAGAGATTCTTCCCCTTGTCAATGCTTTGGTTGTCCTGAGTGTGTATCTGATAGGAAAGGCAGGATTAGTACTTACTCTATTTTACCCGTATTCAACCCATAATAGTGGTTCCTTAGCATCTTCAAAGGTGATAGACGAATTTTTAAAAATCTTTATAACCAAATGTATTTAAACATTCTTGACGTTTTCAATCCACTGTAGTTAACATTCTCACTGATACAAACTGATATTTACATGTCCCATCTTTGACTAGTACAGCTTATTCAGGCTGGCTCCTGTATTAGTTTCCTAGGGCTGCTGTAACCAATTATCACAAACCTGGTGGCTTAAAACAACAGAGATTTATTCTCTAATAGTTCTGGAAGCCAGAAGTCTGAAATCAAGGTGTTGACAGGGTTGGTTCCTTCTCGAATTCTGAGGGAGAGACCATTCCATACCTCTCTCCTAGCTTCTGGTGGTTTCTGGCAATCCTTGGTGTTCCATGACTTGTAGATGCATCAGTCCAATCTCTGCCTCTATCTTTGCATGGCCTTCTTCCCTGTGTCTTTGCATGTTAAATCTCTCTCTCCTTTCTAAGGACACTAGTCACTGGCTTAGGGCTCATCCTAAATTCAGGATGATCTCATCTTGAGATCCCTAACTTAATTACACTTACAAAGACCAAACTCCCAAATGAGGTCACATTTACAGGTACCAGGAGTTAGGATTTGGACGTATTTGAGGGGGTGGGGATACCCACTATAGCTCCTGAATCCTTCTGAAATGACACTAATAGTTTTTAATATTTTTCTTGCTTTTTCTGTGACATGATGTTCTAGGTTCATCTTATATTTTTCCTGCCCCAGGTATGGAATTGATCATTTCTCCAGGAATCTGTGGCTCCTCTTAGTAGAAAATGGTATTTAGAGATCACAATATAAGGCCTAAGAATGTATTTACTTTTATAATCAGTAAAAACCATTTTCACTAAATAAAAAAAAATTTGCTACATGTATCACAAGTCATCCAAATGGTCTCTGATCTACTAATACTTCCATAATTTCTAAGAATCTGCTCTAGAAAAATAATGCAAAACATTTAAGATGCTATATTCAGAAAGATGCTCTTCATAGGATTATTTATACAAGCATAAATTTGAAGCATCGTCGTAAGCAATTATCAGGAATGCTGTTAAGTAATTTATAGTATAGTCCCTCAATGGAATATTATGTAGCCATGAATAACTAATACTAATAAAGACATTTTAGCAACAGGAAAAATGTTGATGCTATCACGATAATAACAATAAAAAGATTAAAAATTGAATTAAGATTATAATATACAAAACTGTTTATGAAAAATGATTGAAAGAAAATACCCCAAATTGCTAATATGATTATTTGAGGGTGATGAGATTAAGAATATTATTCCTATTTTTTTTGTACTATGGTTATTTTATTTTTAAAATACTGTATTAAATACATATGTGTTTGTCTTTCTCTTTCCGCAAACACACACAAAATAGTTAAATAGTGTTTCTTCATCAAAGAAATCTGCCTTGGAGGTCCTCACAGATATTGCCATCCTGCCCTTGGAGTGCTTGGAGCTAAATGGATTGCTGTCTCTGGCTCCAAGGCCAAACCTTAACAGGTAATTCCCTATGTAAGTCAATGTTACCACGTCCCTGAGCAGAGCATGCTACTGACTCTGGATGGCTTACCCTCAACTGTGGAGTCTTTGTGGGAACACTTGCTGTTTGGGTTCCTATATTTGTGCACTAGCTCACAGGAACTCTGAGTTGTACAGTCAGAACTATCATTTATGACTATCTTCCTATGATCTAGATATGTGTAAATAATAAACACAAAGAGGGTGGAGGAGAACTTTTCTTTCTCTTGGCCTTACATGAACCCCAGGCCAAATATGAAAAGGAACTTCTAATCCCACATCTAAGGCTGAATGGAAGGTTATTCTGGGCCTTCCTTCTGCTAAATAAGTTCGCTGAACTACTGCCATTTGGTGGGCTCCAGTAGAGGCATCACCCTTTCCTGCTTCACAGTTCCTGAACGTCAGAATCCCAAACAATAGTTATTTGTTTAGGCAGATTGAGAATGCTATGTAAATTTCAGGAGACACATAAAAGCCCAAAGGATTTTGCTCAGCTTAGTAACACTTCTGAGAAAGAGAATAACTGTTACGCATCACCATCAAAGGCTGGGTCCTGGTACCATGAAGTCTGTTATTGCTTTTCTCATATGCGAGACAGTGCTACTGACCTAGTTTTAATAGGTCATGCACTTTGAGTGGCTTATACAACTCCAGGGAGGAAACCAATCATGCTTTCTTGCCCAGTCTACTTTTAACAAGGCCCTTCTATAAGATGGCTGCCTGGGCAGTCTTCTGGCTAGACAGCAAGTTTTCCTCTGTGGGAGATCAAGCGGTATGCTCCAGGTTGTATGTAGCCTTGTCAGAGTTTATTCTCTTATTTACTGAGCTATGTGGCTCAGACAGTTAAGAAAAAGGAGGTGGTGAGTGGACAGCCAAGACAGCTCACCTGCTGGGTGGTGGCCAGACAGTACTCTGCTGTGCTCAGGATGCTGCAGATAAGGCAGAGCTCCTCTAGAGTAAACTTGGCTACTTCTGAGCCCTCCTTTTCCTTGAGGAGGCTGCTAATGGTCAGCCCGCCACTGCTTGTTGTGGTTCTGAGGAAAAGAAACAGGAACTAGTCAGACTGGAACTTATAATTTGCTTCCTGAACTAGAAACATTTTAAGACAAAAGAAAAGCAGGAAGGAAAGGCTGGACATGTCCCAAATTAATCCACATACAATGAGTCCTTTTCCTATTAACCTTACCTTGACTATCATCTGTTTAGATTCTCTCGCCATCAGCAGTAGGAAGAGATGATTCTAAGAGTCAGCTAGTAATCGGTCCTGTTAACTATGATGATTTCATACAGAGAAGGCTGCTGAGCTGCCTTTCTCTTTAGCTTGGAATTTTCTGATATGTAGAACTTATTTAGGATCATCTGTAGCACAAAAGTTCATTCCCTGTTTCTCTCAGTTAAGAAAATTCTGCACTGGAATTTATATGTTTTACTTATGAGAAATATGTTAAATGAATGTGGAGACATGGTTCCTGCCCAAAGCCCTGACTGTCTTAAGAGACCAAAAAATATCTCGCATCCTCTATGACTACAGTGTCTGTTGGGGCAGCCCCTTGTCACAGCCCCAGCTCTCAAGTGAGTTATAAGTAGTAACAATTACCCTCCAGTACTTGGATGCTTCGTAATCCTCTGTCGGTTTCTTTCCCCTTGCCCCCATTTCTGTGAAGAGTCTCTTTACTAACAAAATCCCAGCTGAATGTACCATTTGTTTGCTGCTGGGACACTGACTAATACACATGGGAAAGTGCTCACAGGATGATGTTAACTAAAAGCAGAAGGGGATTTTTATAAGTAGTGTAGTCCCAATTCCAAAAGCACACATATCACACACATTACATATATATGAATAAAGAACAGAAAAAATATATACCAAAAGGTTAAGAAAGTTTTATCTGCATAGTAAGATTATAGGTAATTTTAATTTTTTTCTTTGTGCTTTTCTGTGTTTTCTAAGCTATAATGAACTTATATTATCTTGATAATCAGGACCAAAGGTATTAAAAATTTTAAAATAATTTTTATCATAGTCAAAGAAGTTCTCATTAGTAAAACATACCTGTTACTTCAAATCTCCTGTAGGGCATAAGATTTTATTCTCTTCCCTCCAAAGAATGTAAAACTCCCAGTGTGTCCCATATATGACACATTTTAGTGGCAATGACAGAAACTAATTCCAGAATTGTTAATTTAACCTTGGGGATGATTTGTAAATACTAAATTCAGAAGAATTACTTTAGGTCATATTTTATTACAGTCAAAATTGCTATTTAACCAAAATACTTCTAAAACCCCAGTCGAATGATCCATGTATTTCAAGTAATAAGCAATATAACAATACTCTAACATCCCAGAATAATACAGTGGAGTCACTATGATTAGAAGCTGTCCTATGCAACTCCCTCCCCCTAAATCCTACCATATCTTTAAACATTAGGCTCTGTCCAACATAGCAAGATGCACATATCATAAGAGAAACTTTGGAACCTAATCAGACTAAAGGAAAAGCAGATTCATGCCTCCCATCTAACTGTTACTCCAAGGCACAATCTCACTGAATGAGGCTTGAATGAAATTGGCTATGCTATTTAACACTTACTTCCATCATCACCTCACTTCTTTTGCCAAGAACTTATAGTTGGATCCATGTAAATTAAACTTCCATATATGATGGAACTAATTCCCTTGAGTCCACTGTGGTAAGATTTGACCTACACTGGCAACCAGTGTGGGCATTTCTTCTAATGGTATTAATCAGCTGTGGAATGCCATTAGAGAAGAAATAGTTTCAGACCCTTGGGAACTCAATAAGTGTGTTTGCCTCCTTGATACTCTTAGAAGTTCAGTAAACAACTTCAGAGTGGATTTCCTTGAAGATACCCATATTTAAGTATATTCAGAATCTTACTTCAACACTCAGACCATAAAGAACAGGACTCACTTGGGCAGGTTGCCAGAGAGGATTTTCCAGGCATATTCTCGGAGGTACTTCTGGAAAATGGTGGTCAGAGCGATCATTGGTTCCCCAGTACTGAGCTGAGAGCATTGCACCATGCATTTCTTGTAGTAGACAAAGAGGTCAGCACAGCTGGGGAGCACAGCGCCCCCTTCATCAGTGTTGGGTTTAGGTGGTCCCTGGGCTTTGAAATCAGCCACAAATCGATCTATCAGCTCTCCAAGGTTTCTAGGAGGAAGAAAACCTAAAATGTTATTTTACTTCAAGAAAGATAAAGCAAATGTGCTTGTTTGCAGTGTTCATGGGTTACTGCCATGAATACGATAATCATTCCTAATGCTTTTAAAATTTTAAATTGGATCCATTTTTATCAATATCATCATTCACCACCACTCTTATGGTAACAGCAGCAATAAAAGTTGGCATTTGTGTGCTGTTTTATACTTTTTCAGGCATTTCATTATCACATTTGATCCCAAGCCCTTGTGAGCAAGATAGGTACTGTTGGCCCCTCTAAAAAATGAAAAAATTAAGTCCTAGAAAGTATGTCACACAATTTAGTGACAGACCTGAGCCTAGAATCCACCATTTAATTAAGTACACTGGTCCTGCTACCATATTAGTACCAATTCCCCTTTCCACAATTGAAAACCCTAAATAACGATAGTGATCATTTCCTGAACACTTATGAGGTAGCAGGCATTTGTCAGTGCTTTATAAGCATCACCTCATTGAACTTCATTTACTCTTCACAATAACCTTATGAAGTAGGTACTATTACTATCCTCATTTTCAAAAAGTTAGGTACAGAGAAGCTAAGTACCTTGTCCAAGGTCATACAGTAAGAAAGTGGGGGAGCCAGGATTCAAACCAAACAGCCTGGCTCCAGACCTCATGCTTTTAACCATTCTACTTCTGAAAACACAGAAAAAGCTAAGATGTCAGCCAAATATTTAGACATCAAGAACCTAAATGTGTCCAAGAGATAGTGTTAATGCTTTCCTTCTCCTTAATACAGTTTCTTCTTAGAACTTCCAGAATTAAAGATGTAAAAAAATCTTGAGAGAAGAGAAGGTATGAACAGCTCCAGGCTTGCCCTCAGGTCATGGTGGGGATGATGACTACAATTTTTCTCCCATTTCCCATTCAAACATCCCTGAATTTGCCTCAGTCATACTGAGTCATAACTAGTGAGAACCTAGCAGGGCTGTATTAATCCTTCTCTTAACAGTTATGCTGTGTGAAAAATGGGAGGGGTCCCCATCACTCTTAGCATTTTGCATTTTGGGGGTTGTACCTAAGGCTACAGAATCCAGCTGTGTTTTAAAAATATATTTATACAATAGGAAGAAAAAGACAAGAACCACACACAGCATCAATTAGCAGGAATAGGAGAAAATTGACATTTTACCCAAGAGATTTTGTTATTGAAAGTTTATTATATCCAGATGTGACCACTCTGCCCTCAAAGAACTTCAGGCCTAGGCTAGGCCTTTGTCTGTGGTAACAGTCAGAAAGCAGGGAAGGAACTCGTTAGTTGACCTTGGAAAGCTCCCTGATTACCACCCCCTTTCCTCACAACCTCTGCTTGCCTCACTTTTCCATTTGATCTCCTACCCCTCCACAGCTGAACCTGAGCTCCAGCCAGAGCCTCCTCTCAACAGCTCCCCTGCTGCACCCCTCCTGCGTCACTAGGCCTTGGCCTGTGGGCCTCCCCTGCCAGCATGCTCACCCTCCCCTCTCCTCTCACTGGTACAACTCCAACTCACACCCATCCTCTCTCTCAATTACAACTTCCATCACCTGTCACTCACTGACACTGGATTTTTTCTTTTTTAACACTTTACTATGTGGTGTAAGGATGTCACATATTCAAGAAACATGCCAACCTCCTCTCATCCTGGGCCCACAGCAGGCAGTGCTTATCAACAATGACTCTCCTTTTCATTGATCTCTGGTGTAACTCCAGAATCCTTCCTGAGATGGCACTCCAGCCACTCACCTCTAACAAGTGAAGGTGGTACAAAAGGCTGCTTGCTTTATAGTAGTGGAATCTTCTGTTTCATGTATGTGTTCATAAGCTCCCTGAGGGTGGGGATAATGTTTATGCTACTTCTGCTTCCAACCCTGGTCCACCCCTCCTGCTTACATGTGAGGTTAATCTTCATGTTGGTGCCCAATACATACTAAGTTATCACCTCCATACTTTGTTTCTAAGGGATGGGAATGGAGAGGTGGGAAGGTGGAGATGGAAGCTGGTGCAGTGGAGGAGAACACATAACAGAAGGCAAAAGATTCCACTTGAGTCTTAGTATGAGATATTATAATCTCCAAATCAATAGTGCCAACCAAAATAGGGGCCAGTGCTCTAAAAGGTTGTTCCTTTAATCACTCATCTATTCCCCTAGAAACTGAATACTTACTCACCTACTTCCTATTTCAGAGCCAACTTGATGTATAAGATTATAAATTAACAATGATCACAGAGCATAAAGAAAATTTCCATCTAAAAAATACTCTAGATCTTCTATATTTTGCAGGTTGTCTACCAGGTTACTTTTGACACTGTTCTCCAGTATGGATGAGACATAAACCAGACAAGGAAACCTTCCCTTCCCTTCCATCTTCCACTCTGCATCAGCATGCTTTGATGCCATACAAGGCATTAGAAAATGAGTACTCCATGTTCCACTGAATAGAAGAGTAAGAGTTACTTCAATGGGAATGGGTAAGGTTCATTAGTTTTGAATGGATGATCCAATTTAATCAAATACTGATGGAGCACTTACTACACAGAAGGCTTGGTAGGCTATAAGTACACAATACAAATAAATTCAACTTAAAAAGGAGGAGGGCATGGCATTGCCATTTCTTCCAGGCACCAAATCCTACCCTGAATTTTGGCAAGTCTACAAGATCTTCTTGTAGGACTATGGGAGAAAGGGATGTATGGCATAATGATCTGCTGACTGGAATCACAAGGAGGTGCCTTTTACACCCTAAAGCAAGTGTAACTGAGTAAACATTTATAAAGAGTCAAACCCTGATCTAGGTACTGTGAGGGTTAAGTCCCTGCGCCTTATAAGCTTTCAAACTATTTGGAGAGATAGGACCTACATGCCTATAATATTTAGATTTCAAGATAGCAGCAAAATGCTAATTTTGCAGTACAGACAATGTGAACAATCTGGTTCAGACAAAGGAAATAATAGAGGAGATTAGAGAGAAAGTTCTGCAGCAGATTCAGGTGAGAGAATAAAGGCATGAAGTCAGAAGTAAGCATAGCATATACGTGTGAGGAAGAGAGGATGGGAAAGGAGGGAGGGGTTTGGCTGAGGTGGGAGATACAAATTGAGAAAAGCCTGACCTGCAGTTTGATTTATACACTATTCTGTATTCCCATAGCAAACAATTCATATTTTTATTCCTTAACACTGTGTACCACAATCTTTTTTTGGTCTCTCCCACAAGGCTATAAGCCTATAACTAGGCTGTGCTGGGTACACAATTACATTGAATCCTCACAACAGCCCTGAGTAGAAGGCATTATTATTCCCATTTTATAGATGAAAAGACCAAGGCTGAGAATATGAAGTGACTTGCCTAAAGTCACAGAATTTTTTGGAGTCTGAAATTAAAATTGGGTCTGTCTGACTCCAAGTTCTATCCACTTTACCATGCTTAGATGTCAAAACTGTAAATGGTATAACTGCTGTTACTTACTTTCTCTCCAGCTTAGAGAAACATGTCTTGGATCTCTGGTTTCTTCTACCCTTTTCCCAGCAGCTTGAGCTTTGTGTCCAAGAACTGTATAAGTATTTTAGGATGTCATGTGAAATACTGCTGGGAGTTCCAGTGATAAATTAAACGCCCTAGGAGTAAAGACTATTGCAGAGTGGTAACAGCAGAGGGAAAGATTAAAACAAAGGAGAAAAAAAAAAAATCCCATTGCAGATAGGGCTTATCCATGGATGACCAAGGCAGTTTCTTCTGCAGTCAGCATTCATAGGAACCATATTCTAACTGGAAAGTTAAGTAGAGATGGATGGCACTGATAGTCAGAAAAGTGGCAAGGGAGGTAAGCCTGTGCAAAGCAGCTTAAGCTCCCTAGAAAATTATAGAATTTACTAGTTCAAGGGTACTCAAACTAGTTTGCACTTCTTCCCCCTCCCTTATGTTGTGGTCAAGGATTTGGCTCTGATGTGGCCAGTGGGGTTGGGAAGCCAAGGTTTGGCTTCAGCACAGCTAGATCAGTTACATGCAGGCAAAGAGAGCAAATAGGTAAATATATTGTAGATGTTGGGAGCCAAGTTTCTCCTTGTTGTAGAAGGTAGTTACCAACATGGAAAGGGGGAGACTAAACAAACCCTGCAGTATTAGATTAGAATTGCAGTGTAAACTCATGCATTTTAATATAAAACAGGCATAAAAAGATACAGATGTATATGTATGTATATATACACGTATATTTATACACACATATCTTTCTTAGCTCTCTCAGCTGGGAGGAACTAGAAGCAATAACAACCAAGCAGCAATGAGCACACCTAATGCCCAAAACTTGGTTTCTAAATATTATTCTTCACCAAAGGAACAAGGGATCCTTGGGAAAATGGATGACTCTGGGGCTAGGCTATGAACCTGGTATAAGGTAATCCTGGTATATTTTGTTGTGCCAGAAAGGAAGTGCTCAAAAAATGACAGGGGCATGTAAAAAGGATAAAGAGCCAGCTTGAAGAAGCTCCCACTAGTCATATCAGGGAGAATTTGAGCATTAAAATCAATAGTGATGGATCCTGGAAGAGAAAAAGCACATCAGTGAAAAAACTGATAAAATTCAAATAAGTTCTGGAGATTAGTAAATAGTACTGTACCAATGTTAACTTGCTAGTTTTGATTATCCTACTATGGTTATATAAGATGTTAACATTAGGAGAAGTTGGGTGAAGGGAGTATGGGAAATCTCTGCTTTTTCTGAAATTTTTCTGTAGGTATAAATTAATTCTAATATAAAGTAAAAAGAAAAGATAGTAATGACTATAACCCATTGGTAAAATAGGAATGTATGAGTCCATGCTGATACAAATGGGAGAGAAGTGAAAGCTTTTCTTAAAGTAGAATGCCAACTAATAAATGTAGAAGAAATGATGGAATTAGAAAAATCACTATTGGCAGCCATCTGAGTAATGAATGATTCAGGTAAGAATCATCAATGGGTGATAAAATAAATGAAAGAAGAGAAAAAGGCTAGATGAGAAAAAGACTATTGATATTGTTTCAAAGTTTCTCCCAACACTTATTAGTAAATGGAGATACCTAGTAGACAATATCTAAACCAAGTAATAAAAATGAACACAAGTTATGGGGCAAACTGACATTTTGTGCCTACTAACATGAACTACTAAGAAGAACATAGCACCACTTCTGCATAAATCATAAATCATAAGCAAACATCAGACAAACCCAAATTGAAGGATATTCCACAAAGTAATTGGACTATACTCTTCAAAAGTTTCAAGGTCATAAAAGACATAGAAAGACTGAGTTATTCTTCCGGATTGAAGGAGACTAAAGAGACATGACAAATAAATGCAACCTGTGGTCCTGAAATGGATCCTGGATCTATTTTAAAAAACATGATTGGGACAACTGGTGAAAAGGAATAGGGTCAATGGATTAATGGTAATATTGTATCGATGTTAATTTCCTGATTTTTCTGGTTGTAATGTGGTTATGTAAATTGTGTCATTTCTAGGAAATATACATTGAAGTATTAAGGAGTAATGGGGCACTTGTCTGCAATTTGAAAATTCAAATGGTTCAGGAAAAAATATGTACAAGTGTACTTCAAAAAATTTGTGGAAAAACAGAATTAAAAGATAAATCTTTCTGGGCCGAGCCCGTGGCGCACTTGGTAGAGTGCTGCGCTGGGAGCACGGCGACGCTCCCGCCTCGGGTTCGGATCCTATATAGGACTGACCAGTGCACTCACTGGCTGAGTGCCGGTCACGAAAAAACGACAAAAAAAAAAAAGATAAATCTTTCCATAAACTTTTTGAAGTACCCTCATACGTGCATACGTACATGAACGTGTACTTGAGAAAGAGGAGAGAGAGATAACTGAGGGATGTGGGAGAAGGATATATAGGAGCTCTAGGTACAATTCTTATAATTTATAAGTTTGAAATTAATTCAAAATAAACAACAAACATAATTAATGTACAGAGCCAAGTAGCCCTGATGAAGTTGGAAGGGGGGTGGTGCTCTATTTTAACAGAAGTTATTATAGGGAACTCAGGAGAAGGAGCAGAAATGGAGTCATCAATAACTTCCCTGACTGAGAATACCATTGAATGGAGTGAAGAAAGTGCCTATGAAGAAATCTCTTCTGCAAGAGTCAGCCAAAGGAAATCACATAAATAAAAATTGAGAAAGCCACTTAAGGCATGTAAGGACAGCTTAGCCCAACCTGCTAAAGAGGTGGCTGGAGGAATATCCCCACTTCCTGACTCTTCCCTGGGTTTGGTTCTGCAGTCCTCCTACTGCTGCCTGGCTTTTGGTTGGGGCAGGTGCTGCCAAAACTTCCCCAGGGCTGGTGGAAGGCTGGAGAGATGAGAGGGTAGACTCCATGCCAGGCCCAACAGAGAACTGGTAACACTGATAAGGCCATCCACCCACACAGGACTCCTGAGCAAGATCAGAGGGAGGGCAAGGCAGGCACAGTCCCTGAGCACCATTTACCGTGTGCCCAGAGCCAATATGTCATCTCGTTTCATCCTCACTATAAAGCCTGTGAGGTGGGCATTATTAACCCACAGAAGATAAAACACATTTGGAGAGGTTAAGTAGCAGGCCAAGGCCCCAGGCTAGTAAGTGCAGAGCTCTGACTCAAATCCAGGTCCATCTGGCATCCGGGCCCATGTTCTTTCCACTACACTGTGTTGGGTCACTGTCATCTGGGAGCTTGTGAACGGTCTAAGATTTTCCTCCCTTGCAGATTTCTTAGTCAGAGCTACAGCAAGGTTAGAAATTAGTACAAAACTAGTCCTTACCTGAGTTCCTTCCCCAGCCTCAGGATTCTTTGACTGAAAGTAGGAAGGGCTTCCTAGGACCCCTTGAAATTATACTCAAAATAGTATGTGGGTATATGCAGGTTTTTTTGGGGGGGGCGGGGAGCACTGGTTTTGGTGGCTGGCTGGTACAAGGATTCAAATCCTTGACCTTGGTGTTACAATATGTGGATTTTTTCAACAAGAGAGTCTTTGGCTTTCATTAGGCTCTTAAAAGGATATATGACTTTAAAAAGGTTAATAACCATTGCTTTAGGCATTATTTTGTCTGATTCTCTCCTTTGACAGATGAGGAAATGGAGTTCTTTAATGTTATTTTCTACTTCAAGCTTTTGCTGCTTTTACTCTGGAGTGACAACAGCACAACCTACGCAGTTCTCCTCTGAGTAGCTTCTGCTACTTCCCCAGTGCCCTGGAAACATCCTCATGAGGCCAAACAGCAGTATGCGTGGCCAGCACTTCATTTTTCATAGAGAAATGGAGAGTCCCTAGGGAAGGGAGGTCTGGCTCTTTGCCCAAAGTATCATGAACAATGAGTAGACTTTGTATGAATCAAGGCCATGTAAAAAGAGTGAATACTGGAATTATAATAATTCAGAAAATGACTCCTTAGACCAGGTAGGTTTTGGGAAAGGAAGTGGTTATCACAGATATGCTCTTTAAACCTTGGACGCAATAGCTTTTAAGCCTTTTTAAAATAAGAATTTGGATTAATAAGAGAAGATGGAGCTTGGGCTGAAAATAGTCATGCAGGTGGGTTACTCTAAGACCTGTTACTCTAATAGGCAACTAACCTTTTTCTCCATCCTCAGGGGTGTGTTATTAAGTTCCTGGGAGAAAATTCTTTGGATGCAGAAGATAGGGTGCTCTCAAAGGACTGAACAGTGGCGGTAACCACTGCTCCTCTGTATGCCTGCTGGACGGAGAGGAGGAGGAAAACTGTACACCCAGTGGACAGAGAGGAGGAGAAAAACTGGGCCTTCACTAGGTCAGTGATGGCAAGGCCACTTTTTGAGGGGGTGCGACGGTGGGGAGCTTGTTTTTGTAAATGTAGAAGCTCTTTTACAAAGTTCATTTGCTGGGATTTTAATATTAAGTATACTGTAATTGAGCAGGAAAAGAGGAGAAGCAATCTATAAAATCAAATGGGTGAATAAGAATATTGTCCCATGCAGTATTTGTACTTGAAACTTTCTCCTACTCTTATGATTTACCCCTGAAACATACTGGGAAACAAGAATTTGCTAACCCATGACAGAAGCATTTAAAAAAAAAGAAGGAAAGAAAGAAAGAAAAAAATGACGGGGCAATTATGACCCACGGAACTCCCCTTAAGAACCTTTTCACAGCTTGTCCCCTGAGTAAGCTACTTTCTGGTCGTCCTAAGTGCATATTTTAGGCTATAAGGCCTCCTCTCAGAGCCAAAGCCAGCCTGTCTCCAGTCAACTTGGCCTGCTCCAGAAATCTGACCTTTCCAAAATCTGCCTTCCAGCTTGGAAGGGCCTTCAACAGTTACTCTGGCTGGACAAAGATTCAGGGATGAGGAGGGGTCTTCCTCCTTCTCTAATACTCCTTTCACAAATTGATACTAAAACAGGAACCCACTCTTCTGGCTGTGAAGAAACTTGGCTGTGGTGGGCTGCTTTGTAGAAATTTTTGGAGCCCATGAGTTTGTGAAAAGCATATATATTACATGGATGATCCATAAAATAAAATAAGAATGGATGAGTCCACACTGATATAAACAAATAAATGGGGGGAAAGGGAAAACCTCTTCCTTACTGTAGAAGTCCAATTAGTAAACGTAGAAGAAATGGTGGAAATAAACAATGAACATTTGGCAAACTCTACAGTAATAATTGCTTCAGGAAGGAATCATCAAAGGATGCAAAAATGAGTGGGCAAAATGTGATGAGAAACAGGGTATTTGCATAGTCTCAAAGTATCCCCCACAAGATACTTATTAATTACAATGAGAAAAATAGTAACTTCACAGTGGAGAACCTGGCAGGCACCACCTTAAGCAAGAAGTGATCAAGGTTAACATCAGCAGGAATGGGACAAATCAACATGATGTGTCTCCTGACACAATGTACTGAAGAGGACACAATGTCACTTCTTTGCTATTCTTGCCAAAAATGAATAACCTGGATTTAATCAAGAAGAAACATCAGGCAAACCAAAATTAAGGGCATTGTACAAAATACCTGGTCAATTTTCTTTAAAAGTGTCAAGGTCATGAAAGACAAAGAAAAAATGAAGAACTATTCATGATTAAATGAGCCTAAAGAGACTTGATAGCTAAATACACGATTACTGGGTCCTAGCCCAGAAAAAGGATACTAATGGGACAATGTTACCATCCTGATTGTGGCTGTATAAGATGTTAACATTCTCTGGGGAAGAGTATGTGAGAATTTTTTGTCTTATTTTGTAACCTTTTTTGTAAGTCTAAATTATTTCAAAATGAAAAGTTAAATTATACTTGAAAATATATACATTAAAGAACAGGCTTTCTTACAATGTTCAGTGCCTGACATTGTAAAGCTTTGAGGGCTGACATGTCAGGGCTCAACAAGGACTCAACACCCACATGGGAAGGGAGTGTTGGATTGGCATGGGACCTTACTAGAGTCAAACTGAGGCTTCTAAGATTTACAGACACAATAAATGATAACATTCAAAAGATACAGAAATATCCTTAATGGCTTTCCAGAGAGGGTCACAGGCATGCCAAGTCCTTCTTTCAGCCTCTGGAAGGAATTGTGTCCTTGTAAGATCCAACCACGACCAGAGAGGCGAGAAATGCAGGAACAAAACAGCAAATTGTTCATCACTCACTTGTCCTGGGACTCAATATACACGTAGAGATGAGGCTCAAAACACTTGGAAACAATGCCATGAAATGGATTATCTGGGACTTTAGGCTTCTTTGGCTATAAAGAGAAAAAAGAAAAACAAAAAGAAACCCTATACTTGAGCAATCTTTGCACATTTTAAAGTAATTTCAAAGAAAACACTTCAAAGTTCACTTCTAACTTACAGATAAGAGAGCACTCAATGTAATTAAAGTGGTAATATGCCCTACATTATGATTCATTCCCGTTGTGAACAAGAAGCCAACTTTGTTACTATCATTTACTTACTCTGTATGGTGAAAGATTTACTACTACTTTGATAACACATTCATTTTCAGTTTGGAAGCTATTCATCATCTGACTGATGTTTTAAAAATTTAAATCCTGACTAGTAACAGCACTTGTATTTGTACAGTGCTTTAGAATTTATACAGTGCTTTCACATGATCTAATTTCAACAATCTCCACTTGATGATTGTTATTATGGGCCATGCACTTTGACACCAAGTAATATCTCATTTATTCCTCACAATAATCCTTTGCATAGGTATTATTACTACTATTTTATACCTCAAGAAATAGAGATTCAGAGGGTTCTAATAGCCTAACCTAAAGGCATACAGTGAAGCCTTCTATTTCCTAAACCAGAACTCTTTCTATTATATCATTGTTTTCCTGCAATAATTCTTAGACTTTTGGATTTCATCAACAAGTAAGTATAAGAAAAAGGATAGGGGACCAACATAGGGATGCTAACTTTTTATTTTGCTACTTTCTATTCTCATCACAAGTTCCTAAGAGTATATATTTTATACCCCCAAATTGTACAAGGATAAAATAGCAGCATAAAGGTAGTCCTTTTCTAAGAAAGGTCAGTTGGTAACCTTATACCAAATAAGTAGATAAATAAGATAGATAGGTAGGCAAGCAGAGAGACAGACTTTGCCTCAGACCAATAAAAAACTAGACCAGCACTGGTCCCCAGACTGATACTTGGAAACCACTGGTAAACAAGTCATTTGTCAGGCAAGCATTTTAAAACTATATTTGCTGCCTTCCACACATCTAAAAAATAAGCAAGGATCTTCCTACATATTCCTTTCTATTGCTAAAAAATGTCAATTCTCTCTATTGTCAAATGTGAACAAAAGGACCTTGAGCCAAAGACACCTTGCTGGGGTTGATATTAGAGTACAACTTGGGTATAAATTGGTACCTACAACATACTTGTTGAATTCAGCTGCTCATATCTTTTTTTTAACTACTTTATTGAGGTATGATTGACATACAAAAAGCTGCACATATTTAATGTCCACATCTCAATGAGTTTAGGGATAAGTGAAAGCATCACCACTATCAAAGCCATAGTATATCCATCACCTCCCAAAATTTCCTATCCCCCCATTTTATTATTATATTATTATTATTATTATTATTTGTAGTAAGAATGTGTAACATGAGATCTACCCTCTTGAACTGCTCATATCTTTTAATAAATACTGGAAAAGTGAAACCATCATCACCATCAAACCATAAGTATATCCATCACCTGCCAAAGCTTCCTACCACCCCATTATTATTATCACTATTATTATTATTTGTAGTAAGAAAACTTAACATAAGAATTACGTGTTGATTTTTTAAATGACAACATTCTATATTATGTAAACTCCCATTTATAACTACAAGAAGTTACCCTGCAAAAATGTGAAAATTTTCTTGAACTGCTATCTTTTATTAAATCCTGGAGAAGCTAAGCCCCAAATGACAGAAATAATGATTACTTTTTTCTGGTCATTAAAAAAAAAAATTGAAATGGTTAAAAACATCTGTAAAAACTGGTAATAATCATGAAAAATTGTGTCAACTTTAAATTATGTATTTTTTTTTTTTTGGCAGCCAACCAAAAAAGGGTCACAGGGACCCAAACCCTTGACCTTGGCATTACAAGGCTGTGCTCTAACCAACTGCGTTCTAATTAACTTACATTTAGGCCAGCCCTAAATGTCAATTTTAGACATATCCCATTCAGTCTCATACTTAGTGCTCTTCCATTTCACCTTCCAAGAGTTCTGTGTCTTTAATTTTCTGGCAAGGATTTTAGAAACTTTGCTCCTTCCTAAGAGTAACTACAATCTGGGCTACCTTATTGCTGGAAGCCATCATCTGGAAGCCACACCAAAGTCAGGCCTTAGGCTGAGACTACAAGAGGACCTCAGGGATCACACAAGACTGGTTCACTGAGTTTGAATTTGCTGGATCCAAAGCTCCACTTAAATGCATAGATGCCTTAGGGGAGTTTTTTTGCACTTCCATTAGTTTAAAATGGGAGGATCCATGATGGAGTATGAAGGCCGTGAGGGGGTGGTCCTCACCCATTTGTTTTATCTTTTCCAAGTCAGTAGCTATTTTCTATTATTTAATTCTTTTCAATAAGGTGATTTGTTAAATGAATAGACAAATGTGATTTAATTTGTCTAACTTTGCGTGACTAGATACACTGATTTTAGATTTGGAAAATATGGCCATATACCCAGATATCTTTTTATTAATTAAAATATAGTCATCATAAGTATTATAATTATTCCTTTTATTAAAATTTTTTTCCTTCTTTTGAATAGAATATTCACATTTCTGCAGGGTAACTTCCATGTAGTTATAAATGGGAATTTACAAAATACAGAATGCTGTCATTTAAAAAATCAACGCATGTATTTTGTATTTGGCTTTATTGACTTACTAATTTATCTGCACTTTCCCAAATATTAACAATATTTTAACTTGTCACTTTAAAATGGCTGCACTATGTAATTTAAATAATCTATAGATTATAGTATTGTATTGATGTTAATTTTTCTAATTTTGATCTGTGGTAATGTAAGTGAATGTCCTTCTTGGGAAGTACATATGGAAATATTTGGTGGTAAAGGGCATTCATTATGTCTACAACTTACAAGTTGTTCTGAAAGTAGGGGAGGAAGAGTAAATGTAGGGAATGATAAATGATAAATGAAAGAGTAAATGGAGGAATGATAAAGTAAATGTAGCAAATGTTAACAATTCCTGAATGCAGGTGAAAGGTATTTGGGAGTTCTCGTAATATTTTTACAAGTTTTTCTCTAAGTTTGATATTATTAATTAAAAAATAAAGTAAAGAATAACAACAAAAACTTGGAGAATGGGTGCCCTGGCCTAGCAGGAAATCCCAGAAACAACAATGGAGCACTCTTAAGAAATACCACATCATCAACACTCTGCAAGGCCCAAGGACAACACTGTGTGGGAAAACAGGCATCTATGCCTGAGTAAAAAAGGGATTTGAATCAATTTCCTGGTTTTGATAATGCACTATAGTTATGTGAGCTGTCACCACTGGCGAAGCTGGGAGATGGGTACACAGCACCTCTCTGTATAGTACTGTTTCCAACTTATAAGTCATAATCATTTCAGAATATAAAGGTTTTTTTTAAAGGTGATTAAGAAGAGTTGGACCCTGCATGTGAAGAAGTTTTAGAAATATCTTAATCTATGTATTTTGCTTATAGTCTCCTTTTTGTATATGCACAAAAGTGATAAGAGGGTACTTCAAAGACTTCATGGAAAAACAGAATCAAAAGATAATATGGATCTTTCCAAGAACGTTTTGAAGTACCTCGAATATGATTTTAAAAATATATGTATGAATAAGTCTGAAGTGCTCATTCGGTAGGTATAAAACACAGATTCTAAGTGATAAAAGAAAACAGCTAGGTGATATTTCAAAAAAACCATTGTGATCTGTCTTCCACAGGTCCTGCGCTTGATGAGGCGCCACAGAACACTCAGAACGCAGCTTAACCAACCAGAGCTGGCGTCCCAACCATATATGCAGCCGACTCTGCTCTGCCCACTAATGGCGCTCTTCTGCAGTGAGGAGAGACCACTTGATCCTGTCACCACAGCACCCAGGTCCTCTGCTAGCATTTTTAGTGTGAGTTGAAGCAAGAGGGGCATAATGGGAGGGACTGCCTGAAGTATCCTTTTTTCTCACAGGGCTGCCTCCTGCTTATAGCTGCTTTATGTATGTACTCATGTTTAGATAGGAGGTGCTAGAATTTCAGCTCAAACTGGTGTCTCTTTTTGTACTATCCAGCTCCCCAAAGGGTTGATTCTCAGCTTAAAAAAAATATACTAAGTCATTTAGCAGTAGCATTCAGACTGGATTTCTGAGTGTGTGAATTCTGTCCAAAAGCTGCAGATGTTTAAGCTATTTCCTCCTGGAGTTTGATGGAATAATAAAAGGTTACTGTTGTCACAGTAAGGAGGTCTGCAGCTGGTCCCATTTCCTTTTATTACTATCCAACGTAAACAGATTAAATCTAACTGCTCAGATCACCAGAAGGGTACATTTTAAAACCAGAAATTCCTTATTTCTTCTACCTCTTTCTTTTATATTTTGAATACCATCAGTCCCCTTTCATGTCATTTTTAAAAAATCACGGGGAATATCTTGGCGACTGATGTTCAACCCACTTGTAAACTAAATACCTCTTCCCTTCACTCTCTCTTCTCAACAGCCAGGTGTAAACTGCAGTAGTGAGCAGGGAGTGACCCCCACCTTGAGGGCCAACTGCCTACTGACTGCAGCAACATAATAGGTTGGGTAACCCAGGGAAACTGGTTGGGGCCTTCCCCTCAGCCATCTCTGGCTGAGTTCCCCACTAACATCCTGTGGTGTCCCTCTCCCCAGTACCCCCAGGACCCCTGCTCTTCCTGTCCTCCCAACTTCAAAGACAACAGGCTGCTGGGAAGAGGGAGAACCTGGAGCTCCCACCTGATCAGCCACAGGTAAGACAAGTGCTGGTGAGGCAGTGGGATGTCGGGTATGGCACGTGAAGAGGCATTAGTCACTGGTGTATAAGTTACACTACTAATGAGTAAACTGCAAGAAATCATGGGTGGATGATCTAGTCCAAGAGTTTTTAGTTTAGTTTTTTTTTTTTTTTTTTAATTTTTAAACAGACATAAAACCCCTGGTTCAAAAGAAATTTTACCTGGAAGTCTGCAATTCAAAGCAACTCAAAATAGAACTGCTCTGATTGCAGGGACCTAGGTCCCTGATCTCCTTCCAACTCCCCACAGCGACATCTGATGGGGCATCAAGGAACAGTTTGAAAACCATTAGCCCTCTCTGAAGATAAAGAAACTAGGAAGTCTAGAGAAAGTAAATAACCTATCTAACTAAGGTCAGGTGGTCAGTTAATGTCAGACCAGAGTTCAGCATTTTCCCCACCACAGGACTCTGTTGACCCCATGTATTTGTCAGATGTCAGTGTTCTGTGTCCTTAGAATGAGCAGGTCTTTGTCCTTACAACCGTAACTTCAGGCTTCTGTGATAAGTAAAAAGTTCCAAGCAAAAGAAAAATCATATTTTACCTGGAAAAAGTGATTTAGTAAGTAATGGGGGACTTTCTATCATAATCCAGTTTAATAATATCCAGAGATGTCTAGCTAAAGGGATAACTTCGCAGTAGCACCAAAAGCATCTGAGTGTTCAACTTCACAATTCTGGATATGGCAATGGCAGCCACTGGCACTGGGGAGATACAAAGGCCCTGCCAATGGCACTATACACAAAGCATGCTCATCGGGTGCAGGTGACCCAGTGTGGGTGGAGGACTGACACACCACAAAAATGAGCTCTACATCCAGACCCCTCCTTCTACCTGAGTCCTCGTTCCCAAAATGTGACAGCTGCATTTTTTTAGTTAGAGGAAATCTTTTGTTTTCTCCCATGCTAGCCAATAATAAATCAACTTTAAAATCAGCTTTAAATCAACTACGTCTAATTCTACCCATCTCTGAGATACAGCCTCAAGATATCCCTTCAGTTTTGTTCATTCACTTTTACTATGAGATTCATTTCTATGTCCTCCACTCTAATGAGACATGAAGATATTTTTAAAAAGAGCACTGGTAAAGGAATTCGGATTTCTGATTTCTAGACCTGGCTTCCAGTCTTAGCTTCTCCCCTTCCAAATCTGTAATTGTAACCCTGGGCAAATCACTTCACCTCTCTGAGCTGTAGTTTCACCATCTAGCAAAATGAGAGGCAGGCAGTGTGAAGACAAAATGAAATAAAGCACTTAAAAGACTTTTAAATTACAAAGCACCATAAAAATGTGAGGTATCCATATTATTACAATTATTTAATCAATGGACTAGACACATTTTATTGCCTCACTTCAGAATTGCTCCTGGAAATTCTGCTCTCTTAGCACACCTACCCTTACCATGCAAGGAACGCAGGGTCAGCTGCAAAGTGCATGCCTATGGGTTTCCCAGAGTTGGTCTTCCCAGCCAGCCTCCCTTTTGGTGGTGTTTGAAGCAAAACAATACCATAAAATAATCCTCTAGCAGAGAAGTGTAGAAAATTAAAAAGAAGGATCACTAATCCAGAAAGGAAAAGTTCTGATTTATTGCTCTAGCCTCTCTTGTCATAAAATGGCAGTGAGACAAAAACACCATTCTGTAGGATGAAGGCAGAGGAAATTTAGAGTTGGACAAAAAATCCAAAGGAAATTAAAGTGCTTGTGTGCTCTGAAAAGTAACTCTCCAAATATGCCATTGGTCACCTTGATATTGCCAGGCCTCCCCAATGGCTTCCAGACCTAAAGCGATCAGCTTACACTGCATGGAGGCTCCTCTAGCCGACAGCGCTGCTGAGTTCCCTGGGATCTTCCAGCCTCTCACATCGTCACTGTACCAGATGACAGCACAACCAAAAGCTAAGCTGACAAATTCAGGAGATGATGAATGAGGCAGAGCAGAATCCTGCTGGCCCCACCGCATGTGCTAATTAAGCTTGTGCGTGTTGCTAAACCCTGTGGTGAGGCTCTTCAGGAGCAGAGACATGGGATGGGAAGGACTGCTCTTTCACTCAGTTTTCTAAACGCACCTCCATATAAAGGCCTTCTATATAGCCCACCAAAACTGTAATCTCTGAATGTGGTCAATAGCCAAGGAGTAATATCTGGAGCAAGCTGACCCATTTTCAGAAACAAACATCGGGTAGTTACTTGTGGTAATGCAAACCAGACTTACCTGATCTAAGTCTCCTTTCTCCACCGCCAGCTCCTCCATTTCTGGTGCTGAATCATCTTCCAGGAAGGGATTGGTAGATGGGGGTGGAGACTCAAGTTTTTTCTATTAAGTAGACATGAGAGAGAGAGAGAGGATTTTCTGAGCATATTCAATGGCCTTCCCCATTGATCTTCTGCTTTTCCCAAGTCTCCCCAATTGCTAAGTCATGAAATCTGATCTGATAAACAAGAACTGTGACAACTGGACCAAATTCTCACCTCCAGGCATTGACACTACATTTCCATCTTCCTGAAACCTTATTGCCCACCCCACCCCAATTCTAATCTGGCTAAAATTCTCACTCATCCTTCAGTCGTCAAATTAGAAGTCCTTCCTTTTGGGAAGGCTTCCCCATCTGTCAAGTTTGGATTATATGTCCCTGCCACTTGCTCCCATCCCACCCTGTACATCCTCTGCCCAGGTATATTTATTAAGATATTGAAATTGTCCGTTTGTTTGTCTTCTCCCTACTAGATTCCATGAAGGCAGTGATCATGTCTGTCTTGGTCACCTTCCTATCTCTGTACCTGTCACGTAGTAGGTTCTCAATGAATCTGAATGAATCAAAATGCCAGATGGGTTTGAATTCAAGGAAACTACAAAGCTAATCTCATGTGTTCTAGATTATAGATAGAAGTCCCTTCCCCCATAAAGCCCATCATAACAACCACAACAGAAATCTCCTTGAGAAAAAGTACTTTCCAGCTCCCAAATATGACCCATATTTCAAAACATTTCATTGAATGGGATCATGGTCTAGTGGGAAAGGTGGTGGCAGGAGATGTGGGTTTTAGTTCCAACTGTGCTGCACTGGCCAAATTATCTAGCCTCTGTGAGCCACAGTAGCTTCATGTGCTGAATGAACATATACTCACAGGACTATCTGAAGGATGAAATGTGATAAAGTCTGTGAAACCCTTGAAGAAGTATATGATACATATAAGGGTCGCTGATGATGTTAATTCCAGTGCAACTACAGAGTCAAGACATCTCTTTTGAATTTTTTACAATTTTGAACTAGAGATGTTATTTATGCTCAGGAGCTGGGAGTTTTAGAAGAAAGGAAGCCAAGTGGACAAGCAGAATCAAAGGGATTGGTTGGTGCTGGGGATGAGGGGCAGGGGCAAGACACGGCTCTCCGGAGACAGGAAGCTAAGTAAAGAGGGAGTTTCTAAATGTACTTGTGAAATTTTAGCCAATACCAGTGGAACTAATCCCTAAGCCAAGAGGGACAGCAGATGGATTATAGAGTGAATGACTTTGCCAAGGGCCAGGACATCATTTGACGATATTATAAACAAAAGCAAAAATAAAATTTAAACACAGAAAACAAAATACACACCTGTATATGGCTTTGGCTTTAAGACAATTCTGCTTACACTGATTTAAACTACTGAACTCTTGGCCAAACCACTCGGACGCTATCATGTAGATAAACACAGCCTCAGTGTATGAAGAAAGCCTTGTGATGACCGCATCGGCTCAAGGTAATCATTAGTAAGACAATCATTTCTGTGGTATGCCAGTGAGAAACAACATAGTCTAACAACCAAGTGAATGCTTCAAATTTGCATACTCTGAATTTTGGCTTCTTTGCCTGATGTGGGGAAAAATGCATATAAATATAAAGCTATTCATAGAAAGCAATATTTCTCAACTTTAGCTGTCTTTTTAAGGGTTGCTGGCATTTTAGGAAGAGAGGAATAGTGAGAAAGGGAATCTATGAAGCCTAAGTTTCAACATCAGAAATGAAAATTGAATTCATTGACAGCATTAGACTCCTGATTCCACTGGTTTAATAGTGGGTTTTGGGATCATACTGTTGAGCTGAATCACTTTGATTCTGAATCTTTTGGTGCTTTGTGGGTGTAGAAATCAAGTTCGTTAACTGAGGTTAAAAACTTTGTTCAAAAATCATTCAGTGACAGAAACAAGATTTGAATTTTTGAGCTAAATGTTCCTCATTTATTGCTAAGTCTACCAGGGTTGATAATAACACCTCACAGTTACCTAGAAGTGGGCCTCATTTTTAAAACATAACCTGTTATTGGAAATCACGACAACTTAGTGAAGTGGATGAAGGTGTTCCTGGGTGCTACTTTCACAGTGTAAAGTGTTAAGTGAATGGATAAAGTTGTAAGAAGTAAAACATAAAACGCAACATTGAACAAGCAGGGCAATACTGAGGCAGTCTAGGCCTGGGCTCCTTGTTCAGTGTTACTGGGCCAGAAGATTCCAATGCTTTCTTTGCTATTTCCCATTGTGTCTCTATTAACATACTGATGAAATTACTGAGGGAAGTAATGGATGCTAAGGAGCTCCTAGCTCATTCCTTTGGGACACACACATTTTAACTATGGACCATGTTAGTACAAGAAAGGTGATTCATTTTTCTATTCATCTACTCAACAAATGGATTTGCTGGGCACTAGCAAAAAAGCAGTCATCAGGACAGACCACCTTCTGCCCTCATGGGGATTAGAGTTTGCTGGGGGAGACAGACTTTAATCAAATAACCATACAAACATGATAAAGGCCATGAAGGAAAAGAACTTGTTATGAAAGCATGTAACAGAGGGTCACAGAAAACTTCCCTAAGGAAATGATGTTTGAGCCAGAACTGAAGGATATCCCAGAGTTAAATATGTGAGGGGGATGGGACAACTGGGATGGGGGTGGGGCAAAGCTTTCTAGGCACAGGGAATAGCATATGTTCTCCATTCATTCAGCAATTATGTACTGAGCAACTACTTCATTCTAGGCACTCTTCTGTGCACTAGGGATGCAACTGAATAAAACAGATTAAGGAAAGGAGGCACTGCAGTGAAAAGAAAATTTAGGAACAGGGATGGGCTGGAGGCAAGGGTGAGGAAGTGCTTCTTTAAATAGGGAGATCAGAAAAGGCCTCTTTTAGGAGGTGATAGTTTGGCAGAGACATGAATAAGGAGAAGGAGCTGGTCAGGCTCTGGTCTACTCTGGGAAAGAGTATTCTCAGGAGTGAGATTTGGTGCAAAGGCTGGAAAGAACTTGGTGAGTGTGAAGGCAGAATGGATGACACGGGCAAGAGAGGTATAGCAGGAGCCCAATCAGATAGCCTTTTGTGATTAGATTTTCTTCTCATTGCAACTGGGCAGTCACTGGGGGTTTTAAACAGGGAATGATATGATCTAATTTGGATTTTTAAAATATCATTCCACTACTGTGGGGAGAATGAACCACTGTGGGGAGAATGGAGGCAAGAAAGCCTAAGAGGCTGCTACAGTGTTCCAGACAAGGGCTGATAGGGGACTGGACTAAGCTGGTCATGTAGAGATATGGAAAAGTGGATGGTCTGGGACATAACTAGGAGACAGAAGCCAAGAGGACTTGCTGAGGGAATGAAAGTGAGGGTGAAGGAAGAAAAGAATTCAAGAATCACTCATTTTTTGGCCTGAGCAACTGCATGGCTGGGGCTGCCATTAACTGAGATGGGACACCCTCATGTAGTGGGAAGGGCACAGTTGTGGATCTCACAAAACTGGGTTTGAATCCAGACTCTACTTCTGGGCATGCTGCTTAAATCCTCAAAGTCCCAGTTATCTGCAACGTGAAGGGGTATTAATATGCACCTCACAGAGCTGCCATGAGGATTAAATGAGATAAGATATATCAAGTATGATATATATATATATATATATATACGTATATATATATACACACACACGCACATATATATATATATATATATATATATATATATATATATATATATATATATATATATATAAAGCAGTTTTACACATCATTTGGCACATAGGGAATAGCTTAGTAAGTGGAGGCTTTCTTAGGAGTTAATAGGGGTGAGCAACGAAATAGGGCAGAACTGCTGTTGTGCCTCTCTTAATGAAACAACTCTCCAAAGGGAAAGCAGTGGGAGCACAGGGCTAAAAGTCCTGTAAAAAGATCTTGTCACTACTATTTTTTATCTTTGGGATCTCTTCAGAAAATGAAAGCAATGGGTCCTTCACCTTGTAAGTGCAAAGGCACACTGAGCTGCTCCTTTCTTCCCTAGTCTACAAGGAAGCCCTCAAAGTACTGCACATGCCACCATCCTGTCGGTGAATGTTGTATTACAAAACCCTGATGTGCAGACATAGACTCCTGCTATTTGGAGCACTATGTTACCACTCAGATTAATTTGCTGTAATGAAAGAACAAGTCTTTGCAGAGAGCAATCACTGGCACAATGCGGCCTTCTGTGCAAGAGCCCTATTGTCAGAGCCAACCAGATCACACTTCTCATTCCTGCTTTACAGCTGTCATAAGCCATTGAGAATTACAAGTTTGGGTTTAGATTTTAAGTAACTCAAATGACATATTCCATGAACTCCAGGACCGCTAAATGAAACCAAAACTTTGCCAAGAAGTAAAGGACTTTCCAATTTTAAAAGAATTCATTCTTTTTACTATGATGACAGTTGTTTTCAAGTCCATACAGGAAGGTAAAATTCTACATATAGCAAGTTAATTCCTACTGATTAAATCCCATGGGGTTCTCAGCACCTCCAAAACAATAAAGGCCATAGGAGAGCCAAGCTGTCTAATTTACTGTCAGGAAGAGAGAGTCTGGCTATAGTCAGTAGCATAAAGCACATCTGGGTCTGCTGATACAAATCCCTTTTTGAGGCCCTGGCTGGACATGTCAAATTATCAAAGAACGAACTCTGAAATTTAAGACTAATCTTCTTCCTGTCCCTAAAGGAGAAAGCTTTCAGTTATGAGATGAAAATTCTACAATTTCTGCATTTCTTATTCCATAACTGCTTTACTCCAGCCCAATTTCTAATTCATCCTTTAAAAGATGGCCTGGGGCCTTTAGCTGATGATAACCAAGATTGTAAGAACAGGGCCAGGTACACCTGGTGTTTACTATTACTGGGGCCACTCTCTTGCTACCATCATGTTCATATCTTATATTGTGACAGTTCTCCCACTAGAGCATAAGCACCTGTCTGAGTCAATTTCTCATCTTTTTCCAAGGCTCTGCACAAAGAGGGAGACTGAAAAACATTTGTGAATAAATGCTGGTCGGATGGGAAGTCCTCAATAAAATCTTCAGAAACATGGGCAGTATTTTCTATTTTCTGTAAACAAAACAAAAAGCCTGTGTATGTGTGTGCATATGTGTTTGTAAGAAAGTCTCAAAAATATATACCCCAAAATATTAAAGAATGGATACCCCTGGGGAGAGGGATTTGGAGTAGCTGAGAAAGAAGAAATCTTGCCTTTTAAAATGTTTTATTCTGTTTCAGTTTTTAACAAGTATGTAATTACTCTCTCTTTTTTTGGTAGACAGAGTGTTTATCTGAAGAGTGAAGATGATTTATAACTAAACTATATAGTACTTTCTAAAACCCTTAGTACTTTTAAGTTGCAATGTAATTCATATAACATAAAATTCACCTCTTTTTTTAAAAAAGATGACCAGTAAGGGGATCTTAACCATTAGCTTGGTGTTGTCAGCACCATGCTCAGCCAGTGAGCGAACCGGCCATCCCTATATAGGATCCGTACCAGCGGCCTTGGTGTTATCAGCACTGCACTCTCCTGAGTGAGCCACGGGCTGGCCCTTAATATTCACTTTTTAAAGTGATTTACAATTCAGTGGTTTTTAGTATATTCATAAGGTTGTGCAACCATCACTACTACCTAATTCCAGAACATTTTCACCCCAAAACGTAGCCCCATAACCATTAGCTGTCACTTCCTAATCTTTTCCCTCCTGATCCTTTCTATCTCTATGGATTTGCCTATTCTGAATATTTCATATAAATGAAATCTTATAATATGTGACCTTTTGCAGCTGGCTTATTTCACTTAGCATAGTGTTTTCAAGGTTCATCTGTGTTGTAATATTTGTCAGTTCTTCATCTATTTTTATGGCTAAATAAAATTCCATTATATGGATATACCACATTTATTTATCCATTTGCCCATTAATGGACATTTGGGCTGTTCCTACTTTTTGGCTTTTGTGAATAGTGATTCTATGGACATTTGTGTTCGAAGTTTTTATATAAACATATGTTTTCAATTCTTTTAGGTATATTATGAAGGCATGAACACTTGTAATTTAAAAAAATTTTTCAGCTTTGCTTTTTTTATTTGACAGAGTTATCCCTTTATATTAAGCATCAGTGCATTAACACTGTGAGATGCACTAAAATGAAGAGTGACTACTGAATCTTAATAAATCATCACTAATATCAACACTCTGAGCTGGGAGAGACCAAGCTGTTGCATTCATCAGAACCGATAAGAATACATAAAGCACTTTAAAATACAGGCTATCTGAAACTTGAAAATGCTCATACCTTTGGATGCTATAATTCCATTAGTATCATAAGAAAATTTGTTCACAAAAATTTTCATGTGGCCTTATTTATAAAAGTGAAAAAAATTACTAAGGGTCCAACAAGAAAAGAATGGTTAGAGACATTATGGAATATCTATATAATGAAATATTATGCAGTGATTGAGAAAGCACTTAAGACAGGACAGATGAGGAAAAGTAGAATATAAAATTGTATTTACACATCATAAACAAAAATTAACTCAAAACAACTCAAAAAAGACCTAAATGTAAGAGCTAAAACTATAAAACTCTTAGGAGGAAACAGAGGTAAATCTTGGTGACCTTGGATTAGACAACAGCTTCTTGGCTATGACAACCAACAACAACAAAAATAGGATAAATTGGACTTAGTCAAAATTGAAAATTTGTATGTGTGTCAAAGGACACTATCAAGAAAGTGATAAGACAACCCACAGAATGGGAAAAAATATTTGCAAATCATATATCTAATATATGATAGAATATATAAAGAATATATCTAGAATATATAAAGAACTCCTACAATTCAACAATAAAAAGACAAACAACCCAATTAAAAACCCAAAAGACTTGAACAGACATTTTTCTAAAGAAGTTATACTAATGGCCCATAAGCACATGAAAAGATGCTCAATGACATTACTCATTAGGAAATAGCAAATCAAAACCACAATGAGATACTACTTCACACTGATGAGGATGGCCTATAATTAAAAAAAAAGAAAAAGAAAAAGAAAAGAAAAACAGCAAGTACTGGCAAGAACGTGGAGAAACTAGAACTCTCCTACCCTGCTGGTGGGAATGGAAAATAGTGCGGCTGCAGTGAGAAAGTTTGATGGCTCTTCACAAAGTTAAACATGGGGTTGCCATATGAACCAACAATTCCACACCTAGGTATATTCTCATGAGAATGGAAAACATGCTCCCATAAAAACTTGTACACAAATATTCATAGCATTATTCATAACAGATAAAAAGCAGAAACAACCCAAATGTCCATCAACTGATGAACAGATGAACAGTATGTGGTACAGGTTGAGTATCCTTTTTCTGAAATGTTTGCAACCAGAAGTGTTAGGGATTCTTTCAGATTTTGCAATATCTGCATATACATAATAAGGCATCTTGGGGATGGGATCCAAGTCTAAACATGGAAGTCATTTATGTTTCATATACACTTTATACACATAGCCTGAAGGTAATTTTATACAATATTTTTAATAATTTTGTGCACCCATCACATGAGGTCAGGTGTGGAATTTTCCACTTGCGTCATTCTGGCACTTAAAGGTTATTTGAATTTTGGAGTATCTTGATTTTAGATTTTCAGATCAGGGATGCTCAACCCATACATCCATACAATGGTATAATATTCGGCCATAAAAGGGAATGAAGTACTAATACATGCTACAACATGGATGAACCTTGAAAACATTGTCCTAAGAGAAGGAAGCCAAGCACAAAAGATCACATATTGTATGATTCCACTTATGTAATGTCCAGAATAGGACAAAAAAGTAGATTAGTAGTTTCCCAGGGCTGGGGGAAGAAGAGAATTGGAAGTGATTGCTAAGGGGGAATTCTTTTTGGGGTGACAGAAATGTCCTGAAGTTGGACAGTTGGAATAGTGGCATAACTTTGTGAATATACTAAAAACCACTGAATTATACACTCAAAATGGTGAGTTTTATGTGAAATTTTGTTATATGAATTATATCTCAATTAAAAAAATAAAATAAGCAGAGAAAAAAATGTATTTAAAAAGTATAATTTCAATGGAGTAACATGTATGGGAAGAACACACCAAAATCCTCATTGCTGATTGATGGGAAAACGGATGACTTTTTTTCAGCTTCTCCATTTTTGCCTAGAAATTTCCAAATTTTCTATCTTGACTATATATTACTCTTTTCTCAGAAACAAATTCAAATTTAAGAATATATTCCCTTAGCATCAATAAAGCATTATTTATTTATTTATTTATTTATTTATTTGTGACCGGCCGCACCACGCTCAGCCAGTGAGCACACCGGCCATCCCTATATAGTATCCAAACCCGCGGTGGGAGCGCTGCTGCACTCCCAGCGCCGCACTCTCCCGAGTGCGCCACGGAGCCGACCCAATAAAGCATTTATAAAATATTTTCAGACACTGAAGGGAGCTCATCAAGTGAGGGAAAGCTATTTTCCTTGTTTAAGACAGAAGTCTCATACTATGGCAGAGCTGGGAAACGCTGCCCTTCTTCCTCCTGCAGTCTTCCTAATGCAGGTGTTAAGTTGCTGGAAGACTGAGATGTGGGGTGAGATGCTCTGTATGGGCTTTCCTAAGTAGTGAGCTTTTTGCACCACTCTTAGGCTCAAACCACATGGCCGAAAATCACACCTATAGCTTCTATATTTATAATGCAATTTTTAAAACTGGGCAAGTATGCATGTACATTAAAATGATCCCTATAACCCAAAGGACAATTCTATCTAGAAAGGCAACTATGCAATGTCCAAGAGGAAGGGAAACCCAGCTGTATTAAATGGGAAAATGTTTTATTTTATTTAAAAAAAAAAAAACTCCCAAATTCAGTGAGGCGGCTATAAAAACCTAATGGGATCTACTCTGCTTTCAGCAAAAGGCTGAATATAATTTGCTCACCTTGAATCTAATCATCGAGTCACTATTGATGCATATGGATATAGTTCAATTGCACCCAGACATTTGTTTTTAATTTCAGGGCATTTCAATTAACAGACTATTTTGAATCCTTCCTAAAGGATTCGAGGGTCAGAAGTTGAGTCAGAAGCATGGGCAGCTGACTTCCTCAAGTAACAGTTACAGCACAGGACATTATAAAACTTGGTAGGGCTAGTAGAGTAAAAACAAAACAAGCCCTGTCTTTAAGGCTCTTTCAGTCTAAAGTTCTCTCAGATGTCAAAGTTGCATCTCTCAAAAAAGAGCAAAAGATGATGCGTCACGCTGATCAGTTAGGAGGAGCTCAGCTATGGCAGGTCTTTCTGGTGAGCTAGTCACACTACCAAGTTCATCCTCATTGTTTCACTGCCAAATGGTCACTAACAACTTCAAAGGTTCTGAATGATGCAGTGAAGTGGGTGGCAGGGGGTATGGCCTAGAGAGGTGGCAGCAAGGGAGGCGCCCTGGCCAACTTGACACCTTGGTTGACCCCTTAGCTGTACCATGATAACTTTCCAAGGAATTCACTAACTTTCTGTGAAATTTGGCATATATTAAAGGCTATCAAGATAGACCTCGGTTCATTACATAGTTATTCTGATACCCTGAATCAAAGTGATGGCCAAAAACGATTTTCAAAAAGGCATATCCAGGAAACAAGGCAGCACGGGGAGGAGGCAAGGGGCCAGGGAGCAGCAAGGCTTCAGGTAGGGTGCCCCGTAGCTAGACTGGCAATCAGGCTGGCCTCTTCATAGTGCTTTCTATTGGGAGCATGGTAGAACTGTTCACCAGGCTTCCTGCTGCTGAGGGTTGCAGAACAAAGGTGAAGAAGCTATGGTCCCACTTGGGACACAGTGAAGTGATGGCAGGGACCAGGCTCAGTGTGAACATCACCTACAGAGAGAACCTTTGTGTCTCCCCACAGCAGAGCTGCAGTGAAGCAATTCTTCAAGAACTGGCCTGCCTAGTTGAGGAGGCCATAGGGTTCTCTTGCCTTTTTAGAAACTCATCTTTAAGGGAAAATCCTTGAAGGCTGTGAGACAGCCATTGTCAGGTCTTGAAATGCAGAACGGTTGCCACGTCATGACAACTGGGACAAAGAACAGTCTGGGGGAAGAGGTTGAATTAAAGATGAATGATTTGGAGAAGTCTGTGGAGAAGACAGCTTACCAACTAGAGGGGTAAGTAAAGAGCTCGTGGTATTTAGCAGGATTTTCTGGCCAAGGATTTATAATCTGAAACTCTCTGCAAACTTCGATAGGGGAGGGAAGCAACAATTAAACAACTGAAGGCGTGATTTACAAACCAGTTCTGCCAGAAAATTTCAAATATGGAAGACCAAAAAAGGTTCAAGAGTTCTTAGCTGATGACTGATCACCACCAGAGAACACAGCATCTCCAGGAGCTTGAGCCCTGAAGGAGTGAGTTAAGGTGGAGAGGAGCTGTGCTGCCCTAAGAAATAAGCACCTTCAGCCTTGCCCTCCCTGGGACAGAGCTGGCTGGCAGATGACCAGCAGTCACTTTGACAGTCCTACACCTGTTTTCTACAAAAAAGCATCATCTTTGCAAACTTAAGTAGAGCTCTGCCACTCTTCCATGGTCTCTATGTGGTTACCATGTTCAGCAACCCCAGTTCATCTACAGGGAGCATTCCCTGCCCATGTTACTTTAGCACTTTTGAACTTTGGGGGATTTCCTTGGACAGGTGAGAACTCTAGTCTGTCCTGGGACAGACTCAAGTGTACAGGCTACTCTGGTCATCAGATACAACAGGGCCAATTATTCCCTTGTGATTCTATAGCTCCCTAAATGTAAAACAAAAATCACCCAGAAGTAGGGTCCAGCCAAAGGAGGGAAAGAATAGTTCAAAACAGGCGTTTGGCACTAATGTTATTCAAGCATCCTTCAGTGGGACCTATTTCCTGTCCAATTAGCTGGATTACTGGCTCACAGAGCCTGTCCTTATGCTCTTCTAACTCTGCCCAGCCAGAGACCATGGGAGCTCAGGGGGCTACTTCCAGGGTGGAGCTGGGCTCAACGTTTAAACTTCCTTGTCCCCAAGCAGATCTCTGTAGGGCTGAACTAAGTGCTGCATAAGTCTCTGCTCGAAACCAGGCCAGAACCATGGCTTGGGTAGGGCAGAGCAGAGAGCAGCGTGAGAAAATCAGCTGGGTGCTGAAGCCAACCACATACTTCTCAGGAGAGATGCACGCTTCCTTCAATGGCATTTCTGTTAATTATTGCCTTTTCTGACTTGCATTTTCTTTAAGGGAATTTTTATCTGTTTCATCGTCATTTTTTCCCCCTTGTTACTAAAAAAAGAAATCAATTTTGAACATGAGTTAGCAAGCAGAAGAGTATACATATATATATATTTCGTTAAGTATGGAAAGAGTGTTTTGTGGTTCCAGTTGTATTTTATTTTAATAAAGTTATGAGTGAGCCTGAGTAGGTAGGGCCTTGTGGTCTTACCTAAAACTGAGCTGCTGCCACCACCATTCTTTAGTCCAGCACTCTGAGGAACCAGCCCGATTCACCTACTCTGAGGTAAGTCTTGTGTGACAAAGAGGGAATTCTATTGAAGTCCCAGGATTTTAGGACTAGGAGGGTGGGAGCTAGAGAAGGTAGTAGTGGTGAGGGGTGAGCAAGTAAGCGAGACTCTAGGTCCAATTCCTACCCTTTCTCCCCTGCTTCAATCAGAGTACTGAGTTTTTATGCTTTTACATATTGGCTCTGTGACCTCAGGTAAGTTTCAAGTGAGTATAGCACCTGCCTCCTACAGTTGATAAAGCAAAGTGACTGACTGCAGGCAAATGCACCTGGCACAATGCGGGACACACAGTAGATGTTCAAAAAATGTTAGCTACTGTTGTGTGGATTTCACACCAGATCCTGTCAGAAGACTTTCTTCTGACAGGATCTAGTATGGAAATCACTGATTTGGCCCATCTCCCTCATTTATTAGAAATCACTGATATGACTCATCTCCTTCATTTTATTGGGTTTTTTTTTTTTTTTTTTTTTTTTGGTGGCTGGCCAGTACAGGGATCGAACCCTGGACCTTGGTGTTATCAGCACCGTGCTCTAACCAACTGAGCTAACCAGCCAGTCCACATCTCTCTCATTTTAAAAAATTGAAAAATAAGTTTCTTAAAGTACACAAAGCATATGTGAATGCATTTATATAAGAATATTTACAAAAAAAAAAAAGTAAAATAAAAAAAACATTTCTTTGCTTCTCCACCTATGCTCACTCCAGCTTTCTTCCCGAGACATCTCCTATTATCATTTCCAGACCTTTTCCTTACACATTTACATACATAGACATGCTTTTTGCTTTTTAAATAAATGAAATCATACTCTCATATGTGCTAGGTTGCAACTTATATTTTGTACTTCACAATATACCTAAGAGTTCTTTTCTCATGTTAGCACATCTAAATCTAAATCTATCCCCCATTCTACCACTTAAACTGCTGTATAGTATTCCACAGTATGGACATACTCTATTTATCTAACCATTCTTCAATGATGGACATTATAGACATATCCAATTTTTTTTTGCTTTGAAGGATGCAGTTCACCTCTTTCTTTGTATATCTTCCTCTATATGTATGATCTGGGGGAGACTTCCTGCTTAGATGTGAAATTGTTGCCTCATAAGGGTATGTACATTTAATTTTTGATAAACAACAGCAACATACTCTTCAAAAAGGTTGTATGAATTTGAATACTAGCACTAAAATTCTGTAGTTAGTCTTGGAATATTTTTGCCAACCTGATAAAGGAAAAATAGTATCCTGTTTTATTTTTTCTCATTTATTAGCCAACTGAATTTCTTCAGAGAATTGTCTGTTCCACCCTGTACTCATTTTTCTAATGCGTTACTTGTTTTTTTCTTATTGATTCTTAGGAATTCTTTATGTATACTGGATATTGTTTGTCTTTATAGCTTAAACTATTTTTTAATCTCTTAATTATGTTTATGATACCTTTTACCAAACAGAATTTTGTTTGTCTTATGATGTCAAACCTTTCAGTATTTTTCTTTATGGCTTCTGGCTTTTAGGTCTTCTTGACTCCCCCTAGTACTCTGTTATTAAAGGATGGTCTATTCTCATTTCACAGAGAAGGTGGCTCCCTAAGTTACAGCAGAGTCAGGACTGGACTACAAGTCTTCTCTACTGAATGCTGGCCTAAGGATTTTGCTACCAAATCACATCACTTCTCTATTGTTACCAGCAGTTTTTTAAAAAAAGAAAAAACAAAACAAATCCAGTTTTAAGGGAATTCAAGAGGTATGATTCTTTCACCTTGATCTATTCTTCCCTCCCTCCTTTGTTCCTTCCTTCTCTGTTCCTGCCTGCTTGTATGAGTTCTGCGTATTCTTTGCATGACTAGGGGACAGAGATGAGTTAGCCACAATTCCTGCATTCAAAGAGCTCAAAATGATGAAACAGAAATCATTATAAAACATAGAAATTTGGTTTCCAGCAATACTATATTTCACCCTTCCAATGGAGGTACACAGTACCCAGATCTGTAAACCTGGCTTTGAGGTTTATAGAGACACACTGACCTGCTCTGTTCACCAGAGATGTTAAAAGGCAAACCCTAAATTAAAAACATATCCTAATTGTAATAAAATGTGATAGTTGATAAGTAATAAGGTATTTGTGACCAAATTACTGAGGCCTCTATGACTCACAAAATTACTAGTCTGTAAAATAGGGCCAATACTTAGATAAAATGATGATAAAAAACAAGAAGTAGTACATAACAGACAATTAATAAATCCATCATCACTTTTCACATTAATTCAATGAAATCACTGAAATGGGGGATTAAGCACTTGAGTCAACAGATGGAATCACCATACAGTGAAACTATGAAATGAAGCCTAAGCATCCAGCCCATCAATTTCACTTTCCAGCCTCCCCTCAGGAAGGTCTTACCAAAGTTCCATCTGTCAGGGTGCAGCCGGAGAAGCGTTTTGCAAGAAACCCCTCAAAGTTAGTTGTTCTCTGAATAGCAAAAAGAAGCAATTTCACTTCAATTTCCTTAGCTCTGGTACGCATAATCTTGGCAAGTTCTGTCCTTCAAAACAAAGAGATAAGAATGCTGTTAAATAAGCTGATAATTCATTCTAGATAAGACAAACTAAATGGCTTTAGCATATATTCAGGAAAAAAAAATTATGTGGTCGTTTAAAATCCTATTGTCTATCATCAACTTAGTCTAATGCCTGGGGAATAGAGATACATATTCTAAATAAGAATTTTTTTTTTTTTTTTTTTTTTGTCGTTTTTTCGTGACCGGCACTCAGCCAGTGAGTGCACTGGTCATTCCTATATAGGATCCGAACCCGCGGCGGGAGAGTCGCCGCGCTCCCAGCGCAGCACTCTACCAAGTGCGCCACGGGCTCGGCCCTCTAAATAAGAATTTTAAGCTGAAATTATCTGCCAGTCAAAAAAATCAAGGATTATGAATGCTAATTTGTTTACATGGTTTCTGTGATGTTTATAACTTTAAACCTTTCAATAATTTGTTAATAATACATGAAGCATTTACTCAGTATTTTATTAAAAATGCATATATCCTATATAAGTTCATAAGTCATTAATTACCGAATTACAAAGCCCTCCCTCTTTCAGAGTTTGATAACCATCTCTTCAACCAGAGAGCAGGACGCCGGAAATACATGTGAGAGACTGGAATCCCCATGTGAAAAGTGACATGTACTTGCTAGGTGGTTCCTGCCTGTGAATTTTATGTGTAACTCACTCAAGTGTTCTGTTTCAGAATATAACTTGTTAAGGAACAATGACATGTGAGTTTTTAGTAAGTAATAGTTATCATCATCTTCCCACATAAATAAATGACAAACTCAAACAAAGAGCCTTGGAGTTTATTTGAGAATGACATATCTGTAGGATTTTAGCCAAAATTCTAAAAATGCGAGTTTGGCAGCAACATTGCCATTAGCTGAGACAATAGCAGGTACTGACGCTCAGAGATTTGCTGGCTTTAGTACACTTCCAATCTCTTGCAGGCTTCATTTTTCAGTTAGTTTGCAAGTCTGGTGAACTGTAGACTAAAGAGAATTAGTTAACAGCTTCTCAAGGAATTCACTTTTTTTTTTGCTAATCAGGATTTAGCAACTGACCATGAACCAATACCAAAAGATTATCTAAATCTATAGAAGCAAATGTGTTTCTTGAAACAATAGCCACATAGAATGTACAACACCAATAGTGAACCCTAATATAACTAAAGACTTTCGGTGATATGAAAGGTCTTCAAATAGTTCGTTGAAAGATTTGTACTATCTTTTAATTCTATTTTTTCCACAAATGTTTTGAAGAACCCTCGTAATCATGTGTCAGTGTAGGTTCACTGATTATAACAAATGTCCCACTCTGGTGGGAGATGTTGATAATGGCAGAGTCTATGCATGTGTGGGAGCAGGGAGTATGTGGGAAATCTCTGTACTTTCTGTTCAATTTTTCTGTGAACCTAAAAGTGCTCTCTAAAATAAAGTCTATTTAAAAAATTTTTTATATATTTATTATGAATATTCATGAGATACAAAGCTAATTGTCACCCCTCGTGCCCATGATGTGAGGGCCAGATTCATACTGGCAGCATACCCATTACTGGAAATTATTTTTGTACACTGTGTCTGCCACCCAATTATCCCCCAACCTCCCTCCTCCTCTCCCTTTCCCTGCCACTCCACTTTGTAGCCCTAGGAATGTTCTTTCCCTCTGTAAGACCAACACAATACTGTGGTCTTTCTTTCCTTCCTTCTTTCTCTCTTAGCTCCCACATCTGAGTGAGCACATGAGGAATTTATCCCTTTGTGCTTTGCTTATTTCACTCAGTATAAGTTTCTCCAGGTTCATCCATGTTGTTGCAAATTGGAGTATTTCATTCTTTTTTATGGCAGAGTAGCATTCCATGGTGTATATATACCACAGTTTCCTTATCCAATCATCCATCAATGGACATTTAGGTTGGTTCCATGTCTTGGCTATTGTAAACAGAACTGTGATGAACATGGGAGTGCAGATATCACTTCGACATGATGATTTCCATTCCTCTGGGTATATACCCAGAAGAGGGATTGCTGGATTGTATGAAAGATCTATCTGTGGTTGTATGAGAAACCTCCATACTGGGGCCAGCCCATGGCTCACTCGGTAGAGTGCAGTGCTGATAACACCAAGGCCACAGGTTCGGATCCTATATAGGGATGGCCGGTTCGCTCATTGGCTGAGTATGGTGCTGACAACACCAAGCCAAGGGTTGAGATCCCCTTACTGGTCATCTTTAAAAAAAAAAAAGAAACCTCCATACTGTTTTCCATGGTGGTTGTACTAATTTACAGTCCCACCAACAGTGTAGGAGTGCCCCCTTCTCTCCACACTCTTGCCAGCATTTGTTATTCACTGTCTTTTTGATTATAGCCAGTCTAACTGGGGTGAGGTGGTATCTCAATGTAGTTTTAATTTGCATTTCCCTGTAACTAGTGATGTTGAGCATTTTTTCATGTATCTGTTGGCCATTTGTATGTCTTCCTTTGAAAAATGTCTATTCAGCTCCTTTGCCCATTTTTAAATTGGGTTATTTTTTTTTTTTTTTACTGTATAATTGCTTGAGTTCTATGTATATTCTGGATATTAATCCTTTGTCAGATGCATAGTTAGCAAAACTTTTCTCCGACTCTGTAGGTTGTCATTTCACTCTGTTGATTGTTTCCTTTGCTGTGCAGAAACTTTTTACCTTGATATAGTCCCATTTGTTTATTTTTTCTTTTGCTGCTTATGCTTTCAGGCTAATGTTCATAAAGCCTGTGTCCAGACCTAGTTGCTGAAGTATTTCACCTATATTTTCCCTTGGTAATTTTACAGTTTCAGGTCTTATACTTAAGTCTTTAATCCATTTTGAGTTGATTTTAGTGTATGGTGAGAGATGCATATCTAGTTTCATTCTTCTGCATCTGGATATCCCAGCATCTCAGTTTTCCCAGCACCACTTGTTGAAGAGGCAGTCTTTTCACCAATGTAGATTTTTGTTGCCTTTGTCCATGATCAGAGGGCTATAAGCCTCAGGGGTGATTTCTGGATTTTGAATTCTACTCCACTGGTCTGAATGTCTATTTTTATACCAGTACCATGCTGTTTTTGTTACAACAGCTTTGTAGTATAATTTGAAGTCAGGTAGTGTTATGCCTCTGGCTTTACTTTTTTTGCTCAGGATTGCTTTGACTGTTTGGGGTCTTTTGTTTTTCCATATGAAAGGTAAGATTGGTTTTTCCATTTTTGTGAAGAATGTCATTGGTATTTTGATGGGGACTGCACTGAATCTGTAGAACGCTTGGGTAGTATAGACATTTTTATAATGTTAATTCTTCCAATCCAAGAGCATGGAATTTCTTTTCATCTTTTTGTGTCTTCTTTAATTTCTTTCAGAAGTGGTTTGTAGTTCTCATCATAGAGGTCTTTCACCTCCTTGGTTAAATTGATCCCTAGGTATCTTATTTTTTTCATGACAATTGTAAATGGGCTTACTTTCTTTATTTCTCTTTCTGTTAATTCATTATTTGAGTATATAAATGCTACTGATTTGGGGGCATTTATTTGGTATCCTGCAATGTTACTGAAGTTATTAACCAGCTCTAGGAGTTTCTTGATAGAGTCTTTAGGTTTTTCTATATATAGTATTATGTCATCTGCAAATAGAGAAAGTTTGACTTCATCTTTTCCTATATGGATTCCCTTTATTTCTTTCTCTTGCCTGATTGCTCTGGCTAGTACCTCCAGTACTATGTTAAATAGAAGTGGTGATGTGCTCGCTTCAGCAGCACATATACTAAATAGAAGTGGTGAGAGTGGGCATACTTGTCTTGCTCCTGTTCTTAAAGGAAAAGCCCTCAGTTTTTCCGCATTCAGGATGATACTGGTGGGGGCTTGTCATAAATGGCTTTTATGGTGTTAAGATATTTTCCTTCTATACCTAATTTGTTGAGAGTCTTTATCATGAAGGGATGTTGAATTTTGTCAAATGTTTTTCAGCATCTATTGACATAATCATGTGGTCTTTATCCTTGAGTTTGTTGACGTGATGTATCACATTTATTGACTTTCATATGTTAAACCATCCTTGTATCCCTGGGATGAATCCCACTTGATCATAGTGTATAATGTTTTTAATATGTTGCTGTATCCTGATTGCTAATGTTTTGTTGAGGATTTTAGCATCTAGGTTCATCAAGGATATTGGCCTCTAATTTTCTTTTTTTGTTGTGTCTTTATCTGGTTTTGGTATCAGAGTTATGTTGGCCTCATAGAATGAGTTTGGGAGAGTAGCTTCTGTTTCAATTGTTTGGAATAGTTTGAGGAGAATTGGTATTAACTCCTCTTTAAAAGTTTGATAGAATTTAGCTATAAAACCTTCCGGACCTGGACTTTTCTTCGTTGGAAGATTGCTAATTACCGCTTCAATCTCCTTGCTTGTTATTGGTCTGTTCAGGTTTTCTATCTCTTCTTGGTTCAGTCTGGGTAGTTTTTATGTGTCTAGAAACTTATCCATATCTTCCAGATTTTCATATTTGTTGTCATACAGTTGTTTATAATAGTCTCTAATGATGCTTTGTATTTCTGTGGTATCGATTGTAATGTCTCCCTTTTCATTTCTGATTTTTGTTATTTGGGTCTTCTCTCTTCTTTTTTTTGTTAACCTAGCTAAAAGTTTGTCTATTTTATTTATCTTCTCGAAAAACCAACCTTTTGTTCTGTTGATCTTTTCTATTGTTTTTTGGGTCTCTATTTCATTTAGTTCTGCTCTGATCTTAATTATTTCTTTCCATCTACTACCTTTAGGTTTGTATTGTTGTTGTTTTTCAAGTTCTTTAAGGCATAATGTTAGGTCGTTTATTTGAAGTCTTTCCATTCTTTTGATATAAGCACTTATTGCAGCAAATTTGCCTCTTAGTACTGCTTTTGCAGTATCCCACAGCTTTTGGTATGATGTATCTTTATTTTCATTAGTTTCTAGAAATTTTTTGATTTCCTTTTTAATTTCTTCTTGGACCCATAGGTCATTCAGGAACCTATTATTTAGTTTCCATGTATTTGTATAGCTTCCAGACATAAAAAGAGACAAGGAAGGCCACTATATAATGATAAAGGGATGTATCCAGCTAGAAGACATAACAATCATAAACACGTATGCACCCAATACTGGTGCACCCAGATATATAAAACAAACACTCTTAGACCTAAAGAAAGAAATAAGACCTAATACATTAATAGTGGGTGATCTGAACACCCCTCTCTCAGTATTGGACAGATCTTCCAGGCAACAAGTCAACAAAGAGACACAGGATTTAATCTACACCTTAGACCAACTGGACTTGGCAGATATATACAGAACATTTCACCCAACAACTAAAGAATACACTTTCTTCTCAGCAGCTCATGGTACATTCTCCAGGAGAGACCACATATTAAGTCACAAATCTAGTCTCAGCAAATTTTAAAAAACTGAAATCATTCCAACTATCTTTTCAGACCACAATGGACTAAACTTGGAAATAAACAACAAGCA
The DNA here is from genome assembly GCF_027409185.1 of Cynocephalus volans. Classification (NCBI taxonomy): domain Eukaryota; kingdom Metazoa; phylum Chordata; class Mammalia; order Dermoptera; family Cynocephalidae; genus Cynocephalus; species Cynocephalus volans. Next base: position 28,226,777 of record NC_084469.1, on the reverse strand, counting down.
AAGTCTATTTTTTTATAATGCCAATATCCCTTAAAACATTTTTCCCCACAATGTGTTTAAAGCATGCAATTTGACTATACTTTCCACGATTTTAAGAAAGAAGACCACCATGAATTACATTAAGGTGGTTGAGTAATGCTTAGATGTGGGACTTTTCCCCCTTTTATTAAGCTGGAGTTCGATGTAGTTGTGTATTATTAGAAGATAATACGAGAATACTTCAAAAAGTTTGTAGAAAAATAAAATTAGAAGATGATATGAATCTTTCCATAAATTTGTTGAATACCCCTCATATACAACTAATAAGAACCAGTTATCGCTACTGTTGTATTATAGCTGAAAATAAAGAGTTAAAAAATTTGGCTCTAGCTTTAGCTTTGCCATGGATATATTGATCTAACCTTCTTGGGCTTTAATTCTTAAATATAAAGGGACTATCTGACCCTGGGCTACACTTATGGATACTGTAGAGAGAAGGCCTTTAAAATGCTTAGAACACTCAGTTGCCAATATTATTAACTATCCAGAGACAAACATTGTATCAGGTGTGGGAAGTTCTTTCAACAAATATTTCCTAGGTGTCTGCTGTGTCATTAAAGTAGATGCTACTCTTGTCTCTTTGGAATATATATGTGGAAGTCAGAAAATCAAAATCATAATGGATCTACACACAGCACACTGATATATGTGAAAAAGATGTAGGGGAAAATGTGAGGGCAGTAAAACACTATACTTAAATCTGATTGATGAGTCTTTTTTCTTTTGGTGGCTAGCTGGTGCAGAGTGGTTGATGAGTTCTGAGTTGATAAAGTAGAGAAGGTAGGCTGTTTGAGGTAAGGCCTATGCCAAAGGAAAGTCCTGGAGCAAAGAGGGAAGCAGAGGGTGGGGCTATAGGTGAATATGAGAGTGATATCAATCATTTGGTGGAGTCTGGAAGTAGTACCCAATCCACAGGACAACATGAAAGCGCTAGAGACTAGAGACTTGATTCGGAAAATTCAATTAACACCAGAACCAATAGAGAGTTCAAATCTACCTTGTCACGTGGCAAAATTCTACTGCAATCCTCTCGGTCATATACCACTCACGTGGAAACATACGGCCATATTTCTCCTCATAGTCCACAAGCTGGCGTTTTATCCAGGCATAGCGTCTGTCAATTTTGTCCAGCCAGGCAACCTCATGAAAGTGGGGAACAAAAACCACCCCAGTGCTTAGAAGTAGTATTGATAGTTCAAGGAACAAACAAAAACACAGAACTTAGAAAAAGACAACCAATGTCAGTATTTCTCATGGTTTTTAAGAAGCTAGGCTACCTTTTTCACTTGATCCAGAGGTTCTTAACCTGGAGTCCATGATTGGGCTTCAGGGGTCTGTAAACTTCCTGAAACTGTATGCAAAGTTTAATGCATAAATGCATTTTTCTGGGAAGAAAATCTGTAGCTTTCACTTCTCCAAAGGATCAGTGACCTCAAAATGGTTAAGAACCACTGAACTGCAAAGGCCTCTAGGATTCACGGTTCAATAATCAACACTATAAGACGGTAATACTAATAAAGTATAAATCAATAGGCCTGACAGCATTCATTGTTCAGTAAAATTCAAGTGTTACATCTGATCTCATTTGGTCAATACTTACATCTTGGTTTTCTTGAAAAAGTACTAGATACTCTGACAGATGCTGTTTAATAAACTTTTTGATGATTTCCTGTTTGATTCTGGGATCCAAAATATTAGCAACCAGACATGCATCTCGTAGGACATTGCTGGGTCCTCCTGGCCTCTAGTAAAACAAACAACACACACCAGTTCAAAGGCGAGAAACAACCCTTAAATCTCATGGCCTCTGACAGCTGCTACTTCTTATTTCTCTCTTATTGTTATTATTACTCTCACTCCCTTGACGCTTTACCATGGATGAATATTTTAGTTACTTGTTCCTCAATGAAAGAATCATTAAGCTAGTTTTGCAGCAGCCAACGTAAAAGTTACCCAATGAATGAGTAATAAGACATTTGGAAAACAGGCCAGCAATGATAATAGGAAAGTTTACTTTCTGAGTACCAAAGCTGAAAGAGACCTAAAAAGTCAGAATGACACCAGCCTCTGATGTCAGAAGACTGTTGAAGAGGCCTGAAAGTCAGTCTCGCCCCTCATGTGCCACTTTCCCCTGATTCCCACCTCTGAGATTCCTGTTCTTAAAGTGCTGTATTTGTGCCAAACTGTGTGGTAGCCTTTAAAACCTAAAGCCTGGTTGCAAACCATTTGACTTGTTTCACTGATAGTCAGCCACTCATATAGGCAGCCAAAGGTAAAATATTGTGATATCAGCTGCTTGACCTAAAAAGAACAGTGGAAGGATATCTGGAGACTGTACTGATACATCACGACGGGAAGGTCTTTGTTATTACTGAAGGCAATTCAATCTCGCTGAACCATTCTTTATAGTAAATCACTGAATGAATGTGGTTGGCTGAGTGAACTATAGTAAAAAGAACACTTGGAATCTACTCTTGGCTTGGCTAAATAGCCACGTAGCTTTGGCACAGTTACTCAACTTCATCTGAAAAATAATGACTTTAACTAGGTGATGAGTAAGGTTCTTCCAAATCTTTTTTTTTTTTTTTTTTTTGGGTCAATTCTTTCCAATTCTATCCATTTCAACTGAAGTTGAAATGTTTCAAAAGTGCTGCCTGAGATCTAAATTGTTAAAATGCTGACTTGCTCCATGCTGAGTGGCTGTTATATCGTCTGCTGAACACACTAACTGCTTAAGTCTTGCTTCTGGATGAAAGTGTTTGATTTGATAGAGAAGTCGCAGAGGCCAAAACCTATGGATTCATGGGTTCATAGTTTTTCATTTACAAAAAATTTACTAGATTACCTTGAATCCTTTTTTTAAAAAAAATCTTTTTTAAAAAATTAATTAATTAATTAATTAATTATTTTAAAGATGACCCGTAAGGGGATCTTAACCCTTGACTTGGTGTTGTCAGCACCATGCTCACCCAGTGAGCCAAACGGCCATTTCTATGTAGGGATCAGAAACCCATGGCCTTGGTGTTATCAGCACCACACTGTCCCCAGTGAGCCATGGGCCGGCCCCCCAAAAATGTTTTTTTTTTTTTTTTAAAAAGATGACCCGTAAGGGGATCTTAACCCTTGACTTGGTGCTGTCAGCACCACACTCTCCCAAGTGAGCTAACCAGCCATCTCTATATAGGGATCCGAACCTGTGGCCTTGGTGTTATCAGCACCACACTCTCCCAAGTGAGCTAACCAGCCATCTCTATATAGGGATCCGAACCTGTGGCCTTGGTGTTATCAGCACCACACTCTCCCAAGTGAGCTATGGGCCAGCCCTTTTAAAAAAATCTTGATTTCTATTTGTGAAATAGGAATAGTAACCCAAGGCCTTTAAGAAAAGTCAACATTAGCTCACTTGGGAGAGCGTGGTGCTGATAACAGTAAGGTCAAGAGTTCGGCTCCCATACCGGCCAGTCCCCCCCCCCCCCAAAAAAAAGAGTGAATAGCCTTTAAAAAGGAAAAAAGAAAACTCTAAAAAGAAATTAAGTCACCAAGCCAGAGAAAAAGGAGACAAGTTGTTAAAGAAAACAATTTTAACTTCATCTGTCTGGTGGGATCTGGGAAAACAAATAGCAAGAAGGTCATAATTAGTTTCTTCTAAATAATAAATATGGGCTTCATCCACATCTTTCTGAAACTTCTTCAAAGTGGAATGAAGCTGCAGAGTACAGAAAAGAAGACTGTGGCCTAAGAAGAGTCTTGTGCTTACAATTAGTGAGTACCTCACAATCTCTTTCTACTTTTCCAACCTTTATTTTCCTCATGTAGTAAATAGGAATAATGGCTTTCCAACATCAACTTCCTCCCTGTAGTTATATCAGATGACTAAGGAATATGAAATTCTCACAGAGAAGTACTTTGCAAATAAATATCTGATTACTATCAGACAGCCACAAAATATAAAGACAGTAAAATCAGAAGTAGGTTTCCTATAGAAAGTAATCTACAAAAGCTGGGGCAGCCACTTCCACCTACTTTTTAAGTTTCTTTTATGGAGCACAAAGAAAAAATAATTAAGATATTTCCAGTTATTGAATTATAGAGCAAATCCAGGAAATGTTCCTTGGCTCAGTAAATGAATGTATATCCCCTATCTCCACCCACCACATACAGCAAGGAATGCTGTTTGCTTGTGTTTGCTTTGGTTCATTTCTGCTTTGAATAATGTTTTCTCTTGAAATAGCTCAAATAATAGAGAAAAAAAAGCTTCTAAGTGCTCTTCCTCCCTGACACATGCAAAGCATTAAGATGACATCTGCTACAATTTGAGGGCTAGAGCTAAAAGCAGTTCCCCAATCACAATGACAGCCAAGCAAGGGACAGCTTGTTACATGAGAAGTGTAACCAATAGCTCACAAGTGAAATAGTGTGGGCTTTGCAGACACAACACAAACAGCTATGCCACCAGTGAGAGCTAAAGGGCATTCATTCCAAAGAACAGGATCACTAAAAGTGAGTCTACACTTATTGGAGGGAGCTAAAAATTAATACATAAATTCACACACACACACACACACACACACACACACACACACACACACACACAAACTGGGGGGGGGAAGAAGATATAACAACCACAATTACTTGAAGTTGATACGACAAGCAAACAGAAAGGACATTGTTGGGGGGGAGGGGGGGAGGGAGAAGGGAGGGAGGTTTTGGTGATGGGGAGCAATAATCAGCTACAATGTATATCGACAAAATAAAATTAAAAAAATAAATAAATAAAAATTAAAAAAATAAAACAAAACAAAAAAAAAAAGTGAGTCTACTAACTGTGTCACTCCAAGCATTACATAAACCCGGGGATGCACCTCCCAGTTGTCTTTTCACCAAACTGAAACCAGTAAGTTACGTAATAATCCTAAAAAATACTGTGGCTTGAAGCTTTACTTTTTAAAACACGGCCATGAGAAAAAAGGAATTTACAGGGCAGACAAAAAATAAGGTTTGACATACATTAAATTAAAACAAAACAAACCCTTACTTTTTGATGCTAGAAGAACACAGATGAGGAATTGACATCACTTTAGGGTATTTAAAATCAGGGATGCTCTCATTACCCTGAACTTTCAGCTGACAGATTTGCAGCTGCCAAATTTGTTATGATTATCATTCATTTTAGAATGATAAATGAAAGGTAACTATAGTGAGGATATATTAGGCAAGAATAGTAATATCTAAAGACTGGAGGAAAACACAAAACAATACCTTGGTGCCCTGGGAAGGAAATGCTTCTTCAAAATCAGCCAGGATTTGCTGTCCTAACTCAGTCTGTGCAGCCTTCACTCTGTGAGGAAAAAAGAACATATCACTACCTGGAGTGATTTTCACATATCCATCCATAAGTGATTATGCACCGATCCATAGGGGTCAGAACTGTGAAAGTCTTTAGAGATCAACCAGGAAGTGGAGAGTGGTCTGAGGCTAGATAAGAGAGGTCACATGCTAGTTAGTAGCAGGTTTATGACCAGGACCCAGGCATCTGATTTAGTCTCAGAAGGGATTTTCTATATCCCCAAAGTTCTTCTAGGTCATCCCCCACCTATACTGAGGTAGTGTATTTTAATCTTTACAAAATTTATTAGGGGTTAGTTATGCTGTGGGAACATGTTATATAATAACAACAAAATCAAATATAAATCCATTTTGGGTTATTGGTATAACTGCTCTCCTGCTCCTTGGAGTATAGAATGGGAAGAGGGCTCCATACTATTTTAGGTGATTTTCTGTTTTGTTTTTCTTTAACCCATAAACCAGCAACAGTATCATAAGTTTTTAAACAAATGAACAAAAAGAATATTTTCCAAAGTAAAAGGGAAAGTGCCAAATGGTAAAATAAACTGCTAATCAAGAGTGAAGGCCACTGAATGAAGATGTAAGTTAAGAAGATTGTGAATATGAAGACTGAATTGCAAGGAAGACCTGTTAGAAAGGGGAGGCCAGTAGTGGTTTGCATGTATACTAGGAGCTCAAGAAATGTTTGTCGGCTTGAATGAAATAGGAGAAAGCAGCAGCAGCTAAGAGGAGAAAGGTACTGCACTCAGCGCCCCTTGCATCGGCTTATGTCCCCTACACCCTCTACCAGCTGCCTGGTGTTGGTGGATGCCTCACACCAGTTGGCCTCACAGAGCTAGAGTGGAGCTAGGCTCTGAGGCTCCCACTGGACTGTGCTGAGCCTGAGGCAAATACTTTATCTCTCCTAAAAGCACCGTAAAATAGCATGCTTCCATTCTTGGTCTCCACCCTGTTACTTTGGAAATAACTTTATGAAGTTTCTAGAAATAGTGAATAGCTCAAAACCACATTTTCTTTGGCTACTAAGGAGTACCTGGCAACTGCTGAGATTTTTTTTTAAATGAGGGGACAGGCACAACCCCAAACAGCCTGTTTTTTCTGCGGCATAGTTATAATTATGCCTTATTCCAAATACTTTCCAGGGTTTTTCCACTATCTTCAAAACTTTTTAAACCACACTTATAGGTGGATTTGCAGCCTAGTCAGTTTTCAAGGAGCCGGAAATGACCCGGATAAGGCTATTTCTGGAATAGCCCCCCAGATGAGAATCAGGGCCATCCATCTAGAGCTGCCTAACAGACAATGGGAAACAGTTCTTGAGTATGAACTGATATGAAACAAAAGAATGCTTCCATAAAATCATACCTCAGAACATCTTGTGACTCCCTCACAATGAGCCAGCAGATGGCCTCCCTTGGTGCCAGGTCACAAGACAGAGCTTCCAGAGGCTCAGGCCCCTCCAAGGAAGGATCCCTTGTCTTGGAAGCACACAGAGAGCAACAGTTCCCTCCTAAGCCACAGGGACAATTTCTCTAGGGAAATCCCACCTTGGCCAGAGGCATTCACCATCATATTCTCAGAGATCCTGACCCAAATCAATGATACTGATGGACCCAGCTCTGCCTCTGTCACCCCCCACCCAACCCTCCCTAACTCCATATTCTTGCTGACTCTGAAACTAAAGTGGGTTGAAAAGACAACCAGAGCCTATGAGGGGGCTTGGCACTACCAGAGAACAAAAGAGAGGATGAATTCCCAGACTCTGATTTGTAGACCTCCTTGCCATGTTCTTTAATCCATTTCCAAACTCACCTTTTGAGATAGGCTAGACTTAACTGTGCCACTAGTGAGTTGCATATAATTATCATAAGTAACTTCCTCTATGTGGGCCATAACTAAAAACAGTTGTGAAGTAATAAGGTGGGGGTAGAGAACTACACTAGATGACTTTCGGTGTCTTCTCCAGTACCGACTATTCTACAACACCCACGTTACAGTGCTAGCTGGCAAACAGCATCCATATTTACAGGTGGCTGCAAGTTGGATATATAATTAATGTTGGGGCAGAAGAATAACCTTCTGCACATAAATGTTTCCAACAGTAGTTTCTGAAGCATCTACCAATGACTCAGATGAAAGAGTAACCACTCCCTTATAGACATTACTGGTTGTATCTATAAACCCAAACCACTATTCCCATGCATTTTCAGGGTGAGATGTGAACCACAGTCTTTATATCAATTGCCTAAACAGGATCCTAGAAAAAAGTCAGCAGACTTAAAAGAATATACCTTTGGATTTGCTCCTTTAAATCCTTCCTCTCCTTTCAATGAAAAGTAGGTTCCTACTATAAATAAATGGATCAACCAAGACTCTGTCGGCAGAGAAAATACATGAGTTGTACTACCAACACTTCCTAGGCATTCTTACAAAAGTTAGCCTACCACTAATATACGGTAAACAAAAATTCCTCCTGGCATCCAAATAAGCTCAGCCTGTTACACAGTGGCTACCCAAAGTTGGTCACTCTTAGGAAACAAGAGAATCATCATGCTGCCCAGAAAGGAATGTCAATCAAGTTGTTTCTGGCATCCTCTATGCCATGTGGCTTCAGGGCTGTTCAAAGGTGCCCTTTCTGACTTGGATAACGCATCAGTGGCGACCGCTCCTGTGGGAAGGGAGGGGGCGAGGTCCCGGAAGCAGCCGCTGGGCTCGGGGCGCGCCAGGTCCGGCCTGGAGGCGGCTTTTCCTTTCTCCTCCCGAGGTCCAGTAAGAAGAATGCTGTTGGCTCAGGATTGCTTGAGTGTCAGCATGACATGGCAGATGGTTTTCTCCAAAGGGTGTGAGCCAAGAGTGAGGATGTGCTCCCTGGACTTTGGACTTCCTAGCCTCTGAAACTCCTTAACTTAGAGGCACCAGCAGTAGCGGCAGCAGCAGTGGGAGCGGGGGAAGCGGCGGCAGCGGAGCTGGCGGCAGTGGTGCTGGCAGCAGCGGCGACAGCGGTGGCAGCGGCAGCAGTGGGGGGAGCGGCAGCGGTAGGAGCAACAACCTGCGGTACCGCCCCGTCACCCAGCAGCCCGGCAGAGTCCAAGCTGACCAGAGAGGTGGCTCCCCGGAGAAGCCCAAGACCTGAGGCAGCTGCACACGCAAGGCACTAGTGGCCAACTGAGTAGTCACTGAGGTAGCCATACCAAATTGGCAACCACAGCAACATCTTAGTTAGTCAATAGTGTCAAACCTGCGGACTGTGAAACCCCCTGCCACAATGAATAAACATCAAAGAAAAGATACCAGAAATGCGAAAAATCAAGAAAGTACACCACCCAAAGATAATAAACCTCAAGCTCTAGATCCTATAGAACAAGAAGCCCTTGAAATGACTGACAAGGAATTTCGAGTGATAATTCTAAGGAAACTGAATGAGAGACAAGAAAACTCAGCTAGACATCATGATGAAAGGAGGAAAAGTATACAGGACCTAAAAGAGGAAATGTAAAAGGAAATCAATGCCCTGAAAAAAAATGTAGCAGAACTTGCCGAACTGAAGAAGTTATTCAGCAAAATAAAAAACACAACAGAGAGTTTAACCAGCAGGCTTGTGGAAGTTGAAGGGAGAACCTCTGAACTTGAAGACTGACTGTTTGAAATAACACAAGCAGACAAAAAAAAAAAAAAAAGAAAAGAAAAAAGAATCAAAGGCATTGAAGAAAATCTGAGAGAGATATCAGACAACCTTAAGCGCTCCAATATCTGAGTCATGGGTATTCCAGAAGGGGAGGAAAAGGAGATTGCATTGAAAACATATTCAACAAAATAGTGGCAGAAAACTTCCCAGGTATAGGAAAAAATCACAGATCTTCAGATCCAGGAAGCTCAACGATCTCCAAACGTATTCAACCCAAAAACGTCTTCTCCAAGACATGTTATAGTCAAATTGGCAAAACTCAAAGACAAAGAGAGAATCTTAAAAGCTGTAAGAGAGAAGCGTCAAATCACCTGTATGGGAGCCCCAATCAGGCTAACATCAGACTTTTCATCAAAACCCTAAAAGCCAGAAAGGAATGGGATGATATATTCAAAATACTAAAAGACAGAGATTGTCAACCAAGAATACTCTACCCTGCAAGGCTATCCTTCTGAAATGAAGGGCAAATAGTATATTTCTCAGACAAACAAAAACTGCGGGAGTTCACCACCACATGACCACCCTTATAAGAAATTCTCAAGGGAGGACTGGGTTTGGTTCCTTAAAAATAACTACCACTGCCATAAAAACCCAAGAAAAATATAAACCCACTAGTATAATAAAAATGGCATTCATGAAGAGAAAACAAACAAACAAAAAGGCTATCTACAACCTAAGGAACCAACAAACACAGAAAACAAACAGTAAATCAGAAAGCAAGGAAAAAGGGCCGAGCCCGTGGCGCACTCGGGAGAGTGCAGCGCTGGGAGCGCGGCGACACTCCCGCCGCGGGTTCGGATCCTATATGGGAATGGCCGGTGCACTCACTGGCTGAGTGCCGGTCACGAAAAAGACAAAAAAAAAAAAAAAAAAAAGAAAGCAAGGAAAAAAAGACTCCTAAGATAACCAAACAACCATCAATAAAATGCTAGGAATAAATCAACACTTTTCAATAACAACTCTTAATGTAAAAGGCTTAAATTCCCCAATCAAAAGACACAGTCTGGCTGACTGGATTAAAAAGGAGGATCCAACTATATGCTGCCTTCAAGAGACCCACCTCACCCATAAAGCCTCACATAGACTAAGAGTGAAAGGATGGAAAAAGATTTACCATGCAAACAGAAAAGAAAAACGAGTTGGAGTAGCTATTCTTATATCTGAGAAAGTAGACTTTAAACTAAAAACCATAAAAAGAGACAATGAGGGACACTACATAATGATAAAAGGACTGATCCATCAAGAAGACATAACAATCATAAATATGTACGCATCCAATGTTGGAGCAGCCAGATTTATAAAACAAACTCTATTAGACCTAAAGAAGGAAATAGACACTAATACCATAATAGCAGGGGACCTGAACACCCCACTGTCAATATTGGACAGATCATCTAGGCAAAGAATCAGCAGAGAAACACAAGATCTAAACAATACTCTAGACCAATTGGACATGGCAGATATCTATAGAACATTCCATCCAACAACCTCAGAATATTCATTCTTCTCATCAGCACATAGATCATTCTCCAGGATAGATCACATATTAGGTCACAAATCAAGTCTCAACAAATTCAAAAAAATTGGAATTATCCAATGTATTTTCTCAGACCATAATGGATTAAAACTAGAAATCAATAACAAACGAAACTCTGGAAACTATACAAACAAATGGAAATTAAATAGCATTCTACTTAATGACATATGGGTCCAAGAAAAAATCAAGCAGGAAATCAAAAACTTTATTGAAACTAATGAAAATAATGATACATCATACCAAAACCTGTGGGATACTGCAAAAGCAGTATTAAGGGGGAAATTTATTGCATTAAATGCTAACCTCAGAAGAATGGAAAGATGGCAAGTGAAAAACCTAACACTTCACCTTAAACATCTAGAAAAACAAGAACAATCCAAACCTAAAGTTAGTAGACAGAAAGAAATCATTAAGATCAGAGCAGAACTGAATGAAATTGAAACCCAAAAAACAATACAAAAGATCAATGAATCAAAAAGTTGGTTTTTTTAAAAGATAAATAAAATTGGCAAGCCATTAGCATGGCTAACAAAAAAAAGAAGAGAGAAGATTCAAATAACAAAAATTAGAAATGAAAAAGGTGATATTACAACTGATTCATCTGAAATACAAGGAATCATTCGAGACTACTATAAACAACTATACGCCAACAAATTTGAAAATCTGGAGGAAATGGATAAATTTCTGGACACACACAAGCTCTCAAAACTGAACCATGAAGACGTAGAAAATCTGAACAGACCAATAACAATAAAGGAGATTGAAGCTGTTATCAGAAGGCTCCCAACAAAGAAAAGCCCAGGACCAGATGGATTCACAGCAGAATTTTACCAAACATTCAAAGAGGAATTGACACCGAGTCTTTACAAACTATTCCAAAAGATTGAAACAGACGCAAATCTCCCAAACTCATTCTATGAAGCAAACATCATCCTGATACCAAAACCAGGTAAAGATATAACCAAAAAAGAAAACTACAGGCCGATATCCTTGATGAATATAGATGCAAAAATCCTCAATAAAATACTAGCAAACAGAATACAGCAACACATATGTAAAATTATTCACCACGATCAAGTGGGATTCATCCCAGGGATACAAGGTTGGTTCAACATACGCAAATCAATAAATGTGATACACCATATTAATAAACTCAAACGCAAGGACCATATGATCATCTCTATAGATGCTGAAAAAGCATTTGATAAAATTCAGCACTCATTCATGTCAAAGATCCTCTATAAGTTAGGTATAGATGGAAAGTATCTCAACATAATCAAAGCCATATATCATAAACCCACTGCCAATATCATCCTCAATGGGGAAAAGCTGAAAGTTTTTCCTTTAAGAACAGGAACTAGACAAGGATGCCCACTCTCACCACTCCTATTCAACATAGTATTGGAAGTACTAGCCAGAGCAATCAGAGAAGAGAAGGAAATAAAGGGCATCCAGATTGGAAAAGATGAAGTCAAACTGTCCCTATTTGCAGATGACATGATCCTATATATCGAACAGCCTAAAGCCTCTACAAAAAAACTCTTGGAGGTGATAAATGACTTCAGCACAGTAGCAGGATACAAAATCAATACACAAAAATCAGTAGCATTTCTATTCTCCAATAGTGAACATGCAGAAAGAGAAATCAAGAAAGCCTGCCCATTTACAATAGCCACCAAAAAATAAAATACTTAGGAATTGAGTTAACCAAGGATGTGAAAAATCTCTATAATGAGAACTACAAACCACTGCTGATAGAAATTAGAGAGGATACAAGAAGATGGAAAGATATCCCATGCTCTTGGATTGGAAGAATCAACATAGTGAAAATGTCCATACTACCCAAAGTGATATACAAATTCAGTGCAATCCCCATCAAAATTCCAATGACATTTTTCTCAGAAATGGAAAGAACTAACCAGACATTTATATGGAATAACAAAAGACCACGCAGAACCAAAGCAACGCTGAGCAAAAAAAAATAAAGCTGGAGGCATAACACTACCTGACTTTAAACTATACTACAAAGCTATAATAACCAAAACAATATGGTACTGGCATAAAAACAGACACACTGATCAATGGAATAGAATAGAGAATCCAGAAATCAACCCACACACCTACAGTCATCTGGTCTTTGACAAAGGCACCAAGCCTATACACTGGGGAAGAGACTCCCTCTTTAGCAAATGGTGCTGGGAGAACTGGATATGAATATGCAGGAGAATGAAACTAGACCCATACCTTTCACCATACACTAAACTCAACTCAAAATGGATTAAAGGATTAAATATACACCCTGAAACAATAAAACTTCTTAAAGAAAACATAGGAGAAACACTTCAGGAAATAGGACTGGGCACAGACTTCATGAATACGACCCCAAAAGCACGGGCAACCAAAAGAAAAATAAACAAATGGGATTATATCAAACTAAAGAGCTTCTGCACAGCAAAAGAAACAATTAACAGAATTAAAAGACAACCAACAGAGTGGGAGAAAATATTTGCAAAATATACATCTGACAAAGGATTAATATCCAGAATATACAAGGAACTCAACTTTACCAGAAGAAAACAAGCAACCCAATTAAAAAATGGGCAAAAGAGCTAAGTAGGCATTTCTCTAAGGAAGATATACAAATGGCCAACAGACATATGAAAAAATGCTCAACATCACTCAGCATCCGGGAAATGCAAATCAAAACTATACTGAGATACCATCTCACCCCAGTTAGGATGGCTAAAATCCAAAAGACTCTGAATGATAAATGCTGGCGAGGTTGCAGAGAAAAAGGAACTCTCATACATTGTTGGTGGGACTGCAAAATGGTGCAGCCTGTATGGAAAATGGTATGGAGGTTCCTCAAACAATTGCAGATAGATCTGCCATATGACCCAGCGATCCCACTGCAGGGAATATACCCAGAGAAATGGAAATCATCAAGTCGAAGGTATACCTGTTCCCCAATTGTTCATCGCAGCACTCTTTACAATAGCCAAGAGTTGGAACCAGCCCAAATGTCCATCATCGGATGAGTGGATACAGAAAATGTGGTATATCTACACAATGGAATACTACTCAGCAATAAAAACAAATGAAATACTGCCATTTGCAACAACATGGATGGACCTTGAGAGAATTATATTAAGTGAAACAAGTCAGGCACAGAAAGAGAAATACCACATGTTCTCACTTATTGGTGGGAGCTAAAAATAAATATATAAATTCCTACACACAAAAATAAAAACCGGGGGGGCGGGGGGGGAAGAAGACATAACAACTACAATTCTTTGAAGTTGATACGACAAGCAAACAGAAAGGACATTGTTGGGTGGGAGGGGGGAGAGGGAGGAGGGAGGGGGGTTTCAGTAAAGGGCCACAATAATCAACCACATTGTATATCGACAAAAAAAATTAACAAACCCTTAAAAAAAAAAACACAAAGGTGCCCTTTCCTAAATGTATTATGTTTTTCATAAGAAGTGGTAGCAGAGGGACAGCAAATTATAAAAATTATTTACACATTTGTGGATGAAGTAACCCTGAAACTTTCGTTACCTTGTGACAGTCCCAAAGAAAATACCCTTCACAGTTCCCAGATAAATATACTGAACTCTCAAGTACACAGGGTATGTACCGAACAGAATGGTTAATTAGTTCAGTGCTACATTTCCAAATACACAGGCTCTATAAAGAATCTCAGCCTAGAATTTCAGAATGAAATTCTGTGGGATGTTTTTGAGATCAAGGACAAGCCTCATACTTTCAAAGAAGGCCCAGAAAGAACTTGCTGAAGTCACACTAGTCAGGCCTGTCCATTCCCTAGTTTAGTTCTTTTTTTACTTCATCATGTGACCTCCCAACCTGCCAAGCCTTTCTCACATATAAGAGGTTAGAAATAGCTCTGAAAAATTTATTTGAAGGGTTTCATGGTTTTCAAAAGAATGCAAGATCCTTCCATTCTTTCTCAGGAAACATTGACTGATTACTAGAAACATTTGCTTTCACGGATATGCTTAAGCCAGGAGGATTTGAAATGTAAAGATATAAAAGAAAAAAAATCTTTCCTTCAATGCTACATTAAACATTTAAGCATTTGCCAGAAGGGTAGTTGGAAGAAGTAGCTATATTCAAAGCAAGGCCCATGAACTTCATATTTCAAATGTACAGGCACAGATTTTAGAATACAACCTTTCATATGACTTCTATAATTTATAGATAGCAAGATATTAAGTCAGAGAAACTGAAGCAACGCATAGGGCGTAACTCTCCTGCCTTCTCCCTTCCCCTCAAACATCTATTTCTATCATTTCCAGATGGTTCTGCCATCACTATGTAAACATAAAGGAGGAAATTCACCAGAAATGATGCTAAAAATAAGAAGTCTGACTTTCCTCATACTTTTAGTACCTCTTAAAAACCAACTGTAGGTGACTACTGAAAACAAGAAGCTTTTTCCTCTTGTATTCTTTTTATTGTTACTTAATAACACATACTGTGTATTAACCTACACAAAATTATTGGAAAGAGATTATAAAAAGAATTAAAAGAAAAGTAAATCCTCCTGTGTTTGCAACAATGCTACATGATAATGGATGTTTAGAGCCCTGAAATATATTGATAGAATGCTGAATTTTCTGTTTAAAGGGATGTCATTACAACAGTGATCACAAAGTTTCTTCGGATTTATAAAACCACCTCTTTGACAAATGTTTAAAGGCAAAGAGCACATCAAAAGCACAGGTAGCAAAAGTAAAAATAAACAAGTGGAACTATATCAAACTAAAAAGCTTCTGCACCACAAAAGAAACAATCCACAAAACAAAAAGGCAGCCTATGGATTGGAAGAAAATATTTGGGAACGATTTATCTGACAAGGGGCTAATATCCAAATATATAAGGAACTCATGCAATTCAATAGCAAAAAACCGAATAACCTGGTTAAAAAATGAGCAAAAGACCTGAATAGACATTTTTCCAAAGAAGATATACAAGTGTCCAACAAGTATATGAAAAGGTGCTCAACATCACTAATCATTAAGGAAATGCAAATCAAAACCACAATGAGCTATCACCTTATTCCCACCAGGCTATTATCAAAAGGACAAGAGATAACAAGTGTCGGCGAGGGTGTGAGGCCAACACTTGCACACTGTTGGTGGGAATGTAAATTGGTTGCAGCCATTATGGAGATTCCTCGAAAAATTAAAAATAAAACTATCATATAACCCAGCAATCATACTTATCTGGGTAGACACCCAAAGGAAATTAAATTAGTATCTCACAGAGATATCTGCACTCCCATGTTTGTAGAAGTATTATTCACAACAGCCAAGATATGGAAACAACCTACATGTCTGTCAATGGAGGAATGAAATAAAGAAATTGTGGAGTATGTACCCAATGGAATACTATTCAGCTTTAAAAAAGGAGCTCCCACCATTTGCAACAACATGAATGAACCTGGGGGACATTATGTTAAGTGAAATAAGGCAGACAGAGCAAGAAAAATACAGCACGAGCTCTCTTAGGTGTGCATCTAAAGAAAAGGTTAAATACATAGAAACAGAATAGAACAGAAAGGGGGGACAGAGAGATGTAGGTCAAAGGGTACAAAGTCGCAGTTATGTAGGATGAATAAATCTAGAGATCTAAAATATGGCATGAGGACTATAATTAATAGTATTGTATGTATTGTATACTAAAAATTTTCTAAGACAGTAGATTTTAGGTGTTCTTACCACAAAAACCAAAAAGGTAGCTATGTGAGATGATGGGTGTGTTAAATTGCTCACCTGTACTAATCACTTTACTGTACATGTGTATATCAAAACATCATGTGGTACACCTTAAATTTATACAATAAAAAAAATGTGAAGAGCCCTCAAAGAGTGTATTCTTGTTTGTCCCTACATTGCTTTTTTCCCCCAATTTTTTTTTATTGTGGTAAAACGTACCTAATGTGAAATTTACTATATTAATCATTTTTAAGTGAATGGCTCAGTGCTGCTAAGTGCGCTCGTGCTGTTGTGCAGCTGCCACCACCATCCATCTCCAAGACACTTTTCATCACATGAAACTGAAACGCTGTACCCATTAAACAGTAACTGCCCATTCCCCTTCCGCCCAGCCCCTGGCAACCACCATTCTACCTTCTGTCTCTATGACTCTGACTGCTCTAAGTACCTCATGCAAGTGGAATCATACAATATTTGTCTTTTAGTGACTGGCTTATTTCACTTAGCATAATGTTTTAAAGGTTAATCTATGTTGCAGCCTGTGTCAGAATTTCATTCCTTTCCAAGGATGAATAATATTCCTATATCAGTATATATCATATTTTGCTGTTCCATTCATCCATTGGTGGACACTTGAGTCGCTTCCATGTTTAAGCTAGTGTGAATAATGCTGCTAAGAACATTAGCACATAAATACCTCTTAGAGATCATGCTTTCAATTCTTTTGGGTATATACCCAGAAGTGGAGTTGCTGGATCATATGGCAATTCCATTTTAAGTTTTTAAGAAACTGCCACACTGTTTTCCATGGTGGCTATACCATTTTACACTCCCACCAAGAATGCACAAGGGTTCCAATTTCTCCACATCCTCACCAACACTTATTTTCTTTTTTTTTGGATAGAAGCCATCCTAATGGGTGTGAGATGGTGTCTCATTGTAGTTTTGGTTTGCGGTTCCCTAATGATTAGTGATTTTGAGTATCTTTTCACATGCTTATGGGCCATTTGCGTGTCTCCCTTGGAGAAATGTCTATTGAAGTCTTGCTTGTTTTTGAATCAGGTTTTTTTGTTGTTGAGTTTCAGGAGTTCTCTATGTAGTTTGGATATCAATCTTTTATCAGATATGTGGCTTATAAATAAATATTTTCTCCCATTCTGTGGGTTGCCATTTTACTGGGTTCGTGGTGCCTTTTATTTATTTATTTATTTATTTATTGCTCACCCACCCACACCTGCCTCCTCAATAGTGCCTTTTGATGCACAAATTTTAAAAATTTTCATGAAGCCGGGCCGGCCCGTGGCTCACTTGGGAGAGTGCGGTGCTGATAACACCAAGGCCACGGGTTCGGATCCCATATACGGATGGCCGGTTCGCTCACTGGCTGAGCGTGGTGCTGACAACACCAAGTCAAGGGTTAAGATCCCCTTACCGGTCATCTTTAAAAAAAAAAAAAAAAAATTTTTCATGAAGCCTAATTTATCTATTTTTTTCTTTTGCTGACTATGCCCCTGGTGTCATATCTAAGACATTACCAAATCCATTGTGTGAAGATTTGCTCTGTTTTCTTCTAATAAGAGTTTTTAGTTTTAGGTCCTACATTTAGGTTATGGATCCATACTGAGTTATTTATTTATTTTTTATATGGTGCCAGGTTAGGGTCTAACTTCAATCTCTTGCATGTGTATATCCAGTTTTCTAGCACTATTGGTTTAAAAGAATGTCTTTTCCCCCATTGAATGGTCTTGGCACCCTTGTCGAATCCCTACATTGCTTTTTATAAATAAAATTCAGTTCTGTAATACTCCTGCTGTCAATAATGCTCCTCCCATACAACAAACTCCTAAACAAATCTCCTTAACCTCATGGTCACTGCCTTGTAAGGTTCTTATCTTTTCTAGTCTACAATATACTCCTAATCTCCACTCTCTTTTATCTGTAATCCACCAGACTTACAAAATACAAATGAGATCCCTTCCCTGCTTGAAATCTTTCATTGTCTAAAAATGAAGAATAGTTTGGATACCCATACCAGCCAGTTACCAAACAACAACAATAACAAAACAAAAATAAAGAATAAATCCTTTATCAAGGCATATGAAATCTGACCCTACCTACCTATGTGGGATTTATACTCTCCATTGCCTCCCAAACTGCTATGATATTCCCTCTCTTCTCCCCACCACTGCCCCCACCCCCTGCCTTGTCTGAGTGTTAAGATCCTACCTATTCTTTTGAGATTCAGATTAAAATTGAACTCTTCTATGACTTCTGGCCTCAGCCCCCTTTCAGTCTATCAGTTCCTCCTCTGAGATTCTGCTATATCTTGTATAGAATATACCAGTTTTATTGCATCTGTGCTGCACTGAAATTTTCTATTAGTGTCTTTTTTCTCCACACAAAAATGGTAAACTCCTTGAGGGCAGACAGTATGTATTTCTTATCTTTATGCCCTCAGTACCTCAGCACAGGGCCTAGGATATAGAGGATGCATAGTAAATATCTATTAGGTAAATGAAGGAAAGAAAAAATGAATGAGAAAAATGGATCAACTCTGGGTTATCATGAAAGTAGGGGGAGGCAATACTGCCTTCCTCCCTCCAACCCATCCACCGAGAGCAAGTCTGCCTTGTCCATCCAAGCTCCCTCCTTTCTTGTGGCTCATAAAGTCCTGTTTGTCTGCTCTCTTGGCTGCTTCACACTCCCAGTCTGATATGGCAATCAGCCAGCTCTAAGTGTGAAGGGGTTAGGAAGGACAAGGGAAAGGGTGGTGATTTCCCTAGCATTCTGCCAAACTCTATGCCGACATTCCTTAATAGTTCTTTGGTATTTCCACTATAAGATGGCACACTAAGCACATGTTGCAACCTCCCATTCCTGGCCCAGATCCCTAGAAATAATGAAAAGATTTTAATAAAAATCCAGAGCCAGGCAAGAAAAGAAGTGGTAGACTAGAAACTCTGAGGACTCCCTGGTTAGGACAGGATTAAAGAAGGAAATTACTGCTGAAAAAGGCTTCTCAAAAATAAAAGATATGAGGGCGGCAGATACCAGGAGTAGGAAGGGGGCCTTGAATGCTCAGATCAGGCAGTAGGTATGGGCCTTTGGGTCTGAGAATCCCAGCAGAGGCCAGAGGGGCTGACAACATCCAGGAAGATCAGGGAACCTTAAAGCACAGAATATCAGCCACTGGCATACACACTATGCAAGTTCCTCCAGGTCTGGCCCCACCTCACATTAGAAGAGCTGTCTCTGGTACCCTTAGCCCAGCAGCACATCCCACCCCTCCCTCACTAGCAGATAGCAGTAAAAGAGCATTTCTGACCAGAATAAAAAAGAATGTCAAAAATAAAAATGAGCTTTCAGCTAACTATCACCAAACATTTGAAGAAGCTAATACCAAGAAAGATAATCACTATGCTCAAGAAACTAAAGACGTTACACTGGAGGACAGAGGAATAGAACAGGCAACTCAGAGCTTTAAATTACATATAATTTATATTCTCTGAGAGATTTAAGAGGATATTATGCTCATGGAAAAAAATCAGTTAGATATCCTAGAAATTAAACAGCTGGATTGTTAAAATAAAAATTCAACAACTGGGCCAAGTAGCAGAATGAGCACTAGTGAAGAATAAACTAAAACAGGAAAAAAGAGTTGAGGAATACTTTCAGAAAGCTGCCCAAAAGGACTAAGAGATGAAAAGTATGAAAGAAAAATTAAGAAATACAGCAGCAGGTCTAGAAATTCCAATATTCATGTAATAAGAATTCCATAAGAAGGGGAATAGAGAACAAATCATAGAGACTACTCAAAGAAAGAAATAAAAAAGAACAATTTCTTAGAATTAAGGAACTCATGAGTCTTTAAGGATACAATAAGAACAGAGCAACACAAATTAAAAACAGACTTACATCCTAGTAAAATTCCTGACTTCTCCAAGCCCCCAAATCTCAAATGCTTCCAGAGCAAAAGAAAACCAAACAAAACTAGGTTATCTTATAAAGGAATAAGAATCAGTTTAACTTCAGGTTTTTAATAGACAATACTGAATGCCAAACAATAGACTTGCCTATTCTATAATACAATAGCTAAAAGGTGGAAATAACCCAAATGTCCACCAACAGATGAGTAGATAAACAAAATGTGGTACCTCCATACAATGGAATATTCAGCCTTAAAAAGGAATAAAATTCTGACACATGCTAGAACATGGATGAACCTTGAAAACATTCTATTAAGTGAAATAAGCAGACACAAAAGGACAAATATTGTTTGATTCCACTTACATAAGGGACCAACAATAGGCAAATTCATAGAGACAGGAGGTAGAATAGAGGTTACTAGACACTAGGGAATGAAGAAATGGGATGTTATTAATTAATGGATACACAGTCTATTTGGAATGATGAAAAGTTCTGGAAATGGACAGTGGTACTGATTGCACAACAGTGTAAATGTACTTAATGCCACTGAGTTGTGCATGTAAAAATGGTTAAAATGATAAATTTTATGTTATGTATAATTTACCACAATTTAAAAAATTTTAAATAAAGAAGTAGGGAGCTGGCTAGTTAGCTCAGTTGTTTAGAGTACAGCCTTACAAAACCAAGGTCAGGAGTCTGGATCCTAGTACTGGCCAGCTGCCAAAAAAAAAAAAGTAGGATATATGAATAGGCTTATTACCACAGAAGAAATTGAAAGGATAGTCAAAGATCTGCCTCTAAAACAGGTAATACACCCAGATGATTTTATAGGCAAGACCTACCTAAATCTGACAAAGGATTAATATCCAGAATACATAGAGAATTGCTACAAATCAATAAGAAAGTAATAAATAAATCAATACACAAATAGGCAAAGAATATAAACAGTATTTCACAGAGGAAATGGCCAATAATCAAATGAAAAGAATACTAATCACTAGTTACCAGGGAAATGAAAATTAAAGGGACTAGGTATCATTTTTATCCATCAGATTGATAAAAATGAAAAATAACAATATCAAGTGTTGTAGAGAGAGGGTATAGGAAAATGGGCACACACATAATATACAGATGGCACTATAAATAAATAAAGGTTCTTTGGAGGACAGATGGACAGTACTTATTAAAATTTTAAATGTATATAACCTTATAAACCAGAATCTACCCTGAAGAAATACTTGCATATATGCAAAAGGGGGTATATTTTAAGAATTAGAAACAATCTAGTGATAGGAAAATGGTTAAATAATCTGTGGAATGTTATACTATGAAATTCTATGTATCACTTAAAAAGAATGAGGTAGGCCTATGTATGTATCTTGATGTGGAATAAAACCTCTAAGGTACATTGCTATGTTGAAAACAAAAGCAGTTTCAGAACAAAACATATAGTATGAAATCATTTATTTAAAGCAAAACAAAATCATAAGCTGAAACTACAGATTTTGTAAGTGCACAGATGAAAATCTGGAGGGATATCAAATTGTTAACAGTTACTATCTCTGGGGAGAACAATAGGATTTGAGGTGTAGATAAAGGAGATTTAAGTTTCATCTGTATATTTGACTTTTTTAAATAAAAAAAATTTTATATGTATTATTTGTATAATTAAAAATAAAGAAATTTAGGAAAAAAAGGAACATGTAACAACCGGGCTTTTTTAAGAAGGCAGAGTCAAAAACGAGAGCTATGGCTCAGTACCAGCCCCTTCATCTCTTCTTTGCTTCCAGGAAGGTGAGGATTTGCCCGTCATGACTGTCTCTGCCCTCTCAGTATTCTCCTTGCTATTTCTAATAGAAAAGGCTTTCAAATCACCACCTCTCACCTCCTTTACAATCCTCATCTTCCTTCTCTCTATGCATTTACCTTTCTTTCTGTTGGACCTGAATCTGAGATTAAAATTCAAAAGTAATAGAAAGGAAAGAATGAGGTCAGAAAGAATGTCACCATTTTGTCATATCTGAAGTTCTAGCATTTCCATATATATATATATATATATACACAAACACACACACAGCATTATATTCCACCCTACATGCTCTTTTTACCAACATGACTTGGACATTCCTTCCTTTAGAGGGCTGGGGGAAGAGTGTGTTCCTTCCTCATGAATCTTAGCAGCCTTGCGACTATAGCAGAAGTGGTGCCTTGTGACTTCCAAGGCCTGGTTCTTTGGGGATGCTCATTCTTAGAACCCAGCTACCTGACCATGAGGAAGCCCAAGCAGCTTATGGCGGACAACCAAGAAGCCCAGCCCACAGCCCAGCTGAGGTCCCAGTGGACAGCAAGAACCACCTTGTCAGCCACAAGAGTGAGCCAGTGGGTCTGCTAGTCCCCTCTTGAGCTGTCTCAGCTGATGCTGCATGGAGCAGAAATGAGTTGTTCCCACTGAGTGAGGATAACTTACATGAGCAAAATAACTTGTTCTAAGCTACTAAGTTTTGTGGTGGTTTGTTACAAGGAAGCAGGTAATAGGACAGTCTCCCTCACAAATGTGAACAACTGAGAATATCCATCTATGCAACTGCAACTTTCTAACATAGTTCACTTTAGAAGACATGGTAGTGGGGGATGCATGCATCAGACAGAATTAGAACAGATAGCATCTGAGGTTCCTTCCTACAATAAGACTCTACAATGAACATGCTGAGCCCAGTGATTAAACACTTCCTAGCACCATCCTTTCTTAAGAGAAGATAATTTTCTCCAATGACATTTTACCTTTCAGAAAGCTGCCGGATCTGTGGAATGCCCATGTACTTGTGGAAGTGTTCCAGAACATTCATTACACCCTGAAGAAGATTAGCAACTTCTCCGTACTGTCTTCGCCTGGTCATGGCTCTGCAAAAAAAGAAGTTGAAAACTCTAGAAAAACACTAAGGATACAAGATACGGATGTGAATAACCTACTCCAGCTCTAACATAGACATCAACTCAATTTAATAAACATTTACTGAGCACTGACCATGTATGGTGCTGAGCACTGAGGAAGAAAAAAAAAAATAACACCTGGTCCAAATCAAGGTGATATCATTTAATAAAGGAGAGAGTCAAGTGCACATTTAACAAATACCAAGTAGGATGAACTATGCTCTAAACAGAAGTACAAGTCATGTGCTATGGAGGGGTACAAAAGAATGAATGAGTGATAGAATCTCACTGGGTGGGAGGAAGGGAATCTGGGAAGACTTTATGGATTTGGGATTTGGGTTGGGTATTATGGGATTAGGAAGTTTTTGACAGAAAACAGGGATAGAGATGTTACTATCTGAGGTTTATAGCATATGGGCAAACCAAACATATCTTCCTAGGATATAACAAAGGGCATTTATATGCATTTACATGTTAACTCAGATTGGTAGGTTTCAAGCAACTCTGTGTCAGAGATGTCTACTTTCCCTACTGCTAAGGCTAATGAAGTGTAAATAAAAGGATGATGATAAAATCAATAGTTACACACAGCAAGGAAGTACAAACTATTAGATCTAAATTTTTCATTAGGGTAGGGCTTTTAAATTAAATTTATAATTTATGACTTCCCTCAGGAGGCATTTAAAAAGATAGGATCAAGTTCAAGCCAAAGTGTTATGTTGCTACTATTGCCTGGTCTGACACTTTGGTGGGAAATACTGACTACCTGGGGGAAGGAACAAAGAAGACTGCTCTTCCATTCTCCCATAGGCTGCTGCACTCACTGCTCACTGTTCACAGGAGAAGGGACCAGAGATTCCCTGAAGCTCATGCAATGCCTAGGAGAGACCAGGAGGGAGTTTGCCCCCTCCTCCTCTTTCCTTTAGTGCATTCTCCCACTCCCCCACCCCAAGTCTTTGGATATTGTATCTAAGTTTCTGTGAAGATGCTCTTTCTCTGTCCACACCTGCAATTAAACTGAGGCTGGGGCAGGTGGAATTCTTAGCCTGAGACAAACAACAGAGGTGAACTGAAATGCCAGAATCTTGCTAGTAAAAGAGGTTTTAGATTGCTTCTTCGTGGTAAATAACTAGCTCTTCTTTTTAATACTATTTCTAATGTTCTTATGTATCATTCCCTCTATACACCAAACAAGAGGCTACTATCTTTGAAAAAGTAGGTTGAATGATAAATCAAAGACCTGTTTCAGTGACAGTGTAATTTAGCCCAATACAAGCAAGAAAACTTGCCATGGCAGAGGCTGTGGGGAGTGATGATGGGCCTGAATCACCTTGCCTGCATCACCTTGCCTGCCTCAATGGTATAAATTCACCACATGTAAATGATCCATATCCTTGGAGTCATTCTCATACGCTTTGTGGATCCCCTTCCAACTCACTTGTACCTCTCTTCAAAGCTTCAGGTGTTTGTTAAGTTTTGAACACCAGAGGGCACAGAGCAAAAATAGGGACTGAACACTTGAGGACGATTTGCAGAAAGTAGGGCAGGATGGTGAGACTTTCCTGGCTGAGAAGCAAATCAACCTATGATGCCATTTTCTTTATGTGACACATTTCCTGTGGACCCAAAAGAGAAAGTTCACATCACTTACTCGAGGGAATCGACGCCACCTGCCAACATGTGCAGGTGATTCAGTGTTGTGATGGAGGTGGTCAGGTGGCGCTTGGCGTGATCTAACTGCTTAATATCACGGGTGATTTCTTTAACCTAAACATTGGAAAACCACAGGGGAGAAATGAGGAAGGTTAAGAAAGATGTAAATGTTTCTGCAAGTAGTTCCTCAAGAAAATAATGCAAATGAAGCAAGGGAAAAACCTCAGGTTAGCCCTTGGAACACAAACATTCTCAAAATACAACAATGAAATAATTTCCAATCAGCCCACTTAAATTTACTTTGGCATTTCTTTAGACCTTTCCAAAAATTACAAAACCCTCAGTTGAAAGAATAAAATTTTGCACCCTAAATGGGATGATCCAAATATCAATTTAGTATTGAGTATACAAGGGTATAGGAGCCAAGTACAGCACATCTCTTCTTGAATAAAGTCAGAAAAGTATGCTTCTGACCCTGGAGCTACTGGGCAAACCAAACATATCCATTTTCAGTACAAAATGGATAACATTAGTCAGCTAATTGTATTGAGATGGTCTTTCTTAATGGAACTAGAGTTTGTTGCCTGTGTCTCCAGCAAAGAGAAGACTGTCTCTCAAATCTCAAGAAGACTAAAATGTAACCCATGTAACATAAGCTTAACATGTAACATAAGAGGAGAGGAACCAAGGTCAAGGGTTTGGATCCCTGTACCAGCCAGCCACCAAAAAAATAAAATAAAACAAAGAGGACAGGAGCAGTCTTCAGGTAATGACAAGGCAATCTGGGGAGTAAAATTCTTAGTGCTGATCCAGCAGATCAAAGAGAAAGAAAATCTGTATCTGGGAATGCAAGCATATTTCAGTCACTAGAAAAGTATCATCAATGGAGAAATTGGAAAAATTCTCCAACTTCACTAATACCTAGGTGAAATCTTCCACTAAACCAGGTCCATGTTCAAAATAAAATTAAAAAACAAAACAAAACAAAACAAAAAACAGGTCCATGTTGACCAAGAAACTTCTTAAGAGCAATTTGGCTTCCCAGGTTCTGTGATATTTGGAAGGAAGGGAGTGCCCTGCATACCAGGCACAAACATTCTAGTCGCTGGATAGATATATCTCCCATTAAAATGAAAAACTCAGTCATGAGTTAAGTTTGTGTGACCTGATTTTCCAGAGTTTGATCACCTGGATGTATTCATAAAGATTATGACCTGCACAGGTCAATTCCCACCCATAGCCTACAAGGTGAGCCTGGATCTTAGTAGTAAAAAGCTTCTTTCACAGTGACTTCTGCATCAAGCCTGCCTTACCTCTGTCACCCTCAGGCCTTCAAATTACCTATATTTCCATTGCAAAAAAAAGAAAAAAGGAAATAATATCCTACCACCACTTTACTGAATAATTGAGTTTGGGGCAAAAAAAAAGATTAGAAGTGGTATAATAAATGAGATATAGGAGTTCGGCCCTATAATCTGATCAACTACTTCCAACACTGAAAACATCCTATTTCCTACAAAAAAAAATCCCTGAGCCTCTTGCTGGGTTCCTTAGCTTCAGTCCTAATATCAGAGGTCTTTAACCACTGTGTTCAAAGTCACAGTCATCTATGACTCTTCTCATTCCCTACACCATGAATCAGTCATTAAATCCTGAATATTCTTCCTCTGCCTCATCTCTCCCCTTCCTTTTTACTCCTCATCAGGCCCTCACTGTTCTGTGAAGCTGTCTCTTCATTCCCCATGTCTCCCATCACTCCCCGCCCCACACCCCTATGCTTCTCTAGACAAACTGCTGAACTCTTGTTATTCCCTAAACAAAACCTTGAATAGTAGGGCAACAGGTGCTCAGGTCAAACGTACATGAGATCATTCTGCAAAACAGAATGCCTATAGTTAATTTACCTCAAATGTTACCCATGGGCAGTCAAAAATATGGCAGAAGGTTTTTAGAGCAGGTTTATAGAGTCAAACAGATCTAGGGCTCAATCCCAGCTCTACCACTTACCAACTCTGTGTCCTAGGTCAAGTTTCTTAGCCTCACTGAATCTCAGTTTCCTCATCTATAAAACGGATAATCATAAAAATAATGATAATAAAGCCTAGTTCATAAGGTTGTCGTGAGGACTAAATTAGATCACTTATACAAAGAAACTGGCATAGTACTTGTACACTGAAAGAGCTCAAAAAATATCAGTTCTCCCCTCACTCCTACCTCTTCTTCCCTTTACCAAAGCACTGTCCAGGAAAGCAAATTGGTTTAAAATAAGACATCTAGGGCTGGCTGGTTAGCTCAGTTGGTTAGAGTGTGGTATTGTAACACCAAGATCAAGGGTTCAGATCTCTGTACTGGCCAGCCACCAAAAAAAAAAAAAAGACATCTAATAACCTTAGAAGCAGTTTACTCAAACTGTCATTTCTTCCTCCCTCACCTGGAAGAGGGAGCTTAGTTCAGAACAGCAGACTGGAATCATAAGGATATCAATGAATAAGAAATCTGAGTATAATAAACTGTAGCAAAAGTCACATCTGATAGTGTCACCACATAATCGTGCTTCAACAGCCCCTGAACGGTGCTGAGTGTAGTGCATCCTTGGGGAAGGACCACAAATCTAAATCCATAGTACTGTGCTCAGTGCTCTTCACACATTTAATTCTCACAACAACCATGTAAGGTACAGGCTATTATTCTTATTTTACAGTTGAAGAAACTGGAATTCAGAGATAATTCAGAGACATTATATTAGTTAGAATATGAACCCTGGAGCCAGAACTTCCCAATGCTTCCCACGGAGTACTGTGGGTGAATATGCTGGATTCTTGGTCAGCAGAGAGGCCTCCTGAGTACATCACTTGGGGACGCAAATGTAGAGGGAGAAC
Organism: Cynocephalus volans; assembly: GCF_027409185.1. Taxonomy (NCBI): domain Eukaryota; kingdom Metazoa; phylum Chordata; class Mammalia; order Dermoptera; family Cynocephalidae; genus Cynocephalus; species Cynocephalus volans. Next base: position 28,199,039 of record NC_084469.1, on the reverse strand, counting down.
TTAATCAAAACCATATGTATGGATCATGGGCAAGACATATCCCACCTCCCAGATCCAACACCAGTTTTAGTGTGCTACCAATTGAGAAATGTATGATATAAACAAATGCTAGAGAAAGGAATCTAAAATAACTAGGAAACTATTTTGGGGAAAGGAGACAGAGAAAACTTTTCCTATTTAAAAACAGGGCTGCAAATGTTGGGTAGCAGGGAGGGTGAGTCACTGATGTCTAAGAGCTCCCCTGAATCAATCTGGAATGTACTCACAGGGGCTTGCTTGCTTTAGAGATGTGGATGACTGTGGTTGGCAGGAAATGGGAGGAAAAAGCCCAGTAGTTAGTATGACTGGATGAGAAGCTAATGTCCTCTTTTGGTTCAAAAAAGTTGGAAGAAACAAACTCACCATTTGCTCCGATTTTTCTGCTTTGTCTTTGATATCTTTGATTTTGCCAAAGAGTTGTTGAATAGCTTTCTGAGCCTCTTCAAGTGCCTAGAATAAGAGAAACAAATGAAAAATAAGCAGTGCAAGACAGCACCAGTTACTACACTGTAATCAATTCCAGCCTCAAAAGAAAATTACCATAAAGTTCTTTTGGTTCATTGCACTTATGCCAACAATCTAACCGTACCAAAGTAACAGACATATAGAGTCCAGTATTTGGATACAGGTAAATACTCAGGACACTTACCAATCTGCATCAGATTTCCCTTTATCTCAGTGATTACTACACATGTAATTGAGGATAACAAATAAACAGGACTTGCACATCTGTAAACTTCAAAGCCTGTAGGGAGACAGAGGTGGCTCTAACATGGGCGTAGGGAAGCTGTGGATTTGGAAGGTCCAGAAGATTGTGCCTTCAAAAAAATCAGGACAGCATGGAGACTCCAGAATTGTGGCAAATCTTAAAGATATTTGTAATAGTCCATTTGGAAACCAATGAAACGGAGTTAGAAAGGAATACTTTCTAACAGCGAGCCAAATGCTTCTGGTGAAATAAAAACCCACAAAGATGGATGATACACATTAAAAATATTACAAGCCACAGTATCTTCTGCAAGAAGGGGAGTTGTGAGGATTCCTGAGCCACACGTGTGTAGAACATATGTACTTCACTGTCCAGTGGCCAAAGACTACCTATGGCTGAACTGCTACTCTGAATTCCTGTGGCAGTTACAGTGCCAGCCACAATAGTCAGCATTTCATTAATTCATTCTTTCAATCATTCAATCACTATTTACTGAATGCCTTCCACATTCCAGGCATTATTCTAAGTAAGTACTGGGAATCCAATGGTAGACAAGACAGGTATGGTCTCTCTCCCTATCCTTAGGAACTTACTTTGAGAAGTGGGGGGAGGAGATACTGGAAAAGCACTAAATAAAGAAACAAAATTCCTGAGTATGACAGGTGTGGTGAAGGAATCAAGCAGAGTGATGAGAATAAGGGAGACAGTGGTCATGGAAGGTGTCCATGAAAGTGCATAAAAACTGGGACCTGGGCTTCTGGTCAAGAGGGCGGAATAGATGGTCCCTAGCATCACTCTCTCCCACAAATCAACCAATTTACAACTGCAGGGTTAGGGCCATAGCTACACCACACCAATTGCTGGTTGGGGCTATTGCTGGACTCCTGCCGACGTAGCCAATTGTAAAGCTACACGACTAGAGCTCAGAGACCCTTCAAACCCGTTGTACAGACTGGGTCACCAGACCCCTCACATGTCAGGCTGGGTCACCAGACCCCTCACACACAGGTCCACGCTAGGTAATTTGGAAAAATCCCAGGAGCCATCAGCAGACAACACGAGCTTAGTCCTCAGCACTAGCAGCAGCAGCTTACAGCAGCAGTAGCAAGTAGTGGTGGTGGCCTCTCAGGGCATCCCCTGGGCACTAGCAGCAACAGCTTCCAGCAACAGCCTCCAGCAGCAGTAGCAGCTTCCCCATGGCCCCCGCCTGGGGGCATCCCGGGGGTAGGGGGCACCATGGATCAGAGCCACTTGTCCTTTATACTTAAGTCCATAACCCAGGACACCTGGGAGCACATATACAATTACATTAGACAACAGTCAAGGAACACCTGGGCACACATGCATATTTACAACAAATGCTCGGCAAGATTCTGAACATCTGAGGGGCCCAGACCATTTTCCTATATTTTCCCTACAACAACTATTGAAAAGCAATGACAGCCAAGCTGGGGCCACTAGAGATCAGGGGAAGAGGAGGAGAGACCTACGGGGTTCATGAAGGCAAGAGAAGCCACAACGAGAGAAAGAAAGGATCACTTCCACCATTTGAAATCCCAGCCACTTCAAGCCTGGGACTGGTGAATGCTAGGAGCAAGAACTGGCAAAAGCCACAGCTTTGCCCTTCCTATGAAGTTGCTTGGAGGCAGCAGGGGAGAGGAGGGCCTTGGTGGCCCTCAGGCCAGCAGGACCACTAACAGGGTTCCCATGGACCCAACAGAGCCCAGTGAGTCATCACAAGGCACTGGCACACAGTCCGTCCCATGCGAAGTGTTTGGAATGCAGGCAGTGGGGGAGACAGGCCCACCTGGGGAACACTGGGGCACAGCATGGACAGCTGATCTGCACCCCAATCAGTGCAGGACCACTCAGTGGAGACAAGCTGGGAATATAGAACTACAGGGGGAGCAGTTTGCTGAAAAGAGTCAGGCCCAGACCAGAGTTTCTACACAAACCAGGTGTAGAAACTAGATCTCACGAGACCCATAAGTACCTACAAACTCAACCATTAAAATCTGAGCTGCACAAAAAGCCTTCCCCAGGGAATCAGCAGCAAAGCAGCAATTTAGCTCAACTACAGGGCTTACGTGCTGGTCCCCACAGGAAGTTCCCCCATTTTGCAAGTAAGCAAAGGACAACAAATTAGTTCCAGTGCAGAGTTTAAGTAGTGGGAACAGTGAATAATCCAACATAGAACTGAAAGAAAAAACAAAATACCCACAGACCAGAAACAAAGTTTGACATTAACTAGAAAAGGTCTCATTGCACCAAAGAATACCTATAAAACCTAGAAGGACCAGAAGCCCTCTGGGCCCCCAAGCCAGGGAGGGGGGAAGGCTGGGGGATCTCAGCCATGCCCCCCAGCCCAGTGACTACCACTGAACCACTGCTGGAAGCCCCCTGGTCTCCCCCTGGTCTCTGCCATGGGCCTCAACCATACCCCTCCTCCTTCCTCCTTCTCCCACCCTATTTGCTTCCCCTTTCCCTTCTCCCCCTCCCACCCAACTGCTCCACAACAACAACTTAGAATATAATAACAGATGGAGCCGGAGACCGACCCCTCCTCCCACAACCAGGCACACTGCCGCTGCCACAGGGCCCACCTGGGGTCCTGAGGTCTGCAGCCTAGGACAGACCCCTCCTCCCACAACCAGGCACACCACTGCTGCCACTGGGCCCCTTCCTCTTTCAGAAGGAGAGAACAAATCTAGGGTTGTCAGAGGTGGAAGGGGGGAGGGAGATGTGGATGGGGAGAGATTGGGTAAGGGGCATAAAAAATAAGTATGACTTGTAATAATATACATGCTAATAATATTGATTTGATCAACATACATTAATGTTGAACCCCCAAAATATGTATAATCAATTATGATTCAATTAAAAAACAAAAACAAAAACTGGGACCTGCAGGACTAGGAAGACTCAGGATTTGTAGATTTGGAATAAGAGAATTCCAAATAGAACAGCAATGCAAAGACCCCAGCACAGAAAAGACCTTGGTGTTTCAGAGGACCAAAAAGAAAAACAATGGATGTAGTGCAGTATCAGAGAGGAAAGTGTTAGGAAATAATTTGGAGAGGCAGGCAGAAGCAGGAGCATGGAGGGCCTCAAAGGCCTGATAGAAAGCATCCTGTTCTAAGCACAATGAGGGGTCACTGAGGGTTTACACAAGGGACTGGCATATGGTTTACATGTATAAATGATCTCCCTGGCTGCTATGTGATGGGAAGCAATGGAGCAATTTGAGATTTATGTGAAGGTATAACCCACATGACTCACTGATGGACTGCCTGTGAGTAGTGAGGGAAAGGGAAGAATCAAGGATTACTACTAGGTTTTGGTTTGAAAAACTAGTGAATGGTTCCATGAGCTAGGGAAGACAGGACAGGTTTGACAGGCAGGTTATGTGTGATGCTGGTGGTAGGGATAGGGCTGGAAATAGAGTTTAACTTCAATGTGATAAGGATGCATAGCCTATTTGATATCAAGTGAAGATATCAAGTTGGACATATGAGTCTGGAGCTTGGAAGAGACGTGAGAGCTAGAGATTTAAATTTAGAAGTCATCACTTTAGAGATGATATTTAAGTCTGTAAGACGAAGACGACACCTCATAGAAAGAACAGAGAAGAGGAGATGGCTGAGGTCTCAGCCCTGGGGCACTCCAATGTTCAGAAGTATAGAAGAAGGAAGGGACAAAGATGCAGGAGAAAAACCACCAGGGACATAAGAGAAAACCAGGGACTATGGTGTCACAGAAGCCAAACAAAAGTGTTTGAAGGAGGAAGAGTGATTATGTCTTATGTTGTTGAAAATTCATTTATGATTAAGACAGAGAATTGCCACTGACTTTGACAACGGGGACATCGTTGATGACCTTGACAAGAGCAGTTTCAGTGAAGTCAAGGGAATGGAGTAAACAGTGATGACATGATGAAGTGGACACAGTGACATAGCAGGGGCCAGCAAATGATGGCCCGAGGGCCTAATCTGGTCTGCCACCTCTTTTTGTAAATAATGTTTTTTGGAAGACAGCCAAACCTATCCATTTGGGAATTATCTGTGGTGACTCTTGCCATACAATGGCAGAGACGAATAGTTGCAACAGAGACCATATGGTCTATAAAGGCTAAAATATTTATAATCTGGCCCTTAATAGAAAAAGTATGTAAACCTGGTATAGACTGTTTTTTCAAGAAGTTTTTGCTATAATAAGACAAAAATGGGGCTATAGATAGGGAGAAGGGAGGAATTTTTAAAGATGAAAAATGTTTGTGCATGTATGTTGTAGGAATGATTCAGTATAACGGGAAAAATTGATTTGGGGTGGTAACAGGATAATTACAGAAGAGGAGGACGTTTTAAAATAATGTTTTTGAATTGTTTAGTGTACAATTATTAGCTCTTTAATAGGGTTATTAGTATCCTCTAGAGTGTGCACCAAGGGTGGGAATGGCATTCTTATATCTCCTATTGTTAAAGCAATCATCCATTTTGGTTTACCTGGGACAGGCCCAGTTTATGACTACTGTCTCAGCATAATTATTAATAGCTCCCTCTCACTCTCAAAAGTGACTCTGGTGATAAATTATATGGTCATCTTACCTTTGTCATCTAACCAAAGCTTGAGCACAGCAGGAACTCTACAAACATTTGCCAACTGATTAAAAACATCACAGAGCACACATAAGAGTGGCAGTGCTGACACTACTGCCCTAAGTGAGGTATGCAGACATCCATCGTTTCCCCTAACTTCAGGCCCAATTATAAGCAGTGGTTCAAAATCACACACCACGCATTCTATAACTATTATCTATTTGGCTAACATGGAGTCTAATGCCCAAGATGCTGCAAGAGGTTATATTCTAAACCCACTGGAGCCTTCTAAAAAATGTTGGGTCATGGTGTAAAAAAGTGCTACAGTAGCCTCTGCAGGCAACTGACCACTAGAAAGGACTGACTTTCTTGGGCACCGCTTGCACAGAATACTGTGTTATTGCAGGTCATGTCATGTTATGGTGACATGCTGATGGGATTATAACCACCATCTTCTAGCCAACCCCCGAAAACTATGACATTAGCTAAAAAAAGCAAAAAAGGCCAAGTTCTGTACTTAGATCTAAAGCCTGAAGAAGTTTGTTTGATCCCTTCTCAGAGAAAGGATTCCTGTCCCTATTTCCCATTTATTCTTAATCTGGCATCCTACCAGAACTGTCTCTGATGAAGGCACCACGTTTTTCTTCCAGCAAACAAGTAAGACTTACACAATCTTACGTTTTGGTTTTTGAGAAAGATAAACTGTCTGCCAGACTTTTTTTCTGATTGGAATACTTTTGCTTGTTATAAAAATGTACTAAAGTTGGGGAAATTTAATATAATTCATTTTCCAGAGTCAAAAAGGTTCCTCTGAAGTATTAACTTTATCAAGCAAGTCCATTCTCAACATACCGCCTAATATTTGATATCTAACCTCTGGTAATCAATTACGCAGAAAGAAGAGCATTTTGTAGTTGGAAGAATGATAAGACCTTTAAAAAGTCAAGATTTTACTTTTTAAAAAATGTTAAAATACTTTTACTACCTGGTTAATCAGAAAATGTTCTGAAAGAAAGATTCTGGCACTGTCCCTAGAAACTCTTTAAAATAAAATGTGGCTACTTTTCCATTCTAATCTGTATTTGGATTAAAAACAGAACTAATCACCCCCCAAAATGTCTGCTCTCAATCTATTCTAACTGGAGTTTCTGAACTGAGCACTGGAGCATGCCTACAGCCTGCATTTGAGGGTGTTATTAAGAAGCAGTTACTATAGTGGCTCTCTTTAGTAACCTCAATTCTGTAATCAGATGAAAAGCAACCCACTGAGCTAGTCTAGGAGACTCAACATAACCAATTACAATATCTGTGTATTTCTGTGCATCATGAATTATAACTGTAACTCTTAATTTTCCTTGCCTCCTGGAGTAGATTCTGGACAGGCTTCCAAAGCCACACTGTCTTGTGCATAGAAGATAAGCATTATGGAACCTGGCACAGACTCTACTGCTTTCTTCTTTCCCTTTTATTCTTTTTCTTTTTTTGGCAGAACTGTTGTTTGCTACCTGTGTAGATAGAGGGGCTTTGATCCAATGGAAATGCCTGGAGAAATAAACATCCCCTCTGGCTCTCAGATGCATCTAATTTTGCAGTTTGCTCTATCAGTGAATTATATTGCCTTTATCCTGTGAGTCCACAGGCAGCCTTTTAGAAATTTTTAAACTGAGACCCCAGGTTGCCACTACAGGAAGGAGAAAAGGTTCATTTTCAGAAGAACTGGTATGGCTTTAAACTGTTCTTTGAAAAAAGAAGATGCTAATATTCAAGGTTATTGGGAAGAAATTAGATTTTTCCACTATTATCCTACCATTTCTGTTTTCCAACTTTACATCTATCTACAGGTTCCCTTTTCTTTTCTATTGTGTGGAAAAGCAACACATTGTGTTAGTTCAAAGCAAGGGCTTTTGGACCAGCAGACTGAGATTCGAATCTTGGCCTTGCCACTTACTGTGTCAGCTCTGTCAAGCCATATACCCTCTACGAGGCACAGTTTCATAATTTCTAGAATGGAAATATTATCACTTATCTCAAAGAGTTTCTGTTAGGAAGAAATACAGTGTTTAGTAGTGAACATCTTTGGAATTGTTTACCCAGTACTCTTCCCTCCTCCTGCTAATCTTCCTTTCTCCATGTTCTTACAGAGTCTGCTGTCCAAGGGGCAGATCAAGCCCAAGCTGAGCCAATTGGAGTTTTTTCTGTGATTTTTCCAGAACTAGAATTGGAAAAGAGACTTCATCTCTCTCTGTTGGTAGAAGACCCAAGATGTGAGACTGAGTTAGATAGCAGCTAGGTTCCCCAGTAAGGGAGGAGGCTCGTCTCTAGGTAGATGTGATGAAGCTAACACACAGAGAACAGAAAGATACTGAGCATTATTCCAGTCCTTTACTTCAGTTGTTTAATAAGCCCAGCTGAGACACTATTCTTCTGATGGTCAGACTGTTCAACTTCTGCTTCAAAACAAGACATGACAGGATCCTCCCAAATAATCCCCCTTTTTGCCTAAGCCAGCTTGAATTGGAATTTCTGTCTTTTGCAGTCAAGAGAATCCTGACTGAGTACATAAAGCACCCAGCTCATAGAAGGGGCTCACAAAATAGAGAGAAAAAAAGAAAAAAAAAGTGTGTGTGTGGGGGGGTGCTCACTAACTGGCAACTATAATATTCCCAGATCTCCCAGATGGAGTACAATATTTCAGACGAGACTACACCTCTAAGAGTCAAAGGTTGTTGACTTGTCTTTTAGAGGTTTGTAAATAAGCTGGTTAAGTGCAGTGTCTGCAGGCATTCTCAGAAGATTGAGTCACGGACCAGGGGGATATCTTTGAACAATGTTGAAAATGAGACATTCTCCAGAAAAAGTTTAAGTCTTTTGTTTATTCCTTTAATAAAAGGTGAGTGCCTACTATACACACTGTGCTATATACTGAGAGAAAAAGATCACTAGACAGAGACATGTGTTTAAAGAGCTTGTAAGGAATATATATAATAAATATAAATAACTGTAAGATAAGAATGAGACAAAGAGGTATGACTAAAGAATGGCAGCATCATTTGCAAAGTGAGGGAGTCTGCAAGAAAGCAGAAACATTAATGAGGGCTATCACATCTCATAAACCCTAAACAGAGGATCTTATGATGCCCACTGAAGGTAGACTCCTAGGGTTAAGTAGCCTCTACTTATGGAAAGTCCCTTCTTTTGATACTGCTGGCCACTCTGGCACCACTGAGAGCTGCTGCTATGGAAACAGGGCATCCCCAGCTGGAGAGGAGGTGCTTTAAGAAGCCTCAGCAATAGGAACAATGCAGCCCATTACCCACAATGGTGCCAAACAGTAGCAGAGGCTACAGGAATCTCAGAGTTATGGATGGCTGCATGTGTAAAGCACTGTGCTTCCCTGCATCCTTGAACACACCAGGTACCTTCCAGATCTGGCAGCCCTGGCCAAGTGCCAGATGGCACCCATCAAATGAGAATCACTGGTATTGACACTAATTCTTCCATAGTCCATTCAGAATCACTGAATACAAAAAGGCTTTATTTAAAGCACAGATTTCTTTCCAAGTTTGTGAACCAAAAGAATGTAAAGAGCAAAGGGAGTAATTCTCACCTTATTTGTTAAAATGCTCTGTTCCACATAAGTTACTTTTATTTATGATTTCTGCAAAGCACACCCACTGAAAATGTGAACCAAAGAGCTCGTTTTTATTGTTTTTAGGAGACAAGCCAGAAGTTAAAATCACAAGACGAGGCTGGGACACAAATTCAGCAGTGCCCGAACAAGACTAAACATTTACATTTTCAAGTTCTGCTTATATCTGTTATCACCCATAACTTAAAATATGTTAGCCCTGGAATAGCTGGGCTTTCAGCTTCCTTTGATGAAAGGTAACCCTTGAGGATGAGTGCATTTAAAGAAACAACTCCAAATGGCAAAAAAAAAAAAAAAAAAAGGAAATGTTTAAGCAAAAGTCTTAGCTGCTTTTGCTGAATAAAAAGTACAGAAATTCAATACTTTAGGAAACAGGGCACATTTAAAGGAATGTGGACAACGTGTCCAAGTTTAACAGAGGACTACTTCCCACAAATAGCTAAGACTTCCAGTTGCCAAGTTAGAGGTTACTTACTTCATTCTAATTCCCCATATCTTACTGTTACTTCTAATTTTAGTCGCCTAGTAACTCTCATCTATATTATGGGTCTTCGTTCAGGAGAAAACATCCTTTTGCGGTGACATTTGAATGTCCGTCAGCTAATTTTTAGGGACACCTTCTGTACCAAATGCCCTTTAGGCTATGGTCCCCCTTGGAGCTTCATCTGAATGATTCTCCCTCTTCCTATTTCACTTATTCTCTTCTGGATTGCATTGATTCCTATATTTTCAGTAGCACGGGTGTGCAGTGAACACATAGTTCTCTTTTCATCCTTGAGTTCTTCTTGCAGTCCGGTTTCTTCATCATGCTGAGAAGGACTGATTAATGAGGCCATGGTCACTGCCCTTGTTTGGATTCCCTTGTGATCCAGTTAACTTCTCAAGTTCTGCAGCATAACAACTCTTAATGTTAAAGGCTTAAATTCCCCAATTAAAAGACACAGACTGGCTGACTGGATCAAAAAGCAGGACCCAACTATATGCTGCCTACAAGAGACCCACCTCACCCATAAAGATTCACACAGACTAAGAGTGAAAGGATGGAAAAAGATTTACCATGCAAACAGAAAAGAAAAACGAGCTGGAGTGGCTATTCTTATATCTGACAAAATAGACTTTAAACTAAAAACCATAAAAAGAGACAATGAGGGACACTACTTAATGATAAAAGGACTGATCCATCAAGAAGACATAACAATCATAAATATGTACGCACCCAATGTTGGAGCAGCCAGATTTATAAAACAAACTCTATTAGACCTAAAGAAGGAAATAGACACTAATACCATAATAGCAGGGGACCTGAACACTCCACTGTCAATATTAGACAGATCATCTAGGCAAAGAATCAGTAGAGAAACACAAGATCTAAACAAGACTCTAGACCAATTGGAATTGGCAGATATCTACAGAACATTCCACCCAACAACCTCAGAATATTCATTCTTCTCAGCAGCACATGGATCATTCTCCAGGATAGATCACATATTAGGTCACAAATCAAGTCTCAGTAAATTCAAAAAAATTGGAATTATCCCATGTATCTTCTCAGACCACAATGGATTAAAACTAGAAATTAATAACAAACAAAACTCTGGAAACTATACAAACACATGGAAATTAAACAGCATTCTACTTAATGACATATGGGTCCAAGAAGAAATCAAGCAGGAAATCAAAAAGTTTATTGAAACTAATGAAAACAATGATACATCATACCAAAACCTGTGGGATACTGCAAAAGCAGTATTGAGGGGAAAATTTATTGCATTAAATGCTCACTTCAGAAGAATGGAAAGATGGCAAGTGAACAACCTAACACTTCACCTTAAAGAACTAGAAAAACAAGAACAATCCAATCCTAAAGTTAGCAGACGGAAAGAAATCATTAAGATCAGAGCAGAACTAAATGAAATTGAAAACCAAAAAACAATTCAAAAGATCAACGAATCAAAAAGTTGGTTTTTTGAAAAGATAAATAAAATTGACAAACCATTAGCATGGCTAACAAAAAAAAGAAGAGAGAAGACTCAAATAACAAAAATTAGAAATGAAAAAGGCGATATTACAACTGATTCATCTGAAATACAAGGAATCATTCGAGACTACTATAAACAACTCAAGTTCTGCAGCGAAAAAAAGTGGCTTCTAAATCTGGTTTTAAATGTTTGTCACAGTTTAAAAGGGGAATTTGGTATGACCAAGTATGCAGCATACTAGGAATAAGAAAATCTGGATCTATGATTAATTCACTGAGTGTGATTTTGGGGCAAGTCACAGAAACTGAGCCCATTTCTTCATCTGCAAAATGGGCAGAATAACATCTACAAAGCCTAATTCACATCTTTGTGAGGATTAAGTAAAGTAAAATAGTCAACAACATTTTGTGGAATGCAAAGAAAACATTTATATTGCAATAAATCATTAGCATCATAGACCAAGACAAATGACTCAAAAACGTATGTTCTGCAAAAGCAACTCAAAATGTCTTTGCTTATAGTGCATCAATCAAAAAGACATATTAGCCTTAGAAGAGTACATTCTTAATTCTAGAGATCTAAAAAACTCCAGAGCTGACAAGTGGTACTGGAAGCTGCCCACAAGATGCTAATTTAGTCACCAGAAATCTCTTAAAGATTAGAATCTCCAAGCATTCAGTAAAAAAAGGAAAAGTGTAGATTTCTGACTTACTAGAAACAGCACGTGGCCTAGCTTATGGTGTTATCATAAGAATAACAGTAGGCTATCTGTCCCTACTGTTTCCTTGTGACTGGGAACAAGAAAAGTTCAAGTATGACAAGGAGAAAAGGGTTAGTAATTAGGTCTGAGATGGGGTAAAGACTCCTTAATTCACCTCTTCTCTTGCTTTATAAAAGCCAGTTTTGGACCATCAAATTTACTTGTCAGCAAATACATCTCCAGAAAAAATGTCCCCCTTCTAATTGAGGGCTATTATGAGAGTGGTACTCACATATTTTGCCTACCATCCATATTCTAGGTATCACATATAATACCTAGAGATGAACACAGCGTCTGTTCAGAGTCTACAATATAATTTGGAAACGGAAATCAGAAATCCTGGCATGTGATCCAATACTCTATGGAGGACAACAAGTTTCTTGTGTATTTTAGAGCTTTAATTTAGACAACTATAAAACAGACTCAAAAAGCATTATCTCTGGTTTTGCAAAATTAATTTCCTTCCAGAAGAGATCCTGGAGTATTAGTCCATTTCTGTTGCTTATAAAAAATACACGGAACTAGATATTTCATAAAGAAAACAAAATTTATTTGCTTACAGTTTCAGAGGGTGTGAAGTTCAAAGTCCAGGGAACACATTTGATGAAAGCCTTGGTGGTGGCAACAGTGACAGCAAGGTACGACATTGTGAAAATGATGGAGTCAAGAGAGCAGAGAGTAACTTCCTCATTCACTCTTCTTTTAAAGCCCTCAGAACCACACCCTTGACCACCATTATTAAGCCATTCACTACTGCTGGTCCTGCAATCCAATCACTTCTTCAATGCTCCATCTTCTAATTACCCTACTAGGATTTCCCACCCTCTTAACAGTCACAGTGGGGGATAAGTTTTTAATACATAAAACTAATTCAAGCTTCAGTGAGTTTGGGGGGACATAATTCAATCCACTACAGAGTCTAAATTAGAGCAAAGGAAATTTTATAGCTATAGTGCAGACTCCTGAAAATAGGGATTTATGAATGGAAATGCTGACAAAACAACCACAGCACTGAATTTGTGCTGTTCTAAATACTGTATTTCCATGGATGAAAGAGGGAAGAAGAAAAAAGAGGTCAAGTTCTTATATGCAAACAGAGTCTGAAATTCTCACCCTTTATTCAAAACTATCTGAATGATTTCTTGTGTCAAGGACCTGAAATCCAGAAAGCTTTGCCCTGTCAGCAGTAATACTGCAATTTTTCTAACGTACAACCTCAAACTAAGGATGGAATTTTCCTTACAAAATTTCTAACTATTAGCAATCAAAAGCAAGAATGACCTGGGTAATAGCCAGAGCAGTGACAGTAGTGATGAATGGCATTTTCCTCTTTAGATGGAGAGTTTAAACTTGTGACTGCCTTTAACATGGAAACAAGGAGATGGCAAAAGTTACACCTGACCTTCTTCCTTGGCTCTTGAAGAGTGCCAATTTATATGGAGATGGCTCAGAAGAATAATAAACTTCAGTGTTCCTTCTTGGCACACTATTTTTATAAAACTACTTTCAACAATCATGTTGCAGACAAGTGAGACCTGTGTTTCTAAGGTCAGGAAGGAAATAGTCCAACTGCTGGACTTGTTAACTAAATAAAAAGAAAAAATCAGGGTTGTTTTACTTTTGCAGGGGAGAGCATCTCTATTATTAGGTACTGAACACAAAAGCTTAAGACTGTATAGCTAATCTGACACACACAGTCTGTATGAATTAAATAAAGACAAAATAGGAAGCATGCTTGTAGTTAATGCTTGCCATGTCTAATGGGAAAAAATTAACCTATTAAAGTTCAGGATAATATGGAAAAAATGGTTCCAAAGAGATTAAATATTGAAGTGATTAAAAATTACCATATGATCTAGCAATTCCACTCCTAGGTACACACTAAAAGGAACTGAAAGCAGGGACTTGAACAGATATATGTAGCAGCATTGTTCACAATAGCCAAATGGTGGAAACAACTCAAGTGTCCATGAACAGATGAATGGATAAACAGAATATGGTATATCCATACAATGGAATATTATTCGGCCTTATAAAGGAATCAAGTTCTGATACATGCTACAACACAGATAAACCATAAAAACATTATAAATGAAAGATAGCAGACACAAAAGGTCAAATACTGTAGGATTCTACTTGATTGAATTACCTATAATAAGCAAATTCATAAAGATAAAAAGTAAATTACAGGTTACAGACAGCTGGGGGGAGAGCAAAAGGGGGAGTTAATTTTTAATGGCTACAGAGTTCCTGTTTGGGATGGTGAACAAGTTTTGGAAACAGAAGTAGTGATGGTTGCATAACATGTGAATGTAATTAATGCTACTGATTACACACTTAAAAATGGATAAAATAATAAATTTATGTTACATATATTTTACACAATTAAAAAACTAATGTATCAAAAACCACTCAATAGTATATTTTAAACAGATAAGTTATATCGTACATGAATTAGAACTCAATAAAGTTGTTAAAAATGTAGCAATATAAAAAAGCAAAAAATGTCATATTTCCTAAATAAAATTTTTAAAAATTTGAAAAAAGGATCATCAAATACATCAAACTACTTGCAAAAAAAAAAGAAAAAAAGAAAAACAGAAACAAAAACCTCTTAACTTTTTGTTCTTAAGTGAAATAAAAACTGTATTCAAAGAGTATTTAGAAAAATAACAACAATAAAATAGATTTTAACACTCAGGACATGTGGTCAAAGTGGTATTCAAGAATAAGTCATACCTGTAAATATTCTTATTCTTACACAACAAAGAATTAAAAGAAACTTAAAGAAGACAGAAATAAAAGAAGTAATAAAGACAAAGGTATAAAGTAATGAATTGAAAAAGGAAAAGAATAGAATTAATAAATAAATCTAAGAGCAAGACCTTTGAAAAAGCCTTAAAAAATTCTGGCTTGTTTAATCTAAGGGGAAGAAAAGAGGAACTACAACATTAAGGATGGAAAGAGAACATAAACAGAGATTTGGAAAGAATGAATAAACTTTAAACATCTGAGTGAAATTATTTTCAATACTCTATACTTACAAAAATCAACCCAAGAAGTGGAAGATGTAAATATAATTATAGAAGTAACAGAAAAGGCTGACAAAGAACAAATCCCCCAAAAGGCACTAGGCCTTGATAATTTTATAGGTAAATTGCTTCAAAATTTTTGGGATATAATTTTTTATATTGTTTAAATGGTCTCAGTGCATAGCAAAAAATGAAAACCTTCCCAACTTGTTTTATAAAGCTGACAAAACCTGATACACAACCTAACAATGACATCATCAAAAGAAGAAAATTATAGGGCCGGCCCGTGGCTCACTTGGGAGAGTGCAGTCCTTATAACGCCAAGGGCATGGGTTCAGATCTCTATATAGGGATGGCCGGTTAGCTCACTTGGGAGAGCGTGGTGCTGACAACACCAAGTCAAGAGTTAAGATCCTCTTACCGGTCGTCTTAAAAAAAAAAAAAAAATCCTTAACAGTCAAAAATTCTGGAAACAAGAAAACATCACACTTAGAGTAGCTCTGGGAGAAAAGGGTCTTTGCTTTGTTCAGTACATTATTCCCAATGCCTACAATAGTGCCTAGCATACAGAGGTACTCACTAAATATGTACTGAGTGAGCAAATGAACAAATATGCTAACTAGAGTTGCTGTCATTAAAATCAAGAAAAAATTGTCTGCCATCCCTGCTCTTATTTAACACTGAAACATTATTCAGAAAGAGAATTTCTACAACTTTTTGATCTCAGGATCTCTTTACACTCTTGGAAATTACTGAAAACAGTTTATGTGGGTTATATCTACCTATATAAACCAATGTTGGAAATTAAAACTGGGAAGTTTAAAAAATATGTATCTATTAGTCCATTTAAAATAAAAGTAATAAATCCGTTACATGTTAATATAAATATGTTTTTATAAAAAATAACTATATTTCCCCCAGACAAAACAAATTCCTGGGGAAGAGTGGTACTGTTTCTGTCTTTGCAAGTATCTTTAGTGTCTCCTCTAATAGACACCAGCTGGACTCTTATATATGCTTCTGTATTGAATCTGTTATGATATGTTGTTTTGGTTGAAAATATTTACAAAATCTGGCTTCACGGAGATTTGTAGTTAGAAAAAGGAAAAAATTATTTGAATGCACTTGTCTTAGTCAGTTTGGGCTGCTATAACAAAATACCTTAAAAACTGGGTAATTTCTAGGGTGGCCAGTTAGCTCAACTGGTTAGAATGTGGTGCTGATAACACCAAAGTCTGCTAACAGTTCTGGAGGCTGGGAAGTATAAGATCAAGGTGCTAGAAGATTTGGTATTTAGTGAGGACCCTTCACAGATGGTACCTCACATGGAGGAGGAGGCGGCAAACAGGTTTCCTCAAAAAGCTCTTTTATAAGGGCACTCATCCCATGCATGAGGGCTCTGCGTCACCTCCCAAAGTCCCTGCCTCTTAATACTATCACATTGGGGATTAAGTTCCAATTTACAAATACTGGGGGAGACACCAACATTCAGACCATAGCAACCCTTTCCAGGTATTTGTCAATGATTCTTTTTTAAACTATACCAAACTTGAAAAGTAGTAGATACTGAAAAATTAGTTTCAATGTAGAAGTTGGAAACTTATTAATGAACTTGTCATGTTACACTAAACTAAAATCCATTGGTCTGCCTAGGGTGCAGAAAGCTGGAAAGAGTGTTGCTCTTATACTAACAATGAGGAAAAAATAAACTAAAATCATAACATTTCTTGAACCGATCAGAAAGCTAAAGACAACCAAGTATCCTGAAATCCAAGAAGGGACATGCTTCCCCAGGAAAGACAGGACACAAGGATGGTCTTACATGGGGTACAGCATAAAAGGAAGACAGGGATGCCATATAAACAGGTAAGAAGGAATCAACTAACATTTTTTAAAAATTACTAAAGGCCAAGTGTGGGCTACTGAAACAGTATACAACTCCTGGGAGCTGCAAAAACTATTGCAGCATCAAAGTATGAAACCCCTTGAGAAAAAAAATGAATGAAAATCTATTTGCCCACACAGGGCAGTTGGCACCCACGCTTAGATTCTTTCCCAAGACCTCTACTGGATGCTCCTGAGAAAATCTGGGGGCATTCTACACAAAATACCTAACATTCAATAAAAAATTATAAGACACATACACATACCAGGAAGGAAGGAAGGAAGGAAAGGAGAAACAAGAGACAAAGCAACTAACAGAACCAGTCTCAAAGAAAAGCCACTTGTTAGAACTATTAAATAGGATGTAGAGGAGGAGATTTAAAAATAATGATGAATAATATACTAGAGAATCTAGTAGAAAAGGTATTCAGCATGTGTGAACAGATTGGGAATTGCAGAAGAGAGCTGGAAATTATAAGAAAGAGTCAAATGGGAATGTTAAAAATAAGAAATAGTGTCAGAGCTGAAGAATTCCTTCAACTCACTCATCACACTTGACACAGCCAAAAACATAAAAAACAAAAATCAGTGAACTTTAAGACAGGTCAATAGAAATTACCCAAACTGAAACATAAAGAGAGGAAAAAAAGAGAGAATCCAACAGCTGCAGAACAGTATTAAATAGTCTAACAAATGTGTAAGTAGATTTCAGAAAGAGGAGAGAGAATAGAGCAGAAATATTTGAAGAGATAATAGCTGAGAATTAAAAAAAAAAAAAAAGAAAGAAAAAGAAAAACACCAAACTATAGATACAGTAAGTGCAAAGACCCCAAACAGGATAACTTTTTAAAAAAATAAGACATCAGACATTAGACACATCATAGTAAAACTGCTGAAAAGAAAATGAGAGAGAAAGGTAAAATCTTAAAGACAGCCAGCATGGAGGTGAGACACATTACATGGAGAACAAACATAAGAACAACTGCAGACTTTTCCTCAGAAACAATGCAAGTCAGAAGACTGGCATTTTTAAAGAACTGAAAGGAAAAGAAAAAAAACAAAAACAGAACAAAAAACTGTCAACCTAGAATTTTATACTGAGCAAAAATATCTTTAAAAAGTAAACGCAAAATAAAAACTTTGAAAGCAAACAAAAGCTCAAAGCTCACTGCCAGTAGATCTGCATTATAAAATATTAAAGGAAGTTCATCAGGCAGAAGAAATATGGTACAGAAGAAAGCTTGGATCTAAAGAAATAGAATAACTATGTGAGCTGATGGATATGTCAATTTGCTGTACTACAGTCACCATTTTACTATCTATATGTATTGCATAACATCATGTTGCATACTTAAATATACATAATAAAAATTATTTTATAAAAATAAAATAACTTGAAGGATGACAAACAACGAAGGCAAATATAAAAGTTTTTTTCTTTTTTTAATTGCCCTAAAAGTTAATTGTCTAAAGCAAAAATAGTAACAGTGTATTATGAGGTTTAAAATATATGTAAAAGCAAGATGTATGACAATAATAGAATGAATAAATGATGGGAGGAAGGAATTGGAAGTCTACTATCATAAGGTTCTTATATTACACATAAAGTGATATAATATTATTACTGTGATATTAATGATAATATTAATGTGATAAATTAAAGATGTATATTGTAAACCCTACGACAACCACTAAAAACAGAAAAACAACAAGGAATATAACAAACCGAAGACAACTAGCAAGATGACAGATCTTTTTTTTTCCTTGGCAGCTGGTTGGTAAGAGATCCAAGCCCTTGACCTTGGTGTTATAACACCATGCTCTAACCAAATGAGCTAACTGGCCAGCCCAAGATGATAGATTTAAATCCAACTATATTGTGGGAATAAAGCAAGGCTATCTACTCTCACCAGTTTTATTCCACATCATACTGGAAGGCTTTGCAAGAGTAATAAGGCAAAAAGTAAAACTATCTTTATTCATAGATGACATCATTATCTACCTTAAAAAAACCCAAAGCCTACAAAAAACACCTACAACTAATAAGTGAGTTCAGCAAAGTTGCAGAATACAAGGTCAAAATATAAAAATCAGTTATATTTCCATAACTGTGAAGGACAATAGTACCAAAAACCATAACATTTAATATAAATCTAACAAAATATGAGCAAGATTTCTTTTTAAGTTTTATTTTTTATTTAGTTTTTATTTGTTGGCAGCAGGCCAGTATGGGGATCCAAACCCATGACCTTGGGGTTACAAAGCTGAGCTCTAACCTACTGAGCGAAACGACCAGTCTATGAGCAAGATTTATAGCTGAAAACTAAAAACATTGTTAAGAGAAACTGAAAACCTAAATAAATGAAGAAATATAACATGTTCATAGATTGGAAGATTTAATATTGTAAATAAGTCAATTCTCCCCAAATTGATCTACATATTCAATGCAATCCCAAAATCCCAGAGGCTATTTTTTTTAAGAAACCAACAAGTTGATTATAAAATTTATATGGAAAGGCAAAGGAATTAAAATAGTCAAAACAATTTCAAAAAAGAACAATCCTAGAAGACTCAGACTACATGATTTCAAGACTTATAAAGCTATAAGTCAAGACCCTGCGGTACTGGCAAAAGGATAAACATACAGATCAATGAAGTGGAAAAGAAAATAACTTCACACCTATATGATCAATTGATTTTTGACAAAGGTGCCAAGACAATTCATTGTAGAAAAAATCATGTTTTCAACAGACGAGGATGGAACTACCTAAAACAATCAACTTGAAAAGAATCATAGAAATATATATAAGATATAAAGCAATAAAACTTTTTTTTTATTATTGTCATTTCGACAATAAAACTTCTAAAAGAAAACACAGAAGAAAATGTGATCTGGGGTTAGACACAGGATTTTTAGACAGGACACCAAAGCACAGGTCATAAAAGAAAATTAGTTGATAAACTGTACTTCATCAAAATTTAAAAACTCATCCATCCATCAAGAGATTGTTAAGAAAGTAAAAAAACAAACCACAGACAACTGGCAGAAAATGTATGCAAAATACATATCTGACAAAGAATGGGTATTGCACTAATTTCCACTCCTATCAGTAAGGTGTCCGAGGGCCTATTTTCCTAATTTATTATGTCTTAACCCATTTCTCAAGGAAAGAGTAATAAAAGAAGGCAGACCCCAATACCGACATAAACAGAGAGGGCTTGATAATCTCAGGGTAAAAACTGCCTTGTTTTGGAGGTGGGATGAGAGACAAAAGAAATAAAAAGTCAGATGTAACTAATACAAATAGCTTGAGTGGGGAAGGGTGAGCTTTGAGAGCCAACAAGGTAAGACCAGCGCACCATCCATGGGCCTGATGTGTCTGGAAACCAGTGTTGAATAGGCTGTGAAGGCTCCTTTGCTACCCAGGTATCAGTTCACTCTGTTGATAAGAATATGGCATCTAAAAATACTTTTCCTTTTAAAATGGTATGTATTTATTAAGAACAATTTGACGAATGAAATACTGCCATTTGCAACAACATGGATGGACCTTGAGAGAATTATATTATGTGAAACAAGTCAGGCACAGAAAGAGAAATACCACATGTTCTCACTTATTGGTGGGAGCTAAAAATTAATATATAAATTCACACACACACACACACACACACACACAAAAGAAAACGGGGGGGGAAGAAGATATAACAACCACAATTACTTGAAGTTGATACGACAAGCAAACAGAAAGGACATTGTTGGGGGGGAGGGGGGGAGGGAGAAGGGCGGGAGGTTTTGGTGATGGGGAGCAATAATCAGCCACAATGTATATCGAGAAAATAAAATTAAAAAAAAAAAAAAAAAAGAACAATTTGGAAATTATAAAAACTGGAAATGGAAAAAATATTAAAATTATCTGCAGTCTCAAATTTCAAAAACAAGCAAACCATACATACTGTCCTCATGTGGAATATTTACCTTCCCCAGCTTTGGAGTGATGTGCACCTCATTCCCTGGCAAATATCTAATGTAGGTCTTAAGGACAGGACAAGTAAACTAGCCTTTCACCACCTTTGATGCAACAGGTAAGCTGTGCTACAATTTTCATTCACAGAGAACAGCATACTGAGGGCAGTAAGGAGGCTCTAATAATTCAGGGCAAGTAAACCCAGAGTTGCTCTAAAGCAGGTAAGTAGGGATGGAAAGGAGTGGAGCTGTTGGAAAAGCCACAGGAACTTGACAAATGCCTGGACACATAAAATTAGGCACACTGATATTCCAATGGATTTTATCATACAGCAGCAGCAGCAGCATTACTGCCATTTACTAAGCACGATTGAGCCCAACATCATGCTATGTGTATTAAAATTCATTAACTCTAATCCCTACCACCTCGAGGTAGGTATTATTTTCTCCATGTCACAAATGAAGAACCTGAGGCTCAGAGAAGTTAAGTAACTTGTCCAAGGTCACACAGATAGATAATAGCAGAGCCAAAATTTATTTATTTATTTATTTATTTTTAATCCTAAATAATTTATTAAATTTTCAGTGAATGACACCTTTATCATATACTAAATTTTTATTTATTTATTTATTATTATTTTTATTTTTTTAATTTTATTTTGACTGTAGGTGTGTGGGTTGATTTCTGGATTCTCTATTCTAGTCCATTGGTCAGTGTGTCTGTTTTTATGCCAGTACCATACTGTTTTGGTTATTATAGCTTTGTAGTATAGCTTAAAGTCAGGTAGTGTTATGCCTCCAGCTTTATTTTTTTTGCTCAGCATTGCTTTGGCTATGCGTGGTCTTTTATTGTTCCATATAAATGTCTGGATAGTTCTTTCCATTTCTGAGAAAAATGTCTTTGGAATTTTGATGGGGATTGCATTGAATTTGTATATCACTTTGGGTAGTATGGACATTTTCACTATGTTGATTCTTCCAATCCAAGAGCATGGGATATCTTTCCATCTTCTTGTATCCTCTCTAATTTCTCTCAGCAGTGGTTTGTAGTTCTCATTATAGAGATTTTTCACCTCCTTGGTTAACTCAATTCCTAAGTATTTTATTTTTTTGGTGGCTATTGTAAATGGGCAGGCTTTCTTGATTTCTCTTTCTGCATGTTCACTATTGGAGAAAAGAAATGCTACTGATTTTTGTGTGTTGATTTTGTATCCTGCTACTGTGCTGAAATCATTTATCAATTCCAACAGTTTTTTTGTAGAGGTTTTAGGCTGTTCGATATATAGGATCATGTCATCTGCAAACAGGGACAGTTTGACTTCATCTTTTCCAATCTGGATGCCCTTTATTTCCTTCTCTTCTCTGATTGCTCTGGCTAGTACTTCCAACACTATGTTGAATAGGAGTGGTGAGAGTGGGCATCCTTGTCTAGTTCCTGTTCTTAAAGGAAAAGCTTTCAGCTTTTCCCCATTCAGGATGATATTGGCAGTGGGTTTGGCATATATGGGCAGAGCCAAAATTTAAATTCAAAGCTCAAGTTTATTTTCACTTGACCAAGCTGCCATACAATGTTACATTAGGGACAATGCCCAATTACTCCAATCCTTACAGAAGTCAAATAAAATGCTCAGTCCTTCATTGCACATAAAGGAGACAGAAGATAGCTGTTTTGGATTCCTTACAGGCTGTCTAAAAATGAGGGATTTTAGAGGGTAAGTGGCAAAAGGTTCCAAATATGCAGCAGGCATCTCTCTCTGCCCAAAAAGCACTATCAAGGCTAATGTGCAATAAACGTGATGAAGCATGGTGGTCAAATTAAACCCAGTCACACTATAATGTTAACCATTATAATGAAAATTTTATGAACATTAATGAACAATTTATGAGTCCTTGCATAAGCTACAGTCAAAACTCTCTACAAGAAGGCAAAACTGAACATTCACTTGGATCCAACTTGTCAAGTAAAGGCAAGTTAACCTTCACCTCTGCACCAGATGTTAAGAAATCCTGGCTGGGGAATGGTAGAGAGCCCCAGTCAAAACTAGGGACACTAGGCCCATATGATAGGCTGAGCTGAGCTACAACCTGTCTCCAGGCCTGCCCCACAAATCAGTGCTTTCTGTGCTCTTGGCAATTTCTGAAGTTTAGTGTTGTTGGCAGACATTCTGAAAAGTGTAATACAAAAAAATAGACAAAAAATGTCCAAACATTCTCAGCCACTAACAGGAAAATTTGAGCGTATACCTTAAAAGCTCACTTACTTTATTTTTTTATTTATTTTTATTTTAGGGGAGTGGGTGGCCAGCAAGGGGATCCAAACCCTTGGCCTTGGTGTTATAACACTGAGCTCTACCAGACTAAGCTAACTGGCCAGCCACTCAATTGCTTTAGATCTAATATGTTTTAGCAGAAGAAAGCAATTGGCAGTTGCCATTTTTTTCCCAAATGATTTATGGTCTCTTTAATACCAATGCCATTTATTTTCTTCTAATTTCACCAAGCAATGGGCTTCATTTTCCTCCCAAAAGAGGATGAGAGAAAGGATAAATGTAAAATGATGGAGGGTAAGAATACAAACCCTCCTGCTAGTGAGCTGACAATGACAAATTCATAAACCCACATAATTACAATCAACACTATGCTGCAAAGTCCCACCTTCTACCTAGTTCAGAGTCTTGGAGAGCACAATTATTCTTGTCCTAATACTTGAATTAGATGATATGCTAATTTTGAAGATGAAAAGCAAGGAACACTTTTTCTGTGGAAGGCAACATGCTTTGCTGATTTAGTTAATAAATCTTTATATTTCTATGAAAAGTGAAGAAGGCAATGATTAGCCTCCTTTTCTCGGGAAACTCAGACATGGAAAGATTAAGAAACATGGCCCTGGACAAGACCCGAGGACAGGTAGAAATCCTTTGTTTTCTGGGTTTGGCACTTTGTACTAAAGTGAGGATGAGGAAGAGAACAGAAAGTCTCTAATGGCATGCCGCATGGCTCTGAACCCATCCTGTTCCACCTTTTCATCTACAATTTGAATGAAGACATAGAAGACATCTCTGTCGAATCTGCTACTAATAGAATAGGGAGGTCATCAAGATTCCAAAAGGTCTTGACAGGCTGGAACAATCAAACAAACCACGCAAGATGAAACCATAAAGTTGGGCACTTAATTTCAAAGAATCTCTTATACAAATAGAGGAGGAAAAAGTTTAAATGAAGTTCATATGAAAAAAAAAACCTGGGGCAGTATTGCAAACTGTTGGCCCACAGATGTGTTTTGGTTGGCCTTTGCAGTGTTTGTGAAAAACACTAAGCCAACATTTAAAAATTCAGAGAGTCGCATAGAAATCCGGATATCCGGCTTCTCTTGAAAAACTGATAGATCTGACAACTCCAGGTCTGCATTTAGACATAACAACAACTGGTTAGAATTGATTTGTGGCTGTCCCCATTAGGCAGAGCACTCACTCCCTAAGGGATGTATCAGATGCAAATTAGCCTTCTTAAGCCATTTAGATTACTTTCTTGGCTCTATTGGCATCTGTCTGCAACTCTTGATCCAGGTGACTGCCAATTCAAAAGAAGCCAACAGCATGATATGGTTGCCAAAAATTTCACCAAATCCGAGGTAATGGAAGAATAGTGACTAAACCAGTGGCACTTAACTTTTGAAAAGTCACACTCTTTAGAGAATCTAGAAAAATCAATGAGTCCAGAAACATGTCTATCCATACAAAAATTTACAATTAATTTCAGGGAGTTGACAGCCCCTCTGAACTACCAGTTTCCAAGTTAATGACCCCAGTCTAGAAAATGAGCTAAATTGTCCCATATATATTCACATATGTCTACTCCTGGGAATCTCATTTTAAGAGGGATGCTGACAAACTGCTGTCAAGAGCTCTGCAACCGGGATGATAAGGGTCTGGAAATTACATTTTAAAGTTAAAGAAACTAAGAATGGTCAAGGGTTTGGATCCCCATACTGGTCAGCCACCCCCCGACACCCCCACCAAAAAAAGGAAACTAAGAATGGCTAGCCTAGAAAAAGGAAGACTTAGAAGAGAATATAATATCCACTTTAAAAATCAGAAACTGTAATAAGGGGCCGGCCCATGGCTCACTCGGGAGAGTGCGGTGCTGATAACAGCAAGGCCACGAGTTCAATATAGGGATGGCCGATTCACTCACTGGCTGAGCGTGGTGCTGACAGTACCAAGCCAAGGGTTAAGATCCCCTCACCGGTCATCTTTAAAAAAAAAAAAAGAAAGAAAGAAACTGTAATAAGGAACAAGGACTAGGTTTACACTGGCCTAGCACAGAATTAAGATCGATGAGAAGTTCAAATGAGGTCTATTCTACCATTTCAGTTCAATCTAAGAAAGAAGTTTCTCACAATTAAAACTGTATGAAACCAGAATAGTCTGTCCTGTGGATGAATAAAGTAGTGAGCTCCCATCACTGTAAGTATCCAGATTTCTACAGGATAATAAAATGTCAGAGATGTCATACAAAGGATTCCCAAACTGTGTGGAAGCTCATACTACAATTACTAGAGCTTCTTCCAAATCAAAGTTTCAGTGGGCAGACCTGGAGATGGCAATAAAAATTCTCTTCCCCGCCCAAACCTTAATCTTGCTCTGATCAAATAGCTGCATTGCAGCCTAGCTGCACTCAAGAGACAGAAACCCAGTAGCTGATCCTCTCCTAGTGATTTTCAGTGAGTTTACTGGGTACTGGTCAATGTTTGTCCTCTCTTGATATTGCACATCTGCTTTTTTTCTCTCTAACAAGCTCCTCTATTCACACCTCTCTTTCTACCTACATTCAAGCTGTCCACTTTAATTCTTGGGAAGCTGCATAAATTTCATAGTATTTTAGATCATGTATTTGTTGAATAGACTCATCTTATCCATAAGGTTTCAAACATGTTGGTATTCAATTAAAGTTTTTGACGATTTCGGCAGATAAAAATGGGGAGTGCCATATTAACATTGTAAGAGCATCACAGTCCAGTTAGAAGAGGTCACAAACTAGACCAGTTCAAGATGGCCCACAGAGGAGGTGGTTGACAATCAAAGGCTCTCCAAAATGTTTAGCAGAGGGGCCGGCCTGTGGCTCACTCGGGAGAGTGTGGTGCTGATCACACCAAGGCCACGGGTTAGGATACCATATAGGGATGGCCGGTTAGCTCACTGGGTTAGCATGGTGCTGACAACAGCAAGTCAAGGGTTAAGATCCCCTTACCGGTCATCTTTAAAAAAAAAAAAATGTTTAGCAGAGTGCTAATCCAGCAGCTAGTATTTCAGAAATATCAAGAAATTAAAGAAACGGCCTCAGTATGTCTTTAATTTCTAAATCATCCCCTCCCTCTGAGTAATTATTCAGTCAGAAACACCTCTTTTAAGAAATTTTCTGCTAAAATGTCTTTTAAGACACCATGAATGTAAAGTAAATATTTTGCCCTTATTTACACAGATCAAAAAGCACACTTGTGCTGGCTGAACACAATCAAGATTACACTTATAAAAGGAAAACTTTCTTTTGTCCATATTGCAGCTCTCCTCCTGAGTGTTCCTCAGAAGCTTAGGAAACAAGTGTTAAAAACAAACTTTTCCTCTGTTCCAGGGAAGAGAGGAACGTGGGGCCTCTTGACCTATAAAATTCAATATTTTGGAACATCCATAATTCTCCCAAGTCTGTGCCAGTCAAGTAGAGACTCCCTTTAGCAAACTACCAGCCAGCCAGGGTTGGAGAGTAAGGTCTTCATCCCTAGGAGGTGACAAAGATGGGAGGACCCAAAAGCACCCTGAAAAAGCCTCTGCTTCAGCTTGCCTTACAAACTGTTAGAAAAGACAGATGGAGGGGATGACAGGAAAAGCAATTATTTCTTCTGGGCTTCCTTTCTGTCTGGATTCTAAGGAGACGAATACAAAATTCCATCACAGACTGAAATGCTATCTAAACATTCTTGAAAATGTGGTCTTGCTCTCTGAAATATGACCTGCTCTGCTGCAGCAACCTGTAACCTATTAATATGTGAAGGTGGAGAATGCCAACATTTCTGCAGGCTGTCTAATTCTGGGCCTGCCTCTCCAATACTGCTATTGTAACTCCCAGGTTATAACGTAAATAACTAAAAGATATATGACTACACAGCATGACCCAACAAAAAGTCCTGATGAATCATTCACTTTCTTTCACATTCTTGGAATTTTATTTATTTATTTATTTTGGCAGCTGGCTGGTACAGGGATCCGAACTCTTGACCTTGGTGTTATAATACCATGCTCTAACCAACGGAGCTAACCAGCCAGGCTTCTTGGAATTTTAAATACCAGAGACTCTCCTAAATACTTTAAGGCTTCCAGTGAGCCATTCTAAATGTAGTCTGAATCACACTAACCAGAAGTGTTATTATTCCAAATAGTAGTACATTCAGACTATTCATGCACAAATCAATTTTCAAACCACTTTATTTATTTAGTTTTAGATTTTGACATTATTTGATTCCCTGCCTTGTACCAAAAGGGACTTGAGTAAAAGATAAATAAAATACAAGGTAAATTAAAATAGAAAGCAAGA
Organism: Cynocephalus volans; assembly: GCF_027409185.1. Lineage (NCBI taxonomy): Eukaryota > Metazoa > Chordata > Mammalia > Dermoptera > Cynocephalidae > Cynocephalus > Cynocephalus volans. Next base: position 28,171,840 of record NC_084469.1, on the reverse strand, counting down.
AAAGAAAGGCCAGGGTAGGAACAAAACTGATGGCTAGAAATAGGGCTAAAACCTTGTTACACTGGTCTGCAATTTTTATTTTTATTTTTATATCTATTAAGCCACTTTAAAGAAACACTCACACACTGACCATAATGATATTTTTATGGTAAAGGGCTTTTGTTTATTTGCAATTAATAAACAATTTCACACAGACCAAATATTCAAGTTTCAAGACCTTTCTAGTACTAAAATTCTGATTCCTTTGGTATATCCAGATGAGACAACAGAAAATATCATAAAAGTAGTAGTATTTGAGCTTACCCTTAGATTGGTAAGATTTGGAAATGTAGCTACTGAAAGAAAGAGGAGAAAAGCATTTCAGACACAAAGAAGTACGTAAGCCCAGAGAGCACAGGGCATGCTTATAGAGCACTAAGTCTTTGGTATGGATAGAATACAACAGGAGACAAAATCAGAAATGTAGACCAAAGCCTTGAATGCCAAGCAAAGGAACAAGGATTTCATTTGGTAGCCAGAAGCCCCTGATGTTTCTGAAGAGGCAGATGACATGACCAGATATACACTGCAAAAATTAATCAGCAGAATGAGGCTGGAATGTCTACAGGCTGTCCTATTATTCTTTATTACCTCTAAAGGCCCCACTGACAAGGGTCTCATCTACCAGAGAAGCAGGGCTTCATAGGAGATACCTCAATGGACAAAAACAAAGCAATAATGACTAAGGACCATGGAAGAGTCCAGGAACTAGGATAAATTTCAGGAAAAAAAAGTCTATAAGCAAATACTGATGATGACAACAAGGATAAAGGGAGACTACCTACAAATAGGCCAGTGAAAGCTGACTATTAAAGAGGAAGAAGAAAGTCATAAAATGTAGGAAAAATATAGAGATAAATAAAACTAAAAATGTAAAAGAAAGAGATTCGTAACACCTCTGAGCTACTAGCAGAGGAAACAGGAATATCAGAGATCAGGAAATTTCAACATAGGATTATATCCTCTCCCCACCCCAAATCTGGGCAGCATAGTGAACATTTTTAGAAATTAGCTGTACTAAAACATGTCAAAGAAGAAAAATAACAGAATTGAAGCTATTATAAAGGTGCACTCCTAATCTAATTGAATAAGTATTGAAAAGGGAGGAACGAGAGGCTGGCCGGTTGGCTCACTCATTAGAGCGTGGTGCTGATAACACAAAGGTCAAGGGCTGGGATCCCCATACTGGCCAGCTGCCAAACAAAAAAAGAAAAACAAACAAACAAGCAAAAAAACTGCAAAAGAGAAAGACTAGAAAATGCACGCTTAGCATTTCTGTTATCATAGCAATTTCTGATATATGATGCCTAACAGAAGAGCAGAATCCAAATAAAAAGGAAAATGGTCAGGCCGTCCCCGTGGCTCACTCGGAGAGTGCAGCGCTGGTAGCGCCGAGGCCATGGGTTCGGATCCTATATAGGGATGGCTGGTGCACTCGCTGGCTGAGTGTGGTGCAGACCATACTGTGCCGAGGGTTGTGATCCCCTTACCAGTCAAAAAAAAAAAGGAAAATGGTTAATAGATAACATCTGGCCCCTCAACCATCAAAGAATATCTCCTCCCCACATACTTTTTTTCCCCTTTATTCCCCTCCAACTACCTTCCTTAGCTAGATCCAAAAAGAACTGTAAAACTTTTAAATGGACCGATGGGTACCTGTTTGCAGGCGAAGCTAGGTATGATGAATTGTAGCTATGTCAGGTTATTATCTTTTGCAGCAACAAAGTAATATCCAAACCCCAATACCCTAGCTGACAGACAAAAGCAGCAATCTTATTTAGCCACAGAACACAAAATAAAGGAGGGTACAAGTGACATCTGACACTAACGGGGAAGAAGAGGAAACTTCAGTCTTCTCATTTCAGTCTACAGGCCCCTGGCTCTGGGTGAGTTGTGCTACCATACATGACCCTGGTCCAAGGGACACTGAGTGAGAGCTCATGGCTGGTCTGGGCAGCCTACCCCTGCTACGTGGTGGGGGTGAGGTGGAGAAATCATGTATTTTCCCTGCTGTGTATGAGACAAATCAAGGAAGTGCTCTGCAAAAAGGCAGATCAACATTTTGTTCACTTGGTTGTTGGGTCTTGAAGAAATCAGGGGAGCATAATTGATATGGAGGAATAAGTTACTTACCTGCCTTCCGTCCTGCCCTACATTGGTTTGACCTCTCACAACAGTTCGAATATTGTCATCTAGTCTCCTAGCAAAAAAGTTAAAGAATACAAATCATTCAAATAATCTCTATTCTAGGTTGACCCAAAGAAAAAAAAAGTTAGTAATCTATCCATTAGCTTCTATAGATTACATCTACTTGTCCAGGAAAACCAAAATCAAATGTGAATGATATAAGGAACAGGGGGCAGCAACAGTAATGCAAGAAACGAAGCCCAGTGTAGACTGATGAGTTGTCTTTGTTTAAAAAAAAAACCTCTTTTCACTTAATATTCAGAGCTGTCCAAAAGGACCAATAAAACTTTTAGTATTTTTCATGGAGTAAATCAGAAATGACAAAATTGCTGAAACTTTACAGGAACAAGCCAGAGAATTCAAATTACCCCATACAAAATCTCTTCCTCAGTAACTTTAAAAGGGACAAATAGATGAAATCAGTGCTTCATCCTCTAGGCCCCGATCATGCACTCTGTGTATGAGACAGATCAATAGCTTCCAGCTCCTCTTTCTCTGGTGGCTCAACAGGGGCCATATATTGGCACCTCACCCAGAGAAATTTATATCAGTCGATTTAATTTTTCATTTGAAGGATCCATTAAAGGTATAGCATGGAGAAAGCAGAAAATAACTAGTTCACAAGTGATTTTTGGATAATCAGGGAATTTGCATTTTCTGTGCAAAACTCTGAAGAACTTAGTAGTCTCTACTAAAATTGTTATAGCTAAAAATCCAACAAAACAATAAGGAGGTTTCTTTGAACTTCCTAAGGCACCAATGAAACAATGCATTCTTGGGGAAGAGGTCATACGGGAATATAAAATCATCTCCTGGACTCAAAATAAACAATTTTCCTTACCAAAACTTAAAAACAAACAAACCGACCAACCTATATTCGAGGTAATGACATCAACCTATGTATATAATGAACAGACATTTACTGAGTGCAGGCCATGTGTCAAAACTGGATATCTAGACATGGATAAACCAGAACAAGGTTACTGGGCAGGAAGGACACCTGATGATCATCTGGGACAATCACATGCCTGGATTAATCACAGTGTTTAATCCAGGGCCATCATTCAGGCCAACCAGCAGATCTGACACTGTTAACTGGTATGTGCCAAGTGATACACATAAAAGCCCATCTCCATATTTAAGCTTTGGGAATTCAAAAAAAAAGTAAATCTGCTAGGGAAATAAAACTATTAAAAATATAGTAGAAAAGCATTTGCCTCCTCTTATAGTGAACTATTTTGAACAGACTATTACAGCTTTCTTCCTTTTTTATGAATAATTGAAGACTAGCCAAAGAATCAAGTTCCTTACCACAAGACTCATATGGAAACCCAGATAAAAGAATTATTTTTTTAAAAATTACCATCTACGACAAACTTGAGATTTCAGGGCTGTCACAGAAGAGTATAATCCAGAATGTGATTAACTAAATTAACAACATACTTTTCATTAATTATAAACAATCATATGGTGTTACTTACCTTATTTTCAGTCTAATTTTGTTCACGACTTCGTCTATGTTTGCCAGAGACTACAATAAAGAAGGAAGAATGCCCAGCTGTTATTTTACTTCCTGGAATTCTTCTTTCACAGGGAAAAGATGAGCTATCATGGCTGTTTATGAAATCTCAAAAAAGTTAATCACACAGCATGATTTTTTTTTTTTTACTTTACTTTTTTTTTTAAAGTAAAGTAGTAGTTGGCAACTACTGCTAAATTCAGCCCAGCACCTATTTTTTGTAAATAAAGTTTTATTGGAACACAGCCATGCCCATTCACTTACATATTGTCTATGGCTGCTTTTAAGCTATAATAGCAGAGTTGGGTAGTTGTGCCAGACACTTATATGGCCCACAAAGCCTGAAATATTTACGGTCTGGACCTTTACAGAAAGTTTGCAGAGCCCTGGTATATAGCCCTGGTATATAGGATTGTGACAAATTCATACAATGAAATATAGCAATGAAAATGGGCTGGTTGGTTAGCTCGGCTGGTTACAACACAGTGTTATAACACCAAGATCAAGGGTTTGGACCCCCATACCGGCCAGCTGCCCAAAGAAAAGAAAAGAAACAATTACAACACACAACAACATGGAAAAATCTTACTAACATAACATGAAAAAGCCAGAAAGAAGAATAAATACTGTATGATTCCACTCATATGCACAGTTCAAAAAAGTTGAAACTATTCTCTCATGTTAGACGCCAGCATAGTGGTTATCTCTAGGGGAGGTAGTGACTATGAGGAGGCAAGAAAGGCCTTCTGAAGATGTTTTATTTCTTGATCTGAGTGGTGGTTATGTGGCTGTATTTTTTTGTGAAAATTCATCAAGTTGTACACATAAAATTTGTATACTCCTCTATGTTGTTATATTCCAATAAATAAACAAAATTTAAAGTATATAGATCTTTTAGAAAAAAGTCTGTAGTTTTAATCTAAGAAAAGATTTCAAAATTTTCTTCTTTTTGCCTGATTATTTTCTAATTACTCCATATTGACTATGCACTTCTATTATATTATAATAAAGGGTTTTTGGGGTTTTTTAAAAAGATAATGACAATTAAAACAAATGGACCTTTTCTGACATGAGAAAATGTGAGGAAATGGTGCCCCCTAATGGAGAGAAGGTATGATTTTACAGCACCATTTTAACTTGAGTTTTCAAAACACAATTTTATAAATTCTCTTTCCCTTAACCCCAAGAGATATTTTACCTCAGAAAAAATGGGGGGTGATGCAGGAATTATGCTTATAAATTACCCCTGGCTACCTCTGCTGGCAGGAGGAGGCCAAGAGCCTTCCAGGGGCAGGTCTGGTAAGCGGAACAGGTCACGCGTATTTGAGATATCAGACTGGGTCGTTCAAATTTTGTCTACTGCCCTGATCGAGACAATGGTTACTCAGAATTTTTTGAAATCCAGAAATTACCTGAGGTAAAGATGAATCTTAGAAAAGAGAAATAACCTTGATTGAGGAATCCAATTCAATTGGATTCAATCCAATTCTGACAAGCCTGTCACTTTTACCTTTTCTTTCAAAACTGGACTGAGATAATATAAATCACCACCACGTTAACAATCGCTAAGTTGTCACAGGACCTGGGGTATGGCCCAACCCTGCCACTATTAACTTACCGGTGGACAAGTTATTTAACCTGTCTGAGTTTCTATTTCCTCATAAGCAAAAAGGGCATAACAGTTCCTGACTTGCCTATCTCTGCTGGAACCCATACTTTTTTAAAAAAATATTTTTTTGTATTAAAAAAAATCTATTTAAAAAATGTTAATATCAGGGAATCTGGGTGAAAGGTAGCCATCCATGAATGCTTTGTACTATTCTCGTACCTTTTCTGAAAATGGGAAATTATATCGAATAAAAAAAAATTTGTATTCTTTTTAAAATTGGTAAAACATGGGCTGGCTGGTTAGTTCAGTTGGTTAGAGTGTAGTGCTGATAACACAAAGGTCCAGGGTTCGATCACTGCACTGGCCGGCAGCACTCCCCACCAAAAAAATTGGTAAAAAGTACATGACCAAAAATTCAGGTAGAAAAAGAAGGTATATAGTAAAAAGCAAGGCTTTTTCTCACCCTGTTCTTCCTGTCCCCCTCAGTTCTCTTTACCAGAGGCAACAGTCTGAGCCAGTTTCTTTTGTACCTTCTGGGAGATAGTCTATGTATTAAAAGCACATCCATAAGCATTTTGTACTATGCTTTTTTCACTTAACAATATAAATGGGAAGTCATTCCACATCAGTAAATATTAATGTTTAGTGGTACAGTAATAATTTCTTAGAAATTTAATAATCCTCAGACATGATGGTCTAGCTTAAGCCATAACAATTTTTCTAAGAATAATTATCCAAAATATTTGGATCATTCCAAATAATCCAAATTATTAGTAGTCAGATGTTCAATTGCATTTAAAACAGTGAAACTTGGAAATGACCTAAGTGCCCATCAACGGAGAAGTCAAATAAATCAGGCCACATTTACTCTATTTTTTTGTTTGTTTGTTTGTTTTTTGGTGGCTGGCTGGTTCAGGGAGTGACAGGTCATATTTACTCAATGCCATCACTAGAGATGCTGGTCAGAGAGGCTGCGGAACAATAAAGAAGACTGCTTATGATATCTTGCTAACAAGAGGAAAACAGTTTCAAAATATCAAACACTTCATGAATATAGCTAATAAAGGAACAGAAAGAAATATCCTAAAACTATAATACTCAATTGAATGTTAGGTGGACAAGTAGTTCTGCTGTTCTTTATTTTCCAGATTTTCTATTGAGGAAGCAAAAGGGAAAGGGTGCTAACATTTGACCTGGGTCTAATATGCAGCCCTGTTCTAGACACTTTACAGAAATTATTTCCCTTAATCCTCTCAGCCATACTAGGCACACTATTATCCTCTTCAGTGTAAAGATTGGGAAATAAGCTCTGAAAGAATAGATGTTTTGTCTAAGGTCACAGAGATAACATGCATCACAGCCAGATTCAGTTGTAGTCTATCTGACTCCAAGGTCTCCACTCTTTCTCATTCTACCACATTACCTTGAATGCAATGGTTCTTGACCTACTTTTCTTGCACCCCAAAACACCTTACAGATACAACACATTCCCTGTCATCAGTTCTGTGTCTCACTATGGCAGTAATTCTCACTGGGTTTGGAAGCCTCTCCTGGAGTTGGGAAAAGCCCCCTAGGAACCCAGATTGGCTACCCTGGGTAAAAGCGGTTTATCCCCTTTTTGAGAATCACTCATCTAGTTTAGTTGTTTCACTTTTTATTTTATTGGCGGCTGGCTGGCACATGGATCCAAACCTTGACTTTGGTGTTATAATACTGGGCTCTAACCAATTGAGCATTCAGCCAGCCCTCATCTACTTTAGTTGTAATGTGCTTATACAGTTTTAACTACACAATCTTAAAATGTTTTAATTACTGAAAACTATTTCCTGATTTTAATGATAATTCTTGACAATTACAGAAAATATAGAAAATAAGTAAAATCACCCATGCTCCCAGAAGAGTATAACCGCTATTCACATTTTCACCCTCCCCCCGTTTTTTCCCACTATTCATATTTCTGTATATTGCCTTCTAGTGTTTTCTATGAAAATATAGGGCTTTAAAAAAAAAACTATCCCTGTGCCAGCCAGCCTCCAAAATAAATAAATAAATAAATAGGTGAAAATAAGCTGGAATGATAAGCAATTTGGCATCTTGTTTTTTTTCTCCCCACTTAATATAGATCCAGAACATTTTTAGGGTCATTAAAAATTCTTTATAAACAGTCCCATATGACTTTTTTCAAAGTTCTTAATTATACTAGTTACATACTAGCTTTTCATAAATTTTGTCTAGTTTCCCTTAATCAAACCTCCAATGAAAACATGACTAATTATCATCTTCAGTTTACTAATAGGAGACTAAAAAGGTTTTCCAGATTATTGTTACCAAACCTGGCTACTCTTTGGAACCACAGAGGGAACTCTGTTAAATACAGAAACCTGAGCTCCTCTCCTACCTGGACCTGGTGAAACAGAAACATCCAAGGATCTGTTCCAGTCCACACTCCAGCCTCCAGATAACCACAGACATGTAAGTACTTGCCACTCAACAGAAGTGCATATACACCCTCCTCCACAGAGTGACACTAAATCTGTTTTTGATATACTGACATCTACTTTAAACAATCTAAACTCATAATTAACAAGTAGTTACTGTAGTTCCATGAGTTATACATATGGTTTTTGCCCAGGATCTAGCAATAGTTGAAAGAAATTATAAGTTATGCCACTATTTTCTATTGCCTTTTCATTCAGGTCCATGGGAATCTGAGTTGGCAGATAAACAGCTAAGTGTAACTCTAGGACTGGGGAAATAAAGGTAACCCTGTATCATAAATTTTCTGAGTTACTCTAAGAAACTTCACTACACATTATCATGTACATGAGGGTATAATTAGATAAGACATATAACTGAATCTGGGGAACAACAAATATCTTGTGCTACGTTCAGTAGTTTAAAAAACATGGTAACACCAAGGTCAAGGGTTTGGATCCCCATACCCACCAGACAGCAAAAAAAAAAAAAAAAAAAAAAAGCAAGGGGGAGGCTGGCCAATTAGCTTACTCCTAGAGTGTGGTGCTGATAACACCAAGGTCAGGGATTTGGATCCCCATACAGGCCAGTCGCCAAAAAAGGTAAATAAATAAAACAAAAAATAAAAAACAAATACATACACAAACATATCAGGAAGAGGTAAGAAGCTAGTGGTTTCCCATAAAATTTTCAAATCTCCTATTTGCAAACATCTATTTTTGTTTTGGTAACTCAGCAATTGCTACCTTTATACCAGTTGTTCCCAAATATCTATCTCCAGCTAATTCCTAAAATTCCCCTTTCATACAAAATGATTAGCTATAAAGGCTATTTGTGAAATCTCAAGAAAAGACAACTGCATAGTATATCATTTTTAAACTTTATTTTAAAAATTAATATGTCAGGGCTGGCCCGTAGCTCACTTGGGAGAGTGTGGTGCTGATAATACCAAGGCCACTGGTTCAGATCCCTATATAGGGATGGCCAGGTAGCTCACCTGGGAGAGCGTGATGCTGACAACACCAAGTCAAGGGTTAAGATCCCCTTGCTGGTCATCTTTTTAATAAATAAATAAATAAATAAAAATTAATATGTCCATTAGAAAAAGTTTGGAAGGAAATATGCCAAGATATTAACAATGATAGGAATTATAAGCTCCACATTCAAATATCCAACTACATAATTCCACCTGGATGACCCAAACATGTCCAAAACTGAACTCACCCTTACACTCTACTGCTACCCTACTTACCACTGAAACCTGTTCGTCCTCCTCATTCTCAATATTGGGTAATGGTGCCAACACCTACCCAGTCTTCCAGGCTAGAAATCAAAGTTCAATATCCTTAGCTTGGCCTATAATGCTCTACTAAAATGCCATTTCCTCAGGGAAGCCTTTTGGATGTCCCAGACTAGGCAATGCCTGTTGTGTAGTTGATATACTTCCTTCATGGCAATGCTATCACATTTCAGCTGTGAATTCTTTATCTATCATTGTAAATCATGAATGATAACAAAGTGGAGAATTTATCATTGTTAAGTGCTAAGAATCGTGCCTGGTGCACAGTAAGCGTCCAATAAATGTTAACTATTATTACAGTTATAGTAGAAGTTAGGACTCTTATAAGAGCAAGTGACAAATAATAATTAATAATTATACCAACAAGTCATTGTAACTTCATGATTCACTTACAACCTGTTCATTGTGTAATTAACTATTAAGATAGACTGAAAGCTCTATGTTGATAAGGACTATCTGTCTTGCTCACCTCTCCATCCCTCAATTTCTTACAGAGCAAGGCAGAGTAGGTGTTTTTTTTGTTGAGTGAATGAGTGAATTTTAGATTCTAACTTTCATCCCTTCAGGCACTAAATTCTGTGACTTCTGTCTCCTAAATAGCTCTCAGATCTGTCTTCTCCATCCCACAGCTCACTCAGGCTCGCATCGGCTCTCTCAAGTGATTGACTGATTAGTCTCCTAACTGGTCTTCCCTCCTCCAGTGTTTCCACCCCCAGTTCATCCTGCACACTGCTGCCGGAAGGGATTTTAAAAATGTGAATCTGCTCCAGTCTTTACCCTGTCAAAAATCCTTCAATGAATACCCACTCCCTAGAGCAGCAGTCTCCAGAGGGGGGTGTATACATCCCTAAGGAGTTTGCAATACTTTCCCTGAGGGAGTGAGAAGAAAATACTAAACCTCAATTTTTATTCTTTATTTATATAGCAAATATTACTAAAGCCTAATTTACTTAAGATTGGTACTAGAATATATACATGATATTTTGGGGGTAAAGACTTAAAAATTAGCCCAGTGAAAATTAGTTCTATGAAAAATATTTCACTGAGAGGCATGCGGTATTCAAAAAACTAGAGACCACCAGCCTATAGGACATTGATCTTTCAGGATCCTTGCTCTGCCTGCCTCCTCAGTCTCATCTCCTACAAGGCTCTGCTCACTGTGCACACTTTGGGTACCCATCCCTGAGTCTTTGCCCTATGTTTAGAATGACTTTCTTTCCCTCGTCATCCTGGAAGATTTGCCTAGCTTTTCACTCTGCCTAGAAAAGTGTTCCACCAGATTGCCACAAGCCCGGCTCCTTATATCTATCCGATCTCTGTTAAAGGGAACCACCTCGGAGAGAGCTTCCCTGACCACCCAACTTAAGGACACTCACCATCCATCATGCTTTCTCACTGCACCTGCTTTTTATCAGCGCATTAGCCATATCTGATGATTTCCTGTTTATTTATTTGTTGATATATTTCTTATCTTCCTCCCCACACCAGACTCTATGAGACCAGAAATTTACCTGTCATGTTTACCATTTCTCTCCAGTTTCTAAAACAGTGCCTGGCACATAGTAGACACTTAATAAATGATTGCTGAGTTTGACTAAATGAATGAATGAATGAATCCTTCAAGACTTGGCAGAAGAGCTACCACTGCTCTGAAGTTTTGATTTTCCTAGGTTTGTTCCTCACTGTATCGATAGTTCCATATCTCTCTTATAGCATTCACCAGTGTCTCTCCCCACTTAATCATGCACACCTCAAGGGCACAGATGAGCTCTTATTCATCTTTGTATTCCCAGCGCTCGGCACAGTGACTGACAACACATGACAGGTGCCCACTGAATGTTTGCTGAATGAATAAATGAAACATTGAGCAGAACTCTAACTGCCCTTCTCCCAATTCTGCTGCTTCTAATTCTGGTCTACTTCTCACCCAAACACCCCAAAATCAGTTCCCATAAGAAAAATCCATCTGTATAGGCAAGTCACCCAACAAAACAAAATAAAACAAAGTCTAAAAATTTGCATCTTGAAAAAGAGGTAAAAGTGGCTTTCTGGCTCTGGGCTTATCCTGCCTCCCTCACTCCCACTTACCCCTATTACATTTAGAAATACTTTCCACTTTCCAATTTACAATAGAAAATTTGGGGGAGGGGAGGACTTTTAAAATCTAATGGTATAATTTATAATAATATGTTCACTATACAAAGAATTCCACTGTAACACAATTTAGCCACCCCAATTGATTACAATGAAGGCTGACTTGAATTTAACTCTCATTTGTTTATCAGGGGCCCTTAGATTATGCAGTATAAAACACCAATCACAATACACAGGATGAGCCAGAGCTACTGAAATGAAGGAAACCTAAAACTCTATACTTACTTGCTCTGTTGGGAACAGAGTATTGATATACTCAACAGCATTAAAATCTGCTCGATCTAGAGGATCCTGGCTTGGAAATACCTATACAAAAAGAGGGGAGGGGATTATATATCAAAACATCATGTTGTATGCTATAAGCATATACAATTTTTATTTGTTAATGAAAGAGAAAATTAATTTTTAAAAGTAGGGGATTAAAAATACTCTACTTTGTTTCATGTATTCTTTCTTTCCTCTCTATTAGATGGTAAGTTGCCTGAAGACAAAAACTATATCTTTTTTCATTTTATAATGCTTCACAAATGACAGATGCTCAAAATATCTGCTAAAGCAAATCTTTAACTTTCAATAACTTCTGTAGTTTTAATATCTTGGCATAACTAACAGAATGTGCAAATGTGAAAAGTTCCACAGATATCAATGAAATCAAGGACAAGGAAAAGTCAGCAGGCATTGCACACTATTATATTAAAATGGCTGATGACATGGTTGTATTAAGGAACCCTTGATAACAGACTTATGTGCTATGTCTCAGTGATCTCTGCAGTAGAATTCACTACCCATTGAAACAATTTTTATGCTTCCGACAATGTCAAGAAATGGTGAGCTAGTATTCAGGTTAACAGAAGAAAGCAAGCCACCTCTGAGAAATATAGCTAACTCCCTTTGAAAGTCGCAACGTGAAGAACATGTAACAAGGTGGATTACATTGACAAAACAGTCAAATGATCCCCTGGGCACTGGATTTCACCATCTCAGGATAGTTATAATTCTGGGAAGCAACTTCTCTGAAGAAGCTTTCCAAAGAAATATGTCTTCTAAGAGAGCTAGAAGACAATTGTTAGAAAAGTTTAGGGCTTCCACAATGTCAAGTAGAGGAGGAGGTAAGATAGGTGAGAAGAAAGTAAAGGTGTTCTCTTTTTAAAATGCTTAGTATTTCTGTTTCTGTAATATACATTTATGGTGGAGATACATCATATGCGCATGTAACTTACACAACTTCAATTATAAGCGCTCACCAGAGAGAGTGCTGGCAACGGGATTTGCCATGAGTGTATGCCCCATTGAGAGCATGATATGAGATGTGAATTTTCCTTTTCCTCAAGTTGGTCTCAGTTTCTGCATTCCTATCTCTCCTCCTAGATATTATCCTAGGTTCTACTATATTTTCACATAAGAAGGCCCCTAACACAAGCCAACTACTTCATCTGGTAATAACTGAAAAGAGAGTGATAGGTTCTGATGATGGAGGAGCAAACTAACAGCACTAGATTTATCAAAGAGATGCTCATACACTGTACTTCATGGGCAATTTAAAGAATTCCGAGGGTAACATATCTATAGTGCTTTTCACCTTATGCAATGACTCTGGAACTTAATCTCTGAGTAAAATGTGATTTCATTATATCAATCTTTCCTGACTCCTCATATATCACTACTCTTTACAAGAGAATTTCACTTAATCTTAGAATCTGCAGAATTTCACTCAATCTTATACTACTAAAGTAAGAAAAAATTATGAATTAATCTTGACATCAAGATGTCTGCTTACTAGATAAACCTACACTAGAACTCAAACTTATTCTTAAGAAATAGCAAAAACGTCTTCTTCTGAAATCTGTCAGTCAAACAACTGACTGCATTATTATTTTTGCCATTAGAACCCACTAGGTCCAAAGAGCAACTGAAATATATATTTTTTTCTGGCAAATGGAGGTGGGGGGTGGAACAGAGTGGCCAGAACATTAAAAGCTTTGCCCAGTGGCCTGGCATCTTTGGGATGTGCCAAATGTGGTTTGTAGGAGTAATTCAACCACTCCTAGAAAAACACACATCCAACAGTCTATATGGGCCCACCACACTTCTGCACACCGCTCTGCTTCTTCCAAAAGCCTATAAATGCGACAATATAAATACATTAGCACAGTGACAGACCCATGGTAAGAATTAATGGTCAATATATGTTAACTAGTAGTAGTACTAGAAGTTAATGTTTACCTTAGAAAAACTTCCCAGTGGTCACTAAATAAGGCACAACCCTCTTTTCTTAAGTCATAACCCCATGACAATTCCTTTAAGGGAGATTTTCTCCCTTTATCAGGAGCAGTACCTTGTGCAAGCGTATAAATCACTATTTCTAATATCATTACCCCTAAAAACTCAATAAACTTCAAAAGAGAATTTAGTCAATTAAAGAGTTCCCGCAGGGGCTGCCTGCTTAGCTCGGCTGGTTAGAGTGCCACATTGAAACACCAAGGTCAAGGGTTCGCATCCTCATACCGGCCAGCCAACTTACATACAAAAAAAGAGTTCCTGCAGGGAAGGGAGGCCTCCTGTGAATATTCTCCAACTTAACCCATCAACTTCAGGAGTTCTCAACCTTTTAGGTATGGCAAAAGGGTCATTTGTCAACATTCCGCTCTGCTCTGCCTTCTGCTTCCGAACTTAAAGTCTCTCTATCTCCCCAATTTCGAGCACTCACAAGGGGCTAGCTTGAGAAACGGGAACAGCGGCCCTAGCCTGGCAAATGAATGAAGCCCCAAACCCCCAGAATCCGAGGTTGGCATCCATGTGGTTTTTTTCTTCTACGTTCATTCTCTCAGGGGGCACAGCTCCTTTGCCCAAACCCACTAGGTCGCCCCATCCTCCAAAGACAATCATGGCCTAGAAAGGATTCTCTCCCTCCACTGGATTCAGAAATCCCTTCCCACCTCCACCACCCCCCAAGCCCTCGCTTTCCCTTCGGCTTCTAGCCCCCACCTCTCTGTCTAAAGACCGCTCCCTCCCCGCCCCACCCCAAGTCCCACCATCTAGAGCTGCCCCATCTTCCCACTCCCTTTCCTGAGGGGGCGGAACGCTCACTTGCTCGATGGCGAGCTGCACCTCGGGCGTGAGCTGCAGCACGGCTTCCAGCTCCTCCACGAACTCCAGCTCCTCCTCCTCCATCATCCCGCCACCCAGCCTCTTCCCGACTCCCACCCCAACCTGCACTCGGACCTCCTGTCGTCACCCAGGCCCCAGAACGGCAACTGCCGGGTTGCAATGCTCAGGTAAGCCCAGGCTCTCTGTCAGCCCGCCCGGCACTTCCGGGAAACCAGGCACTTCCGGGAGGCGGGGCATTCTGGGATAGCGGAGGACTGACCTCTGCAGGCGTTCCTGTCACGTCCCCGGATTCTCCCGGGGCAGCCCGTTAGCCCGGCGGCCTCTGCTTGCCCTCAGCTCGTCCTTGAGATGGTGGGAGCCGTCTTCACCCCGCCTAAGGCGCGCCCCCCACTGAGGGCCCAGGTGTTGGGGGAGGGCCTGGCCTCCCGGCACGACGCCGCACTGAGTGTGGGCTCCAGCAGCGTCGCGACCGACCGACGACTCCCGCGGGCGGCGAAGCCGGCGATCCTTCAGCTCCCTGAGCCACCTTGGTCATTGGCAGTAGGTGTCCACCTGCCATCGGGGGTGAAATGACCCTAGCTGGTAAGTGGCGATGTTGCCAAGGACATGTGTAGGATGGGATGGCATCCACTTGATAGAGATAAGTTCCCCGTGCGCCCGGCCACTAGGCAGAGTTTCTTGGGGATGACTGCAGCTTCCTTACTGGGAAAATTAACATTTAAATTTAAATTTAAAAAAAAAAAAAAAAACAGATAAAGCAGTGTCCTAACTCTAGGGAAATATTTACTTTCTGAGATTCTGAATAGCGGAGATCTAAGTCCCATCCCCCACGGATAAGCTGTGTCATCTAGAACAAATTACTCCATCTACCGTGCTTACCCTTGCATGGATGTGGTGAGGGTTAAATATTAAAAGCGCTATGCTAATTTAAGCTTGTAATACAGGAAATATTAGGGTCTAGCCCTTATGCACCGCAAAGCGAAAAAGAAGCCAGATCTCCCTGTGGAACCACTTTTCCTGCATACACTGAAAACAATGAGGGAATTGCAGCCAAAGGAAGAGTTGCTTTACCAGTTGAACATTGTGAAACACCATGATGGAAGAGTCCCTGGCCCCACTGAGCTTTTAAAATTTTTTTTCCATCAAAGTTGCCTATGATAAACAAAAAAATATGAGCAATATAATTTCTTTTTTCTTTTATTTTTAATTGGCAATAATTGTATAAACAACGTAATTTCTAACAGAGGAATGCTTAAAGATATAAATTGGCTATAAAATAGAATACTATTGACTAATAAGTTTTGCAAATTATTTAATGTGTCCACAATATATTTCAGAAAGCAAAATGCATATTTCTGAAAGCAAAAATGTACAGCATGATCCCAGTTTGTGTGTGTGTATTTTTTGCCTATAAAAATAGTAGCAAGGAGATATTACTATTCTGCAAGTGATGGAATGTACATTCTTTGTACATTCCCCCAGAATCTACAATGAGCCTGTAGTACTTTTATAATCAGAAAATATAAGTCCCCAACATCCCCCTGCCCCCCCTTTTTTGGCAGCTGGCGGGTACAGAGACGGAACCTTGGACCTTGGTTCTATCAGCACCTTGCTTAACCACCTGAGCTAACTGGCCAGCCATTCCCCCACCCCCCTTTTTTTGAGGAAAAGGTAATTATATCTATCTGTCTTGGATATTTTTTCATTTTTTAAAGTAAGATATAATTTATGTACAGTAAAATTCACTCTTTTAGTTTACAATGCCATGAATTTTGACAAATGCATGTGTAACCACTACCACAATCCAGTCCTAGGACAGTGCCATCATCTCTCCAAATTCCCTCATGCCTTATTCCATCCCCTGGAAACCACTGACCTGATTTCTATCCTTATAGTTTTGATGTTTCCATAATGTTATATAAATAGAATCATACAATATGTCACCTTTTAAGTCTGATTTCTTTCACTTAGCATAATGCATTTGAGATTCATCCATGTTGTGTATATATCAGTGGTTCATTTCTTCTTCTTGCTGAGTGGTATTCCATTATATGGATATAACAAAATTTGTTTATCCATTCCCTGGTTGAAAGACATTTGAGTTGTTTCCAGTTTAGGGCAATTATGAATAAAGCTGCTATAAACATTTATGTGTAGATTTTTGTGTGAACATAAGTTTTCCTTTCACTTGGGTACACACCTAGATAAGTGGGATTGCGGGTTGTATGGTATGTCTGTGTTTAAATTTATAAGAAACTGGTAAACTTTTCCACAGTAGCTGTATCATTTTCACATTCCTACCAGTAATGTATGAGAGCTCCTGTTGCTCAAAGAGCACCCTTTTTTTTTTTTACACAGAGTTTATTTTTAATGATGATAACAATAACTAACATTTCCTGGCCCTTACTATGTTCCAGGTACCATGCTAAGCATATTATGTATATTGTCTCTTTTAATCCACACAGCAATTCTGAGGTTGCTAGTTGTTATCATTATCCCCATTTAACAGATGAGGAAATGGAGATCTAGTTCAAACAAAACAACAACAACAAAACTTGCCCGAGTTTCTGTAGCTAAATCTTTCTGCCACTCATTGACTCATTCAATAAATTTATTGAACACCTGTTCCCGTTGGTGACAGGTACTAGGCTAGGTGCCAGGAATTCAGCAATGAACAAAATACAAGTGCTTGCCTATGTGGAGCTATTTCCATGTATGAAAAGACTATTCATACAAATAAACATATAGTTGTAATAGGTCCAATAAAAGAAAAGTAAAGCATATGTTGAGAGACTAAATTGATAGAATGCTCTGATTGGATTTGGGGGTCAGGAAAGGCTTCTTTGAGGAAGTGATTTTTAAACTGAAGCAAAGGGTGGGGATAAAGGATGACAGCCAAGAGGAGCAATATACGCAAAAGTCATGATGATGAAAGAAATTGGCCAGGGTGATGGAACTTTGAAAGCCAAGGGGAAAGTGGTATAAGAGGAGGAGGCCTGAGAAAAAGGCAGTGCCAGATGGTAGAGGATCTTGAATGTCAGGTTAAGGAATGGGAAGTCTTTATATGATTGTAAGCAGAAGAGTGATGTGACCAGGTTTACCATGCCTGTCTTCAGCCCTAGTCCCTCCATTTTTGTTTCTCTGCCTCTGAGCTGCCCGCGTGGTTGTGGAGAGTTATGAAACCAATGTGACCATATCTAGTACAAATTCATACTGTCCAATTTCCACTGATTGTCCCTTTATGCATCCGTTATCAACACACACCCACACACACACACACACAGTGTAGGAATTTAAAAGAGCAAAGGTATAGGTGGACACTAGTATTTAAAAAACTGCATTAGGATACATAATAACAGACAGGACTGATTTATTTTTGACAAGCAACAGAGAGAAATACCTTTAACAGAAAGAGGAAACCTGGAAAGACAGATATATACTTTAAGATAAACAAAATGTGGAAGTTTATGGATAAGAGAAATTTGGGTATGAAAATCTGGAGCATTTATTCTCACAAATGAACTGGGCTTTTTTTAAAAAACAAAAATGATTTCCTGTTATGCTGTGGGACGGGGTGCAGCTGATGACAAAGTATTACAGAAAATATATTTTCTACCTTGAAATTTCACTACATGAGGCATAATTTCAGTCTCTAATACTTTATTGGTTTTAATTTGTTTTCGGCAGCTGGCCTGTACAGGGATCTGAACCCTTGACCTTGGTGTTATAACACCATGCTCTAACTAACTGAGCTAACTGGCCATCCCTCTAATACTTTAAAAACAGAACAAAACAAATCCTTGCTTTAAGTATATAGAATGGAAATATTAAATAACTTAAAAACAGTTTTTGTTAATAAAATCCAGTGAGATCTCTAAATTTCATGTGCCCATTTCAACTTAGTGTTTCTAATTTTGTTAAGAGGAATTTCAAATATACTGTTATATTTGCAACCAGTTTTGTTGTTTTTGAGTATATCTGCTGCACTATAATATACTGAGTAGACACTATGCAGAGTATGTTCTTTTAGAAGATTAAGACAGTGTCTTTATTCCATTTAAGGTTCCCTCTCTATAACGACCTTCTCCTAAATAGCTGGGCATTTTTTTTCCCTGGCAGCTGGCCGATATGAGGGTCCAAACCCTTTATCTTGGTGTTATCAACACTGTGCTCTAACCAACTGAGCTAACTGGCCAGCCCTAGCTGGGCTTTTTGTGAAACTTCTTATAAAAAAATTAAAGGATGTCTGAATTATCTGGTCTATACTAATTACCAGTAGCATAACATCTTCCCCCAACATTGATATAACCAAAAATATCCCCCACAAATATCCAAAATGCCCCCTAGGGCTCTCAAGCACAATGACATTTAGATCCTATTGTCATTGTCATTATGGGTGGCAAAAGCTTCCAGACCAACTTGTAGTGGAGGAATATAGTTTAATTTCTACCTGAAATCTTGTCCAAAATATTATCTTGGTGCTTCTTTATGACTGTTTTTATTACATGGCTTTTCATGATGATTGGTTCTTTTGCTGTCCTCCATTCCTGACTTTTCTGAATATCCTGGACACTGGCATTTGTTCTTGACATCCAGATGGTTCTGAATGTTCCCTGTATCCTAGACACCAGTTTTGTTTTGATTGGTACTCCGGTTCTCTGTGCATGCCCATTCTTGCTCAGCAGATCCTAATTTTTAACTAGCTTCAGCAGCTCCTCTGTTCCCATG
The DNA here is from genome assembly GCF_027409185.1 of Cynocephalus volans. Lineage (NCBI taxonomy): Eukaryota > Metazoa > Chordata > Mammalia > Dermoptera > Cynocephalidae > Cynocephalus > Cynocephalus volans. The sequence continues at coordinate 28,152,721 of NC_084469.1, read as the reverse complement.
GTCATAGCTGAGGCACCCAGTCATGTATATATGCTATCTCCCAGATGCTTTTATTTATTTATTTTTCACCTTAATAACAGCTTTAATCCCACATGCTATTAAATTAAAACCCTTTGCATTGGCTACATTGAATTCAGATTCAGTAATCCCTTCACTTACTCAACAAAATACATAGGCCAAAATGACAGGTCCTTTTTCTCTAAGTCTTACACATAACAACAAATATATAAACACTTGTTTTATAAAATTGACATTAACTAGTACAATCATTATAATGTAGCTACCATTAATTCATTGTACCTAAAACCCCTGTGTATATTGCCACTTCCAGTTTGTTTTCCTGTTTCTTTGGCTCCACTTCTTCCTGCTGAGTTCTGTTACATTCCGTGAGCTGGATCTTTAGCTGCCATGGTTTTCCTGGTCTACACCAGTAGTTCTTAATAGTAGTTTTTTGAGTCTGGACCCCTTGGAGGAGTTGAAGAACTCTATATAGATGCTTTCCCCAGAAAAATAGACATTTGCATAATATTTTGCATGCAATTTTAATCAAGGGGGTATTTCATCGAATATTTCTTAACATTTGTTTTTGGCCCATGCCTTCCTTCTTCTGCTAAACATAAAAATCTTGTGAACAACCCTCCTACATACAGTATTTTGATGAGATATGTTATCTGTTCAATTTTACAATCACTGATATGCAGATGATTTTCTCTCTCTACCAGCTGAGAATATTTTACCCAGCTAAATGTTTTTAGCGATAGTTCAGAAAGGCAGTAAAAGATTTTTATTTCCTAAATATAATATTGTTCAAGATTTTGATAGCTTCCTCCACCTCCCCAGCCCCCACTGAGATTACTTGCTTTAAGAAGCCAACTTTAATTTGCAAATCTTTTATATCCAAACTCAGACTTCTTTCTTTAGGGTCAGTCATACATTTTCGACTGCCCATGAAAATCTTCACATTACTTATCGTCAGTTTCTCTTTTTCTTTGCCCTCTTTTTCTTTTACCTAAGCACATTTATCTGTTGAGTTTAGAGTTTAGCACTTTATGGGCAGTTATAGTAATCTACTACACTACATGATAGTGAATGGTTTTAGGAACTAATACATTACAATGGATTGCATAATACATTATGCATGGCTAAATGCTTCCATATATGTTATTTCTTAGTCCTCACCATAGTTCTTGAAGTAGGTAGGACAGTAGAGTGAGGAGTCAAAGTTACACAGCTAAGTGATGGTCTGCTAGTGACACCAGGGTCTGTTATGCTCCAGTCCAGTGCTTTTGTTCTTATGACTCTCTAACCTCCCTGCGCTAGGTCCTGTTACAGTATTACGTGGGAAAATTAAAGCCATTGCTTCCCAAGAGTTTACCTGATGCTTTGACACTTTAAAAATGACACCAAAAGCATGTTATGTGCAAGTCATATTTTTAAAAATATTACCTCTCATGTATTTTTCAAGGCTCTCTTGTTGCATCATCAAATTTCTAACATATTTCTTTTTTTTTTTTTTTTCTGGCAGCTGCCAGTATAGGGGATCCAAACCCATGACCTTGGTGTTATAACGCTGTGTTCCATCCAACTGAGCTAACCAGCCAGCCCAAATTTCTAACCTGTATTTCAAAATATGCACATGCACACAGTACTGAACAATGTTCCACAGGTTTAACAATTAATGCCATTACTTTCTAGGTGCTTATTATGTTTGTTTCTTATTTATGTAATAAATAATGAATCATTTTTATTGAGTTAACTCATACAACACAAAAGTATATGGAGGAAAATGTAAAATCACTCTTTATTCCCCTCCCCCAACATACACACACAATAACAACACATGCATGTACATACTTCCTCTCCCAAGAAGCAACACTGTTAGCAGTTTGGTGTTTTTCCTTCTAAACCTCTCTTTGTATGAGTATATAGCAGTATATGTACCAATCACATTTATAGTTTTTTAAAATCATAAATTAGGGCAGACTCCATGGCTCACTCGGGAGAGTGCGGCGCTGTGAGTGCCGAGGTCATGGGTTCGGATCCTATATAGGAATGGCCAGGTGCGCTCACTGGCTGAGCGTGGTGCGGATGACACCAAGCCAAGGGTTACGATCCCCTTACTGGTCACACAAAAAAATTTTTTTTTTAAAATCATAAATTATATCTCACTGTATTGATTGTTCAGTGATTTGTTCTTTTTCCTTAATATGTTCTGGAGATCTTTTTCTGTATATTAGTCTATTTCTCATTTTAATCACTATGTAGTATTCCATAGTGTGAACATACTGTAAAATATTTAATTACTCTATTACTAGATGTTTCTAATTTTTTGGCTAAATTTTACAAACAATACTATATCCTCTTTTTCTGTGTGTGTGTGTGTGTATATGGGTGTGTGTGTAGCTGGCCAGTATGGGGATCCAAACTCTTGACCTTGATGTTAATAAACTACATTCTAATCAATTGAGCTAACCAGCCAGCCTTTACCTTTTAATACATATTTATCTTCTACCAGCACTGTAAAAATGTGCCTTTATCCTTGTATCCTTAAGAACACTGGTATTATCAGTCTTTTAAATAATTTACTTGTAAAGTTTTTATTGGCCTTTTTATATTTCTTCTGTGTATTTCTAGTTTATTTCATTTGAATAATTCTTTTGTGTTGGTTATATTTGTTAACAATTTGTAGGATCTCTTACCGTTCTGGATATTAGCCCTTACTTTGCTTTATACTACAAATATTTTCTTCTGTTACTATCTTTTAATAGTGCCTTTTGATGTACAGGGGCTTTTTGTTTGTAAAGATGTCCGGTAAGGGGATCTTAACCCTTGACTTGGTGTTATCAGCATCACACTCTCCCAAGTGAGCCACAGGCTAGTCCTTTAATATACACAAATCTGTCAACCTTTTTCTCTGTGACATCTGAGTTTTTTTTTTTTTTTTTTTTTTGACATCTGAGTTTTTATGTCCTGTTTGGGAAAGCTTTGTCTAGCCTATGAATTATAAAAATATCTTTCAAAATTTTCTTCAAACACATTTATAGTGTTTAACCTTTGATATATGTGGAACTTATTTTTGTGTTCGGTGTGTGGTAGGGTGTTGTATTAGTTTCCTGGGACTGCTGTAGCAAATTACTACAGGTAGGATGGCTTATGACAACAGAAATTTTTTCACAATTTTGGAAGTCAGAAGTCTGAAATCAGTGGTTTAGAGGGCTGGTTCCTTTTTGGAGCCTCTGAGGGAGAAACCTTACCATTCCTCCCCCTCAGCTTTTGGTGGCTGCCAGCAGTCCTTGGCATTCCTTGGCTTGTGGACTAATCATTCCAATCTCTCATTCCATCTTCACATTGCCTTCTTTGTGTCTTTGTGTGTCCTTTTCTGTCCTGAACTAGACCTACTAAATTTGATCTGTGGCAAGCATGTCACACTTGTGAGGAAAAGAAGGACTATCAAAGAAAACCACAGAAACCATTAGCCTTCCATTTGAAAAAAATAAGGGTAGAAGTTAATAGTGTCCCCCAACAATTCATGTCTACCTAGAACCTAAGAATGTGACCTTACTTGGAAATGGGGTCTTTGAAGCTGTAATTAAGGTAAAGATTGAGATGGGACCTAAAGTCAATGAGAGTGTTTTTGTTGTTGTTGTTGTTGTTTTGGGGGGGTGGGGGTTGGCAGCTGGCCAGTACAGGGATCTGAACCCTTGACCTTGGTGTTATAACACCACGCTCTAACCAATTGACCTAACCAGCCAGCCCTTTAGAAAGAGCTTATTGAGTCCATTAAGAAACATGTTGGGATTTTGACTGGGATTACATTGAATTTATAAATCAATTTGGGGGGAACTGACATGTTTACAATATTGAATCTTCCTGTGCTCTCCACTTATTTAGGCTTTTATGTCTTCCAGTAAAGCTTTGTAGCTTTCTTCATATAGGTCTTGCATATTTCTCGTTAGGTCTAAAATTAGTCATTTCATAAATTTTTTAAAATGTTGTAAATGGTCCTCTTTTTCTGTTCTATTTTCTAATTGATATCTGCTGGCTCACAGAAAAAGCCATTTATATTTGTATGTTGTTCTTCTATCCAGCCTTCCTACCTAAATTATTTTAATCTACTGTATTTCAGGTTTTTTTCTTTGATAAGTTAGTATATTGTTTGAAACTAGTGACAGTTCTTTCTCTTCCTTTTCAATGTTGACACCTCTTTTGAGAGTTTATATGTGTACTGTTATAGTGGCTAGGACCCCAGTAGTACAAGGATACTTCAAAAAGTTTGTGGAGGAGCTTCCAGATAGCACACACATGGAGCTTCCTTGAGGGTGGCATGCCTTGGGAGGGCATGGAAGCTCCATGACCCTTCCTCCAAACCTCCGCCTGCGCATCTCTTCATCTGTTTCCTTTGTAATATCCTTTATAAGGAACCATGAAATGTAAGTACATGCTTCCCTGAGTTCTGTGAGCTGCTCAAGCAAACGAAACACAAAAAGGGAAAAAGGAAAAAAAAGCTTGTGGCAAGACAGAATTAAACAGTAATATGAATCTTTCCATGAACTTTCTGAAGTACCCTCTTAGAGTGTTAAACAGCATCAGATTGAGTGAGCATGATACTTAATGGAAGAAAACATAAAGCACAAACCAATCTAGCCATAGATGATACTGCATAATGGAACAACAGACTTAGAACACATAAAAGAAGGAAGGTGGCAGCATCTTGACTAGCAAGTGCTCCCTGTCCTTTGTCTTGTATCATTTAAAACCTTCCAAATCCTTTTAAGACCTGGGCCAGGCAACTTCATCATGTTACCTGGCTACCTGGAATTTGCTCTGCCTGTGGGGCAAAAGTATTTCAGCCTGGCTCATAACTCAACAGTTCATTCAGTCTTTATTTTTTATATTTTTGGGAGCTGGCCAGTTCAGATCCTGACCTTGGCGTTATAAGGCTGTGCTCTAACCAGCTGAGCTAACTGGCCAGCCATCACCCAGTCTTTAAACTGATTGTTAATAGTTCATGAGGTCCATCGCACACAAGTGGTAACACTCAGCTGCCACATAAGCATGTGCGTATTAGTAATTTTTCTGTCACTTATAACAGAATACCTGAAATGGGTAATGTATAAAGAAATAAAATGTATTTCTTACAGTTTTGGAGGCTGGGAAGTCCAAGGTCCGGGGGCACATTTGGTGAGGGCCTTCTTCTTCTTTTTTTTTTTTAAAGATGACCAGTAAGGGGATCTTAACCCTTGACTTGGTTTTGTCAGCATCACACTCTCCGAAGTGAGCGAACCGGCCATCCCTATATGGGGATCCAAACCCATGGCCTTGGTGCTGTCAGCACCACACTCTCCCAAGTGAGCCACGGGCTGGCCCCAAGGGCCTTCTTCTTGATGGGAACTCTCTAGAGTCCCATGGCAATGCACGCAGACACGTGGTGAGAATGGCTGGGTGAAAGCATGTTAATGTGCTTACCTGCTCTCCTTATAAGGTCACCAGTCCACATTCATGATAACCCACTAAACCATTAACCCATTACTCCATGAATAGATTAATCTCTTCATAACAGCATTGTCCTCATGATCCGATCGCCACCTATCAACACTGCCACATTGGGAATCAAGCTCCCACATGATCTTTGGAGTGGGCAAACATTAAGACCATAGCAATGTGCTAGTGTGCTTGGTGCTGAGGTTCTTGTTGCTTTACATAATGAAGATTCCTTCCCAAATAAGACTTTAAGTCCTTTCTCTGCATTGTCTTTAGTTTCTGGCCATTTGGGCTTTCACCTGCAATATGGTTGAGAAATAATTGACTCTTGGAGCTGAAATTGGCTGTGCATGGTAAAAGCCACTAGAGACTTAGCTTCACAAAGAATGGATTTTCCTTCCTTCATTTTTCCAACAAATACCAAGTGCGTACATAAATGCACTGTTTATTAAAGAGGTTAACAGAACTCAGCCTGTATAAAGAAAAAACTAGATAATTAAATAGCAGCTTGGGTTTCTATAGATAGCATGATGCCCACTTTAAAGACAGAAACTGAGTGATAATGAGGATGGTACTCTTAATATTTTAAAGATTAAACTTGCCAGAAAAGAAGGTCTTGTCTATGTTGATGTACTAAGGTGTGCCTGTGAACAAACATGAAAATCTACTCTCCCCTCTCTGAAAGATCATCTATAATAATTCAAATATCAAATTACTTCTGACTTATTAAAAATGAAGTTTGTTATGCTTGGGAATTGCTTGCTTAAAAAAAAAGGGAAGTTTGTGAAGTTTTAAATAACATTGAAAATTCTTGTAATATAAGAAAAATGTTAACATTTAAAATTAATTTTAAAGCATGATCTCAATCAAATATAAAACAAATGTATATAAAGAGGACTGGGAGGAATTCTACCAAAATGTTAACAGTAATCTCTCTCAGTGATGGCATTATTTGTGATTATTATTTTCCATAGCAGGCATGTTTTACTTTTTAATATATTACTTTTTTGATCAGAAAACTAAAAAAAAGCAAAATCATTTGACTTAAGCAGAGGAAGCAAACTAAAATTTTTATGGAATTACTCATGAGACATGAAGATACTGAAAATTATTGGTCTGATAATTTAGGAAGGAAGCTGAAATTGCTCACAGGGATTTTACTGGTTTCTCTTAACTCATTTCAAAGGTAATCTCCTTAATGACTTAATGTCCTTGAATATTTTTTAAACCTGAGTTTAGAAATGCTTACTTTTAGGTAGGCATGATTATCTGCAAACAAGCCAATCTTTGCATTTATAGCAAAGGAAATGTGTATGTGAAAGTACTTTGAAAAATATAAAGCAATACACAAAGGCAAGCACTGTATAATCAGTTTTTTGTGTAAATTATGGCTTTTTATTGACAGGGATCATTATCATTGTGTACAAAAGCAGAGACTTCCCTGTAGTATGTAGCTGTGGTCACTGTTTGTAGAAACCATGTGCTTGGGGTGTGACTGTGCTTCTTAGACTCACAGTTTGCTTTTGCAAATAGTCCAGGATAAAACTGAGGAAGCCACAATATGGAGGCTGTCTAAGGCCACCCTAGGGCATCTTCCATCCCATAAGTGCTTATTGAGAAGTTTAACAGCAGGGAACCGTAAGATAGGGATTCAAGATAAAGAATAATAATACCTTGCCTGTGCCCAGTGCACAGTTTAACATGTATTTTTGAAAATATCAGCTCACCTAATTCTCCCAGGTATCCTGTGAGGTAGGTGGAGGAACCTCCATTTTATAAGGGTGATTAGGTTGCTTTCTCCATGTCACACAGCTTTTGGGTAGCAGAACCAGGACTGGAACTCAGGTTCTTTGATTCCAACACCGGTACTATATGCCATGGTTGCCTCTTTGGCAGACAGTCCCTGCCATCAGGGGGATGCAGTCTACCAGGGGAATACATCCACATTTCACTGCAGGGCTGTCCTGGTCAGGTGCAAACCAAGTGAAAGAGAAATTAGGAGGAGGGTGATTAACTTCTTCCCAGCAACATTCTCAGTCCTAAGAGCAAGTCACCTCCTTATTTGTGCTGTATTTCTTCAAATGCAATATGGCTTTTGTTGGTGCTAGCCTAAAGGGAATGATGTTTCATAAAAGGCTATCACTTTCTTTTTTGTTGTATGCCTCATCCCATATTTCTCTGTCTTATAATCCTTTTCTTCTTGTTCGGTTGTTGTTGTTGTGAATGTCAACCTCTGGATCTGCATCTCTATGTCTATTTTCCTGTGGTAAGGGTGTGTCTTGGCCTTTGTAGTCACCATAACTGTAATTTAGTCTCTTCCGAGGAATCATCTTCTTGTGCTGTATCATTCTATCCATGTCTCTCCCTAACACCTCATTTCTCTTTTTGTCCTTCCTGCTCTGCTTCAACCGTCCCTAATGCAGAAATGAAGTGTGGTTCTAAACAAAATAACTTTTATTTCAGAATAGTTTCATTTCTCTGTGGGAATTTTTTAAGTAGATGAGTGGATGGAGACCTGTGCTATGGGTTAAATGTGTCTCCCAAAAGTTCGTGCATTGTTAATTTGACCCCCATTGTAAGAGTGTTAAGAGGGTGGAAAATCCAATTATGGTATTTGAAAGGTAGGGCCTTTAAGAGGTGATTAGATTGAGGACTGTGCCCTTGTGAATGGACTGATCCATTCATGGAGTAATGGGTGTGTTTCTGATGGCTTTATTAAGAGAGAGAGTGAGAAGATTAACTCACTGTTACTCAGCCCATTCTTGTCATGTGATACCCTGAGTTGCTGTAGAGTCAACCTACCAAGAAGGCTTTCACTGGATGTGTTTTCTGGACTTTGGACTTCCCATCCTCTGAAACCTTAAGAAATAAATTTTTTTTCTTTATAAATTACTCTGTTTCAGGTATTCTGTTATAAGCAACAGAAACGGACTAACATAACCTCCAAGCTCTCTTTCAGTTCTGGAGCTCAATATGAAGATGTTTTATGTATGAATCTCAGTTGTTTTTCATGTTTCTGGATAGGAAGAAAATATCTATGATGAAGGGTAGTAGCCCACACATCACATGTCTTAATGGCTCTCACTTGAGAATCCTGAAAGTATTTTACAAATAAATGCGGTATTTTCAATTTAAGGCTGGAGAAACCAGGGAGCAGACAAGGGAGAGTCCCTGTATCCTATTCCCTAATGGTATCCAGAATGGGGCTTAGAATAATGGGGGACAGGGAACCAAAAAGCAGGATCACATACCTCAGTGGCAGAAGAATCCATCCACAGCCCTCCAAAAACTGGGAGCTTTGTAAATTCCTTATTCAAGGGGTGAGACTCTGAATTTGGCAAATAAATTTTATCTTGGCATCTAAGAACCCAAACTTTGCTCTTGAAACCCACAAAAGAAGCATAGTTACAAACTCCTTAAATCCCAATCCTATAGCATGAAGTAGTTGAAATCACTTTGGAACATTGATCAGAAGCTGCAGGTTCTAACTTGAGCCTTGTCACTTCATAGAGCAGCAAGTTAGTTTACCATTTTGCACCTAGGTTTCTTTGTCTGTAAGATGAAAATAATATGTTCAGCCTACCTCACTGGGTTAATTTGAGAACCAGGTGAGATAATATATGTGGAAGTGCTTTGAAATTATATTACAAATAAATATAAAATTATATTACATATAAATATAAAATGGTGTTAATAACAGCAGCATCGGAGTCTATAAACTCCACTCTACATATTTATATTTGTAAGCAATTAGGAACAATGGTTATTAATCAGACACTATATTGTGAAAAATTACTTTCTCCTTGCTCATCAAGTTTGAAGGCAGTATAGTCATTAAGCACATTGACTTTGAAGGCAGAAAGTACTGAGTTCAAATCCCAACTCTGCCAGCAGCAATGTGACCTTGGGTAATTTTTTAATTGCTCTGGTCTGGGTCTGTGCTATTACATACATACATACACACAGAGAGAGAGAGAGAGAGAGAGAGAAGGAAAGAGATTTGTTGTGAGGATTTAATGAGACAATGCATACAAAATGTTTGATATAGTGCCTAGTATACAGTAAATATTTCAACAAATATTAGCTTTAAAAACTATCAAACATTTATTGAACACTTTCAACGTGCCAGGCCTAACATAGGATACAAAATGAAAAGACACAGTCTTTGTCTCAAAGAACTAACAATCTTGTGGAGAAACATATGTACAAATAAAAAACAAAGGCAGATTAGCAAATAATTTATAAATTGGCCTGGAAGAGACATAGAAACATTCTTTGGGAGAGGAAACATTCGATTCAAGACTTTTGAAGGGACAGTAGAAGTTTGTGTAAACAAGGCTTGGTGCTTTTTATTTGGCTTTATAATTTGCCCACAGGAGGTTGACTGCTTGAGAAGCCAAGGTTCATGTTTATACTTGTTGGCTTTATAGTGATTCAACCTAAACATTCTGGTGACTTCACTGAGCATAGAGTTGGAAAATAATTTTACTTGCCATTTTCTATATATGACATCTGTCATTTGGTTTCCATTTCATAAAGACACCTAAAGAGCAGTATAGACAATTTCTTGTGTAGGGGACAGATTGGTTTCCACCACTTGAAAACATTAATGTACTTGGTGCAAGTTGCTGATCACTTTAAGGAGGGGCAGTAAGGAGGACTTGTAACTACTTGTCACTCTCTGGAAAAGCGAGAGCTGGAGGTGACTCAGACAAATGGATAGGGAATAGAGAGTGGAATGCACAAAGATTTGTTCTTTAGGAGAGAATGGAAAGTTTAAAGATAGCTTTTCTTTGTCCACATCCAAATGTGAAAATATAGAAAGTTTCATATTCGCTAGATACCTTGGTACCAAATTGAAGTGTCTTTCTCATTTCACAAAGTATGTTAGCAGTGAATTGGGAGTTAGAGATGTGTGATAAGTGGAAGAAATTTAAGACTTTTCTTTGGGCTTTCTGCTACCTTAATGTTGGCTAAATCCCTCATCTTTTTTTTTGTTTGTTTGTTTTGTTTTTTGATGGCTGGCTGGTCTGGGGATCTGTAAGTCTCTCATCTCAACCTGCAGAAAGATGTTAAAATCTGTGTTAATCTAAAAGATCACAACCTAATTAATAATAATAGTGGAAAACTATCTTTTAAACCTAAGAAAGAAGGCAGGAGCCATGGGCCGCCCCCACTGCCAACAGAAGGCAGGAGTACACACAGGGCCTAGCCTGGCAGAAGGCAGAAGCATGCACAGAGTCCTAGGTAGGAACTGTGGGCAGCTCCCACCACCCAGCAGAAGGCAGGAGCATGCACAGGGTCCGAGGCAGGAGCCACAGGCAGCCCTCACCACCTGGCAGAAGGCAGGAGCACACTGAAAACACCACTTCCATGCAGGTGGTCCACCACAGCACCACCGCCACCACAAGCATGGCTTGCTGCCACAGTAACAGCCACAGCCTCCATAAAGACAGCCCAATGCCTGCTCAACTGCATTGACACAAGGAAAGACACCAGTGGAGACCAGAAAAAGAAAAGGAAGTCGCCCTCCTCAAAGTCCACTCCAGAGTAACAGAAGAAACAACTGCTCTACCAGATAACCAGACATCAATGTAGAGATACTAGAAATACAAAAACAAACAAACAAACAAAGAAGAAAATATGACACCACCAAAAGAATACAGTAATTCTCAAATCCCAGACCCTATAGAGCAGGAAACCCTTGAAATGACTGAAAAGGAATTCCAAGCAACAATCTTAAGGAAACTCACTGAGATACAAGAAGACTCAGTTAGACAACATAATGAAATGATAAAAAAATCCAAAATATGAAGGAGGAAATTTACAAAGAGATTAATGCCTTAAAAAGGAATGTAGCAGAACTCATGGAACTGAAATATTCATTCAATGAAATAAATATCACAACTGAGAGCTTAAGCAGCAGGTCAGAGCAAGCAGAAGAAAGAACTTCTGATCTCAAAGATAGTCTTTTGGAAATAACCTAGGCAGATGAAAAAATGGAAAAAACAATTTTAAAAAATGAATAAAACCTACAAGAACTAGCAGACAACCTTAAGTGCACAAACATTTGAATCATGGGTGTTCCAGAAGGGGAGGAGAAAGAAAAGGCATTGAAAACCTATTCAATGATATAATGGAAAACTTCCCAGGTATGGGGAGAAACATGAACCTTCAGATCCAGGAGGCTCAAAGATCCCCAAACAGACTCAATCCAAAAAGATCCTCTCCAAAAACATTATTATCAAACTGGCAAAACTCAAAGACAAAGAGAGAATCCTAAAAGCACCAAGAGAAAAGTGTCAAGTCATCTATAAGGGAGCTCCTATCAGACTAACAGCAGACCTCTCAACAGAAAGTCGACAGGCCAGAAGAAAATGGGATGATATATTCAAAATACTAAAAGAAAACTGCCAGCCAAGAATACCATACCCAGCAAGGCTGGGTATTCAGAAATGAGGGAGAAATAGTATATTTTTCAGACAGACAAAAATTGCGGGAATTAACCATCATATGACCAGCCCTGCAAGAAATCCTCAAGGGAGTCCTGCATCTGGAATCTGAAAAACAATAATCACTGCCACGAATATACAAGAAAGAACAAAACCCACTGGTAGAACAAAAATGCAAATGAGAAAGAGAAAGAAATTATATCTTACCACCTCAGAAAAACCATCAGACATCAAAGACAAACAATAAAAGGGGAAAAAGGAACAAAACATATTTAAAACATACAAATAAAAGTAGATAAAATGCCAGGAGTAAGACAGTACCTTTCAATAACAACCCTAAATGTAAATGGATTAAACTCCCTACTCAAAAGACACAGACTGACTGATTGGATTAAAAAGCTAGACCCAACTATATGCTGTCTTCAAGAGACTCACCTCACCTGTAAAGACACACACAGAAACTAATAGTGAAGGGATGGAAAAAGATATACCAAACGAATGGAAACCAAAAATGAGCAGGAGTAGCTAATCTTATGTCAGATAAAATAGTTTTTAATGCAAAAACCATAAAAAGAGACAAAGAAGGCCACTATATAATAATAAAGGGATCTACCCAGCAAGAAGACATAACAATCATAAATATATATGCACCAACACCAGAGCACCCAGCCATATAAAGCAAACACTATTAGACCTAAAGAACGAGATAGACCCCAATACAATAATAGTAGGGGACCTGAACACCCCTCTCTCAGCACTGGACAGATCTATGAAACAAATCAACAGAGAAACAGAGGATTTAAACTACACTTTAGACCAATTGGATTTGGCAGATATCTACAGAACATTTCATCCAACAGCTACAGAATACACATTCTTCTCACCAGCACATGGAACATTCTCCAGGATAGACCACATGTTAGGTCACAAATCAAGTCTCAACAAATATTTAAAAAATTGAAATCATTTCAAATAGTTTTTCAGATCACAACAGATTAAAACTAGAAACCAATAAGCAAAACTCTGGAAACTATACAAATACATGAAAATTAAACAACATGCTCCTGAACGACCTATGGATCCAAGAAGAAATTAAACAGGAAGTAAAAATTTCTTGAAACAAATTAAAATAGAGACACATCATACCAAAACCTGTGGGATGCTGCCAAAGCAGTACTAAGAGAGAAGTTTATTGCAGTAAACACATCAAGAGTCGAAAGATTTCAGATAAAGAACCTAACACTACACCTCAAAGAACTAGAAAAACAAGAACAATCCAGTGCAATCCGAAAATTAGTAGACAGAAAGAATAAGATCAGGACAGAACTAAATGAAATAGAGACCCCCAAAATGATACAAAAGATCTTAAACATTGAATAAAAGCTAACTGCTAGTACAAAACAAAAGACCTAAAAAACATTCTAAACTCAATAATAATTAAATACAAATGGAGACAAACAAAAGCTGTGTCCACTGCATGTATTTCTACACCAGTAGTTCTCATGTTAAAGTAATTTAATTGGCATCTAACAGAAGTCATCTGCTACTTTATAAAAGTCACAGAATCATAAGAATTTAGAGCTGGAAGAGCCTTAAAAGAGCTTGTAATCCAGCCTCCTCCTCATTTCACAAATGAGAAAATAGTGGCCCAGAGAGGCTGAGCTCAGCTGTTCCTCCTATGGGACTTTGGTCAGCATTTTGCACAATGGTGACTTGAGGAGATCCATGGTATCTTTCAGTTGCAGTGGACATTAAGTTGTATGTTCCCCACTCGCCATTTGTTAGCTAAGGCAGATACAAACCAAAGCAAACTAAAACTGAGGAGTCCCAGGAGGAGAGAAGCCAGGAATATTGAAATTGTATTGGCCCATGTGATTGGTGCTGAATGAAAATGAGATTCCAATACATTCAAGCTCAGGGTACCTGGCCGGAGAACTTTTAAACAAGGACACGTTGTGAACAACAAAACAGTCACCAAGACTCTGGAGAGTATCCTGACCCAAAGCCAAGAGGCAGTACCACAGAAAGTTTGCAGGCTTAATAGTCTACCTCATTGTGTAGATGGAGAGACGAACGCTGGATTCTGTGGCAAGATTTAATGCTTTCTCAGAGATTCCCCCTCTGGATAAACTGCAGCAGTTGGCGGGACGTGGAAAAGACATCTTGGAGCAGGAAGACCACTTCCTTAAGGCTCCAATTTACAAGCAAGAGTGCTTGACAGAGGAAGCCAGGAGGGCAGAGGGCCACAAGCCCACCGCTCACTCTTTCCTTCGCAAAGAGAGATGCCCATCGCACCACTGGCACGGGGTCTGGACGAATGCGCGCGCTCACCCCACCCGCCCCTCTCGCCGGGGGCCGGGGAGAAGAGGTCGTCCGCGGGGGAGGGGGAGGCGACCTCAGTGACGGAACAGAAGCCCGGAGAGCCTCGGCCCTTCCCGCCACTGCGCGGCGGCCGCTCGGAAGCGGCGGCGGTCACTCGAGCGCCGCCTGTCCGGGGCGCAGCGTCCGCGGACTCGGAACCCGCTCGGCCGCGCGCTCCGCCGCACCGGCCTAGACAGCCGCTCGCCGCCGCCGCCCACCCGCCGGCCGCCGGGCCGGGGGAACCCGGGGAACCCTCGGGGGCCGGGGCGGCGGCGGCGAGACCCCGCCCCGCCCGGCCGGCCCGCGCCTATCGCGGCCGCCGGGCCTGGTCACGCGGAGAGCCGCGCTGCGGGCTCGGGGCCAGCGCCCGGCGGCTGCCGGAGTCGCTGCGGGCCGGGGCGGGGGCGGCGGGTAGAAATAGGGACGGGCGGGCCGCGCCAGTCCCGGAGCCGCGCTGAGCCGAGCTGAGCCACGCCGAGCGGCGCCGAGCGAGGCGGCCGGACCGGAGCACCCATGCTGCTGACGCTGGCTGGGGGCTCCCTCTTCTTCCCCGGGCTCTTCGCGCTCTGCACCTGGGCGCTGCGCCGCTCGCGGCCCGAATGGACCAACTTCGACTGCGTGATGATCAGCACCAGGTACTGGGCGCGGACCGGCCGCCCGCCGAGGGCCAGGGCGCTGCCCACCCCACCCGGCCGCGCGCAGCCTGCACGGCGCCCGGACCCGGCGGCGCCCGCCCCTGCGCTCGGCTGAGGGCGGAAAGGGGGGGCGACAGGAAGCGAGGGGGCTGCCTCTCTCGCTTCCTTGCCCGTCTCTGTCGCGCCTGCCGGAGTTTTCCGGAGACCCTTGGCGTGCTCCTGGAGGGAGAGGGGACCAGGGTGGAGGGCTGCCCACGCGAGGCAGGATGGGGAGGGAAGTGTTTGTGCATCTCTCCGCGCCTGCTACCCACGTCTGCCAGCTGCTTTGCGGGTCGGGAGCGCAGCGACTGCCGACCATTTTCCTGCTCGCACTGGCAGCCTGGGGAAAGTCAGGTCGAAGAGCGTGGCCTTATGTTGGCCACGGGACTGGATTGAGCGCGCTTTCTTCTTTTCTTCTGTGCCCCACATTAGGCTGGTTTCTTCAGTGCAGGCTGTGTTGGCCACCGGGTCGGGGATCGTCATCATGCGCTCCTGCAGCGACGTGATCAATGGCAGGTAACATCCAATGCCAGGTGAAAGAAGTACAGATAATAGGAACTTTTTCGAAGTTTCCACAATTCAGTGGCTCACGCACTAATTCTTTCTCAGCACATGCCTTTAGGTAACTGACTAATGGGAAAACTTGGGCACCATGATTAGTTCCTCTCTCCTCTCCTTACTTCCTTCAGCATCCCCAGTTTAGGAGAAGGGAAACTGAAGAAATGATGGAGAACAACAAAGCCCGAGTGTGATTTACGGTGGCATGTAAGAGGACAGAGTGGTCCGTCATCCAAGTTCTTTATGAGATA
Organism: Cynocephalus volans; assembly: GCF_027409185.1. Taxonomy (NCBI): domain Eukaryota; kingdom Metazoa; phylum Chordata; class Mammalia; order Dermoptera; family Cynocephalidae; genus Cynocephalus; species Cynocephalus volans. Next base: position 28,136,944 of record NC_084469.1, on the reverse strand, counting down.
GATAAGTGTAAAAATTATCTAGAAGCGGGAGTGTGGCCTCTGGTTCTTTTGAATGATTGCACTGGGTTCCCACCCTGGAGCATTCATGGGCTAAGATATGTCCAGTGTGGTTAGCAGAGCCCTTCTATTGAAAGGAACAAATCCACCACCTGTGATCCTGCAAATGCTGCTGTTATTTTTCCTCTGTATTTGCTAAAGGTGATGAATAGGTTTTTGGCACTTTCAGAAAATTAACTTGTATATTTATTAGAGCTCAGTCCAGAGGCAGATCAGGAAATCTGCATCTATCTGCAGTTTCAGTGAAGCAAAAATTAAGACCAGAATAGTTTATTTTATATAGCATTTAGACCTGGGCAGTGGTATTGCTTTTAATTTTTTAAGTTTTTTTTTTTCACCTGTTGTCTTAGAACCACTCTCACTTTCTTCTAGTTAAGGTGTCCAGGGAAAGTTGAACAGCCTTTCCTGATCCTTCTGTCCTGTTGACTTTGCCATGTCCTGCTTTTAACCTGTTGAGACTGGAATGCAAGGGAAGCCTGAGTAGGGCATATATCTCACTGTGGTCTGCAGTCTTACTTGGGATTGATTCTGCTGTTATGATTTTCATGCTTTTCTTCTTATGCCTCTTTTTTAAACAAAACCAGTTATCAGTGATGAATTGTAGATGCTAAGAGAAGACAGGCCAAGTGACTTGATCACATAGGTCAAAGGATAACAGCATTTGCTTGGCTGCATTCTATTTTTATATATTTTTTTCTTTTCAATTTTTATATTAATTGAGCATTTTCTGATTGTGCAGCAAGCTCCCTCACTGCCTCAGTTTGTCAGATCAAACTTGAAACCAGCCTCCTCTGCAAAGATTAAACTAAGACAAATGTGGCCCCACAGCCCCCCTTGAGTTAATACATGGGCAAGCAGCAAGCAACCACTATGCATTTCAAGATAATATATTTGCATATGATTAACTTACAGTTCTACAGCACCATTGTTGTGTTTCCCCTCAGAACCCCTGTGTTTTAGTGGCCCTAACTTGATAGCAAACCTGAGTTTGGCTTTCAAGTTTCTCCTTTTATGTATCTTTATGCCTTAGATTCTCTGTTTGCAAAATAGAGATGGACACCACATTTCTGTATCCTCCACCTCTATGTGGATCATAGGGATGCTCTAAAGGCACCTAGACTACTTTTTTTTTTTTTGTGACCGGTAAGGGGATCGTAACCCTTGGCTTGGTGTCGCCCGCACCGGGCTCAGCCAGTGAGCTCACCGGCCATCCCTATATAGGATCCGAACCTGTGGCCTCGGAGCTCCCAGCGCCGCTCTCTCCCGAGTGAGCCACGGGTTCGGCCCTAGATTACCTTTTAAAAGACCTTTGAGGGCTTATGTACTGAACACCAAAATATTTTTTATATGCTTTTTCATTTTATGCCTTCATTTAGAATGTCTCTAGTTAGGAGGGGGTATCTATAAATCCCCTCAAATTACATGCAGAATGTGATATGGAGCCAAGGATTTCATCAGATTTTTAATGGGGTCCAGATCCCAAAAAGGGCTAAATCATGTCCCTAGGCAATGTTCTCAATTCAAGCACTTGTATTTGAATAGTACTTTTTACATTTAAAGACTTTCACACTTTCAATTTTTTAATCCTCACAATAACTTTGTCAGGGAAGTAAGACAAGGATTATTAACTTCATTTGACAAAGGAAGTTAAGTCATAGACTAGTGGTAGTTAAGATTATAATCCAGGTCTCTTGTTAATAAGTCTTCAGAGAATTCTACTTAAGAATCACAATTTCAGATCTTACTGAATAGGTACTGTGTGCAAAATATTAACTCTAGGTTCCACTCAAGGGGAGAGGCCAGTTATATTTCAGTTAAGCTTTTAGTAGCTCTTATTTTAGTAGCTACTTATTTTACTTGGAATTGCTTCAAGAAAGCAACTGAAACCAAAGATGGGCAGTAGAATAAGTATTACACCTTTAGCCTAAATGGAACCTGGCTAATTAATCCACCTACAAGGGTATTATATTTTCCATTACTACATTTTGCCTTTATCTCATTGTTTACTCATTATTTAGTTAGGCTCTGGTATGTGTGGAGTCATTCAGGAACAGAAACTCAAATGGCATCCTCTCTATATTCCCAATGTTGCAGTTCAGTGCACTGGTTCCTTAGGAAATCACCTGAGACAGAGATAAAAATGCAGATTCAAGGGCCCTGGACATACAATTTAGAATCTCTGGGGAGTGGAGTCCTTAATAAGCACTGCAGGTGATTCTGATGTTCAGGTAGTCCACAAAGCTAAATTGTTTCTTTTACCTAACACATGGCTGCTCAATAAAAATTTGCTGACTGAGTGATTCTAATACTTCCCAGCATAGTACATCATTTCAGTTTAGATGTTTTTCATATAAAATTTCTGTAGAATGCTTATTTATCATTTGGGAACAACATCGTATTAATCATAGAGACTTTCTAATCTGCTCTAGGATGGTAATAAAATATCATTTTGACTCAGCAAATATTGAGTCAACTCCTTTGGATGAGTAAATGGGAACACTTTCTTTTATCCTGACATCTCTTCTGGCATCTTACTGCTACAGTGCAATCCTTGAGCTCCAGGCTCATTTCTAGACATATTTTTCTTAATGAGTGGAATTAGGATTAGCTATAGATTTGTGTATTGTGTTGTTGTTGTTGTTTTTGTTTTTTTTTAAAAAAAGGCTGGCCGGTTAGCTTAGTTAATTAGAGCACAGCCTTGTAACACCAAGGTCAAGGGTTTGGATCCCTGAACTGGCTAGCTGGGGGGGAAAAAATGGGCAGGTTTGCTTCCCAGAAGCTACCTAAAGAGGGGTTGCATGCAGATACAAGAGAAAACTTGTAGGTTCAGGAGTTTAGTTTCAGGTTGGTAAACTCCCAGCTGTTGAGCAACTGAGGAGTTAAACTGGAAATATTGGATTTGGGTGGGATTTGGGATATCTTCCAAGACCAGTTTCATTGTGGAGCTGTAGAATCATTTGTATATGTATCTATATCAAAGTCAGCTTTATCACAAAATGCCAGAAAATCCATTACAAATGAATAGCTAAATCAGGCAAATAGTGAAAACAAGCTACTTAAACATGTGGGGCTGAGTAAATTCCTGTTTTTTTCCTTTGACACTCATTTATTTGCCCTGTAATTTAGAGAAATTTGTCTACTCTCCTTATCAACTTCAGCATCTTTCATTGTAAAGTATTTGGAGTAATAATAGCCAATTAAGTATAAAGCTAGAAAAAAGAAGCAAAACAGACAAAAATAACTTAAATTTAATTAAATTTTTTTTAAAAAATAAAAAAAGGTAGAAAGCTGATGGGAATGTGTTTAAAAAGAGGTTGGCTTTGGGCCTTTGTAATTGATATCCATCATTATTTCACGGACCATTCATATGCTTTCTTTTAGGCACTGGCTTGCCCGAGAATATGTCTGGTTTTTGATTCCATACATGATCTATGACTCCTACGCCATGTACCTCTGTGAATGGTACCGAACCAGAGACCAGAACCAAGACCAATCTACCACTTTTCGAAACTTCCTAAGTCAAAATCGCCTCATGATCACACACCATGCAGTTATTCTGTTTGTCCTTGTGCCAGTCGCCCAGGTATGGACTTCCAGGACAGATCAGCAGCCTTGGTGACTCCTTTGCTCCTTTTGAACTGGGTGTCTTTACTATTAATTAGGAGTCAGGATTGCCCTTCTTTTCCTTCCCTTTTGGACCATACCCACTCTCCATGTGCCAGCAGCTTCAGCAGTTAAATCCCCCTTGCAAATAGTGGAGGAAAGTAAATCTGAAATGTTTGTGATCCTCCTTACCAACATTATTCTTTTTAGCAGTCTCCCAGCCCTCTGTGATTCCTTAGCATTTGTCAAAGTTTGTCTTTAGTTCAATACAATATAAAATCAATATAAAATACAAATACAATACAAAACAACATAACAGCTCTCTAACAGTGCCAGAGAGTACTATATGCATTATTCTGATGTCACAAAAACACAGACTCTCAAAGCGAATAGCCTTATAATTTCTCCCAAGATTCATTTTCCCATAAAAACACATCCAACAAGGAAGAGAAATGGAAATGCAGAGAAGAAACTTGTAATTCCTGAGTGCCTACCAGATGGCAGGCACTTGTTCAAAAAGCTCATAGCTTGCTAAATGTTAGAAATTATTAGCCCATCTATCCATGTGGTAGATGAAGAAACTGGGCCTCTAAGAGTTTACTTATGTCATTCAGTGGTACTAAGGCACAGAGCTGGTATTCTCCTATGCTATACTGCTTTCTTGAGAAGAAAAAAGAGGTAGAGTACATTAAATTCTTTAAGACATCTTTCTTAATTACTTTGGGACCATAACATGTAGCACAGGGCCTGGCACATATTTTGTTGAACTGAACAGGCTATGTGCCCTTGGCATGACTAAGTTAGATACATAAAAGTAGACTGCAGAGTTCCTTCTGGCTATCATTGCAATACAGAGGAAGCTAGGGTGTGAAGCAATCAGCCTGTCTGAATTTGCCTCTGGATCCTAGGGATTTGACTCTCAAAGTGCTATTGCTGTGGAAGCAGCAGAAAATCAACTGGGTCTACACTTGCCTATTTAGCATTTCCCTTTTCCTTCATAGTCTCTCCTGGTTACCCTTTTAATAGTCCTAGTTAGAATTTTCCTTCTGGTGGTTTCTTAACCTCCACTTCTTATTTCCCTTTTTCCTCTTTTCATCTGCAGAGGCTCCGGGGAGACCTTGGGGACTTCTTCATTGGCTGCATCTTCACAGCAGAACTGAGTACTCCATTTGTGTCACTGGGCAGAATTCTGATTCAGGCATGTATGAATGAAATGGCAAAAGTAATGCAGAAGGGAATGGACTCTGCTTTTCCTTTGGAGACTGCGGTGTTTGGAGAAATCCCTTAATGCTAGGAACAGTGGGATAGGAGACCCTTCAATAGATGTAAAGATAAGTTGGTCATCCGAGCCAGTGGGGATGGAATTGTAGGTTTGATCCAAGTTTGATACAGTTCATGATATTTTTCCCCTGGCCACACAGCTTTTCTCTAATCTACTGTTCCTTAACTCCTATCTGCTGGGTGGCTTAGGCCAAATCCAACATCACTATTGGAAAAACTACAAGGCTATATGTATATATAAATGTGACAATGCTCAATAATCTTTTCTACGACTGTCAGAAAATTAGGGGTTGTGTTAGTCCGTTTCTGTTGCTTATATCAGAAATAACTGGAACTGGGTGATTTATAAGAGAAGGAAATTTATCACTTACAGTTTTGGAGGCTGGGAAGTCCAAAGTCCAGGGAACACATCTGGTGAGGATCTTCTTTGGTGGTGGCTTTACAGCCATGCAGGAGTCTCACCTGAGAGAAAATGGCAGAGGAGAGAGAGAGAGACTCTTGTGCTCTCCTTATAAAGCCCTCAGAAGCATGCCCATGACCACCATTATTAATCCATTCATTAGGGTTAGGGCATGGTCATCAGAATCTAATCACATCTTCAAGGCCCCACCTTACAACCATAATAGGATTTCCTCAACAGTTAAAATGGGGATTAAGCTTTAATGACTTTGGGGGGCCATTCATTTCACTGCAGGGGTCAACAAATTTGACAGCCCAGGTCTTGATGAGTACCTGTACCTGCTTGGCCTTTACTTTTGTGGGATTTGGGCTAGTCATTCCCTGATGCCCCAGCCTCTTAGTGACCTTACATTTTCCTTCCCTTTCTTTTGCAGCTAAAGCAGCAGCACTCCCTTCTGTACAAGGTGAATGGAATCCTCACACTGGCCACCTTTCTTTCCTGTCGGATCCTTCTTTTCCCCTTCATGTACTGGTCCTATGGGCAACAGCAGGGACTAAGCCTGCTCCAAGTGCCGTTCAATATCCCTTTCTACTGCAACGTGGCCAATGCCTTCCTCATCGCTCCCCAGATCTACTGGTTCTCTCTGCTGTGCAGAAAGGCAGCCCGGCTCTTTGATACTCCCCAAGCTAAAAAGGGTGGTTAATAGCTTCCAGGAGTCAGGCAGTGAGGGTGCCTCCTCACATTCGCTGCCTCCTCTGCTCGGTATTCCACGGACCAAATTGTGCCCTGGGTGGCCTCAGCCTTTTGGGTATTGATAAGCAGATGGATTTGAGTTTTTCTAAAGAATATTCATATTACCTCCCTCTTCTAACCTGCCCCTTTGCAAAAGCACTTTTTTCTTAATAACAATTATTGGATCCCGTCAGACCTCCATTGGCAGCAAGGTGGTTTTAATGCAAGCCCAAGGATCCTTCTTTGGGTCTTATCTCAAGAGCTTTGTCTGGGAGGTAGAAGCATGGGGCATGCAGATTGGTGGACCAGGGTGTAAGTGTCTGGGCACCCACTGGCCCTGATATTGGTGGCTACCCATCTCTACAACCACTCAGGACAGTATCCACAGTACTGGGTCAGCAGAAGCAAGTAATGATTTGGTTCTTGAAATAATGTCTTCTTGCAAAATTGGCCTGGGAAAATCATTGTGGATAGGTAGTTTTTTTATAGGTTACTAGATAACCCATTGGTTCTTTGCCTTATCCTTTCATCTATGTGTCAACTTTGAATTCTCATGTCTACTGACTTCTGACCAGAAGTCTCTATGGCAGGGGGTAGGAGGCAGGGATGGGAACCTGAAGCACTTGAGTTGGTAGGGTGGCCAAAAGAGATCAGCACGACCTTTGCAGACTGAATTGGCAAAAAGACCAGTGTCAAACTTGTGAGCTCGTTGCAACCAAATACTATCCCCTTTTTAGCATGTTCCCTCATGCCCAACTTTCCCCATATCCACACACACAGGATGTTCTCATGAAAGTAGGGGCAAAGTGAAATGACGACTTTGGTAGCTATTTACAGGGTAGCCTCACTCTTTGACACTGTTCTTTTTGTATGAATTGGAAACGGACTTCTATACTCCAAACCTTGATGTCTCATCTAGACTGTGGAGGACTTTTCCCAGAGCCTCCTGATAAGCCAGAGTTGTGGTCCAAAGCCCATCCTATGTGAGTGTACTGCCATTTAGCCATAGAAGGCTGGGGAGCAAGAGGGCAGCCAGCCTGGCCAAAGTATGTCCTGTGGACTGACGCCTTCTCCCCCATTTGCAAATAGGATCCTCTGGTGCCAACACTGATCATTCCTTATCACCTAAGTGGGTTTGAGAGACTGTGCTATCATGACATTGTCTTCAAGTGGTAGTGAAAAATTAGAAATTTTAAAGTGCCTTTTAATTCATTGTCCATGAATTTTTAAAGGACTGAATATGTGTCTCAAATTTTGACTTTCAGTCTTTAATGGGTGCCATTTAAAAAGTGTAAAATGCTAATTTTTTAGTTTTTTTTTTTTTACTATCAGTATATCTTTGTAAGTCACCCCTATGGTGATTAAATTGCACTAATATTTCCCAACTCATTCTCATTTGTGAAATACATCAATACTGCTTTCCTGTGAGAAGCATCCTGTGACCCAGCTTGATTGGCTGCCATGTGCTTTATAGTTCCTGGTCCAAGTTTAGGTCCATGTAACTGGGAGAAGGGTGTGTGTGTGCTGATGCTTTTAGCTTACAGGAGGGCCTAGCTCATACCTTACATTTCTGCGGTTCACACTCCCAAGAATACATTGAAGTTTCCCAGAGTTCAATCCCAATGGTAACTTTAGGGCCTTTCTTCTCTTCATAGGTGAATCCCAATTAGGATTTGGGAGAATGGAAGCCTGATTGCTGGTCACAGAGCTGAATCTACCTTAAGTGGGGGAGGGAACCTGAGGCTGCCTCATATTTGAATGAGGGTGTGGATATAAAGGTGGTGATGGGACATATCCTTTTCCTTCCCTTATCTCCCTAACCAGTTCTCACAGTTCTGTAGTAATATCCTGGACACCTTAAATTCTCATTTTTATGCTTTTGCAAATATCATTCCCTGCTCCCACTCATTCATCAAGATGACGACGGCTCCACCCCAGGAAGAAGACAATTATACCCATCCTTCAAACCTATCTCTGCTCCCTTTACCAGACCTAGCTTTATCTTAGTCCCTTTAGGTTCACTGAATGGAGTTCAGACTGTACAGCAGCCCTCAATTCAGAAGACTCCCATTTTCTTAACGTTAATATTACCCCTCCTCTCCCCCCACACACAACACTTAGTTCTCCTTAGTCCAACCCTCTCATTTTACAATAGTGCAGGCCTCTTGGCCACACAGATCACATGGCCAGTTGGAGGCAGAGCCAGGGCTAGAATAGACCTCTTTTCCGAGTTGCCACTTTCTGAAGATACCCCATGAAAAATATGCTTTTCATGAAAAATACTAAAATACTGAAATGACTCTTGAAGAGGGTCTTAATATAAAAGAACACACATACCCTGTAATTTTTTTCCACTTGGGTGGTTTCAACTTTGGGCTTATTCACCAACATCTAGGGTGAAGTCCAGTTACGAACATGTTCCTCCCAGTGACCTGATCTTAAGACTTTCTAAACCCAATTTTAGAGCGTATTCAATGCTAGGCTATTGCTGAGAAAGATTCAGAGACAAGATGAGACTCAAAAGAGAATTTTATTATAGTTCGTATGTTACAAATATCTAAGAAACTACTTTCTTTACACCGTGATTGCCAGACTTGTTATCTTGTGTACAATTTCACATAACTGTAAAGTTTGTGCTTCTCAGCTCTAACCCCTCAGACCCACCATGTTGAGGCCCAGCTTTCTTCTGACCTACAAAGGTCAGAAGTTGCTGATCTTCTGCAGCAGAGTTTGGCGCCACTCCTCTGGGCTAATGTTCTCAGCAATGGATTTTAAGAAGTGTTGCTCATTTACCTTCTGGAGCAAGGAGCTAATAGAAGGGTTGGTCTTGCTCAGAGTTTCATAGCAGGTGAGAATTTCCAAAGCCAAAACATAGAGGGGCTCACAGACCTCTTGGGGCAGCATGGCCATGATGTGCAAAACATGACAGAACACCTGGGTATAAACAAACAGGGTCTCCTGGGTCAGGTCATGTTCTTGTCCTTGGGCCCAAGGGCCAACTGACTGTAACAATCTAACTGAGTCCAGAACATTGGTCAGACTGCTACAGAGGAGCCTGACCACATGGCTCCAGCCTTCCATAGGCAGCCAATTACGACAGCTCTGGCTGCAGAGAAACTGGAAAGCTCTCAGGAAAAGTACGGAGAGTTGGAGCTCCTGGGCAAAGGGCTTTAGGTTGAGCAGGGGAACAAACTGAATATATTCCAGGCTATACGGGACATGGAGAAGCTGTTTCTCCAACAGTCTCCTTGTCAACTGGTGAAGGTAATGCCATTCCTGGGGGCTGCACCAAGGCATGACTTGTACCAGGGCCACCAGAAAGCCCTTGCTGAACAATCTGACCTCTTCAGGATTGCCCACATCTACCACCAAGAGAGAGAGCATCTGCTCCGAGACGCTGCTGGAGATGCAGCAGCACTCCATCCAAGCAAGAAGCCCTGTGCCTGGCCCATACCCTGGGTGGGTCTGGGAGGTCCACTCATCCTCAGAAAGCTTACAGATCTCAAAAAGTGTGGTTGGCACCTCAAACTTGAAGTGGCCCTCAAAGAAACTCTTCAGTCTCAGGCCCACAGTCCAGTCTAACTTCTCCAACTTCCGGTGGAGCCAAGACAGGGACTTGATCCACGTGTCTGGGGAGAAGGTCTTGGCACTGGCTAATACGATCTCACAGAGAAGCTCCAGGATATGGATCACCAGATCTTTCCCATCCAAAGAGAGGCATCGCTTCTCCTTTGGAAGCTGCCAGTATTTGCTGAAGCCATCCAGGAGCTGGCATAAGCTGAAGATGAGAGGGAACGGGGAACAGGTCTGGAGCCAGTATTCCTCTAGGCACAGATTTGCTTCTAGAGTCTGGAGACAGATCTTCAGACTGAGGTCTACCTCTTTGACATCCAGCATCAAGAAAGGCAGGACAAACTCCTTCAGCACCTCATCTGGCTCAAGAAGGGCAGCAACTGGAATCCCTTGGGGCTTCATAGGACTCATCAGGCAGTTCAGGAGCTCTAAAAATTGCTTTTCTTCCTTTGGTGTAGAGAACTTTGTCCAGACAGTTTCTTTGAGGCATGATACCACAAAAGTGCTAGATAAATTTGGACCTTGCTCCTTCGTGAACCTAAGGGCAGGGAAGGCAGTGAGGATCTGAGCCAGGAACTTGTGGGTGCCGAGATTGATCACAGCCATGCTGCACATTTTCTTCACTGTGATTTCTGGATGCAGTATTACCAGGCGGGCCACAGAAGCCACAGCTTTAGCCAAGCCCTGTTCAGAGGCACTCTGTGTGAGCTGGTTAAAAGTCATATTAAGGTCTTCCTGAAAACCCTCTAAGTAAGCCAACAACTTTTCAGAGAGGCCCTTTTGCCCCCAGGAATGCAGGACGCCTGAGAGGACTTTATTTTTATCTGGCATTGAGAGTTCTGTGTAACATTCCAGGATCAAGTCAATCACTTGTTTGACCTGAGATTCAAGGACTGCACTGTCAGTTGTGCTGACTTCCATCACTGTTTCCAGTAGCTTGAAAACCAACTCTGGCTCTTGGAAGAGAGCCCTGTTATTAACCAGACAGGCTACCCATTCATCTGAGAAAGCCCACTTCTTCTCAGAAGCAAAAATGTAGCACATTTCCATATGCCGGTCCATCTTCTGCTCAATAATGGCCATGGCAATGGAGGCAGTGATGTCCTCGAAGCCCTTGTTCTTTAGCACCCTGCTCGTTTTCCTCAGGAAGTCCCTGACACACTCTGCCAGCTCAGAGACCACCTGCCTCTCCTCCTTGGACAAGCTGGTGGTATCCAGGTAGAGCTTCAAGTTCTGGCTGAAGGAAGTCAGACTGTCACACAGCCGGTAGCTATCATAATTTGTCCTCTGGCTGCTGTTGAGCATGGCCTGCAGCTCCTGCCCCCATTCCTGTAGCAGGCTGTGCATGAACTCAAACCCGACAAAGATGGTCTCGTTCGGGAGTTTGGCCAGTGAGGTCAGGCTGACATCCCTTTCTGCCTCCTTTACCTTCTCTGCCAGCGCCTGTTGGTGGTATGGGTTCTGGGTGTCTGAATTCCACACAGAGATCACTGTGGCCAGTTTGTCCAAATACACAGTTGCCGACACTTCCTGGGGGTCATCCACCATCAGTGCAAACACAGTCAGCATGTCAGCCAAGTTGGCTAATGCTAAGCACTTCATTCTGAGGCACAGGATCCTGTTTTGGATTTGCTTCAGCCCATTAAGCAGCATGGCCAACAGGGGCATGGTAGGGCACACACCTGGGTCTGACTTAAACCTCTTCGGAGGATGGGAGAACTCATCTGAAGAGGGCAAGTACTTATGGGCCATTGTCCTAAACTGGGAGAGCAGGGAGTCCTGCTGATTGTCTTTGTGCTTCATCATTTCCCACCAGACGTCGAGGAAGAAGGCCACATCTTCAGAAGAAGTGTCAACCATCATGTGCTCCAAAAAACGCTCTAGTTCTGCACGGCAGATGGTGGCAGGCAGGGCCATTAGGAGCTGGATAAAGAGTCCAGAAGCTTCCAGGGACTTGAGCAGCTCAAAAAGGACTGTGTGATTGATGGTAGGGATCATGTTGCCCACTGAGAAGAATACATCTTCCTGCCATCGAGTTTCTGTGTCAGAAGGGGTAGCAGGGTAGGGCTGAAGAACCTTGGCCCAGATGATGATCAGAGCTTTCTTCTTCCAGGCAAAGGGCTGGGAATGTGCTGTGGCCGAGGAGATCTCCCTCAAGGCCTCCACAATGGGCTGCCCAACATGTTCCCAGTCAGACTTCGTCAATTCTGCCAAGGCTTTGGGGTGGAACAGCTGCTCGGCCAGCAAGAAGCCCCCATGCAGAACAGTCATTTCTTCACAGATATTCAAGGGTCCTGCACAAAGAGAAGCCGAATAAGATACAGTGTAGTGAAAATTTTACAAGATATTAAGCAGAGATTAGAGGGAGAGGCAGCAGTTAGAGGTTGGCTGTCATTATCAGGGTTAGACATGATAAAGGTTTTATTTATTTACTGGCAGACTAAAAATGACCTCCAAGCTCTCTAGCCTGGGAACTGGGAGGGACAAATCATACCATTAAAAATAGGGAACAGAGAAGAATCAGAACAATTCTGAAGGAAGATGAGCTCAGCTTTGGTTATTTGGAGTCTGAGGCAAAACCTTAAGGTAATGTCCTCCAGCAATGGAAATGCAGGGTTAAAGCTCAGAAGGAAAGTAAGCCCTGAAATGTGATGCTGGGAGGTATGATCACTGGAACCAAGGAAGTAAATGAGATCCTTCACGAAAAATGTGTGAAAAGGAAAAGCTGGACTGCTGAGGCTAGACCCACAGCAAAGGTCGGGCCAGGAGAGGATGTGGGGAGAAGGGTTTAGAAAGAGAAAAATAGCACAAGGACAATAACAAACCACAGGGGCCACCAAGTATGTATTATAGGACATGACAACTGAGCTTCTCAGTAATGATACAGACTAAGAGAGGCACAGCCCCAGGACAATGGGCACTGAAGCAATCAGATAAGCCCTGCCTTCCCCCTTTTCTCTTAATAGCCTTGCCCTGCAAATAGGTTTCAAACATCCTTCTGCCTTTCAGGGAAACAGTTCACTCCACAGCTTCTTCCAGTCAAAAACAAGCTGCTCATGACTCTGGTTCTGTGGTAGAAACCAGAGGGTAGATACAAAAAAAAAAAAAAAAAAAAAACTGCAGTAGATTAAGAAAGTCCTTCCTTCAGTGAGCCATGAATTGACACAGACTTATTAAGGAAGGTATCTGGGATGTTATTCAGATATGGGTTTAAATCCTAGCTCAGCCATTTAAAAATGGTGTGATCTTGGTCAGATTATTTCTCTGAGCCTCCCTTCTGCATATGTGAGGATAATACAGAGTTCACATTATGAGTGTGAGGATCAAATGTTAAATGAGGGTACTTCAAAAGGTTTATGGAAAAATGGAATTAAAAGATAATACAGGACTGGCCAGTTGGCTCAATCAGTAGAGTGTGGTGCTGATAACACCAAGGTCAAGGGCTTGGATCTCCCTACTGGCCAGCCACAAAAAAAAAAAAGAAAAAGATACTACAAATCTTTCCATGAACTTTTTGAAGACCCCTCATATACTCATCAAGCCCTTGGCACTGGTTTGGTGCAGTAACCTCCTGATCCAATCTCCTAGGGATGCTGTAAGGGTTAAATAAGATACAGCTACAATAAGCATCAGGCTACAAAGAAAAAAAAAAAGGTTACAAAGAGCTTGATTAAGTGCTTGATAAATGTTGGTTTCCCCAAATCTTTCCATTGTCAGGATCAGAATCTTGTCACTATTTTTTGCCTCCCCCAGCTCAGAATGATGAAAGGACATATAGGTCTTCATCAGGTATGTTTCCTTTGGCCCAGAAGTTAAAATCGTAATACAAACTGCTCACTATTCAATATTCCTGACATCTCTCCCCTTTCCCAGGGCCAAGAGATGCTATCCCTTCTAGTCCCTCATGTCCCCAAGAGCACATCTTCCCCATTTTCACAGGCCAGGAGCTGAAGAGAAAATACTGATTCCAGGAGACTAAATATCCTGCTCCTTTGACCATTTATAGGAGCAGCAAAAAGAGAAAATACTGATTCCAGGAGACTAAATATCCTGCTCCTTTGACCATTTATAGGAGCAGCAAAAGGCCAAGGGATCAGTACACAGCCCATTTGTGAAAGCAATCCATCTTGGCTCAGGGAGGGTTAGGTTGCTGAGGGGAGTCTCTCAGGGGGTTATTGCTCTTCTTTCTGGCCAGGGCTACTCTCCCAGGGCCCCAAAATATGTTCTCTCGGCTCTCTAAATGTAATTTTATTAACTGTCAGCTGAGCTGAGCTGATGTTTGGCCTCCCACACCAGCCTTCCCTACACAATAAGTATGTACATGTGCTACCTGAAATAATAAGTCCCAGGGGCAGTTACTAGTTGGGAAAAACCCAAGTGCTTTACCACTAATGGTTAACTAGTGCTTTTGAGTGCGCACTTCTTTTTTTTAAGTGTTTATTCCGTGCCAGGCACTGTCCTATGTGATACACATATAAGATCCCTTTTAATCTTCAAAACAACCTTTTAAGAACTATTATTCCTGCTTTTTTTTTTTTTTTTTTTTGTCATTTTCGTGACCGGGAACCAGCCAGTGAGTGCACTGGCCATTCCTATATAGGATCCGAACCCGTGGCGGGACCGTCGCTGCGCTCCCAGCGCTGCACTCTTCGGAGTGCGCCAAGGGCTCGGCCCTATTATTCCTGTTTTAGCGATGGGAACATTGTAGGCTGCCCCATTAGCTCAATCGGTAGACAATGTTGCTGATAATACCAAGGCCAATAGTTCGGATCTCCATGCTGGTCAGCCGCAAAAAAAAGGGGGGGGGGGGACATTGAGGCTCAGAGACAATTTGCTCAGTGTGTCACAACCACTGGGCCTGGGACAAATCACCACAGCTGCAGGGCTCCAAACCTTGGAGCTCTGCCATTCCACCATGAAAAGCTGGCTGAGGACAGGGACCAGAACATTTCTCCACAGACTACTATTACTCACCCCCAGCTCTCCCAGAACAGCCTCCTGCTCTTATCCCCTTAAGAGCATATCCAGCACGATGGGGAGGCCTCGCAAGGGGCCATCGATGTCGACCAGTCCCTCCCTCTCTTTTTCCAGACCTCGCCTATGTGGATTCTGAATCATGATGCACACAGGTTCAGAAAGTGCCATCTCAGCTGCTGCGCCCCCTTCCCCACGGCTGCTAGTTTGGTAAGTGCTGCTACAGCGCAAGGCACTGTACCCAAGTGTATACACGCGGTCTCACTGAAAACCCCCCCAAACTCTGTGAGGCGGAGGCCATGTCGTCATCCCGCTCTACCGATAAGACAAGACGCCTGCTCAGGAACTTAAAGATGTTCAGTGAATGAGACCGTCGGGGCATCCGGCATCCCCCCCGGCGTCCTCCGACCTCGGCATTTCCCACACAGCACGTGCACTAACCCGTCCGCTTTCAGGAGACCTAACTTCACATTCGCTCGGTTTTCTCGCATAGAAAGAGGCCCAGAGGGGACAAGAGGCGGGCCAAGGAGCGGCGGGGCCACGGCTGAAGCCCGGGCTCCCGACTCCCGGTCTCCAAGGACACCCCGAACCTCCAAAATCCCTCCCCGGCCCGAAAGATTCCGTTAGCCCAGGCCCGCGCGAGAGTGCGCAGCGGGAGAGGGCGCGTCAGGCAGCACCGTCCAGGTGGCGCGTTGCGGGGCGCGACCTGGTCGGCCCGGGACAAGGGAGCCGGGACACCCACCTAGCTCCATGGCGGCGACGCTGGCAGAGGCGCCGGCTGCCCCGCCCCCTCGGAGGCACGCAGGCGTCACGGCACAATGGGCGGTGCGGGCGGAAGAACGGCGGGCCGCGGCCCAGGCCCCGCCCGCAGCCGCAGCCCGGGTTCCCGCGCCGCGCGCCGCAGACCGCCCTCCGCTCCGCGCGCACGCGCGCTCCTCCAACGAGCCCGCGGCCGAGGCCACAGCGCCCCCTCTCGGCGCGAGGCCTCCCGCCAGCCCACAGGCAGGTACGCGAGCCTCCCGTGCCCGACTGCTGTCCTGTCCCGCCCCCACGTCTCCCGCCCCGCTCAGCCACCGTCTGTTCAACCCCCTTGCCCAGCCCTGCTTCCTGGGTCCCCGTCGGTCCTATCTTGTCTCTAGCCCCGCATCCCCCCCACCCAGTAACCTCCACACTGAATGCCTTCCTCGGGCTGCCCTCCAGCAGCACAGACAGCCACGCCACGCTCCGGGCTTCCTCCTCCGCAGCGGGACTCCCGCCCAGCCCACAGCCACGCAGCCTCCTTCGGACAGAAGCAGTCCTCTAATTTTCTGGGATCACAGACGCTTTTGAAACTTTGATATAGTCGTCCCCAGAAAACGCACAGTTCGAGCTCAAACATCTGTGGGACAGATCCAATCCAGTGAACCCCTAGTTTACAATCTGTACTTTATATAAAAACACACACTTGACTTCTTACTGAGAACACACACACACACCCGTGTTCTTCCCATACACTATTCTGTCTCCTTTTTTCCATTTCCCTTCTTCCCTAGACTTAAGAATCATCAGCCTCACATGTCTCTCACCCGCCACCCTCCAGCTTCTAGCGCCAGCTATCACCTGGAGAGTACAGAGGGGTCCGGCCTCAGCTACCCCAATGTGCCAAGTGGAGTTTGAGATGGCCTGTGCTGCTATCAAGCTGCTGAAGGGTCCTGTGAGCGATGAGGAGAAATTGCTGGTGTACAGTTTCTACAAACAGGCCACCCAGGGTGACTGCAACATCCCTGCCCCACCCGCCTCAGATGTGAAATCCAAGGCCAAGTGGGACGCGTGGAATGGGAACAAAGGGATGTCCAAGATGGACGCCATGAAGCTCTATGTTGCCAAAGTGGAAGAGCTGAAGAAAAAGGAGGCTGGCTGAGGACACACTGGCAGACAGAAGGAAGTAGCATGGCTCCTCTGATAGGGAATGGGCTTCTTAAAAGACTTTGATGGCTGAAATGTCCTGTACTAGTAGCAAGGTTATCTGAGACATCAATAAATCACCTAAACTGCATGACAGTGATTGCTGTTGGAAAAGAAACTCAGTGACTGTAAGAGTCCTGGGGAGGTGTCTAAAATGTATAAAAAGCATCTCTCCCCTAGGTAAAATTCCATCAAACTGGCTATTTGTATGGTTTTGAGCAGCATTCCCAGCCTTCTTGTTCCTAGAGCGTATGTAGATATTTGGCAGGAGTAGAGGCGGTGGGGGGAGAGTCATACTATGAAAATACCCAAGATTTGAGGTCATTGAGACCATTCTCAGTGAGTCACCTGAGGCCCTGGCCCCTTAGCTCTTCAGGGATTGATGACTCACTAATGTTGGAGCGAGCAGGACTGAAGCCATGTTGGGACCTAAAGCTGCCTGGGCTGTGGAGGTGGGGAGGAATTTTAAAAGGACAGTTTTTTTTCTCTCCACTCTTGCTTCCCAACCCCCGACTTTCTTATCTCCCTCGCTAAGTAGGAAACAAGGCTGAGAAGCTAATTAGCTTCTGCAAAGCTAACAGTTCTGTCTTTGAGACTTGTAGAGTTTTGAGAAATGATCAAGGCCAAACAACTGAAGCTGACCTTGGGCACTAGCCAAGTACACTGGCGCAAATCAGAATCTTGCAGAGTCCTGAGATAACAGTGAAGATGAAAACAGAAACCACATGAGGCCTTGGCAAGACCTTGTATCCAACCCATAGAAATGGACCCCTCGTAACTCACATCTCCAGCTCTCCTGCTTTTCACCTCCCACATTCCATTCCCTCAACCCTTCCTTTAAAAACCCCTCAGTAAATGTAAATCTTTTTTTTTTTATTTATTTTTTATTTTTTATTTATTTTTTAATTTTTTTTTCAAAGATGACCGGTAAGGGGATCTTAACCCTTGACTTGGTGTTGTCAGCACCACACTCAGCCAGTGAGCGAACCGGCCATCCGTATAGGGGATCCGAACCTGGAGCCTTGGTGTTATCAGCACCGCACTCTCCCGAGTGAGCCACAGGCCGGCCCCAGTAAATGTAAATCTTTGAGATGGGGTAGCCTACCATCTCCTTCAGCTGAATGCATCTGCTTTTTCTAACACCAACCATCTGACTTCTGAGTTTTTTTCTTTCCTTCTCAAGGGGTGGGGCAACCGGACCTGAGTCTGGTAACAGTAGTAACCCAACACTGTGGAGGGGAAAGGGGCTCTGCCTTCCAAAAACCTCCACTGGAACACAGGCCCAATAAAGTTAATGTTTTAAGGGAAGCCTAACTTTTAGTGACAATGTGGTGAAGTAACTGATGCATCACAACACAACTGAAAAACAATGGAGCAGAATCCTATCTTTCAGCCTGTGAAAGACTCATCTAAGGCCTAGCAACCAGTATTTTCTTGGGACTATTCTATAGCTAGCCCTGGGTTCTGCTTGGGGATGTTTGTGGGACAATTATGTATATGTGGGATTTGTTGTATGAGCACAACACACCCTTAACCTACGCAAATGCCAAAGTGCCTGAACTCAGTTTCTGCTCCTTAGCGTTAACGATCACAGAGGCATCAATGCACAACCATTGTGCCTGCTGGCTGGGATACGGAGTGCTAAATGGAATTCTTAAATACATTTCAGAGAAACAGGTCAGCTATGGCATGGGAGTTCCCAGTACTCTTCCTCAATTAAAAACTATTTTCACAGATCATGACATAAGGTCAGCTCCAGTTCATGAAGGCCCATTAAACAACAGAAGCGGGCCGGCCCATGGCTCACTCAGGAGAGTGCGGTGCTGATAAACAACAGAAGCAACAAACCATGAAGTTAGCTCAATGGGTTAGAGTGCATTGTTATAACACCAAGGTCAAGTGTTTGGATCCCTGTAGCCAGCTGCCAAATAAAAAAAGACTTCAGAGGAGAAAGGAAACCAAATCTCACCAGGTATCTTCAAGATCTTCTCTTCACATATTTGAAGGAAGTGCTATAGACTAAGTATATTACTTAAGAATGAAGTATACACACTGTATACCACAGTGACTAATGAACTATAAATTGGGCAAGAGCTACACTGTAAAACAGCAGTGCTATTCACTCTTCTTTGGAGGATATTATGAACACATTTTGATGCATTTAGGACCATGACTCATGTTCAATGTGAATTAATAGTAAAAATAATACATCTTGCCCCAAAAGGCGGCAGTTTAGGTATAGCCATACCAGTCTATAAATCATTATAGAACCTCATAAAGTAAAAATGTGCCATAATTAGGACTGCAGAAAGGAACTGTAGGGTGGATTAAAAAATAAAATAAATAAGGCTAATAAATATAGTGTATAGTGTGTTAAATTTTCCGGGGAAAAAGGAGAAAATAAGAATATATATATTTATATTTGCTTAATACTCAAGTGGTTACCTACAGAGGCAGGGGGAATGGGACTGATGGGAATGGGCAGGAGCAAGATTCTTTTAAAGTATACCTTTTAAGAATGTTTTGATTTTTGAACCATGTGACTCTATTACCTTAGATAAAGAGGTCTGAAGCAAGGGTTCTTCTTTATTAATCATTAAAGCCACAGTAAATTTCCTATTGATTTCCCAAAGGGTAGGGGTAAGAACTCTTAGACCAAATAGGTGGATTCAGTGGAGGGCTGGCCTATTAGTTCAGTTGATTAGAGTGCAGTGTTATTAACACTGAGGTCAAGGGTTCAGATTCCCTTACTGGCCAGCCGCAAAAAAAAAATTCCTTACAAGAATTTCAGTGGACAAGTTGGACACCTCCTGAAAACTCTGGCTGCTAAATTACAATGGCACTGACAGGTGAGGTGGACAGAAAGTCACATAAAGAAGCACTGAATGTTCATGGCTTTGTTAATTCCACCAAGATGTCAGCCAGACATGGATTTCATACAGTTAATTCTCCAGGCTAACCTAGGAGAACTCTTGCAACATGGTCATTCTAAAGCCCTCTGGATTTAAACTCAAGGCACATTTGAACTTTTCACTTAATATGCTAGGACTCTACAACCCCTTAATTCCAAAGCAAAATGACTACTTTGAAAACACAACTCTGGAGAAACTTAAGAAGTTTCCAACTTCATCTATCTGTTTGTTTATTTATTTTCTTCAAAGCTAGTCAAGTGTGGTCGTGGGGGGAGACAATGTTAATCAGCTTAATAATAACCCACAACCCTTGGACCAACTCCAATTTCATCTGTTTAAAACACTAGCCTGGGCAAAAGTGTCTTTTTTTATAACATCATTTTCAAATTGATCATACCATCCCCACAGAAGTAGGAAAGTAATCATAACTTTTGGTTTAAAATTACTAGCTGAACTGTGCAAAAATAAACTTTTGGATTCCCTGATAAAATGCTAAAGTTGTATACTAAATAGCTTTAGGATGAATAAAATATTAAAGACTGCAATAAAGGAATACATGACAGGCAATGAGAAATAAAAGGGGGCTGATCTCATAAAGCCAAAATTTCCCAGGTGGATAAACAGTATTAATTTCTATCATGCAAGTGCCCACTATCATGCACAGTCGTACATTTAAAAGTAAAGCATTTTGGTATGTCAAAACACAAGATAAGCAAATAAAGAAACCAGTAAGTGTTATTTAATCACTCAGTACTTACATAAACCACTTATTTTACTATAACAAACTTAGAAGGTACAATAGAGCAGACTGGGAAAAGTAGTTTCTTTTCACAAGAACAGCATTACTAGGGATAAATACCAAGAATTAATAATCCAATAGAAAATCTAAGAATTAACAAATCATAGTCTACAGAGACAGAAGTTTATCTGATTATTCAATATTCACATAATAATTTCCCCATGTATAGAAAAAAAATGAACCAGTTACCTAGTGGAGGAACATATATAACTTGGTTTGCTTTTAAACTCATGACTGATTCCCTAAGATAGGGAATTTAAGTTGAATGAAAAGTGTGGAGCCAGACAAGGATTTTTTTTTCTCTCAGGGAAGGTAAGATTGCCCCTTTAAGAAAGTAACTTGGAAATCCCCCCAAAATTTCTATGCCCACCCTCCCAGTAAGGGAGAACAACAAAGGTTATGATTTATAAGTGATTTTATATATGTTACTGTGGAACTAGTATCCCCTGAGTCAGTCCTTTCCAATCTCCTCAGTTTATTCCTAAAATTTGAACCTGGCCACCACTTTAAATAATGAGACTTAGAGACTGGTCTAACAGCTTGATTTTGGAAGCATACTCTAATGAATATACCCAATACAATTCTGTTTCTAGTTATTAAAACCTGATTGTTCTATAGAACCAAAGAGAAAACTACAATATTAAAAAAAAACATGGGGGCTGGCCAGTTAGCTCAGTTGATTAGAGTGCAGTATTATAACACCAGGGTCAAAGGTTCGGATCCATGTACTTGCCAGCCACCAAATAAAACCCATTTTTTTTTTTCAGGCTGAAATTATCTAATCCATTTTAAAATCTAACATCATCTTCTTTAATGTGAGGAGTTTAAAAAATTTAAAGAAACTAGCAAAGAGCTAGTTATGTAGCAACACACACATTAAATCCTTCCTGTATGTTTTCTCTGGCTACTCAAAATGTAAAAGCAAGTAAGACAGGAGTGTTAACTGATTCTGTTGGTCCAAGAAACAAAATTAAAAAAAAAAAATTTTAAATGTCAACATCTACCAGAGTAAGATATTAGAACAGCATATTACCAGATGCTAGGAGTATTACCATTATGATATCGCATACAGCTATTCCAGTCTGGGGATAATCCAATACAGTAAGTAATCTAATACAGTTACACACAGAATGTGCCATTCCAGTGACAGTGCAGATTACAGCAAGGGTTCTCTTTACCTGGACGAATGATAATTGGATTTCATTTCTAAAACATACCAGAACTTTCAAAGATTGAAATACACAAATCTTCACCACCCAAGCCTCCTTGCTTATACAGGAAACAACCAAGTTTAAAAGTATCACGGACAAACACATCAGGCCTCAGAGGTGCTGGACAGGAATCACAGATGCTTGTTCCACATGATGTCATCCATTAAACTGAAGCCTTTGGTTTATTTTGTTTAGCAAACCACTCATCACTTTTATCAGCCGCCATTGCCTATAAAAACAGAAATGGAATATACATGTATTCATGTCCAAAAAAGAAAAGACATAGCCACTTTATACCTCACTGCATTGTTCATCAAGAAATTAACGTGTAAAGAGTGTTCTCCTAGTATAGAGTACAAGGTTCAACGTGACAGGAGATGCTGGTGAGTACTGAGCAACTGCTTGTGGATTCTCACTCTGCTGAGTAAATGGCAAAGCCTGCAGCCAGGAAGTGTGGCTGGCTGGCTGGCTGGCTGCCTAGACTAGAGCAGGCACTGAGCATGCCAGGCTGTGGGGTCTTTGGTAGAACAGAGTGCTGTCACTCTTAGCATCTGGGTAGACTCTCAAGAACCTTTAGTGTTCATAAGACTCACGTGAGACCAAATATGAAAAGCTATTTGATGTTCTAGTTATTGAGCCTGAAAGATTCCCTTTTACTAAGCTTCCTCCCAACTTCTTCCATTGGTGTGGTTGGTTCTGTTCGGTTAGTTTCAGACTTCTTAATTAAAAATGAAGCCTTTTTAATACTAATGTTTTTGGTTCCATAAGAGTCCTCTTAGTTGTTCATTATGGAAAAACTTTTACTTATTCAGTCAAAAAGCAAGTATGGAAATACCTTTTTAAAAAGGACAGTTTTCATCATGAGCAAGGTACTACACTGGGTTCAGGTGTGGCAGCAGAGACATAGCTCTGAGGAGTGTAAAGAACAGCTAAGGACTCAGATATGGAAACGAGTTATTTTTTGCATGAGGGAGGTGTGTCTTTGCTCTATTATAGCCATGAACAAAGTGATATCAGACCAAAAGGAGAGGAGCAACTAACTGGTTGGAGAAATAGTATAAAAATACACATCTACCTCAGCAGGAAGTCACAAGATGATGTCTACAATTGAAAATGAGGAAACAGAAATATATATATAATATGTATTTATAAACTACGAAGCTGCAAGTGGCTGTCCTGGGACTCAGAGATGAGGCAAGACATTGTTGCATTTCATTTACACACAATCTTAGTACTACCTGATTTATTACTACTATTACTATTTTTTTTTTGGCAGCTGGCCAGTACAGGGATCAAACTCTGGACGTTGTTATCAGCACCACACACTAACCAAATGAGCTAACCAGCCAGCCCTGACTTATTATTTTGATGAACATAAAAAGTATTTAAAACTCAAAGATATGCTAAAAAAAGAAATCTCACAAACACTCAGAAGTTTCTGTCTTTTAGGAGCCATAAAAAGGGGGTGGAAGGGTAAGAACAACTAACTCTGGTTTGGAGAACCCAAGAAAACTTCTGAGTTTTGAAGGACAAGGTGAAGAAGAGAGGAGGGGAAAAAAAAAAACCTTTGGGTGGAGGCAAGAAGATATGTTTTGGTTACTATAAACTCTTCAGTGGGACTGGAATGGGAGTGGGTGAGAGGACTTAGGGAGGGAGACAGGACAGAAGATCAGAGAATAGGGAAGGGCCAGACATGTTACATCCTCTTTCAAAGAATATATCTTGGAGGCAACAGAGAGCTATCAGAAGATTTAACAGTTTAAAAAATTGCTGGATTTCAGCTTTGGAAAGCTAATGGAGACAGCAGGAAAGAGGCATGGACTGGAAGATGGCATGAGGCTTTTGCAGTACTATAGGGGATAATGAGGTCCTTTTCAAAAGGAAAGAAGACAGACAAAAGAAATTCCAGAGGTAAAACTGATAGCTCTTGGTACTGAGTTAGGGTTCAGGAGAAACATTAATCAAAAGTGGCTCTGTGTTGGGCCGGCCCGTGGCTCACTCAGGAGAGTGTGGTACTGATAACACCAAGGCCACGGGTTCGGATCCCGTATAGGCCTGGCTGGTTAGCTCACTGGGTGAGCATGGTACTGACAACGCCAAGTCAAGGGTTAAGATCCCCTTACTGGTCATCTTAAAAAAAAAAAATGGCTCTGTGTATAAATCTAAAACTAAAATAAAAAGTATATTAAATGTTAAAAAACAAATAGACTCTGAGGATTCTAGCTAGAACAACTGGCATAGTTAGATACACTATGCTGCTCAGGGGAGGAAGCAGCATAAAGAGGAAGAAAAAGAACTGGCTGTAAAGACCAAAAAACCTCTGTCCAAGCCCTTGCCTGCCACTTACTGAATGTATGATATTCACGGGTGTGTGGCTTAATCTTTTGGAGTTTCAGTATCCTCATATGCAAAGGGAGATGCTATCAACCTTGCAGGTTGTGGTAAGAATCAGAGAATGCATATAAAGCACTCACGAACATGTCAGTGTAAGAGATACTTAACGAATAGTAACCTTTACTTAATATTATTAAAAGAATGATTTTGAGGTAGGATAAATTAAGTGACAGCCATGCTGAGTTTGGGTTGCCCAGGTGAAGAGGTTCACTGGATATAACACTGGTCTGGGCATAAAAAGCACTAAACATAAAAGAAAAAGTTGATAAGCTGGACTTCATCAAAGTAAAAAATTCCTGCTCTTCAAAAGACTCCATTAAGAAAATAAACAGGCAAGTCATAGACTGGGAAAACTCCGTGCATTTGCAGATATCTAACAAACAACTTTTATCCAGAACGTATAAAGAATGCTAACAAACCAATAATAAAAAGATAAAATAATCAATTAAAAAAAATTTGAATGGGACTTAAGAAATGAACGAATATTCAAATAAGGGCCAATCTAAGAGAATAAAATAATGGGAGCAAAAACACAGAGTGAAAATATATTCATTTTAGAGATTAAAGAATAGCCCAAAATGGCTAAATGTAAAATCGATCAAGGTGTGTCTTTCAATTAGTGTGTCAAGCAGCCCACTGGATCATATAAATTGTTTTGTATTAATAGAGTCAAATTAAATTCAAGCTAATTACAAACCAACTGTATAAAGCTATTTTTTAGACAATAGAGAAAAAAAAAATTTTTTTTAAAAAGACGACCAGTAAGGGGATCTTAACCCTTGACTTGGTGTTGTCAGCACCAGGCTCTCCCAAGTGAGCTAACCGGTCATCCCTATATAGGGATCCGAACCTGTGGTCTTGGTGTTATCAGCACCACACTCTCTCAAGTGAGCCACAGGCCGGCCCCTAAGGATATACTGTTGATTTCAGTGTAATCATGTCAACATGGTATATAAGAAAATTGCTTTATTTTTACTTCTTTTTAATTGTCTTAAAATGTGTAAAATACTGAAGTGTTTAAGGGTAAAATGACATAATGTCTGAGATTTGCCTTAGAATTCTCCAGCCAAAGAAAAGGGAAGAAAATTGGGGGTGGAGATGGTGGGAAGAAAAAAAGAAAAATTATGGTACAGAGTTGATGGGTGACAGTCCCATAGAGATTTGTTGTACTCTTTTTTTCTGTTTATATTTGTAATTTTTAATCATGAAATAAAAAAAACAAAAACCTATTATGGAAAAAAAATGGACAAAAGACTTGAACATATAGTTCACAAAAGAAAAAAAGCAAATGGTCAATATGCATATGAAAAGGTGCTCAACATCATTAATCATCAGGGAAATACAAGTTAAAAACCACAATAAGAAACTATTTTACATATGCTAGAATGGCTTTAAAAAAAAAAAGCAAAAAAACTAAATGCTGATTAGCAGTCTTCTTCATGATAGATAAAAATGTGGAAACAACCCAAATGTCCACCATCAAAAGAATAGATAAACAAATTATTATAGTCATAAAATTAAATGCCACTCAGCAATAAAAAAAAGAATAAAAAAAAAGAACTATGATATATGCAATTACATGGAGGAATCTCAAAAATGTTGAGTGACAGAATAGTGACTGAATGATTCCATTTGTATGAAGTCTAGGAACAAACAAAACTAACCTACAGTGACAGAAATCAGAACAGTAGTTGCCTCTGGGAGATGGGGGTGCAAACTAACTGGAAATGGGCATGAGGGTACTTTCTGCAATGATGAAAATGTTCTATATTTTGTTTTGAGTAGTGATTGTATGAGTATAGTTGTACATTTTCAAAACGCATTTAAATTCTATGTAATCTATACCTCACTGACACTCCTACTACTTCTCTGGAGTTCAGGGAGGAGTTAGGAACTAGAAACTAGGAAGTCAGAGAATGGAGCAGAGGTAACCAGAGTAGTAGGTAACATCTCAAACTAGAGGAAGAATGTAGAATAAAAGACAGCCAAAGTGGGACAACGGATAAAAAACATTTGGGATCAGACAGGAACAGGTGTCTATGACTGAGGAGAAGCTGTCAGAGAGATATGAAGATGGCAGGACCATCTAACACCAAAGGAGAAGAGAGCTCAGAGGAAAAAGTTTGTCAATGGTATGAAAGAATGAGGAAGAAAGAGTCTAGCAAACTTGCCAACTGAGAGGGTGCCTGAGATTCTATTTTCCTTCATGATAAAATATATAAAGGCTGTATTTTCTACATATTTTTTGCTTTAATTAACATTGAGAATCTGCTATTATGTCAGTAGTTTGCCAACCTCTATTAAACACACAATGATCCTATGAGGTGGACATTCTTATTTTCCCAAATTTTTAGATAAGAAGACTGAAATTCAGAAAATTTAAGTAAATTACTTAAGGTCAGCCACACAGATATTAAGCGATAGAACCAGGATAGATTGATTCATTCCTTTAAACATTCAACCAAGTATTCACAGAATGTCTACTACATGTCCCAGGTATGTGCTAGAAGCTGGGATACAACAAAGAATGACTGCTTTAAATACTGCTGAAAGACTGAGTTTGATGAGAATAGAAAAGTAGTTGCTAGATCTAGCAAGGTGGAGGTCACTGATGACTTCAACGCAAGCACTTAACTGAGTGATGAGAGCCAGTGCAGAACAGGCTGAAGTATAAATGCAGTAGAAACAGTATGTAGGCATATTTTTTTAAAAAAGAAATATGGTCATAAAAAAATCTGTAAAAGCCCAGCCAGCCACCAAACAAACAAACAAACAAAAAAACCTGTAGAAGGGATATATGGTCAATAAAAGGTTTTTAAAAGATGGGAGCGGGCCGGCCCGTGGCTCACTCGGGAGAGTGCGGTGCTGATAACACCAAGGCCCCGGGTTCGGATCCCATATACGGATGGCCGGTTTGCTCACTGGCTGAGCGTGGTGCTGACAACACCAAGTCAAGGGTTAAGATCCCCTTACCGGTCATCTTTTTAAAAAAAAAAAAAAAAAAAAAAAAAAGATGGGAGCAATTGGAGCTTGTTTGTATGCTGATGAGAACAGTTTACTAGAAAGGAAGAGACTGATGCTATAGAAAGGAGAAAAGATGACCAAAAGAGTTTAGGAAGTGAGAGGGGTGTGGTATTCAGGCATTTCCATTCTCTAAGTAGAATAATGATCTATACAGGTTCCATTCTCTAAGTAGAATAATGATCTATACAGGAGCAGAGGTTCTCCAAGGCAGCCTGAGGCAGTGGGAAGACACAAATGCTGAGTCCAGATAAGGGGTCATAGAAAAGTTACCCCAACAGCAAAAGGACATGGTTCTGACAGTGAGAACCTGGACCCTGTTGCTTTGGCCCTTTCCCACACACTCTTAATCCCATCCCCCTTAGGCTTATGGTGATACAAATTTAGAAATGAGACTCACGTCATCCAACAATTTGCTTCCATCTGGATCTATCTTAGAAAGTTCTCGAAATGCTTCATCCCCAACAAAGCAAATTTCATGTCCATCCTATATCAATAAATAGAATAGATATGTGGCAAGAAGATATCTCCAAAGAAATCCCAGGTATAGCCTGTCTCCTTTCTGAGTAATACTTACAGGGTCGGCCAGAATGACTACTTGTACTGTTGCTTTCCCTGGAGTATCCAGACTCACCAGGGGAGTCAGAATCTTCTGGTTCTCCCTTTTCATCAAGTCTTCTAAGTCTGGCAACTTGAGGAAAACAAAAAGGCAAAGTAAACGAGAGGTCACGTCCTACTCTCATGGCACAATCCTCATCAATCCCACAGGAATATCAGATTACCCAGAAAGAACCAAGGCACCACTTATTTGATTTTATTATCTTATTCACTCTTTTTTTTTTTTTTTTTTTTTTTTGGCAGCTGGCAGGTAAGGGGAGGGGATCCGAACCCTTTACTTTGATCTTAGCCACTCTTAAAACAACTATTGAACTTGATACCAAAGTCACAATCAGAATAAACCTAAAGAAGGGAAGGCCAAGGTTCTTAGCTGGGTTGAACTAGCTAGTCACAGAGCTTAAATAAAAGATCAGGTATCAAACATTACCTCTTTTTTGGGACAAGAAAAGGCAATTCTTCCAAAAGCTGCTGCATGATCAACTGCACCCTTGATGCCCTGTAGCTCCAGCTTACACTGAACAAAAATAAGAAAGTGGGTTTATTTTTTGGAAAAGGTTATACATGTGTGTGGTTAAAAAAGAAATCCGAACAGTACTAAAGGAATAAAGTAAAAGTAAACACTAAGTCTCCCTCCTACACTCTCCCTGGAGACAACCAGTCAGCAATTTCCTTCTAGACAAATTGCATGCTTATCTTTTTTTTTTTTTTTTAAACAAAAATGGTAGCACAATTTACAAATTATTCTGTCCCTTGTTTTTCTCCACTTAATGTTACTGTATCACTACATAAAGACTTGCTCAGTCTTTTTGATAGATGCATAATAATCCATTCTATAGATGAACCATAAATTATTGAAATATTCCTCTAATATACAGGACACTGAGGTTCTTATATTTTTCTTTTACAAACAATGCTGCCACAGATAACCTTGTATATACTTCTTTTTGCATATGTATGATAAGTACATCTGTAAAATAATTACTAAGAGTAGAATTGCTGGGTCAAAGTACCATGACTAAATTGCATTCAAATGCTAGGTTATTTAAAAAAAAATGAAAATATATCATGCATTAAATCCTGTCTACATGTCTTCTGACTAAGCAATTCTACTCTGAAAGAACATATCTCCAAATATAAACAAAGGTAATATCTGGGTGGTGAGGTTATCACTAATTTTTATTTTCTTCTTTCTGTTTATCTGTCTAAATATTGAATTGCTGTAAAGAAACTATGGGAACAATCTTCATGTTAACCTCATATATAAGCTAAACTCAAAGTAACAAGTTGGTTATTTCTCTCCAAGATTGTTCACCTGGTTATCAGCATAGCCCAACAAAGCCCTTTGCTTCTCTTCATCTTTTTCATAAATTTTCATTCCTAGTAGATTAGACCAGTAGTTCAAGGACTTCTGAAGATCAGACACTGCTAGAGTTACTTTTAATACAGGATCTGTATGGTAATAAAATAGCAGGAACAGACAGGTCAGTTCAATGGAATATAATTGAAAGACCAAACAGCCTGAAGCATATATGAGAATTTAACTGATGATAAGAAACGGATTTTAAGACACTACAAAAGGCTACATTATTCAATAAATGGCACTAAGATAACTGGCTAATCATTTGGTGGGAAAAAGTTACACCTTTGAACTAAATGGCAAAATATATTCCTGAGGGGTTAAAGGATTAAGTTAAAAGAATGAAACATGAAAATACTAGATACAGGTGATTATTTATGTAATTTTGGGATGGAGGAAGATTTTTCTTTAAATCTGACACCAAAGATAAAAAAAGCATAAAGATCCCCAAACCAGCCAGCAATCCCCCCAACCCACAAAAAGAAAGAAAGAAAGAAAGAAAGAAAAACCATGAAGAAGAAAGGTCTGCTATGGGTTAATTACACAGAATGGAAAACTAGACAACAACCACCAAAAAAAGAATTACAATCAAAATTAAAGAGTAAACAACAAAGTAGAAAAAAAATTTTTGCAACACATAGGACAAAAAGTCCTTAATATGTCAATCACCTTTAAAAATGAATAGGAAGGAACATCCTAGAAAAATAGGCAAAAGGCACAAAGCAGTAATCCTTAGAAGGAACTGGAATGATCAATGAACATATGAAAAAAGATTCAATCCTACAAATAATGAAAGAAATTAAAATTCAAATATTTTGTTATCTAATTGGCAAATAATTTTAAAAGTTAGCAGTGCTAACTGTGGAAAGTTACAGTCACAGAATACTGGTAGACCGTAAATTAATACATTTCTGGGCAAAAGAAGTATCAAAACCTTCAAAAACGTACATTGCCTTTGAAAGAGCAAATCTACTTTCAGCAATTCAAAAAGTAATTGTGGATATATGAAGGGTTTTCGTCACAAAGGCATTCATCACAGTGTTGCTTAGAACAATGAAACACTAGGAACAACATAAATATCCAACAATGGAGAATTGTTTCTCTTCCTAAAATGTAATAACGCAATGGAATTCCTACAAAGGGATATGAAGATATATATTTAATTATATACATATATATATATATTTTTTGCGGTTGACTGGTAAGGGGATCCAAATCCTTGACCGTGGTGTGGCAACACTGCACTCTAACCAACTGAGCTAACCAGCCATACTTATATATTTTTAAATACTTGTAAAAGATTAGAAAGATATACTCTAAAATGTTAGTGGTGATTATATCTGGATATCTAGGTACTTCTTTCTTTTTTTTTGGCTCATCTGTTTCTTTCTTTCCTTTTTTTTTTGGCTCACCTGTTTGTCTAAGAAAATAATCTATATTACTTTGTAAAAAGAATAAAAGTTATTATTAAAACACCTAACATTACTGGAAAGTTTTTACATTGTAAAGGTATTCTCTGAAGAGCTATTCCATGTCCACATCTGACTACGATAAATGCAATACATTTTTCTTTGGTTTTCACTGCCTTAATCCTACTTGCTAGAATAGCAATACAATGACTAAGCAAGGTGTTTCTCACAAGTGCCTCTGTCTGGTG
Source organism: Cynocephalus volans (assembly GCF_027409185.1). Taxonomy (NCBI): domain Eukaryota; kingdom Metazoa; phylum Chordata; class Mammalia; order Dermoptera; family Cynocephalidae; genus Cynocephalus; species Cynocephalus volans. The sequence goes on along the minus strand of NC_084469.1, from coordinate 28,106,411 downwards.
GACTCAGTTTTCTCCACTCATTTCAAAATCAACAAATCCCAGTTGACTCAGAGCCTGAAGGCATGCAGGGGCAGGAATAGTAACATGTGGGTGAAACTGCAAAGGAGTAAGTAATACAAAGGAAGGATGGATGCCAGCTGGACTGACAGATCTGACTACATTTGATTACATAAATTAATGCCCCAACAGTATTACCATTCCAAAGGACAAGAACATCGTCGGATTGTGGAGCTCCCCATTATTTCAAGGGCTGAGTAAGACTAGAGAAAAAAATGTACAGTGGAGTCTGTTGCAGGAGTTAGGTTTTTTTTTTCTTTTTTTAAAAGATGACCGGTAATGGGATCTTAACCCCTGACCTGGTGTGTCAGCACCACGCTCTCCCAAGTGAGCCAACCAGCCATCCCTATATACGGATCCGAACCAGTGGCCTTGGTGTTATCAGCACCACACTCTCCCAAGTGAGCCACAGGCCAGCCCTGGAGTTGGGTTTTAAAGTCAGTATATACAGGCTGGTCGGTTAGCTCAGTTAGAGTGTGGTGTTAATAACACCAAGGTCAAGGGTTTGGATTCCCTTACCAGTCAACCGCCAAAAAGTAAAATAAAATAAAAAAAATAAAGTCAGTATGTAAAGCAACAATCACCAATCAACAAAAATAACCATAAAAAAATCCCTTAAGTCAGCAGCGAAATACAGAAATACCAACTCTCAGTAAGCCCCAACACAGCTACTCTAATCTCCCACATTGGAATGAATTGGTCTTTCTTTTGCTGAGCACCAGATGAAAACCAAGTAGCATTAAACATTATAATCAGACTCAGCCTGAGGCACACCAGCAGAAGAAAGAATTTATATGGCTCCCATCTCAGGTCCATTTACAGGCATATGTTTACTGAGTAAAACAGCAGGTAAAACTGCCCTTGCTATTCACTAGAATTTCCCCCTTTTTCTTTTCTTTTTGTTTTGGTCATGCACGTAATTGTATTTGCAGGAACTAAATATACATGATAAGGCTGGCACTACAAAGTTTCCCTCCTGTTCTGTGCAGCAGCAGTATGGTGGGCTCCTCACTTCCATTCCATTCCCCATTCACTGAGCACTGGAGTTTAGGAACTATTTCTCTTGCCGGTGATTTGTTCAGGAACAGGCACAGTATAACAAATCTGACCAGGAAGTTTGCTGGAAGATTCTAGGAAAATTTTGTTCTACTCTTTAAAAAGAACAGTAAGAAGTCGGATTCTCCCTCCCTTACCAGATGTGAATGTGGGAGCATGGAGCCCCGACTGCTACTGGCAGACATTCTACAACCATGAGGGAACTAGCTCTAGGAGGAGTACACCAAGGACAACAGAATATAGAAAGAGAAAAATCTGGGTTCTTGATGTCATTGCTAGTTGTTCAATCAGCTAAACTTCTAAAATTTTTCCTACCTGTTGAATGTCTGCCCTGTGAGCTAAAAAATTTTCTTATTGTTCAAACTAGTTTGAATTAGGTTTTCTGTTAGTTGCACCTGAAAGAATCCTAATGTGATATATTACCAGTACAGCAGAACCAATCTAGATCTTCTGTGGTTATGCGCTAAAGATCTAATATGAGAATATAATTTCTCTGAGAACAGGTAACACTGGCTTGGGAAGGATGTCATGCCAACACAGAAAGACTCTACAAGAGAAAGAAATGCCATTCCCTCTATCCTCCCATCAAACATGCCTTTACACAGAGGCTTTTTACTAGTCCTGGGATAATTACCTGCCTGAGGCAGATTGCAATTCTGCAAATAGAACTTAAATCCTCCTGGGGCCTCAGTTTCAAAAACACCATCTGCAACTTCAGTGAGTGGCCACTCCAGCTTCCTGGCATTGCTGACAGCCTGGCTAGAAGCGAGCGTGATACCCTATGACAAACAACATCACCCAAGTAGGTAATAACAACATCTTTTATAGAACAAGTTAATGAGCCAAAACCCATTACCTTTACATCATATTACCTAAGATTTAATTGGCATTCAAAATTTTTTTCCAGTGATTTTAAAGCAGATTTTAAAGGTGTTTTCTCCCACAAAGATTCAGACCTTCATGAATTGTAGGACAGAAATTCAAATGCCAGTAAAGCTTGATCCATTTAATACCAAAGATAACTTCTAATTTTAAAGATCTAGCCAGAGAAATCTTGATCTTACCTTGGCCGGCCAGCTACCTATTTAAGATGACTTATTTATATTTTTGACATTTTTTTTTTTTCAGCTGGCCAGTTCAGGGATCCTCTACTTTTTTTTTTTTTTTTTTTTTTTTTAAAGATGACCGGTAAGGGGATCTTAAACCTTGATTGGTGTTGTCAGCACCATACTCTCCCAAATGAGTTAACCGGCCATCCTTATATAGGGATCCGAACCCATGGCCTTGGTGTTATCAGCACCATACTCTCCCAAGTGAGCCACGGGCCAGCCCTATATTTCTGCCTTTTAAAGAAAAATTTTAAGCAAACTATCAAGGCATTCTTTAATTTCAATTAAAGTATCTAAAAATGTACAGTTATGACTTCTGATAAGGCCAGCTTCATTTTTAGCTTCGATAATGATAACAGTCTCCTTGCCTCCAGTATTAAAATTAGCAATCCATCATCCAGTCTGCAGCCAAAATAAACTTTCCAAAACACATCGTATAGTATATTCTTGAGGCAGCATCCAGATCTTGGTTTTCCTCTGCTCAAAATGCTCCAGTGGCTCTTCATTTCACTCAGGGATGGCTGATAATGGCCTAAAAGGCCCAACAGTGTCTGATCCATGCCACTTCTGACTCCATCTCTCACTACCTTCCCTTCACTCACTCTATTCCTGCCATACTGGCTTCCTTGCATTTTCTTAAACATGCCAGGCACTGTTTGAGGGCTTTTGCACAGGTGCTTCTCTCTGCCCGGAATGCTCTTCCCCAAGATATCCACATGGCTAACTCCTCACTGACACACACCTTTAACACCCTACTTAAAATTAAAACCAGCCATCTACCCCAGCCAAAAATCTGCTAGAATAAAATGGTATTTACCATGAAGTCATTGCCAAGTTTGTAGTCTCCAATGCCATAATTGTAAGTTAGCTCTGCAACAAAATGATCATCCTCAGGCCCAAATCCCACCATTGTTTTACTCCATTTCCCATCATATGGCCTAGAAAAATGAAAGCAAATGAACCCAGTGTCAACAGACAAAATCTGCCTTAGTCCTCCCCAATCAATTATTGGGCACAGAGAGGTGGGCAGCCCCTTCCGGTCCTGTAAGTACTCAGAAGATGAGAGGACCTGAGAAGAGCTGTGGACCGTGCTTATGGCCCCCAACTACAAGCTCCAAAGACTTCCTATTTGGCATTTACTTGAGGGAAAGATTCGCTTACCTTTTCTTTAAAGCAGGGACCAAAAACTTAAAGACAGTTCTCCCACATGACCTTAGTTTTTCTTTACATGTCAATTAACAAGCATACAATGTCCAAAAGACCTTAGAATTTTCTAACTTGTCATGAGATACTTGACAGCCACTGCCTCATCCACAGCAAATATTTATTTGTTTGAGGTATAATATGAAATATGTTTGTTTTCCTAAATATATGTGGTCCCCTAAAACTCTTGGAATTTCTTGAGTGACAAGAGTGTCTTTTGTTATTCAGAATGAGTCCCTTTCAATTACACCAGAGTTCACAGTAACATGAGGTGACTTAAGGTAGGGCCTCTAGATAGCCTCAGGACAGGGTTGGTCACCCAGGAAAACTGGTGATCAGATGATTTAGAAATTTCAGCCCCACCCATGGACCTCTGGAAAGGCCTGGGTTGGAGATTAGACTCTATTAAACTGTATAATAAACTGTTGAATAAGATTTGATAAATTTCTGGGTTGCTGAGCACTTGGAGGGTGGCGTGCCCAGAAAGGCACCCTCCCTCCATCATACCTTGCTCTATGCATCTCTTCTATGTGGCTGTTCCTGAGTTATTTCTTTTATAATAAACCAGTAAATGTAAGTAAAAGTATTTTCCAAGGGCTGGCTGGTTAGCTCAGTTGGTTAGAGAGTGGTGCTGATAACACCAAGGTCCAGGGATCGATCCCTGTACTGGCCAGCCGCCAAAAACAAAGTGTTTCCCTGAGTTTTGTGAGCCACCGTAGCAAATTATCAAACCTGAGGGGGCTGTGGGAACACCTGACTTATAGTTCGTCTGTCAGAAATACCAGAGGCCCAGACTTGTAATTGGCATCTGAAGTGGGGGCAGTCTTGTGGGTCTGGGTCCTTAACTTGTGGGATCTGACACTAACTACAGGTAGATATAGTATCAGAATTGAATTAAATTGTACAATACCCATCTGGTATTCAGAGTTGGAGAACCACTTGGTGTGTTACAAGTGTTGTATAAGAATGTAGAGAAACAGTATGTTCCCCCAGCGCTCCTGACATTACTTCCCTAGTTATTGCCTCCTTAATTTATTCTACTGCTAAATACTCACTTTAAGAAACTGCTCTCCAGGGGTATTTAAACCATGAAGGAAATTTTAAGAAACAAGATATCATACCCATTACAGGCAGCTTTGCAGCCTTCTTCAAATTCCTCATGCCGCAGAATCTGGTAAGGGAATTAGAATATACTGTAAAGTTTTACTGGCACTGTTTACAGCATCTTCAGCACAAAATAAAATGTGATAAAATGTGATAAAATAAAATAAAACGGATATTATATCATTTGTAAGCTTTACTTGCAAAAGAACAAAAGAAAATGAGCTTTGTACCTTTCCTAGGCTAGAAGTAGTAAAGGTGAGGAAGAACAGTTTGATGCCTTGGGTCAGGCTACCAAGCAAGTTGTGAAATATATTTAGGTTGGGAAACAGCGCTGTGCAGTGGGAAAAGTGTGGCCTTCAGATTTAGAGAAGTCTGATTTGGAATTCTGACTGTCACTTAGTAGTTCTATAACTCTAGAGCAAGATGTTTAGGATCTGAGTCTCAGCCTCCTAATATGCTGTGAAAATGAATAGCTTATTAAAGCATCTAATACAGAATCTCATATATAATACGCTCTCAATGTGTTTGTTTTTATTTTCCTTGACTGCTCCAGTTCAAGCTCCCATTACTTCTTTCAAAGACTATTATAAATCATCTTTATTGATCTCCTTCCTTCATACACCATAAATGTCCCTAAAGCACAGCTCTGATCACATCACTGCCCTGTTAAAAATGTAAGCAAGGTCCCTACTTACTGCAGCATATAATCCAAATTCCTTAGCATAGCATTTAAGATACTATTAGAAGCAATTTAGTGTAGAGACAGCACAGAATACATGGAGTACAAAGGGAGTCACCCCTGCCGAACACCTCGCTTAGGTTGTGGTCTGACCTTCCCAGAAGCCAGGAGAATGAGGTAACAGCTAATTTCTCAAATAGGGCAGTTTTTATCTTCAAAATGTATGATAATAAATTTCCCTCTGCTTTAATCCTTACACAAAAGAGATAGCCTGAAGTAACTTGATGTTAACAAGTCAGTTATTTTTCTGTCTTTCTGTCTTTCTGTCTCCGAAAGTAACTTTGAAATGGCCAATCCACTTTTCCTTCTTTGCTTCTGTTTTCTTCAGCCTTTTTCTGTCTATAAAATCAACCTCCTCTGCTCGGCTCATTGGAACACTTATTCAATTTTCCATAATGTGTCGCTCGATTCTATAATTGAAATAAAACCAATTGAGATCTTTAACTAAATTTGTTGTAATTTTGTTCTTTGACATGACAAATGTGCAAACGACCCTGGTATCTGTTCTCAAATAGAGCCCACAGTCTGGGATGGGGTGGGTGTGGGAATTGGATTTGTACATAGCTAACAGTAATGGAAGTTAGAATTCGATAAGGATAGTAGAAAACCATAAAGCTCTTCCTTATTGCATTTTCTTATTGATCAAAAGGTTTTTGAGAAGATTAAACACATTATTATATGTGTAATATTTGGCACATTGATTATATGTGTTATATAAGTGTTAGCTATCACTATAAAAATAAGAGATTTTCCAACTTGGGTCTGCAGGAAATAACTCATGGAGACCTTACATTCAAACTGACTTCTGAAGATAAGTAGGATTTCCACAGATCAAGATTTTAGTGATGAGTTACATTAGAAAAATTGACTAGCCAATACAAAGATAGTGCATGTTTGTGAAACACCACTAGTTTTAGGTGCCTTTAGTTGAGGTTGATTAGGTAAAGTTGAGGAGATGAAATAAGAGGATGAATAGGACATTTGCACTTTTGTCGCCAAAGCTAAACGTAGTTATCTTTTAAGTGACTGACGAATTAAGATAACTCCCTTTGCACTCCACGTCTTCTGCACTGTCTCTACACTAAGTTGTACTCTTGCACATCTAAAGCCTTCCTTACTAGCGTTGTCCCCCACTTCCCTAGCTGATCAGGAGTCTCCCAATAACTTCCACCTGCGTTTTCCAGCCAACCGACCCCTGCACAACTTCTCAGGACTGTAAAGAGACCGCTTCGGGGAGGTGGAGAGGAGAATGGGTTCTAACTTCATACTTAGATCTGGACTGTTGAAAGGAGAGTTTACCCAGATTGAGTATATTAGAAAGACCACTCTGACCATCCCAGATAGAAGCAGAACTTTGAACATGCTCGTTATCTAAACCGAAAGGCTGCAAACCGAAAGGCTGCAAACCGAAAGAGACGGAGTTATTAACTGGAAGAGTATTATATAACTTTTTGTTTGTTTAGTGTCTTTCCCACTAGACTGTAAGCTCCTCAAGGGTAGGAGCTCAATAAGCATTTGCGAATGAATTTAAATGAAAGAACGTGAGTGGGCACATAGCCAGCGACAAGTAAGTGTTATCCCCTTTCAAAGGCCTATGAACCCAACTAGGTACTTGCGACTCTTCCTGAAGCCGAAAACTTCGCAGAGCCAACGGGGAGTCCAGTGCCTAAGGTCGGACACCCTCTGGTTGACGTTCACGACACACCCATTTCTCCCATCCCCCCGCCAGGTGCGGCTTGGCCGCCCGTTCCAGACTCGCACGCCAGCCCCTGTCGGCCCCGGCCTGCACCTTCATCCCCAGGACATCCCGATAGAAACGCGCCGTCTGGAAGCGGTTTCCCACTTTGAACACGAAGTGGAGAGCTCGGCGACCAGCCATCACTCCCGTCGCCACACAGCAGGCGCGCGCACACCGCAGCCCTACCCACAGAAGACGCAACGGGCCGCTGACGTCACTAGTAGTCGCCGGCGCGCTTTCGTGACGTAACCCCTGGCGCCGGGAAGATGGCGGCGCTGGTAAAATCTGTGCGAGGCGCCGTGCGACCATTGCTGCCGGTGGTCCAAATCTGGGGCCTCGACGTGCGGCGCTGGGTCCGGGCGCTGCGGCGGAGCCCCTTGAAAGTGGTGTTTCCATCTGGACAGATGGTGGAACGGAAGCGCGCTCCTGGGAAGCAGCCCCGCAAGGCGGTGTCTGAGGCCACTCCCCACGAGCCGCGACAGAAACAGCCGCCTCAGATGTCCCCATCCAAAACTCCCGTCACCTGGGAAGAGTCAGGGCTTCGCTACGATAAGGCTTTTTCCGGGGACAGGAGGCTGAGGTGATGTGTTCCTGAGGCTTGTCGAGTGTTCCCTTTTCCATTCCCGCCTCACAGCGGGACCTTAACCTCCTCCGCCTGTTGGAAGACTTCTGACGCTAATTTTTTTATGCAGGAGGGCAGGATAAGTGTCTTCTTTGGAATTTGTTTATTTCTATCTTTGCGAGTCTCCTTAAGTCTGTTAGAAATAGGTGTGTCTCAGTAACAAGGATATTGGTAATTACCCGTTTTTTTGTTTCTACCTACAGTAGTGTAATGACAATCGTTAAGTCCAGGCCATTTCGGGAAAAGCAAGGGAAGATCCTGCTGGAAGGTCGCAGGCTGATTGCAGACGCCCTCAAGGCTGGAGCTGTGCCAAAAGTTTTTTTCTTTAGCCGTCTGGAATACATAAAAGAGCTGCCAGTCGATAAGCTGAAAGGTGTCAGCCTCATTAAGGTGAAATTTGAGGATATCAAGGATTGGTCCGACCTAGTAACGCCACAAGGAATAATGGGTCAGTGGTTACAATGTGTGTCACTAAGTGTAGAGACCTAGGATTACTTGTTCATACTCGTCTTAGGGCAACTGATTTTATTTAAACCAAATTCAAAATGTTACCCCCTAACCTTTTCTTAAGTCACTCAGAAAAATGTAGTTCTCAAACCTATGCATCTTGTAGTATTTTCAGTGGAAACTGAAGCCAAGTTTTGCCATCATTTGTATATAGTCTCTAGGAAGAACCACTGCTATTCTTAGGTCACTTCTTCAACCTTCCATGTCAGACTAAAAATATTAAGGAAATGTTTACTAAAAAATTTAGCCCTTTATTAACCAGGTATCATTAACCCCCTTGTTCCAGAAGCAGGTTTAAGGAGTGAGATGTAAGCTGTAATTTATCATCCTGTTTAGCCCAATGAACAAAAACACCTTGTCTTCTTGGAGTCTATTTCTTCATTTGGTTGAATCTAACGTAAGGTTTTATGTAACCGTGATGTCTATTAGCACATAAAAAGTCTTTTGCCTAAATAAGGGAGGATAAATTCTTTATACCTTTTTGACATTGGAGTTATATTTAAGATCTGATAACTGAATGGAAATAAACATAGAGGTTTCTCTTGGATAGTAAAAGACAGTTGGAGGAGGGGGAGTTATCTTCAAGGTTCTAACATCTAGGCCAGGGCCTCTCACGCCAGTTGTGCATGTGTATTCCCTATAGTGGGCTCATATTTTATCCTTGAACTGTGCAGCTGTTAGTTGGGAGAGGAGATTCTGGGGGACCATCTCTTGTCTCTGTAACCTACCAAGTCACAAGGGTCTATGCCCCTACATTCAGAGCTCTTAGACCCTAAGATGGGGACTTGGAGTACTAAAGTACTTGGAGTTACTCATGCTAAGTAACCATACTCTTGTTAGCTACATGAGGGGTCTTTAAAAAGTTTATGAAAAAATTTGTATTGTCTTTTAATTCCATTTATCCACAAACTTTTTGAAGTACCCTGCTACCTCTCTAATCCCTACTACATGCTTCAGTGAACGTGTCATTCTTTCTTACCATGCTTGTCACTTTGGGCATGTGTGCTAACAGTGGCCAGTCCATCTTGGACTTCTGTACTGTCCTTCATCATTATGACTTTTCATCATTTCATGGCTTTTAAAAATAAATATTATTCAGCCTATCCTTATGATGTTATATTTTAGATTTGAGAGTGGGGTAAAGGGAGAAATAGATTAGAACTAACACTACCTGTCAAACTTTAGGCACTCTCTAAAACCCAGTAATGTAAGTGGGGCCTCTAGAGTAGTGGGTTCTCATCACCACAGACTTCAAGTCGAAGTTAAAGGACGTCTCAGGTCTCTTGCCCCACTGAAAAGTCTTGTGGCCATCTTAAGTCCAGGATCTTTACAGCACACAGATGCCTGATACCATTCCATTGTCACTTTTGGTGGGTTAAGCTTTTTATCTGCATTGTCTTTTGGAAAGAATCCTATATTTTTCATTGTGTTATGTTTCAGTACAAGTACTATTTCATTCATTTTTTTTTTTTTTTTTTTTTTTTAAAGATGACCGGTAAGGGGATCTTAACCCTTGACTTGGTGTTGTCAGCACCACGCTCTCCCAAGTGAGCTAACCAGCCATCCCTATATATAGGGATCAGAACCCACGGCCTTGGTGTTATCAGCACTGCACTCTCCCAAGTGAGCTACGGGCCAGCCCCTATTCATTCATTTCCTAACTTCAGACAGTAGCCTATTTATTGCAGCAATTGTATACGAGAAAATGCTAGTAAGATTTTGAAAACTATAATCCTTGGGAGCATGCCACAAAAGAAATTGAGTCTTTATTTGATGTTAGTATATATAAAGAACTCAGAACAGTGCCTCACCTAAAAAAAAATGTTAGTTATCATCATCATCACCTCTTCTGGTAAACACTATAATTCAAAAGGAGGGCTAGCTGGTTAACTCAGTTGGTTGCAGCACAACCTTGAAACACCAAGGTCAAGGGTTCAGATTGCTGTACTGGCCAGCTGCCTAAATAAATAAATAGATAAAATAAATCAAAAAGACACTTGTGGATATATGGTGCATCCATGAGAATAACTTCATCTACACCATAGAAACTTCATATACTCTAAATAGTCACTTTTATTTTAGTATTGTAATTAGCCTTTTTTCAGATTTTCCCCTTTTTCCTAAATACTTTTCATAAAACTTTGGGAGCTGGAGAGTAGAATCTAGAAGTTATTAAATAAGGAGAGAATTTTTCACTAAGGAGGCCACTCAGGGTTATCATTTTTTCAGGTACCCCCAAACCCATTTGTACTCCCAGGAAAATGTGTTTAGGGAATGTATTTAGGGAATCTAGGAATGTATTTTGGGAATGTATTTCCCAGAGGGAAAATGAGCAAAGGTTATAGCAACAAGACAGTTCAGGGAAGAGGAAACATAAATGAATGAAGCAACTAACTGAAGGGGATCACAAATGGTCAGTTAAGCTGAAAAGATATTCAGCCTCCCTTATAAGGGAAAATGCAAGTTAAAATAATGAAATGCCATTTTTCCCATCAAAGTGGCAAAAATTGAAACAAATGAATATAGTCTCCGTTGACAAGAGTTTGAGCTGGGACACATTTATGTGTTCTTGATGTGAATAAACTGGAATAGCCTTTGAGGAGGGCAGTTTGACATCATTTGTTAACATTAAGAGTTCACACATACCATTTGTCCATTTCACTTAAAAGTGTTTATCTTAGAAAAATTTTCAGACATATGCATAGAGTCATACAGGGATATTCACTGCAGCATTGTTTGTAATGGGGAAACTTTAAAATAATTTAACTGTCCGGGGCTGGCCAGTTAGCTCAGTTGGTTAGAGCACAGCCTTATAACACTAAGGTCATGGGTTCAGATCCCCATAAGGACCAGCCACCAAAAAATAAAGAAATAATAACAATAATTTAACTGTCAGTCAGGGTAAGAGTTAAATGAACTGTGGTATATTTGCATTACAAAATAACATGTAGTAATTAAAAAGAATCAAGGTAGCTCCAAAGGTATTGACATGGTAAATTCTTGAAGACGTTATATTATGGAGTAAAATAAGTACATTACAGAGTAATTCATAGAGTATGACATTTTTTATGGGTAGATGTACATATATGTAAGTAGATACAAGGAACAAGTTCTGAAAGGATATATGCCAAGATTAAAAACAGTAGGGGTGGGGAAGAGAGCGGCACTGGTAGAATTTCATGTTTGAATTTTTTCAATGAGAATGTATTCATGTGTTCCCTATAAAGAATATATACGGAATGATAAGTAAATGAAAAGTCAAATTACTCCTTGTGTCCATATGAGACAAGTGAACCTCCTGTTTCATTTTCTCAGGGATTTTTGCCAAACCTGACCATGGTAAGATGACATATCCAAAGACTCAGCTTCACCATACACTGCCCTTATTGTTGATTTGTGACAATCTCCGTGACCCTGGGAACCTGGGGACAATTCTGAGATCTGCTGCCGGGGCAGGCTGCAGCAAAGTATTACTGACCAAAGGTAAGAACACCTGTACTAGGTGAATTGGTTGGCCATATTTAAGTGAGCTAGGGCTTTGGGCATATGTGGGCTCAAATCTTGGATCTGCCCCTTCCTAGCTGTATGTTCATGAGCAAGTGTCAGTGTCCTCATCTGTAAAGTGAGAATAATAACAATTTACCTCTTAGGGTTATTTTGAGGGTTATATGAGACGATACACATAAAATACTTCACATTGTGCCTGTCACACAATAAGTAATTCAATAATTGTTTATTATCTTTTAAAATTATTTTGAAACCTGCTAGGTTATTAGAGAAAGAATTTTAAATCAATCAGGGAAGAGAAGTAGATGCCAATTTTAACACACGGTTTCAGGTCCTTTATTCAATGGCCTTGAGTTCTCAAATTGTTGGGTATTTGAGATCTTCCTAACTCTTGAATTCTGGATCCTATGGAAGAAATAATGTTGGTACAGTGTGATTATGCAGTCGTGTTACATTTCCTTTAGCCTCAGGATGGGTCACATACTCTACACACAAATTAGCCGCATTACATCTCTGTCTCTTCTCATCAGAAATGGAGATTAATAGACTGGGTTCTAAACAGACCTGCCTAAGAGTTGGGACATACCTAAAATGCCTATTACACATTGGTGGAGGGAAAGGAGAGTGTCATTCATCAGGAACACCCAAGCTACCATTAATGTAAACTAATAGTGGCACCCATTGCTGAGACTTGTCTGATTTCTGCTTTCACCTCCTCCAGTCACACCTTGTTTGGAGTACATTTCTCTGCTGGTGTGAGAGCTAGGGGCTGGGGTTCCCTTATCAGTACCCTGCTTACTCACCTCATTGTTGAGTGCTCCAATAGCAGGTGTGGTTTTGGAAATGTATCAATAATTCAAGCTGTGTGGTTTTCATATTGATACTGGGGCTGGCAGATAAGAGGTAGGGAAAGAAGGAGTAAGGTATACTTGGTGTGATGCCCAATGACAAGGACATGAAGATGAGGGGAGAAGCCTCACCTTTTCTCTTACTCCTCACCAGGTAGAGGGGTCAGACTAAACAGTTCCTCTCACAAATCTGGATCCATCTTCTGGTCCTTTCCCTCACCTCTTGGCATATAGCCCAGATCCCATCTCTGGTTCTCTGCAGTGAGTGGGGAAGCCCATGGTTGGGGACATGTGTGGGTAGTGTTACATTCTCTGTGTGTTAGTCTCATTCTCCTTTTTAAAATCTGGTTTGCCTAGTTAATCTATCCTGAAGTTTGACAAGTAAACTTTTAAAATTACTTCTCATGAGGAGACTTGTGCTAACAAGTTAGGGAGAGGAGTAGCTATGTGAAGCAGTCATGGTGAGGGCCCTGGTCATGTCATCTCTTCCAGCCTGCCTGTGGTGAGTAGTAGACGCTGGAGAAGCCAATTGCCTGCCATTCAGCCAGAGCATAGGAATGGTTGGGCTTAGCATGTGACCACTGCAGTGTGAGAGAAGGGGTTTGTGTGTGAGTGATGAGGCTATTGCCTGGGTTCAGGCTCTTGTTTCTCCCTGGATTGCTGCAATTGCCTTCTGCCTAATTCCCACATCTCTGGTGTCTTCCCTGCTACAATCCAGATTAAACGTTGGAGCCAAATGGGACTCTAAAACATAAATCAGATTCTGTCACTGCTTTGCTTAAAATCCTTCAATGACATTATATTGCCTTCTGATAAAATTGAAAACTCCTCGGCTTAGCATACCCAGCCTCTGTGAAACTGGCCCCTACCTGCCTGCTATCTCCCCCCACCACACCTCCACCCATGAATTAGCCTGCTCACCTTACTGGCAGTTCTTAGACCGTGGCACTCTCCCCCTTCTCGCACTTTTCTTCTGCCTGGGCCTTTCTCTGATGAGATTCTCTTATCCTTCAAGAACCAACTCAGTGTCATCTATTAGATGTTTTTCCTGATAGCCCTGCTGTGTACAAGGGTTTTCTATTACCCTTTCATGCTTCTTTTACATCAGCTATCACCTGTTTAAATATCATCCCTATGCCACCACCCACCATACTATGAGTTCCTTGAGGTTGGGGACTTTTAATTACCTTTGCATCTCCTGTACAATGTCTGGCACATGTGTATGGAAAATGTTGGAGGGATGAATCATATCTGTTTTAGCACTAGCAGGAATTAATCCTACAGTCCCTTTGCTGGACACTGCCATAACTGGGGAGGCAGAAGCTCCCAGCTATCAAGAAGGCTATAATAGAACTTCTTTATCTCCTGATATAGTGTTAATCTGATTTACTCTGCAGTTCCCTGGTCTGGGAAGGTTTGTGAAATTTTGTTTTTCTCCTATCTTTTATTTTCTAGGCTGTGTGGATGCCTGGGAGCCCAAGGTGCTACGGGCAGGTATGGGTGCACATTTCCAGGTGCCCATTATCAACAATCTGGAATGGGAGGCAGTGCCCAATTACCTGCCCCCTGACACCCGAGTACACGTGGCTGACAACTGTGGCCTTTATGCCCAGGCCCAGATGTCTAATAAAGCCAGTGACCATGGCGGGGTATGTGATCGACGATTCCTAAAGATTCACAAGTATGATGATGAGGTGGCGGAGGAGGATCTAGAAACTGGAGCCAGTAAAGGCTGGCTCCCTGATGTTGAGGTCCAGAGTTATGACTTGGACTGGACAGAGGAACCAGCAGCTGTGGTGATAGGTGGGGAGACCCACGGTGTGAGCCTGGAATCCCTGCAGTTGGCCGAGAGCACTGGGGGCAAGAGGCTGCTGATCCCTGTCGTGCCTGGTGTGGACAGCCTAAACTCAGCCATGGCTGCAAGCATCTTGCTTTTCGAAGGGAAAAGACAACTGCGGGTGAGGGCGGAACACTTGAGCAGGGACAGGAGTTACCACTGAGGGGGGACATGGAAATTAGTTCTCGGTTTGAGGATGTCTCCAGGACCTCCTACCCCTGACACACTGTTAGGAGGCTGGCAGAGTCAGACTGTGGCTTCCCAGGCCAAATTCAAGAGGCAAGAGGTGGGCATGATGCCATCCAATATGGATATTAGAAAAATAATTTCCATGAATTTCCTAAGATTTCCTCTCTCCACTGATTCTGAGGTTAGAGTTTTTCCCCCCCTGGTGACAAATAGGCTCTATATGTATGTTTTTAAAAAATTATCTTGCTGAGGAGCATTTTGTGCCCAGAAAGTTCCTGCAAGCATCATCTTGGGCAGGGAAGAATTCCTTTCACCAGCTGGTGGTTTGGCAGTCACTGAACACTGTTTATAGGTCATGGCTAAATCACTCATGTCTGATCATTGGTCAATGGAAAATAAACTCCTATGAAGTATAAAACCAGCAGATTACAGTAAAGAGTTTTTAAGTAGGTCAGTGGGTCTCAATGCCTGTCTTTTCATCTTTGGCCTAGTCACAAGGACACTGATAGGAGATTGATAACTCAGGAAGCTCAGGGTACAGGTCATGGCAGTCGGTGGCTAGCTGTTCTTTAGGCATGGATATATCAATCTAGGATTGTTTGTTCAGGCCTTAACTTAAATAGCCACTGTTTATGCAGAACAATATTTTTCCCCCTTTCTGGTGATTGGTAGAAACAGCTTAATTCATCAGCATCTTAGCATCTGTGCAGATATCTTTTTAAGTTTATGCAAAAAGGAAGGAAGAAAAGTTACAAACTTTTTTATAACCGAGTTATAAAATCTTCAGCTTAATGCAACATCTGTCAGGAAAGCTTCACCCTTTTTATTAGCTCCTGCTGTTAGTCCTGCTTTATGTAACACTTTTGGTTCAATGTAACAATGTACATATTTACATTTAACGTCCCCCTACTTCCCCAGCATACAGGAACAGAACTGTTTAGGAAAATGCCAGCATTCCCGGATGTTATGTGAACAGAGGGCTTCTGTGAGGTGAGGGCGCTGAGGATGAGAGCTTAGGGCTCTTGGGCCCACAACACTGCAGCAATACCCTGCTGTTCTTCTGTCAAACTCCCAGGGGACCAGGGCAAGCTGGATCCTTACTTACCAGGTGCCAGCCAGGGCACAGGCAGGAATATGAGGGCAAATGCAGATGGTAATTATTGTATTTGTAAGTAACTGTGGGAAGGGGGTGGGTGGGCTGGAGATAGGACTCATTTCAACCACTGTTTTTGCAACCATGAAGGATAGGGTTGAAGTTGAGGAAGACACCAGTGGTGTGGTTTTACCACACATCCCTCTGTACAGTGGTTCCTGTAATGGTCTGGATTCCTCGGGAGCCCTTCAGCTGCTCACTCCCGGAAGATCAAGTTAGTTGCTAGTATGCCCAAGAGAAACCATGGACAACCCTCCTTCATTCCTCCCCCTTTGCTCCCCCAGCTCCCCAGGAAAACTTCCTCTCAGGAGAACCAAATAGTCAAGCATGATTCATATCCCAAGTAGCAGGGTGGGATTGCTTTGGCATGTTTGAGGGGAGGGGTGTTTGCAGTAACAGTGCTCTTTGGTTGGCTGTGTCAGCAGCAGTCAGCCTGAACTGCTACTCTGGTTGTCCTCTGCTCTGGGCCTGCCCAGGGCCCCACACATGTTTGATGCACATGGCCCACAGACTGTTGTTGAGACCCTTGATCCCCAGTCTTCTACTTTTAGAAAGTAGAAGAGCCCAAACCGTTTGCCCACAAAGGCTGGAGCGTATCGGCAGACTTCATAAGAATTAAAGATGACTGTGATGCCTGTTGCTGGAGAATTCGTACCACCTGAGTCTGCTGACATTTGGTCTCCTTCAACACGTTGGAACAGTGCTAAAGAAACAAGTCACTAAAAGGAAGCTCATGTCTTTCTGAAACCAGTCTCCTGTAATTTGTGTTCTGGGGTTATGTTCCTGCTGTGTTGTGTTACAAAATAAAAATCAATGAAAGCACAAACCATATACCTTATCCTTGTTTAGAAAAGCAATGCAGAACACTGGCAAATGATTCCAAAGCCATTTTATCATCTTGGGTGTAGGAGGGAAAATAATTTTACATCTCATTCACTTTATAGTCAGTAGTTTATATACAATGCTTTGTGAGCTCTTTTTGTATATTCATGGGTATAATTTAGACCCTTGAGGGGAGGGGTGAGGAGCAGAGGGAGACACATTGTCTTTTTAAGATGACTACAGGGGAGCAAGTGGTGGTGAATTTTTTTGCTGAGTGATAGTAGAAAATCACTATCTTGAATTCTTCTCAAGTTTGAGGCCAGTTTGTTCTGTCACGATTTCCCCAGTAAACAGGAAAAAAAAAAAAAAAAAAAAAAACCTGAGCAATATATGACAAGAAAAACACATTTCTTGGCTGAAAGAAAAACATTGTCAGGATATTGGCCAGCCTCCCCCGTGCCTTTGTGTTGAGGCATAACTGTAGTAGTGATCTCTGCCACAAGGTGGCGGGCCACGCCTCAAAAACCACTCCCAATGCTAAAGGGAGGGGTTGGGGTGTTTCCTGGATTTAAGTTGTGGAAAATGGGGAAGAGGGAAGGATGGAGTCAAGTCTCCCTCCACCAGACAGCATTTTGCAAGCCATTTGTGGTCAGAGGTGTTAAAGTTGGAGACCCATCCAGCTTGTCCTACATAATCTCAGCAGAAGTAAGAATCTGAAGTACAGAAAGATGGTGGAACAAAAACTAAGGAGGAAGTGGACAGAAATGGGACATGACCTTAGCAGGAAAAGCTAGCACTTTTCCCTTTTAATAGAGCCTCTTGGAGAGCAGCTCTGGGCAAATGCCAGTGTCCCAATATGCCTGTAACTCACTCTGGGAGGCCACTGCATGTCCTTCAGTCTGCTGCAGGGCCGGGAGAACTGAAACCATTCTCTTCCCAGCCACAGAATCCTGGCCATTCAGGCTCAGAAGATAAACAGAACTTTACGGAATGGGAATGGTGAGTTCACCTGGGACCTTCTACTACTTGCCCCAGGGTTAACAGCAACACCAGATGTCACCTCCATCCAAGCTGGACTGCATTTAGCTCCACTTTGCCATTCTGCCACACACAAAGACCCCAGAAACAGCACTCCATCCAAGGTTCTCTGGCTAATGCTGAAATCAGCTGTGCTGCAGGGCCTAGGGCTTGCTCCTTTTTTGGACAAGCCACTTCTCCCCTCAGGGGGAACTTGGGAGACCTGACTTGGGCTCACATTTTTGGGGAGGGGGTGGCTGGCCAGTAGGGAGATCTTAACTCTTGACCTTGGTGTTAGAAGGCTGTGTTTTAACCAACAGAGCTAACCTGCCAGCTCATCACTATTATTAATATATATATATATTTTTTTTTTTTAAGAAAACACAGGGCTGGCCAGTTAACTCAGTTGGTTAGGGCGTGGTGTTGATAATACAAGGTCAAGGGTTTGGATCCCCATACTGGCCAGCTGATG
Organism: Cynocephalus volans; assembly: GCF_027409185.1. Taxonomy (NCBI): domain Eukaryota; kingdom Metazoa; phylum Chordata; class Mammalia; order Dermoptera; family Cynocephalidae; genus Cynocephalus; species Cynocephalus volans. The sequence continues at coordinate 28,088,431 of NC_084469.1, read as the reverse complement.
CCCCCACCAAAAAAAAAAAAAAAAAAAACACTCACGTTGGCACTCTTTCATCTTAAATTGTCCTCTTATGCCTTTAAGAGCCAGCCCTATTCTTAGGACGGCCCTCCTAAACTGAAAAATTGTCCTGTCATGTTGCCACCTTTTTTTTTTTTTTTAGCGCACAGTGCCCAGTATTCCTAGGTGGTCTCCCATCCAAATACTAAACAGGACCGACCGTGCTTAGCTTTTGAGATCAGATGAGATCAGGTGCTCGTTGCCACTATTTTCTCCTTTTTTGTGGCTGGCCAGTACAGGGTTCCAAACCCTTGACCTTGGTGTTATCAGCAACACACTCTCACAGGTAAGCTAACTGGCCAACCCTATTGCCACTCTCAAACTCGAAGACTTTACTTCCTCTATTTTCATCATTGAATGCACAAATGTAATAAGCTAGAAGCTCCACAATGGATGACCATTTATTGCTCTGAACTATGGAATCATGTTAAATTTGAGCTGCTGAAATAACAGCTAGCAGCCAAGTCTTCAGGAATCCTCAGGAAGCATTGCTGATGCTCAGCAGCCAGGTATGACTGAAAATCTGAATATGCTGGGGGTGAGATCAGTTCTGTTCTTACTACACTCCCAATATCAGGATTTCCAATTGCTTTTGTAGGAAAAAGCTATTTTTTCAGATGAAGCCTCAAAGTTGGGATGGGCCATTCATTACCAAAGCTGCTGCTTCCTCATAATGTAAGAGATTAACAAAGGTTGGGGAGGAGGAGCAGATGGCTTCAGCAATGTCTGGCCTCTCAGACTCTCTTGGCACCTCTGAGATGGGAAGGGGGGACAATACTGACTGCAAGGCTGCAGAGTGCCTCTTGAGTGGTTGGGACTACCATGTCCTCTGATGTCCAAAGGAAATTGACTTTTTTGGCCCTGGAGCCTAAGATCGTGTTTCCTACTACATCCTAGTTCTATAGCATGTGTGGGTGACTTGTGTAAGGCATGAGCATCCAGGAATCCAGACCTGAGGCTATCTCTGCCTACTCTGGGCTTGCACCATTGGCCTACAGGCCTGGGGACAGATGCTTTCATGAGTCGGCACATTATTTAATGGAAATCCAACAGTCCCTCTGAACAAGTTTCACCTAAACCTACTAACACATTTCCTGGCTTGGGAAATATTCCAAAACACCAAGAGGGTAAGACACGTTTATGCCTTGAAAAATGATAGTAAGCATACTTACCTTTGTGCTTTCACATATAATAGGCATACCTAGAACACACATGTCATGTATTTCGGTAGAATGAGAAATCCCAGCCATAAAGCAGGATATAAAATTTTCCTACGTCCAGCCTTTTGTTTCCTGGAAATTATTTAACCTTTCACATATGTCCACAGACCATAAGCACTAATGATAAGGCTAATAGACAACAGCTATTTGTCCCCAAAGAAATTTCCCTTAAGCAGCCGGGTGTGCTTTGTCCCTGTTGGTATGGCAGTGAGGGGTGTAGGTAAGGTGCTCACTTTAAAACAACCGCTTCAGGGCAAACTTGAAAGATCCTCTTGAGCTCAGGACCCCCAGGTCAGTCCTTGGTTCCCAAGGCATTCCCCAGAGAGAAGCTGTAGGGGGCACTCGTGAACCTCTGCAGTCCCCTGCGTGTGGCTGCTACAGGGTCTATACTACTGTGGCATTCTGGTCCTAACAGGCAAGGGTGGGCCTGCCCAGGCTGGCCGGGGAAGTGGCGGTGTGAATGCAGAGAGTAACCCTCCTGCATGACTGGAGAGGGTGGCACCAGATATGAGCTCAGGTCCCTCCCAGGGCTGCGATTCCAATTGTGCAGGATTTCTACATGTGCAGCCTCGCACGCATCCGTGGTTTTCTCCCTCAGCGAAATGGAGCAACACCATATTAAGTCCCTCCGATCTGTTCTTGGGCCTTCCCCTGCTAGGTCTATACCATTGCTGAGTTGAATTTGCTGCCCTAGAACGAGGCAGCAGGAGGGGAGAACAGCTTTTTAGTGTCTTTAATTAGGCAACAGGAAAAAACAGTCTGGCTGAAAATTAACACTTGAAGCTTGGCTGGTGCCAAAAAAGCAGCACTGGCTCCCTGTGCTGGGAAAAATGACAGCCATTGATTTCAAGGACACACCTGGGGGGAAAAGCAATAGCAGGAAGCTACCTCACTCCTGGAAAAGAAGGTAGTGTTCACCTGCCCACTGTATATACCAATCCCAAGCACATACCTTTTTCCTAAACAGATCCTTAATGTTGGGAGACAAGTATAACAAATCTCATCTCTGTTGTAATAATGGGATCTGGAAATCATTGTGAACACAAATCTGGGAGCCCCAGGGTGGCATTTTTACAGCCACCTTCCTGCCTCAACCTGCAGGGCATGGTTTCCCTTGCGACTGGCGGAAGCCCTTGAATATGCCACAGCCGGTTTTTAACCTGCTTCCAATTAGCAACAGGAATTCTAAGGTATTTTGGAGCTGCTTGGTGGGAATTATCATGCCACCCACTTCGTCTGCATCAACAACCTTTAAGATCTCTTGCACTATCGAGAAAGGGATTTCTTGCTGGCACTTGTGAAGTGATTCTTCCCTAATGTTTCCCCCCAAAGTAGCCACTACTTCAGACTAAACCTTTTTAGTAAGCCTTCCTCACTGATCTTAAATAACCTACATATTCATTCTAAATGGGGAATTCTGGTGTCAAGAATCCAGTTGACATTAGTGGCTAGTAGTTCAGAAGAGTCAGTACGGGTCACCAAAGTGTCACAGATGACCTAGTTTTTCTGTTGCAACAACTTAACGACAACTCCTCGCTGGACTTTGTTCCTTCTGTCCTCAAAGATAAGTAGCTGCTAAGAAAGACCACCTTTCCTCCAAGGCAATCATGACAGGCATGGACAGATATCCTGCCCATCTTCCAAGGGAGGTTGACCTCATCTTGTACCCTCACCCCCAGAGGGAGATACTGGCACAGTTCCTAGAGAAGCCCCTAGCCCAGGGATAGAGCTAGGTTTGAGGTCCCTACCTCTTGCCCCATTCTTCACAGAGAGACCCCGGTGTGATTCCTTGTTTCCCCAACCAGCATTCTCAGGTTTCAGAGTATTTGGTTCCCCTGTAGGGAAGGAATGAGCAAGAATGTCTACACCATTGTATGTAATCTGGGGATTCACCCTCCATCAAGGGCCAACTCAAACCAGGAGAGATGGTGGCCAGAGCTCCGGAAGGGATCTGCCCCTGGCACTCTAATCCAAAGGAGCTTCCTGGCTTCTGGCAACCAAGATTTGACAGATAACCCTGTGAGGTCAAGGTTCTTGAAAATGCTGGTAGATGGCTACCAAGTATCCAATAAAAGTCAAGAGGTTCTCTGTCTTACCCTCCACTGCCTACCCCCTACTAGAGCCCAGCACCACAAACAAAAAAGATTTTTGTTATTAAGGACAGGAAAGACCAAGTGGTTGGTAAATGTCCAGAGATGCCTGCTTTATTTCTTACTAGGTGATTGCATTTCAAGCTGACAACATCAAATAACAGTCTAATTACCAACTAATTTTGTACCTCTGAACTACAAATCAACAATCCAATTCAGTAAAGAACAACAGTGTCAACAGCTTACTGCGGAGGCTGGATTTTCCAAATAAATGATTTTCGTTGGCAGAGTGCTGAGTGGAGCCAAGGGTAAGGCCTGGGATTGTTTAAAGACCCTGACACCTAACTGAGATAGGCAAATCCCTAGCCAAAGCCCTCTATCCCAAATCCTAAGAACACAGTTGTTGTTTCCCTTTTTGTGGTCAGTTCAGCCCAAATAAGAGGCCAAGCTACGTGGGCACCCAAGGCCTACTGATAGTTGACCCGCTCCTCTGTCCTCACTCTTGCCCTAGGGCACAGCTCCTTCTGCAGGTTCTTAGGAAAAAGCTAGGCTTCTGGGAGTTTCTGGTCTCTTTTTAGTTCTGCTCTGGAAAGAGAAGGCAATGACAGGGGTAACTGAAGGTGGGTGCAGGCACCTTCGGAGAGGTCCAGTGGCCTCAGACACAGAGCTGGGCTGAGACAGAGGTCTGTGCTAAGCTGTGCTCCTCTAAGAACTCAGGGCCAAGTTTCTTGGGAAGATGTCCAAGGGGGAAGAATTCATTAACAAAAATCCAAGAGAGTAGGAGCTGTTTGTATGAGCAGGGAGAAACTTGGGGAAGGTCAAGATTAAAGAATAAAGAGATATAAGGAAGGAATGAGAAGCTCTTATCACTAGATAGGAGCTCAATAAAAGTAAGCAATTACTACATAAATCGTTACTTAAGCTACTTATTTTTCTCACCCAAAAAACCCCACAAACTTCCTTTTAGAATTGGAGATCTCCTGCCCAAGAACCCACTGACAGCCTGCTGTTTTTCCCCCAGACCAAGAAAGACTTAAGTCATTTAGAAAAGGATGTCCTCACCAACAGTTCTGAGCTGATGCCTAAGGAGGCCCGCGGCCCTTTCTCTGCTCCACCTGCAGGTACGTGTGTCACCGAGCAGTTCTCCTGTGGCTGTCTTGGGCTCTGTGTGTGCTGACACCAGAGTCACAGCCAGAGCCCCAATCCACTGTTCCTTCATGCTTACTCTGCAGAAAAACCCTCGGGCAGATCCTTCACCAAGAGCTAGGGACTCTGGGAGTGACGCGGTCCCAGTTCTGGCTGGATTCTGCTATCCCCGTGAATCCCAAGCAGAGTCTTCACAGATGGTGGGTTCTTCTGCTGCTGAGACGATACGCACCCTAGGGTGCTGGCTGAGGAGTTAATGTAGAAACAAGGCACCACAGAGAGGTTGGACACTTGGGTTGTGTGATTCAGGACACGCTGGAAAAGTCCAAGGGCAGAGGGAAGGAAGGGGAGGAGGAGGAGAAGACAGTCTTAAATAACGTCTCATGAGGCCAGAGCCCCACTAGATGGGCTCTGGTTTGAGCTTTTCTGCTAGGAAGTCATTCACAAAGGCCTCCACAATGGCAGGGGTGATCTCCTCCACATCCATCACGTACTTGGCCCGGGCTGACATGTCCAGAATGGTGAGCAAAGGGGCAGCCTCAGGCAGGTTGGTGTAATCTCGCAGGGAGTCAGTCATGTCATCCTGAAGTCGCCAGAAGGAAGAGAAAACCAGTAAGAGTTAAAGAGGCAGAGAGTCCCCTGGGCCCAGTCTCCCCAGATGGCATGGAAGAGAGGCCAGTCCATCATTCTGAAGAGCAGGCTCCCCTCAGGGAGAGCTGGCTCTTAGAGAAGGGAGCAGGAGACTGTGCCCTGCCTTGGGGAGGGGAAGCCTGCTTTGTAAAATTCTCTCAATTCCTCCAAACCACCAGGCAAGTCATCTCTTTCTTAGCATGAAAGGAACTTTAATATGTCCTCTGCTTTTTAAAAATGTGATGTCTTTTGCTTATTTTTGCAATCGACTCTCAATTGCTTGCAGCCCCACTGTGGATTATCTGAGGCCAATCTGGACTTCAACCCTGGAATGTTTTTAAAAAGAAACAGCTATGGGCTGAGCCCGTGGCGCACTCGGTAGCGTGCTGCGCTAGCAGTGCGGCGACGCTCCCGCCGCCGCAGGTTCAGATCCTATATAAGGATGAGCGGTGCACTCCCTGGCTGAGCACCGGTCACGGAAAAAAAAAAATAAATAAATAAAAATAATAATAAAAAAATAAAAATAAAAAAAAAAATAAAAAAATAAAAAGAAACAGCTAGCTCACTGCTCCCCACCTCCCAACCCCTGTGGTTTCAGGGAGGACTGGAGTTGCACGGCGGCCGGTTCAGAAGACAGGGCCACTTAAGCACCATGGAAGTTTATGCTGGTTTGTGTATTTATTTGAGAAGGAAGCTGGCACTTTATCATACATTGCCAGCAGCTGTGAATTTCCCTAATATCAGATATAGCTTTATTCAAATATAGATGCAAACACAGAAATCCAAAGACAAGGAGAAAGGGTTGTCTGGGAGCAACCATTTGAGATTACCTTTCACACCGTTGACTCCCGTTTGCTAGACAACAGATAATGGACTCTACATTCCCATCCTGAGGTTGTTTCACTGTAAAATGCACAATATTATAAACTGAATGAAAAAGAAAGCCTGAGTTGCCCTGCAGAGAAAGGGCTTGGGGTATTCCTGGCCTTAAATAGTGGTGAGCAGGAGGCATGAAATTTACAGCTCATTGGTTTCTGAGTCAAAATATTCCTTTCTCCAAAGGCAAAACTTTAGGAAGTTAGTGTTGGTCTCCCCCCCCCAACACACACACACACAGCATGTACTTCCCAGCTGTGCTGGGTGATTTAACATCTTTGGCACTCTTCACACTATTCAGGCACTCATATGGGTTAATAAAAAATCTTCATGATAAACAGAGGGGAGACACCTGGACAAATACCGTGCATCTAATTCCCATTAGGAGGTCCAGACAAGCCAAGTGCTCCACTGCCTCCATTCCCAGCTCCCTCTGAGCAAACGACGGGATGAATTTTAATATCTATTACAGCTTCAAAAAGGATAACTTCTGCCTACCACAGAGGACAGGATCAAGACAGAAAAAAGGGGTCCCCCTTTGCCTTGGGCCGGAGTACTGGGCTCAGTCAATGCCTGATGTTCCAGCTTCCTGTGCCCACCCCTCTTCCATGTTCTGAGCATAAGGACAGAGAACTGGACCAAGAAAGCCACCAAAGCCAGGAGCCTAGGTGGGAGTACAGGAAAAACAGGCAGCCAGGTGTGGAACAGAAGCAGTGAATGACACAGGCCCCTCTGTCCAGCTTTCTGGTCCAGGGAGCCTTCCTCCTGCCCCACCTGTCCTTGGCCCTCTAGGCCTAAGTGAGTCCATATGGCAGACCACATGGACAGAAGGAAGAAGAGCACTGCTTCTGGAGTCACTCTGCCCTCACTGTAGTCCCCTCTCCCAGCGAAGGTCTCATCCCCTGTAAAGTGGACTAAACAATGGCTGCCAACACATGGGCCTGACGTGAGGGGTGTGTGAGCCTCTAGCATGCACAGCCCTCCCTGAGCCTCACTGTCCTCTGTGAAACAGGTCAGTGACTTTGTTCCCAGCCAGAGAGATGAGGAGCAAAGGAGAATGGCAAGTGAGGTGCCCGGCTCAGTGCCTGGTGCGAAGAAACCTGTAAATGGTCCTTCTCGGCCGCAGGTGGAAAGCCCCTGCCCAGCGTGCTCAGCCCTTGCTGCCATGCACTAGTCTTTTCTCGCAGAGCCATTCTGCAGGGTTAGAGCTCAGGACACTCAGAGTGGCCTCCCCCATGCTTTGTGTGCGGGCCCGCGGCAGGGCCTGGGAACCCTCTTTGTTCCTCTCCACCACGGCAGGCAGGGCTCTTGGAGCTGCCTGTGAGGGGCCCAGCAGAGTGGAGCCGGGGCGGCTATTGAGGAGGTGATTAACGGGTGGCTCAGGGTGTCTGATGCCCCTCCACCTGTCTTCTCCGTACCCCTCCTGGGATCCAGACACAGTGTGAAATGAGCACGGGGCTCTGACCAACTAGAGGTACAGAGGGTGCACCGAGGGCAGGAGTGGCTTCCAAAAGGGTCTGTGGATAACAGGCTTATGCTGGGGCCTGGCTGGGGTGGGGAGGCAGCAGAGCATGCACAGAGGAAAGCTTGGGGTGGGGCATGGGGGAGCATCTGCACCTGTGCTGCCGTCTTGCACAGACACCCATGTGTGCAGGACGCAGGGTCCCACACCTCAGAGCAGCCAGGCACCTGCTGGAGGGGGCACCACTGAAGGGCCCCACCTTCTCACCCTGTGAAGAGTCCCCTGCTTGGACCAGCCCATCTGGAGCCATTCAGGGGACAGCTTGAGGTAAAAGAGATGGGGAATGGCAGCAATTTCCAACCTTGGCACTGTCCCTGGCTAGCTGGGATAAAATGGGATAAGCCCACTTTGCAGGCTGGCGCAGAGGGAATAACCAAGCCCACAATTGGCCAAGCATCAGGGGCCTGGTTCTGACCCAGCACCAAGGGAGGAAGTGTGGATCCCATGTTTTGGCTGCTGTTCTCCGCAGCGGCTTGGGTGGGAAACAGCCCTGGGAGGGCTTCCTCCTGTCCTGAGGCTGCTGAGTGAGCAAGGGAAGAGGAAGCAGCAGGGGTGTGAAACGGTTTTCCATGGCTAGTGACAAGCCTTTTCTTGCCACATTTATCTGTGGGCTCTCCCAAAAGCACGGTCAACCCAGACCCCCGGGACCCCTTCATAGATCCCCAAGGCCAGTATCATTCATGTCCTAAGAGTCTCCAGCTGAGCCAGCCTGAGGGGGAGGGGCAAGCCCTCCCTCCATACTCACCTCCCCAGCCACAAAGAATAGAAGCGGTGCCTCCTCCTCTTTGGCTTTGTACTTGGCAATGATTTTCTCAGCTATTGGCTGAATCAGCTGCTTGGCTGCCTCGGATTCTCCATCATCCTCAGAATCTGCGATGGGGGAAGAGAGAAAAAGACAAGAAGAAACACTGGCATGTCAGACAGGGAGTGGCACCACTGAGCGGGCCTGAGCTGCAGAAACGCCCATCCGAGCAGTCCCTGAATGGAAAAAGAACTTCCCCTCGGACATAGGCCCCACTTCCTACACTGTGCACGAGATTGTCAGCACAGTGTGCACACACGTCACGAGCAGCAAAGCACGCTCGTGCTGCTCTCCTGCACCAGGCTCACCAGGAACAAACCCATTCCAGAAGCCGAGCTTCCCCAAGCCAGGACCTCAGTCCCTGGTCATTTTTCTTTCAATCACAGAATGAGAGTCCATGACCCCAGACCTCAGACCTCTGACTTCCTAGTGAAAATGGCAGAAGAAGTTGCGTGAGAGGGTGAGGACTATGACCGGTCAGTGGCTTTGATGGTGATGGGTGTATCACTCCCAGGCTCACCTGGGAGGGGGTACGCGGGCTGCATGGGGAACACATGACCAGGCTCCCCAACCTCCCTTTAGGCATCTCTCTTGCCTTGAGTGAACAGCAGTGTAGGAGCAGCCACACACCAGGCTCCCAGGGCTCACTCCTGCTAAAACCTGTCACCGAAAGCAAGAGCAACATCCCCAAGTGGCAAAAGCAGGGGAAGGGAGAGCAGCCTTCAGCAGAGGATTTCACTCAGAAATGCCACCCAAGAGGCCCACAGTGTGCAGAGACTCGACAAGACACACTCTGGATCCACATCTAATTTGCTTTGTGATGCTGCTTCCACATCTGTAGATGGCCGTGAGGTTCCCTCATTGTCCCTCCATTCAGAATTGTTTCCTAGCCAGCCCCAGGATGTGGGTTTGTGTGTGCCTGAAGCAGGCAGGAAAGCCCTAAGGTGAATGAGTCCCCAAGGCTACCTCTCCCCAGAGGCCTTCCTCCCACAAGGGCAGAATCAGCCTGCAAGTCAGTTTGCTTAAGAATTCCCTTGGGTCTGCATACTGGCTCTTTTCCCAGGGCCCCCAAACCAGACCTCCAGAAAATGGGGGTAGGATGCCGCACATACTCCCTAGACCCTCAGAAAAGCAGGTATGGCAGCATCTTAGCCATGATCCTATACAATACTTTTGAGTTTGACAAGAACAACAGGTCCCAAGGCAGAGGGCCAGGTGTCCCTTGGCCAGCAGTTGCTCAGTTTGCAAAAGGAACCAGGGTTATCCCACTGGGCTGCAGGGATCCTAGAGTAGATGCTCCTGTGTCCTCCTGCCCAGCCTGAGCACAATCACCCACTGAGCACCAAACTGCTCAGAGGATCAGCAGAAGCAGCTCGGTGTGAGTCTTGGCCCAAGGGGGCCCAGCCCTCTGCAGCTGCTGTGCGTGCAGCTCCACCTCTTTCCAACAATGGGTCTGTTCATGGGGCTGGGGGGCAGGCGCTGAAGGCATCCTCTGGGCCTGACCTATTCTGCCCAGCTGGCAGCCGGGGAGCAGCTAGGAAGGAAAGCATAGCAGCAACTCCCAGAATATCTCCCACGGGGGGTGGGGGTGGGGGGGAGCCATGAATAAATCATTGGGGTCAAAAGCAAGGATGCTGGTAAGAGACAAAGGCCCAGGTTCAGCACTGTTAGTGACAGAAAGAAGCAGGGACAGGCATCTCCCAAGTGAGGACCAGCCTGTCCCATCCCCCCACTGGGGCCCAACTGAGTTTCATACCTACAAAAAGGACGAGGCAGGGGCCCTCGTTGAGCTGCACGGCATTGGAATCGGAGAGCTCTAGCACGGGCTTGGGGTGCCACGGGAACTCCCTGCAGTCCTCGTCGTTGAGCACCTCCACCCGCCCCTGCCGCGTGATCACCTCCCCCTGAGGGTCCAGCACGATGAGCGTGGGGATGCCTGCAAGAGAGAGAGCTCGCTTGGCCACCAGTCTGGGAGAGGCAGGCCCTGCCTGGCAGGAGGGGCTGGTCCCACCCATGGTGAGCAGGATGACAAAGGACATTCTCCCAGCAAAGAATCCCCACCTGGAGTGAAGAGCTACAGAACTCCCTCGGGTCTGCACATAACCTCTCCATGTAAACCTGAGCAAGTCACTTGGCCTGTCTGGGCCTCAGTATCCTCAGCTGCAACATGTCGAGTGTGCTGTAGTTGTACCTTACCCCACTATGTAAAGATCAATAAGGTAATGCATTTAAAGAGCTTAGCACAGGGTCTTGGCAGTCATTCGATGGTGGCATCTTAAAGAGAACCCAAAGACGCAGGAGACACTCCCCCATGTGTAGGGGGTCTAAAATTGAACTGAGGTGGTATAAAAACACAGACGTAGACACTCCTACACACACCAGCACAAAGCAGTCAGGATGGGAGTTCTCACACAGGCATGGAGGGCCCGCCACAGTGAGCGCAGGGGCCCAGTGCAGGGGAGGAGTCTGGGCGGGGCTGCAGCCGCAGGACTGGAGGAGGAGGACGCAGGACTGGAGGAGGAGGACTGCGGCTGCCAGTGAGCCCAGCAGCTGCCTGGGGAGGCTCTGAGGGGGACAGTCCCAGCGGGAGTGGTACACTGGAGGTCTGGGCTGGGGTAAGAATGCAACACAATGCTTGCCTGCAAACACATGCAGGCCCAGCTATAAAGCCTTAAATGAAAAGTCAGAGAAAACCCATCCTAGGTTACAGTCACATTTGGGTTTTCGACCTCCCGGATCTTTGCGACCCACTCTCACTGCTTCTTCTCCAGCCAGGGCTACCCCAGCAACCATAGCCCACAGAGTCAGCCTTCATCCTGCCCTTTGGGGGCACTTGTCTCTTCACTGGTGGCCAGTCTCCTCCCCCACATGCTATCCAGACGCCGCTCCTCCCAGAGCTGACCAGAGCTTGAATTTTGTATGAAAGCCAGGGCAATTTAATATTTATATATTCCAAAGTATTCGGTCAGTAATTTGCTCTACTGACATTTTACTTCTCCATGGGGGGGGACACTGAGGGACCAGAAATATGGCCCTGGTGTTTTTTGTCACCTGCCGCGGCAGCCAGCACAGCAGGCATGCAGTGGTGGGCCTGTCTTCAAAAGGAATAAACAAATCCATTATGTTCACACCTATTAGAGGAAGTGGCTGGATGTGTGAGGGAACCGGTCAAGAGAGAAATGGGCTCCCGAGGACGACCATTCCTGCCACATCACACACAAACACACGCAGCCGCTGCGCCTGGGGCCTTTCAGGATGTGCTCAGTGCTGGAAAGGACTCCCAAGAAGCTGTGTGTCAGAGCACAAGAGACAGGGCCCTTCCAGCCTCATCCTAGCACCTGCGTTTTATCCCCCAGAGGCCTGGGGCCCACATCAGTTGTGTCTCCATCCTTGAGGATCACCCCAGGGCCAGCCAGCTGCACAAGAGCGCCTCCGCATCACCAAGCCCTGGTTGCAAAATGCATTGGCATATAGTTCTCTTTTGTTGTTTTGTGTGTGTGTGTTTGGTGGCTAGCCTTACAGGGATGGAAACACGTGTTATCAGCACCATTCTCTAACCAACTGAGCTAACCAGCCAGCCCTACTGGCATAGTTTTTTTAATCAGAGTTGGTGTTTCTGAAATTGGGCAATTATGAATGTTGGGGTAAACCAGAGCCTGCCCACTGCTATGATTAGACACAGAAGCAGGCCTGTTTGTAGCCTGGCTTGGGATGCAGAGTTGGGCTATGGAGGACAAGCACGAACAGAGGACAGAGAAAGGAAGAGAAGTAAAATCTGAAGGCAAAGCAGCCCACTTCCTGGTTCAGTGCCTCAGTCTCTCTGAGGGAATACTCTAAGGGGCCTTCTTTGTTACATGGTTGCAGTTTCTTTTGAGTCCATGCCTGTGGGGACCAGGACAGTAGGCCAAGGGCATGAGCCCCCAGCTAGCTGCTGAGGAGTTCCCAGCTAATCCCACTGAGGAACAGCTCCTCTGGGCCTGGCCCTCCCTACCCCTTCCTCACAGCTCTGCAAAAAAAAAAAGAAAGAAAGGCAAAGTCCCCTCTTGTATTTGTTGCTCTAAGCATTAAAACGCATGTCTAAGAGCCCAAGACAACAAGGCACACAGGGAGAGGACAGTGTCGGCCATGTGACTGTGCATAAACAGAAACCAACCTGGTAAAATAAACACAGTCAGGTGTGGACCCAGAGAAGCCACCATTTTCAGCAAGTGGACAGGGGAAGAGCATCTGCCTCCCCTGTGCCAGGCCCCTCCCCATCAGCTGATCTTGGGTCAGTTGGCCCTAGAGTCCTAAGAATGTGCTTTCCTCCAATGATGAGTCAGAGGGCACGAAAAAGGCAACTCACCTCCAGGGTGTATCAGCCTTGTGCCAGGCATGGCACAGATGCTACCTCACTGAATGCTCCTAACAGGTGGCAGCAGGAAGTACTGTAGAGTATGCATAAAGCAAGTGTACTTCACAGGGCCTGGTTTTCCAAAGCCTTGCAGTTTCAAATATTGACCTTGTAAAGGACAGGAAATTTTCCCCAGGATATATAGTCTCAGTTATAAGATAAAGAATTGTAACACAGCAAGGTTGCTGGCTCAAAGACAGACAGGTTACTGATTGATGTGTAAAGATACTGGGAAATTGCTGTAAGAAGAGAATGTTTGCTAAAATCAAGCTTTTGTTAGTGGATTGACTTAATTGCATGTTACCAGCTTCTATTGTTAAACTTGTTACACAGTACTTAGCAAAAACCCCACCTATGTTCTCTTCCTGTAACTTCCTGGTCTGGAGAATAAATGCAGAAAGAGAACCCCACTTTGTGGTTAATTTCCCAAATGGAAGGAATGCCTTGCTCTTGAGGGTTCTGGGAGATTAACCCCTTTCTGGGGCTTCTCACTGCTAAGAGATGGGCTTTGAGTAATCTTCGGTGGCTCCGTCACCCAGGGAAAAAGAGGTGACAAATCCATGGGAGGCAAAGCAACAAGTACCATCATCCTCGCCTTAACAGGTGTCAGGTTGCCTCCCACGGTAACCCAGCCAGTCAGTGGTCACGCTGGAGAGGAGTCCTGGTCTGCCTGTTGTAAAAGCTCCTGCCCTTCCTACCAGGCCACTGACTGTCGGGAGCTCTCCCAGCACCTGGTTCGGGGAGTCTCTTAACCAGGGCAAGGAAAAGCCCCTGTATCTGCAACTTTCTGCACCCCCATCCCCCACTTCTCCTCCTTCCTCAGGCTGTGGGGGAGGAGGCTGAGACTACAGTAGCTTTCCCCCCAAACCCACCATCATGCATTCCCTGCTGCCCTCTTCCCTGAAGCAGGTTCTGCAAAGTAGAGACTTCTAAAGAGAAAACAGGGTGAAGCTTCTAATGGGAGACTTAAAGGGAATGGCAAATTTCTAATCAATGCCTTTATACAAAATAACTTCCACACCAGTAAGGGGCTTCTTGCAGGGAATGAAAAAGTTGCAGCTCATTGTTGCTTTGCTTGAACTTTTCCCTTCCCAGGGTGGACGGCAGGGTGGTGCAGTTGAGGAATGCTCGGGAAAGCCAGGCAAGTCACTTAACTTCTTTGAGCCTCATTTCCACAGCTGCCAATGGGCATAATGATAGTTTCCTACCTTATTTGGCTGTTGTGAGAAATAAACAAGATATAAGTGTAAGTATAAGTTTTTAGCAGAGTACCTGGTATGTAGTGAGTGCTCCATAAGTATCAGCTATTATTATAAATGTGTTTTTTGGGTTTTTTTAATCATCTGTAAGTTGGCTATTTGGCTCATGAGAAGGCAGAGGTACAGAAGACTGGTACCTTGCTCTTGTGAGATCAACAGAAAGCTCCATGCTGGGCTGGAAGAAGTTAGCTAAAGCAACAGAAAAATAACACAGTGAGAGTGCCAGTACTAGTGTCATGTCTGCCAAGTGTGGGGTTGGGGCCGTTTGACTTACTCCATCCCAAGCTTAACTTTTGAGCTTAGAACATATACCCTATGTTCCTAGAGAAGGCTCAACCCCCAGTCCCCTGACCTGGGGAGCTGGACTGGACCCCAGCAGTACCTAAGAATCCCTTTCCTCACTCATTTTTCCTCACTCATCTCCCTCAAGATGTACAGAAAAAAGAACAATGCCTAAGAAGCCGGCTCCAACTTGTTTCCTCCTGGGGGGAATCTATCTGTGAGTATTTAAAACAATCTTAAGTCCGTGTGTACCGAGACTGTCCGGTGGTTTAGTTTGGTGGCTTTTCTACTTACTGCCAAGGAAATGGGAAGTTTTGAAGGAGGTGGAAGGGTGTGGGGGAGGGGGCTGGAGCAAAGAAGGTCAAGTCATCCAGGAGGAAGGAGGAGCAGGACAGGGTTGTAACCCAGCTTTCTCTTCACCTGGATGGCAACAAGATCTGAGCAGGCTGGGATAATTTCCCAAAGATTTCTGGGAGTTGAGAGGAGAAATAGGAGGAAAAGCAGATCCCCGGACAGGAAGAGCAGATTAGGGCACATTGGCAGGGCAAACTATTATGTGATCATGAAGAGCGTAGCAACGTGGAAAATGTGTGCAATCCATTGTTAAGTAAAAAATACGGAGTGCTCAGTGCTATGTGTACATTACAACAATGTATAAGATGTATGCATGTGGACAGACACCAAAAGGGACTCAGCAAAGTGAAAACAGTTGTGCTAGTGAGGCAGGGATGTGGTCGAGACGAGATGTGTGTGTGTGTGTGTGTGTGTGTGTGTGTGTGTGTGTGTGTGTGTGTGTGTGTGTGTGTGTGTGTGTGTGTGTGTGTGTGTGTGTGTGTGTTTGGGTTTCTAACGGTGTCGTAATAAATGTGTTAAGATGAAAATCAGCACTGAAGGGGTGAGGAGGGAAATATAAACGCAAACCAACGCTTTGACCAAATCAACTGCCAATTCCATTTATCCCTCTTTTCCTCTTCCTGGCTCCCCACAAACCTTCCCTTGCTTAGAAAGCGAAGGAAAGGAACAAGGCAGCTGGTTTGAGTGGTGAAGCTCAGAGAAATTCAAGGGAGGTCAAAGGGATGGATCTGGGCCTACTTGAACTTGGCCAGCAGGTCCAAAAGCTGCTCAGACAGGCGCCTGTGTCAGGAGACAGGCACAAAGACATTTATGGTGCTGCTCTTGTCATATAGAAAATCTAGAAACAACCAACCATTTATAAACAGTGGAGCGCTAAATAAACTGTAGTACACTCATACAAGGAAACACACTTGTTGGCACTGAAAATACATGAACTAGGTGTAAATATCAACAGGGATAAATCTTGAAACCTGAAAACATGTTAAGTGAGAAAAGTTACAAAATGATACTACAGCATGTCAGCATCTTAAGTACGCTTCCAAAAGACACACCGAACAGTACTATATATGATTCATGGATTTATATATATGCAGTAAAAAGGTGAAACAGATTACAAAGATCCACATTACAGGTATGGTGGTGCCGCCGCCAGGGAAAGGGGAGAAGGAGGGCGGGGCAGGGCAGCAGAGCAAGGGAACCGCCTGTGACTTTTTGTTTATATTTTAAATACCTGAGCAAAATGTCAATTCTGGGTGGCGGCTGCGTGGGTGTTTATTACATTATTCTCTGTCCTTTCCTGCTTCTCTCTTTTTTATGTTCTCAAAGTCAAACCACTCAAAACAGAACCCCAAAGCAGCCCAGTAGGTCCCGAGGCAGGCCCCAGCTCTCCCCAGGCCGATGGGGCCAGCTCCAGACAGCCTGTGCCAGCCCTTCAAATACTGAGATTTGTCTACAAAAAACACCAGAATTGGCTGCTTGTGCTATACTGACTGAAAAATACAAAATCCAAATGTTTCGTTTTTATAGAAACAGATTCTGCCTCAAATCCATTTTCTGAACCAGGCAACAAAGAGGGCAAAGGAAGGGAAAGAGAAGAGAAAGGAGGGAAACAGAAGGGGAAGAAAGGGAAAAGGGAAGGGGAGTAGAAAGCAGGAGAAGACAGAACAAGAAGGAAAGAGAAAGAGAAGACAACTAGAGGCTGGGGGAGCAAAGAGCCCCCACACCACGGCCTCCAGCCAGCAGGCTGTAGCGCCCGCCCTGCTCCCGGGGCTGTCCTCCCGCGTCCCCTCTAATAGGACCTGCACAGCCCTAGGGCTGTCAGCCCTCCCCACAGGTTGGGGGCAGGGAGAGGGGGCGAGGAACAAAACCAGCTAGGGCCCCTAGCCCATGAGAGGGGGCTCTAAGCCTCCCTGCAAAGAACACGGTGTTCTCTGACAGCTGAGGATTACTGAGACAATCGCTAATGGGATTTGCCTTTTGCCAAGTGTGTCTAAACGGTTTCTGTGGAAAGGCATTTTTAAACAGCTTATAGGGCCGCAAATTCCCCAGTCTGCACAAATACTGGGAGTAGGGAGGCCCTAGGATGTGGGGAAGCCACCACTCCCATGAGACAAAAGAAATGGATGGAGACCAAATGCCAGGCCCTTGGTGAGCTTGGTAGCCCTGTGAACACTGCTGGTTCACACAGCCTGGGCTCAGTCAATCCAGGGCACCCGAAGGGAGCCAGCGACCAGCCCGCCGGCAGCAGCAGGACTTCTGGCCTGGCCAGCCTGGGGCAGACTCACCAGCAAGGCCTGCAGCAGGTCCTGCCACTCTGTGAAAAGGATGACTCAAGGGCCACAGCCTCCGGGTCCAGACTTTCCCACCTGGCCCCACCCCACACGGACACCTCAACACACCATCAGCATTTCGCAAGGCCTCCTTCACTCTGCGGGGTGATACTCAAAATCCAGGGACTTCTAAGCCCAGCTCCCGGGACGCTCATAGGCTTTGGGTTCTTTTTGCACTACCCATTTCATCCGAGCCTGTGAGGGTAACACAGGGAAGCTCTGCCCTCATATACAAAGTGATTGGCAGACCAAGTTACTTCCTCTCTATAAGGCACAGAGACTGGCCAGGTGGAAGCAGCTCGCCTTGGGTGCAGACAGTAGAATGTTCCTGGTATTTGCTCTGTAAAAGCACCTTTCTC
Organism: Cynocephalus volans; assembly: GCF_027409185.1. Taxonomy (NCBI): domain Eukaryota; kingdom Metazoa; phylum Chordata; class Mammalia; order Dermoptera; family Cynocephalidae; genus Cynocephalus; species Cynocephalus volans. Next base: position 28,071,114 of record NC_084469.1, on the reverse strand, counting down.
AAAATGCTTCAGGAAGAGACAAAATATGGAGAGTCCAGTGCATATACACAGAGCCAAAGAGGGAGCAGGAACTCTCCCAGAGACAGCTCTGTAGGATTTGCTGAAGACCAGACACTCAAACAGCCAGAAACCCGCAATGACTCGGTGCGTGTGTGCTCACGTGTATGTGTACACATACACATAAACGCATCAGTCTAAGTTCTAACCACAGAGTCACAGAAAAGTTCAGAAATATTCAGAATTCAATCAAAAATAATTGTCAGAGTCTTGTGATGCTATGAAGAGTATGAAAGAACACACAGTTCCGTCAAGTTGAAAGGTATTTAGAGCTAGACGAGAGACATTTAAATATCCTCAGAGACAAAGAAAAGCAGAAACCAGTCAAGGGACAGTGCAGCCTGGGGAGGAATTGCCAGCTTCCAAGAATAGAGAGGATGGGAAATGATACCGGTCAAACCAGGGATGTGAACTACAAGAGCCCTGAAGGCTAAATGACCATTATTTGGAGGGAAGGGATGCAGCACTATGAACAGGACTATGAGTGTGGCCCGAATGCTGGACATACCCTTCTCAATGCACTGAGAAGATATTTCCAAATGATATCATTGGAATGATATTATTTCCTTAATAAGTAAGCACCTTTCAAACGTTGGAAGATCTAGAATTAAGTTTAGAAATACAAATCAAACTCATGGCATTGTGTGTCAAGAATCCATGCATATTTAACATTTAACTTCAATATTTGCTTTTAGATTTTTTTTTTTTTTTTTACCACTTTGCTGCAAAAGATTTATTTTGGAAAGATATCTTTTGGTGAAAAGCTTCAGTGCTGGAATTTAGAATTAGTATTTCAGCTGGCCGATTAGCTCAGCTGGTTGGAGTGCAGCCTTGTAACAGAAAGGTCTAAGGGTTCAGATCCCCGTGCCAGACAGCCACCAAAAAAAAAAAAAAAAGATATAAAAATTAGTAATAAGGAAATTTCACACAGGTATTGATATTCAATGCTATACGCCACAGATATGTACAATCAACTATGTTTCAATTTTTAAAAATTCAAAGCTTTATGATACATAATTCAGAATTCTATTTTAAGCTTTTCAGTTAAGCAGAAAGTGGAGTGGGCACTTGTTTCACATTCAGTATTTCTTTTTGTTTAGGAGAATGTGGCCTATTAGAGTAACACATCCATTCTGTGATTTCAGTATTAAAACATGTAATTGAGAAATGGATTCAGGTTAGTGATTTTTAAGTTGAAACCCTACCAACAGTACTGCCACATTTAAGAGAATCGAAAAATCACCACATTTATAAATTTAATTTACGGTAGTTAATAGACTTCCTTAAAAACTTGGTAACATTTTGTTTGTCATTCCAGGACTATTTTAAAGGGTTTAAATTCATAAATCAGTTTAAAATGTTTAAAGGAGTTTAATTAAGTTTACAAGTGGGGACCAACAGTCCCCTAACAAGAAGCTACTACAATTTCCTAGACATATAAACAGAATTCCAAAATTCAAAAATCAACATTAGAAGTTTAAGCAAGGTCTGGGGTGTTTTATTTTAATTTGTATTCTAATAAATCAAATATGAATTTTAAAACTAAAGTAAACCTCAGGATAATCTCTTCTATTTACAAAAGCCTGCCAAGAAGCCCACCTCTGCTGGGTGGGATTCTGAGTCCAGCTGCAGGGCTGGAGGGGGAGGCCGGCCACAGGGATACGCTGGAGATGGCAGGAGAGAGCAGCCAGGGAAGCCCCAGAGCCGGCTCCCGACTCTCTGAGGTGGGGTGTGGGGGCCAGGAGCTGCCTGGCTTTCCTGCATAGCCTTTAAGCATCAATATCAAGATCCTCCAAAATCAGGAAGCCTGGAGGGGATCCCCCAGGCCAATCCTGTTCTTCTTCAGTTGGGGCAACAGAGATACAGAGAGGGCAAGTGATTCATGTGGAGCCACACAGCTGCTTAGTGGCTAAGCTGAGACTGGAACCTGCAATGTACTCTTCTTTCTTCCAAGCCCTATTTGCCCCCAGGAGCAGGGATGGAGTGCCTAGGAGGGCACAGATGAGTGGAGGCTGTTGGAGATCTGAGGCCACGTGCCCTGGACTGCTGGTCAGGGGCCATCCTGGGTCCGTCCCTTTGCCCACCACACTACTCCTGCCCCCCGCTCCCCTGTAGGTGCAAGTCATCCTTTCCCCTTAGCACCTGGCTCAAAGCACCTGCTTATTGTGTGCCTCTTTCTGCAAGAGTGTAAGCTCCATGCAGTCAGGGACCTTTGACGTTTCAGTTCATGAACAGACGGCACCTGGCATGCAACTACGTTTTGTTAAATAAATACATAAACAGGAGGCCCTGGGTGACCTATGAGAGGCCAGTTTCATCTCCGTGCTGGGGCTGGAAGGAACAGCAGTGAAGCGGCATCCCTGAGCACCATGAAGGCAGGGACCATGATGTCATCATGTTGGGGTCCTTGTACCAGCACAAGGTCTGTGCTAGGAGCCCAGGACACTAAGGCAGTGGGAGTGTCTTTTGAGAATTTTGATGTCTGACAGAAAGAGGGATGGTAGCTGTTATGAACTAAGTGTTTGTATCTACCCCCAAAACTCACATGTTGAAGCCCTAACCCCCAAGGTGGCCGTATTTGGAGACAGGACCCGTGAGAAGGTGTTAAGTGAGGTCATAAAGGTAGTCCTGATCTGACAGGGCTGATGTCCTCAAAAGAAGAGGAAGGGACAGCAGAGCTCTCTCCCTCTGCCCTGTGAGGACACAGTGAGGAGGAAGCCATCTGCAGCCAGGAAGGGGGCCTCACTGGGAACCAAACGGGCCGGCACCTTGATCTTGGACTTCTAGCCTCCATAACTGTGAGAAATAAATGTCTGTTGTTTAAGCCCTCAGTCTGTGATATTCTATTATGGCAGCTCCAGCCGACTGAGACAGTCACTTAGGGTGTAACAGGATTTTTTATGGTTAAGAGAGACCTGAGCATACTGTGCGGTGCAGAAGGAGCTAACAGAGAGACTAGAAGAAGGAAAAATGGATGAAGCAAGAGCAAGACCCGAGAAGAATGAATGCATAACCTTACAAAGGAGGGATGAGACACTAACGAGAAAGGAGAGGTGGATGGGGAGACAGACATTCTAAGTTATGGAACGAGAAGTAACAGAGATGCTTCATGGCAGAAGGGGAGACACCGAGAGAATTCAGGAGAGTGGGGTGTATTTCCTACTAAAGCAGGTCTGCTGAGAAGAGAGGCTGGAGAGGGGGGAGGGAAAGGAGATGAGACAGTCGTGGGAGACCCCAAAAGGGATGAGAACGATGGCCATGGTGGCCATGGAGTGAGTCCCCAGCTGGCCCCTGCTCCACGTGCTGCATCACGCTGCTCCTGGTCCAGCCTGTGCAAAGCCACAACGGCATGTTCTCAGCAACCCTGCCCCCGACAACAGGCTGCGGGTTTTCTTCTATTTTGGTGGTCAGAGGTAGTGGGATGCCAAAATTCTTCTGAACTTGAACTTGTGAGAACAATGCTGCTGACTGGTAAGGTCAACGTAAAATGCTGCACAAGAACTTACTAATAACATGTGCTTCTCGTAGAAACCAGACCCCCAATGCACATGGATTGCAGACTCCCCACCACCCACCCAAGCACCCACCCAAGCCATTAAGCAGAAAAAATAATAAGCAACAACGTGAGGCTGGGAGGGAGCAGCCTGTCTCTCCCACAGGTGGGCCTGCTATGAGGCTGGACGATCAGGCAGCACAGCGCTCAGCCTCGGCCTGAGGCCTGGGCCTGGTTGGTGCACGCTAAGGGTGTCACCAGAAATATCAGCGGATGCCTGCGCAGGAGTTCTCTTCCAGTCTAGCTTAAATGTCACTACTGCACTGATCTCCCTTTAGTCAAAACTTTCAAAAGGCCCCAAAAGTCCAAAGGGTCAAGTCCAAGGATCTCAGATGGCGCTCAAAGCCCTCTACAGTGAGGCCTCATCAGCGTTATCCCCCAGTCTGTTCCTGCAGCACACCACAGGCATTCCTATTCTGGCCTTTGCCCTAAGAATATCCCAAACCCCCATCTAAACCCCACCATTCTATAAGGGCCTGCTCTAGGGCCACTTCCTCCAGGAATTCTTCCTGGCTCAACAGCTCTAAGCCAGAGTCTCCTCTGAACTCAAATTATTCCATTAAATGCTGCCTTTAGAAGGATTCTGAGGCTTAGCCCAAGAGGGCAGCGGTCAGGTAAGCAATGGTCACAAAACACCGTGCCAGGGAGAAATTGGAAGCTGGAGAATGAGGAAGTAGGAGGTGGGGAGCTGGAAAAGCAGACACTTCCAAGCTGAAGAGAGACTAGAACAGATGGCGGGGAGTGACACCATGGAGCCAGCAGATGAAGAGGGGCAGGAAGGGCCAGGTGCGGGGCTGGGCTCAGAGGACACTCACAGCCCAAAGCTGGATTCCAGGTGAATCTCAGGCTCTTTTAGTGTGTCTTGGCTGGCTGGCTGCTGCATGTCTTGGGGACAGGGCCTCTTGAGATCAGCTTTCTGATCCCTAGCTGAAGGCCCCTTGAAGTCAGGGACCACATATATATTTCCCGTCCCACAATGCCAGGGCCTGGAGAGGCTGCACCAAATGAATGAGTCTCTGAAAACACTCTGTTCTCTTCCTCCTCGGTTGTGGTCACCCACTTTCTGGCTGTCTGGGCCACACCTAACAACTGTGGCTCCTACTCTGCAATATTTACATGTTGACAACTGGAGAATCAGAAAGGAGAGCTCCCTTTTCTGCTTTCTGAAAGCAGACATAAACTATCAATTTAGTTTTTTGTGCCCCGCCAGTGTTTTACAGAAAGGCCTCCTCTGAACTTCGCATGTATCCAAAGCTTGTGTTGATCTTGAAGGGCTCCTGATCTCTGCTTATGCGACTGGTCTTCTGTGCCGCCCCACCCGCCAAGGGTCCTCAGAAGCATCTCACAGAGCACAGCAAGGGCACAGATTGCCACCCCGCAAACCGGCTATAGATTATCAAGGCCATCCTTTGGTAATTTATTGGTTTCAGGTGACCCCATGGCCTTAGCATTGGCCACCAACAGGTGTGACCCGCATCACACCAGCCCCCACACCCGAGGAAGGGCAACTCCCTAGCTCAGAGAGGAGAAGATTCTGATCCACTGACAACATGGTGCTTGTATGAAAATGCCTGACCAGGACCAGTGGCTGAGTGAGGCTCAGCACAGCACTGCCCCACTCCCTGGGACAAGTGTCAGACTTCCAAGCCCTTGTACAAAGGACACTTATTTGACCATTACTTTTTGGTTCCTTAAGACACTGTTGCACTCTGCGACAGTCGTTAGTTATTTCTCCATGTAAATCTCTTGTCCACTCAAGGGCACCACTGTCCACCCTTCTAGTTTCTTATTTCCCACAGAGCTCACTGCAGGGAGGACTGAATGGTTAGCTGGAGCTCAAGAAATGGAATCCTATGCATTTAAATCAACTCCACCTTTTTTCGAAAAAGGATTTGAGGAGGCTTAAAAAATGCATCATATAATCCAATAAAAATAGCTAAAACTATCACCCTGAAGGGAAAACAAGGAAGAGAAAATGAAGCTAGGGTCAAGGTCATGCGCAGAAATGGTAAGCTTTGCAGAACCGCTTAGATCCAGCTGAGTTTTCCAGGGGCTAAAGCAAAGAAAGAACTGTGGTCCATAACGAGATTCAAAAATATACAGAAGATTAAAAAAAAACAAAAAAACCCAAAAAACAAAAAAAGACCACCACAACCAACTCAAGAGGAGCTCAGCTTTTGCTCTAAGATAATTTCCTCAAAATAAATTCCTACAAGTGGGATTTCTAAATTAAAGGTTTTATAGATTTTTAAAGCCTCTGATGTATACTGCCAAATTGCTCTCCAGAAAGGTTGCCCTGATTTACACTCCTACTAGCAGTCTACTGTCTTCTCTTTTTTCAGGGAACGGGGGAAGGGAGAGGTAGGAGTTCTTTATAAATGTGATAAATGCAAATCCAGTGTTTTCACCTGTAAACCACAAAAGTAAATATGCTGAATATTTTTCATATCCATAGTGACAATATTTATTGGGTGAGTTGCCTGCCTCATATCTTATACATATGTTCAACTAAATTGTCTCTCTTTTTTAACTTATGTCTGGAGAGAGCTCTTTTTTTACGAAGGATATTGATTCTTTGCCATACATGTTACTCATATTGTTGGCTGCCTTTGTTAAAGCTTTTTGACATCTGAAAGTTTATCTTTTCTTGGTAGGAAAATCAAATTTTTCCATTTTTTTTTCTGAGTCGGTCAGTCAACAAGTATTTGTTACATGCCTCCTCTGCGCCTCACACTGACATTTCCTAATTTTACTGAGAGGTTAGGTGCTATGGATTAAATGTGTCCCCCAAAAGTTCATGTGTTGGACACTTGACCCCCATTGTAACAGTGTTATAAAAGGGTGGGAAATCCAATTATGGTATTTAAAAGGTGGTGCCTTTAAGAGGTGATTAGATTGTGAGGACTGTGCCCTCATGATGGATTGATCCATTCATGGGGTAAAGGGTGTGGCTCTAATGGCTTTACAAGGAGGGCAATTGAGAAGCTTAGCTCTCTTGTTCAGCCCATTCTCGCCATATGAGACCCTGGTCACCATGGGACCCTGTAGAGAGTTCCCACCAGAAGAAGGTTCTCACCAGATGTGTTCCATGGCCTTTGGACTTCCCAGCCTCTGAAACTGTAAGAAATAAATTTCACTTTCTTTATAAATTACCAAATTTCAAGTATTCTGTTATAAGCAATAGAAATTAATACATTCAGTAATTTGGTTAAGTCCATTCTGCAGTAGGGGTTGCAGAATGGCCAGGGCTGAGGTGTTGGTAGCCTACTCGAGAGTGGTAGTATCACTGAGTGTGGAAAGAAATAAGACAGGAAACAATGCCCTGGGCAAAGATCTAGGAGGGCCCAAGCCTGGTAGGGGTAGGACAGTTGACATTCTTCCTGGCCTGCACCATAAGACAACTCCGAAGTCATCTGTGAGGGCATGCTCCAAGGCCCAGCCACATCACGCAGAGTCACGCTTTTTGCACATTTGTAACTCTTTTCTCTGGCAGCTGGCCACTACAGGGATTGAACCTCAAACCCTGGTGTTATCAGCACCATACTCCAACCAACTGAGCTAACCAGCCAGTCCCTTTGTGCACATTTGTATACACACACACACACACACACACACACGCACGCACGCACACACACACACACACACACACGCACGCACGCACACACACACACACACACACACGCTGGTAGGGGGATGAGAGAGGCTAGATCATGATTGAGGAGCCTTTGACTGCTGGGGCATAAGGGGAATGGGAATCTGGAAATAACCAGGAGTGTCCCAGTATTGCTAAAAGGCCAGGATGGACAATGCATGATCATCAGAAGAGGCAGGGCCCAGCTGCCCATAGATATGGGCACCGAAGGACAGCAAAGTCTTGGAAACAAATGCTTAGCAAAAACCTGAGTCCAACCTGAGTCCAACCTAGCCAAGTAGTGTGTCTCTTCAGTAACCCCTCCAAGGGCCTCTAGTGACAACCCAGAAACTGAGGCTGAGGAACATTTGTGCTGGCCAGGCGGAACCCCTTTCCCACTGTTCAGTTACAATAAGACGGTCACATCTCCTTTAAGTAATACATAGAGTCACTTCTGGGGTGAACACCTGAATCCCAAGGGCAGGAAGGACAAAGTACAACCCATGTATTTTTTAAAAGTGCAGAAAGGAAGGAAAACACTTAAGGAAAACACTTAAAACCCTCAAGACTCTCCCTATCCCTGTCATACACTTTGAGAAAGAAGAGAGCCCTGGTGATCACCGAGGCCAGGTCTATTCTGTGACACCCCAGCCTCCTTCCTCATAACACTCATTGGCAGGGCCTTTGCACATGCTGTTCCTTCTCCTATGACCTTTCCTCCCCATCTGCTGTCCTCCCCATCAATTCCTATTTGGTTTCCAGATCTCAGTTTGAGCATAATGCTCCTTGCCTTCTCTGATCTCCCCAACTAGGCTAAATACGCCTATCACAGGCCCTCCAGCACTGGAAGCTTCTCCTTCAGAGCACTCACAGTTACCACTTACATCTATTTGGATGATTCATTGATTAGGGTACATCTCCCCTTTAGAACTAGATGTATCACGAGGGCAGGGATTGTTTTTACTCAAGACTGTGTTTCCAATGCCTGGAAGAATGCAATTGCATCTAGTCAGCTCTTGGTAAATACTTGTTGAGTGAATGAATAAGTGAATGGATGGACGAATGAATGAACAGACATGAAATCTAACTTATCCTCACGAAGTGGCAATTCTACCATCTGTTCAGTACCACTGGTCTAGGTTCATCCTGATACTTATCTCAAGAAACAATGTTTCCACCCCTAGGCACACATGTTTTAATTGCCTCTGCAAGCAAAGTGCTGGAAGGAAATACTGCTGTGACATCTTTAAGTCATCAACTTGGTGCCTTTCTTTCTGGACCAGTCAACAATGTTGTGTCACTCAACTTCTGCTTGGGAAGGGAACTTCATTCATCTTTGTTATTAACAGGAGATATGAGCCTCCAAAATTCTCCAAGGATTAACAGATCTAGAATATTAATGCTCAAAGTGTGGTCCATGGGCCACAGGCATGAGCATAGGCTGGAAACTGGCCAGAAATGCAGCCCCACCCAGACCCACTCGACCGAATGTACATTCTCACAAGATCCCACTTGAGATTAGAAGCACCGATTTAAAATTAAATATTACTTTTTAAAACTTCAGCTCCAGGGCCGGCCCCGTGGCTCACTCAGGAGAGTGCGGTGCTGGTAGCGCCGAGGCCACAGGTTCGGATCCTATATAGGGATGGCCAGTGCACTCACTGGCTGAGCGTGGTGCGGACCGCACCGTGCCAAGGGTTGCGATCCCCTTACCAGTCAGGAAAAAAAAAAAAAAAATTTCAGCTCCAAACAAAGCCATAGGCTTACTCTAAATGCCAAAAAAAAAAAGAAAAAAGAAAGAAAGAAAAAAGGTTAAAAAATCTGATGAATTCCCACATAGGCTGCGGAATTTGAGAGTAAATCTTGATTTGCCTTTTTTTCCCTAAAACACAAGAAGCACTAAGAGCTCAATGTTAACTATCTATCTAGGGCTAACCAGGACCTGTTACTATTGATACAAAGAGAATGAGCTTAACTCTTACCATGGCCAGTTAAGGGCTTCACCAAGAAAAAATCTGGCTGGGTGAAGGCTGAGAAGGAGGTATTCACATAAGAAAGAATAAAAATACAGTGTGTTTCACTAATAATCGTTATTTCCGAAAAACACCATGATTAGTACTCCAAGTCCTAGTTTTCAACACTCTCAGAAAATTTTCTCACTTATAAGGTAATACTCACTCATAATAACTTTATTATGTTTTCAGGAACCACAAGAAGTGCTTTACACACATTACCTATTAACGCTCCCAACGATTCTTTGTGGCAAAGATTTATCATCCCCATTTTGCAGATGAGGAAACTGAGGCTCAAAGACTCTGAGTGAAGGAACCAAAGATCACTCTGAAGTCTGACAGTAAAACCTTTGGGAGAGGGTTTTGGCCAAGTCATTTGGGAGTGTGTGCTCCATGGTCAGAATCCACTACATCGGGGGTGAAAAAGTAGCTGTGTTACCAGGAAAAGTACTTTTTTCTTGAAAAAAAAATAAAAAACATTAATGAGTTATAATCTACACACCATAAAATGCACCCCAAGTAACTGTTAAGATGGTGAGGAACGTGAACTCATAGAAATAACAATGTTCTTTTTCTTCTAAAAGTTAAAACAGAGATTGTGGTGAGCCCAACCAAGCAGGTTTCCAAGGAGCCTCCTGGGGTCCGGCCTGGAATGCCTACCTTGGATTCCATAGAGCCGGTTGAGGCGCGACCGCCGGGCCTCGTCAGTGTAGGGGACAGCAAGCCAGGGCATCTCACTGAAGTACTGTTTGAATGACTCCTCTGACCTGCAGAGAGACATGCACAGAGAACAAGGCTCTATCCTCCCCGAATGCACCCACCTTTTACCAGGTTGTGCCTGGGCTTCCACAGAAGCCGGGTTTCTAATCCTGGGGCTCCTCACACGCCAGGCTATGGCAGTGCTATTCTGCTGGTCCTGGTGTTTGCCAAGAAACAAATGCCTCCATGCGACAGGTGGATCCCAAACTAAAATGCCAGGCCATTTCAACAACCCACTCCCCTGCATGCTACCCACTTAACTCGTGCTCAACTTATCACTTATCAACACAGACAAGTCTTACTTTTACAAGGAGCTTAGGTGTACACAGCCATCGCATTTCCCGTGGTATTTCTAATTTGCACATTGAACAGTGACTTGTACAGGACCACACATTTAAACCAAGCATAAATCTATGATTCCATGTATAACACACACTAGGAAAGCAGATCAGGGGCTCCCGGGGGCTGGGGTTTGGACATGGGGACTGACTGAGAAGGGGCACAAGGGAACCTTTTGAGTGATGGAAATGTTCTATATCTCAGCTGTGATGATGACGGCACATACAGTAGTCACAACCCATTGAACTGTATACACCTAAAATGTATGCATTTATTGTATATAAATTATACGTCAATAAAGGTGATGGTGTTGAAAGCTTTAAAAAAGTGACTGCTCCACTTGGCATGCCTTCAAGCTCGCCCCACACACATGAGGAGCTGTGGCGCAGTGAGGCAGGACCAAGTGTGGAACAGTGCGGACATCAAGAGTACAATGACATTGAAAATGCCCCCAGTGTGCTGACAGCTCACACTTTTCTGTGAACAGCAGCTCAAGAGGTAGAAGCGCCTGGTGACACAGTCAGAATTGGGGCTGGAGTTTTGAGACGAAGGTGTGCAATGATGAGCAAAGCCAGAGAAAAGGCAAGAAGCAGGGAAATTGAGGCTAAAAGGACCTAACTTACTCCAGGAGGGATGTCAGCCCTTCTTGCTTTTGTGATTCCTTATCCAAGTGCTCTCAAATAGCCCCAGACAATGTACGTGGCCAGAGCTAAGAAAAATCCTTGCTTATCCATCCAAGACAGGTGTCATACTGCATTAGTTTCTGGCTGTTTCCTATCCTCCCCACTCCATATCTTTTCACCACGATCTAAAAAGCTGAACAAATCAGAAAACGCATCCTAATCTCAAACAACCCAGGCCTGAATTGGGATGTATCCCAGTATTCATAGCAAAAAAAGGTTTTTCTCAGTTCTCCTTTAGACAATTAAATAAGTAAATATGAAATGTATCTGTCCCTTTGCCGATAATCCCTGACACATCTTCCACAATCCCCATCTCCGAGCCTTACAATAAAGAAGTAAGAAATGGATGTTAACCCCCTACAGAAGAGAGGAGCAGCGCTGTCACTTCATCGGCACACATTACCTGTCTGCACTAACGAAAATGATCTCAAATTTCTGGCCTGCCTCCTTGATCTTCCGGTAGGATTCCACCAGGACCCGAGTGAGGCTTCGGCAGGGTGGACACTGAAAGACAAGAGCAGGACCCTGCTGTGACATACCTTCTCCATGTCCCAGCCATCAGAGGCCACGTATGCAAGACCCAAGTAGGACTGGGACAGCAAAACCCAATTTATAGAAGAGATGGAAATAAAGTTGCCTCTCTTAACAGTGAGCAACCAGCACAGGCCCTTCCTCCCCCATGCAGCGTGCAAGCAGGCAGCAGTCAACCCCCCGTAGGGACCATTAGAAGTCTCATCCGAGTAGGTTAGGGGGAATATCCTTTTAGACCAGTCAAGAGAAGTCATTTCCTTGCTGCTATTACCATTCATAAATAATAAGCAATGACTGTATGCCAACAATCCATTGGGCACGGAAGAAGGCCAGGAAATCCCTTCCTGAACAGTCACACCTCCAGAAGCCAACCACAGATGGCTTGGTGGTGACATCACTGCTTCTTTCTGTCTGGAGGGACCAGACACTCACCCAGTGTGCAGAGAAATAGACTCCCACGTGAGACCCCTCCAGGCTGCTGCTCTCCAGGGACTGCCCGTTATTTCTAAGCAAGGGCCCTGCAATGACTTCCCTGAAGGGTTTAGGTCCCCAAGGGAATTCCAGACCTGAAACAGGCAACAGATGGTGAGAATGTTAAGACTTTTCATGACAGCCTGGGACCCACGAGGCCTCAGAGCTGCAGGCACAACAACTTTATCATCAAACGGGATTTGTTAACACACCCACAGGATCTGTAGCTAACAGGAATAAAGGTTGAGTTCATCCATGGCAGAGCCCTGTGTACCTTCAAGGCAATGGTTCCCAAACATAGATGATCATAAGGTCCATCTCCTGGGGGCTTTTGAAAAGTACAGATGCTCAGGTCACACCCCGGGTCTCCAGATCCAGGAGGAAGACAAAGATGTAAGTTCAAAATAAAACAAGACAGGCATCCCAGGTAACTGTGACGGGCCAGGTGTGGAAATCACTGCCTCAGGTACTAACCATGAGTTGATTCAATCTCAACCCTGGCGTCTTGCTGGTTCTCAACTCTAACTTCATTTTAGAACCAGCTGGAGAATGTTAAAATACGATATTCCTGGGCCCCACCCCCACATATTCTGATTCAATTGGTCTTGGTTGGGGCTTCAAGAACTAAATGAGAATTTAAGTCTAATAAAAGGAAAGAGTAAAATCCACGCAACTCAGATGGTCAACATTCTGATGACACTTAAGCTCCAGGCAGGAGGAGTAAATAATATGCTGCCAGCTCAACCCAACGGGGTTTTCTCACAGGGTGGTCCATGGACCACTGCCTCAAAATGGCCTGGGGAGTGGGGGATGGGCAGGGGAAACACAGACTGGTTAAAAATGCAGGCTGCCAAGCCCACCCTGAAACAAAAAGAATCCAAAAATCTCTGGGGGTGAGGCAGGGGAATCTGCATTGTTAACAGTCTTCAGAATACACTGTGTGTGTGTCTGTGTGTGTTTAAAATTGAGAAGGCACAGACTTGGCTCCACCATACATTGGTTTTTACTGAGGGCAATTCTTTGAAGCAAGTGAAATTTTTACTGGGGAAATTTGTGACCAAGGTTGTAATCCTCTGTTTGGATCAGTGAGTGAGGGAGGAGAGATCTTACAATCCTTTCATCACTCCAGCACAAGGGAAAAGCAGCACATCTTGGACAGCCACCAAGCAGGGCGATCAGAGTGGCTCACACAGTGCATGGCCAGCCGGCCAGCAAGACCAAGGCCTGCAGGTCGGGCAGCACCAAGTAATAAGGTGCTCTCATGCCCAGGCCAGGGGAGCAACACAGACACTTGGAAGAGAAAAACCCCCAATTGTTAAGGTGGCAGCTGCTATTGAAATAGAACTAGAAGTCACTATCTTGGGCTCCAGTTGCTTTTCAACAGGGCCTCCTTAGCCCTCAGAGCTCAACTTCCTTCTCAGATTCCATCTCCTTTGGCCCATGAATTAAAGCCCCCAGGAGGGACATTCTGATCCCTGTAAAAATCTTAAACATGACCTAGAGAATACTATAATCTCATCAAGACAATATTCTCTAGCCATGTAAACCCACTTACATATATTTCATTAGTACTCTCTCCACCAGTGAGGAGGAGATGAGGGTAAAGGAAGGGAAGGGAGGGTTGGATAAGAAAAGTACAGAATGGACATGCCAAGGTTTTACCTTCTGGGTCATCACGGATCACCAGCAGCCCATTCCTGCAGACGACCTTCCCAGTGGTGGCATCTAGGAATATTAGTGATGGAATGTTGGAGATTCGGTATTTGTTCCACAGTTTAAGCTGTAAAAAGAAAAGTAAAAGAAGGTGGTAAATTCTGAACCAGATTAATTACAGAGTTCTTTGGACCTCCTTAAGCCTGAGGAATAGAACAGGAATGCACTGAAGTACAGATAAACGAGCAACTGATCCAAAGCAGGGCTGCTGGGCAGAAGGGACAAGTTTACTATAATCCCACCTGCCCCCATGGTCTCTAACTGTGCAGGGACCCCGAGTCCCACACAGGCTCAAGTCGTGGCAGAGGCTAATGGAAGACCATGTTTATTCTAGGAGAGCAATTTCCCTCTCCAATGGTGCGCTCACAAAGCACGAAGATGAAGATGGATTATGCACCTTTAGAACACAATCAGAGCTCCACCAGGTGGTTAAGGAGAAAGGGGGAGCTTTTCATTAGAGCCTCTCCACCCTATTGTAGGCAGTTGCCTGCCATGTCCTGTTAGCCCTAAGGGAGAAGGGACAGGTTTTCCAACAGAAGACCAAGCAGAGATGCTCCTTGACTTACAATAATGTTACATCCAGGTAAACCCATCACAAGCTGAAAATATCCTGAGCGGAAAATGCATTAAAAAGAGCTAACTTACCGAACATCACAGCTCAGCCTCTCCTACCTGAAACATGCTCAGAACACTTACATCAGCCCACAGTTGGGCAAGATAACCTCACACAAAGCCTATTTTATAATAAAGTGTTGAATATCTCAAAATTTGATGTACAGTTTCTACTGACTATGTATCACTTTCGCACCATTGTAAAGTCAAAGAATTATAAGGTGAACCATCACAGTCGGGGGCCATCTGTAGTTAAGATCTGCCCTTCTCACCACCTCGCCAGCTTCCTGCACTTGGAATTCCACAATCGTTCTATGTGTGTGTGCCATTCGACCTGCAAAAGGCAGTGGAAGCCATATCCTGAGCCAGCTCCAACTCTCAGTTCCTGCACAAAACTATCTTCGGTCTCTTGGCAGATTCTTGAGGTTGTCTGTGCAAACTGTCAGTGGTCCAGGGTCTAAGAGGAACGAGGCTGAGAAAACGTGCACGCAACAGCCTGGGGCTAGAAGCCAGGTTTGTGCAGCCCCTTTCTTTGCTCACTACCATCGGAGTGGACACTGTTTAGGGGCCACTGGGTGCTCTGGAACTTAACTGTCAAGCCTAAAAAGCAGCATAATGAAAGGAACGGTCAAGCTAGCAACGCGTTTCCAGAAGAGAAAGAAACGAAGGGAGACTGCAGAAGGACCCACTGGTTAGGCCACTCTCTAACAGTCTCTCTCTAACAAGGCTGGCTGCTTGGGAACTGGCAGAACAGGGCATGGAGGTGTCACAGGGAAACAGGCATCAGAAGGCCAGCGGCATAGAGAAGAAGGAAAGGAATGTGTGGCTATAATCGTTATTGTTTTTCATTCAATCCCAAGTCATGAGAGAACAGGGCAGCGTGTCTGCCAAGAAATGCTGTGCTATAGAGACCTGCGTCTTGGCAGGAAGGGTTATAGGACCCCACCTCAAACTGGGTGGGCCCTGCCTTAGTGCATGTTTTTCCCAGCCCTACATTTCTGGTGGGCTCAGAAACCAGCTCAGGACTCAGAACTACAGCAACTCTGCAAATACAGTTTTCAATGACCAGTATTGCATCATCCCAGAGAAAAGTGATCCAGGATTCAGACTAAACATTCTCAAGAGAAGAGGTTCACTAGCAGAACAAGACCATCTTGCTGCTGGGATTAGCTTCAGAAGTTTGCTATGCAAGTTTAACTTAAAAAAAAAAAAAGATTAAGATTATTAGATTTTTCTAGTTTAAAAAGTAATTTCTGGGAAAAAAAGGAATTGGAAAAAATTGGGAAACACAGCAAACCACAAAAGTTGAGATAAAAATCACCCATGACTCACCACTTAGGAAAGCTTAGACCATTTTATATTTCCACCAGTGGCAAATGAGAGAGCCCATTTGCTAGTATCCTCACCAACATTATCACTAATGTTAGTTTTCCCAATTTGATAGGGAAAAAAATAATGCCTCATTTTTGTTGCTTTTCTTTTTATTGACGTTTAGGAGATATGTCGCAGTAAAAACAGTTGTTTTTGCAGTATGTTTTATAACTGGTAAGTGCTGGAATTCATTCAGCAGATATTAACTGAGCATCTACTATATGCCAACACTGTTCTAAGCACAAGAGATAAAAGAAAGAGCAAAAGAAAGAAAGAACAAGCCGAAGAAGCTGCTGCCCTCAAGGAGCTTCTACTCTAGTGGGAGAGACTAACAATAAACAAGAATATAAATAGAAAAATAATTTCAGACACTTGTAAGTAATAGAGAGAATACACAGGGTAAGAGCACGGTTGGGGAAACAGTACATGGTTTACAAAGAATGATCTGGGAGGGCAACTCTGAAGGTATGACATTTGAGCACAGATGTCACTAATGAAATGGAGCAAGCCACATTGGGGGAGGCCTTGGGGAGGCCGCTCACCGGAGGCCCAGGGAACATGTGCAGAGGTGGGAGTCTGGGTATAAAGGCAGGGGTGGGCAGCCAGAGAGAGCCAGCGCGGGGGGTGCGGGGCTGCGATGAGGTCAGAGAGGACACGTGGACCTGATCCTTCAGGCCCTGTAGACCTTGGAAAAAGTAATGGACTTTTATTCTGAGTGTAATAGTAAGCTACTGAGGGCTCTCAGAGGAGTGGTATGACCTGATTTGCAGTTTAAAAGGTCACTTTGGCTGCTATAAAGAAGCAGACGGCAGGGGAGGAGGGCAGAAGGCAGGAGACCAGCTGGAGAGGTTACTGCAAACAGGCCAAGCAGGAGTCCAGAGCGGCGGGCAGGACTCGGGTTGTAGCAGCAGAGTAAGGACACGACATATTTTGAAGACAGACTCAATAGGGTAGGTTGACAGATTGAATGTGGGGGAGAGGGGAGGGAAAGAGAAAGATCAAGGATGTCCCCTGGTCTGGGGGCTTAAGCAAGTGGGCTGAGGAGGATCCCAGTAAGCAAGATGAGGAACAGTGCAGGAGGAACAAGTTTGAAAGGGAAAAACCAAGACTGAAGAGTCAGCCTTGAGGTGCCTATTAGATGTAAAGTGGAGATTTCAAGTAGGCACCTGGACTTAAAAATCCAGACTCCAGGGAGAGGGGGCTTGAAACATAAATCAGGGCTCAGGGACTAGAAGATGTTAAAGGTTGTGGGCCTGGATGACGTCACCCAAGGAGAGGACAAGGCTATAGAGGGGATCCCAGGACAGAGCCAGGGACCACAGAAGGCTGAGAGGTGTAGAGTGAAAGAAGTGGGAGGGAAATGAGGAGACCCCAGTGTTCCAAAAGGCAGGTGGAGAAAGTGCTTTGGAGAGGAGAGTAGACAACCATGTGAGACGCTGCTGAGATGCTGAGTAAGACGAGGACAGAGAACTGACCGGTGGATGTGGCAAATCAGGTCACACAGGACTTTGATGGGGTCGGGGAGTCGGTGGCGGGGAAGAAAGAGGAGTGGGGCCCAGCTCTGTAGACACACACACACCTAAGGTAGGCCCACGACCCAGACAAATGCAAGTCCTCTTGCCAACATCCAACATATGGAAAAGACAATAATAAATAGAAGAAAGGGTGGAGAAAGAAAAAGAGAAAACGGCACATACAGGGCTAAGGTAGCAACCATGTGCAATTCTCATTAAGAGCTTTGCTGTAAAGGGAGCAGAAAAATGGGGTTGTAGCTGGAAAAACACACGATGCAGGAGGAGGATATTTTAAAGATGGGAGACACTCTGACATAGGCTGATTAGGATAATCCAGAAAAGAGACAAAAATGATGAGAAAAAAATGAGAGGGAGAACTGCAAACACCAAGTCCACGAAGAGACAAAAAGGTGGGATCTAGGTTGCAAATGGAAAGGTGGAGCTGTCAAAGGAGCTCATTTTTAAATACATAAAAAATATTTTATATTTTTATATTTTTTATATATTTAAAAATTATTCAAGTGAGTAATTATTCACTTATTCAAAGTAGTTTTTTAGTATGAATAGAAAGTCATGCTATTTGCAAATAAAGACAACCCTATGTTCTCTTTTCAACAGTTATACGATTCATTTCCTTTTCTTATAGAAGTATATTGCCTGGAACTTCCAGAACAGTATTAAGTAGCAAACATCCTTATCTTTTACCTAAGTATACTGGATATACATATAATATCTTACTGTCAAATATAGTATTAGCTATTGGTTTGAGACAGATATTCTTTAACATGTTAAGAAAAAAATAGTCTTCCATAACTTTTTGACCAAAAGTTTTATCAAGAATGGATGGCTACTTTCTGACTGTTCTTAATCTGTTGTGGTATATTTCTTTTCTTTTCTGGCAGGTGGCTGGTACAGGGATCGAACCCTGGACTTTGGTGTTATCAGCACCATGCTCTAACCACCTGAGCTAACTGGCCAGCCCCTATGTTGTGGTATATTTCATTAGTAACTGTTCTGGGGTTAAACCATCTTTGCCTTGTTAGAAGAAATCCTCCCTGGTCATATGCATTGTGAAGGGGTCCCCTAGGATCACATCTTTCCTGGGGCTCCCACATGCAAATGACATTTGGTTACAAGACTCTTTTTTGGGTAGCTAGACTGTTCCCTGAAGTAAATTGCAGCCTGGGAGCCTTAAATGTAAAGCTGGCAGGTGCAACAAGATAACAATAGAGTGGTTTGAACATAGGCACCATATTATACTTAACATGTAACCATGCAATTGGCTCTTGGTTAGATTTTTAAAGGAATGGTGTTGAGGTTTTGGTGTCTGGGCAGCCGAGATTATAAATGCTCATTAGAGATATTGTTCCCACCCCAGCCCACCCCACTTGCCAGATAAGGAAGAACCCAATTTCTTCTGGGTCCATCATGTAGGCAAAAGAACACCTCTCCCTGCTCCATGCCAAACCCCCACAGATACATCTTCTCTCTCGGAATCTCCTTGGATAGGGAAGAACTTGGAACTCCTATGACCTTCATCTCCCGCCCTTCCTAGGGATTCCCCCCTTTCTTTCCCATTGGGTCTCAGAAAGACAGGAGGTCTTAGCTTGTGTTTTATCCACTCATTGTTGGATCTTCGTTTCCAAGTAAAGGCCCACTGGTTTCATGGGAAAAAATTTGGCTTCTAGACACCCATCTGTCACTGAAAAGTTGATTCAGTTACAGACTAATTCATCATGGTCTAATTTTATGTGACAGTGACTTATTCAGGAACTTATGTCATTCATCAGTGAACTATGTCTGTAGACTGGCATGGGACCATCTTTCTCAGGCTGTGGCATCAAGGTTACTCAGCTCTGCAACAGTAAGCCACAGGAATGATTGTTTCAACCATGTCGGTTTCAATACCTGAATCAGAAAGTGACCCTGACGTCAGAGAAGTCATCCAGGCCTGCTCTGAGGATTCTCTTATGCTGACTGTAAATGAGAAATGCCTGAGCTCAGAGAAATCACCATCAAGATTCACCTCTGTGCCTTTTCAAGTGTGCGTGTGACATCTCAAGTCCACTGAAAGTTTTCAAAAAGGCCTCTGAAAACAGTGGTTTCACAACCATTTTTGGGTCACAGACACTTCTGAGGATAAAAGCTACGGATGCATTCACCAGAGAAAAATGCACATACACAAAAAAGTCTGGGTGTAATTTCATGAATCCCTTGAAGCCTGTCAGTGGAACCTGTCTATGAGCCCTGATAAAGACCCCCTTGTCTTCAGAGTTCACTTCAGTGCATATCTTGACCTTGATTCAGCTGGGAGAGCTATAATACTGCTCCATCTTTGTTCCTGTGTTAAACTTTCCTCAAACAAAATCAGCATTTGCCTAAAAGCCAAGAAGATGCAATAGTGAAAAGTGGATGCTAAAAACCTCACTATCCTGCTGCTGCTATGTTTCTAAACTCACTCAGAGCTGACGGCCACCTGAGGTCTCCAACTCATCCCTCTGCCTTCAGGATGGTGAATATCAGAACCACCCAGGACCGAGAGCTAATGCACTTTTTTTTTTTTTAAGCATCCCCAAGAAATGAGTTCACTGCTTCCTCCCATCTTAAAGTTCCTTCTGGGAGGAAACAAGGTAGTATAGAAAGAAAACAGGCCTCAGGAGGGGGTGGGCTGACATCCCAGCCCTGAGACTTTATTAGATGTCAGTCAGTGACATGGTACCAGACTTTGGGCAGGCCATTCCCCCATCCTAGCACAGTAATACCCACATCGCAGGAAGAATGAGACTTAAATGAGGTGACGTGTGTGGAGTCACTCTGTAAACTCTAAAGCACTGCATGCATGAGACACATCATTAATATTTGAATCCAATTAATGCTTATTTCCCCCTGGTCTTGTCAGCATCCTCTGCAAAAAACATTTTCCTGTCAACTCTGTTTTAAAGTGAATCAATCAACCATATAGTTAGTAGGCTGGAAATGAAACTACTCAAAAATTGGGGATTTCTTTCTGTAGCAAGTGGTATTTTTGCCATGAGCACCTTCGGCAAAACACACACACATTGTTTGGCCTGTTTTACGTGGTCTGTTTGCCTCCCCCCACCCTTTCTTTATCCCTACCCTTCTGCCCCTGTTTTTGGATATCCAGATTTTAAAGGGGCATCTGGAATTTTTTTTTAACTGGACCTGTGTATTTTACTTTTCTCTCTACTTAGGAGAACTCTGACACCACATCTGATTCCAAAAGGAATTCCTACTTTGTTGCCTCACCTTCTGGCTTACATGACCAAAACATGCAATACGGTACAGCCCAGTACAAGAGAGCGCAGGAAGCAGAAGGAACTGGCCAGGCACTTCCCACCCCAGCAGCCTCTGAACCAGGAGACAGGATCAAGGGTAAGCTCCCAAAGGGCTAATGGTGACTTAAGCGAGCACTTTAAAAGGGCTACTTTGGCTGGCACTTCTGCAGTGGGAAATGACCAAATGACTTTTACCTCCAATGTCTGCATTCTCTCCAGTGACTATCCTCACAAAAAATCCACCCAAAGTTCGTTCTGATGATATCTTCAACTTACTGAAGCACCTTCTTCTGCAGCTACCCAAAGGCCAGTTAACTCCAACAGAATATGTCACACAAACCCCCAGCACCTAGAAATCTAAGTGTTTATGATTAGTTCGCCAAATTCAGAATCAAGGCAACACAGATGAGATCGAAAAAAGAAAGAGGAGATGATATTAGCTCAACTTGGCAAAATCAAAGAGGATGACAAAATGGGCTATCCAGTTACTTAAAAGTTCCCGTTCCTCAGCCTGGAGGCTGGCTCTGTTTAAAGATTCCAAGGTTGTGGTTTTAACGATCATCCTAGGAATGCTGGCCAGAAACGCTTTTATAGTGACCTACAAAACAATGAAGCAAATATCAAAAGGCACAGGATTGGGAACTGGTAAACCGTAAAAGTGCCGAAGAGAAAGCTGACCTAATCTGAAACACTGGTGGGATTAGTCAGCACCCGCAGATGCCGCAGAGAAATGAAACCTGGTGATTTCTGAGAAGCCCCAGCTCCTGAGGGTGACACAGCATTGGCCTCTCATGCTAAGGACTGGGTCTTGCACTTGACCAGGCAGAAGGGGGTGGTCTAAGCTTTTCTTTCTCAACAGCTGTTGCAAATCTGTGGGATCAAGCCAAAGCTAACACAGATGTAGGATTAATCAGCAAACTCCTTGGCCAGGTCAGCTGGAACTTTCTTAGGCAAACTTTACCCCTGCCCTTCCACCAAATGCTGGCCACAGTTAAAACCATCCTTTCTGTAAGCAGCATTTGAAAACAGATCCTTAAACATGTCCCCACCCTTTCTAACCAAACATGACCAAAGCCCATTACGTACATATGCAGTCTGAGGGAAGAAATTCCCCGAGTCCCACCCTCCAATGTCAAGGCAATATATACACTAGAGGTTACTTAGCATAGAGTCTGGGGACCTCAGGCAAGCTACCTAATTCCTCTCCTGATTTCCTCATCTGTAAAATAAGGATAACAACTTATTCCTCATTAAACTGTTGTGAAAATTAGATGAGTTACATCAAATGCTTAGAACAAGGCCTGGCACAGATTAGGTACTGCCTAAGTGTTAGCTGCTGTTATTAACACATTGCTGTTGTTATCCCCACACCACCTTTTTTTTTTCCTTGGCAGCTGGCCGGTACAGGGATCCGAACCCCTGACCTGATTATCAGCAGCATCCTCTCCCTAGTGCCTACATCAACTTCTAAATGCTCCAGTAACACCTTATCATCATATCCCCAGCGTTAAGACCAAATCTTTGATCCCTTGCTCCTGAGCTATAATTCCGAGTGTGTGCTTTGGCCTGTGACTGAAGTTTTCAATGCCTGGTATAGCTATTGGCCAAGTACAGTACAGTGCTTGGTACGTTATGTGCTCAATAAACAAATGAGGAACGCATGAATGGAAGGAAGGGAGAGAGGAAACATTGTCCTCGGTCAGCCATACTGGATGCTGAGCTAAACAATCAGGTTCAGCTGAAGCTCCAAGGGCCTCTTCGTGAACAAGGCTCTTCCAAGTTCTTTGGGGGCCAGAATGTTCTTTAAATTGCAGAGGAAATTACTCAGAACAAGTAATAGTGGAACTAGAGCTCTACTCCCTTCACTGAATAGTACCTTTGATCCCTGTACCCTCCTCACCTTCCCACCTCTCTTTTTACCTGGGGCTGACACAAAGAACGGAGCAGCGTGTGAGACCAAGGATAAGATGCAGGTCTAGCCCAGGCTGATCAGAACCACCACCAGCTTGTGAGAATTCAAAGCCCTCCCGGTGGATGTGCAATTATGACATTGGATTTTTACAGCTGGTTCAGAGAGAGGATCCATGCCAAGGGTCACAAGAGTGTGAGGTTTAGAAAATAATGTGTCCACTCTGCTTCCTGCAAACAAAGGCAGCAGATGCCCTCCTTCTGGGTCCCTCTCTGCACTCCAGGCTGTATTCAAAAGAAAAAACCAGGTAGAAGAAATGTTAAAAATGTATTCTTCATTTCTTTAAGCCTCAGAACTGTGGTTTTTCTTCTGATTTACAGCTGATTTGGCTGGGCTGTATAATCCCAACAGGGCTTGCTTAGGTCTACTTAAAACACTCTAATCACAGTGCCTCGGGGGAAGTGAAGGCGGCGAGATCACGTCCCTGCCTTCAGGAACCTTACATTTTAGAAGGAGAAAATGGTTAAAATGATAAATTTTAGGATGTGTATATTTGAGCACAATAAAAACAACATGGAGCTATGACTCCACGTGTATAGGCATAACGTAAAGCAGACTGTGCCAGCTGCGGGAGAAACAAACAAGAAGGGGGACTGGTTCCACCCCGGGATAGCGGCTATGCCAGCAATGGTTCCATATGTTCAATCATATGTTAAACACACATCCTCTCAAACACATCTTCGTTCCAAATGTGGGCGGCCACAAGAGCCAACAGCTCATGGGTGAGTGTGGTCCTCGGTCAGTCAAATCTCTACTCAATACTTCTGTCTCTGGAGGGCGGCGTGGTACAGATAAAACAGTGAGGAATGTGGTTCCGGGCCAGGCTGGCTGCCAGGGTTCAAATCCCAGCTTCATTACATCCCAGCTGGGTGACCCTGGGCATGTTAAATCACCTCTCAGACCCTCAGCTTCCTCGTGACTAAAATGAGGATAACACAACACTGCTTCATGCTGTTGCTGTGAGCATTAACCGGATTAATAGAAGCGTGACGTTCAGAGTACTGCTCGGTACATAGTGAGTGTTCAATAAATGCCAGAAATGCTGCTGCTGCTGCTGCTGCCCTGCCTCAAGAGAACACTGACATTTCTCCTTGACCATGAGTGGAACAATGTGATGTCCCCTCGAACCCTTGTTTAGCACCCAGCTGCAGGTTCCCATTCTGGTGGAGGGAGAATGACTTCTGTCCCTCTGTCTGGGATACCTCCAGACAGAGGGACAGGAGACAGCCCTACAGAGTAAATGCAGTTCCTCTCAGCCCGGTGTGCAGAAACTTCTTAAGTCTTAAGAGCCTCACTTCGCTTGTAAGATATTCTTGTACAGCAGAAACCACTTTGCAGCTAGAATGAGAGGCAGAGGGTCTGACATGCTACTTCCTCCTTTTCTCTCTTTATGCAAGAGATGTGTATCGTCAGCAGCAGCGACGGCCTCCTGCCACACTCCTCACTGGTTTATAGCAAGCATGCTTCCATCTTAACTTGACACTCCAAAGTGCTGTCAAACACTGATGATTCCCAGGATAAAGGGCTGCACACTATGCTCCTCTTAGGCTGAACAAAAACAACCACTGCCCCTTAAGCCCTTCTCCAAAGGGACCGCTGTGTTCTGGCAGCCCCAAATCCTGCACCGTGCCAAGGCGTGAAGCAGAGTGGAGGGGGGTAAGATCACAGGCTCTGGGGGCAGATGGCTTGGGTGTGAGTCCTGGCCACGTGGGGCAAATTACTTAGCCTCCCCATATCTCACCCTCCTCAGCTGAGAAATGGTCACATGGTACCTACCTCCCAGGGTGACCTGAGGATAGATAGCACACATGAAGTGTTTAGCAGCGTCCCTGGCACACAGTCGTCACTCACGTGAGCAGACTTCTCATGGGTGCCCTTCGGATTTTATATAAGGAAGTACGTGCTAGGGCAATGGGCTCTGCACATGGTCCTCAAACTGCAAGGGCACTTAATAGTAAGCAGTCTTTGCCTATGGTGATAAAAATGCCACAGCAGTGCCAGTCCCTGCCAGGGCTGGGACCGAGGATGGTCCACACAAATAAGTACAGAATATCTGGCAAGGGACTTTCTGCCGGAGGGTAAGCACATCAACTCAGACCAGGGATAGGGACGGCCAAGGAGTCTCTACTTCCCCAGCAACAGCTCCAGGGGGCGCAAACACACAAATGGATAAAAACCACAACCCTTCAAATTAAATCATTCTAGATCCTTCCAGTTAAACCTCTCCACTTCATCACAGAAAGGAAGATACTTTCCAGAAGATACATTCCAGTCTTTGGGTCCTTCTTTCTCAAAACGGGAGAGACAGAACTCAGCTAAGAAATAGTCACTAGCTCTAACCACAGCCACTAGAGACACAAGGGGCTGGTGGTGGTCACATATAGGCATGAGACGTTAAAAAATACAAAGGGTGCTCCGTGTGGCCTAGAGGCCTGGGTCTGGCTGCCAGTTCTGGCAGAGGACTGCAGTTTTGTGATCCCGGTGGCGAAGGCCACAGTGGGTTACTGGCAAGCATGAAGGGCAAACGTGGGAAAGAGGCCATATCCCAGGTGCAACTGGCATTCCAAGAAGCCAACCAGAAGCCACCGAACCACATTCTCAGACACCAGTGGCCCCCACCTCCTCCTGTCCAGCAGTCACTCCCCATGCGACATGGCTACTAAGCCTCCTTTCAGGAAGCTGCACCTTCAGACTGGCTTCAACAACGATAACAACAAATCAATGATGCCCACAAAGGTAAAGACAAACGTGTAAATGTTTTCTTTCCACCCTTCCAAAAGTCCTGAAATGCAAAATACTTAATTACTGTAGTCCACTGCTGGCTTGAGGAGCCCAGTTTGCTAACACATGGAACTCAATCTCATTTGTAACACCAGTTAAGCAGGATCATTGAATATGCCACCCAACTTCCAGCCCTACCGACTCCACGAGCCAAGAGAGGAGCAGTTTGTTGGGACTACAAAGTGGCAGATGGCGGCCAGGTTCCTTCTGGCCGACACCACAGATGGAGGGAAAGGCTGCTCTGTTTCCCCACGCTGCGGTTCTCACAAGCTGACAGAAGGGGTTTCCTAAAGCCCCATCTGGTATGAAAACCTCTACCAGGCAGAGTGGTTTGGAACAGTAAGGGGCGGCTGGTAATAACAGGCTGGGGCCCAAGCTATAAAGACAGAAGATCTAAAGTAGTGGCTGGGGGTTTTCATATGAGAGGGGGGACAAGGAGCCAGAATGTGCCTGGAATCTAAGAGACCATGGCCCAGCTCCAAAGGCAATCACTTCTATTGGGGGATAGGGTTTCTGTGGCTTGTGTCATGGTGGATCGCTCGCTGATATGACTGGGAAAGGGTTCAAGTTTGCCCACGTTCACTCTGAGTAGTGCAGTTTTACTTGAACATTGGGACCTTGATCTGCCACCTTCTTTTGAGAGATATGTCACCATATAAGTTCAATCCAGATGTTAAGTTCATACTAGACAGAAACAAATTCTGAACATTTTCACGCCAAATCTTCATAGGGCCCATAAGGTGAAAACAAAACAAAGAGGAAGAGAGGAAGCCTCGGAATAAGGACTATGTGGAAAGCAGAGTGCCGTTCCTTGTGGATTTGGGGAATCTGCTGGAGGAACATGTTTATCAAGGCAGTAACATCTCCCACCCTCCCCTCTTCTTAGTTGGAAGTGGGTAGATGCCACCAGTTCACCCCAACCAACCCATCCCTCGTGGCTAAATACAAGATATAAGGTGATCAAATTTGAGAGCTGACCAAAGGTGATGAAAGGACTTTGCAAACAAGGTTTTTGGTTTTGGGTTTTTTTTAATTTAAAAAAAATCCATACCAAGAAGCTTTCTTCATCTGAAAATAGACTTCCTCCCAGCAGACAGTGTTAGTGCAGGTTCCTGAGAACAGGACAACAGGTCTCCCCCAGCCTCTACTGTAGAGCTCCAGGCTCTGATTTTCTCCTAACTTGCAAACTCTGCACTTGAATGACATGCCCAGCATGGGCTTACTGCACATGAGAGAACCCCCTAGGACCAGGTGCTACGGTGAAAAGCTCCAGTGAGAAAGAGGGGTGGCTTTCATAAACTTTGGAAACAAGAGAGCTTTGAGATGTGAAGTGATCCACCAAGTCAATAACAAGAGAGAATTCCACCTTTGCAGAATCCTACCGTCGTCATCCTTTCAGGACTCAAAACTGAAAGACCTTCTCCCTCATGAGACGAGTTCCTCTAGGGAACTGAATCACACACTGCTGTGTATCTTCAGTGCCTTCCAGGTGGCAAGTGCTCAATACATGAGGATGATGTCCAGGCCAATAAAGAGTGTGTTTCTAGCTTCTCACTCTTGACTCTACACATGCAGCATGAGAGACCAGCAAGCCCGTATTGCGTTTTCACACATCCATCACGGTTCCTAAACAGCTACTCAATTAAGTTGCTATCCAAAAAACAACTCGAGCAAATAAGTCTCAAAACTTTCTGCAGCTTCCAGTAGATTAGGAATGTGATTGCATAATGCCTGCTAACCCAAATGCAATAAATGACAAGTCAGCAGGGTGAGCTTTTCCATGTCCATTCTGCAAAATGAAAATAGGAGCAGGAAGTGTGGTTTGGGAGAATGACAGAGATGTCTGTCATTTCAGCGCCATCCCTACCTGTTCCACTGTGGAGCCAATAGCCCTCAGCAGAGAACTCTTTTCAATTTCCTACTTTTGTTGTTAGTTCATCCGGGCTTTTTTTTGGGCCCTGGCTGCATAGAAAGCTCCATTTCTTGGCAGAACTTTCTGAGTGCCCAGTTATAAACCCCTTATTACCACTTTCCTGCTGCAGGAAGTCCCCACTGAGCCCCAGCCAAATGACAAGGAGAGGAAAGGAAACATGTACAATGCTGTGAGAAATTCCCAGTCTAGAAGAAAAGATCACAGGACAAGGCCTAACAGACCATTCTACATGGACCCTGGCACAAGAAGGCTGTCCATAAATTGGTCTGGATTGGTTTAAGGTGGTAACAACATTATTTCACTGGGAACCCCGCAAGCCCGGCACCTCCACAGCTCTGACAACAGCATCCGCCACACTGCTGTGAACCAGTCGTGTCCAGAACAAAAGGAATCACGTCCCGCACTAAGAAGCCATGATCACCAAGGGCCAAGCTGCCTTTATATAGAAATGGACTGTGGCTTGCATTGTTCCTCGCCACCAGCTCTTGAAATGAAAGGGTTCCACAGCACAGCGAAATAAGTAACAGCAGGGAGAAAGAGAGGGGGAGGTAAACTGTTTGGAAAGTAGAAGACAGGGTGGAAAAGATGAAATTCAAGACAGATGTGTGAGAGCTGCAAACATATGTCCTTGAATTTATGCATCCAAGTGATTCATGTGGAATAAGGAAAGAGTATATAGAAATAAATATAAATACAGAACAAAGTATTCCATTCCTCTATTCTTACAAAGAAACACCAATTCACATCTCTCTTTCTGCTAAATAAAGTTGTTATACAACAGTTTGAGTGAAAAATCCATGATGAAACGCTATGAATTAAACAGAAGTTCTCTGTGGTCTCTGTCACTCTCAACAGGATGTCAACCACCAACAATTTATTTCCAGTTACTGAAAGTTGATTTCTTATCTCCAAAAGGTACGGATGCTGTTTAACATCAGCAGAATTTAAAAATTAGTAGCATTTGCCCGCTTAATGCCAGGCCATTAAGAGAAAATAAAGAGGAAATTTAGATGGGCGTTTCCATCGAAATACAAAAGTCCAAGACTCTGGCCGGAAAGACATTTTTACAATGCAATATTAGCATGTGTTGTTTCACTTCTAAACCGCTAACTCAAAGGGGCCACTGCATAATTGGTTCCAAATGCCTCATACTGAGAAAAAACACAGGCAGCCTGCCTTGCTGGTTAACTTCTCTCATGTTAGAAGGTAACAAGAAAGGATAACGGCAGAAATGTCCCCAGAGTCTAGATGTGCTAGAGAAATGGGGTGAAGCAGGGTCCAAGGACATAACCCAGGGGGTGGGGGAGGTGACTGAGTTTTTCCGGATGGGTCAAATGCCACATTTCAGGATGCTGCTCAGCAGATCATCGGGTACACACCACGCACATGCCTGGTTGTTTTCACCAATAGACACTTACAGAGCACCCAAAACCTACCAAGTATTTGTGCCAGGTGGTGTGGAGATGGAGAGATTAAGACACATTTCTTTGTCTTCAAGGGAGGAAAGGAACCTGATAAGTACCCAAACCTGCTTCCTCTTTAAAGACTCCACCTGGGATGCCGGTCCCTGCCCTACCCCCTCCCCATGCAGTGGTGACCCTGGTGGCATGCTTGTTCCATGGGCATCAGCCCCAGTCTACAGGTGACTGCAGCAGGTGTGGACACTTGATCTAAGACCAATCATACTCTCTCCTGGGAATTTAGAAATTGGATACAAAAATAGCTTCAGTAAGATCAGAGCTTCCCAAGCAGTGTGCTAACGAATGGGCTACAGGAGGGTGCATATTGATCCCCTGTGCCCTCGGGTCAGCTAGAGCCACGCTCCCTCCAAGTCCTTGGCCTCTGGTGGCCAGCTGCCTTGTCCCTTCATCCCTGCAGACAAACTGACCATCTTCTAAGTGTGGCAGGATGTGAAAAAGGTAGAGACGTGCTGATTAGATGGTGGGGATCAGAAACTCATGCAAAGGGCAGGCAGGAGTAGCCTTCTTGGGCCACAGACAAGGAGAGAGAAAGAGGGGGACAGAGAAGGGCCAGCAGGAAAGACTCCAGAGACTCAGAGAACAGAGAGAAGCAAATGAGAGAAACTGTGCAGCCCCAAGGAGGGTGAGAGGGATCTGCTTCTGAAATCCCATTTCTGGTCCTCTGTGTTCCAGCTGCAGTCTATTTCCTGAATCTGGATGCCCGTGTGATGAACGACTGTATTCTGAGAGTCTAACCCAATTGACTGATGATGCCAGCTTGAGTGAATTTCTGTTCCTTGTAAACAACTCCTAACAGATGTGCGGGTATGTGTGCGCACAGAGCCTGTGCTCATCACAGAATCCTCACTGCTTCAAATGCCCATGAAAGAAAAGCAAAATTACCTTACATTTTTAGTCCTTTCAAATCCCTTTCTCGTGTATTCTTCTTCTATCCTCCTCATAGAACCCTGGGGCCTTGGGAAGGAAACTCCTCCTTGTGCTGGGGATGCTGAGATGGTAGCAAGACGACCTGCCTAAGATGACAGAACAAATGAGTCCCAGGGCCTCTTTGCTCCCTGCCAGCCACTGCCCTTGAAATACAGCACTTCTTCAATGTGAGTCTGTAATACCCTGTCCATGTCATATGTGTGGATGTAAGAAAAAGCCTGCTTTTCTGATGTGTGGGTCAAAGGGAAGGTGGCCGTGAACAACTTACAACTTGCCCAGGAAAGCCCTTTTTTTGAGTTCTTAAAGTGCGGCTCTCCCCTTCGGGAAGGTTTTGCACTCTGGCTCTTAGGGGTGCAGCCCTGGGCTGAGTCACTAGGAAAGCAAGCCTGAGATTTTCTTCTACAGACAAGACCAATGGCCACTTTAAAAAGCCTACGTCCCTTACAGCACATTCCCAAGGTGTAAGAGTACGCATGATATTGAGAAGCAGACAGCAGGTCTCCCCCAGCTTTAGTTTTAAAAGACAGCTCAGTGAGGGGCTGCCATCAGCAGACACGCCCAGGCCAGGTGCGCTGGCACCTTCCTGTGGGCTGGTTCCAGAAGTCACCAGTGCCACAGAACCAAAACGGGCAGTGTAAAGTTTCTGAGGTTGCAACGGGACTGACTTTCTCCTCCAGGACAGAAATGTCCCAGTGAATCAGCCCTCGAATATGCCACTAATCACTTGCTTAGGAAAACTTAAACTGCTGAGACCTTCTGAACAGAAACCACACACCAATTGATTCTCCATAAGGAGCACGGACTTTCTGGGACAGGCTGACCATTTTAAAGAGCACAATAATCCTGTCAACCTTTAGCAGAACCAAACTGTTATATGTCAACAAATTTCAAAGTGGCCTCCAGACCACCCGTAGAAGAATCTGTGTCCAAAAGCAGGGAAAATCAGTCGAGGAGCTGGGTTCCAGCATACTTGAGCTCTGTTCTTCACGAAGCAGCAATTAGCCCCAAAGTTCCCCAGGCTGAAATGAAGCCGGGGACCAAGGGGGAGCAAGCCCTGCCACAAGAGAAATACGAGGTCCACACCGTCCCCCTGTCACAACAAAGGGCAGGCTGGGGGAGCAGAGTAACGAAGTTGGCCAGGCTGTGCCCGTCACTTCACTGCTCTGAGAAAGTTACTCGCTCTG
Organism: Cynocephalus volans; assembly: GCF_027409185.1. Taxonomy (NCBI): domain Eukaryota; kingdom Metazoa; phylum Chordata; class Mammalia; order Dermoptera; family Cynocephalidae; genus Cynocephalus; species Cynocephalus volans. The sequence goes on along the minus strand of NC_084469.1, from coordinate 28,040,297 downwards.
TAAACTGGGAAAATCCTCGGTGGTGCCTCACAGGCTTGCCGTGAGGATTAAACCGGATGAGAAATCCAGATGGCTTCTTCCAGCGCCCATATCTCTCAAACCCACTTGTTTACATATATCATTTTCAATTGGTGTCCCCTAACTCTGACTCTTATTGACTTATTTTGCTTTAAATAGACTCTTGAAAAAAAATCTATTTTGAAAGGCAACTGTATGTTGCTATTGTATGGAGAACCAATACCATTTACCCTACCATAGAAGGTAAGTATCAAAATGAAAACAAAGACCAAACAATTCTTAAATCTGATCTGGCCCCTGTTGCCTACAGGAGGTCCTGAGGTCTGCTTTCTGCGTGGAAAGGGGGATGAGCGAGTTTTCCAGAGGCTTAGAGCTGGAGCACCACATCAGGACTTCCTCCTGATACAACCAGAGACGAAGTGGAGAATGGAAAAATCGTGATGGAACTCAATCAGGGGCGCCGATCTCACTAACCATCCTGCCACCTTAAATCCCTTAGGTCCTGTGCCAGTGGAGGCCGCGGTGGGAAAAGGAAACAAGAATCTGGTGGGCCCGGCTTACCCTGAGCTCTGGCTGAGGCCCTGCAGCCTCTAGGAGGGTCTTTGCCAATGTTTAAACCCTGCTGGCTCAGTCTCAGTTCTCTTGCCATCTGGAGACATCCCAATGACTCCTCCCCACAAGCCCCGTCAGTGAGAACCTCCTCGGCCACAGCCAGTGGTATTTCCATCAGGGAACCCATAAAACTCACCACTGACCAGGAAGCAGCCGCACCGTACCCCAGATCCCTGGTGCCCATAGCTGTGTCTCGCTCCCCAAACTCAGCCCTGTTCTCTCTCTCCTTTCTACCTGTAGAAAAAGTCAGGAGGGAATACGTAGGCAGACTTGTATCTGAAAGTCCATACTCATGTCTAGAAAGTTGGAAGGGGATAAAAACCCACTTCCTTTCCTTCCTCACCCGGCTCCCAGAGCTCCGAGTTGGTGTCAGATTTGGATCTGGGGCCCCTGGAAGTGTATGTGGAGCACAAAGTAGGACTGGATAGGGCGGAGGAAGTGGGGGAAGGAGGATCACTCTCTGCTCCCTGCGTCGGCCTGGGCCACAGAACAGGGCCAGGTCCCCCTTAACAGGAGGGGTTATGCTTGTGGCACACGGGACTGTACCCACCCTCACAAAGGGGCCTGCAGTTCTCTGAGCATGAATTGCAAACGGGAAGGAGAGAGCTTCACCAACAATGTTTAATGCAGTATTTCCCCAGGACACCCTGCATCAGGATCCCCAGCAGTGATGCAGATTTCTGGGCCCCTCCTTTGACCCACTGAGTCTCTCTGGGGGTGAAACCAGAAAAATGCAAATTTTAAGAAAGTTCAGGCAACTCTTATGCCCAGTGAAGTCTGAGTCACACATGCTCTTTCCCACATGGTGTCCCTTTGTCCACCCTGTGCTTCCCCTTCCCCAGTCAATTCTTTTTTTTTTTTTTTTTGGCAACTGGCCCATATGGAGATCCAAACCCCTGACCTTGTTGTTATCAGCACCACGCTCTCCTAAGGGAGCTAATCAGCCAGCCCTCCTGATTAATTCTTAGTCACCCTGCAGATCTCGTGTCAAACAGCACTTCCTCGGGGGAACCTTCTCCGCTTACTGCCCCCCTCCCAGATCTAGAGCGCTAGTACTTTTCCTTCATAGCGCTTATCACAACTTTTGTTATATATTCGTGTGGCTTGTCGAATAAGTCCTTACTGGACTAAGGAGCTCCATGAGGGCAGGGGGACACTTTGCTCACCGTGTACCCCAGCTTCTAGAACAGTGCCTGGCACAAAGTAGGCTTACAATAAAAACATTTGTTGATCAAATGAATGAACCTAAAATAGCTATTTCTAATTCTCATGTTCCCTGCATCTCACTGTTCTCACTAAGGTTTTACAGGTACTTTCTGGAAATTCCTTGTTATTGTTGGTACGAGGAAGGGGGACCCTGCTGCTGAGATATTTTTCAGTTAAACAGATTTTAAATGATCCCATCTGCTCACTGGAGTGGAATTTTAAGAGATTAAAATTTTTCATATGCTAACACAATAATAATAACGAGAAAGGCAGTTCTTGACGCTCCTGGGTCTGATTGTGCCCCAAAGGGCTATGCCCAAGGTCACAAGCAGGAGGAACTGAACACTTTCTACCCAATCCAAGATATCTTTTCTAAGGCTAGTAAAAACTTGACTACTACCTCAGGATCAAAATGTGGGTAAAATTTCCCCCAGATTTATCTCATAAGTTCTATTCATGAGTAAGTATGTTGAAAAGTTTTGTTTGAATTAGTATAACTCTCTCTGAAAATATGCCCCAGAAGGAAGCAATCCTCCCGTTCTTCTACAAGTATAGGCCTGGTCCCATCTGATCCACCACCAGTTCTGGCAGCCAAACACCTACAAATGTTTAGCTCTGCCATGGGATATGTAGAATAAATTAAGTTTAAGGGGGAAAAAAATCATAAAACAAGCCTCTAAGTCTAAAGCCTCTGTGTACCTTGGCAGGGGGAATGTGTGTGTTACAACAAATCCTATCCAGTGTGCCAGAGAACTCAATCAAAACCAGCAGAAAACGATTCCTGTCATATGAGACAGGCAACAGCAGTTCCCTGGGGCAGATGGAGATAGGAGGGTCCAATCTAGCCTCGCATCTGCCAGAATTCTTTTCCATGATGGCTGAGCAAAGAAAAGGCCTAAAACCCTGAATAAGGAGAGATGGACATTCTAAAGTCAAGGCTTTTGCAAGCACAAAACAAACATCAAGCCTTTACCTCAGGAAAGCTGTCACTGAGGTCTTTACCTCTGGGACTCTGGCTGGCATCTGGAGCCTTCTGGTAGGAGAAGAATCTTAAGTCATTGTAGGGCATACTCTAGGAAGGAAACCTACTGGGTCTTAAAGTATGGCTCCATTGGTCTTGCTAAACACTTGTGTTTCACTAGAAACTCCAATTTCCACGGCTGAGCCTGCTCTGCATCTGATGGCCAAGTTTACCTGGACCAAGGTAGACTCTAGCTAAGGAGCCTACAATGCATAGCCATATCATCCACAGTAAGGCAAGACTTAATAAGACTGACCTATCCTTGGCAAAAGAGACAACAGACAGAACCAATCAGTTACTTGCTTAATAAACAGGTTTCTCAGGCCAGTCGTTTATATGGGAGCAGGTCCATTTCACACACATTATACTTTTTACCACTCTGGAGAAACCCTCCAGAAACATCAGATTATCTGTGGCTTTTCTGGACCTTTGCTTCTTCAGACAGGGAAAGGTCATAGACCAAGGGCATAAACCCAACTCTGGGCTACTGAGGCTCATTTAGAACCTATATTGTAATAGTTCCACAAGAGTCACTGTCAGCAATGTCTTCCTGAGGGAGCAGTTTCAAACAGATTAAAATAGGTTTCCATCCTGGCCCCTCTTCTTTCTAACTTACTTCTAATGATCTAACAACTGATACCACTTTTAGAGGAACTGGGCACACACCACTCTACAACAAAAAATACAGACAGGCCTTCCTTCACCATATATGATGCAAGTTTGTCAACTCGAAAGGACAAGCAACCTTGCTAATTAGCTGTTGCCAGAAAGGCTATTCTAAACACCAACTATCCTAAAGCTAAAGTTACCATTTTTGGTAGACACTTCCCCACTTTTAGTTGATTTTAGTTACTTTATTTGTCAGTTAAGTAACAATCCCATATGACAAAGTATTTCCTTTAGTTACCATCACAAGTAGTTTATCACAGACAGTTCACCAGGAATCAGGATCCAAGCTAGGTAGTCTGTGAGAGATGTGTTGAGGGTTTTCTTTCCTGGCCAATGTGACTGAGTGTTTTTTACATATTCTAAACTTTGTTCAGTCTCAAACCACGCCAGACTGAGTGGAACTTGGGAATCATTCACTTCCCCATCTATCTGTGTAACAGAGCAGATTCAAACGGGCTTCTGAAAGGAGTCTTCTCTCAAGAAAGCCCAGAGTGGGAGTAAAATGGTCTTCCAGGCTGTTCTTATTGGGCTCCTTAGCCTTCACAGGAGGATGTCAATCTACCCCCAGCTCATCTATGACCCATGCATATCCAGGAAGTACAATACTGAACTCACTGCCCTTCTCTTGAGTGAAGAAACCACATTCAGAGAGGAATGCTTGAAGAATATGCTTCCGAATAACCTAAAACGTGCCTACTTTACAGCAGAGCAGCAGGCAGCTGAACTTCATACTGATCACTCCTAGAAGTTTTACTAAATTTCTCTTTTGGAATGCCATTAGAGTCTATCAATGGCTATCTTAAGAAAATTACAGATTTATAATAAGATATTATTGAAGGCATCACTCAATAGGCCACACACATTCCTCTCTATCTGGGTTCCTGAAAGAAATACCCATGTTTGTCTTAAGCAGTTGGTTTTATTTCATCTCATAGATATTGGCAATTGTGGAACAGATAGAGTTCCCCTTTTTCTCAGGGGCTGTTAGGAAACTCATGCAAAACTTTACCTTCCCACGTTGCAGGTGCACAGGTCACCATGATATGCATTTGTAGTCTCACGGCTAATTCTATTTTGTCCTCTTTTTCCTTATTTTTCTTACTTTATGTCTTATATCTTATTTCCTTTTTTTATTTTACTTTGTCTCACTTTTAATTTATTTTATCCTACATTTTATGCTCCCTTATAAGTCAGCTTAAATCCTTTTTTGAACATGGATTGGACTATGTAGGCATATATTGTTTCTAGAGGAAACCTCAGTGCCCTTGATATGAAATAAAGTTTTTTTTAGACATACACCAGACTGTGTGAAACCCCTGGTTTTTAAGGGCATTCTAAAAAGTTGCGCATAAAAGCAGTAGCCCCTGTATCAGTGGTTACCACCTTCCTAAATACCACGAGGGCCGTCAAAATATGGCATTGAGCAATGTTCCTCTAAGAAGAATTCCTTCTCTATACCTGGTAGGGATCTTTTTTAGGTGGCACAAGTATTTCTCACAAATAACACTGAATAAAATAGTACAAATGTTATTCCTTTTGCAAATTTTTTCTGGTCTTTCCCATTATTTTAGGGGAAAAGTCTTAATTTAATGTCCATAAATGATTAACATTTCTCCAACACCTGCTCATTTAATCAAAGATAATCTTAATTTTAAAAATGATTATATTTAAAGAAAAAATTTAAGTAAATGGTAGTACAGCTGGTATTCTGGCATAACAAAACCACAAAGGTGATAACGGAATGACTGAGACAGAGAATATCAGCACAATGAAAACCTCAAGCTTCCCTTTCTATCCCATATCTAGCCAAGAACAGGTAGTGGCCAATTTTCTGAGTTTATTTACTCTCTGTTGAGTGCCCTGACTCGATCAGAATGGACTTCACCCTCCAAGAAAGAACTGACAAAATGATTTAATAGTGGAAGGTTATAAGGCCGTCCCACCTTCACTGTCTGGGAGAGTTTCTTTACTGAAAAAAATTGCCACTCAAAGGACCAAGTTATTCTGGGAAACATTTTCAGATTCAGTTTCCTATGCAGCTGCAGTTTTAAGATGAAGTCTTCTCAGTCTGACCCCAAAACCATATTTAATGGAACCTACTAGATGTGTTTATCCTTGCCGACCAATAGTTCAAAGTTATAATTTGGAAGTAGGCTAAAGAATCACTTCCTAAAGTCACCAAAGGAGTGAAGACCAGAAATACTGGAGACATTCCTACTGAGGTCATTTGGAGTTTAGGGGAAATTTTTGGTTTGGGTTTTCTCCTAGTTTTAATCGCTTGTAAAAACTCCTAATGTCAAGTAAAGAACAACAACAACAAATGTGAAAGTTAAATCCTCCAAGATGTTTATTCAAAAGAAAAAAATTTGTTCCCTGCAGCTCTTATCCAGGAGGGGATTAAAACTAGATAAAATGGTATGGAAGGAAAGGGAGCCCGAACTGCACAAGTAGGAAACAACAGCTGCACTGAAGGGCCTGCCAGAGAAGAGACTTATCTGCTTAGTCACAATCGGTTTCACGGGTCCCAGCTCTGCTCTGCGGAAACCAGAGTCACTTCCACTCCTGTCAAAAGTGATTAAATGGACCATCAAAACAAAACTCAGACAGCTTCATTCTATTTGAAAGGCCTGCCCCTCAGGTCCTCCCAGTCACCCGTTAATTATCCTATTCTCCCACGGGATGCTTGCCTTTTTCAGATTATTAAGCAATAGACAAAACTAAGCAAATTAACAGAGTGAGGGAAGATAAGGAATTCCACTCTGTTTCTAACATATTTCCTCTGGTCACGGCTAATTCTGAGTCCCAGAACCTCGGACCAATCCTGTGTGCATAAAGATAGGTATTGGTTACTTTTACAATAAGGAAGATGGAAAAGATAAATCAGAAGCTAAAAAAAATGGTTACTTCTGGCAATGGAAGTAAGACTTCTCAGTATATTGTTTTATACAGTTTTGACTTTTGAGCCTTGTAAATATTTTACTTATGAAAAGGATAAAATCAAATAAAAAGCACGAAGGAAAAAGCAAATCCTAAAATTGAATATGAACAGAAACATATGAACCTACCCTATATGTTAATTAGTACCTAGCAACACACAAAAAAAGAAAGTTAAGGGACTTTTGGACACGATTCTCTGTTCATCCTTACTTGGATGTGGTCTAAGGACAAAAAGAACTGAAATCTTGAACTTTGCTTAGCGGGTTTATGGTTGGCCATGACATGGGTGTTGTAAATCTGTAAACAAGGTTCTCACTGTGCACCAAGAGAAACACAGACACAGAAAGGGGAAAGCGAGGAGGGGGCCCTGTAATGGTGGTTCTGAATCGAACATATCAGTGTAAACTCAAGATTTTAAAAAATATTTAAATTTCTTTGCTCTTTCTACTGAAAGTGCCTGGAAGCAGTAACATATCTAGCAATGAGCACACTCTATGCACAGATCTTGGTTTCTAAAACCCATTAACCCATCACAAGGAAGCAGGGTTTCTTAGAGAACTAGCTGATTCCCAGACTGAAGGAGGGAAAGGACAAGCTCAGGCTGAACATCTTTCTGTGTGCTGGAAAAGCAAGGAAATACTTAAGGAATGTGTTAAAAGAACTCAAGAGCCGTCCTGATTCCTGTTTATCAAATCTGGGATAATCAGAGCATTAAAAAAAATAGTAAAGTTAATGGACTACAGCCATTGAATCTTTTGTTTGCTTTGTTTGAGTTTTTTTTTTTTTTTTTTTGGCAGCTGGCCGGTACAGGTTTCCAAACCCTTGACCTTGGTGTTACAAGGTGGCATTCTAACCAACTAAGCTAAATGGCCAGCCCTGAGATTTTTTTTTCTTTTTTAATCCATGAATCTGAAGTGACACTAAAAAAGGGGGACGTGGGCACAAGTGTCCTTTATAAAAGAATGTGAGCTAATAAATGTAGGAGTGACAATTTAAAGATCAATATTCTATAATGATCAGTATAAAAACAGATTCAGGGAAGGATCATCAACACATCAACGAACGTTAAAGCCGCTGGGTAACAAGTTATTGGGAATATACCTATGGTCCTAAAGTATCATACCACTTATTACTTGTTAATTACAAGGGAGAAAATACCTTTACAAAATAGAGAGATCTGGCAGACATTACCTAAACTGTTTAAACTCAGCCTCATCAATAATGGGACAGAACTATTATTGAAGTAATGCCCTCTTTCTAAAAGCAGGACCGACGCCACTTAAGATAGCCCCTCCACTGTGTGAAAGTCAGGCGGGTGGGACGGGAGGAGCTCCGCTAACTGCAAAATTAGCTCATGTACTGTTGGCCTGCTTGCATTGGCTAATACCTCTTGGCGTGGTGATCGGGCGACCGAGTTGCCGCGCTTGCAGCTTTAAAAACTGAGAACAAAGACTGTTCGGGGCCGCACCTTGAATTGGCTGGTGCAGTCCCAGCTGCTGGAAATAAAAATCTTTTTCTCCAAGGTTGACTTTCTCCCAACGCCTATAACATTATGTGCCTCCTGGTGAGATGCAATACAAAGTATTCTTGACAAAAATGTTTGACCTGAAGCTAATCATGAGGGAACAATGTGACAAATTCAGGTTGTGGGAAATTCTACAAAACAACTGACCTGTACTCTTCATGTGTCAATGTTATAATATTTCCTTGGACGTGATAATGGTATTATTGTTATGAAGGGAACATCCTTGTTCTCAGGAAACATATACTGAAATGTGGAGTGAAATATGATGTATACAATCTATTTTCAAATACTTCGGGAAAAAAATATATAACCACCACTCATACATGTGTACAGATTTATGTCAGAGGTTCATAAAAGTGTGCTCCCAGAGCAGCTGCAGCAGTACCTGAGAACTTAATGTAAGTTTAGGTGAAGGGTATATAATGGGCATTCACTGTACTAGTCTTCAACTTTTCGGTAGGTTTAAAACTTCCCAAAATAAAAAGTTGGGAGTGGGGAGAATAAGTCTCAATCCACTTCCTTCGCAGGGAATCGAAGCCATGGCTCTTCAAATTGTTGATTCTCAAAAAAGAATTGCAAAAGCACGGGGGAGTGCTACATTACATCGCTCTGTATTGTCCAGCTCCATGTACTCCATGGGCGCAGACATCGACTCAAAGGGATTAGGTAAGGGGAGTTGACTTGTACAAGGAAGAAATCGGGCTCTACCCATATGATCTACCGCCTTTGCTGTACAGGCTGTTTTCCCCTGATAAACCCTGGTTAGACCGAGATGAGTGTGGGGCTTTGGAGGAACTCATCTCGCATTTCTTCCCTCTCCAGACAGTTCTCTGGTCTGACATATCAGTAGACTTTGGACCAGACAGACTCCACCTGGAAATCACTTCCAAGCTAACTGTAACAAACCATAATTACCCCATCTCTCCCTCTGAGACTCTTCTAATTAATGGGCCTCCTAAAGGAATGTGTTTGGTGTGAAAGAAGCCAGGAGAAGGATGCACAGTTAAGAAACCTGCTATGAAATCTCCTGAAAATGTAGATGACTCAGGAGTTATTCAGTCTGTCTGCTGCCCATGGAAGGGCCAGATGCCCCGAAGCCTTCTCACTTCATTCAATGCTGATGAAAAGATCGAGAAATTAAAGGCCTGATTCTGGCACTTTTCCTCCTGCCTTAGCCTCTCCCAGAGGGCAGGCTCCAGAGTCTCAGAACTAGAACCACACCTGGGTTTATGTAAAATCATGGAATTGGATTAAAAGATCATCTTACCCACATTTATTGGATAGATGAGAAAACTGAGGTCCCCAGAAGTCACCCGTCTTGCCAAATGTCATCCATGCTCCTCACCCTGTGCTGTCTTAGAATTGTAATGCATTTGCTTATATCCTCTGTATAGGGGGGTTCCGGGGAAGAGGAAACTACCAGCATTTTAGGCTCGCTGTCAGAGCTGGAGTTAGACATTTTCTAGCAATTCTTTTTCTGTTTCTTTTTGTCTGTTTGTTTTTGTTTTTGGCGGCTGGCTGGGATCTGAACCCTTGACCTTGGTGTTATCAACACAGCACTCTAACCAAGTGAGCTAACTGGCCAGCCCTTAGACATTTTCTGTAAAGCAATCCCACTCTGTCCCCTTCAAGAAGGACCTTGGCAATATTTACAAAAATTAACAATGAACATACCCCCCTTAGATTAGCAATTCTGATTCTAGAAATTTATCCTACAGATATGTATATATGAGTGTGTGAAATTGTATGTGCAAGAATGTTAATCATAACATTATTGGAAATAGCAAGAGAGTAAGGAAGGGGTGAAACATACACTTACAGGGGACTGGATAAGTTAATTATGTTATAGTCATTCAATGAAATTAAGCGCTGGTAATACAAAGATTGAAACAGGTCAGCATGTGCTCAAAGGGAAAGAATGGCAAGCTATATTACTAATTTTTTTTAAAAAATTAAGGTTTTTTGGTAAGTAGAACAGACATTACCCACACACATATACAGTGTACATGTTTGTAAATGCACAGGATATGTTTTATACCTCTCTCTCTCTACACACACACAAACATACACACAGAATATTCATTCATATTCCAGAAGGATGTGTAAGATACTTAAGAGTGAATATACCTGAGGACTTAAACCTCTGTTATATTCTTCAGTACAGCTTAAAAATTTTAAACCATGTGCATGTAGTTCTGCTTTTACAATTAAAGAAAAAAGGGTAGGGCCTCTTCTTTTAGGAAAAGTCCTGGCAGACTCCGAGGTTGCTCAATTTCAGCCGAGGCCTATCAAATGAAGACTTTTTAACTGAATCAGCAGTCGAACTTCTGGATGTGAGCTAATCTAGTCTGCTATCTCAAAATATATATTCTTAGTGAAACAAATGATTTGAGCATGGGTCAGGGTAAGGCCAACATTCAAATACTGCTTTGCTGCAAACCCTCAGCTGGTGCCAGCCTCAGGCTGGAGTCAGAACATTGAGTGGAAACATTTTACAGGAAAGAAAACTGATGCCAGCTGGGTCAGCAAGTTTCCTGAGTTCTCCAGGGAATTCTTTCCAGTCCCTTAAAGTTACGCTCAGATGGGGCTTGCACAGCTACCCAAGCGTACTGTCCTTTTGTTGAAGAAAAAGTCGGCAACACTACTCAGATAAACACCATTAAGGGTTTCTTCTCAAAGCCTGGGAGAACAGCAGTTTGGCCCTCTGAGTAATCCCAAACTCGTGATTAATAAGAGAAAAACAGTTTAATAGCCGGGAGATTGAAAAGTCTAAACAAATACACGAGCAGCCAATCAACTTGCAAAGGATGTGCAGAACCTATCAACATGTAAGTGGACACCCTGGAGGATCATTCTGCCTTGTCATCAGTGACCCTAAGAGTTATAGGAACATGACTTATTCCGGGGGGCCCAGTGGGGGACACGTGTTATGCTGTGGGCAGGGCGTGTGGTGCTTCCCGTATCATCTCCCGGCTAGACCTCTGCAGTAGCTCCAGGGTTGTTTCCCTGTCTCCATCCTTGAGACCACCTACCTCCAAGCTATACCCCTGAACTCTCCTCTCCCTTTGCTCTTTGCATATTCGATTCCCTCTATGTGAATTGCCCTTCCCTGTCCTGTATACCCAACTCTTATTCCTTCTTCAAGACTTGATGAGAACCTCTGGGAAATCTCACCGATCTCATCTCCTGCAAACCCTCATCCAGCCAGCAGAGTAAGGGAGCCCCTCCTTTCTCTTGCGGTGCTCCATGCCTTTGCTCTCCCCAAGAGCAGAAACCACGTCCCTTCCACCATGGTGGCCGTAGTGCCAGCACAGGCCCTGTGCCGCATTCACCATCCAGTCCATGTCTGTAGGAGGAGGAGATGAGTGGAGAAAGGAAAATGCCCAGGAAGGGCAAAGAAGAAAGGCCCAGGGTGCTGGCTCTGCACAGAGCCAGGGATGGAGGGTCTCCTCATGGCTGTTTCAATCACTCCAGAAGCAAGGAGGAGATGGAGGAGGTGGCCGTGGCGTGGCCCTCCTAACAGATGAACTTCCAGACTTGGGTGAACCCCCCATCCAGCAAATGGTTCCTTGTCTCTCATCTTTTCCTATTTCACTATTTGTTAACTTCCCAACACAGATTTGTTTCTCTTTAAAGGGCAGGCAGGCAGTCATTACGCACACTGGGCCACATCAAAGGCCAGACGCCTTATGGAGGCTGTCCGCAACCGACACTGGCGGCTGCTCCTGCAGCTCCTGACACTGACCTGGGAGCGGCCCAGCTTCTGACTCACCAGGCGCTGGCTCATGCTCTCTGATCAGGGAGCTCTGGGCAAGTGACTTTAGGTTCCAGGGGGCTGCCTGACACATCTCTGTTCTGAACCGACAAGGGCTAGGAACCTACATTGATTACAAGGTGGAGGGAGGTCTCTGAGCTGCAAACAGGATCATTTTCTCAAGGCATTTGGGCAAAAGTTCTGGTCCCTGTTCATATCCACATATTTTATACTGGGTATTATTTCTGTAGCATTTAGATTTTGCTTTAGAAAGGTGCTATAAGAATAACTGCACATGCAGATTTCAATGGAAACACTTAGGGAGCTCTGCCCACTGAGGAAAGACTCCTCATTACAGTCCCCAGTTCTGTAAATCACCTGGAGAAGTGAGTGAAAAGGAAAAGAGAGCATACTAAAGTAGGTAAAATCTTGACACTGTTTTTTATTTCCTCTACTCTTTTGTACTCTGCGTACAATTGACTGCTAAGTCCTGCCAACTCTCCCTCCTAGTGTCTCTGGGAACCAATTCTTCACCTTTTCTTTGATCTCAGTCAAGAATTGCCACCCTGCTGCCCCCGTGTCAAAGGCGACACACAGATGCCTCTGAGAAGAGGTATTTGGGAAGGAAGGATGGTGCTGGGCAAGTGATTCTCAATGGGGCTGGGGGAGATTTTGCTTCCCAGTGGACATGTGGCAATGTCTGGAGAGAGCAGGGTGTGAGTGGCTCATAGGTAGGAGCCAGGGACGCTACTAAACATTCCACGATGCACAGGACAACCCCTCCACAACAAAACATTGTCTGGCTCAAAATGTCAACAGTGCTAAGGTAGAGAGACCCTGCTCTAAGCCTCTGCTGGAATATTTTTGGTTTCCATTTGGCCCGCATTCACTTCTAATTCCAGATCTCCAATACAGGAATAGAAGTAACAGATTAGAGAAACAAAGGGAAAGTTAACTCAGCGAGGTGCTGGTTCTGCATATATTAGTAAGGGGGAAGTACCCTGAACCTATGATATGATTTGTAAGATTCATATGCAGGTTTAATAGTTGCACTTTTATAATCTGGTAAGAGTTAGGAGACCTCAAAGAACATCATGGGATAGGAAGGACCAGGATGAATGAAGAATCCTATGAGCAAGTGGTTTGGAATCACCCACTCCCTCTGAGCTATGTGCTTTGACTTGAAGCATGGTGATCATCACAGCTCTGGTTCTGAAGCCACATTTGCAGCCACCATGAACCAAAAGAGTATATACCTATCAGCATCCCACAGCTCCAATGTTAAAGAGTAGTCTACTATGATCATCTCAATGATGAGGCAAACAACAATCTATTACTAGTATCACTTACAGAAAAGTTTGTAAATGGTTTGTTTTCCAAATATAAATTGTAGCACATGCATTTGCTTTTGATAAGCTTCCTCGAGTGGGAAAAGCTGAAGTTACACTAGCCTAGCTAACAAGGCATTACATGTTTTATCCATCCCTGACCTAGCTATGCTGCACTACTGATGAACACTTAATAGTTATTCCCAAGCTTATAAATGCTTTTATTAACAACATGTCACAAAGCATCTTGGTGCTATTTGCTCTATTTCCTGGGAAACTTGGGGGTGGGGGTATGGGAGAGAGATGTCAACATTTGGACATGCCCACAGAAGCATGTCATGCATGGAATTTCATATACCATGTGTGCTGTGGCAAAAACAATTTTTTTTAAGTAGAGGGCTGTGGTTCTAAAACAGAACAAAGAAGGTGTGAAAGTAATACTGGTTATACATGGAAGAACTAGGGAGAGTGGAGAGTTCCAATACTGAGTCCTGGCCTTTCAGCCAAGTTGCCAAATACAGGCCAGGATATTGAACTACATCACATGAGAGTGAATGAGTGACTGAGTGTGAGAGAGAGAGAGAGAGAGAAAGAGACACACACACACACAAAGAGAGATAGAAAGACAGAGATGGCGCGCGAGAGAGAAAGAAAGCACACAAGCAAGCACCTGAGATGGTTAATTTTACTTGTCAACTTGACCGGGTCATGGGGTACCCAAACACTTGGTCAGATATTTATGCTGAGTATGTTTATGAGGGTGTTTCTGGATGAGATGAACATCTGAATCAGCAGACTGAGTAAAGCAGACTGCCCTCCTCCCCATGTGAGTGGGCCTCATCCAATCTATTGAAGGCCTAACTAGAACAAAAGGCTGAGTAAGGGAGAAACTGCTCTCTGCCTGAATGTCTTCAAGCTGGGACCTCAGTCTTCTCCTGCCTTCAGACTCAGACTGGAACTTACACCATCAACTCTCCTGGGTCTCCAGTTTGCCAATTGCAGGTCTTGGGATTTCTCAGCCTCTATAACAGTGTGAGCCAATTCTTTATAATAAATCTCTTGCTATATGTATATTGTGTCAGTCACAGAAAGAAACTGTTGCCTTTGAGATTCCTAGAGATAAGTCACTGCCTGATGGTTGCATGGCTAAATCAATGGATTGCAAATGGCACAGTGGGGATTCAAACCTGGGTGTCTGATCTCAAGACTCTTAATTTGCCACACCACACATGTAAGGGCTGAAGATCTAATTAAATTAGGGTGAAATGAAAGCATTTTTAAGGAGAGTTGTAACATATGGGAGGTGCACAGTTTGATGAGAGATGGTAAGAAGGCATTACACTGGTGGGAATGTAAAATGCTCAGTTTCGATGGAAACCAGTTCAGTGATCCTTAAAACATTAATCAGAATTCCCACATGATCCAGCAATTCCACTTCTAGATATATATCCAAAAGTACTGAAAACAAGTACTCAAACAAATACATGCACATGCATGTTCACAGCAGCACTATGCACAGTAGCCAAAAGCTGGAAACAATCCCAATGTCCATCAATGGATAAATGGATAAACAATTTGTGGTACATACATACAATGGCATATTATTTAGCCATGGGAAAAAAAAAAGAACGAAGTACTGATATATGCTACAAAATGGATGAACCTTAAAAACCTTACACTAAGTGGAAGAAGGCAGACACAGAAGGTCACATATCATATGATTTCATTTATATAAAATACCCAGAATATGGAAATTCACAGAAACAAAGCATACTGGTGATTGCTTAGGACTGGAAGGGGAGGTACCTGCTAATGGGTACACGGTTTCCTTTTGGGGTGATGGAAATGGTTTAGAACTACATAGAAGTAGTAGTTGTATAACACTGTGAATGCACTAAATGCCATTGAATTGTTCATTTTAAAATGGTTAATTTTATGTTATGTGAATTTCACCTCAATGAAAAACTTTTTTTAAAAAAAGGCGGCATTGTGAACAAATAAGCCAGCAAGTATGACAATAACAAAGCAGCAAGAGGAAATCAGACACTGGAGGACAAGCATTGGGTTAACTGGAGGGAAGCAAAGCTACAGATAAGAAATGCATGTGCCCAGATAAAAAGGCAGGCTCCCAAAGTGAATGCTGAGACATTAAATATCATGTACTGTCAAAAAAAAAAGAAGCTAGTGAAATTTCAAGTGAGACCAGGACCTAACAAAAATGGTACTCGAGGAAGTCAGTGCGGGTTGTAATGTACTGAACTCTTAATTTGGTTTTGGATCACATCCCCCTTTGGCTATTTGTTACATGCTCTAAATGTGTTTTGTGTGGGAAAAAAAAGCATCTTGAGGATAGGAAATAAGAGTTGCATACTCTGAAATTATCTCCTAAGCCCAGGAATCAATCGCATTGGCTTGGGAACTCCAACAGCACTTGCTGTTAGTATTATTCATTGATTATTACCTTTGCACACTATTGTCTTCACTCTTTATTTATATGGGGAACTCCATACGATCACCTTTGTGGCACCAGCCCACAGCATATTCTACGTAATCAAAAATAGTTCTTAATACATTGAACACGTAGTAAACAATTTCTGTGTAAACAGAGAAAGTTTTTTCATACAGCTAAATTTACAGATCACTACTGGAGTCCTTCTATGAGTGAAGCACTGTGCTAAGTGCTGGTGATATAAGGACAACTAACACATGGGCCTTGCCCTCAAGAAAGCCTCAGTCCCATAAGGAAGACAGACATGTACACAAACTACTAGGATACAGGCTAATACCAGCACAATAATACTGGTATGTAAAGAAATTGGTTAACATATGTAAAGGGGTTATTAGAACAATGTCTGGGGCTTACACTTAGTGCCATATAAGTACTAGCTATTTTTACTATTTAGCCTTGTTGCGAGTTAGAGCAAGTCAAGAGGAAAGAAGCAGTGATGTCTCAGCTACTTTTTGAAGACTAAACTGGATTTGGGCAGGCAGGGCAGGCAGGGCAGGAATGGGATAGGGGATGGTATCCAAGACAGAGCAAGAGGCAGGTAAAGTCAAGCACATTTAGGGAAGTGCAAGTTTTTAAGGACTGTGGGATGTAAAGCATTGGAGGCTGATAGGGAGGGCAGAGGAGCTGTAGCAAGGCTGGAGTCATGTGGGCTGACAAGTATGATTCTAACTCATGACATCATTGAGGCAAACTACTGCAAATGAGGCCATAACTAGAAAACCTGGGCTGGAGCCTGGGACACAGTCTAGAGGGGGAGACAGACAAGTAAAGAACTATAATACAGCTGATGGATATAACAGAGATCTGGACAGCTGACTGCCAACTGCACAGCAGAGGTAAGGTTTCTTAGAGGAGGTGACATCTGAAGGGACTTGAGCACAAGCTTGTCAGAGAGAGAAGGTAAGGGCATCCCCAGTGCAGGAACCATCATGCACAGAGGCTTAAAGCTGTGATAGTAGGTGTGTGTGTCTGACGATCTCTGGAGCAGATCAGTGAGGTCAAGTGTAGAGTGCAAAGGTGAGAGGGGCTAGAGATGATGCTAGAAAGCTTGACGGGGCTTGGTGGTGGGAGGGCTCTAAGTCATGAAGGAGTCTGGATTTAATCCCTCAATAAGGAAGGCTTGTATGTAGGACGTTGACATAAACAACTGGTGTTGTAGAAAGATCATTTTGGAAGCTGAAGGGTGAGATTGGAGGTGAGGGGGTGAGACTGGAGGTGGTAGGTTCGATAGGGGACTACTGAAGCAGTCGTGCCCTGACCTATTTAGATTCAGGGAATGTGGGGGAAATGAGTCGAGAAATACCAAGGTTTGCAGCTTGGGAAAATGATCAGTGTGACACTGTTATCATAGTGAACCAGAGCCTTAAAAAACACACAGAACTAGTTAAAAGCACAAACATTTGTTGAATGAATGAATGAATGAATGAAAGAATAAGTAGACTGAGGGGAAAGGAGAGGAGAAAACAAAGTGTAAGATAAACTGGTGGAGGGTAAGGGGAACGAGCTTGGACCCATGGGACCTGAGGTCTGTCTGGCAAGCAGCTAAGGACACCACTGGTTGACTGATGAGTAGGAGACGTCCAACACGGAAACGTCCTGTGAACCCGCTGGAGTCAGTTGGGCTTCACCTGCCCACACCTTGGGAGAAGAGCTAGTGGGCAGGAGCTTCTCTGCAGTCGTCTCTATCTGGCCTCCAGAAGGCAGCAGCAAAAAGCGATGGTTCGGAAGAAAGACCTTGGCTAAGTATGTGCGTTTCAAGCCAAAGGTCTCTAGAAACTTCTCTCACAGGTATGGAATTCAACCACAATGCCCACTGTGGTGAAGCACTGTATTGGTCCAAGAAGAAAGTGACAAACCAAATGACATTGAGACCACTTCATCTTGCAAGTAGAATCTCTGAGCTGTGTTTTGTTTGGTTAAGAATAAAAATTCCACTCTTATTCCAAACAAATCTTCTAATGTACCAAATTCAAGGGTGAGGTTTCACTGAAGGAATTTTTTTTTTAAAAAAGTGAGATCATAGCAATTTTTTAAAAAAATGATTGTTTAAGGGGGGAAACCAGGTCTTATCCTCATTGTGGGCATAATTTCTAATCGTGGTCCATGAAGACAACACATGCCCTTGAGCAAACTATTCTTTTTTGGGGGTAGGGAGGGATGCCTCTTTATTTCCTCATATATAAAAATTTTTAAATTTAATTAAATAACTTTGGATTAACTACCAGGGCTGAGGTTTATGATAAGATTGTGATTAGAAACACATAAAAGGAGAAAATGTCTTTGTAAGTACTTCTTTGTTGTCTGTCTGAGCTTTTCTTAGTAAACTAATAAATTACACTTTTCCTGGAGAGAAAAATCTTGGAAATGACCCATTTCCCCAACAGGACAGCATTTCCTGTAATTCACATGTGGTAGGGTTAAAAAAGACTGTTTGAACCTAGCTCAGCTAGGGAGAAAATTAAAAGTTAAGTGTTTGTTTTTCTGATTAAAGCCAAACAATCGGATTCAAAATAGAGAGGCCACAGAAAGCCCCAAGCATCTTCCAAGGGGCCATGAACTGACATACCCAAAGACATCTACTCATAGGAAAAAGAGGAAGAGGTCTTCCTCCTCCTCCAAGAGGGCTGAGCTGGAGAACTGTCAGTCAGATTGCTGATGCATATTTAGGAGCAATCATCTTTCTGGTCAAAGGAATCAGCTGACTGTGAGAGACGGATACTTCCGATTGGAAGCTAAGTAGGGCACTTGGTCTGATTATAGGATAGACTATCTGAGATGACGCCCTCCTCCGCAAATCCCACAGTCTGGGCTAGAACTCCAAGAGGGTGATCGTACCAGGTTCGGGTGGCTCAAATCTCTGGAAACTTCCCCCTCCTTTTTTGCTCCATCCGTGCCAGGTAGCTGAGCCCTGGCTTGTGCTCCATGAGTGCACACTCTAAACAATCAGAAAGCCTTCTGCACTGGAGTCAGAAGCTAAGACAAATAGCAACAGTCGGCTAGGGTCTGAGTGACTGCTTATCTTTAGATGGTTGTGGCATGTCATCCTGGAAAAGTGAGATTGAAAATCAGTCTGAAAAGTGAAAGGGCACTAAATATCCTTCTGTTCAGTGCAGAACGATGACACTTATAAAAGATATTAAAGGGTGAAAGAAAAAACTTAGGATCGAAGCCTCGGGGTGGCGGAAGATTTCTTCTCATGACACAAAAGTCAGTTAAGTGAAAAGTCAAATTTGACTTCATTAAGGTTAACAAATAACTATTTATCTAAAGCTCTAAAACAGGCAAAATGAAACCAGAATGTTTAGGGAAACCCATTTAAGTCGAAAATTATCGAGAGAAGCAAGGACATGACTGCAGTGATTGCTGTAAAATTTAGGGTGCAGGTTCCCTTTGACAGAGAGGACAGGGTTATGCCCAGAAAGGAGCACACAGGAGGCTTCAGGAGCCTGATGAGGTCCTATTACTTCATTTAGACTGGTGCATAGAATGCACTCTATAACGTTGCATTAACTTGTACATTTATGTTTTATGCTCTTTTCTGTATGTAATGTTATACATAAAAGTTTTAAAGGAAAAAAAAGTGAAAGAAAAGCAGACAGCAGGACTGACAGAACCTGGAAGTGTGGCCCCAAGAACACAGGGCCCCAAAGAACCTAGACACAAGTTAAAGAGCCAGTGAGAACAGAAAAGGAGCAAGCTTGTCATCTGTCAGTGACGATCAAAATTCAGACAAAAATCTTTCAATCAAGCAAACTATAAAACACAAAGTATTATTAAAGAATTGTTATGCATTTTAAGGTGTGATAATGGTATTCTGGGTTGTGCATGTGTTTTTAAAGAGTCCTTATCTTTTAGAAATACATACCAAAACATTTATGATGGAAATAAGGCATCTGGGACTTGCTTCAAAATGAGCTGAGGAGGGAGGAGTAATGCATGGAGACGAAACACAACTGGCTCTGATGTGTTGACGAGGGTGATGAATCACGAGGGTTCATTCTAATATTCTCTCTCCTTTGGAATTTGAAGTTTAAAATTTATCACTGTTTTATAAAAATCAGGCAAACGAACACTATAGCTTGGAAAGACTCGAAAACTGGTTGTTCAGTAGCTGGGGAAGGACTCTCTCCGGCACCACAAATGAACACATTTCCTAAAACACAAAGCCTCTCATACGCCTGTGTGGGCAGTGTTCAGCTCCAATCCCTGGCCTAGACCAAGAGTCAGCAGTAACGCACCATGCCATCTTTCAACAACAGAAATAAGTTACTGTAATAACTAAAGCACCTTTCATCTTCTAATTTCCCCTCATGCTTAGTGCCTCAGGATGGGCAGAACCAAGTAATATTAAAACCAAAAACTTATGCAAAGATATATTCAACAAAGGATTCATACCCAGACTATATAAAGAACTCTGACAAGTCAACAATAAAAAGATGAACCACCCAATGAAAAATAGGCAAAAGATTTGAATAGGCACTTCAAAAAAGCGGATAGGCGGATGGCCCATAAGCACATGGAAAGGTGGTTCAATGTCATTAGTCATCAGGGAAATGCAAATTAAACCCATTTCACACTCACTAGAATAGCAAAAATAAAGGCAGACTGACAACACCAAATGCTGGTAAGGATGTAGAGCAACTGGAACTCTCACACACTGCAGGCAGGAGTATAAAATGGTCCAACCACTTTGAAGAACTGCATGGTATATCTTATGAGGGCAAATATACATCTACCTTATAACCCTACTATTCTACTCACAGGTATTTACCCAAGGGAAGTGAAAAAATACATTCACAAAAATGTTTACAACTGCCTTCCCCCATCCCAAGCTGGAAACAACTCCCACATCCATCCACAGAACGACAGATACATTGTGTCATGTTCATTCCATGGAACACTTCTCAGCAATAAGAAGCAACTGATACATGTGACAACACGGATGAACCTTCCAGACATTATGCTGAGTGAGAGAAGCCAGGCACCGAAGAGTACATGCATGTCCTGTCCAATTCCATTTACACAAAGCTCTAGAACAGCAAAACTAAATTAGAGTGAAAAAAGACCAAAAATGCTGGGGGGCGGGGAAGGGACGTTAACTGGAAAGGAACAGAAAGGAACTCTGCTTGGAGATGAAAATGTTCTTTATCTTGTTTTGGATGATATATACATAGAAGAGTTGTCCAAACATGTTGAACGAAGCACTTAAGAACTGTGCACTTTATTGTATTAACTTACACCTCAAAAAAAAAAAAAAATTATGCTAAAGAGAAGGGGGAAAAAATCATTTGTTTTTCCATCCACTGGTAGGTAATTGGCAATTCCAGAGTGAACACTGGGTGCGCCTGCCCACAAGTGACCGCCTCCCCCACGTCTCTCTATTGTTCCCTGTCTCGGTGAATGCCACCTACCACCCTCCACCCAGTT
The DNA here is from genome assembly GCF_027409185.1 of Cynocephalus volans. NCBI lineage: Eukaryota > Metazoa > Chordata > Mammalia > Dermoptera > Cynocephalidae > Cynocephalus > Cynocephalus volans. Next base: position 28,019,291 of record NC_084469.1, on the reverse strand, counting down.
TCCCAGGCCAGGAAACTGGGCGTCTTTCCACATGCTTCCCCTCTTCCTTACTTTTACTCAGTTGCTTCCCAAACAGCTCCAGAATCCATCTCTCCTCTCGTCTCCACCCCAAATGCCTCAACTGGAGTTTGTTTCCAGGTTACTATAACTGCCTGCTCACCATTTCCAGACTGTCTCCCTTCCAATCTGTCCCCTTCCAAAAACAAAAGTCTCTGTTTAACATCCTCCTGTTGCCCTCGATCACTCTGAGGATAAAAACCCAAACTCCTTAGAGCAAGACACACAAAGCAAGTCAGTTTCCTTCAGGCACCAAGCAACAGTCATCGTTTAGCTGGTAGAGCTGCCTTCCCTCCACATCCTGTCTTCACAAATGTCCACCTGGTAAACCTTCCTCCCACTCTGAGCAGGCATCTCCTATTCTGAGGAGTCTTCCTCCTCTGCCCCACGCCTCCACACATCCTCTTCCGTTGATACGGTGCCTACATGAAGACGGCTTAACTAGGACGGGGCCAGGCACCAGGACAAGCACTTTACTTATGTTAGCTCATTTAATAGCAGGTATCATTCTGCTAATAATTGGTTTTCTGTTTTATCTCCCTGACTAAACCGTAAATAGGGGCTACTTTGTTCAAATTTTCCCTTAGGACCTATTCAGGAACTAAGAAAATACAGATTGCAGTTCAACAAATATTTCCTGAATGTCACACGAATTAAGGCATAAAATGGTTTGTATTTCATTTTACTTCAACAAGCAAAGTGACCTACCTAGGACATAATGGACGCTGAGGTTTTGACCTGGCTTGCTATGGCAAAACCCAATAGCCTCCAAAGTACTTCCTAGGGTAAGTCACGCACCGTAACTAATCCTCAGGTCTTCTCACCTGCCTTACTCTCTCCTCTAACTACAGCAAGCTCCCTACAACCACCTCTTATGAAGTGCCTGTTTATGCCCTGCATTGTCCTAGCCTCTCACACACATAATCTCATGTAATTCCCACAACAACCCTGAAGGTGGCCATCGTCATCACCCCCAAGTTTATACATGGGAAAACTGAGGTTCGGAGCTGCCCAAATGTCTGAACAGCAGGCCCTTCCTCTCTGCTCAAACACTTCACCCCACAAGCTACACTTCTAGCTGCCAAACCCGTCCTGTGGCTGAGAGTTAAAATGAATAGTGAAGAATGGGGCTTAATGTACAGAATTTCTAACTAGAAAAGGATCTGCTATGGTTTGAATGTGTCTCCCAAAGTTCATGTGTTGAACACTCAACCCCCAATGCAACAGTGTTGAGAGGTGGGACTTTAAAAGGAGACTAGGTCATGAGGGCTTTGCCCTCTTGAATGAATGAATGCCACTATATTGGGAGTGGGTTAGTTATCTCTGGAGTGGATTCCGGATGAATTCTGCCTCCTTCCCCCTCTCACACCATGTGATGCCTTCTGCCATGTTATGACACCACCATGTTATGGCCTCACTAGATGCAGCCCCTCAGTCTTGGACTCCCCAGCCTCCAGAACAGTGAGCCACGTATGTTTCTGTTCATTATAAATTACCCAGTCTGTGATAGCAGCACAGAACGGACTACGACAGGATCATAATAAATTATAGTCTCTAATGACTCCAGATTAAAATGGCAAAAATCTTTAAAACCAAGCCCTTAGTATTAGGTAAAGAAAGCAGAACTGAGAAGAGAATGTTTCACATGAGTATCGCCCTAAGGGACAAGCGATGTGTTGGAGGCAGTTCTGGGGAGAGAAGCTGAAGAGTTCAAGGATCTGAAAGACACTTGTGGGAAGCTGTCTGCTCAAGGCCAGGCTGACTCTGTCAACAGCTGAGGATGTGGGAAGGTGATCAGCCTGCAGCCTCCCCAGAGAGGATGTACAGAAGAGTGCTGTGCTGATAGAACTAATCCCAAGGAGGAGAGAGCCAAGAGAATGCAAGGAAAGTGGGCTAGACTCTGCCCAGCCATGAAAAACCATGGGACGGACGCCAACAGGGTCCCCAAGGGCCAGGCCATAGAGCACTAGGAGAAAACTGGTGGGTGGGTGATCCCTCTCCTGAGGATGGGTGGAGTGAGAGAAAGATCTATAAGTGACTGACCCAGCCTCTTCCTCCTCCACTGTGTCCGACCCACCAACCCACAGAATTGCAAACCTCCCATTTTTAAAAGTAAAGAAAAAAAAAAAAAACCCACCACAGACTTGCTTTCTACTTTCCTTCCCATTCCTTCCTTCTTCATACCAGCACAGGCAAGAACCATGCCAATTAGGCCTGGGAGGTAAAGACTGGAGGAAGAAGATAAAGGAACCCAACTCTCTCTAAATCTTAGTTTCTGAGACATGGAAACACCCTGTTCACAGCCAAGGCTTCTCTTTTCTCCCCCTGAACACACCGGCAGAAGCTGCTCCTCACTGGCTGTTGTAAAAGTAGTCTTTGTTCTTGGAGGTTAACCAGCACAGGCCTCAAATTTCCATTACATCCACAGCTCTAAACTCCTCCACCACCTTCATGACCTCAGGCTAAAGAAAGAAAAAAGCTGGCCATAAACGCCCTGGGCTAAGAAACTAAATCTCCTCTCAAGAGAGACTTACCCATGAGGAGAACCCCTGGTATGCTCTCCATAAACCCAGGTACAACACTGGGAGGACAGAAATGCCCATAAAGATAAGCATGAAGGAAAGCATACTTGGCAAAGAGTTAAGGGGTAACTCTCCCAGAAAGTTCAAAGTACAGAAATGGGGACAGCAAAGCCACAGGATCTTGGCCTACAGGATGAATACATCTAAAGACAGACTCAGGGTACCATAGATGATGCTGATAGGGAATGGTCAGCAAAAAGCTGAGAAAACTAGGACTCACAAAAGCAAATTCTAGAAGCATCTCCAGCACTGTCCAGGGGAAAGACAACACTTCCAGGGGACAGAGATGACAGAGTCACTCACAGGAGCGGGTCAGTTGAGCTGGGACAGGCTGGGATGAAATATCCCTCCATGCTCTTCCCATCTACCTGCCTTTCTACAACAACTTCTGGTTCCTAATTTGGCTTTCTAGCCACCTAAGTAATGGGGAAATGCAGTGTTCTGGATGGGAAATACAAACGTTCAGGTACTAGAAAAGGGATGGATGGACGCTTGTAAATTAATAAACTAACCTGAGCTGACATTTTCCCCCAAGTGTCTCAGCACCTCTGAGTGTCCTGGTAAAACACGTTTCTAGAATGTGAAAGTTTGCAAGCATCTGTATTCCAATCACCAATCTAGAACCTAAGGAACCTGAGAAAGTTTGGGTTTTTCCCCAGATATTTAGCTGAGGACGTGGAAGAATGACTGAGGTATGTATGAAAGATGAGTCTGGTGAGGGCATCCTCTGGCGAGAGCCATTTCAATATAAGATGAGAGGGACATCCAGGACCACGTAGTCCTGTGTCAGGTCTCCAGGTGGGATGAAAAGGTGCAAGGGAGAGAGTTCCAGGAAAAGGGTTTTGTTCAGGATGACATGTCCCATAATGATCAGGCAAGGTTTGGGTGCAGACTATATTAACAAGATACAGCATGTCTGGGTATCTTTAATTAGAGCAGGAGGTAGGCCATACAGAGGGTTAAGGATTTAGCAGCCCATTTCTTCCTTCTAGTCTTCTGGTTTCTCCTATTCATTTCTCATCCACGTACTGTCTCTGGAAGTAAATGGCTGTTTCTTTTGCTTTCTGCACATGTGAAGACACACTCCGTGCCCACCTGGGGTCTGTAGTACTTGCTCTTGATGCCCCTTAGAAAATTCTAAACAAAGGCTCCAAATACAGCTCATAACTCTAGCCAGAAACCACACAGAAGGCAGAAAGAAGCTGGGGCAAGGTAGAACCCATCAGAAGAGAAAAGCTGTGCTTAGATCCATCCCATTTTGATCATGGTGTTGGATTTCTCAACTAAGCAGCTCCCAGGTCCCCAGCGTTAGGCAAACTGGATTTCAGTTGGGAAAACTATGCAAGGGTATGATCTTGTACAGGATCTCTCCAACATTATTCTTGGCTCTGCTAACATTGCTTTAGCTTTTAAAAAAAATCAACAAATAAAGCAAGCAGAAGGTCCCCTAACATCCAGGCTGGACTAAACCGTTTTGCCCTTATCGAGCCAAGGGGAGTATTTAGTCCAAGGAGATACGTTCTGCAGGACACCCAACTCTTGCTCATGATTTTTCCTTGGGAGCCCAGCCATGCACAGGGAGGTTTTGCTACATCAGAATCAATGTTGCTAAGCTACCAAAAGTCATTGTGGTGAAGGAACAGCCAGGGACTCCAGGAAAAAAAAGAAAGAATGAAAAAAAGAGGGGGGTGGGCAGTAGAAAAGGAAGAGAGGACAGGAAATAAAACCCCAATTGAACAATGACTTTTAAGGTTCTGATGGGAAATTGCGGGCTCCTGAAAGTTTCAGTTCTAGAAGGTGTATCAAAACACTTTCCAAGGGCAAGGCCGTGGCTCACTTGGGAGAGTGTGGTGCTGATAACACCAAGTCAAGGGTTAAGATCCCCTTACTGGTCATCTTTAAAAAAAAACAAAAACAAAAACAAAAACACTTTCCAATAATCCTAAAATTATATGACAAACACAAAGTATAGAAATAACAGCTCTTACTACTCTGGATGTTTTGAATCCTGATCTAAACCAAAAAGTGGAATGCCTGGATCTTATTCTATTTATTCTAACACTTTTGCCTGAGCATCTGGGTACAACATTCAATCTTTACCTAGTAGGAGCTCAATAGCCACGCTATTTGACTGGCCAGAACTCTCCAGGGAAGAGACCCCAGCAATGAAGGGTTGTGGGGGTGTGGCAGGTGAGGGGGAGGAGGTGCGGGGGATGTGTACAAAGTTGTGCAGTAAGAGGGCAGTGCTCGATTCTATGAGTGTGACCCAGGAAGCTGCCATTCACAGGCTCTTGTCACTAAAGTCAACAAGAATACCTTCTACTGCACCACACATTTGGAGATTTTCCAAATTCCAGGCATTTTCAGTTCTTCACTCTTGCCACTAAAACCCCACTGCTTACTTCTCCCAAGTGAAGAAGCCAAGAAAAGAATCCATTTTATTTGTCAGAACTGGCCATAAGGTAAACAAATACAAAGAAAGCGTGTGCTAGCCAATTAAACAGGAATGCGGGCTTCTAGCAGCTACATGACCCAGTTTTTCCACTCGCTTGATGCAAGCGAACCAACATTACTGAGTTGTCTTCTATGGCTTGAGGGGGACAGGGATAGGATTTCCATGTGTTTCTTCTACAAGCCTCTCTACCTCCCTTTTCCAAAAAAAAAAAGCAAAATTCCCTTTCACCCAATTTCCATTCAATGGAAAGAGTAGAGTGGAACAGAAAGATCTTGGGCCTCGGTTTCATAGAGGCCGAGGTTTGAACCCTTTTTCTGTCACAACTCACTAGCCATGAGGTTCAGAGCAAGTATATTGACCTCTCCAAGCCTCAGCTCCCTCATTCGTAAAACAGAGATGTCTAATTGTCACATAGGTCACTGAGACAACCAGAGGAGATTACCCATGTTCAGAAAGCATGTGGTACATATCATGTGCTCATAAGTGTTCCTTCCCCTTCAATTTGGGTTCATATTAAAGGGATAAGGTACAGGTATCCTAGTAGGTACAGAAAAGGACAGAAGGCTGGACTTAAGGAGTTTTTAATGAAATAAAAAGGATATTCCACATCTTTGAACAGGACTGGGGACAGTTCAGCACGATTAAAAAAAAAACTTCAAAGAAACTGGGGCACTCTTAGGTCTTCAGACAACTGCTATTATCAGTCACAATGAAAAAATACAGCTGGAATGTCAGAGGACTTTCTAGATGCATTGGAACTTACACAAACACTACTGATACACTCAAAATTTCAGATTCAAAAAAACAAACAAAAAAACAAGAACCAGAAAGCTGGGAGTTTTTCTAAGACTTACAGCACATATAGAAAGGCCTTGTGGTTACCAGATTGATCCTGGTCAGGAAACAGGTTTCAATCTCAGCTCCACCACCCACCAGCTAGCTGTGTGAGCCTTGGATTCTCAGGAGGACTCAACGAGAGCACTAAGCCCAGTCCCTTAACAGGGGAAACGCTTAATAAGTGATGAAGTTACTATTGTTGCAACATACTGAAAAGCTCTGAGCCCTGATACCTGTAGTGATTCTGCCCTTCAAGGCCAAAAGACCATAGGAAGGTAGATAAATGAGAAATACAGAAATAATAATCCTTGCGGCTTGCATACTGCACACTAAGGGTGGAGCCTGGGGTAAGGCCAGGGATCTTTCAGAGCCCGGCGAGAAGCAAGGCACCAGAATGTTCCCCTGCATCATGCCATACAGAATGTACCCCCACTCACAATGAGCAGGCAGGAACATGGCCAGCGCATGATGTTTCTCGCTAGGCTAAAGAAAAATGTCCAAGACCCAAGGTCCGAACTTACAAAGACATTCAATTCAAAATAACAAAAGTCAACACCTCACGTGTAAAAAATCTTAATTAAACAGTGTCAAACATGCCAATGTGAACTCAGTGTCTGGATCTACTTATTATGAAATAAACTTGATTAAGAACAAATCCCTTTTATGAAAAGGAAAGGACCCAGCAACTCTCATGCACATCAAATGCTGTTCTCAATTATCCTTTTTCCTCTGAACGTCACAAACTACCAGCAGGTGGTAGATAATTAAAGTTTTAATAAAACTTGTTTTACATGCCTCAGTTGGAAATGTCTTTTGCTCCCCAGCCCAAAGATATCCTCATGAAGGAAGATTTTTTTTTTTTTTTCCCCAAAAGAACATTTTTCTGGTTACATTTGGGGTATTATGACTTCAGGCAGATGAGAACAGAGGAGGTAATTTATGAAAAGGAATATTTCTCTTTATCCATATTTACGTTCTATAAGGGAGTGAGTTTGGTTTTTGGATTCTCCTCCCATGCCTCTCAGGGGAATAGAATCCTTGCTCCCATTAGACAAGATTTATGGAGCCATGAGAATTCTGTGGAACTGATGCTGGCTGCTATACCACCTGGCTTCATGAGTACAGGCCCTCCACTTGAAAGAAGTGCTGACTTAGAAAGTTTGTGTTTTTCCCCTATAAATCTCTCCTCTTTAAAAACAGTCATCTTATAGCTTACCACCCCACTCACAAACTCAGCATCCACATAAGTCTTTCTCAGTATAAAAATGCTGTCCCTTTCTTCTTGGGTAGTTTTTACTTGATTGTGTCAACGGAATGTCTTGCTGCCCATAGTACAACACAGGCATCACCAAAGGTAGTACACTGTGGATATCAACTCATGAAGATACTCTGTCCACAGCGAGACAAGGACAACTCTCTTCCTTTTCAGAAAAGGAAACTGAGGCAGTGAAAGATAACTATGATGCTTAAACACAGCAGACCTGGACCAAAGACTTGGGCTTTTAGGTCTAGATAGGTCAGAAACTGCACGTAATTTGAGAGTAACCTAAGATGACCCTACCTTTCACAATCCAATAATTATAATTTTGAGAATTTTAGTTGGACTCAGACCTCAGGGTTTGAATTTAAGAGGGTGATAGTTAAATGAATGTATGTAGGAATTATAACTGGAATGTTGCCCAAAAGTTAGTTCACTTTCTCCTCAGTCCTTTCCAATCCCATCCGGGAGTCTCTCTTCTACCACTGCACAGCCAGACCTCCCAACATTCAAACACCAGGTCCCTGAGGTGGCCTTTCCAGCACTGGGGCCTCACATCTATCTCCACCCCCAACACACACAAGCACACCTGGACAAGTGTCTGTACAGAGGATTTTGCAATCTCAGTGCTGTTGCCATTTTGTTGTGGGGGGCTGTCCTACATGTGCGTGAACGTTTAGCAGCCTCTCTGGCCTCTACTCAGCAGACACCAGTAACACCTGCCTAGTTGTGACAATCAAAAATGACTCCAGTAGCCTAGAAGATTTTTAGGGCAGTGAAACTATTCTGTATGATACTATCACAGTGGATACATGTTATTATGTATTTGTCAAAACCAACAGAATGTACAACACAAAGAATGAACCCTAATGTAAACTATAGACTTAAGATGATAATAACGTATCAATATTGGTTCAGCAATTGTAACAAATGTACCACACTAATGCAACATGTAAATAATAGTGAAAACCAAAAGGCTTGGAAGGAGTATATGTGAATTCTGTAGTCTCTGCTCAGTTTTTTTGTAAACTTAAAATTGCTCTAAAAAATAAAGTCTATTAAAAAAAAAAGAGAGCCCCCAGATATTGCCATATGTCCCTATAGGGCATAGTTGCTTCCATTGAGATCCACTGAGCCTGTCTACTGAGGCTAAGTCTCTGGCAGTGAAATGCTCTCCTTGCTTTCTCAAGTTCACCAGTACAGTTGTACCAGGCCACATTTCTGGATGGAGGGTGGAAAATGTGAGCTTTCTGAGTATACACGGATTGCTAGACGCCTGTAGGGGATAATCTCATTAGAGGAGGAAGTGAGAAACCCAGTCTCTTGGGAAAGCTCAGGCAGAGGCTCAATCCTCCTGTCTTGGCCTTGAAGATAGTACCTTGGCCACTAAATGCAGCCTTTGGTAAGAATGCCTGCCTTGGTTTTCACTTTGTTAAAAATTCTAACAGCCCAATAGCCTGAGATAAGGAACAGAAAGCTTTATGCTTCAAAGAGGCCAAGGGAGGTCCTCCTGCTGGCTGCCTTTGCAGCTCTGCCTCCTGCGTTCTGATGCATCTGTGCACTCTGGCAGAGGCATGACAGAGAAAGGGGACCACCTTGTTCTATCCCCTGCTTTGTACATATCCCCTAACACACTCCCTTCCATCAGAATGCATCATTGAGATGGAACTATATCAAGTATAAATCCATTTGACAGTAGCACACTTGCTTATATGAAATGTGGGTCCTCTCTGGCAGCACAACAGGTCACGCTGGAGTTTTTCCCTGAATCCTTGCTCTCCCCTTTGCCTGTGGCTTGACTTCCTTTCTCTTTCTTCCTTTTATTTCACCCCTTCCCTTTATAGTTCATCTTCTCTAAAGGAGAGAGGGAAAAAAGAGGCTCCCCAAAGAAGGAGAAATGTGAGAAATGACAATACACAAATCAGGAGAAAAACTCTGGGGACTGCTACCATGACAAAGCTAGGTATGCAGTCAAATATGAGGAGACTTCAAAAAATTCATGAAAAGATTTGTACTATCTTTCAATTTTATTTTTCCATGAACTTTCTGAAGTCCCCTCATAGAATTAAAAACTATTCTAAAGCTGCTACAGTAATATGTCCCAGCTTAGAAAGACCTCATCTTTCCCAACATCATGAATTCTTCTCAACATTGTCAATATCTTCCAAGGTTGAATTTTTTGGTAAAATGGACCTTAAGAATTATTCCTATACCTCCCACAGTTGTTGGGAGGATAAGTTGGCTCATGTACATGTAGCACTTAGCATAGTACCTGGCACATAGCACATGATTACCAGATGGTTTCAGCTATTATCTTTATTTGTGTTTCAACTTCTCTTTAAACTAAAATCTAAATATTTATTAAACTATCCAGTCCCTCCACTTCTCATCTCACTAACCCTAGCCCAAGGGAAGTTTCTGTGGAATTGACATTTGTTTTTACAGAGAGAGCTGTTCCTGGTAATAGAACCTTCTCATCTAGTTCAAAGCTCCTTAAATACTCTACCAACAGACACTCGATTCTCTGCAGATCTCAGAGACAATAAAAAGGACCAAGCAGTCCTGATCACTCACATGTGGCCACTCAACAACTCACCCCATTTCTCAGTTGCTACAAATCACACAGAATGTTCTTATTTTTTTTTCAAACCAGTCCCTTCATATATATGCCTGACAGTTTATGCCTCTCATAGAAAGTCCCTGCAGTAGATAAACACAGGATCTGTAATGGAAACTCCAGCATGCTCAACAATAGTGCCACTGTCACACATGTGTGAGTTTTGTGAAAGCCAGGGATTGGCAACCCAGGGGCTGCCATGCCCAGGAAGATTATTTCCTGTGGGAGAAAGAAAACAACCTTCAGCTCCTGGCAGGTCTTGGGCAAGCCCAAGCCAGGCACACTGGAGAACGCAAAGTCTCTATCTCTGGGTAAGGGAGGCAGAGGTCAAGGCTTTTCCCACCCTTGAATGTCCCAGCTGTAAAAGGAGTTAGGTGAGAATCAGAGCTGTAGCATAGAGGCCTGGCTTTTTCCTTGCATGGTGGAAACAAAGCCACCGTGAGCTGCCCAACACTGCTTAGGGATAATCAATTAGTAAGATGGATCATGTGGTCAAGAGAAAAAGAAGAAACTCAATTCCTTCTTTGAAAGCACCTTCCAGGGTCAGATGCATTTTTATCCCATCAGTTAGTTGTAGAAAGGCAATCACTAAAATTTAATAAGAGAAGGAAAATGCTGGGCAGCTTCATTGACATCCTGCATATTCATTATTACTGAAAAGAAACAGAGAAATTACAGATAGTATAACCTATTAGCTTTGTAATGCCTAGTCCCATAGCGATCCACAAAGTCTTCTTCAATGCAGTATGCTCGGTGTTAAATGAATTCTTAGTTCAGGATTATTTAAGGACTTGACATTGTGCACCTAGAAGTTCTCCATGTATCGAGCTGGCCGAGCAATATTTAATTTCCAAATAACTACCCACCTACTGGAGTGCGTTTGTTCCCTACTGGCTATTCATCTTTGCTCCTACCTAAGTTCCCCCCTAGACCTCTCCAAAGTTCTTCCCCTAGCTCAGGGCTTCTCAACCTCAGCATAGGGGACTGGATCATTTCTTTGTGGTGGGGGGCTGTCCAGTGCATCACAGGATGTTTAGCAGCACTCTTGGTCTCTACCGGCCTCCCCCCAAATCTGGACAAATATCCCTTTAGGAACAAAATTAGCCCTAGTTGAGAACCACTGTGCTAGTCATGTGCATTGTGCTCTTTTGGGAACACACTCTGCTTCACCTCCCACTGCCTAGAACACCTTTACCTTCTAACTCCTACTCTGCTGTCAGGAACCAGTTCAGACATCACCTCTTTTGAAAACCTACTCTGACACAGCCCCACCCACCCCCAAAAAAGGCTAGGGCTGGGATTCCTCCTCTTTGTGCCCCCTGCCCTGTGCATGCTTTTCTTATAGCACCTATGTTAAGGTATTGTAACTCTCTCTTTACTTCACCAAATAATTCATCCATCCACTCATTAGTTCAACAAACGTTAAAGTGCAGGACACAGGAAACAGGCCCGTGAGTAAGACGCTTGGGTTCTGCTCTCATGAGCTTATATGCTAGAGAGGAAGGACAGTCAATAAATGATAATAAATAAGAAAATGGCAGATATTAACAATAGCCATAAAGAAAATATTGCTTGCCTCTCTCCCCAGTGAGACAGCTCCTTGAGGGCAAAGACTGTTATATTCACTGAGCCTTAAAAAACAAAAACAAAAAAGGTACCACTTTCCTCCTTTCTCCACAGATATAAATCATTTTCTGCTCTCTGTTATGGAGATTTAGGTCAGGGGTTCTCTCCTGGGAGACAGTAAGATTCTTCAAAGGAGGATCTTGCCCAATTTATAAATTTTACAAAGTAAAACAGAGGGGTTTTGTTTAAGTAAATTATATCCTCAAGCTATAGTTTTTAACACTAACATTTTACAAAGAGCTTATGAGGAGAGACAGCATCTTATAAACGGGGAAACTGAGGCTCAGGAAGGGTGACTTGCCCAAGGCCACAGTGCCAGTAAATGGGGGCAGAGCATCTGGCTCCAGAACCCATGCTCTTCCCCACCACAAATGACTGCTTCTTATAGGAAGACAAAAATGAGTTAGGTAAAAATGTCAGGAGAAAATCTCCTTCCTCCCAGAAGGCTGTTGGCAAACCAAGGCTAGCATTTAGGATCCTCCCTGGGTGGGAAGGGGAAGTTGGTGAGTTAATTTACAAGCAAAATGAATCTACTAGATGAAGGAGAACATGAATGACTTTAATTTTTCAAATTCTTACCACTGGGACTGGGCCTACACTTTAGCACTTTATTAGCAAGGCCAAAAATCACTCAAAAGCTGATGCCTACAAAGAGTAAAGCCAAAGCAATTTGCCTTTTTTTCTTTTAAAGGAAAGAAAGGTTTGTAGTATTTAAAAGCTCAGGATTATTCTGCAGAGATGTTAAGAAGGACCCAATCTTTTGGGCTGGAAGCATCTTCCAAGAGGCAGAGTGGCTCCGATGGACAAGCAGGGACTCTAAGAAAAGACAGACTTGCATTCTAATTTGTGTCCACTTAACCTCTCGAAGCATCAGCATCACCAGCTATAAAATACAGGTACTTGGCGAGGGACAGTATCTAAATTAAATGGGCTAACACTATCTGGCACAGAAGTGGACACTTAATCGATGTTAGCTCTTTCCTTTCTGCAGTCTATTCCAGGAAAGAACCTTGGCCTGGGAAACAGGAGACCTGGTTTCAACTCCCAGCACTGCCCAGACTCAACGTGACTCAGTACTTCAGCTGCCCTGACCACAGCTTCCTCGCGGGTAAAATGGAGAGTACAGTAGCTACCTCCAAAGACAGTCTCAGGATCAAGGTTCACATCACACGTTAAAACCAGTACAATGCCTGGCAAGTTGCAGGCACCCCAACAATGTTAGCTAAATTGGAATCAACCACATTCTGTACTATACTCAGCATGAGCTTTCCCGTCAACTTGCTGTTTAAACATACAGTTCAGACACAATGTGGTTCCATCTGTCTGTGAGCTGGACAGCAATACCAGCCAGTGGGTCATCCCCCCAAATATCCTTGGGCTGCTTGTCCCAGCTGGTGAGTCAAGATTGAACCCGAAGCCAGGGGAAAATATCACTATCATCAACCCACTTCTCACCAACCGTATCTATTATTCACTGCTCCCGAATGTACAAAGAACAAACACCTATACGCCATTCCAGCTATAAATCAACATTAGCTGTATCGTTCTTAGAAACTGTAAAGGAAATACAAAAATAAATTTTAACTTGCAGTATCAACTGCTGATATCCATGAGGTTGATACTTCCAGCAGAAGACATCACAATGTCTTTCTCGACCCTGAAAATCATGGGGAAGGTCCTAAGAATACCCATGTAGAGGCAGGCACAGATTAATAGGGAGAGAACTGCGGAGAACAAAGATGTCACAAGAAAAGAGGCTGCCTCGTTGGGCTCTTACCCTGCGCCCCCCAGCCCCAAAGGGTGAGCAGAAAAGGCTATTTAAAGGCAACTGTCATTGACTGGCAATGTCACTGGCTTTCCAGGACTTGATTTCTTTCCTCCAAACCTGTTTACAAAGGAGAGTCACAGAGCACAGGTACCCCTACACCCCTCTCCTATTATTCTAACAGCCATGCTTCTGTGCAAAGTCTCTCAACACAGCGCATGCTTGCAACAATAGTAACAAAAGCAGCTAACAGTTTTAGGTGCTTACCTCTCCCATTCTGCTACAAGTTTCATATGCATTAGCTCATTTAATACACACGGCAACTCTGGAGTTATTACTATCCCCATTTTCCAGATGCAACACTGAGTTTCCATGAGGCTAAGGAACCTGCCCAAAGTCACAAACCTTAAGTGGCTTGGCAGGATTTGAACTCAGGTTGTCTAACTCCACAGCTAAAGGGATTGATCTCTGCCTTAATTCAAAGGTTAGAGTAATTTCCCTCCTGAAGTGACCCCCCCACAAGCCCCTCCCTAACATGCTCTCAATAAATTTCATGTTCCTTTGTTTGTGGGGAAAAAGTCACTAGTCTGTGGAAAAGGAGGAGTTAAGGCAAACTCTGAACTTAGAACTTAGTTTTCTCAGTCTTGTGGGCTGAATCAGACGTGCAGCATTAACTTAAATGTAGATTTTGGGGGGAGGTGATTCATGTCGAATTCCTGCCAAGAATTTTAGTAATTAGACTGAATTAGACCAAACTCTGTCTGTACATGCCTAACATCTGCTTACCTAACAGTTATTCTGGAAGCCCTGCAAAGCCTGGGCAAGGGCTGTGAAAACTCTCAGACTCTGCGTGGGGCTCTCAGTAGAAAAAGGCACCTGCATGCTGCCCGTGACTTCAGCCTTCCATCCGATTGACAATGGGCTCTGGTTTTATAATATCCCACAGCTACCAGGGACAAAAGGAAGGACACACAAATCGGAAAAGCCTTATAAAAGAAAAACCTTTTCCAACCGTCTCCTTTCTACCATGAGCTGAGGGCTATAAAGTATTTCTCTCTAATGTGGAGATTTTCAGCCTTTTTCCCTGCTTTGCAGCAACACATTCCCATCAGTAACAGGGACTCACTCAACCATGGTGGTATTTCTTTAAGGGCTGGGGAAGAATCCAAATCTTTACTCCTCCACCCGTAAAGAAGCAGAACCTTTAAGGGTGGGGACCTGTACTGCTGGCAAAGGGTCTATTTCCCCTCTCCCTCTCCTGTCTCCTGGTCACATACAGGCACACATGCACACAAATTCACACACGCACACAAATTCACACACGCACACAAATTCACACATGCACACAAATTCACACACACACACACACACACACACACACCACTGCGGATCTAACTCAGTCCCACACAAATTCACACACACACACACACACACACACACACACACACCACTGCGGATCTAACTCTCAGTCACACACACACACACACACACACCCACACCACTGCGGATCTAACTCTAGTCCCCAAACACATACAATGAATGAAGACTGTCCTGGAAGGCTGTGGCGTTAAAGCCACAGAAATTATATTAAAATTATAAAATAAAAATATGCAATCTTCTTTAAGCAGTCTTCAAAACAGAAAGGTAAGTTTAGATTGTCCTGCTCTCCTAAAATGGAGGGGTGCTGTTACAGGCTAGAATGGTAGTAAAATATAGAGCATATTATTTGCACAAAACACAAATTATGCCATCGAAAATAGTTCTAGGCCAGTGCTGTCCAACAGAAATATAATGGGAGCCACATATATAAATTTAAATTTCCGATAGTCACATTAAAAAGGTAAAAAGAAACAGGTGAAATTAATCTTAATATATTTTAACCCAATATAGCTGAAAGATTATCATTTCAACATGTTATTAATATGAACAAGTATTACTGGGATATTTCCCATTCTTTTTTTCATGCTTGATTCTCAAAACGCAGTGCACATTTTATACTTACAGCACATTTCAACTGGACGAGGCACGTTTTCAGGCACCCAACGGCCACCAGAAGCTAGTGGTTGCCAGGTGCACTACTCAGCTCTAGGAAGTGCTACTACTCAGCTCTAGGAAGTGCTACAGTACAATTAAGAAAGGTCCGAAGTTCTATTTACTTCTAAACTGTGTATTTCTGAATGACTGGCCTGTAAATAATGAATACATACCGCGTTTTAAAAAGACAAATGCTTTTAGTTCACCCTGGCCCATTTTCTATTAAATGGCTCTGGCTGAGTAAATTAATCTTCTCAAGCTTCAGCTTAAAATGTAAATGAAGATGAAAAAACGCCAATACAACTTCCTTCACAGGGCTTTTGTAAGGATCATATCTATCACGCATATGAAAGCGTTTTCTACAGTGTGACGTAGATACTAATTATCAGTATTACAGCTACTTTAAGAGAATCCTTATGGATCAATACATTCTTCTCTTTGGTCTGTAAACATTTTGCACACACCTGCCCTACCTTCCCAGAGGCATAAAAGCAGTAAGAAATGCACCAGTACTATTTCCACACCAGAAGCTATAACCTAATGTGAAAAATCTCATTATAATTTCCAAGAGACATTTAAACTGTTTTGTTGAGTAGATTATTTTGTTAAAATGGCTGGCAGGTTATTAGCTCAGGTGGTTAGAGCATGGTGCTGATAACACCAAGGTCCAGGGTTCGACCCCTGTACCACCAGCCAGCCACCAAAAAAAAAAAACCAAAAGACTTATCACTGGTCATGGTCAGCAAATCCCGGAGAGAGCCAGCCTTGCCTCAAAGAGAATCAGACAATGTGAAGAACACGTTCTGAACTAGTAAACAAAGATGGAGAACATGCCCCCCACCCCAGCTGGTTCCCCTTCCTCCAGCCTCTGACGCTTTTAAGAGTGTTAGCAAATTAACTGTGAATTTGAGAGATTGTTTCTGTCTGCGATATATAGAATCAAGAAGAGAACTGATGTCTAAATATTTCTTGATAGCTAAACAAAGGACCCTCCAACCCCCCCCACCCTAATCTGTTATGATAATGGAGACAATCATGCAAGCTTTGAGTGGGAATTAAGTGAATAAGGGAGTAGTAATCCTTTTATGAAGAGTGACTGACATAAAGAGAAACCAGAGAAAACTTTGGTCTTTGAGAATTAATTACAGCCATAGAACGAATCTTAGTTTCCAAAGGCCATCTGAGTTCTTGGCATTCGAATCTTTCCATGGAGACACAGCACACTAATTCTGGAGGCCGTCATGAAGATCCTCGATGACCCCCACTTTACAGCTAAGCTATGTGTATCAGGTTTCAGAAGTCCTGACTATCTAAAATCAGCCTTTCCCAAAGTGCGTTCCACACATTTCATGAAGAGGAGGGGGAACAGGCAGGAGTTCCATAGCCAAATGAGTTTGGGGAAATCCTGGATCAACACAAACTCTCCAGGTTCGGCTACTGTGATATTGTTCCAAGACTAAAATAGTAGAGCTTTGGGAGAGAGGGATTTAACCATGGACTGGTCCTTTTCTCAGATGTCAGATCTGTAGTAATCACAGGTTGACATGAGCATGTCTTCAGATGCTTCCACTTTCATAAATGGCCACAAAATATACTGGGTGTCAGAGAAAACAAATGGAAGTCGGTTCCCTCCTCTTGAAACCAGCTGTTGGTTTCATACTTGACATGCAAGTCAAAGCTCACACCCAGTAGCTCTAAACTCAGCACCGACTGATGTAACAGGTTCAGTAGTACTTTGCAGGTCTACCTGTGAGTTCTCTGTTCTACCTCCCAGACTACTGCAGGCCTCTGCCTCTATAGATACCTGTGGCCCCTATCCAAAGGCATTCCTGCCTTTGTACCTAAAGACAAGAAGAAAAAAAAATATTGATATGATGAAACAGAATATAATAATAACTCTTCTTGTCTAAACAGTGTTCCACAGAGACTGCTCAGAATAGTAATATACTACAACGGAAGAATAATTTCTCCAATTCTGACCTCTGATTTTTCTCCTCTAGAGCCCGATTTGGCTATTTCAAAAACCCATGTTCTACTTCTTTGGATGGAAGCCATTAAGGTTAAATCTGAATAGTGCATGAAAGTGGTTCCCAAACATGGGTCAGGGGCCCCTTGGAGAGGGCCTCAGGATTATTACAAAGGCCCTTCCAACCACATGAGCACCAGAAATGGTCTGCAGACCAAAAACTCAAAATCAAACAACGCATGACTGCCATTAGGTGAAGGATCCATGAAAACTTTTGATGTTAAAAAGGAATCCTCGTTTTAAAAATCTGGAAACAAATACTACCACTTTTAATAAACACACTCCCTGTCAGTAACCTATTCTATTTACAAGAGAACACGTCTCAAAAATCTTTCAAGTTACAGAATAATGAATTAAATGATAAAAACCTTTGATTTTGTTTTTCAGTTTTAATCTCATAAGGCACGGCAAAATTAGAAATTACAAATGCTCATAAACTCAAACACTACACAAACATCCTCCCTGAAATTCTGCAATTTTCCACTGTTTGGCGTGGAAGACATTAGAAGATTTTGTATTTATTTTTCAGTGATATCAAATACAGGGAGTTATTGGTGTACCTTTAGAGTAAAGTCTCAATTTAACATTCTGACATACATGCACTGATTAGAAAAACAATAAATAAAGCCACCAAAACTCTGGTCTGACATTGGACTATTTACAAAAGACAGGATTTCTTTACTTCTGCTGGAGTTTCGCAAGGGATGAAAAATGGAGGTTTGATAAGCTTGTGTTCCAAAGGAAATGAATCTTAAAGAACTACTGTGAGTAATGTTTATGAACCAGACTCATGGGGAACAGCAAGGAATAGATGACATATGTCTTAAGAAATGTTAGCAAGAGATATCCCCTTTAATACCTATATCTCTCCACTACAGATATTACAAAAGTATCATCATGAAATACTTCTAACATAAAGGCAGTTTATTTGCCAAGAAAAAAAATCTTAAAGTCATTTCATCTATTCACAGTGAAGACTTCATAAAGACTTACTAAAGCAATTGTTTTTCTCCTAAAATATCTATCCAGTTCTAGGTTGGAGCGACATGTTACACCTTCTAAATCAAACAACCCATGACTCAAATTCTAATCTTTATAAGTGGCCTAGAAAGATGGTAAAATGTTTTCCAAATGCTGGGGGACTTTCTTTAAATCTCCCAATGCATAATACCGTCTGTTTTTTGTTTTTTAAAGAATTTATCATCGGTTCCAAGTTAGAGTTCAGTTTCTACAAATACTCAGAACTGATTTTTTTTTTTTAAACAACATACTTTCTGCACACAACATTATTGCTTCAATGAATTAATGCCAACAAATGTGGTCAGTATTGTTTCCAGATTCTTCAAGCAATTGTAATTCTTGTAACAGTCAACCCAATCATGTCTGTCCTTGATTACTTAATTTTCAATCATTTGCAAGCTCAAAATGACTTTTCTTAAGGGAAAGAATAGGCACACCTGGGCCACTTTGTTCTGTAGAACCAGTAACGTGGGCACCATTCACAATCTTTCTCACATAGGACTTCTCAACACAAAATAGAAGGTAGAAGGAAAGACACCCCTCCCTAGACAAAGCAGCCCTGGAGAGGACAGTTTCCATTTCTTGAGAGATTATGGACTTTAGGAAAGATTCCTTCTTGCTCTAGCTTATCTTTCTTAGCTTTTTTTTTGTCCTTAAGTATTCTTTGCTGATTAACTCCATTCTGCCTTTTCTCTCAAAGGACTCCAAGTTCCCACAGTACATATGTATTCAATTTTATTGCTTTGCACTTGATATATTGCTTTGTAACTCTTCAAGGCATTTTTTTGTGAACATTATGTTTCTGTCTCCCAAACTATACTCTCAGCTTTTTTTAAACAATAAAAACCATGCCCTGACTCCTCCTTGGGATTTTTTTTTTTTTTTACTATGCCTTCATTAAACCTATAAATTAATTCTGAAGAAATGACATGTTTACACTATTTCATATTTCTAGCTAGGGACAGTCTGTTTGTCCATTAATGCAAGTCTTTTTTAATTTTTTAATTTTTATTTTTTGTCTAACCAAAGTTTTGTAGTTTTCTCCAACAATAAAAACAAAACATGTACACTGTAAAAAATTTCAAGTGAGTCTTTTCCCCTCCACAGATTCTAGTCTGACCCTCCAAGGCAGTTAATCCCCCTCAAATGTTTCTTATGTAGCTTCCAGAAGATGTTCATGCATATATCACATACACACGCCTAAGTAGTTCAATCGAACAACTTGTCCCTGTGGGTCAAATTCCTCAATTGTGATCAACCACTGCAGGTCAAATTCAAATTTAATTCTTTTAGTAGTTTTATTTTTGAGAAATTTTTCATTTTATCTCACCTTTCCCAAAGGATAAATGTTTATTTCAAGATACATTGCAGCCTAAACACTTCAAAATCAAGTATCATCGCAGCCATGCTCTGGAAATATGGGTTTTTAGTACTGTAGGTATCTTCCATCAACCAGCTACTGGTTATCTGGAAATTGCTGGGGACTGTTCTGCACAAACTTTGCTGCCTATCTTGCAATGCATAGTTCAGCCTGGTTCTACCGTTCACTCCAATTCATGGGCTGTGTATAATAACATTCAGCCTCTCTTTGGTTTCCAACACGCTAAGGTTAACCATATCGATCCTAACTTCTATTTCCTGCCACCTCTTGGTGTGCATACCCAAAACACTGAGTCCTACTCGAACAAATGTAAAGCAAAGTGCAAGACCGTGAGAGAAATTCATCACGATACGTTGGACTCATTATTTGGCAGAATTTACGTTGCACAACTGATTTGAAAATAATGTTTTCAACTCTTTTACTACACATATTAGAACAATTTTCTGTTAACTAATATATTTCCTTTTATTGCATATATCAGATCAATCTCCTGTCAACTATGATGATGTTTTAACTTTCGGTTTATTACATTTTAGTACAATTATCCAGGGACAAATTCATCAGCTGAATATATTGGGAGAAATTATTCAACTGATCTGCATAAATCTCTCTCCCCCCCCTCTCTCACACACACACTCACACACACACACACACACACACACACACACACACACTCACACACACACACAGACACACACACACACACACAGACACACACACACACCCCACCCTGTTTTTAAGAAGCTGGGCCAGTTATCAATTTATTACTTCCTAGCTGGCAAAAAATATTTGAAGGGCACAGGCACAGATCCATTTTCATAGATCAGGCAACGAAGGGTGCATTTGGACCTGACAGACAATAAACTGATAATAGGCACAGAAGCTAAATAAGAGCACACTAAACACAGCACAAACTGCAAATCTTTTTAATGGCTGAATAGGATTCCATTGTGTGGATACACCACACTTTTACCTAATCAGTCTTTTACTCAGACACAAACTGTTTCACATTTTGTTTTAACTGCAAATATTGCTATAATGAACATCTTTGTACAGACATCTTTGTTTATATACTAAGAGCTGTTGGATAAATTCCTACAAATTGAACTGGTAAATCAAAGATTATATACATTTTTAAGTTTGAGTGACATTGAAAAAGAAACTGTATCAATTTACACTTCCTCTAACCACATGTGCTTATCCACACCCTTGCCAACACCATATGTTAGCAAATGTTCTTTTTGCCCGACTAATAGTGACACATGGTATTTCATAAGTTGCATTTCTTTAATTGTAAATTGAACCAGGTATCTTTTTACGTTATAAACATGTTTATGTTTCTTCCTCTGTTTAAATTATTTGCCTAAATTGATTTTTAAAACTTTATGCATTTCTTTTCAAAAGGCCCTTTTCTCTGTCATATATGTTGGAAATATCTTTTCCAAGCCTGTGGATTATCATTTAATCAGGTTTCTGATATTTTGAACCATATATAAGTTTTATATTGGAGTCATCTCCTTTATGGTCACCAACAAAATCTAGCTTATTTTCTGAACACAAACATATGCTAACTTCTTTGCAGGAGAGGTGCAGTTGAACAGAAAAATTAACAAGTCACCAAAAATGCTTCCCCTGATTTTGTAAAATCTGGAAAAGTAAATAGCTATTCACCAAACCATTGCCAGCACCCAATGACATAACTCATTGAAAAGGCATCTGCAGATCCCTGGAATGGCACATTTTCTTGTTGTGTTTAGAAAGTCCATATGCTTGTCAGTTTTCCACAATCCAGTAACCCTCTTTGCCTCTAGTAAAAGATGCCTTGGCTTAGCTGTTTCAAAACAGAAGTGATTACAAATGAAGATTTTGGCCCTTGCCCTGCCACAGCAGAGACTCTTCCAACACAACTGCCAGTTCAACAGGCTAAGAAAGGAGATTTGCTCAATTTCCCAGAGACACTATGGCCCAACACGAGACTAAAGGAAACACTGATAAAGAGGCAGATTCGCCAACTACACACCAGGTCCCCAGGCAATGAACAGATGACAGATGTTCTCAGATGACTTTTCTCTCGTGCCACTTTCTCCTTATCATTTCCAGTAAAAGAGCAGACAAAAATGAAGTAGAAAACCATTTTTAAATGACTTATCTTTTCATCTACAGTGGCATAAAGTCACTTACATTACAGCAAGGACATTAATTTGGTGCGTCCTCCCAAATTCAGGGAAGATTTAACTGCATTCCATTTGTTCTTGGTATTTAAACATGACAGTACCAAAGTAATGTCTGTGCAAGTGGCATGGCTAAAAAATAATAATCAATGTACCACCACAATGACATATGTAAAGATTCTTCATGGGGGTAATTAATTTAATTATTTAACAAACATTTCTTGAGTACCTGCCACATATCTGTAACTACAGATATGGAGTCTTCGCCTTACAAAAATACAGTCTAACGAGAGAATGAAACACATAAAACAATGATTGCAGTAAGTTTTTAAGTCTTCACAGAAGAATTCGTCGAGTGCTAAGGAAAAACATACAGGGCACGGCCAATCGAACTAGAAGTTGGTGGAAAACCCCGGGTAGGGTAACGTGTGTGCTACTCCAATGAGAAGCCTGAGAATAAAAAGGTGAGAAATGAGACAAGAGCTCAAGGATTTGTTAAGGAAAGAGAGAATTTTTTTTAAGAAGGGAGGTGTATACAAAGAGGGCAGAGGAAAGCTCACCAACACAGAGGTTTATAATTGGCAAAGCAAGCAAGATTCCTAGAGAAGAAGACAGAAATATGTACAATTCCACAAATATTCATTAAATACTACCTTGTGCCAGGCATTGGACCAGGTAGAGACAAGGATGAGTAACAAAGGCTTGCTGCAACCCTTCACAGAGCTCACAGTCCACTGAGTGAGGTAATGAACTAAACATGTAATTTAATAGAGAGAGTGTATTATGACACGGGAAATACAAGGTACTGTTAGGTACAGGAGATGCATTCCTAAGCCATATTTGGGGAATCAGGACTTTCTGGAAGAAATGATAACCTCATAGAATCGAGAGGACAGATAGAGGAAAGAAAGAAAACAGGATGAGCTCTCTTAAAGTATCCTGAAATATTAAGGGGGGAGGGGGTGGCAGAAAGGAACTCGTATGGGAAAAATTTTATAGTTGAGGACTTTATCACTGAGAATAAGCGGGATTATGATTAGGGCCTTCAGAGTACACAGAAAGGTAAAATTCCAGATGGCCTCTAGGAATTGTTTCCAAGAGAGGAATTAAAGTGGGAATGAATTGGTACATAGTGTATGCTCACTAGCTTTGGTGCAAGAATAGAGAAGCAAGGTACTAACCCACGGCTGGAAACCTGGTGTGGCAACAGACCAACCAGGCAAGGGTGACAGCTTCTCAGAGGCCAGGAAGTGACATACTAAAATGGGCGATGACCCATAGGGGTCAGAGCTGGAACTCCGGGGTTTCCCACCCCCCCTACTTCTTCCTTGTCGTTAGAGTTTTTGTCTCCAAGCAATCAGTTCTGTGTTTTCATTTCTATGCTCAGTCTTAAACCACATTTTAAAAAGGCACTTCTTGAAAGGCAAAGATTGGGAGAAAAATACTGAAGCTCTTAAGAGCTCCTGTCTAGCTGCCAAAGCATTGTTTTAGTCAAATGCCAAATGAAAAGGGAGAAACAGAATGATGATTTTATTTGAATTGCTTCCAAGGAAAAGTAACCGCCAGCAAAACTCTAGGTCCACTTTGCTGGAAATCCTGGCATGTTGACAACAGAAATGGAAGCAGAAAATTGCATCTTCCAGAAAGCATGATATCAAATAGAAAAAAAACCCACAAAGAGTGATATGCTTTGAGATTCCTGTGGCTCAGGATCCATTTTATCCTTTTCTATTTCTTCCTGCTGAAAATGAAGTTATTTAAAACATAATTTTCCCTTGCAGGGGGCTTTTGGAAATGATTAAAGGTCAAATCCCTTGTTTTAAATAAAATTAATACTTTAAATTTCAAATTTAAAGCACTAAAAAAATAGGCAATGAAAATAAATATAAATATATTCCCAGGCTGGCCAGTTAGCTCACTTGGTTAGAGAGCAATGCTGATAACACCAAGGTCAAGGGTTCAGATCCCTGCACCTGCCAACCGCCAAAAAAAAAAAAAAAGTATATTATATATATGTATATATATTTCCAAACTTTAAAATTGAAATTGAGATTCCAGGATATGGTTAAATGACAGTCCCTCCTGGTGAAATGTGAAGTTGCACCCCAGCTGGATTAGCTACTGTAAATATCCAAGGAATCAAAAGTTCGAAGAGTTCAGGGATCCCTGCAGAGAGAGCCTTCACTTACACTCATAAATGACAACAGCCAACAGGCCTCTAGGTTGGCCACCACCTTAACTTCTTCCCTTTGATGTTATTTTCAGTGGGTCTTTATCTTCTTCCATTAATCACATTTATTAGACACTTACTCGCATTTATTTATGTGTCCTGTTCGGTTTCATGTGCTGGAGTTACAAATAAAATACAGATTTTGTCTCCAACAAGACTGCTTGTTCTTATGTGAACAAAGGGATGACGTGTTCCATGTCTGCGACTCTATGTCTTTGCTCATGAACCTGAAGTCAAGCCACAGGTGCCACATTATCACTTGTGGCACCTGTCCCAGTTCCTCCTTGTTCCTTCTCAACCTGCTCCCACTCTTGGATCATGCTGCTGTCTAATTCCTGACCCTGTCCTCATTTCCCCGTTTTTACTTCCCACCCACTCTCTGAACTTCACACTGGTGTCTAGGAGCTCTTTGGCCTGACTTCCAGCTCTCCCTCAGGACTTGGCTCAGACCCACTTCACCATCTCATCCCATTCATACTACCCATTCCAGGCAGACTTCCCTACCCTATTCGACCTCCTGGAGGGAAAGGCCAAGTGCCAGCTCTAAAAGAGGCATGGACAAGGCACATGACTGGCACATGGGAAGGAGTGGCTAATGCTACCTAGGAGGCTTTGCAGAGGCGGTGGTGATGGCTAACCTGAGTCTCAGAGGATGAACAGGGTGGAGATGGGCGGGACTCACATTGCAAACAAAGGGGAGAGTGTGTTAGTGAAGAAAAATAATGTGTTTTGTAGCCAAGTCAGTTTTGTTGACAAGAACCCCAATGGATAATACAAAATGCTTACTGAGCTCCTACTTTACAGAATGTGCATGGCCCAGAACGGGGCCTGGCACATAAGAGAAGCTCATTAAGTATTTATAGATAAATGAACTATTAGCTTCATTTAAAAAGTAATGTTGTATGACTACATCAGAAGAAAACCTATAACATGACCCTAACCAGGGAAATGGACCAAAATCAAACAAATGAATAAGAGAACCACCAGAAAATTCAATAGCACCTCTCCCAAAACAGAGCTTTTTCTTCTGTAATCAAAGAATGATAACTAAAGAGGCTGTCCTGGGCCTGGTCTTCTGTGCCAGAAACAGAGCCACAGAACCCTGGGCCCAAAGCGCTCTGGTCTTGATTGAGGTTATTTTCCTTTGTAACATTCTGTTGGGTGGGAAAAGTAAAAAAGTCAAAATAAAACTGGAGGAGCCCGAGATGCATCAGTGAATTTCATCACAGTATTTTATTTCCTTTGTGGACAGGACTCAAGGAGCCCACAACTCCTTTCTTCATTTGGCTACTGAGTCAGTAACTCACTTCAGCTCCAACTACCTTCTCTCTTATTTTTTGACTTAAAAAGGGTTTGGTGGAACCCTTGGTGAATTTAAGGACTCAGAAAACAAAATAAGTTAGGCCATATTTGCACGGCCTCTTTCCTTATTAAAAATGTTTCTGGGATGATTATTCTAATCAAACAGCCTTTATTATAAAGCTCTATCAATGTAGTATAATAATTCCTTCATTCTAAGATGCTATTGAATGTGTGTTGTTGTAACACAATGAAAAAGCCTTACAATCTCAGCACAACTGGAAATTAAATTAAGACAACCAGTTTAGTGAAGAATAAGTCAAATCCCTTTCTATAGCACCGACTCTTATTGTGGATAAACGAATCTTATGTCCCCCAGGCCCAACTCACTGAAATCCCTGCATTCATCTCATTTGGCCCTCAGACACCAGCTTTGGTTCAAGGTGGGAGAATCAGCATTGATCAGGTATGGCCATAGCTCTGGAGGCAAGTAACAACTGAGAAATTAATATTGGAAAAGAATCCAGAGAATCCAACTAGACGTAAAGCACTCCAGGTAGAAAACCCATGGGAGCACCCTTCATTCAATCTGTGCAGACCACTCTGGTGTGCGAGCTCATCTGACTACACTTGCCCCTCCTTGCCCTGAAATTGATATTCACTAACCTCCAGGCCACAGAAGAAAACGTACCTCCAATCTCTTTGCCTCAACTCCCACTAACATCCTAGGTATCTTCATCACCCATCTACACTTGTCCACTCAGTGCCATAACTTCCTCCATGCTAAAGACCTTTATTTCCAACTTTCTTTAGCATGGCAATATTCTGAATCTTTAATACCCAAAAAACCCCAAATCCAAAATAAGTTTTGAAATCCTGCTTCCTGCCCTTTCGTCTCTCCCAGCCAGCTGCCTCTCTGGCCTTGGGGAATCTGGCAACATCATTTGATTGTTCAAATTCATCCTAAAGAGCCAGCATGCCCACATGGCTATCCTTGGGCAGGAGCACCTGAGGCTACCCAGGCCCCACTGGAATGTGACTTCAGCAGTGCCTGCACAAGTGCATTGCCCTTGGCCTCAGTGCATGCTGAGGCTGCCTGGGCTTGGCCTGGTCTCTTATCCTAGTTCCTCCAACGAGCCCCTTCCCAGGGTTCAGCTCCCTCCCCAGGTGACCAGCCCTCAACAGCTCCCTCCAGATCTGTTGGGTTCTCCCAGGCTCTCAACCCTTATCCAGATTCACTCCCTGTCTGGCCATACCCCAGGGTCAGTCTCATCAATTACACTCTCATTGGCAGCCTCTATTACATTCTCAACCAGCTCTTGATTTATCCCGCCTTGCTAATCCATTCTCCAGTTCCTAACCCTCAAAGGCATCTGCAGGATTCCACCGCTCAGGAATCCTTTCGGTGATTCTCTTTCAGCGCCCTTACTGGTGCCACAGCATTTGTTTCCAAAGCTTGCCAGCGCTTCTACCCTGTGACCGTTTGCTCTCAGCAATCGTGTCTCCTCCTCACAGAGAGAACACGGGGCACCCAGTGAGGACCCTTCTGGTCCCTCCTCCTGTGTTTTCCCTCCGCTCCTTCCTTCCAATCTCAGGCGCTGGCGTCCCACCTCCCACCACAAACCTTCCACCTGTGCTCTGCCACTGAATCGCTCCGTGACCTTTAAAAGTCACTTAACCTCTCGGGACTCAATTTTCTCATCTGTAAAATAAAGATAAGAGCATCTGTCTCACAGATTTGCTGTGAAGATTACACGAGATGACATACACGTGAGAACGGTGACCCGTGCACACTCGTTTCCTCCACTGCTCCATCTCCTTCTCCTCAACCTGCAAATAGCCAAGTCTCAACCACTCAGAAATAACTGTTTACCCCCAAGCAACCACTTTTCTTTTTCTGGCTCAGCACCAAGCTGCCGGACTCACCACAGCCTCCCTCCTCCTCTCCCGGCTCACTCCTCCACTCCGCAGTCAGGCCAACCCGCTGCCATGTCTTCCGGTCCACTCTGCCATCGGAAGCCACTGCCCTCCAATCCTCCTCGAAGCTCTCCACTCACCTCTCCTGGCTCTTCTGCGCCTGTGTTTTGTCCTCTCTGGTCTCCTACACCGGTCCCTCTGCCTGCCCCTAAATGCCAGGGCTGCTGGTTCCAGCCGGGCTTTCTCCTTCCCTCCCAAAGACGAGCTCATCTGCTCCCACAACTCGGCCGATGCCTGGTGTGCTCAGGGTTCCTCATCCACTGCTCGTGGGCCTCTCTTCTGGGCTCTCCCTGCCACTGTCTCCACCTGGTTATCCCAAGGGAACCTCAAGCTCAACATTTCGAAAATTGAGGTGGGGGCTGACCCGTTGGTTAGCTCAGTTGGTTGGAGCATAGCTTTATAACACCAAGGTCACGGGTTCGGATCCCTGGACTGGCCAGCTGCCAAAGAAATAAATAAAACCAAAAAAGAAAAAATAAAATTGAAGTTATTACTTTCCTCAAACCTGCCTCTTCCTCTGTGTTTCTTATTTAGGCTGATGTTATCATGAGCAACCCAGCTTCAAACCTTTGGTAGGAGCAAAAACCTGTGCAAGCAGCATAATTCCAGGAAATCCATTTTAGTGGGTACCTGTGACCATAATGGCAAACACAAGTGGGTGAGCCCTGTATTCATGGCCATGGCTTCAACGTGTGAGAACCATTAGTCGGAAATGGGATAGGACCACACATAAAATCTAAGGGGTATATTGCAAAGCAAGAGTGTAACAAAAGACCCAATTAGCTCAGGTATGGCACTGGGGGTTGGGGAAATACTCAAGTTTGGGGCTGAGAGCAAGAGAGATGCAAGAAGGTGAGGAAAGGCCCAGAGAGGAGCCCATTCTCGGTCCTCACAAGGCGCTGTGTGGCTTCCGCCGGCCTGAGTTGGAAGCCTGAGCACTACCATCGTCCCCTTCCCACTTCACCTCTGATATTTCCTCAGTCCCCAAGTTCCTCCAGACTGTCTCCTTTCCTGCCCTCCTTGCCACCGCTATCCCACCAGTGAGACTTCTCTTTCTCACCTTAAGAACCACAGCCTAGGGGCTGGCCTAACTCAGTTGGTTAGAGCACAGGGTTATAACACCAAGGTCAAGGGTTTGGATCCCTGTACCAGCCAGTGCCAAAAAAAACCAAAACCCACAACCTCGAGTCTCTCCCATCATTAATCTTTCTAAACCATAACTGTGATCACACTACTTCTCTGCTTTAAAACTTTCAATGGCTCCTGGCTACAATGAAGAACCAAAATAAACTCTTTTGGACTTCAAAATCTGGCCCCCACCTACCTTTCCAGCTTCCATCTGATACAGCTACAGATACAACAAATGACTCTGCTGTCCTGGAACACGCCATACTCTGACCCACCACACAGGTTACATCTTCTGTCTGGAACATTCCTCCCTGCTTTACCCCTCCTACAGCCAAGTGCCATCACTTCTCTAAGATGCAGCTCTAATGTCTCATGAGCTGTGAGGTTCCTCCTCGGGCAGAGCTATTCCTTTCTCCCTTAGTCTTTAAATTTCTTCATGCTCTGTCTCCCTGCACACAACAGCCCCTCAAGGCTTGTCTTATTCATTCCTTTTTGTGGGGGGGAGTGGGTGCTATGACAGTGTCTAGCACAGAATAATGACAACCATTTAGTGAATGCTAAGCCTTTTACAGGCACCACCATATTTAATCACAAGAACACTGAGGTGAGCAGGAGAGTTAAATGAGGCTGTCCAGCAACTCAGTAAGTGTCCCTGAATAAGCTGACTTGACTTTGTGAATGGTCATAGCTACTCAGCCTTTAAGGAGACCCTCAAGAAGGCCAGGGATGTCAAGGAGACAAAAGCTCCTGGCCACTCCCTCATGCAACGTAAATCCTTGAAATACCTTGGCAACTCCTTCCAAGAGATTCTCAGGTCCCTCTATGGAGTGTCCTTCATTCATCTCTACCCTTTGCTGCTCCCACCCAGCAAGCAGGCTCTCACCACGGCAGGCCTCTGTTTCACCTGCTGATGCCATGTTAATTATTCCTTCATAGGCTAGGCATGGCTGAGAAATCTGCCCACAAAAATCTCTCCTCAGATCTCCACCAATTAAAAGCTCATTTGGGTGAAATGGATACTCTCAGAGGAAAATATAAAAGACCAAAAATTACTTAAGAAGTAAGGAACTTGAATATAACAACAATTATCACCTGCCCCAAAAGGCACTGGGCTCAAATAGTTTCACAGGCAATTTCTTTCAAACCTCTAAGGAACAGATTATTCTCACACTATTTAAACTATTGTAGAGCCCAGAAAAAGGATTGTGGGTGATCTGTATTTTTTTCTTTATTCCTTTCAATGTTTCCTAAAACTCTATAGTCAGCATGTATTATTTTAGTAATTAGAAAAAAAAAAAACACTAGACCTATTCAACTTGCAGGAATTTGGAATAAGGTATAATTATGGATTTGTACAAAGTTTTAGGATATCTCACCTGAGCAAAACTTGGAAAATGAAATGTCCAACAATGTATTCATTTATTCACTATTCGTTTGCAGACCTACAATATGCTAGTAACTGTGTTAAGCACTGGGGATGAGAAGGTGAGCTGAACACCCACAATTGCTATCCTCGTGTAGTTTACACGCTTGCATCAGAAGAATCTTCAAAACATATATAATTAGGAACTCTGATCAGCTGTGTGAAAGAAATATATAGGATACAATGAGAGAGTACTAGATACTGGGAAGAGTACCTGGGAGTCAGGAATGATAGAATATCAAGGAACTACTAAAATCAATAATGTGAGGGCCAGACTGTGGCTCACTTGGGAGAGTGTGGTGCTGATAACACCAAGGACATGGGTTCGGATCCCATATAGGGATGGCCGGTTGGCTCACTGGGAGAGCGTGGTGCTGACAACACCAAGGACATGGGTTCGGATCCCTATATAGGGATGACCAGTTAGCTCACTTGGGAGAACGTGGTGCTGACAACACCAAGTCAAGGGTTAAGATCCCCTTACCAGTCATCTTTTAAGAAAAAAAAAAAAAAATCAATAATGTGTTAGATTCCTGTACCAACCAGCCGCCATAAAAAAAAGGTAAAACCAATAATGTGTTAATGAATATTTGATGACACAGAATATCCACGATAAAGTCAGTGAAAACTACAAAACAATTATGCATAGTTTAGCCCCACTCTTGTCCTTTTTTAAAGAAAGTATATTACACAGAAAAAACACTGGAAGGATATACAGATACAATAAAATGCAAAACATTAACAGTGGGAAGATTTACGATTCCATATTCTTGTGCTTTTCTGTATTTTTCAAATTCACTAAAAGATCTTATATTACTTGTGTTATATTCTTTGCATTTGCGAAAAACTCACTTGATTTTTAATTTTTTATTGTGGTAAGATATATATAAGATAAAATTTACCATTTTAAGCATTTTTAAGTGTACAGTTCTGTGGCATTAAGTATATTCATACTGTTCTGCAGCCATCACCATCATCTCCAGAATTTTTTCATCTTCCTAAACTGAAACTTTACTCTTTAAACACTAATTCCCCATTCCCCTGCTTCCCCCAGCCCCTGGCAAGCACCAAGCCTCATTTGATTTTAAAATGCAAACATTCAAAGACCAAGCCTCATTCACACCTTAGGCGTAAATTACTTTCATCTGCTAAACTCCCATCACTCAGAAAAGGCTGCCCAAGTAAAGCTGGCAGGAGCTAGTTCTCCAGAGCCAGAGAGACAGGCTTAGGTGGCAATTTTGGATGAAGGGAGGAAATTTTAAACAAGATGGGAACGCACAGTAACCTCTTGCTTTGAAGTTTGGCCCAGGGCCTTGGGAGTAGCCACTGTATTCAGGTTTAAGGACTAGCCGACCATAAACCTCTGCTTCTTTCAGTTCAGTGCTAATTGTCTCTGGCTGCGAAGAGGCACAAAAAGAAAATAGGGGGGGGGGGGGGCGGAGGAAGAAGGATGGTAAGGAAGAAATATAGAAACAATCATCAGTGCCAACACCAAAGATAGGAATTTCCTTCACAATACTCATGACAGCTGGCCATGCAGCACCTGCCTGAACACAGCCAAGGACAGGGGTACAACACCCTGACATTCCAGAGAAGTACATCCAGACAGCTCCATAAATCCCCAAACCCATAAATACAGAAAAGGTTGTAGAGGCTTCTGGCTTCTTCCTGATGTTTCTTTATGTCTCACCTCTCACTGCAAGTTAACCCCCTTTTCGACTTTCTCTAAAACTAACTGACCCGAACAAATTCTGCCCTGACTCAAGGAACTGCTAAAACTTTCATGAACTTCCTTGTTCCTCTAAGGAGTATATGGTGGACTTATTGGCAGCTCAGCAAAACTCATCATTCTAGTCTTTATTTTATCTAAAATTCCCTTTTTCTGACTAAGACCTATCACTTCTTTGGACATCTTTTGCCTTTTCTTCCCTAACATCATGAATACAAGCAATGGACTCTTTTCAAAAGAGCCATTTTACACAAAGAAAGTTTTAATTACTTAAGATTACAACCGAGCTGCAATTCAAATCTGTGTCTCAGCAAAATTACAAATTACTACCTGTCCTTCAGAATTGCTTCAAGCTCTCAAAGAGTCAAGACAGTGTTACATCTGCAAATTCTAAGCATCGACTGTCTATGTGCATTTTATTTTTCCTCATCCCCCCTCTTTTTATGAACAGCAGTATCCCTCACATTCTTGGGATTTGTAGAACATGCTTCTGGCTGCTGTGAAGGGGTCTGCTGATAAATATTTTTGCCCATCTCCCACCCAGCGTGGCCAGGAAAACTGTAAAAACCCCAGGAGGTGAATGGGTGATCTGATGGGTGGTTGGAGGGAGCCCAGGAAGAGGAGGTGAAAGAGGTGAAAGTAGCTGGGGATGACTTTGACTGAAGAGCAGAATCAGGGGTGCGTCTGCGGGAGGCTCTGCATACCAGCCAGAGGGCACTGGGCTCTTGGAGGCAGAGAACAAAAGGGAGGTAAAACGGAACCAGGCTGAAAGAAAGAGAGGTGAAGATAACTTTAAACTATCGCCTAGAGACAGCCCTTGCCTGCACCAGCTGTCTGTTAATTACCCAAGTCTGCGTGTCATGTTTCTTACGTTACCTGGAATCTCACCAACCCCAGCCTCTTGTGTTAACAAAGTCAACTTCTGAGAAGCTGGGCTGATGGTAATTTAAAAACTGAGGAGAGGATATAAATGTCCTAGATAAGGGAAAACCACAGACTGTAAACTTGAAGCAGACTCAGGCCAAAAATTTGGAAGAATGACTTAATTCAAGGATTGTGGTCAGGAACTAATGAGGATGCAGATGAAGATGTGCTGTACACAGAGTGCTATACAGATGTGTTACTATTAAAAAGCTTGTTTATGAGGACAGAGTATAGGGAGTGGGGCTCTTACAGACTCAGCACCCTTCTTTAAAAAGTGACATCTAACGAACTTCGTATCTTATCCCAAAAGAGTGGCAGTTTGGGGAAACTGGTATACCCAGCATATCTGACTTCATAAAGAAAGTATTTGATGAGATTTCTCATGGAATCCTGTGGGCAAGATGGAGACCTATGGGTTGGATAAGATTATCAGATGAGTATTAACCCAGAGGAAAGTCTCTCACTGTGTTCTAAAGGGCACCATTCCAGCCAATGTTTAGCTCAACATTGTTCTTAATTCTCTTGAATAAAGGTATAGAGGGGAATACCACTCACATATGCAGATATCACAAAACTAGGAGATGAGCAAATACCTTCAACACTATGATCTGCTCTGTTAAATGCAAAACTCAGAATAATTTTTATGAACTGTTTGTAATTTACACATAATTCCCATACAGTGAAGCAGAGGACTTAAATTGGTGAACTGCAAATGTGCTTTGTTTGGCTTGCCCAATGTTAAGAAAAAATTTAAGCTAACAGCATGTAAAAATTAACTGGTTTCACATAAAAATCCAGATTTTAAGCTTGAGAAATTGGAAGACCTAGCAACACTGACCCTCATTACTGCAGGCAATAATCAGCTAGGGGCGAGAGTTGGCTTCCCCTTGAGTTGACCAGGGCCCTCCACTTTGTGCCTGCCCATTACCACGTGGCCCAATTCATTCACTTCACCTGCCTGACCCTCTATTGGCATTTGAGTTGGTGATCCCTGCAGTAAAATGTTGGTTCACATTATAAAATGTGTCCAATTAACTTACATTTTATTTGATTGTGCATTAAACTCCAGTTCAATCTTCTCTCCCTTTCAGCTTTTCCAGGTTTTGCTCCTGCAGCCACGATCCAACATCTGATCACAACTTCACAGTGAACCTGTATAATTCTCCAGTGTGCCTTCCTATCCTTTGGTTTACTTAATCTTCCCAGTATTCCAGGAAGGCTGGGTATATAGTCCGTGGTATAAGGGAGATCAACTAGCAAACAGGAATCAGAGCCAGGATTTCAACTCAGGACTTGGGTATATCTTAATGTAGTGTTTTCCCACCATACCATGCACCCTGGAGACAGCTGATTCCAGGCTGACCCAGCCAGAAGAAGTTCAAGTCCAGATTGCAAAGCAGCTGGGAAGAGGACAGCATTTGGAATCCTTGCTTTACTTCCGTTTTTAACTTCTAAAAAAAAAAAAAACTGCATAGTAATGATCAATCCAGAGACAGCTGATTCTCATTTACACTTAACCTGTGTTGAACTCACTGAATTTTAAAGTTCTGCTCTCAAAAATGTATTTTGCTCTTTAAGATCTCCTTGGTAACATTCCTAATTGGTATCTGGGCTACAGAAAAAAAGTTTGGAACCAGTGACTGGAGTTAGAATAAAATCCAATCGGAAATCCAAATGAGGAAAGTACTAAAGGAAAGTTCCAGGATGACAGCTGTATAGCAGACCCAGAGAACAACCTGTGGAGAATGGAGCACTGGAAAGAACCAGGAAAAGGGACTCACCAAGTTAAAAAGTGGACTCAGTAAAATACCTGATTGAATCAAGAATTCTGGAGGGAAAAAACTAAGGACACAGTCAAATAATACAAAGCAAAAAAAAAGGCAATTAGAAACTCCACGAAAAACAAGAAGCTGTATAAAAAATGTGATCATAATACAGCACTTGAATTTGCTGTGAATATTTACAGACACAACAATGCCACTGTTGATTTACTGGCTGATTTTCAACTACATACAAAGCATGAATCACAGTTCCATAACAGAATGTAAATATTACCAACTATGACAAAGTAAAAGGTAAGCCACAAAAACTAGGAGAGGGGAGGGGCAAGAGAACTGAAGGGCAGGACAGAGAGATACCAACACTTGCAGATTATAAAACATCTTCATTGAAGGACAAGGATTAAAGACATAAGCATGTTATTCAAAGCTAAAAGTGTAACCAGGAAAACCATAAATGCTGATATAGTCATATCAAGAGGGCAAGGAAAGGAGAGGTAAGTATGGTTTTAGGTCAGCTAAACAGTCATCTATCCTGGCAGAAAAGCAACAAATACTGAAAAAGAATTGACAGAAAAATAGTAGCAGGAACATAGCGATATGGAGATAATTACCAAAATTAAAAAGAAGAAAGCCACATTTAAATGAGGTAGCTTTTGAGAATAGGAAGAAACAGAAAGATCTCTTTTTATTATAAGCCTATGTATACTATATGATTGTTTTGGCCATAAGCATATATTATTTAACTTAAAATATATCTTCAATCTATTTAGAAGCCTAGAAAAAAAGCTAAGGTAAAGATTATCTCAAAAGTCTGCCTACCTACCTGGCTACCAACCAAAACCAGAATGGTTTTGGTCCTCAGTAGTGGTTCTTAAAATCTGATCCCTGAACTAGCAGCATTAGTATCACCTGAGAACTTGTCAGATATGCAAATCCATAGAAGTCCACCCAGACCTACCAAGTCAAAAAACTCTGTGATAGGCTCAGGAATCTGCATTATAACAAGCCTCCAGGTGATTCTGATGCAGACCCGTTTGAAAATCATAGGTCTTGAACAAAACAAAACTCTATGACAGTTTTTGGTGCTATCATCCTCTCCTCAGCTAAGTGTTAACTATCCATCAAGGCACCCTCAGGTGAAGACCTGGGCCTCTTCTGAGAAAATACGAGAATCTCTAGTGCAAGTTCCCCAGTGTCAGGGCTGGAGAGAGGTGCCCCTGCCCTGTGTGAGTTCTGGTGGGGGCCAGCAGCAAGGGCCCATCACAGGATGTTCTGGGAGGTACCCACTTGCCACAGCCATCAGTGGGCAGTGAGTGGGCTGTGTGACCCCTGGGCCCGGCAGCTGAGTGGGCTGGGAGTGCCTTGTTGTGGCTGGCTTTGCATAAGTCATCTGCTATTATAAGGAAGCAAGAGGCCCTTACTTCACTTCTGGCTTCTGACATTCTGAGCAGAGCTCTCAGATATCCTTTGGCTATTTCTGACTTAAAATAGTCCAAAGTGGGAGTGGGGAAGCAATATCTTGAATCCTACTTACACTCTGATGATGGGCTCCAGAGGCTGCAGGGTATATGCTTTGCCAGCTTCTCACTTCTGCTTCTGTTTGGAGGGAGTGCTAACCAGGAGTAGCCTCATGTTGGGCCAGAGTTCCAGGGAGACAGATAACATTTCATTCATGACTGCCACTATTTCCCCTGCAGAACCCTTGGCAGACGTGGCAACCACACAAAGCCTCAGAATCCTTCTCAATACTCAGCTAGAAAAGCCGCTACCATTCAATGCTGGCAGGCAAGATGAAATGTACCATACACAGCTCAGTACACCCGAGTATTCTGTCCTCAACAGATGCCCCAAAAGACGACACAGTATCCTAGCATCTTAGTAGGAACAGGTGACTGTCATTAATGATTTATGATTTTCTGCATATTCTCCTTCTTATGGTAATGAATTTCATAAGTTTATTACCATCTACAAGAAACTGGATTCCCTTTCATTTCCCTAAACAGCCTTGCTAGAATTTAGGTCCAGAGGCTGGTGGCTAATCCGTGGGCCCAACCATTGACATCCTTAATATAGGAAATTAAAGTCTGAAATTCCAGAAGCTGATTTATTTATTTATTTATTTATTTTTAAAGATGACCAGTAAGGGGATCTTAACCCTTGACTTGGTGTTGTCAGCACCACGCTCACCCAGTGAGCGAACCGGCCATCCCTATATGGGATCCGAACCCATGGCCTTGGTGTTATCAGCACCGCACTCTCCTGAGTGAGCCACAGGCCGGCCCCAGAAGCTGATTTAGAAGTGGTCTGAATTCTACCTGAACATAAAGAGAGCAATCTCAATTTCCAGTTCTACTTCCTTCCTCCAAAGTGCTCATAATACAGTTTGAAAAGCAAGATGAAAAATACAAATCAATACAAGTGCCAAATTGCTGAAAAGAAAATAACATCAGAGGTTCCAAAAAAAAAAAGGGGGGGGGATATCAAGAGAGCTGGAGAAGGCGTTGTGGAGGGAATAATTGGACTTGGATGGGCAGAGCACAGAAGGGAAGGCATTCCAGGTGGCAGGAACAAACTGCGCAAATGGGCGTGAGCCCGCTGTGTGGCGTCTGTGAGGAGCCAGGCTTGCCTGCCCGGGGATGCCTGCTGGACAGCAGCGAAAACTGGAAGTGGACCTGGCAGGATGGAAGGGCTTGATGCACGAGGCAATTGAGAACTACAGCTCTACTAAGTCCTTGAGTGAAAATGGTGTTTAAGAAAGACTAGTGCTGCCACAGAAGGGATGAAGCCTAGGAAGGTACAACAGAGGAGATGAATCTGTGTTCTTTCCTAAGGTCCCTTCTGGGTACAGTAACCCTGAGAGGTCTGTTGTCTCTTCCTGCCTGCTACCTACAAGACAAGGAATTAACACCAAACTGCTGTCCCTTCCTCTGACTGCCCCTGCCTTATGACAGTCCCTGGTCTTGCCACTGCACCCAGCACCTGAAGAAGCCCCAGAGCTCCTCTAGGTTACCTGACGGCTGGGAAATCGCTGACGGGATCCACTGCGCCACTCATCAGTGAATGTTAGCGGCAGTATGGTAAAACGGCAAAGAACTTGGGCTTGGAGTCAGCCTGCCTGGATGTGTATCCCAGCTGCATCATTTACCAATTTGTGATCTTACAAAACTTAACTTAACCTCCCCATGCCTCAGTTTCTGCATCTATAAAAGGGGGCTAATAACTGCACTTAGCTCATAGGGTTATGTAGATTAAATAAATTAGTGCATGTAAAAACTAGCACAATGTCTCACACATAGCAAGTGTTCATTAAATGTGGCTATTATCAATAGCATTATCCTGTATATTTACTATACTGATTCTAAGATTATTTCTATGGATTATTTCAAGTCAGTCAGTTCACTGGTTTCATATAAAGTCTAAACATTCCTCAACCGCGTCTGAATCCATAAAACCACCTGATTTTCACACAAGATTTTGGAGCTGGAGAGGACATAGAAATTATTCAATCCAACTAACTCCCTCTTTTTAATTTATTTAATTTTATTTCCCCTCACCCCAAACTCCCTCTTTTAAAACAGAGGAAACTAAGACCCAAAAAGGCTACTTGTCAGTGCTCAGTAAAAATTTTCTTGCAATTGATCTGAATTGTACAAGATCTCAAAGGAAATTAGAGATGAAGCAGCCAGGCTCTCCTCGAACCCTGCTCAATTTCAATCTTCATGACCACTTCTTTTTTTTTGGACCGGTAAGGGGATTGCAACCCTCGGCTTGGTGTGGTCTGCACCATGCTCAGCCAGTGAGCGCACCGGCCATCCCTGTATAGGATCTGAACCCGCGGCCTCGGCGCTACCAGCACCGCACTCTCCCGAGTGAGCCACGGGGCCGGCCCCTTCATGAGCACTTCTAATAGTCCCCACTCACTTTAATATTTGCAGCCTGAATCCCCCAAGAGGACTAAAATTCCATCATTTCCAAATCCTCAAAGATTCCAAAATGCAAGATCATTTAGTGTCTCATTCCTGGTACCACTGGGACCAAGAAACAATACCACCAACCATGGAATAGGTA
Organism: Cynocephalus volans; assembly: GCF_027409185.1. Classification (NCBI taxonomy): domain Eukaryota; kingdom Metazoa; phylum Chordata; class Mammalia; order Dermoptera; family Cynocephalidae; genus Cynocephalus; species Cynocephalus volans. The sequence continues at coordinate 27,980,903 of NC_084469.1, read as the reverse complement.
TTCTGTTTTTCTGATATGATTTTGTACTCCAGGTTTGCGGTTATCATTTACAGAAGCCATCGTTTGCATCTAAAACACAGAACCACTCTAATGGGTGAGTGCGCATCATAAGACCGCAGCAAGGCCTGTGGGAGAAGAGCTTGGCCAAGGAGAAAATCTGATTAATAAAAAGATAAGCAGCCAAGAAATAAATTAAATGACTGCTCACAGAGAAAGCACAATAGGAAGGAGGAGGGGAGACTTCATGCACACATTGTGAGAGGGACAGGAAAGCTTTAAGGAAAAGGATGGGGGGAGGGTAAGAACTGATTTTCTAATATTAGACTCACCACATGCTCAATTCCCAAATCCCAGCCAAAATGAGGGCCCCTGTAATGCCGATGAGTCCTGGGCAGCCTTCTGCTTCGATATACTTTTTACATCAGGACAATGCATGAATGCCAAAGCAAATCCCATCCATCGCAACTCCTTGCTGCAACACGAAATTACTCACAGGGCTTATCTTGAAATTCCTCCTTTCATCTCCACCTCCCACTAACTTAAAACAATGCATTTACAAAATATTCAAGACCCCTATGGTAAATCCATATTCCTATTATTCACAAAGCACTTACTAGTTTATCCTGAACTACATACACATGGTCAGTTTTTTAAAATATGCCTTCATTTAAGCTGCTTTTTATAAAATAAATAAATAAAAGCCTCCATGAATACCAGAACACTATCAATTTGGACTAAATTCATGGATTCTAATACAAGCAGCCAAGGTCCTCCAGCCTCAAGCACAAACATCCCTTGCCCTTTATTAATTGAAAAATAAACAGATGGGGGAGACACGGGTACGTGCCTCACTACTCAATTTAACAAATAACGAGATGTTCTCAAACTTCCATTTTTAAGAAGGCATTTTATTTTTAATTTTATGACTATTAAAGTCATAAATGCAGACTACAGAGAAATTTAGGAAGTACAGTAAGAAGAAAACCAGGGGGGCACTTCTGAAAAAGTCCTTGAATTGGTACCTTACAGTTAAGAAAATCCCAAGTCTGGCCAAGTTCCAACCCAAGTAAGAGCAGTCTCTAACCCGATTCCAAGCTGCCTTTCTAGTTGGACCCAGTATTCACTTGCTGCCACTCATATAGCATCATTTCGCTTCACTCTTTCAAACACCCACAGCACTCCACCCCAATTCCTAAGTTTTGGGGGATTTTCTGGCAAAAAGTCACCACCTCTCCTACATTATGTGGTCTATGTTACAGCCAGAAATCTCCTCGGCTTAAGTATACTGAGAAGCAGGGGGCTACCTCTGGGTTCCAATGCCGACAGTGCAAGGAGAAACCAGAGGCTATTTTGTGGGTAGCCAACCAAGCAGTGAGGTTTGGGAAAGGGCGATTCTTGGGAACCCAAAGCTATGAAATTGGGTCAGGGTGTGGCCTGAGGAAAGCCCTGAAACCTCCTGGCCAACGCAGAATAAGGAGAAATCCAGATAACAAAAAGTGACAATGTTTTACAAGATCTGGTAAGGCTGCATGAAAAGGACAAGACACCAGCTTTAGAAGCCACTGAGGGCTGCCATAAATAGGCATTCTGATCAATGAGCTATGTGCTTGTTCATTCAATACATTTTTATTTATTTATTTTTTTGCTGGCCAGTACAGGGATCAAACCCCAGACCCTGGTGTTATCAGCACCATGCTCTAAACAACTAACTGGCTAGTCTCAATACATATTAATTGAGCACCTACTGTGTCTAAGACCCTGAACCCTGAGGAATACACCACGAATAATAGAAGGAGCTTACTCTGACAGAGCCCTGGGAGAGACTGCTATTAGTGAGAATATTGATTGTTGTGGTCCTTCAGAACAAAGCCACCTTTCATACCATGCCACAATATACCATGCCAGCCACAGCTGTCAAACTTACCCAAAAGAAAACCTGCAGCCCTGCTGCCATGAGGCCACACTCCCCAGTCCCACTCCTGCTTACATCAATTGTCTTCCAAGGGATAGCTGGAGTGTCTCCGTGTCACTAGCACGCCACTCACATTCAACCTATGCACTGAAGACATGCGGTCTGGCCTTAACACTGTGTGAAGAATCTTCTTTCATTAGACCAAAACTTTCCTCTGTGCCAAAGCCTTTTGGTTCTGCTTTCCCTTTTTTCTCCTGTTTGAGTAGAAGGGCTGCCCTCTGTCTGCAACACTGCAGCTGTTAGTGCGTGGGTGAGTAAACACACAGCCGGCAGGTGCAGACCTTACACGCTACTTGTGCCTCGTGCACAACCAGGGCCAGCACTCGCCCCAGGTGAAGCCCCTTCCATAAATGGACACACTATGTGCTGCCACAGCCCAGCTTAACAATTCCCTCCTTCCACACCTTCCAGTCCCCAAAAGCAACCTGAAGATGGGCATAGAGGTAGGAATAAGACAGGGAGAGAAGGGCCTGCCTTGTGTCCAAAATGCCAAAGTTCAACAAGGAAAGAAGGATGCTACAGGCACCTTACTAAAACTGAGGTATGAAATGTCAGGCATCAGAGCTGGTGGCTGAACCAGTTTTCACAATCCATGGCTTTATGATGGGTTTCTTTTTTCTAACTTGTAAATACATAGGAAATACTTTATAAAGGCATTAAGTCAAGTCACATTTGTCCACATAAACTCCCCTTGACTGAAAAAGTTAAAATGATATAAAATTGGGAGTGTTCCAGAAAGTGCAGGATTCGTGTTCACCATCACAACACCTACTGATGGAAAAGAGACAGGAAACAGCTTTAGCAGACCGCACTTAGCCAGGCCCTCTCGCGAACAGCGTTCAGTGTTGAGGCCTGACTGCGTGTCTTCAGTGTATAGGATGAATGCGAGTGGCATGCTAGGGACAGAGAGACACTCCGTCCCATGGAGGACAATCGATGTAAGCAAGAGGGGGTCTTTCCCTCTAGTAACTACGAGCTAATCTCTAAGGGTTGTTATGAGAATTAAATGAGCTAATATTTTATAAGCACTTAAAACAGTGTTAAGTACATAGTGAGTGCTATGTAAGTTTGTTAAATAAGTAAAAAGGAACATTTTAAAATACTATAGTCTGCATAACATATGTAACAAAATAGACCCCACAGACTAAGAGTTGATTGAGGAAACTGTCTATGGCTTCCAGGGGCTCCCAGCCCAGAGAAGAGAAGCAGCCCAGGACTTCAACCATGGGGCTCTCTGGCTAGGAGGGTTTGCAGCCTGGGGCAGGCCACCTTCTGGGTGACAGCCTGCCTCAGTTTCTTAGATATTTGGGTAGCTTGTCAAGCATCCTAGATGAGCTGACTTTCGTTGAATTCCCCTTGCTAGCCTGGTGTGATGTCTAATTAGAGCTCTCTAGCTGGGGAAACACTTAAGTGAAAGGAAGCTTGAGATTAATCAAGATATACATATATACAGCGGGATAGATGGCTCAGTCGGTTAGAACACCGGTGTTACAACACCAAGTTCAAAGGATTCAGATCCCCATACTGACCACTGACCAAGAAAAAAAAAAAATATATATATATATATATATGTAATTTTAAAAGCTGACCAAAAATAGGATAACTATAGAAAGTGATAGATAATTTGCTTGACTGTAGTAATCACTTCACTGTGTGTATGTATATCAAAACAAACACCATGTTGTACGCCTTGAATATAGACAGTAAAAAATAGGTTAAAAAATGAGATAGGGGATATTGGAACAATTATTGAATATTTCATGACATTAAGGAATTATTAATTTGGGAGTACAACAACACTATTGGTTATTTTTCAAATCCTTACCTTTTATAGATATCCTTTTTTTTTTTTTTGGCAGCTGGCTGATATCCAGTATGGGGATCTAAACCCTTGAACTTGACATTGTATAGATATACATTTAAATAGTTGTGATTGAAGTGATATGATATCCGGGATTTGCTTCAAAATAATGCGGGGGTGTAGAATGAGGGAGGGTAGACATGAAACAGGATTGTCTATGAACTGGTCATTGTTGCAACTGGATGATGGGTGTACGGGGGTTCAAGATATTATTCTGTCTACTTTTGTATATATTTGAAATTGTCTGTAATAAAAAAAAATTTTTTGTTGTTGCACTTTTTTAAAAGAAAAAAGAAAAAGAAAGGGTAGAGAAGCATGGCTACGAAGAAGAACCCAGGCTTTCCAAGAGGGAAATGGCCAAGGGAGACAGAGGGAATCAACTTCCAACACAGGCCTACAAACATGCTTCGAAAGACTCAGTAAACAAGGAGCACTTCAAGGAGATCACTACTTGGTGACTGCTACACAATGATACTAAAGGACCAGTTTCAGGGGAAACTGGGGTGGGGGGTAAAAAGCAAAGAAAAACTGAAATATTCTCCATAATCAAGAAGGACATATGTTGCTTCAGGGTTACTGCCAGTTCGAGCTCACTTCCTTCAGAACATGCCCCCAAAGTTACTGGGTTCTCCCCACCAGACCTCCCCAACACTCCATCCCCCCCCCACACACACACACAATTTCACTCCTGTCTGCACAGATTCCAGAGAGGTATCCTGGAGACAGACATCAAAGGAATTAGAGCTAGCAGCCCAAAACAGGTCACCGTCAGGGGGATGCTAGGAACCACATGAAAAGCAGAGAACTCCAGGGCGTTTTATTAATTATTATTATTATTATTATTATTATTATTATTATTATTATTATTATTATTATTATTATTGAAAGGGCTCAGAAATGCCTTTCGTTTTAGTTTTAGTTTAAGGACAGCTACCTCTGGGGAATGGCTTTGAAGTCGTATCGCCGAGAGCAGCACTCAGCAGCAGGACAGCGAGGGAAGAAAAATGCTGCGCCCAGCAGAAAAACACCAGCTTAGGGTTTGGTCTCTCGTCACTCAGTAATAACCCAGATCTATGCTTGGGACAAGGATGAGAAAGAAGGATATAAATAGTGTAGCTGGGACCAGATTTGAAAAAGCTACCAAGGCCAGACTTGGAAGTGCCCTCCTGAGCAGTAGCAACTGCAGCAATACATAGAGGTTAAGGGACAGAGACCCTAGCGGAACCCCACTCACGCCCCCTTATTTGGAGGGGCAAGTGCTAGAGAACAAGAGTGGCCTGATAGGAAGAATAGCTTTTTACTTATACTGTTTTACAGCTCTGAAAAGCAATATTAGAAAAGCATGGGATGGGAGGTCTGAGGGCAATGGTGTGGTATCTACAGCAGGTAGCAAGAGCTTGTCCCATGTCTCAAACAAGTGGGCTGGCCACAGTCACGACTTATAGCTAGCACGAAGGCTGAGCCAAAGAGAAAGCCCTAAGCTTAAACTGACCCCATCTCAGCAGCTCCAATAGACACAGGAGAAAGAGAACACAGACATTCCCTGCTAGGCCAGCCCATGAGTCTGGCATCTTCCCCTCTCCCATTAGGACACTGGAGAGCTGAAATAGTGAGACAAATTTATACCATCAAACCCAAGATGTGAAAGGAGAGTCTATCAGCAACAAGGCAGACAGATGGGAACCAGTTAGACAGTATAAGCCCTGTCTGTGGGCCAATACGGGTCTCACATAACTTTCTTCATCCAAGGACAAATTAACACCACATATTATAAAGCTGCCAGAAATAGTCTATAACGCAACAGCAAAATGTTGCATTTAAGATGCAGAGAGCAGACCACTAGAAACAGAAGAAAGTTTTGGAAAATGTATGCTTCTTTTAGGACAAAATGTTAAAAAAAAAAAAAAAAGCTGCTGAATAAAATGAGGAAATATTATAAGGAAACTAAAAATGCAGTTGCATTTTAAAAATCTCCATTTAAAGGCAATAAAAAAACAACAGTACTAATACGTAGCCTTGAAAGGAATAATAAAAAGAAAACAGGGAAAGTCAAGAGAAATTTAAATGATGGACAAGCCCCTGAGGTCCTGAGCCCCGGCCCTGCCCACCGTGGACAGCAGCCAGGCTGGAGCCGGAGCCAGAAGGGGCCTGGGCCCCTCCTTCCCTGCCCCGCCATCACCAGGTCACCAGGCCAGCAACGGAGCCAGCCGTGGGCCAGCCCCACCCCCTCCCCGCCAACAATATCTTAGAATGTATTTACTATTAAAAAAGAAAAAGAAATTAAAATGATGAAAAAGAAGAAGAAATTGAGAACAGAACAAATGAAAGGGAAAAAAGAACTAAAAATATAATAGACTCTTTGACCCAGCAATTCTTCTAGGAATTTATCCTAAGGGAGCAACCAAAGAAGTACACAAAGATGTATATATATATATAAAAAGCAGTTTATAACAGCACTGAATATTATAGTAAAATCTGGAACTGGCCTATTTCCCATAATAGGGAATTGTTAAATGATTTATGGGACATGTATATACAGTGAAATACCATGTAGCTATTAGAGATCATCTTTTTGAAGAATATATTCGTACATGGAAATACTTTCATAATATGCTCTGAACTTATAAGACACACAGTATGTGCATACACAGAAAAAGATAAGGCTGCTTCGTGAGGTAAGAACATCAGTTAACTCTAGGGAGGGGGTCTACGAATGACTCTCTCCCCCTATATACATTTTTGTATTTTCCAATTTTCTACAATTATCCAATATCGCTTTTAAAAGAGAAAAACATCCCATTAGATGTTTTGGTAGAAAGAAGAAAAAGAGAGCCTAGGGCAACTTCAAGATGCAACAGGTCTGCTGAAACTTCATTCCTCTGAGGTCAAAGACAGTTCCCCTTAAGAAGATGTCATCTGGAGAAATCCCTTCACCACTCAGGATTGGCACCTTACAGCTTGCCTCATTTTACAACAACCCAGCGGACTTTCAGAACCTTAAAAACAGGATTCCACAGCACAGCGGTGCTTAGAATTTACAACAAGGTAGGCAGGCGCTAGACCCCATCCTCCCTTCCCTGCACCAACATAATTCACTGTTTTAAAATAACCTGTCAATTTCTAAAGGTAAATATTAAGGTTAGCTCCTTCTCAGGCATCATAATTCTCTCTTGACTAAAATGTTTGCGAATTTTAAATCTCTCAACTGAGGTACTTGTCCTGCATAAAGTTAATCCAGTGAACGATTGACTCTCAGCTCTGTATTAAGCATCCAAGTTCAAGGACTTCCAGAGAAAAGTCATGGACAGGGAAATGGAGCTCCACAAAGATCTACTGGCCAGAGTTCTGAGATCACAATGGGAAAGTGGAAAGATTCCCCAGCAAAGTCCCCAGTGATCACGCCCAGGCAGGTCTGTTCTCCCCAACTTGTACACTTTCTAAATTACTTTGTCCAGCCTTCAAACACTGAAAATAAGTGACAACTTGTCATTAAATATCTTTCTTCAAAAGAACATTAGTAACAAATTGGAAATTAATCATCCCTAAAGAATCCATAATTGCCACTCCTATTTTATGAACAGGGGGAAAAAATAAGGCTACAATAGGAAAAATAGAGATTTGTAACATCACAAAGCTCGAAGAGACCTTAAAACTCATTTAGGTCAATCAGCCTTAAAGATGAGGGTTTAAAAAAAAGAAAGTAAAAATTCCTTTAGGTCAATGTCTTACCAGATGAACAGATAAGCAAAATGTGGTATATACATATAATGGAATATTATTCAGCCTTAAAAAGGAAGGAAATTCTGATACATGCTACAAGGCAGATGACCCATGAAGATATTATGCTAAGTGAAATAAGCAAGACACAAAAGGACAAACACTGTATGTTCCACTTACATGAGGTCCCTAGAGTAGTCCAACTTATAGCGACAGAAAGAACAGTGGTTACCAGGGACTAGGGGAGGGCAAAAAGGGGAGATACTGTTTAATGGGTACAGCATTTTAGTTTGGGAGGATGAAAAATTCTTGACCTGAATACTGGTGATGGTTGTACAACAATGTGATTGTACTTAATACAACTGAACTGTACACCCAAAAAATGGTTAAGATGGTAAATTATGTTATGTATATTCTACCACAATTTAAAAAAAATTTTTTTATACCTGGCAAGTAGAGGGATCCGAACCCTTGACCTTGGTGTTATAACACCATGCTCTAACCAGCTGAGTAACTTGTCCCAAAATAACTTTTTTTAAAAAGTCATTTAGCTCAACAATTCTTCTCCTAAAAAAAAAAAAATCACCAGCTACGTAACTTGCTTGAGCCTCCAAAAGGAGACCTTTGAATCCAGGTGACGGCATTCCTTTATCCATATTAGCCCTAAACTGCAAGGAGATCAAATAGACTTCTCTGACTACAAGGCTTAAAGTGTATACAGTACGGCCTCCAAATAGAGTTACTTTCCCATCAGCTGCAAAAAGGCCTTGCTTTGTGTTCATGCAAATGTGGTGGTTTCCCTCACCTGTTCACTTTGACTCAGCCAGCATCACACTTTGAACAAAAGGAGCCTCCTTCAGTTGAACAGATGGCAAAGGGCCAAAAGCATGGTGGTTTTTTAATTTATTTGTTGCAAACAGCTAAAAGTGACCAGAGCTTTTTTTCTTTCATCTCTGGCAAATGATCCAGTTCTGAAAAAGTCCCTCTGCCAGCAAGCCCGTTGATAGGGTGAGGGTGGGGAGGGAAGCCGTAAGGGAAAGAAACCCCTGCCCTAATTTCAACCTCAAAAACACCAAGCTTTGTTTAGGGATTCCCAGTGAGTTCATATTCCTCACTCCTAGAAAATAAACCAATAGAAAAATCCAGAAAAGCTTGGGCAGAGGTCAAAATTTTTAAAATTGTGGCTGTTGGGGTCAGTGTTTTCTTTCAGGCGAGGGCTGCGCTGGGGAAAATTTAAAAACCAACAATAACAAACCGCCTACCAACTGTGAAACATACTGAAAAGAGAAAATTGGGTGCGATATGGAGATGGATTTTTCTAAAGTGAAGTCAGATGCCCAAAGGGCTCACCAGAGGAGAACTCTAGGAATGGTTACCTCAATAATCAACAACATTCCAGTGATTTGTGCAGAGAACAACATTTCTCTTTCAAGTACTCACAGAAGTGCCCAAAGGGGCTGAAAGCCCAAGCCTGTGGTCCAATCCCTGTGATGAGCCCTGCCCTGTCACCACCCTGGCCCACACCCTCTCATTAGCCTCCCAGGCCAGTCTTTCCCCTTCTAGTTCCTCCAACAAAATTGCACCAGGGTAATTTTCCTTAAATGCCTCGATCATCATCTCGTACCTCTGTTCAAAGCCCTTTGATGGCTGCTTAAATCATCTCGTTTTCTTTCTTGACCGCTTTCAAGACTCTCCATATACCAGCCCCCTCCCTCTTCAGTGTGGACTTCTATTCCTCTACTCTTAACAAGCACCTCTCAAGACCTGGCTTCGAGTCCAGAGTCTGACCTCCGTGGTCCAAAAGTTTCCTCAGTTTTGGAGACAGACCTAGACTTGAATCCCACCTCTGTCACTTGCTAATTTGCATGGCTTCAGTCACTTTACTTCTCTGAGCCTCAGTTTCTCCACTTGAAAAATGGGGGATTAATCCCAGCTACCTCACAGGGTTGTTTAGAGGATAGATACCATGGAAGAGAGTATTGAAAGCAAGTGGTATGATGGTCACTACCCCCGACACATTTTCCCTTAGTCTCTCTCAACATGAGTGCCCACATCTCGCAGCATCATTGTCAGGAATAAATATTGAGGAAGGCGCTTTGAAAACAGGCAAGTGCTATGTGCACAGTTTGTGTTACGACCACATCTAAGCTCACATTGGGAATGTGCCTATATGTTCCTTCTCCCCTCCCCTTCCAGGCCCAAGGCAATCCTGCCCTTCTGGGGGCCTCCTCTGACTACTGCAGGGGGGCCTGAGCTCACCTTCTGGCTCTTTCCACACCATCCTGCACAGCTGAATACCATTTTCTCTTGATCTTTATTGCTTCTCTGATTCAGGTAAGGCTTTTCTCTGTCAGTAAGATTAAATTCTCAGGAAACCAAGCACTCTATACTCCTGAATGCTCCTGGTGCCTCCTGTGCAAAACTCCCCACAGGTGCCCACAGTTTACAGGTGCAAACAGAGCAGCACATAAGGCCAAAATCACCAAGGAGCCTCCTAAGGACCAAAGTGGGCCCTGAAACGTGTCATTTGGCTCGCACAATGTTTTAAATTTGAATGAATTAATGACATTCAGAAATAAGGAGATTCACATCTCCTAAAAGTTTTAGAAGGTTCAACCAACCAGGTCTGCATTCTAGCATGGCTGCTCCCCTGAGATGAAGAATTGTCTCACCAGTTTGCCCCAGGCTTACCACTCCCTATCGCCTCCTGCCTCACACTTAACCCAGTGGTTTATACAGGATAGAGCTGAGACAAAAGTGAAATCCTTTTTACTCCTACGTCTCTACCAAACACCTGAAAATAGAGGATTCACTAAAAGGGGTGTATGTTTCCAGAAAAACGGGAAGGGTATGTTTCTTTGCTGAAGGGAAGGTTATTCCTCTTTCATAAGCACACAAATGTTCGTACAGAAACTCCCCACGTGCTTCACACATTTAGGTGACAGCAGGTATTTAAGCTTGCTGCCCTATCATATGCCCTATAGTCCAAGAGGGTCTTTAAAGGAACCTTGCAGAATAGATGAGAATTTTCCAGATTACAGAGTTAGATGTTAAACACCAAAAAGTCAGTGGCTAATAAGTGCATGGTTGTTTTCGAATCTTTAAGCCCAATGTAGCAAATAGAGGGGTCCAGTGGAAGTGCTTGTAAGTAAGACTCCTGGGGCAACAGCATGCCCAGTCATTCAGCACCTCTCCCGAGCTTCAAGGTGTCTAGGGAAGCCCTCTCGCATTTGCTACGACTGCTTATCTGTCTCTTGAATCTCATCAATTCTGCCCTTTCACTGAAATGCTAATCTTCGGAGATGATCAGCCAATCAGGAGCGCCTTTAGGTTAGGCCCGCAAACCACAGGCTGGAAATGCCCTTGGGGTCCTGGGACCTCGGCTGTTTTCACCCTGTTGGCTGCTCAAAGGGCTCTTTCTTTGCTGCCAGAGACACTCCCTGGGGTAGGGAGAAGTTGTGTGTGTGTATGTGTGTGTTGGGGGAGCTGGGTTAACTAAAAGAAGACAAGGGTGTGATGGATTCTAGGTGGTTGAAAGTTCAGAATGCCGTCTTCTGAGAACTGAGGTTTTTGAGCCACTTTCCTAAACTCTCCCTTTTCCAAGAGTCTGTGGCTGGTGTGCTCAAGACCTGACTCACTTTATCCCTAGTAACACCCTGGTGTAGAAATTCCTGCTGACAGACAGAGCCCGTATTTGCTTCCCAAATGCGCCTAACCCCATGCTCTCCATTAGACACGGTGGTGTACAGAGGGAAGACAGACTAACCAGGTGATTCTGCCACTTACTAGCTTGCTGGGCACATCTCTTCACCTCTGGGCCTCAGTTTCCTCATCTGGAAAATGGGAGTAATAATTCTGGCTTCATAGGGTCTCCTTATGAGAACTAAATGAGGCAGCACAGGTAAAGTACCTTTTATCACAGGGTACATGGAAGGCATCTCCTTGAATAACAGCCGTGGTCAGTTACTAAGCATTTCAGCAAAGCTCCAGGGCCAGAGTACAATCCTGGCTCAACCACTTAGCAGCAGCATGACCAGGAAAACGACTCAGCCCGACAGCAGGCTATGTGCGGACAGATAGATATATGCGAAGGGCACACCCCTTCAGTGAAAGCTGTCATTCTTATGTTTGTTATAATTATTCTCAGTGTCCCCTCATTTATGTGTCCCATTCCAGATAATAAAGCACTAGATACTTGAGTGTAGTCGGGACTTAAAAGCACATTAGCACAAATAATCCTCAGGACCTGTAGAGCTCATGAGCATGAAAGGAACTCATAGGTGCTTATCTGAGATGGACTCTGTCTATGAATGACTGGCCAAGAGACTGTACCTACTCACTTCCCTAAACATTATTGGCTGACATAATGAGTTACCCAGGCATTTAACTGATTTTATGTGCTTACATATATAAGTACACAGGGCCAGGCACTGTGCTCTATGCTGGGGATGGAACAGTGAGCAAGCAGACTGGGAATATGTATGTTTAAAAGCTCCCCAGGGGACTGTGACTATCAGCCAGGGTTGAAAATCACCACTTGATGTTTCACTTGGAACAAGCTCTTGAGGTAAATAGAACAGAACTGGGTCCCAATGCCATTCCCTGCCTCTCCCCCCTGTGCTTTCAGGATGGGAATTATATTTCTTAAATAATATGAAATGCACACCTCAGAACAGGAGGAAACTGCAAGAGTAGAGAACAGTCTCCTCTTCCCTTCACTGAACTCCTGTGCTAAAGGCCCACCTCCTTCCTTCGATCTGGAAAGGGATTGCCAAGTGGGGGCCTCCAACCCCCTGGCAAACCTCTGGACTCAGCCCGGAGCAGCTGTGGCTGGTGCAGGCAGACAACATCCACCCCTCATTCCCAGCGTCCAGGACAGACACCTTGTGATAACAGCCATTTGGCCAGCAGCTTCCAGGGGGATAAAACTGAGACCTAAGTTTGGTCCTGCTTGGAGGCAAGACAATTAGTAGGTTTTTACAGCCTGATGCTTCAGAAATGTTTTTAAAAAGAAAAGAAAAAATGTTCTTAAAAGAAGCCCTTTAACTCAGAAGGCAGTTCCATCCACCTTACAAATTCAATGCCCTCTGAATACACATCCATCTGTCACAGCAGGGAATCTTTTAACTAGCAAAAGAGCAAGAGAAGGAATTCAGATCAACATCAGGGACTGCAGCAATAAAGCTGGTGCCGGTTCACCCCTTTCCCCTGAGGCAGGAAAGAATCAAGGAAGAATTTCAAAATCTTTTTATACAATTAAAGAAAGGGATCCGGTGGGGGAAGGGACTGGGTACAGAGATGAAGTTTAAGGTTTGCTATTTTAAGCTCAAACTAAATCAAGATGAGAAAGAACTAGAAGGTTTGATTATATTTTTAAGATCTTATCTAAGGCAGGAACGGTATTTGTGTTTTGGGGTGAGGTGGACAAACTGGCAGGCTAACAGAAATCTTTTCGCCCCTTCATCCAGACCCCAAAAGCAAAACCAGAGTCTGGCATGTGCTTCCAGAATTTTACGATCATGACTTATGGCTTAAAATAATTCAGATTCCACTATAACAAAGCTCAGAGAACTTTAATTAATTAGATGTGAGGCAGACTATAAAGAAAACCCAGTGATATATCCAAGAACTGTACCCAAGACAGTAGCAGCGGAAAGAACCAGATGATATGGCAAAGAATCTGGCACAAGAGGACCAGCAAATTACACACGAACCCAGTAAAGACAGCTCCAGGAGATACACACATTATTTCCCAAAACTACTTTAGACTCTATTGTTGTCAACTATTACTTTCTAGAAGTCTAACTTCTACAAAGTCCAATCCTTGATCGTCATGAAACAAAAGCAAACAAATGGGTCAAACCCAAGTACGGTGCCTTATAAAAAGCATTTTCTTGAGAGAACCAAAGAACTCCATGAAAAAATTCAAGGTCTATACCTGTTAGGATTGTGTCTCTGCACCTGAGGCCCAGGTTGGGGTTGGTTTAACCATTTCATCAGCACACCACTACATTTGGGTTGGCCCTTCAGATTTTTCCCTTTCCTCAAATCAGTGAGAAAAGTGTATACATGCTAATATGTGTTTACACACACACACACACACACACACACACACACACACACACACACACACACACACACGTTTATCTCCTCCCCCCACACAGATGGAGAGAAGTGTTGTAACCACAGCATTCAGGGACCAGACTACAAATTTTACTGCCTATTCTATAGAGATGCCCAAGTTCCCTCTTTGCAGACACGTGTGGTTCAAGCCAGGGTCTTTTTCAATCAATACATTTTTAAAATGTGAGCCAGGGGATGTCTGTCAGCTGTGGGGAAACAGACCTCCTGCTCCAGGCGCTCTCTGGCAGAGGCTGGCAAGCCCCACTTCCATGTATGGAAGTGAACGAAAGCAGTTAAAACCTCAGGCATGAGTCTGGGCAGGGCTGGGGGTGGGGGCCGGCATTCCTCACGCAGAGCCAGTCCCGGCCCGAGGGGTGGACAACAGGAACCCCTCGCCTGGGGTCCCATGGATTCTTTAAGGGGGTGGCTGCAAGAGTCCAGGAAGAAGAGGCTCGTCTACTCCCAGAGTTTGTGCAGAGCAGCCAGGCTGTCCCAGCAGCCAGAGCCCAAGCCCTGAAAGCCAGTGCCACACAGCTCACGCATGCACGGACCTCAGCCTACTGGAATGCAGGATTCTCCACAATCTGCCATCCATCACCACTGCTCCCTCAAGACCAGCACTAAAAGAAGGGTAGATTTTTGTGTGTGTGGTCTGAGAACCTCATGACAGTTACCCACTTCTTGCCAGGGCACATCTGGGGGTTGTAAAAAGTTTAGGTCAAATGGGGATAATGACAGTAGGTGTCCCCTGGGGCTGGTGTATGAAGCCTGTAGTGCTGTGTCTGGCACAAAGTAAATGCTGTACACTGCTAAATGGTATTATCGACTATTATTAAGAATAATAAAGGGTAGAAATTGCTTAATGAAGATTTGTACTGCCCCTCTTCAACTGACAAATCCAAGTGATACTTTTCAAGCTTTTCTTCGTTTCATGTTCACATCACTGCTGACCCCCAATCTGAAGCACCTTCCCTTGTCCTCTGTGCCCCCAATGCATGACCCCCTCTGTTCCTTTGCTGTCCTGCCCCCCAGGCCTCTACCCTCAAGCCACCTCCTTCTCTCTCCACACACTCTCTGACTCTTGGTCCCTCCATGGTTCTACTTGCTGACGACTCACAGATCTTTCTCAGGCATAGACCTACCTCTCCACAGAGCTTTACTCAAGCAACAAGACAGCTCCGACAGCTCTGTCTGTTTTAACTCTCCCTAGCCTCCCCCACAAACCAACCCCCCCACAGCTGGAGACACAAGTCACGTGCCTCAATGCCACTAACCCCTTCCTCTGTCTTACCGTCCAAAGCCAAAACACAGCCATCGATTATGTACCTAACACTTCTCAAACCCACTCCCTCCTTCCCACCCTCACTACCCTGGCACGGGGCCTTATCATCTCAACTTTCCCCTCTGGTCCAGTGCTGTCCAACATGTATGAAATTTACACAATTTGAAACATTTTTTGTAGCCACATTAAAGATTAGAAAGAAGCAAGGGAAATTAGTTTTAATAACGTATTTTATTTAGCCCAATATATCCAAGATTATTATTTCAACATGCACTTTATATAAAAAATTATTTCATTTTATTTATTTATTTTTTGCTGACCCGTACAGGGATGGAACCCCAGACCGTGGTGGTATCAGCACCACATGCTAACCAACAGAGTTCACTGGCCAGATGATATAAAAAATTAGAGATACTTTACTTTTTTTTTTTTTCATACTACATCTTCGATATCCTGCATACACTTAGCACAACCTCAGGCAGGAGCTCAAAGTGCTCAACAGCCACACGTGGCTAGTAGCTAGCACACTGGACAATGTGGCTCTGGTCTCCTTTCCTCAAATCCACTGTCCACACAGCTATTGTGGTTATCTATTTAATCCGATTATAGAACATCTCTGCTTAGAGCCCATCAGGGGTCCCCATCAGGACACAGTCCCAAGCCCTGATGTCCCTTCACTTTCTACCCCCCACGTACCCATCCAGCCTCTCCCTCAGTCGCTCACTTCAGGCTCTGGCGACAAGGAACCTCAAAATGCAGATTACATAACAGTAAGTACTGTGTGATACTAATTTTGTTTTAAGCATACCTATTTATGTAACGACATATATAAAAGTGAGAGTACAAATAACAAGTATATACATATATGCATCAAAAAAAAGTCTGGAAAGATAGACGCTACAATGTACGTAATAATAATCTCTGCCCAGTGAAATCTGGGTGGTTTTGAGTATTTTTCTTTTTGCAAATCTGTATTTTCTAATTTTTAAAAATAATCAAATGATTAAAAAGGAGGGGGGAATAAAGTCACTTGCTAGAGGTGTGGTCCCTAAAGCTAAGCGGTATTAAATTACAGAGATTCTGCACATTTGGCATAGTATTTTAGAAAAATGGGTACTGTCAGTCCTCACCATTCACAGATTCTGTATTTGTGAGTTTGCTTACTTGCTAAAATTGACTTGTAGCCCCCGAATCAATACTTGCAACACCTCTGTGGTCATTCTCGGGCATGAGCAGAGTAGCGAAAACTCTGAGTCACTCAACACACAGGTTCCCAGCGGAGGTTGACCAAGGCTACACTCTGCCTCCTTTCAGCTCTCATACTTTAAGTGTCCTTTTCGTGCCCTATTTAGTGCCACATTTTCCACATTTTTGTGCTTTTTATTGGTGGTTTTGCTGTTTAAAATGGGCCCCAAGCAGAGTGCTGAAGTGCTGTCCAGTGATCCTAAGCAGGAGAAGGCTGTGACGTGCCCTACAGAGAAAGTACACATGTCAGATAAGCTCCATTCAGACATGAGTTACAGCGCTGTTGGCAGTGAGCTCAGCGTTAGTGGATCCACCATGCGATTCATGCATATATATTTAATCAGGTGTCTTTAAACAAAAGCGCAGATAAAACAAGGTTATGCATTGATCAGTTGATCAACATGTTGCCACAAGAGGCTCGCAGGAACCCAACCAGGTATTTCCTCTAGGAGCAATGCTTCAGTTTTTGCTAACTTAGTGTCTGGGGCAACTTTACAGAACATAACTACTGCAAATAATAAGAATTGAGGGTAGTTCGGTTTTATAGATCATAACATGTGGCAGACCACAAGAAAAAAGCAAGAAAAGAAAACTGGTGCAGTTTGGGTGCAATAGTGAGCCCAGACCTGCCAGAGAAAGGGAGAAAACCCAGAGGCAAAAGCCCCTTCCCGGGCGCCCAGGTATGGAAATTCTCCCACCCTAGGGCAAAGTTGCAGAAAACAGCACAACTCGCGAGTGACACAGAGGGGCTAAAGAACTGGCTCTGGGGACTGGCAGTTTAGGGTGAAAACCCAGGTCCACGCCTTGAGCCAATGACTTAACCTTTGGGTTTAGTGCCCTCACATATAAATGTTTACAACTCATTTATACTTGATGGATTATTATGAAGATCCAATGGGATAATACATGAAAAACACTTAACAGGTGGTCCCTGGAACCTAGTGAGGGCTCAGTAAACACTAGCAGTTATTAATGATAATGGTATAGAACACTCTAGCCCAGGAAATGTCTGACTAGCTCCTTGAAGTCCAAATGAAGGAACACGATACCTGCCCCCACCATATGCAGGACAACTTACCTCAGACGCTGCACACCCCTCCCTCACCACTGCCCTGGGTACCATCTCTAAGGAATGTGAGAAAGGGATCAATGTTTGTATAGTTTTACCCCATCCAACAGTAAACTGGTGGGACTCTCCAGCCAGGCACAACCTTATTCCTCTATATCGAGCTCAAACTGTACCCTAACGAGGTGTAACAGTCTGTAGATGACTCATACTCCCCTGGAGATCACTTTTAAAATCCCAGAGTTGGAGGGAGAGGTCTCTGCACACACATGGTTGCGAGGTCCACGCTGCACCTCCTCTCTGTAGAGCCAACTGCAAATCCCAACTTCAGCGAGACCTGTGCCGGGTTTCAGAAAGTATCTGAAAGCACATCAAGGTGATTCATGGATAAGAACTGACTTTAGAAATGATTCTCGGCTTCCAGTCAAGATGGCAGAATAGACAGTCCCCAGCATCACTCTCTCCCACAAATCAACGAATTTACAACTATAAAAAAGCAACAACAGCCAATCTGGGGCTGCTAGAGCTCAGGAGAAGAAGAGGAGAGACCTACGGAGTTCATGAAGGTGGGAGAAGCCATGATGAGAGAGAAAAAAACCGCTCTGACCATTTCATGCTACGGCTGCTTCCAGGCTGGAGCTGCTGAGCACATGGAACAGGAGCCAGCAGAAGACGCAGCTGTGTCCTTCAGATGAAGTTGCTTGGAGGCAGCAGAGGAGAGAAGGGCCTTAGTGGCCCCCGGGACAGGAAGACCACTAACAGGGTTCCTGTGGACCCTCATAGGAGGGAGGAGCCACAACAACTGAAAAAAAGGAGTCACTCAGAGGCCGGTGAGTCATCGCAAGAGACCAGTGCAAGGCCCATCCCATGGGAAGTATTTGCAGCATGGGTGGTGGGGGAGATGGGCTCACTGGGGGAAACACTGGGGCACAGCAAGGACAGCTGACCAGCATCCCAATCAGTGCAGGACCACTCAGAGGAGACTGGTCAGGAATATAGAATTGCATGGGGTGCAATTTGATGAAAAGACTCAGGCCCAGGTCAGAGTTTCTACACAACCCAGGTGCACCAGGTCTCTGGAGAGCTGGAAATACCTATAAAGTCAACCATTAAAATCTGAGCTGCACAAAAAGTCTTCCCTAGAGAAACAGCAGGAAAGCAGCAATTTAGCTAAACCACACAGCTCAAGTACTGGTCCCCACAGGAAGTTCCCCCATTTTAGAAGTAAGTAAAGGACAAAAAATTAGTTCTGGCCCAGGCATACCACCAGCGCCTTGGGCCCGCCCAGGGTCCTGAGGCTTGGAGCCAGGGACCAGACCCCCCTACCACCACCAGGCACACTGCCAGCACCAAGGAGCATGCCAAAAATATCACATCCATGTGGGTGGCCCACCACAGCCACCACAATAACCATGGCTGCCATGAAAGTGGCTAGATGCCACAACCGCCACACAGATGGTTCACCAGCCACTCAAGTGCATCAACACAAAGAGAGTCACCAGTAGAGACCAAAGAAAACAGGCTGTCTCTCTCCACAAAGCCCATTCCAGTGTGACAAGCATCTGCTCTATGATAATATGGGAAGACCTGAACACACCTCTCAGCATTGGACAGATCATCTAGGCAACAAATCAACAGAGTAACCATTACTCTTTCAGAAGGAGAAAAGAAATCTAGTGATATCAGAGGTGGGAGAGGGGAGAGAGAGGGGGGGAGAGGGAGAGATTGGACAAGGGGTGTAAAGAATAAGTACGATTTACAACAATATATATGCTAGTAATATTGATTTGATCAACATATGTCAAGGTTGAACCTCAAAAATATGTATAATCAATTCTGATTCAATAAAATTTTTTTTAAAAAACCGATTCTCGAGCCAACCCCGTGGCTCACTCGGGAGAGTGCGGCACTGGGAGCGGAGCGGCACTCCCGCCGCGGGTTCGGATCCTATATAGGAATGGCCGGTGCACTCACTGGCTGAGCGCGGGGCGGGCGTCACCAAGCCAAGGGTTGCAAACCCCTTACCCGTCACAAAAAGCAAAAAACAAACAAACAAAAAAAAACCCGATTCTCACTCCTAAGTTTCAGAACATCTAACTTCTCCCTCTTTTATAAAGCAGCAGGTCTGACCCAGCACCTCCTTTGCAAACTCTCAAGGCTCAGGCCAAGTATGTGTCCAGGGCTGTCCTTCCCAACTTTCGTTTTCTCCTACTCCGGCTTCTATCTTCTGCTCAGGTTGGAATGTCCTCCTCAAAGCAACAGGGTGTATTCCCGTGACCCCAGGCTCCAGGGCCGAGTGCCAAAGACCCAGGTCTCAGGTCAGAACTATCCCTCAACAGAACACGGGAAGGGACTAACTGCCCAGACGGGCCCCAGGATAATGAGCCTCCTCTCCCTTCCCCGATGGCCTAACAGGAAAAAATAGCGTGGCCGCCGTCATCTCCATGGAATTTCTCTTTAACACTTAGGAGCCTCCTCAGCCTAGCTTCACGAATGGAAGCCCCTGGCTCTTTCTGAATTCCTTTCTTTACATTTCACATATTTCAGCCCTGGTAATCCCCTTTTTAAGGGCTCTGGCTGTTGTTCAGTGAGGTAACATGTTTGTTTTCTCAGCGATGAGTTACAGCCACTTGAGGCTTTCCACATAGGAGGTCTGACCGACGTCCCGGGCCTGACCCCCGTCTGTCCACAGGAAAATGGCTCTGCTCTCAGGAACTGGCTCCCGGGACCGGGAAAATGGGCCTGCTTTCCAGCAGCCAGGATACATAAACTTACACGGGAAAAAGAGGACCACAGCATTTCCCTCTTTTCAGCATGCTTATCTCTCTTTTCTATGAGCCAAAGTTGGCAATGTCTTACAGACACTGGTTGGACTTTTTTCAAGGCTACCAGGAAGAATGCCAAGAAATAGTACTGACCCAGCAATAAAGAGCTAGAACCTAGAGGCTGGTCAGCACGTGCCACCTCCTCTCTGGGCCTCGGTGTCCTCATCTGTAGAGGAAGAGGGTTGCTACATAATCCCCAACATCCTTTCCAGTGTAACATCCAATGACCATGTTGCCCAATATTATGTAATAAGGGCATTTGTTAATTATGATTACATACAGAAGAGTCTATGCCTTTGTTTCATTTTAACTTTGAGACTCACCTTTATGCTTGGAATTCCATTCCTTTTTCCACCTGAATCCTGCCAACCCTTTAAATCTCAGTCCAAATCATTCATTCTTTCTTTCAATAAATATTTGCACCAAATATTTATTAATAAGAGGTGTCAAACGTGGTAAATGTGAAGGACATGCTGATGAAGAGCACAGAGCCTCAGGAAACTTTTTGGTCTAGTGGAACAGAACAAAAGTCTCCGTCTCCTGACCGATTACTGTGCGTCAAACCCTATGCCAAGGGCTTTTTACATTATTCATCATCTGAAACCTCCACAGCAACCCGACAAGGTAGGTACTATCATTCCCATTTTACAGATGGAGAATCAAGGTTAGAAAGATTAAAGTAATCTGTCCAAGGTCTCAAGCTAGAGAGTGGGAAATGGATCTGAACCGGGTCATCCACAGGAGGTGTCGGCCTCTCAGGCCGCTGTGTGACCAGGTCACAGGGCTGGCTCTCGGTTCTCAAAGCTCCTATGAGAACCAATACACCAGACATCATCCAATAGAGACTCTAAATTTACGTATATATATATTTCACACCTTATCTCCCCAGCTAAATTATAAATGCCTTTGAGAGCAGGGAATTTGTCATTTATTTCTCTGCATCCTGACACTGCTGGAGGCAAATGAGATGTTCAAAAAACGTGTGACTGACCGAGGCTTGGCAGTGCCAATACAAAACAATGAAAAGCGCAAACTTGCTTTTTGTAATATGAGCACATACTAAGTAAAAAATCCAGTTTGGGAGCTTCCTAGTCCCTGTCACCACTGCCCCTCCCCCAAATTCCAGGAGGAATTTCCTCTACTTTAACAAACAGAAGCCATTAACCCAGAGTATCTTCTTCGTGCTCTAAAGAAGCTTAGAGAAAATGCATTTCTGCAACCTGGCCCAGAATAAAGTTCTTTGGTTTGCATTTGGCCTCCTTGGTACGAAAAACATCTGTCTTGTTCCTGTGGCATGTCTGGAATCCAGATCTTCTTTCTCATTCCAAGCCTGAACCCAAGAGAGTCCACTATCACCTTGCAAACAGACCACAGCAGCTTGCTTCTCAGGGACTTCATGCACGAAATCACACCTCCAAATCAGCACCACCCAAAATGCATTTTCTTGAGGATCTGCCAAAGGAACTTTTGTTTTCCTTATAAAAAGTAAAAATGTTTCCACTGAGCACGGGCAGCTTTGTCACTCATCAGTTTTCAAACATACGTCCCCTCTCTCCATCCCATACTTACTCTCTTCATTGGGATCAAATGCACTTTCCCCTTCTCAACTTTCCCCTTCATTCCCACACGGTTATTTATATCTGGAATATCTTTCTTTCTTAGTCCACTGGACTACCCTCCCCCTCGTTTGAAAAGGTCACTTTCAAGTGATTCTTTCCAGAAAGCTTTCTTGGATTATGTGGCTGCAAGCTGGTCCTTTTCCCCTGGGTTTCTTTGCTCAATAAGACACAGCGAGCAAGGTTACTTATCTTCTGAAAATGCTAAACTGCTAACTAGTTCAAAAGGTGGGGGGTAACCCCACACTAAAACAAAGCACTCAAAAACTAGATTCAAGCTCTTTCAGACAAGAACCACATTACTTTCTTCACATATATTTATGTTTCCATTACAAAAGTGATTACATTCAGAACATCTAGAAATCGGAGACTCACTACCCACAGATGCCACCGCCTTAACGTAACAATAAGCAATTCGGGGTATGTACTTCAATCTCTCTTCTGTCTGTTTGATACGGTGAAATCATGGTATACGTATAATTTGGGATCTCACTTTTTGAATACAATATCTGAACTTTAGCTCTACATCTGAGCAAAGACCACTAACTCCATTTTTAATAGCTGTTCAATATGATTCTGAGTACTGTAATTTACTTAACCATTTCATGATTGTTGAACATTTAGGGCACTTCTCATGTCTTACTATTATTTATAGCTTTAAAGAACGCCTTCATGAAAGTAGGGTAAGATGAGATAAGCATCATCATAGTTTTGTTCTGACCTATAGGACACACATTTAATCTGCATTTATGACTAATTCAAAAAATTATTCTCACTTCCAAACTGACACTAATTCCCTTTCTATTTTTATATCAAGTCCCCTTTGAAAGTTCACTGTATCTTTGAAAAGTTTACCTTCCATAATTTCTATTGTCTATTTATCTATTTAACAAACATTCCCATAACAACCCTTTAATTTTTCATAAACAACCTGCCTACTTGATCCTGCAACCAAATGAGTTATAAATTTTCTCAGCTGCCTCATATAAGAAAGAATAAGGAAGGTTCAGGGGAAGGGGAAGAGTTATGTGTAGTATTAGGTAAGAAGACTTTTGATGTCATATTTGTACATTTTTCTAAGTGGAAGAAACCATTTTTTTCCCACCCCACCCCCCACCCCCGGCTCCCTGCCTTCACATTTTGAACACCTCTTAGGAGCTCACAATCAAAAATAATTAGGTATATTATATTACCTAATAAAAATGAAGATCCTTCTATAATGAAAATAAAAGTCCTTTAATTTATCCATTTCATAGCTTTGGATTTTAGGGGTGGTGGGTTTTCTAAAAATGCAGCACAGTTTAGTAAATAAAAATCTATATTAAATACAAGTTGCCTAATACATGTGCTAGTCACCACAAAAGACGCAGCACAATACAAATGCCCGGCATGGGGAAGTCCTTTGTCCCTGTGTAAATCTGAATACTCTTGGAAAGGAAGACTGACAGCCTCAGAGAATGAACCTCTTCATTTATCCAAATG
The DNA here is from genome assembly GCF_027409185.1 of Cynocephalus volans. Classification (NCBI taxonomy): domain Eukaryota; kingdom Metazoa; phylum Chordata; class Mammalia; order Dermoptera; family Cynocephalidae; genus Cynocephalus; species Cynocephalus volans. Next base: position 27,957,714 of record NC_084469.1, on the reverse strand, counting down.
GCAGGGCCCAGCAGTGGGAATTTCACAGACACTGTCTTCTCATTGCTTTATGTCAGTCCTAGAGGGGGCCCCTCTCAGAGGACAGGGAAAACTGCTTTCAAAGGTCTCCCCAGTCACTGTACTCAGGAAGCATATCAGCCTGAGCCATTTTCCTTCTAAGGATAGTGGTGGTTTGGGGGATTACACTCCTTGTTCTCTGTCTGCGTTGGATTCATTATCAAGGAAGACATCATACAAAGTTATCATAGGGCTATGCAATGACATTTTTAATCTTTACCCACCTGAGACAGAAAAGCAGCACCTGTCAAGACAGCCAAGAGTATGAACAAGACCCATTCAAAAGACCTGGGTCTTAAAAAAAAGTTTAAAAAAAAAGTTTGTGTATCAGGGCGCGCGTGCACACGCACACACACTCACTGGTGGATGTGCAAAATACCTTTGGAGAGACATACAAGAAATTGATCATGGTGGGTGCTTTGGAAGAAGCAAACTATAGCTAGCAGTAGGAATGAGACTTCCCTGCACGCCTTTTGTTTTATTTTAAATATTTTTTAAAGTACTACCCTTCCAGAAAATAAAAATTAATTTACAATGCTAAATCTATTTGTGTAAAAATATTTTTAAACATATAGACTTATATATGCAGCATATGCATATTTTTTTCTAGAAGAATATACAAGACTATTAACAATGGTTATCTTTGGGAAGAAGTCGATTTTTATGGTTAAAAAATGAAATGCTTACCAGACAGCCAAAAAAAAAAAGAAAGAAAGAAAGAAATGCTGGCTTTCTCTTGCAGATGGAAAAAAAAGTGAATAGGTGGAAAAACAGTGTATTAAGTATATACTGAGTAAAGGAATATAAATGGCTTTTTAAAGTAAACAGTCGGCAGTAAAGCCATAATTTGTGCTGTATATACAGAGACAAATAAATCCCTCTCTCCTCCTGAAGGCATACCATGTTTCATTCTAGGGATCTATATTTGCCTGGTAACTACTGGCTCTGTGGCAGAACAGAGTCAGATGATCTCAGAAGAAAAGTCATTAACTGAGCCTTCACAGGAAAGCAGTGCTTCAGAAAGTGCTTCAACACTCGCGTTTTCACTGCAGTCTCTGCAAATTAATACTTTCAATAAACCCAAATGACAGAGAAGATGTTCAAGTGGTATTAAATAGTATTTTATTTTTGAGAACATTTGTAAAAGCTTAAAATAATGCACCCAAGAGATGAAGCCAGGAATCTACTGCAAATTTAGGAAACTCATTTTCCCCCGGGAAAGTGCTGTAAGGCAATTCATTCCAATTCATCCTCAGGCATAACATTCAAAATGTCAGAATTCTTAGGTGGTAGATGCCAAACTGCAATGTGTATGACAGATTCGTCTGTAATCTTAAATAGGCGAATATACTTGGATAAGAAAACAAATCCATTTCAATATAAGGTAAATTTATCAAAATAAATGGATTAATTCATCCTAAAAAGCCAAATATTAAGAAAAATAAATCTATCAGCACAAGGCCACTGGGTTACTTCATAGTTAGTTACTGTCTGTTGCTAATTTTGAAACAAAATGCCACACTTAATTAGCCAGCAGGATTTTCATCCTGCCTGTGATGGGGGGGAAATGGCATTAAGAAAAAGACTCCCTCAGGCTCTATTAGTGCCCTAATGGCGGGGGGTGGGGGTGGGGGTGGGGGGGTGGACAAAGCAGTCAGTATTGCTGCACAGTCTTCCGAAAGTGCAAGATCTGGGCCTCCTGGACAAACAGGGTGCTCTCAACTACACAATGACTAGCAGGTACCTGGACACAGCTATTCCTATGGGGTCCTCTGAAGGAAACAAGCATACAATACTCCACACATGCACAGCTGATACAGCAACTCTCTTCCTTTAAGGTATGAATTACATCCCAGAGGGAAGGAATGTGCCCTGAGGTCACCTAACCACTGTTCATGATCTCATGAGCAGCAACCAACAGATGGAAGGAGTACCGATTTCCAAAAGTGCAAAAAGGGGAAGATTCAGTAGATTGGTGAACTTGGCATCAACCTTTAAACAGATCCTACAGCTTATTATAGTTATTAAACACAAACTTATGAAAAAAATTGATTGGTTAGAAGCAAGAATGCATTGACCAAACACAGACTATCTTCCTTGAACCGGAAAACTGTTAAGTATCGAAGTTAGAGCAAGCTATCTGTTAAGGTCTCCTATGATAAACACACTAACCAAATGGAGAAGTGTAGGCTGAATAATTAAATGAGGGTACTTCAAAAAGTTTGTGGAAAAATAGAATTAAAAGATAACACAAATCTTTACACGAACTTTTTGAAGTACCCCTGTACAATTAGGCGGATTTGGAATTGGCTGGATTTGAAGTTAGTTAAACAACTGACTAACAAACCACTATCAGCCTGGACTTCCTCTCCAGATTTAGTCCAGTCAACATTTTTAGCAACTGACTGGAGAAAGGTCTGGAAGGACTCTGATTGTTGTGGATGAACACATCAGCATACAAAAAGATCTCAATGGACTGCAAAAACTGATCAAATCTATATAGACTGTGAGTTCTGCAAGTGAATGGGAAAAACCTGATCAAATTTAGATAAACTGATTACTGAAAATGACAGAAGATTTTGAACTCTGTTCTTGTTTGTTCAGGTATAGGACTGGTGAAAAACACATTGGAGCTTTGGTTGACAAAAAGTTCAGTGGGTCCACACAGTGTGATGTGATTGTCAGGAAGCTAATGCAATCTCAGGCTATGGTAAATCAGTCTAGATAAGATCTAGAACAAAGCAGGTGATGTGATAAGCTTGCCCTTTGTGCTTGAGGTAGACCACACTGGAGTCTGTTATTCTTTAAGAGAGGTCCCAGGCAAACCTGGAGAGGACTCAGACATGAATGGCCAGGATGGTGAGGAAGCTTGAACCCACATCATAAGAGAAATAGGCCAAGGACTGAGGGAATCTTTCATTTGGGAGAGAAGAGTTGTCTGCAGTTCTTTGAAGGCCAGGTGGTCACCTGGGAGGGGATGGCTGAAGTCAGAATGAGCTTCCTCAGGAGATGATGTGTTGTGGTCACTACAAATGCCCCAGCACAGACTGGATGACCACCTGCTGGGCACGCTCCCTCTTGTAACACACCCTCATTCCCTTGATGAGCCCCTCCCCATGCTCAGTCCACCTGTTTTTTCATTGGGGGGGGGGTTTGGCAGCTGGCCAGTATGGGGATCCGAACCTGTGACCTTGGTGTTACTAGCAAGCACCGCACTCTCCCAAATGAACTAACCAAGCCAGCCCTCAGTCCACCTGGTTTGTGATCCCACCCCCTGGCCACACAGGTACGGATGTGACTCAGGCTTGGCCAATCAGAGTATTACACATTCTGGCAATGGTGACCAGTTCTGGGATGGTAGGGTGACCAAGCTGGCCTCCTGCTGGGGTTCTGCAAGGACAGGAAGCCATCCCAGAGCTGTTGTTGGCCCTCAAGCCACTATGAGGAACAGCCGGCCAGAGGTCAGGGCCCACACAGAGACAAGCAGAGTGGAGAGATGGAGAAGGCAAAGTGTCATGAGGACAGCATTTGGGCCACCCAGGCCTAATGGTGACCTATGTCCGGACTTCACCCTTCTGAACCTGGAACCAATATTCTGCAGGCCGTGATAAACGGGAAAATACGGAAAAGGAAAGTTCAGGAACATGGCGAGGAGGTAGACCCAGAAACAGAGAAAGTTTAAATGGAAGGCAAAGACAAATAAATTGCAAGGAAAAGGGGGAAGGGAAAACTATAGGTTCAAAGAGACACAAGAGACATAGCCACCAAATGTAATGTGGAGACCTTATCTGGATTCAAACAAACCGACTGCCAGAAAAAAAAAAAAAAAGAGAGAGACACACAGAAAAATTTGAATCCTGACTGGATTTTTTGCCAATACTAATGAATTACTGGATTTTTTAGGTACAATGTGATATTGTGGTTACTTTTTTAAAAGAGTTACTTATTAAAATGTTTATGAAGGAAATGATACGATATCTGGAACTGTCTTTAAAACAACCCAGTGAGGGGGCCGGCCCCGTGGCGCACTCGGGAGAGTGCAGTGCTTGGGAGCACAGCAATGCTCCCGCGGCGGGTTCGGATCTTATATAGGAATGGACGGTGCGCTCACTATCCCCTTACCGGTCACAAAAAGACAAAAAAAAAAAAAAAAAACAAAACCCAGTGAGGGGTGGGGGACGTGGGTATCCATGCGGTGATGATGACGTATCAGGGGGGGTACATGGAGATTCACCGTACTGTTTTCCCTACCTGTGTGATGTTTAAAGTTTTCCATAATAATAAGTTTAAAAATAAATAAATGGTAGAAGAAATATGCGGACCAGTGTCTCTCCCCTACCCTCCCCCAGCTCAAAGAGAATATAGATTCCATTCAGAAAAACTGAGCATCTGATTAGTCAGAGATGTTCTAGAATTGTACCCCTATTCAAAGATATAGATATGTTATCAAATCAACAACTGGCAAATAATTACTGCCATCCTAGTAAGAAACTAGGATCGGGTTACATGACCCACCACTACATGCCAAGAACTAGGTGCTTTGCAATGGAGGAGGGGTACAAAGAAGTAAAAGGCTGAAAATTCCTCTCTCCTATAATCTGAATAACCACAAAATGTGGAATGAAATACCCAAGAGCCTGGGGTAAACATTTAAATGGCACTTACTATGCGCCAAGCACCTTCTAAGCACTTTTTGAATATTAACTCACTTACTCCTTAACAACAACTCTATGAGGTCAGTACCATCATCTGACCATTCTACTGACCAGAAAACTAGAGACACAGAAATGATGTAACTTGCTCCAAAGTCACACTGCTAGAAAGTGAAAGACAGGATTCAAACCTAGGAATGCCAGATCCAGAACCTATGTCCTTTCTTTATCTATTATACAACGTATGTTAAATATTCACTTATAATAATGGAGGTTTTTTTCTTCTCCTAACTTTGACAATCACAAGAATAAAGGAGTATTTTTGAAGGTCCACGGGTATAGATGATTTTAAAAGTTGTAGTCAAGAACATGCTCAAAGCTGGAAAAATGCTGCACTCACGCTTGCGTTCACGCCCATTCAGAGCTCCCAGGGTCACACTGTGATTTCTCCCTGTTGCACGTTGTTCTACCCAATCTTTATATTTCACATCAAACCCTGAAAAATGAGTAACAGATGAGGCAGCTGTACTGTGAGCCACCACGATCAAAACAAAACTGTCTTGACCTGATCATGTTTAAAGGGAAAAAAGGCAACATCTATCTGATTTTAAACAGACTAAATCCATTCAGATTTTTATCCCGGAGATATTGACCAAAAAAGACATAAAAAACTGTAGAACTGATGCACCTGGATAAAATTCTCCTAAGAAAACAAAGCGAAAAACCCCATTCCTAGAACAGCAAAACTTGCCACACCTTGTTTTATAACTATGCAACAACGATCCAAGATAAAAACATCCCTAACCGCAGAAATATTACTTGAATTTACCTGTACTTGGTGTCTATGTTGAAATAATACAATGAAGCGTGGGGAGTGGGTGACAGATTTGATAGAAGAGAAAGCTGAAAGTTAAGCTTAAATTGTTCTTTAAAAAGGATTCTTTGATGTGTAGCTCATACAAAAATATATTGTTATATCTGGTCTGAGAGTTATGACCAGCAAGCAGCAGAAAATTTACGTTGCTTTTAATCACAGATGCCACAGAACAAAAGTTTCCATTACAGGGTTTCACTCCAGAATAACGGCACTCGAGCAACTTTCAATTACTAGACTTCTTCCTTGTCATAAAGCAGAAAGCACATGTTTGAGATTTCACTGCAAGTTAGAACAGCAGTTTCTGAAAAACCTCATAAAAGGGAGGACTGATTTAGTCCTAGGATCTCAGCAGGATACCTGAAGTTCAATTTTGTCTCTGAACAAAAGCACTAAAGCAGCCTGCAGGCTTTGCATAGGATGAAGGGGAGTTGGGCACTTCACTGACTGAACTAAAAAAAAAAGCCAGATCATTAAAAAGGCCCTTAGAAACCACCACCACGGAAAGGCAGCAACAGGAAAGAAGTTCTGGCTGTTCATCTTCCAAATGTTTTAAGCAGTTGAACTACCTCTGTCTTATTTCAGAGTGCTCTCTGCATGCCTAGAGTGAATCATACTGAATGCCATTTGTTGAACTTTCAGCCCCCTCCTCTTCCATCGAGCATGTTTGATGTGAACATTTAAGATGCAATTTCATGAACAGAAAGGACCGAGTTGAATTTAAGGGAGTTCAGTCACTGTGACCCTGGTCTAATAATCAGTTCTCATTGCTGCAATTCTCTGACTTTTACCATACTTTGGAATGTTAAAACGCTCAATATCCACTGATCACTAGTTGCTGGAAGACATAACATGCATGCATTTTGAGTTCCTTGGAAGAAAGGTGCTAGAGAAATGCAAACCACTTATGAAATATAAAAGCATGGAATGACAGGTCTGCAGGTATAAGACTATTTTAACAGATTAAGATATCTGACTTTCAAAAATGGAGAGTCAAGGCTTTTCCTATTTTGAACACAGAATTACAGGGTAATGCAGTTGCACAAGAAGTTGCTGGGGCTCTCCCAGCTGGGACGTCCATTTGCTCATTTAAGTGTTCTTTAAAATGCTCATTAAGAAACAAAAACATAAACACCCACAAACTGTGCAGAGGATATGCAATTAACACAGTTCAATTAAGGCCCAACTCTAACATTAAATGCTAAAATCAAGCTGGGTAACGGTGAAAGTGCACATTTCAACTCAAATGATCAATTACCAATCATAAGATCAAGTTACCAGGCTAAAAGTCACATGCCTGCTTCCCGTAATATTATCCAATTTCTCAGCACCTCAACACTGATCACCTTCCCCTCTCTTTGGTTGGTTTGTGTCCTCAAGGAGCTTACAGTCTAATGAAAAAGACAAAAAAAAAATTTCAAAACTCTGTGCACAGGATCTACAGAAGCTCACAGAAGTGTCCCACCTATGGGGAAAAGACAGAGGGACACCAGGGCTGCATTTAGAAGCTCCAAATCCAGCCAGGTGGGAGAAGAGAGAGAACACTGCACATATAGAAATGCACGTCTTGTAGAGTCAAGTTCAGTAGCAAGCACAGGTGAAAGACCAGGCTGGAGAAGAGTCAGGGACTGTACTCTAGAGTTGAGACTTGACTGCAAAGGCTGCAAAGAACTACTGAAGAAGTCTCAAGCAGGAGAATGACATGATCACATTTGTGTTTCTGAATTTGTGATTCCATTCTGGACACAGTCTAAAGCAGTGTTGCTCAAGGAAAGGTCTGAGGACCAGTGCTGCCCATGAGTGGACTGTCACTGGTCCACGACAAAGTAAGTACAGAAATGGAAAGCAGGCATTAGAAACACTTACAGCAGCTCCACATAACAGCACCATCCCAGCTTGTGATCAATAGGTTCATCTTATTGAACAGGACAGAGACCAGTTTGCATGTTGTCAACTCGTGGAGAATCACATGTGACTCAAGCTACATACAAATCATGTGTAGCGGGACCACATATCATTGTGTAACTGATTGGAAATTAAAAAGAAAAAAAAGATTCTTAACTAGACAATTTGAGTAGCTCTGATTTGGAGAAACATTTCAGGGGATCACGATTAGAAGCAGGGAGCCCCACAAGCAGACTGTTGGTAGGCAGCGTCCAGAAGAAACCTGAACACAAGCAATGATGGTAGGAATGGAGAGACAGAGCAGGAATGGAGAGACGGCCAGACTTGAGCATTCTGAAGGATGTCAAAGCAGAAAGACTCCGTGACTTCTGGATATGAGGGGTGGAGGACAACCAAAGGTGGTGGCTCCTGGGACTCAAGAACTCTTATTTACTTTGAAAATAACAGCAAGAAACAAAACAACAGTATGCAAAAGCTTCGTGAAAGTCAGGATTCCCCCAAACATTCTAAATTCATAGCCATTTTCTCTGAGTGCCTTTGAATAAGCATAATGGTAAATTAATGCAATACAGAAAACGAAGCACCCTGGTGGTTAACACCATGCACCGCTGGGAATTCAGATCATGAAGAAAGAAAACATCCTCTGCCAACGCGCTCCCCTGAAACGAAATCAGGCAGTCAGGAGCCCCATCTAGTTCAGTGTGGAGCTAGCTGGAGCCCTGAAAGCCAAGCCCTGTCAGAAAGAAAGACCCCCGAGAGACCTGTTCATCCCCCACCCCAGCTGTATACAACACAAAGCCTCATTTCTCAATTCTGTGCAGATATTCAGACAAGGTCTCCCCCTAGAAGGAAGTGATAGAAAGAGAGTAGGAATAAAACAAACAAAACAAAACAAAAAAAAACAGGCAGAATTAAATCAATGACCCTAACCTCAAAAACCACTGCTTTCCTCTGTGCTCTGGTTCACATCCAATCCATATCGGAAGACAAATCAATTAGCAAGAGCTATGAACAGCTTAGTCAGTCAGGCCTGAGCTGTAACTGGAAGATGGCTACATGTCTGAGCAAACCTATCCTACAGCATTCCAGGGCTGGGAAGGGAGGCGGGCCCCTGGCAGGGGTGGGGTTTCTACTGCTCCCAGACCAGCACCATCCGTTTCCCTTGTGAAAGAGCCGCAATCCTTCACCCTCCAGGCTGCCCTGATCTGAGCAGCCGGGGTCAGCTGGAGACACACCTAATAGCTTTGACAAACCACAAAATGATCACCAAGTACATCATTTCTCTCAAGAAGGGCGCCTGATCATCTTTAACGTGTTACCCTTTATCATGCCTAGGCTTCCTTGATCAGCCGTCTCAAGTTTCACTGGCAAATATAAATACAGAGCTCAGTAAATATCAGTAATATCCCAGAACCTGAAGGAACAGTATTATATTCTATATTCACTTGCTTCTTGTTTCATTCTTCTAGGTCTTTTTCCTCAAGTATAATCTTATAGGGCAATTCTTTCAACTCCTTCACCGTATACCCTAGTATGCTTTGGTCTGAAAAGTTTAAAAAAAACATACTTCAAACAGTTTTACAATTCCATAATGTGATACATTCCAAACGCTGAAGCTGTGATACAAATTACTACATTTTATGATAATTTATTCCCAAATAATAATAGTTAGCATTTACTGAGCACCTACGATGTGCCAAGCACATGTACATTATCTCATGTAGTCTTTACAACGATCCCATAAGGCAGATACCATTATCATCTCCATTTTACAGAGGGGGAACCTGTGGCACAGATATATAGAGTATTTGGTACAAGGACACACAGCTAATAAATGGCAGAACCAGGATCTGAACTTAAGCAGAATGACAAAAGAATCTCTATTTTTAGCTACTACGCTAACTACACTAGATCCTTCATTATGCAGAGAAGAAAAATGAGATTAAAAAACACATTACAAATAATGGAACAAGGAAAAAGCCTCTCAAGGAACATTGCTCTCATTACTTTAAATGAATGATGCCTTTTATTAGACTGACCCAAGTCCTGGAAGCACAGTCGCCAGTGGAAGCCTGTCCTGGCTGGTCCAGGCTCTTTATGAGGAAGGCAGAAAAACCCTAATTTTCAAAGCTTTTTGCCATCTTTTACCAGCTTGAAAATGAATAAGAAGAAAAGACATGGTGATCTGTCAGTGTCATAGAAATGATTCTCTTACTGGCTACAGTATTTAGATTTGAGAAAGAGTTGGGAGAGATGGAGCTGTTAAGACTGGTGGGCCGAGCCCGTGGCGCACTCGGGAGAGTGCGGCGCTGGGAGCGCAGCAACTCTCCCGTCGCGGGTTCGGATCCTATATAGGACTGGCCGGTGCACTCACTTGCTGAGTGCCGGTCATGAAAAAGACAAAAAAAAAAAAAAAGACTGGTACCAAATCTTGCTCCACCCAAAGAGCCAAAGGGATTCCAGGCCAAGCTTCTGATTGAGTCTGAACCGAAAGAACCACACAGAGCAAGCAACCCACAGGGCAGCTGGAGGATGGATCCGCTTCCCCTGGCTGGAGCAGGTAGACCAGGGGTGCTGGACCAGAGCCCCCTGACTCTGATGCTCTCCCTCCCCAACTCTTTTCCCCTTTCAGTCACAAAGGAAGTTCTGGGCCCAAGCCAGAGCCTAACAAATCTGTCCAGAAGGAGGGCAGTGGTCTGCACCCTTTGATGTCAGGGCACCCACATAACCAAATGTTTTCCATCAGGCACCCAACCCAGGCAAGGCTAAGTCCTGTGCTTACTCCTATGGTGCTGAAGTGGATCCCGGAGACAGACTCTCCAATTCTGACAACAGAGTAACTCATCTAAAGCGATAGACCAAATCCCCAAAATCCAAATCTTCACCACTATCCAACTATTCATCACATTCTCTCTCTTCAGAAATCTGAAAAACATCTACCAACCTACTTATTAAAACAAGTCTAACTGCCTTAACTTCAGGATTATAGGTTTCCTGACAAAATTGCTCTTATAAATGCACTCAAAGTTCTATTATCATCTAATTACAATTTCTATACAGCTATATAGTAATGTGTGTGTTTTAGAAGCCAAAAAATGAAGTTTTAATTACTTCTGTACGTACCACGAAAACAAGCAGAAACAGCACAACCTTCTGTAAAGAATTTTTTTAAAAAAGATGCTGGAATCCTTTTATGTGGTGTTTTCTCAGAGCTCCAATCAAGGTGAGGGGAGCCAGCCAAAATACAAGCTTAACATATATGGTCATCTCCAGACTTTCTTACTATATAAAGGAGAAATTAATAAAAGAAGAAAAAAAGAAATACCACACAGCATTTTCTTTCCCCACCATAATTTTTCAATTTTCTTTAGCGAAATGCCAGCCAATAACTAATTAGAACCATACCCTTTGTTATCCCAATGGGAAGAACTACAGGAACGGTTTTAAAGAACAAATGTTAATGAGAACTTAAAAAAAAATAGTAATCTGGGACTTCAGTTTCCCTTCAGTGTAAAACAAAATTTCCTTCTTTAAAGCTATTTTTATAGTTGGTGAAACAACATGGGCAGAGTCCATCAACAAGAAGTTAAGTGCTTACCCATCCAGCACCCTGGACTGGAGGTGCCCTGGACTGTTCGCTGTTCTTATGGTAAAATTAGCAGCATCACAAGCTCACAGACTTCTACACACCCCATTTCAAACAAGAGAGACAAAAACTCAAAGTTACAGAAAATGAATTTTTTCTACATCTCTTTGGTTTCAAGGCGGGGGTGCGGTGGGGGAATAATTCCTTTCAAAGTGAGTACACAGCTTTCATAATTTCCAAGAGTATGTTTTTTCCATAAGAAACACAGCTGGAGTCTTTTTACCTGGTATCTATCACCACGAATAAGAATGTTTCTGGGATCAGATCTTGAGTTTCCTATTCCGGAACATCGAGGGGCAGAAACGACCTCCTTGAAAACTGAACAGGTTTTAGAGAACAAAGTGAACTACAGGATGTGAGACAGAAAAAACTCTTAGCAAAAAATAAATCTTAAAAATGCTAACGTCACCATGGTTCAGGCATGTCCAGCTTTCTGAACTGTATTTTCAAGTGAGAATCTGCCCTGTGTCATCCACACTCTCATCCTGGGGGAACTAGCAGGTCCAGGCTAGGGCCACAGAACACTTTTTTTCATGCAAAGAGATTGGCCAGGGTATACGGAACCAAGCACGGCCTATGTCATATCAAATACTCTCCTTTTTCCAAAAAAGCTTTAAGCGTTTGCAAAACATATCAATTTGCTCCATATTTTTACTACTCGGTAATTTTATTTCCCCTTCTGTAAAAACAAAACAAAACACAATAGGCCTTAGGTCTGTAACATTTTACCATCATTGTACATTTCCAAAAGCTAGAAATCATTTGTATTGCCCAATAAAGACATTATTTTAAACAGACTTTGGTCTATAACCAAAACTTGCCGTAAGAATGAAAATATTTTTTGGTAATTCACTTTCTGAACATTATTTCTCCCCAAAAGAATCATAAAAACAACCACAAAGGGAAACAAAGGATTCCCATATTTTGAAGCAAAAAGTACTGGCCATGCATATTCATACCCCATCAAGCACATAAATCAAATATGGGGAGAAAAAAAACTAAAAAGTGTTTAAAATGCCAAGTCTTGCCTCTGTGTGGTTAGTGAACCCATGTTTTTCCAATGTTAAATTTACAAACTGTATTTGTTAAGCTGTATTTCATACTTTAAATCTCACGTCTGTACCTTACACTGCTTTAGGATGGATGATTTCCTCAAGACATTTGGGGTCACAGTAATAAGCCTTTTGCTCTCACTAAATGTAAATCATCCTTCTCAACAAGGCTCTGCACACATAAAAGAAACACATGGCATGTGTTACCATCCTATCCTCCCTGGAGGAACCTAAACACCCCAGAATAGCCCTGCCCCTGTCCACTCTACCAACTGAGATTCTCCTCCGAAAGAGAAGGGACTGGAGTCACACGTTGCATCAGACACACGAATCAAGCAACAGCACTCCAAAAGTTTGGCTGCTTCCATTCATTATGAAATGTCCTCGATTTGTTTTATTGAAGCAGACATCTTCATCCAACAGGTACACTCAGAAACCCAAATTAATTTCAGCAACAAATTGGGAGGAAGGAGAAGTTGACAGCAAAGTACAAATTTCCCCAAATCCTCGTTCTTCCAGTCAATCCGCACCTATGGAATCCGTTCAGCATTTAATTCGAAGGACGCCAAAACAATAGGGACCCACCAAGAAACTGAGGGATCTGCAAGGACAGGCTATTCATGTGCCTGGGAGGCTTCTGGGGAGGAAAGCTGGACAGCCACACAATGCAAAGCTCCCCGGTGGCCACCAATTCAGCACGGGGGACTAGAGGACAGAGAAGGAGAGAGGACTGAGCTCCCTTCTCGCCCAAAGCCACGGTCAGCGGCCGCCTCCCCAGGACGGGGGACGGCCTGACCCCGGACTCGGCCCCCAGGTCCCTGGTCACAGGGGGAGGAGGGCTTCGGGAAAGCAGATTCTCTCGGAAAGAAAGGAAACTTCCTGGTTCGGGCATTATGGGTAGGGGGCTGGCGCCCTCCCCCACCCGCTACAGGTATCCGCGGGGAACCGAGTGGCCGAGGGGAGAAGGAGGGGCCCCTCCCGGCACCGCTGGTGGGGGCGGAGGGGCTCACGGCGTCGGGACCCCCGAGCACAGCCTCCTCCTACGCGAGGCCCCCAGCACGTGGGGACGGAGGGCTCTCCACTCTTCAGGACACGAGCCGGAGTCCGGGGGGCCACGGGGTGTCAAACTTGCCAGCGCGGGCGCAGCCTGGCACCGGCTCGGAGTTGCGGCGGGAGCCCCAAGCCGGCGGGCTCCTGGGATGGGAGGGCAGGCGCAGAGAGGGGCAGGAGGGAGGCGCGTGCAAAGACGGAGGAGGCGGGCAGGGGGACAGCGGGGTGGGCGCAGCGAGGACTGGGCTCCCGGGAGCGCGCGGGCTGCGCACCGAAGCCGGGGCGCCGACGAGGCCCGCGCGGCTCACCTTCCTGTGCTTGTCCTTGTAGGGCAGCGCCAGCCACGGCATGTCCCGCACGAAGTCCTGCCACTGCCGCTGGTCCTGGTCCGAGGACACGAAGACGATCTCCAGGCGGCGCCGCGGCTCGGGCTCCGCGGCCGCCCCGGCCCCCGGCCCCGGCCCGGCCCCAGCCCCCGGCCCGGCCGTCGCGTCCCCCCGCAGGCGGCCGTAGAAAGCGGCCAGGCTGGCGCTGAGCTGCGCGCAGGGGGCGCTCAGGCTGCAGCCGAAGTAGAGCCCGAGCAGCGAGATGCCGCGGGCGCTCAGCGAGTGCACGTCCACCTCCTCGCCGCCGCCCGTCACCAGCTTCTCGCCGAGCAGCTCCTCCAGGAAGCCCGACATCCTGGCCCACCGCAGCCCCGGCACGCGGACCTGCAGGCGGGCGGGCTGGCAGGCGGCGGCAACCCCGTTCCCTCGGTCCGCGCGGCGGGCGGAGGCGGCAGCTGCGGCGGCGGCAGCTGCGGCGGAGGAGGCGGGCGCGGGTGAGAGGAAAGCCCCGCCCACCGGGCCCGCCCACGCCACGCCCCCTCCGTGGCCGGCCCTGGCCGCGCGGGCCGCCGAGGCGGGGTCCACCGCAGCTGGCGCCTGGGCGCGGGGACGCGGGAGCTGGGCGGCGCGGCTTTAGGCAACTTGGCCACAGTGAGCCGGGGAACCCTGGCGAGAAACCGGAGTGCCCAGGGCCTAAGGAAAGAAAGAAGGGTCCGCTGAACCTGCGCTTTCTGAGGCTGTCGTCTGCGCTGAGCTGAACTTGCCCTGACTGCTGTCCCCATTTCCTCGGCAGACTTCTCCAAAGCCTGCCCCGCACCCCGCACCCCGAGCCCTTTACCCCTTCTTCCCGTTCTCCCCCTCTTCTCTCTCTCCCTGCACGAAGCCTAACCCACAGCCCCCTTCGGACCCCGCTGGCCTCTCGGAATGCGTCTAGGATTTACTATCCTCACCACACAGTCATCACTTTATCAGGCTGGCTCTTGCTCTGCGATTATTTGTCTGTGCGTATGTTTTGTGTTCTGTGTTATAAGACGACTGGAGGCCGCCACCTCTTCTATTGTTGCCTGCGCAGCTTCTAATAACTTTTTTTTTTTTTTAAGCTGGCCGGAACCGAACCCTTGACCTTGGTGTTACAAGGCTGTGCTGTAACCAGCTGAGCTAACCGGCCAGCCCCTGTGCAGCTTTTGCTGGCAGCTAGGCACACGAGAGAGAATTCGTGGATACTCCTATGCCGAATGCAGGGCGCAGTGTGGGGTCTCAGCCCTCAGGTCGCAGCGGCCCTTCCCTACCAGCGAATGGCTGTCTTCCTTCGCCACAAATGAATGCAGTAGATGCCACAGCATCTCTGAATCAATGCTGGCTGCTCTCCCACATTGGCTCCAAAGTTTATATCAAGTCTGTTGATGGCTGAAAAAAAATCTAGGGATTGTTTTTTTCCCAGCTGGCAAGATGCTTCCCGATACTTCCCGATGCTTAGGGGGAACCTTGATGAAACAGGTGGTCTGTGGCAAGTCTCTCCCCAACCACTCACACACGAAAAAAAAAAAAAAAAAAAAAAACCCTCTGCCCACCCGCAGCAGAGGCCATCGGTGTGTGTGAGCTCAGCCACCAACAACCCAGTGAAAGCAAAAGAACGCCCTTCTCGGAGCCCTCCACCGCCGCTGTGGAGGTTTATTTCTTGGACATCCACCGCCATCTAATGGAAAGAGTGAAAAGGAAAATGAGGTCTAGCAGAGCCTGATGTGTGTGTGAAAAGAGATACTGGCCAGGCCCGGCAGAGCACTGTATTGTACAGCAGCTTTCCACGCAGACGAACTCACGCGCAAATCACAGCAGTTAACTTTGGCACGGTTATAAGCTTTCATGCCTAAAGCTCTTCGTTTTTCTACAATAGAAATACAGGTTCTCAGCTCAGTGAAATGTCACCACGTAAAGAGGTGCAGACAGAAGCCGAGAGTGAACTGACAATCTCTACAAAGTACGTCCTTTTTCTTAGCAACCCCTAATATTACTCATTTCACAAGTTGTATCTTCAGACTGAGGAATGTCTTTAAGGAGATAAGAACCCTATCACAAAGGTGAATTCCATGTTAATTCTTAGGAGAGTGTCATGCCAAAATTCTGTGCCACTGCAGGGACAGTATCGTTATAAAACACACAGAAAGGATCACTTTTTAGTGAAAACATTTAAAAGCGATTTACATAACATGTATTAAAATATTAGATGTCTTTTAAAATCCTGTTTAAAAAAATCCTGTAAATGGGTTGAAATGCGTTATTTTCTCATCCAAATCATATTTGAAATACCCACGGGTGGTTATGTGGATTAGGTGCTATTGAAAGAGTATTAGACAGATGGATTCCCACACTCTGACATTTTCACTAAAGAAATGAGAAAGGACTGTAAGCATTTACATCCTATGGAAGCCAAAGGACAAAGTATTTGGGGTGGAGGTAGGTTAAGAGGGAATTCTGGGGATTGCAAATTTGAAAAAACAGTGAAGTCATATTAGAGTACTTAACTTTGGTGTATTAGGTGCAAGTCTGATATAAAAAGGCGGTTTGTTCAGCATTTTAATTTTATTATTTTACAGGAAAGCACTTTCCACTGGAATGTGTCCAAACCAGCATCTGGCACCTGGGAAAGTGAGAGTTCAAACATACTGCACATGAAATATAAATAAAATTGAGAATTGTTGGTGCAGCAGGTCTTGATTAGAAGCCAGATATCACAGCTGCCTTTTACAGGGGTGTGGGTAGAGGGGATTTGCAATGGAAATGATTCCAAAATCATAATTCTATGGCATGTTTGTTACAAAAAGAAGCCCAAAAAGACTCATTTGGCTTCCTACAAAGAAATAGCCAAAGTCCTTTGGCTCGTGGAAAGGACTTACGCAGTAGAAGAGACCCAGTTAAAAAGAATGTCCCTACTGGTATTTAGCTAGTTTTGTTACATGAATTGACTGGCTATTCTGAAAATTATTATTGTTTTAAAATATGTATTAAGGAGCCACAACATGCTTGACATTGTACAGAACATACACATTACAGAGTTTTCTTTTGAGAAATTGCATTATAAGGCTCATGCTGTCATATAAAATGCACACAGAACAAATAGATGTCACTTTTAAGATTCGTAAATCACAGTTCTTGGTCTTCAGGAATAGTAGCACATGTGCACAATGATGTATGTGTACAAATATTTATTGCTACATTGCTGAAGTTAGAAAAAGTCTGGAAAACTGGAAAAAGTCTGTGTGTCAGTGAGGATGATTAAATTATGACACATTCATCATTCGGAATACGATCTGGTCATTCAAAAGAATTAAGTAGATTTCTATGTTTACCGTATTAGTCTAGATTCTCCAGAGAAACAGAACCAATATAGATATAGAAAGAGATTTATTATAAGGAATTGATTCATGCATTTATAGAGACTAAGACAAGATCTGCAGCCAACCAGCTAGTGATCCAGGAGAGACAATGGTTCTCTCTGAGGTCTAGTCTGAGTCTAAAGGCCTGAGAACCAGGAGAGCTGATGATGTAAGTTCCAGTCAGCCTCCAAGTCCAAAGGCAGGAGAAGACTGATGTCCCAGCTCCAAGATGGTCAGGCAAAGAGTAAATTTCCCCTTACTCTGCCTTTTTGTGCTATTCAGGCTTCACCCGATTGGCTGAGACCCACCCACATTGGGGAGGGCCATCTGCTTTACTCAGTCTACCAGTTCAAATGGTCCAGTCTCATCCGGAAACACCCCCATAGTCACACTCAACATAATGTTTAACCAAATACCTGGGTGCTCCATGGCCCAGTCAAGTTGACACATAAAATTAACCATCATAAGTCAAGTTGGCACCTATATGCATCTCCTTAAGCCATATTTAATCTCCAAATAAAGACAATAACAAAGTCATAATTCTATCTGGTGTGATACAATTATCCTGCATACAGCCCAAAATGTGCTAGTTCCTTCCCCAGAACAAGAGGTAAAGTCCTTGAGTGATGTTTACTCTTCTCCTTGATATCTGGTAAATTAAACACTATGATGTAAAATTAACTTAAATACTGTGATATAAAGCCAATTCATCTTATATTATAAGGGAATAAGAGAGGAAAGAAACAAAGATATTATGTATATACACATAAACATATTCATAACAAAATAAGGAGGAAATACTCACCACAATTACAGTCCTTGTTTCTGTAAATGGTCACATGGTTGTAGCTGGTATTTATAACTATCTTCTCCCACTACCCATTCTATAATATCTCTCTTGGGCTAGCTGGTTAGTTCAGTTGGTTATAGCACTGTCTTGTAACACCAAGGTCAAGGGTTCGGATGATACCCAGCTGCCAGATGATAATAAAAATAATACCTGCCTTTAGCAAGCACCTCAGCTGGTCATGGTTTTGGTTCTTTACCTGGTGGTGACCCAAACCTTCATTCCTGAAGGGTCTGGGCTATGAGTATAGTCCTGACTGGATTGGATTATTGTAGTTTCCCATTGCCCTTCGTCACAGGCCATGGGAACACTAAGAGACACCCTAAGGGATGTCCTGTATTCCAGACATACCCTTCCTTACCTGCATTGTGGAGCAGTAGTTTAATTTCAGGATCAATCATCCCAGCTGACACAGTAACTCCTTTCTTTGCCTGTTGACTCAGAGGCATGAGGAGTCTAAATTGGCTGGGCAGAAGTCTTAAACTTCCAGTTCGAAGGAATCCTTGTGTCTCCTGGTGGAAGTACCCCTCCCTCTAGGCCAGCAGAGCATAAGGTTGGAAGCAAAAATTTTGCTAGTGGGTCACTAGGGGTAATAATGACTGGTGCCACTCCCATTTCCACCCCTTGATTCCTGGACCCATGAGTTCTGGCCATCAGAGAAATAGCACCATATATTAGAAACTGATTCAGAGCATATACAGCCTCTGAAAAACTTTGCCCCAGCCCTGCAAGATATTGCTTCCTAGCTGGTGCTGTAACTGAGTCTTCAAAAGGCCATTGCACTGTTCTATCAAGCCAGCTGCTTCAGGATGGCGGCAAGCATAGTGAGACCAGTGAATTCCAAGAGCATGGGTCTATTGCCACACTTCTCTCGCTGTGAAGTAAGTTCCTTGGTCAGAAGCAATGCTGTGTGGAATATCATGACAGTGGATAAGGCATTCTGTAAGTCTGTGGATAATAGTTATGGCAGAAGCATTGGACGGGAATGGCAAATCTGTACCCAGAGTGTCTATTCCAGTAAGAACAAAATACTTCCCCTTGCATGATGGAAGCAGTCCAGTGTAATCTACCTGCCACCAGGTTAACTGGATAATCACCGCAGGAAATGGCGCCGTATAAGGGGTTCAGTGTTTGTCTCTGCTGCTGGCATGTTGGGCACTCAGCAATGGATGTAGCCAGATTGGTCTTGATGGGTGGAAGTCCATGTTGTTGAGGCCCTGTGTAACCTCCATCCCTGCCACCATGGCCATTTTGTTCATGAGCCCACTGGGTGATGACAGGGGTGGCTAGGGAAAGAGGCTGGCTGGTATCCACAGAACGAGTCATTCTGTCCACTTGATTAAAATCCTTCTCTGCTGAGGTCACCCTTTGGCAAACATTCACATAGGACACAAATATCTTCACTTTTTTTGCCCAGAGAGGTTTACCCACATACCCTTTCCCCAAATTTTCTTATCACCAATTTTCCTATCACGTTCCTTCCCAGTCCCTGCCCATTCAGACAAACTGTCGCCCACAGCCTATGAATCAGTACATAATCGCACATCTGGCCCTTTCTCCTTCCAAGCAGAGTGCACACACAGCTGCACTGCTTGAAGTTCTGCTCACTGAGAGGATTTCTCTTCACCACTGTGCTTCAGGGATGTCCCAGAAATGGGCTATAGTGCAGCAGCTGTCCACTTTCCGGTGGTACCTGCATATTGTGCAGAGCCATCTGTAAATGGGACCAGAGTCTTCTCTTCCTCTGTCATCTGATCACAGCGGACTCCCCATGACACCATAGGTGCAGGCCAGGAGGCAGTGTAGCGGGAATGGAGGCCAAGGACCTCTGGAACACTTCATGTAACTACCTTGTACCTTCAAGGTTTGCTTGGGAATACAGTTTTTGAACTTTTTAATACAAACTTATTCAAAGGATAAGATACTACAAGAGGAGAAAGAAATATTTAAAGTACAGCAGGACATCTCAGAGTGAAAGAGGAAAAAAGTCTCACACACACAAAATTAAATTCCGTTATAACAAAGCTGTTGGTATAAATGAACATTTTGATGATAAAAGTTCCCCAAGTCCACTTAGTTCAAGAAATAATTAGTTCAACAAATTTTTAATCAAAATTAATTCAAACAAAAAACTGTTTAATTGAGAATCAAGCAGTTTGATTGGGAACAAACAAATTGAGAATTAGCCTGTTTAATTGGGAATTCCTTGAAAAAGATTTTATCTGTAGATTAATGCTATATTACAGTTCTTTTATCTGTTTTCACTATTCCTTTTTTAAAATTTTTTATTTTAATTTTTCTTGGTTGCCGGCTGGCTGGGGGATTCAAGTTCTTGACCTTGGTGTCACAAGGCCGTGCTCTAACCAACTGAGCTAACCAGCTAGTCCTCCTTTTTAAAAAGTTAGTCTTTTGTGGCAGATCCATTGATAAGGGAAATTGCTTGATAGATGAGTGAAGCAAAATACGAAGGTAAGATTTGACAAGGACCAGGATGAAGGAAGGGAAAAACGGGCTTGTCTTCCTTGATTACAGGAGAGCGTGGTGTTTATCTTTCTGGCACCAACTTGATATGTAACTTCGGGAAGTCACTACTGTTCTTTTTATTGCTCATTTTATTCCTTAGCAAAGCAAGATAAGCCTGGTCTCTAGTTTCTGAAGTTTCCTAACTTGACTTTCTTGTCAGAAGTGCAGGGTGTTAGAAAAAAACATTATGCATATTTCTATTTGCCACCAATACTTTTCAGATCAAATCTGAGGATCACAACTTGTACCCTGGACAGTCATCAATGTGACCATATTGCAGATACAGCCAAAAGCATATAATTCATTATCCGAGTCCGAAGTAGGTTCTAACAATCCACTATACGACCAGTTTGCCAAATATCCAATAGCTTTTTATAAGCAAAGCCAGAGCAACAGCCCAAGAGGTAGTAAGCAAATCTGGACTGTTGGGTATGAGTGAGTAAATAAAACTTCCAAACAGTTATGGTGTAGAAGAAATCTGCTCTAGCGTAGTCAGACCACCCACCAGGAACAGACTAGAATTTAAGGATCTGTCATTGAAAATATCTTGGTTCTCACCATGGCTGTCATAGGTCAAGGTCAAAAAGAATTAAGACAGAATAATAGCAAATATTTTTTGACATTTCACACTTGGCTGAGGACAGGGCACAAAGAATGATGACTGTGAAAAAATGACACAGAGTCAAAGATTCCAAAGTCAGCTCTCAAACACCAAAGAACACAAAGTTTAAAATGCTCTTTTAAAAGCATTCTAGAAAGTCATCCTTTCTAGAACCAAAACAGAACATCAAAGGCAGACAACTGGGATGGAAGTGTTCAAATAAGAACTAACCTTGGACTGAAGCCTATGTGTCTTCCTGGGCACATGTTGTAAAAGCAACATGTGCAGTTTAGGTTTTTAGGTTTTATCCTGGCATGGAGTAAAATTTGGAGCAGGGGACATGCTCATGTCTATGTGTTGAAAGATCATTCTGTGGATGGTTTGGAGAAGAGAAAAACAAGAGGCACAAAGGCCAATTAATAGTCTATGAAGTGAAAAGTGATGGGAGCCCACACCAGGGCGGTGGCCATGAGTGCGAAAAGGAAGGGATGGGGCTCAAGCCCACTGGGAGATGCCAAAAAAAAAAAAAAAAGGAAGAGATGGGTTTGAAGGATATTATGTAGAAGGTATGTGGGGATGCAGGAAGCAAGGAGTCTAAGAAGACTAATCAAGTGATTGGATGAACAATTTACTCAGATCGGAAACCCAGAAAGAGCAAAATACATTCTAGTTTAGGTCCACCTGAACCCACTGTCCCATAACAGCTTCCATCTGTGGGGGCACAATAAAAGCCACGCCCTTAAGCGCACCCTCCAGCCTGCCTCTCAAATCTGCTCTACTGGCCTCACATGGGAGCCTGATTTTGGAGTCTGAGGTTTTTGCTGTCTAACTGCCCCTCAGTGGTTTCAGGCTATTTGTTTTCTGAGGCTTCCTCTTCTGGGGCTCGAGGGTTCAGTCCTTTTGCTTCCAGTTCACAGCTCAGATGTTTCCTGCCAACCCCCTCGTGGGTGCTGCCTCCTGAGATCTCACAGAGCCCACCCTGGGTCAAATTCTCTTCTCTTGATTAGGGATGGAAGGATGGAAGGATAGGAATGGGTGTTTCTCCTAAAACACAGGTCGGCCTCAGCATCCTGAGTCCTGGTCATGCTCTCAATCCTACAAACTCTTCTCATCCAGATGAAGCAGCAATGCCTGAGGCATCCACTGCTGCGGGACTCTTTTTTTTTTTGGCAGCCGGCCAGTAGGGGATCTGAACCCATGACCTGGATGTTATAAGGCTGCACTGTTGTGGGGCTCTTATCCTGCTGTCTAACCAGAGGCCTACCTGCCAGTGTCCCCTGCAAATTGACAGTGCTTTGAAGTGGCAAGTGACTTGCTGTGTTAGCTGTGAAGAAGGTATGACAAAAAAATACCTAAGTCCACGTGCCTTGCCTGTGCCATGGCTGAAGCAAAGCTGTGCTCCTACTGCGCCGCTCATAGAAAAGTTTATTCTTAATCCAGAGGACCTCCAGGCTTTCTCACTCAGAAAACAATATCGGGACACAGAAAGCGTTTTGGGGAGAGTGGTGAGTGAGAAGAGAATCACTGATGGTTTTATTCTCAGGGGGCAAAGAAGAGAAATGGGTCTGCCTCTGTCCAGGCTTCTGCTGGAAGAACCAAGCTCCAAGTCCAGTGCCCGCATGGCAGGAGATGGCCGTCCGTGCCGCTGCTGTGCTACTGTGCGACCCATGAAGTTGAGCTTCTCACTTCAGAGCTAAACAAATGCCCAGGCAGGAATGGTGACTTTTTTCATAAAAGATTGGCCCAAATCCTTGAACTCCAGCCCTTTGAACAAGTCAAACTTGCTTTAAGGAGAGAGATGACACAGGCCTTTTCCTTTTTCTCTGGTCCAGTGCCATCCTCCCAGGGGACCCCGGCCCCATGATGTGCTCTAGGCGTCAGTTAGATGGCAGCTGTTCCCCACCTCAGTGGAGCTCTGAGTAGTGTGAATGTACTTCCAATGAGAGGCAACTGTGAAGAATGAGGTAGACCAGTGGTCCTTAAAATGTAGTCCCCAACCCGCAGAAGCAGCAGTACCTGGGAAATGCAAATTTTCATGCCCACCCCAGACCTTACTGAATGGGAAACTGCACCCAGCAATCAGGAATTTAACAATCCCTCCAGGAACTCTGATGCTCACTAAAGGTTGAGAACCACTGGTGTACACTGATGGTCTGCGCAGCTTCACAGACTAAGCCTTCTTTAGTACAGCAAGCCCAGCCCCCTACTAGGACAAGACTCCCCAAATGACTTAGACTGTGGAGACAGAGGGGAGCAACCTACAGTGCCTCAGGCTGCATGTGGGGGAGCTTGTCCAGAGCCTTGGTGGGTGCTAACAGTCAACTGCTGCCCATGAAACCCAGAGACTGGAGGCCACACCCTCTGCTTTACTTCAGTCTTCTGCCATCAGTCAGCAATGTCAAGCCACATCCCATCTGGCACCCCATGCCAGACAATAAATGTCCTCTTGTGGGGAAGTGACTTCAGAGAGAAAAGCCAAGATTCACTTTATCCCTTCACATAAGAACGTGCAACTCTCTGGTCTCCATCCCTACCATCTCTGAGCCCAGGGCAAGGTGTCCCCAAAGTATGTCAACACTGGCTCATTAGGTCCCACCTACTTATCTTCTCTGAAAATAAGGACACTTCATTTCCTGTCACAAATATTTCAAACATACCTATGATGCTTTGGGGCTATGTAATGTCCAGCTGCCTTGCAGCTCTTTGTGAAAATTGGTTTGTGCAGCTTTCTGAACTGAACTGTTTACTTAGAAGAGTCCTTAATCTTTTTTGACCAAGATCTTCCGAGAGTCCGTGGCCCAAGCAGCCAGGTGCCTGTGACAGTACTGCCTCTTGGCCTGAAGGAAGAAGTGTGCTGAAAAGCCTCAGAGGGTTTCCTGGGCCACATTTTGTTCGTACTGGGGATCTGGGGGTCCCAAATGATGCCAAACAAGGTGTTAGCACTCATGAGAACCCCTCTCTTCTAATATCAGTCAGGAACATTCAGCATTTCCTGGGATTTGCCTAGATATGAGCAGTTCATTCCTCAATTTTCTGCCCTATTATCCCCCAATTACTGGTTTCCTTAGAAACAGGAAAGTGATCTCCGTTCCAAAATACTCTGGTGTGCTGGTAAATGTTTGAGGAAACTCCACGCTGTTTTCCATAATGGCTGCACTGATTTACAGTGCCACAACAGTGTAGGAGGGTTCCCCTCTGTCTGCATCCTCGCCAGCATTTGTTACTCTCAGTCTTTTTGATAATGGCCAGTCTAACTGGGGTGAGATGATATCTCAATGTGGTTGTGATTTGCATTTCCCTGATGCTGAGTGATGTTGAGCATTTTTTCATGTGTCTGCTGGCCATTTGTGTATCTTCCTTTGAGAAATGCCTATTCAGCTCCTTTGCCCATTTTTTTAATCAGGTTACTTGGACTTATTTGAGTTCTGGATATTAATCCCGTGTTGGACGCATAGTTTGCAAATATTTTCCCCATTCTGTAGGTTGTCTTTTTGTTCTGTTAGTTGTTTCTTTTGCTGTGCAGAAGCTTTTTAGTTTGATATAATCCCATTTGTTTATTTTTTCTTTTTTTGCCTGTGCTTTTGGGGTCTTATTCATAGTCTTTGTCCAGTCATGCTTCCTGAAGTGTTTCCTTTATGTTTTTCTTTTACGAGTTTTGTAGTTTCAGGTCTTGTATTTAAGTCTTTAATCCATTCTGATGATTTTGGTATATGTCGAGAGGTACGGGTCTATTTTCATTCTTCTACATATGGATGCCCAGTTTTCCCAGCACCATTTATTGGAGAGGCAGTCTTTCCCCCAATGCATGTTCTTGTTGCCTTTGTCAAAGATCAGTTGGCTGTAAGTATGTGGGTTGTCTATTCTGTTCCATTGGTCTGAATGTCTGTTATTATGCCAGTACCATGCTGTTTTGGTTACTATAGCTTTGTAGTATAATTTGAAATCATGTAGTGCTATGCTTCTGGCTTTATTTTTTTGCTCAGGATTGCTTTGGCTAATCAGGGTCTTTTGTTGTTCCAACATTGGAACAATGTTAGATTTGTTTTTTTCTATTTCTGTGAAGGATATCATTGGTATTTTGATAGGGATTGTATTGAATTCGTAGACCACTTTGAGTAGTTTGGACATTTTCACAATGTTAACTCTTCTGATCCAAGAATGGGCAATGTCTCTTTTTGTGTCCTCTTTAATTTCTTTCAGCACTGATTGTAGTTCTCATTGGCTTTTACTGTGTTGCGATACTTTCCTTCTATACCTAATTTGCTGAAAATCTTTATCATGAAGGGATGTGAATTTTGTTAAGTGCTTTTTCTGCATCTGTCGAGATAATCATGTTTTTTGTCTTTGATTTTTGTTGATGTGGTTTACCATGTTTGTTGACTTGCATATGTTAAACCATCCTTGTATCCCTGGGATGAATCCCACTTGATCATTGTGTATAATATTCTTTGATGTATTGCTTTATTCCATTTGCTAATATTTTGTTGAGAAGTTTTGCATCTATGTTCATCAGAGATATTAGTGTGTAGTTTTCTTTTTTTGTTATTGTATCTTTGACTGGTTTTGGTATCAGGGTGATGCTGGCCCCATAGAATGAGTTTGGGAAAATGGCCTCTGTTTCAATTTTTTGTAATAGTTTGAAGATAATTCATATTAATTCCTTTTTAAAAGGTTGGTGGAATGCAGCAGTAAAGCCATTTGGTCCTGGGCTTTACTACTTAAATCTCATTGTTTGTTAGGTTTTTCTGTTTTTTTCTTGGTTTAATCTTGATTATTTGTATGTGTCCAGAAATTTATCCATTTCCTCCAGGTTTTAAATTTGTAGGCATGCAGTTGTTTATAATAGTCTCTAATGATTCTTTGTATTTCTGTGGTATCATTTGTAATGTCTCCTTTTTCATTTCTAATTTTTGTTATTTAGGTCTTCTCTTCTTTTTTTGTTTGCTTAGCTAATGGTTTGTCTGTTTTATCTTCTTTTGAGAACAAACTTTTTGTTTCATTGATCTGTTGTATCATTTTTTGGGTCTCTATTTCATTTAGAGAAATGATCTGCTCTGATCTTAATTATTTCTTTTTGTCTACTAATTTTGGGATTGAATTATTCTTGTTTTTTTAGTTCTTTGAGGTGTACCATTAGGATGTTTATTTGAAATCTTTCTACCCTTTTAATGCAAGCATTTATTGCAACAAACTTCCTTCTTCATACTGCTTTTGTAGTAACCCAAAGGTTTTCATAAGATGTGTCTTTATTTTCACTAGTTTCAAGAAAGTTTTTGATTTACTGTTTTATTTTTCCTTGTACTAATAGGTCATTCAGGAGCATGTTGTTTAATTTTCACATATTTGTATAGTCTCCAGAGTTTCACTTGTTATTGATTTCCAGTTTTAATCCATTGTGGTCTGAAGAGATACCTGAAATGATTTCAATTTTTAAAAATTTGTTAAGACTTGATTTGTGACCTAATGTGGTCTATCCTGGAGATATTCCATGTGCTGATGAGATGAAAGTATATTCTGTAGTTGTTAGATGAAATGTTCTGTAGATATCTGCCAGGTCTAATTGGTCTAAAGTGTAACTTAAATCCTGTATTTCTTTGTTGATATGTTGCTTACACGATCTACCCAGCGCTGACAGAGGGTGTTCAGGTCCCCAAATATTATCATATTGGGGTCTCTTTCTTTAGGTCTAATAGTGTTTGCTTTATGTAGGGTGCTCCCATGTTGATGGCATATATACTTACTGTTATGTCTTCTTGCTAGATAGATTCCTTTATCATTACATAGTGGCCTTCTTTCTCTCTTTTTATGGGTTTTTGGTTTAAAGTCTATTTTATCTGACATAAGAATAGCTACTCTTTCTCATTTTTGTTTTCCATTCATGTGGTATATCTTTTTCCATCCCTTCACTATTAGTCTGTGTGTATTTTCATATAAGTGAGGTGAGTCTCTTGAAGACAGCATATAGCTTTTTAATCCAATCAGTCAGTCTGTGTCTTTTGAGTGGGTAATGTAATCCATTGACATTTAGGGTTGTTATTGAAAGGTATTCTTTTACTCCTGGCATTTTATTGATTTTCATTTGTTCCTTTCTTTCCCTTTCATTGTTTGTCTTCAGTGTTTGTTGGTTTTTTGAGGTGGTAAGGTAGAGTTTCTTTCTCTTTTTCATTTGCATTTTTGTTCTACCAGTGGGTTTTGTTCTCTTGTGTATTTATGGTAATAATTATTGTTTTTTAGATTCCAGATGCAGGACTCCCTTGAGGATTTATTGTAGGGCTGGTTGTGTGGTGGTGAACTACACCACAATTTTTGTTTGTCTGGGAAATACACTATTTTTCCCTCATTTCCAAAGGATAGCCTTCCTGTATAGTATTCCTGGCTGGCAGTTTCTTTCTTTTAGTATTTTGAACATTACCATCCATTCTCTTCTAGCTTGTAGAGTTTCTGTTGAGAAGTCTGCTGTGAGTCTCATGGAGATTCCCTTACAGGGGACTTAACACTTACTCTTGCTGTTTTTAAGATTCTTTCTTTGTCTTTGAGTTTTGCCGGTTTGACTATAATGTGTCTTGGAGAGGACCTTTTTGGATTGAATCTGTTTGGTGATCTTTGAGCCTCCTGGATCTGAAGGTTCATATCTGTCCCTATATCTGGGAAGTTTTCTGCTATTATTTTGTTGAATAGGATTTCAATGCCTTTTCCTTTCTCCTCCCCTTCCAGAACATCCATATTTGGATGTTTGTGCACATAAGGTTGTCTGCTAGCTCTCTTAGATTTTCTTCATTTTTAAAAATTCTTTTTTCTTTTTTGTTCTCCTGGGTTATTTTGAAAAGACCATCTTCAAGATCAGAAATTCTTCCACTTTCTCTAACCTGCTTCTCAAGTTCTTGGTTGTGTTTTTTATTTTATTGAATAATTCCTTCAGCTCCAGGAGTTCTGCTACATTCATGTTTAAGGTATTAATCTCTTTGTAAATCTCCTCCTTCATATCCTGGATACTTTTTCTCATTTCACTGTGTCATCTGAGTCTTCATGTATCTCATCTTTCCTTAAGATTGTTGCTTGGCATTCCTTTTCAAGGGATTTTGAAATTTCATTTCAAGGGTTTCCTGCTCTATGGGGTCTGGTACTTGAGAATTGTTGTATTCGTTTGGTGGTGTCATATTTTCTTGTTTTGTTTTCTTTAGTTTGTTTGTTCATTTATTTATTTATTTATTTGTATTTCTGTATCCCTATGTTGATATCTGGTCATCTGGTAGAGTAGCTGCTTCTTCTATTACTCTGGAGTGTGCTTTAAGAAGGGAGACTCCCTCCTGTAGATGTGTTTTATATTGACCATTGGGTAGAGTGTTTTAGTATCATTTCTGGGGTAGACGTAGTAGTGTAGTCTCTGTGTAGGTACTTTGGCTATATTCAGTGTTGGGGTTGTGTGTGAGTGCCTCTGTGACCTAGGCCCTGGGGCACTTAGTGATTCTTTACTGAGGTTAGTGACACTGTGTAGGTTTGTTGGGGATGTGGATGAACTCTTAAGTGCTTGGTAGAAGTGTCTGGGTGCCCTATCACTCTTTGTCTGGGATGGGTGACCCTGAGCAGACTTGTTGGCATCACAGCTAGTGTCCTTTGACCCTGGTAAGTGCACTGGGGTACACTGGAGCTCCTCAGTTTGAATGGAAGACCTTGGGTAGGATTTCTCTTGCCTCTTTCCTACAGGCAAATGCTCCTCCTTTCTTCCCCTGGTTGGGGGATGGGTTAAAGTGATTGGGAATTTTCTTCCTTACTCTATTTGAGTATCCTGGTTTCTGCATGTGTCTGTCCCCAGATCAAGGCAGTTGTGTGGGCTACACACATACTTCCCACCCCTACGTGTGCTTCCATCTGTGGCAGCATAATTGCCCCTGTGGGATGGGCCACTGGATCACTCACCTCTTTCCCTGGGCTCCACTGGTGACTCTTCATGTGTTGATGCAGTTGAGTTGTCAGTGGGCTACTGCAAGGCAGTGGTGGCTGCTGCTGTGGCAGTGAGGCACCCTTGTGGTGGAAATGGCTGTGGCAGTGGCTGTGGTGAGCCACCTGCATGGCACCAGGTGCTGAGGTCCACAGGGTGCACTTCCTGCCATCTGCCAATTGAGTGGGTGTCTGCCTGTGGCTGTTGAGGTTCCTGGGTACCTGTTTCAAATATAAATGATTTCCAATCACAACTTCAATTTTAATTGAGGCACTGAAAAGAGTTAATATTATTATTATTATACCCATCGAATACTATCAAGTAACAAGATTACTTAATATCTTAGGATATGGAGAAAAATATATATGAACCTTGCAAAAAGACTTTGTGCTTTTGCTGTCTTGCTTTGTTTTGATGTGAATAGATCATCTCTTTAGAAATAAAAGGCCAAGGCTGTATAGCATGATGCTTTTGGTGACAATTTACCAAGCCCATTCCTTCAGAGATGAAGGAAGCGGCAAATGACTGAGAACCTTGGCTTGAAAATATATTTTTTTCCCAATGTGCTGCTGGCATACGATAGTGCTTCTCAAACTGTGAGCAGTTGCCTTGTCTCCCAGAGTTTATAATAAACAGGGTGCTGCACCCTTTTCCAAACATGTAACATTTACCAGTAAAAGCTTCTGAGCAGAAATGTAGAGGACCAGTGGGAGTAGAAATGAATTTAACCTGGGATTCTTCACCTGGAAAAACTGGCTATTTGCCTTACATGCTGCTGACCTAAGAGATACTGTATAGATATCCTTGAGGGATTCAGGACTTTCCAGGAAGGACCTTTGGGGAGACAGACAAGGGTGGTATGGCAGTTCAGCCAGGTAGGGCAGCCTCTGCCCACATGTGGTGCCTGGCCCATCGTTTTTTCCTAGCCAGCAATTCTGGTCAATGAGGTCTGTGGGGCTTCAGGTGGCTCTATGTTAAATCTAACATTGTCAGATCCCTGTATTCGCCAGCTGCCAAAACCAACAAACAAAACCACAAAAAATTAACACTCTGCCTTCTGTGACCACATGTGAAAGGCAGCACAAGATCATACTAACTCTTGATTCTTAAACATCCCTGGATTCCACCTCTGACCTACGCTCCTCACATGATCATGGAGCTATCCTGGTGACGCTGGTGAATATAATATAGTCATCTTCTTGGAGTGCTGCAGTTCCTGCTCCTGCCCAGCGACAGCCACTTGTCATTAATATCTTCTCCTTCCATGAGTTTCTCAGCCACCACATTTCCATCCTCAGCTCTAAGTCATCCTCTGGTTTTGGAGGACATTGATCAAGGACCTTTAAATGCAAAGTCACTTGTCCAATGCCCACTATCTACAGTGAACCAGTTGGCTACTCAGTATCTATGTGACCATACCTCACCAGCGACAGGATCATTGCTGTCACAACTACTCACTGTTAACAAATTTGCATTCAGCTGAAATCCACATGTGACACTGCACTCCCAACTTGGATTTCCTCATTTCATTCCAGCTCATGCTATTTCTTTTGTTCCTGGGCTCCAGCGACATGTCAGCAGCCAGACAGCAGCTGAGAGAACTACAGCCTGGCTGAGTCTCATGAGCACCTGGAGTGAGACACAATGAAGCTCTGCCAGTTTGGCCCACCATTTTGTGCCACTACCTTGAGTCTTTCAAATAATAGGTCATCAACTCAGTCTTCTGACTTTTCCTACAACCCTCCCTGTGAATCTAGCTCACCTTTAACTGTCCTCTGTTCTCTCTGACCCACTGAGGTGCTGTTCCAACCCAGTATCCGTGTGCTAGAACAGACAACCTGGGACGGAGGACCAAGCCGTAACATGAGAGCTGCTGGACTCCCAAAGATGTCATGGCCAGATAAGGTCCTTAGACTACCAGCACAGGTTCAGCCCAGGAAAACAGACATGGGAAACCTCTTCTCACTTTTGAAATTTACCTGAAGAGGTTCAAGTTTTCCATCAGGTGAAACCTATTCCACCTATGGAAGAAAATGATGGGAGGGAGATACCAGATCAGTGTCTAACTCTTGCCTCATCTATGATCTGGGCCAAGGATGTTCCATAAAAGTCTCCCTCTCTCATGTCCCTTTGCCACAGGGTATTTCTCCTCCTGATGATTTGGATTCTCCCTGAACTCTGAGGCAGACCCTTCCTTTTGGGTTGATTATTACTCTCTAAGTGGTCCCAAGTGGGAAGTCACTGGGAACCTGAGCAATAGCTTATTCAGTAACCTGGTAAGAGCAGAAGCAGGGTGAGTCATATGTCCTTTTTGTTTGGCATCATAGAAAACTTTGGATACCAAAGAAGCATCTCTGCTTATGTTGTCTGGTTACCCTCAGCACTTTCTGGTTTTATTTATGTTTCTCTTAGCTGAAACACGGAGATAAATTGTTAGTCTGAATCAATACAATAGATCACAATCTATTTTAGTACTGTAAGAACGACTTCCAAAAATTTTCTGGGTTCGTATATTACCTTTAGGTATATAATTTGCAAGCTGGTAAACGCTTGAATTGGTTCAGGCTAATACAAATTCAGCTTTTTATGGTAATACTGGTCCCACATCACTAGTCCCATTGTCTGGGCTGGAGTGAGTACCAGCCACAGCATCGCTTGCGTTGTCCGTTGGACCGTCACCTCCACTTACTATGACAGTCCCCGATTTCTCTTGTTTATTATTGGAACACAGTTGATTGAGTTTCTGATTTTCTTATGCTTGGCTAGCTGCACTCATTCATTCATTCACTTGTTGGCCCTTTCTCTTTCCTCAAAGGCTTAATTATTGAAAAAAACATGTATTGCATATATTTGTACCATTCTTTCACGTTTATCTACAAAGCACCCGTCAAGCTACGTGACTATGCCGATTGGCTAGGCATTTGTATTGCTACCAGACAATTGGAGGGTTAGGCAATTCACAACTAAAGCCAAAATGTTTCATTATTTGAGTTATACTAAGTTTCCATTTGTATTGTCACGGCTAGGGCTCAGACCCTTCAAACCCATTGTACAAACTGGGTCACCCGACCCCTCACATGCCAGGCCGGGTCACCAGACCCCTCACATGCAGGTCCACGCTAGGTAATTGGGAAAGATCCCTGGAGCCATTGGCAGACTACACGAGCTCAGTCCTCAGCAGTAGCAGCAGCAGTAGCAGCAGCGGCGGGGGCCTCTCAGGGTATCCCGAGGGGCACTGACAGCAACAGCCTCCAGCAACAGTAGGAGCCTCCTCATTCCGCCCCCCCCAGCATCCCGGGGGCGGGGGTGGGGGTGGGGGTGTCATGGATCAGAGCCAGTAGTCCTTTATACTTAAGTCCATAACCTAGGACACCTGGGTGCACATGAGCAACTACATCAGACAATAACCAAGCAACACCTGGGCGCACGTGCATATTTACATCAAATGCTCGGCAAGATTCTGAACATCTGAGGGGCCCTGACCATTTTCCTATATCTTCCCTACAGCACCTTTCATCGTCTACATCTTACACCTTCAAGGAATGTACGAGTCCTCACCACCCCAAGAACTGGGAGGGAAGGGCAGTGGTAAGGCGCGTGCACCCTTTCAGGGGCCAGGCGCACTGCAGCCTCGCGGGTGTGCAGCGATCCTCTTCCGCCTCTTGTGAGCGTGGGGCGAGAGCACGCGCAAGGCTTCCTGGGAAGTGTAGTTGGGGTGTTCCGATGAGAACTACAAGTCCCGGCAGGCACCACGCTGTAGCCCCAGAGACCAGGGCGTTTTCTGGTGAATCTGAATCTTGTTTGCCTGTGCCATGGGGAAGACTACACCAGCCTGATCCAGTTTTTACAAGAGGCTTTTGGAAAACAGGATAGCTCTCCCGCCGGGTGTGCCGAGGCCGACTTTTGCTTCCGCAGTTTCCTCGATGTGGCGAATCTGCTGTGGCGGCCCCGTGGTTAGCCTCTCAGGGCCCTAACCCGAAGCTTGTGGAATCTGCTGTGGGAAGAAGGGCGCGACGGTTGCTTGGGGAGCGACTGTCATGGCGGCGGCTGCTCCCAATGCCGGGGCGTCCGCTCCTGAGGCGGCGGGTTCCGCCGAAGCCCCGTTGCAGTACAGCCTTCTTCTGCAATACCTGGTGGGTGACAAGCGTCAGCCCCGTCTCCTGGAGCCTGGGAGCCTGGGCGGGATCCCGAGTCCGGCCAAGAGTGAGGAGCAGAAGATGATCGAGAAGGCGATGGAGAGCTGCGCTTTCAAGGCAGCGCTGGCCTGCGTGGGAGGTGAGGCGAGGCGAGTGGGGCCCTCGGGAGGCTGAGGGCTTGGACGACAGTGGGGTCCTCTGCCAAGAAGACCACGCCCCTGGGAGGCGAGGGACCCGTGGGCCTCGACCTTGACTACACCCCTGCGTCGTTCAGCCAACTCGGGCAAAGACTCCTGCCCCTAACGTCAGCTTTCGCTGTGGAAATTGGATCAGAGAGTCGGTACTATGGCCGGGACCTGGAGCTTATAAAATAATTGGCTTCATTCATTCTTTCGTTCATTCTCTTAAATAATCATTCATTCAACAGTGTTTCTAAGCAACTATCATGTGCCAGGCGGTGGGAATACAGGGTGAGAAAGACAAGAGCCTTGCTCTCCTGAAGCTAATATTTTACTATAGAGAAGAATGTTGAGAAAGAACCTGGCAGAATAGTACTGCAGACAAAGAGAACTGCAAATGCAGAGATCCTTAAGGCAGGATCTGGCTTGAGGTTTGAGAAACTGAAAGGCCAGTGTGACTAGACAGCTGCGAGAGCAAGGGGGAAAGAAGTCTGGATTTGACATTTTTTTCCTTAAACCTTTTGAGGACTTGAGAATACACAGCGGCCTTCCTGTGTGCAGGGTAAAGAGGTTGACCACATTTAAGGATGAGTTTGTCTCATTGAGAATGAAAGATATTTAAAAAGTGAATATAGGGAGAGGACAAATTTAAAAAGTGAAGTATAGTAGAAAGAAGAAAGATCTTTTTTGATTGGGGAAACCATAGAAGAGATAAGATTGGAGCTGTGTCTTGAAGGATGGAGAAAATGCAGGTAGACAAAGAGGAAGAGATGTCATTTCAACCTGGGGTGGAGTGGGGATTTGGGCTTTTTGCTTATAGGCATTAGGGCAGTAATTGATTTTTTAAAAAAAGAGTAGCAAGTAATGAACAAGATGAATCAGGATGGAGTGTGGTGAAGGAAAGAAAAATCTGTGGCTAGGAAGACCATCTAGGGTTATAGTGAAGACTAAATGAGGCAGTGAGTATAAAGTATTTGGCACATGGCGCTTACTAAATGACTATTATGAATGTCATCATGGTCAAGGGAGACATTTGCAAAAGTGATAGCTGAACTTAAGGGGGGCTGGTTTACATAGGAGAGAGATAGGGAAAACAGAGGGTTAAAGATAGAATCTTGAGGAATGTTAGGAAATAAAGGAGGCAGAAATCCAAGAGGAGACAGAAGATGCTGTCAACAAGATAGACCCCAGGGCTGGCTGATTAGCTGGCTCAGTTAGAGGGTGATGCTGATAACACCAAGGTCAAGGGTTCAGATCCCTGCACCACCAGCCGCCCCCTCTCCCAAAAAGAAATAACAATAGACCCCAGATTGTATAATCTGGAAACCAGGCAAGTGGAGAGTTTGAGTGGCAAGAGGGAGGTGACCTCTGCACTGGTGGCCACCCAAAAGCTTGTCTTTTAGTATAATCCCAATGCAGTAATCCAGAAAACATACCAAAGAAATCTTCATCTGTTTATTTCTAGGATTTGTCTTGGGAGGTGCATTTGGGGTGTTTACTGCTGGCATCGATACCAACGTAGGCTTTGACCCTAAGGATCCTTACCGTACGCCGACTGCAAAAGAAGTTCTTAAAGACATGGGGCAGAGAGGAATGTCCTATGCTAAAAATTTTGCCATTGTGGGCGCCATGTTTTCTTGTACTGAGTGTTTGGTAGAATCTGTAAGTGTTTCTGCCTTCTTAGAAATCCTTGCCTGCTGCCATCTCACGACTGTTAAAGAGAAATGCTCTTGATGTTATTATAAAGCAGATCAGAAACAGATATGTTCTAGATTGAAGTTCCATAAAATAGTCCCTAATGTAAACTTTGTGTGTTTATGATGTGTGCTTGCATTTTTTTTTTTTTTTTTTTTTTACCTTTTATAGAAGTTAATGAGATCTTTTTTTCTTATTTTGGCGGCTGGCCAACATTGGGACCAAACCCTGGACATTGGTATTATCACCATGCTGTAACCAACTGAGCTAACTGGCCAGCCCCAGAAGTTAATGAGACTTACTGCAGAACCCTGGAAGAAATTTTGATTACTTCTCAAATTCTGGACTTGGTTTCAGCGCTCTGGTGCCCCCTGCAGGAAGCATCTATGAACACATACAAATTTTAGGGACTATACTTTCAAAAAAGATTAGGTTGCCTTTGGGGAGGGACTATGTTAGCCAGCTAGAAACCTTGTGTTTTTTTCCTCAATTGTCTTGTTTGGCTTGTTTCTTTGGCTCTAAACTGCATTTCTCCACCCACAGTACCGGGGAAAATCAGATTGGAAGAACAGTGTCATTAGTGGCTGCATCACTGGAGGAGCCATTGGTTTCAGAGGTTAGTAAACAACTCTTGAATGGTTTTCCTTGTGGCCTTAGACAACGTGCTGAAGTTGACATTTCCAAACATATGAATGTTCCAGGGACATCTGATATTCTTCCCTTCTGACAAATAAATCATGTTTGCTTCTGTTAACTCAGTTTTGGAAACTTGCTAGTATCTAGATGAGTTTCTCATCCTTGGCACTATTGACATTTTGGACCAGATAAATCTTTTCTGGAGTTGGGTCTCTCCAGGGCATTGTAAGGTGTTTAACAGCATCCCTGTCCTGCATCCACCAGATGCTAGTAGCAGCCCTTCAATTGTGATAACTAAAAGTGTCTCCATATGTTGCCAAAAGTCTCCTGGGGGGCAAATCACCCGCAGGTAAGAACCACTGATCTAAATCTATCTTAGAAAAAAGACTTGTCCCCATATTTAATATATCAAAAAGCCTTCTCCCAATGAGTAATCCCTGGAATGTGTTGGTATGTAGGATAGTACAGAAGCATAGCTAGGTCCATTCAGCCCTGGGTATCCCATTTGTCCGTGTGGCAGGCTATGTCGAACTTAATAATTCTATACAATTGGCAGTTTTAATTTTATATATAAATTATAATGGTAATATCTTTTTGCAGTTGGAAATTCTTAGATTTCTTCCCATTGAATGCTAAGTACAGATAGTATAGAAATGTTAGATTTTCAGCCGTGAACAGCGAAGTAACAAACCTGTTCCCTGCCATTTCTCCCTGTTGGCATGTCCATCGAGAGTGTGCAATGTAGGGCCTCTGTGACTTGGCTTTCCTAAAAGCAGTATCTACTGCTAGGCCATTCTCCATCTGTCACGCCCTGACTTAACCAGAGCAAAAAGCCAGTTTTCTCATCTTCTAAGAGTCAAGATGATTTGCCGTCATGAAAGCCTGCTTTTGCTCTTCAAACAGCCTTTTGTAATTGATAGAGTAACTTCTTTTTTGGTCTTCCCATTGCTCAGCCTTGTCAGGGCCTCTTGGGGAAGTTGGCTCCCTCTAGGACTGCTTTGATCACCTTCCCAGGAATTTATTCCATAAACAAATCAGGGTAAAAGGCCATATGCTTTCATTTGATTCCAAGGGCTGGTTCTCTTAACCAGTTTCCTGCCTGTGAGGGACTATTTCCTTAAGATTGGAAATATTAATTCTTTGAATGAGAAAAGCTAAACAAATGTACAGTTAGATAAACCACATTGGATTAGACCATATACATCACTTCATTGAAGTCTTACAGAGCTGTGATAGGTTGAATGACTTAGAACGCTTAAGCTGGTTTTACGTTTGTGGGTGTGCAAACTTTTCGTGAATGCATCCTGACCCAGCATCTGTCACCACAGGTAATGTTATTTCTGTTTGCTTTACAGCTGGCTTAAAGGCTGGAGCCATTGGTTGTGGAGGCTTTGCTGCTTTCTCTGCTGCAATTGATTATTACTTACGGTGAGAGCAATATCCTGTGAGGAAGGACATCGCCAGCCAAGGATCAGAGCTGCTCTTTAGATGACAGTTTCTGCACTGCTCCAGGGCAGTTGCTTCAGGGACTGAAGACATTTGTTTCCCCTCATTTAGTTGGTGTTGTGAGTTGACAGTTGGCTGCTGTCTGCATCCAGCCTTTGGAGCAGCCACACTCTCTGCTGCTGCTGGACTCCAGCCAGGCTTCACAGGAGATGTGCCATGCCAGATTCTTTCCTTAGAGCAGATCAGAGGACAATGTGTTGACTTGCAGGAATTCAGCTACACAAAGGTTCATTCCTGACCATGTCTTGCCCTAGAGGTTGTTTGGTGCTGTGGGTGCAGAGGTGGCAGCATCTTTACACATTCCCAGGAAGCTGTTCTGCTTTGAATGCCATGCAACTGTCCATCTCACATACCAGGGCAGGGCAAGGTAAATTTATGCTATCCAACCAATTATGTCAGTTTGTTTGTTTAGGGTTCTGCCATCCTTGTTAAAATATATATATTTATATTACAGTTTAAAAGATTGGTTTATTTTTATTTTCAAATTCCTCAATTCCCCAAAATGGTGCCAGGTGACCCAATGATTGGACATCCAAAGGGAGAGGGAGAATGTTCCTGAGAAGTCTGGGAATGTTAGCTTCTCAGGGTTTGTAGAGGACTGTGTCATCCTCACCAAGATTATTACATCAGCCAAGACCTGTCCCAAAAGCCCAGCCTATTCCCTTCCTAGGATGCATTGAAATTCCATGTGTAAGCCATATTGGCCTTCTTTAAAAAACCCTCCAGTGGGCTGCCTGACAGGCATGTTTTCAGTTTGCCAAACCACGCATTGGTTTTGTGATCTGACTATTGGACCAGGACCAGCTCAAGGACACGTGTGGGAAGGATCCTGCTAAGGTCATCCTGGTGAGTCAGTCTCAGCAGCTACTGGCTAAGATCAGAAGTTACTGGGCCGAGCCCGTGGCGCACCTGGTAGAGTGCTGCGCTGGGAGCGCGGCGACGCTCCCGCCGCGGGTTCGGATTCTATATAGGACTGACCAGTGCACTCATTGGCTGAGTGCCGGTCACGAAAAAAAAAAAAAACGACAAAAAAAAAAAAAAAAGAAGTTACTGAGGGGCTATTCATGCCTACCCTTGTTCTCTTGTATCAGTGGGTTTTTTGGTTTTATTTTAAAATGTTACGTTTTTGACTTGACCTCGTGGTCTTTTTCTGACAGCAGCTTGGCCTCATTGTGTGCCACAGGCAAAAAAAATAGCCTTTCACAATTGGGCTCCACCACTGATGCACTCTGGGTGCTTTGCTGGAGAGATGGTTGATGAACTTGGGCTTTTGCCCCTGGGGAGCAGAGGCGGGCAGGTAGGCTTGGGGGGGCAGTGTAATTCCTGGGTCGTCTTTTTTCTACTGTACAGTAACTCCTCCACCTTTTCTTTTTTTTGCTCTCTTCCTTATCTGCTGTCTTCTAGCCCACCCTTCTCTAACCAGAATTCAGACTCAGTTTAAATGCCAGGTATCATCCTGAGTGCACATTTGTCTGTGAGTGATGATGTCAGAGCCAGCTGGTAACACCTTCCTCTGACCATGTCTTCTGTTTCCTTGGAATGAATGTGCGCTAGCGCAAGGGATCATGTCCTTCTGTAGTGAATTCTATATAATGTCCATCCAGCCATTGCTTCTAGGCCAGTTGGAGCATTCCCCAGAGCTCTGAGAATAAATTTAGGAGTGTTTTCTCTACTGTCACCGTATATATCCCACCTATAAGCACTTTGAAGCAAGGGCAGTCAGACATTCCTATTTGTACCTGTCAAAATACTGGGATGCCTGGGATCTTCTTCTAGCTGGTCTAGAATGTGGGAGCAAATGCAGGAAATTCTACCTTGGAAAAGATGAGCCCTGAGCTCTCAGTAGCCCTTAGTTCAGTAAGCCAAGCATTGTCCACACTGACTATTCAATGAAGAGACGAGATGAATAGTTTCCTGTTTGAGATGGCTAGAGAACCCGTATGAGCTCATAAACCAAACAGCAATTTTCAGAGACATCTGTTCTTGATCTTCAGAATAAACTCAGTGTCCACTGGCTTAGGCTGGTGGGAGCCTATAGTAACCCCATTAGCTCTCTCAAAAGGAGCCTCTGGCCTCTGGGGATCCAGATTCTCCAACAAGATTAGAGCAAAGCGCTGCCCCAAAGACATGCTACTTCCAAGAAAACGCAGAGAAAAGTTTATGTAAAATAAAAAGCTTCCTTTCCAATGGACAACTTCCTATCTCTCCGAGGCATATTGATGGCCCGGTCCCTGATAGGACATTTGTACATTTGTGCAAGGAACTGTAGCAGGAAATGCAGGTGGAGAGCAGAAGCAGCCTGGCTGGCAGTTGACCTGGAGGCCTTGAAGAGGAAGGAGAGAACATGAGCTCACCTCCCCTGCAAATTCTGCCCCAGTCCCCACAGGCCAAAGGGAAGGCTCAAGGGGAGTTAACTAGGTAAATAGATTCCTGGAAACTCACATCTGGATGCAGCTGGAAGAGTTAAATATTTAGATTTGTGGTCTTCCCTGGACTACTGAGAACACAAACATCCACACCACAGGGCTGAGTTTGTGCAAATGTTGGGGCTTCGCATTTTTTTTTTATTAACATTTTTCTCTCACA
The DNA here is from genome assembly GCF_027409185.1 of Cynocephalus volans. Taxonomy (NCBI): domain Eukaryota; kingdom Metazoa; phylum Chordata; class Mammalia; order Dermoptera; family Cynocephalidae; genus Cynocephalus; species Cynocephalus volans. Next base: position 27,918,130 of record NC_084469.1, on the reverse strand, counting down.
TGGTTTACATCAATTTATAATAATCTACATAAGTTGAAACAGAACATAGATTAAAAAAAAGATATATCCTTACCAACTTATTAAAGTCAAATATTAAGGAAGGGTCCCATCTTACCTGTATCAGCAAAAACTGGCAACCCTCAGCCATTGCCCAGCAAGGACAGGCATACCTGGGATTTCTGTAGCCTGTCTCCTGGGCTCATGTTGGCACAGCCCACCCTGCTGGGCACAGTAATGGGGTTCTGGGCTGCATAGTCCCTGTCCCTCAGGAGAACCCACCGGGTATTTTCCTTGTGGCAGCTTAGTCCAGGTCTGGCACCCTCCCCTCCCCACTCTGGGGGTAGAATTATAAATATTATGAACCTTTTGCATAAATCGGCCTTTGCAGCCTTCCTCCTATCCTGCCTAAGCAAGCTTGGGGGTGCAGTAGCTACCTGATGCTGAGAAGCAAACATTCCTTGCTTTGGGGAAGTCAGAGCACCCATTTTTGGCTGTAACTTTCTGTAGTTAGGCCCTAACTCATTCCTGTCAATCCCTTTGGAAGCAAGCAAGAACTGTCCATGCCACACACCACCTGAGTGCCAAGCAGATACTTCAGGAATGTTCAGGTGCTGCGATCTTTAGGCTCAAGTGGCATCCTTTCCCCACCTCCTGTCCCAGGGAGTGGGGCTTCTTGCTAAGCTGCTATTAGGCAGCTGGGTAGTCAGAATTTCTTTCCTTTTAGGCATTTCTTTCCTCCAACATGCACAGAATGTGTACCGTTCTGCTGAAGGCAACAAATATAAACAGGATGAGAAAGGGCCCTGCCTGAGCAAGCACAACAGCTTTAGGGCCAGCAAACCCTTCTTTAAGACTCAGCCCTGAGCATACACAATGGGAGCTGTTCTCCCCAGTCCTGATGGCCCAGAATCTACTCTCTGCCAGAAGGTCCAGGGAGCTGTGCTGTAGCTCAAGCCCCTGTAGGTAGGAGTGTCTGCCCTCCCAGGCTAACTGCCACTGACCAACAGCCACTGCTCAGGTGGGAACTGCGCTTTGGGAATATATCTCACTCCTTTCCAGTCCTGAGCAATGGGTCTCAAAGTTGGGGAGGGAACCTGCTGATCCCCTACTCTGGAATAGAGTGACAACAAGGAGGGCCCCCAGTAAACCCCAGTTCCGAGAGAGGCAGGTGCCTGTGATCCCTCATCCTCCCCAACTTCTGGTGTTTCCCAGAGTTCACCGAAAAGGCTGCATCTAGATGCTGGGACGGGGTAGGGGGCAGCACCATGATGGCTGGCTACCGCTGGGCTGTGCACCTTCCTTTTCCAGGCCCTGGAGCACACGTGGCAATGGGGCTGCCCCGTGGCAGTGCTCAGCTGTGGAAAATGTGTGTAAAATCTAAGGCAAAAGTACCACGAGGTACGTGAGATGCCAGCCTCCTGGAGGGGACCTGCCTGTTTCTGGACACCTGCTTCAGCCATCTCAGTTGCCCTCCAGGAAGTTCAGCTCCGTTAGAAAAGCCATTACAACTCCTTGCTACTCAAAGCTGCTTCCCCCCACAACGAGCGCTGCATGGCACTCGTCTGACTGATCAACCTGTCTTGTTTCCTCAGCAGCCTGACTCTCCCACACCCACAGATTCCTTCCTGACCTACTGGCTATCTTGATAGCAGGTCACTTTTTGTGAATCTGTACACTCAAAGGAAACACCAGGAGAAAAGGAACTGAAAAGCAGTAGAAGAAACAATCAAAGATGCCTCACTGGTAGGCAGGAGACAGAACAGATAAACCCCAAAAATGGAGATTCTCAAATGGAAAATTCCAGAAATCAGCTCTCCAACTCTGTGCTGAGGATTAGAGTGAGTCTGTCTCCTTGTCCAACATTTGCACAGGCAGCAAGGAAGAGCGGGTGTGCTTCCACAGGCGGAGAGCAAGAAGAGGGCTGGTGGCAGCAAATGGCAGCATCAGACAGGCCCACTGCTGCTGCCACCCAGGCCTCTTCAGGACTTTCAAGGTGATGGAGCGAAAACCAAGGCTGCACATGCATGTAGGCAGGCTGGAAGGAAGAGGGTAGAGGAAAACCGAGGGGAGGCTGCCAGGAGACAGCAGTCTGGGAACAGGGCCAAGAGAGGAGAAGCTGGCAGCAGTTGCACCGCACAAAATAAAAGCCCTTGGACTGGACTCTGGAGGAAAGAAAGTGTTGGAGGAAATGAAAGAACAAAGCAGGCTGTCAGTGTGCCCATACCAGGTCGGTCACTACCTTTTCTGCAGAACAAATATATATAAAACAAATCCCGAACAGCATGGAGCATTAGACACAACTAGAGGTACGGAGGGCAGGAGCCCAGGGTGCGGAGGTGAGGCTGGGGGCTGGTCAGCTGGCTTTGTACAAGGTGGCACAAAAGTTGCACATATTCCAGTTCTTGGAAGTTGGCTTCCCTTGGAGTCTGGAGTGCTGAGTTTGGGAGTTTTCTATTGCAGTCTTTCAAGTCAGTTGGGCCCCCAGCTGGAGAGGCTGGCCCTGGCCACCCCCCACAGCCACCCCCGCCTCGGGCTACACATCAGTGGAGAAGTACAGTGTGTTCCGCTTCAGTTCTGCGAAGGAAATGGGGGGGTGCTGCAGGTAGTAGAGGAGGACCTGGACCTGTGGGGAGAGAGGGGAGACTGAGTCTGGGGTCCTTGTCCTCCTGGCCCTCCTCATCTGATCTGCTGAGAAGAAATGATCCCTGGGCTGGGGTCAAGGCTGGGTTGCCCCCTCACACTCCCCAGGCTGGCTCTTGCCACCTCCCCTTTCTTGGAAGCCCAGGTGTGTCTGCCCATTTGCAGCAGTAGAGGGCGCTGCAGGGCAGAGGGTGGGGGAGCCTGGGGCCACTTCCCCCGCTTAAGTCATAAGCTTCCAACCCGATCCTGAAGTCGGCTTTGGTTTGGCAGCCCTGCCTCACACTGGCCCCTTCCCTGGGTCTTGCCAGTATCCCAGGGAAGCCTCCTGACCCCAGAAGCAACCCAAGAGCTCCCACACATGAGGACAAGGCCTCTAGAATTTTCCTCTATCCTTGGACTAGCTTTCTGAGATTGAGGCACTTCCAGGAATTCTCTGGGCCCGTCTAGGCTCAAATACTTTGTTTTGGCCTGGGAGGGGCAAGACTGTCCACAGCCCTGCCTCTCGGGTGACATCCTACAGACTATCAACCCAGCTGCCCAGGAGGAGAGAAGTGTGGGGACGCTGAACTGCTCTCTCTACCACTGGGGGGCTTGTCTCACCCCTCCGCCGGCCATGGCCTGGGCAGTGCTGGTGGTACCTGTGCCATGACATCATGGGACCAGATGTCTGCAGCTGACGTGAGGTGTGCTTTGCTCTCCACTTCTGAGGGTCTCAGTAACGTGGGGCCAAATACGGTAGCCAGGTTGTGAAGTGACATTTTGTTGACGGGCTCCTTCTCAGCAACCCTGAGATGGAGGGGAGAGGAGGAAAAGAAAGAATTCATTCCCCAGCAGCCACTTGGAGCTCCAGCACCCTTGGCCTTAGCTATAGGAACTCCCGTAAGGACTCCTGGAAGGTGGTCCTGGAAGAGGAAGCCTCCCCTCCTGAAGGGAGAGACCTCCCGGTGGGATGGGACTAAGCCAAGGGACCAATGCCCCAGCTATGTCCCAGTATATTATTATAACAGGTTCCCAGCTTCTGGGACACCCCCTGAACTGATATTAAAGTGCCAGAGCCACAAGCACCCACAGATATCAACTCCAACTCCCTTGCTTTGCAGATAATGATATTACTGTTCTAAGAACTTTCCCTATAATTCATACTCATCACAATCCTTTGCAGTAGGTACTGCTGTCATCATCCCCACTGTAGGGATGAAGAAACCGAAATACAGAGGTTAAGTAACTTGCCCAAGGTCACACAGCTAGCAAGTGGTAGAGCTGGGATTTGAATCTGGGCAGTCCACCTTCAGAACCCATGATCTTAACCACTCTGCTATTTACCCATCATTGGACAGTCGATAAGTAGCCCAGAGGAAGAGTCACAGTGGCTGGGGCAGTCGGAGAAAGGGCAGGAGGGCCTGGAACCCCAGAGGCAGTTGCTAACTATGACCTAAGGCTCTGCCTGCTGTGCTGTGGCAGGAGCAGACTTAATCCCAGATAGAGCCCAAGGGCTTTCCTTCCATGTCTTTCCAGAAGGGTCTGCCTCACGGGACCCCGACTTGCCTCCCTTTGGATCTTCCCCTGCTTCTCTTACATAACAGGCCAGATGCTCTGTAGATCCTTCCCCTGAGTGACAGCAGGAGCTGCCATCTGTGGCTGGAGTCCAGGCAGGCCCAGTATCACCACACACATCAGAGAGGCTCTGAGCCTCCCCCAGTCCTAGGAACTGTTTCTGGGGCTGAGACCCACCCGCCCCGAGCAGTGCCTCCCAGCCCACCCCTCGACACCATCATTCCCACCCTCTGGGCAAGAGCCACAGACGTGCTTGCTGACTACTTTGGAAACGGGCAGACAAACATTGCAATGCCAGCAGGCAGCTGTGCAGCGGGGCCGGCCCCTCACACCACACACACACACACACACACACACACACACACACACACACCACACACACACGCAGACACCACACACACAACACACACACGCCCCTCACACCACACACACACACACCCAGATCTCACACACACACACACACACCCAGATCACACAAACACACACACACACACACACACACACACACCCAGCCGGGCCCAGATGTGGGAACAGACTGTGCCCAGTTCCCAGGGTGGAAAACCTAATGAATTTTCCCTTCCCACTCCTCCTCCGTGTGTCCTCCCCACAAAGCTCGCCAAACTATTTGGGAATTGGTTAGGGCTTTGGTCCTGGCCAAACCAGAGGGAAAATGTCTCATAATGGGAAAAACAAGACACCAGTCCCAGGCGCGTCCAGGTCTCTGCGGGCTCTCCCGAGCCTGGCCTGGCTGAGCTGCAGTGGGATGCTGGGGCCTAGGGTGAGGCTGAGCTCAGGGAGGAACTGGTCCACAGAGAAGCCCCCTTTGGGGGGAGGGAGGGAACGCCTTGGTCCTGGGGGGCAAGTGGATTTAAAGGGTGCCCAGTAACTTCTCTCCCCACTCAGGCCTGGGCTCAAAAGTGAGTGCTGAGGACACCTTCAGGGCCAGTTTCAATTCTGAACTTTGCTGCAGGCATCAACTTTAGCAGGTCCCAGTTTGACCTGACAAGAAGGGGTAAAGGGAAGGTGAAAAAAATCTTAACTTAGGATTTGGAAGATGTGGGTTCTAAAGACAGATCTGCTGCTAACCCATGCAAGTCCCTGCTGGGCTTGGGGACTCAATTTCTCTATCTGTTAAATGAAGTGTGGGCCAAGACCAGTGGGTTCCAAACTTTTTTTGACTAACCCACAATTATGAGCACACTTTTTATGTTGTAACCCAGAACACGTCTATATGTAACTGAACGAACCGACACTTAAGCGTACTGCTTGTAGTGTACCCTGATGCTGTCTATTCTATTTCATTTAAAAGATGCTAAATTGATTGAATGAACCACTGATAGGTTGGGACCTACTGATTGTAAAGTCTGTCTACTGTCCTTGGCTCTAGCCCTGCCATTCTAGGTATTTCATGGCCAATATCTGAGGTTGCTATTAGGACCCAAGTATTGCTCAGAACAGAAGAATGCAAGTGCAAGAAGTTGAAAAGCCAACTCTCACCCTGCTGTGGATGGCCCAACAGTGGCCAGCACCCGTGAGGAGGGGCTGAGGCTGGCACCACAGCAGGACATGCTCCCTACTCGGGCAGCCCGGGCTTCCCTGTCCCACCCTGGGCCCCTCCCCGTTACCTTTTCAAGTGTTCCAGCAGGAAGAGGAAGGTGATGAGGTTGGGGTCGGGCAGGGAGCGGAGGAGGTGCATCATGCAGTTTTCCTTGGCAGCAGGGTCTGACAGGGCTGTGGGGAGAGAGGGGCTAGGGCAGGGCTCGGCTTCTGGGGCAGGAATCCCTAGACAGAGCTCCCTGATCGTGGGGCTGTGGGACCCTGAGGGAGAGCCCAGGCTGCCAGGTGTTCAGGAGAGCAGATCCTGCAGGCAAGGGCCTGGTGTTTGGGTGGGTTGTTGGCAGCTGGTTCTTCAGGGAGGCCACAGCACGACTGCTAACTCAGCCAGAGGCAGGCTGGTGGGAAGCAGCCCCTACCTTCCCCTCACTGCACGGCCTTTGCTGCTGGTGCCATTTCCCACCCCCGGTCTGGACGGCTAAGTTGAAGTCAGTGGTGACACGTGCTGCCAGTGACGTGACATCTGCTCACTCACAATCACCTGACACTGGTGCAAGGGGGCGAGCAGCCTTCTGTGGGCTCCTTACTACCCAGCGGGGCCGAAGCCCTAGATGAAGAGTAGGCAGGAGGGCTGTGCCCAGGTGGGTGCAGGCAGGAGGCCTGTGGGCCAGGGCCATTGGCACAGGTGTGGAGACAGGAGGGTGGTCCTTCTGGAAGGCTCAGCACAACCATCTCTAGTGAGCCCTGGTTTGAACCTGCCTCCTCCTTGGCTCTGGGATGCCAGCTTCTGACAAGCAAGGAGGCCAGTGTCCAAGTAGGAAGCACAGAGGGCTGCCCATGGGGAAAGGAGGGAAGAGAGGCAGGTGGGAGGGTCCAGCAGGCCACACCTCGCCTTCCCGGTGCAGTGGGAAGATCAGGCTGCAAGGAAGCCACAGGTATCTTCTCTTGCTCTTACTTTGCTGGTCAGGGTGGTCTGGCTCAGCCCAGCCCAGCCCAGCCCTCAGGACCCCCAGGAGCCTCACCGATGCCCTCCATGAAGGCTGGGTAAAGTCGGTCTGTGAGGAGGGGCTCAGGCAGTTCCCGGAAGTACAGCTTGAGGGTACCAGCAATGGCATTGATGTCCATGTCACTCAGCATCAGAAGGATGTCCTTGTTATCTGTAGTGGAGGAGGCGAGGTCAGGGGCTGCTAGCCTGAGTCATCCCTCTGTTCCTGGCAGCCCTCAGCTGGGTGGGTAGCCCTGTTCCATCCCCATGTCCGTTCTGAGACAGACCCCCACCCACAATGTTTCTGGTTCTGGTTTCCCTGAGAGAGGCAAGACGTAGGCAGTGCCCACAGGTGTCTGTGACTCAGCTCTGTCAGTTGGGGGTGAGGAGATCAGGGACAGACAGGCTGGAGTCTGTCTGCTGTTGCTTCCCAGGGAACAGGAGGGCACATGACCTGTTACCCAGAGCTCCAGAGCCACGTTCACTCCACGTGGCACGTGCCCTCCTTCCAGCCCCTCTCTGGAAGGCACCGCACATTTTTCACACCTAAAATCATGTTCTGGGGCTGGCTGGTTAGCTCATTTGGTTAGAGCAAAGTGCTGATAACATCAGGGTCCAGGGTTTGGATCCCTGTACTGGCCAGCCACCAAAAAAAAAAAAAAAGTCCCAACAAAGCTAAGGCTTTGGTCGCACAGAGGAGCCATATGCCAGCACGATCCCAGACGCTTGTTCTGTCTTCTGCCCCAAGCTCCCCCACTGGGCCCCTCTCGGCTCCATGTGAGATCATCACGGCCTGGCCAATTCAGGTTTCTTGTCTGTTGGGTATGCTGCTGCTGCTGCAGCCTGAACCAGCAGGATGGGGCAAGAAGAAACCAGAAAGATCAGGCCCTACCACTGAGGAGTTTATACAAGGAAGATGTGCTCCAAAGGGCACCCGAGGCTCTGGAGAAAGCAGAGGGAGGCAAGAGCCAGCAAGCCTAGGTTCAAAGCTCTTTAATTTCCCTGCAGCCCACTAAGCACCCAGGAGGTAGCAAGAAAGCCAGGAACACAAAACCTATAAGCTGGGTAATCCTGGACAAGTGACTTGTCCTCTCTGAGCTTCTTCAGTCTTATCTGTAGCAGTAGATAAGGGCTTGGGGGGCGGGGGAATGCCTGAGAAAATGCAGAAAAGGCGCTAGCCATGGGGACTCATAATGGTCCACTCCATGCCATGGTGGACTGCAGGTCACAGACTAAGGCTCTTCTGCCATGGGTGAGCCCAGGCCTCTCCAGGGAGAAAGCCTCCTGGTTCCACTGAACTCTCTCCTGCCACATGAGCCCACCCAGACACCCCTCCTGCCCAGGCTGGGCCTCCCAGACTCACTGGCATCAAAGACAGCCTTCAGCGCCTGGATGTCCGTGGCCACCCCTGATATCCGGTAGATGCCAACCTCCTCAATGCCCCTTTTCTCCACCTCTTCCACACACTGCCGGACGATGTAGGGTACCTTGGAGCGCTCCCGCCTGGGGGCAAGGGGGTGAGGGGAGGGTGGGGTGGAAGGAGGCCTCCGATGGCAGCCCCACTGTGGCCACCTCACCCCCGCACGCCTAGGCCGTGGAGAGTTCTCACCTCTGGGATCAGGTGTGGGGGCAGGGAAAGGACTGAGAAAGAGGCCGGCCACCCCAGCCCACCCAAGGGACAGCAGGGACACATGCAGGAGAAAGTCCTGGGAGATAAGCCCAAAGACTCAGGAAAGACTGTTCCCTCAGCTTCAAATGCCTGTGGGGGGCCCAGCGGGTAACCTGAATGAGGGAGGTGGGCCAGGTTGGGGGACACAGGCTAGAGAGGGGTAGTGCTGAGCTGAAGGACAAATGTCCTTTCCTGAGGGGCGGCCACTCCTTGGATTCCAGCTTGTTGCTGTCGAGCCAACACATGGGCTCCCAGCTGTGAAATCTTCCCATGTTTAAATGCTGGCTTATTTCCAAAGCATTGTGAGAGCAGAGAACACAGCTCAGTGGGTCACTTATGGCCTGCACACTGGCCGTCTGTGACTATTGAACCTGGAGTGACTGATGAGGTGCTGGGAGCAGGCAGAGAGGGCTGGGAGCAGGGGCCAGTGGGGACCCAGGCGTGGATGCCAGCACTGGACACCGGAGGCAGCACCTACTTAGTCACCACGCTGATCTTCACACCGAAGACACCAGTCTGCTTTTTGGACGGGGTCCTCTTTAGGCTCATATCTCGGCTGGTGAACTTCATGGAGAATTCCACCTTGATCTGGTTGGGAGGGGTGGGGGTGAGGCTGGTGCAAGGGCCCCAGGGCATGAGTGCCTGAGGAACGCCCCCTAGAACACAGGGTCCCCCTCCCTAGGTCTGCAAACAGAGGCTACCTCCACACCCAGGGCTCCCTGAACACCTCCATGATGGCATGGGAAGGGTGTGGGCAGATGACGGGGGGACTGGGCTAGGAGAGGTAGAGGCAGCACAGGACGCTGAGAAAAGCAGAAGGCAGGGCTGCCCACCCGCTGCGCAGATATTTCCTGTCTCTCTAAGCTCACCCCATTCATCTCAATCACATCCGTGTGCCAGTTCTTGGTCTCCACAGTTTGTGGGTCCAACTGCAGAGAAAAAGAGAGAGAGAATGCATGTGAAGGAGAGGTGGCAGCCCAGAGACAGGCCAGACCTGTCCCTGCTGCTGGTCGGTAACTACTCACCAGACAGCTATGTGGTCAGGAGGGCAGGACTAATGAGGGTGGGGGGGGCGCCTGATGCTTATCTCCAAATCAACCCTGCAGGGTGACCCTGGTTAGTGGAGGACCCCCACCCTATGAAGGGGTGGGCACATTCTTTTTTTTGTCGTTTTTTCGTGACCGGCACTCAGCCAGTGAGTGCACTGGTCATTCCTATATAGGATCCGAACCCGCGGCGGGAGCGTCGCCGCACTCCCAGCGCAGCACTCTACCGAGTGCGCCACGGGCTCGGCCCAGGGGTGGGCACATTCTGTTAGGCACTTTTGCCCACCACATCTCATTTACTCCTGACCACTGCCCTGTGAGTTAGGTATTGCCACCCCATCTCACAGATCCAGAAACTTAGGTTCACAAAAGGAAAGACACTCGCCCCTCCCGTGCACATGGACGTGTTGGACAGGAGGCAGCGCAGCGTGCAGGTGAGGAATCCGTTCTCAGGAGTCAGGCTGCCTGAGTTTGAATCCCGCCTCTGCCGCTTCCGGAATGGGACCTTGGGCCAATTTTAACCTCGCCGAGCCTCCGTTTTTTCAACGATACATAGCAGCCAGTAACAGACCTGCCTCACTGGCTTGTAGTGAAGATTTAGTGAGATAAGTTGGGTTAGGCAGTTGACTCCCAAATAAACAAACACTCTCTGTAGGGGAGGTCCCCAGACTTTGGCTGGAGCTCCATGGAGGTGCAGATGCCGGGCGGGGTGGGGGGGAGTCAGGAGCATCACTCGCAGGGGACTGTTAAGGACTCCATTTCTCTAACTTGGTGGCCTTCAAAATAAGGCCCCACAAAATAATTTTGATTGCATCCCCTTACCTGGGAGCAACTCCCTCCCCACTCCCCGCCAAAATAGAAACTATGTACTAACTCCCTGGCACATTTTTATGTTAACATCTGAACATTTCCCTGACAAGCTTAAATACCTGCAAAGAACATAATTTCCAAAATAATCTAAATATTGTCATCTTAAAATAAAACTGTTATTCTTTTAAATGTATTCACTGAAATCTAAATATCATAGTGATTTGATACCCACCATCGTCCATTTAAAAAATATATCAACAAGCTCTTTTTTCCCATGCAGAAATCCTGCTTTTTCTCCTTGGATGTAGGTTTCTATTCCATTTCTGCTAAAGACGTTTGTCCTAACTTATATTTTCATATTTTCAAGTCTTTTATTAATCACCACATATTTTGCTTTCACAAAAATATCTATAAATTGAAGTGAAAAATTTCCTCAGACCACAAGTTTCTGAACATTCAAAACATATTATGGATAATTACCATGATTAGTAGTACACTATCAAACATTTTGGTGGAACTGTATCTCTTAATGAGATGTGGGGGACATTTTGTCTGTTTTAGTTGATGTACTATGTGAGTATTTCTTATTTTTTGCTAGAGTCAAGTGGAGGTTAGCACCAATTCTGTTCATTTTTTTGGTTTTGTTTTAAAGGATGTAAATGATGAACATTTGCTCATATAAATAATAGACGGGGCCGAGAAGAGTTTTATTATAGCGATTTTATGTGATTCTTTAAATGTTTTCCACGTTATTTTTTAAATGATTTCTCAGCTGACAACAAGGCCCTCCATCAGCTTTGTGGAAGGCAAAGAACTGGATAGCACCTGACTTTGGAAAGACTTTGTAACCAGCTATTTGAGTCTCTTACTTTCTCGACACCTACACCAACATTCTAAGGCCCCTCTGTTCACCACCCAGGAGGTCCGAGAGTCCTGGGCCAAGCCCCCACGCTGAGCCTTGGGCCTTTCAGGCAGATCGCTTTTTGGAAATAACACCTGTGGTAGTTGAGGCTCTGTAAGCTGATTTCCTTAAAACTGTCCCTGCCCACATAGCCCTGGGAAAGGCTCTGCGCACCCACCACCAGGGGTATGTGTGCCATAGTCTGCACGCTGCTCCTCCAACAGCCACCTCAGGAGGAAACCTAGATCTGCGGTCTGCACTGGGCTCACTCGGGGCCCTGCATTCAGGCCAGCTGTGGCCCAGGCCCAGCTTCAGCAGTCAGTTCCTGCCCAGAGGAGGGACGGAACTGGACAGAGTGGTGTTGAGAGAACCAAGCACCCCTTGGGGAGAACCACTGTCCCTAGTACCTCCTCAAACACAGGGAAGCTTGAGGTGGTCACCAGCCTGGCTTCTGCCCAGGCTCCCTATCTCTGAAGGCTTGAGGCCACAGCTCGTCCTGGGTCCTAAAGGAAGCCCCAACTTTGGCCTCACTTTCCTGAAACCTCCCTCCCCTCTAAACATCTTTGTGTCCCAGACCCTCCTAGGATCTATAGCACGGGCTGCCCCTTGCAGTTCCTACATCCCCTCCCCACCACTGGGTCTTGGACACAGGTCCTGGGACTACCCCTAGCTCTGCCAGCAGTGGCCAAACCAGGTAGAGAGATCTTAACTGTTCTTTGTCAACTGACTGAGGCAGATGCTACCTTTTGGTGATACATTCTGAAGTAACAATCCTTTTGAAGGCAGGGCTCTCAGAATAAGACTCCGGCCAATTCCATGGCCCTGGCACCTGACTGAATTTACCTAAAGCCTCTCCCCTGCCCAAGCCTCCCATGACCTGGCACCCCCTGGCTGCTGCTAAGGACTGAGCCAGTGGGCCCTCCCTGAGTCCTGCTGTAGCATCTGGACACAGCCTGAGTGGGGACAGTGCAGGGACTGCAGCCAGGCTGATCTGGGTCTTCCATCCAATTGTGTGAATTTGGGCAAGCGTTTAACCTTGTTAAACCTCCTTCCTCATGGGGGTGTCTGTACCTACCTCATCTGGTTGTTATGGAAGATGTAACAGCAACTGGCATATTTTGAGCACATCCTATAAGTCTGACACTACGACAAGCTCTTTACATACGGCATCTCAGTTAATTATTGTAACAAACCTGTGAGGTTTAAGCCTTCACAGCAGCTCCCATTTTACAGATGAGAACATTGAGGCTTAAAGAGTATGAGGAACTTGCCCAGGGCCATACAACTAGGAAGTGAGACCTGGCGTATGAAATCCAGTCTCCCTAACTCACCCTCTCTGCTAAAGCTGCAAGATAACGTGCAAAATACCTAACCTGGCACCCGCACATCTCAGCAACAACAGCAGCTGCTGTTACCGTTATTTACCCAGAAAGACATCAGGCCTCCTGGAATGTGGTCTGCTGAGCAGGCAGACCTGGGTGCTGGCAGGCCACCTCCCGTACAGTCCTTCTGTTCCCTCCCTCCTCCTCGCTTCTGTTCCAGCTGCCAAGTAGCAAGAAAAAGCAATTCCTGATGCTAAGGCCCAGTTCTAGCCCTGCCTACTCCAGAAAACCTTCCTGGATACCCCAGGCCACAGGATCTTCAGATCCTGTCTTCCTGCTACACTAAGCTCCCGCCCCTCTGCAGCCTGCCAGGTGCACTTGCTGCTGTCACATGCTCCAGTCATTCTGAGACCAGGCCTGGGTAAGGTGCCACTTTCTTGTTTCGCTGTGAATCCCTACCCCTGCCATCTTCCTGGTCCTTGCTGCAGGTGATGTCCTGGTCCCCACTCAGGAAGGTCTGCCCAGCCTCTCGGCACCCTAGCAATGATGCTTTCTCCCAGGAGGCCAGCAGCCTTCAGAAACCAAATCTATTTCGGGATGTCATTTAAATACAGAGAAGGGAGGGTGGGGAGTGGAGAAGGACATGGGACATTTTCCAGAGAAATGATGCTGCCTGAACCGCTGTGGCTATTTATAACCCCTGGGAAATGTGGACTCTGCTATTTCCTCGTTAGTTTAGTGCTCAGGGTGGAGGAACCAGCCCCAGATGTCAGTGGACAGTCAGGAACACCTGACTGCTCACCCTCTAGTCCCGGCAGACAGGTGCCACGCATGGGCCCCAGGAAGCAGGTACCTGGGAGACTTCACATCACCTGAAGGAGGGAGACAGACGGGGCTTCCATAGGGCCAGGCTGGGGAGGCCCACCAAGGGTACCTCCTTCCACCACAGGTAAGATATGTGTGGCGGGGCTCCCTCGAGGGGGCACAGACAGGAGACAGAAATGGGCCACAAAACATCTTGAGGAAAGTTATGAACATCTGGGCCACAACACTGCCACTGACAGCAGCTCAACTATTTTCTCCTTGTCTTTGCATTTAGCCACTGAATCGTGGCTACACATTCAGATCTCTCCCGAACCTTTGGGTTAATGTCTAGGAGAGCACTGGGTCCCCTGCAGGTGGTTGGGAGAGGCCACCTCACCTTTCTGGACCAAGTGGCCTCATTTCTAGGACAGGAAGCACCAAAGTGATCTTGCAGGAGGGTGAGAGGATTTGAGGCTCCAAGGGTGGGCAGTGTCCTCCAGAGCTGGGTTTCAGGAATGTCCTTGGGGACCCCCACTGAGAGTCCTAACCTTTCCTCTCTGTCTCTCACCAGCCTGGGGCAGGGGACCCCATCACCTGTCCTTCTGTCTGCTATGAGGGCCTGCCAGTGCTCGGCATTTAGGAGGCACCCAGCGAGTTTGGGCCCCTCTCACCATCACGGTCTCCTATTCCTGCTCCCTTGTAGTTGACAGAGCCACGTTCAAACCTAGGTCCTTCTGACCGCAGGCCACACTCTTTCCACTATACCACACTCCTGCAACCACACAGCTCACCCGAAAGTCTCCTGGGGATGATTTCTGTCACCACCAGCCCTTATATGGGTCCTTTAGTCCACAATAAGGGGCCTTTGGTGGCCTCGTCTGTGGGCAGCTGGGGATAAACAGTCAGAAGGAGCCACTTCAGTGAGCATTACTCTGGGATGCAACATGGGGCTCACTGGAAGATAGGGACCCTGAAAACAATATTCACTGGGGGCCCCACAGGTTCCCCAGCCTCCGTCTCCTCTCCTCCAGCCCTGTAGCCCCACCTCTGAAGGCTGAACCTTCCCTTATTACCCCACTCTGTCATTTCCACAGCACAGGAGCCAGAGGCCCCAGGAGCTCTGCTCCCAGCACACCCCTGCCCTCTGCCCGGGGCCTGCCTTCCCACCCCGGGGCTGCCCTTCCCTGGCCTCCACTCTGGCTCTGCTCTACCCTCAGCCTCGTGAGCTGAGGCCTGGCATTCTGGCCCTGCCTTGAAGGTGGGTGGACTTCCCTCGAAGTCCAGAGTCGATTTGAGAGGGTAATAAAAACTAAGTGCCTTTTAACAACAAGGGCATTCAATCAGTCTACTGCACTGTCACCTCAAACAGCAGAACAGGGACATCAGGAAGTGACTCAAGAAGGACCTCAATAAAGTTGGCCCTGGACAGGGCACTGAACAGGAGGGAGCGCTGCCTGGGAGTGTTTCTGGGCAGGCCTGCCACGGGCCATGGACACCAGGCCCTGAGCCAGATGTCCTGTCTGATGGTGGGCATGTTTCCTGTGGCTCCCAGGCTGGTGGCCACGATGGCGGGCCTGGACTGGCTTCCTTTTCCTCCCCCAAATGCAGCCACACACTCAGGGCTGGGTCCAAAAGCCAGCCTGTCACTAGGACAGACCACAGGCGTGAGAGGCATGGTAGGGCTGGCAACGGGAGGAACAGGAGCTGCCAGGAGTCCGCCTCTTCTCCCTTGGGGAGGGTACTAAGGACTCTGTCAACGTGGCTGCTCTGAGAATCAGAGAGCAGCCGGGAGGAGAGGGAGGGGTGGCCAGGGCCTACACCCTGGCTTCCAGCTCAGCAGTGGGGTTGGGGGAGGCCAGGGGCAGGCTCAGTAAACTGTCACCTCATCTTCCCAGTGTCCTGGCACCCCCACCCTAAGGTCAAGCTCTGCCTCTCCAGCTCTCACCCTGAAGGGAGAGGCACAGCAGGGCCAGCCGGGATCCCCATAGGGGGCCAGGGTTCACCCACCAACACCAGGCCAGCTGACTCTGTATTGCGAGGCACCCAGTTGAGGCCACTCTGCCTGAGTGTGTCTCCCTTCCCCCTGCCAAGAACTTGAAGTCTCCGAGGCCCACATATGGAAGGGGCTCAGCAGTTCTGAATGAGGCTTTTATTGAAGCCAGGTCAGCCTCTTAGCACCCACTGCAACCTGCCCAGCAACCAACCTCCCCAGCACTCTCATTCCAGCAGCTCAGCCTGCCCTGTGCGCACCACACTTTTAGCTCTCGGACTTGGCATGGCTGACCTTGAGGAGAAGCGGACAAAACTCAAACCTGGGCTACTTCCAGAGGCCCCCAAGGTCAGCACATCTCCCCCACAGCTGCCCACCCACCACCTCCTTCCCTGCCCCAGGCCGCCTGGAGAGTTCACCCCAGAACTAGGCTATAAACTAACAGCCAGGAAGTTGGCCTTGTCCAAGCTCAGGGCCACGTTGGGGGCACCAGGCTAGCAAGGGCAGGGGCAGTGGGTCACTCATGAAAAAAGGAACTGGTCAGGGCCAAAGCAACACAGAGGCAGCCCTCAGCAACCCCGTGGGCTTGGAGTGGTTTGGTAAGAATGATAAAAGTCCTGTGAAAGTGACTTCATCCTCTTGCCCAGGCCAGGAGCTCTTTCTGGGCACAGAGCCTGCCGTGAGTAAAAATGAGGGCACCAGCAATTCCACCACTCGGGCCAGCTCTGAGTGAACTCCCCACAAGCCGTATACCCGCTCTGCGTCTCGCCTTCACCAGGCACCATCAAAAGCAACTGGGGCGCCCATGTCTATGACGCTTGGTTGGGTACCACACACAAGGCTGATGGGTGGGACCCTGTGCCTCCAGAAGCCCAGTCAGGGCACGCAGCCCCAACCCACCCAGACGAGTGGACAACTGAGGAACAGCCACAAGGCTTGAGGGGGCTCTGGGCCTCCTCCCTGGAGGCCATGTAAAGCAGGTGGCATGGCCTGTGCTTAGTGACTCATGTGACCTCATCTGGGTGTGAGCCTCAGTTTCCTCATATGTAAGTGGTGTGAATGATCATAGCGCGTACTTTGAAGGTCATCACCTAACCTACATCAAGGGCTGAGGATGACCCCGGTACTCAGTACGAGCTTAAAACCTACCATCACCACTGAAACTGTTTAAACTCTTGTGCACATAGACTAAAGGTCAACCTCCCCGTCATGGCCTGCAAGGCCCTTTGTGATCCGGCCGCCGCCCCTTGTCCAGTGTCATCTCCTGCACTCTCCACGCACCCTGTCTGCCTCTGAACACACCTGCCTCAGAGTTTTTACCCTGCTGGTACCTTTGCCTGGAATGCACAATCCCTGTATTTTTCAAGGCCGGATCCTTCTTGTCATCAGCATCTTGGCTAAAAAATGACCTCGTCAAGCAGGCCTTTCCCTCCCCCTTAGTCTCTAATCAATTACCCAATTTCACCTTCTTCATAGCAGTCATTTGACCTGAAATGATCATATTTAGTGACTGTCTCCTCCTAGAGACAGAAAGTACCAGGAGGCAGGGCCTTGCCTGCCCTGTGCACCTCTCCCCACTCCTGGCTGTGTGCCCAGCACAGGAAGGTGCCCATCCACATTCCTGACCAGATGGACTTGCTGGGGTGTGAGGAATGGAGCCGGCAATGTCCTGCCACCAGGGCTCCCTCAGGACAGGGGTCAGGAAGCCCACACTCCTGCTTGCCTCTCTTCTCCTGTGCTCAGTAAATGGCTGGCCTTGGCCCAGGGGCAGCCCTGTGACTTCTCCCACCCAGACTCTCCCAGCATGCTGAGGGTTTAAGGCTTAGGAATAGGAATTCTGAGACACGGCCAAGATCATCACATGAACTGGATTCTAGGAGATCATCCTGTTCGGCTCCTTCATTGTACTGACGCCAGAGACCAGAGAGGGAAACAGATCGCCCAAGGTCACACAGCAAATTAAAACCATAGATCCAGGACTAGAAAAATGAAACCTCTTAAATCATACCAGCCTGGTGCCCTCCTTCTCTGGCACCCTGTGCCACATGAGCCCGAGGGCTGGGGTGCCCCAAGGAGAAGGCCCCCTGAGCGAAGATGAGGCATCGGGCATCTGATAGGGGGGACAGTGGATGCTCCTGCTCTGGCTGTGCCCATCTGAGGCACCAGCATGTTTGGGGTCACTGTCCAGGACAGGGATGTTCCAGCTTCTGGTTCAGGAGCAAGATCCACTGTCTCTCATTCTAAGCAGGGCTGAGGAACCTCTGTGTGGATCCCAGGGTCCTCCCAGCCTCTCTGCAGAAGAAGCCCAAGAGCAGCTTCCATGGCCACTTCCCACCTTTCCAGAGCCCATTCTACAGTCCCGGGACAACAGGCCTTCATCTAAAGCTCCCTGGAATCCAGGACTGACGGTGGCCTTCTCCTGGGGATTGGGCAGGCAGGTCCCAGGTATGGGGGGGCTGTGTGTTCCCCTAAGGTGCTAAGAAGTTGTCAGGACACAAATACCCTTCCTGCCCCCAGCATGATTTGACAAGGAAAAGGAAGCTGAAGCAGCACCTGCTGGCCAGCTCCCAACAACGTGGGCAGCCAGCAAGGCCAAGCAGCAGACGACTGGGTTTTTCCAGACTAGTGCCCCTCGACCAACACCTGGCAACTCCCCAAACCAACACCTGCAGAAGTTCCTCAGCTCTGTCCAAAATGCCTGCCCTTCTGGGCCTGGGGCCTCACTGCCAACACTGGGCTTAGGCAGCTTTGGCCTTTCAGGAACCACCTCGGGTGGCAGACTCACCTCTCCCTTGTCCAGGCCATCCAAAAGCTGGGCACCAAGCCCAGTGTAGCTGACCAGCCAGGCTGTCTGTGGACTGCAGAGATGTTGGAGAGGCCAATGCCCTTTTAACCTCCCCAGGTGCCAAGTTCACTTAGAGCAGGGGTTCCTACCTTGGGGCATGTGGGTGGCTCTGTGTCTGGGTGGGGGCTGCATAACCTTCCCCATATTCTCAGAGTTGAGGATTCCTGCTCTGCAGAATCAGGAGATAGCCCGTGTGCCCCCAGGAGCAAGGCCTTCTTGCTCTGGGGGGTAAGGAAGTGCTGTGGGAAGCACAGTGGCTGTAGGAATGCAGGGGAGTCACCCTATTCCCGCTTCCAACCCCCAAACCAGCCTGGCCACAATCCGGACCCACAGACACCCAGGAGGCAGTTGGCTGGCAGCAGGGTCCCCAGCCCTAGGGGAGGTGCTACAGTCTCTCGTCTACAGTGGAGGGATCACTGTGGGGGTGTGGGTGGGCGTGTGAATGGTGAAGACACAGGATGCTGATTTCTTCCCTCTGGCAAATGAGGAGGAAGGTGGCAGGGCAGAGCGGTGGGCAGCCAAGGCCTGGATAGATTTCTAGTGCATAATGTTTTGAGATCTCTCTTGATGCCCAGAGCTGGATTATGAAATAAAGTAAATGAACACAAGACACACCTGTATCTTGTACACAGCACCCTTGTACCCTCAATGGCAGGAACAGCCAGTGAATGGCTGACCCAGCCTCCGGGAATGTGCACACAGTTTGCATACCTGGTGCTGTTAGGAAGAACTGTCAGATTAAGTAACAGACTCTGGCAGGGGCTATGAGCTGTCCTGTGGTGGCAATCAAGCTGACAAAGGGACCCTCTTCTAAGGCTGTCTTGAGCCTAAGGTCCCCAGACAAGTGGCCCAAAGGCGGTTACCCATCCTGTCCTTCCTCAGGTAACACGATGACCCTCTCTACAAGCAGGGGGAGCAAACCACATCACAGAACAGGTGGACTCACTCTGAGGCTTAGCAACACTAGCCTCCAGCTTCTTGAGAGAAGCTCTTTGGAAGCAGGGCATTCTCAGAGCCACGTGGCAACCCCTCAAAGCAGAGACAAGGTCATCAGAAGCTGTCCTCAACAATCCTCCATGACCCTGGACCCTTCCAGTTCAGCCTGAGTCCCCACCCCCCAGCCAGTTATCTGGCCTGGTCTGGGTCAAGAGCATCTTTAACTCAATTTACCCACCAGACAAATGCTTTTGGCCTGGCCTCACTTTGGGCCCTCTTAGCCTCTCAATGGCTCCCACGAGTGACCCTGTTAAAATTTTTAGACACTTCAGGGGTTAGGAATGGGATTCCTCCTTCAGCCCCTTCCCCTCTAAAGTTCAACCTAAGAATCTAGAAGCAGGCAGGACAGGAGGAAGAGCAAGGCACTGAACCTGGCCTACTTGAGTGTGATTTGAGGCAAAGAAAAGGAAAAGGAAAGTAGCAACGTGAGATTAAACACTGAGAGCACTGGCAGAACCCACAAACCCAGATGCCACGTGTCTCCTCTGCTAAACACTTGCAGAACAAACCAACTGCCAAGTCAGGGGCTGGAATGAGGCTTCAGCCCCAGAACTCTCCTTGGGGACAAGAACAACCCAACCATAACTCCTCCCCCACTGGGCTCCAATGGTGAGAGCCCCAGTGGTCCCTGCCTCCCCCAGCAACAGCAGACTCTTGGGACCAGAGTCCCCGCACTATTTCAAAGGCTTGATTTCCATACTAGGACCTTTCCGTCTGAATAGATTCTTCAGCCCCAGCACCTGGTCTCCAGATAAGTCAGTCTCCTTCCCCCACCCCCAGTCTTTAATGAATCTTTAGTTAAATGGGAGCAAGAAGACCACAAGTGTATCCCGCATTCACAAGAGCAAATCCTTAGGACAAAGTTAACGAGGAGTTAATGAGACAATCCCTCCTGCCAAGCCGGGCAGTACCTGGCACCCTTCCCCCACCCCACCTCAACAGCTGCCTAATCCTGGCCCCTCAGCCTGGCAGTGAGCCTGCTACACTGGGGGAAAAATAAATAAGGGGGGGACGGGGCTTAGTAGGGTTAGTTAATATGACCATGGAAAGGAAAGGGGACAGAGGGCCTGGTCCACAATGCTGCCTACTCACCTACAGCAGCAAGGCAGGTACAGCAGGGTGGATAGCTCTCTGTCACCCACAGTGCAGACACTACGTCCATGACACTGACACGTTTTGTCACACAGCCTGTGCTAGGGGACTGAATCACCCGCCACACAGAGCATCTAAGTGCCAGAGCCACCCTGCAGTTGCACTGATGCCAACCAGCTCAGCAGCCCAGTGCCTGGCGGGTCTGCCAGCCTTGCCCAGAGATCACCATCAGACACCACCAGAGGCAAACTGAAGAATTCCTAAAGTGGCTACTCAGTTTTGCCATCCACAAATGCACAGGGAAAGGAAAACTGAAAGTCTGGGACTTCAGGGTTTAGAAATGGTCCCCTAACTGCCAGGCACCTCCCTGAAAAGGGCAGGTAGACTGGAAAGGCTCTGTTTTGGTAGCACTGGGCCAGGAACCTGCTGGGTCAGTTTCTCGCCAATCTTGAGGTTTGGAAATGGATGGTGAGCTTCGGGCTGGTGTCTGTGGGCCTCAGCAGGGGCTGAGGAGGAGTTGCAGGGCGGGGATGGCTCCATGCTGCCTCAACACAAGAGGGCTCTGGTAGCAGCTGGGGCCAGCAGAGCTCTGCTAGCCTGGTCCCCAGGGAGGCTGAAGGTGACACAAGGGCCAATGCAGGACAGCTCAAGTTGCTGCCCTGCCTAGCACTTTCCAGGACTGATGTCACTTCTGGGAGGACAAGTATGCCCAAGTGGTAGGAAATTAAACAAGGAGCCAATGTGCCCAAGATCACTCCTTTCGGCAGATGCGAGGAGCCTCTATGCTGGATGAGTTTACACAGAGGGTCTACATAGTAAGAGCTTACCTAGAGGGTCCTCCTCTGAGTTACAGAAGGGTTCCCTTGTCACTACCTCGAAGGATGGGCATCATCCTGGCCAGCCAAGGCTGGCACCATGCAACATCTTACTTAGGTGGTTGGTTTGGTCTGCAGAGTTATCAAGCACATAGTGTGTGCTAGGCACTGGGTCTGGCTCTTCCTCGGTTGCCCAATGCCAGGGCCCAAAGCCAGCCCAAGGCAGCCTGCCCAGCTGCAGGACAGTCAGCTTCCATCTCAGATTTTAATCCCAACTCAGGTCTGGGGCTGCAGACAGGACCGGCAGTCTGCCCTGGCATAGATTGGTCTGAGCTGCCTGCTGGATCAGGAACCCTCTGGCACACTGATTAGGTTGCCTGGTACTCAGCTGGCATTGGGCCAGAAGTCATCTGGGTGGTCTCTGAAGAGGCAGCCCCCAGACTCAGCAGCATCACTACCTCGCCACAACTCTGCACAAAGAAACCTCATATGACAGATGGTGTTGAGATGCCCCTCAGCAGAAGAACAGCCAGTAACGTCCACTGCATGCACGGGGGTGGGGTGGGGTGGGTGTAATCTGGGCACTGTGGGAGGACACTGAGACCCAGGAGCCCCTTGTCTAGTCTGTTCACATTCCTGCAGGTATAGACTCAGAAAGGAGCCAGGCAGAATGTACTTGCATAGGACACAGCACCCCTTTTTCCCGAGGCAGGGACAGATGCAGAGAAAGCAGCTAGGGCTGGGGTGCCGGTAGCAACTGGCATTAATCACCGAGTTAAAGCCACTTAGAGCAGATCCACACACATACCCCAGTCTCTGTCCCAGGACTCCACGGAGCAGACAGGAGCTCGAACGGCAGACATAGAGGCAGAGACAGCGCCCCCCAGCCCTCCCTCGGTCCCTCGAGCCCCTCCAGCGCCCCCAGCACCTTCTGGCGTAGCAGCCTGCTGCGCACGCGGCCCCAGAGCCGGGCGCCCGTGTTGGGGGGCCGCTTGCCGCCCGGCTCCTCCAGCCCATCGAGGCAGCACCGCTGCAGGGGCTCGCACACCGCCTTCAGGCTGCAGTCGGGCTGAGGCAGGACGTCGGTCATGCCAGCGGCGGCCCGGCCTGTGCGGCCAGATCCTGGCGAGGATGCGGGGAGGCGTGCGGGCAGCGCCGGACAGAAGCAGCTGTGCGGAGCGCTCAGCCCTGTGGCCGCCCGGGCTGTCACTCGAGCCGGCCGGGGCAGCGCATGTTGCGAGGCTGAGCTCGTCCTCCCCTCCGCGTCCCTCCCTCCCTCCGCGGAGACTGCAGCTCACGGGACACCGAGAGTGCAGGCGCCACAGACGGCCACAGGCAGCTCGAGGAACGCCCCGCCCCCACCGAAGGAGGTGACTCAAAGGAGGCGCTGGAGCTGCCCCCTCCAAAAAACCCAACCCGTGGGGTTTAACTCTTGGCAAGCTGGTGCCCCTCCCTCCAGCCCCTACTAAGTGAAGTCTGCAAGCTGCTAAACACAATCCAGTCCCTCCCCCTCTAGATCCCTGCGTTAACTCCTGCGCCACCAGGCTGCTCCCTGGGGGCCTGGGGTATCAGTGAGGCTTGGGGCCAAGCAAGAGAGGGCCTGCAGGAGCTGCATTTTGGCCTTAAACAGCTGCCCTCCTCCCCCGCAAAAAGCTCCTGCTGCCCTGGAGTTTTACTTCCCCTACCCCCAGCTCCTGCCCCAAGTCACCTCCCTCAGCGCCAACTCTGTGACAGGGCAAGATGCTTGTGCACAGGCACTCACACATCTCCTCTTGTGGAGACTGTGCATAATAAAGAACATTCCTAGCGTGGCAGCTTCCTGGACTCTGGTAGCTCCAGTGGCAATCAGGCCACTGTGGGCCCTCTCCAGGGACATGAGCAAAAGCCAAAGACGAAACTGGCCATAGATGTCCAGCAGGAGGCGCTCCTCACATGGCCACTTGCAACCCTGTGCACCTCACCAGAAAAGGCTTCTGCTGCCAGGAAGAAGCCTACTGGCAGAGGGGTAACTGGCCACGTGTCTGTGCTGGGCACCTTGGGAGGTAGAGTAAGAACTTGCTCTTGACCCTCAAGTCAGTGAAAGTTCTAACTGAAGAGAAGTGAATCATTTCTCAAGGTAACAATTCAAGTAAAAGTACAGTAGCCAGAGAAAAGAAAAAGGCCTAACCCTGAACGGTTAGGGTACACAAAACCCAGAGGTGTCCAGGACAGCACCCCACCACAGAGCTGGGCACCAAATGGAAGGAAACTAACTTTGCACAGTGTCAACCCTAGGCCAGGTCCCATGCACAGGGCTTTCAGATATCTGATTGCATTTAAGCCTCACAACTTTCATGACGTTGGTGTTACTGTCTCCATTTTACAGTTGTGAGAACAGGGGCTTAGGGAGGTAAAGTTCTCGCCTGAGGTCACACAGCTGCAGCTGGGGAGTGGCAGGTCCCCTCCAACGCCTCTGGTGCTCACAACCACTGTGCCTTGCCGAAGTGTGGAGGGTGTTTTGGATTCAGGAAAAAGAGCTGGGTCAGGACATTTCTTGGTTGGCCCCAGAGCAGGTGGGTCAGGGCACAGTGACCAGTTCTTGGCATTGGAATGCTCCTGCTGAGTCTCAACAGCAGATAGTTCTCAGGGTTTTAAATCAGAGCCCTGGCAGTTTTTGAGAAAGGCGCATCATTACTGCAGAGATGGCCAAGAACTGGTCATAATTAGAGCTGCCCTTAATTGAGTGTTTAGCACCATGCTAACTCTTCACATGGATTAAACTTTACGAAGAAAGTACGAGCACCCACTTTTCATTTGAGGAAACCAAAAACATTGAGAAGTTGAGCAACTTGCCTGA
The DNA here is from genome assembly GCF_027409185.1 of Cynocephalus volans. Taxonomy (NCBI): domain Eukaryota; kingdom Metazoa; phylum Chordata; class Mammalia; order Dermoptera; family Cynocephalidae; genus Cynocephalus; species Cynocephalus volans. The sequence goes on along the minus strand of NC_084469.1, from coordinate 27,894,271 downwards.
GGCCAGGAAGGGCTGGAACACGAAGGAGGTCTGGCTAACGCCAAAGCCTATGCCCCATCACTGTGACACCTGCTGAAGCAGGGTCTGGGTCTGCACTGCCTTTTGCCTGGCAGGTGGAGGTAGGGCACTGTGGAGCCCTGCCTGGGGCCTGTGTTCTGCGTGTCTGCAGGGCAGCTGGGCCAGCCCCACCTCTTCCAGGGTTCCACAACCCCTCCTGCACAGTGCACATGGGTCTAGGCTGCCAAGGCCACACAGAGCCTCCTTATACCTGAGCCAAAGCTGCTCAAAGCCACTGCAGCTGAACGGAGGCTAAGGCACAACAGCTTTGACAGCACCCCTGCAGGGGAGGGGAAGACACTGACAGAGGTAGGGACACACCTGTGTCCCCTGGCCAACTGAGGCCTGGTCACCTTTCCTGACCCATCCCTCACTTGCCTCTTCCAGGGCACCTGGGTGCTACTTCCAAAGAGATCTTCCTCTGGTCCCATGAGGGACCAGGCAACTCACTCACCACGGCTACCATGAAATCCGTTTCCTCCAGGGAGGCTTTGCTCATTCCTGCAGTCTTCATCTTTCCATCTCATTCATTTCATATAAGAGCCAGTGACTAAGGGCCTGGCTGTGAGCCCAACTGTGGGGTAATCCGCTGAGGAATCACAGAGATGAAGCAAAATCCAATGCCTGACAAAGCTGCCAGCCCAAGAGAGGAAAGGAGAAGTGGACTTCTCAAGAGGAGGGAGAAAGACATTCATGCATTTGGCATGTAATAACTGTGTACCTACTATGTGTCACACCCAGATGAACAAAGCATCGTCTTTGCACTCAGGAAACCCAGTATTATGCTAGCAGGACAGCAAAGATAAAGTATCATGAAAGTCAAGAGAAAGAGAACATTTCTAGGCAGAGGGAATCAGTGAAGTCTTCGTGGAGGAGATGGGCTTAGTGTGGGGCCCCCAGAGCTGTGGGGAAAGGCCATCCACCCTTGCTGGGCCCCAACTCTCCTCTGCATCCCTTCAGCAAATGTGCAGTTGCTGGTTGTATAACCAGCTGGGAAGGTGCCGTTATAATTGCTCAGTACGTTCTCCTGCTGCAGACATGCTTGGCACTGGCTGGTTAACTTCAGAACTGGCCCCTCACTGGCCCTTTAGCTGGGTCACATGCCACAGGGTGCAGTCTGGGGGAATGGTGTGCCCCTCCCCACTGCCGGTATGTGGGAGAAGGGGGGCAGCACAAATCCTGTTCCCAAAACCCTACACTTGTCTGTCTTAGGAACCCAGGCTCAACACTTGTCTGGGTAAAGCAAACTCTGATTGGATGAACAGTGGCCAACTGGTCTCCATGGTGACATAAGCGCCTTAGCAGATGGGTAGCCTAGTTGGGAGGCTCTTCCCTTGAGACGCTCATCTTTCCCTTCCTCCCCATGGACTGGGGGCTTCCTTTGGGGACAGCACAGATTTGCCTTCTCTTTCCCAAGCCTGCCTCATTCCTTCCTGGAATCAATGGCCTTGGAGTAGGTTGGAGGAGAATTTGTGCAAGACAGCAATCTGGTGCAAGACAGCAATCTGAATTCTAGTCCCTCCACCCACCACAGACCCTTTCTCCTCTCTGCCGGATGGGCTAGGCTCAGGCTATCCTGGCCACCCAGGAAGTGACTGCACCCCCCCTCCCTGTGTCCACCCCTTCCATCCAGCCACACCTGGCAGAGCCTGCCTCTGAGGACATGCAAGGGCCCCCTATCTGGATAAACAGAGCCTGGGTGGTAAGGCCCCCACAAACAGATGTCACTGCCTTTGGAATTAAAAACATTCCTAGTAGACTGTCCCATCCTCCCTCATCCCCTCCTCCCAGGCTCTCTGCCAGGGAAATGAGAGGGCTGCCCCTAGGGAGATGTGTGTGGGACCCCAGGTCATACCTAGGGAGGGGGAAACCTCCACCCAGCGCAGTTGTGACTGAGGTAAAATCAGGTTAAAGTCATCAGCAGTGGCATCACTGAGGGAAAAAAGGTCAACAGGGAATAATATACATCTTGAGACCTGTGGGTGGGAGAGGCAGGGACTGCCACAATGCTGTCTTGGTGACAACTGGGGGTGGGGACAGTTCCCAGGCAAATCCTTCCGCCTGTGGACACAAGGAGGAAGCTTCTTTCTCAGAACCTTGGGATACAGCTGCCGCTTCTCTGGAGTGACCTCCTTTTTCCCACTCGAACAACTTTCATCTTCCCCCCAGCCTAGACTAGAACCCGATTTCCTGTCCCTATCCTCTGGCTCAAATGAATGTAAGCCAGGAAAGGGGGTTTCTGAGCAGCCAGCTAGACCAAGGCCACAGGCATACCAGCAGGGACAGCCCAGGAGGGGAGAGCCCCAATAGGCCACCCAGAGAGTCCCAGGTGCTGAGCAGGGGCCCAAGAGGAGCCTGGAATCCAGCCGAGGATGAGGACCAGGAGGGATATGGCTGGTTCTGCCAAGAACACTCATTCTCAGCCCCAGAGGAGCACAGCATGGGGTGGGCCCCAGAGGACAGTTTTGAGAGGCCAGATACTGGTGGAAAGTGATGTGGGGCCTGAGGTTATAAGGCTGCAGAAAGGAACCCTGGGAGGGGTTTCTGCCCAAAGACAGGCACAGGAGCCTCTGATGAGACAACAGGGGACAGCAGGGCAGTGTAGAGAGACCAGTGCCACGTAGAGGGGAGGGAGCGGGGCGGGGGAGAGGATAGCCCATGACAGGGAGGACCATGGGGAAATGGGGGTGGAAGTGTCTCCTAACATTAATGGTTCTGTCGTCTTTACATCCCTATTGTGTGTTCTAACCTTTTTCTGTACCTACCCTAACCAACTATGGGTTGGGAGGGCAGAGGTCTTCCTAGAGTGAGACACTGAGGCCCATTTATATGGACATCTTCTGAATATCTGCAACATTCAAGGCCTGCATTAGGCCCAGATGGGGGAACACCTTGCTCAAAGTCACCGAGCAGCCAGTGGTAGAGCTGAGCCTAGAAGCTACATTTTCATTCACTCATTCATTCATTCACTAAATTGATACCCACTACGTGCCAGGCAGGGAGGCCCCTGTACAGCTCACAGTTAACTCTGATAAAGCGAGTGAGCCCCACACACCCCACCCCATCAGTGACCCTTCCCTTCAAGGAGATAACTAGACAGCAACTGGTGGCTCTTTCAGGCAGTCTTGGCCCAAGTCCCCGGAAACCCCCCAGGGGTCTGGTCCCTGCTAAACAGCTGTGCATAGGGTTGCAGCAATCTGAACTCTCGAACCTCAACTCTTTGTGGATAAAGGGCCATTGATGGTTATAGACAGACAGGCTGGGGCTGGGGAGCAGGTTCCAGGGTAAGCTCAAGGTTTACAATATGCACAGTGTAAGGAAAGGAGGCAGCCAGATCAAAATTTAGTTGTTCCATGGCCCAGACCAAGACTGCCCAAGGTAACCTGCTGTCCTCCCATCTCCCCAGATGCCTGTGCTGGTTAAGGGGACAGTCCAAAGGACGTGCTATTTCCCACACAGCTCCATTCTCCACTCTGCCTGGTAAAATCAGCCACCTCAGGCTGGCGTCTCAAGGGTACTTGGTGGCTACAGGTGGATAGGAGAGGCTGAAATAGCCCACGAGCTTGTCTGCTGCAGAAGAACTGTCCTGAAAGCACCTCCCTGGCAACCCCTAGTGATTCTCACCCACATTTGGTCGAGGAAAAGGGTGGAAAATCCACTTGAGCCTTTGGAAACATCTTGCTAACCTAGAACACCCAGGGAAAGCGTGGGCAGCATGCCCCCACACACCCATCTACTCCTTCCCTACCCCAGGACACAAGTCACGGCCAGGAGCATGCCCAGACCCCCTTGGCCAGCCCCTCCTCACAGGAGGGAGGCTGGGGTGGCCGGGGTCTCCCAGCACAGCCAGTGGGAAGAAGACCCCAGGGGGTGTGCTCTGGACACCCAGGGCCTCCTGGGCCACACACTGAAGACATGAAAGACTCGGGAGGAGGGGCCAAAGCCTGAAACTAGGTCAGGGTCTGCTTGCTTGAGTCTCCCTGTGCTTTTCCCTTCCTCTGCTATTGAGCAACTCCCTTCCACCCCACTCTGAGCTAAAAGTGACCAGAAGAAAGCCTTGGGGAGCCCGGGCACCTGGGCTGCGTCCTGCCTGGTTACGGTGGACTCAGCAGCCACTTTCTCTCTCTAGGCCATTTCCTGTCACACTGGGAGCTCGGACCAGACAAATGGTCTTCAGTGACTTTTTTTTATTTTTAGCTGAAGAACACCACCCCCCTTTTTCTTCCAAATCTTATGCTGAAGTTTCCCTGCCCCCAGATAAAAGCAGAAGCAGAGAGCAGAGGCCCTGGCTGGAGTGGGGACATCAGACCTACCTGCTCACACCTCCTTTAGCCTGTCTGGGGGATCTTCAAGTCCCTCCCGGCAATTCCCAAGCTCTGCAGGCAGAATCTGAAGCTTGCTGATCTCCTTTCAAGCAACTATGACTTAAACCTCAAGTTCTGCAGGTGGGCTCAAAGTGGTTCCAACAGACAGTACTCACGAGAATGCTGTTTCTCTTCACCATGACCGTGGGCCTTGCTCTCCCTCAGGGTGGGGGAGCTGTGGAGGTCAGGGAGATTAGGGGCTTTTTAGGAAAGCTTCCAGGTCAAAGTCCTGGATCTGGAACTCATCTTATCTCCACTTCTCACTCTGCACTGAGAAAACTCTAGGCTTCTGCTTTGCTGGTGTGCGTTCCCCTTGGTGACCTTACAATGGGATGGCATTTATCTAGCCAGTCACCTTTGTTCTCAAGTCACTCTGGGTCATCATCATTCTCAAGTCACTCTGGGGTCTGCCTCAAAGCAGCTTAGCTTTTGCCTCCAAGGGTAGGAGCAGGTTGTGTCCAGCCCTCCCTGTCCCAGCCCATGGGGTGCAGGCTGGCTGGGTGTTAGACCTTCCCCCAGTAGCACCCTGGCCCACCCCCTCAGCGCATGGCAGAGGCTGGGCTGGCTGTTGGGAGCTGCTGGGGATTTTGCAGCCACTGCAGGCTTGAGGGAGGACAGCAGGGCCCACCCTATGGTGACCCCTTGTCGGTATTCACGTGCAGCCTCAGCCCCAATTCAGGGAGTTCCCTGGCGATTCTTCTGCTAAGTCTTTCTCTCAAAACTTTTGGAAAAAGTCAACAGTGGGACCACCCTAGGGACCAGTTTGTTGGATCCCCAGGAAGATGAAGCAGTAGCCTCCGCCTGCAGGGAGGTCAGCAGCTCACAGAACACAAGGCACGTCTGCTCCCTTCACTTCCCTAGACTCACTTCATCCCAGGCAGGCTCGAGAGGCCAGGCTCTGACGGGTCACCCAAGGCTGGCCAACTGGGATCAGCCCTGGGTCCTCTACCTCTGAGCCTGGGAGCCCCCTATCTCAGAGCCAAGAGGAGAGCACCCTTCTTTTGGTTGAGGGGTTGGATGTTCTCAGGGCCTGAAGGAATCTGTTCCCAAGGTGCTCTCTGGGTCAGTTTCTCTGCTTGTTGCCCACCCCTCGGAGGTGGGCCTGGGGGAGCGGGCACCAAGCCTGCATGCCAAGGTGGCATTCCCAAATGGGGGAGGTGGGCAGGAGGGAGACTCAGCCTCCATCTGCTTCCCATTGAGTGCTCCCTGTCTCCATAACCCACTGCGCAGAGTCCAGACTCCCCAAATCAGAGACACCTGGGGGATGGAAGAGGCTGAGCGGGGGCGAGACATTTGGAAAAGCCTTCGGACAGCAGGGTGGGCACTCTCGCGGGATCCTGCCCCTGGCTTTTCCCCCACCAAGGACAAGCGTTCTGCCGCCCGCTCTCCAAGGGTTACCAAAGAGTCCAGACCCGCCTTGAAGAGCGACAGCAGGTGGGACACTGTGTGGGAGGACAAACAGGTCTGAGACACCTGGAATAGGTGGGGCCAGGGAAGGACAATGGCTCCACTCACTGGGCCCTGGAGGAGGTGGTGTCTGAGGCAGGGAGCAGAACCAGGCCTGGTGCTCAACCTCCTGGCCCCACACACCTCCAGGAATGGCATAGTGGCGGTGGTGGCCACAAGGGAGGAGCCCCACATGAGCTGGCTCTGTGGGCAGCAGGCAGCAAGGATACAAAACACAGATTCCAGAGGCAGACGCTGCCCTGCACATGCATATCTGGCCCAGGCTGGGGCAGGGAAGGGATTCTTCTTCCAGGGAAGAGGCCACACAGGCATCCAGGGACAGGGAGCTGCCTGGGGCTGTAAGGTATGCTGGGACAGGGGCTCGGGGGACTGGGGTGGTGGAATGAAAGGTAAGGATCCACTTCCTTGCAGCAACCTGCTCTGCCCTCCACCCCAGTCAAAACAAGGCCTCTGCAAGGACCTGGGCCCCAGCTGTGGTCAATGTGGCCCATAAACAAGGGCCTGAATGATGAATGAGAGAAGGCATCGAGGATCCATGCTAATGGACCTCTGTCGTCCACCCACAGAGGGGCCCAGGCATCTCCTGGTATGACCTGCAAAGAACCAGGATGGGCCAGAGCTGGAAGGGGCTCTGGGTCACCTAGGCCAATGTCCCAGAGCCCAGGCTTTCAGGGCAATAAAGCTGGCCCGTGTGACCTTCAGGCACAGTCAAACGGGAACAACAGACCCCTCAGGGGCCAGAGGGAGGGACCTGGGGCGAGGGAGCCCTTGATTCCTGCCCTAGCATACTCCTGACCCACACTCACTCCAAGTTTCCTCATGCTCTGCAGAGTAATTGAAACCAGAAGCAGCTCCCCAGGCAGCTGACAAAGGCCCCTTGTTGTCGGGCTCCTCACTTCCTCTGCGCTCTGGGCCTGACCACACCAAGCCAGGATGAAAGCCACTGCCAGGGGGAGGAGCCCCGAGCTGCCCCGCCCGGGGGTCATGGCAGGGAAACCTCAGGCAGTGAGGCCCCAACGATGTCTTTCCTGTCCACTCTGGGGTCAGTTCATCAAAGCTGGGTCTGACTCCATCAGCTTAAGAAAACAGAGGCAGCCTCAGTTATCAAAGGCCTAAACACTGGGGTCACTTGCAAGTGACAGCATTTAGGAGGGGGACTGCCTGATGAGCTATACTCAGAATCCCTAGAGCAAGGTGGGGGACAGGGTACCTGAACCTGCCAGCTTAGGGCAAATGGTTTGTCATTAAACAAGCACTGACTCTGTGCCTGGCTGCTCACATTCAGTCCTCATTAGAGCCCACTTTACAGGTAAGGAAACTGAAGCTCAGAGAGGTAAAGTAACTCACCCTGTTCTTCCAACTAACGAATGGAGAAAGCTAGACTCTGAGCCCCAGATCTGTCTGGCCTCAAAGGCCCCTCAGTGCAGGCTGAATGATCAAGACCCTCTTCCGTTTTCTCTACTAGAAGGTGAGGTCCCGTCCTTTGTCTGTATCCACAGCACAGTGCCTGCCATTTACGGGGCGCTCAAGAAACAGAAATGAATGAATAAACTAGTGGAAGCATGGAGTGTTCCAGCTCTGACCAACTGTTTCAGGTACGTTCCATCCTTTGAACCTCACAATAAGCCAGTGATGAGGGCAGAGTGGAAACAGTTATCCCCATTTAATAGAAGAAGAAACTGAGGGTCTAAGAGGTCGACCAGGAACTGGTCTTCTGATCCTCAGTGCAGTGCTCTTCCCACAGCATCAGGGTAACCACGCTCCACACTCAGTACATCTAAGCCATTGACCAGGGGAAGACAAACAGGAGACCCAAGGAAAGAAAAGTCAAGGAACCAGGGACACTTAACCTTGGGGAAAGGAGGCCAGAGTGGCTCAACTGTTTTCTCAACTATACAGGCTAAGAGCGGCCAGTTGTCTCTGGGGTCATTGGGCCCCGCTCTCTTATTATACTTGAGAGTGACGAACATATGTGGAGTGGGAAAGGGGAGACCAAAAAATCTCCATCCTCAGAGACTACACTTTTTCTCTCACCAAAAAGCAAGAAGGCCTAAGGTGCAAACAACCCAAATGTCCATCGATGGATGAATGGATAAACAAAACGTGATTTACACACACAATGGAACATTATTCAGCCTCAAAAAGAAAGGAAATTCTGACACATGCTACAACAAAGATAAAGCTTGAGGACATTATGCTAAGTGAAAGCAGCCAGTCATGAAAGGGCAAGTATTATGATTCTACTTATATAAGGTTTCTAGAGAAGTTAAATTGATAGACACAGAAAAAAGAATGGTGGTTGCCAGGGGCTGGGGGTAGTGGGAATTGGAAGTTATTATTCAATAGGTATGGAGTTTCAGTTGGGGAAGATGAAAAAGTTCTAGAGATGGATATTGGCGATTGTTGCACAATCATGTGGATTTACCAAATGCCGTGAACTATATACCTAAAAATGATTAAAATGGTAAATTTTGGTATATCAATTTTGCCATAATTAAAAAAAAAAGAATAAGAAGAAGATAGAAATTGTTGGATTTGCCAGTCTGGGCTCTGTGGACATTCCCAGTCATGGAGGCCAGGAACTGAGCTTCATTTATAACAGTTCTGATCTCTCACAGGCTCCCAAGTGGCCAGGTCAAGAACACCAGAGAAATTACCCACCCTCTTCCTGCCCCATCGCCCCACCACCTTTCCCCTCTGAGGCAGGCTCTAAGCTTTGAAAGGGAAGATGATGCACGGGAGGCATCTCATGCAGCTTGAACTCTGCTGTCAGGGGTGAGGGTTAGTTACCGCCCCAGGCATAGGGGCAGCTGGGGCTTCCTTCTCTGCAGGGACCCCTGCCCCTCCCCACCCCAGGGTCTTGAGGGCCCACGAAGGCTTCCCTGGCAGGCTCATGGGAAAGTGAAGCTGCCTCCCACAGAGGGGGCGCAGAGGTGAGGGGGAGCAGGGGAGAGGGCAGAGGCGATCCTCTGGCTTAGGTAACTCCTTGATCTCGGACCCCTCTCCAGTGTGGGTCAGTGGCAAGAACTGAGCTGTGGAGCCCTGAGGGAAAGCTGTCTGCTCTGCCCCAGCCAACCAAGAAGGGCTGGACCCTGAGAATATGCTAATCAGCCAGCAGGTCAGTCCCAGATGGGGACAGCACATCTGGAGCCTGGAGCAGCATGGCTGGAAATAGACTAGGATAAACATACAGGAGTCCCCTGGGACCAGGGAGCCAAGGCAGACTAAGGGGGACAGGGGCTCCTGGCTGAGCTGTTACCCTGGCCTGGCCGGGCTACGGATGGGGCAGCAAGGAAGGGGTGGGCAGTAGGGGTAGCTGGATTGAGAATCTAGAGGTAATGCCCTACACTTGCAGTGCCAAAGGACAGACCCCCGAGAGTCACAGACTGACAGCCAAGCCTATCCCTGCCCCATCTGTGAGCATTTCTACTCACTCATTTGCCTGGCAGCTGACTAAGCACGACCAGCCTGGGATCAGGTCCCTGAATCTGGAGCCCTTGCTCAACCACTCACGAGCTGTGTGACTGCAGCCTGGTCACTCCCCTTTCTGGTCTCAGTTTTCTTCTCCCCACAAACAGGATGGACTGAATGCCCTCTAGGATTCCTAAAGCCCTGCTAATCCTCTTCTTTCACTCATTTCTTCAAACTCCTTCCCCTCCTTGTACTGCTCATGACACCTCCTGCTCAGGGCAGGCTGGGCTCCTTAATTTCTGGGGACACTCCCTGCGCATTCCTGCCTCCCAGCCCTTGACCGTGCTGGCACTTCCCCCAGAATGCCCACCCCACTCCTTTCTGCTGATCCAGAGGCTGCCCACCTTGCTAGAACAACACAGAGATTTAAAATGGCAATTACTGTGTAGTCCATTATAGAAAATAACTGACATAAAATACATAAAGTACTTTTGAGAGTATATCAGAAAGGCACGCATGAAGATGACATACAGCCCTAGAAAAAAGGAAGCTAGGATAATATTACGTGAAAATAGAAAAAAATGTAAAATACACACTATGAATAAAACTATATAAAAATCTACATTCCTGAGGAAGGGAAAGGGCACAAACTAGAATGGCTGTTTGGGAGGAGTGGGAGCAGATGTGGTTTGTGACTGTTTCAGGTCTCTTTACTAGGACTGCACTTTTCTTTCTAATGTAAGCACTGCTTTTGCAATTAAAAAACCCAGCTCTCTGGGATCCCTCTTGCTCCATCTCCTCCTTGAAGCGTCCGGAACTCCAGCCCAGATGACCCTTCCTTCTTTGAATTCTTGAGGCACAGGCTTCCAGTCTTATTCCTTACAGAACCGTGGGAGGCTGCGGGGCATCTGGGGATGGGCTCTGGAGCCAGCTTCCAGCCCGGCCAAGTCCTGGTTCCATGGCATTGACACGTCACTTAATACCTCATGACTCGGCTTTCCCATGTCTATAATTGTGGTATTGTTCCTACCCTACAGGGCACGATGTTCAGCCCCTGAGACAGCAGACATGAGTGCTAGGCACAGTACTGGGCTCATTGGGAGCTCTCTTATGTCATTACTGTCACCCTTTCTGGCACTGTGCATTGTTCTCTCATAGCTTGGCATATATTCATGTACTTGTCTTTCTGATCTGACAGGAGGTTCCTCAAGGGCAGGACCCTGCAGCTCTCGGAGCAGTAGGCCCATGCTGGGCACAGCGCAAATGCACAGTAAGTCCTCCTCCCCTGCTCTTTTCCATGCACATTCATTCTACTTCCATGCAGAAATGTCCTCTGCCCAGAGGTGACGGGAGCCCAGACAAAGGAAGCCCTTAGGCTCACCTTATGCCATAAAGCAGGCTTCTTCTCTCAGGCCACTAGCCATGCCAGGGCCCTTTGCCCAGGTTGGGAGATTCTTGATGAAGGCCTAGGACAAGGGGCACTGCACAGAGAGCCTTCCCTGCATACTGTCAGCAGAAGTGTCTTAGCTAAGGTACTTAACCTCAGTGTCCTCTTCTGTAAAATGGGGAGGACATGATTGTCATTTTCCTTGCAGAGCTGTTGCAAGGATCACTTGAGATAACATTTGGGAATGGGCCTCCAAGAGCATAAGTGCAGGACACACATGTAGATGATTAACACTGCCATCTGTCTGTCACTAAATGCTGTCCCCACTGCCTGTCCCACCCCCACCCTGCCGCTCTAGGTTCCCTGCGCCCACTGCCACATCAGGCAAACCCAGAGAGGGAGACTCATCACAGGAGCAAATGCCTGGATCTTAGGCAATGGGGTCCCTCACTGTTCCCTGGACAGGCTGAGTGGGAGGGGGCTTAGAGAGAAGCGGGGTTAACAGAGGAGGGCCTTCTTCCCCCTGCCTTTCCTTCAGGCCACCTGAATGTCCCCAAGGACTCGGTCCTATGGTGAGGCCACCTTCAGCTCTGTCTCAGCGCCTGCTGAAGGGGAGCAGGCCCCAGCTCCAGAGGCTGCTGCCAGTTCCCTTCCTTGGACACGTGGCAGGAAGGAAGGTGGGAGTGGACTGTGGGAACAGACCGTCTGTGCTCCAAGGGGCCTGGCCACGTGGGAATGGCTTGGTGCAGACTATCCACCCAGCCAGGCCATTCTCGGAGGCTCTGAGGGCACTCACAGGCAGGACTTTCTGAGCCCCGGCACACCCTGGGGGGACACCCCCTCCCCCTCCTGGATACATGGGAAGGCTGGTAAGGTGGCTTTGCAGCTAGGGGCCATAGGCCCCCAGAGAGCTTGGAGAGCTGAGTGCTGGGAGACTTCAAAGGCTTCCAGAGGACCCTGGATCTGAGCTGCCCGCTCACAGACCCAGGTCAGCTGGCAGTAAGAAGGTTTGTGCTTCTTTTAACATCAACTTGTAGGCATTTAACATTCCTCGAAGCTTAAACACAGAAACATGTTCCCTACCAGACTGTGCTTTCTGCTCTGCCAAACATAACCTGGCTTCCTCCCCTCCCCCACACCTCCATCTGCTCCTGTCTCCGAGAAGTAATGACTTATGGTGTGTTTCCCCTGGAGCTCGTGCAGCTGAGTGAGAAGGGAAATGACAGGGCTGACACCCAGGTGGGGAGACTGCTGCTCTCGGGCTCTGGAATCTGAGTTCTAGAGGGGTCAGGGTCCACAGTGCCCACTGAGCTGGCTGCCATGGACACTTTTTTTAATGCTTCCATTCCACAGCCACCAATGGCCCGGGAAGGGTGGTAGCCCGTCCTGTCTCTTGGTTGGGTGTCTTCTAGGATTGGACAGGAAAACTCAGAGCTCCTTCCCTGCCTGTCCCTCCAGCCCAGCTCTGGGAGGTGGAGATGGGGCTCCCACCCCTTATCCCTGTGGAGAGTAGGTGCCAGGAACGGAATTTTGAAAGCTCTCTCATCAGCCCCCATTTCCTAAATGATGAAAGACTGGCTTGTGGTTGCCTAGCAGCACTGTCTCCCTAGCAATAGTGCAGGGGAGCAGGGTGCAGGTCCCACAGCATCAGGAAGGGACATGTTCAGGAATATGGGGTAGGGTGAAGCAGATGGCCAGACCCCCTTCCCCCCACCACAGTGCCATACCCTCTGCTCAAACACTGGAGTCTGAGACAGGTGGAGGGAGCAGGAGACCCACACAGGTCCCCAAGGGGCAACGCCAACCCAGGACACCCAGATTCCAAACTCTGCAGCCTCAATAATGCATCAGAGAACAAACACTTCCTGCAAGAAAGCATCATTCCGCTCCCTGCTGTAGCCAGGGGTATCACAGCCTGCACCCAGATCACTCCTGTGGCTCCATACCACTGTGTACCAGTTATTGCTTCCCTTGATTTCATAGTTGCAGAATCTACCCTCAAAGCAGGCCACTTGTGTCATAAGTATGAGGTCACATAAGGTGCCAGATAGGACTGTGGATGCTCCCTGCTGAATGTCACCCCCGCCACCACCCTTCCAGGTAAGTGTACAGCAGCCATCTTCAGAACTGGCAGGATGTTCCAGACACATGGGCTACAAACAAGGGCCTTTTCCCTTCATACATTTATAGGGCACCAGAAACACACTGAGGCATAAATACTCTTAACCTGACGAGGACCTGCCTCTACTGATATCCAGAGAGCCCACGCTAAGCCAGTGACTCCCAGCACAGGTGAGTAAGCTACAGCAGCCCTAGCAACAAATCAGAGCCCAGCCCTTAGCTGGATCCTAGACCCTTCTGGTAGAACGGCCAATGCGCAGGACGTGTGACTCACTCCTGTCCCACGCCATGGCAGACACTGCTCATCAAACACAGCACCCTTCCCTCCTGTTCATGGATACGGCCTCAGAATCCTTCGCAACAGTGTTCCAGGAAAAAGCCACCAAAAGACTAAGGTTGGAATGTGAACACAAGGTAGTTGTCATCCCTCCACTCCATCTTGCAGAAGCGTGGACGATCCACCTGAGCCTGAGAACCACGTGGGCTTCTGGGGGTACAATAAGAAGCCATCTCCAGCAGGGAAGGCTAATCACCTCGGGGAACTTTTCTCAGACCAGCTTTGAACCGAAGTCACAAAAGGCCAAGCACCTTGATCAAGAAGGTTACTGAGGAAGACTCCTTCTCAACTGCTGCCCCCTCCTGGTAGCTCCCCAAGCCTCGCCCTGGTACCTGAGCACTCACCTGGATCTGCCCTTTGCCCATGATCTTGTCCACAATCTCGTTGTTGTCCTTGTTGACCTTAGTCTTGTCATAGCACTTCTCATAGCACAGGATCCTCAGGGACTGAGAACCCTCCAGCTCAATCTCAAACTCCTGGGGGAGATGGAACAAAGGGTGGTGAATCTCTGAAGCTGGGGAGACATGGCTTCCTGGCAGGTGTGGGCCCCCACTTTGCAGGGGCAGGGTGAGCAGGGACTATGAGGACCACATCACAGGACGTGGAGGAGCATCCTCATTTTCTGGAGCTCTCAGGGGCCTCCACATCACTGGTGAAATGGAGTTTGGGGGCTTGAGCTGGAACCCCAGTGCCATAAGCACTGTGATTAGAAGCCAGATGTGCAAGGAGTGAAAGTCAAGGGCATTAGAGAGACAGAGCTGGTCTAACCAACAGGCTTGGTTGTCCCCAGCAGACAGGTTGTGAGCACAGGGAGTGGGCTGGGCATGCTTGGTGACAAACTCAGGGCTCCCCACAGGGACACCAACCCCCTTGACTCACCTCATCCCACTTGGGCTCTGTTGTGTCCCGGAATACCCTGGTTTTGGCTTTGCTGACAAAATAACCAAAGGAATCTACCTCCAGGGTACAGTACAGGTCTGCAGGGGGAAGGACAGAGACATACTGAGTAAGGCCTGAGAGGCCCAGGAACAGGGCCAGGGTGGGGTGGTGCTGGTGAGGGGCTCAGGAAGGAAGGGGGACATTACGTGTGTCCTTCCCAACATCTCCATGGGGAAGCATCGTGGCATTCTCCTCCCCACAGCCCTGGCCTCCTGAGTGCTGAGCTACTGCCACCGCATGGCACCAGAGCTTCTGTCTCCTCATCCCCATCTTTGCTTGGTTCCTCCTCACCATGGAGCCCTCATCTCCAGGTCTTCACTCCCTGCAACACCAATCCCAGGGTTTCTCAACAGGGATGTCACTGGCATTTGAGTTGGGAGGCACCAGAAGGCATTTAGCAACCCTGGCCTCTGGGTCCTGATGCCCGTAGTAACCTCCAGTCACTGTGAGAACCAAGAATGCCCCCAACCCCAAAGCTCAGTTTGTTATTTTCTTCAAAGCACTTAACTTTAACTGAAGTTATCTTTTCTGTCTGTGTGTTCACTGTCTCTCTTCCCTCCACAATATAAACTCCAGGTGGGTAGAAGCCTTGGGTTTTCTTATCTACTGGCACACCCTTGGTACTAAGAACAGAGCTTGGAACACAGTAGGCACACAGTGAATGTCGGTGGGATGAGTGAATGAAGCTCTTACCCAAGGTAAGAAAGTAGTGGAGGGGGAGGGCAGGAGGGCAGGGGGCAGGGGGCTTTCCCTAGTGTTTCCACCTTGAACCATTGCCTATAGGCTGAAAATCTCCTCTCTACCCTGGGACCCAACTGATGAGGTCACTGCATGGTGCCCACACCAGGCACTCTGCAAATCCACACACTCCCTCTGGGGCACAGACCCTGGCAGCCCTTCCCACCTCCACGGGAGCTGCCAGGGTTGTTTCCCAGGGTACTGGTGGGACTGGGCATATCTTTGAGGCACTACAGCCAACCCTCTGCATGAATCAAGGGGGCAAGGGGCAGAGGTCAGAGGGTGGACGTACAGCACAGGCTGCCTGCTCCACTCAGCTCCAGGAGTTGCCCACCTGGGTTGCTCTCTATCTGAGGAGCTTTCCTGCGGAAGGCAGACTGCAGCTTGCACCCTAAGAAGTCTCTAGCTGGGTGCAACACAAAGCAGAGCCAAATGGGTGTCAGAACACACTGGAATGTGGTTACAGATTAACAGGTGAACAGTGCCGGAGGCCCGAGCACCCCAGCCTGTGCCAGGTCAGGAGTAGGTCTGTGTGGCTGAGAGGTGGAGGGGCATGAAGCCTCCATAGGGGCTGGGGATCACGGGATCAAAGTGGGGCTTTAGAGTCAGGCTGTCTGGGTTCAAATCCTGGCTGTGCCCAAGTCACCTAACTTCTCTCCCCCAGTTCTGTCATCTGTAAAAGAGGAACAATAGTGGTGCCCACACCCTAGGCCTGACTGTCCAGATGTAACGCACTGACTAGGACAAGAAGCCATGGTTGAAAATTCATGGGGCCTAACCCCCTAGTCAGAATGAATACCTGAGTGGGTCAGGGGGCAGGAGAAGGAAGTGAAGATAATCCAGAGGTAAGAGGAGATTCTGTGGCAGCTCACCCTGTTTCTAACCATCTGCCCCAGTTTGGCAGGCAAAATACCTGCTCCAGCTCCATGGGCCTGCTCCCTGGGACCCATCCCAGCCAACGGGAAGCAGGAGAGAGAGGAAGGGCAAGACAGCTGGGCACTGTGGAGGTGGGAGGCACCTGGCCCACCGAGCAGACTTGGCTATGTGTACCAGCCCTATGGAGCTTACTAACCAGGAAAACTCCTGACAGCGGCTCCCAAGAAGGAGATTCTATCAGTTCGGGGAGGGTCCAGGAAGCTGCCATGTTAACAAGCAGTCCAAATGATGAGTGAGTGGTCCTGGCCAGATTCCAAGAAATGGTCTAAGGGGAGAGCGTGGATTCTACTGTACCACCTACGACCTGTGCAACCCTGGCAAGTCCCTTGAGCACTCTGAGCCTCAGCTTCACCATGTGAAAAACAGGAATGATATCCGTGACCTCAGAGGTAGTCAGAGAATCAGAGCAGGTAATGAACCTGAACAGGCTTTGGACATGCCAAGGCACCGTCCACATGCTGGCCACGTTCTGTTTTCCCCAGGTACACAGTGGGCGTTCTATAAATTAACTACTTCATTCAGCATTTCCGAGTTCCTGTTCATCTAAGGATAAAGAAGACCTGGTTCCTGCCCTCAAAGAACTCACAGCGGGAGAAGCAAATTATAAGTGACAAAACAGCATGACGGGTGCTGTAACCACATTTTGCCTGAGTATGAGGAGGACACGGGTAGGGGAGGCTGAGTCACCCCAGGAACTCGGGGAGGCTTCACAGTAAATGTTGATCAAATGGCTGTTTGTAGGCCATTGGCATAACCTCTGCATGGTGCACTGCAGGGAGAGAGGCTGGGGCAGGCCTCGCCTGCCAGAGAGGAAGAGAAGGGACTAGGAGGGGGCAGGCAGAGAGGAAAGGAGTCAGGAGCCCTGGGTTTTTGATGCCGTGTGATGTTAAGTCCTTTTACCTCTCTGGGACTCAGCTTCCTCATCTGGCAAATGGGTAGAAGCTATTAGCTATCTGACTGACTCACAAATTCCTCTGTGGATAAAAAGTAGACAAAATGTGTAGACATATTTTGTGACATGCTAGAAACAGATCTACTAAATCTACAGTGCTACTTCATAGATGACGATAAAGAAGGGGAAGGAAAGGGATGTGTGGCAGTGCACTGGCATTGCCCATATGCGGTCATATCTAAGTCTGCTCTCAGGTCAGTATTAGTGAGTGTGATTGCCTTTTATGCAGAAGGAAGCTGAGACTCAAAGAGGTTAAGAAACGTGCCCAAGGTCACGCAGGTTATAACTGGCAGATATACGGTTGGAGTCCAGTTGTTTGCAGCTCCAAGGTTTCAGACACCTGGGGGAAGAGCTTGGGAGAGAGTGGACCTTGGAGACAGAGGGTGGGGGTGATCCCCCTGCCAAGAGGAGCTGGTTCCTGGCTTTTGTGGGCACACCACACATCTCAAGGCATGCTGGCAGAGCCCCAGCCTAGGCAGACCAGAGCAGGACAAGTAGGCAATGGGAGGCCCCCACAATGGTTCCACAGGGACCTTCTGTGAAAAGATAAACCCTTCCTAGGGCTGGTGGGTCAGGGGCACTTACTGGCTGACTGCTTAAATCCCTTAGCAGAGTGGACGATGACATGCAGGAAGCCATAGAGCCCAGGAGACTCGTCGTCTGCAAGAAAGAAAAGCCCCCAGGGTAGGGGGTGGTGAGAGGCTCACCCCTTCCTCCACCCCAGGCTGGAGGACAGCCTGAGCCATGGCTGACAGCACCACCTGGTGGCTGGCTGGAAAAGTCTCCAAAGCCCTCTGCTTCCTCCAATGTGAGCTGCTCCGGGGAGTGCTGGGGGTCCTTCTCCCCGCCACTCAGCCCGGGAGGCCAGCTCAGGACTACCGTCCTGGGCCAGGGATTTCATACCATTCCCCAGCGACACTGTTCCTCCCTCTGAATGCTACCTATCACATGGCTGCCCACCTCAGTTTAGTCTTTGAAAGTGAAAACTGACCAATAAGATAAGTCACTTTTTTTGGCAGCTGTCTGGTAAGAGGATCCAAATCCTGGACCTCGGTGCTATCAGTACTGTACTCTAATCAGCCACCCCCTGGAAAGTCACTTTGTGTTCCTAGAAGAGAGAAGGCCCAGCTTGGCCCCCTGCACAGGACACAGGGTATATACCCCTTCCCAGCACCATGGGCAGCTAGGATCCACCCACTCTGAGTCAGTTGCCAGCCAGGATCACAGCTCCCCCCTGCTCAAAAACTTCCCATAGTTTCCTCAGTTTACAGCAGAAACTCCAAACTCCCTTGCTTGGCATTCAAGGCCTTCCAAGATCTGATCCCTGGAAACTTCCCACCTTATTTCTCATGTACTACTCTAATCCATCTACCTTATTCTTTCCCCTACCCCGCTGCGCCATGCTTCAGCCTTTTGCTTCCATTACTGGACTACCTCATGAACATATAAACAACACGATCCCAGTGCACCCGGGTGCCAGATTCTTCTCTCAAGCCACAGGGGGGCTGAGGAAGAGCTGGGGGTCACCTGGGGACTCAACAGACAGTAACCCCTACTCAAGCTTTCTGTGTACCTGGCAACTGAATAGACCCAGCCCAGTTGAGCAGAAATTAGCTATTTGCAGCCACGTGTCTGTTTGGGTCCTTGCAAAAGGCCCCAGCAATGTCCTGCGGGCTGGGACCTGCTAGTTGGGCAGCCTCGGGTTCCAGATCTTACCGTCTTTATTGCTGGTGACAGGAATGTTGTGTACAGTCCTAAGCTTGAAACAGGATCCTGTGAGCACCTGGAGCTCTACTGAGCTCAGGACAAAGGCCTGGAGATCTGAAAGAGAAGCCAAGAGAGGAGGTAGCATCAGCACTGGTCCACTAGGACCTGCTGCTCTTCCTTGGGAGTTGCTGCAGGAAGACAGCTTAGTTCTAGGGACAGAGCTGGTCCTTGGAAAGACATGTAGACCCACGAGGACTATTGCGGGTGCTGGCAGAGGGGTAAAAACAGAAGAATCTAATTGAACAGGTTCATGTATGTGTGTGAGAGAGAGTGAGAGAAACAGCAAAAGAACCCTGGGCTCTGGGTCCAGTCCTATCACTAATTCATCATATGCCTTAAGCAAATCACTTAAATTCTTTGGATCCCAATCGATCAGTAACAAATGAAGCGCCAACTCCCTGGCATCTTCTAGGGTGACTGTAAGGGCCAAAGAAAAGATACTGAGCATCAAATGCTTGGAAATACAAAAGGCCCATTATTGCCATGGACACCATCCGGGCAACACAGAGTGAGGCAGGACTTTACCCTTTTTCTGTAGTTTCTGAATTGCTTCTCTCCACTCTGACCTCTCATAGTCCGAGGACAATAGGAACAGGTAGCTCTGAAGAGAGGAGATGAGAATTCAGTGGGGCGACCACAGTTGGGCCAAGCATATTTCTGGATTCTGGGGCCCCCAATAAAGCTCCTCTTTATCCAGGTATCCCTGAGCTTGGAGGAGACAGCTGGGAATGGGGGCCTCTTTCCTGGGAATCCAGGTGACAGGAGTGGCAGTGCCAGGGGTGGCCAGCAGAATGCACTGGCTCCGTACCAGTGGGGAGAGGGAGTCCAGGGCTGGAGCCACGGCAGCTTCCTTGGGAAGTGGGCACCTGAGTCCTTGATTCCCACAGGTGAGGGCCAGGAGTCATAGTGAGTAGACAGTCCTGGACTGAGGTAGGGGCTATCTTTGTCCCACCCCATCCTTCCTGACCTTTCCATTCCGATTGTGGATCCGAAACGGGATAGTGGGAGAATTGAGCAGCAGCAAGAACTCATTCTCAAACATCTTCTTTTTCAGGCGCTCGATGGCCCGGCTCTGCCCTTTGTTGGCTTTCTGCAGGAGGAGGGGGCACAGGTGGTTTCCCTCACACTCACACTCTACTTCGCATTCAGCAGCTCTAAGCACAACACGCCCCCGCGTATTGGTCATGTTTTTTATTTTCTATATTTTATGATGTTTTAACTTCTTGGTGGGGGCCTGGCTGGGTGAGGAGAAACTGCTCCCCCCAGGGCTAACTGATTGCTAAGATTGTAAATGACACCCCTGTGAGCACACCTTTCCCCAGCTACCTCCTTTGTCTAACTCTCCCCCACCAAGCCAGTATTTCCTCTGCTCACTCAGGGCCAGAACTCAGGGCGAGGGCCCAGATAAGTACAGCCTGGAGCCCGCCGACATTCAAACCAGCCAGTCCTAAGCTGTTCCCCCTGCCCTGCCTTGCTTCTCCCATGGGAAACATGGTAGAGCTGTGGCCCGTGCTCCCCCCGTCCCCTCCTGCCTCCTGTCCAAACCTGGTGCTCCACATGCGGCCCTGTGGGGTGTGGTGTGCCCCCTTTTCCTGGAAAACTGCAGTAATAAAAACCTTTCAGGGTCACTAGCCTCACTATATTGTCACTGTCACCTCTATAAATTAAATCCTGGGTACAACAGAGATATCCTGCTTGAAAAACCTGAGACATCTTTCAGCATAAAGCCCCTGCTGCTGGCTTGGCACCAGGGCCTCCCATGGCTGGGTTCCAGCCTCTGTGTTTGGCCAGAAATCCCACCACGACCCCCACCCCCTCAGTGCGTTCTCTTAAGCCATTCCCTCTCCTCTGGCATACCCTTCTCCAGTTTTCCAAGTTTATATCTACTTTATAAAGGCTCCTCTACCTTTTATTAATCGCTATTATGCTTCATGTCTCAGTTCCAGTGCTATCTTCAGCTCCTCAGTTAGAATTAATTTCTGTAGCATTTTTTTTTTTTTTAACTCAGTAGACTGGCAAAATTGTAATGACTGCTCATAGCCAGTGCTGTGACCGTGTGACGTTACTGGGGGGAATACAACTTTTTCAAAGGTAAATCTGGCAAGTAAATGCACAGGCCCTTTGCCCCAGCCATCCCACTTGTAGGGAATCTTCTACAGAGACATATGAGTGCAGTGATGTTCATTGTAGACTTGCCTGCTAAGAGTAAAGTCAGAATATCATGCAGATGTTAAAAAGAATCTGATAGATCAAGAGTTCTAAGGTGTACCTTAAGTGAAAAGCTTAAGTTGCAAAATAGCACATGTAGTCTAGTCTCATTTTTTTAAAAAAGTGTGTGTGTGTACATATAAGCAGACCAAGTACAAGAATATACCTTAAACTGTTAACAATGGCAGGTGGGTAATGGCCAGTTTTACTTCGTACACTTTGGTATGGAGGGCATTTCTAGTTATAACAAACCAGTATTACACTGGTGAATAGAAAAAAAATAAAGTTTTAAAAATTATTAGCCGTCTGGCACACCCCTTGCAGCCAGCAGAGCTCGAGGCGCTGACCTGACTGAGCAGAAGGCCACGTCTGCACACCTGGGGCACACAGCCTGTGGGCTCCCAAGACTGGGTGAGAAACACGCACGCAGGATGCCCCTGGGGGTAGTGGTGGGCAGCACCAGATGGGGAAATAGGCTCAAATGAAGCAGGCTGGAGCCCCGCCTTCCATGAAGACACCGTGCTGGGCAGGGAGCTCCCTCTGGGCAGATGCACCCCTATCAGACCCTCAGTCCTAGGATATCCCCCTGCCCCAACCACCCTTGAGGTTGTAACTGGGGTCTTCCTCTCCCCTGTTCAAAGAGAGATGTCTGAGTTGAAAGGATCCTTAGAGGCCATCTGGTCACGTATTCCTCAATAATCATTTACTAGCTCCGATTTCCTATGTGCTAATACTAAGGACATAGAACCAGAGAAAACAGCCCATTCACTGAAGTTCAAATTTTAGTGGGGAAGAGAAAAGGCTGACCATGCATTACAATTCAGTACCACAAAAGCAAAGCCAGAAGTGAACATTGGGAACTGGGGTCAGGGCACCCAACCCAGACTGTGGAGCCTTAAAGAAGGCTTCCCAGGGGAGGGAGGCCTAAACCAAGCTTGGGCGGGTGAGGAAGAGACCAGGCCGACCAAACCACTCTGCACCCTTCCTTCCCTTCACTGGGAACACTCCTCCTGCGAGGCTTTCCTGCAGCCACTGTTTTCGAATGTATAAGTTCAAGGCTACACATTTTCCTCCAACAGCACTTTGGCTACATCCCTTGGGTTTCGTAGTACCCTCATTTTCATGCCATTCTAAATAGTTTGCAGTTTCTATTGTGACTTCCTCTTTAACTTGAAAGTTTTGACTTTCCAGCCATGTAATTATTAATATTCTAGTTGTGGGTTTTTAATTTTACTGCACTGTGGTCTGTGAACATGACTGGTATGCTATCAATTTTCTGAAAAAAATTTGAGATTTTCTTTGTGACCTAATATAGGGCAAATGAATGCTCTATGTGTGTGTGTGACAAGAATCTTAGTCCTTCGTCAGGGAACAAGCGTCTATGCACTTTTAGATCAAGCATGTTAACTGTGGTATTCAGGTCCCCTCTCTCCTTATTTATTTGCCTACTTGATCTGTCAGTTTCTGAGAGAACTCCCAGGTCCTTTTTCTTGCACATGCCCTACTTTTTCCTAAGAAAGCCCTCTTTTTCTTCTTCTCTTGTTTCCCTTTTCTACAATGTTCAACATACACTGTTCTCCAGGAAACTTTCCAAAAATAACCCCACTAAAATCTGAGCACCCTGGGGCCAGCCCGTGGCTCACTCGGGAGAGTGTGGTGCTGATAACACCAAGGCCATGGGTTCAGATCCCTACACAGGGGTGGCCGGTTAGCTCACTTGGGAGAGTGTGATGCTGACAACACCAAGTCAAGGGTTATGATCCCCTTACTGGTCATCTTTAAAAAAAAAAAAAAAAAAAAAAATTCTGAGTACCCTTGCATCCTACCTCTCTTATCAAACTCTCAAACTTTACAACTTTCTCTCCCTCTACCTCCCTGCACTGTAGCGGGTTCGAAAGGACACAGTAAGAATGATCCCACACTCTACCAGATGCCAGGCTCTACTTACCTCCTTCTGGATTTCACTCTTGAGGGCAGATATCTTTGTTTTCATGTCCTCCAGCTCATGATCTGGGAAGGGGTGCACCTGGGGGCTGGCTTCAGACTCCTCGGGGGATGGAAACACTAAGTCGGCCAGGGGGATATACCACTTACAGTCATACTGTTGGTGCTTCCTGCAAACAAGCCGGAAGGAGAGAAGAGCCAGAGGGAAGTTGGCTCTTCAAGCCTGAACTGTTGGCCCCAGAACCAAAAAAAAAAACACCCAAAAGGGATTTACTGAGCTCATCAGAAGCAAGAATGACCCCTGCCCTTGAGGAGCTTGATCAGGAAATACACACACATGGAGTAAAGAGAGTCAGGTTCTGGGGACAGCCAGCAGTAAGGGCTCTGATCCTGCGCCATGGCAGTCTTCTGGCCCAGTACATCTGACATTTTTAAACAAACAAAACTACTTGGGTATTGAGAAGAGTGAAGCCTTCTTGGTTGGGCTCACACTTTCCTATTCCCTGTCCCACATGCTTCCCTTCCTTCTAGCCTATCCATACTTAGCTCACATTCATTATCCTTTAGGCTAGAGATGAAATACAGATGTTATTCTGAATGCCAGTTCTGATCAATAGAGGTCACAAGGAACACTGGGTTGTGAATTACAAAGCTACATCCAAGCCTAGTGGGAAAGAGTGCTGTGGTTGATTAGTAATGTCTGCCATGGGCAAAGGACTGCAGGCACAGGCATGTATGATTATTATTGCCATCTCTGCTTTAGAATTATCTCAAACGTGATCTAGTTTCAGGGAGTTATGCCCTTTATTTTTTTATTTTAATTTTTTTCAGAGTCTGTGGACTGAAGTCTTTATCGAAGCTCACAACAATTTCTCCTTCTCTGATTTCCCCCAGTAGTTAGATTTGCACCTCTCTTTCTGGTCCCTCAGTGTTACAGTGAGTGCATGGCTTGTCTCCCCCTGTACTGTAAGGTAGTGTATTTGGTATACGGTAGGTGATAAATAAATGTAGGTGGAAGAATATGTGAATGAATAGTGAATAATCTCCTCTTCTCATGGCACAGAGCAGACCCACATTTCCGGGCATAGAGAAGGAGGTGGAAAGGAGCCTTCAAGTTACATTAGGGTTCAAATCCCATGTCCTCCACTTCTAGCTGTGCAACCTTGGGTGACTTATTTACCTTCTCTAAGGCTTTTCTCTCATCTGTGAGATGGGGATAATAATAACTACTTTATGGAGTTGTTGTGAAGATTAGAAATAATGTATTCAAAGCACTTGTCATGGCACCTGGTATGACATAAATCCTCAATAAATGGTAGCAGTAGATTTAATGAATATTCACAGAATTGCAGTTAGCAAAAATTTAGAGATGTCTAATAAAAGAAGAATGCTTAAGTAAATTATGGCATATCCATTTGTAACATCATGCAGGAAAGTAAAATGATGATTATGAAGATTAGGCAGCAACAGGGAAAATGCTTATGACGTGAAATAGAAAGAGCAGAGCCCCAAATTGGGCATTCACTCTGATTATAACAGTATGAAAAAACATAAGAACATTAAAAAAAGGAGAAGGAAATATAGCAGCAGGAGACTGAAGCTGATGTTCGGGTGGGTGATAGTTTTTTCTATAACGTCCTTATATTATCTTTATAATTAAAAACATGATTTGTTTTTAGAAAAACAGCATGTAGTGAAATAAAAGTAATTAATATATTTTTAAAAAGGAAAAAAATACAGATTGCATGAGCTTGCTGAGGGCTTCACAGGGGCAGGGGTCTGGTTTCTCCCCCACCATGACCCTGGACTCCTGCACACTCACCCCGCAGAAGTCTTCTTCAGCTTGGCACACAGTAGGACATCTGTAAAGAGGAAGACGTGCCGCAGCTTCCGGGAGCTCTCTGACACTTCCACCAGGAAGCCATCCTTCACCAGCTGCCGCGTCTGAGGGAAACGGCACACCCCCCACCAGCCTGCTCAGAGGGGAGCGCAGGCCAATGGCCCAACCTGCACTGGGTGGGGGTGAGGGGGGCGGCACCATCCCGCTAGGGAGGGCTCAGGGAGGGGTTGTACTGCCTCGTGGTTAAGAGCATGGGCTTTGGAGTCACACGGACACAGGTCTGAATCCACACTCTGCCACTTCTCAGCTGTGATCTCAGGCAAATTCCCTGACCTGAATCTCAGATTTATCATCTGTAAAATGGGGATAATGATATGTGCCATAGAAGGTAGGATTCATCAAGATGGTGTATGTAAAACAGTACAGTGCCTGGCACAAAATATATGACCAGCAAATGGTAGCCTTACACTTTGCCGCAGTACTCAATAGCTCCCACCTGGATGGACCCTAGTCCAGAATGACCTGGTTTCTCTCCCCTGGAGCATGAACACCCCTCCCTCCTGAAACCCCTCCCAACCAAGCATAAGAAGCTGATCTAGTTTCAGCTCAGACCTGACCTGCAGACCCACTCATGACTTTTGTGCTATTTCTCAGTGGATTCTTCCACCACCTCCAGCAGATGGGAGACCCTGGGCTACCCTCAGTGGGGCTGCAGCTACCCTGAGGGGACGTGCAGCTGCCTCTTGGGTTTTGGACAGTCAGGAGCATTTTGGTCCACACGGGACTTCCAGAGTTTCCTCCCCACCACCCTCAGAGGCAGGAGCTGTCACATCTGTCCCAGCCTTCCGTGTCTATTATACACTGTGACCTACATATCCTGCAAAATGTAGGTGAGCATATTGAAAGTATACAGTTATGACAATCTGAACTGATGGTGCTCTAAGCCCCCTGGAGATTTTTCAGATATCCCCAGAATAAAACAAATTAGTGACATTCCCGGATGTTACAAACCAGGGCTGGGAACTGCACAGAGACAGCTCTCTATGCCCCATTAGTCAGTCTCCAGACTGTTCCTCTCTGACTTCTCTCCCAAGAGACACTGGAGGCTCGTAAATGTAACAAAGGAGCATAAACGCAGTCAGGCTTCCCTCCTAAATGTCACTTAATTACCTCTATTGGACAGGAAGCATTGTATCTGGGCCAGGCTGTTGACCCACGAGGGTAATTATCCCTCTGATTCTTCACATTGCTCCCCCTCACTGCACTACCCCCCACCCTCCCACTAAGAAGGGCCCCAGGGGAGCTGCTGTACCACATCTCGGTGCCCAAGTGGGATATTCCAGCAACTTGGGCAGCCTCAGCCACCTCCAGTACCAGCCTTTCCACGTTGGCTCAGTCCCTAGCTCCTGCTTGTGCAGGCCGATTTGAAGCAGCTCGGAGCTCCTGTGTCCTCAGCCTCTGGGGGACTCCTGAGAGTATGATACTGGCCAGAGGAGGGTGTTCATATTCAAGGATGGAGTACTCAGAGGCCCAGCTTCCCTAACATGGGGGACAATGCATGGGGCTTGCAAACAAAGAGCCCCATGCACAGAATCCAGTTCTGACAGTATGGCTGAGAGATCTTGTGCCAGAACTTGAGAGGCTCTCCAGGACTCAGTTTCCTCTTCTGCCTCATTGGATTGTTATGGGGATCAATGGGGCACTGGACTTAAAGCTCTCATCGCAGGGCCTGAAATGCCATAGGTAATTAGGGTAACCTAGGACTGAAGACCTCTTCCTGGCTGGGAATGGGATCAAATTTGGAGAGACACAGGGCACAGGGCAGGGACATCCATGAGAAAGAGAGAAAGGACAGAGGATCTGGTCCAGCCCATGCTCCTTAGCATGGGTGCGAGGCTGTATTGGGTTCTGAGCTCACCTCCCCCTTGGGGGTCGTGACTGCTGTCCGGCGGGGATCAATGTCCTCGTTGATGCTGGACAGGAAGTTCTGGGAGATGCGGAGGGCATCCTGTAGCAGCGGGTAGTCTGGGTGGTCCACAGGTGTGTGCTTCAGCAGGTCCTGGGAAGGGGTGGGGGTGGGGAGTTGGGGAGAGGTGCTAGGACTCAGTGAGAAGACAGTAGGGAGTCCTCAATCCTCACCAAAAGAATTCACAGGGGGGCACTTGGGGACCCACACTCATGCCTGCAAATCTGAACCAAAAATTAGGGTCGGAGCAGCAGGAGTGACCATTTCATTACTGCTGTGGTCATCAATCTTTACCCCGGTGGGGGAAGCCAGGTGGAGTCTCATCTCACTGAGCAGCTGGGGGAGATACCCCTCTACCCACCCCACAGTTGCTCCAAGGACACTGGAGACTGAGAAGCAGGGGACAGGGAAGCAGGAAGTGCCTGCCTCCTAGGGGGCATTTGGCCAAATGTCAAACTTAGTAGCCAAGCTATATATGGACCCCGGTCCTGCTGGCATGGTTATCTCAGGCCAGGCAGGCGCAGTCCAGGCCAGAGTCCCTCTGCCCAACTCCCCCAGTGAGCTGTGCTCAGTGACTCCAGCACCCTCTCACCCTTAGCTCTGTCTTCCACTGAACTCCTAACCCCTCCCTGGCCATTCGGGGGCGTGACACTCACGTGTAGGACCAGAGTGCTCCGTGTGACTCGGTCAATGGGCTTGTAGAGAAGAGCTGTCAGGCAAGGCAGGGAGGAGATAGGACGATGAGATACCGGAACAATGTGAAACCCTAGAGCCCAGCTTTACCCCCAACACCAATACACACTGACAGGAAGCCCAGGTGGGTTCTGCCTCCACTCTCACTCCCAGCAGGCCAAGCAATGGAGCAGGTAGACGCACAGCCCTGGCAGCCCAGGCTCCCCTGACCCCTGCCTCCGCATCTATCTCCCACCAGATGTGACTTCTTTGAGGGCCATCCCCAGGGCCGGCCTGGCCTGACCTGGCTCAGAGCAGATGTCCCCCACACCCTCCATCCTGAATCACAGGACTACACCTGGCCATACCCAGCAGAGGTCCAGCACAATTTGAGTCACAGCCAGGACCCAGGATAAGGGAAGGAGACATGCTGTTGTTCCAGGAAGGGCAGCTCCACCATGCCTGATCATTCTCACACTCCTCCAGTCGAAGGCCTAGCACGGCCAGCTGGGAACGGCATGCTTCCTTCTGACCCACACAACTGGCCTATCTCTATGAGGAAAGACCCCTGTATATATACTCAGACCCCCAGACAGAATAGGACAGGCTGGAGGCCAGGGAGGCAGGCCAGATCTGCACAGAAAGGCTCTGCTCTCAAGCAGGTGGCAGCCTGAGGGGCAAAGAGTTCCTGAACAAATTCAGGTCGGGCCCTGCATATGGGAGCCACAGAGGCTGGGAGAATGCTGCCTGTGCCAGGGCCCCCTGTCTCACACCCCTCCACAACCCAGACACCAAATGAGGATTGCTGGGATTCAGCAAGGACAGGTGGGGGAGCAGCTAGCAGAGCAACATTTCCAAACATCCTTCCTGCAAGCAGCTGAGCCCTGCTCCTCCCAAAAAGGGGGTTCAACTTCAGTCCTGCATCCAGATACCTCTATGGGTCATGACCTATGGCCTCCTGCCATAGGAGCAGTAGGAGGCAGAATGCTGGTCTGGGAAGGAGGACCTTAGGTTGGGTGTTCCATAGGACCAGGTTGTGACATATCCCACAGCCAACACTCATGCCTTAGCCAGTCCCCAAAACGATGAGTCCCCCAAAGCCTTAGATATAAATACCCTGTGCATTGCTAAGCAGACACTTCAGGGAACAATCTGCTGGCTATGAAGAAGATGTGGTCTCAGTGGTGTGCCACAAGCTTCAGCTGCAGTCTTTGCTTGGCTGCCCATTAGAATCACTGGGGGAGCTCTTAAAAGATACAGCTGCCTGTCCCCCATCCCCCATCAACCAAATCCAATCTCTGCAGAGTGAAACCGGGTAATGCATTTTTTAAAAAGTTCCTTTGCTGATGTGTAATAATGGTTGAAAACCACTGCTTTATGCAGATACTTCCTGTGACTTATTTTTAGCCCTTTCTTATCTAGCAACTTCTAGAGACCCTCCCCATGGGCTGTGGGAATTAAAATAGGCAGGACCAGGCTTGGGGTGTCCTGGGACAGTGAGGGTAGAGCCCAGTTACCAGCTCAGAGGGACCCATTTTTGAGGCTGTTTAAGGCACCCACCCATGGCTCAGCGCATGTGCAGGGGGGAAATCACAGCCCTAGAACCCTACAGAACCCAAAGAAAGCATAGGTCCAGCAGCCACCTGCCAGGGTGGGCCCTTGAGTTCCATTCCCAGGGAAAGCTGACACTGCACTGCCAGCTCCCTCCAGCCCTCTCTCGGGTCCCAGGAGGAAGAGGTTTCTGACTAAGCTCAGAGGTCTGCACAAATGGAGGATTAGGTTTCAGAGAGGTTATTAATATGCCTGCAGTCACCTCAAGAGTCCACCTGACTGGGGCCTCAGCCTGAGGCCAAGTGTGGGGAGGACAGCTGGGAGAAGAGGTGGGCAGAGCAGAAATGCAGGGAGGGGACCCTGGGGCCACAGTCAGGTATGGAGGGA
The DNA here is from genome assembly GCF_027409185.1 of Cynocephalus volans. NCBI lineage: Eukaryota > Metazoa > Chordata > Mammalia > Dermoptera > Cynocephalidae > Cynocephalus > Cynocephalus volans. The sequence goes on along the minus strand of NC_084469.1, from coordinate 27,865,227 downwards.
ACTGGGGGAGGAAGGGCGACCCCAGTGTGTGTGCTCCCCACAACCCCTGCACGCTTGCTTCCCTGAGCATTCAGGGTGAGGAGCTCACTCTTGCCCCAGGAACTCCTGCCCTTCACCCGTTTGCAGGCTCTGGTAGGCTGGCCTGCTTCCTGCCCCTGCTCCACCCACTCTCCCCTCTCCTCACCATGCTGTTCCTGCCCTGCCTGGGATGCACCAAGTTGTAACGCCTGTCTCTCCCCCTCCTCCAGGAAGCCTTCCCTGACCAGCATCTTTACAAACACCCGCCATGTCTAAAAGTCAGACCACTGCTATGAGCAAGCTGGTCTTGCTCCAATTTGCTGGGCACTGAGTTAACTGCTTGGAATGCATTATTTCCTGTGATTAAAAAGAGAAGCAATTCTCATTAGCCCATTTTACAGGTGAGAAAACAGACACAGAGACATTATAAAACTTGCTCACAGCACAAAGCTACAAGTGGTAGTTGGGTTTTGAATTTAGGTCTACCCATGCTCCTAACTTTGAGCTGTCCTCTCCCTTAGTGGAGGGTAGCACGTGTAAAAGCTCAGTGAACCACAGAAGAGGTCTCTGAAAGATTCCCCAGGGACAGGTTAGCTGGCCTCACTATCAGGGTGAGCCCCCTGCTTAAGAGCTGGCTCCCTCGTTCCTCATTCCCCACTTTGAAGCTGACTTCAAAGACAGCATCGCAGGGACCAAAGAAACCCTGAACTCTAGGTCCCAGGCCTGTTTTACTAGGACTAGGCTTCCTCTCGTGGAAGGAAGAAGAAGAAAAGGGCTGAGCCCAGCTGCTTTTTAAGGAGGCAGAGTTGAGACTTGACCAACTCCTAGGCCAGACCAAAAAGAGCATTTCCCCTGTGATCTTGGAACAGGCCAATTTCAAGTCCAGTTCTTCTCTTGACCCCAGCTGGTCAGACTCTGAGAGAGGGGCAGGGGGACAGGGCAGTTTCTGCCCAGCAACTAGAGTTCCAGGGCTGTCCTGCTGGGGCAGCTGGACAGAGGCCGCTTCCATATGAGTGTCTTTGACACAAGACAGCCTGAGGAGGTGAGGGGACCAGCACAGTGGCCTCAGGGAAAGATCCCAGGAAGCCTCGTCGTCACTCCTCCAGCAAACTGCCACCCTCCTCAGTTCAGCCTTCAACAAGGAGCTCTGGGTTACCACGGAGATGGGAGAGTAAAGTGAATGAGAAGCGTACAGAGACAAAACGCCTGGTGGGAGGGAAGAGGAAGGCCCTAAAACCAGCCACCTGCCACTCCAGCACACATGGCCCAGAGCAGCTGGCCTGGAGGGAACACTTGCCCCCCATGCCCTGCCAAAGGCAGCTTGGGCCCCCCCGCTTGGCGCTTCCTGCCTTGCAGAGCAGCGTCCATAGGCTTCTGGACACCTCCTGCCTAGGCCTGCCTCAGTCTCCTACGAGCACCAGCCTGGGTGAGACAGCATGTGCCTGTCCTGGGACCCCTCCAGGTATAGGGGCTGTAGAGAGGGTGGTCTGGGTCTCTTCCATTGAACGATGAGTGACCTTCACAAAGCAGCAGCTGCCACACCCCCTCTCCAACCAGCATTCACTGCCAACCTTCTAAGTGCCAAGACCCCAGCTCAAGGTCTCAGTGTGGCTAGAAACAAACCTGCTCGTAGCAACCAGGTTCCCTCCCGCTCTCCCACTGCAGCATGTGCGCGCTGAGCACACAATACCCTGGCTGTTCAACCTCCGCTCCTCTCTCCCGAAACAAAGAAGCTCCCAACTTCTCCCTCCAGCCCAGGCTGGCACCCTCTCAGTTGAGGTGCTGCTGTCCAGACCATGTGCCACTCTCTGACCGGCCCCTGCTGGCCCCTCTCTTGGGCTCAGGGTTACCACGCCTGCAGGTACAGCCTGTAACCTCTTCTTAACAGCATCTCCAGGAAGTTACTCAAAGCCATCAATTCCCCACAGATCCTCGGGGGACCTGGACCCCTTCTAGCCTGTCTTTCCATTTCAAAGCCACCCTGCCCTGAGCGGCCCCCGGGCTGGCTGCTGGCTGCAATGGGGATAGATGCAGGTCCAGCCACTTGCCCACCCCCCTTCCCTGCTGCCCGAAAACCTTGCCAGCTATATTTAAGCCCGCTGCAGCCAGTCCCCGGCGGTGGGAAGGTACAGCACCTCCCCTGGAGGGGCGCTGGGTTACCATAGGTGCAGTTACAGCAGAAGCGAATGATGAGGAGAATTTCCATGGCCGCCTCTGTCCCTGCGGCATGAGCGTGCAGCCATCGCTCCCAGCTCCCATCAGCAGCCCAGCCACTCGGCCACCTTGCTGGCTGCTGCTGCACAGCCTCTAGAACCAAGCAGCCGCTTCTGAGTGCTCTTCTAGCAAGGGGGAGGGGAGGGAGGCGCATGGAGAGGCGAGGGGGGAGGGGGAGGCGAGGAGGGGAGGTGGAGGCGAGGAGGGGAGGGGACCGCGCAGCCTGCTGGCATCCTAAGGAGGAGCACGTTTGTAGCTGGCCAGCTGCCTGGGGACAAGAGGCTGGATTCCTTGCATGCACACGTGCACACACACTCACACAAGCAGGGAGGGCACTGTGTTCACACAGCCCACAGTCCACAAAGCCAGACAAAGGAAGGTGACTGTAATCCAGCCCGTTCCCCAAAGTACCTTCCATGGTGACTGACGTATGGCTGTCCTTGGAGTCCTTGGGACCTTTCACTTTGAGTTCCTGCCAAAGGGAGGAGAGGAATCACTACCTGGTCTGCCCCCCACCTCCCATTGTGAACATGACAGGAAGAGGGGCTCAGTGCAAATATGAGAAGAGAGACAAAGGAGATCTTCCTTGGCCTCACCACCTAGATTTCCTGTGAGCTCCTGGAGCCTGGTGGAGTCCAGTGGCTGGGGCGAGAGCAAAAGGAGGGGACTCTGGATACCAGACAGGACAGATTGGTAGGGAGCACTGTGACAGTGGGAACCCCTCAGACCCATCCCCTAAAGTCCCTGCTCAACAACTTCAAGCACCTACCAGAGAATGAACAATGGCAAGAGCAGGATCCTACCCCCACCATCCCCCTAGCAGTCACTACTCAGGGATCTGTACACATCAGCCTTGGGCAGCCAGGGTTTGGGCAGACAAGCACCAGGTGTACCAGCTGATCTTTGGGGCATGAGCAACCCTTGAGATAAGGAGGAGGGGTCCCGCACACCTATGCAGGGGTTAGCAGGAAGGTGGCAGGCCTGAGGCAGAGATGCTACATCCTACCCATATCCAGAGGAACTCATCCAGCTCCCGCCCCACCTGACACTCCCCAACCACCTGTGCCTGTGCTGGGCACAGAAAGGAGACTGCAAGGAAGCAACACCTCTGCTGGATCCTAAGCTAGGCAACCTGGTAGTGAGTGCTGGAAGCAGACTTCAGGGATGGTTTATCTGATCCAAACCTCTTCTATTTGCCTTTAGAGACAGAGAGGTTCCAGCCCCAGCCCTTGCTAACTGTACGGTATGGCCTGCAATTGGAGCTGTAAAGCAATCCCCACTTGGCAGGCTGAGTGCACAGAGCCCTGAAGAGGAATGTGGGCAGGAAGGCAGGGGGGCAAGGTAAGGCCAAGGTTAGGCATGCAGGTGATTTTGCCTGCTCTGCCCAGGAGGGAGGAAATGCCTAGACAGCATGGGGGCACATTTCCTACTCCTCTCTCTAGACAGAGAAACCCCCAGGGACTGAGCTTGGGGTGCGCATGTGAGAGGGGGGTATGGGAGGGTAGTTACTCAACTTCTCTAGGCTATGGCTCCGGCTGCTGCCTAGATTCCCAGCTGCAGGGAATTTTTGTCTACGCCCCCCTCCAGTGCAGCCTAGAGGTATGAAATCACTACTGCTGCAGAGGAAAAGGGCCTAATTGCAGTAATTAAGTGGCAGCACCACCAGGAAGCAGCAGCATCATCGAGTGAGTCAGGATGAGAAGCCACCTGGCAGAAGGCCATGGGCCAGCTTTGCCCTCTGCAGTGTGTAGGCCTGGTGAGGGACTTATGGATGGGTGCTGGGGTTTCTGCCCATGCAAAGAGAATGGGCAATCAGCCCAGGCTAAGAGAAGACCCCACATACCCTCTGGGCCATGTATGATTCTGGGCACCCGGGCGACCTTGGCAGGGCCACCTTGAACACTCTGAGCACAGATTGGGGGAGTCCAGTTTGTTCCCAGGGAGGGCTGGAAGCTGTTGGGAAGCACTATTTCTCCAGCCACATGAGTCCACGTAGAGGGACTTCCCCATCCCTCCCTCTGTCCTCCTAGGCAGAGGGTGACTCATCTGATCCATGGGTTAGGGAGAAGAAACTGAGCTCAGCCCTCTTCTCTCTGCACCCCGAGTAAGAGGGGCAGCTCTGCTGCCATTGTGGGGAGGTGTGTGTGGCTTCCCATTCCTGCCAGGGATTCAATAAATACATTTAAGTGTTAACAAGCCCAGTGTGGCTACAGATTCAAATCCACATTTTCCAATCCGGCTTTTATTAGTAATCAAGCTGACATTTTCATCTCCATCTGTCCAACTCCTGTGCTGCCTCTCAGTTGATTCCAAACTTGGGCATAACCCATAACCCCCAGTAGTTTCAGGAAAATTATCCTGTGTCACCAACTTTTCTAGTATCCAAGCTGAGATAGGGAGAGTGAAGGGCCAAGAGAGGGTTTTAAGGCAGCACTTCCCAAACTGCAGAAAGTATCTCCCCTTCCCCGGAACCAAAGGTTCTTTTGCCCTGAGCTTGGAGCTGGGTGCTATTCCTGCAATGCCAGTGGGTTGGGGTGTCACTGGGGTCTTTTTGGATAAAGGGGTGAGCTAGGCTGTGCTCCTGAAGGGTTGTATAGCAGCCATCCCCTCCCTGACGCTCCCTGGATAGAAGTGCCCAATGGCAAATGATGCCACGCCTCTACCCCACAGAAGAGCATGGAGGGAAGGATTAGCTGCAGTAGCAGAGACAGGCATGTTCCCAACCAGAGGGTCTAGAGCTTCTCCTCATAAGTGGTCCTTGCCTCCCTCTCTGTGGGATTTCAGAGTCTTAGAGTTGGGCAAGGATCTTAATAGACTACCTAGTCCAAACTTTCTCGAATGTTGCTGATCAGAAAAAGCACCCGGAAGCTTGTTAAAATATAGACTCTTGGGCCCCACCCAAGCCTTCTGAATCAGAAATTCCAGGGAAGGTTCCTGGAAATCTGCATTTTAAGCAGTGCCCTGGTGATTCTTATCAAGCAAGTTTAGAATTACTATACAAGTCAAACACCTCATCCTACAGGAGAGGGAACAAAAGCCAAGAGAAGGGAAGTGACTTGTTCGAGGTCACCACAGTGTGGGAGAAGACAGCCTTTACTTATGTATTTTTTTTTTTTTGCCTTCCTCTTCCTCTCTCTAACCTGAAATAGAATTAAAAAAAAAAAAAAAATTCAAACAAATCGATATTCTTATATTAAGAGGGAAAATATCAGGCGCAAGAAAGCAAACGTCAGGCTGTGTTACCCATCAGGGTAACCACTTTCCTGACTGGCTAGCAAAGGAGGAGAGACTCAAAGCCTAGAAGGCTCTGAGCAACCCCCCCACAGCCCAGCATTGTTGAGGGGCTGTGTGTGCAGGAAGCTGCCTACCTCTGAGATCTTCTGGAACTGGTTGTTGGACTGGCTGCACTTCTCAGCTGTCTCCAAAGCGACCTTATAGTTATCCACAAAAGCTTTGTACACACCAAGCTGGCTGGCCTGCAGGGAGAAGACAGAGAACGGAGAGAGGAGGGTGGGAGTGGGATGGGAGAGGATTAATGAATGGATGAAAGCACCTGGAGCTCCCTCTGTGCTCAGAACCTCTAACTCAGCTCCAAAGGGCTAGCTGGGAACTAGGGGAAAGGCAGGGATGAACATGTTACAGTATCTCTTTGAACTTGACAGTTGCCATGGAAACTGGCTCAGCCAATAAGGTTAACAAGGGGTTAGGAGGATGGATGGGGAGGGGCGGAGAGAGAGCAGGGCAGGGCCTTTGTTGGCATGCTGAAAATTCAACTCATCACATTTGGCTTTCTTTAGTATCATCAAGGTCTCACAAGGTTTGAAGCTCCTAACGCCTCACACCTCTTTCCCATCCTGGAATTAGCATGGGAATGGGGTGGGCACGTGTGGCCTGCTCAGTTCTCCAATGCCATACTGAGAGGTATAGCATTTAAAGGTGCAGTCTCTTCACTTCCTTCGGCTCCTAGGTGCCTGTCCCCAACTCCTCAGCTTCCAAAATGCTAAAACCCCTGTCTCACCACACATTTGCACATCACTTAGAACCTAACCCAAAGCTTTCCATGACTCATGGCCACATAGAGCCCGGCCTCTCCTTCAGAGGAAAGGCAGATCCATCACCCTTTCTGTAAAAGGGGAAACCAAGATTCATTAATTCAATTCCTCAAATATTTATGGACCGCCTTCTCTGGGCTATACATCTGCATTTCCTATTAAGGGAGCAAAGGTGGAAATTCAAATTAAAACTACAATGAAATACAATTTCATACCCATCAGAAGGGTCAAATTTTAAAAGTCTAATGATATCAAGGGTTAGCAAGAATGTGGGGAAATATGAACTCTCATGGACTGCTTATGGGGGTGCAAATTAGTACAATTATTCAGAGAGCAATCGGTCAATAATAAAGCTGAACATAGGCACGGACTCAGCCTACTGCTTAGCAAATCTACTTCTACATACAAACCGTAGAGCTATGCTGTTCAATCCAGTAGCCCCTAGCTACATGTGGCTACTGAGCACCTAAAATGTGGTCAATACAACTTAAATTATGCTGTAAGGATAAAAAACACATTGGATTCCAAAGGCTGAGTATGTAAAAGTGGATGTAAACTACCTCGCTAATTTTTTAATACTGATCACATGTTGAAATGATAATATTTGGATTTGTTGGAATAAATGAAATATATTTTAAAAATTAAATTCACCTTTTTATTTTTACTTTAAAAAATGTGACTACTAGAAAATTTTAAATGCTATATGCAGTTTGCAATGTTTCTCTTGCAATATGCCCAAGGTAATGTGAGCAAGAGTACTCACTGCTTCACGCTTCTTCCCGGTAGTGGAAGGGCTGGAGACAATTGCTCACAAATTGTGGAACCCACATACACAGCCATTAAAATGAATGACCTACATGTATGTGTAAGAGCGCTGACAAATTTCAAAATGAATGTTGACTGAATTGCAAAATATGTACATACATATATAGGTTTACACACTTTAAAAGTACATGCAAAGCCATAAAAAGATATAGACACACAGTAAAAATACAAACTAAAGTTTAGAAGGCTACACACCAAATTCAGGCCAATACCTGCTTAAAGAGGAAAGGGGGACTGGCCAGTTATCTCAGTTGGTTAGAATGCAGTGTTATAACAGCAAAGTCAAGGGTTCAGATCCTAGTACTGGCCAGCTGCCAAAATTTAAAAAAAAAAAAAAAAAAAAAAAAGAGGGAGGGAAGGGGAAGGAAGGGAGAGACTTTACCTTTACCTATAATGCTTTATTGTTCTGATTAAAAAGTTTTGTCATGAATCTTTGGAGCTTAACATCTGTTAATTTTGGGAGGTGAGTACACAGCTGTCTGCTACATTATTCTCTAGATATTCTGGTTTAAATTTTTTTCAGTGAAGTAGGAAGGGGGTACATATAGCTACTGCTGGGCTTCCTCGGGGGCTTCTGTAGAAAGCAGAGTGGACGGCCGCTGAGCCCAACCCAGACCACTCTGCTTCCTGCAGAATCCCTGTGCTCCTCCAGGACCCAAACACACTGCGGAGCAGGGCTGGCTGCAGCATAAACTGGGTCTGGATCCTCTCAGGGCAGAGACAGAGCCCTTCCAGGAAGATGGAGGGAAGAGGGAGTATCCAGGGAAGCCAGAGAGGACAGTGAGAAGTGGGGAGAAGCCAAGGCCAGAGCAGTGCAGATGTCAGCCCAAGGGGACATATTTTCCAAAAAGAAATAGGGGAGAAGCAAGAAGGGACAGAACCTATCTCCTTTTCCAGTGGGAGCAGTGCTCCATCAGTGCCCCAAGCTATAGGAGATGTGCTAGACAGTCACTTCCTAAGCCATAGTACAAATCATTGACAGTCTTCTTCTAGGAAAGGACTCTCCTTCCCCACTTTCTCACAAGAAGGATAAAGCCTGGATGCCCAGGTTAGCACACTACCCTCCTGTGAGCCAGGAGCGTTCGCCTGTGTGCAGGGGCACGAGCCACCTCAAGCACTGCCATCTCCACAATCACCCTAGGCTACAGGGCCCGAGGCCTGGCCTGCCAGGGTCATTAACTGGGAAATGGAGGTTGCTTGGAAACAGCAGCTTGGCACTGGGGTGATCTCATAAAACAAACAGCAGATCTGCTAATTCCCCTCTCTTGGTAATGAATAATCAAATACCCAGAGACTTCAGCTGAAAATAAACTGCCTCCAGATGCCCAGCCTGCACTGGCTCCACCCTGTCCCTCCCAAGCCTGCAGTCCCAGGGGCCTCAGACATCAGTTCATGATGCTGGGGAGGGAAAGGGGATAGCAAATTCATGACCAGGCCCATGAGACCAGAAGAGGAGACCCTTGTGACAGGAGGGTCCAAGTGATGCAGGCACACTGGGACTGCCTTTCAACTATGCTCCCACTACTTGCTCTCCCACCCTTGGTTTGCTCTCTTCTGCCCTCCTGGGGGCTGAGAAGATGCTGCCCCCAAGCCAATCAGCTCTCCTGGGACCAGGGGTGATGAGGGGATGTTCACCATACCTGAACTAGGGGAAGCATGTAGGGGTGCTAGAACCAAGAGTGTGGAGTCCCCTTGAAATGATGCCTTCTGGGTGCCTCTTCCTAATAACAGTAATGATAATGGCTAATTATTATTTATTAATTTCTGATGTTCCAGGCCCTGCTCCAAGCACATTCAGGTATTAACTCATTTACTCCTCTTAAATCCAATGAAGTAAATATTATCATCATCCTCTTTTTACAGTTGGGGAAACTGAGTCAGAGAGAGACTGAGTAAGTTACCCAGTCACAGGTTTAATCTGTGGCAGAGCTGGGATTCAAACCCAGCTGTTACCTGGCTCTAGAAGCTGTGCTTGTTCCCACAATATACAATACTGCTGGTCCCAAGAGGGATCTCAGGACACAGACCTCAGGCCCTGTGATGTCTCCCTCAATGTCCTTCCAAGTTCTCCCTAGACCCAGTGGTCAAGGTCATGGTGCATCCATTCATTTATGTATCAACCACTGGGCAGGTTCTGGAGGTCTAATGAGAAGGAAATACAGTCTGTCCTCTGGAGCTGATGGTTTGGGGAAACAGGAAGTTGCAAGTGCTCATGAGGGAATAAGCACAAGGGACCACATTCGAGCAGCTAGGGAAGGACCCTTCGGGCAGATGGAGCCGCAACTAGAGAGAGGTCAGAAAGCGCTTGCAGTGTGAACTGAGAGCAGGAAGTCCAGTGTCAGGCACAGAGGGTGGCGGCAGGCCAGCATGCAAAGGTTCTCATAAGCTTTGCTCTTCAGGTAAAGGATCCTGGCCTTTACCTGATGGGCAAGGGGGAGCCACTGAAGGACTGAAGCAGGGGAGAAGCAAGGTCAGACTGAGGGTTTAGATGACTCTCCTGCTGCTGGGTAGAGGGGGGAGGCGGAGGGGGCAGGCCTGGAGGAAGGAGTCACTCCTGAGGCTGCGGCAGTGGTCCAGGTGAGGGTCAACGGGGACCGAGAGGAAGGGCACCAGAGGGGTGGAGAGAAGTAGGTGGCTGTGAGCAACATCAAAGAAGTGGATTCCACAGGTGGAACCTGGGGGTGAGGGAGAGGGGGACGGGGGAGTGGGGAAGGGTAGGCACCGAGGACCAGTCCAAGGCACCCACTGAGATTGAGCCAGGGAGAAGAGCAGACACCTTCAGAGACAGAGTATGGTTTTGAACATGGTGAGCTCCAGGCCCCAGGTGTGGCCAAGCAGGACTTTTCTCCAGTGTACAAAAAGCAGAGCCCTGTACCTCAACTAGTCTCAGGGTAGGGGAGGAAAAGGAGGAGCGTTGTTCCCTGCTCCCCAACCATTCCCACCTGGAGAACACCACCACTGACTCTCAGTCTCCTTCTTGACTGTTGGGCTGTCCAAAGTTATGGCAGAGCCCAGGGAGGGCTGGGTGAAGGGCTCTGTGGGTCTGACTCGGGGGCCCTCCACGGGACACAGCCAAAGACAGACGCAGAGCTATGGGAAACGGTGCCATGGAGGTTCAGACGCGAGTCTGCACGTTAATCCTATGTCTTCCCTGCAATGGTGGCTGGGCTAGGCTCTTGGCGCTTTCTGCTCTCAGGACCTCAGGGGAGAATCATTAGCTGATGCAGTCTCCCATCCAACTGCTTCATTTTACAGAGGCAGCGCTGAGATGTAGTAAATCCCTGAGGTCTCAGGTGAGCAGTTCTTGCCCCCCCAACCCTGCACATGCCCCTCTGTCTGCTGATGGACAGGGGACCTGAAGCCCAGCAGAAGAGCCTTCATTCCAGTGCTGGCTCCATAGAGTCCTCATGGGAGAGAGAAAAAGAGTGCTCTCCCAGAGGGAGCGCCTGGTGTCAAGGGACCAGGTGCAAGTGCCCCATAAAGCACGGGCCCAGGCTTTCTCCTGGGACTCACATGTGACCCAGGCCTTGAAGGATGGCCAAGAGGGCTGCAGCTGACCAGTCCTCTCCCAAATCCCTCTTCCAACACCAGCAGCTTTACTGAAGTTCTGCATGAGGACCCTACTTCCTTGGGAAACTCACCAGCTTCTGGAAGAGGTGGCCCATTGTGACCTGGCTGTCCCACTGCTGCACTTTAGGGCAGAGGTTGTCGTAGAACTCCTTGTGGATCTCGTAGATGTCCTGGATCTTGTAGAAGATGGTCTCAATCTGCTGGATGGTGAGCACGGGCTGGGAGGTGGTGGCTGTGGCCTTGAGGGGTTTCATGGGCTGGGAGAGGGAAAGAAAGAAAGTGGAGGTGGGGGTAAGTAAACCAGATTGTCAGCAGGCCCAGGGCAGATCAAGGCACTGATTAGCCATTCCTGCTTCCTGAGTCCTGCCTAGACAGGAACGCCAAAGGCAGGGCACCTGAAGCACCTGAAGCATGGTTTGTATCAAGGAGCTGCTGTCACAGGCCCCGACAAGCCACACGCAAGCGCAAGGAGAGGGAACCTGACAGCCGGAAGCCAGCCCTGCAGCCCTGCCAGGCCCAAGGGGTGGGGCCAGAGCACACTCCCCCTGACACTCATCTAAGCTTGACAGCATCTGGCCCATACCAGGTTCACTTGATTCAAGAGGATCCACGTCTTTCTTCCACAATGGCCTCATTTCCTGAGTCATATGCTTCCTTACTGCACTTCAGTGGAAGGGAGGGTTGACTGGGAACTCAACCCTTTAAGCCGTTTCCTTTTAAGAAACAGAACATGGTTCTAGGACTCAGAGGATAGAGTCTTGAGGAGACTCTGAAATATCACTGACACTTCAATTTCCCATCACTTATTCTACGGGAGGAGGGACAGGTGGCACACATATCACCCTCGCACTTCCCACACCTGCAACTGACTGCTAAGTGACCATGGTGATCCTTCCCACTGAGCATGCTTGTAGTTGCGGACTTTCTCAATGCCAGGGTTAACATAAAAATAAAACTCCAGGGCCTGCAAGTGGAGAGGGTAAAAGGCACTCAGGACCATCCCTCAGCACTGGCTGGGAGCTGAAGCCATCACCTTAATGCCCAGCAGTAGGACTGTGGGATAAAGATGCTTGGGTACATTTTCTTCAGTGTGATTCTCTATATTCTCTAAATCACCTACAATGAGTACATATTAATTTTTATAATCAAAAAACCCCAAAGATGCCCAGATTGTGCTACAAAGGCCCTGCAGGAGACAGGGTCTGGAAACCTGCCAGAAGAAGGCATAAGAAGGCACGAGAGGGGAGGGCACGTTTACCTGGGAGAGAGAAGCCTGAGTCAGATATGGTTGATATTCTTTATCTATTCAAAGGCTGTGTGGAAAGAGGCCTTAGGCTTGGTCTGGGTTACTCTGCAGACCCAGGAGCAATGGGGAATCGTTATAGGGTCAGGTTTGGGCTCACTAGAATTGTCCCCCACTGTCTCACAGAACTAGGTAATGAGCTTTCTGACAAGAGCAGCATTCTAGCAGAGAGCAGGTGACTCAGCTGCTGAAAACGCTGGACTAGAGGGAACACCTACACTAAAGGAGACCGAAGCTGTTGCTGGCTCCCTCTGAGTGACGACCACCAGCTCGAGCCAACCACAGCAGCCAAACTCCCAGCCTAGCTTCCCTGCACCCTCCCATCTGCCTCATGGTGATGGCGGCAGAGCCCAAGTTTGCCCACAAACAAGAGGAAGTCTTGTCTACTCAAATACCCAGACAATGCTCCGACTTCTGGCTCCCTCGTCTTCCGAGCTCTACAAAGTCCAGGTATGATAATAAAGGCAGGAAAAAGCAGAGCCCCTCCCTCCTACCCTCTCAGTGCTAGAACCAACTGACCCTCAGCATCCAGTCCTTGCTAGGGAAGTAGGATGGGGTTCAACCTGGTGCAGGCCAGGCAGCATGGGTCTGAGTCCCAGCTCTGCCATGTAATAGCTGTGGGCCCGTCACTTAGCATCTCTGGGCCTCAGGAGTCTGCCTCATTTGTAAAACTGGGACAATACTGTCTTCTCAAGAGTACTGATGGAAAGCTCAAAAGCCATAATTTTCAAAGAATATCTAGTATGTGCCTGGCACATAGAGGGAGGGCAGTCAACAAATGTTAGTTGATACTATTATTAGTATTCACCCTACCAATAATGTACCAAGCACCTAATGTGAGGCCAGAACCGGGGTATACACAATCCCTGCCCCCATGGAGCTTCCCATCTACTAGGGGACACAGACACAACACAAGTAAACAATCAAACATGTAATTACACACAGCAGTAAGTACAATAAAGGAAATAAGAGGGGGACCTCCTTAGACAGGGTGGTGGAGGGGCTTCTCCAAGAAGGGGACATTTACCCTGAAATGGAAAGCACAGGGGCCGGGGGGGACAGTACTCCAGGCAGACGTCCTCAAAGTCTGGTCTGAGGCAGGAACAGACTTGGTGAGGAAGAGGAGGGGGAAAGCCAGCCAGTGCGCCTATGTGCAGTGGGCAAGGGGGAGGAGAGAGGCCTGAGGCAGGGATGGAGGTGTGGGCAGGGCTGGTCACACGGGGGAAGGAGTGTGGCTTTTAAGCCCCTGCAATGACTTGGCTTTCCCTGGAGGGGTTTAGGCAGGGGAGTGATGGGGTCCAATTTTCTTTTCAGGAGATTACTCTTATGATCTTGAGAATTTTATAATCTCTTTGTGTAAAATGGGCCAATGCAAATGAAACAACTTAGTGCACAATGCAAGACAGGATAGGATATTATGCAACTTAAACTGTAAATCTCAACCAAGTAGTTCCATGGTTGTGCTAGAGCCGCTCTGAGGGCTTCACAGACGAGGTGGACAGAAATGAGGCCTCCACGGAAGTTGGGAAGATTTGAGCAGGTGAGGGTGGTGGGTGGGAAAGCACGTCAGGCAGGAAAACAGAAAGAACCAGGAGCCAGGAGAAAGGGAATACTGTCTTCCCAAGCCCGGGTGGGCAGGTTGGGAGCTTCAGGGACTTCCAACACTTTGAGAAGAATACAAAGCCCACCTTCAGGATCGATGTCTTCACTTCTATGCACAGCCTAATGGAAGGGTACAAGTCAGCATAGTGTCCCAGAACCACTAATCCTCATGCCTGCCTTGGTGCAATCCCCACAGAAGAGGGAATAAAGGAAACAGGGAGGGAACAGTCCCAGGAAGGCAGAAGGGACAGGACTTCTCAGAAGCCACAGGGGGAGCCCTCATCTGCTGCCCACGCAAAAACAAGACACAATGGTTCTGCTTCCTCCTAAATCCCCCACTGTCTGCAAAAGGGGAAGAAACGGATGCTCACCCATGGACAGTCTCACCCATGGACAGTCACATGGCAGGTATGCACTCGCCCATCACATGGTTCTCACGACAAGATGGGGAACCTTTGCTCTTACCCCTGGTTTCACCTGGCGGGGACAGTTATTTCTATCTGGTGAAGCCCCACATTCTGGCCTCCAGGGCAGGATGGAGTGCTGGAAGGCAAGACAACCCATACCGAGCTCTGACCCAGCACTGTTATTCTGCCAAAGTGCTGTTGCACCCCAACCTCCTCCTCCTCCCAGAACCCACTGCAGGGGGTCAGGATAGCCCCTGGCTGTGTTTCATCAGGGAAGAAACGGATTCTTAGAGAGGATCCCTGTGCAAACTCAGAGTCAACCCTGGCTCTCGATTTCCCAGCCCATGTGCTTCTCAACGATGACGGGGCTGGGCCAGTTCTGACCTGACTTGCCAGTGGGACTTTACACAGCCATTTGTCCCCCAGCAAGTGGCCTTTCGAAACAGGGGAAAGAAATCTGCCCACTTCCTCCACCTCCTCCCCAAGAAGGCCTGGCAGCTGCCAGGCACATTTGCTAACCTATCACCTCAGTTACTCCTCATTAACCTGTTTTACAGATAAGGAAGCTGACCCGCAGCAGGACTATGAACTCCACAGCAAACCGCCAGAATAAGAGCCTAAGAGAGGAGGCCAGGTGTGGCTGTGGTGGGAGGGGCTGTGGGCAACGGCCCTGCACCCTGTGGTCCCTGCACAGGCAAGATGCAGTACCTGAGCTCATTACCCAGAGCTCGGGAGATGTGGCATTACAACACATTTGACAAGGTCACACGCATGCAGGGTGGTATGGCCACAGACTACAGTGCATTTGGTTTTGTCTTCCTTCACCCCCACCTCGGCCCAGGCTCCCAGACCTTACTTGTAGTCTGAGCCCACCAGGAATCAGGAGGATTATAGGAGATTACCAAACTTCACCCCAGCCAGCAACCCAGGAGGCAGGAACAGAGGCTCCCATGTGGAGTCCCTGTCTGCCTGTGTGTACACAGTCTTAGGTACACACACCCAGCCCTGTGCATATCAGGAAGTGTTAAGTTGAAAATAGACAAGCACATTAGGAGCAGAGGGGTAGGAATGGGGTGGGAGGAGAGCGAGCAGGGAAGGGACAGATTTTCTTCTCCTTTGAGCCAGCCGCTTTGTAAGACCACCCTGAAGAGCAGAGGGTTTAGCTCCCTGGTAGCTGAGAAGGGAGGGCTTCCAGCTCTTGGAGCAGAGGAGGGAGGGCTTGATTCCTTATCTCTCTCTGAGCTTCATCATCTGCGGCTTGGCTGGGGAGGTCCTGCCCACTCTTCCTGAGCCCTCCAGCCACAGACCTGGCCCCCCAACTAGTGCCTCCCCCACTCCCTCTCTCCGGCCTCTGCTCAAGAAAGAACCAGGCAGGGCCCTGGATGAACAAGTTGTGGGGAGAGAAGGGACCTGTCCTGCTGCACCTCAGGATGGGGGGCTCTAGCCTCACAGTTTTTACCTTTGGGGCATGAGCTGTTAGAAAGGCAAGGCAGGGAGGGACTGTCTTGGCTCCTAAATCTGTTATCTTTGCCCACATCAGGAGGCCCAGTGACTGCAGGTTGGAAACTAAGAGTGGCATGTCCTGATGAGGACAGGCGCCTCCCCCACCTTCAGGGAAAGGGTGTGTTGCCAGAAATAAATAAGCCCTAACCTGTCTTCTCTCCCAGCACTAGAGAAAATAACAGTATTAGCTAACACTTACGCTCTGTTCTAACAGCTGTATATACAAATTCATTTAATACTCACAACAACCCCAGGAAGAGAGTACACCCAGTTTGCAGATGGAAAACGAGGCACAAAGGCTGATTTATCTGCTGAAGGCCTAGAGCTAATAAGTGGTCAGTGGGGATTCACAGTCAGGCAGTCTAGTTCCTTTGTCTGAACTCCTTTCAAATGTGCATCCTGGTAGTAATGACAGCTATGCCTCCTTTTTGGTATAGCAATTCAGTTTATAAGGTGTATTTCATACATGGATGAATAGTAGTCTGCCTGTCCTCCTTCCTTCAGCTAATATTTGAATGTCTTAAGTATCCAGCATTGTGCTAAGTCCCCAAAAGGGTCACCTGGTCTTCTCAACCCCATGAAGAGAGAGAGAAGGTAATGGTATTGTCATCTTCAGGCGAGAAAACTGAGGCTCAAGGAGTGCATGCACAGGTTGCCCAAAGCCAGTGGTTTTCAAACTCATAATACATGTAAGAAATAATGTGGCCCAGTACACACATCCATACTCATACGCACAAACATACATCTACAGACGACAGACCAACATTTCATGAAACAGTACTTGCCCTTTCTATGTGTGATGAATGCTATTTTCTTTTTCATTTGTTTTAAAATGCTAGTTCAACCCACTACACTGATCTCATAACCCACTAATGGGCCACGATGCACTTTGAAAAACAGTGTGAGAAGCCTAATATTAATAGTAGAATCTAGTCTTACTCTAGTTCTGGTCCCAGACCAGAATCCTCATCTACCTGCCGTACTGTCCATCACTTAGAAAACATAACTGTGCATACCAATGAACTCCTGTGAGACCTAACACAACCAAACTCAGCCCAACGTGAAATGCCAGGTCTCCTGGGACACTGAGTGACAACATCTCATGTCACGGCAAGTACATAGCTGTGTGTCTTACAATTCTTGTAAGAATGAGCTTCTACTGATCTACACTTATATTTCTTTCCTTTTCTATTTTTTTAAAGATGACCAGTAAGGGGATCTTAACCCTTGACTTGTTGTTGTCAGCACCACGCTCACCCAGTGAGCTAACCAGCCATCCCTATATAGGGATCTGAACCCACAGCCTTGGTGTTATGAACACCACACTCTCCCAAGTGAGCCACAGGCTGGCCCCTTACACTTCTTATATTTCTTATTCCCCCTTTTTCTGGTATTATCTTAGTCTCAGCCTGCAAAACACATAGAGGAGAGAACTTTATATGCCACAATCACTCTGCCTAATATCCAGATGCACCTAATAAGCACTTTCATTAAAACATCTTACATCTGCACAGCACTTCTATCTTTAGATTCCCAATCTGATTCTTACAACAAGGCTTCCACCTTGGAAAGGAAATCGAGGCATCTTTACTGAGGACTGAGGTTGGTTTAATGCCTTAGAGCTATGGTGCTTCTCAAAACAGCACAGACAGCCTCCCACCTCATGTTTCCTGACCCAGGGCTTCAAGATGGTACTAACAGTTCACTTTGTCAGAGAGGAGAAAGGTCTTGGACCAGGAATGATGAAGAGGGTTCAACTTGATTGACTAGTAGAGACTGCCCAGAGCACAGTAAGGAGGAAGTGCTAGGCCCCTACCTGGACAGAGGACTGTATCAGTTAGTAATGCCTGTGCCAGGTCCGGGGCGATGGGAGTGTCTGCCTTCCCTAGCTTTGGTGTGCTTTGTCTCCTGCCTTTCCCAGAGCGGGGTAATGGAGAGTCACAGCTGAGAAGCAAGATTTTTCCTGGCAATGACCCCAGCTGCCCCACACCAGCCGTAAGCACAGCAGCCCCACAGACTGTCCACAGGGAAGGACTGGTGCAGGTCCCCCTCCTCTCCAACTCCAAAGGCAGTTTTAGAGCATGACATTGTCTAACTAGGGGACCAGAAGGCCCCAGAGCTTCTACTCACCAGCAACAGGGCTTCCAGCTGGTTAATGTAGATCTCTTCACTGGCCAGGAACCCCGACAGAACCAACTTCCTCATCTCCAGGCCTTTCCCTGCTTCCACCTGCACACAAGCAAACAAACAGCAGCAGCTCATGAGAAAAGAGCCAAAATCCGAGGGGCCTGTTTCCTTTTCCTTGCCTTTTCTCTCTTCTTTTAACTAACATGTTCATAGGGGATAAAAGCAAGATACTTTATAGAAAATCTGGAATAGATAGAAATATAAAAGGAAAAACAACCACTCATATTCTTACTGCTAACATCTTGCTTTGTTTCTCTCCCAACTTTTTTCCACATTTCCTTATTTGATATTCATCTATCCATCTAATCATTCATCCATCTATCCAAGGAGCCAACCTTATAATCATGTGCAAGATGACAAAGGACTTGCCCTCATGACTAGTGAGCAGTTTAATGAAGGAGAGGGATTTAAGATGGAAAATCAGAGTCATGACTGAGGCAGGGCGTGGTCACAGGGGAGGGCACAGCAGGGGCCGGAATCTAAGTCAGGGAGACAGAGGGGGCTCCCAGAGGAAGTGATGTATAAACTGACAGAAATAGGGGTCGAGAGAATGGGATGAAAATGGGTGTGGGAGCCCAGCCTTGTGGTCTTCCAACTATACTTCCGATGCTGTCTTCCTATCCCCAGGGGGCTCAATCCAACAGAAGCTTCTGGCTGTGGCCCCTCAACCTTACCCCAGTCCTGCCCCCCCATCCCAGCATTTCCTGATAGTCTCATTGTGTAAGGCACAGACCCAAACTAGCCTCCTCCTCCTCGTGCCCTATTTAGCCTTGAATGCCCATCAATTAACACAGCACCTGGCACAAAGAAAGAAGCCAAAAAATTTTCCTTGGTGAAAAAACATATAATCCTTGTCATCCAGGATCCAAGAGTCCTTCCCGGCCCCTTTTCCCTTCTCCCTCCCCTCTGCCACACTTAGCCCCCAAGCCCTTGGAAGTGTCCTTGCTAATCTCTCATTCCACCGCACTCCTCCCCTCTGCTGTGGCTGAGGCCCAGTGTCCCACTCCGACACTGGATTCTCCTAACTGACCCCTAACTCTCTCTCCCTCTCTCCTCCCTCCTGTCCACACACCAGAGCCACCTCAGTCTTCTCAGAAAGCCACCTTACTTAATGCTAGTCCAGGACTTAATGCTGCAAAATGGGATTATTTGGGGGATCCAATTAGGTTATTTGTTCATTTATCTATTCACTCAACAAATATTTACTAGGTGCTGTGAAAACAAGCAGATAATAGTCCCTTTTCTCATGTGGCTTATAATCTAGTGGGAGAGAAAGACATTTAAACAAACCAGGGAGAAATTATATGACCATAAACTCTGCCATGGGGTCCAATACATCTTTTACTCAAACACCTGCAGTGGCCCCTAGAGCCTCTCCCTACCCTTACAATCTCCCCCGTAGCCTGAGATTTTTGTCTTCCCAACATGCCAGGAGTGTTCAGCCTCTCAAGTTTGGTTCTTGCTCTTCCTGCTGCCTAAGATGCCCTCTCCCAGCCTGGCTCTTCTCTTGTCTAAATCCCACCCCTCTGTAAAGGCACAGCTCCTCAAGTCTCCCTGAACCATCCCGGCCTGCAGAGGCAACCTGACCTGTGCCCTACCTTGTTACCCGCCTCGGGGTGAGGCCTCTGTAACACCTGCCCCACACTCCTCTTCCCTGAGGCCCAGCACCACGTGATGCACCTAGCATGGGCCTTCATTAAGGCTTATAAGTCCTTTTCATTTAGCCCACAAATACTACATTGAGGTGGGTACTATTATTTCCCCATTATAGAAACGGAAAAAGCAAGACCTAAAAAGAGGGAAGATAACAGCCCAAATCACATGGCCAGGAATTGGCAGAGCTGGGATTCTACCCCGGGTCCTCTAACATCAAGTTCTGTGCTCTTCCACTGCTCTGATGATTTCCTCACTCTCATATTCCTTTTTCAAACATTGGATGCTCATCTAGAATCTCAAACAGATCCCTTTCTGCACTTTGAATGCACACCCTTAACAGAGGCTGGGAGAGTATATGAAGCCATCAGAAATCTCATAAGCACCAGAAGAGTTGCTTTCCCAGTGTAGATAACCCACCCTAGTGTGTCCTCACAAAGTTTCCCATATGCACCTTCTTCCCACCCCTTCTCCAGGTGAGGAGCTTAATCCTGTCTCCCATCAGCAACTGGACTGGCAGATCTGTGCTGGAGGCTGCTACACCTGAAGTCTATGAAACGTTATCTGACCCTGTGGTAGACAGAACATCGCCCACCCCCCCACCCCCTCCCCCACCCGGCGCTGCCAAAGATATCCACATCCTAATCCCTGAAACCTGTGAATGTGTTACCTTATATGACAAAAAGCACTTTGCAGAGATGATTAAATTTGCAATGGGAAGATTATCCTGGATTATCCAAGTGGGCCCTATATAATCACAGGGGTCCCTATAAGAGGGAGGGCTGGCCAGTTAGCTCAGTTGGTTAGAGCATGGTGCAGATAACATCATGGTCCAGAGTTTGATCCTTGTACCAGCCAGCTGCCAAAAAAAAAAAAAAAAAAAGAGGGAGGCAGGAGGGTCAGAGTCAGAGAAAAGGCACTCTGACAACAGAAGAGGAATGACAAAGAGAGAGAGAAATTGATTGGAAGGTGCTACACTATTAGCTTTGAAGACAGAGGATGGGGCCAGCAGCCAGGAATGCAGGTGGCTTCTAGAAGCTAGAAAAGGCAAAGAAATGGATTCATTCCCTTAGAGCTTTCAGAAGCCATGCAGCCCAATTGACCCTTTTAAGACTCCTGTATAAGAGAATAAATTTGTGTTGTTTTAAGCCATAAAGTTTGTGACAATTTGTTTCAGCATCATTAGGAAACCAATATGGACTCCAGCTTTAGGGAAGGATAGTAGTTATTTATAGATAGCTTCACAAGTGCCAGGAACTGTGCTAAGCACTTTTGATGGATCATCTCACTAGAATCTCACAATCTGGTAGGTATTATCACACCCCCCTGAGGAGCAGACAGTGGAAACTGCTAGCTTCCTGGAGCTGTACCCAATGGCAGGCAGACAGCACAGCACCCAGAACACCCTCAGGGAACGAGATCAGAGCTTATAGCAGGGGCCCTAGTCCCAGCCACTCAAGGTCAGACCCTAGGCAGCCTCCCTGCTGCTTCCCAAGCCTGACAAATGGGGACTCACCCTCCACATTGGCGACTAGCACTGCACCCCACTCCCCTCCTGTTTCCTGCCAACCAAGGATTTGCCCGAGGGTGTGGCGAACACCTTCTAAAGGAAAGTACTTGAGACGCACACTGTGAGCTTAACTGAGAGATGGTTGGACTAGGACAGGGTGAAGAACTGGTGACTTGCAGCCCCAGCCCCAAACACGCCTGTACCCACCCTGGCATGAGAAAGACCCCTCAGCCCCTGTGACAGCCCATTTAGCAAGACCCTCCCTTCAAGACTCCCACCTCATAATCCAATTCCCTGGTTTTGAGGTGAAGATAGCTCTGGAAAAACCACCCCCAAAAGGCAATAGTCACCCCCAAGAGTCCCCACTCTGGACTACATTCACTCTGAAGTTTTGGCTGGGATAGGTATAGAGGTGTTAGAGAGTTTAATAAATGATATGAAATTAAATTCTGCATATTTTACTAATAGGAGGCCTGCTGCTCAGTTACTTCTTCCATCTTCCTTCTTTTCTTTGCTTTCCTCAGACACCCCCATGTTCTTGGCTTAGAATTGTCTGGAAATTTGCAATCGTTTCTTCACTCCTTGTGGGGCTATTCTTGTCTCATAAAACACCAGGGCTCAATAGTCATTCCTTCCTTCCCCACCATGTGCCAGGCACTGGGAATACAAAGGTGGAGGAGACAATCTCTGCTCTCAAGGAGTTCTCCGGAATCCCCTCTAAAGAGTCAGGCCATGCTGCCTCCCAGCCCCCCAGCATAGGGGAGCTGCCTTCTGAGTGGCACTGTCCCCACTTCCTCCCAAGCAGTGCTTATGAAACTCAGCCCCAGGGGACTCATTCATCCCCAGCACTTCACACAATCTGCTAGGCTGAAAGTTTTGTCAGCTTGTGGTCCCCAAATCAAAAGTGTCAGGTCATTCTGGTAAGGACAGTATCTACAGATAAGGCTTGGCCAGCTCTGGGCTGGTCTTCCACAGAGTTTAGAGGTTAAATAAAGCTTCCAAAGGTTTGGTTCTAGGCCAAGCCAAGAGACAATCTCTCCTGGAGCCTTGATTTTCTCCAAGAGCACAGTGAGGACTAAATAGGAAGGGTTGGCTTGCTGGCCACAATTCAAAGCAAGAGGCCAAGCAGCAAGGGTCTGAGACTCTACAGACAGCAGAATTCAGCCAATGGGCCAAACCAGTTTGCAAGGAACACCCAGCAGAATCTGCTTGGGGGTTGTGCCCATGCCTAGGGGCTTCCACCCATGCCTAGCATCAGCCTCAAGACAGCTGGCCCTCCTCCCAGCTGAGACAATCCAGGGGCACCCAGAGATTCTCTCCTCTCCCCAGTCTCTTTCCTTTAAACTCTTCAGCAGAATTTAGAGCAGAGAGGACAGGGGCAACTGATGGGGGACAAATACCAAATTCCAGCTGCCCCTCTCTCCTAAAGGGTAGATCCCTGTATTCTGGGCTCCCTGCTGTTGTTAAAAGCTTTAGGCAGGCCCCATGAGGTCCAGGCAGTGTTTCCAAACTTCAGTTGTCCACATCCCACCTTTACAGTTTTGCCATACTCACATAGCACCTGCACTATTATTTTATTATTATTTTTGAAATCATAGGAAAGATGTGCAAGTCATATTTTTTCTAATATACATTAAAATATATACTTGGGCTGGCCGGTTAGCACAGTTGGTTAGAGCACAGCCTTGTAACACCAAGGTCAAGGGTGCAGATCCCCATACTGACCAGCTGCAAAAAAATAAAAGAAAAAGAAAAAATACACACATACACATACTTAACTATTAAGGTCCAAAATACATCTCCAGGTGCCACCTAAAGTCACCTCTCAAATCACCACATATGTGGCCCATACTTGGGGAAACACCCAAATGGGGATACAGGCATGGCCATCATCACTTAGGCAGGTGAAACAGAAATACAGGCATTTCAGACAATCCATTAAAAATTGGCACAGAATAACACCTGAAGGGTTAATCTCTATTACAAAAGGGTTTTTATTCCTGACAAATGAGTTCCTTTAAATAGCAGCTTCTAAAAGTCCCCTATCAGCCC
This sequence comes from Cynocephalus volans, assembly GCF_027409185.1. NCBI lineage: Eukaryota > Metazoa > Chordata > Mammalia > Dermoptera > Cynocephalidae > Cynocephalus > Cynocephalus volans. The sequence continues at coordinate 27,842,331 of NC_084469.1, read as the reverse complement.
TCCGTACCTTTAAATAGAATTGTATGAAAGATTTTTGGAAAGTATACACCACTTTACAGATGGGAGGAGATATTGCTATCAGCATTTGCAGCTTACAGATCATTACCTCCTCAAAGGGAAGTCTGGGTTGCAGCAAACTCCAGCTACAGCTCTGGAGAAAATCACAGCCAACTTCACATCTATTCCCCAGGAAGATAAAGCATCTCAGAAATTACACTGAAAACAGGATTGATTTATAAGACTGGCATTTGGGCATATGCTCAGGAACACAACTCCTGTTTAAGGTAAAGTAGTCCTGAAGTAAAGTAATAGCAAAGAGAGAATTGCCTTGGATTCCTACCAGCTGCCACAGAGGAGCGTGCCAAGACCGTCCGCAGTCCAGGACAGGAGTACGCTGTCCAGAGATGCCCCTTGGCCATACACAGGTGCACACATACATGAACACATATGCACATGCACATGCACACACTCCCAGTCTATCCCTGACTTAACTAGAAGTGGTCTCCTCTGAATGTGGGACCCTCTTATGGGAACTCTTCTCATGGCCCTGGCTACTTTCTCACTATATTCTTATTACCTGTGCATTTTGCCCTTGCTCTGAACTCCTGTGAGAAAAGACCATGCCTTGTTGATTTCATCTCTTCCACAGAGCCAAGCAGAGAGTTCTGAATAAAATACAACCTGACAGTTTGTTGAATCAATCAAAAAGCTTTCTTCTGGGGCCAGCCCGTGGTTTACTTAGGAGAGTGGGATCCCTATATAGGAAATGGCCAGTTAGCTCACTTGGGAGAGCGTGGTGCTGACAACACCAAGTCAAGGGTTAAGATCCCCTTACCAGTCATCTTTTTTTTTTTTTTTTTTTAAAAAGCTTTCTTCCCACCTCTATGCAGGGACATTGCTTGTTTTCTCCCTCTAAGGCCAAGTCTCCAATCCTTGGTAGAGAAAGAGGGTATTCTAGAGGTGTGCAGGAGGAGATAGGGAGCCTGGAATTCCCCAACACTCAGGAAAGGTCCTCTTCTCCCCATGCTGGAGACAAGTCCAGAACACCTTGGCAGCAAAGTGGAGGGAAGACTCCATCCAGACCCTCATGTGCACCCAGGAGGAGTGGCGTTTTTAGGTATTTTAGGAATGATGTGTGCCTGGGCCCCTAGGCATCCATGGGCCACCTCCTTAGAACACCTCTGAGATGAAGCAAGGCCAGGGACTTGGTTCACCCTTTGTGGGCCCCAATGAACCTCAGTCATTCTGCTAAGTCTCACTGGCACCAGCCACACACCAAGCACCGTGCAATGTTCAGCAATGAATGCAACATGGCCTTTGCCCCCGAGGAGAACAGGACATAATGGAGGAGGCAGACGTGTAGGGTTCCAAGCAGAATGAAATATGGGCTAAGACTGAGGTATAAGCCAGAGACCAGAGAAAGGGTGGGTCCATGAGGCAGCATGAGTAGGACCACATCCGTGCTGGGAAGGGCTTCTAAGAGGAGGCTCATTATGAGCTTCACAGACCTCCCAACCCATACATTGCTAAGCTCCCAGCTGGAGCTCCTGTTCCTAAACAGACTCTTTCCCATCATTTTCCTGGTGGGGAGGCTGGTCAGACCCTAAGTGCAGAGGGCTTCATGAACCCAGTGAGAAATGTGACTTACCTCCAGCACTCCAAAACAGCACAGATCAGAGGACAAGGGGTGGAGTGCTAGCCACTGCCAGCCTCCCATTACAGCTCCTCTTCGTCTCCCACCCAGGCCTGCAGCCACTGCTCCACCCAGACTTGGCACATCAGCCATTTACTATGGGTCTTCAGTCTATTTGGACCTCCATTAGTTCCTCTGGAGCCACACTGTAGTGTGGGCAGGTCAGGGCTGTGATCCGCATCTTACCTGAGGAAGAGAGAGGCTCAGAGACAGCCTCCTGTCCCCAGCACTGCTCTGTGCACAATACCCTCTAGGGCTCACAGATGGGCACTTGCTGTTAGGCAGCCTGGCTCTGCAGTCTTCAGAGGCCCTCCCTTTTAGCCACAGAACAGAAAGCAGCTGAGCAAAAGGCTGAGGTTAGAGCTCTTAGAGGGGGTCCAGGTGAGAAAAAGGAAGAACAGTGAGGTGTGCTCTGCCAGACTCAGTCAGAGCTGGTTCAGTTCCAAGGGGAGCCCCAACCTTGGGGAGGGGAGAGAGAAGGCAAGGGGGTTGATGCATACATACCCCTCCTCCTCCCCCTGGAAGCAACCTCTCCCACAGGACAGGAGCATTGCTGTAGAGAATGTCTGCAGCCCCAGAGTGGGTGGGCACGGGTCCAACAGATGCTTCCTACCTGTGCCCACGGTGCGAAAAGCACCTACCCACCTGGCTCATGCCTCAAAGCCAGCTATTAACTCCCGCTCTTCAGCCGACCCGATTCTTTTCCTTTAAGGAAGCTCAGTGACCTCTGGCTCTTGACTTTTTCAAATTCTCTTTCCCCAGCCCAGATGCACCAAGTCCCTCGTCTCCTTGCTAGGAAGAGGGTGGCTCCCTAGGCCTGCACTTCATGAGTGCCCTTATCCTATGGTTGCCATGGAAACAATCAATTATTGCCCACTGGTTTTAAGTCGGCCAGTTCTTCTGGTCACTGCAGGCTCACATCACTGACATGCCCACCAGGTGACTCATGTCACTGCCAGAGAAAGCCACCAGCACAGCTGGCCTGGGGAAAGCCGGCAGCCACTCCCCCTGAAGACAACTGGTCCAAGCGAGACAGGCACTGCACCTCTCCCCCGGAACAGCAGGGAGAGCACTGCCCCCGGCAGCCCCTTGCAGGCATGCGCCAACCCCTCAAGACTGAGTGAGGGGCTTCCCCTCAGCCATGAGGTTTGTGCACTCATCAGCCATTTCTGTCTGCACACAGCTTCGGCAGTCGAGAGCTGCCAGCCCTGCCCCCTCCCCGACAAGCATCCAGGGTGTGTCACATTCCCACCTTCACAGCCACCAAGAAGGGGGACCCTGAGCCGGGGCTGGTCGGGGTTCCCAGCTCACACTCCTCCAGGAGAAACACATCTTCATCCTCCAGAACCTTGTCCAAAAAGCCTATCGCCTCCTCTTCCTCTTCCATGGCAGCCGGAGCCCGCGGAGGGCAAACAGGAAGCAGGGTCCACGCAGCAGCAGCAGCAGCAGCGCCGTCGCCGCCGCGCCGCCCGGGAGGGAGGCGGGCAGGCGGGGAGGGGAGAGCGCGCAGGGCAGGCCTACACCAGCACACCGGCCTCCCCGGAGTCTGGCCTGGCACCCGGCCACGGGCTCCCGATGAAAGGCTCCATTATGAACCTTTTCCTGCCGCCGCCTTCCAGCCCTCCTGCGCGCCGGGCCGCGGCCCGCCTCCCGCGCGTCCCCACCCCGAGAAAGGGGAAGCGCAGCCTCGGCAGCCCCGGCCGGCCACCTCGCCGCCGCTCGTCGTCGGGAGCTCGGGCCCCGCCGCCACCGCCGCCGCAGTCGCAGGGCTGTCACAGAGGCGAACCTGCGGCCGGCGGCGCCGAAGCCAGCGCTCTCCGCGCCCTCGGCCGCCCTGCCAGGCGCGCGCGCGGGCCCGGGCGCAGGCGGGGCCCCGCGGCCGCCACTCCGTCCTCCGCTCGGTTCCCCGGGCTCGGTCCCGGAGCCCCACCGCCGCGTCCCCGGCCCCCCAAAGCCCGCCCTTTCTGGGCGCTGAGGTTAGCGTTTGCTCGTAATACACAGGAAATGCACGTCTTGACTTGCAAGGTGGAGCCGTTCGTTCCCTCTCTGTGGTCACCCGGGCAAGCGGCTGGCGGCGGCTTCTGCAGCGGAGGAGGGAGGGGGCGGCCGCAGGGGGAGGTCTGCTGCCCGGAGACAGGCTTTATTTACAACTCCTCGCAGAGCCCAGCCCAGCAGGGGTAGCGGGAGAGCAGCTTCCCCGCACAGCCAGCCCCCGGAGCCAACGCGGGATCCTCGCAGGCCTGAGCCCCCTTCGCACCTTGGCCTCAGGATCCAGCACCTCTTAGGAGGGGGAGACCCAGGCCTGGTGAGAAACCACAGCTGCCGTCCCCGCCATGGCTGGGTGAACAAGGCTTTGTAAGAGAGGCCTGACCTGCCCAACAGGAGCACGTGCAGCCGGACACCCTGGACGCGGAGGTGCCACCTTCCCACTCACAGGTGCTGCTGAGACGAGCAATACCTCCTTGAAGCAGTGTCCCCTCGCCCAACAGAGCCAGTCTACAAGGCAAGGGCACACATAACCCAGAACAGGTAGCATGGCCAGCCCTGCCTACTCCCAGCACGCTTCCCTGAGTTGCTTCAACTGTTACAGAAACGAAAATTGACCAGAAGGTGAAGCACACATACGTGTCCCCTAGCCTTGCCCCCTGAGATGCACATACACCTACTCTCACCAGGGAGGAGTACAGGGGCGGCACCAGGAAGGGAAAAGCTCTTTCACCACACAATATCCAGGGCAAAGGTCAGTGAAGTGAACCAGGTGGGGACCAGGTGAAGGAAGAAACCACCACCCAGCTCTGGCTGATGGCTGCCAAAGGAAATGTAGGCTCAAGGCTGCCTGATCTGATTGTTCAAGAGAAGCTCTAAATCTGAAGTCTTAGGTGAAATTTCCTGATTTTAAAATGTCAAATAATTGACTTTAAAAAAAAACATGGTGCAGTCTAAATGAACCACATCTGTGCCCTGAATTAGGCCCACAAACGGGGGCTGGCTCCCTTTTTTCTTGCAGCTGGTTGTTTCTTTGAGGGAAGGTTGGGGGGGGGGTGCCCTAAATGTTCCCTCTGCCCCACTGCCTCGTTGGACCTGGCATCTTGGAGTCAAATTCAGCTTTACACACTACTAACTCACCACTTATGTTTGTAAACCTGAATAACAGATGCCACCAACCAGGTGATGCGGTGTCTGAGGCTGTCTATCAATGCCTCACATGTCTATGACCATCATCATGCACATATCACATTCCCTGTCAGGTGACAACCGTATGGCCACAGGGCAAAGAATCAAAGCGCTGAGGATGTTTCCAAAGGGAGGTCAACTGCACCATCCTGGGCCCATGTGGTGCCATTTCCTCTCTGCCCCACCAGGCACCTCAGCTGAGAACAGGGCCCTTTGCTGAGCCTCCTAGCTGGGTGGACGGCTAAGGGGGAAAAGGAAGAGAATGGATGTGGTTTCCTCTCCCTACCCCCTAAAAAGTTCAGTGGAAGCTCTGAGCTCTAGGTGGGGCTCCTGCCATTCTATTAACAGCAGAGAACCTGCTCTCCCCAGAGACAGGATCCATCCCATTACCAAAGCTGAAATACAGACCAGGGGATTTGGGGTGGGCTCTCTGGGGCCCCAAGGCTGACAGGCCCTGGTCCGGGAACTGTCCCACCAGGACTCAGCAGAGGCACACCCCACCCCACCCCAACCACCACCTCTCCCCCAAGTCCCTAGTTTTTCCCTGTCCCTGCCCTAGCTTGGTTATATATAGCCAGGGTACATCTGAAGGGCCCTTTCAGCCACAATTCCTCATTTGGTTTGGGAGGGTGAGGCTGTTCCCAGGGCTTGGGAACAAGAGGCTCTGGCATTCCCCAGGGCACAAATGTGCCAGCTCAGGGCCCTGTGCCACAGGTTCTTCTGTGTCCCGCCTTGCAGGCTCCAAGTGCATGGCATGGGCTGCCCACACGTCAGACAAGCTGGTGGTATGGGAGAAGGGCCTAAAACTCCATGGGCCCCTCCTGTGCCATTTCCTGACCCAAGAGAATGTGAAGTGTCCTTAGAAATGTCCTAGGGTATCCCCATCTCCATTCCTTATGTCCCTACCCAGCATGGTGGGATCGACAGCCACTTCTTCCCCTAAACCCTGAACATCCAAAGCATCTCTACACCACCCCACCCCAGTTGGCTGGAAATTCCTGTGAGTAACTAGAATGCCCCCTCCATGGGACACACAGACTCCACCACACAGAGGCTCTCAGTCCTCCCCCTGGAGGGGAAGTGACTCACAGGTCCCCACAGTACTCCCTCCCTTTCCCATACAAATGCCCTGAGCCAGCCTTGGACCTGAGCTTCCTCCCTGTGTACTCTACACTCTGCCTGCTTACAGCCTGGCTCCTGATCCTCCTCTCCAGAGAAGCAACCTGCCCCAAAGGCCCCCCCAAACTGCCTTATTCCACAGCCAGAGGCCTCCTTCTCCCACTCCTGGGCCTCTGCAGTTGGGACTTTCTCAAAGCCTTCAGCCCCATGACCATGCAGGTGCTACTTCTGAGCACCCTTGGGTTTAGGCTGGCCCTTCTTTCTTCTGCCTCCTATGATTGTGGACTACCCACTTGGACCCCAGGCCTTAGTCCTCTGCTCTCTACCCTTGGAGAACTGACCCCTTCTCATTTCTAGGCCAAAGGCAACCCATCACCATCTCCAGCTCCAGCTTTCTGCTGGGCTCTTTCTGACACCTACTCTGTCAGCTGGATCTCCTCACTTGGAAATCCCATCCACAGCCCTTCAATGCCACATATCCAGACCAAATGACCCTTCCTCCTCTCTCAACCAGCTTCCCCTTTTGGCTTCCCCACTTCTGTTGGCAGGGCCACCATCTTGTGACTCTTCCTTCCCTCAGCCTCCACATCCCATTTACCAAGGCCTTCAGTTCTTCTTTCTTTTCCTTTTCCAAAGCCACCACCCCAACCAAGGTTTGCAACATCTTACACCTATACAACTACAATAAAATTCCACTCTGACTCCTGAACTTGTCTGTCAATCTATCTGTTCATTCGTTCATTCATTCACACCCAGAGAAGGCCTATCTATGAGACAGGGCCCTTACCACTAGTGTGCTCTTGCTCTATCAGGGTGAAGGACATATGAACAAACGAGGCAGTGTTCTTGTTTATCAGTGGGAACACAACACAAAGTCACTAAGCCTGCCTGAGAGAACAAGCTTCACAGGTGAGTGGCTTCTGAGCAGCATCTGGAAATGGGGAAGGGTTTCCAGGCAAAGGGAGAAAGGCATGAAAGAAAAAAGTTTCTTAAGGAACCCCCGGAAGCATGGCTAGAGGACAGAAGAGAAAGGGGGCACATGAACTTGGAGAGGCAGAGCACAGTGGACGGTGGGGAACATGAACTCTCCATGGGCAATGGGGCACCCACCAAGATTTCTGACACCCACCAAGTCCACATCCCAAAGTCTCCAGTGGTTTATTCCCCATAGTCTTTCTCACACTCACTCTCTATTATCCCCTCATTCCCTTACTCACTCAATCAGCAAGTATTGATTAATTGCCTACTGTGCACCAGGCACTGTGCTAGCATTCAGAATGCAGCCTCAAACAGGGACTATGTCTACTTTCATGGAGCTGATGGTCTCAGGGGCAGACTGACCATTGTGACTGACTACCAGAGGAAGGACAACACTGGGGAGGGACACAATCTTAGAACTGTGCAGTTATGCCTCAATACAATGCTTCTGGAAAGGATAACATAAAAATATCTATTGTGAAAAACAATAAAATTTTTAAAATCTGTTGTGATTTTGAATGTTCACATCCTCTGACTCAGCAATTCTACTCCAGAGAATTTCTCTGAAAAAATATTTGCACAAGGGCGCAAAGATACATCTACAAAGATGTTCACTGCTGTGATGTTTATACCAGTGAAAGACTGGTAACAGCCCAAATGTCTTTCAGAAGAGGATTGTTAAGTCCATAAAGTGAAATACTACATACAATCATGAGGAGAAATGAGGTAGATCTTTAATTACCAGTATGCAAGATGTCTAAGGCTTATTAAGTAAAATAACAAAAGCAAAGTGCCTAACAGTACCAATAGTATGATCCCATTATTTAAAAAAAAAAAAATACACACACACACACACACACACACACACAGCTTATACATGGGAAAAAAGGAGAAATGTACAACCAACTCCTAGCAGAGGTTCTCCGTAGGACACAACTTGAAAAGACTTTCACTTTCTACATTATGTATTTCTATAAAGTTAAAAGTTTTAGTGATGTAATCATGGAAAATAAAGAAGTTAAAAAAAGAAGTGCGGTCAGTGCTATGATTGGGAAAGTAGAGTGAGCCCAGAGGGCACCAGCAGGTGCATCTGACACAGTGAACGGGGGAGTCATGGGAGGCTCTCTGGAGGAGGTGACATTAAAACTCATACCTAAAAATGAAAGGGGGTTAGCCATACTGATGGAAAAGACTGTGTGAGGCACAATGAAATGAGCTCAGTCTGGCTGGAGGGCAGTGAGCTTTCACGCATTCATTCAACCAATATTTTCTGAGCTCCTACTATGTGCCAGGCACAGTTCTAGCACTGAGGACTGCAATGAGAAACAGTTTTACTACAAAACTGATAAATCTCTCCCTCATGGAGCTCACGCTCTAGTTGGGGGGTTGGTCATGGGGCCACAGAAGTAGGCAGGGGTCAAGTGGTTAGTTCACACACGGCCTTGACAGTTACATTAAGTGTTTGGATTTTACTATATAGGCAATGGGAAGGCATTGAAGGGTTTTAAGCAGAGAGTGACGAGATCACTCTTCAATGCATCCCTACTGCTGGCTGACACCAGAGTACTCTTTCTAAAACACTGCTCACTCTGTGCCCAGCAGGAAGCCACCAAGCCAGCCCAAACAAGGGCAGTAGGGCCCTTGCTGATGACTCAACCAATCACACTGTTGGCAACAACCTCTGAAAGGGCCAGGCACAGTCTCACCTACAGGCCTTTGCTAGTTGCAGTTTTCTCAGCTTGAAGTACCTTCTCCTTCCTCTCTGCCTATCCCTGCCTCTCCCAACTTTCTTGGCAGAAGCTCAAGCCCCACCTCCAGATCTTCTGGAGCTCAGGAGATCCTGGGCCAACGAGAACTGACCCCAAGGGCCAGTGCCAGGGCAGGGGGAATCACTATAGCCTCAGATGAACAAGACTCATCACCTTCCTGATAATCTCGTTCCTCCTCTGCCTTCCCTTTCTCTGTTATAGTGGAAGATGTCACTCTGAAAATCATATATAGAGGTCAATTACATAATGCAAATGTTGGGTATAAGCCAGTACACAACACTGTTTATACAGTAAAACAAATAAACAAAACCAAAAACACTCCCTTGCATTCTGGATTTGAATCCTAGCTCTGCCTCTTGCCAGTTGTGTGACCCTGGGCAAATCATTTAAACTCCTCATGCCTCAGTTTCCTCGTCTGTAAAAGGGGGATAATTCTAGCACCAACTCTAGGACTAGTACACCCACGGCAGTGCCTGGTGCATGTTAAGACCTCAGTTGGCACCAGCTGTTCTCTTCTGCTTTGGTGGGTGTGGGGTGTGGAGGGAGAAGGGGGTCCCTTGCCCACTGCCAGCCTCACCTCCTCCCTTTTCCAGAGAACCCCATCAGACCATTCTCCTTTTCTCAAACCTCCAGTGGCTTTCCCACATTCTGGAACTTAAGCAGCCCCATTTACTGACGATGCTGTTCCTGACCAGTGCCGTGGCCGAGCGCTACCCGCTCTCCAAGGCTACCTCCTCCACGATCCCTCCCCTAGGAACACTGTATATCTCTCAAGGCTGTTGCACAGATGGCCTTCAAACAGAGGAACTGTGTACGCGTGTATGTGTGGGGGCAACCCTGTGTTCGTGCTAATTCTCCACAGCACCTAGAATAATATCAAGTAAAAAGCTGGTGCTCAGAAAATACTTACTGAGTGGAAATAACCCAGGAGGCTTACAAGGCAAGGCAAAGACTCTCCCAAGAAGATAAATCAAAAAGTTCCAGTTGGGTGGTGGGCGGTTCCAACGGGACCCCGTTAATGATGTGGGCTCCTAGGGCTAAAGGGACCCCAAAAGTTACATAGTCCTACCAATGAAGGAATCTCCTCTCTACCTTCAGTCACCACCAGTCTCTGCCCGAATCCTACCAAGGACAGGAAGCTCACTACAGGCTCATTGCTGGACAGTTCTAACAGTGGAAACATACTTCTCAATATTTACTCAAATCTAACCTCACAGTAACTCTTCTCATCTGGTCCTCCGTGGCAACACCAGATGATTTTCTTTACTTTTAATTGGGTATCATTTCCACCTCATTCAAATGCAAGGGTTTAAAGAGCACACAGTACACAGTCTCCCTCCACGCCTGCCCGAGCCATGCTCCCCGGTGTGTTTCCCTGCCAGGACTGTGTGACTGTCAGCTTCTCTTAGCCCTAAGATCCTACACCTCCTAACTGGTTTCATGGGAACCATCCACCCAACCTGAACACCTGACTTGTCTTCCCTGGGCGACCCTCACTTGGCCCTGCAAGCCTGCTGGAGCCACTCCTGTCCACTAACTCCTCTGAGCACCCAATTTTTCCCACTTAGTAAATGTCAAATACCCCCTGGGGGGCTCTCCCCCCAACACCCCATCATCACTGTTCTTACCTTTCTAACTTCCTTCTAGACCAGTGTTCTCAGACAGGGGTGATTTTGCTCCCCAGGAGACATTTGGCAATGTCTGGAGATGTTTTTGGTTGTCACAACTTGGCAGTGCTCCTGGTATCTAGTGCGTGGAGGCCAGGGATGCTGCTGAACACCGTACAGGTACAGGATGCCCCACAGCAAGGAGTGATCCGGGACTGGCCAGTTAGCTCAGCTGTTTGAAGTGCAGACTTATAACACCAAGGTAAGGTCATGGGTTCAGATCTTATACCAGCCAGTACCCCTTGCCCTGGCCAAATGTAAGACAAGGAACGCTCTGGCCAATTCCAGAGCACAAACTCTGCTCTAGGCACACTGTAGAATCAGAAGCCAGGCTCTGAGGAGGGAGGAGGTGTAAGCACTGACCAGTGCCAAGTACAGCAGCCAAGCACCCATTTATCTGTGTTTCCCAGCATTTCCCTTCCTCTTCAGCTTCCTCCTCAGCCCACAAACCCCTGCCCGTGGGTCCGTGTCCAGCAAGGTGGGCTTAGGGCTTTAAGGGGCTACCCTCACAGTGGGGGGTAAGGGGAGGGAGGGCAGATAGTGGCAAAGTGGGAAATGGCCCAAATCAAGTCTAAAGCTCTTTCCCAGCCACTGGGCTCTCCTCTTTTTGCCTCTCTCTTCTCCCTGAATTCCCCACGGTGGTGCCCTCTGTAGGGGCCTTGGCCTACAGGAACGCTGCTGGGAGCTGAGCCAGCCTGCCAGGACTAGAGCAGGGAGGGGAAAGCCCAAGGGCAGCCAGAGCTAGAGGCCCATAAGAGTACTGGGTTCACATCCTTGGAGAGATTCAGATTCAACCATCACCTTGGAGGCAGGTTCGCCACACTAAGCGTTTTCACAATAGTTTATATCATTTGGTCTTTGCAGCAGCCCTTCCAGACAGGAGGTATTCATCTCAGTGCTGGTCAGCCACGGAAAACAACAACAACAACAACAAAAAAAAAACCAAACAAACCCAAATAGGAGGTATTCATATCTATTTACAGCTGAGGCTCAATGTGCTGCCCAAGTCACACAGCCAGAAAGAGGCAAAGCAAGGACACTCATGGAGGGCAGTCGTTCTGAGCATCCCAGGCGGCTCTGTGACCTCTCTGCACCTTAGTTTCCACATCTGTAAAATGGGGAAATAATGGTACCTACCTTGCAAGGTTGTGGTGAGGACTAAAATAAAGTGCTATAATAGTGTCTGGCATTTAGTAAGTGCTATGTAAATGGTTCTAGTCTTTCTCTTCTTTCTGCCACACAGGCCAGGGGGTGAGGGTTCTATGTGGCCTTCCAGACAAAAGCAACTAGTCCATAGACCCTGCTGGGTAGAAGGTCAACAAAAGCATCTTCCATCTGAAAGAAAGATGCTCTGGACCCGCTAGCAACCGCTAGTAGAAAACCTAGATGACAACAACAGAAAATAGAGTCCCTGGGGTAAGAACCTGCCTGGCTGGGAGAACACAAAGCCAGAGGCCATCCAGCCTCTGCCCTGTTGGGGGAGTGTTACCTATGCAGTTGAATACCTCTGAGGATACTCTTAGTGGCTTTCACAGCACTTGTTTCAGGAGCAATTTAGCAACTGTTGGTGTAATTATTTGGGTCAGCCTCCTCCTGTCTCCCTCTTGTCTCCCCAAAGACTCCAGGGCATCAAGGGCAGAGAATGGTCTGGTTGAGCTCACCCTCATACCCCCAGTGCCTGGGACCTGCAGATCAGCAAACCATCACTCAACACACATTACTTTGTGAGTAGACTTATTGGCAAATGAGATGTACATAAATGAGCTACGATCCCAGCACGCTAGCAGGAGAAGGGGATCTCAGACAGGACAGGCGAGCGTCAAGGATAAGCCAGGCCAGGCAGGTGCGGTTATCAGGGAAGACAATATGGAGAGGTGAGGGAGATCCGAGCCAGGTGAGACAGGAGGGATGGGCCAGAGAAGACAAGGAAGGCCAGCTGTGAAGGGGCTGCAGGTCACAACCAAGGCACCGTGTCTACCTGCTTCCACTTACCTCCTTCCCAACTTGGACAAGCCAAAGAGCCACCCTGAGCCTTAGTTTCTTCATCTGTAACATTGGGGAGGGGTCCCCCCGTGGTTGGAGGAATTAGGTGGCAATGAAGCCCCTGGGCTCCTAGCACAGCACCTGGCACACAGGAGGAGCCAGTTAGTGTCCTCTTTGCAGCAGGGACCAAAGATCCAGAAGGAGAGAAATGAGGAGCAAGGCTGCTGAGACTAGGAAGTTGGCGACCTGAAGAGAGGATGTCTCTGGCTCCACCGCGAGCATCCCGTAGTCCAGCCAACCCAGGCATCAAGTAGTCTGACGGGAGCAGAGTAGGACACAATCTCAAAAGCTCCTGGCTCCCATGCGGCCTCTGCATTCACCCAGAAGCAACCTCTTGGCTTTGCAACCTCAAATCCTAAGCCCCAAGTTTTCAGAAGGGACCAAGGAAGGGAAGGGGGGCAGCAATTCTTCCCAGCTGTATCCCAGACAGCATTTGCTGCCGCTTCCTCCTCGATGGCCAACCCAGCACTACCAGCTGAGAACCTCTTGGTGCCTGGCAGCTGCTGTTGGGGACCACGGGGATGATCAGGGATTGGGGCTCCTGATCTCACAAGGCAGATGTGCCCTACAAGTAACTACATATACCTCCCAAACAGCAAAGGGACCAGTGATGGGCTATAAAAGCTTCACAAGGGAGGGGGCATCCGAGCAAGACAGGGCAGCACCACGCAAGTTCCAGCACCAGAAAGACCCAAGTGCAAACTACACCCCGCTGGCTGTGTGGCCTTGGGCAAATTACATCACCTCTTTGATCCTCAGTTTCCTCAACTGTAAATGAAGATCTACCTCGTGGGGTTATTGTGGGCCTTAAATGAGACAACACATGTAAAAGACTCAGCACAAGTCTAAGTAGCTGTGTTGATGGGGGGGGAGGCAGATGAGAGGGACAACGGTGATTATTTCAACTCACCTCCACCCTGATCTTTGGATTCTCTGCCAGCTGGAGACTGAACGTGTGTATAGACTTTACAACGTATGGAGCATCCTGCCTAACGCCATCTCACGGAAGCCTCACGACAGCTGTGTGACGCCAGGAGGGAGGGAATTCTCAGTGTCTTCACTTCATAGGTGAGTGAACTAGAGCTTAGAGGAGTGAGTGACATCCCTCAGGTCACAAAGCTAGAAAGTGGCAGAGCGGGGACAACACCCAGATCTTCTCTGCCTCATGGCCCATTTTTACTGCACTTCCTGAGAGGAGAAGCGGAGAAGTCTATGGCTTGTGGGGAGCAAGATTTTCTATCAGACTGTGGTCCGGGTTGAGGAACCTACGTACCCACTTGTCGGCTGTGATGGGCAGTCCCTACCCCTCCCTCCCAGGGTGAAACCAGGCACTCTCAGTTGAACTGAGCCACCAGTGGTCTGTGGCCCTGGACCAGCCAGGATGCTGCTCAGCCTGGACTTGTGGAGAGTCTGCAGGGCAGGGCTGCAGAGTGACAAGCTGGGGAGTGGTGAGCATGTGCCCTGCCACTGTCACAGAGACCCGGCCTCATCTGGGGCTACCATAGTTGGCAGGACTGATAACAACCCCAGAAGGAATTTCGGTTCCAAAAGCAGATTGAGTGATTGTCCAGCAGATATTTATTAGACTGGATCCTTCAACGCTGTTGGCCCCATCCCTCTAAAAGCTGATGAGAAAAGTCTTGTGGGTCTCAGTGGCCAAGAACTGAGCACCCCTGTGAGCCAGGCCTGACGCTGAAGGCCTCCCCCGAGCTATCCCAGTCCATCCTCCCAACAACCCTTCAGGGTAGTCAATGCTATTTAGAGATGAGGAAACTGAGGCTCAGAGGTATTATGACGCTTGTGCAATGTTTCGCAGCTAAGGGGAATAGATTTTCATCTATCCAAAGCTTATGTTCTTTCCATTCTCTGGGCTGCTGAGAGAATGAGACTGTGATGGTTCATTTTATGTGTCAACTTGACCGGGCCACGGGCTCACAGCCATTTGTTTAAACATCATTCTGAGTGTGTCTGTGAGGGTCTTTCTGGATGAGATTAACATCTGGATCGGCAGACTGAGTAAAGCAGGTTGCCCTCCCCAGTGTGGGTGGCCTCATCCAGTCTATTTAAGACCCCCACAGAACAAACAAGCTGTGTAAGCGGGAAGTCCTCCTCCCAACTGCTTGAGCTGGGACACTGGTCTTCTCCAGCCCTCAGATTTGAACTGAAACATTGGCTCTTTGGGGGCCTCGAGCCTACTGGCTTCCGGACTAGAATTTATACCACTGGCTCTCCTGGTTCTCAGGCCTTTGTACTTGGGATGGAACTACACATCAGCCCTCCTGGGTCTCTGGAAATTGACTGCAGAGATTGGGACCTCTCAACCTCCATAATCACATGAATCAATTTCTTCTATTAAGTATCTTTACAATATGGATAGACATAAACACACATACATCCTATTGGTTGTTTCTCTGGAGAACCCTGACTAATACAAAGACCAAACCTTGGGCTTCCAGGCATGAGTGGGCTGCATATTTGGGTGTGGAAGTCTCAGCTGCCAGGCCATGCCAGAGGCCAAATATCTGAATATCTAGAACAATAGTCTGATTTGGTCCAAAAGTTCCCTCTGTTCTCAAGGCTCCAACAGGAAGCCTGGCAGGGGAGGGGACCTGCCTGGACAAATCAGCAAGGCCAAGTAGCAGAAGCCTTGGCCTTCTTTTAAAAAAAAAAACAAACCAAAACATCCCCAAGTATTCAGGAGGAGGTGTCAAATTTCCTCAGCACCCCAACGTAAATAGCAATACTTTTAGAGTCCACTAGGTGGGGCTAGTGACACAAGGGAAAGGGCAGAAATGCATCTGCAGGAGGGAGGGCGGGGCAGGAAGGGGTACAGCAGGCTCCCAGCGGGATAAATGCTCCCCATCCCTATCTTGCCTGGCTTCCAGCCAATGGTGTAAAAATCAACCCTGGGGGCCCCAAGCACTTCAGTGGGTTGTCACTCTGTAGCATCTGTAGATTTCAAAGTCCTCAAACCAAATTACTCCCTTGTGAGCCACCAAGCAAAATGGGCAGCCACAATGTGAAGCCACTGCCCCAAAGCCTCAGAGTGTCAGGCAGGGACATCTCCCTGTTATGGCTGTGACCTGTTTCACTAGAGTAAGCACCCGACAGTACCTTAAACCAGGGGATCTAAAAATCGATGGACAAACGCTCCAGCAACATGGTCATATGATAAGGGAAAGACATGGGGACAAGAAGCAAGGAGGCAGGGCTGGCGGTTAGTTCAGGTGGTTAGAACAGTGTTATAATACCAAATCAAGGGTTTGGGTCCTCATACCCGCCAGCTGCCAAAAAAAAAAAAAAAAAGCAGCAGCAGCAGCAAGGAGAAAAGCAGCAGAGAACAGAGACGAAATGCAGAGCCCCCGGCCCTGCACACGGTTCTACAGGACTTTTTCCTGCACTTGCTCACAGTGGGGTAAGAGCTGAGCCCCCAAGGAATCTGAGACCTGAAGGCAGAGATAGATAGGGAGCAAGAGTCTTCTCCTTCCTGCTTTCTTCCGGTTGGCCTCAGTTCAGGTCCCAGAACACCCTCTCCTCCATCAGTAGCAAAAATCCTGCCCCTGCATGTCCAAGATGGCTGTCTCTAACCTGCCACCTCTTCTTAGGGCAACAATACCCTGGAATGCTGGCTGTGGGGGGCCTGAAGCTGACCAACACCTTCACTCATCCCCTCCACCTCCCACCTGCCCCCCAACATCCCTTCCCAAATTTGCACTGCCTGGCAGCTGCTAAGCTCAGCCTCTGTTGCCATAGCAACAGTGTGGCTTCCCCCAAGTGGGAAGCCGGTTGCCAAGGCCCTTGTTGCCAAAGGCTATAACAGCCACCCCAGCGTGTGAAGAGGGGGTGAGAGTTCTGTGGAGAAGTGGAGGGTGGCCAAGGAGGCTGGTAAGGGAAGGAACAGGGGGTTCTCGAGAATGGTAGAGTCCAGGCAGGGGTGCTAGGCCCCTGACAGAGGGGAAGAAGCATTGCACAGCATCTCGGTGATGGATCCTCTTGGGGGCATTAGAGGGAAGAAAGGGTACCCCCCAAAAATACACCTGGACAGGCCTGGACCAAGCAGGACTGGGCACTCTGAGGCCCCCCTGCCCTCTGCAAAGATGCCACCAAAGACCAATGGCTTTGATTCTTCTCCCCAGCTCCAGGGAAACAGCCCTCGGGAATCTCTGTCTTGTGTGCTCATGTATCTCAGACACACACACACAAGCAGCTGAACCCAGACAGAGTCAGTCCCTGTCACCAGAAACAGCATTAATTACAAGGATGGCAAACCGTCCACACATTTCTATCCCCCTGGCCCATCTCAGAGAACATACTTAATATTCCCTATAAAATGCTTCTCTTGGGAGCAGAGCTCCTGTCTCTGTTCATGAGAGGTGAACACACACCATCAGGGTTTATTCTCTTCCAGAGGGAACAGAGTAGGGCTGGAGAGGTCCTCAGTCTGCAGGGAAAGCTACAGAAGCAGCTCATTCCACCCCATGGGGAGAAGCAAGCCAGCCTAGCCTTTGCCAGGGCCAGCTACTGCTCACCTGGGTGCAGAGAGAAGAGCCTGGTCCCTCCCTGAGCCCCCTCCTCGATCCTGCTAAGGAGAGGGACTGAAAGGGAAGCTGAAAGAGGAGGTGAGGATGTCCAGGAGACACACGGAGCAGACAACTGGTAGAGCAGGAGGGACAGGTGCAGGGGTGGAAGACAGCAGCAGGTGGGGAGAGGAGCCTGGGCCTGAGAGGGGCCCAGAACTGGAACAAGATGACAAGAGCACCATGAACAGCCAGGCCCAAATCTCCCCAGTCCCACTTCCCCGGCATGGTCCCAAACAGAGCCTGGCCCACAACATCCATGCCTTCTTATCAGCCCTCCCCAGAAGCCCCTTCTCCCCAAACCCAGAAGCAAAAGCAGGTGTACCTACCCCAGGTGCCAGCCCCTCAGGTGGGGTGGGGGAGATGCTGTCCCCGCCGCCCTGGCTGCGGGCACTGAGCTGGGGTGACATGGTGGGCGACTCATCGATGTATGGCATGGTCTCTGAGCCCTCCGGGGGTCCCTTCTGCTCCTCATTCCCCTCTCCGTCGTAGTCGTCTGCCCCGTAGCTGAAGTCTGAGACAAGGAACAAGAAAGGCCACTGAGAGTCCTCCACGAGGGCTGCCAGGGACTGGTAGCGCAGTGGGCGCCGGCGGCGGCCCCCGGCTGCCATGACCACGGCCGCACCATCCACGCCTGGCCCAGGCAGGGGCTGTGGGGGGGCCCAGGCCTGGAGAGGGGCTGGGGGTTGCCAGCAGGCACCAGCTCTGCACGTTCAGAGGCTGTTGGGAGTCGGGGAGCAGCAGCTCTGCTGTTGCCACCAGTTTAATAGCAAGTCAGTCGCATATTTCAAGCTGCTGTTTCCTTTGCCTCCTGCCTAATTCCAAGTCTAAAAATTAACAGTGGGAGCAGGAGGCTGGACGCTTCCAACTCTCCTCTCTGAGTCACTATTTTGCTTTTTATAGGGAATAAGGTGGGGGCGGGCCCAGCGATGTCACTTCCTGAGCCCCTCCTCCTTGGGTACCATTTGTACACTGAACCCAATGCCTCCAGGGGGCCAGGGCAGGTTTGAGGTTGGGGGTTGAGGAAAGCAGACCCAAGGGGGCCCTTGTCCCTCTGAACAAGGCCCTGCACACAGGATGGAGCCCAAGGCAGGCAGAGCGTGGGCGAGAAGGCTGTGCCCAGGCCTGGCAGGGACGCTGGGGAATAGCAGACTCCTCAAAAGCCAGCACTTATTTCTATAATTTCAGTGTAGGCCTCCTTCAGAGGAGGAGGGAAGAAAAGGCGACAGGGAAGCGAGGGGCATTAACCCCATTGGTGCTGCCTGGACCACTCAGGATCTGAGCCCACACAGCGATACCCCTTCCTGGGGTCAGAAGGCTGGGACAGTGGTGGGTGGGGTGCAGGTAGCACTTCAGGGCTTCGCACTGAAACGGTTAGGGAATGGTCTCAGAAAGGCCTCTGCATCCAATCCCACAAGTGGGGGTCTCTCCTGCAACATGAGGGACCTTCCTCTAAGCCTTACCCCCAGCCCATGGCCCCCCACCAACCCTGACCTGCCACAACCAGGAATCAAGAGCTACTTCCAGGGGTCTGGCCTCGGATCTCCTTGGGCTGAGATCATCACCCAGAGGCATGGAGACTCCTTTCGTATACATCACCACTTTGTATGCATCACCACCCAGCACCAGTAATGGAGACACAAAGATCACAGCACCAGGCCCCTGGGCTCCAGGGACACCTCGGGGCCAGCGATGGTCTCCCCCACACTGGACTGCCCAGCAGCCACATCCATCTGTTAAATACTCCAGAGCACCTTCTGGGTGGGAGGCCCTGGGGAGGCATCTTGGGATCTTGCCCAGTATGACAGAGGAAGCTGGCTGGGCCTGTCCCACCGTCTGCTCAGATATCCCTTCCTCCAGGTTGTCCTCCCTGATGTCCTGGCTCAGAGCTCCTGTGGCACAGGGCCTCCTGGTGCCATTGTTGATCCTGCCTGTCTGTCCCTGGGCCTCTGGGCAAGAACTGGGTGTCTCAGTCACTGCTGTGAGCCCAGCACCCATGGCTGGGCCAACAATCTGCAGGCTCTTGGTAAATGTGAGGAGAGAATAAATGAACAGAGGAATGCATGTCCATCTTAGGTCTGAGGTTTGAGCCAGGCCCTAGCAAGCCAAGTTCTCCACGGGGGCCCTGGCTCCTACTCCTCTGTCACAACACACCAGCCCACTGGCAGCCAGCAGCCTGAGAATGGTGTCAACGGGTCACCGGGACACCTGGCCACGGCCACTCTAGTCCATTCCAGCCTTTTGGCAGCTGAGAGCTCCCCCCTGGGGCTCACTGCACCTGCTCCTGCTGATTTCCTCTCTCAGTCTCTGAGCTACACTCCATTAAACTGTTAGGGGATGTGGGCACATGAAGGACAACAGGACATAGTGACACCCAAGCCACGGAGAAGTGTGTATGCTGTGCACCCAGGAAACAGTGCACACTGCCCTGGAGGCCACAAGGCCTGTGTCTGAAGCTGGCAGGAAGAGAGCTGGCTCTGGTATTTCCAGGGGCAGGAGGGAGAGCAGCAGCAGCATCCAGCCTGCCGAGTCTGGTCCTGTGAGGGGCCTGGCTATTTAGTGAGACCTCCTCACTTGGGAGAAGCACAGGTGGGAGTCAAGACAAATCGAGACAACATGTTAACCTGTCATTCTGCTCCAGGAGGGTCCAGGCACTAACAGGACCATCGGGGGAAGTGAGCTCTGGTGGGCCCCGGCCTGGCCAACAGTTCAGTGGAGGCGAGCCATGCTGATTCTCCTGTACGCTGACCGATTCCCAGGGTCACAGGGAGAGAACCTCACTCTCGAGCTACTTCCCAGGGCAGGAATAGAAGGGACAACAGGGACGGTGGCGTGGCTTGCCTCCGCTGCCCAGCCTGGTGCTTCCGCAAGGGCGGTAAGGTCTCTGCCAGTCTTGTCCCATGTGCACAGCTCATCCTTATCAGAGCAGCAGACCATGGACCCCACCATCTCCTGTTCCTTTCAACCTAACCGCATCGCTGTGAGGTGGTTCTTACTCTTCCCAATTTGTAGACAAGATCCTTGAGTCTCAGAGATCTAAGGACACAGAAAGTATCTGAACCCAGGTCTGTCGGTCTGTCTGTCTCCAAATACCATCCTTTTCCCTATGAATCTTACTCCAGAGAAGTCCTCTTCTGTAGCCCTCCTTGTCAAGGGAGGCTGACCCAAGAGGGAAGCAAGGCGTGCCTGAGGATGAGATGCCAGCACAGCAGTGGGGACAGTGTCCACAAAGCTCTCTGTAAGCATCCTAGACCCTTCCCCTTCCATTCCCACACTCCATGAAACCTGGAGAGCCCAGGAAAGCCCTACCAGAAAAAGGGGTATCAAAAATGATGGGGAAACAAATCCTCGGGGAAGGCAGAAACCCTGGGGAAGATGCAAACCTGCCAGCCACATGCTTCAGTCTCCAAAGGCACAGGTAGGATCACTGAGTGGGCCGTGACTTGGCCACAGGTCTCATAAGAAAGAAGGCAGATGAGGCTGCTGACAGCCAATATCCATTTTCCCTCCCAGTAACAGAAATCCTATTGTATTTGAAGTGGCGGGCTGCCAGTGGCTAGCTCAAAGACTACTTTTCCTAGTGACACAGGCCATGTGATTAAGCTCTGGCCACTGAGATGTTAAGTGGACATGTGTGGAACTCTGAGGAAGACTGCTAAAAGAGATTAATTTACCTGGAAGGTACACTCCCCTTGATCCCTTATTCTTCCTTCTGTTGCCAGTTTGGAAAGCAGATAGGATGGCTGGCGCTCTAGCAACTATATTGAAACAGGAGGTGACTTTGAGGATAGAAGCCAGCAATGAAGATGGCTGAGCAGAAAGCTAGAAGTCTGGGTCACTGATGGAATAACAGAGCCACCATGCCACCCCAGGATAGTCTACCTCTGGATTTCCTTTACATGAGAGAAAAAAATGCTGATGTTATTTAAAACCACTGTTACTTAGTTTATATGTTATATGCAGTCAAACCTACCAATTGTAAATGATACAGATGGTTTTCCTTGACATCCCTGTTTGGGTGCTTTTCCTACAACCTTCACTGTTCCTTCTCAGTCTCCCTGGTGAAATCTTTCTCTACCTATCACTTAACTGACGTTCCATGTAGATCCTTACAATAGAATACCACTCTGCAACAAAAAGGGACAATAACACAAATGACTGTCACACACATATACTAAGTGAAAGAAGCCAGACCCAAAAGAGCACATCCAATTATATGAATGTTTCCAATTATATGAAGTTCTAGAACAGACAAAACTAATCTATGATTGAAAAACAAATCAAAATAGTGGTTGCCTCTGGGAGTGGGGTACGAATAGGAGTCGACTACAATGGGCACAAATGAACTTTCTGGGCTGACGGAAATATTCTGTATCTTGACAGCAATTTGGGCTACACAGGTGATGCATTCATCAAAATTATCAAGTGGTATACTTAAGTTCTGTGCATTTCACTAAATGTTGAACTCTAGTTAATGATATGCATGCTGAATTGTTGAAGGAAAGTACACTGATCTCTGCAACTTATTCCGAAATACATAAAAAATAAGATGGATTGACGATGTTCAGAGGGATGGACAGATGGATAGATGTGCAGTAAAGCAAGTGCAGAAACATGATAATTACAGACTCTAGATAATAGGTAAATGGGTGGTCACTGCATGATTCTTTCAACTTTTCTATGTGTTTGAAAATTTTCATAATAAAATGAGAAAAAAATCTGGTATTCTCTGAACTTCTGTCATCCATACTTCACTTCCTCTCCCAAATTTTCTTTATACTCCAGGGAGAGATGTAGGCTGCAGACCCATCTCTGATTGTTTCCTGGATATCTTTACCCTCGGGAACCTCAAACCCAACCTTTTCCTGAAGTTAATACACCAGATCGCTGAAGTAGGAAACCTAGGAGTCATTCCAGATTCATCCTTCTTCCTGTCCCTCATCTCTTTCACCCTGAGATGTCCCACGCATTATACTAAGTGAAAGAAGCCAGGCACACACACGAACTCTTAAAAGGACAATTCCAACACTCTCTCCCCACAGTGGCCAGATTGCAAATCAGATGTCTCTCCCCCATTCAAATTCAACAGCTCCCTCATTCACTTCAAGTGTATAAGCCCCAACTCCTCAGCTTGAGGCCCTTCACGGTCAGCACCTGCTTCTGCCTTTACAGGGGCATATTCTGCTGCCCTATAATATCAGACTTCTTCTAGGTCCCTATAATTCGTAATAGTGGTCCCCCAAAATCTATGTCCAAAAACCTAACCACTGGTACCTGTGAATGTAACCTTACTTGGAAAAAAGGTCTTTGTAGATGTAATTAAGTGAAGGATCTTGAGTTGAGATCATCCTAGATTAACGGGGTGGGTCCTAAATCCAATGATGTGTCCTAATGAGAAACAGAAGGGAAGAAGACACAGGCCCGGAGAAGGCCACGTGAAGATGGAGGCAGAGACTGGAGTCGTGCTGCCACAGGCCAAGGAACATCCGCAGCCACCAGAAGCTGGAAGAGACAAGCAAGAATTCTCCCCCTGGATGCCTAGGAGGGAGGGTCACCCACAGAGCTGACAGCTGACAGCTGACCCCTTGACTTTGGACTTCTGGCCTCCAGAGGGTGAGAGAATAAATTTCAGTTGTTTTAAGCCACTAAGTTTGTAAAAATCTGTTATGACAGCCCAAGGAAGCAAATACAATCCGCAAACACACAAGACTGTTTTCCACCTCTGGATCTTTGCACATGCTGTTTCTGTGCCTAGGACACCCTCCTCACCCCTTGTTCACCTCATGAAACCCTATTTAACCTTCGAACCTGGCTCAGATGTACCCTCTCCTATGAACTTCCCTGTGTTCCGCATATTACGACAATACCCGAATATACAAAGCACTTTTACAAACCAATGAAAAAAGATGAATACCTTGACTTTCTACATGAGCAAGGGAAATGAACAGAAGATTAAAAAGAGAACTACCAATGCCCAAAGCACATATTTTTTAAAATGTTAACCTCACTTGTAATCAAAAACAGTAGAAACTTCTACATTGTTTTTTGCAATTTTCCTATCAAATCATAAAGAATTATTTATTTATTTATTTATTTAAAAAGATGACTGGTAAAGGGATCTCAACCACTGGCTTGTTGTTGTCAGCACCACGCTCAGCCAGTGAGCTAACTGGCCATCCCTATATAGGATCTGAACCCGTGGCCTTGGTGTTATCAGCACCACACTTTCCCGAGTGAGCCATGGGCCGGCTCAGAAAGAATTTTTTAAAAATAATAATAACATTCAGAGTTGTCAGGGAACAGGCACTCTCAGAAACTCCTGGAGGGTATATATAACTAGTACAACATTTCTAGAGTCAATTTGGTAACTGGTATCAAAAGCTTTAATAGTTGGTTCAACTTTTAACCCAGCATAATCTAAGACTAATTATCCAGACACTAATTATAAATGTACATAAAAATAAAGCTACAAGGTTATTAATCACAGGGTTGTTTATAATTGTGAAATATTAAAAACTACCTGAAAAATTAACTATAAGGGATTGATTGAGCAAATTGTGGTCTTTCTACAAGATGGATAGCTATGTAAGCCATTAAAAACTATATGGATGATGTATATCATCTTATTAAGTGAAAAAGGCGATTAACAATAGTAATGTACAGTATGATACTATATTTGAAAAATACAAACCATCTGTATGTACATAGAAGAAAGCCTGGAAGGCTATAACACAAAACAATGATAGAGCATTCAGATTCTGAGAATTTGGAAGAAGTTAATACAAGGTCACTACATGAGGAGACACTGCTTGTCTTCTACCCAATATCCACCTTCCCTTCTTCTTGCTTACATCACCCGGGCTTTATATGAGACGGCAATGGACCCAGTCCCAGGCAAGGTACCCACTTTCTGTACCTTGCTTAAAACTAGGATTGGCCATTTGGCCTTTCTGGCCAATGAGGCCCAAGTGAAGTATGCTGGGGCCACTGGCAAGGCCTTTACTTTGATGCTTAAAAAGAGAATTCTTGCCTGGAAGTCAGATACAATGGCTGGAGCTATCGTGGCCATATTGCTGCCATGAGGAAAAGGTCAAGAAAAAACAGACATATTTCCCTGATGTTGCTGAGATACTGAGCCACACTAGAAAAAGCTCATCTCATTTCTTGCTAAGTCAGAAACATATAAGCCCCTATATATTGGATTTTCTGCTACTTAAAATGAACACATTTCTAAGTGATACCCCATAGCCCAGTAGAGGAAGGCAGTCCGATAAGCAGTAAAACATCTTAGATGCTACGACAGAAGTACTTCACAAGCACAGTGAGGCAGAGAGGAGGGAGCGGGCAGCTACGGGGGTTAGGGGATGGCTGGAAGGACTTTGGAGATACTCGAAGGGAGACAGTTTATCACTGTGGCTAAGAGCAAGGACTGTAGGGTCAATCCATGTTCCAGCTTAGGTTCCAATCCATGCTCCAGCACTTCCTAACCTCTCTATACCTCGGAAGAGTGCTTGGCACAAGGCAGCCACTTACAAATAGATGCTGCTTAAATAAATGAAAGTGAAAGAGGGACGACAAAGGGATTGAGTGCACAGGGCCCCTGAGAGGATTAAATTGGATAATGCATGTAAAGCACTTTGCACATAGTAAGCACCCAGTGAATCGTAGCTGCTATTATTAATATTATTAATTAAATCTTGAACAATGTGTGGGTGCTTGCCAGAGGTTAGGGGACAGGAGCAGAGTTCTAGGCAACGAAAGGAGGCTTGGCAAAGGCACAAAGTATGAAACAGCAGGGCCCCTTAAGAGGACTATAAATAGCCCTGCAGGGCTAGAACACTGAGAGAGCAGGAGGATGAGGTGACAGTGCTGGAGAGGTGGGCACAGTCCAGCTCACTGAGGGCCTCATGAGCTGAGCTAAGTAAGAGGCAGGCAGGACACAGAGGGGACTGCTGATCTAGCCCATGACTCTCTGCAGGCTCTTTCTTGCCAGGCACATCATTGCTGAATATCACTAACTTTAGATAATTCCTCCTGATGCGTATGTTCCTCTGATTTGTTACAATGTAGGCAGAATCCTGTGACTTCCAGATCTCCTAGGAGTCACCCAGATGAGGCACCACACGTGAATAGAGGGGTACCTATTTCAAGCCCATAATGAAGCCTGTGTCCTTGAGGGCAGCCAGATGACAGGACAATAGCCAGGCAGTGAGAGAACAGCCATGGAGACCTCAGACACGCTCTTTTCAGGCGATGTGGAGAGCTGGGCTGTGGGAGTAGGTTCAAACACAAATGGCTGACCCTCATTGCTACCACCTTAAGATCTGGCAGGTGAAAAGGGAAGAAGAGGCACCCAGAATGCAGGACGCACACAGGAGTCAAACTGTTTACAACCTTCCCCTGAGAGTGTTTAGCACCAATGACCTATGGGCACAGCCAAAAATACATCCTGGGATCCCCAACCCCCAAAGCAGAGGATGCGGGAAGTTCTAAGGACCCTTCCAACCTCCTCCTGGACACTCTAAGAGCCTGCGGATGCAGGACAGAGTTAAGTTCCAGGTAAGGGATGGCCCTGCCTTCTGAGTAGGTGATACAAGGCTGATTGCAGGTGATAAACGTTATTTTCTGCCTGGGAACTGATGATGGGAGTTGGGGAGAAGAGAGCAGCAGAGGGAAGCCAGGGCTGATCATCACGCCCACCAAAGCAGCATCAGAGTCTTCAGGGAACCCCAGCTCTCGGCATGCCACACACTGCGTCACGTGGTAAGTGAGCAAGGGGCCTTAGACACCGCCCCTGCCCTCGAGGATCTCCCAGTGTGGTCATTTGCACATCCACTGTCATTTGTGACTGTGCCAGGCAGTGGGCTGTGCACCACCTCATTTCATCCTCAGAGTGACCCTTTAATGGACGAAACTTACAAACATATGGAGCAAAAGAAGCCAGACGCAAAAGAGCACATACCATAGGATTCCATTTTATGTGAAGTTCAAGAACAGGTAAAGCGAATGGATGGTGATATTAGTTCATAGCAGTGGCTACCTGCGGGGTGGGGGGTGTGGAGGGGACAGAGGCCTGTGGGGAGGCAGTGAGGGAACTTTCTGGAGTGCTAGGAATGTTCTACATCTTGATCTAGGTGTTGGTTACAGAAGTAGACATATGTAAATATTCACTAAACTGTATGCTTCAGATTGGTACACTTGAAAAACTTGAGAAAATCTTTTTTAATTTTTGGCAGCTGGCCAGTATGGAGATATTAACCCTTGACCTTGGTGTTAGAACACCACACTCTAATCAACTGAGCTAACTGGCCAGCCCCCGAAAAACTTTTTAAAAAGCTTACAAACCAAGGGCTGGCTGGTTAGCTCACTTGGGAAAGCATGGTGCGGATAATACCAAGGTCAAGGGTTCAGATCCTTCTACTAGCTGGCTGCCAAAAAAAAAAAAGAAAAGAAAAGAAAAGAAAGAAAACCTAAGCAATTGTACCATTAGGATTTTCATTTATAATTAAAGAAATAAAGGTGTAAGGAATTCAAAGTTGTTTGCCTGAGGTTGAATGGCTGTTAAGTGGAAAACTGGATTGAACACAGGTAGTCTGTCTCCAGGATCTATGCTCTTAACCATTATAAGATGTGGGGCCCACACAGACAGAAGCAGCACTGTGGGAAGACTGCTCTTAGGGGCCCACAAGGGGAAGAAAGCACCCATGTCAGAGGGGTGAAGAGGAAGAAGAGGTCCACTCCCAAAGGGGCTGAGCGTGCAGAACTCGGGCAGGACCGCACTGGGTTTGTTCAGAGCACTGATGAATAGATTAGTGCAGCTGAAGCTGAGGTCTGGAGAGGTCAGCCTGTGGAGGTTCTGGAACACTAGGATACAAAGTCATATTTCACTCCATGACTGGGAGCCACTGAAGCTAAAATAGCAAGGTGGCTTTAGGAAAGTAAGCCAACTGTGGCATATGGGATGATTTGGAATAGGGCAAACAGTCCCCCTATGGGTTGTCTAGGGTGAGAGCTGTGGAAATGGAGAATAAAGACCACATGTGGGAGAATTTACAGAAAGTGCAGCCAAAAAAGGGGTCCTCTGGGCCTGGATGACTGGGGTGCTATGCACAGAAAGAGGGAGCTGGTTACTGGGAACAGACCTGAGTTCAGGTTTAGACATGTCTGGACCCAGCAGAGGCAAGGCCATCCCTGTGGGGAGGTCCAACAGGCAGTTGGCATTTGAGTCTGGATGGTAGATGGCAATCTGGGAACCTGGTGACCCTGGGTCAGGGAACCAACCGGCGGAAGCTCAACTGCCACTCCTGGAGTATCACCCATGCCAGGTCATGCTCTTTGGAATGACAGGAGCAGGGATGGTGTACCAGATACACAAAGTGCCATCCCACCTACAACAATAAGGTCAGTATCTTCTTCTGCACTTGAAAAGGACAGCTTAATTACCCGGACTAGGTATTACAAAGTGAGAGATGGAGGCTGGGCTGGAACCAAAATGCACCGTCACTCAGAATCTCCCCCCACCCCAGGGTCAGAACCCAGTGAACCAGGAGTCAAGCAGCATTCAGCCCCTACCTCCAACCCGTGGAGGGGAGGTGCATCCCCTATGGAGTCTTCTAGGTCAAATTCTCATAGGTGAATGCTCGGTCCTCACCTAACTCTACTCAGCAGCAGCACTCAAGGTGGCGGACCACTCCCTCCTCCAGAATTGCTGGTTTTCCTGGCTTCCAGGCCACCGCGCTGCTGGTTTCTCTCCCCCTCACCCAACAGACATCTCAGCTTCCTGTGTTGGTTCCTCCTGGTCTCCTCAACCTCTTCTCTCTGGGCTGTGGAGCTTGGACCGTCTCCCTGTCTCCAGTCCCCTTCTCAGTGTCTCACCCAGGCTCATGTTTTAAATACCATCTGCATGCTGACAACTCAGATAGATATTTCCAGCCCACATCTCCCTCCTGAGCTCCAAACTTTCTGATCCGACTGTGCACTTGATTTGAATGTCTAACAGGCATCCCACAGGTAACATCTAACCAAAGTCCTGGTCCCCCGCCCCCTGGCCCAAACCCACGCACCTTCCCCATCTCTGCTAATGGCGCCTCCTCCTGCTGCTGCTCAGGGTCATCTCTGGGCCCTCTCTTTCTCTCACACCCACATCCAATCCATCAGAAATTCCTATTGGCTCTGCCTGTGGAATACACTGAGACATCGGCGGGGGGAGAGGAGACAGGAAGGAGGTCCAAGCTCCACGTCCTGGGGTGCCCCAGCGAGAGGAGGTTGAGCAGAGCAGGAGGCACCAGCACAGGAGGCTGAGATGCAGTGCTGGGTGAAGGGGAGAGAAGCCAGCAGTGTGGCGGCCTGGAAGCCAGGTGAACCCCATGTTTCTAGGAAAAGGGAGTGGGCTGCCGCCTGGAGTGCAGGGTCCAGCCACTTCTCATCCCCACCGCTACCGCCTGCTCCAAGCTACATTAATTCTCCCTGCGCTAACGAGATGCCCTCCTAATCAGTCTCTCTGCTTCTGCCCTTCCCCCTACCAGGTATGCCCAACACAGCAGCCAGCATGATCCTTGGAAAATGTAAAATCATGTCCTCCTCTTCTCAGAGCCCTACGAAGGGTCCATCTCAGGGTCAGCCCTTACCACAGCGCACAGGGCTCTGGGACCCCCACCTCACCTCCTGCTGTCCCCTCTGCCCACTGCACTCCACCCACATGACCTCCTTGCTGCACCCCAGACCCCTCAGTAAGTGCCCCTCACCTTTGCGCTTGCTTTTCCCTCTGCTTGCAAGGCACTCCCCCAACCCCCTCATGGTCAGCTCTCCCACCTCCTCCAAATCTTTACCAGGAGTTACTTCTCAGTGAGGCCGACTCTGAACTCTGCTTAAAATGATGATCTGCCCCATCCCCACACTGCTGATCCCCTCACCCTGCTGTCTATATTTTTTTCATAGCACCTTCCAATATATTAGGTAATTTACTCAGATCTTATTGTTATTGTTCATTGTCTCCTTGGGACTAGAATGGGAATTCCAGAAGGGCATAAATTTTTGTCTGTTTTGTTTACTGCTGCATCTCCAGCAGTTAGAATAGTACCGGCACAGGGTAGGTACTCAATGAAAACCTGCTGAATGACTGACGGACTGAACAAATGGTATAGTGCTGGCCTAACAAGGCTGAGAACCTGATACAGACATGGGATGGCGAAAGATCTCACATTCCTCTTGTCATTTCTAGTCCATTCAGACATGGGGGACAAAGGCTGTCATCGCTGGGAGCCTTTGCCACCCTGAGACTAGGCAGCAGCAACACACGGTCAGGGAGAGAGGGCAGAGGAGGAGGAAGACTGGGTTGGGCTGGACACTAAGAATCACCCTTGATGAAGGGGTGGGCAGAGGAGAGGAGCCGCTGGAGACAGGAAGCAGCTGCTGGAGATTGGGGGGACACAGAGAGTCACCATGGAAGCACGGGAGGGAGGGGTCCACAGAGTAAGGGGCTGCTGAGGGTCCAGGACATGACTGAGGTGGCAGAGTGCACTGGTTTAGGAATTTGGAGGGCACTGGGGACCTTGAGGCAGCACTTTCAGAGGCTCAGAGGGGACAAAGGCCAGGGTCAGAGCAAGGGCAGTGAACAAATGGGCGGTGAAGAAACAGAGATGGTTACTCTACAAGAGGCCCAGGCTCCCGAGGAGAGGAGAAGGCCCCACGGGGAGCAAAGAGGCTGCGAAGAGCCCACAGCCGCCTGAGGAGGTGGAGGACATATGTTCGCCGGCCTGACACTCTCCCCACATTACACTGCTCTGAAGGGACCCCTCCATATCCTCTGACTGCCCACCTCCTCCTACAAATACAAGGCTCGCTCCTGCTGAGTCTGAGCGAGGCCTGGACTTCTGTGGTCTCCTGGTGGGCAGCCTCATGGGTATTGGGACTTCTGCTCTGCTCCCACCATCACCAAGACCCGGGCGATAGGCAGTCCTGGGAGCCATGAATAGAGTCCTTCCAACTTGCTACTTCTGTCACAAAGTCCCAGAAAATGATCACACTCTCTGCTCAGATCTCCCCTGGAAACCGCTCCTTGATGGAGGCCTGCACTGACCCTGCACAGACTTGGTTTCCTGCTGCCAGTCCCTCTGCTGAGTCGCACAGATCTGCCCATTTTCCTCAAGTTCTTGTAATTTGAAATGAGCTGGGCCTTCTGCACATCCCCAGCAGCCCCAGACGCTGGCTAGACTTAACAGTTGGGGTCAATTCTGAGGCTGACAACCTCTACAGTGACCCTGATATCCTTTACACACAAGCCCAGCTTCACAGCCCCATGTCCCCCTCAGCTGTCTGATCATCCTTGGCCTTTCCTACAACCTGATGGAAATCAAGACCCCAAGGCAGACTCAGAGTTCAGGGTCTTCTCACCCATGCCAGAGCCGAAATACTGAAGAAGGGGAGAACTGGGTTTGAACACCAGCTCTGAGCACTATTAAGGGGTTGGCATTAAGCCTCTCTGAGCTTCAGTTTCTCATCGGTAAGACGAGAATAACAAAGCTATGTCACAGGGTGGCTGTGAGAATGACATTAAATAGCATAATTTAGGTTAAAGAGCTTGGCACAGTATTGGGGGCAGAACAGTCCTCAATAGAGGTTGGCTGAAGCTGAGTTAGAGCTATGAGGGAACAGGAGAAGGGGGCAGACACCCAGGTGACCCCAGCTGACACAGGAGATACCATCAGGAGGCCCTCGGTCATGCCCTGGCACCAAGGTGTCCCAGGGACCAGCATTTTCCCATGGGACAAGCCACCTCCTTCTCAGCACCCCCTGCTCTATGATTGATGGAAATGGGGTTGGGGAGCCAAGACAGTACCATGGTCAAGGGCACAGGCTTTGGAATCAGATTCGGGTTCTATTCCCAGTGTTACCACTTACTAGACATGTCTAGTAGGTTGAATTATGTCCCCCCCAAACTCACTGAGGCTTGAACTGTCTTCCAAGTTTTACGTATTAGAAACTTAGCCTCTTTGCCCCCGGCAGGAGAGGCTGCCTCATTTACAGGCAACAGCTTTGAAGTGTGGAGCAGGAAAAGAACTGATTCTTAGCTGCAAAAGCGAGTCTTGAAACAGGGAACACGGCGCCAGGGCTGCTGTGGATACAGCCAGGATCCCGGAGGCTGGGGCCGCACTGAAGGCGGCCAGCTGCCCTATTCAGGATTCGAGGTTTCAGGCCGGCATTAAAGAAGATTCCTGGGAGCGCCCGAGCGGCGCCGCGACTGAACAGCCCGAGGCGGCAGCGCCGAGAACACGGAAGGCAACAAACCAGAGACAGAGCGAGCGCCCGACTTGGCACAGCACTATGAGTGATCCCTGGCACAGCTCTGTTCGGGGGGTGGATGCCCACGCGGCTCCCGCCTGCACCACCAGGCCACTCACTGCCCCGGTGCTGCCTCCATTTTCCCAGGTGCGGGCAGCTCCGCCCTGCTCGGCCATCACTGAGCCCATTTGCTTGGCCTGGCACGGGGCTTTCCGGACTCTGCGGGCCGGCCTCCTCTCCCACTCCCTCCGCGGTTCTCTGGCGGGGCTGGGGGTGTGGGGCGTCCCGACCAGTGTTGGGAGGGCTAGGAAGTACGGGCGGGCCGACTGTCACTCCACCACACCCTGGACTCCGGCCCTGGTAAACTTCCTGTTACTGGGAGGCAGATACCATCTCTGCGACCACCAGTTTGGAAAAAAGCCTAACGAATTTCTGGTTGGGAATAGTGTGGTAGGAGAGTTCCCAGGTCCGCTTGAACCTGCCGGAGAGCAGGCTGCAGGCGGGCACTAGACTCGGTTTATACCGGGGGGATACAAAGGTGAACAAGACCCGAGAAAAATCTACACAGTGCTACAAAGGCACCCAGAGAGACCGGTCGTCTGTGCCTAGCAGAAACCTGGTAGACTTCCTGGGCGAGGCGGTGCCGAGCAGGGTCTTGAAGGCCCAGCTGATAGACGAGGGGTGCAGAAGACACGCCCCAGCCCAGCACAGTGTGCACAGAGGGGGGAGACGTGCGGCCAGGGAGGCGGAGACTCGACAGAAACCACACACCCGGTGGGGTCGCCACTGCACGATCTAACAGCCTGGGCCAGAGCACACGGAACGGGGAGAAGTCCTGTACAGAAAGTGAAAGCTCAACAGAGATCACACACCCTGTGGTACGTGATCCACCAGCCCAGCAGAGTCCAAGCTGACCAGAAAGGTGGATCCCCGGAGAAGCCCAAGACCCGAGGCAACCACACACACAAGACACTAGAGGCCAACTGAGCAGTCACGGCAGGAGCCATACCAAATTGGCAACCACAGCAACATCCTAGTTAGTCATTAGTCTCAAACCGGTGGACTGTGAAACCCCCTGCCACAATGAATAAACACCAAAAAAAAGACACCAGAAATACAAAAAATCAAGAAAGTACACCACCAAAAGTTAATAAATCTCAAACTCTAGATCCTATAGAACAAGAAGCCCTTGAAATAACTGACAAGGAATTTCGAGTGATAATTCTAAGGAAACTGAATGAGATACAAGAAAACTCAGCTAGACATCATGATGAAATGAGGAAAAGTATACAGGATCTGAAAGAGGAAATATACAAGGAAATCAATGTCCTGAAAAAAAATGTAGCAGAACTTGCTGAACTGAAGAAGTTATTCAGCGAAATAAAAAACACAACGGAGAGTTTAACCAGCAGGCTTGTCGAAGTTGAAGAGAGAACCTCTGAACTTGAAGATGGGCTGTTTGAAATAACACAAGCAGACAAAAAGAAAGAAAAAAGAATCAAGGACATGGAAGAAAATTTGAGAGAGATATCAGACAACCTCAAGCGCTCAAATATCCGAGTCATGGGTATTCCAGAAGGGGAGGAAAATGGAGATTCCATTGAAAACATATTCAACAAAATAGTGGCAGAAAACTTCCCAGGTATAGGAAAAATCACAGATCTTCAGATCCAGGAAGCTCAACGATCTCCAAACGTATTCAACCCAAAAAGGCCTTCTCCAAGACATGTCATAGTCAAATTGGCAAAACTCAGAGACAAAGAGAGAATCTTAAAAGCTGCAAGAGAGAAGCGTCAAATCACCTATAAGGGAGCCCCAATCAGGTTAACATCAGACTTTTCATCACAAACCCTAAAAGCTAGAAAGGAATGGGATGATATTTTCAAAATACTAAAAGACAAAGATTGCCAGCCAAGAATACTCTACCCTGCAAGGCTATCCTTCCAAAATGAGGGGCAAATAGTACATTTCTCAGACAAACAAAAACTGCGGGAGTTCACTACCACAAGACCACCCTTACAAGAAATCCTCAAGGGAGTACTGGGTTTGGTTCCTGAAAAATAACTACCACTGCCATAAAAACCTAAGAAAAATCTAAACCCGCTAGTACAATAAAAATGGCATTCATGAAGAGAAAACAAGCTAACAAAAACACTATCTACAACCTAAGGAACCAACAAACAAAGAAACCAAACAGTAAATCAGAAAGCAAGGAACAAAAGACACCTAAGACAACCAAACAACCAATAAAATGCTAGGAATAAATCAACACCTTTCAATAACAACTCTTAATGTTAAAGGCTTAAATTCCCCAATTAAAAGACACAGACTGGGGGCCGGCCCGTGGCTCACTCGGGAGAGTGCGGTGCTGATAACACCAAGGCCACGGGTTCGGATCCCATATAGGGATGGCCGGTTCGCTCACTGGCTGAGCGTGGTGCTGACAACACCAAGACAAGGGTTAAGATCCCCTTACCGGTCATCTTTTTAAAAAAATAAAAAAATAAAAAAATAAAAGACACAGACTGGCTGACTGGATCAAAAAGCAGGACCCAACTATATGCTGCCTACAAGAGACCCACCTCACCCATAAAGATTCACATAGACTAAGAGTGAAAGGATGGAAAAAGATTTACCATGCAAACAGAAAAGAAAAACGAGCTGGAGTGGCTATTCTTATATCTGACAAAATAGACTTTAAACTAAAAACCATAAAAAGAGACAATGAGGGACACTACTTAATGATAAAAGGACTGATCCATCAAGAAGACATAACAATCATAAATATGTACGCACCCAATGTTGGAGCAGCCAGATTTATAAAACAAACTCTATTAGACCTAAAGAAGGAAATAGACACTAATACCATAATAGCAGGGGACCTGAACACTCCACTGTCAATATTAGACAGATCATCTAGGCAAAGAATCAGTAGAGAAACACAAGATCTAAACAAGACTCTAGACCAATTGGAATTGGCAGATATCTACAGAACATTCCACCCAACAACCTCAGAATATTCATTCTTCTCATCAGCACATGGATCATTCTCCAGGATAGATCACATATTAGGTCACAAATCAAGTCTCAATAAATTCAAAAAAATTGGAATTATCCCATGTATCTTCTCAGACCACAATGGATTAAAACTAGAAATTAATAACAAACAAAACTCTGGAAACTATACAAACACATGGAAATTAAACAGCATTCTACTTAATGACATATGGGTCCAAGAAGAAATCAAGCAGGAAATCAAAAAGTTTATTGAAACTAATGAAAACAATGATACATCATACCAAAACCTGTGGGATACTGCAAAAGCAGTATTGAGGGGAAAATTTATTGCATTAAATGCTCACTTCAGAAGAATGGAAAGATGGCAAGTGAACAACCTAACACTTCACCTTAAAGAACTAGAAAAACAAGAACAATCCAATCCTAAAGTTAGCAGACGGAAAGAAATCATTAAGATCAGAGCAGAACTGAATGAAATTGAAAACCAAAAAACAATTCAAAAGATCAACGAATCAAAAAGTTGGTTTTTTGAAAAGATAAATAAAATTGACAAACCATTAGCATGGCTAACAAAAAAAAAGAAGAGAGAAGACTCAAATAACAAAAATTAGAAATGAAAAAGGCGATATTACAACTGATTCATCTGAAATACAAGGTATCATTCGAGACTACTATAAACAACTATACGCCAACAAATTTGAAAATCTGGAGGAAATGGATAAATTTCTGGACACACACAAGCTCCCAAAACTGAACCGTGAACACGTAGAAAATTTGAACAGACCAATAACAATAAAGGAGATTGAAGCTGTTATCAGAAGGCTCCCAACAAAGAAAAGCCCAGGACCAGATGGATTCACAGCAGAATTTTACCAAACATTCAAAGAGGAATTGACACCGATTCTTTACAAACTATTCCAAAAGATTGAAACGGACGCAAATCTCCCAAACTCATTCTATGAAGCAAACATCATCCTGATACCAAAACCAGGTAAAGATATAACCAAAAAAGAAAACTACAGGCCGATATCCTTGATGAATATAGATGCAAAAATCCTCACTAAAATACTAGCAAACAGAATACAGCAACACATACGAAAAATTATTCATCACGATCAAGTGGGATTCATCCCAGGGATGCAAGGTTGGTTCAACATACGCAAATCAATAAATGTGATACACCATATTAATAAACTCATACACAACGACCATATGATCATCTCTATAGATGCTGAAAAAGCATTTGATAAAGTTCAGCACTCATTCATGACAAAGACCCTCTATAAGTTAGGTATAGAGGGAAAGTATCTCAACATAATTAAAGCCATATATGACAAACCCACTGCCAATATCATCCTGAATGGGGAAAAGCTGAAAGCTTTTCCTTTAAGAACAGGCACTAGACAAGGATGCCCACTCTCACCACTCCTATTCAACATAGTGTTGGAAGTACTAGCCAGAGCAATCAGAGAAGAGAAGGAAATAAAGGGCATCCAGATTGGAAAAGATGAAGTCAAACTGTCCCTGTTTGCAGATGACATGATCCTATATATCGAACAGCCTAAAACCTCTACAAAAAAACTGTTGGAATTGATAAATGATTTCAGCACAGTAGCAGGATACAAAATCAACACACAAAAATCAGTAGCATTTCTTTTCTCCAATAGTGAACATGCAGAAGGAGAAATCAAGAAAGCCTGCCCATTTACAATAGCCACCAAAAAAATAAAATACTTAGGAATTGAGTTAACCAAGGAGGTGAAAAATCTCTATAATGAGAACTACAAACCACTGCTGAGAGAAATTAGAGAGGATACAAGAAGATGGAAAGATATTCCATGCTCTTGGATTGGAAGAATCAACATAGTGAAAATGTCCATACTACCCAAAGTGATATACAAATTCAATGCAATCCCCATCAAAATTCCAAAGACATTTTTCTCAGAAATGGAAAAAACTATTCAGACATTTATATGGAACAATAAAAGACCACGAATAGCCAAAGCAATGCTCAGCAAAAAAAATAAAGCTGGAGGCATAACACTACCTGACTTTAAGCTATACTACAAAGCTATAATAACCAAAACAGTATGGTACTGGCATAAAAACAGACACACTGACCAATGGAATAGAATAGAGAATCCAGAAATCAACCCACACACTTACTGCCATCTGATCTTTGACAAAGGCACCAAGCCTATTCACTGGGGAAGGGACTGCCTCTTCAGCAAGTGGTGCTGGGATAACTGGATATCGATATGCAGGAGAATGAAACTAGATCCATACCTCTCACCGTATACTAAAATCAACTCAAAATGGATTAAGGATTTAAATATACACCCTGAGACAATAAAACTTCTTAAAGAAAACATAGGGGAAACACTTCAGGAAATAGGACTGGGCACAGACTTCATGAATATGACCCCAAAAGCACGGGCAACCAAAGGAAAAATAAACAAATGGGATTATATCAAACTAAAAAGCTTCTGCACAGCAAAAGAAACAATTAAAAGAGTTAAAAGACAACCAACAGAGTGGGAGAAAATATTTGCAAAATATACATCTGACAAAGGATTAATATCCAGAATATATAAGGAACTCAAACAACTTTACAAGAAGAAAACAAGCAACCCAATTAAAAAATGGGCAAAAGAGCTAAGTAGGCATTTCTCTAAGGAAGATATCCAAATGGCCAACAGACATATGAAAAAATGCTCAACATCACTCAGCATCCGGGAAATGCAAATCAAAACCACATTGAGATACCATCTAACCCCAGTTAGGATGGCTAAAATCCAAAAGACTCTGAACGATAAATGCTGGCGAGGCTGCGGAGAAAAAGGAACTCTCATACATTGTTGGTGGGACTGCAAAATGGTGCAGCCTCTATGGAAAATGGTATGGAGGTTCCTTAAACAATTGCAAATAGATCTACCATACGACCCAGCCATCCCACTGTTGGGAATATACCCAGAGGAATGGAAATCATCAAGTCGAAGGTATACCTGTTCCCCAATGTTCATCGCAGCACTCTTTACAATAGCCAAGAGTTGGAACCAGCCCAAATGCCCATCATCAGATGAGTGGATACGGAAAATGTGGTACATCTACACAATGGAATACTACTCAGCTATAAAAACGAATGAAATACTGCCATTTGCAACAACATGGATGGACCTCGAGAGAATTATATTAAGTGAAACAAGTCAGGCACAGAAAGAGAAATACCACATGTTCTCACTTATTGGAGGGAGCTAAAAATTAATATATAAATTCACACACACACATACACACACACACACACTGGGGGGAGGAGGAAGAAGATATAACAACCACAATTATTTGAAGTTGATACAACAAACAAACAGAAAGGACATTGTTGGGGGGGAGGGGGGGAGGGAGAAGGGAGGGAGGTTTTGGTGATGGGGAGCATTAATCAGCTACAATGTATATCGACAAAATAAAATTTAATAAATAAATAAATAAATAAATAAATAAAAAAGAAACTTAGCCTCCACTGTGATTGTTAAGAGAGTGGGAAACCCATTATGGTAATTGAAAGATGGAGCCTTAAAGAGGTAGTTGGATTGCAGGACCATGCAGTAGTGAACGGATTAAAAATGGTGGTCAGGGGCATGATTTTGAGGGCTTTAAAAGAAGAGGAGAGTCTGTCTGTCTCTCTCTCTGTTCTCTCTGCTTCCATCATCTTGCATTGTCAGACCCCTGGGTCACTGTTGCCACCACCAGATGGACTTTGGACTTCCCAGCCTCAGAAACTGTAAGCCATAAATTTTGTTTTCTTTATAAATTACCCACTTTGAGGTATTTTGTCATAAGCAACAAAAATGAACTAATACACCATGTGACCCTGGGCAAGGTACTTAACCATCCAGAGCCTCAGTTTTCTCATCTGTAAAATGGGGATAACAATGTCTACACTCCATGAAGCTCCTGTGGGGAAAATATACGCAGTGCAAGGCACTCCCAGGGCAAGCACTAAATAAATAGTAGCTATTATCACTACTACCCTGGTCTCCTTCTTGAGTATTGAGTACCCTCAGGGACCTCCTGGTCCTTAAAAAACAAAACCGGGGCTTTGGCAATTTACAACTGGGCTCAGGCTACAGCAAGCCTCCTCCATCAGTGGACCCAGTTGTTAATCAGGCAGCCTCCATTTAGTAGGCTCAGCACAGGCCATTAGAGTAGGTTACGTTTTGAGTTTTAAGACACCAGTTCCTTCACTGCACGCTGGGATCCCCTGGGAAGTTTGGAAGCTACTGATGTTTGGCTCCCACCCCAGGAATCCATACTGAATTGGTATGGGTGGCCTGGGCATCAGAGCTGGTAAAAGCTTGCTGGGTGATTCTAATGTATAGGAAGGTCAAGAGGTAATGGCCTATAAAGCTGACTGGAACTAAGACTCTGAAACAGCCCTATGAAGCCATCGGACAGGCAGCATGAGATGATACATTCAGTAAGCACAGGGAAGGCTACTTGGAAGAGGCGGGGCTTGAACTAGGTCTTGAGGGACTGTGGGATTTGCTTGCGAAGAGAGAAGGAGGTGCACAGAAAGGGCTCTGTTCTGATGGTGAACTGTGCGCAGGCAGGGAGCTCCTGTCTCATGCACTCAAGGCCCTCAGCCTTGGCCTGCAGCAGTCGTTTGGATCACAGCATGGCCCCCTCCCTCACCCTGAGGCCTTCAGGTGGGCCTGGAGCAGGGGCACTAACCCACCAAAGGGGCACCTAGAAGATGGGGAAGAGGCGATGGACAGCTCAATCCTGGAGGTACAGCTGGTGTCGCTGGCGTTTGCAGTTCTGGCTCCACCCCTGCTGCTGGGATCAGACTCAAGCCCCCCCCCCAAGGGGGTGCAGTGTGGCCTCTCTGGTTGCCATGGAGAAGCCATCCTGATCATCCACCTCCAGGATCCCTCGAGGAGAGAGGCAGAGATTGTAGCGGCCTGGAGAAGTAACCGCCTAGAGAAGCTGAGGGCTCCAAAGCCTGAGACAAAGGAATCTTAGGTCTTTGACATCAGTAGCAGGGGCACAGGGCAAGGGGACAGGGGCTGCCAGTGGCCTCCAGGCAGGGACAGGACAGCGGCCACACCAGTCTCCAGGCTCTGAGGGATGGTGAGAAATGCTGACTGTCATCTGCACCATATTTTACAGGATACATAGCAAGCCCACAGCCAGGATCTCATTTTATCCTCAGAATCTGGGGAGGTTGTGAGAGGAGCTATTATTCCCCCCATTATACATGGGGGGAAACTGAGGCTCAAAAAATTCTGGGTCTCGTCCAAGGCACCTGGCTAACAAGCTGAGCCACAACTTAAAGCCTGCTCTTTGGACCAAGTCCATCGTTTTTTGTGCACTGACATAACCTCGTACCCAGGCAAAGGGGCCTAAAATTCCTAATTACTCTGTAGGAACGGCAGTTATGTGCCCTCTGAACACATAGGAGTAATGGTGCAGAATGGCCAGATGACCCTGCTACAATGGAGGGAAGCTTACTGCATGTGTAAATAAGCAGTTGTCTCTCAAAAGACATCTCCTACGTTATGATGCAGTGATAGGAATAGACCCCAGCTCCATTACCAGTAGCATGTTGCCAGTCAATGGGATTCAATGAGACTAGGGCCTGGCCAAGAATCAGATGGATCTGGGTCTTGGTTCCCACTCTACACAGCTTCTGACAAGTTGCTCATTCTCTTGGAGCCTCCACTTCCTCATCTGTAAAATGGGATGGAACAGCTGCCCTGTGCATTTCACAGGACTGTTCTGAAGAGCAATGAGAGATACAAAAAAAGCATTTCACAAACAATAAAGCATTTGGTCAATCAGACAAAAAAACAAAACAAAAACAAACCCTACAAAGACAAGTTTGTATTCATCTGGGTATAGGAATGCTCTGGTTTTTCCACTAGGTGGCAGGAATCTGGAGGGCATGGATGGCCGTTTCCTATTTACTACGCATTACTGGGCAGCCAGGACAGTATTCACACACAGCAGATGCTTAATAACTGCTGGCTGGCAATCCCCTAAAAACTCTCCTAATCTCTTCCCATAACAAACAACTAATTCAATTATTTAGGGTCTGGGGGCCAGGAGGTCACTCTGACCTACAAGAGTTCTGACCCTCATTAGTGTTAACATCTTTAACCTGCTTCCTGCTTCCCCTCTGAATCTCTAGAATTGATAACAAGTAATGATCCTGGCTGATTTGATTTAAGGCTCTGCTCTTCTTCCTGTCTTCCCTGGTGAGAAATGCTGCTCACCAAAGCTGCAGAAGGAGGAGCAAGCAGGAGGGGATGACTCGGGAGAATCAAGGGACCATTATGAGGATGACCTTTGAATCCAACCGTACTGATCACCCGCCTGGGATGGCCTCCTCAGAGCCCCTCTCCCATATATGGTTTCATGAGTCCTTAGGGTATTTATGAAAAATTGAATGACTCTCAATCTAGCACTGAGAAGTAGGAAGGGACAGTTCAGAGAACAGACAAGTAACATAAAGTACAGAGAAGTCAGTAAGACTCTCAAAGTGACCTTGAACGTTGGCAGCAGTCAGGACCAGAATCTATGACCCTTGCCTTCTACCCTGGGGCTCCCTTCAATCTCAAGGCCAAGTGGCTCCAGGCTTCTGCCCCTCTCAGCAGAAGTCAGCTAAGGCATTCCCAACTTGCATACACCTGCACACCCTCACATATGCACCCACCAATGCTGCTGGGAGGACACGCTCGCAGCCATTCAGCAGAAGCTGCTGACTCTCCACCCAGAACCTTCCTGAACCTTCAAAATAATTCTACTATTGAACAGGGCGAGAAGAGCGTGCCTCAAAATTCCCCTGCTTCCCCCTTCCCTCAGCTCCAGAGTGCCAGTGATTCTGTCTGTTCCAACTTCCTCGTGTCAAGCAAGGAGAGGAAAGGACTTGCCCAAGTTAACGGCCTTTTCCTCAGACACCAACATCACCTTCCCTCCAGGGTGGTGCAAAACCAGGAGAGGGCTGAGCTGGGGAAGGGCAAAGCCTAGCCAGCTGGTTTCTGCTCTTTGCCCACATGCACACGTGGGTATGGACACACAGGCACAGACACACACAAAAACAGACACAACGCACAGGCATACACACACCCACCTCCTTTTGGCCCTGCCACCTCTGACTCCTAT
This sequence comes from Cynocephalus volans, assembly GCF_027409185.1. NCBI lineage: Eukaryota > Metazoa > Chordata > Mammalia > Dermoptera > Cynocephalidae > Cynocephalus > Cynocephalus volans. The sequence goes on along the minus strand of NC_084469.1, from coordinate 27,800,852 downwards.
TGCTCTGGTCAGGCCTCGGCCTCTCCACTGGCATAAGCACCCACCTGCCAGCAAGCACAGCTGTCATAAAGGGGTGTGTGGCCTTGGGCAAGTGTGTGGCCCTGAGCTTTGGGTTCCTCAGATGTGAAATGGAATGACAAGATTGTTATGTGGACTCTATGAGACAATGCCTGTAAATAGCTGAGCCCAGAGCCTGGCACATGAAGATGACAATGTTTCTACCACTTCTTCTAGAAGTAGTGGCACACAAATTCTCTCAATGCCCAGCCTCCTGCCACCATGTCACCACCACCTCGGCCACAGAGCGGGCTCCTCAAGGGTCTTCGTCCTTCACATAAGCCATTTGTCCCTGCGTGGTCAACATTACTAGTGCTCAACAATATCGCATTCTCTTCTTCTGGGCACATCGAGGACTATACTTTCCAGACCCTTTGCAGTTGGGCAGGGCCACGTGATCAGTTCTGGCCAACAAAATGTAAGTGGATGTAACATGTGTCATTTCCTGACTGAGGCAAAATTCTTTTTCCTCCCTCTTCCTCTGCTTTAGTGACCTTGGAGGCTATGGGTTCCAAATGATGCAGTCTCCATCAGGCTGGGTCCCTGAGTGACCATGTGGAGCAGAGGCCCCTGCCTACCTGCAACGGGCCAATGTGAGCATGAAGTAACTAACCTTGCTTGTATTAAGTCATGGGGATTTCAGGGTTAATTTGGTTCTATAGCATAATCAGCCAATTCTTCCACGTATGGTCAGCTGGCTAACCTCCGTCTCAAAGAAGCTCCACACACACTTCCCAATGCCTGACAGTCCCTTTCTCCTAACTGGCCCATATCAGCCTTATGGAAAGCCACAGCCACCCTTCTCCTACTCAGGGTACAACCAGGAACCCAGCACCCTCTTCTGGTAGCAGCAGGGAAGGAAATCTGGAATGTCTTCCAGCAAGTAGATTGGTGCCAAGAACACCAACAACTTAGTTTGGGAGAAGCTGGTACCAGAGGGCCAAGTCTTCCCTACCATCATGGTGACTCACCCACCATTCCCAAGCCAGTAATGGGCCCGTCCCAGATTAAGCTCCAAGGATGGCCTACTGCTGATGTGTGAAGTAAGCCCAAAATTAGGGAAATACCCATGTTCACAGCAGAGTTATTCACAACAGCCAAATGTGGAAGCAACCCAAGTGTTCACTGACGGATGAATGGATAAACAAAATGCGGCATCAACGTATAATGGAATATTTTAAAGCCGCAAAATGTAAGGAAATTCTGACACATGCTACAACATGGATGAACCTTGAGGACATTAAGCTTGGTGAAATAAGCCAGTGACAAAAGGACAAATACTGCATGATTCCATTCACATGAGCTACCTAGGGTAGTCAAATTCGTCGAGACAGAAAGTAGAATGATGGTCGCCAGGGCCCGGTGGGGAGGGAGGAACGGGAAGTTGTTTAATAGGTACAGAGTTTTAGCTCTGCAAGACGAGAAGAGTTCTGCAGAGGGATGTTGGTGATGATTGCACAACAATGTGAATGTGCTTAAGGTCACTGACGGGATACTTAGAAATGATTATGACAGTAAATTTTATGTTACATTTATTTTACTACGATTTAAAAATTAGAATAAAATATAAATTTTAAAAAAGAGAAAAAGAAAAGTAAACAGGGAAGGAGCAATACCAGAGACAGAAACCCATGCATGGGGATTAGCAGGAGGCAAGGTGACAGAACCAGGCCAGGAGCCCACTCAACTTCCAAGGAGGGTTTTGGAGTCACCTTCTGAGTTACAAAGTTACAGTTTCCTCCTCTAGAGCTTATTTCTGTTTTGCTGCCAACTTCCTGGCACAAGACAACCCTGGCTCAGCCCAGGCAGGGCTGCCAGGCATTTGTCAGCTCTAATTCCAGTACACCTTCCCCCACAAGGCAGCACCTGGGCACCCACTCCAGACTTGAATCTGTCCCTACACTCAACCAGTGCCAACAGGCAATGTCTCAGGTAGTTGCAGAATGGCCCAGGGGTCACAACAAGAAATGAAACTCCCCCCAGGTTACCACTTTCCCTGGCTCTGCCCTTACCCCTCTGCCATCCCCGACATCCTCTATTCGCACAACTTCACCCTCCCACCTGGCAGTAAGAGGTGCCAGCCTTACCTCCCACAGGAAGGCAGCCTGCTCCAAGAACCTAGTTTAGGACCAGAGATGGCCCAGGGGCTGACAGGGAGTGAGATGTCTCAACTTGGCCCTCATCACAAGGGTGGCTGCAAACACAGGCCAGAGCAGACAGGCTGAGAGAGACAGGCACCAGGGCCCACAAGGCTGGAAGGACCTGCCCCGCCCCAGGTGTTTACTGCAGGCAGGTGACTAGGATCATGAGGCTGGATCAGCAACGGCCGTGGGTCAATCATCTCTGCTCCCAGGAGAGCTCCTGGAAACATCTCTTCCATGCCTGGGCATGTGAGCACAACAGGAGAAAAGCACACAGCTCCCCCCAAAACCAGGGCCGGCTGATGTGAGAAATCACTTCTCACGCATGGGACCTATGGGCAGGCAAATAGGCAAATCCCAGTCTCTGAGGAAAAATCAAAGGAAGATTCTGAATTGGGGGTGAGCAGAAGGTTACAGGTCCAGAAGCTTCCTCCAAGAGCCACAATAGGAGACAGTAGTGTACAGTGCTTTAATTGCACTGGCTCAGGAGCCTGGCTACCTGAATTCAAATCCCAGTTTTAGCCATATGACCTTAGGCAACTTGCTTAACTTCTCTGTGCCTTAGTGTCCTCATTTATAAAATGAAGATAATAATAACACTATTTCATAGAGCTTTTTTGACAGAGTTAGTTCAGGTAAAGCCCTAAGAACAGTGCCTGGCTCATAGTAAGTAATGTTAGTAGCTGTTATTATTGTCACTGACATTACTATTGTTGTTGTTGTTACTGTTATTTCTCCCCACAGTCCTGGACCTGGTAGACACTGAGAGGGAGGCCAGCTTGTTTGCTGTCTTCTCAGGGGCTGAAACCAGCCACATAAGCACACACGTTGCCAAGCACCAGGAGAGGCACAAGAGGGTGGCCCACACACGGCAACTGTGTCATTTCTGTCACTCCTGCTCCTCCTGTGGCTGCTGTCCACCCTCAGCCCTAGATCTCAGCTCCTTCCTGGGATCCAGGGGCCCTTCAACAGGGTTGGGCAAGCAATCCAGGCACATGGTCTGCTGCAATATCTTCCACACCTCTAGACCAGAGTCAGCAGAGCACCCCACCTCCTGGGAACCATACCGGCAGGGAGGGAAGAAGGAAGGGGAAGCACCTGTGCACAAAGATACAGGTCTTCTGGACTCCCACAAATGCACAGGGTGGAGCCATCAACACACAGAAGCTCACAAGCACAGTTCTGAGCCCTCCCTCCATTACTGGGATATTGGTGCATGTGTACGCGTGCGTGCGCGCACGTGCGCGCACACACACACACACACACACACACTCTCTCCCCCCCCCCCCCCCCCCCCCGTGGGGAGGTCATAAAAAGTGACTTGCTGACATTTTTCCAGAAGGTAACAGCGGAGGCAGTAGAACATTTTTGTTAAGAGCTCATGCTCTGGAGCCAGACTGCCAGGGGCGAATCCCAGGCTCCACCTCTTATCAGGTGTGTGACCTTGGGCAAATTGCATAACTTCTCTGTGTCTGTTTTGTCTTCAGAATGGAATAATAATGGCATCCAAACTCACAAGGGGTCTGTGAGGATGAAATAAGTAAATAGATGTAAACTGCACTTAGAAGAGTATTAGCTACTATTACTACGCCTTGTAACTTCAGCAAGTCAGATGTTATGACCGCCAGGCTCTTGCAGAGGCCCTGGTTCTCCTCTGGTTCTGCACCTTATTCACCCCAAGCCAGTTCACTGGACCCCTCCCTGTTGAGAACCCATGTAACAATTAGTCCTAATCTCTAGAGGGCTTTGAGGAAAAACCCCAAGCTCAGTCTATATAGAAGCCTGGGCTTTGTCAGTGTCCTGCCCTGACCTCACGACCTGCTTCCTAGGTTTCCTGTCCACAGGCTATATACCAGCACTGTTGCTCCATCTCTGATTCTTGCCATTCAGAAATAGAAATAGCCTCACTCAACTATTCCCTACATAGAACCTGTGTTTTCCCCTGGGAAACACTGCCAGGGATTGTCCACTGGAGGATATACAGTGTGTTTCTCTATTGGACATCCTAAGAATTCCCGATTCTGGGGACATCTGGAATCCAAAAGAACACTGGACATGGAACTCAAAGACTTAGGTTCAACTCTCTGTGCAAGTCACTTACACTCTCTGGGTCCCTGAGCTTCCACCTCTGTAAACCAGGGACAGCATTACCTACTCCCCAGAATGGAGGAAAGGATATAATAAAAAGAGAAGACAGTGTCTACTGCAATGCCTGGCACATAGCAGGTGCTCAGTGTGTCCGGAACACAGACTTTTTACCTCCTTTCCCACTGTCGGCAAAAGATGAGAGAGAAGTTCTGAACTAAGGTACTGTACTGGCTTGGCCAAGCAGTCTGCTCTCTTTAGCAAGATGAGGAGCTCCGTCAGGTGGTTAAAAAAACAATTCACGACACAGCCTGGGCAGATTTTACTGGCTGGAATTCACAGCAGCCTTCTTTTCTGGGAGTCTGGTTGCTTTCTGGACTCCTCTCTTTCCCCAGAGTTAGGTTGACTTGGTCAAACCCCCATCTTACCCCTGCCCCCAGAACTAGGCAGCAGGGCCAAGGAGGCCCCTTGGCACCAAGTGGGCCTGACATGGCCACTTATGTCCTTTGGTCACACACACCCAACCTCATCAATGCCCTTTTTTTTGGAGCAGCTGCCCCATCATGCCCTCCTAAGCAGATGGCACATTCATGGAAGGGCTGGGAATACAGGCCCATAAGACCCATGTGTCCATCACATGGCAGCATCCCAAGGGGAGAAGGCCACACCCTGCGACTCCTTCATCCTTCTCACTGGTTTGAAGCCTGGTGATCACCATAGCAACGGGCTCCCGCTCTAGCCTGCCAGGCGGGGCTGATGCAATCCTCAGGCAGTGTGCGGCTCCCACTCAGCTTACACAGCTCTGCTCCCAGCTTGGGGTGGATTAGTGGGGAGAACAAATGAAGAGGGAGGAGATGGACCTACAGACATCTCCGATCTCCCCCAAATTCTGCTCCGAGGGCTGGATCTAAGGGACGAGGACCATGAAGCAAGCAATGGGTTCTCTTCCCATGTCCCTAATGAGTATGGCGTCATGGCTGTGGCTGCCACTTCTGCAAGATTTCTCTCCAAAGCCTTAGGAGATCTGGGGGAGAGGGAGACAGACTGTACCGTGGACCTGTCTACTACTACCTGGGCCTTTCCCCACCTTTTGAGCCAGTACCTCCTCCCCAGCTGGGCACCCCCACTTCTCTCAGACCAAAAGGCAGCCCAGCTCTTCAGAATGCAACAGGTGCAGCTTTACTTTACAGTCCTCTGCTCAGTTGTGCTCTCTGCCTTAGTTACATTAAAGCACACATAAATCCCAGAACTCTCCTGCAAGCTAAAATGTCCTCGTGATTCCTCTGAGCCCCCTCCATCCAGCTCTCTATCCCACTCCACAAGGGTCTCTGGCTGCTCTGGGGAGTCTTATTCACTCTACATCAAGGACATAACAACCAAGAGCCACCCGACATATCAAGGTATTCCTGTCCCCTAGCTTCACAGAACAAGCACTCAGAAAGGAGGGGGGTCAAGTCACCAAGTCCCACACACCCACCCATGCTACACACATTAAGAAAACAGGGAAGGAAGCCACGTTAGGATGAGAGCTTGGCAACACCAGTGTCCTCTAGCCTCCCAGCGCCTACCCATGGATGCGGAGCTCTCCCTCCCAAGGCCGCTGTCCCGGTGAAGATGCCTCTACTGCCAGGAATGCTTCCCTCCCGAAGGCCCCGCTCCCTTCTCTACCCCAACAGCCACTTCCTGCCCTATGCTCCCTCCTACCTGGCCTGCCTCAAGGGCATCCACCCAATCAGGAGCTGGGTTTTGGCACAAACAGGCCCTGCTCTGGGACTTTGCACTCTGCCACGAGGCTCCCTCTCCCTGGTACTCTCGGGGGCCAGTCACATTGGGCCCTCCCAGTGGTCACCCTGATAGATGCGGGAAGTGATTAACTCCAGGCGCCACTTGGGAGATGGCGTTCAGCTGTGGGATGTCCCAGTAACACGCCCTGGGGGAGCCTCACACAGACACACAGATCAATGGAGTAGATCTGAATGAGTCCATAAACCCACCCATACATCTATGGTCAACTAATTTTCAACAAGGGTGCCAAGACCATTCAATGGGAAATGAATAGTCTTTTCAACAAATGGTGCTGGGACAAGTGGATTGTTACATGTAAAAAGTGAAGTTGGACCCTTACTTCACACCACACACAAAAATTAACTCAAAATGGATTGAAGACCTACATTTAAGAGCTAAAGCCATACTGTAGATTGGATGTCAACCCCCCCCCCCCAACCTCATTGGGGCTTAATCCACTGTAACTTTTGGAACTGAGAAATCCTATTATGGTAATCGAAAGGTGAGGCCTTGAAAAGGTGATTAGATTCTAGGACCGTGCCATAGTGAGCAGATTAATAATGGTGGTCAGGGGTGTGGTTCTGAGGGCTTTAAGAGGAGTGACTGAGGAGGTTAATCTCCTTCTCTGCTCGACCACTTTCACAATGTGATACTCTGCCACTACTGTTCCCACCACCAAGGCTCTCATCAGATGTATTCCCTGGATTTTGGACTTCCCAGCCTCAGAAACTGCAAGCAGCAAACTTCATTTTCTTATAAATTACTCAGTTCTGTGTATTTTGTTATAAGCAACAGAAATGGACTTATACAAGCTATAAAACATGTAGAAGAAAACACAGGGGTAAAAATCTTCATGATCCTGGATTTGGCAAAGGATTCTCAGATATGACACCAAAATCATAAGCAACAAAAGAAAACACAAACAAACTGCATGTCATCAAAATTAACTTTTGTGCTTCAAAGGATACCACTGAAGTTTGCTCAGTTGGTTAGAGTCCAGTGTTATAACACCAAGGTCAAGGGTTTGGATCCCCTTACCATCCAGCCGCCACAAAAAACAAGAGAGAAGCAAAGGTCACCATCGAGAAAGTGAAAAGACAATCCACAGAATGGGAGAAAATATTTTCAAACCATATATCTGATAAGGGACTTGGATCTAGACTATATGAAGAAATCTTACAACTCAACAATAAAAAGACACCCAACCCAACTAAAATCTGGGCAAAGGATCTGAAGAGACATTTCTCCAAGGCAGATGAAGGTGGCTTTCCTTCATTCAACTGACATATCTAATGTGCACCTATTACGTACAGGCACTGTGCTAGGTACCAGGGACACGGCTGGGAGGCAAAGCAGACTCAGCCTCTGCCCTCATGAGCCCTACATCACATAGACAGATAATAAACACATTTACTATCTGGCACATGTATTAGCTCACTTAATCCTCACAATAAGGCAGGTACTCCTAGCATTCCCATTTTATAGATGAGGCAACTAGGCACAGAGAGGTTAGGCAACTAGCCCAAGATCACACAGCTATTAAGTGGTGGGGCCAAGACTCACACTAAGGCCAGTCTGCTCTGGAGTCCATGTTCTGAACTATTTCATAAAACTGGGCATTATCAGAAGTGTTTCATTCTGCTGGGGAACAGGAAGCTGCTTGAAGGAGGTAATGGCGAAGTGCACCTGAAGATCTTCATCAGGCAGGCAAAAAGGGAAGGTGACTTGCAGAGGCATAGAGCCAAGAATCAGCACAGAGTTTGGGGAGCACTGAGGGGTCAGCGTTGCTAAGCTGAAGATGTAGGTGCAAAGTGAGGGGTGGGCGAGTTACGGGGCTGGAGAAAACAGCAGGGCCGGGCCATGGAGGCCCAGCAAGCCCTGCCAGGCAGTGGGACTCCTCTCAGAGAGCAACGGGGAGCCACAGAAGGGTGTGTAGCAGGAGGGAGATGTGATCTGATCTTGGTTTGGGGAAGCCATGTAGTGGCTGGGAGGTGGGGGTTCTGGTTCTGGATGACAGCTGTGGAGCTTGGTGGCTGTGGTGGACAAGAGCACCTGGGGAACATCTCAGACCACCCTCCTCCTCTTTGCACCCACATCTATAACAGGAATAGGGCAGGTAGGTGGGTGACCAGATACTGACAGCCGTCAAGGGACAGAGGGAAAGGCGCTGACTGTGGGGCAGTTCACACCTGGTGCCTGGGTGACCCCTGGTTCAACTCTAACAATGTGATCCTCATTGAGGACAATGGGAGCCCTGAGGGAACCAGAGTCAAGACAGCCATCCCCACCAGCCCGCATCAGAGGGAAGGCAAGTGTCAGGGCGCACACACATTGTTGGGGAAGAGCCCAGCCCTCCGGCTGCAGTGGGCTCATGAGAGAACAGGTGCAAGGACTGAGCTGAGCCTGCTGAGAGAATCTGGGGCTGGGTGGCTGCTCCCTTCACATGGGTAACTGTCCTGTGAGAAAATAAACCTCTTTTCATGTTTTAAAAATGTCATCTGAATTTCTAGCAGGGTAACTGGGTGGAAGGCAGAGCCAGATGCTGTACTAAAAGCTTCATGTACATTATCTTATTTAATCCTCCTAACAATTATATGCTGAGGTCTGTTATTATACCCGTTCTGTAGATGAGTAAACCGAGGCACAGGAAGGTTAAATAACTTGCTCACAGCCACATGGCTAGTTAATGGTGGAGCCAGGATCTGAATACATGCAGCTCAAGTCCAGAACCAGCTCTTCTATCCGTCTTCAACTTCCTTTTAACCAAGTATTTTGACCTCTTTCCAACAAAGCCATTGTGTCCAGAGATACTAGCTGAGAATTAGATCAATTTCAGGACCTAACGCACAGGTAGGCTCAGTAATAATAGCGGCCCACGTGTACAATAAACTCATCCTCTCACCATCCCATGAAGTAGGCACTATTATCACCCCTGTTTTACAGATAAGGAAACAGAAGCACAGAAAAGTCAAGTGTCTTTCCCAAGGTCACACAGCTGCTGAGAGGCCAAGTGTGGAACCCAGGAAGTCTGGTCCCAGACACTACCCTCTCTCTTGCACCTGACTAAATCAGTAACGTTACATGCACATACTTCTGATATGCCCAGGAGCCTGGTTTCTCAGGACACAGCCAATGAGATGCAACAACTACAAGGGCTAGAACATTCCCAGTGGGAGCAGGGAGAAGCTGACAGTCAGGACAGATGGAAGGATGAGAGCCGGCAGGCACGGTGGTCTCGCACCAATGGGTGTGCAACAGACAGCCTGGTGAGAGCAGCAGGGCCATGGCCTGTGCCTGCCTGCCAGCCACAGAACCACAGGGCCACCAAGGCAGACACAGGATGGGTGCATTCAGCCCTGCGTCATTTCAAACTCAGGTTGACCTGTTAGGGGATCATGCAATCAATTTGGTGGGTCCACCTTTCGGAATGGATCAAAAAGGAGTATCTCACCTACTAAGGGTAGGTATTGTTTTGTGAAGCTTGTTTCAAACATACATACATACATACATATATGGTGCATGTGCTGTGTCGCAGTGAAAATAATTTCCTGCTATGGATTTTGTCTCAAAACATAGGAGCAACATTATTACTACAAATAAGTTGTAGTTGATTCCTAAAATGGAAATTCTAGGCAGCTTTGACAATAAATAATTTAGAGCTATAGGTAAGTAAAAAGGTAAACCTCAAAAACATAACTTTAAGTAGAAAAAGGCAAGTCACAGAAAAATGCTTATACTATGATTCTATTTATATAAATTGCAGGCAAAACTACACACATAGTTTTCAGGAATACGTACCTATGTAGTAAAACCCTAAGAAAGAGAGAATGATTAACACGAATATTCAAGACAGTGGTTACCCGTATCTGCAATGGGTGGTGGGGGCAGTGAGGGTGAGTGTTGTGAGTTACATCATCATCCCCCAAAAAGATATGTTGGAGTCCTCACCGCCAGTACCTAGAATGTGACCTAGAAGTAATCAAGTTAAAATGAGGCCATCAGGGCAGGCCCTCATCCAACACGACTTGTGTCTTCACACAAAGGGGAGATATGGACGATGAGACGCTGGAGGAACGCCATGTGAAGACGAACTTAGAGATCAGGAAGACGCGTCTACCAGACAAGGAAAGCCAAAGATTTCCAGAAAACTCCAGAAGCTGGGAGAGAGGCATGGAACAAACTCTCCTTCACTGTCCTCAGAAGGAACCAACCTGCTGACACCTTGATCTCAGACTTCTGGCCCCCAGAACTGTGAGACGATACATTTCTGTTATACTGAGAAAACCAGGTTGGGGTTCTTTTATTATCAAACTAATACAGTGAGGCACACAGGCTTCTCGGGACTGGCAATGCTCTCTTTAAGCTTAATGGATATTTGTCTTCTTGGTCTTTATCAAACCAAACACAGACACTTTATATGCTCTTTGCATGTATGATATATTTCACATATAAAATAGGAATAAAAAACAGATAGGGGTAGTCCAGCCCTTACATTTTACAGTTCAGCATACCAAGGACCCACCTGAGGTCGCAAAGCCTAGGAGTGGCTGAGCTGGAATAAGAACCCAGTTCTCCTGCCTCCAGTTCAGTGAAGGCCACCATCATAGCCACGGCCCAGAGTTACCCAGAAAAGGCTGAATTCTGTTCAGAATACAGAGAGTCTGGGACTCACAGTCCTCTGGCAAGGAAGAGGGAACCTTCACTTTTTAGTGCCATGGACACAGAATTGTCCAGTGAAGCCAATGGACCCTTCTTTGAAGAATGTCTTTAAATGCATAATAATAAAATACATAGGATTACAAAGGAAACCAATTTTACTAAAATGCAATTCTAGTCATGGGGATTCTCAGGAGTCCAAAAGAATTAAGTATGCAGTATCTATACACAGTAAGCACTCAATAAAAGCCAGCAACAATTATTGCAGTTGTTTAGGAGTCCCTTCCCTATCCTTGGCCCTGGATCAATGGGGCTGAGGAGGGACACCCAAGGACCCGTTCCTCGGACACAGGCCTTGTGAAAGCCCCTCCAGGGCCTGGAAGCGGCCAAGGGATAAGAGACACTGCCCTGAACTGCAGGCCCCTGAGTAATGCTGGAGCTGGGGGTGGGGGTGTTATCCAGAGAGAATAGGTCCCTCAGGAGAGGGACCCACAGCAAGCCTTGCCTAGAGACAGGGAGGTGGGTCCCAGGGGAGAACATTAACACTACCAGGAACAGAGCTGTGGGGCCTGTGTCCACTGTACCTCTGGTCATGCATATTGCGAAAGGGCAGAAAATGACACTTACTGGGTGCCTCTTATGAGCCAGGCACTCTCACACATTATATAAGTGAAGGTAATCAAATGTCAGCTTTACAAAAGCAAGTGTAGATTACACCCCAAATTTACAGATGAGGAAACTGAGGCTCAAAGATGTAACGAACTCATGGGATCAACGTTCACACTCAGGTCTCTGGCTCCCAGGAGAACACTGAGCTCAAACCAACAACCATTCATTCATTCATTCATTCACTCACTTACTCACTAAATAGTTCTTATATCTCAGGCACTGTTGCAGGTGTTAGAGGTATAACAGAGAATAAAACAGACAGAATTACTGCCCACTGGAGCTGAATCCATGCAACAACCACACATTAAGTGAACGCTAGGCTCTGGGGAGGGACATGAGGCGAGTGCCTCAGTTGGTGGCTACTCTCATGGAGCCCACAGTTGGGTTAACAGAGCTACTGCTCTCTGTTGAGGAAGGCAGGGAAGGACAGATGCAGGGCATTTTAGAGTGAATTATTAAAATTTTTAACAAGGTCCGTGCTTCAAGAGAGAAACCAGTTTATATGGAAATCTCCCACGGTGGGACACTTGTCCAGTGGAGACACTGTCACTTAATTGAATTGTTGTTCTTTATGTTTTCCGCTGCCACGGAGTACTTCTGACCAGTGCCTTGGCCAAGAGAAGGGGCCAGGTGGCACCTGGGCCTCCCTGACTCCTGAACAACCATATGACTCCCAGTCCGGGTACACCATCCCTTCTCAGGTACACAAGGCCCCCAAATCTCACCTCTTTCCCACACCTTTCCTGGGCATTTCCGAAAGCCCCAGGCATCCAGAAGTCAGGCTGAGAACGCCTGTGAGGTCCTCTAACTACCCCCCATGCCACCCACTAATAGTAGTAGGAGCATCCATCCCCCACAGAATCTCAAATCAGCTCTATGAGGGGCATTTCACCGCTGAGAGGCTCATTAAGCAACCTGCCCAATGCCACATGAACATTAAGTGGGGGCTCTGGGATTCAAATCCAGGCTTTGCGATTTTGCAATTTCTCTTTCCTTTACTCACACATCCTTCAGAGGTTAGAGGCTCCCCAGCAGAAGTAAGAATGCATAAAAGACTCAGTCTGTGGTGGGTACCCAGTAACTGTTTATCAATAAGAACAAATTATCCCTCACTCTGGTATAAAATGGTACAGTTAATGCACATTGTCGGCAATCCTCTTCTTAGCTGGTTTTTACAAGTCCAGGACATACATGGGGCAGGTATTTATAATCCTCACTTTGCAGATGGGGAGAGAGTGAGAGAGGATGATTTAACTGGATACAGGCTAGCTTCCTGGAATATGTCCCTCCAGGTCCATTCTCCACCCTGTTTTCTGCCCCAGCAGGAGATGACAGGAAGCAGAGACATGATCCTGTGATATTTTTGCCCCCATCTCCTCCCTGTGGGCCACCTAGGCTGTGTGCTCCATTGAAGGATGCAGTTTCTACATGAAAGCCCTCCGCCCATGCCCTCTGTCTTCAGGTTTGGCCACCAGACCCTCCCCCTCACCCTGTTCACATTTAGGTCATAGTCCTGTTACAAGATCTCCCCAAACTCCCAATCTGACTGTGTCATTTGTTTCCTGCTGCACCTTGATGGATGTGGCAGTAAGTACCCAGACTGGGGACTCTGGTCTCCTGATGGATGAACCAGGGTCTCTCTGAACCTCCCAATAAGCACTTACTGAGTAGTCCCTTGGGGACTTAGCGGAAGGGACAAGGAGAAAAGGAAGATGGCAGAGAATTGGAAGGAGCTGGTAGAAGAGACAACAGGCAAAGCTCTTGGGTCTCAGATTTCTCTGTGAATTAACCGTTAGGAAAATGGGAAAAGACCTCAACACTGAGAAGCTGGGCCTAGGGTAGGGCCGTGGTGGGAAAAGATGTGGGGAAGACTTGGAATCTGGGCTTCAGGCCAAGCAGGGCTACTAGTGCTACTCACATGAGCATTATGGAAACTCTGATCTCTGACGCTGGGACAGTCTGCTGTAACAGTGGGCACTTCCACACTGCTGCTCCTGGCCTGGGCCTGGGATGAGCACAGGTGGCACGTGAAGACCTTGAGGGGGAAGCTGCAGGAACCCGATGCTCAGCTCACCCTGTCTCAAGCAGCCAACCAAGACTCTGGGAAAGGGGAAGTGCCAGACGTTCTTTCCCATGTATCCTCCTCGGCACGAGCATCCAGGGTGGGTGCTGGGACACGGGGCTGTTAGGTTCCCACCATGCTCTGGGCTCCAGCCCCACCTCTGCCAGGAGCACACGGGGCTGTAGGTTCAGACCCTGGACAGCAGAGAAGAGCAAAGAGGAGGGCTCTTCTCAGGGGTGGGACAGCGGGACATGATTTTCTTGCTCCTACTTTTAGGTATTTTTCTAATCCTCAAGAACTCCATACATTTATTTTGTAAATGGGGAGAACTCTATCCTGCAGAATCATAAAGATTCGCAATGAGAAGGAAGGCATCACGTTGTGGCATAATTCTTTGTGAGTTAATAAGTCTGAAATGGGCCAGGAATTAGGATCTGCAGGCATGGACTTCAGAAAGGCCTGCAGGCCGGGACTGTTAGAGATGCTCACATCAGGGATGCTCTCAGTAAACACTCAGGGATGTGTTGGGGTTGTGTGCAGCTACAACAGGCTGGCACATGGCTGGTGTCTCCAGGCCAGTCAGGAGGTGGTGGGCAGGAAGACATAAACCCCTGTGTGAGCTCTCTCTACACAAGGGTCTTGGGGGACCCAGGAAGTCACACCTCTCTCTGGGAGCATGCTGTGCTATCACCTGCTTAACTGTGAAAGTTGGTAAGTAAGATGCAGCATAGAGTCCTGGTTCAGAGCAAGAACACAGATTGCTCACCTCATTTGTGTCTCAGTGTTCTCATCTGTAAAGCTTTACATGGGGTATGCTTATACTTAAACAATTCTTTGTTGTTTACCTAAAATTCTAACTTAACTGGGCACCCTGTATTTCTATTTGCTAAAAAATTCAGCACCCCTTTTGGTGGGGCTGGTAAGGTTCCCATTTTATAGGTGAGGAAAACGAAGCTCCAAGAGGTTAAGCAGATTGCCTGAGATAACCGTCCAAGCAGGTATTCAAAGGCCTGACGCCTGTCAGCAGCACACGGCCTTCCTCCAGTTGCACTCCTCCTCCCAGAGAGGGGACAGGCCTAGAGCAGAGAATCTGAGCCCTGGCCACCTGCCTGCCATCAGAGCATGCTCCTCAGCCCTGGAGGGGGAGCCTGCGTACAGGAAGACCCATTTTTTTCCCAGAGAAACGGAGCTACTGCTCCCCTAAACCAGGGCACCAAGGAGCCTTCCTGTGGGTGACTGGGTAGGCAGCCTGGGGTAGGAGGTGTTAGAGAGGGCTACATCAGCCAGGGTGGCACCCACAGCCCTTCTGGGAACTGCCCCTGCTCAGGGCTGGAAACTGGAAACAAAAAACCAAGGAGAAAACTCAGGAAGCTCCAGAGGAAACCTCTCAGGTCAGGAAGTCCTGAAATAGTTCCACAGCCAACAGAGAAAACATTAAAGTGAGAGCAGCTATCAGTACCAGCAGGGCAGAGACCACAGCGCCCACCTGGCAGCCCCAGCCCAGTCTCACTAGGCCCCCTGTCAGAGCTACTGCAGATGGCTTTGGGCCTCCCTGGCTGCACGGAGTGCCCAGCACACACCTTCCCTTCCTCCTCTGCTCTCAGTTCAGTCATTCTCAGCTCTATTTTTACTCAAAGGTGGCAAGGAACACAAATGTTTAAAGCAGGACAATTAAGTCACCTGATTCCAAGCCTTTGCAAGGCCAGGGACCACAGCTGACTTTTGCTGTGAGCAGGGACAGGGAAGTGTTACAGAAACCTCTGGAGGGCTTCTCTCCAGGGCCTGGCATCTAGGTCTAGAGCCCACTCCCCAGTCAGTGACAACCCAAAGAGGTGACACAGCTTCACCTTCACCTGGCCAAGAAAGGTCAAAGGGCATTTCTCCAGGCAAAGGAACAACATGTGCATAAGGCACCACACTATGACCGAGCATGGTGCGTCTGGGGAACCATGAAGAATTCAGTGTGGCTGGAGGGTCGGAGTGTGGTGGGGGCATCAGGTAAGTCTGTGGCTAGAGATGGGTTGAGGCCAGTCTCTGAAAAGGCTCATACGCTGTGCTAAGGCACAGGAAGGAGCGAGCTAAGAAGGCGCTAGACTGGCGAGTGACTGAATCAGGGCTTGAAGGATGGATGTTGCAGGAGTCTAGGTCCTTCCCATCCAGTATGGGAAGCATAGGCATCGCTTGGGGGCTTGTTAGAAATGCAGATTCAGAGGCCTGGTCCTAGACCTGCTGAATCAGAATCTGCATATCCACAGGATATACAGGTGATTAAAATGTGCTCTGCTTTAAGCAAAGCCCTGAGTTACAGGTGGGGCAGAAAGAGGGTCACTGGGGTGGACTCTCCGGTACCCTTTTCTGATTGCTCTCCAGTCCTCCTCATGCCCAGTTCTGCCTCCCCCTCATATCCTCCCCTCCCTGCTCCACAATTCTCTTAAGTGACCCTTGTGCTAGAACAAGGGACCTCAGTGCCCCAGAGCACTTCCTTTCTCCATACCCCTCAACCAATCACAAAGTATTTCCCAAGCTCCCACTTGCTCAGTGCTCCCAAGCTTCTCATTCAGAAGGCCTTGGCATTGGGGCACCTCTGGTCAAGAGCACAGGGTAGGGATCCAGACAGATCTGGCCTGTGAAACCCTAGGGAAGCTGTTTAACCTTTCCAGAGAGTCTTGGGGAAAAGTTTCCTCATCCATAAAACAGGAAAAAAATAGTTGGGACCTCAGTGGGGAGTGGAAGATTAAATGGGATATTGCTTATAAAGTGCTTAGGACAATGTCTGGTGCCCTATCGATGGCAGCCTTTGCTCTCCTTCACCATGCCTCTGAGGAGTTTAGAGTCTGGCAGAGAAGTAAGAACTGGCATGAAACACTAGACAGGTAAACACTATAAAACAATAGATGAGAAACTGCTAAATGATATGGCCCAAAGCAAGCAGTGGTAGGAATCTGAGCTGGGGCTCTCACCAAGGTTGAGAGCTATAACCAGGTCCAGGGGGCTTCCTGGAGATGGTGGTAGCTGACCTGAGGCTTGAAGCTAGTTAGGAGTTCACCAGAGCACAGAGATTTGCTGCAGTATAGTTTGGGGCCTCACTGGCTAGGGCAATGGGGAGTGTTGTGTGGTACTGAGAAATCAAGATGGATAAAGAAGAGGGTCCTCCAGCATGGGGGATCTTGAAGGCAATTTGGATCGGATATGGTGGGAAAGAAAATGCCCCATTGAAGGTTTCCAGTCAAAGGAGAGTCAGAGGCAGATGAAAGTGGGTTTTGTATAGCCACAGCCAACTGGAAAGGGAGTGAAATCTTTTACTCAGGGAGGGGGCTTGAGGACACTGCAGCTATCCACTATAAGGGCCTAGCTGTGGTGGCAGCTGACCACCATGACAGGGTCCTCAGGTCAGAAACACTCTTCTGACAGCAAATTTGTATTGGAATCAGTTCCTGCTTTTGCTCTCTGAAGGTTCTACACCCAAAGACGGCACACAGTACCTACTGGCCCACCCAGGTAGGCATCATCCAGGCCTCCCAAGGAGGGAACGTTTGGTCAGGAGCTGCCATGGGGTTTGCAAAATGCTCACCAGCCTAAATCAAGGGAAAGTGGCCGTTCCACATGGCTGGATGGCACACCAGCTGGTCTCTCATCAACCCTCTCAGTGATGCACTGGAAAAGTAACAACCAAGGCTTTCTGCTCCATTAACGAAGTTGGCCCTGCAGGGGGAAAATAGGGGTGGGGAGGACATGGGTTTTGTCTAGACAGCAGCACTCACAAAGGCCAGATGCCTGGGCTTCTGCCACTCAGGAAGGGGGAGGGCAGAGGAGACCCTGTGTACCCCCCATGGTGGGTGCCCCCCATGGCAGAAGCCACCAGCAGAGGCCAATCACAACGGCTGCTCCCCTTCTCATCCTTAAAATGAGGGCAACAACCTTTCACGGGTTGATGGTGAGGATGAAATGAGATCAGAAATGTGAGAACACTAGCTCTAGACTGGCACCCATTAGGTGTCCAATCGATTGCTTTTTTATTTTTATTTTTGGGGGGAAATGGATCAAAGGGGAAATAGATCAGGGGTTGCTTTTCATCTGGCCAGAATCCAGAGCTACAAAAGGGTCTGACTTGGCTCGGGGTCTGCAGTCAGTCCCCTATTAGTGGCAGTAAAGGAACCTGGATCTCTGCAACTGAAACTGTGGTCCCTGGACTTGGGAGCAGCAGCAGCACTTGGGAGCTTGCATGAATGCAGAACCTTGGGCATTATCCCAGACCTACTGAATAAGAATCTGCAGCTTAACTAGAGCCCCAGGTGGGCTCATTAGAGTTTGAAAAGCTGCTGTAGAGTATTTGGTCCTAGGAGAATACCATCTCCTCCCTCCCCCTCTCCCACTACAAGAAAGTAGTGGGGCCTACCACTCTGGGTAGATGGAATAGCCACCAATGCAGAGGGCCCTTTGATTAGCATCTGTGTGCATGCCACACTGCATTCAAGCATTCTCAATCACATGTTAAGGAAATTATTCCCTTCTTGATTCCTTTCAATCTTTCCCATTACTGAAGAAGAAAGACTCTGTTTGGCACAAGTACGTCTTTAACATCTCTCTATCCTCCTTCCTTTATCTCCCTTTAAACAAATAAACAAGAGGCTCAGAATTAGATTCTTCCAAGAGCAACAGTATGTAACTAGAATTAATAACACTGTTTAGTTTATAGAGCATTTACTTGTAAGGTAACTTTTTATTTATTGCAAGTGGTACAGGTTTTCCATTAGTTTCTTTTCTAAGTTATATTTGAACAATGAATCAAATTGAAGAAAAACATTAAGTCCGTAATAACGAAAGTGTATTAATATGGCAAAAATCACAACAGTGGTATATAAATGACTGCAGTTTGGTAGATTAGTATTCCCTACAGTTAACAAGAGAGCTTTGAGATCATCTTGTCCACTGTTCTTTCTAAATTGCAGGTCATGAAATCAAGATAGTAGGTCATGACCAGCACATTTTTTGTTTTTAAAGGAGTGGAATGGAATAGAATAGAAGGGCATCAAAAACTGAGTGCGTTGTAAATGTTCCAGAAACTTTGTTTCAGTTTGTGTGTATAGTGGCTTATAAGGCAAAATGTATATATTATGCACTGGCTGCAGTCCAATAAGAGTTAGCAAGTCACTCTCCAGCCCAACCTCCTGTTGGTTGGTAGGTGCTCCTGGCCTCTGCTACCTTAATTCCAATGGTGAGGCGTTGACTCCTTTGGCCAGACCACCCATGAGCGAATTTCCCTTAATGTTACACCCTGGACCTCCCCACCAGGCTCCTTTCTCATCACACACAGAAGTGACAAGAACAGCCACTGCCACGAGATTATTGGATAAGTGGGTGCTCCCCAACCCTGCTGGGGTGAGGGAGAACACAGGCAGCTCACACCAAGTCATGGCTTCAACCAAGAAAGCACTGTGGGGAAGCACTAGAGTGAGCGTGTGTTCTTTAGGAGGGAAGGGATCCCCACCACCAGGATCTGCTCTCCCGACCCTCTAAACTGTAGAGGGCTTGGCAAGCCCTGTTTCCCTGGTCTTCCCTAAGAGATGTCTCTTCCCTTGAAATGAAGTGATGAAGCATGAGAAGGAGGGTCAAGGGGAAGGGCAGGAAGAGCAGGAGAAAGCTCTGGGTGGGCGAGGGGTAGACAGCACCAAGGAGGGGTGCCTGGAGGACGGAGCCTGTCAAGTTGAGCCTCTGCTCTGGCTACATCCTGGAACCATGGGGGTGGGGAGGGCACAGCGGGGGCCACAAGAGGGAGAGGCTGGGGCTGCAGGATCAGGGTGGTGGGAGGAGAGGGGTTGGGAGACACTAAGGCCCTAGGGCCAACTGGAATTCCACATTTGCTCCCCTACAAGAAAGTAAGTAACTGGGGGGATGGGGGTAATTCATGGGTCCCTATACCCGATCAAGCAGGGGTTCCTAAAAATGCCTACAGACTCAGTGAAGGAAGGGAGCAGCTGCCACTGAGATTTTGAGCAGCAAGGGGGAAAGGAAGAGAATGGAGTTGAGGCGCATCCCCCTTCGCCATTCTTACCTTTCTGCTGTGGTTCTCAGCTCAGGGTAGACTTTCCTCTCCTCTGTCATACAAGAACCCTTTGTGCAATAGGGTCTCTAATCTAGTTCTGTCCTTTCTGGCCCCAGCCAAAGGGGCATCTTCTAAAGTGTAAGCCTCCAGGCACAGGCTCCCCCCAAAATACTGGCCTCTCAGCTTGTGCTTAGGGGCCTTCATGGGTGTGGGGAGTGGGGCTGGAAGATCTGCAGCACCGAGCCATCATTAACATGCTGCGCGTGGGTGAGTTCAAACACAGCAGCCGGATCTGCAGGCCAATGGGCCCTTGGCTTCGGCAAAGGACCTTGCTGCTCAGTGGCCTGATTTATGGCTGAGGGCTCTCTTTATTCTCCTTTTGAAATTGTGGAGGTGAATTTAAAGAGGCCGGAGCACAGGGCCAGCATGCTTGGGCTCTGCCAAGTCCTCTCTTCTCCCCAGTCCCCACTTGCTTGCTCCTGGCCCTGCTCTGCTCTGGAAACTGGGCGCTAGCTATACTGCATCCCTATGCCCAAAGTCTATTTTCTCTCTTCCCCACCCCATCCCCCCCTTTCTGTTAACAATCAGCACTTCTTGCCAATAATCCCAGGAACAAAGTAATGCTGAAATATGGGCTCCAAGTGGGATATTTCCTAAGGATCATCCCCTAGGAAGAGGCGGCCTGGTTGGTGAGCACTTACAGGACACTTGGGGACTGAGAGCTGCCCACTACCATGCGGGAGCCAAGACACAGTCTTCACAATTGTCATTCTCGCTAGAGAGATGAACCTGATCAATCAACCTCAGTGAAATACCAGCTTCCAAGGGGCCCTCACTGGCATCGCTGCGAAAGGCAAGAGTGAGGGAGAAAGCACAGTTTAGAGTCAGGCCAACCTGGTGCTCAGTTCCTGGCTTGTACTCCAGCTCTGTAACCTTGAATTCTCATCTTCCCTGAGCCCCTCCCTCTAAAACAGAGAGAATAATCCCATAAGATAGGGGCTAAGTGGACTAGTGATAGCACCTGAGAAGTGCCTAGGCCAATGTTGACACATGGCAGGTATCAGTCGGTATGGGCTTTAATCATCACTGCTGTTGGAAGCTGAATGGGCTCTTATAGAGCTGGAGAGATCTGATATCTGATCCAGCTCCCACTGGGAGACTTTCAGCAATAACTTAACCTCTCAGGGCCTCAGTTTCCTCATCTATAAAACAGCGTGATGACAACAGATGCCCTTTCTGGATTGTAACGATAAAGTACAGAACATACCCAGCACAGCATCTGCACAAAGCAGGGCTGATTAAATGTTATGTTCCGGCTGGCCGGTTAGCTCAGTTGGTTAGAGCACAGCCTTATAAAACCAAGGTCATGGGTTCAGATCCCCATACTGGCCAGCTGCCAAATAAATAAATTTAAATGTTATGTTCTCTTCCATTCTTTCTAGACAAAATTAAAAATAACAAACAAACCTGACTTCTATGAACCCAGCAGGACTGATGGACTTTATTTTCATGGGCCAGTGGTTCTGGGAGATCCAGGGATGAGGTTTCTACGTACCTCCTGCAGAATCCAGACACATTTCTCAGAGGCCCCCATTTGGGTGCCATCACATAGAACAACTCCAGGGGGTACCATCGCAAAGAACACACCACCACTCTGACCCCAAAACTCTCAGAGAGGGGTGTTTCTCCTAAACTGTGCCTTTAAGGGAGAGACTCACTCAAAAAGATGGCCCACAGCTGTTTAGGCCCAGAGTAATGCACAGCTGGAGAGGGTAATCACAAGTGAGGAAATCAATTGCTTCTGTGGGGAGTAGATGTCCCCCAGCCAGGGAAATAACTGGCTTTAATTACACGGCATTTTTGGTCTCCATAATCTTGATCCATTAAATTCTTGCTGCTGCCTGGGAGGCAATGCCCAGGAGGAAAGGGTTAGCCCAGCACACTAACAGGATCAGCCCTTCAATCCCATAAAGGCAATCATGGCCACATCCTTCCCCAATATCCCTGAGTAAACCCACAGATCACCAGTCAATACTGGCCTTGTCTAGGCAGTAACAACAGTTCCATCAACACACGAGGGAGGCCAACGGCCATGTGCCTGGAGTGACAGGACTCAGCTCCTTCGGCACTGGTCCACCAGAGGCCTCCCGGCCACCCAACCCCTTCCAGAGACCTTGCTCACCTTAAGCAAAATGCCTGACCACATCTGCCTCATCCACCTGTGATACAGAGGGACATGATGGCATCAGAGGCGAGGGCAGAGATAAGGAAGAGAGGGATGGCACCTGACCAATCAGGTCAGCACTGAGCCCACCCCACCTGGCCCCATCTCCTGAAGACCAGGTGACCCTGACATTTTCTGTGTGGCCGGTAAACCCACATTCATCTTTTGTTCTGGTGTGTGGTGATGAATGAAGGGCAGGAAGAGATAGGAATTGAAACATGGGGGCTGAAAACTGAGTGAGAAGCCCAAATCAGGTCTGAATCTGGGGACAGAGAACTGGCTGCCCCATCCACAAGTGGTCATGGTACCGGTTGGTCCCACCTCAAAGGGCTCTTTGACAAATGCCTTGGGCAGGGGGAAGGATTGGGCCTCTATCCTCAACCTCCATATGGAGGTGCATTCTGTAGTCTGCCTGTTGCCCTGATTTCTTCCTTCTTCCTCATTCACAGGGTCTGGATCAGGTTCTCCCCCAGCTTCGGGGACCAGTGGGACACTCCCCCTGGCAACCAGGGACACCCATGGCTCCAAATGACCATATCCTACCCTAAGAAACTCAAGCTGAGGCAGGCCAAGGCTACGTGTCAAAGCCTCCCCAACTGCAGCCCTGGAGACAGGTAAGCCTGGAGGTCTCTCTCATGGTACAAGCAGTCACTCAGAGGAAGGTGCCAAGACCTTGTAGGTAGGGCAAGATGGGTGCTCCAACCCCCAGCGCATCACTTTAGCCTACCACAGCCAAGGGCCCGGTAGGAGGCAAAGGATGTGGAGTTGTCTTGAAGCTGCCTCGTTCCAGGTTTGCCCCTGAAGGGCTCAAGCTGAGCCAAACAGCTGCAGCACAAACACTGGCAGTGAAGTCTTCCAATCACAATCCCTAGCAAAGTGCGGGACTCCCTTGGGTGGTCTCCAACTCCACTACAGCTACTACAATTACTAAATCCACACACCAGGAAACTTGTGAATGGGCCAGCTAATCGGTTTCTGGGATTTCCAGTGGAGTACGGAGTTAAAGGAGCCAAGAACCCAAAAGTTTCCTCTTCCCTCTCACATTCATGCAACCAAAAACTATCAGAGGCTTAGGCACTGGCCTAGGCACCACCTAAAAAGCTGGTCCAATACTGTTCCTGCTAGTCCCCTCGCTACTCTCCCAGCCCCTTCCAAACTCATCTGCAAGCCTTTCACAGATCCGTGTTCATGACGAGGACCGTGACAAGCTGGACAGCGGAGCAGTTCAACAGCACTCCTCATCTTCAAAGCACTTTATAAACATTAACTAATTAATCACTGGACACCCATGGGAGACATTGTAGCCTCACATTTCAGAGAAGTGGGCACCAGGAAGGTGCCAGAATCACCCTGGAAACAGATCATACGTCAGAAAGAAAACAGCCCAAGTCTTCCATCCTCCCCCGGGGTGAGGAAGAATGGATTTCCTCACCATTCCCCAGTCCTCTACTCACCTTACAGTACTTTCTAGCTAATCCTCCATGAATGAGAAAAGGAAGAAGTGACAGGAACAAAGAACAACAACAGCAACAATCACAACAACAACAAATTATATTTCTCTGAGTAGATGACTTAATTCTTCTGCCAGCTCCACCTCTGAGACTCCAGCAGTCATAACAATTATGGGCTGGTGTTGACAATTAGGAATGTATTACTGGGGCTATTCAGAGAAAAAGCAAGCATCCATCTGCAGGTGTTCACTAGCATGTCAGGGGCTGTCTGATACAGTCTGGGTGAGTGAGCTACTCTGATCAAACTCACAGTTAGGCCAGTGGCTTGGTTCTTGTTGTAGCTAGTATAGAAACTGAGGCAGGCTCATAATCATCTGGAGATGGGTTTGTATCCCCAAAGCCCCAAACACTTTCCTGGCCCTTGGATGGGGCACCGAGTCTATAAAGGGCATGAAAATATCATAAGAGATCAAAATATCCCTTAGAAATGCTGCTTGGGGTAAGAGAAGTTAGCTCCAAAAGACAAGCTCTGGTAACAACAGATGGTCATGTTCTGCCTTCTATGAGGTCCAAGTAACTGCAGGCTTTTGCTTGGCTCATTAGGGTAAGTATGTCTGGGACCAGAATTGACTTGCTTGGGACAAAAAAGAGGCTGAAATAGTAAAGGAAGAAACCTGAAATGCAGCCCTCAGCCTCTCTTCTAAATAAATCCTGAACATGTATTTAAGACTTCCCATTTGAAGAGGTGCCAGATTACCAGTCAGCCTGGGGCAAGCATATGTCACAGTCTAGATCTGCTTGGGGGGCTGTTGCCACTCTGAGGGACAGAGGAAGTTTCAAAACACCCCCCTCCCCACATTTTTTGGTTACCCCACAAAACTTAATTTAATCTAACCTAGTCCCATGGTACAGAGGAAAGCAAAGGGAAGGTGGTAAGTGTTTGGTGGTGTTTAGTGGAAAGGGTGGTGAAAGACAGAGGAGTTAAGATGAAGAAGAAAACAGCCCCAGAGAGAGAATCACTCCAGCCCTAGGGAAAGAATCTGGGCAAGATACTGAGGGGTGAAGCTGACATTATTACATTAAAGCAGGAAAATGAATGGTACAGAGAGAGGAATTCAGGATGGCTGCAACCCTTACCTGCCACGCAAGTTTATCAGCGGCAAAGGACCCTGCTTCGATAAGTCCCAGATCACAATGGCAACTGGGACTTAACCCATCTCCTTGAGTCAGACAAATCACGATTACCCCAATACTTTAGGACTTTCGCCACAGGAAAGAGAGGGAATCTGCTGCCACCCCTTATCAAATGACCATTAACCTGCAATGGAAGTGGGCACACTTCTCCTGGCACAGATGCTGAAGCCAGAAAGAATGAGTTGACAATTCTAAAGGCAAGAAGTGTGCAAGGGGAGGGGCTAATTGGCAAGAAGTGTGCAAAGGGAGGGACCACTGGCCTCAGTGGGCTCAGACAGAGTCTCAGCCACCCCTGCCTGGGTTCCAGGCCCAGCCCCAAGGTCCTGCCAGAGACACAGGACAGGTTGAGGTCAGAGTTATTGAGCCACTCATCCTGCTGGACCATTTCAGGGAGAACTCTGTGACAAAGAACTAAAGAGACAGATGTCCCCCATTCTATGACATTCCAAGGCCTTGAATAAGTTCAGACTTATCCAGGTAACTCATCCAGTGAGTCCTCCTCACTGTCCTAGGATATGTTCTGAATTCCAGCTCTGTCATTTGCATGTTTTGTGGCCTTAAGTAAATAATTTGAGCTTACTGAGCTGAGCCTCTCTTTCCTAATCTGTAACTGTTACAGAGTTGTGAGGTTTGAAGAAAATGGATAGAAAGTGCCTAGCACAGTGCCTGGCATATAGTAGGCAGCAGCGACACTTAGAAGGAGTGTCTATCACTGGGCCATTCACATCTTCAAGAAGTCACACTGGCTGCCCTGTGCTCTGGGTACACCTCCCTTTACAATACAATAGTAATGTATTTGTGGGGACTTGCCACCCCAGGATTGTGAGCCTTGTAACAAACAGCTTCCCAAGAGGCAGAAGAACTTCCTCTGGGAGCCACAAAAACCATGCTGCCAGGCAAATGACAGCCCGGGTATTTGTTTTAATCTAGGATCTTGTCAAGAGGAAACTTGATGGCTAACAGCCCAAACTGCACAGCACCTCCCCAGGAAGCCTCATGCTACGGCTGTCAAATAAGTCATTTTAAGGAGGGAGGCAGGGACTCCTCACTATGCTGCCAAGTCAGTGCCCCCTTCCACCCCAGGCTGCCCCAGGAGCCCAGAGGCCAGGGCAGCAGCAGGGCAGACAGCACAGATGCCAGCCTGCCTGCCTCAGGGCTGGTTAGCAGTACCCCCAAAGAGGCCCTTGGCCTAATTCCCTTTTCCGGTATTCCTCCAGTACTCAGGAATTTTCAAGGCGGCCTCAGGCAATTTTGCTTCTCTGCTCCAGGCTGGGATATGGGGGTGAGGGGTGGGGGACTTGGAAATGATCAGGTCGGAGACGTCTCCTTCAGCAACGAAGAGAAAGCCAGATACAGGTTTCCATAGGATTCCATGCTTTGGAAAATAGGGAAACCAGTACTGGGTTTTGCAAAGAGCTAGAAATATTCAGGAACATAAGCGGCATGTGAATATGAGGCATTGTTATGACTGCTGTTTGCAAGAGCACAGCTAAGAGGAGGTCACTAATCCTTCCTTCAGGTCAGGAGCTGATCTGCATCAGGGCTCTGAACAGATGTGTGCCCCCATTCACGCAGACACACGTGCACACACACGCCACACAGCCGTGGGCCCTGACCTTCACCCCACGATGCTGGCTTCTGCAGGGGAAGGAGCAGATGGAGTGGCTGCGCCTGGCGCAGGACCCCACACCCAGGGGATCCAGCTTTGCCCCTTTGAAGTTGAAAATCCAAAGCAGAATGAACCATCACAAGGAGAGCTCCTAGGGAGAGGAGAGGAAGGAAGGGAGGATGGAAGGAAGGGGGAGGAAGAAGGAGACATGGGGATGCCGAGGTCAGAGGCTGCACGCTGGGCGCTGCAGAGCCTTCGGGACAAGACACTGGGGCTCAAGGCATCATCCTTTTCCACTCCTCTCCCCCCAATATGACTGTTCTCAAGGAACTCGAGTCAGCTTGACCCTTAAAAATGTCCTTGTTCCATGGCACCCAGTGTCCAGACCAGAACCGGGCTCCACCTGCCTCCCCCAGCGCCTGCCTCAGGACTCTGGGCTGGGAGACGTCGCAAGAGAGTGCGGGAGGGTCCCACTCGAGTGGATCAGGAAGAGTGAAAACCACTCACTGTCCTCCTAAGAGGCCAGTAGCATCCTCTCCTACATCACTGAAAGCGGCCGGGGAAGACGTCTCAAGGGAGGGGTGGGGAGAAGGGACAGTGTCACTTCAGCCACCTAAGCAAGGCAGGGTGAGGGTGGGGGCGACTCACGTTCGGCCCAAGCCCCCAGGCCGTCCCAGTGATGTGTTACACATCCCCCTGGCTGTGCCAGAGCAATCCCACGATCGCGGCAGATTTGGGAGTGAGGGGGTGGAGAACCCGAGAAGGTTTTTTTTTTTTTTTTCTTTTGGGGGAGGTTGGTGGTGATGACGGAGGCGGGTGGTGATGAGGCCGGCAGAAAAGACTGCTGAGCCCGGATTTGGGCTCCTTCATCCAAATGGCCCCACGGAGATCTGCATCTAGAGTGTCCCCTGCCCACCCGATCCCACCCCTACCCCGAGCCGCACCCGGCCTCAGGAAGCCCCTGATGTGGCAAACTCAGGCGCCAAGGACTTTCCCAAAACGGCCCCCTCAGAGCGCCGTCCCCTCTCCTCAGGGTTGGGGCGTGCTGGGTCACACAACAGGTGGGAGGGGAGGTGACACAGCTCTCCCGGCCCCGTCGGTGCACTGCTGTCCCCCACTCTCTCGAAGTCCACTCCGGACGCCCCACGCCGCTCCCCGCCTCCTGCCCCTCGGGGCACCCGGCCGCCCGCGCCCGCAGCCCCCGCTCCCCCCCGGCTCCCGGCGCCCGGCTCCCGGCTCCCGGCCCGAGCGCGCACGTACTGCTGTAGAGGGTGTCGATCCAGGACAGGCGCGGCAGGCCCCGGTGGCTGAGCGGCTCCATGCCCGCGGCGACGGCGACCGCGGCTCCGTCAGATCGGAAACCCGACCCGCATCGCACAACAAAGGAGGAGGGCGCAGGCGGGCGGGCGGGGAGAGGCAGGGACACAGGTAGCGGGGAGGAGCGAGCCGGGGCCGCCGGGGAGGAGGCGAGGCGGGCGAGCGCCCCCGAGAACCTTCCGGCCGCTGCGGATCCCGGAGCCGCGGCCCCGCAGCCCGCGACCCGCCAAATCGCAACTTCTCCGGGGCCGCGGGGCGTCCGGGGGCGGAGGCGGGGGCCGCGACCAATCGACGCGAGGCTCCGGCGCGTCCCCACCCCCCGCCGCAGCGCGCCTCCGGCCCGGGTGGGGGCGTGGGCAGCAGCCCCGGGCCCCGAGCACGCCCGCGAGAGGGCTCCAGCCGGTGCGCGAGCAGTGGCCCGCGGGGGTCTGTTGGCGGCGCAGACCGGGCTCCTCCTCCTGCCCTGGTTGGGCTCGGCGGAGTTCTGGCCAACCCGCAGACTAGGGGCCGCGGGGGTGACATCACCTGCCACCCCAGGATCTCTAAGCGCAGTTTCGGGGCCCGGTGCAGCCGCCAGGCCCCTCCCCGAGGCAAGCGTGGGGGCGGCGCTGATGGGGTTAATGTCCTGCGCGCCCGTAGGAAGGCTTGGCGCACAGGGACTCTTTCCTTCCAAACCTGAACAGTGCCCCATGTATTTAAACCCCCTTGACCTTAGAGCGCCCTAATTCCCGCCCTACACATCAGGGGCAGCGGCTGGAGAAAGGCGGGAAAGCGGGGTCAAGGGGCTTCGGAGGAAAAACAAAATCTCATACATGCCCCTCTGGGCGGGAGGACAAACTGGTGTACAAGAGAAGCTCCAGGGTCTCCACCAGCTGCCCCCAAGGAGCCCTCCCTGGGGACCCCAGCCCAGCCGGCTCATTATGTGTATGCACAGTCACATACAAGTTGAGGGAAGTCTGGGGTCACGACGCCTCAGAGAACAGAACCTTTAGAAACAAAATTCCTCCTAACGAAGACACGCCCCCTCGAGGGCAGGGAAGAAGTTGAGGGGGCCTTATGCCTGTCTCCTGTGTGCTGGTTTTAGGGGACCCACGCTAACTGTCCCACAGATTCAGTCCTGCAGACTTCCTTGGATTCTGGAGAAGGGAGAGGAGTCAGGTTAGGGCAGCCCAGGACAGCAGGAGCTGAAGCTCCTTTCCTAAACCCGAGGGAAGGGAGGCAGTGGGGCCCACCAAGGGAGCCCTGCACTGGCCTATTTATTTACCTCAGATAGTGACTTTAACGATAATGGAGCAGTGTCCACCCCACCCCATCCCCTGGCAAAACCTTCATGGGACCCAGCTCTACAGAGGCCTACAAGGTTAAGCTCACCCTGACCTCTGTGGAGGGCAGTGTAGTCAGCATCCACAGAACCCTGCCAAACAACAAAAGATCTAGTTCTAAGGGGAGAAGCAGACCCTCTGCCATGATGCTGAGAGGAAGCCTATGTCCAGCCCCTTAGGCTGCTTGGACAGGGGCCTCCTCAGCTGCCCAAGGGGAGATGGTGGCCCCTGGCTCATAGTAGGCTGGTGTGAGCTCATGGAGGCACAGGGAAGATGCTCTGGAGTGTGGAAACCTCCACAGGTGGCTACTGCAGATGTTTTTCAACATGAGCCCCTCCCTGTGACCACTGGGCTCTCCTCCACCCCAGCGCTCTTGGCTCAGGCTCTGGCTCTGTCTCTTGCTGCCCCTCCCTGCTCAGCTGTCACCCTCCCACCGTCCCTGACTCGCACACAAGATTGGGAGGGCCAAGCAGGCACCCGGAGCTTGGCAGGGAGGGAGGCGTGCATCTCCAGTGAAATGCTCCAGAAATAGAGCTCCAGGATGGGAGAGGGAGACTGGAGGAGCAAGGAGGGACCACGGGCTTCTCTTTGCACATGGAACTCTCTGAAGGCACAGGACCCAGGAGAGAGCTAGAAATCGGAGCATGAGCTGCATCCACCAGTGGTCACCAGCCCAGGGAAACAGCAGCACTGTCCCCTCCCCAACAATGACAACAATCACCACCAAGACAGCCTGGGCCTTCTCCCCACATTACGGGGATTTTCCTGATGGCCACGTCTGGTGCTGTGAGGAGGCCCTGGATGTATGTTTCTGTGTGAGTCACATACATTTGCATGCATTTTACATTTTTATCTACAAAGGCTTGAACAAGCTATTTTCAGCATCTTTCAAGCTAAAATGTTGTGGTGGTTCTTCTTTGCAGTTGCCATAGTTTGCTTTTTTCTACATTCTGTCCAATCCTGCCCTGGACCTTCCACTCCATAACACAATATAGGATAGAGGGAGAGACCAATCTTGGAGGCTGTTTAAGGAGGGACACTTCTAATTACTAACATTGAATGCCTACTGTGCGCCTGGCTCAGGTCTTAGTTCTTCGTTCACAGGGATCATGTCACCGTGAACATTACTGTTCAGATGAGAAAACTGAGGCACCGAGCAGCTAAATAACCTCCCCAGACAGTAAGTGGGGGGCTGGGACTTGAACCCTGGCAGTCTGCTCATGCTCTTAAACACCATGCGTGCTGCCTCTACTGTCAGCCGACTTGTGAACACAGGATATGGAAAGTCTCTGGAAATCGAGACCACCTTCCAGACCTCTTTCACCTCCAGACACCTGTTTCGGACATATTTGTTTTGGGAAAGGGCAGTTAGTTACTTCAAGATTCTCTTCATGCCTTTATTGAATGGCCTCCACACAGCCTGACTCTAACTTTGGCTACAGAGACAAGTGTGTGGGCCTTTGAGCACCACAGTGATTTGAGACTGGAATAGAAGCCTCTAGATCCCTGGGCAGAGAGGAGCCTGGGGAGACCCAAAAGCATGCCCTGGGAAGGAATGAGTTAAAGAGTCATTCTCATCTCTATTTTGCCAAAGGTGATGCTACCCCGAAGTGCTCTTAACCTCAGCCCTCAATTGCAATCTGTCAGAGCAGCAGGGAGGTGTTCTTGTAGACAGGCCTTCCTGATTCAGCGCATGCACCCCTAAGGCACCGACTCAGCATCTATCACACCGCCTCCTCCAAGTCCCTCGTAGCCACTTGCTGTCCAGTCCATGGGCCAACACTCTCTACCTTCTCCAGCCTTCCCTCCAGCTGTGCACTTGGGCTGTCCTTAGCTCCCCCACCTCTGTAGTGACCTGCCTGCTCTAGATTTAAGGGGGATTTAAGGGTTGGTTACACTGCCGGGAGTGCTGGGCTGATGATGAGAGGCCAGGTAGGAAGGAGCTATATCTCATTCTGAAAGCCAGCGGTCCCACCCTTAATTCCCAAGGGTGTGCTACTCACTGCCTCTCCCACAACCAACTCTTGCTCCTACCAACCACCTGGTTAGGATGGGAAAAGGTGATGACTATGCTTAAATCCAAAACTTGGTATCTCCACTTTTCTTCCCTTCTCATGTTAGAAACCCAGCTCCACTGTGCACAACAGAGAGGCGCCAGGAGTCCCTGCTTCCTTGGTCACCCAGAGGTCTCTGCTGGTGAAAAGGACACATCCCCTTGCTGGGGCCAGGCAGGGAGGACCAGTGTGTGCAGAGGCTGGACGCACAGGTGGAGAGGGGGAGCGGGGCCCTCCAACGTTCAAATGAAAAAACAAAAACAAAAACAGATTGCGATGACAAAAAACCAAGAGTCTGTATCTTCCCTGACATATCAGCTGTTTCAAAGCTGGGACTGCATCTTTTTCACTGGTAGGCAGACCTCCAAAGCAGCTGAACCACACTGTGCCCCCAGATCAGCTTTCTGCCCAAAGCCCAACAGATTAGCATTCAATAATGCATGTTGAATAAATAAAATTAATGTCAGCTAATGTTTATTGAGTGCTCTTCAAGTGCCAGGCACTGCTCTATGTGCTTTACATAGATTATTTCACCCAATCCTCACAATAAACCAATTTACTATTATCTCCATTTCATTGAAGAAGAAATTGAGGTGCAGAAAACCTAAGCCAGCTGGCCAGCATATGGTGATACTTGGAAATGAACCGAGTTTGAATCCAGAGTCCACATGTGTAATCTCTGTATGGGGCTGCAATGAATGAACAAATGAATAACAGAATGAAGTTAAACTCAGGATGGAAGAAATCGGAGCTACAGGAAGAATGCAAGGCAGTGTTATTCCAGAACCCCCCATGGCTACCACTGATTAAGCAAAAAGAGAACTGGTTCCCAAAGAAAACAACATCTACTACAACAGGGCGATGACCCTGAAGGCAAGCTGAACGCAATCCAGTGACAGTCTCCTGAACACCAGCACCTGCCAAACCCCACTGCTTCTACTCCTCAGGCCAGTCATGAACCTCTCCAGCCCCCATCTTCACATCTGTAGAAGGTGGGCACCCAGCTGGATCAGGTAGATGACATCCAAGCCTCCTATCAGCCCTAGTAGATAATAAACATTGCTTCCCAGCAGATCCTGAGTGGCCCTTTTCCACTCCTTGCTTCATTCCCTTTTCCTTGATTCAGAAAAGCAGCATTTACTATTCTAAGATTCACCCTCACCTCTTGGGTCTGAGAAAAAGAAAATTCCCTAGGCCTCCACTGAGTCACCTCTAAGGGAGAAAGCTTGGCTTAAGAGTCTGTCCTTTGCCATCTCCTACCGGCCTCTTCCCAGCCTCCCGGCTTTCCCAGTAGACAGTGAGATCTGTGGGCAACTGGGATGAGCTTCAACCCTCCCCAATTATTCATTCCTCTACCAAAGTTGCATGTCAGCTTGAGTCATAGAAAAGATCTGCAGCCCTGGCAAGATATAGACCTGATCCCCAGAGAACTGCATTCAGCCCCTTGTGGCCTCCCTGGGCATCACTGCCAGGAGAAAGCACAGTGACATCCAGGTCCCTGTAGCTGTGACACTCCCCACACATATCCATACCTTTCCCAGAGGCTGTGTTGAAGCCCCACTCCCAGGGCTAGGGGCCACAGGGAGCCCAGCATCCTGGGCAGCTGGCTTAGGTTATACTAACCAAGCTGCAATTTCAGCATGGTCTCTTGCCAAGCCCCAGCTAAACCCTCACCTGACATTGCTCAGATTGCACCACCCAGGGGTGCAACATGAGAGTTTTCCTAAGTCAATCAGTGGGCTTAGCAGCAGGGTCTGGAGCCCCCTTCCTAATTTACTTACCACCGAGTCCCCATCAGCATTTGGAAAGATGCCAGCAGAAGAGACAGAAGGGTTCTCTAAGTCCCCAAAACCCAGAGACCAAGTTCAATGGCTCCAATATCATCAGCTCCAAGAGAAGCAGGGGCATGTCCAGGTGGGGTCAGAGCTCACGGGCTGGCCCTCTTCCCTCCTGTGGTCACCACTGCCCTGAAGTTGGCTGTGTTCCTCGTTCCTTCAGCCAGCGTTCTGCAGATGTGTCCCAGCCCTGCGCTGCTCTGACAGGAGCTCTGACACCACCCACCAGTCTGGCCCTGTCCCCGTCAGGCCCAGGAGTGGCTGCTGGGGCTGAGGGCAGGCTGTCAAGGAGACAGGTTCCAAAAGGCGGCAGCTCAACATTCAGGAAGGTGAGGACAAAGGAGCCTCAGAGCCTAGCCAGAGGTGCTTGCCATCAGCGGAGTCCTGCTTTGGGGTTGTCTGTCAAGTATGCAGGTATGTGGCTGTGTCTCTTTAAGGACCAGGCCTCTTTAAGATAAGTTCCCTCTGCAGTCAACTACTGCCACCAGCGGTCCTGCGGCAGAGAGCGAGGGCTCCCGAACGCCATCTGGTGGCCCCGCGGAGCGGCACCTCGGCCACCAGAGGTGTTGCCCTCAAGTGGTGGGAAGTACCTGCACTAAAATTTCAGCCTCCAGATTCTGCACAGAGGACTGCAGGTTACTATCGTGAGCAATGAGGCTAGAGGAGGGAAAAATTCCATTTGGGGTCAGGAGACAGAAGAAGCCTCAGGAGTGACATGGGGAGACTGACCATCCTAGTGGACAAAAACCTTCACTGAGATAGTCTCAAATGGGGGGATTTCCCCAGTCTCTCTGCTTGCCAGCTGCAGGGACCTGAAGCACAGCTGTACATACTCTTGTCCCCTTAATCACTGAAACAATGATTCTCAATTAGAGGAGGGGTAGTTGTTATTGCCCCACCAAGAAGTACTTAAAAATGTGTGGGAAAATCTAAAGTGGTCTAGATAACTAGTGGATGCTACTGGCATTCGACAGACAGAAGCCAGAGATGTTAAAATGTCCTGCAACATGCAGGACTGCCCCAAAGAATGTCTGTCCTCAAATGTCAACAGTGTTGAGAACACTCCCTGTTACCCCATTAGGGGGAACTGAGGATGGTTCCTTGGCAAGCTCATACCCACTCTGTTCTTCTCCCATCATACTGCCTTTGGTGTCCTCCCTAACTAAATTTCACTTTTATAAACTTAAGGGTTAAGAAGGGGGTGGTCTGGCCCAGGCCACCTTCATAAGAACGCTAGTGCTTCTAGCTGCCCCTCCCCAGAAGCCAGGCACACACCTGCACCCAGCCCTCACTGGTTATCGTGACCCTCGGAAGGGACAGGCAGATAGGCAGGTGGGCTCACTCAGACTGTTAGCAGCCAGCAAGTCGTCTCTGAGAAGAAATCATGTCAGCCCCAACCCCACTCCAAGAAACACCCCCTCCCCTGCCTGCCTTCCCACCAGGATGACGCAGCCTAGCTCTCCTCTCTGTCCCTGAACTGTCCCAGGACATGCATTTTTATAAATGGCACTTTCAGATTCTTATCCTGAAGCCCTTGACTCCTAATTTCCTCTTCCATGAGCTCTTTACACCTTGTCCTGACCTGGTCAGCCTAGTCTCATGAACACAGTCTGGTACCAAGGGCTGACATG
The DNA here is from genome assembly GCF_027409185.1 of Cynocephalus volans. Taxonomy (NCBI): domain Eukaryota; kingdom Metazoa; phylum Chordata; class Mammalia; order Dermoptera; family Cynocephalidae; genus Cynocephalus; species Cynocephalus volans. Next base: position 27,766,717 of record NC_084469.1, on the reverse strand, counting down.
AGAAACCAACCCACGTGACACACGTCCTAAAGAAGGGAGAGAAAAGGACAAGATTCCACCCACGGTGGTCAGTGAAAGCTGCATAGTGGTCACATTTGAGCTGGGTCTGTTGGTTTGAGCAGTCCCAGGCTCAAGAGGCTGGCATCAGAGATACAAAGATCAGGTGAAGGAAAAAGTTACCTAGTGTCCCACAAATCTGGCATGCCACTCTTCTCAGAACCCATAGATCTGTCTATGGCCTCCCAATGCCATCAGGATAAAGACCCACATCCTTTGGTGGCCTATAAAGCCCTGTGGAGTGGCCTCTGCACCCTTTACAGCTTTGTCTGGCACATTCTCCTCCTTGCTGTCTCCTGCTTTTTCCTACCTCAGAACATTTGCACAGGTTGGTATCTCAAGCCAAAATGCTCTCCCTCCACTCTTCCTGGGTATCTCCTACACACCCTTCTGGTCTTAACTTAAACATCACTTCCTCTAGGAGCTTTCTCCAACCACCAGACCAGGGAGGCCAGAGTCACTCCTTCCGAATACTCAGTGCTCTTGTAAATCATTCAATGCCTGTCTCTTCTGCTAAACTGAGAGCTCTGAGAGCGTAGCAACCACATCTCTCTTGTTCACTGTAACCCCAGCACCTTGCACAAATAGTGGTTTCAATGAATGAATGAGTAAATGTAAATTAATTAATGAATGACCGAGTATGTTCCGGTCACAAAGATCCTGGAATGAGGCAGCACAGATGTTTCAGCCAGCCCAGCTCCACCAACTAGAAAAGAACTGTCTGGGCTGGTTGGGATGTCATGTCAAGAATGGACACACTCTCTGAAAGACTCAGAAAAAGAACAACAGGACACTAGGATCAGATTTGGGACAGGAGAATTGCTGCTCCAATTAATTCTCTAACTGGTCATACAAAACTTTGACTGAAAACTCCCCAGTGCACAGGGCTCCCTTGCTAAGCTGCCAGGATCTGGTGCTGCACTCTTTTTTACCCAATCAAACTCCAACATAGAAATGGAACAGAAACCCAGAAAGGTTTCAGCCCACCAAGGGAACATTGATCTCAATTCCCAGCACCCTTCTCCTAGGCCTGTCCCAAATTTGCAATGAAATGTGTTTTTAGAGGAGGGAGGCAAACTGGAGCCCTCCCCTGAGTGTGTGTCTGTCCTGTCTCCTCCTGCTGTCTGGTAGGGGGTGGATGTTGGGAGTCTAAGAAGGAAGATGCTGGTTGCTGGCAGTGATCCTGAACTCCTGTGCCCCAGCGCGCTGCAGGCTGAAGCTGTAAGTCACTGGCTCCCAGTAGTGACTTTGAAGCACTTGTTATGACCACCCTCCAACCAGACAGATGGTAAATCTTGCTTTTAGTTCAATGATGGGAGAAGTATGATGGAAACTGATTCTGGCCTCCCCCGCTCCCAAGGGCCTGGCTTGATAAGCAGCCTGACAGACAGGGCTTGTGCAGACCTTCTGCAGCTTCTGATTGCACCGAGCCATGGTAATGACCGGGCAGGACTCAGAGCCCTGCAGAGCAAGCACAGCACCAGACTCACCAAGTGAGTCTGCAAAAAGGGAATAAGGTTCCTTTTCATTTTCCCTTTATCAAAACAGTGACAAATAAAATACTTAATTTTTAGTCTGGTTTGTTGGGCATTGGGTCTTTGATGGCCCAGAAAATCACCCTAGGCCACTAGGATCAGTAATCCAAATGGTTAGTCCTCTAAGCTTCCTGCCAGCTTCTCACCTTCTACCTAGTAAGGATGCTCTGGCATATTTACTACTCTCAGGGATCTTCTCTGAAATGTGGGGACCTGGTGAGAGGAAGTAGCACATGTCAATGAAGGGCAGAGGAATAAGTGAAGGTGACAGCAACAAACACTTACACAGCATTACTGTGCCAGGCCTGATCTATGGACTCAGCATGTATTAAATCATTTAATTATCATAGTAACCCACAACTGTCCCAGAATCCACGTTTTAGCCCCTCAACACTGCTGCCTCTCTACAGCAGAAGGAAAGAGCACTAAACTGAGAACACCCTGAATCCAGATCCTGGCTCTGCCACTAACTTTCTGTGTGACCTTGATGAACTCCTTTTCCCTCTCTGGCCCTGGTTTCCTCACCTTGACATGAAGGAATGTAGGTCATCCTGTTTATAATTCCTTGAGAGACAGATGACCAGGAAGGGGATGGGAAGGGAAGGGAAAAACTTTCCTCTTTCCCACACCTCGGTCCCATATTCTAGGAAATTCAGTGGGTTTTGAGGGCTAGTAAAGTTACTCATTAACTCATCGAATATTCCGAGTCCTGTATAAGACATAGTTCTGGTGTCCAGGTTGCCTATGATAGTGAATTTGCTCAGAAATCACAGAGAGGCATGGCAGTGCCTGGTGGGTCTGGAGAGTGGTCTGGGCAGCATATTATGGAGAGGTAAAAGAGGGTCACCACTTTGAACTGAGTTGGTGACTAAATGCTTCTTGAAGGAAGTAGTATTTGAACCGGGGTCTGGAGGGACAGCAAATATTTCATTGGTAAAAATAGTGGGGTGGGAGGCAGGGCATTCTGGGAAGAAAGAAAAGCACAAGCAATTGAACAGGGGCAGAAGTAGGTGTGGAGAGGGGGATCAGAATGGATGACTGCAGGAGAAAGTTCTTTTCACCAATATATAGTTCCAGGCACTGTGTCAAGCACGTCACTCTTTTAGTATGTGACACCTCTATGTGGAAGACACGATAACCCCCACTTTATAGAAGAGGCTCAAGGTCACATTTCTAGTAAGTAGAGGAGCCCAGTTCACATTCTGGTCTTGCTGAGTCCAGAGCGATTGTGCCTGGCCACCAGTCATGAAGGATCAGAAGATGACCCTTCTGAAGTCACTGGTGAGGAGCTGAGTTCTGGGCGTGCCAAGCAGGATCGGACCTAATGCCAATATGAATTTATGAGCAGAACTCTTAAAGCTACTCTCCAGGGGAAGTGGCGGGGCAAAGAAGACACAAAGATGCGTTTGAAACCTCTTTCCCTCATCTGAATTGTGACAAGCTCTTGGGTCTTTCGACTACTCTTTGGACATGAGGCCTGTACCTGGAGGGTCTCTGGTGGAAAGGGTGTTTTCTAGTGCTGTAGGAGTTAACTAGTCTCTGGGGCATCTCTCTCACAAAGGCAGCCGCTCCCACCCCCCACCTGGCCTGACCCAGGCTCAGTAAGTATTATAGGGAGCATTTTAAAGAAAACTATCCCTTAGCTAACCTCTCAGGGGATCAAAGGAGAAAACTGGGATATCAGCTCTATATCCTGCCTCACCCATCCCCTTCCAAAGTTTCATGTATCTGCTGCCCTTGCCTAAAGGAAGATTACCAGTACACGCAGAAATTTCTGGCAAATTCTCTGTTCAGTGCTCTTGACAGGGTTAGGGACCCTGGGAGAAGATAACAGGATATGACAAGATATAAGAGATTCACTTTCCTAAGGCAGGACCCTGTACTTCTGAGAAAACTTCCCACAGAAACTCAAAAAAGCAAAGGCTGTTAAGAATTTCAGTTCCCCTGTGGTGCCACCTGGGCAGAAGCACCTTCCAGTGCTGCAGGGGTTATCTAATCTCTAGGCATTTCTCTCACAAAAACAGCCCCCAGCTCTGCCCTGCCCAGTCTCAGCTGCATAGCATGAGGAACACTTTCAGGATAATCATTCCTATGTTGGAGCCACCAGGAAACAGGCCCTGATCTGCTCTGGGTTGGAGAGGGGGTGGCTGAGAGCTCTGAGCTGCAGCAACCTCAGCTTTATGCTGAAAAATCTCAAACCTCTGCCCCTGCCCACCCCTTCCAGGGTCAGCCCATGGCCAATTTCTAGTCTGACAGGTCAAAGACAGGAAGAGGCTGTCCTTCTGCTTCCTGACTACTCCAAAGCCTCAAGCTCTAGGGGCCTCCTTAGATCTTAGCCATGACTCAGATGAAACCTGGTTCCTCACCCTAACCCCATTCTCATGACACAAGGTCTTCTAGACAACTCATTGCCCAATCCCCTACATGCCCCACTGAGTTATTTTCCAGGTTCCTATTTCTTTCTGATTGTGCAAGTTTCTTTCCTCCAGGAAGCCACATGCTTGTCACATGAGGGTAACAACAGGCTACCAGCAGAGGGGGGAAGGGTGGTAGGTCTCCTTTCCTGGACCCCAGGCTGGTCCCCTGAGCCCTGGGTAGTGGCTCCTGCCTCCCTGTAGTCGACATCCCAAACAGCTTTGAATCACCCTGGGGAGAAGACCAGCACAGGCCCAAATACAGATCATGACTTGGTTTTCAATTTTTCCCCGAAAGCAGTTCCAATGGTGCCTCCTCTTAATACTTAGCTGGGCCTGGGCTCCAAGCCTTCTCTGCTCCTCAGATCCCTGGCTCTTGGGGCAAATACTCTCTACTGACTGTCAGATCAAAGCCATGATGCAGGCTGCTGAGAAGGGAAAAGTCCTGCTGTACCTGGCTGGCCAGAGCCTCCACATTGGGGGTCAGTTCTTTGGAGGCCCATAGGGAGGGCTGGGCTGCTTTTGTAAAAGAGACTTATTTGCCTCTCACAGCTAACCAGAGATGAGGAAGCCACACAGAGAAGCATCCTGGTTCCCTGCTGCTCTCTCTCAGAGACCACACGTGGAGCTGTACATGCAAGCAGACCACATTTCCCTCCAGGCCTATGAGGAACCTTGACTTCCTGCAAAGACCACTAACCTCAACATTAGTACATGTGGGCACATTTCCTCAAACATCAGTACATGTCTGCACATCAGGCAGAGCTGCTGCTGATTTCTAGTGTGGCTTTTGGCACCAAAAAGGAAGAGGTCTGTCTTGCTGAGGACAGCATAGCCTGAGACACCAACAGAAGCTGACTTCCCATCTACCCTGCCTGATTCTACAAGCAAAGATGCTTGGTTCCATGGACAAGGCACTCTCTCCTACCCAGACCTTCATTCTTCCAAGGGAGAAAGGGGGGAAAATTTTGCTTAGGAGTGATCAGGGTCACAGATATCTTGTTCTGGAAAACAAAACCTCTCTCTAGCTCTGCAAGTGGCAGGCAAGACTGAGGGAACATAAAATGTGCCAAGGTTCTGCAATGAAGAACACCCAGGCTGTTGGCTCAGAAGCCACACTGCAATTAGCACCCCATCATTTGCTCATTTGTATGTACTTCATATACCATCAAAAGGCCACATCGAGGGCATGATGTATAAGGCTGTTGGGGTTTTTTTTTAACTATAAATTTATTCAGTTATTTTTTCTGTTATAAAAGTTATAAAGCCACAATAAAAAATTTTTAGGCAATAAAAGAGTAAAATGTGACCCATAAATATACCACCCCAATTAGCATCCTCCAGCCCTTTTTGGTATGCACACACTGGGAGTCTTTACATAGTTATAATCAGAGCGCCTCTCCAGACTGTGCACAGGAATTTCTCAGCCTCATCCTTGGCCGGTCCATCCTTCACTTTCTCCCCCTGTCCTGTTACACCAAGTAGGGCAAGTTCTACCTGGGTGAGCTATGACCTCACTTTGCTCAGGGCCTCCTCGGCCACGGACACTAAGATAAGCCCCTGTGTGGAAACTCCAGTTTGTCATTCAAGTTTGTGTGTGGTATGAGATGTCTCTGGTTCCTTGGGGGAGGGAGAAACATCACCCAGGTTGTCAGTGCTGCCCAGGGACACCAGAGATAAGGTCTCATATGTAATGTCCTCAGTAAGAAGCTGAGAACTGCTCCTGACAGGGCCTCAGGACTCTTCCTTCCTCTGGGCAGGGCTACAGCTTTGAGATTGAGAGTGGGGTTGGCCAGGGTCTCAGGAGGGGCCGCATTAGTAACATCAGCCTCTCAGCAATAGAAACTGATGGGGGGAGGGGTGCAGGAAGAACAGTGAAGAAAAAGTCAGGTTTGGATTTGCCACCCAAACCCCAACCCCTGATGGGAACAAAATGAGCAGGGGAGGAGAACCTGCTAATTCCCCAAGGCTGCAGGGGGCACTGCTGCAGCCACGGCAAGCAGCAGCATTGCTCGAAGCTGTTCACATCTACAATAGCTTCAGGGGGCCGGTGTCTGGGCCGCTGCTGTTCCTGATGCAGAGTGTAATGGTTTAGTTCAGGATGTGGGTTCTGGAGACAGAATAAACCTGGGTACAAGACCTGCTGTCCATAAGTAACTTGACCTCTCTGAGCTTCAGTTTCTTTCACTGTAGAATGAGGATAATGATGGTAACTGCCTCAACTGAGATGGCTGAGAGGATCAAATGAGATAATGGGTGTAAGACACACTACACAGTGCCTGCTACATCACAAGGGCTCAAGCAGTACTAGCTATTATCATTGCGCACAAAAAGTGAAACAGCTCTGGGCCCCGGAAAAGATTACAGCAACTCTAGCTGAGGCCACCAAAGCCAAACCACACCCTTTATTTTCTGTGGGTGTCTCACTGTCACTGCAGAGTTAACGCACTAGCATTTTTTTTTTAAAGTTAAAACAACCCTAACCCTCATAAGTGTGTTTCCTCTACACTTTGCTTTTCAAGAGTAGACTGAATAAGAAAAGGAAGATCCATCCAGAAAAACATAATCCCTTCACCTTAAATTCAGGGTTGCTTGCTAAAGGTCTTTGAAAGATTTCAAGAAATGAAAGAGGAAAAGTTAAGTGTAATATAAACTTTCTTGACAAACAGAATTTTCTCTAGGGCGCCAAGGTAGAGCCCCCTTCTAGAGCAAAAGGGAAACAAAGAGAAAAGATATACGGGTATTTTGTGTAAAAATTGTAAACCTTGGATTATCCAGAGTAAACACTAAATCCAAATGTTGGACCAAGAAAAATTTTTTCTTGCAGTCACAAATCAGTGTATACCCATTCGCACACACCCATACCTACATGCAGTAAATTTAGGACATGTCTGATTATTATTACAGGGACATGTTGCCATCCAGAAGGACCTGTTTACAACAACAGACTTAGCAATACCGTACTCCCACCGCTCACGTTCAGAAGAGTATCTCCCGTCTGTTTCTATTACTCATCTTGGACTTCAGTGCGATCATTCATTCTAATTTCCAAACTGAAAGCATCCCGGCTGCCTCTTCATACACAGTCCTCAAACCCAAACATGCTGGACGGGAGGCCCGACTTCCCAACCTTCTTCTTAAGGACCCCAGAGATGGTGTCTCTATTGTGTAGAACGCCCTTTTCATGCTTTCACGTATCAGCTGTCGGTAAATGCATGAGATTCGATGATCCTGTTAGGAGAGGGGAGATGACCCATAATCACCTATTCCTAATCCGCAGAACCTAATGAAATCCTGCCTAGGTTTAGGGTTTAGAAACACTGCGGCTGGGAACATCTGGCTTGAAGACAAAGGGCCCTCTAGTTTCACCGAGGAAGTCTCAGCTGCCTGCGAAAAAGGGAAGTTCAGCTCTCGCCACCCCCTGCTAGTTTCTCCACTCGTCCGTGTGAGCAGCGACCCCGGGCAGGTCCCCGAGGAAAGAGCTTCTGATCGCGCTCCGGGGCAGGCCGGAGGGGGCGGGGCCGCGGGTCACGTGGCCGGGCGCTGCGGCATTTAAACGTACAGGGGATCCCTGCAGCCACGCGCCCTGGGCAGCCGTAGGGGCCTCCTCCAGCACGCACGGTTAATCCAGCTTCACAGCCGAAGCCCCGTCGCTGCTGCTGCGAGGAGCCCGGCGGGGGAGGCGGCCTCGGGTTCGGAGGTTTACGCAGTCGTCGCGGTGCCAGTGCATTCAGGGCCTGGGGCCTTGTTTCAGTGACCCGCGCTGGAAGGCAGACGCCAGCCCTCCACGGGCCTGTCTACATCCTCGGCAGCTTGTGGGGTGCAGGGAGGCCGAGGCTCTCCCTCAGCCGTGGGAAGGACCGGCAAGGGGGTTGGCATTTGTGGGGGTCCCGCCGCACCCCAGGCTGAGGACCAGCAGGAAGCAGCGGACATTCTGGGAGGCGCTGACTGACGCGGGTGGTGAAATCAGCTCCAACCCTTTACTCTGGATTTAAAATAAGTAAAGAGCTGAGTTTTCGTTTCCTAGCCTCGGGGCCGCGTCCACTGGGGAAATCCCCGGAGCAGAAGGGAGAAGAGCGAGAAAGCACAGGCCCATCTGCCCAAGCGCCGGGCCAGCAGCTCGTCCCGCAGAAGCCACTACCAGGGTTTCCCGGATTCCCCCCAGGGGCATGACAGAGTCCTTACTTGGAGGCATTTAAAGATGTCTTTTCACAGGCCGCAAAACGACTTAGCAAAAGGGACGATCTGAAACCCAGATAAGGGTCACCTGAAATTCAAATTATAAGGAAAGGGTGTGCCCCACTCAGGTCTCTAAAAGGACAGCTGCTAAAGGAGTGGAGCTGAATGGGTGCAAGCCAGTTTCAGCACAGTACTTACACTACATGATTTTAAGGTTTATTATAAAGCTCAAAATGGTACGGTATTGACATAAAGTTAGATAATAAAAGTTCACTGAGAATGAATAGAGTCCAGAAATAGACCCACACATATATGACCAATTGATTTCTGAGAAGGGTGCAAAGATAGTTCAATGGAGAAAGGAAAGTCTTTTCGACGATTGTGCTGGAAAATTGCATCTATATGTATATTTTTTAAAAAAGAATTTCTATCCATACCTCATACAAGTATTAACTTAAACAGATCATGGACCTAAATATAAAACATAAAGCTTTACTATTTCAAGGAGAAAATCACTGTGACTTTGAGTTACATAAAGATATCTTAGATATGATACCAAAAGCATGATCCAAAAGAGAAAAAAATTCGTAAATTTGACTTTCTCAAAGTTAAGAACTTCTGATCTTCAAACGATCTAGAAAAGATAAGCCATAGATTGGGAGAAAATATTTGCAAATTACATATCAGATAAAAAGTATGTACATCAAGAATATGTAAAGAAGCAGGGCTGGCTGCTTAGCTCAGTTGGTTAGAGTGTGGTGCTCTAACCAGGGTCAAGGGTTTGATCCCTGTACCAGCTAGCTGCCAAAAAAAAAGAGAAAAGAATATGTAAAGAACCCTTAAAAGTTAATAAAAAGTAAACACCCCCCCACACACACCACCAACAAATAAAAAATAAAGTGTAACTGAGCTGATAGGCCTCACTCCCAAGTGTCTCTTGGAACTCCCTCAGACCATTCTGGATTTATAAGAAACACATCACTGAGCAAGCCTCTTTCAATTATTATGTTTTCAAGCGTTATGCTTCCATCTCTTGAAAAAGAGGCACTGGCTCTTTTCAAAGTGAGAAACATGGGTTCAAACTAATTACCTGTGGGCCCTTTGGCATGATTACCTAAACTAAGATTCTTAGGCCTCAGTTTTCTCATCTGTAAAAATGGGTTTGGTTTGATAACACTAATCTCTTATGGTTGTTGTAAGAATAAATGAAAACAGTGAACACATTAGATACAAATACTTCTAAGTGTGCCATTAAGGGACTGGAAGGATATACAATCTACAACAAACTTAAATGCAGGTTCCTTCTGAAGAGAGTGGAAGTATTGGGGGTGACAGGAACTGACATGTATTATTCCAAGACTTCAGTGTGTTTGAATCTTTTATATTGAAAACGCATTTATGTATTACAGGTGCTCAGTGCAGGGCCTGCTTCCTGGTATAGACACAGATGTTAATTTTTGAAACTGAGATCTTTGTTCTAACTTAATTTTCATGTAGCTTCTGGTTCCAAAGTGCATGGAGTTCGTGTGTTTTACACCATTATGATAAAACCTGTCATATGCCTCCCCCTCTTAACCCAAACCCCTAAACATGATATAAATTATATATTAAAACAAAATCCATAACAGCCCAAGAAGATAACACAGAGTGCTCTCAAGGACCAGGAATTCTAAGGAATCCCTGAAAGATGTAGGTATAGGGATCAGATGGAAGGAGGAAGCCACAGGCCACAATATACCCATGAGAGGGCTGCTGCCAACACATAGGCAGGGGGGTAGCAGGGAGCATATCCTGGCAGGAAAGCATCCAGGGGCAGCTATCTGTGAGACCAGCTGAGGCAGGAGGAGCACCCAAGCATCCAGAAGCCCCTCCTGTCCCATCCTGCAGTCCCCAGACCCAGAGCACAACAGGCTCTGGCTTCAGTTCCCCTTTTCACATGGTGGCTTCTGTTCCATTTCCAGTTCATGGAAATGTGTATCTTATTTTTGAGCACAGCTATATCTTTTCTAATTTTTAAAGTGTTTTTATCTGTAGGCTTTGTTTAAAGCAGAGGGAGAAGCTTAAAACATGAATTCGCAGCATGAACTTGATCAAATGTTTGAAATGATCAATTTTCCAAGAAAATATAAAGTCCAAAAATTGGTTTGAGAGGAAAACCTGAACATATTACTAACCTTTAAAAAAAATGGACAAGTAAAGATGTAGACAGAAGACCCAGCTCGTTATAAAAGCAAGGGCTTCCAAACCTTTACAAACAGAAAATGTCCACGTCATATAAACTATTTCAAGGCATAGAACTAGATGGGAAGCTACCCAACTAGTTTCATAACACTACATAATTTTGGATAAAGAAAGACAAAAAAAGGGAGAAACCATAGGTCAGTCTTTCCAATACTATAGATGCAAATGGTCTTAAATGCAATGAACGTATTGAATCTAGCAATTTTTTTTCTTTCTAAATAGTACATCTCAGAGCCACTATACATGGTTGAACAGGTGTACTGCACAACTTGCTATCATGTGAATGGGTTGTTTAGTGCACAATTGAACATCCCATGTCAACGCATATCAGATCAAATAAAGTTTATCCCTGTAATATAAGTCTAATTCAACATTATAAAATCTGTGTAATTTACTACATTAATAGATTAAGGAAGAAAAAGCATATGATCATTTTAGCATATTTGAGAAATCCATCTGTTAAAGGTTAACAACCAATTCTGCTTAAAAAGTACCAAAAAAATAAAAATAAAAAAAAAAATACTCCTAGGAACTAGGAATAAAAAGAATAAGAAACTTCCTTAATTTAAGTAAACCTATAATTAGCATACTATTCGGTGGAGAAGCATTAAACACATTCATACTAAACCTAAATAGTGTGAAGAATATTACAAAGAGGAAATAGAAATAGCAAAAAATAAATAAAAATAAAAGAAATGAAAAAAAATAAGAAAGCTAACAAATAGCCAAAAAACATTAAGATACTCTACCTTACTAGTAATCAGGGTCATATGTACATTGAGATGCCATTTTCTGTCCATTAGATTGGCACAAATGAAAAATAATAACATATGTTGGTAAGAGTGTGAGCAGGTTATCTCAAAAAGTATGGTGAGAATATAAAGTGGGTCAACCTTTTCACAAGACAATTTGACAGTATCTATTAATATTTAAAACGCACAGATTTTTAACTTCGCTTTTCCATGTCTAGATATTCTCTAGAGAAATATTCACACGTGAACACATGGGTCATGTACCATACATGGGTTTTCATAGCAACTGTTTGGAATAGCAAAAATTGAGATACCCTGCTAGAGATGAGATTGGTCCCCCTTTCCTCTTCTCTAGCAAGAGAAGTGCAAATAAAATAAAATAAAATAAAATAAAAACCAAATGCTCCTCAAATCACAGACCTTATAACTTTATTGTATTTTTTATTATAATTCTTTGGCAGACTCTCTTAGAAAATCAATCACTTTGAAGCCATTGATGCCAGAGGTGGCCTCTCTGCTCCTGTCTAGGACAGAGGGTATAAGTAGACACACTGTGTTCTGAGGGTTTAAAAGAGAAGTTGCCAGACCCCCCAGATGATCCCGGGGATGGAAAAGAAATGGTGGTGAATGCCAGGCCTTTCTGGGCAGGCTGACACATAGGAGGCAGCTCTGTCTGTGACCTGACGAAACTGGGTTCAGGAGCAGCAACTCAGGGCACCCAGGTGTGAGGTGCCCTCATTCAAGCTTAGCACTAAGGAATTGACATTTTCCTCTCTCCAAGAACAAAGGCAGCCTATGCTGGGTCTTGATCATGTGACTCCCACACCTCCGTTGTGTACCAGGGTCATCTGTTGGCCTGTGAAGGACCAGTCTGAGAGTCACACCTGTGGCAGTGAGAATTCCTTGCTGCTAATGAGACTTGAGTTCTCTGCCAACTTGAGGGTATAGAAGCAATGAACACTGTCTTCTTCTTGACTCTGAGAGGGAGAGCTTCAAGAGGGAGCTGATGGACTTTTTGCTGGTAGGCATGCAGGCACTGGAGCTGAAGAAATAAGGAAAAATGCCAAAAGATACACCCTCAAGATTGTGGAGCAGGTGCTACCACTTATGTACCTACTGGTCGGCCAGCAAAGATGTGATCGTTGCTGTTCGGTATTTGAACAGCAGTGGTTGACAACACCTTAGAGAAAACTATCTTGTGTCCTGCAAGCCAGTTAAAGAAGGCAAGCCCTTAGCATGGGTCTCTCCTGTATATACATTTATGCAGGGAATACCTGTTTACTCGCCTAGCCCCACAGTTAGATTGAAAGCTGTTGAAGCAGAGTTTTGAGTTCTTTCCCATGGAACACTGACACAATCCAGATGTCAATAAAGTTTGCTTTTATGGTGCCTGCATCCCTTTCTCCTAAATACAGAGGGATTTGTGGTAGCTCAATGTTTTACTCTCTGGTCCTGCTTTGAAGTGGGTGATGTTTTATTGCCCATATCCTTCTCTTTTAACCTTCTATATTTGATTTGGATATTCCATAAACATTGAGGATTGCAGTAAGGGTATTCTGTTGACCTTTTTATTTATCACTTTGGAGGTTATAAGCACTCTACGCTCTACACAGTGATTTAAAAAATTACTGGAAAAGTTCGTCTTATCAAAGTTTAGCAGGTATTCCCAACTATTTACAAACTCAGCAAATTTAGAAATCACAGCAAAGCTGTGGTCTTAACACCAAAAAAATCTCTGCTCCCAAGGAACACACACACACATGTTTTTCATGCCACCTACATCTAAATTAGTGAAGGCATCTGATCTCCTTGAGAGAGGGAAAAAGTAGAGGCAGAAAGCAGTGGAATTCAGAGGTAGCTCAGCCAACTGTGTTGGGACTGTGGTGCTGTATCCTGTCACCTGTGTAGAAAGATATGATCCTACCCCAGTGCCCTCCTTCCCCAGAGGGCAGCAAGGGGAATGAATGTAGGTGAGCATTCAAACCCAGAACCTGACACCTTCAAATACCATGATAACTATCAGAGGGCAGCAAGAAGGTCACCTGCCTGATCCAAACCCCAACCAGCCACGTGTTTTGAAATAGCAGATCTGAATGGACTTCTCTGTACCACTGACCAAGTGTCACTCACCTTCCTGCTGTTGAGTTTGCTCTCAAGCCAAAGGTCACCTTGGGCTTGTTTCTTCTCTGATTGCTGGCTCCTAACACAAATGGATTACTTTATCAACTCTCCCGCAACTTCTTATCTACTCACACACTGACTCAAAAGGGCTTTTCCCTCCACACACCTTAAAGCTCTTAAGTAAATTGGGGACTTTTTTTTTTTTTTTTTTTTGCTTCCTTTTAATGTCAACCTTTGGGGCTATATCGACAGAAAGGGCCCTGTATTTAAAACTCACCAGACATTTACCACTACCTAACATCAAACACTTGGCAAAGCCTGCCAAACTGCGAGGTGCTGGGCTGGCTGTTAAGAATCCTCTGGGCTTGCTAAAAATATAGATTCCAGGTTTTGCCCAGACCCACTGGGATTCCACTTTAATGGGGCTGGACAAAAGGAATTTGTCTTTTTTATAATGTTCCTATAGAAGATCCTGACTTGCAGTCAGTTCTTTATCTAGATTATTCCAGAAGTGGAAGAATAATAATTTAGTTATTTCCTCAATCTTTGTTTCAGATTAATTAGCAGACACTTATTAAGCAGATAGGATGCATAAAGTACTATGGTAGATGCTAGGAAAACAAAAGGTGAATAACATGAGCTGTTACTTATTGATTTATCATTTATTTATTTATTTATTAGTTAGTTATTAATTGTTCACTGTGTGTCAGGCACTATGCTGAATGCTTACCATAGATTTCATCATTAATGCTCACAACATCCCAATAGATAGATACTATTAATATATCCATTTTACAGATAAGAAAACCAAGGTACGCAGAGGCAAATTAACTTTTTAACATCCTCAACAGTTAGTATGGGGTAGAATGGAGGTTTGAATCCAGGAAGTCTGCCTCCAGAGTCTGCACCCTTGACCACCATAAGCCATATGCTTTCAGCAAGCCTAGTGAGCTGGGGGTAATATCTATATTACTATAATAAGAGATAGAATTAAACAAGTGTTAAATCAAGATACAAAGAGAGGTGCTGAGGTAGAAGCCATATCTGGGATGGGACTTTAGATTGAAAAAATTTTTCACCCATTTGCTAAAGGAGTATGAAATTCCCCCAAAAAATCCTTGAATGGAGCTGCAAATAAATAATCAGAGTCAACTCATGTGGCCACAAGCACAGATTTTTCTTCAAGATGTGGTACTTGGCTGCTTTATAATACCAAGGTCATGGGTTTGGATCCCCATCTAGCTACCACCACCAACAACAAAAAAAGATGTTGCACTAAACATACTGCAGTCCACCCAACGGAACAGAAATCATGTAGAAGGGACATCTGCACTCCCATGTTTATTGCAGCTCTATTTACAATAGCCAAGAGTTGGAACCAACCCAAATATCCATCATCAGACTAATGGATAAGGAAAATGTGGTATATTTATACAACAGAATACTACTCTGCCATAAAAAAGAATGAAATACTGCCATTAGCAGCGACATGCATGAATTTAGAGAAAATTATGTTATGTGAAATAAGCCAGGCACAGAAAGAGGAATATCACATGTCCTCACTTATATGTGGGAGCTAAAAAAATAAAATAAACAAATAAAAAAGAAAAAAAGATACAACAATCACCATAATACGTTGAACTTTCAGGAGAAGAAAACTGAGATTACCAGAGGTGGGAAAGGGAGAGGGCTGGGGGAAAGGGAGGAATTGGTAAAGGGCCAGAAAATCAATTGCATTGTATAATGAAGAATATACTAATTATCCTGATTTGAACATCACATATTGCACACAGGTTCTGAAATTCAATGCTGTACCCCACACAGTTGTAAAATCAACTATGTTCCAATAAAAAAATAAATTAAAAAAACAGAAAAAAACAAACAAAACAAACAAAAAAAAAGCACAGCCCAGAAACTGAGGGAGAAAGCTGGGTATTTCCACTTTTCAGTTTTTTAAAACCCCTTGACTTTGTAATGTGCTTGGGGTAGAAGTCATGTCAGACTGGAAATGGTCAGACATGAAACTGCAGATTCTGGGTTTTCCTTCCAAACACTGTGCCTGCACTCGATTCACCTAAAGACTGCGATTTGGAGGACAGAGAAAGCTGTCAGTCAATTTTGGATCCAGACAGCAAACTTAGGGGCTTCTAAAGAGCAGGAAGATGACTGTATTAGTCAGGGTTCTCCAGAGAGACAGAATCAATAAAATATGTTATAATTATATGAGAGGGATTTATTAGGGGAATTAGCTCACGTGACTATGAAGAAAAGTCCCACGATAGGCCATCTATAAACTGGATGCCGGTAGCGTGGCTCTGTCCAAGTCCAAGGGCCTCACAACCAGGGAAGCTGATGGTGTCCTTGGTGTAAGTTCTGGAACCCAAAAGCCAAAGAGTCTCAAGCTCTGATGTCCACGGACGGACGGGAGAGAAGAGTGTATCCCAGCTCCAGCAGATCCAGAGAGAGCTTCACCTCTTTCCTCTGTCTTTTGTTCTCTCTGGACCCCCAGCGGATTGGATAGTTCCCACCCACATTGAGGGTGGGTCTTTCCCACCCAGTCCACTCAGATTCTCATACTGATCTCTGCTGGAAACACGCTCACGGACACACCTAAAAAGATAGCTTTACCACCACCTTGGGGATGACTTGGCAAAATATATAAATTATTCCTTAGCCAGTTTAAATTTCTTTAACCTACCTTAACAAAGCTAAATGCTAAATGTATACAGTTAACTTGATAGCAATTTTAAGAAAGACCATAAAAATTCAGATTAAATTTTTTCAATCAGAAAAAATTATATTTTCCCCCTAATTTGGCAGCCATTTCAATGTATAGTATATAAGCACAATGGCTAAGTTGTATTTCTCTCCAAATAAAAAACTCAGATAAATAATATTGCCTAAATCTAATTTTAATATCCTATATCAATGCTTTTATGGTATATAAGACTTTGAAGCATGAAATTAAAAATAAAAAATTTTATTTCTCCCTCTTGCCCTGATAAATCAAAGAAAAAACAAAAACAAAAACAAGGCAGTCACCCCTGGAAACATGTCACAGGCTAAAAGTAGCAACAAGAAGATAGGTTCTGGGAGACGTTGGTTTGCGGCTTATTTAATATGACTATGGCAGCAAAGGCATCTGAGGGTCCACCCAAGATTCCTGCCCCCTCCCCTGCCCAGAGTAGAGCTGTTGCTGTAGAACAGCTGCCCAGTCAGGGGCAACACTTGCCAGGACTCCTGTATCTAAGACTATGTGCCTAGTCCTTGCCAATGGAATATGAGAAGAAATGGCTATCACTTCTGGGCTAAGAGAGTTGAGGAGAAGGAAGGCTTCACTCCCTCATACTCCCAA
This sequence comes from Cynocephalus volans, assembly GCF_027409185.1. Classification (NCBI taxonomy): domain Eukaryota; kingdom Metazoa; phylum Chordata; class Mammalia; order Dermoptera; family Cynocephalidae; genus Cynocephalus; species Cynocephalus volans. The sequence continues at coordinate 27,750,063 of NC_084469.1, read as the reverse complement.
TGCCCTCTGAAAGCTGAGAACTGCCAGGACCTACAGGAGCACGGATTCTCAAGAGTGCAGGAGCATGGGTTCTGAGTGACCATGGGAAGCAAACCTGCGGGCCAGGGACACACCTACATTCACTGTTATGTAAACCAGAGAGAAACTTACCAGGTTCAGCCACCTAACAGCTGTAGTTGGATTGTTACCGTGGCTAGCTCACCTCTAACATAATTGTTACATTCCAAGATGCTGAGATGAAGGAGAGGGGATGGAAGGGAAGGAAAAAATGCTTATTAGTGAGTTCAGAGAGGCATGCTGGGAAAGAAATACATTTTTTTCTTCTATGGAAAACTCTTATCACAGATTGTAATCTCGAATACCTGTAGAGACTAGGCAAGTAGTGTAAGGCTAGTAGATATTAACACCTAAATAGCACTTACTATGTGCCAGGATAAGCACCTATACTGACTCATTTAATTCTCACAAGTTGTGAGCTAGTTAAACTATTATAAACCATTTTGCAGAGGAGGAAAGTGGGGCCCACAGGGGTTAGGAATTTGCTTAAGGCCATACGGCTAGTAAGTGACAGAGGCAGGATGCAAAGCCAGGCAGCTCAGCTCAGGGTCCTGCTCTGTTCACCCCACTATAAACCCTCGTCTCACAGCATGAATGGATAAAGGGGCCAGTGGAAGGCTGAAGCAATGAGCAAAACCATGTCCAATCTGAAAGGGTCAGCCATTCCGCTCTACATGATGCTTTCCAAATGTATTGTCATTCTTCCCACCTTCCAAGGAAAGCTAGAAACCCAGATTTTTATGTAAAATCTCCCAATTCTAAACTGATTCAATTCAGTTTCAACCCTCTGCAGCCCAAACACAGCAGACCACACTTAGCCTGGGCTGGCCACTTGCCACCCCTGTTTTCAGAACAGCTGTCTTCTGCCTGTCCAAAGGCTCTGGGGAATCCTGGGTCTGGTGGCCAGAGGAGAGTTACCTCTGTGAACAACAGCTCCTTCAGGCCCATGACATTGATAATAGATTTCTGTATTCTCACTGCCAGCCCATAAAGGTTACAAACAAGCCCGGCATTCAGGAGGCAACTCTGTGCCCTTCTGAGACAATAACAGGCATGGGGGTTCCTAGGAGTGCTCAGGGAGCCTCACAACGAAGTTGGACTTGGTGGCCTGTGCTCAGAGGGAGCTGGTGGATATGGTCAGGACTGTGTGCCTGCTCCCTGCTTGGCCGCCTCTGTGGGGCCACAAGAGCACCAGCAAGGCTCATTAGAGACGTGACATGCTGTGGCTTTCACTGCTGTCAGCTGGAATGGGCTTTGGATTCTTCAAGATGCTTTAAAATAAAACAATAAGGCTCAATTATGCAGCCAAAGGAAGGCAAGGCAGCTGCATACAAAGCAGGGCTTTCTCCTTAACAGGACCACAATCCCAGCTAGACAGTGCTGAGGCCTCACCTTACTCTCCAGGCTACAGCTGTGAGGCATGGTAATTGGATGCTCCACTGCTCCAGCTCTTGGATTATTCAAACTGCAGGATTTCCAGGAGCCTCGGGTTTCAATTTTGGATATGACCAGGAAACAAGATGAGCAAATACCATTTTGCACCCTTATAGTCTATTTCAGCAATATACCTGGCCAAACTAGTGATGATGGTGATAGCAATAAAAGTTAACCAAAATGTAGTGAGTGTTTACTCTGTGCCAGGTGCTGTTCAAAGTGCTTTACATATACTGATTTATTTAATCTTCACACCAGCTTAATTAGGTACTGATATATTATTATCACCCCAGTCTACAGATATGGAAGTCGAGGCACAAAAAGGCTAAGTAACTTGTTCAAGGTCACACAGCAGTTAAGTGGCAGAGCTGAGATTTGAACCCAGGCAATGTGGCCCTAGACAGCATGCTCTTGACCATCACACCAGGGGCAGTCTGCACTTATACAGAGCTTACTGTATGCCAGACCCCGTGCTACCTATCTTCTGTACATTATTTCAATTAATCTTTACAACACCAGGTGAGGATACAGGCATACCTTGTTTTACTGCGCGTCACTGTATTGAGCTTCACAGATACTGCATTTTTTACACACTGAAGGTCTGTGGCCACCCTGTGTTGAGCAAGTCTATCAAGGCCATTTTTTTCCAACAGCTTGAACTCACTTCATGTCTCTGTGTCACATTTTGGTAATTCTTGCAATATTTCAAAATTTTTTCATTATTACTATATCTGTAATGGTGATCTGTGATTAGTGATCTTTGATGTTCCTATTGTAATTGTTTTGGGGTGCAAACTTAATAAATGTTGTGTGTGTTCTGATTGCTCCACTCGCCAATGGTTCCCCCATTTTTCTCCCTCTCCTCAGGCCTCCCTCTTCCCTGAGACACACGATGTTGAAATTAAGCTAATTAATAACCCTACAATGGTCTCTGAGTGTTCAAATGAAAAGAGTTGCATGTCACCCACTTTAAATCAAAAGCTAGAACGATCATGCTTAATGAGGAAAGCATGTCAAAAGCTGGGACAGGCAGAAAGCTAGGCCTCTTGTGCCAAATAGCCAAGATGTCTGAAGCTAGCAGAGGCTGGTTCAGGAGGTTTAAAAAAACAAGCCATCTCCATAACATAAAAGTGCAAGGTGATCAGTTGGTTGGAGTGCAGTGTTATAACACCAAGGTCAAGGGTTCAGATACCCATACCGTCCATCCACCAAGAAAAAAAAGTACAAGGTGAAGCAGCAAGTGCTGATGTAGAAGCTGCAGCAAGTTATCCAGAATATCCAGCTAAGATAATTGATGAAGATGGCTATGCTGGACAACAGATTTTCAGTGTAGATGAAACAGGCTTATACTGGAAGAAGATGCCATATAGGACTTTCATAGCTACAAGAGAAGAAGTCATGCCTGGCTTCAAAGTTTCAAAGGATAGGCTGACTCTCTCGTTAGGGGCTAATGCAGTCAGTAACTTTACGTTCAAACCGATGCCAATTTACCATTCTGAAAATCCTAGGGCCCTTAATTACGCTGAATCTACTCTGTCTGTGCTTTGTAAATGGAACAACAAAGGCTGTTTATAGCATGCTTTACTGAATATTTTAAGCCCACTGTTGAGACCTACTGCTCAGAAAAAAAGATTCCTTTCAAAATATCACTGCTCATTGACAATGTAGCTGGTCACCTGAGAACTCTGATGGAGATATACAAGGAGATTAATGTTGTTTTCCTGTCTGCCAACAAAACATCCATTCTGCAGCCTATGGACAAGGAATAATTTTGAGTTTCAAGTCTTATTATTTAAGAAATACATTTTGTCAGACTATAACTGCTATAGATAGTGACTTTTCTGATGGATCTGGGCGAAGTAAATTGAAAACCTTCTGGAAAAGATTCACCATTCTAGATGTCACTAAGCACATTTGTGATTCATGGGAGGAGGTCCAAATATCAACATTAACAGGAGTTTGGAAGAAGTTGATTCCAACCTTCATGGACGACTGTGAGAGGTCAAGACTTCAGTGGAGGAAGTGACTGCAGATGTGGTAGAAATAGCAAAAGAACTAGAATTAGAAGTGGAGCCTGAAGACTTGACTGAATTGCTGCAACCTCATGATAAAACTTTAATGGATGAGGAGCTGCTTCTTATGGAAGAACAAAATAAGTGGTTTCTTGAGATGGACTCTGACCTTGGCGAAGATGCTGAGAACATGGTTGAAATGACAACAAAGGATTTAGAATATTACCTAAGCTTAGCTGATAGAGCAGCAGCAAGCAGGGTTTCAGAGTACTGACTCCAATTTTTTTTTTTTTTTAAAGATGACTGGTAAGGGGATCTTAACCCTTGACTTGGTGCTGTCAGCACCACGCTCACCCAGTGAGCCAACTGGCCATCCCTATATGGGATCCGAACCTATGGCCTTGGTGTTATCAGCACCACACTCTCCTGGGTGAGACACGGGCTGGCCCCCGACTCCAATTTTGAAAGAAGTTTTACTCTGGGTAATATGCTATCAAACAACATCACATGATACAGAGAAAACTTTCATGAAAGGAAAAGTCAATCAATGTGGTAACTTCATTGCTGTCTTATTTTAAGAAATTGCCACAGCCACCCCAACCTTCAGCAACCACCACCCTGATTAGTCAGCAGTCATCAACACTGAAGCAAGACCTTCCACCAGCAAAAAGATTACAACTCTCTGAAGCAGAGATAATTGCTAGCATTTTTAAGCAATATTTTAAAATTAAGATATGTACATTTTTTAGGCATAATGTCATTGTACTCTTAATAGACTACAGTATAGTATAAATATAATTTTTATATGCACTAGGAAACCAAAAATTTGTGTGACTTGCTTTATTGAGGTGGTCTGAAACCTAACCCACAATATCTCCAAGGTATGTCTCTAATCATCCCCATTGTACAGAAGAATAAATAGGTTTATAGGCTCACATCACTTCCATTTAAACTCATTGGTCAGATATACAGAAAGAAGGCTATGTGATGATGGAAGCAGAGATTGGAGTAAGGCATCTACAAGCCGGGTAATGCCAACGGTTGCTGACAGATGAGAGGCAAGGTACAGATTCACCCTCAGAGCCTCTAGAATGAACCAACCCTGCCCACACCTTAATTTTGGACTTCTGGCCTCCGAAACTGTGTTTCCTGGGGTCACCACCCAATATACAGCTTGTACTCAGTTCTTTCTCTCAAAATAAGTTTCTGGAGGAGCCCAAGCTAAGACAGCCATCAGTGGGTTCAGAGCCAGGAGCAGATAAACCTTCACCAATTGCTGAGGAAGATGGCCAGCAACCATTGCAGACCTGTTTTCTTACAGTATATGATACACTAGGGGAAAAGAACAAGACTTCCACCTCTGATTCCACGGAGGGATTCTGAATGGTTGGATCACACAGCCACTCCTTGGACAAAGCAACGAATATGGTCTGCACAACTGGCATGGTCATATCACATGCCCTTCTCAGTGGGAGAAGTATTGCTCTAGCATTTGTGGCCTCCTGCCCCATCAAAAGTGGTGTGAGTCAATCAAATGGCAGGCTGGGAAAGGAACTGCACAGATGTATGGGTGCTCGTCCTGCACTCTTTTTGGAATCTGTCTTCAGGGAGCTAGCTTCTCTTATGCTCCTTCTTGCCAGAAGCTTTCAGTGCTAGCTGCCATGTGAGATGCAGACCTGTCTTTGACCAGCCACTTGTGCAGCCAGCAGTGACCATGTGACTCAGGTTTAGTCAATGAGATCTAAGCAGAGGACTCATGTGCTTCTGAGAAAGCATTTTTTCCTGATGAAAAGCGACAGATCGAGCTGCAGTGGCCTTTTAACCCTCCCATTTCTTCCTGCCTTGAATGTGGACATGATGTCTGGAGCTGCAGCAGCCATCTCGGGACTATGAAGCAAAAGACATAAGCAAAAGGCAAAGACAGATGTAGAGAAGCCACTCCCTGCTGTGAACCTCTGGAGCCATGATGGCAAACACCTACCTCTGGACTTACTATATTCAGAGAAAGAACAAAACAATCTTATTTGTTCAATGGTCAGGTTTGTTATTACTAGAAGCCAGAAGCATTTTTTTCCTAATATGCTAGGTCAGGCACATAGTTGGGACTTAGTAAATGCTAACTATTTCATTGTTGGATATCCAGCCCCATTGTGATTTTACTGAGGTAAGCGAATGAGAGTTGTTTGGAGCATGGACATAGGAGCCAGGCTGCCTGGATATGAATTCCGGTTCCACTATTCACAAGCTGGGTAACCTCGGGAAAGTCACTTAACCTCTCTGTGCCTCGGCCTCCTTGCTTATATGATTGGTATAATAAAACACCTACCTTGTAGGGTTTTGTGAATGGTAAATGAATTAATATAGGTAGCGTATTTAGAATAGTACCAGGAATAAACTAATGGCTATGAGTATTAGGTATCACTAACCATATTATTCTGTATGCGTGGCTTTCCCCCATTTTTCACTCTTGTGATATGATGCTGGTCTGATTAAATCATGACAAAACAAAACAAAAAATAAACTCATTGGTCAGATCTAGGCAAATGGTCCCACTCAATTTCAAGAGAATCAGGAGTGTAATCCTACATTACACGGTAGGTAGGATTACATTCCTGATTCTCTTGAAATTTCCCCCTGGAAAACAAGCGGGAACCAAAATATCTAGTTTACAGTCCTAATGACCTGCACAGGTCTCCATTAGTTGGGGAGGACCTATTTGGCTGGGTTTAAAATATCGGCCTTTCTCTGCATTGCCCCCTTTCAGGAAATGACATACTTCCATCAGGGAGAGGGGCACAAAATGACAGGAATTATCCTGGGCAGATGAACATGGTAGTGAGCTAGAGACACACATCAAAATTCTCTTGGGGGCACGTGAAGTTTGAAAAAGGCTTCAGGAAGAAAAACACTACAGCCCTTGAGAATCAGCATTCTAGAATAACATCTTATCAATGGGTCCTACTGGTCCAAACTGCAGGAGCAGACGAAGGAGAAGATGAAGATGCAGATAAAGAAGAGGAGGAAGAGAAAGAGAAGAAAAAGGTCTTTAAATGCTTAGACCAGTTATTCAAAATCCCACAAAATCCTCCCTTGAAAATGTATAATCATTCTTTTTTTTCTTCAATAAATATAAAATGTCAGCATTGTGTTGGGGCAGGGATACTAGAATTAAAAGACAGTTTTATAATTGCTCAAATGAGTGGATATGAACAGTTCAGGGAAGGATCATGGGCTGATACTGGGCCGATTTTCCAAAAGCCATTCATAGTTCCCTTCTCCCTTAACGTCCTTTACAATAGAGGCTGAAGAGATAAAATTCCTGATTCCCCAGCCCTCCATGCAGCTTAAAGATGGCCATGTGAGACCCAGCTTTGGCAAACAGCATAAAAGTATTGCTGGAGCATAAAGTGTATGAATGTGTGGGGTGGGGGAGGGTGAGGATGAGCATAGAACAGATCACGGATGGCCTGGCACATTTGCATCTAAGGAGCTCAGATTTTACTTTGCAGGTGATCAGGGGTGCATAATTTGACTTAGGGGCTAGAGCAATCACTTGGCTTTAATATGGAACATAATCGGGAGGTGGAGGAGAAAGGCTAGAGGCAGAACAATCAGTTATTGCAGTGGCTTAGATGAGGGGTGATAAAATGAATGTTTAGATGTTCATAAACATTTATTGAGCACCTCTTCCGTGCCAGGCACTATGACATTCTGGGACTACAAACAAGGCACAGGTCAGAACAATGTCCTCTATCACCAAGTCAACCACAACCCAAGGGTAGGAATGAGGGGTACTCATGTAACCTTATGTTGGGGACATTCTAACCCCTGCCCCAAGTCCAGGAAATGCAAACAGGGTGGGGGTGGGGCCCAGAGGAATTAAGGCTAGCTCGATTCTCCAGCAATTTGAAGGGGCCCCAGGACCAGCACAGTGGTAGGAAAATGACTGAAGAGGCTGATGGCCCTTTTATGTACATATCTTACCCAAGCCCTGAGGTTTCCCCAAATCTGGTTTAGTTATTTTAAATCATTGCACACGGCAAATTAGAAAAGGGAACGGCATGTTATAAAAAGGCCTGGACTCAAAAATAACCCGATCTGATGAAAACGGTCTGAAATTAGAGAATGGTGATGGTTACAGAATTTTGTGAATGTACTAAAAACCATGACTGTATACTTTAAAAGGATGAATTTTACAATATGTGAATTATATCTCAATAAAAAATTAATGCTATGGTTTGAATATCCTCTTCCAAACTCACATTGCAATTTAATTGCCATTGTGATGGTATTAAGAAGTGGGTGTTTAAGAGGTGATTAGGTCACGAGGACTCTGCCCTCATGAATGGATTAATGCTATCGTTGGAGTCGTCAGTTGGTTATCACGGGAGTTTGGCCATCACAGGAGTTTGGCCCCCTTTTTCTCTCTGTCTCGTGGACGTTCTCACCACATGGTGCTTTCCACCATAGGATAACACAATAAGAAGGCCCCCACCAGATGCAGCCCCTTCACCTTAGACTTCCCAGCCTCCAGAACTGTGAGAAATAAATTTCTTTTCTTTATAAATTACCTAGTCTGTGGTATTCTGTTATAGAAGCAGAAAACTGGCTGAATCAGTTAATTAATTAATTTTAAAAACTGGAGAAAAAAATCACCACGTGGTGCTAAGCAATCTTGGGCTTAGTAGTTAACCAGTCAGAGCCTCAGTTTCCTCATCTACAGACAAGAATAGTTCTTACTTTACAAGACTGTTCTGAATTTTAAATGTGGTAATGTAGGTAAAGTACTTAACATAGTGCCTTACAGATAGTAGGTGCTAAATATATACTAGTTCCTTCCCTCCTAAGTGCCAAAGAAATTTTTTAAAACAATCATTTTCTCAGCAGCTGCAAGACATGACATATGCTTTAGGCAACCTCCCTTCAGACAGGGTTGTCTCAGGCAGACTTTAGCAAGGATCAAGTGGGACAACAGGAACACAACTGAAACCAACTCTCACTGCAGAAAGACTGCAGATTTACTCTGCAGTGAGGATGCAGAGCAGAAATAACAAGGGAGAGTCATGTGGTGTAAATCCAGCTACACAGACAGAGCGGTGGTAAAGAAAGTCAGGTGGGCACAGTGATTTCTGCTTATGATTCTAGTATGGTATACAAACAGAGTCGTTCCCAAAATAGTCAAATCTGCCCCAACACCTGGACAAGTCCGTGTGGCTACAACACAGCAGCGATGTTTAGAGATGATCCATCGTCCTTGCTATGGTTTCTCAAAACCAAATGAACCAAAAACAAACCTTACACAACCAGAATTTTTTAGCACAGTACCAAGGCAGAGAATTTATTTTCACTGAGCCTCTTGTTTGTGACTATTCTGAAATTGACCGGTACTTATCAAGTGCCTGCCGTGTGTCCAGCTCTGTGAAAGATATTATTCTGAAAGAGAAAAAGAAACAAAAACCACAGTCCTGCTCTCAAGAAACCAGCTAACCTCTTAGTTTGAGAGCAAGCTTCACAGTAAACACATAAAAGTCATCGTGCCTTGCACAGAGCAGTGGTTCGGTTGTTATTTGTTCACTGGGTCAATGAATTAATAAACAGCATCATAATAAGACAATTGTGCAGTGTGGGGCTCACTCTAAGAACCACAAGATGGGTTGGAGTAGTTGGGAAAGGCTTTGTGCCAGATGCTGCTAGTTGCCTACTCAATAGCAATTCTTCCATTTTTCCTTGTAACAGAGCCTCTATTTTATTTGAGATGGCCATATGCCCAGATAAAATACTACATTTCCCAGACTCCCTTGTAGATAGAGATGGCTAGTAAGATAAAAACAGAAATTGTCAAGAGAGGCTTCCAGGAAAGTGCTTAAAGGCTGACCAACTGCTGCCACTCACTCTTATGTTCTTCTTCCTGTTCTTCTAATTCCTGTTGAAAACATGAATGTGATGGCTGGATCTCCAGCAGCTATTTTAGACAATGAGGCAACTCTGAGGACAGAAAAGCAGAAAGACCAAAAAGCCTCAATCCCTGATGATCATGGAGTCACCATACTCTCCCTGGGCTGTTTACCTTTAGAATTCTTACATGAAAGGACAATAAACTTCTCTCTTGTTTAGGCCACATTTTTGGGTTTTGTCATATGCAGCAAATCCATATCCTAACGAATATTAAGTTCCATGGAAAACTCAGGCCTTAAAGGAAGGGTTGGCTTTGGCATTGGGGAAGATGAGTTGGAGGGCACCTAAAATGACAGAAAGAGCACAGGAAAAGACACTGGCAGGAATGAGCACTGGCTGAAAGCAAGTGGGTAGAGAGTAGGAAAAAAGGAGATGGCTCTGTAGATGTCAAGGGAAACAGGACTTGATTAGAGAAGGACTAGGGACTACAAAAGACCAAGAAAGCTGTCTCCCTCCGAAGGAACAAAACATCTGTAGACTGAGCAGCGGCCTGAAAATTCCTGGACTTAGAATAGTACTACTACTAACACCATCTAAGATCTTTTCAACACTTATGTATCCAGCACTGGACTATGTATTTATGCACATTATCTCATTTAGGCTTCCCAACAAGTCTATGAAATAGTCTTTTATTATTACCCTCATTTTGTAGACAAGGAACAGTAGAGGCTTAGAGAAGGTCAGTAATTTGTCCAACATAAGCCTCACAACCTTGCAAGCTGGGGTAATATCAATCCCATTTTTTCAGATGACTATAATGTTTCTAGCATTATTTCAAAGCCAGGAAAAAGTATGAAGATCCTGACTTTAAAACATAAAGATCATTGGGCCAGCCCATGGCTCACTCGAGAGAGTGCGGTGCTGATAACACCAAGGCCATGGGTTCGGATCCTATATAGGGATGGCCGGTTAGCTCACTGGCTGAGCGTGGTGCTGACAACACCAAGCCAAGGGTTCAGATCCCCTTACCAGTCATCTTTAAAAATAAAATAAAAACATAAAAAACATAAAGATCCAGAGCCAAATACAAAGCCAACTGCTTTTGTGAATAGTCTCTTAACCAGAAGAAAAATAGACCAGAGGAACAGAAAAGTTTTCAGGCTTGGTTGTGTTTATGATTTGTACAGGAGGAAGGAATTGTTAAACATACCCATCCACCACCCTCTGGCTGGACATAAAGTGTTCATGAGGTGAGATGGTAGTAAGATAGTCGGGGGGAAGGCTGGAGGGAGACAGGTATCGAAGTGCCCAGCAAACAGTGACTCAACGTCAACTTCAGTTACAAATGAACCACAGGAAAACTCTAGCTCATGTGTCTCACATAGTTTTTAAATATCTCTCCACAATAGGGATTGGAAAAAAATTATTCTATCACAGTTAAGACTGAAAATTCAATACCCTGAATTAAGTTATTCAGACACATCCACTGAACATGAGGAATTCTTCCTGGAGCAACAATGTCATTTGTCACTGATGGGAAGGGGAAAAAACCCATAAGGTTACTAATGAGCTAGGTAACATGAGTACCTAGGAAAAAGATTAAAAATAAAGTTTCCATTGACAACCAGGCATCTGAAGGCGGGGCCTCCCAAGTGGAGAAATCTGGCATTCTACAGCTAGGCTAGGAAAGTGTTACAGGCTCTACAAAGCATCAGCTTTGTAGACTGACTCTAGTTCAAGTGCTGACTCCACCGCATGCTAACTGTGTGGCTCTGGGTAAGATTCTCTACCTCTCTGAGCCTCAGCACCTTCACCTATAAAATGGTACTAATCATTTCTATCCACTAAGATGGCTGTGAGGGAGATGGTCTGCTGCTCCCGTTACTATGACTCTGACAGGACTTATAGCTTTAGTGTTCTCTGCTTAAAATTCCAGGAAAGAAGAGGCTGCAGGATATAATGGAAAGAGCCTAGATCTGGCTCCAAAGCCCCATCTTGAGGGTCATGAGCATGTTACCTTGAGGCCACTTTCAGGGCTCCAGGGTCCTCTTCCATCTGGAGAGGGGCAGGAGTACATCAACTCTAAGATTTTCTTCCAGTTCTAGGTTCTTGAATGTTGCTGAGGTTCTAAATAACATTCTTTAGTCACTCATTTCAGGACTGGAATAGTTACCCACTGGAAAGGTGTTTCGTTATCTAAAAACCTACAATTTCTACCCCAGGAGGCAAAGAGCCAGTGAGAACCTTGAGGGTGGGTCACCAACCTGTGCAGACTCTGCCCTTAACACACACCTGGCGTGAAGTAAGACCTTGATAAATGCTCACTGAGTAGAATGGACAGATGGATGGATGAGTGACTGAACAGATTCCAAGGGCCAGCAAAAATAGAGAAGAGAACACTCATCCACTGAACAAAGTTTAACACAAGGAGAAAATGCTACCAATTAAAAATACTAATGATATTTACTATGTCATCTGAACTAAAACCAGAATATCAGGTGAATAGTTTCTGCCAGTCAACAGAATGCCTGACTCTAAAGAGCCACATTCAGAATGAAGTGTGCCCTCTGTTTGGTCCACAAGGAGGGCAGACACAGAAGGGATGCCACAGGCTGCAGAAGGGATGCATAAACCCCAAGAAGGACACATCACCCAACTCCTATGGCAGGGGTGGCACAGAAGCACACCAACATGCAAGGAAAAACACCAGGTCCTCCACATGTGGGAATGCAGCTGTATCTGCCCAAGAGTGCCCAGCCAATGCGGGGAGGGCTGAAATCCAGCAGGTGGTCTGCGTACCTGTGAGAGTGAATCCACCCAGAAGCCCCACAGGCAAGTGGCACAGCCCTGATGGGTGACCTCAGCAGCAGATGGTTTGGGGTCTGCTGGGACTTTAGTGATAAAGAAAACAATCACGCATGCACACACACATACACACACACAGATATGTACTTCATGGTCTCTATGCACCAGGTGCTCTGCTAAATAAACTCTTTAAATATTTTCTCATATTTAATCTTTGTAACTATCCTGAGAGGTATGTATTAATATATTTTTAATTTTTATTTATTTATTTTAACTGACACGTAATTGTATATACTTATGGGGTACAATCTGATGTTTTGATACATATATGTTGCAAAAATGATTGGTTCAGCATAGTTAATGTATCTATCAGCTCATGCATTTATCATTTCTTTGTGGTGAAAACATTCAAAAGCCTCTCTTCTAGATATTATGTAATATACGAAACTTAGCTGTAAACCATAGTTGCCCTACTGTGCAATACAACTGGTAGGTACTAATATTTGAGGCAGAGCAGCTTGGTATTTTAAAGCATGGACTTAGCAGACAGACTGCCTGGGTTCAATCCTAAGTGCTACTTGTATGCTGGGTGACCATGGGCTGGGTTCTGTAAGCTTTTCAGGCCTCATGATTCTCACATGTAAAATGGAAATAATGATAGAGCCTGTCTCACGAAGTTGTTGTGTGGTGTAAATGAATTAATATGTATAAAGTGCTCAGAACAGGTGCTGGCAAAAGTAAGCCCTCAGTAAGTGTTAGCTACTCTTATTATTCCTGGCTGATAGACAGAGACTGAGGCTTGGAAAGGTCAGTGGCTTGCCTGTAGTCTCAACCCTGGCAAGGGGCAGAGCCAGCACAGGGACACAGTAAGATAATAAGTGAACTGGCATTCTAACTTATTTAAACTCTAATTTTGCTATCGCATGTGGTGGAAAACAATCCATCTTGATTTAGGAATCTGCCCCTCATCCAAGAGAAAATGGCCCTTTTCCAAGGAGGGGGGCACCTTTGTCTCTGGGCCTTTTTATGTGAGGCCTTACTTGTTCTCTTCTCCTTGAAACCCTGAGATTATGCAAAGCCTGGACTGCCCAATAAAACCCCACCTTCAGTTAAGTACCTCTGAATACAAATAATGGGTGTGATCGCTGGTGGAGAGAAATAGCATGAAGGACAATCCAACAGAAGAGCCTCATGAGCCAGATTATCACTCTGCCGTGCTGCCTGAAAGTGTCTAGAAAGAGCCAAAGCTGTGCTAGAAAAAAACATGTATTATAGACAACCAAACCATTTGTGATCCAGAACGATCTGAAAGTGGGAAGCTCAGAAACGTCAATTCAAAGAAAAACAACCTGTAGTAGTGGTTAACACTTACGGGTGCTTACTATTTGCTAGGACCTGTTCAAAGCCCTTTTAAAATATCCCATTTATTCCTCGCATCAACAGTATGAGGTAAGCAGTGTTTATTAGCCCCATTTGATAGATGAGGAAACTGAGACGCAGAAGAAGTCAAATAATTTCTCCCAAGGTCACACAAGCAGTCTAGCTTCAGAGACCCTGGTCTTAATCAGAACTTTTTGTCAAACCCACACCAAGAAATACACTCTACATCAGCACCCAGTGTATAATCACATATTTATATATAATTGAAAAAAAGTTTTAAAACAGAATAATACAATTAAGTATTATTAATAATAATACAACAGAGTGCACGTACTGTGCACTCTGATGTTTTCTACTCTATTCCATCCCATTAAAGTATATATCAGTCAATAAATATTTATGGAACACTTAATATATGTTAGACACTGTTCTAGGCTTTGAGGCTGTCAGTGAATGAAAGAAACAAAAATCCTTGCCCTCTTGGAGCTTGCATTTTACTGGAAAGTGTGAATAAGATCCTCATGCAAAACTGTAGTGTCTGAGGTGGTAATCTGGTGAGTGCTACATAGAAAAATAAAGCAGAGAAGGCCAAAGTTGGCCAAGGAAGACCTCGCAATGTTTTTACTGCCCAATACACTGATTTCAGTGGGCTGTCACCCAGTATGAAAACCTTTGCCTGCCCTGAATCACTCCACTCTAGTGCTCCCGCTGTATGTTTAAAGGCTCTTTCTCTGACAGTGTGTGCACATGCAATTATGTGTGACTACATGCATATGTATATATGTATGTACTCATGAACGTATGTGTGTGCATGATGTATGCATGTGCACGTCCACCTCAATTCACTTCCTCACTGAGATGGTTTTGAAGACAGGAAGCAGACCCCCACATGAGCTGAGTAGGGGTTCCCTGCACAAGCCTGCCCTGCAAGAGATGACCTGGAATGGGACCTGAAACACAGCTCGGGTACCACTAGCCAAAGCCATGAGTGCCAGATGTGTGCCCTGGCTGGAGTCTTTAGTCCAGAGGAAGAAGTCTTTTTATCATTGGCCCACCCAGAGGTGGCACCTTTTGCAACTCATTAGCCCACAGGCAGTGCTGGTTCTTAATTTGCATCAAGGTGCCCTATGTGCTAGAGTGTCCTTAGGGAGAGAGGAGACCATTCACAGAAATAAAAATCACTTCCTGGGGGAAATTCAGTGCACTGGGCTCACCTGGCAGGGTGACTGATGTGGGTCTGGAGGGAGATGAGATTGTAGCCAGCTCTGAAGCAGGTGGGGCCACTTAGGAAGCTTCCATTGAGGGCATTTGGAACTTGGCACTAGAGTGAAATCTTCAGATTCTTCTTTTAAGTCAAAGGGGCCCATAAAAATGTTACTAGCATGGGCGGCAAAAGCCTTACCTATGGGAAAAACAGCAAATCCCTGCTAATGAATAAGTATAATTGATCAAAACAGATGACTTGATGGACCTTCCAAATGTGCTTTTAGCAAAGTGGACAGTTTTTCATTCAAATGCGTACTCACCCAGATAAGATCTAATAATGGAGATTTTGGAACAATACCAGCATTAGTGATTTATTTACTTTTTTCTTTCTCTTTCACTGAGCAGGAAGGCATCTTTTAAATTCCTGGTTGCAGCTTGACCCAACCAGACACAAATGTATGCTTTCCATGTGGCTGAGGAGACCCTGACAGTGCCCAGCTTCAGCAAAGGAGCAGTCACATGCCAGCCCCATCCCTATCTGACCTTTCCTCCTTAGCCCCATTTCCACTCCCTGACCTAGGAACAGCTGGGTGGACATTCAATTCAATGCAGTCGTCCATTTATTCAGACAATATTTATTGAGCAATTACTATTTGCAAGGCACCGTCCAGACCATGGCAAGCGGATTCAAAGATGATTAAATTCAGGCCCTTTCCTCGGAAAAGAGGGCAGACGTGAGGGGAAATAACAGATGACAGAAGCTGGAGTGAAGGTTTCAGCTCACTCCAACAAGCACTTAATCTTTCTGAGCTCTAGTTTCTTCCTTCATCCAACAAAGGCACTGGACTAGACATGATCTCAGGGCACCAGGCCAGCTCGAAAACTATGCTTCTAAGCCTTCTCCTTCTCAGGCTCCCAGGAAGCTTCCTTTCTAGGAAGGGGAAAAGTCAGTAAGGGGGTTGGGGAAAGTTAGGATCATCTACCTTTCCTGAAGTGAGAGGCTGTTTCAGTTTGGCCCCAGCACACAATGCAGGCTGGGGAAGATGAAAGTTCAGAAAATTAAGTGGAAGATTTAGACTTCCACGCCAAGGAATCTGGGGGGAAATGGATGGGGGAGCCATTGGAGTCTGCAGGGAGAAGGATATCATGAGGGTGGTGCAAAGGAATCTGACGGACCGGTGGAGGGTGGGCTGGAGGGGATCGTGGTGAGTGACGTTGCAATCATCAAGAAGAAAGGCTGAGGCCTGAAGTGAAAGGTTCCTCTCAGGGCCTGGCCGAACGCACCATTCCATCAGCCCCTGCCATCGCCATACCGCTTATTTTCATAAACTCGCCCAAGCCCCAAGTCATTTTGCACTATCTTTTTAAAGTTCCACAAGTGGCTTTAAGGCAAACATCCCCGTTCTTCTCAGATGCCTGAGATTAAACAGGACCACAAAGGTCTGTCACCGAGGGGTGCCGGCATCCCACCGGGATGGGGGCCTAGTGGGGGTGCACCTACCTGCAGAAGAGCCGTCCTCGGGGTCCGAGCTGTTGTGGCTGCAGTCGCTGCCCCTCTCGGGCGAGCTGTGGCTGAGCGAGTCCCGCTCAGGAACCCGCAGGAACCTCTTGCGCCCCCACGGGAGGAGGTGCTCGCGGGTTCCGCGCCCAGGGGGCTCATCCGCGGCCAGGGGCGAGCCCCGACCGTCCTTGGCCTCCGCCTCCAGCTGCTCCAGGTCGCGACTCCGGCGCTGCTGCCGCCGGCCCCCAGGGATCAGGTGCGTCCAGCGGTGGGGGCTGCCCGCCGGCGCCGGCTTCTCAGCCTCATCTCGGGTCCCGAACCGGCAGGGGGCCAAGAGCAAGTGACCAAGGACAAATTTCTCGTTCAAATCCACCATCTCGAAGTCATGGTCACTGCTGTTGGCCCCATCGTCCGTGCCCGAGGCGTCCGGTTCGCCCTCCTCTGAGCCCCGCCCCGCACGGGTCCCCGAGGATGGCTCCTCTCCCGCGGCGCTCGGAACCGTGCCATCGTGGCCGGGGGGCGTGCAGTCCTCCCGGGGCCTGAAGAGGAGGCGAGGCTGCAGCAGCTGCTGGTGGATGGCGGCGGTCAAGCTGCGCACCGCGCCCCCTCCCCCCGCCGCCCCGGGCCAGGCGGGCAGGTCCAGGCACACGTAGGGGGGAGACTCGGCCTTCGCCGCCACCTCCGGGTCGGGGCGCGCCAAGCCCGGGGGGTCTCCGTCGCCGCCCGCTGCGTCCTCCTTCTCGCACGGTGGCGGCTCCGGCCTGGCCGGCGCCTCCCCCGAGGCTCTCCCGCTGTCCCCGTCTCCGCCCGCCGGGCGCCCGCTGCCGAGGTCCAGCTTCTCCCCGGCCAGGGCCGCCTGCAGGTAGACGACTTTGAACTTCTCCTCGGCCAACACCTGTTGCAGCCGCTTCAGGTTGAGTTTGCAACGCTCCAGCTCCCGCTCCACGTCCATCACCGAGTCCAGCCTCATGACGGGCGCCTCCTCCCCGGGGAACTCGGCCCGCCAGGAACGCTCAAACTCCTGCGGGTCCCACATGCTTGGCGTCCCGTCGGGCCTCCCGGGCCGGCTCCTCAGCGCCGCAGCCGGTCGGGGTCGCGCCCGGCCTTCTCCAGGAGACCGCGCTGGCGCAGTCGCCT
Source organism: Cynocephalus volans (assembly GCF_027409185.1). Taxonomy (NCBI): domain Eukaryota; kingdom Metazoa; phylum Chordata; class Mammalia; order Dermoptera; family Cynocephalidae; genus Cynocephalus; species Cynocephalus volans. The sequence goes on along the minus strand of NC_084469.1, from coordinate 27,732,636 downwards.
GCGCTTCACTTCAGCCCCAGACAGAAAAAGAGAAAAAATAAAGTTTTTCCCCTTCCGCCCTCGTGCCTTTCTTTTTTTCCTTCTGGGTTTCGCCTCCCTGACGTAAGCGGCCACCCGCGGCGGAGGCGGGCGTCTGCGGACCCTGGGACCGCCCTGGGCGGGACACGCGGAGTCACCGGCCTGCAGCCCACGCCGCCGGGCCGGGCGCCCCGCGGGCTCGGGCGTCCGGAGAGCCGCGGCGGGGGGCGGAGCTTCGGTGGCGCCGGGCCAGGCCCCAGGGGCGCGCCTCGATGCGACGCCCGGGCCGCGCGGCCAGGAAAGGGCCGCGGCGAGGCGGGCCTGCGTGCTGCCCACCTCAGAGGCGCCGGCGACTCCGCAGCTGGCCGCGGCAGGGCCCACTCGTACCTTCCCGGCCGGTCCGGCTGCGCAGCTCCCGCGGCAGCGCGCGGTCGGCGCGGGCTCCCTGCACCCGAGCGCGGGGCCGCGCGGCCGGGCGAGGCGCGAGGCTGCTGAAGGAGCGCGCGGGGCCGCCCTGGCCCCAGCCGACCGCCCGCCGCCCGGCGCCCCGCAGCCTCGGCCGCCCAGCCTCAGGGCGGCGCCAGGACCAGCAAGGAGAGGGTGGGGAGAGGCACGGTGGCGCGGCGGGGGCAGGGGTCGCGGAGAGCTGTCTAGTGACCCGCGGGGATTTATTGGGTGCCCTGAGCTCACTCGTCCGTCCAAAATCACAGAGCAGTGGAATCCAAAGCTGGGAAGAAAACCGGGTTGTTTGAGTCCCTCTAAGCGTCCTCCCCGCTGCTCCCTACAGGCAAGGACGGCGGCTCCAGGTGGCTCTGCTGGAGGCTCCTGTGACTGAATCAAAGCAGGCTGCAGGGGCCTAGACCCAGTAGAGGACCCTCTACTCCACCTCCTCTGTGGCCTCAGACTATTCCCCTTGGAGGGAGAGAAAGGAGGCGCCGGGGTGGGGTGGGGGCCCCGCTTCTCCCTCCGCTCACGCCTGCTGCGCCCCGCTTTCCTGTCCTCTTTTCCAGGGTTCTGGGTGAGGTCCTACTGCCTGAGAGAGCGGCCCTGATAAATTGTCTTGTGCTCGCTGGGAACGAGAGGGGGGATCTTATCAGTGATCATTTTTCCTTCGTCTTAAGGATAAGGAAATTGATATTCTGAGGCTAAGTGACTTGGCAGCTGGAAATTCTTCCTCCCCACAGCGCCCTTTGGGGGTTGGGGATAAACTCAGCGACTTTCTCTCCAGCTCCCTGCCGCTCATCTCTCACCTGAACCATGGCACAGGCCATCATGGTCGCACTTCCCAGTCCTCTTCAATTCATCCCTCAAGGCTACAAGGAAGATATTTCCTAAGCACAAGGAGATAGAGCCAGGCTTTTGCTCATAACCCTTCAGTGGCTTCCCATCACCTGCAGGGTGGAGCCCAGGCTCCTCTGCATGACACAGGGGGTCCTCCCAAATTTGGTCTTTGCCCACCTCTGTCTTCCTCCTGTACTTTAGCCTTACCAACTCAATGCTGTCCCCAGAGACCTCACACTCTTTGTGTGTGCCTTTTTCTCTTCCTTATAACTGTTTTCTCACTATGCACATGCAAAACTCCCTGCTCCCTGGGGATTTCCACCTCTGAGAAGCCTTTTCGCCCCCTTCCTCTCGTTTGTATCACCACTCAATCTTGTGCGTGCCTTCATCTTCGCCTGACCTTGTTCCACTTTATTATGGTTATTAGTGACACCTTTTGTTTTCCCTGCTCTAGAACCTCTTGAGGGGAGGGACTGTGTCTTTCCTATTTTTGTATTCCTGCTGCTTCTTGCAGAGTGTGATATAGAGATGATTGTTCATTGTTGAAGGAAAGTGAACTAATGAATGAATGAATGAACAGACAGATGAATGAATCCCCCACCTTGCACTCCTGCTGGGCTTCTCCTGTTGTCAATCACTCCAGACTGGAACAGATGTGCTTCCCACAGAAGCTTCTCAGCTCCAGAATTTCCTTTCTCGTCAAAGTCTGTGTTTACTCATTTTACTAATATCCCTTCTTCCTTCTTCATCTTCTTTTTTCTTTTCTTTCTTTCTTTTTTTTTTTTAATTTGGTGTGCCACTGGCATGAATCATCTGGTATGTGTCTTCATACAAGACTGCTATGGGGGATGCGTATGTTTTAAAATACTCTAATTTAGTATTCCCCAGTTTGAGTGATTTCTCAGTCCTTCACCTAGCTCCTTAATCTGCTTTATCTCCCACCTAGCTTCATACTTTGGAGCCCCAGAAGCCTTCACAATCTGCTTTGTCCACTGGGAGGGACTGAGGAACTCCCAATGCCAACAGCCAGCCAGTGCAGGGGTATTCCATCAAACGGAGTCCACAAGCATCTTGGCCTCTGTTAAGATTCCAGAACAGGAGAGAAAATGCAGCACAGCAGTGATGGATGACCCCAGTCACCAGCATATTGATTGGAAGATGTCTCAGTGTGCACATTTAAATGCACAAAGAAAAAGAAAACTACAAGTTACTATAAGCATCAATTTCTGAATGTTTAAGTTCCCTGGGAGGATAGTTTCAACTCTATCCTTTAATTAAATCAGTGGTATGATTCCCTTTTGGCCCAAGGAAGTTGTAACCAATACCACTAATTTTTTCCACAAGGACCAATATAGCTGGAAATGCCAGCATACATCTTCTGTAAACAGATCCCAGGAGCAGACTTCATTGTCTCTAGCTGGTGGGTAGTTCAGCTTTATTGCTGGGCTTTGGGTCATCACGAGGACAGGGGTAGGGAGGCTGACATTTATTGAGTCCATACCTCTACTTGCCATACATCTTTGATCTCATCTAATTTCTCACAACAACCCTGTAAAGAAGGTATTATTGTCGCCACATCAGAGAGAGAGAAATGGAAGATCAAAGAGGTTAGAGGTCACAGCTTGTCTGCTGGGTTCTACAGCCCAGCAGTTTTGCAAGGGCGTGGTCCTGGTACCTCTGTCATTTGTACTCATTCATTCAATAAACATTTGTTGGGCACCTCCTAGGTGCCAGGGCCTGGAAAATTAAGTTTAAACTTTGTAGCCTGTCATATCAGACCCTTCACAATGGATCCTCTGACCCCAGCTTCCTTTTCCAAAATTTCTTCTGCTTGCTGCACCTATTCAGCCACCCACCTGAGTGACCATCTATATCAGATGCCTTTTGTGTCCTGTGCCACCTCCCCTTGGTCTATTTGAGATTTCTGCTGCAGCCGCAGTGGCTAGTTCCCATGGGCTTCTGGGGTCTCACTTCAAGCACCTACTCCCACTACTCTCCTCTTTTCTGCCTTAAGACTTTGTTCAAAGTCACAAAGCTCTTATGAGCCACCCAGATGGAAGCTTCCATGGGGGAAGTTAACAGCCCCAGGGGTATCTCATGGCCAGTGGAAACAGGCTTTGGTTTATAAATACTTCCAGGTTCCTATCTTTGGAGAGCTTTTTGAGGTATACTTTACATGGTGGCTTATGGTCTCAGACAGGAGTGAGCCCCTGTTGCTCACAGTGTTAACCAATCAACAACAAGTTCTCAGTACCCCACAAATATATATAATCAATAAACAAACAAGCAAATAAACAAACAAACGAGCTCTCTATTGGCTTTCCCTTCTTGTCAGTCTCTGTCTCCCTCTCCCTTACTCCTGCCTCCAGGGATAACTTCTCAAATGAAGTACTTGCCTTGTCTCAGTCTCTGCTTTCCCTATTCCCACTAAGACACCCTCCAACCTCCCCACATGCTCTCCAATACAACCACATGAGGATTTCACCATTTCCCGGGTTATTCCTTGGTCTCTCACGCCTTCCTTCACCATGCTGCTTCCTCTTCTACCTGTTGAGACCCTTTTTCACCTGTCAAAGCCCAGCTCACCTGAGACTTTCACTCTGAAACTTTCCCTTTCCCAGGTCCAGTTAGGCATGACTGTCTTCAGAGGGACTTATCTTGGTTCCAGTACTGGTCACACCACACTGTCATTAATTCTATGGCTCTTCAAGTCCACGGCTCCTCATGTCTCAAGTCCACAAACCTCAGGTCCATGGATCCTCAAGGATCAGATGTTCCTCTTGTTCCTCCAACTGCCCCAGTACCTAACAAGGTATGATACAGAGTCAGTGCCTAGTACTTGTCTGCTGAGTGAGCGAATGAATGATGAATGAGTGAATGAATGACTAGGACTCATCTGGGCTCTTTGGTCCTCATCCCATCTTAAAGCAGGACCACCCTTATCCAACGGGCAGAGTGGGGAGACACCTTGGAAGGGCAAGCTGCCAGAAAGTCTACCTTTAAAAGAATTCCTTTGGATTAACAAGCAGCCTCTATGGAAATACAAAATTTGGCTACCAGTCTCTCACCCTTCAGTAAGAACTGTCTTCGCCTTGCTTTCTTCATGGTTATCTGAGGTTAGTATGAAAGGGCTGGGAGTTCAGGTGGGGGAAGCGGATGAAGCAGAGAGTAGCCAGAAGGAGAAACACCTCAGGAGGGGTTTGGCGGAGGTGGGACCTGCATCTTTGAGTGCTAAGGGTGTGAAGGCAGGAAAAAAGCCGTCCCCTTTGAGTACCTTGTCACCAGGCTCGCATTCTCCAATGCAAGGGTTCGCCTGACTACGAATTAGAATAACCTGGGAGAGCTATTAAGACAGTCCAGTCTGGGACATCCTTCAATCTCCATTTATTCAGAATCTCTGGAATGGGTCCCCAAATCAGTATTTCATTTATTTATTTCTAGCTTTATTGAGACATAATACAGTAAAATTCACTTGCTTTAAGTGTACAACTTGATGAACTTTCGTAATTGTAAATAATCATGTAATCTCCACAACAATCAAGATATCGAACAATTCTATCACTGCAGAAAGGTCCCTCCTGCCCTTTTGCAGTCAATCCCTTACCCCAACTCCCAGCCCCAGGCAACCATAATTTCTAGAATTTCTGTCACTATAGTTTTGCCTTTTCTAGAACTTTATATGTATGAAAGTTGTCTTTGGTGTTTGATTGATTATTGAAACTTAAGCATAATGTTTTTGAGTTTCATCTATGTTGTTACGTGCATTTTCATTTCTTTCCTTCTTTTCCCCTCCACCCCAGGGTCATGAATAGGCATTTTAATGTACTTTATTGTATTTAGCCCTCATTATAATGCTGTGACAGAAGTATTATTATCATCTTGCAGATAAACAAGTTGTGGTTTGATGCAATGAAGAGAGTCATTAAGTTTACATACTTCTTTCCCTTTTATTGCTGAGGAGTATTCCATCCTATGAATATACCCCTATTTGTTTATTTGTTCTACAGTTGTTGGACATTTGGGCTATGTTTGTGTGGACATATGTCTTTATTTATCTCAAAAAAAACAAAAAACAAAAAAAACATGAGAATGGGATTGCTGGGTCATATGGCAACTGTATGTTTAACTTTATAAGATACCATCATACAATGTTTTCCAAAGTGGCTGTACCATTTTTCATTACCACCAGCAATGTATGAGAGTCCTGTTGCCCTACATCCTTATTAACACTTAGTGTTGTCAGTCTTTTCACTTTAGCCACTTAAGTCCTAGCCATAGCAGTTAGGCAAGAGAAAGAAATAAAGGACATCCAAATGGGTGAAGAGGAAGTCAAATTGTCCCTGATTGCAGACATAGTCTTACATGTAGAAAAATTTAATACTCCACCATTTTAGCCATTTTAGTGGGTGTGTGATGATGTCTTATTGTGATTTTAATTTGTGCTTCCCTGATGATTAATGATGTACAACATCTTTTCATGTATTTATTGGCCATTTGTATATTTTCTTTTGTGAAGTGTCTGTTCAAATATTTTGTCCATTTTTATCAGATATTTGTCTTTATAATTGAGTTATAATAATTCTTTATATCTTTATTCATGTCCTTTGTCAGATACATGTTTTCCAAATAATTTTTACCTTGTCTGTGGTTTGCCTTTTCATTTTATCCATGACTTTTGAATAATAAATGTTTTTTATTTTGATGAAGCACATTTTATTAATTTTTTAATAGTTTGAAATTTTTGTGTCCTGTTTAAGAAATTTTTGCCCAACCTAGCATCACAAGTATTTTCTCCTGTTTTCTTCTAGAAGGTTAATTGTTTTATGTCTTATGTTTGGGTCTATAATCCAGTTTTAGTTAATTTTGTTGTATGGTACAGAGTAAGGGTAGAGGTTACTTTTACTTATTTATTTATTTATATTTATTTATTTATTTTTAAAGATGACCGGTAAGGGGATCTTAACCCTTGACTTGGTGTTGTCAGCACCACACTCTCCCAAGTGAGCCACGGGTCGGCCCTAGAGGTTATTTTTATTATTATTATTTTTTTTCCATTTGCATATCCAGTTGTTGCAGCACCATTTAGTAGACTATCTTTCCCCCACCAAATTAGTCTAAAGTCAGTTGACCATAAAAGTGTGAATCTATTTCTGGACCCTATTCTGTTCCATTGATGTACATGTCTATCCTCACGGCAACACTACATTGTCTCGATTTTATAGGAGTTTTTGAATTAGGTAGTATAAGTCCTTCAACTGTCCTACCTTTTAAAACTTGTTTTGGCTATTTCTAGATTTTTGCCTTTTGGAATAAATCTTAAAATCAGCTTGCCAATTTTTTAAAAATTGGATTTTGATTGGGATTTTATTGAATGTTTAGATAAATTTGGGAAAACTGCATCTTTAACAATATTGACTCTTATGAACATGGTATATCTCTTCAATTATTAAGGTCTTCTTTAATTTCGCTTCGCAATACCTGAATTTTAGCATTTGCTTCTCAACTTCTGAAAAAAATAAAAATGCTGATGAGACTTTGATAGAAATTGCATTGAATCTAGATCAATTTGGGGAGTGTTGCCATCTTACCAGTTTTAGGTCTTCTAATTCATGACCATGGGATGTCTTTGCATTTATTTAGGTCTTCGTTAATTTCTTTCAATGATATTTTGTAGTTATCAGTGTACAAGGCTTGCACTTCTTTAGTTAAATTTCTTCCAAAGTGTTTTATTCTTTTTGATGCTGTTGTAAATGGGATTGCTTTCTTAATTTCATGTTCAGGTTGTTAGTGTATAGAAATACAACTGATTTTTGTATATTGTAATATAACTTTTAAAAAAATGTTTTGTTGATGGTGATCCAAACAAGGTTCATGGCATTTGTTGCCATGTCTCTTTAATCTCTTTTAACCTAGAGCAGTCCTCCTACCTTTGTATTCATTTATTTATGTCTTGAATGGCATTGATGTTTTTGAAGATTCCAGGCCAGTCATCACATAGAATGGCCTGCATAATCTGGATTTGTCTAATTGCTTCCTATCAGGAGGTACATAATGACATTTTCTAATTACTGGTAAAATCTGGGTGTCTTGTTAAGCTCCATGGCCAAATGGTTCAACATTTTGGATAACCTCTTTCCCTTGTGACCAATTTTTCAATCCTTCCAATTCCTTTATCTGACCAGCAAGGGTTTGGAGGGGCCAAATGGGCTGGTCCAGCTCTTAAAGGTTCCCCCATAGTCAGGTGGGCATCGTGCCCACTCCCCCAGGCTCTTCTTCCTCCTGCTGCCCATGGGTGAGGCCAGAGCAATATATCATCCTTTGCTTCTCACAGTTCTGGGGTGGAAAGTGTGGGTTCAAGGTCTGGGAAATGGTTTCAGAATCTTAGATCCCTCCTATGAAGTCGTATCACACGAAACAGAAGGAGCCATGAAGGGACAGGCTTTGAGGACAAGTAGAGCCCCCAAGGGATCAGACCCTCCATCAGGATGGTGCCAGTAGGACCTGTTTTCCCGTATCTCTTCCCTCTTAGAAGAGAGAGTGCAGAATGGTATTGGTTTACTCCTTTACTGCAGGGTTCTGCTGATTTCACACCTCTCTTTCTAGAAACAAGCAAGAAGAAGTTTCACGGGCATTTTCTTTACATTTTTCTTTCTTTTTTTTTTTTATGGCTGCTGGCCCATAAGGGGATCCGAACCCGTGACCTAGGTGTCATTTTCTATTTTTTACATTTTCTAAATTACAAAAGTAAAAAGACCTTGTTAAAGAAAATTTGAAGAATCCAGAAGCATATAAAATAAGAAATGAACATCTTTCCAATCTGGCACCTCTCCCTGGGGGTAACTATGTCCAATTTGGTGAGTTTCCATCTGTAGCCTTTAAAATGTATTTTCATTTGTACATATGCCTAGCACAGCACCCTGGCACACAGTAGGCATACAATAAGTACTTGTTGGATGAAAAACTGAACTGAGGATAATTTTGTTTTGTTTGTTTTACAATAATAAAATCGTGTTCTATCCAATAAACTGGAACTTGCTTTTTTTTTTTTTTTTTTAATTTCAAAGATAAGTCTTGGAGATTTTTCTATGACAATACATACTGGGTGGTTTTTTCCTGACACCAACCAATTTTCCAATTCTTCAACACCAACTGGGTGTCCAACAATTCAGTTCAGTTCTGACACTAACTTCTCACAGTTAGCTCAGAGCCCACAGGTTAAAGGCTCATTCCCATAAGACTGACAGCTGCAAATGATGTGCCCAGGCTACCCACAGTTCTGCTCTGCAGACTACAAATTCCGGGTCCCCCCCCCCCCCGCTTCCGCCCGGTTTGATAATTCACTAGAATGACTCACAGCACTCAGAAAAACACTATACTTACAGTTACAGTTTATTACAAAGAATACAAATGAACAGCCAGATGAGGAAATACCTAGGTAAGGTCCTGAAGGGTCCCAAGCACAGCAGCTCCGTGCTCGTGAAGCTGGGCATGCTACCCACCTGGCATGTGGATGTATTCAGCAACTCGGAAGCTCTCTGAACTCTCTGGTCTAGGGGTTTTTATGGAGGTTTCATTATGTAGGCATGACTGATTAAATCATTGGCCATTGGTGATTGTACTCAATCTCCAGCCCTCTCTCCTTTCTGGAAGTGTAGCTATAGAGAGATGGGGGTGGGGGCCCTGAAAGTTCTAACCCTCTAATGTGGTTGGTTTTTCTGGCCACCAGCCCCCATCCTGAAGCTAAGTAGCCCCGTCCCCCCACCATGAGTCATCTCATTATCATACAATAGACAGTAAATTCTAAGGGTTTTAGGAATTCTGTGGCAGGAACTGAGGACGAAAACCAAATATTTATTTTTTATTATACCACAGGTGTAGATCTTCCTCATTCTTTCTACTAGCTTCACGGCATTCCATTGCATACACGTACCATGATCTATTGAAATATCCCCTTTTGACAGACATTGCTGGTGTTTGCTATCCCTGCTACTACTAACAATGATTTCTTTAAATATCTGTCCTTGATGGACATTATCATTGTTTGCAATTTCCCTGCTATTACTTACAAGGAATTATTTATTTATTTTTATTTTAACTTCTCAATATACGTTGTAGTTGATTTTCATGTCCCTTTACCTGTTCCTCTTTCCCCCTGCCTCTCTCCCCTCCCCCTCACTACATCATATCTGTTCATTTGTCTTAACAAGTTCAAAGAATTGTTGTGATTGTTGCGTCTTCTTTCCTACCCCCCCATTTGTATATTTATTTATTTATTTATTTTTAGCTCCCACCAATAAGTGAGAACATGTGGTATTTCTCTTTCTGTGCCTGACTTGTTTCACTTAATATGATTTTCTCTAAGTCCATCCATGTTGTTGCAAATGGTAGTATTTCATTCTTTTTTATAGCAGAGTAGTATTCCATTGTGTAGGTATGTCACATTTTCTGTATCCACTCATCTGATGATGGACATTTGAGCTGGTTCCAACTCTTAGCTATTGTAAATAGTGCTGCAATGAACATTGGAGTGCAGGCATCCCTCTGACTTGATGATTTCCATTCCTCTGGGTATATTCCCAGCAGTGGGATAGCTGGGTCATATGGTAGATTTATCTGTAATTGTTTGAGGAACCTCCATACCATTTTCCATAAAGGCTGCACCCTTTTTGCAATCCCACCAGCAGTGGATGAGTGTTCCTTTTTCTCTGCAACCTCGCCAGCATTTATCATTCTCAGTCTTTTGGATATTAGCCATCCTAACTGGAGTGAGATGGTATCTCAAAGTGGTTTTAATTTGCATTTCCCAAATGCTGAGTGATGTTGAGCATTTTTTCATGTGTCTGTTGGCTATTCATATATCTTCCTTTGAGAAATATCCCATGCCCCTGGATTGGAAGAATTAACATTGTGAAAATGTCCAAAGTGATCTACAGATTCAATGCAATCCCCATCAAAATTCCAGTGATATTTTTCTCAGAAATGTAAAAACCTATCCAGACATTTATATGGAGTAACAAAAGACCATGCATAGCCAAAGCAATCCTGAGCAAAAAATAATAAAGATGGAGCCATAACACTACCTGACTTTAAACCACACTACAAAGCTATAATAACCAAAACAGCATGGTACTGGCATAAAAGCAGACACACAAATCAGTGGAATAGAGTAGATGATGGAGTTTGGATGTAATATCCCCTCCAAAACTCATGTGGAAATTTGATATCCAATGTGGCAGTGTTGGAAACTGATTGAGTCATGGGGGTGGATCCTTCATGAATGGATAAATGCTCTCTCTGGGGAAGGGGATTAATGAGTGAGTTCTCGCTCTTTTAGTTCCAACGAGAGCTCATTGCTTAAAAAGACCCTGGCACCTTCTCTCTCTCTCTTGCTTCCTCATGCCATGTGATCTGCTGGTACCTGCCGGCTGCCTGCCACTTTCAGCCATGAGTAGAAGCAGTCTGAAGCCCATGCCAGATGCAGCTGTTCCAGAATCGTAAGCCAAATAAACCTCTTTTCCTTATAAATTACCCAGTCTCAGGTATTTCTGTTATAGCAGCACAAAACGGACTAAAACAATAGAGAACCCAGAAATCAACCCATATACCTACAGCCATCTGATCTTGACAAAGGCACCAAGTCTACACGCTGGGGAAGAGACTGCCTCTTCAGCAAATGGTGCTGGGAGAACTGGATATTCAATGATATGTAGGAGAATGAAACTAGACCCATACCTCTCACCATAAACCAAAATCAACTTAAAATGGATTAAAGAATTAAATATACATCCTTAAACAATAAAACTCCTTAAAGAACATAGGGGAAAGACTCCAGGAAGTAGGAGTGTGTACAGACTTCATGAATATGACTCCCAAAGCACAGTCAATCAAAGGAAAAATTTAAAAATAGGATTATATCAAACTAAAAAGCTTCTGTACAGCGAAAGAAACAATCAACACAGTGACAAGACAACCAATAGAGTGGGAGGAAATATTTACAAAATACACATCTGACAAAGGATTAATATCCAGTATATATAAGGAACTCAAAGAACTTTACAGCAAAAAGCCAACCCAATTAAAAAATGCGCTAACAAGGATTTATTGAAATATCACCTATTGACGGGCATTGCAGTTGTTTGCAATGTTGTAGGGAATGGCCTTAGGAGCATTTCTTTAGGTTACATTCCCCAAAGTGGAATTCCTGGGTCAAAGTAGCTGCACCTTGACATTTGGATAGATACTGCTAAACGGTCCCCCCCAAACTGTACCAATTTGTACTTCCATCAACAGTCTATGAGAGAGACCATTTCTCCAGATCCCTGCCCAAACTGGGTGTTTTCATCTTTAAAAATTTTTTGTGGTGGAAAATTTCATATACAAAAGTAGGGGGAAGATTGTAAGGAGTCCCCATGTCCATCACCCAGCGTGAACTCAGGAGGAATCTTGTTTCCTCCTCTTCCCCACCTCCACTGGAATGTTCTGAACCAAGACACAAAACAACTTATCTGTAACTATTCCAGTATGCATTTCTAATAGAGGAATTATTTTATTTTATTATTTTTTTATAAGTTTATTTATTAATATTATTTTTTTTACATTCTAAGATGTTGCAGAGCAGTTGATATGGGGAGAGGAGAAGGGGAAGGAAATAGGGTGGGAGAAGGAGGCAGGAGGGGGGTGTGGGTGGGGCCGTGGCACCCCCCTCATTCCTCCATAGGAGACAAGGGGGCTATAAAGGAATTTTTAAAAATAACCAAAACCCCATGATGAAATCTCAATAAATAATAGTTCCTTAATATCATCAAATATCATTCTTCATATTTCTCAATTGTCTCATAATTTATTAGCAGCTTGTTTGAATCAGGATTTGAAAAATTCCATAGATTACACTCTATAAGTCCCATAAGTCTCTTTTTATTATTTTTTTATTTTTATTTTTTTTAAAGATGACCGGTACGGGGATCTTAACCCTTGACTTGGTGTTGTCAGCACCACGCTCAGCCAGTGAGCGAACCGGCCATCCCTATATGGGATCCGAACCCGTGGCCTTGGTGTTATCAGCACCACACTCTCCCAAGTGAGCCATGGGCTGGCCCTAAGTCTCTTTTTAATTTATAGGTTCTCTTTGCATTCTGCATCTCTCTCCCTCCCCCCGTAATTTATTTGCTGAAGAAATTAGGTCGTTTGCCCTGTGGAGTTTTCCACAGTTAGCATTTTGCCGATGGTAACATTTAACACAGTCCTCCTGCGAATCCAGAGTCTTGGTCAGATTTAATCTGGGAATGGGGTGAGACTACCTCACAGGTGGACTTGAGTTCTTCTCTCAGAAGGCACGTCCTGTGACGTTAGCAACCACTGACGGTCATTGCAAAGTGGTGCTGTTCCATCATTCCATTCTCATTTAGTAGCTGAAGAACGTCTGCAAAGAGAAACTCCCCCTCATGAACTATTTGGTTACCCAGAGGTGCAGTTCATGTAGGAAACACATGGTATACGCTTGATTCTTTATCTTTACTTCCAATTTAAAAACATAATGAGTGATTCACTAGTGTCCCTGAGAGCTAACTAGTGAGGGTTTGTTTGTTTTGTTTTGAATTGTGTTTAGCATAATGATAAATTTGGCGATTTAATGATACGTATGCATTTAGTTCCACCGTAGTCTTATCTTACTGATGTTAAATTGTCCCATCTTTGGCCAGTGAGAGCCTCTTCAAGTTGGCTTTTGAGACCTTTTGACATCACTCTAGTTGTCTTGGATAGCCTTGTTGTTTGCTTTTTATTTATTTTTATTTTTTAAATTTAATTTTTTGGGCAGTGGCCGGTAATCCCTGCCCTTAGCATCATCAGCAGCGCACTCTAGCCCGGTGAGGTGACTGGCCAGCCCCGTTGCTTGCTTTCTGGTCTGGCAAGGTGTTCCAGGCTTATCTTGTATATTTTCTGTACCAGACAAAACATCAGCCATTTCTCCAAAGAGCCCTGGTTCTTTTTAGTGGGAAATGCCATTTGGAGACCTCAATCAGGGTATGAGCAGTGTTTATTTCTACTGGGCTGGTCATTAGTCTTTTCATTATTTTTTTCAGCAGACAAAGCTAGGAAATATATGTTTAAACTACATTATGAGTTTATAATGAATTTTCCAATTAATATTCAGGACAACAGAATTTTTACTTACTCTCAAAGATCTCACTTTTCCCTTTCCTTTTTTCCTGCTCAAAAAGAGAGCCCCTGTTCTCAATAATACCTACTTGATTACTCACCCAACAGTCTCACAGGATTTGTCATTAATTTGCATATCATCCATGCCCAGGGACCATACTAATACTCTCTGTGTTGTTCTTTTTTTAAAATTAATTACTATGATTATTATTATTATTTTACATTCAAAGATGTTGCAGAGCAGTGGGAGGGGCAGGTGGGAGGGGGGTAGGGAAATGGATGTGGGTGGGGCAGGTCTGGCCCATGGCCAGCTCCTTTACTGGCCTGTTTGCAGAGGATGGGGGGCATGGCTGAGGCCTGTGGGCTCCCCCTACTGCATTCGGGAGCCTGGGGGGTTTCTGGGAGTGGCTCGATTGTTGCTAGGCTGGATGTGGGCATGAGGGGGCATAGCTGAGGCCCTTGGCAGTCCCCCTGCCCCAGCTTGGGGGTCCAGGGGCCTTCTGTGGAGGCTGGGTTGTCACTGGGCTGGATGTGGATGTTGGAGAGGGGCGTGGCTAAGGCCCTCAGCCCCTCCACCCTGGCTCAGGATCCTGGGGGGCTTCCAGGTCTTTTAGGTTTTATAGGTGTTCTCTGGTGGTGTTAGACCTCTACTGGTTAATATCAGATCTTTGTCTCTGATCTACGGGTGTTTTGTGTTTTCTTTCACTTCTGTGTTGGATTATTAGCTACCCCACCTCTTAAACTCTGCACTGGAACTAATTTGTTGTCCTTTGCTTACTTCTAAAATAGGGGACCTTACTTCCTGTAGGGATTAGCACTTGAGCTCTGTGGTTGAGCTAAATTGCTGCATTGCTGCTGATTCCCTGGGGGAGGCTTTTTGCACAGCTAGGGTTTTAATTGTTGACCTTTAAGTACTTCTGGGTCTTGTGAGGTCTGATACACCTGGGTTGTGTGGAACTCTGATCTGGGCCTGAGTCTTTTTAGAAAACTTCACCCTTGCAGTTCTATATTCCTGACCAGTCTCCACTGAGTGGTCCTGTGTGATGGGACAGCAGATTAGCTGTCCATGCTGTGCCCCAGTGTTCTCCCGGTGGGCCTATCTTCCCCAGCCCCCACACTCCAAACATTTCCCGTGGGGCCGGTCCTCTCCCTTGCAGTCTCCAAGCAACTTCACACAAAGGACACAGCTGTGGCTTTTGCCACCTCTTGCTCCTTGTGCTCACCACGGCCAGTCTTGAAATGGCCAGGGAGCGAGATGGTCAGAGTGGTTCCTGCTTTCTCTCATTACAGCTTCTCCTGCCTTCATGAACTCTGTAGGTCTCTCCTCCTCTTCCCCTGAGCTCTAACCACCACAGCTTGGCAGTTGCTTTTTTAATAGTTGTAAATTGGTCAATTGTGGGAGAGAGCAACACCGGGGACCTTCTATTCCACCACCTTGATTCTCTCTTTCATTTTCTGTGTCATTCTAAATTTAGTGTACGTACTGACAAAGTGGGAACACACTTCATAATCTTTACCAATCTAAAAGGTGAAAAATTGTATCTCATAATTTTATTTTTTATTTCTTTGGTAATTAATGAGGCTGGGAGTGTGTCTTTGCCTTATAGGTCTATCCCTGGTTTAAGTCTCTTTCTCCAAATTGTTGGTATTCTCCAGAAAAGCATTTCCCAAACTTCAGTCATCTGCATAGAATGTTTATTTCTGATCCATTCTTATTTCAATCACCCATGCTATTGTTTACTGAATATATTTTTATTTACTGAGCGTCCTCCTAAGTAGTCATATACAAACATAGCAAACATTAATAAATTCAGTGACCGAAATGAAACGAGAGATGTCAGTCATTGCCCCGTGTCGGTATCTTTAATAAGAAAGACCGTGTTCTGAGGAACGCCAAGCCAAACACACACTCTCACTTGGTGCGAGAGGCAGCTGCACAGTAATGATAATGTGCTTTATCACCTGATGTGGAAAAGAGGATCTGGGACTGGACTTGGGATGCTGCTGTGAGCTAGTTGGGTGTCTTGGGGAAACCGCATTGCCTCTCTAGGCCTCAGTTTCCTCATCTGTAAAATGAGGAAGTTGGAGTAAATGATTTGTGTCCCTTCCAGGTTTGAAGGCAAAGTTTGTAACCCTTTCCATCTTTGTGCACTGAGAATTCTTAGTTTAGAAGTGAGAACATTGCTCCCTTGCACCTACCCATTTTCTCTCATTTGGGTTCCCACCTCAGGACTGGTGGCGGGTGGTCACAGTGCACACCAGCAAGCCTCTCTCTGGCATCCTTGACAGAGAACTCACACCGAGGGACCTAACGAGCTCGTAAGCACCGGGAGGATGAAAGTGTAGCTGAAGAGTTAAAGCAGCCCTGCCCAGATCCTGGGGGCGCCGAGGTTAGGGCAGTGGAGGCTGTATGATGGCACAAGAGGGTGAGAACTGCCATCAAGTAGGCTTGGACAGCCCTGGGCAGGGGCAGAGCCTGGGAAAAAATGATGCTCTCAAGGCCAGCAGAGGCAACTCACACAACCCCAGAAGCCCAGGTCACACCTTGCTGGGCCTCTGCAGCCAGGTCCAGATCAGTGACGACCAGGGGTGTGTGTGTGCATGTGTATGTGTGATGTCCAGACAAGCAGAAAATCACAGTGATTATGGATCAGAGAGCCTGGGATTGAGTGTCACTCTTGACATGTACTAACTAGGGGGACTTGGACAAGCTACTTAACAACTTGTGCTTCCGTTTTCTCATCTGTAAAATAGGGATCATAATATTACCAACTTCATAAGGTAGTGATAAGGATTAAAAGGGTTAATACTTGAAAAACAGAGTAGCTGTAAACATCAGCTTACATGTTTCTGTGTTTAAACATATCCAAGAGAGAAAGAAGAAAGCAAAGGGGTGAAGGAGGAAGACAGAGCAAGTTAATCAAAAGTACTTCTCCAGTAGGGTGGGGGTGGGGTCCACAGCCTGAGTTCTGGGAAGAAAATGAGATACGCAGAGGTGAGCTTCTCTTGCAGAGCAAAGGCAAAAAACAAAACAAAACAAGAACAAAGCACAACACCAGCAACAACAAACTACCTAGTGTATTTTGGCCCCTGTCCCCAAGATACCCCCAACAAGGTGTGTCTTGCTAAGAAAAACAACACGTTGTTGTTGCATGTGTACCTCATATTATCTGGTTGAGGAAGAAAAGCCAAGTTACCACTGATTACACCTTCTGTGAAGACATGCAGCTCAGAGGACTGAAAATTGCACAGAGTCTGCATGGACGGTTATGGTGAGTTACCATGAGCCGTACCACCTAGAAAAGCAACAGGTGAATCCATGGAGTATGCCACTTGCTCAGACAGTTACATGTGCAGAGAAAGGCATAAAGTACACTGGACAGTGGGACAGGTAGCCTGCTTGGGGGCCTTAGGGTCAGATCGAAATGGTCAGTGCTGGAGCCACCCAAGCATCCCAAGATCAACCAATGCTGATGACCCTGGCATTGATAATCCCTTCCAGATGCCATGCCCACTGAGGGGTCAGCTGCCCCCAAAAGAAGTCATTTCTTCTTACACTAGAACAGAACATTGACTGTTTTGTTTTTTTGGAACTTAAAAAGAAACCTCTGCCTCCATTTCCCTACACCCCTCCCACCTGCCCCTCCCACAGTTCCACAGCAATATCTTTGAATGTAAAAAAAAAAAAACAACCCTGGTAACTTCCTTGAATCATTGTGGTGTGTGTGTTTGTGCTGTCTAGAGAGACTACCTTCTGTGGCCGCTTTTCACCAGTGCTGGGGAAGGTTTGAATCCTGGACAACCTTCAACTGCTTCACTGAGATTTTTTCTGCTGTGGGCGATCTCCTCTAATAGTGGCTGCCCACTGCCCCCAGAGTCATTGTGAAGCCTCAAGGGGCGTCAAGAAGTTCCATGACATCTTCACAATATTTCCCCTACCTCCTGACTCATGCTTGAAATTTCTTAAACTAGTTCAGGGCTTTATGACCCTATCTCAAGGGTCAGCAAGCTTATTCTGCAGAGGGCCAGATTGTAAATATTTCAGACTTTGTGGGACATAAAGTGTTGCAGCTACTCAACTCTTTCTTGTAGCTAGAAAGCAGCCATAGGTGATGTGTAGATGAAAGAGCATTGGCGTGCTCGAATAAAACTTTATTTACAAAAGCAGAGGCCACACTTGGCCCACTGTCTCAGAGAGTTTATGTAACTTGGTTGAGTTGCACAGTGGATGCTGGCAGGATTTGAACTCCAGTAGATGGAGCTCCAAAGCCTGTGCTTTTTTTTTTTTTTTTTTTCTTTTTAGTGACCGGCTCTCAGCCAGTGAGTGTACCGGCCATTCCTATATAGGATCCGAACCCGCGGCCGCTGGGAGCGTTGCCGCGCTCCCAGCGCAGCACCCTCCCGAGTGCGCCACAGGCTCGGCCCAAGCCTGTGCTTTTTCTACAGAAACAAAGACATGTAGAATGCTAGAACTAGGTGAGCCTCAAACCTCACCAAATAGAGAGGAAATGGGAATAACAGAGAAGAGCAGAATGAGACAACTCGTCTTTCTCCAGTTTACCCAGGGACAGCCCTAATGCCAGCACCCAGGGCACAGCATCTTCCCCTGTGCATAGGTGATCTTCAGCTGCTCTGCAGTCAGGACTCCCACTCCCTCTGGGCAGACTCCAAACTCCCTCCTCACATGCTTCCCATTTCCTTGCCCTTATCCACTGTGGAACACCTAGTAACACATCACAGAAACAGCTAATGAGTTTCTCTTGCTGGAAGATCTATGTTTATCTCAGCGTTGATTATGGTGGCTTGAATTAGCTGGGTAACTTAAATAACAAATAACAGAAACCCAAACTCAAACTGGTTTTTTTTTTTAAGAAAAGGTAATGCATTGGCTCCCATAATTGAACAGTTCAGGGATGGGGCTAACTTCAAGTGGTGCTTGCTGTCAGCACAAACCGTGTGCCCAAGAACCAACTCCTTTCTGTTGATTTCTCACCTTTCTCAGCACTGATTTAAATTTCAGTCCTACGCTCCCTCGTGGTTACGAAACGGCTGCCAGGAACTCTTGAGGCTACATCCTTCCTTATTTGTGTGCTTCCCCCCAAATAGAAGGCTTTCTTTCTCAGAAACGTCAGCAGACATTTCCTTGCATTTTACTGGCTTGGGTTAAGTATTCATTTTAAACCAATCACTTCATCCAGCGGTTGGGGACACTGTCTTAGCCAGTCAGGAGCAGGTGAAATCAGCGTGGGCAGCAGATGGCATGAGATCTTGTGCTACACTGCACTGATACCACACTCTGTTAGATATGAGGCTCTGTGATCTGTTTTAGCATGTCATCAGGTTGGTTCCTGGTCTAAATTTGGGTTTCCCTGAAAGCACAGTCTGAGACAATGACTTTCAAGCAGGTAGTTTATTTGGGATTTGCTACCAGTCATCAGAGCAAGGGACAGGTGGAGGGGAGGAAGGACAGCCAACACAAGGATGCAACATGACGTTGGCCATTCCTAAAGCCACTGGTGCTTGACCCTGCAGCACCTTCTGAGGAGGCTTGAGAAATGGGTCCCAGAACTGTCTGACTCAGGGACAAAACGGGGAAGGCTTTATTCATTGGTTCCCTTCCCCTGTTGATCAAGATGGCACCATGGGTGTTAACTCCACCACACTTCCACTTGTGTGTGCATGAGTGTCAAGGGGGTTCCCGTGGGCACACTGCAGTGCAGCTTCAGAGGAGCTGCCAGCAGGAGTAGATCGAGACAGGCTCAGGTTGCACCTGCGTGGAATTGCGGCTGCAGCAGTTAAGGCCGGGGTGGGGAGATACATCCCTCCTGGTTGCTCTTTTCTTTCAGTTTTCCTGGATCTTTTTATTTGTGTATGTATTTTTAAATCATATAAACTTTTTTTTTCTATTTTTGAAGTTTCTGTTTCTTGCCTTTTTTTCCTTTTTTCTTTTCGTTCTTTATTATTTTAAATCATCTGAACTTTAGAGTCACCTTATTCTAGCTCAGGAAAAAAACTGTGGCATTTTTATTGGGATTGCACTAAATTTACAGATCAAACAAGGGAGGCTGTCTTTATGATGTTAAATCATTCTCTCCAGGAACGTGACCTGTCTTTTCATTGTTCAAGTCTTCTTTATATAAATCTCACACTTTTTCCTGTTAAATTTATTTCTTGGCCTTTTATTTATTTGTTGTTGTTCTTACTTTAGTCAAATGGATTTTTTTTTTTTTTTTTTAGTTTCCATCAAGGAAATGTTTATTACATATTATTGGTGATTGTATTTTACACCAAATTAAATCATATGCATACACTTGCTACAACATAAAATGGAAATCAAGGCATCTATCAAATTTAAATGCTGAATCAAAGTCCTGGTTTTCAGAATCCAGCAGTCAATCATGATTCTGGTCCAGAATTACCAGTGCATGATTTCAAATAGTTGAGAATCTTGTCAGTAATTGGAACAAAACCTTCTTTATATGTGACAATCGTTTCCACAGAAAACCCTCTTGGGGGCTCAGGTATTTCATTTGTTCAGACCTCCTTTCGTTCTGCTTCATCTACTGGCAGCTTCTCTTTTTCCAGCTTAAGTAATACAGAGCCCAACAGGGACCAGGCCCCGAGCGTGCAGAACAAGGACATCGGCTGGTAACAGGATGTGGCCTGGTCAGGCCACATAAAAGGGATCTTTTCTTCCATTGTATGTATAGTCTGATTATGAAATCTACTGATTACTGTATATTAATTTTTTTTTTTTTTTGTCGTTTTTTTTTTTTCGTGACCGGCACTCAGCCAGTGAGTGCACTGGTCAGTCCTATATAGGATCCGAACCCGCGGCGGGAGCGTCGCCGCGCTGCCAGCGCAGCACTCTACCAAGTGCGCCACGGGCTCGGCCCTACTGTATATTAATTTTGTATTCTGCCATCTTAATGAATTTTTTATTATTTAATAAGTTTTCAGAATGTTCTTTCGGGTCATCCTGATATATATTCATAACAGCTGAAATAGGGAAAGGCAGTGAAGTGCAGTGGCTAAGAACATGGACCCTGGATTTGAGTCTTGGGTCTGCTCTTTACTATCCATGTGACTTTGGGCCAGATACCTCCTTTCTCAGGGCCTTTGGAAACTCTGTTTCCTCATTTGTAAAGTGGGGATGGTAAGAGTGCCTTTTTCATAGGGTTATTATGAGGATTAGCTGAGTTGATATGTATAGAGCACCTGAGACAGCATTCGCACATAGTAAGTACTACCTAGTGGAGGTTAATTTCCAGTTTTTATACCTCTAGTTTCTCTCTTTTGTCTACTTCATTAACTGCTTCCTCTAATATAGTGGTATAGAATAATGGTTGCCTTGTTCCTGATTCTTTTCTTATTTGTAAACTTTTTAAAAATGTAATTTTATTAATATTATTTTTTACATTCTAGGATGTTGCTGCAGAGCAGTTGGGAGGGAGGGGGTGAGGGGAAAGGGGAAGGAAATGGGATGGAAGGAGGAAGGAGGAGGGGCAGGATTGAGGCCTGTGGCACCCCCTCATTCCCACAGGGGAGACCAGAGGCTTCCATCAGTGGCTTAGTCATTGCCGGGCTGGGTGCAGATGTCAGGGGGGTGTAGCAAAAGCCCTCGCCCCCCACCATCCCAGCTCAGGAACCCGGGGCATTTCCTGCGGTGGCTCAGTGGTCGCCGCTGGGCTGGCTGCAGGTGTTGGGGGCCATGACTGAGGCCTTCATCCCCCTCCCTTGGGAGTGGTTGGGGGGTATCAGCGGGGCATTGCTGAGGCCTCCGTTTCCTGATTCTTGTGGAAATGTTTCTAGTATTTTCCCACTAAGCATGATCCTGGATTTTGGGCTAAAATGTGATTTTTTTTTCATGTTAAAAGAGTTTCATTAATTCTGTTTTGTTCCTTCTTCATCAAGAAGAGATGTTGATTTTGTTAAATGCCTTTTCAGCATCTATGGAGATAATTGTATGATATTTCTTTGAAGATCAATTAATAAGATGGGTTTCCTATTCTATACATTTGTCTGTTTCTTTTTCAGTTCTGTCAATTTTTGCTCTGTCTATATCGTCTATGTTATTAGTTGCATACACATTTAGAATCATTCTATCTTCCTAGTGAATTTAAACTTTTACTGTTATCATATCAAGTAACCCTCCTTACCTCTGTTTTTTTGGTGGTTTTTTTTTTGCTTCAAATTATATTTTGTCTGATAGGTTGTCTACACCTACTTTTTTCCCCTTTGACTAGCTTTTTTTTTAGTGTATCTTTTTCCATCTTTTCATTTTCAGTCTTTCTGAGTCCTTAGATATAGATCTACCTTTTGTAAATGACATATAAGTAGGTTTGGGTTTTTAATCCATTTTGACAATTTTTGTGTTTTAAGTGGAACATTTGATCCATTTAAATTTCATGTAATAACTGATCAACTTTTAGGTGTAAATTCCACTTATTTCTCTTTCTTTTTTCTCTTCTGGCCTTCTTTTGGATTGATTGGATATGTTTTGTTATTTCATCTGACAATTAGTTTAGAAATTGTGCTCTTTTTCTATTATCGTATTTATTACCATAAAATCACATTATGCATTCTTAACTTATCAAAGTTTAACATTAATCAATACTTGCTATCATGCATTTTAACTCCATGTACATCTATATTTGAAACCCCTCAGGACATTATTACTATTATGGCTGGTTAACTCAGCTGTTAGAGCACGGCCTTATAACCCAAGGTCACAGATTCAGATCCCCATACTGGCTGGCAGCAAAAAAAAGAAAAAATTATTATTGTTGTTTTATATAGTCAATGCTTATTGCGATTTATCCTCATGTTTACCATTTTCATTTCTCTATATTATTTCTAGCACATCTGGTGGCAAATTCTCTCATTTTTGTTTGTCTGAAAATGTCTTCTTTTTCTCACTTTCATTGTTACAGAATATTTTATTGGCTATAGAAATCGAAGTTGTCAGTTCTTTTCCTTTCTTTTTTTTTTGGCAGCTGGCAGGTAAGGGGATCCAAACCAGCAGTTATTTTCTTCCAAGACATTGACGCTATCACCCCACTATCTTTTGGCTTCTACTGTTACTGTTGAAAAGTCAGTTGTCAAGTCAGTTTCTCTGAGAGTCATCTATTTTTTCCTCTGGATGTTAAAAAATTTTTTTGAAACCTTAGGTTTATATAATACAGTATTATATAATGTGTCTAGCTGTGGATTTCCTTTTTTAAAAAAAATCTTGTTTAGAATTTATTTGGCTTTTTGATTCTATAAATTGATATCTTTTGTTGGTTCTAAATACTTCACAGCCAGTTGTAATTTCAAATATTGCTTTTTCCCTGTTGTCTTTCATCTTCTAGGACCCTATTTGAGCCTTCCAATTAAATCTATGTCAACCTTTCTCACAGTATATCTTATGTCTCTTCTGTATTTTCTATCCTTTTGTCAATCTCTGCTTCATCTGGACACTGTCTTCTGACTTATCTTCTAGTTCATTTATTCTTTATTCTACTGTGTCTGCTGTTAGGTCTGTGCATTGAGTTTTAAATTTCAGTTACTGTATTTTTCAGTTCTTGGATTTCTATTTGGATTTTTTTCTAATGTCTGCTACATTTATAGTTTCCAGATCGTGAATGATATTTTCTTTTTCTTTTTTCCTTCGTTTTTGTTTTCACTGGTGATATTTTCAAGTCTTCTGGTGCCTTGAACATAGTGGGCCTAGTTGTTTTAGAGTCATTGTTAATCATCCCATTAACTAGAATCCCTGTGTCTCAGGTAACCGTCATTTCTGCTCATTGTTACTAATATTGTCTTGTTCCTCTTGTGCCTGGTTGGCTTTGATTTTATGCCAGATATTGTTTTCAAAAAATTATCTGTAGAACTAATTTGAGGCCCAGGATGATATTTTTCTCCAGAGTGGATTTTCTTTTGCGTCTTTCAGGTGTCCTGGACCTCCTAAAACCAAGTTCAATGCTTCTGGGCCACCCATATGACCGAAAGGCAGACGCAGTAAGAGAGAGGGCTAATTTACTTCAGGGTTACCTATATTCTTATTCCCTCAGAGTCCCATCCTAAAGCTTTGGAATGGAGTGTTTTATCAAAGTCCCTATCCTTGTTGGATTCTAAATCTGTCCCCCATCCCTGTGGGACAGCCCAAAGTACATACACTCCCATTAAATATTTATGGAAAAAGTGACCCCCAGGTGCTTTGGTCACCAATCAGCAGTCCCAACATCTCCCAGATCTCATCCAGTAATCGATCCCTATCTTGTTAACTCTTTGATGCTTTAAAAATGTTTTTGTTTTACTTTGTTCAGCTTTTTTTGTTTGTTTGTTTTTTTGTTTTTTTGTGACCGGCCGCACCGGGAGCACACCGGCCATCCTTACATAGGATCCGAACCTGCGGTGGGAGCACTGCTGCGCTCCCAGCGCCGCACTCTCCCAAGTGCGCCACGGGGTCGGCCCTACTTTGTTCAGCTTTAAAATTTTTCTTCATAGAAAAGATTGCTCTAAATTACCTTGTCCACTACTATCTGAAGAGGGAGATCTGGGTTATGGTAGTAGAATTCCATATGATGAACCATCCTTGAATTCCTAAAATAAACACCACATGGTCATGATATATTAATTTTAATGTGCTATATTACATTTACTAATATTGCATTTGTACTCTTTGCATTCATATTAATTAGTGAGATATATCTATGTTTATATTTTTAGTGAAGTCTTCACTGGATTTGTGCTCATATTTTTAAAAGATTTTGGAAATTTTTCTTTTCCTATAGTCTGTAATAATTTAAACAGGCATCATATTATCTTCTCTTCAAAGGTTTGGTAGAATTCCCACGTGAAACCATCTAGTGCAGTGGTTCTAATTGTGTTCATTGGAACACTTGCTGGGGGCTATGGAGAGGGGAAGTGTAATCTAAATGACAGACAGCATTTGATTCACACCAGTGCACACAGCTGTAGCTGGAGCAATTGTGTGGTTAAACAACAACAAGAAAACACTGGGTAAAATTTCAATACCGTGAAATTATAAAGATTAAATTTTTGATTTTTGTTGTTGCATCTTTAAAGTCTTTTCTTTTCATTATTTCATCCTCTACCCTTTTTCAGAGATCAAAATCTGTGCATTGAATTACTTCCCAAACATGTATTCTCCCATCAGAGCTCCCATCTGCTTCAGGCTCTGATAACTCTCCTGCTCATCCTCAAAGCTCATCTATAAAATCTGACATTTGCTCATCAGAAAACAATTCCTGTTTCTGGGCTTCTTATCTGTAATGTTCTCCCCTCAGGGAGAGGGTTTCCTCTCTTTGATGACTCCTGTAAGTGGAGTAAATGTGATTATTAAGCAGAAAGATGAAAGCGCGATGGAGAGGCAGAGCATCAGATCTACACTCAGATTTTGCAAAATCAGAGTAAACAAAACCCCAAACTCCTTCAGATCAAAGTGCTATTTATTGGTGGGCTGTTTTCTCATCTCTGCTTTGGGGGGGAAAAGTCACTCAGAGAGACCCTGATGCACAACCAAAGGGTCTTGGGTCAAAAGTGACCTTTGCAGGTGGTCTGATTTCACAGGAAGTACTGGATGTAGAGTGTGATTTGGGGCTTCAAGGTAATAGAAGACTGAGGACATCTGAATTGGAATTTCCCTCTGCCCCACAACCCTGGGAAAGAGGGTGGGAGTCAAGTTCACCGCCATGATAAGTAATTGAATTTCAGAAACATAGTGTCAGTTCAGACAGTATGCAACCTTACTATTTGAGTATGTGATTTTGCTAGCTAAATGAGGTTAGTTTACCACTAACTAGGGGAAGAAGAAATTCTAGTTGCTCAGATTCATGCCCGTCTCCTTCTCCAGACAATCTCCTTGAGGACAGGGGTTATACGTTTTATCTCTGATTCCCCAGTGCCTGGAACTGAGTACATGCTCAGTACATGAAAGAAAGAATGAACTAACTGAAATAGAGGTTTACATGAATGTGTTCATTCATTGTCTGCGTCAGGCACTGTGCTGGGTTCTGGTGACAGATGAGAGACGAGGACAACCCTGGTCCCTGCACTAACGGGGTTACTGGTCCAATGGCACAAGAGGTGGAGGTGCCAGGGGAGGTCGGGGGCAGGACGGTGGGTGTGGGCTCACCTTGCTCTCTGGAGAGGATTCCCACGCTGTCGGTGGGGCCCGCAGAGCACAGAGCAGAGGGAAGGTGGGCATTCAGAGCTGGGCACCTTGGGGGCAATGGCTTAGATTCTCGGGGCCTAAAGTTGCCAGGGCCTGCAGTTGCCTCGGCCTCCTGTGCAGAAAGCGGCGATGCTGTCTTTGGGTGTGAATAGATGAAGAAAACGGGGGCGTCCTCTTTGACAGCCGCTAACAGCCCAAGGCCCAGTGCAAGGAGATTGTCATCTGCTTCCTTACTGTTACCAGAGAAGGAAAACCAGCCACCAGACAGAGAGAAAACCACACCGCCGCGCAGATGGTGGGGGTGTAGCCACCCGAGGGGGCGGCGAGAGCATCTAAATCAGGAGGTGTGGCGCGCCCCCTGCTGGACCCAAGGCCCTTCTGCACCCAGCCGCGTACCCGCAAGGCCAGGTTGGGCAGGTGGGCGGAAGGAGGCTCAGACCCAAATCCCAGCCCTTCCCTGTTCCTTCCAGAGGCAGAAACCAAATCGCCAAGGTGCAAAATCTACCAAGGCTGATCCAGGCACCTCTCCTCCCATCCCCCCATCTTCCCTACGATCCAGGGGAATCAGGAAGGAATCAGGAATGGGTGGGGGTAAACAAAACTCCCATCTGCAGCCAGAGTCTTGGCCACCCACGCCGCTGGGCAAGTCACTACCCCTTTGGTGTCTCAATTCTTGTATTGGGCCCACCCCGAGGAAAAAGTGTACGAACTATTATAAAATATCTGTTCCTCCTCATTTTCTGCAAATACACGGACCCAGGGCTTGCGTAATAATACGGCTAGCATCACTAATGAGATGAGTATCTATATACTGGCATATCCCTTTACCTCTCCCCCAACAGCATATAATTTGAGGATTTTCTTAAAAAGAAGACTTTAGCACACCCAATTAATCTTTTCCAAACAGTGGTAATTATAAATTCCAAACAAAAACTTAGAGGCATGTGTTCCTCTCTCAGCCTTTTCATTTCGATAGATCTGCTAATTAAAAGCTATAATTTAACAAATAATGACCTAACCATCTCACTTTGAAATCAAACAAAAAGCTACCACTAAAATGTTGGACTAGATAAAGATAATGAATCCATGTGCAATTCAGACTCCTGCTGGGCTCAGCCTGGCCCCCTTCCAGCCATGGGCCTGCTGCCTTTGATTAGCAGCAATAGTTTTTCAAGCCATTTGGAGCAAACTCACTACAGGGAGGATAAGTGAGCAATTTATGAGGCTAAGTGGTTTTTTGGACCCACTCCCGCTACCGATGGAGCTGGATGGAATATTCATCCCTTGCTTGCCCTCATTCATTGTCACTTGGTCAATTTCATTTTCTCCCTGACTCCTCTTTGGCCCCTGGGGGAGAATGTTGTTTCCAAAGTAACAAGCAGGAAAGAATGTGAAAAGGAAAGCTGGCAATGAAACCAGGTGATGCCCACTGCATTTGGCATCCTAAGTGGTTAATAAGATAATAAACAATGAAAGCAAGATTACTTCCCACCTACCTCAGCCCTTTCTTTAGCTGGGAATTGGGCATCTGTGCCAGGCTAAAAATGGCTTCCTGTTCTGGAACCTCCTCCACAACCCAAGCTCATACCAGTGGCCTGTGAGTGCCACCTGGCTGCTCTGCAGGAGCGCTCATCCTCTGTGGCAGGAGGGCCTCAAACACTGGCCTGTACCTGGAGTCCTGGAAAGGGCTCCCCATGGAACTGAGGCAGGAAGAGTGGGTGCTGGGTGATACCCCAGGAAACACAAAGCTTGGATACTCTGAACCTGTCTGCAGGCTCATGGAAGAAGCTTCCAGGTGTGTCCCGGTCACATTCCACCCCCAGGACCTCAGCCTGGGCCATTACATCCCCAGGAACTGCTCCTGCTTTGAAACCTTAAATCCCAATCCCCACCCGCACCCCTGAACACAGTTCCTGTCCTCTTACCTTCCTATCCCCATCATTCTACCTGTTCTGCAGCCTCAGATAGACTCCAGTCTAACAGCTGTCTTCATCTTCATCGTCATTGTCATCTCAATGCTGTCATATACTGAGTGCTTACAATGTGCCCAGCACTTTGCTGAGGACTGTGTGTGGAGTGACTCAAATGATTCTCACAACAACCCTAAAACGATAATAATAGATTTGTTATCCCTTTTCCCTCATTTTCTCCAGGCTCTTTCTGGATTCTTTTTCTTTCCTCACCAACTGTACTGCACGAGCCAGTTGTGAGTGCCTGCTACACCCAGAGTCCTCCTCTGAGGAAAGTGCTTACTTTGGGGGGCGGATGTCTTGCTTCACCTTGTGTCACATGACTAGCCTATTCTGATGCAAAGGATTGGTCCTGGGATTGGGGCCCAAGCCCAAAGTGGCTGTGGATAGGCCGGACATAAGTATGACCAAGGACCAACCACACATGATGTGAGTCTGTGAGCCTCATGTTGGATGGGGGCAATGTTACCCAAACAGACCTTCTCTGTAGGTATGAATATGAGATGCACACTGGGACAGTGGAAGGCTACTTCCACAGAGATGACAAGATGACAGTGATAACCATAGTGACTGTGTGTACCTGGGTGTGTGTTTGCCAAGTGCGGAACTCTTTTCATGTGTTTGCTTATTTAATCTCTCAGCTGTCTTGCAACTATTAGCATCCCCACTTTACAGATGAGAAAACAGAGGCTCGAGCAAGTTAATCACCTTGCCATGGGTCACACAGCCATGGTAGAAAGGAGATTCAAACCCAGTTACTGGCACTCAAGAAACTGTGCTCTATTTTTTAAAAAATTATTTAATTTTTTTATTTTTGAAAAGATAATAGAGTCATGTGTTCCAAAAAATTTTTAAAAAGCATAAACAGGTATTTAACAAAAAGTTTACCTCCCACCTTATCTATCCTTCCAGTTCTCACCCCACCCGGGCCTCTGAAATTACTTTTTAACTGCTTATGTGTCTGGGGGAAGTTTTCCCATGCCGATGTAAAAGGCTATTCACTCTGATTCAAACTCTCTTGCCCAGACTGAATTGCCCATCCCCCAAAACCCCTCCTACAGAAATTTTGGAGTCATCACTGGTTGTGTGGCAGCCACTACCTAGTAGAGTGGTGAACTAATTATCAAACATGGAACAAAGGACACAGAGAGTTTACAGGAAACGGCAATATTTTGGAATAAATAACCATAATGTTTGCTCTCCTGCCTGCAGCCCTAACTGGCGCTCATTTTGCAGGGCAGTTGCTTTTCTCGGAAGCAGTACCGCCAAGGGGAAGAAGATCTCGCAGATTTCAGCTTGGAAGAGGAAGAGTTCAGGCTGTCAGAAGCACAGTAGCTCTTCTGAATATCCAGAGAGGAGAGGCCCTGTGACTTCCTTGAGATGCCCTGCAGCCCCCCCAACCCCAACGGGTTGCTAGAGGCCCAGGGCCACCCGGGTCTGTGACCCAAATCCTGCCTCCTTAAGGAAGTGAGGGCCTGTTCCAGCGGGAAGTGATTGTCACCTCTGCAGGGAGCAGGGAGGCTTGAGCCCTCTGATTGTGGGACAAGGCTCACCCTTGTGGCGCGCATGTGGGCCTGAGTCTAGTAAAGGTTGCCTGGGTAACTGAAGATGTCATAAATAAAGGGCGGGGTGGGGCGGGGCCACGGTTGCTCAGGGCGGGAGTCTCAGGGCTGCCATAATGGTTGGGTTCCCGCTTAGCATGCAGCACCAGTGCCCTGTTGGCCTGGGTCGCTGCACCCCAGAGCCTCTGCCTATCACGACCTGGCTGCATCTCTGGGCCTCCAGCTTCTCATCACATGGCAACCATTGTGGCTCCTCTTCCAGGTGGCTCCTGTCCCAGCTCCGCTGTCCAGCTGATCTCCGACCCCCCAGGGCTGACTGAGTCCTGGTTGCACTCCTCTGATCTCCCACCTGGATCATCCCATGTGCTTACACCCCCAGCAGACACAGGGGGCTTTGATTACCTGGGATCCTCTGCTGCCTCGCAGATGTTGGTCCTGTTCAGGAATTGGCTGAGAATTTGGCTCCATTCCTGGGCCTCATTCACCTCGAGAGCTGCCCCCAGAGCCAGATCAGTTTGCTGTTCTGCATCAGGATCTGCTGACAAGCTGGGTCAGCAACAAAGGCTCCCAGAGGTGGCTCCAGTGCAAGACTGGGATCAAAATCAGGACCTGACTCCGCCTCCTTGGCTCAAAAGGAAGATTCAAAGATTTGCATCAAACCCTAAGCATCAAGAGCTGGCCCCTGGCTCACTTGGGAGAGTGCGGTGCTGATAACATCAAGGCAACAGGTTCGGATCCCTATATAGGGATGGCCGGTTAGCTCACTTGGGAGAGAGTGGTGCTGACAACACCAAGTCAAGGGTTAAGATCCCCTTACCGGTCATCTTTTTAAAAAACAACAACAAAACCCTCTAAGCATCAAAAACAAATCTTGCAGGATATTAACGGATTTTGAGCATGGATATAGTTTATCCTGAATTTCCTCTAGAATATCAGAAGGACCCAGATGAGCATCTAGAGTCCCCTGAGCTAGTTAAAACTAATTAGTTACAGCAAGAGGCCCTATCTCAAAACCTAGAGACCCCTGAAGAGATCCAATCCTCTCTACCACAGCTAGAAGGCCCAGCTCAGCGTTCACAGTCTCCTGAGGATGTAGAACTCTCTCCAACGCAGCAGGAGACTCCAGGTCTGCCACTAGAACCCCCTAAAGAGGCCAAACCTTCTCCAGTCCCCGAGGAGGCTTCAGCTCCACCTTCAGAGCCACCTAAGGTGGAACCTTCTCCAGCTCAGCAGGTGACCCCATCTCAACCTGCAGAACTCCCTGAGAAGGTAGAACCATCTCTGGTCCATCACGAGGCCCTTCCTCAGCCTCCAGGTCTCCCAAAGGAGGCAGGACCTTCTCCAGTCCTGCAGGAGGTCCCAGCTCAGCCTGCAGAAACCTCTGTGATGGTGGAATCCTCCCCAACCCAGCAGGTGGCCCCAGCTCAGCCTCCAGAGCCACCTAAGGAAGTTGTCGCTCAACCTCCAATGCATTATGAGATGACAGTTCTAATACCAAGTGAGGATCAATCTCAGAATCCAACATTGTCCAGTTTCACATTTCAACCTTTGGATGTGGAGAGATTACCGTAACTCCAGAACCCACTGTGGAGGTGGAACATTCTACGGCCCTAAAGAACACTACAGCTCCTTCTCCAAAGCTCCCCGAGGTAACATATCCACATGCAGACCAGGCTCAGGCTCAGCATCCGAACCTGACTCAAGTCACAGCTCAACCTTTCAATCTGGCACTTACCATAACTCCAGAACCTACTATGGAGGTTGAACACTCTCCAACAATACAGGAGTCCTCAACTCAGCTTCCAGAGCCACCTACACAGGCTGTAGCTCAACCTCCAGTGTATCAAGAGGTGACAATTTCAACAGCAGGTTAGGGTGAAGCTCAGCATCCAACATTGCCCGACATTGTAATGTTCAACCTTTGCAGTTGGGGTTTACCGTAACTTCAGTACCCACTATGGAGGTTGAACACTCTCCAACAATACAGGAGTCCTCAACTCAGCTTCCAGAGCCACCTACACAGGCTGTAGCTCAACGTCCAGTGTATCAAGAGGTGACAATTTCAACAGCAGGTCAGGGTGAAGCTCAGCATCCAACATTGCCCGACATTGTAATGTTCAACCTTTGCAGTTGGGGTTTACCGTAACTTCAGTACCCACTATGGAGGTTGAACATTCTACACCCCTCAAGAAGACTACAGCCCCACATCCAGACCAGGTCCAGACTCAGCACCCAAGTTTGACTCAAGTCACAGTTAAACCTTTGGGCCTGGAACTTACCATAACTACAGAACCCACTACAGAGCTGAAACCCTCACCCACCATGCAAGAGACCCCGACTCAGCCTCCAGAGCCACCTAAGGAGGTGGTAGCTTCACCTCAAGTGTATCAAGAGGTGACAGTTTCAAAACCAGGTCAGGATCAAGCTCAGCAACTGACGTCACCCATTGTCACTGTTTGGCCTTTAGACCTGGAGCTTACCATAACTTCAGCATCTACAACAGAGGCTGCTGAGCATTCCACAGCCCTGAAGAAGACTACAGCTCCACATCCAGACCAGGTTCAGACTTAGCATCCAAACCTGACTGAAATCACAGTTCACCCTTTTGATCTGGAACTTACTATAACTAAGTATCCATTGGTATCTTCTGAAAATTACACCCCAGAAAAGAATGCCACTGGGAGGATCAACCTATGTGAGCTCTGTATCTGCAGAGATGAGACACTGTCCTGTACTGGTCTCAGCCCAGAGCAGAGGCTCGGCCGAGTCCCTGTGCCAGAGCCCAAGACCTACAAT
This sequence comes from Cynocephalus volans, assembly GCF_027409185.1. Taxonomy (NCBI): domain Eukaryota; kingdom Metazoa; phylum Chordata; class Mammalia; order Dermoptera; family Cynocephalidae; genus Cynocephalus; species Cynocephalus volans. Next base: position 27,700,672 of record NC_084469.1, on the reverse strand, counting down.
GGCACCTTCACCATCTTGTAAGAATCTCCTTTCCTCATTTGTTTCCTGCCCCTTGCTTGGCTCGGAAGCCTTTTCCTTGAGGTCTTCCTAGCTCTTTTCCATCTTCCCAATCCGCTTTGACTGACTTTCTGATTTTACCTTTTGCTTATCAGCTTTTCCTTATTCTCATTCTCCTTACTATTGTGCCCCTTTTCCAGGATTTCACTTGTGATTGCCCTGACTCTTTTTATAAATCCATTTGTATTTAGCCCCATAATATTATTTCTTAACCTCTGCTCCCCTCCCATTTTTGAGCCACCCTCTTTACAGCAGGCTTCCTCTCCCCATCTCATTGGTGATGAGACAACAAAGTGGTTAAGAGTAGATTTTTAAGCCAGATTGACTGGTGTTGGGAAAATAGAATGGTTTGGTCAGGACCCTCACCTTGGGTCCAGTTGGGTGTGGTTCAGCACATCCTTTGTAAGCAAATTGTGTGTGCATGCATGCGTGCGTGCGTGCGTGCGTGCGTGCGTGTGTGTGTGTGTGTGGAGTTAGCGCCAATGTATCTTTTTAGTTTTGTTGCTATTCTTGTGTTCTTCAGAGTTTGTGAAGCAGGTTGGCTGACTAGTGCCTCGGGCAGCTGCCATGCAAGTGGACATGCCTTTCCAACCTACAGCTTCCAAGGACCTGTTTGCCAGTTACCTAGCTCATAGACCTGTGTGTAAGGGGTCTGGTGACCCAGCTGGCGTGTAAGGGGTCTGGGGACCCAGCCTGGCATGTGAAGGGTTTGTGACCTAGTCTGTGAACGGGCTTGAGGGGTCTGTGAGCTCCAGACCCAGCCCTAGCTTGACAATTGGCCCAGTTGGTGCAGGATTATGGGCAGGTAAAAGAGCTCCACAATTGGTGTCACAAACAGGATTAAAAGAGCTCTACAATTGGCACTGTGAGCAGGATTCCGACATTAAAAGAGCTTGACAATTGGCAATGTTGGCAGGATTCCAACATTAGCTTAGCACCACAACTGGCTTTAAACCAAGGTCTGTCATTAATTAGCTTTGTGACCTTGGTTGAGTTATTTAGTTCTGTGACTCAATTTCCTCATCTATAAAATGGAGATTATGATAGTTGCCATTTCATAGAATTGTCGTGAGATTTAGATGAGTGAATATGTAACACCTATATCAGTGTCTAGCATATACATGAATGGCAGCCATTATTATTATTAATTATTCAGTCCCTCAGGTATGTTGAGAACACATTTTTGTCCCTGGCTTTCTATATATAATAGCCATTTTGTACCCAATCCAAGGCTAAGTACTGTGGGAGCCACAGAAGTATGACATTGTCTCCAGAACGTGAACATGATAGGTGGGAAGAAAGGGACTAGGCATAAAAAGGGAGATGATATATAATTAAGAACTAAATTAGGTGCAGACAATAGGTGCTGTAATTCACCAGAATTTGTAAACGCTGAGGTGTAGGGATCAGGGAAAGCTGCATGTGTAAGCTACAATTTTACCTGGGGCGTAATGAGTGGCTATAACTTGTTAAAAAGAGAAAATTACAGAGTACAGACTAGGCAAAGCCATGGCTGCAAGAATGATCAAAATTTTGTAGACCAGTTTGGCTGCAAAGAATTGGATGAGGGAGCAATGATTATGAAAAAGCTTAAATCTCAGCTATAGAGGTTTGAACATTATGCAAAGAGATATGGAGATCCATTGAAATTCTCAAACAAAACAGATAAATGATTAAAACAGGAGAGTTGTTTTAGAATACAAATTTAGAGTCATCTAGAGGGGGAAGCTTAATAGAGGGAGACCAAATAGAAAGGCCTAGCAAAATCTAGGAGTGGTGTGAGAAAGGTCTGAACCAGAGTGGTTGTGAAAGGAGAGGAAAGACAATCCTGGGAGCACTTCAAAGAAAGGACAGACAGGATTTATAACCGACTGAAGAGTTGGGGGATGGGGAGTAGGGAAAAAAAAAAATCAAATATAACTTCAGAGTTTCTGTCCTGGATAAGGAGGGGAGCGATGGTGGTATGACAGGTGGAGATGCAACAGCTGGGAAGGAGAGAGTCCGAGGGAGATGAGCTCAGCTTTAGACTCCCTTCAGTGGTGAGCACAAAGCAACCAGAAGGCTTCTGGCTGAGTGCAAGTGCCCACCAGGCAGATGAGCAGACGGGTGTTTCTTTTGACTTGCTTCTGCCCCTCTCCAGGGGAAACTGTGTATATAAACTAAGTAATTGTTGCTGAGGAACAGGGACAGAGTGAAAGGTAAGGATTCAGTCATCCACAGAGTTGAAACTGAATATAAGGAATTTAACAGGTTCCTCTAAACATGTGTCATTAATGGAGACATTCCCACTTTAAAAAAAAAAAGTCACAAAAGTATATTGGATAACATGTGAAAATCTGTTCCCCCCATACCCCTTTATCACCGCCCCCTTTTTCACCACCACCACCCCCACGTCCGCCCCGCACCCTCCTGATACAGGAGGTGCTCAGTTTCCCTGGGCTCAGGCTTCAGGACATGCCTCTGGGTTTGCAGCCACTTCCTGAGGTCTCAGGCCCCCTCCTCTGAGCTCTCCCCTGGAGGAAAGTTACTGTTGCCAGTTAGACCTACTTTTAGCACTTATGCAATCCAGTGGTTGGGCATGCTCAATTGAGAGCACAGAACATTCTGGTACATATAACCTGGAACCACCCCCTTAACTGAACGTTCATTAGATAGAAAAACTATAAAAGGGGAATCCCAGCTGAAGGCAGGGTTGTTGTTAGTCACTTTCCTGTAGGCGACCTGCACTTCCTGGCTGAGGTGTGTAGACTTTGCATCTAACTTACTTTCAGCAAGCAGCTATTCATTCTCTTGAGCCAGACTGCGCTTTGTACTGAACTTTTAGCTTTTGTGTTATACCTGATGTCTGTACTGAACTTACTTTTGTGTTAAACTTGGTGTGGACCCTGCTCAGTCTCTGGAGCGGCCGCACTCTCTCCATGGAACCTGCATGTTTTATCTATGTTACTATCTTGTTGTCACTGTCTACTGTGACTCTGCCCTTGAATTCTTTCCTGTGGCAAAGTCAAGAACCTGGTGGGACTGGGTGGGTCGAGGCTGACTATTGGGCCCCCAGACCCTACCTCTGACATCACTACCACCCATATGATAACTCGTTAACCATTTTTTGTGTACGTCATTCCTTCCAATCTCCTTCCTTTGCATTTTTTTTTCCTAATGAGGTAATGCTTTATTTCTTGCTCAGTGATTTGTGCTTTTTCCCTGTACAGTACATCTAAGAGTTCTTTCCACATTAGCACATTTTACCCTTTAATTTCTAATTTCCCTTACCCTTCCAATACCTGGAGAGGTTTCAGCAGAGGGCACTTGGCCAAAGCTTTGGTGTTACTTGGCATGGGAATTCCTTATTCTTCTTTGCTGATAATGATACCTTTTTGCCCATTTTTCTGTTGAATTACTTGCCCTTTTCTTTGATTTGTAGAAGGAGTCAATTTAGACACAGTGATTTTTGGAAAAAATACTTACATTCAAAAGTAATTAACTGGCAAAAAGAAAAAAAAAGGCAAAGTAACTAACTGTCCAAAGATTGGACAGATAGGAAGTTAAGATTCTGAGGCGATGCCTCATGGTTTGTACCTGTGGCCCCACATTCTTTCTTTATTAATTGTACAAACTGATAGTTCTGGAAATTAGAAAGCTAGTATTCTTTATATTTGAATATCCCCCTCGAGGTTGTCATGATTCTTTTACTTATTCTGTTCATTCTTTTCCTACCTGTTCAAGGATATGAACTGTTTCTTTACAGAAATTCCCAAGGAAACTCTATTTCTTACATTGATGAAACTACATGGAAGCGTACCATTGGATTGAGAAACCGTGACTATATTCTCTCCAGATATGAACACAAAATACTAAATGCATTGTAAGACCCTTCTTGGTCCAGAACTTTGAGGCAGATACCTCTGAGAAAAGGTATTTCCCCTTCCATATCCCCAAACAGCCTCTATTGATTGCAATCCTATGGTTATTTAAAAATTAAATTTGGTGGGCTCTCTTTAAAATAAGTAAGGGGTAATTTATTTTCTGTTATACAAATAATACAGACTATATTCTTAATGTATAAAAATAAAACAACAGGTATAGTAGAAACCCTCTTTGTGCCCTAATCCCTCACCCCTTAGGTAAGCACTACTCTGAGTTTGGTATATATCCTTCCAGACCTTTCCCCATGCATTTGCCTACATATATGTACACATAGCAAAGTAGGTTTGTTATGAGGTTTTATTTATTTCTTTACATAAATGTTAACATCCTACAACTTGACTCTTTCACTTCATGATATGTCTTAGATTTTTTTCCTTCCTAGTACTTAGCATGGTTACTCCATTCATTTAAACTCTTACATTATGTGCTAGACTATGGGCCATTCTTGCCAAGGCTCCACACCCACAGACCACCTGCCACATTCACTTGGGAGAAGCATAGCTCATGAGTGATTCATGTTGAAATCTGATAGAACCAAGTGATCTTTGGCCAGTCTACTACTGTAAACAGGGTGGCACATATGGAGAAAGTTGACAGACAGTTTCCTGTCTGGGGTCGTAGGAGAGAAGCGCTGCCGTGGCCAGCTCCCCGGTCCTCAGCAAGGGTTGGGTGATGCATTCAGATGGCCTTACCATTGTCTAACTTCAGGCAAGACCCTTGACTTTTCTGAGTCCTGCTTTTATCCTCTGTAACATGGGTATGATAGCACCCACCTTGCAGGACTGCTAAAGGGTTAGAAGTAATACCTAAAAGTATGCACACAGTGCCTGGTACATAGTAGGTACCCAACTGTTATAGATTGAATTGTTCCCCACCCCCACCCCCCAAATTTGTATCTTAAAGTCCTAACCCCCAGGACCTCAGAATGCAACTTATTTGGAAATAGGGCCATTGTAGATATAATTAGCTAAGATGATGTCATATTGGAATAAGATGGACCCCTAATCTAATATGATTGGTGTTATAAAAAAAGGGAAATTTGGACACAGAGACACACACAGGGAGAACACGAGGTTAAGAAGAAGGCAGAGATGGAGGTGATGCTTTTACAAGCCAAGGAAGGGCAGAGATTGCCAGCAAAGCCCCAGAAGCTAGGAGGGAGGCCTGGGACAGATTCTCCCTCACAGTCTCCAGAAGGAACCAACTCTTCTGACACCTTGGTCTGGGACTTATTGCCTTCAGAACTGTGAGACAAAACATGTCTGTTGTGTAAGTCACTTTGTTATGGCAGCCCTAGCAAATGAATACACCAAAAGATGGGAGCCCATTGTCATCTTCGATAATCCCCATGGCTCCTTCTCTCTGCACTTTCCAGATGGCTTCCTCCAAGGGAATCCTGCTTCACCACTTGGAGGGATGCACGAAGGAAATGTGCTGTGGGTGGAATTACTGGGTGCTGAGACCAGAGAAGTGATGATTCCTCCTCCTTGTCTAAACGTCTCTGCCACCCACAGCTCATCCTGGGCAGTGCCTACCCCACTGCTCCCCCTTTTTGTGTCCCTGTACTCATCTGCTCCTCCTCTGCCCACATGCCCATCTATGCAGTGGGGTCTTAGAGAAGACCATTTCCAGCCCCTGCACAGCTCCTGGATCTGCCAAACAAGGATGCCTGGCTTGGTGGAGGGATCACAGGAAATTGTCATGACAACTTCCTGTGCTTGGGAAGTGCTTCCGCAAACTGCTTTCTTAGCTATTGGTCCTCAAAAGTGTCACAACAGGGTACAGAGATAACTGGAGCAAGCTGAGTTCCTGTGGGACTTGGGAGAGGGTGTGTGGCCAAGCAATGAATAAGTTTAAAGAGTGAACAGGAAGCAAGACGGTGGTATTCTGAGTTATTTAAAATTCTATGTCTTGTCTTATCTTTTTTTTTTTTTTTTTTTGGCAGCTTGCCAGTGTGGGGATCTGAACCCGTAACCTTGGTTTTATAAGGCTATGCTCTAACCAACTGAGCTAACCAGCCAACCAGTGTAGGGAAAAGGCTGCAGAGAGTGTAGAGAGTCCTCACGGGGCCGAGGGGCATAAAGAAAAGGCAGTTCAAAGAAGTGAGGGATCAGAGCATCAAGAGGAAACAGAGTGGCTCGCCATTTGTGGAGAACGTTGCTAAAGAAAGAAGGCTTAGGAGACCAGACCCAAGAGAGCTGGAACAACTTCACGTGGTGCAGAGGCCCAGGAAGTTAGTGGGAAGCCCCTTCCATACAGAGCCTTCATTCACAGAGGAACGTAAGGCCGCAGTCTCTTCTTTCCTGAAACAGTTCTCAATGGGCAGGTTCTCCGCTTCCACCACTGCAAAATCCCTACCTAAGATTAGAAACAGATCAAAAGACTCAATCTACACCATTTTTGCTTTAGAAGATACAATGCTAGCGTTAAAAATATGAAGGCTGCTAAGCTGATCTTACATTCCATAAAAAACCACCATTTTCATAAAACTCACTCTTATGTGGTCCACAGAACATGCAAGGCCAAACTGAGTCAAAAGCTCAGAAAGAAATGTTCACTCAAGAGGCTGATGTTTGCAAAGAGGCCTCCATTCTCTGCAGTGAGGAGCCTTATTAATTCCCCTTCATGAGGGGCTTTTTTTTGTCTTCAGGAGACCTGAGTTCTCAGGAAAATCCTTTCCCAGAATTATTTGCTCTTTCAGAGACTGCTATAGAAAAAAACACTACTGAAGAAAACTACTGCATGAAATACTTCTGATTAAAATGTTTTTGCAGAAAATACTACTGTACCAGTAGAAACTATCCCTGAAAACACAACCCACAGGAATTCTGCTGTGACTACATTAAAGTTAATGCAACTGCTAAACAATCCAATGGAACACAATGGGAATACCACAGCCTGGGCACTGACTTACCCCCCAAGCCCAAAGGTTTCACTTGCCCCTTGTTTTCATCCCCAGGTGATCAATTTGAACTTCAGCTAAACCAGCAGCTAGGATCCCTCATCTCTGCAACAACATGAGAAGGTTCGTTTCTCATGTTATCTGGACTTTGAAAATGAACTGCTGTGAGCCCCATGTACAAATGAAAAGCTTGTTCCAAGCTCATCTCCAGAACAGGCCTCCTGAAGAAGCTTCTCAGTGAGCAGCAGGAAGTAAAGGCATCCAAGGCAGAATGGGATACAGACCAATGGAAAACTGAGAACTATACCAATGAGAGCACAGAAGCCCTAGGTGAACAAAAAGACCAGGAGTTACATGAGGTGACGGCAACTACTGAAACATGAGACCCAGAACTGTCAATCATTTAGGATCTGCCATTAAAATGCCCAAGCAGGAAGACCAGAGGCTCCTAGTCCATATCTTGTCTTTTTCATGTAACTTTGGTCAAGACAGTGATCTCCCTCTTTGCTCATTTAGAGAATAAAGCAGACCTAACACACAAGATAAATTGTAGAAGAAAATGATTAATAATAAGATTATGTAACACATTAGATTTCGTATGTTCTTCAAGAACCTGTAATCTACTCATCTGGAAGAGTGGGATTTTATGGGGGCTTTTTGTTTGTTTGTTTGTTTTTGGCAGCTGGTTCCTACTGGGGTCCGAACCCTTGATCTTGATGTTAACAACACCATGCTCTAACCAACTGAGCTAACCAGCCAGCCCAAGAATGGGGTTTTAAATAGTTAGCTTTCATCCCTTCTTTCTTTTGGTGGGTGGCCAGTACAGGGATCTGAACCCTTGTCCATGGTGTTGTAAGCACCATGCACTCCCAAGTGAGCTACCCAGCCATCCCAGCTTTCATCCTCTTTGTTTTATAAAAACAATTGTTCTTTCTTTCTTTTTTTTTTTTTTAAGCTCACTAAAGAAGTTCCAGGATATGGCTATAACAACAAACTCATTTTGGCAATATCTGTGACGTGATGATTTTGATTATAATTTTCTGTCTCATTGAGGTAAGAACAAAAAATGAATTCAAGTCCTAGAATACGTCTGTCTTTATAATAGAATCTGAACCCATAAAGTGGAAATCAAAGCCACTTTCCCACCTACTACTGTTTGACATTCCTCTTCAGTCACTGAGACTGAGGTGTGCTTTGTTCCTTTATTGCAAAGTATATTCCAGGGATTTTTAAAGGAACCCCACTCCCAGGAGATCTCTGTAGGATGAAAACCAAAATAACAAGCCACTAGGCTATTCTGAGAAGTTTAAGAAGGCCAGAGTTGATATGATAGTAAAATTTTGCCAACATAAAACTATGTCAGCAATTTTATGTACTCACCAATCATGCTCTTCTACCTCTGATTTCTTTCTCTGTTACTAAAATGACAAGAGATGTATAATCTTAAGCCTCATGGAGCTGTCATCACCCTGGGGAGAAAGGAAGGGGACAAAAGATAAAAGAGTTACCCTGGAGATTCGTTAGATTTACATCGCATCCTTCTCCAGTGTGTAAGGCATTGTCTAAACAGGTTCAGTTAAAGCACTGCAGCTAAATCCTGCATGAGGCTACTCTAAGGCGTGTCGTATTTACAGGAGCCTTCCTGGAGCTTGCTTCTGTTTACCTTTTGTTCAATTACAAAATAGCTTATTTCTTTTCCCAACAGGTAAGTCCTGGCACACTAAAAGAGTGACTTAAGAAGCTGACAATCTTGACTCCACCCTACCAACCCAACTTCATTTGAGGTAAATTTACCTCATTTACCTTTTCTACCATCATGGTGACCCTCCATTCCAGCCAAAGCAGCCCCCCCCACCACCACACCCCATTCATACTTGTGTCTGTGCCTTTGCCCATCTAAAATTCCTGTATGTCACTCTGCCTGTGGAAGTCCTATGAGTCTGTCAACAGCCACCTCTATTTCATCTTTTGTCATGAAGCCATCCTTGAATATTCCAGACCTTCTGGGCCTAGTCCCTCTGTGAGATTTGTCACCATTTCTTAGAATCTATAGTGAGGCATTCCCTCTCCTTTGAGAGCTTAAAAATGTGGTAAACAATTTTTTAAAAGACAGCTGTCTAAGAAACACCAAGGTCCACACATAATGGAGCAGAGCAGAGACGTAAGGTCCCTGGTCTACAGACGTGAGCAGAATCTTACTAGATGTATTAACATATCTAAAGAAAAACAGGTCCATCTGCAGAGGGCTGGTCAGTAGTGAAAGCATAGACAAGGCGAGGAAGAGCCCGGCAAGGGTAGTGCCCACCTGACAGTTGTGCATGAGTTGACATGGCACCTAAGGCAGCAGATGTGGGGTTGGGCCAAGGTAAGGCTGTGCCTGGGGGGAGATGGGTGAATCCATCCACCTCAGCCCTTTCCATGAAACACTGGAGTCATCTGACTCTTTTGTTCTGATTCTGTTCTCACATTAGCCTTCAGATGGTGCTTCAGTGTGCCACGGAGGCCCGTCTCTCCAGAGGGGTGATTCCCTGATCGTGTAGCACAGGTGTTGTCTGTGGAATGAGATATATTTCTCATTGTCAAGTTGTAATCTAGCATTCTGATTTTTGGCCAGTCCTGTGATATTGATGAGGTGAGACTGCTCTAAAAGGAAGAAGTGAGTTCTCTCTTGGCAAGGACAAAGTCTGATTTCTGAACCTAGGAGACAGGGACCAGCCTGGGCCCAGCTTGTAGAGGCCTCCAGGTGGCATGTGACCTTTTGGTTTTTTGAACTATCAACTCCTATATTACTTTTAGTTTCTGTATACAATTTAACCTTATATTTTTATTTATTTATATGTTTTTATTATTTCATTTCCCTACTTAGATGATAGGCTATATGAAGACAGGGAGCATGCAGTGTTTTACCTGTAGTAGACAATAAAGGTGTTCAAAGGAAGAGAGAGATGAGGCATTATGTCAGTTCCATAATGAGGAATAATACAGCCTAATATTTCTTTGAAGTGGTAAGCAGAGTCTTACTGTGTTCCTAAGACATTTGAAATGTCACCTTTTAACATTCTAATCAGTGGGAGAAAATGAATAAATGCTAACAGAACAGCTGCCTAACTATTGGAGGCGCAAGTAATGGCAGATCCCTAATCTCACCTTAAACATATTTCAGTAAATGTAAAAAAAGAAAATGTAAAAATATTAGAAGAAAATAGAAGCAATATATTTTATAATCTTGCAGTGCAGAAGAGCTTTCTCAGCCTGATATCACGGGCAGAAAACTTTGGTAGATTTGCTTGGCTTGTCTGTGACATCACTAGCAAACTTAGCACTTAAATATGCCAAACACAGGATAAAGAGTTTTCTATGTATTGTATGATTTAATCCTCACAACAGTCCTGTGAGGAGGATATTATCATCCCTATTTACAGATGAAGGAGATCAATTTAAGGCCTCCATTGCAGAACCAAAAGCAGAACCCAGATGCCCTTGACTGCAAAGCCTGTGCAACCCTGCTGCCACTCTGTTTTGCCTCCTTAAAGACAAAACAAAAAAACCAAAAAACATTGAAGTACAATGAAAACCATTGGAAGGATTAATATATTTAATATAAACAGTTTTATAAACAGCAAGAAAAAGACAATCCAGTGGAGAAAGGGCCAAAGGCTGTGAAGAGTAGGTAATTTATAGTCTATGCCGTAGCATCTGTGGCCCTAGCCTTGTGGCTTAAGGGGTGTGAGTCTTATTAGAGGCCTTTGTCATTTCACAGAATAGTCTGATATTTTCTTTTTGTACTTTTATAGCATTATGTTATTTATATTTTTTAATCCACCTAGAATTTTATTGCTTTGTTTTTGAGTATGGTTGAGTTAGGGAGTCTAACTTATTTTTCCCTTCATGAATATTCAATTGTTTTAAGACAATTTTTATTGTATGGTTCATTCTTCAGTGATCTAAAATACCATCTTTATCTGGACTCTGTTCTCTTCTGTTGACCCAGTTGTCTTTTCCTGTGCAAGTACCAGGACCACACTACATAATTCCAGTTGCCTTATAACATATTTTGAGTTATATATTTGGTAGGGTGAACTTCTGCTCTTTGGTCTTCTTTTTCATACATTTCATAGTTATTCTTGCCCATTTTCTCTCCCAAATATCACCTGGTCAATTTTTGTAAAAAATTGTTTTGGGATTTGAATAGGATTGCATTGAATTTGTAGATTAATTTGAGAATTGACATCTTTACAACATTCTAGGAACATGGTATCTCATGCCGTGTATTTATATCTTAACATCCTTCAGAAGAATTTTAGTGTTTTTATCACATAGATCTCACACATCTTTTAAGTTTATTCCTAGATACTTTACATTTTTATTGCTGTTGTATATGGGATCTTTCTTCCATTTTCTAATTAGTTATTGGGGGTACATAGGAAAGCTATTGAAGTTTGTGCACTGATCACTTGATTTTGTACCTAGCCACCTTATTGAATCCTCATATTACTTCCAATAAATTTTTACTTGTCTCTCTTGGGCTTTTTAGATTTTCCATCATTTTATATGCAAATAATGATAGTTTTATCTTTTCCTTTCCAATCCTTATGTCCCATTTATTTTTCTTATTGCATTTATTAGGACCTCAAACCAACAATGATGAACAGTAGCTGTAATAATAGATGTCCTACTCTTGTTCTTGACTTTAAAACCATGCTGTTTCTTAGGTCTCTGGGAGATACTTTTATCAAGTTACAGATGTTTCCTTTTTTTCCTACTTTTAAGAATTTTTGCTAGAAATTATCTGTTGAATGTTACCTAAAGAGTCAATAAGTGCCAGCTGCATGCAAGACCCTGAGCTAGGTACTGTGGAAGAATCAAAGAACTATTAAACAGGATAGAGTTCCTGTTCTCAAAAAAGTTATCTCACCGGGTAGATAAGACTTATAATAAGTAAAAGGAATGAATGAAGATTTAGAGATAATGGTCATTGTGATGGATGATCATGATTGTGTTTTTTTCCAGAACAGATTTATTCTCATAGAACAGTATCAGAGGATAACCATCCCCCAAATAAGTATTTACCTGGCAATTTTTAAATTAGAATTTTAGAACTAGAGGAGAACTTAAAATGTATCTATCTCAATTCCCTCATTTTGCAGTGAGAAAACTGCCAGAGGCAGGAAGAACACTTCCTTAACCCAGGGCTCTGCCTGACCCCAGCAACATTAGTTCCCCAGGCAAAGCTGAGTTAGCAGCAACTAGTGAGGAGCCATCTGCTGTCCTTCCAAGAGAGGGTGGAGGGGAGAGGTTTTGGTGGTGCCTCTTCCTTCTGCTGGGGAGTGGGCATCAGGCCAAGAGGCCTTCTTTGAGGCTCTGGAGAGGGGGTGGGGAAGGCCACATGACATCGAGGTAATTCAAGGCTGATAGAAGGTAGAATGCATGAGTCCTTCCTCTAACGTGGCAGGAAAACATCTTCTTACCCTACTGGTGTTTGGGCCCCCACTCTCTATTCCTTTTATCCAAAATTCATAGAGTTTAACTAGGAGAGACCTTAGACAGTAGTCTGTCTCTTCCTTTTATTATAAGGAAACAGAGAAAGAGAAAGGGAAAATACCTTGCCCCATGGTCACATTGCTAGTGAGTATCAGAAATAAGACGATTCCTTTTCTAGGTAGGGATTCTCCATTGACTGTACTGTGCTTGGGCTGTGAGCTACATTTTATATCACAAATCAGTACACACATACTATGTAGACATAAGTAGTTTCTGAAATGACACACTGATTTTTTCATATTCTGTTTGTACTGAGAATATTTTGTGTTGTAGTGCTAGTCATGTCCTTTAAACTGGTTCCACAACTCACTCACTCACTCATCAGTGACAGCCTGCAGTGTTAAAATCAATGAACTAGATAACTTGACTAGTTGAACCCAGGCATTTGTTGAGGTGATTCAACCTCTAGGATAAAGCAGCTGGGAAAACAGAAGCACCTTATCGCCCACCCCCACCATGAGAATGACACGTGTGAGACGAAGCTGAAGGGGACTGATGTGAAATGCTGGAGATGGCAGACGCTCTGTCCTGTGTGGCTGTGCATTCTCTTCACTGCATGAGAGCACAGTGGGGCTGAAAATCCTGCCTATGTTCTGTGCCATATACAAAGTTCTCCCCAGAGACACTGTGAGGCCCTTTTGGACAGACACAGAGAGCTTCTGGAAGCCCAGCATGCATGAAATTTTTTTGAAGGTCCCTGATCTGTAGTGATTTTGCTCATTGTGATTATGGACTGAGGTGTACATTTAGCCCTAATAAGACCAGAGATGTACATTGTGAGAGACAAGAAAAATGGGGTGAATCACTAATTGTCTTGTGTGTGTGTTTTCTCCTAAGGGGCTTTTTCAGATTTCTGCTGCATAGGAGATGCTCACAGCAAAATGACTCTCAGGTAAATTTGAGAAGGATTCACTGCTGTGTCCAGAGATAGCAGGGGAAATGCAGAATTAATATTTCCCCTTTTATTTTCTAGGAGGGCTTTTTCTGGTTAAGGTGGCCATTTTGGCTTAGGGATTCATATAGACCTCTCAATGCTACATGCAAGAAAAACATGGCCCAGAAGCTACGTGACAAGGAGTCTTCTGATGAGGATGAAATTTTCAACAAGGATACAGGGTAAATGATTGCAGACAACTAAAAGTTTGTATCTTCAATGAGGAGATAAAATAAAAATAAAACTTTTCATTATTTTATTTTATTTTTTTGGCAGCTGGCCAGAAAGGGAATCCAAACCCATGACCTTGGTGATATAAGGCTGAGCTCACCAGCTGAGCTAACTGGCCAGCCCGCTAATTGCTCATTTCAAGAGTAAAAGCCTTGGCAGAGTTCTCCTTCCCCTAGGGAGCTCAGAGAAGCCCATGTACTAGATACACCTGACAAGTGTGAGGAAAATAGCTGCTCAAGAACAACACAGAGTGACCCCATCCTGCCTCAGGCCACCTGCAAATTTTATTTTCTAATATTGGCTTGTAAAATACTTATTTTTCTCATATAAAATTCATATCCAATTCTAGCCGCGGGGTAAGAAATTAAAATGTAAATAGTTAAATATTTATAACAAATATTTATAACAAATAACAATGGCCATAGGCAAGAAAAGCAGGACTGAAGATGGAATCTTTCACGGGAGCCAGTGCTCCCACCAGAGGCAATGTGGGCAAAGGATGAACAGGGCTTTGTTCCCTCATTTCCCAATATAATCATTTTCTGGGAGCCTTGAAAGTATATCAGCCTCAACAGGTGTAGATTTTTAAATCAAATACCAGTTGTTTTGGTGCTCTCTCCCCTGCTTTATCAAGAACCAGTCACTTACAACATATTTGACTTGCTGCCCACAGGGGATCAGCCACCTTCTGGCCCCTCTCTTTGGTCTTTGGTCTTGGAGGTTATCAGAGTATTTGGATCACTGAGCCTACCTGTGCTGTGAGGTCAAGTGCTTTCTTTTCTCCCAAGCCCTCCAACTCAGGCATGAATACGTGTCCTGCCTTGGTAAGGCATTCTCCACTCTTACAAGTTGGCGGAAGAGTGTTCACACTGTTTCTTGTTCCTCTTCTTAAAAATCCCAATCTTTGTATAGCTAGCAGGGGGGTGCTGGAGGGACAGGATGAAGAAGAATGTGTGAGACCAGTAATTTCCCAAGATTGCCCTCTGTGGGCCTTTATTTCAGTAAACATATTGGTGGGGTGACATCTCCAGTGACACGCAGTCCCCTCACCTCTCCTGACCCCCCTGCGGGTCAGGTATGTGCTGCCCGGCTCCCTCCAGCTCCGCCAGCACCACACCTACCCACTTCCTGTCTCACCCCACGCAGACCCATGGCTGCATGATTCCAAGTGACAACGCACAAGTACAATTTGCAGCAGATGAAAGCCTTCCCCCACTCCATCTTCAAAGAAAAAGCCATTAATAAATCACATTAGGAAGTCAGTGAAAGTTAAACATACTAGTGAAAGAAAATCTGAATGAACTAGAATCGATAATCCACCCATCTGAGCACAAATCAATGATGACAGTTCAGTAACATGGACGAAGAATGGTGCCAGCCACAGGAGAAGGATGTGGAGCCCCCAAGGGGCAGTGAGACACACTGGGGACAGCCCTTCAGTTCCTCATCCGGTTGGTCGGCTTGTTGACGCTGGGCAAGAGACACCTGTTCTCTGGATGCCTGCCCAACTTACACCCCAAAGTGACTTACTAAGAATGAAAAACTTAGTATTTGTCTAAGTGGTGACTTCAGTGAGCCAAGAAATATTTACTGAGTTAAAGTACAAGACTAAATAGCAATAATGATAGGAAGCAGCAGTTACCAATTACAACTCGCGTAGCTGGTGCCAAGCCCTGGCTGGCTTAGGCATTTTGCAGTCTTAAATCATTTAGCCCAATCATCCATGGAAGCATATATTATTTATCATCATTGACAGGTGAGGAACCAGAAATAAAAGAATGTAGGTAACCTGCCCAAGTGCCCAAGGCCACACATCCATTAGGACGAGTTAGGGTCTTAGACTTGAACTTGCTGTCTAACAGGCTGCTAGACTCCAGAGCCTCTCAACCATTACACTGCCCTGCTATAGGGTATAGGGATATAAGGAAGTATGGACTGTGGTTGCCATCAAGGAGTCAATAATAATAATACTGATGGCGAGGAGGATGGCAGCTATTGTTTATTGGACACCAGCTCTGGGCCAGGTATGGTACTAGGCACTTTAGTTATACCGAGTCATAAGGACGGAAACTCCCATGTCAGCTCAAACTCTATAATAGGGCTGGGGTATTGATTTTAATAAGAGTGTTGGACACAAGCAGGGAGCTGACAGAAACCAAGAACAGAGACCCTTGTACTGCTGGGCTTCCCGAAGTCTAGACTGAGATTCCAGGTAACTCCAGGTTCCTATTTTGGCATATTTACATTATTTAAAATTCAGTACACAAACTGAGGCTCAGATAATATTTTTTGTGTAACACTGTCTCACATTTGTACTATTATTATTAGTTTCAAATGCTACTCTAGCATATTTCTAAATTAAAACTTCTCAGAGAGATTCTGCTTTGCCTAGATTCAGCTTGTCCTAGATTGGGCAGAGTTTCTGCCTGAGCCTGTAGTTTTTACCTGGCCAGGCTGTGGATGAACTGTCCCTCCTTGGGCCAGGTATGCACTCCTGGCTGTAGCCTGGAGAGGGGAAGGGTGCCCAGGGTCAGGTGGCACAAAATACAGCTGCCAAGTGCTGCCTCTGTCTCCATCTTACTGATGGGCAAACTATAGCTCAGAAGACCAGCTCTTCACTGAGACCCGATTGATGGAGACATATGGACCCAAGGACAACAGCTACTAAATGAATAAAATTTGTCATTGATTCTGATGAAACATGTCAGACATTTTTAAAAAGATGATGAAATGAGGCAATGCATGGTTACGGCAAAAATGATACAGAAAAGAAATGTAGTGTTTCAGAGGAGGGAAAGTCAGGTGACCTAGGGAGAGCCTATGAAAAAGAGAGATCTTGAGCTGGGCCTGGGTTATATGCCAGACACCATGCCTTGTGCTGGAGAAACAGTTGACAACTAGGACAGAGGCCCTTTCCTCAAGGGGCTGGTAGACTGGGAAGAGAGACAGACATGTGACTACTGAGAAGAACATGTGTTAGACAGGACAGCGGCAGTGGACCAAGACGTGGCTCAGCTCTTGGTTGGCTGGAAAGGAGTAGATGTAAGGGGTGGCTCAGAGGAGGGGAAGTGGAATGAAAGATTCTTAGCTGAGAAGAGGAAGGAAAGGCATTCTAGACAGTATGAAGGCAGAGGAGCACGAAGCCTCGGGCATGTGGGAACCATGTGCAGGCTGGTTTTCTGGAGCATGAAGTGCAAGGAGCAAAAAACAGTGCATGCAGCTGCACAGGTGACAGGGAGCCAAGTCCCCAGCAAGAGACTTCCTGTCACCCAGGAAATTCCCAGGGATATAGGAGCTCTGTGTCAGGACTGGGGCCAGAGACCAAATGTTAGAATAAAAGATGCTCCTAACACACTATTGCTCAGGAGGTTACAAGGGTTTTAGGATCTCTGTGCCAGAAACCAGAGACAGAGACTGCATATGTCTTTCTTATGTCACACCACACAGGAAAACAGAAACCACTCTAGGTATTTCAAACAAAAAGGGATTTTATACAGGCTATTAGTGCTTATCAATGGAGGGGATTAAGGTGGTGAAAGTTGAGGGGTGGCATGAAAGATTGTTATTTTACCAGAGCTGATTTCCAGAGAATTAAAGTCAGGAAACTTCAGAAAACCATGCTGATGTCATTACAGCCCCACGGTCCCCAGGCTGGTGACTGGTGGGGGAATGTGGAGTCCAGGTGGCCACTAGAGCCTGCATGTTTGCTGCTGCAGAGGGTGATTTATACCTCCTCTCCACCTTCCATATTTCACATGAGTACATTTTATTGGTAGCACCCTGCTGCCAAGGGAGTCTTGAAGTGTGGTTCCTGGACTTCTGGCACCTGCATAGACAGAGGTGGGAATGGCTGCCAACAGGCTGCCAACACTCTGCAGCATACCTCCGTATCCAGGTGTGGCAAGAAGGTGTCCTGGTGCCCTGCCCCCTTTTTGGTAGGGCATCCAAGCCTTTGTAAAAAGAACTTATGGGTGTCCAAGGCTTTATAAACGAAGCGAGGGGTCTATGTGGGGTGACATGGTAGAGAGCTAAGTCAGAGTCCCAGGAAGGTGTCATTATAGCTGGGCAACAGGTGAGGTGCATGTTGCAGATGGCATGCTGTCATCCCCAGAGGTGGGAGAAATGTGTGGGATTGATCCTTACTTTGTTCTGGAATGTTCCCACCGTAGTAAAAGCTGGGTGGCCTGCAGGCCATACAGTGTCAGAGAAAATGTAGCTGCCATTCAATTGGGCTGCCAGAGAAAAGGTGTCCAGAGGGAAATTCAATTTGTGAAAATATAGTCTATGGACTTCTATCCTCAAACATCACTGGGATGCTTATTTAAATGGTTGATCCACAAAACCTCCCTTCCAACCCCTCTGCCGCTCCTCCTGAGCCAATCTCGGAGACAAAGGGACCTATTTTAAAGCTGTTTTATGCTCACTAAACTACTGAGGTATGACACAGAAGGCAGGAAGGAAGCAGAGGTTCTCTGGCAGAAGATGAGGTTGGAGGAGGCAGGACAGGGCGGTGTGAGGAAGATGATTCTCACCTCAGTCTCTGAACACAGGTAACGCTGCCACTGCCCCCCACCCCGGAGTCAGGGCCCCTCACTCCTGGGGGACAACAGGCTCTACTGGCTCTGGCTCCTGACATCCCGGTGGGAGTGAGAGGCTGTTGAGACCTGGAGGATGGGAGCAGGGGGAGCAGACTCATTCAAGAAGAGGAAAACTCTGAGGCCCGAAGCACAAGTGGAAACTGGTTGGAGCCGAGGCTGTGTGTGCTGGAGGCTGACGTTGGAAAGAGGGTTTGGCACCACACTGCGGAGTGTTTTGGCTTGCAGGGCTCAAGGAAATTCAGACTGCAACCTGTGAACAGCTGCAGGCTTCATGTGGGTGAGGGCCAGACCCCGAGGAAGGTGGACAATAAGATAGAAGGAGACCGGGTCCCTGACAGATGAGCCACCAAACCAGCAATGGACTTCTTAAACAGATTGTACATAAATAAACTTCTTTCTTGTTTAACCCACTGTTGTGTCGGGTCTCTACTGCAGCAGCTGAACCTATTACCTAACAAAAGAGTGGGTATGTGGGTTAGCTATGGTCACAATAACACTATGTAACAAACCATCCCCAAACTTAGTGGGTTGGAATAATGATTCTCACAGGGCTGCAGGTAGCTAGTACACTTATGCTTTAATTCTGTGCTGGCTGCGTTGGCTCTGCTTCTTGTGGGCCTGCAGATCAGCTAGAACTGCTCTGTCCCACGTGTGTTTGTTCTGGAGACCAGGCTGAAGAGGCTACCAAGCAGAATCTCTTCTCATGGTGGAGGTGGAAGCCAACGAGGGCAGCAAAACCTCATAGGCCTCTTTAAGCCTGGGCTTGGAGCTGGCACATTTTCATTTCTGCTTCATTCCATGAGCCAAAGTAAGTCACATGGGTACGTCCAGAGCTAGGAAAGTGCACTCCTCCCACTGCTGGAGTGAGCAGGAGGGAAGACATGTTGGGACCTAAAACCACATGGGCTGTAGGCAAATTTTAAAGATACAGTTTTTTTCCTTGGCATGCATTTCTCTGAGTTCCCTCTTTTCCCATAGTTATTTGACATTTTGAACCTTGGTTATGGGACAATATGACATTATTTACATGAACATAAACTGATAAGAACAGATACTACACTTGATCTTAGCCAAAAGGCCGAGAAGCGATTTTTTACATGAACATAAAGTTGTTTTCCAGCCAGCCTGAAGCTGCAGACTTGCACATACTATCTAAGAGAAATCAAAGAAGATGTCAATAAAGCTGTGCTGATTCCACCCCCGCAGCAGGACCATGAGATAACAGCAAGGACAAGAGCAGACACCAGACAGTCTTGGCCAGACTCTGCATCTGAGACCTTGCATAAAACCCTTGCCCCTCACTGCTTATGTCTCCCTCCCTCCTGCTTTTCATTTCCCACTTTGCATTCCCTCATCCCCCTCTTAAAAACCCCTCAGTAAATCTGAGTCTTTGAGATGGCTTTAGCCTGCCCATTGTCCTTCAGGTTTACCAGAGAGATGGGTTAGCCTGACATCTCTCCTCAGGTCACTGGTATTCCTGGAAAAAAGCTGACATCCATTTTCACCAACATTTGACTTTTGTTTGTTTGGTTTTCGCCTGGGGGCAGGCAGTGAGTGCCTGTGAGTTCAATATCACATTTTGGGGAGCCTCAGCCAGGAGCTGAGTGTGCCCTGTAACATCACAATGAGATTATGGCACATGTGTGGATAGTGTGGATACAGGAAGGGGTGAGGAATTGGGGCCAACAGTTCTAACCCATGAGTGATGAGTCCTGGTTTGGAGGTTATACAACCTGGGTCCACTCTTCTAGTGGTTAGCAGGAAATGTAGCATAGTGATAGGTAGTGTCTGTCACCTTGAAGACTCAACCACAGTTCTCTATTGGGTCAGGAACCCTGACAAGGCAATAATCACATTTTCTCCCTCTCCACATGGCCCCCGCTCCCTTCCACCGATGCCCAGCACCAAGCCCCGCCCTTAGAGATGACTCAGGACTATTACTGGGTAAAGTTTAGACTGTTCTTTTATTCTCCCCATGTGATTCCTTGTGAAAAACAGGCTGACTTCCTACAGTCAGCACACAGTGCTAAGTATTTGCCCCATAAGCTATAAACAGACTGTGCCATTTGGAGCTGGGATCTGTATCCATATCTGACACCAAATCCTGTCACTACTGTCTCCCATGGGGACCTCCAGAAGAAAAGCCTCATCCAGGGCTAAACCCTAAACAGATTAGTGAAATTTCTCGAGAGGCCACTGAAGCTGGAACGCTTCTCTCACCTGCACTATCTTAAGAGGAAGGCTGTGTGAAGGCACAAACCTCGTCAGGGATCCACATGGACTTAAGGGCAATTTGAAGGCAGTGAGATTCATCATCAGAGCCCCCGCTGCTCTGCAAAGCCTTGGCCCCTCTCGTCAAGGCAAAAGCAAGATCAGCTCCAGATTCTGTACCTTAATTGCTGCCCTTCCCAGGACACTTTGCACTTTAAAGGAAAGCCACTTAAAGAGAGCTGTGATGAACCCTGAAGAATGCCACTGTTGTCACTGAATTCCAGGCACGGGCCATATGGGTGGAGAGTGTGTTTTAGGACAGTGAATTGGTAAATTGTTTCACCCATTCCCCCAAAGGGACTATTCAATGTCAAGCTATCTGAGGCCCAGGCAGAG
The DNA here is from genome assembly GCF_027409185.1 of Cynocephalus volans. NCBI lineage: Eukaryota > Metazoa > Chordata > Mammalia > Dermoptera > Cynocephalidae > Cynocephalus > Cynocephalus volans. The sequence goes on along the minus strand of NC_084469.1, from coordinate 27,679,878 downwards.
AAAAGTGGGTGGGGAACCTAAGGTTGTTGTAAGGTGTCCTGGTTATGATATATGTGGAAAGATTTCAGGGCTTGTTATGAAAAGTTATGGCCCATGGCTCTCCAGGCTGGGTAGGGGGTCACCCCAGTGGATTACAAGAGGATATTATGCAGCAGTTTTAAAAATGAGGCAGACTACAGCCAGCCGCCAAAAAAAAAAAAAGAGAGAGAGAGAGAGAGATGAATGATCTGTGTCAAAGATGTGCAGGCGTTCACTTTGTTGTGTGAACAAAGTAAGATGGGGTCGCTGTGTACAGTACACTGCTGTGTGCAGTGCATTATCTGTACAGAACTACAGAGCTGCATGGCCCAATGCAGTAGCCACTAGCCCCACATGGCTATTTGAATATACATTTAAATTTCAATTAATACAAATTAAATAAAATGTAAAAGTCAGCTCCTAAGTCACATTTCAAGTGCTGAAGCCACATGTGGCTGATGGCTACCATATTGGACAGCACGGTAGACTTCATCACTCAGCTCTGTTGGACAGTGCTGGTGTAGAACACCTCTGCAAGGACACACAAGAAACTGGCAGTAATGGTGGCCTTCAGGGGGGGCTACTAGGGGGCTGCAGCGCCATATACCCCTTTGTACCTTTTGAATTTTATATCATATGCTTGAGTTATGTATTTTAAAAATAAGTTTTATGGTCTTAGAACACCAAGAACAATGGTTCAGTTACCCATACTGGCCATCCACCAAAAATAAATGGTTAAAAATAAAAATAAATAAAAAATTTAAAAAACAAATTGGAAAGGGCTGGCCAGTTAGCTCAGTTGTTTAGAGTGCCACCTTGTAACACCAAGATCAAGGGTTTGGATCCTTGCAACAGCCAGCCACCAAAAAGAAAAAAGAAAAGAAAAAAACCCAAGCTAACAACTAATCAGCAATGTGATATTCAACTGAATTCAGGAAATATTTAGTACTTATGGCTGACTGGTTGGCTCAATTGGTTAGGGCATGGTGTTATAAAACCAAGGTCAAAGGGTTTGTATCCTTGGGCTGGCCAGCCACCAAAAAAATAAGAATAAGAAAAACCAAATTGGGAATGAGGAATCCTTATAATGGGGCCCCTATACCTAGACAGTGGTTCACAGGAAATTGTTTTACAGTTTGCCTAAAACAAAATAAGCTAATAGATATTATGATTTTACATTTAATTTGTTTTACAGCTTAACTTTTTAGCTCTTGCTACCATCTCTGCTCTTATGAGTTCATAGGCAACAAAGTGGGTTAATAAGTAGCAGAGGAATGTTAAAAGAAAAACAACCAGCTGTCATGCACTGGTTGCATGTATCTTTTTCTTTCCTGAGAAATGAGTGCAAATGATCGTGATTTTTTTCTTCATGAATAAACAGCAACCGTAGTTCCTGTTGGTAATGTTGTTACTGGTTCTGTAACGGAAAGAAGTGTTCTGCAGAATGCACAACTTCCATGCACCCTGCTTCCTGAGCAAGTCTGAGAATCAGTGTTATAGAGGATGGGGAACCTGACTGGAAGTAACCTGTCTCCAGGTGAATTAAGGTGGGAATGGGGTGGGGGGAAACTGTGTGACATCAAACTATGCTCTTAGAGAAAGAATATACATAGACCAAAAGGGGACAGGAGCATACCAGATGCCCTGCTCAAAAGCAACCCCTAGAGCAGTGATTTCCAATCTGTGACTACAGGTCCTGGGAGGGCCAGTTACAGCAGCAGGCCTCCGAATGCATGTGTGCACCAAGCACCGTTTGCAGAGCAAATAAACTATGTGTCTCCCTCAAATATAATTATTATATCACTAATAGTAATCATATGTTGAGAGTGTGTGCATTGATCTCATTTAAATCTTATAGCTAACTGTCAAGTAGATCTTATTCTCCCCAATTAATAGATAAGGAAACTGAGGCTGGGGATAGATAACTTTCCCAAGTTCAAAAAGATATATTAGGGCTTTTTATGTTCCATTTGAAAAAAATCCATCTAAAACATGCTTAAACAAAAAATGGCATACATTATATTGGCTCATGTAATGGAAAAACTCTGCTTTCCTCTGTGATGGCGCCAGCTTCACGAGGACTCACACCCCATGTCTGCAAAAATGGTCATCAGTAAGTCCAAGTCGACACTGCTGTAGAGGAAGCAGCTCAGAGAAAAGCCATCCCTCCAAAGGCCTCTGGCCTGCTTGGACCATCTGTCAGGGAAGAGGAGACTCTGATGGGCCAGCCATGGTCATGTGTACATCCTGGAGTGGGGGGCTTAACTCAGTCCCTCAATTACAGCAGAATCACAGGGATTGTAGGAGGCTCATCCCTATAGTAAAACAAGAGGGAAGTTCTGATACCAGAAAAGAGAGTGAGGTAAAAAACGGAGAATCAAAGGTTGACGCTAGACTGAAGTAACCCTTAAGCCTAAAAACTCTTATCAGTTTTTCAAGTGTTCATAGACGTTGTTGTGGTAAGCAACACACAAGTTCATTTAAAAGCAGTTGTGTTGGGCTTGCTGGTTAGTTCAGTTGGTTAGCGTGTGGTGCAATAACACCAAGGTCAAGAGTTAGGATCCCTGTACCAGCCAGCCACACACACACAAATAATAATAATAAATAAAAATAAAAGCAGTTGTGTCTTCCTGGTAATTTTTGATTCTTATATACATATATTTTTTCAATTAATGGATACTAAAGGTACAACTACATCATGAGGAGGTCCAAGAACGTTGCCTTTTTTTTTTTTAATATTAAAAAGGGATTTTTTGGGGGTGGCTGGCCAGTATAGGGATCTGAACCTTTGACTCTGGTGCTACAAGGCTGCGCTCTAACCACCTGGGCCAACCAACCAGCCCCTAGAAAGGGATTTTTGACTGAGGATGTGCTCCAGCAAAAAGAGGGTAAATTAAGCAAGAAGAAAAGGGAGCCAGGAAATAAAGGCCCCAACCCAGGAAGCAGTGAAGGGAAGTTCTAGGATGACAGCTGTGTGACAGGCCTAGGCGGTAACTAGGGCACAGGGAGGACAGAACTTGGAGGGAGGACTCTGAGGGCATGGGCACTAACTGCTATGTCAGTGCACTGGAGGACAACTGAGGATGTGACAATGGCAGATAGCACTGACAAAATTTTTTTTAACAAACATCATATTACGTTTTTATGTTTTTTATAACCTTTACTAAAAATATATTTTACTTTTCTTAAATATTCTGTAAAAAATAAAAAAATGTTTGTATCTAGCAGTTTGAATTATGTGTATTAACTATATATAATTGACTCTTATTCGTCCCAATTTTCAGTGACAAACCTAGGAAGCAGGCAATTTTGAATTGTTTTATGTTAATATTTGTAGAAAAAAACATTTCTAATTTCTGAAGGTGTTTTTAATTTTAACAGATCCAAACATATTTAGTTGTCTTTACTACATAAAAACAAAACATCAAAATATATAAGCATAAAATTATACAATAACTAACACTTTAGTATTTTATCAACATAACATGACGTTAAGATTTCAAATTACTGAGAAGAATTTTTGAAACTATGATGATCTCATTTATAAGCATCTAACCCATTCACATTCATTTAATTTATCATATCAAGCTGAACCCTCATCAACCCCTATCAACCAATATTAATTAGGGCCTTTGAGATATTGGATGTAGGTCTCCTTTCACTAGCCATCCTGGGTCCCAAGTACCCACGTAGCACTCAGAACCATGTGGAATCCAAAGAGGCTATGTGGACCCCAAGGCAGAGGGCAGCATTCACAAAGATAATGTCTGAAGGATATTGTCTCTCTCAGCATGGCCAGGAAGCAGAGCTGAGATAAGGAGGAGCTGTATTGGGTTTTGTCCTGCAGCTGGTGGCCCATGTGCTGTGGACACATTATGTCCTTTGACCTCACCATGGCCTCCTGTTTATTCAGAGGCTTAACACCAAAGACAAGCTAACAAGACACATGCAGGGCTTTGGGGATGCCCAACAGCCAGTTCCCTTACAGCTTTTAGTCCTTAAACAAATTAAGTATCAAACATTCCACAAAATGTGATGATGAAAAGACAAATCTAGGCAAAATGGTTTAAATCAAATTCTGAAAACACATCTACTTTATCAACAATTAAAAAAAAAACTAAAGTCAGATGAACTTGAAAAGTATTTATGCTTATTCATCAATGAGTGTGTGTTATTTATAAGCCAATTTGGTACCATGCAGACAATACAAACACACATATAGACATGAACATGTAGACATAACATACAGTGTACATATATATATATATATATATATATATATATACACACAGACATAAACAACAAACAAGGATCTTATAGGTTTTGTTTAAAATGTTAATAAGGGGACAGATAAAATAGAAAACTCACTAGTTTAATGAAAGGACATGAGGCCTAATAATAACAAAAAACTTGTAACTGGGTAATTTATAAGAAAGTGAAATTTATTACTTACAGTTTCAGAGGCTTGGAAGTCTACAGTGCAGGGAGCACATCTGGTGAAGGTCTTGGTGCTGGTGACAGTGACTCAGTGGTCTCACATTGCAGAAAATGATGGAGCAGAGAGAGCAGAGACTAACCTCATTCACTCTCCTTTAAAAACCCTCAGAACCACACCCACGACCACCATTAAACAATCAACTTAATCACCTCTTCAATTACCATAATAAGATTTCCCACCCTCAACAGTTACAGTGGGGATTACGTTTTGGGGGAACATTCAACCCAAGGACACTCACTTACTTTAACGTCATGCATGTGGGAGAAATTTTTCTGATTCATCGTAGGCCTGGGATCACTTTGATTTTCATGCCTGGAAAAGTCATTGCTTTGGAAACTTCTAGAGCACTTCTTGCATAAACAGCTGAGGTACCACTCCTGCCCTGCTAAGCTTCACCACTGTGACATGGAGGTTTGTGGCAAAGGCAAAGAAAGACTGCCTCCAATTAAAGGAGACAGAAGAGATGTTATAACCAAATGCAATATGTGATTCCAGACTGGATACTGGACCTGATGGAAAAAATATGTAGCTGTAGAGGACATTATTGGAGTAAATGACAAAATTTGAATATAGACCATGGATTAGATAATAGTATTGATTATTTTTACAACTTGTACTGAAGTTATATAAGGGAAAGTCTTTGATCTTAGGAAATACACACTGAGGTCTTCAGGGGGAAAAGGAGCAGGAAGTCTGCAACTTTCAAATTGTTCAAGAAAAAATATATATACAAAGAACAAATAAACAATTATGTAAATGGGATGAAATGCTTAAAACTGGTGAATCTGGGTGAAGTATAACGGAAGGTCTAACTGCCTGGGTTTGAATCCTGGCTCCTCTGCTTGCAGGTGGCTCTAAACTTAACCTCTCTGGGCCTCACTTTCCCCATCTACAAAATGGAATAATAGCAGTATCACCTACACCATAGGTTTACTGGGAGGAATAAATTAAAGACCCCATGAAAGGAGCTTAGCACATGGTCTGGCTCATGCTGAGAGCTTAATCAATATTAGCTATTTTTATTATTATTATAATGCCATACTGCTCACAGCTCCTGGGATAAAGAGGTATGAAAGAAAACTATTCCTTGTAGGAGCAGAGCTGGGGATGCAGGACAAAGGGAGTCCCCCCTGCATATGGAAAGGACTTGATCATGTCTCACATTTTGTATACATATGGGAATATCCTTTATGTATTTTTCTGCAACTTCCTTTTTTCACTCAACCCAATTTCTTGGAGAAATTTTTATTATAATACCAATAATAATTAACATTTATTGGAGCTTGCCTTGTGCCTGGTATAGTTCTGAGTATTTCACATGTATTATTTAATCCTCACAACAATCCTATGAGATAGATTCCTTTGTAATCACCATTTTATAGATAAGGAAACTGAGGCTCAGAGAAGTTAAGTAAATTGCCCAAGGCCATAGCACCAGAACTTGAACTCAGTTGGTTTCCACAGCCTATGGCCTTAATTGCTGTATCTTTCCATGTAAGTACACAAAGATCTACTTCATTGAAAGAAAGTGGTGGGGAGCAGAGCGCTGCTACACAGTATTTCATACAGTAGTTACACCAAAGCTCATTAGTCATTCCCCAGTTGATGGACATTTAGCTATTTCCAATATTTGCCATTTAAGACAATGCTGCAATAAACATCACTGAACAAGCTTTGATAATGTTACTATGTGTCCAAAACCAAAGAAGAGGAGGAAGAAGTTAAAAGTATTGGAGAGAGAATAATTTGAACAACCAAATAAATAAAGTAATATTGGATTATAATCCAAAGTTATGGTAAATTGATATTAAATAAATACCCATGAGTTCATAATGATATATATACATACATATAATTGAATAAATAAATAAATGGGGGAGAAGAGATAAATCTTCAATGCAGAAGAATTCCAAATAATTTATGTAGCTACTCTGCTGTCAAAGACGGGAGCATAACTCCCCACTCCTCAAGTGAGGGCTGTGCATAATGACTTTCTCCCAAAGACTACAGTATGGAAACGGCCAGGAGAAATAGCATCTTTACAGCGGGAAAACCTGACAAACACTACCTCAGCCAGGCGTCAAGGTCATCGTCAACAGTGATAAGTCATGTTGATAGGAAGTACCCTTGAAATGATGTGATGAACCCCAGGGCCCTGCTGGGGCCCCTGGATCTGGGGCAAGTGGAACCCAGCTGCAAATAGGCAAGCTGCTGCTACCGCCCTGGGGCCCTGCTGGGGCCCTGAGGTGTGGAGCAAGGGGACACCGAACCCAGCCACAACCAGGTGAAGAGCACACCAAAAACACCATTTTCATGTGGGTAGTCCACCATAGCCACCGTAATCACCATGGCTGCTGCAAAAGTGGCTAGTCTCTACAGAAGCAGTCACAGCCACCGTCCAGATGGCATGCCTGACTTTCAACTGCATTGACACAAGGACTGGCACCACCGAAGACCAAAAATTAAAAAAAGTCCTGTCCCTCCACAAAGCACACTCCAAAGTAATAGAAGAAGCATCTGCTTTATGATAACAGGGGAGGACTTGATCACACGTGTCTCAGGACTGGACAGATCCTTTAGGCAACAAACCAACAGAGGAACAGTTAATCTATGAGATGGAGAGAACGAATCTATGGTTATTAAAGGTGGGAGGGGGAGGGGAAGAGGAGGGGAAGGGGCATAAAGAATAAGTATAATTTGTAACAATGAACATATGAATAAAAAAAAAAAAAAGAAAAATGTGATGGAAATGGCTCTTTACCTCTGTGGTCTCCCTCCCAACTCCCACTGCCCCAGTGTAATCATGACAAAACACTAGACAAATTTCAATAGTGGAACCAGCATTTCTCAGAAATGTCAAGTTCACCAAAAACAAGGAACGTCTGAGAAACTGTCACAGCCAAGAGGAGCCTGAGGAGATGCAACGACTAAACACGATGTGATATCTTGGATAAGATCCTGGGACAGAATAAGGGCATCTGAATAAGGAAATCTGAATACATTTTGGACTTCAGTTAATAATAATGATGTGTCATTATTGATTATTTGTAACAAATGTACCACAGTAATGTAACATTTTCATAATAAGGGAAAGTGGGTTCAGGGTATGTGGGAACTCTCTATACTAGCCTCTCAATTCTTCTGTAAATCTAAGTCATTCTAAGAAATAAAGTCTACTAAACAACTAAAAATCTGAACTAAAGATCACCCGGACAGAGAAGGGACAGCAGCGCAGAACAGCCTCGCATGTGGGGAGTGGGCGGGGAGGCGCCCCCACCCCAGCAGCAGGGGCAGCTGCAGACAGCAGGAGGGCAGGAGGAGCGACAGATGTGTCCTGGGCCCGGCAGGAAGCGGGGAGCTGAGGCTTCACATCCGAGACCCCTGACTTTCCTCGTGACCGTGACCGTGACCGTGCTGAGTGTGGGCTGTGCGCTGAGAGAGGGGTTGCAGGTGATAAAGACTTGGAGAGGCCTTGAGGGGCTTGCAGGAAGAATCTGACCCGGGCAGAAAAGAGCAATTTCCTCTCAAGTCACGGGTGAGAAGAGAATAAAACTTCCGTTCTTGCTGTAGAGAGCGCCAGGCGACAGCGCCTGACACCAGGCCTAGGGGCCTGGGGTGACCGTCTCCTTGGACTTCCACATCGCGACCAGCAGAGGGCGCTGAGACACCACCCAGCTTTTCACAATTTTCTCTTTCCAGCGTTCCAAAGCTTTTGATTCTAGGTAAACAGTTATTTTCTGAGTTAGTCACGTTGAAAGGATAAGGTACTCTTTGAAACAGCCCAAAAGAACACCTTCGAAGACAGAATTTACATATGCTTCTGAGAGTTAATTTCTCTTACCTGCCTCCCTCTTAAGACCTCCTCAAAGGACAGCACATCATAGCCTGAGTTCCCAGGTGATGTCCAGAGTGCTGTCTCATTTCATCCTTGTGGTCACCTCTGAGTAATAGTTATCATCACCCTCATTTTGCAGACAAGTAAACGGAGTCTTGGAGAGGTTAAGGAGTTACTAGATCATACGGCGGGGAAGTGTCTGAGCAGGATTTCCTCGACTCTGCGCTGAGCTGCATTCCTATCTGGTTTCAACAAATTAACAATTATTTAACAGGTGTGTGTGTGTGTGTTGGATCCCTCGTCCTGGGAGAAGCTCTACGAGAAAAGGATCCTGTGTCAGTAAGTTCGAGGACGTTGCAAACTGTTCACCATTCCTGTGCATCTCAGCACATTGGAGCATCTGAGGGGTGGGAAGCAAAGAAGCCTGCCTGGCGTTTCCCAAATCCTCTACCTGTGGCTCTTCTGCCACGAGGCCTGAACAGGGCCATGGTGATGAGGGTGACAAGGAGGAGACAGAGCGCAAACCAGGATGCTGGTGGACATGGGATTGGGGGTATGTGGCAGGTGGTGGACAATGAGGGTGGCAGGCACGTAGGATGGTTTGGGCTGGACCAGGTAAGTGATGGTTTTGTTTGTTTGTTCATCTTGTTCACCAAAATGGGGAGCCAGGGAGAAGAGTTTTGGATTTGGGTTGAGGTGTCTGCACAACAATCATCTGGAAATTAGGAACATGAGTCTGAAAGTCAAGGAACAGGTTGCAGCTGGAAACAGAGATTTGACATTTCAGGGGTTGGTGGAAGAAGAGGAGCTAATAAAAGAGACAGAAGGACTGGGAAGAGACCCAAAATAGAGGTGCAAGCCAAGAAGACAGCCTAGTTTCTGGAAGGAGTGGTCCGTGGCTTCAGAGCTTATGGGTAGAGCACAGAGTGTGAAAACTGAAGGTGGGTCACTGATGAGCAGTTTCAGCAGAGGAGAGAGGCTAGCCCAGGTTATTATGGGATGAATACGTGAGCAGGGGTGGGGTGGGGCAGTGAGGGGGTTCTGGGGTGAAACAGGATCAAGGGAGGTCAGGACTGGATACTTGAGCCCTTCTGCTAGTCTCCAAATACTGCTGCCGACCATTCCTCCGATGCTTGCACGCACGTGCTGCTCCACCTGTCAAGAACTGGAGTCTGTTTCCCTCCCCTTGGATCTGGCCTGGCCTTGCCACTTGCTTTGACAAACAGAGTTGGAAGAAATGATGTTCCTGGTCTTCCAGGCTCAGTCTTTAAGAGAACATTGTCAGCTTCCTCCTTCTCCTGCTTGGAACCCAGCAGCCATGCTGGAAGGAAGTCCAGGCCATCCAGCTGGAGAGACATGCAGAGGCCCCAGAGGATAAGAGGCCACGTGGTGAGGGAGGCTTTCTTGGGCATTCCAGCTTCAGACAAGCTCCCAATGAATGAAAACACATGAGTGACCCTAGTGGATATCACATGAGGCAGAACTGCCTAATCAACCCACAGAATCATGAGAAATAATAAATTGGTATTTTAAGTCACTAAGTGGGATAATATGTCACATGTTCATGGGCTGAGTGGAAGGGGCCAGGGGAGAGATGCTGATTATGGCAGAGGAGGCATTACTCATGGAGTGAGTTTGTCCAGGAGGCTGCAGGGCTGCTCTGGGCAGAGGGAGGGCTACCTCTTCCTCTGACACAGAAGCAAAGGACAGTGCATAAAAATGTCACAAGCGGAAAGAGGGACTGAAGCTGGGGACTCCCCTGTGCCCCCACAAACGACTTCTGCTTTCTTTGTGGACAGAGCACAGGTCCTTGCTAACAGTAAAGTGCCAGGATGGAGCAGGGGTGTAGGTGAGCCTGGAGAGCTGGCTCTGTGATGCAGCCCCCCAAAAACCATGAACACACAGACACACAAAGCACCTGCAGGCTCAGCAGGTGTAATGTGGACAGAGTGACACTGGGGAGTGGGAGATTCTGATGCAAGTCCTGTGATTTGAATTGAGGCTGGTCCTATTATTTGGGACAAGTTACTTCCCCTTTTGGGGGACTGGACTACATTAGAGATTCTTAACCTTTTTGGGGGGTTATGGATTCCCCCAACACACTGATGAAAGCCTGCAGATGTAACATTTCAGATACACAATACATATTTTATACATTTGTCTGTAGCCATCCACTAGAATGTAAGCTCCATGAAGACAGGGTTTTTGTCTGTGTTGCTTATTGCCATAGGCTAGAACAGTACCTGGCACATGGCAGATGCTCCAAAAATACTGATGAATGGTTGGGGGGATGGGTTCAGAGACACACACCTGAAGTTAGCCCAGGTTCAAAATCCTGCACTAAGACGATCTCTTCCTGTCCCGACATTCTTGGTCTATGAAATTCCACCCTGAGTCCTTCTGATGTAGACTATGTAGATCACTCTAACAAAAATAAACAAAACCCCAGTTCTGTACCCTGGGAGAAAATATTTGCTCAACAGCTCCTATACATCAGGGGGCCAGAAGTTGTCTTAAATGCAATCCATATTTTATCTCATTTAACCTTCACACCAACTCATGATGAGGATTTTATTATCCTAATTTTTCAAATGAGGAAACTGAGCTCAGAAAGGTTAATTAACTTGCCTAAGGTTACCCAGCTGCTCAGAGGTGGAACCAGGATTTGAGCCTTAGTTTGACTCAAAATCTGTCAAATGTCTTTCTCCTGTGTCTTGATGGCCCTTAAGTAAGGGTTACACTCATTCCTCCCACTATGAGTATTGAGGGGAGCTGGGGCACTGCTGGGTGGGGAGACCCAGCCGCCCTCAGGAGCTGCTACACACCGCAGTGGTGGTGGGGGTGTGTGTGGCTGTATTTGAGGACAGGCCTTGTATCCCACCAGAGGAGGACTGACTCTCAGGCATATTCCCAGGAGAGAGAGACCTGGTTACACCTGCCTGGGTGGCCTCTTCATCTGCTGACAGGCCCCTGGACCCAAAGCACCTTTCCTCACTGGACCCGCATGAATCCCTCTGAGGCGGTGAACTCTGCTGTACTCCCCTCGGGCCTCCCCAGCCCCACTGCGGAAAACACTTCAGAGGCCTGACCACTTGCCGGCTGTGTGACCTCCCAGGAGCTGCTTAACCTCTGGGAGGCTCCGTTTCCACATCTGTGAAGCACTTAACAACACTCACAGCAAAGGGTGTCCCGCCTGAAGCCAGGTGAGCCCTCTGCAGTGCCTGGAGGTGGAAGCTTCCCTGACCCACCCCAAGCAGGTGTCTGGCCCGGCCTGGGCTCTTTCTCTTATGGGGGAATGATGTGGCCAAAGGGGGGAAATTCGACCCACAAGAGGTAACTGAGGACGGAACAACACACACAACCGAAGCTTTATATTTAGTGCAAACTAAGTCTCAGTTTTCTCATCTGCAAACCAGGATGACAGATACAAGAGGCCTGAAGGTCCTGAGGAATCAGGGAGCACCAGGAGCTGTCAACTCAGAGCTGGCCCTGGGGGTCCCTAGACCGGGCGAGGAAAGCGCCAGGCGCTGGGAGCCCGACTTGGGGCAGGATTTACGCGGGTGGCGACCAATGTCCCTCGCCTGGGACAGCGCTCCCCCGCCTCCCACACGTCCGGGCTCCTGTGCTCAGCTCGTAAATCTCCTTCACACGGAAGGCCGTAAATCAGGGGGCCGGCGGGGGACCCCAGCTGCCCGCCCCTCCGTCCCCTCCTGCAGAGGGCGGGCGCAGGAAGCCCCCGGGACGGGGCGGGGGGCCCGGCCGGCCCCGCCCACGGCGGCTGGTTAATTACAGGCCGGGCCTCAGCTAGGGCTGGGCGGGCTGCGGGGCTCGGCAGGGCCGGGGGAGCCTGGGAGTGGGGACCAGAGACCTGAGAGGCTCCCGGATCCTGAGGACCTCGTGGAAATGGCGATCTTGATAGTAACAAATTGTAATATATTTATATATAAATAAAATATCAACATAACAACAACAATGGCTGACGTCTGAGAGACTGCGTGCCAATCTGTGCTAAACGCTTTGTTAACTCACTCATCAAATATTCAGTGCCAGGAATCTTGCATGTATTAGCTCCTGAACTTCCCCAAACAGCTCTGAAAGTTAGTTATTGTGGTTCCCATTCTGCTGCTGGAGAAATCAAGCAAGAAGCGATTAAACGACTTGTCCAAGGTCACTGTCCCTGACGCTTAAACTTCTTCGACTAAATTATCCTGCCTCTTGCTACCACTTGTCTCGTCTTCCTGTTCCAACCATAAGTTGTGTGATCTCGGGCAAATGCCTTAGTCTCTCTGAGCCTCAGTTCTCACTGGCAAAAGAGCGCTCTGCCCTACCTACCTCAGGAAGAGTTGAGAGGCTCAAATCTAAAGGAAGTTTGTGAAAGTGCTTAGACAACTATCTGGAAAGTTCTGAGAGAAAGTGTATTAGTTAAGGTGATTTCAGATACTGTAAGAAATAAATCCCCAAATCTCAGTGGCTTAAACATAAAAGTGCATTTCTTGCTTATGTAATCATTCAGCACGGGTGTTCCTGGTCAGGCAGGTTTCCTGGACAGCTCTCTTTCAGGAATGATGAAGGGCCCAGACTTCGTCCGCCTTGTGGCCTTGTGGCTCTGCTCTCTTCAGCGTGTGGTTCCCTTGGCTGCCCAGGGGTCCTGGAGAGAGAGGGCAGGAAGGGGAAGGAGCATGGAGACGGCACGTGGGAAGTTGCTATAGGCAGGCCTGGCAGTGGCACACGTGGCTTCTGTCCACATTCACTGGAGAATTCAGTCAACCCAGGAAAGGCTGGGAAAAAGCATAACTGCTGTATCCGTTATCTCATGCTGCGTGACAGATTCCCTCAAAACCTACTGGTTTTAAACAACAATAAACAACTATTAATTCACAGGGTCTGTGGGTCAGGATTTTAGGGGCTGTCTCCCTGGGTACTGCTCTTCCCCTTCTTTGCACGATGGAGTATGCGTGTGGATCCTAAAACTCCTGCAGCCCTTCTGCTGCCCTGAGAGAAGCCACCTCGAGAAGAAAACACACAGAAGAGGTATGAAAGAATCACAGAAGAATAGTCACAGAACTAGACAGAGAGATTCTGACATTCCCATGGAATTGTGAAGGGCCAAGAACACCTAAGACAATTCTGAAAATGAACAAGGAGACTGAAGGCTTGCCCAACCCGACAGGCATGACACAGGGACGGGGGGAGGTGGCATTGCAACTCACCAGAGACAGGATGAACTATTCACCAAACGGAGGTGGAAAAATTGGTATTTGGGTTCCAGTAATAACAATAATGATCAAAACAGTAACAATAATAACAATAATAATGGACACCACTTACTGACAGCTACAAAGTGCTAAACATTCGCTTTTGGTTTATCTCACTTTATCCTCACACCAGCCCTACGAGGTAGGTATTATCATTTACTATGCCCACGTGACAGGTGAGAAAACTGAACCTCAAGAGGGCAGGGATGGCTTCTTGCACCCACACACAGCTCGCAGCCTCCTGGGCACTGGGTTGGAGCCCTGTTTCCCCTCCCCACGGTAGCAGAGCCCTTCCCTGAGAAGTCCTGGCCTTCAGCAGTCCTGGCCGGGGGAGGCTGCCTCTCCTGGGAGGCAGAGCCCTCCATCCACACCAAGCCGGTCCCTCGGACCTGCAATTCCTGCTTCACCCCCGACTGACTCTGGGGCAGATCTAAGGCTGATTAGACCCGGCTAAAGGCACAGAGGCCTCTTTGTCATTTCTTTAATGAGAAGCCAATCACCAGGTCATTAGTGGGTGAGGTGATGAGGAGTCTGGCAGGGCAGTGGAAGGGAGGAGGATGCTCTGGGTTATCTAGATGATTTATAGTCGCAGTGGCCAGGCTGGCTGGGGAAGGGAACAGGGTGGCAGGAGGAGGAAAAAGTCAACATTAATAGAGTAGCTTAAAGGAGCCAGGCCCTGTGCTGAGAGCTTACCATGTTCTGTTTTATTGAGTCTTCACAACAAATCTGACGAAGCAGTACCGTTACATAGCCCCAGACAAGGAAACTGAGGCTCAGAGAGGTTAAGCCTCTTGCCCAAGGCTATACAGGTAACAAATGATGGTCTTATTCCAGAGCCCAAGCAACCACTCTGCTGTTGGGTGTTTGGAGGCCCGGCACAGGTGAGTGTAGGTGAAGGGCCAAGAAAAATTCTGGCGTCAGACCAAGAAGGAACAAGCTGTCAGGAGGTGCTTGGTTGAGGGATGTTGCTCTGTGCACTGGGAGTGAGGGCAGGCGAGAGCCGAACGTGTGCCTGAGCTTGGAAGAAAGAACCCCGAGTGTTGAGTAAGTTTGCCAGAAAGAGGAAAATCATAATAATAACTAGATATCATTAAATGCCTGCTATATACCAGGTCCCACGCCAAGGGCTCTCTGTACATGGTGTCATTTAATTCTCACAACTCCCTTAGAAGGCAGTTACCAATCCGTTTTATAGATGAAGAAACCAAGGGTCAGAGAGGTTAAGTCACCTGCCCCAGCTCTGGAAGCTGGCAAATGGCAGGTACAGGGGACTGGCTTAGGGGTAAGAGAGGAGGAACAGGATGGTTTTTATTCTCTACTCTGTGTTGTCAGGATTCTTGGTTGTAAACAACAAAACGCACTTTGATCACTTAGGAGGAAGAGGGAGTTGTTGGGCACTCTGAGGTAGCTCACAAAATCAGTGAAAAGAAAGGCTGGGGAATTAAGTTTGGGAAACTCATGGGAATTACAGGAAATTGCACAGCTGGACCCTCTGGATGCCCCCACAGGGCACTGAAGGCCACCTTCCCTGCCCCTGGCTGAGCGATTTCTCCACTGTTGCCTGTTTCTTTGGGACACCTGTGCAGATTCAAGTCAAGGAGTCAAATGCCTGGACCCCTGTCTGTCCTATCTGCCAGAAATCTCTGCCACCCAGAGTCCCACGATGGAGGCACCTCCCCTGATAGGAAGACTTTTCAAATGCTGCACAGCAACAAAGAACATTCACCACAAGCCCCGGATGCCAGGTCCCAGCCCCCCAGGAAAAGATGACCATAATGCCATCGGCTCTCTCACTCTACCTGGGCCTTCCCCCATGTCCATAGTTGGACCTTAGTTCAGAGAGCCCATCACTAGGGGTTGCTCAGAAATGCCAGGCCTCTGGTCTTGAAGGCAGATATGGAGATAACACCCCCCCTTTGTCACTGCTACATCCAGTTGGCACCCCGACGTGCCAATTCTACTTGCCAAACACGTGTTGCCTCCAGTCCCCTCTCTCACAACCACCTGCAGAGCTCAGGCCCCTTCTCTCTCCCGGATCCTGGCCTCCTAACTGGAGTCTGTCTTGGTCCCATCCTCCACACCCTTCACAGGAGCTACAGCTACACTTCAAATATGACTATGTCTCTCCTCAGCTTGATAACTTTCTGTGGCACCCCGCTACCTGCAGGACAAAAGCCAAGCTTTCTGGCCTGATGCCTAGCGACCCACAGCCCCATCTCCCGTCACTCCCTGGTCTCACATTTCGTGGTCTGGCAAAGTCAGTTTGCTGTATTTTCCGCGTCACTCTGTGAAGGCTCATACAGCCAGGCCTTGGCACGTGCTGTTCCCTCAGTCTTCAGTGCCCTTCCACTCCTTGTGTGCACGGCTGTCTCCTACTCATCCTTTGAAATCCAGTTTAGGCATAACCTCCCCGGTAAAATCTCTCCCAACTCCTCAGAGAAGTTCACCCTCCTTCCTCTGCACCCCTTCCAAGCCTTGCACATTCTTTTATCTCATGCTGTTGAAGTCATTGGTTCACACGCTGGCCTTCCCCAGCAGCGGCCAGCTCCCGGAGGGCAGGAGCCAGGCCAGCTCCGTTCATCATGGCATCTTCATCACCCAACCCAAGACCTGGCGAACAGTACACGCTCGATAAATGTGTAACTTAACCGAGCAGGAAAGCCTTGCTGAGGTCACAGGGGATGAATGGAAGAGAAGGATTTGGTAGACTGGGGCTGGGGGTGGCAAGAGCCAGGCTTCCACCGCCCATGAGTTGAGGCAGGGGATGAAAGCGAGGGGAGCAGCAGACACTCCAGGGTGCAGGGAAAGACTAACTTGGAGAAAATGGCTCGAGCACATTTGTATTCCCAAGGAAGGAGCCAGTGGAGAAGGAAAGCGGTAAAACCGAGGGTGGGGTAATTGAGGGAGCAGGGTCCCCAAGAGAGAGGGAGTGAGGCAGGAGAGAAGAGGGGGCAGGGCCCCGGAGCACAGGCAGGGACACCTGGGGAAGGAGGAAGGACACCAAGAGAAAAAGATGGGGCTGCCTGGAGAGGGGTGGGGTGGAGCGAGTGCTCACCCAGCAGTCAGGGGAAGAGAAAGCGAACGGTTTCTCTTTTGTTTTTAAAAGATCCATGAAGTGGGATGAAATAAGTGTTTAATGGCTTCCCATCCCTTGCCAAGTAAAAGCCGAACCGTCATGTACCTGTCACCAATCTGATCTCACCTCTTATTCAGCCCCAGCCCCACTGGCCACCTTGCTGTCCCGGGAACTTGTAGACACCCTCCTGCCTCAGGGCCTTTGCACATGCGGGTCCTGCTGCTGGACGCTCTTCCCGAGGTAGGTGCAACGCCTCGTCTCCTTCAAGTCCTTACTCAGATGTCACCCTCTCGGGTGGCCTTCCCCGACCCCACCTCCCACAGCTCACACTAGCACAGTCACATTTCCTGTCCTTCCTGGTGATGTTTTATCTGGAGTATTTACCACCGTCTGATATACTTCTAGTAGTACTTATTCACTACATGAACTACTTATTTTCTTTATCGTCTGCTCTCTGGAGAGAACGTGATCTCCGCGAGGACAGGCTTTGTCTGTTTCAGTCACAGCCCCACACCAGTGACTACATCAGAGGGCAGCCAGTACGTTTGTGCAGAGACGAAACTGAGCCCGGATCTGCGGGATCCAAACGTCTTCCACACTACTAGCCTGTGTCTACGGTGAAACGCAGAGGGTCTCGGCCGGGGACAGGGGACTGCTGGCCTTTCCGGCGGCCACCTCGGCCCACTGTCGGGAGATGGTCGAGCTCTCGGGACCCCGTGGGTCGCGCCCGGGGTTTCTCTCCAAGGTGGGAGTTCTGTCCCCCTCGGGGGAGCGACGCCGGAACCTACAGAGGGAGAGAAGGAATCTCTGCAATCCAGGCCCAGCCGGGCGGTAATAGGCACCTTCGCGGCCCTAAATCAGGGCCGCCGCCTCCTGCCTCCCCCCGGCCCGGCCCGGCCCCCGGAGAAGCTGCGCCCCCGGGAGTGGGCGGACTCCAGCCGCCGGGCGGGACGTGCGGCCCCGCTGCAGGTGCCGCGGAAACACCTGCCCCGCCGCTGCCTTTGAAGTCGGCGCGCGCGGTGCTCAGCCCCCCGAGACCGCAGCCCCCCGGGATCGCAGCCCCCCGAGACCGCAGCCTCCCCGAGACCGCAGCCCCCCCGAGACCGCATCCCCCCGGGATCGCAGCCCCCCGAGACCGCAGCCCCCCGGGACAGCAGACCCCCGAGACCGCAGCCCCCCGAGATCGCAGCCGCCCGGGACCGCAGCCCCCCGAGACCGCAGCCCCCCGAGACCGCAGCCCCCCGGGACCGCAGCCCCCCCGGGACCGCAGCCCCCCGAGACCGCAGACCCCCGGGACCGCAGCCCCCCGGGATCGCAGCCCCCCGAGACCGCAGCCCCCCGAGATCGCAGCCCGCCCGGGACCTCAGCCCCCCGGGACCGCAGCCCCCCGGGACCGCAGCCCCCCGGGACCGCAGCCCCCCGGGATCGCAGCCCCCCGAGACCGCAGCCCCCCCGAGACCGCAGCCCCCCGGGATCGCAGCCCCCCGGGACCGCAGCCCCCCGGGACCGCAGCCCCCCCGAGACCGCAGCCCCCCGGGATCGCAGCCCCCCGAGACCGCAGCCCCCCCGAGACCGCAGCCCCCCGGGATCGCAGCCCCCCGGGATCGCAGCCCCCCCGAGACCGCAGCCCCCCGGGATCGCAGCCCCCCGAGACCGCAGCCCCCCCGAGATCGCAGCCCCCCCGAGACCGCAGCCCGCGGATCACACGGGGCCCCTCGGCCTCCCGGGAGCCCCGCCGGGTGTCAAGAGAGCGTGGCCGCCGCATTGTCAACCTGCAGCCGCGGCCACTTTCTGACGCGGGCAGGGAAGGGCCGGGCAGCCCGCCTGGAAATGTACGAGGCGTGGGAAGGAAAAGGGGACTTTGGGGGAAAGGGTGGGAGGTTGGGCCTGCTCGTGGCACCAAGATGGATATTTGCTTTGCTTTTACTAACTTTTTTTTTTTTTTTTTTGGCGTATCAGCAACTGAGCTTACTGAGCGAGCTCACCGGTCAGCCGCACTAACCTCCTCTTCAAGTCGATTTGCGGGTTCCTGTTAGCCGGCCAGCGGAGAAACTGACGTTCAATCTCATTTTTGTTCTTACTGATTGTCTATTACTGTTTGGTTCCTTTTTAGGCCCATGGTTGTCTATTGCGATGGATTTTCTCTCCATCCAAGGCATGGGTGGGGATGCTCTAAAGATAACGACCAAGAAGAAAATTATGTGTAATCAACATTATCCTTAAATAGGACTTCATGCAAACTGAAATTTAATAACCACTGAGCTAGAATCTGGAAGACAAATATATTTGTACATATTTTTCTGAGCATTCAAACCACTTTGCCGTTAAGATAGTTTTGAATTCAGCAGACCTGGGGTGGGGTTCAAGAAGTTTTTGCTTGATGCTGCAGCCACTACAGCCACACTTTCAGAACCACAGCTTTGAGACAGTTGTCACTTTTCCCCCAGGTGATTGGGGTGTGGGGGGAACTCAAGAAAACTTCTATTTGGCTGCAAGGTTTACTTCCTTCCATTTTAACATTGAGCCTTATAGGCTTAACTCAAGTTAATACATGTGTTTGTGGTTCCCAACGCTTGGGAAAGTCCATAGCACATGGATCTGGTATTTAGTAGGTGCTCAATAAGTGTTTACCGAATTTAAAGCTTGCTTGATCAGATCGGTGTGGAATTTCCAGTTTCATGAATTCCTCAGTATCAGGTGTTGCACCATTTATTCAACATTCAGCAAATGTTTTCTTGTACCTGCTATGTGCCAGGCACTGGGCTAGGAACTGGGAATCCAGAGGTGACCTAGAGGTGAATATAAAAGTGCAATGTGATGTGCTAACTTCTAAGACTGAGTTAAGAAGTGCAGAAGGGCACCCTGCAGGTTAGTGAGCAGCTGAGGCAGAGGATCCACTGCTGGCACCTGAACTCAGTCCTGAATATGACAGGCAAGAGGCCCAGAGCCTTCCTGGTAGATGCAGGCAGGGAGCTGCAGGCAGATCCTGAATCCCCTCAGGCTACTCCTGGCTCACTGGGTCCTTGCTCACCCGCTGAGGGGTCAGCAGGTGGGCACTGGCCTGTCCCTTCTGCTCTCTGGTGCTCTTCTGGGATCCCAGCAGCCATTAGTCCAGCCCAGGCAGTTAG
This sequence comes from Cynocephalus volans, assembly GCF_027409185.1. Classification (NCBI taxonomy): domain Eukaryota; kingdom Metazoa; phylum Chordata; class Mammalia; order Dermoptera; family Cynocephalidae; genus Cynocephalus; species Cynocephalus volans. The sequence goes on along the minus strand of NC_084469.1, from coordinate 27,660,068 downwards.
AGTTAAAATTAGTCAAGAAAACCCCAGGCAGCAAATATCAGTCCCAGCAGACAGGCAGCTGGGCTGCTCCAGCCTTCTTCTGGCTTCCGGTCCATATTCTCTCCTGCTTGTCTCTCCATCTGGGGGACTGTCGGTCTCTCTCGCCTGCTGGCCTTCCGGATTTTCTCTTTATCAGATAACCCCTTTTTAATTTTCACATTTGGTTGAAACTATTTAAAGGTCTTAATGGATTTTATTTCAAAGGGCAGATGCCAGCCCTCTGATAGTTACCGGTGGTCAGTGGTTCTTTGGGTGCTGGGGTGGGGGGCTCCCTGAGCTGAGACCCAGGCCCAGCCCAGAGAGGTCCAGAGTTTGGTTTTTGAATAGGAGCCACGCCAGCTGATTTGAAATCCTGGCTCAGCCCTCTGACTTGGAGCAAGATTCTTAACACTCTCTGAGTCTCAGTTTCCAGTCTGTAAAATGGGTATTATAATAATGGACCTTCCATATAGGATTGTTGTGAGGCTGAGATAATGTGTTTAAAAGCACTTAGTACAATGCTTGGCCTATGATAAGTGCTCAGTAGAAGCCAGTATCGATACTGTTAAGATGATTATTGTTCTTATTATTAATTATTACTAAGCAGCATCCTGTCCATGGTGGACTGTAAGTTAAAGGAACACTGAGTCACTGGAGGAAGGAAAGGTGCTGGAAGCAGTTTAAGCTTGTTTATCAACCACTGGCACCCTCCTCTCTGTGAGGCTGCCCTGGGGATCAGTGAGGAGTTAAGACCCAAAGCTTGAGCTCATCACCTACACTCAGGGCCAGCGGGCCAGTACAGTGGCTCAGGATCCATGCTTAGAAGCACCCTGGGTTTGCTCTAATGCTGTGCTATCATTATCTTCAAATTCTTAATACTTTGGAACTAGGGGCCCACATTTTCATTTTGCACTGGGCTCAGCATATTATGTAGCTGGCCCTGCCTACATTCTTTCCTAGAAAGGACGTCTTCCATGCAAAGAAAAGGAAAATGAGGTGCAGAGAGAGGGGCATGACTGGCACAAAGTCACACAGAAGCCATTGGCTGGGGGGGAGGGTATGTGTGGAGGGAGGGATCTCTCACCCACCAAACCTCCTCTCCCACCTGGCCCTTCTGGGACTGAAAGGTCAAGTGCTGCCTCCTGGTCTGCCCACCTTTAAATACAGAAGCCAGACTTTTCTGAGCCCCAAGGCCCCAGTATCTGGGTGAACAGAGCAGTGACTCAGAGTGCCACTGAGGGTCTAATGGGCATGGGGTGGAGCTGGGAGGAGAGGTGGCCATGGAATGTGACACTTAGGAGCCAGACTGCCTGGGCTTTGGCCTATCCTTGCCTCTTACTCAGACCCGGGAGACTGACATCCTGTTACTTGAGCTGGATGGAAAGACACGCGCACTCAGATATCCATGGTCCACGCGCTGCACAGAATCCTGCGTGAGGGAGGCAGGCAGTGTGTGCGTGTGTGTGCGTGTGCGTGCGCGTGCGTGTGTTGTGTGGAAGGTGGGAAACAGATTGAGAGGACAAAACATCCGGTTCTAGCCGCTTTATAATTCTACATACACTGCAGAGTTGGGGGAGTAGAGCCTGGGAAATACAAATGGCCAGTCTAACGGGCAAGACAATCACATGAATAAATACATACATTCTGTTCTTTTCATCCGTGGAGAAAGTCATAGTTTGAAATAGTGAGGTTATTGGAAATGTTCTTTGGCGAGAGGGATGTAAACGGCAAACCTATCCCGGCTGATGCCACAACAGGCCTTGGCATTTTGGAGGCATTTGGATTTGTGGCTGGGAATGAGGTTGATCTTAATGTGTTCCAAGAAGTCACCTGCAAATGCCTGGAATTCCATTAGGGGTCTTTCTCTAGGATTACGCATTATTCTTTTCCTGAGACCCTGTTTAAACTTCAAATCCCTGGGGGAGGGGAGGTGTTCATTGAGTTCCTAACATGACAGTGCTGTGTCATGAGTTAGGATTGCCCAAGGACCCTGGATCACAAAAGGTACCCCTGATGAGTACTACAAGGGGACCCAGAGGTTACAAAGGAATCCTCCATCACCCTGGGCTGCTGACTCAGCCCAGCTCTGCCTGCAGAAGCCGGAGCCCAAGGGAGGCAGGGGGAGAGTCAGGCCTAATCAAAACCCAAACCCCAAATCCCAGCCAGGCTCACTCCAGCGGTTGAAAAAGCCAGAAGCCTCAAGTCAGTCTTACCTGCAGGACCCTGCTCTATCTCATTCGGCCCTCTCTTATCAGTCCTGCTGGGACAGTCATGCTTTTCCTCAGTGACAGCTCTGTGGTTGCCCACAGGACTTCACCAGAACTTTCAACGTTCTTAAAGCACACCCACCACACTGCGACCCTTCTGGGAGCCCATCAGCTCTCCTGCCCAGAGGCCAAATTTCGCACTCTCTCTGGGGTGCAGAGGAAGAACGTGGAACCCAGTCACTCCAGAGACGCCCTGGAGTGAGGCAGAGCGAGCTCCCGGGGGGCCGGAGCACGGCCCCAGGCTGCCCGTCTGGTCCCCACGTGCAAGAATCTGCACGCTTGCTGCCTCGCTTGCTTCCTTCCTCTCGGTTCCTCCCTCGCCAACCTACCTGGGGGCAGGTAATAAAGCAGGAGGAGGGAGATGCAGGGATGGGGCGGGCGGGGAGCCACGTGGGGCCATAAAGCCCAGCTAGAGAGGGCCTGTCCAGGGAGTGTCCACCAGCCCGCAGGAGCCAGCGCTCGGAGGGACCGCCGGCCTCGCCAGCCGGAGCCGGAGCCGGAGCCGCAGGGCCCGGGAGGAGGCCATGCTCCGAGGCGCGCCGGAACGAGGCCTCAGGGGCCTGAAGGGCGCCGAGGCCTCCGCGGAGGACTTGGGGGGCTCCCGCCCGGAGGCAGGGAGGGGTTTGGGGGTGCTGAGGGAGAACAGCGCCCCCCGCGGCCTGGGCGAGGCGGAGGAGGCGGCGGCCCGACAGCGCGCGCGGCCGGCGCGCTCCAAGGCGCGGCGCATGGCGGCCAACGTGCGGGAGCGCAGGCGCGTCCTGGACTACAACGAGGCGTTCAACGCGCTGCGCCGCGCGCTGCGCCACGAGCCGGGCGGCAAGAGGCTGTCCAAGATCGCCACGCTGCGCAGGGCCATCCACCGCATCGCCGCGCTCTCCCTCGTGCTGCGCTCGGGCCCCGCGCCCCGCGGGCCCTGCGGCCACCGGGAGTGCCGCCGCCAGGTCGCGCGCGGCGGGGGCGCCGGGGACGCGGGCTCCAGCCCAACGCCGCCCGCGGCGGCCGGCCTCGCGCCACGGGACGCCGCCGGCCTCTTGGTGCCGCCCGCGCCGCGCTGCGCCTCGTGCTCCCCGCACACGCCCCCGGCACGGCCCCGGGCGGTGGCCGAGGCGCCGGGCTTGGCACAGGCCTCCGGGGGAAGCTCGAGCCGATGTCCGGGGGCCCCCTCGGCCGGGCCTCTTCTCTGGCCACGGGGCTACTTGCGAGCGGGCCCCGGGCTGGGCTATGAGCTCTCCTGACCCGGCCACCGAGCAGGCCTGCAGGGACGCGGCCTGGCAGGGTGACTAGAAGGAAAGACTGCGCAGACGTCCTGGACAGCGCCAGTGGGCTGAGGACTGAGGCGGGAGGGAGGCGGCCTTGCCAGCGGCCAGGGAGTCCGCGGACTGGGACTGCGCCCCCACATCCCAGCCTGGGGTGGCAGCTCTGAGAAAGGAGCAGGATCCTGCTTGGCTCCTACGTTTGGACTTGTTGAACGCTTCTTGGAAAGTGTTCTTTGCATTCCTGTGCCTCTGAGCGCTATTTTCTCTTGCCGCTTTTTAGGAGAATGATGGCTTTGTCCGGGGAGGGACCCGTGTGTGGGTGTGGGTGGGCACCTGGCCTGGTCTGATGGCAGTGTGGGGTCCCCTTCCCCAGCCTGTGCTGCTGCCTCAAGTCTGATCCAGGAGAGGCAGTCACAAGCAGTCAAATAAAAAGGAGAAACTATTATCAGTATCTGCTACCACGACTCCATGGGGCCCAGTGGCCCAGGGTGGCAGGAAAGCCTGGACTACAACCAAAGTGAGTGCTCCTGGGAGTGGGAGAGGACATGATTTGGAGAGGAGGCCTAGGTTAGCCTGGGAAGCTAGGGATGTGGTCGGTCTCATCTCTGGACTTCCCTGCAGAGCTGCTATTTGCAGTGAGCCACACTGAGGGCTGCCATGAAGGGAGAGTCTGGGCCAGTCTCAGGGAAGGAAGCTGAGAACAGGGCCAAGGAGTGAGTGACAGGCAGCTAGGGCTCCCAGGGAATAGTAGGCCAGGGCCTCTGTGATGACAGACAGGCTTGGAATCCAGGAAAAATTATGGGGAAGGGGATGAGGGGAAGAGGGACCGCAGGCCAAGGCTGCTGAGAGTGGGAGGCACCCTCCCCTCCCACAAGAATTCTGGAGAACTGCCCTGCATCTAAGATGAGATGGTGTCTGTCCTAGCTCAGGCTGATGGGGCTAATGTTGCAGGTGCTGCTTGCTGGGCTGAGGACCCAGATCTGTCAGCTCGGGAGGACTGAGGGTTTTCTGGGCTCTTGCCAGCTGGGAGGAAGGGTTACATAAAGCCAGCTCAGAATGGGGGATCCCACAGTAGCTGGAGAGATGCCCTTAGGTGTAGATCAGGGAGGAATGAGGGTTCCCCAGAGCAGGTGAGGCGAGGCTCACTGCCATAATTAAAGATGCCTTTGCTTTCTGCAAGCCCTGACACTGACTGGCACACTTGGCATCCTGGACCCGGCCACGGGCCCCAGGGCTCCCAATTTCACAGTCAAGGCTGTGGCACAGAGCACAGGAAGCTTTGACTCAGGGTCAGAGGGGACATGGGCTCTAGCCAGGAGCAAAATGAGGAACTCTGTTCCCAGCCTGACAGTGCCACAGTCTTACACAGAAAGGAAAGAGCCAGAGCAGCCTCGACCCAACCCCTGCCCACCAGCTCTCTCAGTCTCTAGTTCCTCACCTCTGACATGAATGATTCCACCTCAGGAGGCCATGAGGATTAACACTGGTTCATAATATACAGTTTCTGGCAATTAGAAGGTGTTCCACGATTTGTTACTCTGTGTATGCTATTATAATCTTATCATAGACCAGCCTGGACAATGCTTCAGCCTTGTTTCAGCCTCAGGTGTTTATTTTTAGGAAATGTGATAAGAATGACCGGCAAGTCCAGCTTTCTTAAATTTCAAGATTGAAAGAAGTAAGGATTCTTCTCACCTAGCCACACTCTCACCCTGGGAATAGCACGGGCACCCCCTGCAGGAGGAAGCGTGAGGTGCGGCAGACATGTGAGCTCAGCCAGAGGCATGTGACAGTTCTCCGTCTCCTCACTTACCAGCTGGGTGACTGGGCAAATCACCTAGCTGCTTTGAACCTTGGTGTTCCCATCTGTATTATGGGCTAAAATAAGTACCTACATCATAGGTTGTTGTGCAGACTAAATGAGATAATGCATTTAAACACTCAGCATAGTGCTTGGCCCCCGCGAGCACTCACTGAGTGGAAGCTATTAAGACATTCTGTTCACAAGGTTTCTATAAAGAGAGAATGCACGGGAAGGTGTTTTATGAACTGTAAAGTCTACAGCACATTAGCTATTATCATTGATTTATCAGGGCTATCTGTTTGGGTGTCTATATCCATGTATTTGCATGCTGATATGTATTTGCTTACCATTCTGAGGTTTTTTTGATATGTACATGTTATATGTGTGTGCATATAGATGTGTGGGTGTGTGAATATTTGTGCGTGTTTACATATATGTATCGACCTAACAGTACCCCCTCCTCTCCCTAATGCTTTAGGGGATCCTAGGCCAGAATAGTTACGTGCCTTCCAGGTTTTCTGGAACCTTTGCTTGATTTTTTTATCTGCTTCCCAAGATTGTATCCATTCTCCAAGATGACTGATTTGCTGTGAAGAAAAGATAAATTTGTGATTATTAAAGAAATGGAGGTTATCAAGTGAGGCCAGATAGGTTTGTCCAAATATAGAAAAAAAAGCATAATGATATGCAGTTAAATGCACATAAAAAGGAAAATGCCACAAAGGGAAACACACATAAGACAGAGCCACTAAGCTATGTCCAGACGATATGAAGAACTGATACACACTAAGAAAGAAATTATGTATCTACCATCTTAATAGCAACAGTCCACTCAAATAGTGTTCAAAGGAGAGAGAGTTAACTGTTAAAAGACAGAGAATAATAACAATCGCTGCACATTTAGCAGCTCACGAAGGGCTCTCCCATCCTCAGTCTCTTGGCTTCTTAGGAAGTAGGGGTCTGTCTTCAATCCCCTTCCCTTACAGCAGCTGCCTTCATCACAGGGAACGGTACCCTGCCCCTCTAGCAATGAATGAGACATACCAGCAAAAACAAATAGCAATGATAAAACCCAATGTGGTCAGGGACGTGGAGAAGAGGGCACATTTTCCATATTTCTACTTGTACCGTGTATCTGTTCTTTTTTTGGTAGCGAACAATTTAGCAAAATCATAATAAAAATACTCCAAGGGAGTAATCCAAAAGGAAAAACAAATTTGCAAAAAGATAGTCACAGCGACCGCGTACATACTAGCGAAAGATTTGGAACAACGCACATGCCCGATCGTAGAGGCACGGCGAGGCCGACTCTGCTCTCCTAACAGGACGGGCGCAATGGTGGGCTGAAGGAGCAGATCACAGAACGGTCTGTGCCCACCGGTTATAACGCAGACAAACGTGTCGGCGCACGGACAGGCCTAGGGAGAATTTAGAGGGATAAACACAGTTAATTTTCACTTGCTTCATAATTGTTTTTAAAAAGGGAAAGATTTGTCTTACTCCTACAAAGAGGAGTAGGGACATGTTTTGATCAAGGACAGCAAGGATGAAATATCCCCAGGGGGTTCCTTGGAAGGGACGTATCTCACTGGATGTGAAGTTCCGGGGCGAGTTGATGGGAGCACGATCACAGCAGGTTTCCCTCACACCTTGCACAAGTACGTGTGTGTGTGTCCACAGCTGCCGGGAGATCTGGGCCCAGGAAAGCTTCAGTGAGAAGAGAAATTTGCTGCATTGCACCTGCCCTGTCAGCCCCATGGGGTTTCCTGACACCCAGTGAGAGGCCAATGGGGAGAGGGTTGCAGGGCACAGACTTAAGGGGCTTTATTTCCTCTTCCCCTTCGGTTAGGCTGGAACTTATTACACTTCTGAGATTTCTTCCCTGACCCACCCTGCCCCTAAAGGACCCCCGGTGTGCAGGTCCACTTTCCCCTCCACTGCAACATCCCTAACCTCTCTCGGTGTCCTTCACTCTTAGGGTGCACAAAGGTTGGGTGCGGGCAGAGACGGAGTGAGTGTCAGCGTGGACACCGCCTGGCGCTCTGTTGCTCTTTCCTCTGGCTCAGCAGCCTGTGAGCCGGGCCCTGCGCTAGGGAGCCGGGCACACCTGCCCCCTTCAGGAGCTCACGGCCAAGCGGGGAAGTGGGGAGAGAGAGGAAGCACTTTCTTCAGTTCTCTGTGTCCACACCAGAGAGCAGGGAGGCCAGCCAGCTGTGGGCCAGAAAGAGGCCCGTCCATGCGTCTAGTGGTGCCAGGGCTCACCACTCACCCCAAGGCAGGCAGGCCACGTGACGTGGAGGTGGCCGAGGAGATCAAAGCCCTTCTAAAGGCTGCAGCTGGACCATCTGCTGTTCTGCAGGAAATTGGCCTGGGATTCCCAGATCTTCATGGTAAAAGAAAATTCCGAAACCCCAATTTTTGTGTGGAATAAATTTTTTAAAAACATATTGAGTCAACAGCCTGCAGGCCAAACCTACTTTGTATGATGAATTCAGCCTATGGACCTCCACGTAAGACCTTTAGGGAGCCTACCTGGGGCAACTGCAGACCGGAGCGAGACCCTGGGCAGCTGGCTGGGTTGCACTCGCCAGCCCTGGAGCCCAGACCCGCTGCTGCTTCTCTGCAGCCCCCCAGCCCCTCCACCAGCTCTGGTCCCTACTCCTAACTCTGCTCATTTCCCTCATTATCACCAGACCACTAGGTGGCACTGTGAACCCAACAGCTTACCCTGGCCGAGCAAACCTGGGTCCCCAAGTTCCCTCAACCCCAGCCCATCCAGGCAACCTTGCTGCCATGGACTAATCTGGGATCTTCTCGGCTTTTTCTTTACTCTTTTTATTAAATCAAAAAGACCCCTTTATGTCTGGTGTGCTCTGTCCTCTAGGCCAGTGCTGCCCAATACAAATATAATGAGCCACATTTTAATTTTAAATTTTCTACTAGGCACATTTTTTAAAAAAAATGAAAGGAAAAAGATGAAATTGATTTTAATAATGTTTTATTTAGCTCAATATATCCAAAATATTATCATTTTAATATGTAACCAATATAAAAAGCATTGATGAGATATTTTACATTCCTTTTTTTGTACCAGGTCTTCAAAATCCGGTGTGTGTTTTACATGTATAGCACATCTCAGTGTGGACAGGACATTTCAAATGCTCAGTCGCCACATGTGGCTGGAGGCCACAGGGCAGCTGTAGGCCCCACAGAGTCAGCTCCCAGGTTGTGACATGGAATTCTGTCCAGCTGGATGCTGACTTAGAGCCTAGGAGGTCTCAGGGACCCAACCTGCCACCTCTAAAGGAGTTTTCATATTAGGAAGGTACTTGCATACTTCTGGAAACTCCAGGGACGGGGAGCCCAGCTCACTCCCCTGGCCCTGCTCCTGGCCTGGAGTGGGCGAGGGCCTTCCTGAGCACTGAGACGGGGAGGAGGCACCCCCCCCACCCCCGCAGGCCTGCACTTTGCAGATAACAATGGGTTTCCCTTATTGAGCAAAAATCTTAATTTAATATAGTCAAATTTATCAAACCTAAAATTTTCCCCAAGGCCACAAACATTCCTGAAACTTGTGAACCTCCAGGTACTCTATGAGACCCCAAGGCCCCCCTCCGGCCCGGCCCTGCAGGCCCTTCTTAGGACTCTCCTTCCTTCCCTCTGGCCAGTTCCTCTCTCCCTGCCTGTTCACACTCCCTCCTTGGCCTGTCTGTCCCTGCCTTTGCTGGAAGCAGCATCTCTGAAGGCAGCTTGATGCGTACCCAAAGGCTTTTCTTCCCACGAAGATGGCTGGTTTTGCTCCTAGCTAGCCCCAGGACCTGGGCCAGGAATTGATATCTGATTGGGATACAGTTTGAAATAAGTGTCTCTCTGTTTCCAGGCCTTGGTTGCTGATCTGTGACATCAACGGATTTGAACTCCACAACCTCTGAGGCCCCTTCCATCTCTCACTTCCCACCCCGCATCATGTGCGACCCTAGGATTTTAAACTTATCTCATAGGCCTCCCTCCAAGCCACAGACACTTGGTGGTTCCAGTCTCCCTCGTAAAGCGACATAAGGAGAGAGGACAGGAATATGAGAGAAAGAGATGCAGAGAATGGGGAAGGAGGCAGAAACAGAAGGAGGAAGTGTAAGAGAACAAAGACAGAATCAGAGAGGATGGGAGCCAGAACCCGAGGCCCTTCAGAGCCGGCCTCTGCCCTGAGCAGCTCCTGAGCAGGAGATCTTTGCCTGCCTGCCCTTTAGCACTGCAGAAAAGCTCTGATGGGAATGAGATGGACCAACACTTCCCCCTTATCCCCCCCTACCCCCCAACCCTTGGCGAGCTGCTTAGAAACCCATTCAGAGGGCCCTGTTGGTCCAGGCAGGATCCTCCAGGGCCCCACTGGTGCTCACGTCGCCTTTTCCTCCTGGAGCCAGGAGCCAGGAGCCAGGCACTAGGCTGAGGCCTGGGCACCTCTAGGGCTTGGAGGTCAGGGTCTCAGTGGGATGTGATAGGCCCAGGGCCCAGCCTTTCCCAGCAGATAGGAGGAAGTGGGAGCCTGCTCCAGTAGGAGAGAAGCAGCCGGCTCATTGCCCAGGACAGCTGAAGACCCACCCCTTTGTGACCCACTCTGCCTTTTTCCCATCCAGAGGCCCCAGCCCAGAGCAGCAGATCCTGAGACTGCAGTGGAAACCAGAGACCGGCCCAAGTCCCTCTGGGCTGGGCTGGGCTGGGCTGGGCTGGGTAGAGGCAGAATGCTGCTGGGTGGTTCTCTGGGGAGAGGGGAATTGAAAAGGAAAAGCATCTCCAAGGAGGGCAGAGAGGGAGGGAGGTTATGTGGTGCGTGCGCGCGCACAGACACACAGACACACACACACGCACGCGCACAGACACACACACATGCACACGCACACACACACGCACACACCCTCCTGACAGCCTGAGCCTCGCTGGGAAGAGGAGCGTTCTCCTTTCTGCTCTCCAAGCTTTCTGTTGCTTCCACGCTCATCTGCGCTGTCAGCAGCGCCAGCAAAGTTGGCCTCAAACTTGAACAGAGCTAAAGGCTCCAGATTCCTGGGAGTTCCTTGGGGACAGCAGGCAGGCCCAGCCTCTGAGCTCAGCCAGGCTTGAGGCGCCCACTGTGACCCTCCAGTACCCAGCTGGCCCTCAGTCCCCTGGGCAGTGCTCCTTCCTGGAGGCCCCTGTCTGGGCTGGGGAGTGGGGTGCTGAGGTCCCTGTGGAGCCCCTTGTCCTGGCCGAAGGCCCAGGCCAACAGGGCCAACCTCATGCAGCCTCAGTTTCCTCCAGCGCAGGAGCCGAGCTCCACCTCCCACCTGGACCTGCCGGAGATGGAGAAGCTCCTCACCAAGGTAAAAGACAAGGATGACAAGACCCTGAATCTGTCCAAGTCCCTCTCGGGGGCTCTGGATCTGGAGCAGAATGGCCACAGCCTGCCCTTCAAGGTGATCTCCGAGGGGCGCCGGGAGGCCCCACTCCCCCGGTCCCCCTCCAGGGCCAGCTCGAGGCGGGCATCCTCCACTGCCACCACCTCCTTCGCCCAGGACCAAGAAGTTCCCAAAGATTACCTCATCCTCGCCATCGCCACTTGCTTCTGCCCCGTCTGGCCCCTCAACCTCATCCCCCTCATCTTCTCTATCATGGTAAGTGCTGCTCTTTGTTCCAGGGAGGGGGCTGGGCCCAGGGGTGGGCAGGCATGTTCCCCAGACAGGGGGTCTAGAGGAAAGAGCTCGGTGCTGGGGGCTTGGCGGAAGACCCCCTTCTCGGCTGGCTCCTCCTTCCCCTTGGAGAGGGGCCAGTGCCTGAGATCTTCTGTCCACGCTCCTCTCGCATCTCTGCTCCCGGCATCACAGCTTGACTTTGCACCTGTGCCTGCTGGGGAGAGGGACCTAGGGAGCCACCTGGCACTAAACCCTGCAGGGCAGAGACAGACAAGTTGAGGGACTGGCCTTTTTTGGAGGGGGAAGGGATTTTCCTAAACAGTCATTCCTGAGTGGGGCTGTGTATCAGCCAGAAGGGGTCCCAGGGCCCCATGTTCTCAGGAAGGGAGCCAGGCATCCTGGGCCACCTGGGCATTCGATCAGCCTGGGCTAGCTCAGGTTTCCATGAGCCTGTGGCAGTGGCTTCCCTGCCATGCACTGGGGACCCTGGGGCCTGGCTCCCCTGAGAGTCACATAAGGAGGGGAGTCCGTGGGCTGCTCCTCAGGGGTGGAGTTCCCCCTGGAGCCCTTTGGACCTTGGTGGTTGCACTGATTTCAGCAACTGTCTTCAGGGCAGGAGATGTCTGGGCCTCAAGTGAAAAATTTGAGAGTCTGAGGGCATGGCCGCCAGGCTTGCCAAGGAGGAGCGTGTGGGTGAGTCTTTACTTCTGTAGGTTTTGAGTCACTTATCTGCTCCCAAACCCAGCCGTTTGTGTAGGGCTACTTGCATAGATCCCACAGAAAATGTTGGTACATGTTGGCAAGAGAAAGAATGGCAGTGACTTTCAGAATGAGGTTAGGAGCGGGGGAAGCAAACTGTGGGCCCCAGACTGGTCAGGGGCTGAGGACTGAGCGGGGTGACCCTGTTTGCTTCCCTCTGGAGTGACTCTACTGCTATCGCCAAGCCCCCAGGAGCTGAGGTCACTCTGGGCTGCCCTCTCAGCGAGCCCATATTTCTTCAGACATCTCTGTCCACTTCATTAAGGCCCAGTCTCCAGCCAGAGAAGCCTTCCCCAGTCCCCAACCCTTCCAGTACCACCTTCCAGGACATCGAGGGACACTGGTAGCACTACTGAGTCCGAGGGACCTGGCATGGGCTCAAGAGCAAGGGCTGGGCAGGGACCAGGACAGGGACCTTCCAAGCTTTCAGTGTTGCCTGCTGCACTTGGGGACAGCTGGAGCTGAGCCAGGCCCCAGAGTTGCAGCCAGTAACTTTGGGCGGAGCCAACCTCTTGGTTACAGGGAATGGCCCCAGGAGGGGAGACAGGCTTTGAGGAGGGAAACCACACAAGGTCTCAGGAGAAAACAGTTGCTAGAATCGGGATCCTGGCAGGAGTGTCAGAGCAGGCTGGGTGGAGCTGCCTCTGTCAAAGGAAACCTGGCCCAAGACTGTGAGACCACTGAACCCATCCCCAGTACATTTCTATGTCCTTTTAAGCTTCTTGAGTCAGGTCTGATGGTCGCTGGGCCAGGTGCAGGGATATACAGTGCAAAACCAGACACCATCGCCAACTCCTGGGTTCCTCCAGTCCAGCGGGGAGAAACAGATCCTTACAACATGTTGCAAGAAGTGCCCATGCTAGACAGAACCACAGGGTAATTGTGTGGCCTTGGGCAAGTCACTCAAACCTCTCTTTTCAATGTGCCCATCTGCAAAATGGGCATAACTGTAGTGCCTACATTAGAGAGCTGTGAGAGGGTGAAATGAGACGGCCACGCACAGTGCTTGAGAACAACACCCAGCCCACAGTGAGAGCTGTTACCTGGTGATAGTATTTAAGTGGCAGCTGACAGCATCCCCAGTGGGGGATGGGAAGCCATCGTAGGGTTTTAAAAATAGCTTTATTGAGAGATAATTCACATACCATGCAATTCACGCATCTAAAGCGTACAGTTCAATGGTTTTAGCGTACTTACAAATAGGTGCAGCCTTAGCCACAGTCAGTTTTAAAACATCTGCCTTGCCTCCAAAATAACCCTGTGCCCTTCGGCTATCACGCTCTGCCCCAATCCCTTCCAGCCCTGTGCAACCACTAATCTTCTCTCTGTCTCTATAGATTTGCGTCCTCCGGACATTTTGTATAAATGGAATCATACAGTATGTGGTACTTTGTGACTGGCTCTATCACTTAGCATGATGTTCTCCAGCTCCGTCTCTGCTGCAGCACGCACATCGTAGGGCTTGGTGCCCAGAGGAGTGTGGCCAGATTTTGGTGGCTCTGTCTGGTGCAGGGAGAGAGGACAGGCTGAAGGGGAGAGACTGGCATTCAGGTGAGGGGACCTTTGTAGGAATACAGGCGAGAGGTGAAGAGGCCTGGACCAGGGCCACAGCAAGGGGCAGAGGGGCTTCTGGAAACCCTTTAAGAGCTGGTCACGCTGGCCACTCATTCATTCAGTCGACTTGAATGGCAAGTGGCTTGTTCTGAAGGAACTAAGTGGGACAGGATGATTAGGCCCCGCGTGAGTGAATGCTCCTCTTTTATGAACCAGGCACTGTGTGGGGCATTGGGGAAGCAGATGGAAAAGGTCAGTAGCAGGTCTCTGGCCTGGCAGAAGGTGCAAGAGCACGATGGGGGAAGGAGGGGGCAGGGACTTGTTCCGGGAAGTTAAGTTTTATTCTAGTGGCTCTGAAGAGCCCTTGGTGAGTTTTGAGTAGAGGCACGATGTGGTCAGTTTGTTTTAAAACCAACACTCAACTGCATTATGGGAACTGGGCTAGAGCAGGGAGACCCCCCAGGAGGCTCCTGAGGGGGTCCAGGCAGGGAGCGCAGGGCCTGCGCTGAGCAGCGGACTCAGGAGGAGGGTGCGGAGAGGTCTGCGGAGGAGGGGGCAGCAGTGTTCGCACCAGGCTCCGGCCGTCTACCTCAACAATACCAGGCCCATCTTAGAGAGCTCCGGGGACCCACGACGTTTACAGGGTGGGCAGAGGAAGCGGACAGAAAGTGCTTTTGAAAAGGAGATTCCAGGAGGTGGGAGGAAACTAGAAAAGGGGAAGAGACACCAGGCAGGGGTGAGTCTGAGGGACGGAGGGGCCAGAGGCTGAGGAGAGGGCAGGAGGGCAGAGGCAGATGGAAATACTCAGAGGAAAGGCGACTGGCTCACGTGCCACAGCTGCCATGCCACCAGAGCTGTGGAGGGTGAGGTTGTTTGCTGAGATAGGGGCCTGGTGGCAGAGGGGAGGGGAGGTGACCAGACAGGTCAATGCCCCGAGGGCTCTGCCGAGGCTGGAGACCATGGATCCGGGTTGTTCTTGGCCTGCATGGTGCTGGGATTTTCTCCAGCTGTCAGTGTAGGGTCACAGACATGGGTATTGGGCCAGCCCAAGGCTGGGGATGGCGCAGTTGCCATGAGGGCAGGACCAGCTGGCACAGGAGTGCTGGCGGCTGAGGTGACGCTGACAGGTCCGGCTGGGCTGGGAGGGAGCGAAGCTGGGAAGACGGTGACAGCCTTGGAGGACAGGGAGAGGTCACAGGCTGGGCACAGAGAAGTCAAAGGACAGGTGCCATGAGCACGAAGGGGTGAGAGATGCAGGGCGTTGAGATCTCAGAGGAGGAGCCGGGGCCGGGGCGTGAGGGCCGGGGGGAAGTGTGGTTGTGGAAATGAATTTCTAAAGGGAAGCCTCAGGAGCCAGGCAGAAGGAAAGTGGGGCCCAGCGTTGAGAGATAGTATTACTGACATTCACCAAGCGCTTACCAAACGCTGGCACAGGTCCACACCCCTTACCTATGTCGTCTCAGTTAGTTCTGGCGATGCCCCTGTGAGGTCTAGTGTTGTTATTCTCATCTTACAGATGACAGAACTGAAGCACAGAGGCAGGAAATAACCTGCTAGTAAATGGGGATCCAGCCAGGACCGGAGCCCGGGCTGGCTGCCTGGAGTGAGAGCCCCCGTCCCTACCCACTGCACTAGACTGCCTCCTTGGGAAGCAGGCAGTGCCAGGTAGGGAGCACTACTGGGTGTGCCGCAGTTGTCGCCTTGGTCAGGAAGCCAGTCTAGTTCACAGGACACGCCCACACCTGGGGAGGGAGGGGTCAGTTGTTCACCTGGGGCTGTCACACTAAGTCCTGCCCAACAGCAGCACAGGTGAGAAGACCTGTGTGAGAGAGAAAGTCTCCTGGGCTGCTGTCTCCAGGTCCTGAGATGGGCTTCAGAACTCCTCATCAGATGTCCCCCCACTGGTTACCAAAAGAAGGATCAAACCCTTCACCCCAAGGATGGAAGGAGACCCACAGCCCTGACAGCCCCTCTAGAGCCTGTTACCGTCTGCAGAGCACGCTCCCACGCTCCCATGTGAGTTGGGTGAATTGTTCCCGCTGAGCAGACGAGGCCACCGGGCCATGCAGAGCAGCGCCTTGCCCATGGCCACACGGCTGGTAAGAGGCACATCAGCTGGACACTGGACCTGCTGTTCTCTCCATGGCTCCACCCTGCAGATGCTCTCGGGGCTACGATGGTGTGTCCCTCCCAGGAAAGCCAAACTTTTCAGGCATTTGGACAGGGAGGGAAGAATTCTACTTCCTTCCCTCTCACCCACTCCCCACCCGCTCACTGAACTCTCCTCCCACCCCACTCGCTCCATCAGTAGACGACGAGGGGACCAGCAGCGTCCCTCCCACTGTGGCTGTGACAGGGCCTGCCGTGAGCAGGCTGGTGGACCAGGGGCTCTACCTGAGGAGCTGCCACCGCAGGTGCCCAGACCTAGCTCTGCTCAGTGCCTCAGCCTCCTGTGAGCCTCTAGGGTAGAAGATTTTATTTCCAGGTCAGGCTGAGAAATGGCCACATTCCTCCATTGCAGCAAGGTCTCCTGCCAGTGAGGAAAGCTGGACCCCAGGCGGGGCCTTCGGTTAGCGACAGAGACCAAACAAGCCTCAGACAGACCTGAGTGTGCGACCTCAGGAGCCACGTGACCGTGTCCACATCACTTGGTTGAGTGACTCCTTCCTTGGCCTCCGTTTCTCATCTATAAAATGGACATCATAAAACCATCGACCTCGTAGGGCTGTCGGGAGGATTAGATGAACTACCGAGTGTGAAAGCACCTGGCACAGAGCCCGACGTGTCGTAAACGCTTAACAAATGCAAGTGGTTTCTGCTATTACTAATGCTAGGTGAACTTTGCAATGTCAGAGGAAAGGGCGAATCCCCAGTAAACGGACAAGTCTGACTTCAGCCGGTGTGGGGGTAATGGAGTCTCACCCTCAGACAGCAGCGGGGGTGGGCAGCCCTGTCTGCAGCTTTGGTGATCTCTGCGCAGCTCCTTCTCTGTGGGTCGTTCCTACAACATGGGAAGCACCACACAGACCTCGAGTGGCTTCAACACTTTCTTTCTTAGGCGTTTTTTGCAAGCTAACTATTTACCTGTCGTGCATGCGGTGGCACCTCTCGCCACCCTTCCACTCACTGATGCGCTCGCGCGCCCACTCAGCAGGCCTGCGAGCCCCAGCCGGGCTGACGGTCACTGGCACGCAGACACACGGCTTAGAATAATGACGACTCCTGAGTCGGGCGGTAAACAGCGGCTGTCTCAGGCCCCTCAGCACTCCCAGTCCCTCCCACCACCACTGCAGCTGCCCTGCCTGCCCCCACCCCAGGACCCCTACCATACCTTCCTGCTCTCCAGCAATGGAAGGGTTAACCTGCAGTCAGAGCGTCCCAGAAACAATGGCACTGGAGCGAGAGAGGGGAGAGGGGGCGTGGAGGAGCACATCTCCGTGGAAGGACTAATAGCTGATCTGATCGGCCCTGCACAGCTTTTTGGTTCTCCTCAGACCTGCCGGGCTTGGCCGTGGCGTGGCTGGCAGAGGCAGCTCTTTCCTGAGGCGTCTCGTTGCCACCTTCCCTGGCTGGTTTCAGCCTCTGGCGGCTCTGCTCAGCACCCTGCCCACCCTGCTTTCCTCCCACCTCCCCACCCCCTCAGACGCTTCCCAACGTCTTTCCTCACTGATCTACTAACCTGAACTCATGTTCTCCCTTGCCACCCCCCCAGCCATTGCGATCACAAATGATCTGTGAACCCACAATCATTACAACCGCATCTGCAGTTAATACTGTGCCTTCACCTTGAGCCATTTTGTATATGGGAAGGTGATGCCCCTGAGCAGGATGGGGGAGCAGGAGGTAATTCACTCATAACAAAAGAGGAAGGGTCTCCTTCCATCCCTGGGGTCAGGGGCTTGATTCTTCATTTGGGGAGATTCCAGAAATGAGCACCAGCTAAGGGTCGGGAACTTAATCTTGACGGCAGCCCTGTGAGTTAGGTACGACATCGTCACTCTGCAGGTGAGGGGACGGGGCTTAGAGAGGTTCAATAGTTTGCCTGAGGCCACACGGCTGGCAAGAGGCAAGGCCAGGGTTCAACGCCAGGAGGGGGCTCCCAAGCCTGTACTCTTTTCACTCTACGCTGCTGCTGCGGGACGAGAGGACTGTGCCTCTCACCTCTGAATCGTGGTCCTCCGTGCCAAGCAGGCGTTGCAGGATAACCGGCCACAAGTAGAAGTCTGCTCTCAGAGGCAGCTATTTTCCCTCCACCTTACAGATCAGAAAACTAAGATGTACAGGATAGTTGTGAGGTTTACATTGGATAGTGTGTCAAAAGTGCCTGACACAACAAAGCCGCCGCAATCAGATCTGCCCTGTTCCATCTGGCCAGTCCCAATGCATATTCTTCTACGGTGTCTCTCAGGCTCCCAGGAACACGTGTGACTGACATACATGGACTCAGAGCTCTTTGGATAAAGGAAAGACTGGACTTAGCATGACCGAAAAAATGACCTTTCTTTCTCCCCTCCCCTCCCCACCTCTCTTCTACTCAAGCAAGCACACGTGTGCCTCTCTCCATGGTCCTGAACCGTTGCCCAAGGCCTGGCTACTTCTCAGGAAAGTAGGGGTGGGACTCATCTCAAACCCTGCTCCTCTCCCCCCGCATGTCATGCTCACAGCCAAGGAGTCCCCTGGCAACAGCTCAAGGCAGCCTCAGAATTTCTAAAGCTGAACTTCTTAGACATCCCTGAAGCCTTTCTGTATGTTGTCCCCTCTTCTAATGCTGCCCATTCGTTGAAGTCCTGAGTTCAGTGACCTGGGCCATGCAGGGAGCTGGAGGTGGCATGAGTTAGTGGGTGGGACCAAACCCCAGATGCCAGGTATCTTTTCAGTGGGACCTACTGCCCTTATTTCTTTCATGAATCTTCTTTTAACTTTGCACATTCCACGGGCTAAGTTTGCTGGTTAGAAAGCAGATCTCTCATTCTTTCTGTCTTTCCTTGTATTGTTTTCTTCCTACACATTTACTGAGAACCTACTGGGGCCTGGCCCAAGGCTAGATACGAGGGATGCCAAGATGGAAGCGGCATGGTCTCTGCCCTCAAGGAGCTTACAGTCTAGAGAAGGAGAGTGACAAAGCCACAAGAAACAATGACCCAAGGCAGTAAGAGAGGAAAAGGGAGTGGTACAAGATGCCACAGGAGCCTGGGTGGGGATGGGGGGCGCTGACTAATAGGAACCCAGGAAGGTTTTACTGAAGGTGACTCTTGAAGGGTGAGGAGGGAGGGAGTTCCAGCAGGGAGAACAGCTCATGCCCAGGCCCGGGGGCATGAAAGTGCATCCCTATCATGGGCGTCGTGTGACCAGGCTTGGATTTTCAAGACCTCCCCTTGGCTGTGGTATTGAGGAGAGGTTGGAGGGGTAAGTCTGGAAGACCAGTGAGGAGGAGGCTGATGAAATCTCCAGATGAGACAAATTGAGGGAGTGGGCCAGGGCGGTGGAGTGGGACTGGAGAGGAGGGGACAGATGGGAGGCACGGTAGAGAGGTGAGACGGTCAGAAATGGAGACCTAATTGGGGGAAACAGAGAGGAGCCCAGGAGGGGACATGCTAAGATTCTGTCTTGGAAATGGGAACTGTAGGAAGCAGCTGGCAATTCATGCCACAGTGAGAAGCCCTGCCCATCGCTGAGTCCGGGTTAGAGACGAGGGTGGAGGAAGAACCGCAGTCCAGGGGGAGACGGACGTGGGGGGAGCCTCCCGCAGCCTCCATTTACCTGCCATCACAGTCGCATGGAGTGGACGGGAGAGTGCGAGGAAGGACAGAGAGCAGGGAGGCGAGGGAGGTCACAGTCACACGGAGTGGACGGGAGAGCGCGAGGAAGGACAGAGAGCAGGGAGGAGAGGGAGGTCACAGTCACACGGAGTGGATGGGAGAGCGCGAGGAAGGACAGAGAGCAGGGAGGAGAGGTAGGTCACAGTCACATGGAGTGGACGGGAGAGCGTGAGGAAGGACAGAGAGCAGGGAGGAGAGGGAGGTCACAGTCACACGGAGTGGATGGGAGAGCGCGAGGAAGGACAGAGAGCAGGGAGGAGAGGTAGGTCACAGTCACATGGAGTGGACGGGAGAGCGCGAGGAAGGACAGAGAGCAGGGAGGAGAGGGAGGTCACAGTCACACGGAGTGGACGGGAGAGCGCGAGGAAGGACAGAGAGCAGGGAGGAGAGGTAGGTCACAGTCACATGGAGTGGACGAGAGAGCACGAGGAAGGACAGAGAGCAGGGAGGAGAGGGAGGTCACAGTCACACGGAGTGGACGGGAGAGCGCGAGGAAGGACAGAGAGCAGGGAGGAGAGGTAGGTCACAGTCACATGGAGTGGACGAGAGAGCACGAGGAAGGACAGAGAGCAGGGAGGAGAGGGAGGTCACAGTCACATGGAGTGGACGGGAGAGCGCGAGGAAGGACAGAGAGCAGGGAGGAGAGGGAGGTCACAGTCACACGGAGTGGACGGGAGAGCGCGAGGAAGGACAGAGAGCAGGGAGGAGAGGGAGGTCACAGTCACATGGAGTGGACGAGAGAGCACGAGGAAGGACAGAGAGCAGGGAGGAGAGGTAGGTCACAGTCACATGGAGTGGACGGGAGAGCGCGAGGAAGGACAGAGAGCAGGGAGGAGAGGGAGGTCACAGTCACACGGAGTGGACGGGAGAGCGCGAGGAAGGACAGAGAGCAGGGAGGAGAGGGAGGTCACAGTCACACGGAGTGGACGGGAGAGCGCGAGGAAGGACAGAGAGCAGGGAGGAGAGGTAGGTCACAGTCACATGGAGTGGACGGGAGAGCGCGAGGAAGGACAGAGAGCAGGGAGGAGAGGGAGGTCACAGTCACACGGAGTGGACGGGAGAGCGCGAGGAAGGACAGAGAGCAGGGAGGAGAGGTAGGTCACAGTCACATGGAGTGGACGAGAGAGCACGAGGAAGGACAGAGAGCAGGGAGGAGAGGGAGGTCACAGTCACACGGAGTGGACGGGAGAGCACGAGGAAGGACAGAGAGCAGGGAGGAGAGGGAGGTCACAGTCACACGGAGTGGACGGGAGAGCGCGAGGAAGGACAGAGAGCAGGGAGGAGAGGGAGGTCACAGTCACATGGAGTGGACGGGAGAGCACGAGGAAGGACAGAGAGCAGGGAGGAGAGGGAGGTCACAGTCACACGGAGTGGACGGGAGAGCACGAGGAAGGACAGAGAGCAGGGAGGAGAGGTAGGTCACAGTCACACGGAGTGGACGGGAGAGCGCGAGGAAGGACAGAGAGCAGGGAGGAGAGGGAGGTCACAGTCACATGGAGTGGACGGGAGAGCGCGAGGAAGGACAGAGAGCAGGGAGGAGAGGGAGGTCACAGTCACACGGAGTGGACGGGAGAGCGCGAGGAAGGACAGAGAGCAGGGAGGAGAGGGAGGTCACAGTCACACGGAGTGGACGGGAGAGCGTGAGGAAGGACAGAGAGCAGGGAGGAGAGGGAGGCTCCTGCACACAGTGTGGACACAGCATAACACCCTAAGTGAGACGTTTCTGAGAGGGACAGGGGCGCTGTCGGCAATTCCACCAGGACCGTCCTCACAGGCTTCCCTCCCAGACCACAGCCTCCTCCTCTGCCTGGGTAGATGCGTTGTGGCTCTTTTTCCTTCTTGGACCCCATGGAGGGAAGGGAATCTCCCAATAACAACAAAAACACGACAGCATTCCAGTACCAATTGAAGAC
Organism: Cynocephalus volans; assembly: GCF_027409185.1. Classification (NCBI taxonomy): domain Eukaryota; kingdom Metazoa; phylum Chordata; class Mammalia; order Dermoptera; family Cynocephalidae; genus Cynocephalus; species Cynocephalus volans. The sequence continues at coordinate 27,639,015 of NC_084469.1, read as the reverse complement.
GTGCTATTGCCAGGCACTGTGCTAAGACCCCTGCTTGTATTATTTCATTTAATCCCCACAACAACCCAATGAAGTAGGTGCTGGTTTTATCCTAATGTTAGAGATGAGGGCACTGAAACTTGGAAAAGGCAAACCACTTGTCCAGGGTCGCACAGCTGGTGCATGGTGGAGCTGGGACAGGCTTCCAGGTGGTCTGGCTGCAGAACCTGTGCCCTTAGTCAGACTGCTCTGCCAGGGAGCTGGAGGCTACACCTGCTCCTGTCTGGATCCCTGCCACATCCAGGTGGGCTTGTGAGTCTCCGGCTTGGCTGTAGCCCCAGCCCCACCCATGCCCCCTCCTCACGCCAGACCCACCTTCTCTTTCCTCTCGCTGGATGGCCCTGAGGTCCAGAGGCATGAACACTTGCGACTTCCTGCCCAGACCCACCGACAGATCCGTCGAGGTGTGAGTCCACCTGCACCTGCACCTGCACCTGTCATCTCCAAGGACAGGAGTGCCCTCCTCCCCTGCCCACAGTTCATCCCTGGGCTCAAGTCCAGACCTCAGCTCCTCTCTGCTGCTCTGGGACATCGTGGCACCGATCACTCCCTGGTCCTATCACCCTCTCCCTCTTTGCTAGAGCATTTCCTCTCCCATCCTGAAGAAATCCCGTTTGTCTCGCCTGGTTGTAGCTACTCTGCCATCACTCTCCCCCGGCCACAGCTAAACTTGTAAGTGCAGCCTCCACTTGCTCTCGAAACTTCCTCACCCCGTCTCGTTCCTAACACTGCTCCATTCTGGTGTCGCCCCCGTGACTCCTCTGAAACTCTCCTGTCAAGGACACCCACGCCCTCTCCTCATCGTGGCTTCGTCCTCGTCCTGCTCTGTGCCTGAGGTGGCGCCCCTGGCCACTCCCTCCTTTGTGAGACTTTCCATCTTGGATCTCCCGGGGGCCATCCTCTCCCACGCTCTTGCCTGTCCTCAGTTTCCCTCGCAGGTTGCTCTTCCTCAGCACCCCTTTATTAGCCAGTGTTCCCCACAGTCTGCGGGCTTTGCCTTCCCATCCGCGTGCTCCCTGGACGACCTCGCCCGCTGCCGAGCTTCCGTTCCACCCGATGCCGGTGACCCCGAGCTCTGCACCTGCTTGTCCGACTGCGTCTGCACAGTCAGGGTACCCAGTCCCGCCTGAACAAGCCCAACACAGAACAGGCCCTCTTCCCTGCCCATCTCTAGGAAGGCACCTGCACTCATCCATTGCCCAGGCCAGAAACCGGGGAACCATCCCAGTCACGTCCCTCTCCCACACTCCATTTGATCTCACCAACACCTATGGACTCTCTCCCCACGACTTATGAAATCTGAGCTCTTTTCCAGTTCCCTGCTTAGTTCGCGTCTTTAAATCTGCTCCCAAGCCCCCGCCTCTCTAACCCACACTGTGCGCTGTAGTCAGAGATCATTACTAAAATCAAGTCTGCTTGTGTCCCCACTTAAAGTCCTTCCCTGGCTCCTGATGCCTGCAGGACAAGATCCAGACTCTGCTGTATGACAGTTGGGGCCCTTCCTGATCTGGCCTTTCTCCACCTGTCCAGGGGCTTCTCTTGCCCTGCAGCACAGAGCTCTTCATCGCTGGCTCCGTCTCTTCATCTGTAAAATGAACTAGTAACAGTCCCTGCCTCCCAGGAGTGTTAGGGGGATGAAAGGCTCTCACGGACGGCCAGCATTGGCAGAGTTCCTGGCACGAGGTAATATTCAAATAGTGTTAGGGTTTATCATGACTCCAGCAGGGGTGGGGAATCTTGGTGGGCTTCACAGAGGTGGCACTGGAGCCACCCCTGGCAGGAGGAAGAGGACCCGGACCCGCGGTGCTGCGGGGCAGGAGCAGGAGCAAGAGCAAAGGCATGTGGCGGTCCTGTGCTCACCCCTGGAGCAGCCCCGAGGGGCCGGGCCCGGAGGTTGTGGGAGGGAGCAGTCGAGGACAAGACCAGGAAAGGCAAAGCTGGCCTGAGTTTGGACTTTGTTCTGCGGACAGGGGGACATGGAAGGTGCTGAGCAGGAGTGATGGCTTCAGCCACCATCATCTTGAGAACTCATCTCCCCTGAGATCCCCACACCACAGCCAGACAGGTCTTTCAGAAGCCTCCATCCAAGCGTGTCGTTCCCCGCCCCCGCCATGCATCCTTCACTGGCTCCCGCTATTTCTGGGATAAAGACCAACCTCCTCCCGGTGCTGGTAGAGCCGTGGCCGGGCCTGCCCACCTCTCTGGCCTCTTCGTCACTGCTGTGTCAGCTCCAGCCACGCTGGCCTCCGTCCGGCCCCTCCTGCTTCCCGCACTCAGCAACTACTCTTTGAACATCTGCATATCTGCCAGTGCACGTGGCACCAGGGCCTTTGCACGGGGGGTTCTCACTGCCTGGAACACTCTTCTTCCTTTCGAAAAAAAATCAATTTATTTCTTTCTCATTCTTCACATCTCAACTCAAACGTCCTTCCTCCAGGAAGTCTTCCCTGACTGTCTCCTTTGATCAGCTCTCATCACACCATGTACCTCTTCTTTGTAATTACGCTACCCGCAGTTGTGATTTTGCCTTTACTTGTGTGATCGCAAAGGAGGCCAGCAGGGGGCAGGTTCCACGAGCATAGGAACTGGGACTCTCCTGCACACTGCTGCATCTTGGGGCCCAGCACAGTGCCTGGTGTAAATATCTGGGGTGTGCAATGGTGGCTGGGGAACAGAACGAGGAAGAATAGAGCTTGGAGCCAGGGGCATCTTCAGGAGGCTGGTGCCACGGCTTGGGTGAAAAGTGGCACAGAAGCTAGAGAGGAGAGTAGCGACAGAATTGACTAGGAGAGGAAACACGTTAGCAGGGTGGGATGGCACAGGAGCTGTGACCAGAGTGGGGAAACCAGGCTGTTGCCAATAACTGGAGCTTGGGCAAGTGGAAGGAGATGCCCAAGGCAAGGAGCAGATGGAGTTTGATGTCACGCTGTCCTGGAAGGAGCTTGGAATGGAAGCCCGGAGTTGGGGTGGGGGTTGGTTAGAATTCTGAGAGCTGAAGAGGACAGGACCAGGGTGGTGGTGGGGGGGGCACCTGCATAAAGAGAACAGAGGGAGGAAGGGTCGCTTCTCTGAACTCAGCTTCTTCATCAGGGAAGTGGGGCAGTGCTGCCAAGCTCCTAGGATGGCTCTGAGGCTAAATGAGGTCATTTAGGTGCGGTGCTTTGCAAGCTGCCTGGCACAAAGTAAGGGCTCGATAAATCATCATCATCAAGGTGCTTAACTACATTTCCATGCTGAACCAGGAGCCTCAAATAGCCAGAAAATAGCACAACTGAATGACTGGCCTGGGATCCTGAAGGCTGTCACACGGTTAGTGGACTCCTGCCTGTGCCTGTTCCTAGGGAGGCTGGGCAAGTCCAGGAAGCCCAAGAGGAACAGAGGGAGTCCCAGAGCTGGAGGAGTCTGGAGGTCTTGGGGCCAGCCTGGACAGCAGGGTGATGCCTGACATCATGGGCAGGGCACGGAGCCACTCTTGGAGATGCTTGGACCCACCTCCTACCAAGTCACCCCAGGACCCTCCCAGGATCCTCTCTGCCTTTAATCCACCCTCAACCACCTGATTAATTAGGTCTAAGTGAAACGGAGCTCCCTGAGGAGTGATACGTAAGACTGGGCCCCTGTGAAGCCACACGTGGCTCTAGCCCAGCCCCAGCCTCCCCAGGCAACCCCGAGACGCCTCACCTCTCTCGTGTGATCTGGGAAGCTGGCTTGTTTGATCGAGGATATGGTTCTTGGATGGAAAGTACAGGGAGTGAGGACAGGGCCTTTTTTCTTTCACAACAAGAGGAAGGCTCACAGAGGAAAGCAGGCAGGTGCGTCAGGCTGTAGAGAAAGCCACAGGGGCTGCCTCTGGATCCCAGCGTGGCTGCAGAATTGAGCCTCAGGAGGGACCTGGCCTGTCTGCTCCTGGCAGCTCAGTGTGGCCTGGACCTGGTCCACCCTCTCAGGCCTTCAGCCTCTACCATACCACTTGCCACTACCCTTCTGCCCTGTCACCACCCTAAAAGGAAGAGCCCTGCATTGCTTGGTTCTATTTCTAGCTGTCCCCAGCCAGTGAGGGAGAGGTTTGGTTAGGGTCCCCACAAGAGGCCTAGGCCACTTCTCCAGGAAGATCTGTCTGCCTCTGTGCTAGAGGGGCTGCTGCAGTGTGGGCTGCAGTGGGGATGGAGTATGTCTGGGGGTTCAGGCAAGGTCCCCCGCAGGGCTGCTGAGGCCTGCACGGCTGACAACCGCCTTCCTGAGGTCTCTGCTGTCATCTCTCTGCAGTCCCGGAGCAGCGTGCAACAGGGGGACCTGGATGGGGCCCGGAGGCTGGGCCGCCTGGCCCGGCTGCTCAGCATCACCTTCATCGTCATGGGGACGGTCATCATCATCGTGGCTGTGACTGTCAACTTCACAGGTGAGGCCCGGCCATATGAAGCAGAGGGAGCCAGGATGCTTGGCGTGAGGACTGCCCAAGGGTGTAGCTCAGCCCCCTGGGGCAGGGGAGGTGGGTGGGAGAAGGGGTAAGAGACTGTGGGGGGCATAGCCTTGTCCTCTCACTCCAGAACAGTGACCCAGTCCCTAGCAGTGACAGCGGAGAGGGGATCAGTTTTCTGACTTGGCTTATGCCTGGAGAGTGAAAATGCACAGGACTAGGAGTTAGAGGCCACAAGCTCCAGTCTCAGCTCTAGTGGCCCTGGGACCTGGGCCAGTGTCCTGTCTGGCTGAGCCTCAGTGTTTTCACATATAAAGTGGCAGGGAAAAGCCTCCAGCGTAGGGGCTTTTGTGAGCATCACCCGAGATAACAGAAGTGACTGAGCTCTGTAAACTGTGGGCTTGATACCTAAGTGTCCCTGCTGACACAGCCAAGAGGTACCAGAAGTCAACAATGCATATGGAGGAAGCCAGGAAGTGACACTTCTGTGAGCACCCAAAGGTGGCCCAGTGAAGTCATCCAAGCAGGGGAACCATCTTCAAAGGTGACTCTCAGCTGCTTACGAAGCCCATGCAGCTTTGGGAGTTTGGGGGCCATCCAGGTCAGAGCTGTCCCCCCCACACTGGGAGGCCCCCAAGCATCTCTGCCCATGTCAGTGACCAACCTAGGCTTTTCCACCAAAAAACCTGCCACTCAATTTGCTCCATGGACCCGCAGCAGGGAATCACCTGGGACAGTGTCAGAAATGCAGGATCTCAGGCCCCACCCCGGCCCACTGAATCAGAATCTGCATCTGAATGAGACCCTCAGCCCTGTCATTAGAGTTTGGGACGCACTGGTCTAGAGGGTGTAGCGCTCAACTTGGGCAGAAAGCCTGGGATTGAGCCGTGGGGCCATGGCCAACCTTGGCCACTTAGAACAGGGGAGTGTTCAGGTTTGTAACCAGCCTGCCTGGGTTCCGAATCCAGGCCCCCCACTTTCTGACTCTGTTAGCTGAAGCATGTTCCGTAAGCTGTCTGGGCCTCGGTTTCCTCCATTAGCGGGCATCTGATTGACACGCAGGAACGTGAGAGGCAGGAGCCCACTGTCCAGGACATTAGCCTCAGTGTCATCTTATGATGCTCCTCCAGGCTCCTTCCTCCTGCTGCTGCTTGTCATTTTAGCCAGGACTCTTCCGATGGCGAAGGACAACTACTGAACTCAAACTGGCAAAGGGAATTTGTTAGCTTTCACTAAAAAGTCCAAGCATAGATTGTTCCAGGGGCTCGAACGATGTTGACAGGAATCTGTCTCACTCTTTTGTCCTGCTTTCCACTGTGTTGGCTTCATTCCTAGGCAGGATCTCTCCTTCTGATGGCACGATGACAACCAGACGCTCTAATAGTGGCCCTAATAGTGGCACACGTTTTAATCAGTCCAGTAACTAAGCAAGGAAAAAAGTGCCTTGTTGTAACTGTCAACAGTTACAGCAAAAGTCCCAGGACTGATTCTGATTGGTCCAGTTAGGGTCACATGGCCACCTCTGAACCAATCACCAAGTCTGCATTCCTCTCAATGGCAGGAGCTTCACCAACAGCCCCAAACCAGAGTTCCCCAGTCCTGTACCTTATCCCTGTTACCATGTCCCACTAGGAAACAAAAACCCAAATCCTCAAATCAAGGGCTTGATCTGTTGTAACTGTCCTTTTCTTTACAGTTCAGAAGAAATAAAACTAACCAGGGAGCTGTGCTAGCAGAGGCAGGCCCTGGCCAGCTGGACCCCTCTGAACCCACACATCCCACACACCACGGGGGGACAGGGTGGTGACTGCCAAGTGCCCACCTGTCCCTAAGTCCAAAAGCACAAACTCAGAGGGAAACCCTTATGTCACCCCATTGTCAGTCCACATCAGATAGGACAATCTGGACGAAGGAAGGAAGGAGTGAGATGAAATTTACTGTGAAACTGGTCAGTAATGTGGTTTAATCTCATGGACACGTGCTGGCATTTTGACCCCAGTGCTCTGGCTTGTTTCTCATCCCCACAATTTCCTGGGATCTACCGAGCAGTGTCAACTGCCAGATGAGAAGAAAGCCAGCCCCACGAACAAGACAAACTCTGACGGGGACAGAAGCAGCACTGTCCCTTTGTGTCTGGGACCAGGAGCAAAGACGTGGGACTTTATATTTTGCATTTTCCTTGAGGGGAGCAACCAGACTGCTTGCATGCTTTGTGCCACCTGCCTGCTGTGATCCCAGCCAGTGAAGCTGCTGCTCAGCAATGTCCTGGGGCCCCAGGGCACACGGGGTGTGCAGCTGCCCTGGAAAGAGGCAACAGCCACACTTCACTCCCCTGTTGCAAGGCGGAGGCACTGAGGGGCATGTGGGTGAAGACAGGTATGGGGACAGCTCGACCCGCACACCTCTTCTCAAAATTTTCAGCTGAGGACTCTGGTCCCAGTGCGTCTTTCAGGACAATGCAGCCTGCCTTCTGCTGCATACCTGTGCTGTGGCCTGTGCACCAACCAAGAGCTCCTGGGACCCAACCAGGCCAAGGGCCTGAGCTCTCGTCCTGCCATGGCCTCCTTGAAGGTCTGGGTACAAGCTCGTGGCCCATATAGAACAGCTCGGGTGACACCCAGCTTCAGGTGCCCAGCCCAGCCCCATCTGATGCTCTGTGCTTGGCTCTGTGCCCCTTGCCATCCACACACAGCGGAGGCTTTCCCTGGAGGAGGCTTTGGGACCATCCCATGGGCTCCCAGGCTGTTGGGGGTGTTTGTCCTGCCTGTAAGGGAGTGGGCCAGAGAGTTTTAATGAAGATTTGTTGTTTCTCAGGTCTAGGGAGTCCCAAGACAGAGGGAAGGACTTGGCTGAAGGGTCCAGTCTACCGGGGGATGGGGGGAGTGGTAGGTTTGGGAATACACTCCTGTGCCTGGAGGCAGGGGGCTGGTTGCCATGGCCTCTGTGTCTTAGGATCTAATGGGACAACCAGAAAGGAGCTGAGCAGGGCCCTCGGCCTCCTCCCTGGTTTTTGGCCCATGATTCTCCCCAGGCTTCTCCCTGACACAGGCTTTACCTACAGGGGCCTCTCCTGCCTGCCCAGCTGGCTTTGGCACCATGGGTTAGTAGCTCTTTCTGCAGGAGAGACTTATGGTCCTGCCTGCGGCTGTGGCTCTGAGCCTTCCAGACAGGGCCCATGTGACCACCGGGAGGGCAGGAGTTCAGGGCCCAGGGGTGCTGGACAGATCCCTCTGGGGCTGGTGCTCCTGTCAGTCTCCCACCTGGGGGATAAACTCCAAACTCTCCCAGTCCTAAAGCAGGGACCAGTTGGGTTCACTTTATGGGATTCTTGAGGCCAAAATAGAGATGCCCTTTTTGTTGGCAGGGGGGTGGGTGGGGGAAGGTATGAGCCCAGAATATTTGTGTCACCATGAGGTCAGGTCAGGTCAGGAGAGACATGAGGTCTGTGTCATTGGCTCTGGGAGGAGGGGCCATGAGTGGGTGGTCTCCTGGCAGGCCCCAGGGGTCCCCAGCTTCAGCAACCCAGGGAGAAGAGAGAAATGAACCAGACAGTTTTAGGAGTAGTCACATGGGGAACATGATGCCAAGGTGGGAGTCTGCAGCCTCTGTGTGCCCTTGGAGGTCTCATAGGCCCAGGCCTCCCCTGCCCCCGCCCCCCCAGTCACACCACACAGATAGGCACCCTGTGCACTCCCTATGTGCACGCGCGCGCGCGCGCACACACACACACACACACACACACACACACACACACACACACACACACACACACACTCATTCACACTCCACACCCAGAACAGTCGAGGGCCCTGCTTAGGTGAAGCACCAGCAGATGGCCCCAGGTACGGTCCAGGCAAGAACAGCTCAGGAGCTTTCTAGTGGTGCCAGGGACAGAGCTCAGAGGCCCCCAGAGGCCCACCTCTCAGCAGAGAGGAGGAGGAAGCTGGGGGCCCTGGAGGGAAAGCCATCCTGGATGAGAGAAGACTGTGAGGAGGGTCCCTGCAGCCCCTGCCCCACAGGCAGCTGGCATCCCCAGTGGCCCTGGTGTCCCTGCTTCGTCTTGGGTCTGGCCACCAGCTGCACGAACACAGTGGTTTCCTGGCTCAGGGCACTGACCCAGCCCCTCCCCATGTCCCACAGGGAGCAGCAAGAATGATCCTTCACCTCCACCTCAGCACTGCACCAGTGACTCCTCTGCATTTCTTAGCATGGAAAGAAATAAAGCTGAACACACGTGCTCACCTCCAGCCTGGGTGTTTGTGCTGCTGCGGTCAAGGGGGTTTTGCAGGCAGGGCAGGAGTCCACTCAGACTGCTGGCCCCCAGGGTTGGGCAGGGAACTGGGCACTGGGAGCCTGGGCAAACCGGGGCCCCATGGCAGCTCCAGGTGTTCCTCTGGGCAAGTCACTTGTCTTCCCTGGGCCTCAGTTTCTCCAACTGTACAAGTGGGTGACATCAGTTCCATCTTCCCTCAGTTGTTCTTTAGGCATAGATCTCAGGTGTGAAGAGAAGAGGGCAGGAAACCCACACTTGCTGGCTCCTGGCATGTGCTGGGCATTTACACACACTGACAAATCCACGGTGGTCCTAGGGGGCTACTACCATCATTATCCCTGGGTTCAGATTAGTAAACTGAGGCTCTGAGAGGTCCAGGGACTTATCCAAGGTCACAGGCCTGGCACATAGAAGGTACTGAATGTTAGTGAACTGATCCGATCCCTAGGCCTGTCTGACCCCAGAACTGGCTTCTTGCCACCATGCTTTGCTGTCAGGAAAGGAAGAGCCCCATGGGAGGAAGGTGAGTTAGTTGTTTGGGGGTGGGGGTGGGACAGGGGGACCCATTTTCCAGCAAGCAATGTGAAGCAGGCAGGGGTTGCTTTACTGTGGAAGGTGGCAAGGGCCTGAGGAGGGCAAGCCACAGAGGGAGGTGGGCATGGGCAGAGCCACCCGGCGGGGCGGCCAGCACCGGGGGCAGGAGGCTGGGAAGGGGGCGGGCTGGGATGGGCAGAGGAGAGGGAGGGAGGGTCCCAGGACCCAAGAGGCGGCAGAGCAGAGCCGATCAGGACGTGGGAGCTGGAGCCAGCGCACCTGTGTTCAAATCATGCCTGGCCACTTGTTAGCTGAGTCCCGTTGGGGGAGCTCCTGAGCCTCTCTGCACCTCACCAAATCGGAACACGTGGCCTCCAGTGAGGTGAGCCCTGCAGACTCCAGGAGCCACTGGGGCTCCCGCTCAGGCTAATCCCCGAGGCGAGGCAATCGGTTGAGACCAGACAAGGTGCTGGGCTGCGTGTCCATTGGGCCTAATGACCTGTTCAGGCCAGAGCCCCCAGCTCCCGTCTCCATCTGTGCACAGAGGGCTGCCCCCCTCCATCCTGCACTGACCCCTCCATCAAGGTCTGAGGGAGAGTTAACCAACTGTCCCTATAGGGTCCCCCCGCCACCCGTCTGCAGCTGATTCTGACTGCTGTGGCCCTGGCTTTGCTCCCCGTGGAGGGATGAGCGGGAGGACCCCCAGGTTGGCCTCCCACACTCCCTGAGAGCCACGCCTGAGCCAGCAGGAACCGACTGCGCACTGTCACCTCATCTCATGAGTCCATTCAACTCAGTTTCATTCAATTCAACAAGCGCCCTCCCCGTGCAGGCCCGGGGCCAGCCATGGGCGCGCAGAGGTGAGTCAGACCCACGCGCTGGCTTTAAAGAGCTCCCGAGCTAGTGAGGAAGGCAGGTGCTGATGGCGTGGCGGATGCTGTGACAGGGTGTCAGTGCCGCAGTGGCACTCCTGGGCTGGGCCCCCTCCCTCCCTCCTTCCACAAGCTGGCACGAAGCACCTACTATGTGCCAGGCCCGGCACTGGCCCCTGGGGACACAAAGATGAACAAGGACAGGCTTCCCGAAGTATTCGATGGCTGACGTCAAGGACAAGCTCTGTGGCAGGAAGGGGCGGTTTGTGGCTGGAGGCGGTGGTGAGCGCTGGGGCAGCTGAGGCTTAGGGAGCCAACCCTGGGGGTTGAGAGGGCTGTCCTCGGAGGTCAGGGGAGCCACCGAGCAGGAAGATGGGCTCCGGCGGGGGTAACGCGTTAGTGGAGATTCCTCCTGGCCCGAGCAGAGGGCAGGGAGCGCTTCCTGTGGGCCCCGTGCTGGGCTCCCTGGTTCGTGAGAATGATCTCACTTAATCCTCACAGCGCCACCGCCACCGCCACCGTGAGGGATCATCCCCTTTTCCTGAGAAGAAATGAAACTTAAATCCAGTGTCTTTACCGAGCTCATACAGTCCAGAAATGATGAAGAGGACAGTCCTTCGAGGGCATGCTTTGGTGACAGGAGCCTCTCCAGACCTTAGAAACCCTGTGAGCTGTTCCAAGGGAGTTGGCCATGGACGGCACTGCCTGGCACGTGACAGTCATATTTCTCTGCAGCCTTTTGCTCCAGTGCTGTATCACTGTGATCTTTTCAAAGCCATTTTAAGCAACACCGGGGGGTCGGAATTAAGATGAAATGCCACCAATGTAATGCGACCAATTGAAAAACACTCGCGTGAACAGGCACCTTCTACACAGGGCACTGTCGGCGGCAGCCACACCGCTTTACTGCCCGGCTTGCTGGACAGAAAGTTTCTTTGGCATCATTTGTCAGACACGATCTCATTTCATAAATTTAAAAGGAGATTGTGGGGAGGACAAGTGTTTTGGAATCAGTAGGGAATTCCAAAATCCCACACTGGGACAAGGGGCCTCTGACTCCCCATCTGTAAACGGGTCTCTGTACGCCCATGGGGCTCAGAGGCCCAATGGCCCATGGGTGTGAGAAGACAGAGCTGGGTACAGTGAGGGACAAGCATGACACTGTCCTGTGGCACAGCCTTTCGCACACGGGCAGGCCCTGGGCTCTCCTGGGCCTTGGTCTCCTCATGTAAAGGAGTGAGTTGGTCTAGATCAGGCTTCTCAATCCCGGCCGCACACTGGAACCACCTGGAGCTTTATTATTTTTTAGTTTTTGTTTTTTTAAATTTTGCTTTATCAACATACAGTGTAGCTGATTTTCTTGTCCCTTTACTGATTCCTCCCTCCCCTCCTCCACCCTCCCATCAACATCGTATCTGTTCACTTGTCTTAACAAGTTCAAGGAATTGTTGTGATTGTTGTGTCTTCCCCACTCCCCTCCCTGTTTGTTTGTGTATTTATTTATTTATTTTTAGCTCCCACAAATAAGTGAGAACATGTGGTATTTCTCTTTTTGTGTCTGACTTATTTCATTTAATATAATTTTTTCTAAGTCCATCCATCTTGCTGCAAATAGTAGTATTTCATTCTTTTTTATAGCAGAGTAGAATTCCATTGTGTAGATATACCACAGTTTCCTTATCCACTCATCTGATGATGGACATTTGGGCTGGTTCCAACTCTTGGCTATTGTAAACAGTGCTGCAATGAACACTGGAGAACAGGTATCCCTTTGACATGATGATTTTCATTCCTCCAGGTATATTCCCAGCAGTGCAATAGCTGGGTCGTATGGTAGATGTATCTGTAATTGTTTGAGGAAACTCCAAACCATTTTCCATAAAGGCTGCATCATTTTGCAGTCCCACCAACAGTGTAGGAGGGTTCCTTTTTCTCCACAACCTCATCAGCACTTATCATTCTCAGTCTTTTGGATATTAGCCATCCTGACTGGACTGAGATGGTATCTCACCTGGGAGCTTTAAAAATTCCTGACACCTGAGTGCCACTCCTAGCCATCTGGCTTAATTGGTCTGGGGTGTGGCCTGCACTCCGGGAGTTTTAAAAGCTTTCCAGGTGATCCAACGGTCACTCGGTCACTCGAGGCTGGGAGCCACTGGTCTAGACTCTAGAGTCTCGCTACTCAAAGTGCGGTCCTGGGCCCATCAGCACGGGCATCACCCGGAGCTGTCAGAAAGGCCAACGCTCAGGCTGCACCCTTCCCTCATCACTGGAATCTGCCCTGTAACAAGATCCTCCGGAGGCTCACAGGCACTTCCAAGTTGGACACGCTCTGGCACAGGTGCCTGAAGCCGCCGCCACTGGCCATCAGTCGCTGCTGCTCAGGAGTGGCCAGCTTTGCCGCAGTCTCGGAAAGGTAGAGCCATGGAACCAGGGAGTCCTTTATCTACCCTCTGTAAAGAATTTCCTTCCTCCCTCCCTCCGGGGTTTATTGTAACAAACTGAGAAAATCTAGGTAATACTGAGAAGCCAAGAGAAATCCCAGATAAATTTGGGGGGCCTCACAGCACAAGAGGCCCACACCCCACTTCTCATCATGTTTACCTGTGAGGCTGCAGGCCAGGTGGAGAAGGGGACCTGTGTGTGTGGGGGGGGAGGGTAAATGTGTCCCCAAATCACAATTCCTGAGGAATTGTGGATCTTCTGGAACCTGCCTAGGGATGGAAGAAAGCCAAGCAGTGTCTTAGAGCTGCTTGGATGGAAACTTCTACTCAACCAAAATTAACACCCTGGGTTCTCCTGAGTCTCGACCTCCCAGACTCTAGTCCTAGAGGAAGAGGGGGAAGAAGGGACCTTGAGAAGCTATGTCTCTTGCACCCCTGTCCTGGGGCAGGAATTCCTACTCCCAGGTTTGGCCGAGATTCCTATGGTTCCTCTGTGCTGATTGCAAAATGACTCCCCATCGGCAGAGGAAGTACAGAAACGGCAAAAGCATCTCTTTCCTGGGATGTTCGCAGCTGGGGCACCCAGCCTCGTGCACTGTGAGCATCTGGATCTCAGAGGCCCAGGCACCTCCTGAGCAGGGCACCACCTGCATAGCTTTCCCGGGCAGGCCTGCCCATACCACCCTGTTGGCAGTGGGCTGTGGAGAGTCTGCCCTGGAGCTGGCTGGCAGTAGAGCAGGTCAGCTGGAAGCTGGACCCACCCAGGGCTTCTGCCTCCTGCATTATTGATCTGCTGCCCGGTCGTGGCCATGAATAATTCATCAGGGGAAGGAAGCGCTGAGGATTGCAAACTGGAGGCATCCCGGCTCCCAGACCTGGCTCTCAGGGTTTCCGCCTCTTTGCTTAATGGGCTTCCAAGGTGGAGGCCATGATGAATCTCAAGTTTCTCCTCCTGTTCATGGGGCAGGCCCAGGAAAGGCCTCGCAGGTTTGGAATTGCAAAAACCCAGCCTACCCAGGATTGAGCTGCCCACAGCCCCTGCACCAGGGTGCCCTGTCCTCACCACACTTCTGGTCATCTGGGACTCAGACAGCCTGAGTTCAAACACTGACAATTTAAAATTCTCTGAGGTTCCACTTCCTCACTGGGTATAAAGGGAAAAATAATATTAGATGGATTGAATCATGCATGGGAAGAACCTACATCACCCTGACCTGAAGCATGAGTTGTTATTGTTGTTGATGTTATTTAAAATAAACGATGGCTTCTTCCATTGTTGCCACGGTCTTGGGGAGGAGGAGAGCGCTGGACTGCTGATGGCCCTGCTTTGGGTGGGGATGTTGTCAGAGCTTCAGGAGAGTGCACGCAGTGAGGGTGGGCGATGGCCCATCTGGGGCACCTCTGGGTGGGGCTAGCAGGGGGAGGGGCAGGGATGGAGGTGGGAGGACGTCAACAGAATTATCCAGAATCCTACAATGATTTTCCCTACCTGATCAGACTTTTCCAAACTGTAGTCTCAGGGCCCTCAAAGCAGCTTGGAAAGACAGTGGAACACCAGGACATTGCTGGGGGTGGCAGGCGTCGGAGTAGACCAGTTCAGCCCTGATGTGCTGGGGATCTTGGGCTCAGTTCTGTTCAATGGTTCCATCTAACACACATTAAGTGTAATGTAGGATGTGTGCATCTCAAGCCAAACTCAGGTACGCAAGAAATGTTTTCTTTATGACCAAATTTAATTTCTCCTTTACTGCCATTGTGCCAGGTGGCAGAGACTCCAGCCCAGTCAGTTCAGATTCCTTCCCCTTCCCTGAGGGTTACAGCAGGCTGAGGTGTTGAGTCGAGCACCTGAGTGGCAACAGTCTGGTCCTCGCTGTTGTCACCAAGATATCCTCACCCTTAGTCCCTGGGATGGCTGCTGAGTTGACTTTGGTCCCCCAACGTTAGTCACAACCCTTGCTCAGGGTCAAGGTCCTGGAGGGAAAGTGCAGGGCTAATCGTACAGCGATGTCAGGGAGGCCAGCTAGAGCACCCGGCAGTGCCTGTGCGGTTATTAATCCCTTGTTATACAGGTCACTTAATGACACTGGGGGGGGTGTTGACTGATTGCTCCTTTCCTATGACAAACACCATTTAAAGAAGGAGGAAGGAAAAGTCAGATCAGTAGTATCTAACAGAAACAAACATGGACTCTAGTTCAGTCCAATCCTACAAACTCTTACTGAAGACTCCAATGTGCCAGCCCATGAGGTGGGCACGGGGGGCAGGGTGAGGAAGTGGGAAATGTAGGGCAGTGGACAAGCATCACCTGGAGTCCCCAGGGAGGTGTGGGGAGCCAGCTGATGGCTATACTGTGACCACCCCAACAGGAGGACATGCCTCAGTCCCGTGGTTGGGAAAGGGGATTCTACAGAAAAGGGCTGTCATCAAACAGATCAGGAAAACACGGAATTAAATCAAGCTAAATACAGTGGTTTGACTGTAAGACTTCTCAGAGCCTTTAATACGCTGACGAGCATTGTGAATCTCCAAGAAAGCATAGATACGCAGTTTTTCTGAAATTTAATGGGCTGCCAAGTCCCTTCTTTGCAGAACATTTTCTTCTAAACCTACTTTAGACTTGTTGACCCAAGCATCTCCTTATGTTATTAAAAACTCTTTGTAAACATCCTTTTTTAAAAACAAGGATACGCACATTTATTTGTTCAAATAACAAATACATAAACTGAGTAACAGAGGAATAATAAAATACTCTGTAGAAAGTAGGGCTTCAAATTTTCACAAAAACTGGAGAGTAAAACATTAAAATTTACATATTTCATTTTATAAACTCGACAATTATTTGAAATAGCTCTCGAAAGTCTTCCAAAAGTATGCAAATATCAAATTAATTTCAACAGAGGAAGATGAATAAATCAAAGGCAAATTAATTGCTAAGCAAATCAACAAGTCCACTTAATAAAAAGAAATCAAGAACAGAAATTAAATATCTAAGTATAGTAAGATAAATTGCATAAAAAAATAAAACAATATAAACACAAGGGCACTTCAAAAAGTTCATGGAAAAAAGAATTGAAAGAAAATGGAAATCTTTCCATGAACTTTTTTGTTTGTTTAAATTTTTACCTTTTTGTTTAAGACTAAGATCATAGAAA
Source organism: Cynocephalus volans (assembly GCF_027409185.1). Lineage (NCBI taxonomy): Eukaryota > Metazoa > Chordata > Mammalia > Dermoptera > Cynocephalidae > Cynocephalus > Cynocephalus volans. Next base: position 27,623,284 of record NC_084469.1, on the reverse strand, counting down.
AAATGTTCTCTGACCACAATAATAGAAAGAACTTAGAAAACTCACTTCAGGGCCGAGCCCGTGGCGCACTCGGGAGAGTGCAGCGCTGGGAGCGCGGCAACGCTCCCGCCGCGGGTTCGGATCCTATATAGGAATGGCCGGTGCACTGAGTGCCGGTCACGGAAAAAGACAAAAAAAAAAAAAAAAAGAAAACTCACTTCATATGTGGAAATTAAACAACAAACAACACTCTCCTAAATAAAGAGTAAAAAGAAAAATCACAGGGAAATTAGAGAGTACCTTGAGATAAAGATCAAAGTGCAATATATCAAAATTTATAGGATGCAGGGCTCACGCAGTGCTTAGAGGAATATTTATACTTGTAAACACCTATATTAAAAATAAGAAAAATCTCAAATCAGTAATGTAAACTTTTACCTTAAGAAAATAGAACAAGCACAGCAAACTAAACCAAAAGCAAATATAAGCTGGGAATAACAAAGATTACAACAGAAATATATGAAATAGGTAATTTTAAAACAATAGCGAAAATCAGCAAAACCAATAGTTGATTCTTTAAAAAGATCAACAAACTTTGCAAACCTTCATCTAGACTGACCAAGAAAAAAGAAGACTGAAATTACTAAAATAAATAAAGTAGGGGCATTATTACATTGTCACTATGGCTTTTTGTGGTGATAAGATTTAGTTTTTTTTATTTGCATTTTTGTTCTACCAGTGGGTTTTGTTCTTTCTTGTGCATTTGTGGCAGTGCTTATTGTTTTTCGGATTCCAGATGCAGGACTTCCTTGAAGATTTCTTGTAGGGCTGGTTTTGTGGTGGTGAACTCCCACAGTTTTTGTTTGTCTGGAAAATACACTATTTTTTCCCTCATTTCTGGAGGATAGCCAGCTGTGGCTGTGGTGGTGGCTGTGGTGGGCCACCCACATGGAAGTGGTGTTTTTGGCATGCTCTCTTTGCTTTTGGCTGGGGGGTACTGCTCTTAGCTCCTGCCTAGGACCCCAGGCATGCTCTGTTGCCTGCTTCTGGGCAGAGGGGGCTGCGGCCCTCGGCTCCTTGCCTAGGACCCTGGGTGTGCTCTCCCGTCTGCCTGTACATATCCTTTTTTAATGGTTGCATAATCCATAACTTACTTGTATACTTATCTTCTCTCCCATTGCTGGGCATTTAGCTGACCAGTTTTTCTCTTATAATTTTTAAAATGGGGCTGAAGCAGTAGGGCAGTGAATTCTGAAGGTGCTTCAGGAGCAGCTCTGGCAACTGACGCCCCCCACCAGGAAGAACAGCCAGAGCCCACCCTCCCTGCAGGGTCTGCTGACTTGGCAACCACCTGGGTTAGAAACAGGGAAGATGATCTGGAGGCGGCTAGACAAGGAAACCCCAGGGCCAGGTGGCTGGGAACCTGGGGTGCTGAGGCTGACGAGACCAGACTGTTGGGGGACCCCCTGGGAATGATGGGCACAAGTCTAAACCGCCTTTACTTTCTTGATGGCTCTGGAAAGCAGCAGGCTAACAGGGTCTCAGCCAGAACCTCCTTCTTCCTGTGGGGCTGCCTGCTGGGGCACAGCTCAGGCTGGGACCCTTGGTGGCTGGAGTAGATTAGCCCTTATTCCTTTCTCAGTCTGTGCTCGTGTCTCCTCTTGTTTTTTCACTGGAGCTTTTCTTCTACAAATTTTTCAGTTTGGTTTAAATTCTAGGTTTCTCAAGGAAGTTATAACAAGAATCCCCTTTTGCCTAGTTGACTGTCAGTGGAAGAAGTTTCTGGGTAAGAGGAGACCCTGGTCTTCTTGTGACACTCTCAGGAATGCAGCCACCAGGAGGACCATGGTGCAAGGACCAGTGTCCCAGAGGCCTCTGTCTGATGGTGCAACGCTCGCCCTGACTCTCAGACACGCACATCCAATTCTGTAGAGCAACCCTCCTCTACAAAAACTTTCTGTGCTCCCCAGCCCATGGGAGATTCATTCTTTAAACTTTAAAACAATATAAAAACAATCCAAGTTATATACACCAAACTGCTATCAGCAGTCACCCATGGGGTGGGGTAGTGGATTGGGGAGGTGATAAAAGCAGCCTTTCATTTTTTATTCCATATACTTTATATCATTAGAACCTTACAGCAAGCATTTTTATCTCTTACTTTTATAATTTAATTTTTAAAAAATAGGAATGTATGAGGGAGGAAAGATTATTCCCTATAATCCATTAGCTGAAGCAATCAATGTGAATATCTGAGAATTTTTCTTCCGGGCTTTTAAAAACGAATTTGGTTTTAACACACAGCAACAGTCACTTTAAAATAAAAGGGTTCAACTAAGTGCTCTTTGCATTGCAGCTGGACTTTCCAGAGCTTTTAAGCGGCTGGCCCTTCAGTTTCCCTCAAACCTGGCTCCTTCAGACATGCCAGCCTCCCCTGATGAAATGACACAAAATGGGACATGTGGGTGGGATGCAGCAGTGTGGTCAGAGGGGCTGGAAGCCCTTAGACGCTCCCTCTTTGGACTTGGGGGGTGTCCAGGAAAGCTCCCTCCTTCTGTGTTCCTCCAGGGACCACCCCAGAGTTCACTTCTTCCTGACCTTTGCTTTGGATTCAATTCTTGCTTTTGGCCCTTGCCCTAGAACTGGATGCTTTGGTCGGTCTGGCTCTTGTCTCCAGAGTCTCCTCTCAGCATCCCCCCCGCCCCTGGATCCCTTTGCTGAAGCCCTGCCCTCCCATTACCCCAGCTGGTCCGGTGAGGAAACTGGATACCTCTGGTACCCACCCACCCCCACTTCTCTACTGAAGTCCGGACCTTTTCCCACTTGCTAGACCATCCTGAAGGCTTATGGCTGATGTCCATTTGAATGGCAGCGTGGATACTGGAAAGTCCAGATAATGGGATTGAACCTGGATCTGAGAATGGGCTGGCATGATTAGCTTTTACCCCTAAAACCAGACCCTGCAGTTCCCCCAAAACTTATCCATCTGTTGGAGTATTTGGGAGGTCCCAGGGCACAGAGGTCCCAAGCTTGATTCACTCTGGCTGGCTGGCCATTCTAGAGTCTCAGGACATTTACTGCAGAAGGGAACACACAGTTCCAGGCAGGGCCCGACTGCCCCCCTAGGGGAACTAAGCTTGATGAACTCATGTTTTGATCATGGCCTGTGGGAGCTGCTCTTGGGCTGGTTAAATAGGCAGGAGGTAAACACGCACCCAAGGTGGCTCCCTGCACAGCGGGTTTAATTATAAGCACAACATAGTGACGACAAGACAGAAAGTGGGGGAAATAGAGGGAAAAAAAATCTCTCACTACCCACAGCCTCCACATTTCCCTGCCTGAGTGTGACTTCTCCCTCCAACGTGATTTTTCCTAGGGAGGCAGATGCTTTTTTTCTTCCTTAATTTCATTCTGATTACAAAATTAATACAACAACCCATTGTGGCAAACTTGGAAAATGCAAAACCAGTGTAAAGAAGAAAACAAAAATTCCTACAAATTCCACAGTCCAGCCCCTTTCTTCATGTTAAGCAGCCTTATTTTCATTACAGCACTTGCCACCATCTGAACTCATCTTGTTGATTTGTTTACTTGTTTACTGTCTGTTTCTCCCCCACAACAATCATAAGTCTTATGAGGTCAGGGCCCTTGTTGGTCTGTACACATTAATGCCCCCAGCCAGGCCAGGGCTTGGTACATAGTAATGTTTTACTGCATGTTTGATGAATGAATGAACGCAATGAGGTGTATGTTTTTACTCCACCGTGATCACCCAGTTCATGCTATTTTATATACTGATTTCTATACCTGAAATTAACTATGTTCTTCATGCCGGGTCAGGGAAGGGCTGGGGGAGGGAGTGGGAAAGGTGGCTCTGGGTGAGGTCTAAGGCCAGGGGGGATGGGGAAGGCACAGATAAGGTGGATCCCATGGAGATGATGTTAGAATCACACATCTACCCAAGTGCACCATTGAGAGGGGCAGAGTGAGGGGAAGGATAGGCTTGTCCCCCAACGTTCAGGGAATACATCCTCATAACCTTTTGGGGTCATTTGTACAGAAATTAGAGAGATTCACTGAACTTGCTCAAGATCTCACAGCTGGTCAGCAGTGGAGTTAGAATAGGAACTGCAGATACGATAATAAAAGCTTCATCTTTTAGAAAAACATCAAATCAGAAATATGGATTACACTATAAGAAGGCTTTTAATTAAAAAGAAGCTATGAAGCACATCTTGGGGGACCTAAATGTCCGTTTCATTTGGAAACTGTTCTATCAAAGGCCTTGGTCTGTGCTGATGAGAAAATGGATTTCACAAGAGTGAATTCAACAAAAAGGTTTGGCTAGCTGATTAATTAACTGAGGCAAAGGTCTCATGAAAGTTTAAGATTGGTTTTAATGTAGATTATTCTTTTGCACCCATGCCATTGATTGCTAAATGTAAGAGTCTGATTTTGATGTTGAATAAATGTGTCTTTTAAAAAAAGTTTAAAATTGGGTGACCTTCCTTCTCTTTCAACATGGGAAGATATGGAATCTCGTGCTGTCAGATTGGTTTAATAGGAGTATAAGAGCTCACCTTTATACACGAAATGTAAAGCTCTATGTCTGTAAAACATATTTCAAATAATTGTGAAAACTGTGGTTAAAGCAGGAGATGGTAATAGTTCATCAATTATATATATTCATCACTTCAGATAAAACTAAATATTGTAGTTGCCAATTAAAAATAAGGTATCCTACCTCTCTTGGTCTTTGTTCTTTCAAAACTACAAATATCTCAGAGCAGCTTTTGAGATAACTGTTGTGCTCTGCTGTCTCCACCAGCAAAAGTTTACAAGGGTCACCCAGCAAAAGGCTCTGACAGTCTCTAGTTTAAAAATCCAGTGCAGGACCTACTGTCCCCCAAAGCAGGGCTCTTTCCCAGCTGCCTTCTGATGCTGTCAGTCTTCTTTCTGGTCACCTACAGCCGTCAGCACGTACCCAGCCAGAACTCTATCTGGTATGAATTTAGCTTCACAGGCCAAACCGTAATCTTAATTCTCATCTCTGGATTCCTGCTTGTGCTTCTGGGGAGTCTGTTCCTAAAAGTTTCCTCAAGCTCAGTCCTGGCCCCACTGGTAGCACTGAGTGGTCCATCCACATCAAGGGCACAGTCCTGCCTGCCCAAGGAGCCTTCCTGAGGAACCCTTGCCCCCCAGGCTGTGCTCCCCAGAGAGCCGTCTGCCTCTGGGTGCCTCCCTTGCTCAGAGGCATCTCTCCAGGGCAGATCGCGGGGGAAGCCGATCACGGGGGAAACTGATCACGGGGGAAACTGATCACGGGGGAAGCCAAGCACAGGAGGCTCATTCTCAGGAGGATACTTGGTCCTGCAGGGAAGCAAAACCACATCCCTTGAGCTTTCTCCCTGCTGAAAAGAGGGATTCAATGATGCAGAAATTAAGAAAACCCCCATCTAGGGACATGGCTGGGCATGTGATTAACAAACAGACATGAAAATGACATCCCATTTACAGATGGCTAATAGTGTAGATGGGCAGAGCACCAATGAATTAAATCCACAGTAAGTAGTATACTTTCATTTTCACCAAAAATTTCAGTCTCATTCTCAATGCTAATTATGTGGGTGAAAATCACCAGCTACTATGTTCTTCTCTTAGAAGCTCTGTTTTGCCTTAATAGAGTCACATTCAACTAACATTTTTTGAACATCTACTATGGTCTATTTACTTTCCCATACAGCTCATTTGACCCTCTAACCAACTGAGCTAACTGGCCAGCCATCACGACAACCTATTTTAAATAGGGATTAGTCTCGCCACTTTTGACAGATGAGAAAACAAAGATTTACAAATGTTGAAGTTATTATCTAAGAATACACAGCTATGACCACTGGAGAATAAAAAGTGGCAACTTTGCCTTCTATCCTGACAGCAAAGAATCTTTCCCAAATCAGCGTTAAGCCCACAGATTTTTTTCTACTCCTTTAGTAAAAAAAAAAATTAGTTGTGGTAAAATATGTATAACACAAAATTTACCATCTTAACAGTTTTTAAGTGTACAGTTCAGTAGTGTTAAGTGCATTCACACTGTCATGCAACTATCACCATCTCTCCCAGAACTCTTTTCCTCTTGAAAAACTGAAACCCCACACCCACTGAACAGTCATTCCCCCTTCTCTCCCCCCATGCCCCTGGCAGCCACCATCCTGCTTTCCATCGCTATGGCTTTGACTACTCTGGGTACCTCATGTGAGTGGAGTCACACACTGTCTGTCGTTTTGTGTCTGGTTTCTTTCACTTAGCATAAGGTCCTCAGGGTTCATCCGTATTTTAGCATGTGTCAGGATTTCCTTCCTTTTTAAGACTGAATATTCCATTACATATACACACACCACATTTTGTCTGTTCATTCATCTGTTGATGGACATTTGGGTTGCTTCCACCTTTTGGCTCCTGTGAATAAGGCTGCTACAATCATGGGTATACAAATCTCTCTTCGAGACCCTGCTTTTGACTCTTTTGGGTATATACCCAGAAGTGGAATTGTTGAATCATACGGTAAGGCTACTTTTAATTTTCTGAGGAACCACCATACCATTTCCCATAGTGGCTGCACCATTTTATTTATATTCCAACCAACAGTGCATCAGGGTTCCGATTTCTCCACGTTCTCACCAGCACTTTTTTACTTTGTTTTGTTGACAGTAGACATCCTAATGAGTGTAAGGTGTAAACCCACAGTTTTATATCCTGATCAATGTCCCCAGTGACAGAGAGGATAGAAAGAGAATGGGCATATGGACACAGATCAGACAGACATCAGGATCTGCCAGTAAATGGCCTAAATAAATGGAGGGAGGGAAATACCCTGTACACAGATTAGAAGATTCAATATTGTAAACATGTTAATTCTCTTCCAATCGATCCATATATTCAGTGTAATCCCAACCAAAATCCAGCACGTTTTTCTTGGAAGCTGACTAACTGATTCTGCAATTTATATAAAAATGTGAAGGAACAAGAACAGCCAAGACAACTTTGAGTAAGAACAAATCTGCGAGACCTATACTACCGGATATTAGGACTCATTATAAAATTATGGTAATTAAGATAGAGTGGTATTGACTCAGGGTAGAAAACAGACTAATGGAAAAGAATGAAGCATCCAGAAAAAGACTCACACGTACGGAGTTGCTTGATTCATAACCAAATTGACACTCCAGGGCAGTGAGGAAGGGATGGGTTTTTCAAACGGTGCCCAATCACCTGCATATCCACATGGAAAAATGAATCGTGACCCCTGGCTCAAATCACACATGGAAATCAATTGTAAAGTGATTATAGTTCTAAACTGAAGAGCAAAACAATACAGCGTCTAGAAGAAAACATTGGAGAATATCTTCATGGCCTTCGGGGTAGGCAAAGATTCCTTAACAGGATTGAAAAACACTAACCATTAAGGAAAAAAAAAATGGATAAATTGGATTACATCAAAATGAAGAACTTCTACTAATCAGAACCACCATTAAGAAAGGAAAAAAGACAAGCCACAGAATGGGAGGGTATATTTGCAATGTATTTATCTAACAAAGGAAAAATTAATTGGAAAAGACAGATAATCCAATTAATAAATATGCAAAAAGCTGAAGGAGCATTTCATTAAAAAGGATACCCTAATAGCTAATAAGCATATAAAAATGCTCAACCTCATTAGTCATCAGGGAAATGCAAATTCAGACTGGCAACATCAAGTGTTGGTGAGGATGTGAAGGAACTGGAATATTCCTACATTGCTGGTGGGAATGGAAAGTGGTCCAATCACTCTGGCAAACTGTTTGACAGTATATCCTAAAACTGAATATGCACATAACCTATAACCCAACAATTCTACTCCTTGGTATATATAACCAACAGAGAAGTATACATATGTGTCCCAAAACCCATGTTCAAGAATGTTCAGAGCATCGAATCCCCATACTGGTCAGCCACCCAAAGAAAAAAAGAACATGACTTGTAACAGTTCCAAACTAAAAATAAAAGCTATCCATCTATAATAGGATGTCTAAATAGAATGTGCATATTCATACAATGTAATATACCATAGAGCAGTGGTTCTCAAACTTTAGTGTGCCTCAGAATCACCTGGAGGCTTGTTAAACTACTGGTGTGTGGGATCCACCTTGCCTGTCCACACAGAACGTCTCACATTTTTCCTCTTAGCTGCCCCATCATAGTTGAAGATGTCTGCTGATCACCTCTCCAGTGTTCTTTCCTCCCCCACATCAGCAAGAGAGGGGACTAAGGAGGCATGAGAGGCCTGGTTTCTGACCATTAGTACAAACAAAAATCTCTCTTATACCAGGTCAGCCCCACTGACTTTGTTAATATACTAAGCATTAACCTCACATAATCCTGACAAACATAAATAGAGCATAATTATGGCAGCCACCTTTATCACCATTTTACAGAGAAGGAATGGACCATTAGCTGGATTAACTGTATAGTCACGCTGCTTGGCAAAACTAGAGATGAGATTCAGACCCACATCTCTGGGTCTCATGCTCCCTCCTCCATAGCTGGCTGCCTCCCCACAATGCCAGGCATGCTCATCCCCTTTCTCAACCAATCCAGGTGCTACCAAGCTCCAGGTTCAAGGTGAGGCCCCCTTTCTCCAGGAAGCAAATATTGCCACCCAAAGCAAGATGCTTTTTGCCTGATGTGAACACAGTATTGTTTACTAAATAATGTGCTTCTGGGCATTAAAAGCTCAGCCCTGAAAGAGTTCCTTTACGCAGTGTCTGCTGTTTCTGTGGCTAATTGGCTGTCTGGGGAGGTGGATGAGCTGCAGTAAAATGCTGATCTTTCAGTCTAATCACTTGGTGAGAGCTGGGATACCCTGTTCCTCCATGCATCAGCATTTTTTTTTCCTCCAAGTCCTTTAATATTCACTTAAACAACTGAGGCACAAGCAATAATAAAATTGTATTTTTTATGTTACAAGAAAGTTTTGTATGATATATGTATGATATACCAATTTTCTCAATCTCTTCTGCAATAACATTTCATTAACACTGGTCCAAAGGGTGATTTAACAGGGTCAGAAAGGCAGGCACGAAGATGGTAAAAATATCAAACTTACTAAGGAGTAAGGGGAACCAAACATTTACTGCCTGCCTACTACACGTATCAGCAGTTTTGAAACAGCTTCTTATGACTTTGCATGAGCCAGGTGGGAAGAGGGGACTCTCTGAGAGCAGCCTGTGGCCTGAAAATATTCAGCGCCAAAGGCAGCAACCCAAGCCCGGCCAGAGGCTAAAAAGCCATACAGCACAGGTTCTCAACATTGGCTGCAGGTTGAAATAACCTAGAGAGTTTTTTTAAAAAAATATCCCTATGTCTGGGCTCCACCCTAGTCTAATTGGATCAAAACCTCTGGGAGTAGATGCAGGCATTGTTGTTGTTTTTTAAACTCCACTTCTGCAGGTGATTCTAATATTGAGAAGGATTGTAGTAATGAATCAACAAACAGGAGGTGGAGTGTTCCAAAGAACAGGTGATACTGGGGTACCATGAGACTGAGTTTAAAAGCAACCTCATGGCGGACATTTAGTTCTGGCCCCCTCCACCCTGCTTCCATGAAAACTATTCCTGGCCCTCTCTAAATGGGTGAGTGTGACTCTCTGCACTCTGGGGTCATCCTCCTTGGCCTCCCTTTTAAACAGAAACATATGTCCACAAATTCAAGAAACAGCATACACATTCCTCTTGGCAAACTGGAGAGCTCAACTGGGTTCAATTCACAAAATAAACACACACCCAGAAAGAAACGAGGAGGCTGCAGACAACAGCAAGTCTGGGAGTTGGCAGAACATGTCCTGCTTTCAGGATTTTTAAAAAGAAAAATCAAGTTTTGCTTAGTTTTTATAATGGGATAAAAATTGGAAACCACTTTATAGTTAAAAAACAGGGTGCTGGTTATATTTGAACAATTAATTGGGTGGGGTGTGCATCTGCATAATAAAATTCAATGCTGGCATTGCAAAGCATGCTGCATATGAAAATTTAATAACATGAGAAGCTGTATGTACATGCGGTATTAGATGACAAAATCTGGTCATAGACAGTATGTACTATATGACTCCAATTTTGTAAAAAAAGTGTGCAAGTGTTTAGACATTTAAAACAAAAAAAAGTTGGGGAAACATAATTTTCCTTGTATTTTTCTATTTGATCCATATTTTCTACAATAAATACATATTAATACTGTCTGGAAAAAATGTAGTTAAAAAAAAGCTCATTGTTGGTGGGACTGCAAAATGGTGCAGCCTCTATGGAAAATGGTATGGAGGTTCCTCAAACAATTGCAGATAGATCTACCACACGACCCAGCTATCCCACTGTTGGGAATATACCCAGAGGAATGGAAATCATCAAGTCGAAGGTATACCTGTTCCCCAATGTTCATCGCAGCACTCTTTACAATAGCCAAGAGTTGGAACCAGCCCAAATGCCCATCATCAGATGAGTGGATACGGAAAATGTGGTACATCTACACAATGGAATACTACTCAGCTATAAAAACGAATGAAATACTGCCATTTGCAACAACATGGATGGACCTCGAGAGAATTATATTAAGTGAAACAAGTCAGGCACAGAAAGAGAAATACCACATGTTCTCACTTATTGGTGGGAGCTAAAAATTAATATATAAATTCTCACACACACACACACACACACACACACACAAACCGGGGGGGAGGGGAAGAAGATATAACAACCACAATTACTTGAAGTTGATACGACAAGCAAACAGAAAGGACATTGTTGGGGGGAAGGGGGAGAGGGAGAAGGGAGGGAGGTTTTGGTGATGGGGAGCAATAATCAGCCACAATGTATATCGACAAAATAAAATTAAAAAAAAAAAAAAAAAGCTTAGATGCTGAATCAGTGAATTGATCCATAAAAATATGTCATTTTCAACAGAGGACTTGCATGCAGGGAGTTTTAGGATGAAATAAAATTTCATACTATAATCAGACATTCGAATAATGACAATATAGATTCTTCCCTGGGATAAAGAACTTCTTTAAGGCAAATGTCCATATTTCCTTGGAGTTAAATATTAATCTGATAGAATTCAGCCTAGGGGATGAATTTTAGTTTCTCTGAAACTTTTATGAACTAATTAATGCATCAGATCAAAGAGCAGGACCAGAACAGAGTCAAAAAGAAGTCTTAGGAGATAAAGCATTTCTTGTTAATTCTCCCTTGCTTTCTTAAAAGGTCATGAATCTGGATGAGGCACTTATCTACCTAGGGTCTACAACACAAACCTACAAACCTACATCATGTGCTAGGTGGGAAGCAGTACTGGAAATAGAAAGTGGGCTGTGAAAGGGAAATTGACAAAACCTTTGATCAGAGACAAGCTGGAAGAACCACTCTTGAGTTTTCTTTGCATAGGTCACCTTCGTGAAATTAAAAAGCTGAAACAGTATTCACTTAAATATAAATACCAAGTACTGTTTGATGGGGTCTCAGAGGAGTCATGGTCCAGATGTCATCATCGCCAGCCGTCCAACACCATAAATGATTGAATATGATATATAAAATGCTCACATTTCCATTAATGGCTCAGTGCTCCAATTGCCTACCAGTGTGGAGTTTCTGAAGTGCTCTTGGCTAAACAGAACAGTCTCCATCCATCCATTAAGAAACATGCTTTCAATACTAACATTTTCAAAGTAGCCTATTTCTCTTTCTAAAAAATATAATTTAAATGATTAAAAAATACAGTCTATGAAGAGTGAAAAATTAAGAGTCCTCCCCATCTGTGAGCTCCAGTCAGCTCATTTCCCGCCCCCCCCCCCCCAGGCAACTGCTTGTACCATTTTCTTCAATATCTTTCCTAATATTCTACATATAAAACAACCTATGAAAAATGGACACAATACTCAAACAGATATTTCACTAGAAAAGATATACGAAAAATAAACATGTGAAAAGATGCTCAACACCATTAGTTATTAGGGAAATGTAAATGAAAACCACAATGAGATATCACTACATGTCTAACAGACTGGCTAAAAATAAAGACATCCCAAATGTTGGTGAGGATGTTGATGAACTGGAACTCTCTTACACTCAATTATAAAATGGCACCCTTTGAAAACAGCTTGGCAGTTTCTTAAAAAGTTGAACATACACTTGCCATATAATCTAGTTATTATTCTTGTAGGTATTTATCAAAGAAAAAAGGAAACATATGTCCATACACAGACACGTATATGAATGCCCATAGCAGTTTTATTTGTAATGGCCCCAAACTGGAAACAACTCAAAAGACCAACAACAAATAAGTAGATGAGCAAATTGTGGTACATTCATACAATGGAATACTATTCAGCAATGAAAAAGAATAGACCATTGGTACACACAATAGCATGGATGAACCTCAAAATGCTTACATTGGGTGAAAAAAGCCAAATCACGCCCCTCAACAGTCCGTATTGTATAATTTCATTCATATAAAACTCTAGAAAACACAAACCAATCTATAGTGACAGAAAACAGAGTGGTGGTTGCTTGGGGATGAGGGGGTAGGGAGGGGCTGGAGGGAGGGATTTCAAAGGGGCACAAGATAACTTTTGGGGGTGTTGGGAAAGTAAACGAAAATGGTCAGGGACCTTCAGATGTTCAGAGTCTTGCCAAGCATTTGATGTAAATATGCACATGTGCCCAGGTGGTCCTTGGTTACTGTCTAATGTAATTGCACATGTGCACCCAGGTGTCCTGGGTTATGGACTTAAGTATAAAGTACCAGCGGCTCTGATCCACAGGGATCCCCCTGCCCCCAGCCATGGGTATGGCTGTTACTGTTGCTGCAAGCTGCTGTTGCTAGTGCCCCTGGGATGCCCCAAGAAGGCTGCCACAGCTGCCGCCCCCAGATCTGCTGTAAGCTGCTGCTGCTGAGGACTGAGCTCGTGTCATCTCCCAATGGCTCCCGGGATATTTTCCAATTACCTAGAGTGGACCTGCGTGTGAGGGGTCTGGCGACCCAGCCTGGCATGTGAGGAGTCTTTGACCCAGTCTGTACAATGGGTTTGAAAGGTCTGTGGGTCCTAACCCCTAACCCAGATAATACAAATGGAAACTTACATAACTAAAATAATGAAACGTTTTGGCTTTAGCGTAGCTATTGCTATAATCTGGCAGCGGGTGATGGATATACTCACTACCTTGATTATGGTGATGGTTTCTTAGGTATAATTGTTCATTTAAAGTATATGGAGTTTACTGTATGTTAATTATACCTCAATAAAGCTGTTTTTTTACAAAGTGTGTGTGTGTGTGTGTTTGTGTGTGTATCAGGCAATATCATTTTCCCCATTTAACAACATATCTTGGAGATAATTCCATGTCAGTACATATTAAGTTACCTTTCTTTTTAACAGCTGCTTATTTTTCCATGACACAGACTTACATAACTTATTTAGCTATTCCCCTACTGATAGACATTAAGGTTATTTATAGTATTTTCTTTTACAATCAAGCTGCTATGAATATCTTTTATCTTTTTACATCTACAAGAGAAATTCTCAGAAGTGGAATTGTTCGGTCAAAGGTTATATTCTTTTATGATTTTGATAGATACTGTAAGATTGCCCTATTTCTCTCACTGGGTCCAGTCCTGCCTGCTCTGAAATGGGAGGGATGGTTTCCACATGGAATAAAGGGCCTGCCAAGCAGGTGAATTCCACAAAAGGGGATTTTCTTGGTGATCACCCTCCTGTGAGCTGGTACCGCAGTCCTGGTTTGCAGTCACTTTTTGCTTCCAAAGTTTTCTTCAGCAATAGGATTGTCTTGAGATAGTTGTGGGAAATTGGTGTGCCAAGGTGCCTACTTTTTTTTTTTTTTTAAAGATGACCGGTAAGGGGATCTTAACCCTTGACTTGGTGTTGTCAGCACCACGCTCACCCAGTGAGCTAACTGGCCATCCCTATATGGGATCCGAACCCGTGGCCTTGGTGTTATCAGCACCACACTCTCCCGAGTGAGCCACAGGCCGGCTCCCCAAGGTGCCTACTTTACTTGACTGATCACAGGAAAAGAAAATTGAGAGGTTGGGCTGTTGTACAACAGTGAGGCTGTAGTTAACGAAGAGGCAAGAGCATTTGACAGTGTTCACTTCCAAGCACGACAGTCACAGCATTTTAGCACACGGCAACTGGATCCTTCCATTTCTTTCTCTTTTCAATAGTTATTGAGCACCTACTATGTTCATTGTACTGTAGAATACAAAGATGAATTAAGACAGTCCCTAAAGGAATATTGTCAACTTTAATATGAATTCACTTTGAGCCAGTGTTTCTCAATCTTGATGCTACTGACATTCTGGGCTGGATAATCTTTGCTGTGGGGGGCTGTCCTGTGCATTTAGCAGCACCTCTGGCTTCTATCCACAAAATGTCAGCAGCATCCACACCACCCCACCCCAGCTTTGACAACCAAAGATGTCTCCACACATTGCCAAATGTCCCCTGGGGGAGGTGCCCCCAATTGAGATCACTGGAAGGACTCCCACCCAGTACTCCACAGTTCCAAAGAAGAGGGTAAATCACATGGTGCAGTGGGAGGCATGCCCTCCGAGCTCTAAGGAGACTACAGGACATGACACAGGACCACCTCTGAAGAGAAAGAGAAATGGAAGGATCCAGTTGCCATGTGCTAAAGTGTCATGGCTGTCGTGCTTGGAAGTGAACATTGTCAAATGCTCTTGCCTCTTCATTAACTACTGCCTCACTGTTGTACAACAGTCCAGCCTCTCAATTTTCTTTTCCTGTGATGAGTGAGGGTGGCTTTGGGTCCTAACCTTACAAATGCAAGCAAATTGATGTTGAAACTTCGTGGCGTTTAAAAAAAAAATTCCTTCCTCCATTAATTCAACAACTACTTAATGTCTACTATGTGTCATGCTAAGGGCACCACCACTGGGATGAGTTACTGAAGGAGTTAGCATCTCACTCTTTTACCTTCCCATCCCCACAAAGGAGATACCGATATTCTGTTTCTTAGAGTAGTGGCTCCTCCTAGAAGGGGTGGAGAAAGGAGGAAGGTGAGAAGACCAAGGGCACTGCAGGAGAGCTTCCTGGGAGACTGGGAAGTGGTGGGGGGGAGAAGCCACTGGAATCAGCTTGTGCCTTGCTCCCTGCCAGTGTCCCACTCCCTCACAGTGCCCCAGGAGTGGCAGCACCTCAGGGGAATGGTTTTGGGATGGGGTGTATGAGGGAACCCTAGGCCCATGGGCTCCTTGGCAAAGATCCCTGTGCCCAAGGGTGGCACAGTTGTAGAGAAACTTGTGGCTTCTAGTGACTACGTGGCTCAGATAGCGAGCATCTCCATGGGGTCCAGTGTGGATAAGACTGTCTGCCCCAAATGTTCTGGACTGTGAAAGACTCTTGGGAGCTTTGCACAACCCAAGTGGCGAAAGGAAGGAGATTCAAGTATGAACAAGATTTATTGATTTATTTTTTCTCCCAGCACAGTAGGATAGGGGCTCTGAGACAGGTTTAACTTGGTTTAGAAGAGTTAAATAAAGTTTCTGCACAAAGTTCATACACATGATATGAAGACAAACAGAACACTGCCCTGACTCTCCAGGGACTTGCAGTCTAATGGAAAATACCCACTGGCCCATTATTTCTCAAGAACATTCTGAGGAATTTTGTACCATCATGATCCTCTGTTTCATTTGAGCTCTACAAATGCATTACATTGCTGGAGTCCATTTTGCAGATAAGAAAACAACTTGAGTGATTTAGAGACTTGCCTATGGCCTAAAAGTATTAGATCCAGCACCAGAATCTAGGACACCTGACTCCAAGCCTCATTTCCACTGTGCCAGGCAGCCCTGCTTACAGTTCATGAGGGATGGGAAACCTTGGTTAGGAAAAGGGCAACTGATTGCTATCAGGAGGACTGTGATTTTGAGCAAAGTCCTTCATCTCTTAGGCTTGTTTCTTTATCTATAAAAAGAGAACACTACCTCATTAAGTGAATAGGATTTTATTTGCATGTGGGTGTGGTTGTGTTTTATGTATGTATGTATAAGCAAAGTGCTGGGCATACATTGCATGGGTTAACTCACTACAATATTCTTGAACAGAGTGATGACAGGTTGTAAGTTGTTTAGGAAGACAGGCTAGGCAGCTATGTGCAGGGTGGCATCAAGAGGGGCTAGATGAGAGGCAGGGCTCTAGCTCAGAGGTGGCTGCCACATGCAGCCAGGTAATGAACAACAGGGCCCCAGCTTGTGGGATATGCAATGGGGGACAGGGAGGGACACAGAGAGGACTGAGGACCGATTCCAGGGTGAAAACACACCGTGCCATATTCATTTAGAGATAACTCGTCACTTTCAGAGAAGATGATTATGTTTAAACCATACCTTTTTTGGTAATGGGTTAAAAAGAGCTACCAACCATATTTGCTTGCTTCTCCTCAAGCTGTAAGCAATTTCAGTAAAAGACTGATCGGATGTTTGAAAATATATAAAAGAAACGTACCAGTTAAGTAACTGTTTTCTAACAGCTTTTTCTCAAAGGAAGGAAACTGAATACCACAAGTCAGGAAAACAGATTAAAAGATTATTTTAGGGGAGTGAAGAGAACACTGTCAAGTGACCTCTGGGATTCCTCTACACTGAGAGTTGCACTTCTCAGCACCCAACGTTCTTAGCTTTTAAGTGTCTTCAGAGGGTTAATAAAAAAGAGCTTTGCACGCTGAGCAGCTCTGTTGAAGTGGGAAATCTTAGCCAAGTTGAGCAGAGTGGAAACCATCAGGCTAAAGTGCATTTCTTCCTGTTCCAACTCAGCCACGCAAATCTGTATCTTCACAAAGAGGAAGATACTTGCCTTTCTCCTGGCATGTGCTTTAGAGAAACAAAGGAAAATGTCCTGATAGAAAACATCTTCAGTGAGATTCTCTAGCCACCTGTTTATGTCTAGGCATCTCTGATATCAAACGAGGGAGACTTGGGGCAGAAGTTCAGATCCGTTTGCCGTGAAAGGAGAGATGAAATAGGAGTGGTAGCTCGTCAAACCCATTCCACTTGGAAAGGAAAGGTCCCAGCGCCTTTGTTCAGATGGTATAATTGAGGATCTGTGGTGATGTGCTTTGTCAGGCTTGGCTTTGGGGCTCTCTGGGAAGAACTCCGAGATTCTAAACTAGAGGGTATGAAGAGGTTGGGCAGGAAGTTAGATCCAAATTAAAGCCTACGACTATGATGTCAATGCTGTAGTCCATTAGTACTCATAAAGGAATGTGAATTACAAACCCAGAGTCCTCTTTATTAAGCACTTGGCTAATAGCATTACTTGAAAATAATCAAGCCACAAGGATTTAAATAGATTTTAAATGATCACCTTTTAAATCAGGCAAAATCAGTGACTATTTTATAGCTTCTTTCCTAATCATGCAGCAGAGTTAAAATACATTTTGTGGAACTAGTACAAGATTTAGCATCAACGAGCCCTCCAGATTCAAATCCTTACTTTACCATTCACTCTATGATTTTGAGCAAATTTCTGAATCCCACTGGTCATTTCCTCCTCTGTAAAATGGGAAGGCCACCTCACTCAGTGGCGTTGATTTTATGTACGTCCACGTGAGTGTGTGCACACATAATGGCTAAGTATATATGAGGTAGCTAGAAAAAGGTCAGGATCCCCAAGGAAGAGAGGGCACTTTAGGAGCGATGCTCATGGCTGGGAGGGGAAAGCTGGGGTCCTGAGAAAAGGAGAACAGAGTGGTCAGATCAAAAGGATGAAGAGGGGCCTGAGGAGTGACTGCTAATGGGTGCAGGGTTTCTTTTGTGGGTAATGGAAATGTTCTGAAGTTAGTGGTGCTCATTGCACAACTAATATATTAACACCCCTAAGTACACTTTAAAAGGGTAAATTTTATGGTTCATGAATTATATCTCAATTATACTGTTATTTTTAAAAAGGATGCATAAAACATGAATAAGAACATCTGGAGAGGTAATGGGAAATGATGTACTTCCATTGTCTGGTGTGGTGGAGAATCAAATTCTGATTTACATAATAAAAATTTATTTGAGGAGCATAAGAATGTGTTTTTCTGGCTAAATTCTACAGTTTTAGACCAGATCTCCTAAAGTTTCATGTTGATAAGAGGTTCTCCACTTCATAGGCTAAAATATTAATGGATTGTTCATACAATGTTTTTTGAATGACGGTGACAGCTTTTCAGCACCTGTATTGTTTTATCCTGGGTTTTAGGACATTATGAAAAATACTTATTATCACCAAAGATTTCATAGTCACTATTCCCAAACCGCTTCAATGGTTACTGTTCTTATATAAACAGCTATAGGCACAACCATTTAGATTTCTAATTTATTATTAAATTACATAACAAATCTTCTTCTATACAGTCAGAAAATGCACATTTAGATGAGAACAAAAATTAAGTACAAATACAATAAAATTGGTTCCAAGAAGCTATTTTAAAAGCCAAAAATTAGAAAGTGCATTTGGAAAGAATAGATTTTTAAAAATCTGTATTGGCATTTTTCATGAGGAAACATCTTCCATCATAGTAAAGTGTGATTGAAATTGATTTATTTTCCTCTGTAAGAGCTAATAGGGTGGGAATGGATGCAAATATTTCAATATTAAATCAAGATGACAGATACATAGAAAACGAGAAAGATCTGTCAAGACATGGCTTAGCTTTGTCTCTGCTTATCCAATATAAACATCCTTAAGATTCACTTGTTCCCTCCTCATTTTATTTCCCCCTATAAAAGTTCAGTATGCAAGTTTATAAAGGAATAAATAAGATTAGTTTATTAAGTTATTAAGACCATGATGAAAAGTTCTGCATCTTTTTGGAGACTGAGCTAAACAACCCTTAGCCTAAAAGGAGAATGGAACACAATCACTGCAATTTTCTGAGTAGAATCCATTTGTTCTTTAGTTACATTTGCCACAACATTCAGTGTAACACTAGACATGGCCACTTTCCCCCAACAACTTAATAATGCAAGTTACAAACTCAATCAACTTCCAAAAATTATATTTGGCTAATGATCAAACACGAGTATTATAACCCAAAAGGCTAGACCAGTTCTTTAAAGTCATGTTCATCAGCTTGAGATCACTGTGAAATAGAAAATTAATGGTGGGAGTGCTGAAGTGTCTCAATTCCATAGAGGCCAAGAGTCATTGCTTCAAAAGGCTCAGTAAGTACATTTTTCTATTCAGATGTATTCACATCCAATATGAAGGAACTAAAGCAAAGACTATTTGGTTCCAGGTACAAAAAGTGACCTCCTGGTGTCTCCTCTCATCACCTGTCTCCATTCTCAGTTACCCCCACACTTCATCTTAGTACGAGGCAGTATGGAAAAAGGCATTCTCTACAGAAGTGAATTTTGGTACAAAAGAGAGAGGAATAGAGAAGGAAAGCCTTTCTCTAACATTAAAAAAAAAAAAAAAGGTGAGCAAAATGCAGGTTACAGGTAGTCCTTTGGCATCATTAATTATAGTAATAAAAAGAATGTAGAGATTGCCAGGACACATAAACTAAAGTACCTGGATATCTGGGCTTGAAATTGAGTAAAGGCTTACTACACAGTCTTACTAACATCATCAGTACCCATACACATTAGAACAAAATCTCAGAAATAGACCTTTGGAATTCTCTGCCCTTTTTGTTGCCACGATTTTTCATATTTTTTAGTGAAATGGGAAGTTCTGAGTGGTTACTAAACAGATCCAAAAATGAAAGATTTTTTTATATAAGTCAATGGCTGAGGGAGCATAACTTCCCCTAAGAGGTAACATATATTTGGGACCAGAAATGAAAAACTCCTTCTAACCTCCTGGCTCACTGACTGGCTTTAACAAGTTACTAACTGTTGGCCCCTGGACCTAGCAACTGGTCTGTAAGGAAGACAGCAAAAACAGGGAAAAAACCAAGATGGTTAAAAAAAAAAAGTTAAATGGCATGAAACTGAGAGTTCAAATCAGGTATCATGGGATCCAAATTCAGCCCCTTCCTATAAATGGCACACCCCTATTTCCTTGCTTGAGGGTTTCTTTCTGCAAATGAAGGAACCAGAAGAGGAAAGGAAAAGCATGGTCTTAGCTATCTACATTGGGCCCCACGTCACCTCACTATTGGCTACAGCTCTGGGAGGTTAGTCAGACCTATCTGACATCAACATTTACACCAAGCTTTTTCAACTTCCTTGGAAGAAGTGGTTTACTTTCATAAAGAAAATAACCAACAATTCTATTACTTCGTCTAAGCACAACCCTAATGGAAAGGCTCATCAGCCATCAAAATTGTTTGCTCAGCTGCAGCAAGCTAGATTAGCTTGTATCCTAGTTTTATTCTCACACAGTCAGTTTTAATGAATGCACCAAATAATCAGACCAGTAAAAAAGACTGGTAGTATAATTAAATAAATAACTTTATTTATGATACTTCAGATTTTATAAATGCCAACTATATAGCAACCAAATTCCCATAAATTCTCGCCGAGGCACAACCACTGATCAAGGCCCTTTGAAAAATCAAAGATAATAGAGTGTCAGGGGAAAGAAGTTTTGTTTTCTCAACAGAGAATTTAATAAATGAACTTACTTCCCTGATCCTTTACAGTTCACACTGGGAAAACTTAACTCTCTTTTAAGGGCATCCCCAATCAACAAACTGATCAATCAGCCCATATTTAGAAAAATAAACCCCATAGCTAAGAAAAATATATCAAATGCCCTTCAAACCCAGAATGTAATAAAACTTTGACACCAGAATGAAAAACTTCTCAACCTCTGTACCAGACTGGGTGTTAGTTTACCCAGCCTGTATATCAAGTTCACGTGAACAACAGCATCTACACACCTTTATGTAGGTAAGAACTACATGCTAATATCCTTTCATTTATCCTTTTATTCCCTGTGGCACAGTTTGAAGCCAATGGTATAAACACCATAGTAAATTCCAGTGGTAAAGAGCAGCCTTCTTTCTCTGTGAGGAGTGTAGATGTTGGAAGTCTTCAAACTACGTGGTAGCTCAGTAAGACAAATGATGAATTTACAGAAACTGAGAAATGGTTAAACATAAAAAGAATTCTGGTGGGTGGTTTAAAGTTTTGTCAATGTGTGGCGATGATAATAGAAGAGGTGCAGAGAGAGAGATTCTGTCACATACACCTTCAACAGTGAAACCATTCTCTGGATGTTTGGAAAAGCTTAACAGATTTGGAATGAATACATTTTCATAGAACACAGAATTCCTGGTACATCAGGCAGTAGTTCTTAAACTTTTGCTTATAAGTCATAGAGCATTCACAAATGGACTTATCTGGACAGTAATGCCTTTTTACACGTGGCTATTTGAATAAATCTCACTGAAAATTGAGCAGTCCCCTCACTCAGCTACCAGATATGATGAGGAACAGTTAGGGGCATTGACAGACATTGGCTATTCTTGTAGTAGCAAATATTAATCCAATGGAAGAACTAAAAAATAAAAACAAGCTGCCCATTTAGCTCAGTTGGTTAGAGTGGTGCTAAAAACACCAAGGTCCAGGATTCAATCCCTGTAAAGGACAGCAAAAAAAAAAAAAAAAAAAGCGCTTTATTTGCACTGTTCTGTTTTAGACAATCTCAAACATGCTGAAGTTGGCCTATCAGCATCTCAAAGAATTTGTGAAAAATGGAATTTTCCTTGAATACCAAAAAAAGTTGGGAACACAGAGTAGAAATCTATAGCACAAATTATCAAGAAAGGCCTTGTGATTTCTCATCATGAATGTAAAATAAAAGAACAAGAATTATTTTTATTCACAACCCAATCTGGTGGCTGAAAGAAAAACAGTCTTTGGATACAGAGAAACCTGGTTTTCTGAAGAGTCCAGCTTGTCATCAGGCTTCAACATTATCACTGAAGCACAGAAACTCTGCTTTTGATTGGTTTACTTACCTCTGAGGGAGACAAAATCAACTGAAAACTTTTTTTAAAACTAAAAACAGGGAAATATATGTTAGAAAAGATAGCACAGAAAAACTGTGGCTTCAGCTCAACCTGACTGTCACAGAGTCCATCACTATTAGTCTCGAATTCATCCTGCTGGTCAGGCTAATTATCGGGACAATTTCTCCCTCCTAGTTTTCCTTATTCCAGATCAGGGCATGAAAATGGTGGCTGTCAAGAGTCCCTGGAATGTTCCATCAATGAAAAGCATACAGCAGCAATAGGATGGTACAGATACCAATAACACCACCCAAGATGAGCGAGTCGCGCCGTTTCCTAAGGTTGATCCTCTGGATCAGGCTGTTCACAGCAGGAAAACGATCTTTGGGAAATCTTTATTAAGGTCATATTTGGAAAAAGGCTCTTTAGTGAAAAGTCACCGGAATCACAAGAATAGAGTTTAGTGGTATCTGGAAACAGTAAGTGATGAGAAGAAATAAGGGGAAGAAAATCACAGTGAGGGAGTCTTTAGCAAACACATATGGCAAAACTGATCAAAGTCCCAAATGTATTCAAGTCTCCTATTCTTGTGTGTAGTCCACAAATATGAATAATGAAAAGAAAAACTTAATAGAGAGAGCAGGAGAAGAAGATAATAATGATGACAGCTCCCATGTACTGAGGCATTACTGCCAGGCTTCAGGTCAGGGTGGGAGCCGGTGTGGTCAGGAAGAGAGGAACTCAGCAGGGTGTGGAGGCACAGGCACAGCAGCTACAACCTCCAGTTACCTGATCCACTTCCCTCCCTTTCCTCCTTCTCCTTCTCTCTCTTTTTAGATCCTCCTTTCAGGAGACTGGGGAGTTTTGCCTGAGGGTTTTGAAGAAATACCTGATTCTCTCTCCACAGGGTAATAACACCCCTTGGATTCTGGCAACTGGTGGGAACCAACTCTAGGATCTATATAAACATGCACTTGTGGATTATTTAAATTTCAAAATTTACTTTGCATCAGTAGGCAGGATATAGTAAGAAAGTGGGTTAAACTGCTCTAGCTGTCCTATTTGGGGAACATAAAAAAAGCAAAGAGAAAATATTTGATTTTAGGGGTTTTATAGCAGTCACAACTGTATTTTACTTCTTCACACTCTTACTTGTTTATATGTTGTAGACCAAAGTGCTTATACTGTTTTGTATTTCTGGCAATGGTTTCTGACAACATGAGTATGCCTGCAGGTGCATCCTCTTTGTTAACAGAGGTATTATATCAAGTTCAGATAAACCAACTACAAAAACCACCCAGGATACTAAAAAGGTGGAACAATTCCCATTCCTTGCAAATTCTCAATGCATTTTCCTGTAACAAAATGAGTCTCACCAGGGACTACATTACTTGTATACTTATATATTCTACATATTGTATAATTACAACCATGCCTTTTAATCTTGAAGTCCCTTCTTTGTCTAAAATAGAGCTTTACACACAGTAGGCATTAATATGTTTTAAAATTAATGAATTAAAAAAAGAACAATTTGCAGAAACAGTTTAAAAACTGTAGAACAGGAAGCAAGTATTGAACTAATGAACAAAAATTTTACAAGGTAAAAACTTCATCTAGAGAAAATGCTTAATTTCTCCTTGCTTAGTAAAAGGATTAACAAATCCACTGCACATATGTAAATTTTGGCATCAGGAAATCCTGTCTATAGTGGACATATTTTTGTCCAGTTTACCTTTAGGGAACCAGCCCTCTCTCCTTCCATAATAATCTAGTTCAGTCCATGTAACAGGGTGGGGCTGATCTCATCCTCTACCATTGGGTCTACATACGAACTCAGAATTGGCCAGTAAGAATATTCCATCCTTGGACAGTGACTGGGTTAGGAATGGTCAGTGACTCAAGCAATCATAGTCCTCTTTGGTCTACAATATAAGCACTTTGGTCTACAACATATAAACAAGTAAGAGTGTGAAGATATTTTGAAATACTAAGTAAAAATATTAAGTACTAACTACTTCTGGAACAGCTGTTAGAAGACACCCTTTTTCCATGGGGATTTTTGAGCTGGTATTACAGCCATTTCTATCACCATGAGGAGAAAGGCTGCCTGGGAATGAAGTTAGCACAGAGGAAAGCCAAGATAAAAGATGGGGAAGGGAGGGGAAAAGAGAGAGAAAAGGCAAATTCTTGATGATAAAATCTGAGCCCTTGAATCTAGCCATGCCTAAAGCCAAATTCTACCCCTTGATTTTACAGCTGTATGAATAAATTAATTCCCTCCTTTTCTCTTTCAAGTCGGTCTGATTTAGGTTTCCGTTACTTCCTCTCTATGCAGTCCTAACTCAAACCCATTTTGTTTGATTTTTGGATGCCCATATTTTAGGAATGATTGTAAAATTCCTGAGTGGCTCACTTGTGCCAGGCACTACACTAGGCTCTGGGGTACTGCTTTGCCTTAAGAGAACTTAGGTTCTAGTAGGGGAGAAATAAGTATAGAGTAGAGAAGAAGGCATAAGGAAGAGTGGTGACAAATTCTAGTGGACAATTGGGAGAATCTTCAATTAGTATTTTAAATAACCCAGCTATCCACCTCCTAATTCTATTCCAAAGTTTCAAAGGTTTCACTAAATACAAACTCTTTTATATTCACCAAGTAGCCTTTGCTCTTGCTAGTAATTAAGTTTATAGTATAAGAAAGACAGCACGATTTCATGTAAAAAGCAATGGAAAATCTGAATCTTTAATGTGCTATTTATTAGCTGTGGACCTGGGCCAAGCCACTTCTGCAAAACAACAATAATTTCTACATCCTCTCTTTTGTGGAAATGATAAAACCGGATAATGTATATAACAGTACTCTGTCAACTGTATAGCGCTACATAAAACATAAGTGTTTCTGAATGTGTGGTTTGATACGGGGTGACAAGGCAAGAACAAAACTCACAAAAGACTGGAAAATACCAACAAGCTCCAGGACAGTCTTTTCCTTAGGCAAACAGATATCAAACTAAATAAAAGTGACCTTAAATGATCTAGGACCAGAAGGTACTCAACTTTTGAAAATTATACGTCCTTCCCCCTTTAGTAGTTGGGGAAGAAAGCTTTTTTCCCTAAAAGGCTTGGCTTTTCAGAGAGTAAATAAAACGCTTCAGAGTAGAAGGCTGATCAGTTTCCCTACTGGGTTTCTTGGAAGTATTAGTAATCCTAATTTACACTGGGAAGTTGAAAAAGCAGAGGACACTACAAACAAGTAGAGAATCTATCTTAGAATCCATTTTGTGCATGAAGTCACACTGCTTATCAGCAGTTGCAACTCATCTACATTTGTGGTTGCCTCCTTCCTTCATCCTTCCAAGCACCTGCCACTTACTCCCCAAAGTAGAAAAATAAAAAAAGAAAAAGTATGTAATTTATGATGTTCAGGTAAGAATAATGTATACTGTGGAGTTCTAACGTGGATTGAAGAGCTTTTAAAATGTAAAACAATTTTGTCAATAATTTTAGAATTCACATTTATAATTTTTTTCTAAATCTACTAGTATTAAACTTTTGGTGTGCAATCTTTTAGAAATGGAACTAAACACCATGAACTTTCACAAAGTACAAAGATACTTCAAGAAGTTTGTGGAAAAAAGAATTAAAGATAATATGAATCTTTCCATGGACTTTTTCAAGTACCCTCATAGGAATGGACAGCACATAAATGGTTCTTGAGTTATGATGGTTCAAATTATGATTTTTTGACTTTATGATGATGAGAAAGCAATTCATGTTTAGTAAACTCCTCGACTTACAATGAGGCTACATCTAGATAAGAGATTTTCCATTTGTGATGAATTTAAGTCAAAAATGCACTTTCAACTTAAGATATTTTCAACTTACGATGGGTTTACCAGGAGGTAATGCTGTTGTAAGTCGAGCAGCATCTTTATTCATATTATGTAATTACCGATGGGCTCTACTGCTACTGATGATGGCAACATGCCAGAAGACAAAAAGCACACACATACATTTCTGCCCCCTCACCCCACCCCAAACACAAATTTCGAACATTCAGAAAGGATACTGGCCAAAGTGTTCATTTTGCTGTGAATTGACTTTAACATTCCTCTCTGTGAAGTCATATTTTCTTTTGTTGCCATAGCAATGCTGCAAGAGGGAAAAAGAGACAATTAAATTGGCATTTAAGATTACCTGCATGGATCCACCATACCCTTAAAAGTGAGCGGAAAACTACACTGAACAACAATCATCTTGAAAAGCACTGGGCAGGAAAATGGAGGTACGGGGGAATTACTTCCCAAGACACTTTCCTACTGTCCTTTTTCAGAATGACTCCACTGATCATATAATACAAAAACTTCTTAAAATGATTTTAAAAGGGGCCAGCTACTAAAAGATTCTTAGTCAGGAGAAACTTGAGAGGGAAGTAGGGAATTATAATCATAAAAATAGAACCAAAAGTGTAAAATATCACAAAATATTCATACACAACCAGCCTTCAATTTATGAAGAGATTATGTTCCAAAACTCTGCTTGAGAATCAACTATGCGGATTTTGGGACACACATGCAACATTATGCTGGGCTTCCAAGGCAGCAGACAAAGGTCACAGATTCAGTAAACATGACTGAGAGAAAGGAAAAAGTCATTCCTAGTAGAATACAATCTCTTCCATGTGACTACTTTGATGTTTTTTTTAAAAGAATCTAACTTTACATCTTTTAGCTATCACTTCCAGGTTTTTATTTTCCATAGTCTTATTTCTCTGGACATTAGAATCCTAGAGGATAGGGCCAGTATCCATTTTGATACATAACACACAGGGGAGTGCTTTAGATATTGACATTATAAAAAGCAATAGGAAATGGAATACTGTTGAGTAATTCTGAAAATATATGAAACATTAAAAAAACAAAAAAGCAATAGGGAAGACTAGTCAGAGTACAAATTCCTAACCTCGTCTCTGGCCCATTTTCCTCCACGCAGTAACACAAGAACAAAGGCAGACATACTGGGAAGGGTCAATCTGAGGTCCCCAGGAAGAAAGCCAGGTGGAGGGCTATACTCTCTCAAGCAAGAAGAGAACCAAGGAACTAATGGCAGGGAAGCTTAGATTCTTCTTCAAGCCTGGGGCAAATATCTAGGTTTCATTGTTTCCTGTGGAGACCAGACAGGGGAAGCCTGGATCTGCATGTACAGAGGCTGCAGTGTGACGGACTGAACTGCTCCCAGTCTCTGCAGCTGGGAAAGGACAGCTACACACAGCCACAGAAACTTAGAAGCAGAGAGCTTACAGTCTAGCAGCTGGTGTGATGCCTACTCCCTAAGAGGAAAAACTACTGGGCCATCCATCAGCACCTGGTATGCCACTGCTTAAGTGTCTCTAATAGTCTGACCTATCTGGGAGCTGAGTAAACATATTTTTGGACAGGTAAGCCTTCAGATAGTAAACCACCAGGTACCTTTACTGAAAGGAAATGCTAGTGGGAGTGCTTTAGCAAATGACAAATGAATCAAAACTTCAATTTCGAGATTTGAGAAGGCAAAGAAGGAATAAAAGTGTGTAAGGAAATATATGAAAGGATATTTATTGAAGCATTTTTTTAATAGTAAAAAACAAACAAGGACAAAAACACCAGGGAAAAAACCCCCAAAACTGGAAACAACATTTGAATGGTATAATAGGTTATGATATGAGGGAACTTCAAAAAGTTCATGGAAAGATCCTTATTAGCTTTTAATTCTATTTTTCCACAAACTTTTTGAAGTACCCTCACATAATCATACTATGAAATAGTATTTGGTTATTAAAAGGAATGAATTAGTATTATTTCTATTAACCTAGAGAGATGTTTATGATATACTGAATGATTAAAGCAAACCATAGAATGTGTAGAGTATAAGTCCTCTTATTTTCAGAAGCAAACATCTTTGTGTATGTTTGTATGATAGTGAGAAAGGTATCAGAAAGATACACAACTGTCAGTTAACACAAGTTACTTCAGGAGCTAAGAATGCAGGGGCACTACCAGAGATTAACTTTTTTTTAAATACATTTTAGTATTATTAAAATTGTTACAACAAGAACATTGTACTTTTATAATATATAAATGTCTAATAAAGACAAATGAAAACAAAATTAGAGGAATTCCACCTGAAGTGACTAAGAAATGTTAATAACACTACCCCCTCCAAAACAACTACTGTTATTCACTTCAGTACCACTATGAGGCAAAAGATTCATGGAAATTTGTACAAGGAGTTGCCAGACCCCTGAACTGCCTTCCTTAACCCATGGAGCCAGGTGACAGCCCCCAGTCCAGGAGAAGACCTAGCCCAGAAGAAGAGATTTAGGGATACTGACAATTTGAAGTCCCCAATGAAACAGCCAGGTCCGTGCCTGACCATGCACTGTGAGGCCTACCACTGAGTAAGTCCAACCACCCATGCACATGGAATGAGCTTCCAATCACTGAATTTCAGAGCCACATCTTTAAATATGAACAAAGAGCCAACAATCACCAGATGTGGGACAGCTTAAACTTAAAAGGCAGAGATACAAACAAACCAACAAGCAAACAGAAAGTGAGTCTAAGGAAATAAAGGCAATAAAGTTCAAGAAACTCTAAAATAAAAATTATATCTAATGTCTTCAGAGAGATAAAAGAAGGTTATGACACCCATGAAACACACATAGAAATACATGTGTTTGTGTGTGTATCTGTCCCTCAGAAAGAGCTCATGTAAATTAAAAAAAGAAGAGTAAAGTTAAAAATGTAATAGAAGGGCTGAAAGCACAAATTGAGTAAATCTCCCAGACAGATGAATAAAAATGAAAGATGAATTAAAAACAGAGAAAAGGTAAGAAAGGATTAACTCAGAAGGCCCAACATACAACCTTTTAAATTTTTAAAAAAGAAACAGAGAAGGGGCTGGCTGGTTAGCTCAGGTGGTTAGAGTTTGGTGTTATAACACCAAGGTCAAGGGTTTGGATCCCCTCACTGGCTAGCCACAAAAAAAAAAAAAGAAAAGAAAAGAAAATGACAATATAAGAAAATTTCCCAGAACTGAAGATGAGTTTCTAGTTTCCAGATTGTATGAGCCCACCCAATGCCCAAAGCAATAGATTGAAAAAGACGCTTGCTAAGCTCATCATGGTGAAATTGAAATTGGAAAAATATATAAAGAAAAAGAAATGATTCTAAAAACTTCCAGAGAAAGGAAGTGTATCATATACAAAGGACCAGAAATTTTAATTGAAATTGGACTTTAAAAGCAATACTGGAAACAATGCTTTAAAAAAATGTCAAAATTATTTCCAACCTAAAATTCTATATCTTAGATAAACAATGAATCAAGAATATGGGTATAATAAAGACTTTTTAGATGTAGACAGTCCAAAAAATTGCCCTCCTATTCTTTCTCAGGAAGCTATTAAACAACACGGTCCAGCATAATGAAGGAATAAACTAAGAAAGTGGAAGACACTAAACCCCCCAAATTGGTGATCTAATAAAGAAGATTATTTCAGGATAATGGAGAAAGAACATCTCAGAACAGTGGAAGGCCTAGAAAACAACCAATCAAGATTAGAGCAGGGCTGGTTTGTTCACTTGGTGCTGATAACACCAAGGCCATGGGTTTGGATCCCATATAGGGATGGCTGGTTAGCTCACTGGGTGAGCATGGTGCTTACCAGTCATCTTTTTTTTAAAAAAAAAGAAGAAAAGTCAAACCAACAACTTCCTTTGTGTCATTTAGTTCCTATCATTTTTCAGTTTAAGTGTATGTCTATGACAGAACATGATACGTTTAAAATGTGGTTGTTTTAAAAATAAATTTACAAGGTATTTAAAAAATAGGTGTTAGGTATTGTGTAAAGTAACAGAATTCAAACCTAGCCTGAGAGGGCTGGCAGACTTGCTCAGTTGGTTAGAGTGTGGCCTTATAACACCAAGGTCAAGGGTTTGGATCCCCATACCGGCCAGATGCCAAAAGACAAAAACAAAAACAAACCTAGGCTGAGCAATTTGAGGCCAATTCTTGAATCACATATGCCTCTGTTTTTTAAACTGGGACTATCACCATCGCCTGTGCACTTTGACTCACAAGTGGATAGAGATTAAAAAATAATTTTCAAAAAGCACTTTGTATTCCTCATCATACATTATGTTGTTATCTTGTTGAATATGCACGATTTCCAGTATCACATAAAATATATCTAGATACACTTTCCAATCTCATTCCATCATTTGGAGTCAAGCTGAGTGAAATCTAGGCTGCTGTTATCAAGGGTCAAATACTCAGAGCGAATATATAAGCTCCAAATAATATATAATGCTTTTAAAACAATAAATCATTGATGTGCCCACTGGAACTTCAACTTTCTTACCTGTTCTGTGAACTAAACTCAGTCACTTATTTTCTTAACAACAGATGATACCAGTTACACATTTAAAGGTTAAGAATAAATTTATAAATATTAAAAATATTAGTTCTTTTCCATAAATTGATGTCAAAGTCCATACTCAGTTGTGCACACATCTTTAAAATGTATCTCCAAAAGGAAAAGGTAAATTTTCACATTTGAAATATGCAGAAATAATTATTTGACTCAAATTTTATATTGTCCATATATAATCATGACTAGCTTTATATTCAGTGAAATTTCACTTGTTACACTTACCATATTTTGAAACAAAGGGAAATACTAAAATAAAAGACCTTCTAACAACATGTTTTTTAACTAGCAAAATAATAGTAGCAGTAATTCAATGGTTCTCAAGTGTTCCTATCCTATGAGGTACCCCAAATTTTTATACCCATATTATCAGCCCTTAAATAGGTCAGCACTGAACTGAGAAGCTTCAAGGGCAGCCTGGCCCTAGAAGATTAGGCAGAAAGAAAGGGAAATAAGAAGAAGAAAAAAGGGAAAGGAGTATAGGAAATTTAAAGTAAAGAATTTCTGGCAAAACGTGATTAGACTTCAAGTACTGATGAAAGCGAAGGAGTTAAAAGGGAGATATTCCAGCTGACAATTAAGCAATTCTGCGAAAACTTTGTTCAGATAGAAGATACAGTGCATGCAATTGAAACAAAAATTCAAGACATGATAACTGCATATTATTGTAAAAGATTAAAATGTATTGATTATTATTAAATAATGATGGAAATATACTATAACGTACTGAACAAAATAAGAATCCATGAATCCATACTGATACAAATATTTAGGAAATGAATACTGAAATATTTAGGAGTAAAGAGGCATTATGTCTGCAACTTATTTTCAAGTTGTTCAGAAAATAAACTTTGAAAAAGCAAATGTGGTAAGATGTTAACATTTGGGGAAGCTAGGTAAAGGGTATAGGGGAATTCTTTGTGCAATTGTACTATTGGAACTTTTTTGAAATCTGAAAAGATATCAAAATAAAAAGTTTTAAAAAAAGGATTAGTATTAACAATCTACTTTACAGATTAACTAGTATCAGCCAGGTACTAGGCATTTTTCTTACATTATCTTTAATCTTCCAATAATCTTGCAAGGTGGGTATTATCAACAATACCATGTTTTTAAACAGATAAGAAAATGAAGGTTCCAAAAAGCTAAAGTGACTTATCTAACAACAGAGATCTAGTAAGTAGCACAGCCAGGTTTCAAACCAAATGACACTCCAAAGGTTGTATTCCTTCTACAATGGGGTACATATAGTAGTTGGTTTATACAGAGCACTGGTTCTAGAATTAGAGAGACTTAGATTTGAGGATTTGAATCCTCCAAACTATTTATTAGTTATGTGACCATAGGCAAATTACTTACCTTAATTTCTTTTTTGTTTTGGAGAGAATACTTAATAATTAGTGTCTATCTCATGGGTTATTGAGAAGATTAAATAAAATAATGCATGCAAAGCACTTTAGCACAGGACCAAGGCCCACTGCAAGAATGCAAACGTTTGCTGTTTTGTTTCCACGTACTTCACTCTACCTTTCCTTAAAAAACAATGCTAAATTCTAATGTGCAGAGAGCATACCTAGTTAAAATTCACCAAACCTAGAAAATTAAGCAGTTCAAACCAACAAATAAATGCCTGTAACTTAAGCAAGAAACTAGTTCAATGTTTTTACAGACAATATTGAATATTACTGCAGAAGATTTTCTTCAGCTGCTGTAACAGAAACCAAATCTCCATTTTTGGTATAAATAAGACATTTACCAAACAAAATTTAAGATTCGTTTCCATTAAAAAGTGACAATAAAAAAGTGGAGGCTGTAAAGATTAAGAATGAATTAACTGGAAAAATTAATAAGCAAAACAGCCTAAATCCAGTAACTCTAGAAATAAATGTTTTGGGTTTCAAATGTCTCTTACAAGGGAAAGACACAGTAAAAAAATATATTACCATCTAGTGAAATTCTCATCTTTAAGTAGCATGAATTGATTTTAACTTGTTATAGGTTTAACATGATCAGTTGATTAAATTTATGTGCAAACAAAACCAACAAAGTAAAACAAAAAATTATTCCTACCTTATTGTCTCTTCTATCAGACGATCTGAGCTACAAATAAAAAGGAAATTCAAATTCTGGAATTATTAAATGTATATTTCAAACTTTTACTTTTCTACTTTTATATATAAACTTTTCAGTCATTTATGAAAATGACTCGATTTTTAAAAGCATCTGGAGAAAATTCTGGGCTTTGAATTAAGTTTAATTTATCCACATATATAAAATTTTCATCTTACTTTTATTTGTTAGTTTAAACCTATTTTTCCCCACAGAGATAGCTAATGACTAAAGTCAGAACAGTTTTAATGACAGCATAATGAAATAAAGCTGCTTCTTTAGTCTAGATAGCTCAAAGTTGTCCCACCATCCATTCAAAACTTAAGAATTATAACCAACTTGTTGAGACAGGATAGGCAAATACAGTCCTGATGTCTACGAGTAGTAATTATTTATACCTTAAAGTTACATCCTTTCTTGGGAAAGTTTTTTTTGGAAACTAAATTAAATCTCAGCTTACTAACTTCAGAATTCAAGAATCCGAATAAAGACACCAAATGCACCTTTGATCTGTAAACCGTTTGCCTTTATGCATCACACATCAGAAAGAAACAAACAAAGCCATTTCAGGGAGGAATTTATTGGTAGCTAAATTTTGTACAGGGAGAGCTTTATAGCACAAAGTAGAAAAACAAACTTCCAGAGATCTGTATTGATTTGTCACAGTGCAAGGTACACAGTAGGCACTCAAATAAATACTTGCATTTTTTCCCAACTACTTCTTTCTCTCCAAAAGAATTTCTAAGTTCATTCTATAAATTAATAAGCTGAGGTTTTACTATAAATTAGTTAACTAAGGGCTAGCCCGTTAGCTCAGTTGGTTAGAGCTGGATGTTGTAATACCAAGGTCAAGGGTTCTGATCCCCATATAGGCCAGTTGCCAAAAAAAAAAAAGTAGTGAAGAAGAAAATCAAAGTTATTGCATGAATTGAGGAACAAAGATGAGCATTAAAAATGTCATAAATACATTATATAAACCCTGTGATTTAGAAATTCAAAAACTACAAAGATGGTGGTTAAAAGCCAGACTGTGTGACTGTTTAAATGCTGGCTCTACCACTTACAGCAGTCCTTCCCTATCTGCAGTTTCATTTTTCTCAGTTACTGTGATATTGTGGAAACATATATTTGGTCTTCATCCTTAGTCTCCTGACACACAACTCCTAAAATCCTTAGAATCTACAAAGTGATAGAAATCTTTTCGTATGCTAATGATGACTTGAAATCCCCAGGTAGCTTCAAGATGGGGGTTGGTCACAGGAAATACCAAGCCTCCAGGGAGGAGAGAGGGGTTGAAGGTTAAGTAGATCACTAGTGGCCAATGATTTTATCAAGCCTGCCTATGTAATGAAGCCTCCATAAAAACCCAAGAGACGTGGGTTTGGAGAGCTTTTGGGTAGCTGAACACAAGAAGGTTCTTAAGAGGGTGATGCGCCCAGGGAGGGCATGGAAGCTGTGTCTCTTCTCCCATACCTTGTCCTATGCATCTCTTCATCTGTATCCTTTGTAATAACCTTTATAATAAACCAGTATATGGAACTACGTGTTTCCCTGAATTCTGTGAACCGCTCAAGCATCTGAATCCAAGGAAGAAGTGGGAACCTTGATTTATAGCTGGTTGGTCAGAAGTTCCAGACGCCCAGACTTGTGACTGGCATCTGAAGGGGGTGGGGGCAGTCTTGGGGACTGAGCCCTCAACCTGTGGGATCTGACGCTATAGACAGTGGCAGAAATGAGTTGGAAGGCATCCAGCTGGTGTCTGCTGCACAAGTGCTTGCTTGCTGGTGGAGATAAATCCCCACAAATTTGGTTGCAGAAGTCTGTCTTCTCTGTCGATAATTGTGCTGTGAGAGATCAGAGGAAATGACGGCATGTGTTTTTTCTCACTCTTATAGATACCCATGGCCAACCTTGGTTTGAAAATATTGGTACTGGTAATCTGAATAAACCTTCCAATCCTTGAATCAACTTTTGGACTTTCAGGTCATTTGCTTAACACGAGAGGGCAAGCCGAGCCTGATCTGTCGGTAACAGAAGTAACTTGCTCAAGTGTCATACAGTTATCTGCGGAGTTAGGATTCAAACTCAGTCTGATTTCAGAGATTTGGCTCTTACTGTCTCAATAAATGACAGCTCCCCTCCCCTCCCATCACCGTCTGCAATAAGTCCTAGTTTTTATCTAGTACTTCTAGACTATCACTCATCCCTCCGCTAGCAAAAATCTATACTCTGAGGTTTGCCCCTTCTCGCTACCTTCCCCTTCCCTCTCATATACTAACCTCCAGGTCACTGGAGGATCTCTTCATTCCAAATTTTATCATAATTCTTGACAATTTAAATAGCGACAGAGGACAGACTATCCACATAGTAGACCCACAGTTCCTTGGTCCCCTTCACTCCAAAGAATGAACACATGAATGCTCCTATGTTTTCTTTAGTCTTTCTCAGATTTGGTCACTTCTCTTCTTTTCCACAATCATCATTCAATTTTTGTTTTAATAAACCAGTTAGAGGGCCCCTCAAAAGATTCTTGGGACAAACAAAATTAACTTGTATAAGGATATAGGAAAAAACAGACTCAGTTTCCCCTACTCTCTACTCTCACACAGTCATTCAACACAATGACTCCTGACACCAGATATGTGGTCTTTCCCCCCACAGACCAAGCAAGCAACCAAATTCTGCAGTGGACACCGGCTGGGTGTCTCCTAATTCAATTAAATTCTGACATGATCTACCTGGAGATAGGGTCAGATTCCTTAGGTTGAGGGCTCAGTCTCACAAGACTGCGCCCCCCCCCCGCCCACTCTTATGCCAATTGCAAGCCCTAGGTTGTTTTATCTGTGCTCCAGACTGACAAGCTATAAATCAGGGTTCCTACAGCCTCCTCCTCAGGTTCAAACTAATTTGCTAGAGCAGAACACAGAACTCAGGAAAACACTTTACTTACATCTACTGGTTTATATAAAAAACATTACAAAGTATACAGATAAAGAGATGCAAAGGGAAAGGTATATGAGAAGAGGCATGGAGCTTCGATACCCTCACCGGGAGCTTCAAGCTATTCAGAAACTCCCGAACATAGTCCTTTAGGGTTTTAATAGAATCTTCATTATGTAGTCATGATTGCTTAAATCATTGGCCACTGGTGATCAACTTAACCTTCAGGTTGAGGGGCGAGGCTGAAAAGGCCCAACCCTCTAATCATGCCTTGGTCTTTCCTGGGACCAGCCCCCATCCTGAAGCTACCTAGGGGCTGCCAGACACCTGTCATCTCATTAGAATACAAAAGACACTCTTATAACTCCAGAGATTCCATGGATTTTAGGAGCTATATGTTAGGAAACAGGGTCAAAGACCAAATATATATTTCACAACATCACAACTTGGTTCTCCCAGAATTCAGTAATATATAAAAAGAATTATACAGCATGACTAAGTGGGGTTTACTTCAGGGACGCAAGGCTGGTTCAATATACAAAAACCAATCAATGTAATCAGTCATTTGACAAAATTCGAAATCCATTCATGAGAAAAATTCTCAGAAAAAATAGGAATAGAAGGATCCTTCCTCAACTTGATAAAAAACATTGGTAAAGAACTTGCAGCTAACATTATACTTAAGAATGAAAGACGGAATGCTTTCCCCCTAAGATTTGGAACAGGACAAAAAAATGCATTCTCACCACTCTTATTCAACACGGTGCTAGAAGTTCTAGCTAGTACAATACAGCAATGCAAGTGAATACAAAACATACAGATTGGAAAGGAAGAAATAGAACTTCCCTATTTGCAGGTGTCAGGTTGTCTATACAGAATATCCCAAATAATCCACCAAAAAATTCTTAGAACAAGTAAGTGTTCAGCAAGGTTACAGGACACAAGTATTAACATAAAAAATCAACTGTATTTCTATATACTAACAATAAATGTGGATATCAAAATTAAAAATACCATATATAATTGTTTTCTAGTTTTTAATTTTATGTTAAGGTCTATGATCTGTTTTAATTTTGGGGAAAGGTGTAAGGTCAATGCGTATGTTCATTATTTTGCATGTGGATGTCTAGTTGTCCCAGTACTATTTTTTTTTTTTTTTTTTAAAGATGACCGGTAAGGGGATCTTAACCCTTGACTTGGTGTTGTCAGCACCACACTCTCCAAAGTGAGCCAACCGGCCACCCCTATACAGGGATCCGAACCCACGGCCTTGGTGTTATCAGCACCACACTCTACCAAGTGAGCCACGGGTTGGCCCTGTCCCAGTACTATTTATTAAAAAGACTACCTTTTCTCCATTGAATTGCCTTTGCTACTCTGTCAATGCCCAGTTGACTATATTTGTATGGGTCTATTTCTGAGGTCTCTATTCTGTTCCATTGATCTACTTATCTAATCTATTCTTTCACCAATACCACACTGTCTTGATTACATAAAACACACATAACATATATAAAACAGGAAGTCAACTATAAATGGAAACAAAGTTTTTGTTTCTTCTTTTTCCCTTCAAAGTATTTTAATCAAACATTTTCGTGCAAAAAATAAAAATGTCAACAAATCTGTCACTTATGTACAACAGAAACAGCTTAAGAGAGAATGTGGGGATCACAATTTCCATTTACTGTTGGTTAGATAAATAGCTTAAAAGGACTGAAAATCCTGAAAACCTACCTGAATTATAAAGAATCTATGAAACACTAAGAGAGCATTTTCTAATTTGTTTGTTTCTGAAACCTCTAAAAAAAAACCCTTCATGTGTCAATATAAGCTAATCTGCTTTACATAAATAAAAATGGAACTATACTTTGCATTATATGTATATCTCTCTCACATATTTGTAACTCAGAAAGCAATGCTTTCAAATATAATTTAATAATTAATTTCACAAATATAATAGAAATTTAATAATATTAGCAATCATGACATTCATACAATTATAAAGACTAAACTGGCTAGATGCTCTTTCTTACATCCTAGAATCTAGGTCTGGTCAAGGCTCAAGCATTTAGATGTATGAACTCACCTCTTGAAACTGTCATAAAGTTCAAAAGAGATAAAGTAAAACAAAAGTATGTTACAATCTGTGTAAGCCTACAGATATATGGTTGATCTAGATCAAGGCACTTTAATGTCTCATAGCCCCTCTCTCTGGAATCTCTTTTCCCAATACTTGACATAAACTACTTATATTTCAAAGTCTAGCTCAAAAGTCGTGTTCTCATGAAGCTTGCTCTGTTCTGTCTGTACATTAGACAGAACTAATTGTTCTTTACTGTATAATATTATGCTCTCATAACTCTTTGCTCTTCATCAACTAATTCAAGACTATATAAGCACTTAAAATATGTCAGGCATCATTGGAGGAAAAATATCTTAAATTTGTAAAGCTTACAAAGTTTTTTTCACATATATTATCTCATTTGATAATTTAAAAAATATACTATCTCACAGGCTATCATGATTATTTGTTTGCAATTTCTCTAACCAGAATGAGTTCCCAGCGGGCAGAGACTGAGTTGATTCATTTTTGATTCCCCAGAGTCTAGTACAGTACACCTAGCACACAGGAGACATTCACTAAGTTCTTGATAAATGAAAGAATAAATGAGTTAACACACACTTGTTGGACTAATAACAATCAGTGCTAACACTAAAATAATCTTTAGAAGTTTCCATGAGGGAAAGGGAATATGAGTAAGTGTGTGCGTACATATGTATGTATATGTATGTGTGTGAACATGTACATGTATGTGTGTATATATATTATATTATATTATATTATATTATACAAATACCTGGGGAGAGAAAATTTCTTACTATGTCAGAGCATCACCAACTCAAGTTTTACTGCTTAACAAAGCCATGTACCAATTGAAGATGGATTTGATTTCACTACTGAACAAACAAGCTCCAAGTGAAGAAAAATGAGTTCTGTTTAAAAGCCCCTAAGTAGCTTTTATACAGAAAATTCTGTTTTGTAAAATTGGACATTATCAGATGAGTATTAAAATAAGCAAAGTACTGTTCAGGACAATATTACTTTGCTTTGCCATCTATTTTAATATCGCAGACAATTGTTCCACATGAGACAAAGGAAGATTTGCTTTGTAATCTTAAAACACCTCATGAATGGACTGATAGACATACACTGAAATAATCAAATACCAGTTCTCGTGAGCTAAAAATTCAATTCTCTATTATACAAACAATGCTTGGTGTAGGTGAGGGATATATCTCAAGATTTCTGCATTTTCAAAGTTTATGTCTACTACTATTATACATAATTTCTTCTATAAACCTCCCATTTTTCCATTTAACAGCTGAGGAACACTTCATTATCATTACCTTTATTAATGGTGTTTTTTCCTTGGTGTAATGTTTCAGAAAGAAACAAAGAATATATATGTGTGTGTATAAATCACTTCATGGTAGTTACTAAGTAAATAACAACAAGCAGCAAAAATGAAGTTAGAAGTGAGGTTGAAGTATAAATGCTGCTGTCCAAATGGGTAAGGCTTACTCATTAGCTTCCTCCTCAACAACAGCTTCATTGCATATAACACTGAAGTTTGTATCTCTACAAAACTATACACCATGAATCTTTAGGGTTCAAAAATAATTAAGAAAACTAACGTCAAATCCTTGCATGTCAACAGTATACTGTATCATTCCATTCACAGATGTTATAATTTGATCATTACTGAACTGGGATAAAGCCACTCCTTATAAAGGTCACTAAATTATGAGGATCATACGTCTCAAATTTTTCAAATATGCTCATGGTCCATTAATACAATTAGAATTTCATTTCGTTAAGACTATTCTGGCATCAGAAGTATTTCAAACTCTATTTAAGAAATATAAGTTGGCAGAGTATATAAAAGGGCTTGTAATCCTTTTCTTCTTTACTATTTATTTTTCTTAATCTTACGACATTCATTATGTTCTGTTTTATACAGAAATGCCTCAGTTTACAGAGCCCTTTCACATGTATTATCTTAGCAACCCTGTGAAGTAGATACCATAAGAATCATCCTGGAGAGGCAGTGCTGTATTGCAGAAGCAACACAACCAGAATGCCTGGGCTTGAATCCCAAGCTTTTACTAGCTGTGTGACCTCAGGGGAAATTGGCTAAAATCATGAAACAAACAAATAAAAGGTGAAAACATTTTTAATGGTTTTAAAATGCCTACCTAAAATATTTCTTCAACCACAACTTTGGATCACACAAATGACAAGGCTGGTGAATTAAAAAAATTCAAAATATCAAGTCTAAACATAGTCTAACAAAAGTTGTAAGAAAACAGTCAGCAGATAAAAGGTAAACCTCCAACTGAGAATATAATTCTTTGCTCAGTCATGAACATATTTATACTTATACAGTAAACGTGTGCCTTCTCAGATAATAACTCAATCATACCTGCTAAATAGTCAATGAAATGAAAACAGAATTACAATTTTCAACTAAATACTGTAACCGATCCTGTCTGAGCATAACCTGCTTTATAGAATAGTTCTGAATTTGATGTAATGTACAACAAATTCTTTATATTTTTAGAGTGCTTTAAATTTTGTAGAATGCCTTAACTCTTAAGCCATTCAGCCTTAAAATCATGTAACATAGGGGGGCAGCTATTATTCCATTTTAAATATGGAAAAAAAAAAAAAGACAGAGAGGCCAGGTCACCTCTGTGAAAAGCAACTGAGCTTCCAATGCTCAATAAACCTGTGCCATGCTGGTTCCGTAATATAATGAAAACAAAAATTTAAAGAAGCAAATCACAGGGAAGGCAGTGTGATGTGGGACAAGTAAGGAAATGGGTTAGGAAACGTACATTTAGTAAGAGCTATACTATTAAATAGTTATGAGACCTTGGCCTAGATCCTCTTTGAATCTTGTTTTGTCACCTATAAATAACAGAGATGCTTACCAAAGATTTTTATTATATCCAATATAAGAATTTGATTTTGTAAAAGGAATTTCATGGAGAATTCATCTTGCAAAGCAAAAAAATATAATTGGTTACATTAATAATATTTCCTTTGGTCCTCAAAATTAGATTTCATATACACTCATATATTTAGCATCTGGACCAATACCTTGTATACAGTATGTATTCAATAAATATTTATGGAATAAGTGAATGAATGGAAACAGGTTTTCTAAACATTGTGACACATGTATATTCATATGTATATGAAACCAAAATTAATACCTTCTGCTTATATCCATTTATTCATACAACAAATAAATAGTGTCTTATGATATAACAGGAACTGAGGCTACAACACTGCCCAAAACTAGACTAACCAAGTTCCTGCTTTCATGAAGCTTACATTCACTCAGAGGGTCACATATTAAAAAAATAAAAAGAGCAAATTATTACATATTGTCATAAATGCTATAAAGGAAACAAAAAAGGTGCTTTGCTAATAAGTAAAAACAAATGAGGACCTACTTCAGATGAGATAGTTAAAAAGTCCTCTTTGAGGAGGTGACAAGTGAGCTTAGACCATAGAGATGTCAAAGGATAATCTATATGAAAAGTTAAGAGAAAAGTAGTTGAAGCAGACAAAACAAAGTCTAAGTA
Organism: Cynocephalus volans; assembly: GCF_027409185.1. Taxonomy (NCBI): domain Eukaryota; kingdom Metazoa; phylum Chordata; class Mammalia; order Dermoptera; family Cynocephalidae; genus Cynocephalus; species Cynocephalus volans. The sequence continues at coordinate 27,582,123 of NC_084469.1, read as the reverse complement.
CAAAAAGACTGAAAAGGGAAAGAGCTTGATATCTTTGTGAAAGAAAATGAATGGAAGCCATTATGGCTGGCACCTAATAGGTAAAGGGAGAGAGTGATATGGATGAAGGAACAGAAAGAGAGTAAGGAAGCTGGAGATTTAGGTTGTAGCTAAAGATAGAGGACCCTATAGGTCCATAAACAGCTCAAAACAAATTGGTGGGGAGATGGAGGGAAGAATGGAGTATTAAAGTAAAAAAGCACTTCAATAAATATCACTAGAAAAAACAGTTTAGCTTAACCATACTGTTTCTATGCCTATGGCTTGGAGTATAGAAGCAAGTGTAGTAAACCCAAATTGAAGAGACTAGTTGGCTGATAACTTCCTGGAGCCCTGAGTATGCCATATTCTTTTCTTCTGATAATAGACTTTCCAACTTCCTGGCCACAAGGATGGATCTGTGACTTAGGCTGGGCCAATCACAGTAACCTTGTCCAGGGACAACCCAAGCACAGTCCTATATGTACAAAAGAAACTGAATTTGTAACTTAAAAATCTTGTCAGGCTGAGACGGATTCACTGGTAAATTATATCAGATATTTTTTAAGGAAGAAATAACACTAAGCCTGTACAAACTCTCAGAATATAGAAAAGGGAACACTCCCCAACTCATTTGATGAGATCAACATTACCTTTATATTAAACCAGACAAAAACATTTCAAGAATAGAAAGCTACAGATATTCTTCACAATAATGCAGAAATATTTAACAAAATAAATCCAGCGATATGTAAAAAAGATAATAAATATATCATGATCAAGTGGAGTTTATTTCAGGAATTAAATATTGATTTAATGTTTGAAAATAATCAAGGTAATTCACCATATGGCAGCAACAAAGGGAAAAAAAACTGATCACCTCAATAGTTGCAAAAAATAAAATGAAAAAATTCAATCTCATTCATGATAAAAACTTTCAGCAAGAGACAGTCTAGAGGGCTGGTCAGTTAGTTCAGTCAGAGTATGGTGCTAATAACACCAAGGTCCAGGGTTCTATCCTTGTAATGGCCAGCCGTGTCCCAGCACACACACACAAAAAACCACAAGAGAGAGCCTGGAAGCGATATCTGAATAACAATAAGCACATCTAGCACCCAGATCTTAATTTCTGAATACCATTCTCTAATAAAAGGAACCAAAGCTGCTTGATGAAGTGGTTAATTCCAGAGCTGAGGCAGGAAAGATACAAAATGAACTACAAACATTTTGTGCTGCCAGAAAGTAAAAGAAGTGCTGAAAAAAGAATGGGATATGGTCAAATGACAGAAGCTAACCTGAAGGAGCTCCCAATGGCCAAGTATGGAACAATTTAAACAACAATATAATTATAGTTCTGGGTTATACCCCACAGTACAAAATAAGTATCTATGAGTCTATACTGACATTAATTAACTAAATGGTGGAGAAGTGATAACTCTTGTTTACAGAGTCACAATTAATAAATGTAAAAGGACTAATAGAAATAGAAAAGCACTAGCAGGCAAACACCACAGTAATAACTGAAGAGGCAAAACTCAGTAATGGATGCTAAAATTAGTGGGAAAATTTTGAGAAGAAAAAGTACTTGCATAGTCTCCAAGTATCTTCCTTATACTTAATAATTACAATGAAAAATATACTAATTTTACTGTGGAGAAACGTGGTAGACACCACTTTAGCCCAGTAATATAGGCTAACATGATCAATAATAAGACATATTGACATGATATACACCCTGATATGATGCTCCAAGAAGGGCACATCATCACTTGTATAGTATTCTTGCAAAAACTGCATAGGGTCATGACCACAACACTTTGGAATACCAGTCAGTGTTTTTGTAAAATGTCTCTCATTTGGGTTTGTCTGATGTTTTCTCATGACAAATTAAGTTGGCAATTTTGTCACAGATTGGAGGATTAAGGAGGCATGACAATTAAATGCAATGTGAGATCCTGAATTGGATCTTGGAACATAAGGACATTACTGGAAAAATGGTGAATAAAGCCTGTAGTTTAGTTAGTATTACTGTACCAGTGTTAATTTGCTCATTGGTCATTGAACTAAGGTTATGTAAGACACTAACATTAAGGAAACTAGGTAAAGGGTATACAAGAATTCTTTGTACTCTTTTTGCAATTTTTCTGTGTCTAAAATTATTTCAAAATAAAGATAAAACAACCAACAGAAAACTCTCAGCAAAACAGGAAGGTTCTTCCTCAACCTGATTAAGGGCATGTACAAAAATCTTGCAGTTAATATCAAACTTAATAATAAAATATTAAATACTTTCTCACTAAGACGCAAATCAAGAATGTTTTGCACTCACCAGTCTATTCAGTATTGTGTTGGAGGTCATAGCCAGTGCAACAAGGGAGGATAAGGGAGAGAGGAGATAAAGGAATACAGACTGGATAGGAAGAAATAAAACTGTATTCTCAGATAACATGACTGTGTACACAGAAAATCCTAAGGGATTTACCATGAAGCTATTAGAATGAAGAAGTATTTTAGCAATGTGACACAATAAAAGGTTATATACAACAATCATTTGTATTTCTATACTAGCAAAAGCAATTGGAAAATTAGAAATTTTAAAGTCCATTTATAATCACATCCCTAAAAAGGAAATATTTAAAGATAATTTTAACATAATTTGTACAAGACCTATATGCTGAAAACTATAAAATGCTATTGAGAGAAATTAAAGGAGACCTAAACAAACAAAAAACGTACCATATTCCTGGATTGGAAGATTTGCTATTGTTAAGATGGCAATTCTTCCCATATGGATCTATAGATTCATTATAATCTTATTAAAATGTCAGCAGGCTTTTTTACAATTTGATATTATAACGTATATGAAAGTGCAACAAATCCAGAAGAGCCAAAACAATTTTGAAAATACAGAAAAAAATTACAGGACTTACACAACCTCAATTTCAAAACTTACTATAAATCTATAGTAATCAAAAGAGTATGAAATTGGCATAAGGATGGACCTATAGGTTAATGCAACAGAACAGAGTTCACAAATTAACCAACTAACATATGGTCAATTGATTCTGAAGAAAGATGTAAACATAATCCAACAGAGGAAAGGAGTCTTTTCAACAAATGGCGCTGAAACCACAGGATATCCATGTGGTAAAAAAATGAACCTTGACCCTTAACTTACACCATACCAAAAAGAGAAGTCAAGATGGATCATAAATCTAAATGTAAAAGCTAAAAGTATAAAATTTCTGAAAGAAAACATAGTAGAAAATATTTGCAACATTAGGAAAGGCCAAGATTTCTTCAACAGGCCTAAAATAAATGAACCGTTAAAGAAAAAAGTGATCAACTAGACTTGATCAAAGTTAAAAACCTCTCATCTTTCATAAGTCATCATTATGAAAATGAAAAGTTAAATCACAGGCTCAAAGAAAATATTTCTAAAATCTCTATCTGACAAAGGACTTTTGTCCGTTGTGTAGAAAGAACTCTTACAACTCAAGAGTAAGAAGACAAATAGCCCAATAAAAAAATAGGCAAAACATTTAAACAGAGACACTTTACTAAAGAAGATATATGAATGGCCAATAAGCACTTAAAAGGATGCTTAAAATCATTAGTCATCAGAGAAATGCAAATTAAAACCACAATGAGATACTATTACACACCTACCAGAATGGCTAAACAGATTGACAACAACAAGTGTTGGCGAAGACTTAAAGCAACCGGAACTCTCATGCATTACTGACAGGAATGCAAAAATGGTACAACCACTTTGGAAAACAGTTTGACGTTTTTCTATAAAGAGAAACATCTGCTTACCCTACAACCCAACAACAAAACTAGTTTACTCAAGAGAAATGAAAGCACATGACCATACAAAATTTTGTCTGTGAATGTTCATAACCATTTTATTTGTAATAGCCCAAAACTGAAAACAACCAAATGCCCACCAGTGGCTGAATGAATAAACAAATTGTGGTATATCATACAATGGAAATTATTCAGCTGTAGAAAGGAACTAATTACTGATATAAAGAAAACAAATGGATAAATCTTAGAAACACTATGCTAAGTGAAATAAGTATATACTGTATGAATTCATTTACATGAAATCCTGGAAAAGGTAAAACTAATTTGTAGTGATAGAAAGCAGGTAATCAGCTGCCTGAGACTGGGGGACAGGGATTGACTAGAAAGGGGAACAAAGGACTTTTTTGGGGGGGAGGGGTGATAGAAATGTTCTAGATCTTGACCGTAATGCCAGTTAACAGTATATACATTTGCTAAAACTTATTGAGCTGCAAACTAAAAATGGGTATGTTTTTATCATAAGTAAATTATAACTCAATAAATTTAATTTATGGGGAAAAATGGCAGCCTCAGACTAACCCCACACGACCTTTCAGTCCATCCCTCCACTAACTCTTTCGCTCTATATGGGGCTGCCCTTTTCTGGAACATGAATAAGGCCTATGATCTAGAACAGGATTTGGAGGTAAAAATGAATGACATTTTTAATATATCCATATTGATAATTTATCAGGAATGATGCAGATTTTAAAAAAAAAGAGGGGCTGGCTGGTTAGCTCAGCTGGTTAGAGTGCAGCCTGATAACACCAAGGTCACAAGTTCAGATCCCTGTACTGGCCAGCGCCCTGCTTCTCCACCAACATAATAAAAACAAATGAAATTTAAAAAAAGAAAAAAAGGCATGGTCTTAAGGTTCAAATTTCGCCTTTTCCCCAAACCTCTTATCTCTACTTGGTGAAGACCTAAACCATTCTTCAAGACCCATGCCAAATGTTTTAATTCTATAAAGAAAGCCCTTTCAAAAGCCTCTGCAGAGTTAACCACTCCCTTTTATGTGATCTTCTAGTGGTATGTACAAACCTCTCCATATATTAAAGCATTTATAATTTTGCACTTTAACTATCCATTAACATTTCCATTCTGCTCCCCATCCCCACCTTAGCTGAACTCTTTGAAGATGGGGAAGAATGCCATTATGCTTTATTCTCCTTTCTATCTCCAACACCCAACATGATGCTTTCCACATTATAGATGCTCAAAAAATGCTTGTTAAAACAACCAAAACTGATACAAAAAAATTTACATGTACATCTAGATAATGCAGAGACACAGGTGGAATGCAATTAGAATTTATAACCCTCACCTAAAAAAAAAAGGTTTTGAATAAACAAACCATTCATTATACTGATGTGTAGTAAACCTAATGAGTAATAAAATAAGAGAATAATTTAAAACACTCTGAGTGTTAGGTGGCATTCATCTACCTATTCCTACATGCCATTTTGGCACTGAAAGGCCCCATAGATCTGGAGTTTCTGTCACTTAGCTCTAGGTGTACAATTCTAATGTACCAGTATACTTTTTTTTAATTCTAATGTCACTATGGGCAAGAATGGGGCTCAATGGAATTTGAGGACTGGTCTATTACATATCAGGCACTGTACGGGGTAAACACTTTAGATACATCATCTCTAATCTTTGTAACATTCTTTAAAGTAAGGATTATTTTCCCCATTTAAAAGACACTGGAGAATCAGAGGGATTAAAGTTCTTGCCTCAAAATAAATAGTCCACGCCAGGATTTGAACCCAGGTCTGTCTGACTTCAAAACCATCCATTATACTATATTACCAATTCAAGGAATAATCCCCTTAAGATATCTCAGTCAAGATAAAAGTAACAAATTAATGAGAGAAAAATGGAAAAAGTTTTTTAAAAAAGCCTATAAACCAAGAAATCTATTAATATGTTCTTATGATAAGATGTGAATAAATGAAATTATACTTTAGGAAACTAACAGAAAATGGTAATATTTTAAATATCTTGACTACTCTGAAACACTGCCAGAAGTCTTTTTAAAATGTCAAGGATTTTAAAGCTGATGTGCTTAATGTACAGTCTGCAATTCTAGTGGTAATCATGACATGCCCACAAACCAGAGTACTTACATGAAAACAAACATAGCTTCCAAGTATGGATGAAATTCCTCAGCTTAACTTCTTAGCTGGTTCCATATGATTTTAGAATTCATGTCTCTTTCTTCAATTCTCTCATTAATTTTCTTAACCTTGGCAATAAAAAATCTTACCAATTGATTTTCCTATAAACTTGTGAGTGAACACTTCCATTTCTCTTTGCTAGGTCTTATTTTTAGCTGCCACATCAGGGAAGGAGGAAATGTTGTTATGATGTGTGTCAAGGACAAATAACTGAGTTAAAATGTGAGGCAAATAAGTTATATCTTGTGGACTAATTCCAACTTATTTTTGCCAGGAGCACTACATTTAAAAGGATTCTAGGCTGCATCTAAAAGCATTCAGGAAGGAAACAAAGAAAGGGTAATAAAAAAGATAAAAATCAGTAAATTGTAGTGTTACAGTAGTCTAGGGTTTCAAGGAGGGAAGAGATTATAGTATCAACTGAGGCAGAGCAATCAAAGAAGAAGAATGAAAATACCTATTAGACTTGGCATTCAGGAGATCATTGATGTGTCTACTGATAACATGTTCAGTAGAGTTGTGACGGAAGAAGTCAATAGGCTAAAGAGGAAATGATTACTGACACAGAGCACAGCAAGTATAAACTAGAGAGACAGAGCCAGTATGCAGGATGACTGAAGAGCAAAATACTTATGTAGCAGATAGGGCTAGATACAAGTGCCACATGGATGTGTTAGGGTTACCTGGAAGAAACACTCCATCCTCTAAAAACTACAGGAAAGGGGTAAAGAAGGGTATTCCTATAGGTAAACTTGCAGAAAAGGACAAAAACTTAAAAATCTCAATGACATATGAGGTAAGGACCTCTATCTTGGGTGAAGAGACAGGAAGGTAAAGAGGGGGAATGAGAAGATTTGGTAAAGTTCTTGAAGAGAATGAGAGTGAGAACTAAACAGGATCAGGAAAGCAAAAGCTATCAGGCACGCTGAATACTCAGATGAGGTTGGAAATAATTAATACAAAACAGGGTTAATCTGTATAACTAGGTGCTTTTTCTCTATCCATCAGGTATAGGAGTAGAACAGTAGACTGTGGATAGAGTTGGCATTTTACAGGGGTACAGCAGAAAGATGGGGGCTCGGGAAATGCTATTATGTTGGGAGTATTTTAGTTAATTATCCATGAGATCCAGGCTGGCTAAAATAGGAAGATAGACTATAAAGAAGAAAAACAAACACAAGCTAGGGATACTGTAGAGAGGCCTGGATGGATAAAATGTCTTGGTCACAGTGAGATGAAGTTGAAGATTTCTGAGTTAGTATATTTGCAGATGAGAAGATGGAGGATGAAGCCATGGTAACAGGTGGCTAATCTTCACCTGGAGGTGATGATCACTGGCATTAAAGAAGTACAGGAAGACCCTATGCTTTTTATATTTGCATATGCTTATGTCCTAATCTAAGTTTCTCGTCACTACTGTAAATCTCTGAAAGTTGTCAACTTCATTAAGGTAAATGTGGAAAACATATTTTATTCAAAATGTCAAAATGCTTCTAGAGAAATAAAGCACAAATGCCTGGTAAGATACTGAATACATGACTTTGGACAAATCAGTCTTTCAAGATTTGAGGTAATCCAGTCCTTAACTTCCCATCTGTAAAACAGCAATAATATAATCAGCCATATATACTTTATAAAATAAACATAAAAAGAGACAAGATCATAAAGGCAAAAGTTTATTGGGAGAAAAAAAAAACTTTAAAATACAAAACTAACTCAGATACTTTTTTCAAAAAGAGAAAAAATACCAGGGAGTACAGAAAGACAACAATTACATAAAGAAAAAGAAATTAATCCAAAGAGCAACCAAAAAAACCATAAAAATGCAGTGAAAAACAAATAGCTACAAGCTTGACATTAATTCAAAGTCAGCATTTTCTTCTGAGTGACAGACTCAGGAAAAGACAAGTCAAAAATGAAAGTTACATTATCTACCATATAGAAAAAGAAATTACTTTTACTTTAAGAACAGGAACAAGACAAGGATGCCCACTCTTAACACTCCTGTTAAATATAGTATTGGAAGTACTTGCCAGAGCAATCAGGTCAGAGAAAGAAATAAAGGGCACCCAAATTGGAAAAGCTTAAGTCAAACTGTCCTTATTTGCAGATGACATGATCATACATACAAAAAAACCTAAAGACTCTACCAAAAAACTCTTACAGCTGATAAATGAATTCAGTAAAGTTGTAGGATACACAATCAATATACAAAAATCAGTACTGTTTTTATATTCCTAACAATGAACTAGCAGAAAAAGAAATCAAGAAAGCAAGCCCATTTACAATGGCTACCAAAAAAATAAAATACCTAGGAATAAGTTTAACCAAGGAGGTGAAAGATCTCTACAATGAGGACTACAAATCACTCCTCAAAGAAATTAAAGAGGACACAAAAAGATGGAAAGACATTCCATTTTTATAGATTGGAAGAATTAACATTGTGAAAATGTCCACACTACCAAAAGAGATCTACAGATTCAATGTGATCCCCATCAAAATACTAATGACATTTTTCACAGAAATAGAAAAAACAATCCTAACAATCATATGGAACAACAAAAGGCTCTGAAGAACCAAAGCAATCCTGAGCAAAAAAATAAAGCCAGAGGCATTACACTACCTGACTTCAAATTATATTACAATGCTATAGTAACTAAAACAGCATGGTACTGGCATAAAACCAGATACAAGGACCAATGAAACAGAATAGAGAGCCTAGAAATCAATCCATGCACTTAAAGCCAACTGATCTTTGACAAAGGCACCAAGAACATACACCAGGGAAAGGACAACCTCTTTAATAAATGGTGCTGGGAAAACTGGATATCCATATGTAGAAAAATGAAAATAGACCCACACCTTTTGCCATATACCAAAATCAACTCAAAATGGATTAAATACTTAAATATCAGACCTGAAACTATAAAACTTCTATAAGAAAACACAGGGGAAACACTTCAGGATGTAGGACTGGGCAAAGACTTTGTGAGTAAGATCCCCAAAGAATGAGCAGTAAAAGAAAAAATAAACAAATGGGATTGTATAAATATCAAAGTAAAAAGCTTCTGCACAGCAAAGGAAACAATCAACAGAATGAAAAGACAACTTACAGCTGGGAGAAAATATCTGCAAACTATTTTTTGACAGGGGGTTAATATCCAGAATATACAAGGAACTCAAACAACTTAACAGTAAAAAAACAAACAACTTGATTAAAAAGTGGGCAAAGGAGCTAAATAGACATTTCTCAAAGGAAGACATACAAATGGCAAACAGGTACATGAAAAAATGCTCGACATCACTAATCATCAGGGAAACACAAATCAAAACCACAGTGAGATATCATCTCATCCCAGTTAGACTGGCTATTATGAAAAAGACAGAGAATAGGGCTGGTTGGTTAGCTCAGTCGGTTAGTGCACAGCCTTGTAACACCAAGGTCATGGGTTCAAATTCTCATAAAAGCAAGCTGCCAAAAGCAAAAAAAAAAAAGAGTAACAAATGCTGGCAAGGATGTGGAGAAAGAGGAACTCTTATACATTGGTGGGAATGTAAATTAGTATAGCCAGTATGGAAAACTGTACAGAGGTTTCTCAAACAACTACCGATAGAACCACCACATGATTCAGCAATCCCACTACTGGGTATATAGCCAAAGGAATGGAAATCATCATGTTGAAGGCATACCTGCACTCCCATTTTACTGCAGCACTACTTACAACAGCCAAGAGCTGGAACCAACCTAAATGTCCATCATCAGACTACTGGATATATATATACACAATGTGGTATATATACACAATGGAAAACTACTCAGCCATAAAAAAGAATGAAATCCTGCCATTTGCAGCACATGGATGAGCTTGGAGAAAAATATATTAAGTGAAATAAGCCAGGCACAGAAAGAGAAATACTGGATGTCCTCAATCATAAGTGGGAAGAAAGAAAGGAAGGATGGAAAAAAGGAAGGGGGTAACGGAGGAAGGGAAGATGGATGGATGGACGGATGGAAGGAAGGTAGGAGAAAAAAACAAACAAGTAAACAAACACAACAATCACAATAAGATGTTGAACTTACAGAAGGAGAGAACAGAACACTGGTTACTAAAGGTGGGAAAGGGGGAGGGGAGTTGGCAAGAAATTGTTTAATGGACACATGTGATTATGTTTTGTAATGATGAATATGCCAATTATCCTGATTTAATCATCGCATATTGTACACAAATATTGAGTCAATTTTGTACCCCACAAATATATACAATCAATTATGCTTCAATTAAAAAAAAGGAAAGACAGAAAAAGAAATCACTGCCTTTCGTAAGATAAACTGTTAAAACCTAACAACATTTATTTTTAGACAAAAAGAATGTTAAAGGAAGCTGGTAAAAACTATTGATTACAAAGTTAGTTTTCACTGTTTTTTTTAAAAGTCTGGCATTCATTTATAAAGTTGCTTTACTCTTTTTCAAGGCAAAAATATGTACTTTTGAAACAAGTTGTAGACATTTATTTAACGTGAAAAAATAATATTTTTCAAAGAATCAAAAACTTAAACATATACCTAAGGCATAAAAAGTCCTACCTTACTGCACAAAATCAAATGAGTTGCTCGGTATTAAAAAACTTTATTCATGAAAGATCAAAATAAAAAGTACCCTAGCAGCAAATCTGGCCTACTAATTACAAATGGGCTTGAGGAGGCTCATAATCTCTTGCTGTCCATTTCACTGTTAGGTTAATTTATCTATTACTTCCTTATGCTTCTTTTGGTTGGCTGTTTAACCTAAGTTTTCTATGATGAAAATATATTCCTTATATTTAAAAAAAAACTACTGCCTGAAAATTTTTACCTCTCTTCTTGACATGAATCAAAAAAAAAAAATCAAAACACCAGTGTTACTGAGGGCACTGGGCAGTGTTTATGTATATGATATCAATGGAACTATAGACTAGCATACCTTTAGAAGGAAATTTGACAATATTATATCAAAAGTTTTAAAAATAAATATATTCTGAAACGTAAGATTAAAAAAAAAATTCTTTAATCCTGCAATTCTAGTTCTAGGAATTTATCATAAGGAAATAACTAAAGGTACATGCAAAGACTTCACTATGTATAAAAGTAAAAACTGAAAATAATCCAAAAGGTCAACATTAGGGAAACGGTTACATGAATTATGGTTTATCTATTTTATGGAATATATGTACTATATGTTTTGAAAAACAAAACAAATTATCAAATAACATGGGAAAATGATCACAATGTACTGATGAGTAAAAAATGTTACAAAATCTGTACTGATTTAAATTTTCTTTTTGTGTTGTTGAACTATACTTTCTAAAATAAGCACCATGAAGAATACTTATACTATTGTTATTTAAAGAAAAGCTATTTGAAAAAATCTTGCTAATTCTTCCTCAAAGCACTTAGCAAATGAAATAGAGACAACACTGAAAAACCAGAGAAAGTTTTTCATTTTATTTTGTAAATATATTAGCCCATAATTTTATGTTATTTTATTACTTAGCAAGTACTTGTAATTTACACAGAAAGACTGATTTCTTAAAAAGGTATTTTTAAAAAAGGTGTTCTAATATTGAGAGCAATAACTAAACCCATGTTTTTAGTCTCAACAATTCCTCTAATTAATCAAAAGTTCATATTCCATTCAGCTTAATCCTGCCTCAGTTTCTCTCTGTAGAATGAGCACATGCAAACTTTTTCACAAGAATGTTGAAAGGAATATATAAAGTATATTATATATATAATTGTCTGAGACATTTTACTTTGATCAAACAAAAATGGAAAAATACCTTCTAACATCCACTGTCTCATCATTTTTATAACACTAAACAAATTATTTAAGATGTGTATACTTAAATCGTTTCATTTTTTTTCCCTGTAAAACAAACAATATTAAACTCCTAAAGGGAGGCTGGGCAGTTAGCTCAGTTGCCTAGAGCGTGGTGCTGATAACACCAAGGTCCATGGTTTGATTCCTTTACTGACCAGACACCAAAAAAAAAAAAAAAAACCCTTAATTACTTTAAGTAATTAAAATAAGTGCAAAATTTCCTGCAAAATTTCATATAAAAGTTTATAACACAATTTGTTCTGGAGTAATAAAATAAAGAGTATTAATATATATAATTACCCTGGTATACTCTTTTCAGCATCAAATTGGTTTTTTCTTAACGTAAACCACTGCATTTCTGTTTAATTTCTTTTTTGAGGCAATAAATACAGAAAAACCAATGCAATCTAATCTTTATTTTGTGCTACCTGAATATGTTCTCCCTTGAATTACTCAGTACCCCAAGAATATATTAACATAGTTTTGGATGCAATACCAAATTCTTTTTATGGTAGTCTTTAAGAAATACAAGAAGAATTACCAAAGCTATGAATAACTATAAACTAAACACACTCTAGGAAATACTGCCCTCTTGTGCCAATCAATAATATTCAACAGTTTAAGAACATTAATAACTAGTTCCCCAACTAGAAACACCCAGGCTCCTAAAAAGGTCTTGATCTTTCCATGTTTTGATTTAAAGTGGTGAACTTGGGTTGGCTAGTTAGCTCAGTTGGTTAGAATGCGGTGTTACAACACCGAGGTCCAGGGTTCAGATCCCTGTACTGGCAAGCCACCAAAAATAAACAAACAAAAAATAAATAAATAAAGTGGTGATCTTTAAAGAAAAATAAATTGAACAGTACATTAAGCTCATATGCCAGGACTAATTTATGAAATTCAGTAGCAAATATCAACATAATTCCTAACGCTTAACTATCATGGATATAAGCTGCTTAAGTGCTTACAGGCTGAGTTCAGAGATAAGTAATTTTCTGATCCTTAAGTTTTACAAAAAATATAAAACAAACAGTAAAGAAACTAGCACGTTTCAGAGAAAAACAGACAAAGCAGGAATAGAGTACAGTGACTTGTTTTAAAAAATATATAAAGTTCATCTAAGATTTTAGGTGTTTTCTTCTGATATCTTAGAAAACAAAAAAACTTTTTTTTTTGGATTTGATATATGTCCTAATTACCCTTTATAAAGTTTCTTCATATATAAGTGGTAACAGGCCATTCAAACACAAGGGATTATCAGTACTTTTACTATTATTATTACTAATAACCTGTAGTAGTGAACAGAAGTATAAGAGCAATAGACTTGTTAAAGAAAAGAACACATTAAGGCAGTAAAAAACATATTACAGGTAATAATTAAGTGATGTGAAATACTCAATACCATAGTATCTTTCCTAAATATGGTCACAATAATTGCAATTCCATTTCTATTGAATAGGGTCATTAGGAGAATTACCTTGATAAAGCTCTTACTATAATAAACACCATAAAATGTTTGTTACCTGAGGAAATGAATTAATAAACATGGGAAACTACACAGTACACATACATTCAAGAATACCTACTTTCGAAGGTGGTCATGTTCTTTTAAAAACAGTTCAGTTCTTCTGTTGTTTACTCCGGACCCACTTTTATATGACCTAGGACAGAATAGAGAAAATTTGAGAACATTCTGACAGAGCAAAATCAGATTAAGTGGCTGACCCTGATGATATCAAAAGTAGACAAATTGAGCCTCTCCACAGTTTTGAATGAAAATTAAAATGTAAAATCCTTTTCATTTCAAAATGTATAATCCTTTTCATTTCCCTCTAAAAATGATATCTATTATAAATAGATAAATATGAATGCCACTCTAAATTAGGCCTTAGAATTATACTGTTTTCACCAAAATAACTCAACATTATTAAACAAAAAATAAATTCTTACTTTTCCTTTCTTTATCTATTATCTCCTGTGCCTTCATTTTCTCCAAGTAGAAGTAAAACTTTGGATTGATTAGTACACGGTACATGGGATGGGAAAGCTATTGAAATGGAACATTTCCTTAATAATAGTACGTGAGGTCCATCAATGGACACCTAAACACTGCAATGAAGCTAAAGATTTGTTAATTTTGGCACACTTAAGGATTTCTATCTTGGTCTTCAGCATATTAAAATTCACCCAAACTGTTTTTTATTTCTACTATCAATGCTTTCATTTTTTTGTTTTCCACTAACAATAAAGTGCCAAGAACAAAATTTTAAAAATTCAAGTAACTGCACAAATACTGCAGTAGGACAAAAGAGAGGCATGCTGCTAAAATGGAATTACTGGCTAAGAGGCCGTGCTACTATGCAAAGCACACCAGGAAAAGCAGAATGATATAACCAAGAACACACTGGACTTGGAAGACATATTACTTGGATTTAAATCTATACTCCATCATTTAATAGCTAGTTACCCTTAGACAAGTCTCTCAATATCTAATTTTGTAAAATGAGACTAATAATTTCTATCTTTACCAAAAGATTATTGTGAAGTCAAAAAAGAGATAATACATGAAAAAGTACTGTGTAAATTGCAAAAAACTACAAAAATGAATCACTCTCCCTTGTATTATACTAAATTGAGTATGTGTCTAACTACCCTCTAGCACCTAGATCATAAATCCTACAGGGCCAAGTTGGTCTTTTCATTTCCATCTTCTACTGTGACTGACATAATGTCTTACTCATAATTGGTACTAAGGAAATAGTTTAATGAATGGATGAACATTTTTTTAATACTTGTTTTTCAAAAAGTAAGTTATTATAGTGGGTTGCATTCTAGTGATTCCCACAAATTGCGGGGAAGCTAAATGTCTACACATTAAAGGTCGTTCCCTACATTGGTTCTCAATACATTCCTCAAAATGTGTATGTAAGCCAACTGTACAAAAATTAAACAAAAGACTTATACGTCCCAAAGGACTAAAATATTACAACTGGCTTAATGTTACAACAAAATAAAGGATCTCTAGAAAGATGTTTATCAGAGTTCACATAATGTATATCAGTTTATGATAAATGTATATATATCAGAGTTTATGAAACGTAAGTACAATAAACTTATCACGAGTGAAGACAATGATCGGTATCATTAGATGGTCCAAAATCAAACTCTTCAGCTTCAATTAGATGCCCATGAGACTTAACTTCATCATCAGTTTTGAAAAGTTTTCAAAAATGTGTATAAAATGCTAGAATATATCATTGAAGCTCACCTTCAATGTGAGCAGATGGAAGAAAAGACTAAATCTTTAATTATTCATTGAAATCAGCATAGACTGTTCTAAATAATTTGATGTAACGCTATGAGTTTGTATTAAATCTGGAAAAAACAAACATTTCCAAATTTCAGGGAGGTAAATGCTACATTAATAGCTACCTGAATATGTAATTGTTGAGACAAGGGAGAGGGGCAGGGGATAGGTGGTAATCAGGAAGGGAAACATGGAGAATTTCATTACTGGTAATGTTGTAATTCTTAGGGTGGGTAGTAAGAGCTCAGAGAAGAACTCATGAAGATATCTCTAAGCTGGACTTCGAATTAAGACAGTAAAGTCAAGGTTGGCAGGAATCAATGATAAAACTAGGGAAAGTAGATTAGGACAATATTGTAGTAGCAATGTTGAAAGAGCAGTGAAATGAGAATTGGAAACCCTGATATCTAAATCTCGGTTTTGCTACTCAATTCATAATTAATCATCAACATTTTCTAAAGCTAAATCTGAATTAACATTTTACAACATAATATAAAAGGTAACTTACTCAATATCCTTTCGTACTGATCCCATGAGATTCTCCCTTTCCCGTATTGCCATAAAGTTTGCTTTGGTTTTATGAAATTCATGAGTATAATCCTGCAATATATCAACATCCACTGTCAACATAAGTTAATTATGTATTTTCATCTTACTGAACCAATTTCATACTGTCATTTTGTAATTTTCTGTCAAGAAAACTGCTACTTAAGAAATCAAATTGCCAGAAGGTAAAAATAACTTTATAATTACTTTCCTGAAGAGTGAACAACTTCTTTCAAATGAAAACAGTTCAGTGTTAGGGTAACAGTGTCATTAAATCATTATCCGTCATATCTTCTAGTACCTTGTCTTATGAGGCAGAATTATAAAGACAAAATTCTACGAAGAATGACTTCAAATAGCGTAGGATAAAACTTGGGAGGCTCTTTGTACTCAATGTATCTAATGGGGCTTATTTTCAAGTTTCATCCTTTTGGACCTCCTATAAAAATTTAATTCTTAAACTAATGAAAGGAAGAACAGAACCAAGAGAATTGTAAAGAACAAAATAATCTTTAAACATTTTCTTTTATTTTTGTACTACTGTATTTTTAAAGATATTAAGATTCATGATTTTTTTTTTTAATTTAGAGTAGTAAAGATGACGAAAATCAAAATCTCATCTCCCAGAAAGCCCCTGTTGACCTTTAAAAAATTTACAAAAACAACACATGAACATGGGTGAAGACTAAGAACACCAAAAGGAATAAAGTTTAAAAAAAAATCCTGCTCCACAGCTTATAACTATTATCATCACTTTCTTCTGTTTTCTTTCAGGAAATATGTTTTTGCATATACAAGCTTATCTATTCTTTCTTTCATTTTTGCTAAAGAAATCATACTATAATTCTAATGTACACCTTGTTATTTGTACTTCATAAAATATCAAGCAAACCTTCCATATTAGCAAATAGAAATCTACATCATTCTTTTTAAAAGCTGCATAGAATATTATCTTATGACTATCATATTAAATTCCCTACTGATAAACACTTTAGTTGCTTTCATTTTTTTTTTTTTTGCTATTAAAAAATGCTGCAACAAACATTCTTGTACATATATTTTATTGAACTGTTTTTTTAAAAAGTATTTTTAAAGAGTAAGGGCTGACTGGTATAACACCAGGGTCAAGGGTTTGGATCCAGCCAGTTGCCAATAAATAAATAAATAAATACATAGATAGAAAATGCCTAGCAGCAGAATAACTGGATCAAAGAATCTTACATTTATGGCCAGCTACTCCCCCCACAAAAGAATATTACATTTAAATTCTGATATTGCTAAACTGCCTTCTAGAAAGATGCACCTATTTGTGTCCCCACCAAGTGTATGAGTGCCCATTTTTCTACACTCCTGCTAATAACAGGTTATAACATTTTGATATTTGCTAATCTGACAGGTGAAAAATCATACTTCATTTTGATTTGTATATTTTTATTTGGAAATATACCTGAACTTTTTTTAATGGTTTTGGTCCCTTTTTTTTTGCAAGCAAGTTCATATCCTGTGCCTATTTTCCTATTAAGTTGTCTTTTTCTCATTTATTTCTATTACTTCTCTGTATATTAAACAAATTAGTCATTTGTTATATAGTTTCTGATATTTGGCCTTGCTTAGAAAGTCCCTTACTACTCAAAAATTTATAAATTTTATCCACACAGCTTTTATGGTTTCTTTTTTCTTTTTTTTTTTTTAACAATTCGAAGATTTTATTTTTTTATTTAAAAAATTTTTTCTTGGTGGCTGGCCAGTATAAGCATCTGAACCCTTGACCTTGGTGTCATAACATCATGCTGTAACCAACTGAGCTAACTGGCCAGCCCTTTAAATTATTTTTAATTGACAGATAATAACTGTACATACTTATGGGGTAAATGTGATATTTGGGTAATGTATACAATATATAATGATCAAATCAGGGTAATTAACACATCCATCACTTCAAACATTTGTCATTTCTTTTTGCTGGGAACATTCAAAATCCTTTTCTAGCTATTTGAAATTATACAAATAAATTGTTAATAACTGTAGTCACCTTCCAATGCTATAGAACACTAGAACTTATTCCTCCTACCTAGTTGTAATTTTGTATCCACTGACCAACCTATTCCCAACTCCTCCTTCCCAGCCTCTAGTAACCACTATTCTATGCTCTACTTATATGAGATCAACTTTTTTAGCTTCCACATATGAGTGAGAACATGCAGTATTTATCTTTCTGTGGCTTATTTCACTTAACATAATGTCAACCATGTTGCCACAAATGTCAGGATTTCATTCTTTTTTATGGCTGCAAAGTATTTCATTGAATATATACACCACATTTTCCTTATCTAATCACCTGTTGATGGATACTTAGGTTTAGTCCATATCTTGGCTTCTGTGAACAGTGCTGTGATAAACATGGACGTACATGTATCCCTTTGACATACTGATTTCCTTTCCTTTTCATATACACCTAGTGGTGACATTGCTGGATCACATGGCAGTTCTATTTCAAGTTTTTTAAGAAACTTCTATACTGTTTTCCATAATGGCTGTACTAATTTACATTCCAACTAGTATGATTTCTTTTTCTACATATAAATCTTTGATCCATTTGGAATTTATTCTGGATGTGAGGACTGAGATAGAGATTAAGGTTGTGGCTTTTCCCCCTGAATAATTAGCCAATTGTTATAATTCTATTTATTTTATACTTTCTCTTTGCCCTACTGATTTAGAATACCACATTTATCAAAATGAAACTTCCATGCGTATTTGGGTCTATATACAAGGGTATTTCAAAAAGTTCATAGAAAAATGGAATTAAAGATAATACAAATCTTTCCATGAACTTCTTGAAGACCCTTCATATGAACTCTATTCTGTTCTATTGTTATATTTTTTCCCCCTAGAATCAAACTGCCTTAACTCTTCTAGCTTTTTAACAGGTTTTAATAGCTAGTAGAACTAGGCACCCTTTATTACTTTTATCTGCATTTTCAGATTGTTTTTTGTGGTTATTCTTATACGTGTATGATTCCAAATGAACTTCGGTGTCATTTTGCTGTAGTTAAAAAACAAAATGAAACAAACAAACAACAAAAAACCCCTATTTCCATTGGGATGGGATTCAATTTACAGGTTGATTTAACGGGGAATCTTCCCATCCAATAGCAGAGTAATTCTTTCCTTTAATCTTTTATGGCCCTCAGTAGAATTTTACACACAAAAGTCCTACACATTTCTTATTAAATTTATACATAAGGATTTTATAGTTTCTTCCATTATATTTTCTAACAGGTTAGTGTTTTTATGTAGGAAAACTGCTTGCTTTTATATATTAATTCTGCAATCCATCATCTCACTGAATTTAATTGTTTCTTTTTTTCAGTTAATTTTCTTGGGTGTACTAGACATATAATCTTATCCTGCAACATAACAAAAATTTTCCCTCTCTTTCCAATATTGATATCTTTTCTTTTTATTGTCTAACTGCATCACCAAGAACCTCCAAAACAATGATAAACACTTGTGGTGACCATGGATATCATTGTCTTGTTTTTTTTCTTCAGTGGGAATGCTTTTAGTGATTTGCCATTATACATGATGCTAGCTGTTAATCCTATATGTATATATATTTTTGCATGAGATAAATAATGTATCTTTCTATTCATATTTTTTTTTTTTTTTTTTTTTTTTTTTTTCTTTTTCGTGACCGGCACTCAGCCAGTGAGTGTACCGGCCATTCCTATATAGGATCCGAACCCACGGCCGCTGGGAGCGTCGCCGCGCTCCCAGCGCAGCACCCTCCCGAGTGCGCCACAGGCTCGGCCCTCTATTCATATTTTTTAAAAAGATTTTTAAAACTAGAAATGGTTGCTTAATTTTCTCAATACTAAAAATATTTGCCTTCCTATTTGTACTATTATATTTTTAATACCCCCCATATAAATCTAAGAGTTTACTTAGTTTTACTGGTACACTTTTAATATTTTCTCAAGCGATATATTAAATAAAATAAATTACTCCCCTTCCATGTTATCTTCCATGAGGAAAGCATACTCTAAACCACTATACTATTGCCTATACATGACCATTGGCTATTTCATGATACAGCTAACTGGCTAGGTCTTCCAGAGTAGAAGTATATTTACCTAGAGATGAATACAACTCAACTTCACCAGAAAAAACAGGAGCTATCAGACACTTCAGAATTTTATAATACTGAAAAAACATAAAACAAGGCAAATTTCTATAACATGGCATTTATCTTCTCAGAAAATGATTCTCTTTGTTCTATTAAATACATGTGTAGATATCCTTTTCAGGGATTTCCAAAAAATCCTCCTGTGATAATGAAAAAGTCTCAAGCCCAATCAATATATTACCTGCAATATGTCTCTGTGTCGCTGTAATGTATGCATCAGTGCCGCATTCAAGGAAGGGACACCTGCACTGTTGGTATATTCTGCCATTTTATCATTTACCCCTGTAAGCTAGAAAGAAAGAAAAAAAAAAAATAAAAATTTTTAGAAAGCATTATAAAAAGCTAAAAGCAAATTATTTGCCTATGCACCCTTTTAGCTGACAGCAAAAAAAAAAAAAAAAAAAAAAAAAACCCAAAAAGCAAAAACCAAGACAGCAGACAACTATTAAGCCATTTCCCCCAAATAATCCATAAAGGCTAAAATAACACCCATACAACCTGGGAATGGCTGTCATAAAAATTCAAGTGACCTGGAAAGGCACATAACTTGATAAATGGGTGATTTCAATAAATATATCAACATTAATACAGTCCAGTATCATATCTAACAAGTACACAATTATTAGCAAAATAGCCATTTAATAGAAAGCACTTACCCTTGCCAAAAGCTGTTCAATCTCAATTGCCATTGTCTCAAACATTCTGTCTTGGCTTGATCCATTTAAAAGGGGTGTTGTGTCAGAACTAAAGAGAAGTGCAATTAAAGGGAATTCATTACTCAAATTGAGTCCTTTAAAACATAGTTAAAATAGGGTAATAATTCTTAAAGAGGTCAAGTAAATCCCCTGAGACACTCTATTTCTTAAGAAACTATGATTTTTATAGAAGTTTTCCTATAAAGATCACACATGTCCTAAAATATTAAATTCAGTACAAAACATAATTGAATGTAAGATTTTCCCAAGCTTTGATATATCCAGTTTTAATAATGTAAAGAAATTCCAAATGCTTGTTTACCATTTCCCAAATGACAGGAAGTAACTCAAGCTATGGCACTGCCCAACTAAACTTTGAATCTGAAAGAACAAATAATGTGATGTAAAACTGTAGAATTATGAAGTACAGAATATAAGAGGAGCCATAAAATATATTATGAATTATGTTACGCTGTCTGTGAGAAATAATCTTTTAAATGTTTCCGCCAAAGCAATTATAGTTCTTTAGACCTTAAATTAAGTTCTCACTTCTCTCCTTGTCTATTCCGAAGAAGAAATAAAACTGAGATTTAAATGATCCACAGACCGGATAACTAGTTACTGAATAATCAGGAGCTGGCTTTAATAAAGTTGAATACGTATAGACATATCCAGCATGTTTTAGTACTAACCCTCTACATTTCCATTTATAATATGTAATCATCTCATTTTGTTTTGGAAAAATATGTTGAACTGTCTTTTAAAATCTGAATAGTCAGTCAAAAATCTAACATTTTACAAGTGAAACTTATGTTTGACAGATTCAAATTCTAAAACAACATGTCCTGAAAGTTTCTTTTGCCTCTTCTGAAAAACCACTAACATTCATCAGGTCCCCAGGTGGTATGTACTATCATATGAACAACTCAACACAGATCTGAGTTATACTGGACACAGATAAGTGCCCAGGCAATGACTATGCTCTCCAATCTTACTGAAGACATTTTCCTGCCTGTAACAATCTTGGGTGTAGCAAATGAAACAGATTAAAAAATCAGTTCAACATTGAAAAGCTACACTGTCTATATTTACTTCCATAGCAATAGTAACAAGCAGTGAAACAGACGAAAAGTAGCTAATGAGGTGGATTTTCATTTTAACATGTTTAACTAGGTTTGAAGTTTTATTTCTTCTTGAAACATTTCAATTTATTTGCTGTAAAATATGATATCAAAATATCTAGTTCTTTATTAACGTGTCTGAGCCAACCCAAGGTTCTGTGGTTATCTCCTAGAATGTACTCAAGCAAAAATGCTCTACATACTAATACAGACCCCCCACCCCCACCAGACATACGAAAAAGAACAATGGACTAACAGAATGTAAGCTTCACCGGGGGGAAGCTGCCTGTCTTATTCACAGATACATGCCTAGCACCTAGTATAGTCCCCGGCACATGACAGAAGATCATAAAATATTTGTTGAATGAATGAATAAATGAGGGGGTCAATCTCTACTACTGATTATTCCATATTCATCGTTCTCAGGACAATACGTGAGTCCAGGAATATGCCAAAAACTCATTCTCCACAATAATAGGATTTAGTTAAATTTAATTCATTTTACAGGTATGTGACGATTCACGGACCTTGAAGTTTTCACAATATATAAAGTAAAAAAAAAAAAATGATTTCTGGAAGAAAAATTCTGGTCATCACTTAGTTTATTCATTGTGACATGCTTCCAACCTGGGCATCAAACATAACACTTTAAAATGCACATTGGGAGGCCAGCCTGTGGCTCACTCGGGAGAGTGCGGTGCTGATAACACCAAGGCCACGGGTTCGGATCCTATACAGGGATGGCCAGTTAGCTCACTGGCTGAGCATGGTGCTGACAACACCAAGCCAAGGGTTAAGATCCCCTTACCAGCCATCTTTAAAAATAAATAAATAAACAAATAAAAAATAAATAAATAAAATAAAATGCACATTGGATCTTGATTGTCATGGCCTTAGGTTTTTTATTTAAAGGGACGGTTAGGCTGATGAAGTTCTACAAAGTCAGTCCCAATTTGTAGTAGAATTTCTTAGGGCATGTTTTCAGGATAGTTTTTCCTTTAACGGACTAACAAAAGTATTAAGCGCATGAAGCTCAGAGAACATAGAAAAAGCATCTTGGAATAGTATCTCTTAACAAACAAGAGTTTTAAAATTGTATACTAACCAGTATAACCAAGTGGGAGACGTAAATTCAGGAAAAATGCTTTCCAATCATAAAATAAGTTTACTCATAGAAAAGAACAGGCCTCATTTTCTTTACTTGCTGAATAAAGGAGAGCCAAAAACAATGCACTGCAATGAAATCCACGTGAGGTGCTAATAACTTATTTTGAGGTCCTAGAGTCAATATTGTTGGCCTTGCTATATTCACAACCAATGTGCCCTTCTTAGAAATTAAAAATACTTTGGCTATAGTGTTGAAATGAGCCTTTTGCTGGAATGTGCACAATATAGTAGGGTTTAGAGTGTGGACTCTGGAGATAGAAAGACTTACGTTCAAATCCAAGCTCAGTTTTTATTATTAGCTGAAAAATATTTCTTCTACCACTAATCTTCAAAAGAGTATGTAGAATAAGAGATTAACAACTAACAACTCTACTACATGCATTTTCACTGCTAGGTATATATTTGTAGAAATATTCTGTGTAAAAATGTTCCTAGCAGCATTTATATAAATTCTTAGAACAGCACCTAAGATGAATACACTGTGTCAGCTATTAAACTTATTATTGGTAATTAGTTAAAAAAAAAAATTAGAAACAATGTCCATCTATTGAATTGTTAAACTGTGATACAGTCATACAATATAATACTGTATATAGTAAATGAATATACCAGAGTTAAATATATCTATAGCTGAAACTCAAAGATAATGTTAAACAAAAAAGCAAGTTTCATGGTAACTATGGTAGGATACTATTAACTGCATAGAAATGCAAACACATATAGTAAAAATATATGGCAATTATGTGGAGGGAGAAAGTGGGATGTCATCAGGGGCTTCAACTGAATCAGTAATAATTATTTCTGAAAAACAGTAGATAGGCACATAGGTGTACATTATATTATTCTTTATACCTTTCTAAGTGTTTTGAATATCTCCTAATATGTTTTTGAAACGAGTGAGTGACAAAGTGAGCATAAGACTTAAAGATAAGAATAGATTTTCTACATGTTCAATATAGTAATATACTAGTTTCTCAAAAAAGTAAGAAAATTAAAAATAAGTTCAATGATTAACAGGGAGCATATACACTGCATTAGATTCATTCTAACAGAATAAACACCAGAATAGCAGTATACTTTGCATTTGGGTAGTTCCTCAGATCCATTCAGTAATTAGAAAACAAAAGAAATACAATGTGGGCAAATCAACCACATTTCCTTATACTGGCTGAACTAGAAACTCTTATTTTAAACACAAACTCATTCTTAAGCCCTAGAAGCTTCCTTCTGACACTGTCATGTTCTTTGCTTAAGGATTCCCAATAAATGCTACTTTCAAGAATTAAGAATAATTTTAATAAGTCACTAAGAAATAAAACAATGACAAAGAAAATAAAACACCAAACATTCATCAACAGACAACTAACAGAGCCTATATACTTTAGTTTATTTTCTTTAATGCTTTAAAAACATTATATATTTTAAGGCATAAGAGACAGAATCTGGTAGTACCTATACCTGTCGCGTCTTCCATCTCGGGAACTACTGTGACTGTAACTTGTACATAGTTTACTGAAGGAAACTAGTTTCAGGTCAAGTTCATTTTCCAGCTGTCGAGCCTGTTTCCTGAGATCTTTAACAAAATTATAAAAGCAAATAATTAGATACAAAAAGTACATCAGTAGACATGACAACCATAAGAGTATTCTGAAGAAAACAAACTATGAAAATGATCATATACTGATTCAGTTCCCCCCTAAAGAAAAGTGCTAAAAGGAGAAAACTAATGACTTATCCAGGAAAGCAAATTAATCACTTATTTAAGCTTCAAATAGGGCAAGAAGGAAATAGCGGTGGGAGATGGAAATTTTCAGCTTTATTCCAAAGATAGCTAGACAAGAAATGTTGTTCTAACATCCCTGAAATTATTTCTATAGCAATAACTAAAATTTATAATTTAGAGGAAAATGAGAATACAAACCACAGAGGAACTAAATATGGTTTATGACCAGCATATCAATCTACCAGCTACTTTATAAGAAAGAGGCCATCACTGTTTTTGACAGGGATTTTGCTGTTTTTTAACGTTCCAAAGCTTTATTAGGCTTATGAAATTCTTTTCATAATAGTAAAATGACTTAGTGATCGAGCATAAAGAAAAAATAAGGGCTGGATTGTCAGCTCAGATGGTTACAGTGTGGTGCTCATAACACCAAGCTCTAGAGTTAAATCCCTGTACCAGCCATCTGAACCCGCCCCCCAAAAATTAAGAAAGAAAAAGAGAAAAAAAGAAATTATCACTAATAAAAATTTAAAATTAACTTTTAATAAACTTACTGAAAGATATTTGGAGAAGCTGAAACCAACAATAAACAATGTGTTACTAACAAGGTCAAATATGAGTATTTCAGAAATAAAAGCACTGGAATTTCCAAAGCAGAAACAAAAAAGCAAGCAGAGAAACTGGTATAGTACTTTGGCATCTAAGGGATCGAGTAGGAGAAGCCACAGTCTGGAAACCCACACATAGATGTCAGTACTCTCATTCATGGTTAAGTGGACTTTAAAATAAAAGGGCCGAAATATAGGAAGAAAAGGTGATAATAATCTCTCTTTCAGGGATAATACAAAAAATTATTTCAATATACTGTGCAGTCAGAAGTGGGAAGCAGAGTAACATAGTGGAGCACATTTGCCCAGAGACCAAATCCCAGTTCAAATCTCAACTCAGCCACTTACTGACTCAGATTTATAAACAATCTACTTAGCCTATGAACCTCAGCTTTTTGTTTTTTAAACCCTGCCTTCAGAGTTTCTGTATGCATTAGTAATCATATGCTTAAAGCAGCTGGCTCAGAGTAGGTTGTCAATAATGAGCTGGTGTATTTATTACAGTGTAGTGCTTCAAAAACCATAGCCTAATGACTAGTATTAAAGATACCAGTAGCCACTTCTAAACAATTTAAAGATGTTTTCTAGCTAGTACATATATTTCAAATGGGCATTTTAATATGTGTTTTAAACTATAAGCACATTTCTCTGTAATTTTAGTAACTGTCTTCCTTAACAGAAACATCAAGTAAAAGCATTTTGAAAGTATGACAGGCAAGTATGGATAAACTTAGAATTAAGTTTCTAAGACCAAGTGGCTGATAGTGACAATACTGTGGTTTCCAGTGGCTTCGGTGGGTAGCAACAGGAAACAGGTCAGAAGAGGAAAGAGAAAGTTTCTATATTGCAATAAAGCAAGGAGACAGTTCAAAGAAAAAGGTTAGCCTTCTGTCATCTTTGTTGATATCAGGGTCCAGGAATGAGTTTTACATGACCTCACTTTACCGGTCCAGAGCTACAGGAATTAAAAAAATGCACTTGTCAAATCACAAGAAGGTTTTCTGGGGATAGAGGTATAGCAGATGGATTAATTTCAATTCACACTGGTTCTCTCGACTTGCCTTTTTAACAAAACCCATCCTAGACTCCACAGCAGAAGGGAGTTATTTTCTCGAAGTCCCAGTCTGAGGCTGCCATGCGGAGCCAGTAGGAGACCCTCCGTTCACACTTCGCCCAGTGGACCGGACCGACAAGTTTTTCCTTTCACTTTTCCCACTCAGTTTTCTAACAGTAACCTCAACTCCAAGGTGCTGACTCCTCCAGTTTCCCGGGCTCTGGTTCTTCCTGCTCAACACTCGTTCCCCCTCAGAGTTCGAACCCAAGCCCCTTCGTCCGAGTTCCACTACCCACTCAACGCAGTTCTACGCCGGTGACTCAGGTCCCTTTCCATCCCCGCTCTGTCCGCTCTGCCAACCCCCCATCCCAGGTCCGGCTCACAAGGCCCGGTTAGGCCAGCCCAGACCATTCGGTCCCCTCAGCCCCCAGGTCCCGGGGCTCCCATAGGCAAGCTCTACCCTCAGATCGGCCGCTCCGGAGCCTTGGTCTTTCCTCTACTGCCTCCCCCAACACCCGAACTCACTCAGCCCCGCCGCCCCTCGCGGAGCCTACCCAGGCCTCTCCCTCACCTTCCCAGTAATTGCTGGTTCCTGCCGCCATCTTTGTTGTCCAGCGGCAGTCGGAATAGGAAAGTAGACGCGATGAGGGCCAGAGAGGCACTTCCCGCCTTCTTCCGCCTTGGGCGCCTGGGCCGATGGGCTACGCTAGCCTCCACAGACACCGCCACCGTGTGGTCCATTCGTTATTTTACAGCGTTTGAGCAGCGAGACTGAAAGCTTCTTCAGCTTCAGCTCCTGACACTCCCTGAGTGTCTCATACCCGCTTTTCGCGCCCCAAACCTTATCTCCCTCATCTCGGCTTATCCCTTCTCTCAGCAGGTGCCTACTTGACTGAGAGGAGCGTCATCCTAGGACAGAACCCCCGCCGTTTCCCTCACGTTCTCTCAAATGTGGATCCTCACCCAGCCTCTTCCTTTCTCAGAGCCAGAAGCTCTTTTCTTCCCAAGACCAATCCCTTCATCCCACCTGTCCCTGTGCTCCACCTTCCGCTCTCTTTGGCATAAGCACTCTTCTCCCCTGCCCGCTTGTCCCTGTGTCTACAGGAGTTATGGTCCCAGCCCTCTTTCCTTTCCAGCCACCAAATCTAAAAGGTGTGTGCTAACTGCTCCCACATGCTCCCAACCTGACCCCTGAACCTGTTGAAATCTGCTGTCCAAACCCACCCTTTGTAGACACAAAAATTACCACACTCTACTGGTGCTTTCATTTTACCAGTTCTGGTGAAGTGTAGAAACTTTACCTCCTGGGAAATCCTTTTCCCCACTCATTTATGACATAATTGTCTCTAATAATTCCTCCACATTTACTAAGAACCGCATCAGACGATGTTATAATTTTTACTTCAACTGTCAAATATAATTTACAGAATTCAAGAGCCTACTCTATTTACCCATATTTTACTCTTTCTTTCTGATGTTCCAAGATTCTTTCTCTTGTCTCTTTTCCGTTTCAAGAACTTCCTTCAGCCTTTTTTTTGAGGAGGTCAGCTGGTGACAAATTCTATCAGTTTTTCATTATCTGAGAGTGTCTTTATGTCCCCTTCATTTCTGAAGGACATTGTTGATGATTTAGAATCTGGGGTTGACAATTTCTTTTTTTCAGCAGTTGAAAAATGTTGTTCCAATTCCTTCTGGCCTCCACAACTTCTGATGGGAAATTGGCTGTCATTTGAATTGTTTTATGCTACAACTAAGGTATTTTTTCTCTCTTACTGCCTTTGTTACCTGACTCAGGTCTGGCTTCCTGCCCCCTTGAGAAGGAAAGAAAAACTCAGAAGTCAAATGGTTGGTGTTAGAAAAGCAGATGCATTCAGCTGAAGGAGATGGTAGGCTACCCCATCTCAAAGATTTACACTTACTGAGGGGTTTGTAAAGGAAGGGTTGAGGGAATGGAATGTGGGAGGTGAAAAGCAGGACAGAAAGAGATGTGAGTTATGAGGGGTCCGTTTCTAGGGTCAGGTACAAGGTCTTGCCAAGCCTCATCTGGTTTCTGTTCTCATCTTCACTGTTATCTCAGGAGCCTGCAAGATTTTGATTTGCACCGGTGTACTTGGCTGGTTCCCAAGGTCAGCTTCAGTTGTTTGGCCTTGATCATTTCTCAAAACTCTACAAGTCTCAGAGACAGAACTGTTAGCTTTACAAAGTACTAATTAGCTCCTTGGCCTTGTTTTCCTAGTTAGCAAGTCAGATGAGAAAGTCAGGGGATGGGAAGCCAGAGTGGAGAGAAAAAAACTGTCCTTTTTAAAATCCTCCCCCCCTCCGCAACCCTGGCAGCTTTAGGTCCCAACATGGCTTCAGTCCTGCTCACTCCAACACTTTCAAGAATCGTTCTTTTTCTTTAGTTTTCAGAAGTTGATGATGATGTGTCAGTGTAGATTTCTTTGGATTTATCCTGTTTGGGGTTTGCTCAGCTTTTTGAATCTTAGGTTTATGTTTTTTGCCAAATTTTGGAAATTTTCAGCCATTGTTTCTTGAAATATTTTTTTCTGCTCCATAGTCTTTCTCCTTTTTTTTCCTGGGACTCTGATGACATGAATACTAGATCTTTTGTTAAAGTCTCACATATCCCTGAAGCTCTGCAAAAAATTTTTTCAGTCTATTTTCCATCGTTCAGATTGGGTAATATTTACTATTCCGTCTTCAGGTTCATGACAGGCAAGTGCAAGTGTACTTCAAAAAGTTTGTGGAAAAATGGAGTGGAAAGATAATATGAACCTTTCCATTTGAAAAATATGAACTTTTTGAAGACCTTTCATGTCTTTCCTCTGTTCCCTCTATTCCACTGTTGAGCCGATTTGCTAAGTTTATTTCAATTATTGTATTTTTCAGATCTAAAATTTCCATTCAGTTCCTCATTATATCTTCCATTTCTTTGCTGGAACTTTCTATTTCTTTGCTGAGACACTTTTTATCATTTGTTCTTCGTTTGAAGTTGCTCATTAAACTCCTTTTATTATAGCTGCTTTAAAATCTTTGACAGATAATTCCAACATCTGTGTCGTTTTGATGTTGGGATCTGTTGATTGTCTTTTTTTCATTCAAGTTGGAATTTTCTGGTTTCTTTTCATCAAAAGTGGTTTTTATTTGTATCCTGGATATTTTAGGTAGTATGAGACTCTAGATGTTATTTACGTCTTCTGTTTAAGCTGACTTTCTCTGACACTGTGCTGGTAGGGGAGACAGGGAACGCCTTGCCACTTTCAGGTGGGAGTGGAAGTTCAGGTTCTTCCTTGGTCTTCTTTGATACCCCAGGTGGGGGGTGCCTTGTCACTGCTCTCCGTGTGGTCCCCCCACCCCCCAGCACTACGTGAGGTCTTGTTATGACTGTGCGATGGTGAGAATTCTGGCTCCCCACTTGGCCTTCTTTGACACCGCCCAGGCATGGGGAAGGGGGTGCTCTATTACAGTCAGGTGAGGGTGGAAGTCTAGGCTCCCCACACAGCCTTTGCTGGCAGGACCTCAGTTTTTCCTATGGCATTTTTCTGGAGTAGTGCAATTATTGTCTAAAAGTATTCTGTCTTGCTAGGCTACTTGTTTCCTGGTCCTTTGTCTAGAGAGAGAAGGCTTTCCTTTGGACTTTTCTTGTCTGTACCCTTTGGTATTTCTGGGTTTTTAGCTTCTCCAGAACCCATTATGGGAAATATGAAGCAAAAAGAAAACACAGGGAATTCACTTCCATGTTATTCTTCAGATCCTGAGCTTCCTAGCTTGTCTACCTTCTTTTCACCTTTCTGAGTATTCTTATTTTTGGTTTATATATAACGTATGAGGTTTTTGCTATGCGTAGTACAAGGAATACAGAGAAATATATCTACTTAATCCTGTTCAGAATTGAAATTCTCCACTTAATTTTTATAACAGATTTTTTTTTTTTTTTTGTCTTATTCGTGACCGGCACTCAGCCAGTGAGTGCACCGGCCATTCCTATATAGGATCCGAACCCGTGGCGGGAGCGTCGCTGCGCTCCCAGCGCCTCACTCTCCCGAGTGCGCCACAAGCTCGGCCCTTATAACAGATTTTAATTCTCTGCTAGAATTCTGTATCTTGTCTTCTACTTTCTTGAATTTATTCATCACCATTATTTAAAGTTTTCTGATTGATAACTGAAAAGTCTGTACCTTCTGTGGGGCTGTTTTGATTTTTTGTCTTGGTCTTTCATCATTTGCTCTTGTCTTTGGATAAGATAACTTTTCATTGGATGCTCTACCGTAGATGAAAGTTTGTAGTAATCATTTGAGGCTCTGGATGATGTTATCTTCCTCCAGAGAGAGTTTACTGCTGCTTCTTGCAGGCAGTTCAGGTAGAAGCGGATCAGTTTAATCAAATATGGGGGAAATAGCACCAAGCAGGGTTCTATGTTTGTTAAAATTGATCTATTTCTGGCTAACCCTTACTTCTAATGCGTAGCCATCCAAGTTTCCTAACTGAAAACCTGTTTACCAGTGCCCCCTTCCTTGGAGGTTCTGAACTCATATTTCCCCCCACCCAGTGATGCTGCCAAAACTTCT
Organism: Cynocephalus volans; assembly: GCF_027409185.1. Classification (NCBI taxonomy): domain Eukaryota; kingdom Metazoa; phylum Chordata; class Mammalia; order Dermoptera; family Cynocephalidae; genus Cynocephalus; species Cynocephalus volans. The sequence continues at coordinate 27,551,240 of NC_084469.1, read as the reverse complement.
GTTTGGGTTCTCCGCCTCTTGCCCACCTTCTCTGCTGGTAAGTGTGTGTACCTCTTAGCCACCACTTACGAATCAACAAATGCTTCAAGGTAAAACTTTTACTATCATGTTCACCTCTCAACTCCCTTGGCTCTAGGATCTTGATCCTGTAAGTCATCTTACTTTAGTAGTTCCCCAGTCTTTCAAACAGCTTTGGTGTTTGTTTTTTAAATCCAGCTTTTCTAATTGTTCTTGATGAGAAGAACTTTCTGTTTCATAGCTGGAAGTGGAATGGAATTATCTTATTATTTCTAACTTATCTGTAGATTATTTTGTATTTTCCCCATACGTGATCATATCATCTGCAAATAATGACAGATTTGTTTCTTTCTTAATACGCGTATCTGTTATTTACATTTTCATGCTTCATGGCTGAGATCTCTTCTGTCAATAGAGCAAAATTCAAGTACTTTAGAGAGTTTTTTGTTGGTTTCTTTTGTTAGTGGGGAGTGATTGTAAGTGTTCCAATTTTACAGTTCTCATTTGACTGACAGGACTCTAAATTTTCCTCTTTTGCTTCTTTTCTCTTCCATCCTCTAATTGTCAAAGGGTGCTTCTCTTTCTTTTTTCACTTTCTTTCTTCACTGGAGGCTATGTATTTATTTTTTTATTGTAGAATTCTATTTAGTTCAATTTTTATTTGCTTTAAATTCAGTCTGCTCTCACTGCTCTGTGGCTGGTTGGTTTTTTTTAAAATTTATTTTATTTATTGAATCAAATTGATTATACATATTTTGGGGTTCAACATTGAGATATGTTGCTCAATATCAATATTACTAGCATATGTATTGTTACAAATCATAATTATTCTTTATGCCCCTTGTCCAATCTCTCCCCATCCCCCACTCCCTCTCTTCTCCCCCCTCTAATTACCCTAGATTTCTTCTCTCCTTCTGAAAGAGTAATGGTTACTCTGTTGATTTGTTGCCTAGATGATCTGTCCAATGCTGAGAGGTGTGTTCAGGTCCCCCAATATTATCATAGAGCAGCTGCTTCTTCTGTCACTCTGGAATGGGTTTTGTGGAGAGAGACATCCTCTCCTTTTCTTTATCTCTGCTGGTGACTCTCCACTTTATCTCTGCATGTGTCAATGCACTCCAGTGGTTGGTGGACCATCTGTGTGGTGGTTGTGGTGTCTAGCCACTTTCGCAGCAGCCATGATTATTGTGGTGGCTGTGGTGGGCCACCCACATGGAGGTGATGTTTTTGGCATGCTCCTTGGTGCTGGTGGTGTGCCTGGTTGTAGGGTGTCTCTGGTCCCTGGCTACATGCCTCAGGTCCCTGGGAGGGCCCTGAGGCACTGGTGTGGTGTGCCTGATTGTGGGAGGGGGGTCTGCTCCCTGGCTCCATGCCTTGGGTCACTGGGCAGGCCCCGAGGCACTGGTGTGGTGTGCCTGGTTGTGGGAGGGAGGTCTGGTCCCTAGCTCTGTACCCTGGGCCCCCGGGCAGAGTCTTGAGGTGCTGATGGTGTGCCTGGATGTGGGAGTGAGGTCTGGTCACCTCAAAGCCTTGGGTCTCTGGGTGGGCCCAGCGGCACTGGCACGGTGTGCCTGATTGTGGGGCGGGGGGGGTATCTGGTCCCCTTCTCCATGCTTCAGGTCTGCAGGCAGGCCCCGAGGCGCTGGCATGGTGTGCCTAGATGTGGGAGTGGGGTCCGGTCACTGGCTCCAAGCCTTTGGTTCCCAGGCAGGCCCCAAAGCACTGGTGGTGTGCCTGAGTCGGAACTAATTTTTTGTCCTTCGCTTACTTCTAAAATAGGGGAACTTCCTGTGGGAACTAATACTTGAGCTGTGTGGTTGTTTAAATTGCTACTTTGCTGCTGTCTCCCTAGGGAAGGCTTTTTGTGCAGCTCAGGGTTTAATGGTTGACCTTATAGGTACTTCCAGCTCTCCTGAGACCCGGTGGATCTGGGTTGTGTAGAAACTCTGATCTGGGCCTGAGTTTTTTCATCAAATTGCACCCCTGCAATTCTGCATTCCCAACCAGTCTCCTCTGAGTGGTCCTGCTCTGATTTGGGGGCAGATCGACTGTCCTTGCTGTATCCCAGTGTCCTCCCAGTGGGCCCATCTGCCCCACTGTCCGAGCTCCAAACACTTCCCATGAGACGGGCCCTGTGCCGGTCCCTTGTAATGACTCACCAGCCTCTGGATGGCTCCCTTTTTTCAGTTGTTCTGGCTCCTCGCTCCTGCGTGGGTCCATGGGAACCCTATGAATGGTCTTGTTGTCCTGGGGGCCACCAAGGCCCTCTTCTCCTCTGCTGCCTCCTAGTAACTCCATCTGAAGGGCACAGCTGTGGCTTCTGCCAGCTTCTGCGCCATGTGCTCAGCAGTTGCAGCCTTAAAGCAGCCAAGGCCTGAAATGCTCAGAGCAGCTTTTTCTTTCTCTCCTCATGGCTTCTCCCCCTTCATGAATTCAGTAGGTCTCTCCTCCTTTTCCCCTGAGCTCCAGTGGCCCCAAATTGGCTGATGTTACATTTTTATAGTTTTAAATTGATTGATTTGTGGGAGAGAGTGACGCTACGCTGGGAACCATCTATTCCGTCATCTTGACTGGAACTTGAAGCTATGTATTTCAAACTCTGCCCCTTTAGATCACACCTGCTCCCTGTAAATTGTGCTTACTTTGAAGCCCCTTCACTCTAGTTTGTGCTCTGATCTGCTTGGACACGATTTTTTAGACCATTCAGACTTGGGTGGACTTAGTCTTTTTGGCAGAAGTTTTATGCCCTTTTGCTGGCGTCCCTCTTCAGTTTTCCCTGCAGTTTGCCTCCATCTATCTGCCTTCGCCCCACAAAGCCTTGCAGTGGTATGTGAGTGAGGCAGGCTTGTAAGAGTACATTCTGAGATTTGGAGATTTTTCTAATTTTATTGTTTGAGGTTTTGAAATCATGACTTCAAAGTACACTGAGAGTATGATTTCCGTATAGATTTACTTTTTCCTTCTTATGTTTTGCATTACTTTGCAATGAAATATTGGAAGACAGGTAGTTAGGCTGCCACCATTGTTTTCAGCTGCCTGGAAGTTTACCTTCATCCTTGAAATGTATGCTCAGTCTAGAATTCTACATTGGAAGTTATTTAATGTTTTACCTAACACTTTCAATGTATAATTTCAATGTACTTTGGTTTCCATTGTTGGGAGTGAGTTTAATCTCTAACTGCTAATTACTTGAAGTTAATTTCTTTTCTGACTGCTTTTACTTTTTTTTTTCCTCTTGGTCTTTGGTGCTCTGAAGTTTCACTGATGTATTCAAATGTGGGTGTTTGCTTTTTCTTGCTTGGATTAATTGAGTTTTTAATTTATAAGTTGATATCTTTTATCAATTTGGAGAAATTTTCAGTCATTGTGTCTTAAGTTTTGCATGCTCCATTCTTTCTCTTCTTTCTTCTAGAACTGTGATTATCAAACATGTATTAGTCTGATGTATGATCCACATTTTACCCTCTCCATATTTTCTACCTTTTTGTCTCTGTGCTGCATAAGAGAAAATTTCTACAGATCTGTCTTCTAGTTCACTACTTCTTGGTGCTCAATCTGCCACTACAGCAGCTATTCACTTAATTTTAGTTTCTGTCCTTTTTTTTTCTTTTTTTGGTGGCCGGCCAGTATGGGTATCCAGACCCTTGACCTTAGTGTTACAAGCTGGTGCTCTAACCAATTGACCTAACCAGCCAGGCTGTTTCTGTACTGTCATTTCCAGATGTTCTGCTATTATTTTGTAGTTCCTTGTGATAGTCTCGGGTTTATCTTTTATTTCTTTGAAAACAGTAAATACATTTGTTTTACTGTTTGGCACCATCTGAAAACTAAATATAACTTTTTCTGTTCTCTTTTACTGGTGGTGAAAAATTGGGAGGTCTCCTCCAACTCTAGGAGATACCTTCCACTAGAGATTTGAGTTTAACTCAAGTCACCTGGAAGCAGTTCCACATGGCTTGACACCTAGATCACCCAAGCCATGCATAGCTGGCTAGGTTCTAGACATCCAATTTCCTATGCTCAGTCCTTTCAAATGCGTTCAGGTCCTGCTAAATAGGAAACTTTATACAATCCTTCCTCTTTTGCCTTCCCAGCACTCACATCCTCCCAATAAAAACCTAGCAGCCGACTCTGTATTATCTTTGCAACTTATCTAAAGCTATTCTAAAATTATGTTTTAAAACCCAGGAGTCCTCCAATTTAGTCCTTACCATAACCTGCCCACTCCCCATCTATTCTTGTCCCTATCTTTAGGCCAATTGTTCTAGGCACCTCACATCCTTCAGATGCTAATTCAAAAAAGCCTGTTTGGTCTTGAAAAACTCTACTAAAAACCATATGATACATAATGAGGAACAATAGATATAAATATTGACTAACTTCAAATACTTGAAATCAGTCGTGATTCGAATCTAGCAATCTATACCTTCCCTATAACACCTTCACTTTAGCTCAAACTCATTGACAATCACAGAATAGAATCCATGTTATAAGTTTCTATTTAATCTGCACTCTATTTCTATATGTCCCATCTTGAATTTCTCTATTTGCCACCTATAGCTTTATCACTGCCTCTTCATATTGCTTCTAATTGAATCAATAAATTATTTTTACTGAATTTGAGGCATCTGTCTCAATATACTCCCAACTACCATACCTTCAATCTAACCAAGTAAATCTTCTCACCCTTTTGTTTTCAATCTTCTTCCAAGCTGGCCATTAAACTTGAACAGCTTTCTACTCCATATAGGTCAACCTATCTTCCTCTTGCTCACCTTGTCTACATTTGTTTACACAGTAATACAGAATAGATTCCATTTGACCTTAGTCTAAATGCCAAAGAAATTGTGTTTACTTTTAACATTCTATTGATTAATGTAGGTGAAATTGTGATAGTAACGTTAAAACTAAACTTTATTAGCTGATTTCATTGCTTTCAAATTGTGGGTTATAACTAACGATGTATTTATCTGAGATTTGCAATAAATAGCATAGAATCAGGTTGGTATTCTAACCGCATGTGAAAATAAGAGATGAAGACCTACACAATGGCACTTATTTATAATTGAGTAGTATTTTAGCATTGGCTATCATGTTTACTTTGCTGGGAACAATCAGATCCTAAAAACCTGAAAAATGGAACACGATCAGTAGATTACTGTTAATGAAACCACCCAAAAGATTTCTTGATTCAAGTTATGAGAAAACTTCTGAGAAAAATTCAGGAAAATATTTTAAATACTGAGAGAAGAACCATTATCACTGTTTAGACTTCTTCAGATTTCCTGCAGCTTAAGTAAGACTGTTTTCACTGAAGAAGCATAAATACCATCTAATTTCATTTAAAAACAAATATGAAGTGTTTGGCTCAATTAAAACTTTATGCCATGCTTTAGACAATCTATTGAACCACAGAATGGAAACTTCATAGTTTTTTTTAAGTTTTCTTTTTAGTAATCATGTTGAGTATTAGGGATTTCTTCTAAATTAAAAAGACCACCTGTAAACAGATCTTTGTTTGCTCATATATTCAAGAAAGTAACTTTCTTTAAAAGAGATCAGAAAACAGTAAACGAAGGAAAACAATGCTGGTTACTACAAACATTCAATTCTGAATCAAATATTACATTGGGCCCTTCGCTAACATTATTTAATTCCCATTACAATTGTATCAAGGATTATTCCTTAACCAGCAGAGAAATTAAGATTCAGAGAATAATCAACTTGTGCAATACAAGGTCACACAGGAAGCAAGTGGCAGAGCCAAGAATCAATCATAGATTGGTCCAACCCCCAAAGTCTATGCTTGAACCCCTATGTTCTACTTCCTCTACAGCAGAGGCTTTCTTTGTAGAGGAACCAGTCACTATTAAAGTACAGCTTATTTCCATTTCTATTTTTCTGGTCTGGATTATAAATTCTTTCTCAGGAGAGCCCATGTTTCTTATATAACTTTGCTCTCCCAATTCCTATTAGAGTAACAGTATCAACAAACTGTTGCTAAATGAAAAGGGAATATTTAATTCATCATCACTGTGCCTAACAGGGCCAGGATGCATTAGTCTAACTGGGCCTCATCTGGAAAAACCACCAAAAATTTAAAAGCAAGTTTAAAATGGGTACCATAAACCTTTTAGTGACCAGTTTTGTGGTGTAATTGTAGAATGAATGAGCTATATATGAATATAGATGAGCTACAAACAGAAAAGAGAACTGTGGTTACTATATGATATGATTATTTCAGAAACAAAGCTTTCTTTTGAGTCAATTTATAAAGACAAATATTCAACAAGTAAGACTCTGTATTCCAATCCTGGTACTATTTTCTCCCCACTATAGGTAGAAAAACTAACTGTATAACTCTCAAATTAGAACAATAACTTTTTCTGGTCTATTGCTTTTGAAAAAAGATTATGAGACAAAACACAAAGAAAGACAAACATCATAAAATAACTTTTATGCAGGATTAGTAGGTCTGTTTACATATAAAAAACAGAAAGGACCTCATTACAGTTAAGAGTTCACATAAATTACACAGATTGACTTTTTAAAACTACTATTCAATTTCATTTAAAGTTCCTTTTAAAAATTTTATTTTAAAGGCACAGTGCATGACATAAACCAAAGACTGAAGCACTTAAAATGAATGGGTATTGGACACCTCATATAAATAGCTATAGATTATTCTGAAGCTGGGGAGTATCATTCTGAAAAACTGGAGAGGTGAAAAGTTGATTTTTAATCTGAGCATAAAAATATACCATTATGTCATACCTCCATAAAATCTGCAGCATGGCCAGCACAGAATGTAGCTAGTACACTCACGTTATGCCATTTATAAAAATTATAATCATACATATTTACATAATTTATATCCAATTGCCTCAAAATGGTAACCTACTTTAAAATTTCATAATGTATTCGGTCAAATCAAAATCAGCCGTGACAATATTCTGAAAGTCGGGTGGAATCATTAATGAATTATTGCTAAAAATAGGAGAAATGAGTGTTGGGAAAGATTTCCTCGTGAACTAGAAAGCCAAGTTCAGTTGACATTAATCAAGGACCTTAATCATCCCCCCAAAAATCTGCCTTAATTAAAACAAATCAGAAACCCAAAGAGTTATCAAAAACTTGGTAGATAAACCACTGAACATCAACCATAGTGGAATTTTTAGTAACAACAGACAATAAAGCAAAAATATAGGAGAAATGCTGGGTTGCTACTGTTAAAACAATTCCACCAGAGAACCATTACATAGGGCACTATTACAGCATTCAAAGCCAAGAAGCTTCTAATACAGCAGAGACAAAACTGCATACATGCATTTCTGGCAACAAGAAGATAAAATTAATGCTGAGAATAAATGAAAATGGAAGAGCATGTTATGGTTACTGAGTAACCTGGTGTTAGCTCAGAAACACAATAAGCTCAGACATAAGCACTACCTTTTATTTATTTGTCAACTTATCATTAGTTTTAAGTTCAATATTCATTAATTCAGCAAATCCCATTCAGGTGAAAGTTACCAAAAATTAACCAATCAACCACACTGGGCCAAATATACATATGTTTCCTTTCTGGAAGATGACAAAGTTACAAAGCAAATACCCTTCAATGAGAATCGTAAGCATTCCTCAACTGGATGGGATCCCACTCACTACCCGAGTGTTCTGAAAAATACATCAAAACCAAAGGGTCTTTCCTTCTAAAATTATTTGGCCTCATCTTACTGAGCTACATAACAGTAGAAGTACATTTACACAGGCAGACACTTTGAACATTACCTACTAAATCACTTTGCTTTTATTAAGGAGCTGGTAGGGAAAAAGGCTTACAAACTGGTCACCAGGACAAAAACCAGGTCTTGTGAGTAAAGAAAGGCACAACTCAGATTTGGGCAAATTTCTTAATACTGTGATACTTGCCTCCATGACTCCAAGGAAATGGAAAAGTCTATAGGAGAAACACTGAAGAAATGCATTCCCCATCCCGTATGGCTTCAATGCCTTAAGCAGTTAATGTGATCTACGATTAGATTAGATCCACAAATTAAAGACAGAGCAGGGCTGAGAAAACAGTCTTAGTAGTCATGGGTCCTATACATTCACGTTCATAGGTAACGCAGGCTGAGAAGGCCTTGTTTTCCAGCTAAATGCATTATTTAGAAATTCATTAAAGACTCAAGATTTATATAAGAATTTGGTTTTCCTTTCAGGAAAAATTACTAAAAGAACTATTTGTATGTTCATTTCTAAAAAAGTTTTACACATGCTTAAAAGTTATGACCTCTAGCCACTGAGATGTACAGTTAAGGACATGTTTAATTCAAGAGAGAAGTAAATGTAAAAGATATCCTCTAGTGAAGACCGATATTAATAAAGCAAAGGCTATCACATCAACTTTGTTTCATTTCTAGCCGCAGTGTCCCAAGGAGGGCCAGTCACTCGCAGGCCCCTTGTTGGTTTTCTCTTGTTACACTCTTCAAAATAAAGCTGAAAAAGAGCAATACACCCTTAAGAAAACATAAAGGATTATTAGAAGAAATTAAAGCATGTATATTTTATCAACTATTAGCATCCCATAAGCTCTGTTTGGCGTATGTGGTGGGACGAGAATGAGGTGGCAGAATTCAGAGTTGCTACTACCAGGATTAATACCAGAATGGCTTAACCTTGTACCACCAAAATTTATCACACTTATTAACAACAATGAGGTCATGACCTCATTATTCCTGCTAAATGAAATCTCTTTTTATAAAGCCACTTTGGATGCATTCCTCACAAAACCTGGTTGAATGACCTAGTTGAGTGGTAAACCACTCCACACAAGGCTTTGGGATAATTGATACATTAACGGATATAGAATACAATTTGAAAAGATGATCCCCTGATTTAGTACAAATTCAGCAGCAACTTGGCCATTAAAACATTCAAAGGTATTAAACCATTAGTCATTGGTAAGACTCATACTTACAAAAAGCATAACTTCCGTTGACTAGCATGATAAGACAGAAACAATAAAATGCAAATCTTTCAGATCTTTGCCTGACTGGCAGTGAAGATGACACTTTCACACCATAGTGTTATATCACATGGCAGTCTATAGTTTCCATTTTTTTAAAGGAGCCATATTTAAAAGTTTTCAATTGAACTTCTAACACAATTGGTTGATCAAAAAGAGACTGTCAAAAGAAACATTAGGACAAAGAACCCAATCAGTTGCAGAGGCCTATGTGAACAAGACTGGCCAAGATATTTCAATAACAGTATGCTATTGCAGGGCGTAGACTTGGGCTGGAGCATGAAGTGTAGATATTTTGTATTCAAATGTAGGTTAAGAATGTGCAAGTAGGTCTCTTCCACATTTCCAGATATTTTCAGTAGAATTCAGATCTTATGGATGGCTGGGTCATCTGAAAACCATAAGTGTACAATGTAGAAAAAGGCTCAAATTTAGGAAATATTAAAGAAATAGGCATTCCTAGAATAAACTAGTGCTTCACAGATAAAAGTAGCAGCACCTGTGGGTTTTTACAAAGTGAAAAGACAGGCAGCATGAGTTTTAGCTTTTGCTAGATCTCCCTCTCAGCTCCATTCAAGTGCACATTTAGGTCTTTCACAACAAAGTTACTGAGTTTTCCCTTAAAATGGGGATATTTAGAACTTTGCTAAACCTTACGAGAGAGGTAGTGAAATCCTGCTTAGAGCGCAGCCCAACAGTTCTGATCTAGCTTTGGAACAGGTAGAAAGCCAAATACGGAAGCACTTTTATTCATTTCCTAATGTTATATACGTTTAAATCTCAATTCAACCTCCATTAAACCTGAATAAGAGAAACTCCAGCTATTTAATAACTAGAGAAAAGTACTCCTCAGTAGACTGAGAAAACCTCGAGTTTTTAAAGCTTTATGTCAGATTCTGACTGCTGTCCCTGCCTTGATGTTTCTGGATTCTTTTGGCCATTTAAAATAAAGAAAAAAAGCTAGAGCCACTAGTAAACACCTGATGTGCAAAATACAACATTCACTAGTTGGCTTGACACTGTTATTACATAAGCTCTAAATAGCTCATCTTAAATAAAAAGAAAAACAAAGTGCCTGTCCCATCTCTGCTGCATAAATAGAAATCAGATTTTTTTAAAGGTTAAGAGTACTTTAAGGAAGGGAAGTTCAAAACTGCCAGTGAAATTCACAGAGAATACAAATTTAGCAAGTTAACTTCCCAAAACTCTTTGAAGAAGCAAGAGTCTCTCTTCTTAATGCAGTGTCTCCCAAGAGGAACTGTAATTTTGCTTGGTACTTATGCTGGGAGATACGCAAAGTGTGTTTTTCAATGTTTGCTAGAATATAATGTTTCCTCTTCAGTGTCTGTTTCATCCTGGAACTCATGGCTTAGGAGGGACTTCTTGGAGCCTGTTGACATCATGCGAATTTCATCTTCATACTCATCATGATGCTGCCTGAGCCGATGAAAACCATCCTTATGTCTGTTAGACTTGATCGAGCAGATGCACCAAATAATGCAAGCTGTTAGGGTCAATGCTGACATAGTGGCACCTGCCAAACAAAAACATCACGTGAAGGTGTTATATTTTAAGGGTATGAATGATCAGCTACTTACAATGGCACTTTTAATAATCTGCCCCTCAATTATTTTATTTTTACTTCATGCTCTTAAGAGCAATTTTTTACTACTATAGAAGCAGTACACGTACAGAATTTAGAAAATACAGATAAGCAAAAATAACTAAAACCAAAATCAAAAACCCCCACATCTTTACATTTACATTACCCAGTGACTGTTTTTAATTACTTCAGTGCATATTTTTCCAGATCTTTCTTTATGCATGTGTATTAATGTATTTTTTTCTTTTACCATGATGAAATTACACTGTCTGTTGTTCTGCAACCTGCTTTTTTATCTATTAATAACTTCTACTTTTCCTTTCCAGTAAATTTCCATTTCATTCAAAACCCCTCATTTATTTTAAATTTGTTCAGAAGGCTATCGAAATGAAAGTCTTAGTAACAAAAAATTAATAAAGTAATAAAAATTAAGTTCACAACAGCTAATGAATGGGTGCAGAACCAGATTTAAACCATGGCTAAATCCTAGCTCCTCTGTTTTTAACCACTAAGTTATTCACACTTTATCTGGTTCAAGCTAAGATCTCTTTAAACACTCCACAAAAGGCCCTACAATTGAGCCATATTTCCAATATACCACTTTCTCTGAACTAAGGATCTCTCCCACACATGCCCTGCAATAAAACTTGGTGATTTTGCCTCAAGTACAAGTTGCAGTTAGAAATGAACCAAGGTTCTTTGTGTCAAGTAGTTATAATACAGCAGAGTATTTATTTTATCACATATTTTTTTCTTCCTAACTTTTCAGTAATTCCAGCAATGGCACAAATTAACTCTGGAGTAACAAACATTTCCTCTTTCCTGGATCTTGGAAAACAGAACTGATATAAGTCAGGTCCTAGGAACTTCTGATCTTCATATAAGACAAATCATTCATTCATTCAACAACTCTTCATTAAGACCCACTATATGCCAATCATGGTTCTAGGCTCTGGGGATATAGATAAACTCTCTGCTCTCTCAGAGCTTATGTTTTAGTGTGAGAGACCAAATATAGACAAATAAATGAATAACTATATAGTATGTCAGGCAGTGATAAGTGCTATAATAGAAAAAAGCTGGATAGACATAATGATGGGTATATTTTAGCTAGGGTGATCAGGGAAGACCTCTCTGTGGAGATGACGTTTGAGTACAGACCTGAAAAAGTGAGGGGGCAGGCCATGAGAACATAGGGGGAACAGTGGTCCAGGAAAATCATGTTTAGATAAGGAGACATTAGAAGAAAAGTGATTAGCTCTAGGTGATTATGGAAGCAATGCACTCTCAAATTGAAATGTGAAGACTGGTTTTAACTTCAACTGCTAAAAATTAAAATTTCTTTACCTGATACGGTTACCACAAGCTCCCTTGGTAAACCAAATATCCGGTTATCTGCATCAAAGACTATTACCACAGAACTAGCTGCATCATGATGCACAAAGACCTAGAAGAATAGAGTGCAAGAATTATGAAAAAGTTTACTTAAAGTATACTATACCTCTGCTACAGTCTTAGGGTCTGTATCGCAAACCAAGGAGATGATTCATTGTCATATAAAGTATACAAAATGCTATAAAATTTTCCCTTTTGTTGCTAAAGGATAGAAAGATAACAAGATATCATAATCAAGAGGTGGTCATACTTTTTATTTCTTTATTCCCTCAAGCTTTCTAACAAGACTTTTAAAATAAAATGCAAGTATTGTTAAGAATAAGAATTGGGCTGATGGTTAGCACAGTTGGTTAGAGCACAGTGTTATAAAACCAAGGTCAAGTGTTTGTATCTCCATACCAGCCAGCCACCAAAAAAAAAAGAATAAGAAAAAAGAAAAAGAAAAAAAAGATACTACCTAATTTGAGTTTCTTACCTGTGAATGTTGTTGCTGGTACCCATCAGCAATAGCATTGATGTTATGGACACCTGGAGCCAACAGTATATGAAAATAACCTCCCTCTTTTGTGTGTACCTTTATTCCTTCATTGAGTACAATAACTGCTTTAGAGATTGGTTTTCCAGTCTTGTCTTTAACCAATCCATGAACTCCCTTGTGAACCTGAAAAAATGTTTAAAATATAAATTTATGTTTTCATAATGCCAGATATTCTAGAGGCAATAGCTGGAGGCAAAAACAAACAAAAGCCATACACACAAAAACCCTGTAAGGCTGGCTTATTTTTCCCTCCCCACTGACTCTGACCTTGTTTGCTACTCATTCGATGCTTCAAAGTCATAGAGATGGAGATAAGAGAAAAGAACTCTGACATAGTGTCAAAGCCTAAAGAATTAGAATCCAAACTTCTAATGCCCTGAATGATTTCCTTCCCACCATAGTATACTGATTCCATTAACTGTGTGATATTCAAATTAAAGAAACTGCAACATCTCACAAGGTCAAATTACCTACCTTACAGCAAATTACAGATATGTGAATGCATGGCCTCTATTTAGGCAACATAAAATAAACAAAACTTTCCATTCCATGTAAACTTAAAATAAATAATATACATTTTTGGTAAAAGATTAAGACAATGTTTTGATAAGGGTTTTCACTGAACATATTCCTGGAAGTTTGCTTCTAGTTAAATGGGAAAGACTCACCTCCACCAACATGCTAAGAAGAGATCTTTTATTTTCTGCCCACAAGGAAGGGAGCTGTGCTGCACCAGGAAAGTAGCAGCAGCTTGTGTACACTGTGATTTCTGGACAATGGCCATAGGTGACACTATAATCCTGGAACATAAAGTTCAAAACCAAATGTAGGAAAATTAATAAGAAAAAGTAAGAATGAGGCTTGTAATACAACAAATGGAATAAACAGAATAAAAAGTAAACCTGGGTGATGTAAACAAAGAATCTATAAAGTATTTTACAGCAAATATAAATAAATCACTCTGTATTATAAACAGTCACAAACATGACAGCTCCTAAAAAAGCCCTTAAAGACAGGGACTATATCTAATAACACATTTTTATATCTCCAGTGCTTACCACAGTGTCTGGTATATAAAAGGGGCTTATTAGGGCTTGCTGAATAAATGACTGAATGAATAAGTACATGTACAGGGCTAGCTTCCCTCTGAATGCTGGAACTTCATTGTTGTTCTTGGAGCTCTGGAGGTAGAAGAACAAGCACTTGCCTTCTAGTATGCTCAACCTGGAGCCTGCTGGTGACAATACCCACTGCCTTCAATATAGCATTTATCAGACATAGGAACTGCCTGTGTGGACAGGTTTAAAAACCTACCTTACCCCCCAAACTTGTTCTTTTTCCTAATTTAGTTAATGGCATTAACTCATTTTCTCACATAATCATGAAATCTCTTGTCTGTGACTTCTTTATCTAACTATCATCTATAATTTGCCAAATCCTGGCAATTCCACCTCTATAATACCTCTGAAACTTCATCCTAGATGTTACTAATCTAGGCCCTTATTACTTCTTTTCTAAACTACTACAAATGAGCCACCCTGTACCAGTCTCTCCTTCCTCCAAACTATCTTAACCCACTGTTAATTTTCCCATAGCACAGCTCAGATGTCACTATATCCTGCTGAGAACCTTCAGTGGCTTACCATCCCTTACTGAAACAAAGCATTCAAGGCTCCAAACTCCCTGTCCATTCTTCTGCTGTTCTCCATTACACCCCATATTCTAACTAAACTAGAACGCTTACTGACCTCTGCATACTGCTTCCTCTTTCCAGAATGTCCTTCTTCATCATCTCTGCATTCCAACTGCTATCTCCTCTATAAAGAGGAGACTGCATCTCTGACTAGGTATAATTTTTTGTCTATAAATTCTCACGGCATGTAGAGAGTTGCTCTCTTCTAGATCAAAATCAATTAATTCTGTAACACAGTTGTTGGTACAATAGGCCAGAGAATACATTTTATTTATTATTAATACAGCAAAGTGCCTGAGACATAGTAAATTCTTAGTAAATAAAGGAGTGAAGGCAGGCAGAGATGGGAATAAAGTCAATTTTCTGGTTGCACATGTGAATGGAATGACCAGCTAGCCACCCATCTGCTAACAACTCCTGCCTAATTTGAAGTGGATGGACAACCAATTAAAATGCTGTCAGAAAGAAATTAAAGACCTAAATAAGTGGAAAAACATACTATGTTCATGTATAGAAAAACAACATTGTATAGATGTCAAAACTATCCAAAGTGGTCTACAGATTCAACACAAAATTCCAACAGCCTTTTTTGCAGAAAAAGAAAAGCCAATCCTCAATTTCAAATGGAATTGCAAGGAGCTCAACCAAAACAATCTTTAAAAAGAACAAAGTTGAAGGACTCACCCTTTCCTATTTTAAAGCTTAATAGGGCTGGCCAGTTAGTTCAGTTGGTTAGAGCATGGTGCTGATAACACCAAAGTAAAGTGTTCAGATCCCCATACTGGCCAGCAACCAAAAATAAAACAAAACAAAACAAAACGAAAACCACTAATACAAAGCTACCGTAATCAAAACAGTGGTACTGGCATAAGGATAGGCATATAGACCACTGGAATAGGATTAAAAGTCCAGGGATAAACCCGTATATCTGTGGTCAATTGATTTTTGGCAAGGGTGCCAAGACCATTCAATGGGGGAAAGAATAGTTTTTCAACAAATGGTGGTGGGACAACTGAATTTCTACATAGAAACAAATGAAGCTGAACTCCTACTTCATACCATATAAAAAAATTAACCTGTACTGTATCAATGACCTAAATACAAGAGGTAAATCCATAACATCTTTAGAAGAAAACATAAGGGTAAGTCTTCATGACCTTGGATTTAGCAATGGATTCTTAGATATGACAACGAAAGCATAAGCAACGAAAGAAAAAAATAAATTGGACTTCTTCAAAATTAAAAACTTTTGTGCATCAAAAGACATGAAAGTAAAAAGACAACTTACAGAATGGGAAAATATTTGCAAATCACGTATCTGATATGAATTCAAAATCCAGATATACAAAGAACTCCTACAGCTCAAAAAGAAAGACAAAAACCCAATTTGAAAATGGGCAAAGGACTAAACAGATATTTCTCCAAAGAAGATATACAAATGGCTAATAAGCACATGAAAAGATGCTCAACATCATTAGCCATCAGAAAAATGAAAATCAAAACCACAATGAGATACCACTTCACACTACCAGGATGGCTATAATAATAATAATACTAATAAAACAAAATAATAAGTGTTGGTTAGGATATGGAGAAATTGGAACTCTTGAACTTTGCTAGTGGGAATGTAAAATGGTGCAACTGCTGTAAAAAGTTTGGTGCTTCCTCAAAAAGTTAAAATAGAATTAAAATATGACCCAACAATTCCACTCCTAGATATATGCCCCCAAAAGTCAAAAACGGGCTCAAACATAGTTGTATGCCAATGTTCATTGCAGCATTATTCACAATAGGCAAAAGGTACAGACAACCCAAGTATCCATCAACACATGAATCAATAAACAAAATGTGGCATATGCATACAATAGAATATTATTCAGCCATAAAAAGGAATGACATACTGATACATGCTACAAAATGAATGAACCCTAAAAACGTGCTGAGTGAAAGAAGCCAGACACAAAAGGATAAATATTTTATGATTCTACTTATATGAAATATCTAGAATAGGCAAATTCTTAGAGACAGAAAGTAGATTAGAGGTTACCAGGGGCTGTGGGGAGAGGGGAATTAGGGAATTATTGCTTAGTGGGTACAGCATTTCTGTTTAGGGTAATGAAAAAGTTTTATAAATAGATATGGTGATGGTTGTACAATATTGTAAATGTAATTACGGTAACTGAATTGTACAATTAAAAATGGTTAAAATGGCAAAAAAAAAATATATATATACTGTCAGGTTAATCAAGAGCTGTACATGTCAGGAAAGCCATGAAGCAAATGCCTTTCACTTTGCTATATCAGAAAAATCACCTATTCTTTCACTTAATGGCCAATATTCATAATTCCATTCTAATTGTGTCCTGTAAAGCATACCTTCATGCTGCCCAGGTGACTGTGCCATTCTGCTCCACGCATTACTCCCCCTGGAATATTCTCATCTATGAAAGTGTTGAGAGATGTAGAGTCAAGAAGACCATAAAGCAAGAACCCGGCTCCCACAAAAACAACAATAATAACAATAAAAGGGTAGGGAAAATACCTACCTGATTTATTCGGGCAACTGGGCTGACCCATGTGCATCGATGGATGATTATTTGCATAAAGAGATGCCAAATGCTTCAGAGTCTCTTTGTTTTCCACTATAAAAAGAAAAATTCAGAAGTCAGTGGAGAAATCCAAAAGATTTTTCTCCAAGTTCAACTTCACAGATACAAGTCATCTTCCTCTCCTCCTAGTAAATCTTGTACCCTGCTGAAATTTACTGAGTAGTTATTATAATTAACTAAATGGTTTTTGTTGTTGTTGTTGTTGTTGTTGTTTTGTGGCTGGCTGGTACAGGGATAATTAACTACATGGCGTTATTCATCCCAAGATAATCAGACTAAGAAGACAAACACCTTCTTTACATTAAAATGTACCAATGCTGAGTTTACACAACAGGGTACCATACTAAAATACAAATTTGTTTTTTGGATGTTTTACCACATTTTGGGGCAACTGTGGCCTAATAACAATATTCCTTGGAAGCTGAACTGAAAACAACTCAAACTCACTCCATATACTATGACCTAACAGAGATTAAGCAAGTAACTATTTAACTCACCATAAGGTACATAAGGTACAACCAGTCAGTCAAGGTTTAAAGCAGAGAAGGGCAATATGAGTTTCTTGAGGCAGGCACTGTGTCATATTCACTTTTGTATTCCCAATATCTACAGACATAATAATTGCTCAATAAATGCTTGTGGACTAAATTGAACAGACGTGACAAGATGTCTAGACTCAAAAAAGGTAGGCTTTCCTTAGGTCTGACCTCCCTTCTCCAAGTAACTGTTTGAACAGCTGATGCATGTACAAACTTCTTTGGTTGGCGATTTGTTCATGGAGTGTGCTCAAATGCTCACTATTTACAAAAATTCAGAAGGGACATTACTTAATTGGAATTTCCTACCTAAACTTAAATAGTATATATGTGAAACAACATTCTACATACCTGTCTGTACTGGCTTGTCATATGGGTATGTCACCAGCACAGAACCACCATCTAAAGCAACAGAAAGACTAAAGTCCTGTTTTTGAATCAAATTTTCAATGATGGCTTTAGTCTCAGGCTGGGAGGCATTACCTAAAAAAAGAGAAAAATCTAATATAAAATATCAAGTTTTAAATTTTAGTGTGAGTATCTAAGAAAATATTCTCTACTTAAACACAATCAAAACGCTAACTGACAAAATTTGTAGATAAGTATTTTATTTCTAGATATATTCTACAAGGTAAGTTATTTGCAGTTTTATATACTTCAGAATAATATGTATATATCAATGACTCTAAGCAAGTTTAAGGAAATTCTTACTGGGAAAAAAAAGAGGATGGACATATCCTGCTTTAAAAAATAATTTAGGGAATATGTAACCTATCCTTGAAATAAAATAAGATTTTCAGAAAGCACAGTGTTTTCTGAAGCATTGTTTGCAAGAGCAAAAAATCAGAAACTAACTAAATGTTCATCAGTAGAAAATAGTTGAATAAACTAGAGTATTGCTATATATTAATGGCATATTAATAAGAATGTTAGAGATCTGAAAGTACTAAAATGGAAAGATGTCAATGATATATTCAACGAAAAAAGCTGTTACAGAATAATACATATAGTTGATGATACCATTTAAGCAAATCAAAAATAGGCCCCGCTAAATCAACATATATATATGTCGTGTGTGTCTGTGTGTGTACATACAAGGATACTTCAAAGAATTCATGGAAGGATTCTTATTATCTTTTAATTCCATTTTTCCATGAGCTTTTTGAAGTACCCTTGTATATGGGAGGGTAGAGAGAAAGAGAATACACATCTCTACATAATTAGTGAAGGAATACCCCAATATTATTATTCTTTTTTTTTTTTTTTTGGTGGCTGGTTGGTACAGGTCCCCCAATGTTATTAATGGAATTTCTATGAAAAAAGTTGAATTATTTTGCAAATGAAAAAGGAGCAACATTCAAAAAATTTTCTGGATGTCTGTATTTATTTGTACCTCACATTCATAACCTGGACAAAAAAGTGCCCCATTACTCATCTACAAAATAAGATCAACCAGTCTCCTAGCAAGGAGAAAGAATTATCCCCAAAGTACTTTAATAGTCTAAAAATTGGTCTTACTTGTGAAGTCTGTATCTAAGTCTTTGCCACGAGCATTTGTTTGTCCTGTCTTTGAAGTACAGTCTTTTTCTTGTGCTCTCTCTCGCCCATCTGGATTTAGAGAAGGGACAATCACAATCCTAGTCCTGTCAACCAACTAAAACAGAAACAGAAATCAATGAGTTTAATTAGCTCTGTATGGAACCAACCAGTACCTTCCAATGACTCAGACAGAAAGTCTTCATTGTTGTTTTAAGCAGTGAATTTGACAGGGAGAACTAAAAAAATAAATAAATAAAAAGAAAATAACATTTTCTCTTGATCCAAATAAGTTAAAAAAGAAACAAAAACCTATTGTTGTTCCCAGAGACCTTCTGGTGACTTAAAACAAGGGTCAGAAACCACTCCATGCAGGCCAAATCCAGACTGCTGCCTGCTATTATATATAAAGTTCTACTGGTACACAGCCACACCCATTCATTTACATACGACTAGTTTTGTGATATGATGGCAGAGTTCAGTGGTTATAACACAGAACATCTGCCCACAAAGCCTAAAATATATATTTTCTGTCCCTTTACAGAAAGCTTGCTGACCATTGGCTTAGATCAATAATAACGGTAGGACTATTCTTGATTAAAAATTGGAATTTATACCCTGACAATTATTAATGTACATCTGGAAACAATAAAACAGAAGAGTTGAAATCAGCATGTCAAAAAAAATGAGATGAAGTATTTATCTTAACCATAATAATTTCTCCTCCAGATGATCCATAGGCATTAATATCTACACATATGGCATGAACTAATTTTTTATATACTTTATCCTACATATTTCTAATAATAGTAAATCAGAATAAGTGATCCCTGGTTTATTTACTATGGTAAAATAGTCTATAGAGTGAAAATATTTGAGACCCCTTAATTCACTGATTCTTAAACTTCTCCCTTGGTGGAGATGTTTTTCTAAGGCACACCTTGGGCTTCACCACAGGTCTATTGAATCAGAATCTCTGGTGATAGGGGTCTCTGAGCATGTGTATATTTTCTTAAGCTCTCCAGGTAATTCCGACCCTTAGCTCAAAACAAATGGCAATCTTAAGTGATCTAGTCTTATGAGTTCAAGTCCAATTAGACCAGTGAGACAAATTCCTGTTAGGTGTTTTACCTAGGTATATAGTCTCTTACAACTTTAAGACCAGTAGGCCAAATATTAGAATAACCTAAGGAGCTTCTAAAGAAATCTTGATGCCTCTGGGGATGCAGCCCAGGCATGGGTATTTTAAAAAGCTTTCCAGGTATTTCCAGTGTATAGCCAGGGTTGGGAACCACCATCCTACATACTCTCCCATTTTAAAAAAGAACAAAAAATGTCTTTGAGATACTTCTTGCAGCTCACATGAAGTCAATGAAATTTGCTTTAATGAAGATGGTAAAATCATTTTTCATCAAGTCTGATTTAAGCACATCTCACCTAATCACATATGTCCCTTCTGATCCTAATTATGACATCAGTTCTTTCCAAATTTCTTTTGGAGGAGTCACTATGGTATAACAAAGCTGCATGGGGCTTTAGAATGAGACACGCTTGGGTTTAAATTCCAGTTTTACTAGTTACTAGCTGTGGGACCTCCTATAAGTTAACAAATCTCTGCCTCAGTTTCCACATTCATAAAATGGAGATAATCATTATTACAGGGTTAAGGATGAAATTAATGATGTATATAAAGTACCCAGCATAGTATCTGGCACACAGTATGTATTCAACAAATATTAATTCAACAGTGCCAATTAGTGAGTGTTTTAGAAGGATGGATGCACTCTTTTCTTCCTTTCTCTGAGACAACACAGAATACATTGCTTAATCATACATGACCAAGCCTCTGGATCAAAATTCTTTTCTGTAGTTATGGATGGCTCTAGCAGACAATGTCACATTGCTTCTTCTAAAATCTCTTAGCAGCCACGATGTCTAATTTTTTTTATGTATTACATGAAAAGAAAAACTACGTCTTTTACTACATTTTTCACAATAGTGTTCTAGTTATAAGTAACTGAGAATAAAGGTTCAAGTTAGAATGTACAGAACAGTGAATAAAGATTGAAAGAGTAGCTCGGCTATTAAATAAAGGAGTAGAGAATTGAATGTAAATTTTTAATACTTTTTCTACCATGCCTCTTGATATATACAAAGAAATACAATTAGAAAGACATATGAACAATGAGTATATACAAAGATCATTCATTTTTAAAGAGTACAGTTTATAATGCATTAAAAGTGCCTCTGTGTGAAATCTAACAAGAAATTTAAAAGTTTTAAGTGGTGCCCTGCTATCAATGTATCACTGAGGTTTTTCCTTTTAAAGCATGTCAAAACAGGCTATTCTCTTACTTGGGTAACAGCTGGGTTCTTTTTGTAGTTCAGGCAGAGAAATTCTGCCAGAGCCAAAAGCAATTCAGTTCCAACTGGAGCATTTCCATGGATACCAGCAACAAAACGAATCTTTGGTTCTTCAGGCTCAGATATGTTGGGTTTATTGGAGATTTCAAGGGACCAAATGTGACGATATTCAGCGCTCTGTCCCAAACTTTCAAAAACCAGAAACAAAAATTCAGCAAATAATCAATCACTATGTTAATGCCGACTTACGGGCTTTAAAAATAGAATTCTCACACCATCTTCACAATATTTGGCCTATCTTCTATAATCTACACTATTATTTAGTTAATTTTTTTTTAAATTAACTCAATTAATTTTTTAAATTTATTTTTTATTGAAGCATAATTGATTATATATACTTGTGGGGTACAAAGTTGACTATCAATAGTTATATATAATATGTGACGGTCAAATCAGGATAGTTAGCTTACTCAATTTTTTATTATGGAAGTATTTACATATATGTGAATGTGAAGAACCTCCTTTTTTAAATCTAAGTTAATCATGTAAATAAGATATTTTATACTTTACTATAAACACAACACCAGTTTCACAGTAAAAATAATTCAATGAAAACAAAGCTATGGTCAAATGCTCTGCTTGCCCAAGAGCTCCAAGCTTAAGGCTTATTTCTTTATTATAAAGGCAGATTTACAAGATTTACGTAGAAAATATATATTAGCATTAAATTGAAAAGATTAATAAAAGAGAAAAAATTTTGCTTTCTCATGATGCTATTCATTCACGCCTATTGGTATACCACCTAAAACCAACTTGTGCCCCACCACTGGCAGGTGTGCTATATTTGGGGGCAATATTTAACTAAAAAGTACACCTTGAATAAGAAGGTTTAAAAAAAATCAAATGAACTAAGTAAACAGGTGCAAAATAATGTCCAATTTTGGATTTATTTTAAAACAATAAAGTCTATAAACTCTTTTTTTTTTTTTATATGATCTTAGCTCTAGGTGTTTTGTCTATACCTTTTATTGTGTTGAAGGAGTTACATTTTGTTCCCAGTTTTTTTTTTTTATTTTTTATTTATTTATTTTTTTAATTTTATTTTGTCGATATACATTGTAGCTGATTATTGCTCCCCATCACCAAAACCTCCCTCCCTTCTCCCTCCCCCCCTCCCCCCCAACAATGTCCTTTCTGTTTGTTTGTTGTATCAACTTCAAATAATTGTGGTTGTTATATCTTCTCCCCCCCCCCCCCGGTTTGTGTGTGTGTGTGTGTGTGTGTGTGTGTGTGTGTGTGAATTTATATATTAATTTTTAGCTCCCTCCAATAAGTGAGAACATGTGGTATTTCTCTTTCTGTGCCTGACTTGTTTCACTTAATATAATTCTCTCAAGGTCCATCCATGTTGTTGCAAATGGCAGTATTTCATTCGTTTTTATAGCTGAGTAGTATTCCATTGTGTAGATGTACCACATTTTCCGTATCCACTCATCTGATGATGGGCATTTGGGCTGGTTCCAACTCTTGGCTATTGTAAAGAGTGCTGCGATGAACATTGGGGAACAGGTATACCTTCGTAAAGTCTATAAACTCTATATGGCACTAAAATGGATGATATTAAAACCTGAACTAGGCAGAAATATTCAAGAATCAGTTGAGGAAGAGAGGTGATTGGTACTACCAAAGTAAACTTCACTCTTTGCATCTGTGAACATTATAAATCAGAATTTGAGAGGCTAAATTTCCTGGTAAAATTAAAAAGACCAATGAAGAGAACAAAGTAAGAAAGTAAAAAAAAGGCTAGATAATGTTCCTTAGGTATGTGATAGTGAGCTGTAAGCTCAGGGCAAAATGTAAAGACTCTACCTACAATAAGCAAACCACAGAAATCAATAAATTATGGAAATAATTTTGGAGTAACTGTAACAAGGCCTACAGATAATCTATAATGAAACAGTGCAAGTGAGGCAGAGAAGGCCCAGGAAGTAAAGGAAAATGTTGTCTCAGCCATCAGTTTTACATAAGCCAGTACTGAATACTTCCCTGGGACCCTCAATCACACATGTCCCTAAAGCTTCAGGTATCAGAGACTGTGAGTAGAAACTACAGCATAGGAAGTGATGCAAACAGGCTTCGTTTTCTAATTTGAAAGAAAAGGTTACACATGATTCCTGACAGGTGAACTCATAGTTCCAAATTCCTCCCTTGCCCCCAGCAAAATAAAACAAACTAAGCGATATTTATTTAGTCAGAACACGGATCTGAAATCAATCAAAGTAAGCATTAGGAAAAGTAATTTTACATTTCCTGGATGCACAGGCTATACACTGGTAATTGAACAAGTAACTCTCCAATGTTCCTCATAAAAGTTCTCAAGATTCATTATTAGAAAGATCTCCAAGCAAATAATTGTTGCAAAATAAATAAGGTCTTTATAGGTAAGGTCTCTATACATTCAGCTCTCAAATATTTCTAAATAAATTACAAAAACTATTCAACTGGCTAATGCTGAACACACCCTCGTACCAATAAAAGAAAGAAAAAGAAAGGCAGTAAGAAGGTGGCACTTACTTGGTAAGATTTGTAATATGTGGATAGTTCATTACAAGTCCTCTCAGAAACTCTGATAAGTCCTTGTATGAATGGTATCGATAAAGAGCCAGATTTGAGGAGGACCGTAACATGAGGCTTTCTAAACCATTCTCAGCTGAAAGGTCCTTAATTAAAGTTTCAAACTCTTTAGTAGTTGGATCACTGGCTTCATCAGTACTGGTGCTATCCCCTTTTCCTTTCTTTGATTCATTGTTTGAATCTGTTGAGGATCGAATAAGTGTGAAGTTGACCTGAACAGCGCCTTCACTTTTTACGGTCACATTCTTAGTAACTGGATTATACCTATAACAAAGGAGACAGATCAGAACCACATTTATTCAGCTGGACCACCCAAGCCCTGAGAGGATAGAGGTGTGCAGAGAATACGTGAATCCTTGGGATAAATGTGGTGCATCTTCCTAAAGAGTCAAATTTTTAACTTTTGGTAATGTATGATTTTTTAAAACACTAACAAAGAACAGACATGGGTATACTGTAAAATCTGAATGAGTTTTTAAAATAAATGTATGATTTTAAAAGAAAGTTTGTGCTTGCAGTGCATATCCCCATGTCTCCTGGAATATGAGTTCACTTGTCTTCCATTTAGGTATATGCATGGAAAAGTTTGAGAGGTACTGAATTGGTATATTCTGTACCAAACACATCATTGTTGCCTATTTCTCAGATACCCTGATGCTTTAGTTTATCCAATACTCTGCTAAAATGAGAGAAAGACAGAAAAGCCTTCATTACTCATGTTCTAGCCTATCCAGTTATGGATCACTAGATACTTGAAAAACATTTTTTAAAAAAAGGTAGTAACCATAAATGTGTTCATGTATTTACCCTTACTTCAATGAATATTCAAACTAACTCTTCAGAAATAAGTTAGCCAGTCGGGGTGGAGGGAGGAAATATAATGAGGTGACATCTATACTTATCAAATAAACTTATTAGAACACTACAAAGAAAACTACAAGAGGGTAAAAATGATAAGTTTCAGATTAGACAGTTAGGTGGTTCCAATTCTAAGCTGTTTGTAAAAGAGGGAGAAGAGAATTAGGTGTTTCATTTTCTCTTTTTTAATAAATCTTTGTGGAAAAAAACCCTGTAAAAAAGATGAAAATGACCTTACTTAGAGAACTAGCAATAAAGAGAATATTTCACTGAAGCAAGAAAGCACATGTACAACAGTAAAAAATGAATGTCTGTGAAAAAGCTTTAAAAGACTTTTAAAAGGGTACAAATGCATAGTGGCATTTATTGGATAATATAACTACAAGTATGCAGAACAGTTTTTTTTTTTTTCCAACTAACAGGCACTTCCCAGTATTACCAATAGAGAAGAAAATCACTATGTCATTTACATCTAGACAGGGGACAGGTGATCAGAGAAGAGGAGGGTAAAGGAAGCCACTGTTTAAAGTGCATGATTTCACAGATTTCTTACATTTGACAGTTCAAGTAATCACTCTGCCACTCGAGGAGAGTCAAAGGTGTAAACAGCTCTAAACTTTCCAACATTAAACTTGAGGTTGCTTAGCAGACTTTCTAGGACTTTCTGGTAATAATCCTCCAGAATGGAACCATATTTGTCTTAACCCCCAACACTCAATTTCAAAGCACTCAGTCACTCACCCTCGAGCAGATGCTGTGATTTTATAAGTTCCTGGAACCAAGAGACGCCAGTAATCTCCAGTTTTGTAAGTAGTCACTGGATGATTAATTTCAGCAACACTAATGGTGGCATTTAATATACCCCTGCCATCCGTGGCATCTAAGACAAATCCTTTGACACCCTGATGAACCTAGATAAAGTATAGACACCCAGATTTCAATAGTAAAGACCATCATCTAATTATCTTGAGAACTTATATCCAAAATAAAAATTGTTAATAATGTAAACAAATGGAACAAACAGGAATTTAGGAGTTCAGAGTAAAGCTAAATGTAAGTACTCACTAAACAAAATATTTCTGTTCCTGAAGGCTAACTTTTCATAGGCTAGGTTTGTTTTTATCTTGAAGAATATAAATAACACTGTTCAGCACAATTCTGATGATTTCGGAATCTAGGACATTCTAAAGAAAACAGGCCTGGGCTCATCAAAAAGGAAATGTCACTTTTTAAAAATGGAAGGACTATTCTAGATTAAAGATACTAAGGAGATAAAATAACCAAATACAATGCATGAATCTTGTCTACATCCTGGTTCTAAAACACAGCTATAAAATTACATTTTGGGGACAAGTTTGGAAATCTGAATATAGAGTAGGTATTAGGCAATATGAGGGAATTACTGTTTATTTTCTTAGTTGAGATAATGGCATTTGTGGATGATATGCAAAAACAAATCCTTATTTTTAGAAGACAGATGCTGAAATATTTCGGGGTAAAATACCACAACGCCTGTAATTTATATTGAAATAGTTCAGCCAAAAACGTGTGTGTATACTTTACATATAAATAAATAAAGCAAATACAGCAGAATGTTAAAAATGTTAACTTTAGGTATAGGAGAGTTTATCAGCTAGTCTTGTAGCTTTTCTGTATGTCTAAAATTTTTCAGAATAAAATCTTTTTAAATATTAGTCAACTAGGCTGGCTGATTAGCTCAACTGGTTAGAGCACAGTGTTGTAACACCAAGGTTGAGGGTTCAGATACTGGTAAGGGCCAGCCACCAAAAAAAAAAAAATTAGTCAACAAACAGCCTTTATGCCTCACCACTCAGGAAAAGAAAAAAGCAGAGATATACTGGCACAAAGTATTAGTCAGATTATCCTAATCAACCTTTGGCATAGTTCTTATAGTCTACCTATTGGCCACCATGCATATCCAAACAAAAGGAAATAAATCATTTTATAATAAATCACTGACAATAAGAAAAAGAATAAATCACTTAACAAATGCTTAGCTGTGTGTCCAATTTATGTTGGCCTTTTATAAGGACAGGGTAAAAAGCGATCACTAACCATTAAGAGCAAAACATCACTACCTTGTTTAATCATTTTCTTCAACTCTTCCCTGTGTATACAAATAAAGTCATTTCCATTCATGAATTTTCTAGATAAATATACTAAAACAATTGAAATAAACAGACTGGTTAAATATACTAAAACAAGTTGGAATTTGAAAATGTGTATTCTCAAATCACTACATGAAAACCACATGTAGACACAAAAGTCTTCGTGCTCTTGGGAGAAATTTCATACTTTATTCCTCAGTAATCACCTGTTTCATAAACTGAATTAGAGATCTTCGATTCTGTTCCCAAAATTTTGGCAGATCTTTCTCAAGTGGATATTTCACACAGCCTAGTTCAATAGTCACTTCAAAGCAATTTGTTTGTAAATAGTTCCAGTCCTGCATACCCCCTAAAAGGATAAAAGATTAAATCAGTCACTCTGAAGAAGTTCTAAATAGCTCAGATCCCAAAAAGTAAGCAGCATTCACAGTAAAGAGCCAAATTCATCTGTATCAGCATTGACTGAAAAACAATATGTGTTCACGTGAGGGTTCTTTGATGCTTGTGGTACAGGCAAAACACCTGTACTTTCATGTTCAAGAAGAACTCAAGTGTACCTTGCACTCTTACCTATTAACACATGTAAGGTTCTTTGCAATAGACACTAGTAAAATATAACACTTTCATCAATGTTTAGTGCATTATCCTTACTCAAAACCAAAGTGCACCAAGTGTAAAAATAGTTGAAAAGATTAGTTGAATGTTTTAAACTAAACAACATTTAAAAAGAATGATTCTTCCTCAAAATTAAAAGTAACAAGCAGCACCATCCAGGGGAGTAAAAAAAGCTATCAAGTTGTAAGGCCTAGAAATAAAATCATCTTTACCTGGGACATTATACCAACTAGCTCCATTTGTTATTCCATGAGGAAAATATTCATTAGGATACATATTCTTGCAAGGTCTACCTTGATACATCTGCGAATTTTCCTAGGGGGAAAAAAATTATAATTTGTATTTGTTTTTATCTGCATTAAAAAACACTGGAAGAATATAGGAAAATGATAAAAGTGGCTACCAATAGGGTGTGTGAGGGGGTGAAGGTGGGAATAGGGTGGACGGAGCCATGGGAAGCAGTGAGATTTTTCAATGCAGAGCTTTTTATGCCATTTTGATTTCTGGCTATGTGCATTTGTGCTCTGTAAGAAAATATTGAAGACTTCATTTATTACCTGCAATTATAAGTAATATAAAACCCATCCCAACCCCTTTCTAACAAACAAACAAATAAACAAACAAACAAAGGTCTGCTCATATTCATACTTTTGTTAAATGCTTTCAAGGAGAGCTTAAAGTCCAGAAGAGACGATACACATACAATGTAGAGTAAGCAGCTTTCCCTGACTTCCACGGGGAATTAGATGGATCCTGTGCCTTGACTGCACTCTGAACAATAATCTTCTTATCCTATTACAACTGGTTGCATGCACCCTTTTCTTCCCTTATAACAATACACTACTCCTTGAAATAGTGTCTTTGTGTCCTCAGCATCTAGCCCAGGGACTAAGCATGCAGTATATGTGCAATTGCTTGTTCAGAGAAGGGTAAGAAAAACAGGCATTCAGGCACGAATAAATGCTTATTGGAAGCCAGAGGAGAGAAAAATTACTTCTGACTAGAGTGGCAGGGGAAGTTTCCTGGAAGAAATTAAACTCTGAAAGATCGTCAAATCTTAATTTCTCTCTTTTGGAAATAGAAAGATTGAAAAGTACAAACAAGTATGAAGATAAAAATAATAATTTCCCATTTTACCACTACTGAGAATTAACCATTTAACTTTAAAATAAACAATCCCCTTCCAGAAACTTAATATACCCAGTGTAGGGTTATGATCCCACCACTCCTAATGAAATAAAAATAATTATTTATTTTCCAAGTAAAATTTTTTAATACAGATGATTACAAAAGATGGAAAAAATCGGCTCAGAAAGGCCAATTACTTCTTTAGTATTTTCTCCCTTTTTAAAAGGTTCCCTGAAATTGGTGAGACTCTCATATTCAAGGATTGCTGAGCTGTTCTGTTTTGGCTCCTTTGGTATCTGTTTTTTTCACCACTATTGTTCTTGGATTTATCTACTTCCTTAACATCTGCTTTTTTGTCCTCTGTTTCCTTCTTGTCTTCTTCGATTCTAGCTTTCTTTGTTCCTTTCTACTACGACTTCCTTCTCCTTCATCCTCAGAACCTGAGAACTCTTCATCCCAAGCTATCTGCTTGTCCAATGCTTGAATAGAAATTCTCTCATCTGGATTTTCTCCACCTTCATCCCCACTGTCTTCATGAACAGCCTCTTCTGGAATAACTCGCATTTGGACACCAGGTGCAAGAGGTAACATGCGCAAAATTTCAAACAAATGGTTTTATCTTTTCCATATATTCTGGAGTGTTCTGGTTTGTCATGTTTGAAGGACTAATATGCAGTTTGAAGTCTGGTCCAAAATACTCAAAATAATCATCATATGGCAACGCACCGGGAATCTAAAAATCAAGGGCAACTGCAGTCTCATACGTCCAGCAGTGAGCAACATTACAAGCATCAATAATGATAAGGTAAGAGTTTTTACAACTTCTACACATTTAGCGTCACCTTTGACTGTTAGATTGAAGCAGCCAAGCCTATCACCAGATGAGTCTGCACCACACTGTAATACCACAGCGCTAGGTTGATACACCTCCATCACTTTTGAGATAATTGGTTTGAATATCTGCCCATATGACTCATCATCTACATCATCTCTCATTGGAAAATTGACAGCTTAATATTTGCCTTTTCCAGCACCAATATCCCTTAAGTCTCCTGTGCCAGGAAAGTACTCCCCATATTCATGGAATGATACAGTCATTATATGATCTGTTATACAAAAAGCTTCTTCAACACCATCACCGTGATGGATATCTATATCAATATATAAGACTCTTTGATGGTAATTTAGTAATTCAAGGATGGCAAGTACAATGTCATTAACATAACAGAATCCTGATGCTTCTGATTTCTTGGCATGAAGTAATCCTCCAGCCCAGTTAACAGCCATATCAGTTTGTTGTACGTATAACTTCACAGCCCCAGCAACTGAGCCACCAGTTGAGAGCTGACCAAACTCAAAGAGTCCATCAAACACTGGACAACCTTCTCCAACATTAAATCTCTGCATCTGCTTACTATACTCAGACATGTTATCTGGTCTTATTGACTGTAGAAATTTGATATACTCATTATTGCGGTATTTTGTCATTTCTTCAGCTGTGGATTTATGGGGCCTATATATTTCTATTTTTCTGTATAAACCATAATTTAACAGCAAGTTATGGATCATGTGGATTCTATGAGGTTTCATAGGATGATCCTGTCCATAATAATAATTTCCAATATTGCCATCATAGAAGTAGACTTTCTTCTTGCAGCCTCTTGACTATGCTATGGGCTCCCCGGCCACCAACACCTCCCGGCTCTGGCTCCTCCTTCTGCTGCTGCTGCTGCTTCTGCTGCAACTCGCAACTCGGCAGGAAGAGAAAGGGGATGGGGTGAAAGTGGGGGTGGCAGTTCCGTGGGGAAGGGCAGGTCAGAGGGAGGAGAGGAGGGTAATGCCAGGATGGCTCGGTACTGCCTGGCCAAAGGACCAAGAGCCAAAACTATTATTTTAAATTACTGTAACAATTGTATACATGTTCTTTTGCTTTCTTATTTTCTACTAGAGACTTGCACACAATCTTCTATGCCTCTATATCTTCATTTCCATCAATATCTGTCTATCCACCTAATTATATATATATGTGCCACTGTTTATTGGACTAAGATATTATAAACATGTATTAAAAAAACTAAAAGATAAATTTAAAAATATAAACAGAATTTCTAATATATTCTTCTTGCGTCTTAGTGGACCACCTAGTGTAAATCCCACTCTGGACATCACAGTTCTAGGCAATAACTATTAACATTTTGACTGCATTCTCAGAGTAATAACGAACCAGTGAAGACCTCTCAAGGAAGGGTGATATGTGAAATACTCATAGCTCTGCAAGATTTATTCTGATAATAATGTGGAAAATCTATCAAAGCCAGAGAGACCCATCAGATGCTAACAAAATAATTCAAGTGAGAGAGATAATGAGCACATGACTGTGATAGTTTGATTTTACTATGTGCATTTTACAATGTCCTTTAATCCTAACAATAAGTCTACTTTGATAATTTTTTTAAAACCTAGTTAAATTTTTTAAAGCAAACAGTCTGACAACTTAAAGGAGGCGGGTATGGGTGTCTAGTCTCGGTCCATAAGTAAACAAACAAAAAAAAGTGTCTAAAAGTTATATGCCAAGATATTAAATAACTGGTGATCTCTAGGTTTCTTCTTCCTTTTTTTTTTTTTGTCTTGTCTGTATTTTCTAATCTTTTAAAAATAACTTTCATTATATGAAATGATTTTTAAAGAGGCATTTCCATACTGGTGACAGGTAAAGCAATTAGATGTAATTTCCAAGGCAGTGAAAATAGCTATGGGCGGACTATGGAGGAGGAAAAAAAGAGTAAAAGAGAAGTCAATAAAAGAAAAAGAAAGCAGAGCTCTCTATTAGACAATATGATAGAGATCAAGGGAAGAAAATAAACTTCAGAGGTTGAGTAAGTAAAAAAAACAGACTTCTGGTAACACTGGAGGGGGCACTTCATGGTAAAACAATGTAGGCAGAAGACAGATTACAAGAAACTGAGGCATTAAGAGAATAGTAAGGAAGAGGAGACAAGTAGAGACTATTCACTTTTCTTTCTTCTTCTAACCTATTCTGAGCTAATTTTAGACTTGCAGAAAAGTTGCAAAAATAGTATAGAGAGCTGTGTGTACCCTTGATCCAGCTTTCCCTAATGTGAGCTTACATAACCACACTACAATGATCAAAACAAAGAAATTAACTCTGGTATAATACTATTAACTAAAATAAACTATTCTTTTTTTTTTTTTTTTTTTGTGACCGGTAAGGGGTTCGCAACCCTTGGCTTGGTGTCGTCCGCACCGCGCTCAGCCAGTGAGGGCACCGGCCATCCCTATATAGGATCCGAACCCGCACTCTCCCAAGTGAGCCACGGGGCCAGCCCTAAAATAAACTATTCTATTCAAATATCAGTTTTCACACTAATGATTCCTTGAAATTCTCTATTCCTTGATCTCTGTCTCACTGTACAGTAGAAAGCTGTATTTCACTTTCACTTAACTAAATTCACTGAATTTCATTATATTATACTTAAAATATAATAAGAGTTATTGTAGAAAGATTAGAAAAAGCAGGCAAGCAAAAAAAAAAAAGAAAGAAAGAAAAGAAAAAAACCCATACACCTAGATATCATCAATCACTTAACATTTTGGTATGTAACTTTCAGACCTTTTTTTTTGGCATATATATGAACTAAGAATGGATGGCCCGCCCTCAGTCTTCTTTACATTCTCAGAATCCACTTTATTGAGAATATAATTCATTCACCACACATTACCCATTAATAGTGTACAATTCAATAGTTTTTGGTATTCAATGAGCTGTGCAACCATCACCACTGTAAATTTTAGGATATTTTCATTACCCCAAAAAGAAACCCTGCACCCATTAGCATTCTCCATCTCTCCCCAACCTCTACCCCAAGCCCTGGGCAACCACCAATGTATGGATTTGCCTGTTCTAGACATTTCATATCAATGGAATCATACAATATGTGTGGTCTCTTGTGACTTTCACTTGGCATGTTTTCAAGTTGTATCAGTACTTCATCCTTTTTTATGGCTGAATAATATACCATTGTATAATTTTGCTTACCATTTATCAGTTTGTTTATCCATTCATCAGCTGATGGACATTTGAGTTCCTTCTGTTTTTGGCTAATATGAATAAATGCTACTACGAACATTCGTGTAAAAGTTTTTAAGTGGTATATGTTTTCATTTCTCTTGGGCACATACCTAGGAGTGGAATTGCTGGGTCATATGGTAATTCTATATTTAACATTTTGAGGAACTGTCAGACTGTTTTCCAAAGTAGTTATACCATTATACATCCCACCAGCAACATATGAGGGTTCCAATTTCTTCAAATCTTTGCCAACAGTTACTATTTTCTGTTTTAATTATAGCCATTTTACTGGGTGAGAAATGGTACCTAATTGTTTTGATTTGCTTTTTCCTGGTGATTAATGATGTTGATCATCTTTTCATGTGCTTGTTGGCCATCTTATATCTTGTTAGGAGAAATGTCTATTCAGATCCTTTACCCATTTTTCAATAGCGTTATTTGTCTTTTTATTATTTAGTAGAAGAGTTCTTTATATATTGTAGATATAAGACTCTTATTAAATATATGATTTACAAAAATTTTTTCCTATTCTGTGTGTTGTCTTTTTACTTTCTTGATTTTATCTGTTATGGGTTGAGTTGTGTCCTTCAAAAAAGATATATTGAAGTCCTAACCCCTAGTACCTATGAAATGTGACATAAGTTTCTGTTGTCTTAAACCACCTAGTTTATGGACCTTTGTTACAGAGACCTAGTAAACTAATACAGTATCCCTTGTAGTAAAAAAGTTTTTAATTTGGATGATGTACAATGTATCAATCTTTTTTTGTCACTTGTACTTTTGATGTCATATCTAGGAAACCAAAGTCACAAAGATTTATTCCTATGTTTTTTCCTAAGAGTTTTAGTTTTAGCTCCTACATTTAGGTTTATTCCATTTTGAGCTAATTTTAGGGTATGGTGTGCAGAAGAGGTCTAGATTCATTCTTTTGCATGTGGATATTCAGCTGTCCTGCCACCATCTGTTGAAAAGACTATTCTTTGCCCATTGAAATGCCTTAGTGTCTTTGTCAAAAAAATCAATTGACCATCAATGTGAGGGTTTACTTCTGGACTCTCAATTCTTTTTCATTCATCTATATGTCCATCCTATCCCAGTACCACAGTGTCTTAATTGCTGTATCTTTGTAATAAGTTTGAAATTGGGAAGTGTTAGTTTTCTAACTCTTGTAATTTATTCTTCATTTCAGAGATAATTTTATTTTTCTCCCATTTCTTTCCTAAGTCCTATCAACTTTTTTTCATTTCTCCCTGTTTTTCTTTTTCCATTTGTTTTTATTTTTTGACTGTCCGAGTTAAGGCGGTTTTTCATATTTTCAATGCATGTTTGGGTATATTTAATATGTTTGGAGTGCCAACTTACAGTTTTCTTCTGTGCCTTGATTGTTTTTTGGTAGTGGTAGGGTTTCCTTGGTTTACATGTGTGAAATTTCATTTCCTGATTTTCTGCAAATTCCATGGACTTCATTTTCCTCTTGTTCACTTCTATAACACTGAACTATTTTACATGATTCTCAATTTAATGGTGCCCTTTTCTTCAGTCTAGCCAATTCCAGGTACTTTAATGTGGTTGTTTAGTTTGTTTTATTTGTCTTGGTGGTAAGAGTAGAGTTGTAAGTCCTCTGATTTTATAGTTCTTTTCTTTCTTGTAGAACCCTACATTTCCCCTTCATCATCTAATTGCCATAAGACACTCTTTTTTAAAAAAATTTTTTTAGCCTTTTTCTCCCTCTCCCAGAAGCTATGAGTTTGGAAGATTTCCCTTTAAACTCTCTTGTGATTTTAAATTGTGCTTATCCCTTTAAGTTGCACCAGATCCTTTAAGTTTCATGCATTTTGAAATCTCTTTCCTGTTTTCCAGTGCTCTCATCTGCCAAGTTACTAATTTAGTATTTTCGGATTTAGGATATATATAATGTTTGGTGGTCATTCCAAATTCCCTTTAGGCATGCCCTTTACTATCCCCCTCCCCCCTTTTGTCTTCTCCACAGGTTTCTTGGTATGCTTTTCCTCACCACAAAGCCTTGCAGTTGGGCAGAGAGTTGGGTGTGAGTACATGATAGATCATGCTGGGATTTCTTGATTTTTTTTTTCTTTTTACTCACAGTTATT
This sequence comes from Cynocephalus volans, assembly GCF_027409185.1. Lineage (NCBI taxonomy): Eukaryota > Metazoa > Chordata > Mammalia > Dermoptera > Cynocephalidae > Cynocephalus > Cynocephalus volans. Next base: position 27,516,358 of record NC_084469.1, on the reverse strand, counting down.
TTATAGTTTCAGGATCTTTTGTAATGCTAAGGGTGTGGTTTTATGTAGAATTTTGGTAGTTGTAAAGTAGTTTTGTATGGTTTGAGGAAAAATTGAGAGAGGTTGATTATTACATAGCCATCACTATTTCTGGCTACTTGGAAGTCTCCCATAACTATTTTCTTTTGAGAAGTTCGGAAGCATAAAGATAAAGAAACTTGGAATGGTACCTTTATAGGTGTTTGTTAAGGTTAATGGAAAATCTTATTTTTAGGTAAGCTGCTTACTGGCCAAGAAAAAGGAGGCTGTGAGTAAAGACTGAGGATTTTAATTATCACCTTTTCCATTTACAACAGAAGACATGAAGACACAGATGCCAGAGGAGGAAGGATGTAGTGCGATCAAGAAATGGAGGAGAATAGGGGTGAGACTCAAATAAATAATAATTGAGAAGACACAATCTGAATTAACTGACATCAGATTACTCAAAGTTCCACTTTAGTTCAATGCAAAGTGATCTACTGAGAATAAGAGGGGTAGAGCTGGGGTGAGGAGGCTTAAGTAGAGGATAAAGGCATAGAATCACTACAGTGGGAAATAAACCAGGGAGCCAAGCAGCAAAACATGAAATATTGCCAAGTAGGATTGAGGGCTCAGATGAGGCTAGAGAGCATACATATGGAGTTTAGGAAATTCCCATAACTGTATGACTATTCTAGGCTATACTTGTAATATTGGGATGGGGACAAGAGATGGTGGTAATTACTGTGGACTGGACACTGGTGAGGCAGATGTCAAGAGAGTGTACAAGATCCTTCAGAGTATCACTGAAAAGGTATGTCCATGTGTCCAGGCTGGGTAGAAATGTGAATCAAATCAAAAGGTTAATGCTCTAAGAAAATAAAGAGAAGCTAAGGAACTAGAAGTCACAATGGGGGTGAAAAGTGGAATCATTAGAATGAACACAGAATGTGATGGAATATATGCAAAATCTGATCATTTAATTTTGATTTTAATGGCTGGGACAGTATTCATTCTTCTCTTATTACTCCATGTATGTCCCTCCAAAATATATGCCCAAACAGAAGGCAACAGTTCTTTAAGGTGAACTAAACAGCTGTACTTCTCTATCAGGAACTCTAAACAATCTCACAAGGTCTATTTGTAGAGAATGAGACAGTGGAATGATAGAAAGCTGTGATTAGAGAGCACAGAGTTGCAGTAATAATCTTCATTATCTATAACCAATTAAAGTCACAAGCTGGGTCCACAGAAGACCAAAAAGTGAAACCAACAAGCCTAGTTCCCAAGCTCCAACTTTTAACATGTTTTCTAAGAACAATTTTTAAATGAAATTTACACACACACACACACACACACACACACACAAATTTTAACACTTCTGATTGTAAAAGTAATCCACATTCATTATAGGAAGTTGAGAAAATACAGAAATTTCTGCCTGATTTCTCTCGTTATATATTATTACAGAATCTTAAATATTTTAGACCAGGGGTTGGCAATTTTTTTTCTGTACAGGGACAGATAGTAAAAATTTTAGGCTTTACAAATGTGAAAGTCTCTGTCGCAATTACTCAACTCTTCTTTTTTCATCTACTGAAATAACTGCAGGGTTTTTCTTCTTTCGTTTGTTAATACATGAATTGCACTGACTTATTTTCAAATGTTGAAAGAGAAAGCAATAATAGTATGACTATGGCTGTGTGTCAATAAAACTCTATTTACGAAAACAGGAGGTAGGCTAGATTGGGCCCCAGAGCTGTAGTTTGTCAGCCCCACACCTGAGCCTGTTTTACAGGGCTTATAACTTAAGTATTTGTCAAATGAAATAAACTAGTGTGCATATGTTCTAGAGACTGTGCTAAAAAACATAAATAAAAAGCTAATGGAGAAAAACATACCATTTAAAAAAATATGGTAGGAAACAGAGGAGAAAACACCCCAAGGCTGACTAAAAAGAGTCACAGAAGGTTTAATTAAGAAAGCACTTGACCTATGTCTTGAAGGACTTTATTTTAAAGCATTTTTTTAAATGAAAGAATTAATTTTATAGTATCTTATGTTCAAACATAAGCTTACCTTGGAATAAGAAAGTGCTATTTGTTGAAACACAGCGTCATCTGGTGATTTACTATATGTGGCAAGTCCTTGTTCATCATCATCAAAAGGGTAGTTAACTACCAAAGAGCCTACAAAGGAAAACAGGAATATGTATCATGTTATGTGTTTCAAGATGGATCACTAACATAAAGTGAGCATTTCATAATACTGCCAGAAAAGGGAAACCAATAACGTTTGCCAAGGCTAATTTCCTCAATAGAAATGAAAAATACACTCATTTCCTCAACAGAAAATCGAAGTGGATAAGTGAGAAAATAAATAGCTATAACGACACCTAAAGATTGCCTTAACTAGAAAGGTCTTGGGAATTTACCTGAATTTACAGGTGTAATTCACATGTCAGAGCAGAAATCTGAAGGTAAACAGGTATAATTTAAACAACTTTCCTTTTATAATGTTTAGGGTCAGAAAAACTAAGCAAAATTTCATACTTTTTCAGTAAAATTCAGACATTTTTAAGGTCATGAAATTTTAAAATAAGAAGAGACCTTGAGGTCTAACTAATCCATCCCCCTCATTCTGGAGATGTGGAATCTAAAACAGAGAGGTTAAATGATTTATAAATACCAGAGTCAGATCTAACCCACACTCAGAAAAAAAAAAAAATGCTAAAAATTTCTCTGATAGTTGTATTAGAAATTAATCAATTGGAATTATATCATAAGACTTTTCATGACCTAAGGTAAAGAAAGTGATGCGTTAAAACATATGTAAAGGAAAATACTGCCATTCGCAACAACATGAATGAGCTTGAAGAAAATTATGTTAAGTGAAATAAACCAGATGCAGAAAGAGAAATACCTCATGTCCTCATTCACACGTGGAAGCTAAAAAAGTTGATCTCACAGAAGTAGAGAGTAGAATATAGTGGTTACTAGAATCGGGTAATGGAAGGGAAGAGGGGAGAGTAGAGAGGGGAGAAGGAGAGGGTGGTCAATGGATACAAAACTGAAGAGAAGGAGGAAGAATAAGATCTAGTGTTCTCAAGCAATATAGGAAGACTACAGTCAACAACAAATTACTGTATAACTTCAAGTAACTGAGACAGTAATGTTTCCAACACAGAGGTAACAAATGTTTGAGGTGATGGATATGCTAAATACCCTATAATCATTGCAAACTGTATTAATGTATCCAAATATCACATTGTACTCCTTAAATATATACAATTATCATGGACCAATGAAGAAAAAAGAAAAAGAAAAAAACTAATAGAGAGTAGAATAGTGGTTACCACAGGCTGGGAACAGGGGGGCAGGGAGGGGCAGTTGATAAAAAGATACAAAGTTACAGTTAGATAGGAAAAATAAGATCTGGTGCTCTAGGATGACTATAGCTAATAATATTGCATATTTCACAATAGCCAGAGAAGAGGATCTTAAATGTTATAACCACAAAGAAATGATAAATGTTTACTTGATAAATATGCTAACTATTCTGTTAAGTCATTATACAATAGATGCATGTATTGAAACAAAAGACTGTACCCCATAAAAATGTACAGATTAAATAAATAAATAAATAGGAAAAAAGAACATATGTAAAGGATATTAATTCCCTTCATGCTCCCCACAGGGCATAAAGTAGTTAGAGTGCTTCTCAGGCAAAAGCCTGAGCTACACATGCCCACTCCCCCACCATAGGATTGAATACTTTATTTTCTTATTAGTCATATTGTTTTAATTTGTCCATTTGTCCACTTATTCTGCCTTCTACGGAGCCATTCATCTTTGCTCTTTTCTATCATGCCACTTCATAGGAATGGAAGTGAACGAACATATCCAACTTGAATTCAGATGAAGTAATCCTGTAATAACAAACACTAGAAAACATTCACAGAAGAAAAAAAAAAAGAAGCAAATATGAAGAACTGTGCTCATTCTATCCCCAAAACATTTCTAACAAGAACAAGTATTCTTCAACACCTTCTCTTACACAAATTTAATTTCTCAAAAACACTCTGGATCCATGAACCATACGTAAAAAATCAAACAACAAAAAAAATCAACATGAATTTCTACTCAATACTGTCTCTCAAATGGCTAATTTTCTAAAGCAGAAAAAAATTTTTTTTTCTTTTTTAAAAAGAGAAAAAGACCTACAATGGTTCTACCAGTCTAGCACAAAAAGTAATTAGAACTGATACCAAAAGCACAAGCAACTAAAAAAAAAAAAAAAGATGAATCAGACTTCATCAAAATTAAAAACTTATTCATGAAAAGACACTATTAAGAAAGTGAAAAAACCTGCAGAATGAGAGAAAAATTTTGCAAATCAACTATCTGATAAAGGTCTAATATCCAGAATACATAAAATACATAAAGAACTCTTAAAACTCAACAACAAAAAGGCAAAAACCCAATAAAAATTGGGCAAAGGACTTGAGCAGTTAATTCTCCACAGAAGATATACAAATGGCCAACAAGCACATACGAAGATGCTCAACATCATTAATCATCAGGAAAACACAAATCAAAACCACAATGAAATACCACTTCTCACCCTCTAGGATGGTTATAATTTTCTTAAAAAGGGAAAATAACAAGTGTTGCCGAGGATGTGGAAAAATTAGAACACTTGTACATTGCTAGTGGGAATGTAAAATGGTTCAGCCCTGCAAAAAACTGTTTGCCAGTTCCTCAAAAAGCTAAAAATAGAATTAGTGTATGACCCAGCAATTCCACTCCTAGGTATATACCCAAAAGAATGGAGTATATACCCAAAAGAATGGAAAACAAGGACTCAAATTGGTATTTGTATGCCAATGTTCACAGCAGCATTATTCATCAATTGTCAAGTAGAAACAACCTAAAATGTCCATCAATGGATAAATGAATAAACAAAATATGGAAAAACTATGTGTGTGTGTGTGTGTGTGTGTGTGTGTGTGTGTGTGTGTGTGTGTATGTATATGTATATGAATATTATTCAGCCATAAAAAAGAATGAAGTACTTATACATGCTACAACATGAATGAAACTTGAGAACATTATGCTAAGTGAAAGAAGCCAGACACAAAAGGTCACATATTGTATGATCTCATTTCTATGAAATATCCAGAATTGGTAAATCCATAGAGACAGAACAAAGACTAGTAGTTACCAGAGGTTAAAAGGAAGGGAAAATAGGAAGCAACTGCTTAATGGGTATGGAGTTTCCTCTGGGGGAGATGACAACATTTTGGAACAAGACAGAGGTGGTAGTTGCACAACATTGTGAATGTCACTGGAATTGTTTACTTTAAAATAGTTAATTCTATCTTATGAAAATTTCACCTGAATTTTAAAAATTAGTATCAAAATTTACAAAAAGGAATCTTGCTTTTTCCTATATTCTTCTAAAATCCTTCTAAATTAAGTTGGCAGTAAAGGAGATCAGAACATGCCACCTCAAAATATGCCACTTTGGCATATTAACTATTTTGAGCTGAAGGCAATTGAGGAACAGCAGATACAGAAAGGGCTCTCTGCATTTTCCCTTCCTGCCTAAAAGCAGGGCATAAATTTCCTGTGAGAAAGGTGCCCTCCTGGTATCAGGAAGAAAACATTCTTTACCAGAGATGGGAAGTGATGTTGGCATGATGAATCTACACAAACAAACCTTACTAAAATAACCCTTATTTCCCCTCATATATTTCCTAGTCAGTTTCCTACAATTTACTTCCCCTAGAAGCCCAAACCCCTTTCTTTTACTAGTCACTTTTCCATAACTTATCACCCCTTCTTAAGAGTATGTAAGTGTTCAAATCTAACATGCTTCTTTATGGGTTTCAATTTTTCCCTGTGAAGCCCCCTGTGCCACATAAAAATATTAACATCGAATAAAATTTGTATGCTTTTCTGCTGTCACTCTGTCTTTTCTCAGCTTAATTCACAAGCTCCAGCTGCAGAAGAGGGTAGAGAAAAAGTTTTTTCTCCCCTACAATGCAAAGAAATTCTCTTTTAAATTTCTTTGCCAACATTTCAAAACCCATTTAAAGATTTGAAGATGAAAAAACAAAATACGTCTTGGAAGGAAACATGTCTACAAGATTGAAAATGACTGCCCTGCACCATGCCAAGGTCTTCATAGCACATCTGTAAATTTGTGACTTATTTTCACTGGAATGTAACTATTATTAAGTTTTCAGATTTAGCCAACATGACATATGACTTATTCTGAGAATATTTTTAAAAACTCTAAATGAAAAATATTTTCTATCAAACATGGTATAAAATACAGAAGATATTAAAAAAAGAAAACAAAAAATGTATTTTGCCAACCAGCATGTGATTTCATAATTCTTAATTGGCTCTTTGAGAATAGCCCATGATTACCAACTGTAGAATTATCTTTTTCTACTACTGGGAATCTCTCAAAGTAATTTTTGGAGAATCTCAATTTACTTCCTAAATCTAAATATCCACAAGTATATACTGTCATTCTAAAATGGCAGGCTACTCTATATATCATCAAATCTCAACTGTGATCCTTCTTTTGGATATACCAAACAATGTTGACACTAATATTTTTGCACTGCCCTGGTGCTAATACTTTCACTCTTTTTAAAAAAATAGCTTTATTGATGTAATTCGCATACCATACATTTCACCCATTTAAAACTGTTTATATTCCCAGGGTTGTACAGCCACTACCACTATCTAGTTATGGAACATTTACATGACTCCAAAAAGAAACATCCAAACCCACTAGCAGTCTCTCCCCTCTCCCCTCCCACCACTATCCACTCCAGCCCAAGGCAACCACTAATCTACTCTCTATCTCTATGGATTTGCCTATTCTGAACATTTAATAAAACTGTAATCATACAGTATGTGGTATCTTGTGACTGGCTTCTCTCACTTAGCATAATGTTTTCAAGATTCATCTATGTTGTAGCATGCATCAGTACTTGATTCCTTTTCATGCTAAATAATATTCAATTGTATAGACATATTACATTTTATTTATCCATTTGTCAGTTGATGGTTATTTGGGTTGGTTTTACTCTTTGGTTGTTGTGAATAATACTGAATGAACATTCATGTACATGAACATGTACACTGAATGAATGAACATTCATATATACATGAATTTATGTGTAGATACGTTTTTAGTTCTCTTGGGTATTGATAACTTTACTTTTTCACTCAACTCTAATTGGGGTTTGTGATGATTTTTAATCTTGACTTCTCAACCTATTCAACTGATCCATTCCTGCTGAATTACATGGAGGTATATAAGCTCAGATGCCACATGACAATAAGGTCATTGTGCTGCAGTTAAGGATACAGCAAGTAAAAGATAAGAGAATGTTGAAATCTAAGCTTACATTAAAGAGTTTATTAAATTTGGAGAAGAAAATAAGACTAAACACTTGGATCTGTTAGTATTCCATTTCTATGAATGACAAAGACCATGTTACAAAGTTCCCAGTGTGAGGGATAAATATAAAACACTTGAAGAACTATGAGAGGAAGAGGAGAGGAAGACGGGAGGAGGAGGAAGAACAAGAAGAGGGAGAGGGGAGATATAAGGGTGGAGAAAGGAGAAGGGAGAGAGGAGAAGAGTGGGAGGAGACAGCAATAGGAAGGGGAGAGAGGAGAAGAGGGTGGTGGAGAGAGAAGAGAAAAAGAAGGGGAGAGAAGAGGAGGAGGGAGGGGAGAGAAGGGGAAAAAAGAGAGAGAGAGAGCTGCTGGACACAACTACGCCTGTGCACACCTGGTACCTCAAGTAACAGCTCTGCCTTACCCCAGCAGGCCTCATGGAGCTGCTGAGACCTGCTGCACCCCTGCAGGCTTTCTCTGGGCTCAACAGCTGACCCAGTGGATCTCCACAGAGCTGCTGGACCCTGCTGCACTGGTGCATGCCTGCTGTCTGCTCAACAGCTGATTGGGCAGTAGCTCTACCTCCAATAGCAGGCCTCCACAGAGCTGCCCTGCCCTGTTTTACTCATGTAGGCCTGCTCCCTACTGGACAGTGGGTCAGTCAACAGCTCCTCCTCCCACTGGCAGGTCTCCACAGAGCTAACCAGCCCTGCTGCACCCATGCAGGCATGCTCCAGGCTCAACAGCTGATATGTCAGGCCCTTCACAGGGCTGCCAGGTGGGTGCTGCACCCATGCATGCCTCCTCCTGGCTCAGCATCTTATCAAAAAGTGTCTCTGTCTCCCTTGGCACACCTCCACAGAGCTGCCAGGCTTTGAAATAATAGCTGAAAACTTCCCAAATACTGGGAGTGATATGAACATTCAGATTCAGGAAGCTTGAAGGTCCCCAATTAGACTCAACCTAAAAACATCCTCTCCAAGGCACATCATAATCAAACTGTCAAAAGTCAAACACAAAGAAAGAATTATAAAAGCTGCAGGAGAAAAGTATCATCACATATAAGGGAATCTCCATTAGACTATCAGCAGATCTTTTCAACAGAGACTTCTGGCCAGGAGAGAAGAAAGTGATATATTCAAAGTGCTGAAAGAAAAAAAAAAAAAAAACCTGTCAGCCAAGAATACTTTCTCCAGCAAAGCTAGTCTTCAGAAATGAGGGAGAAATAAAGACCTTCCCAGACAAGCAAAAGCTGAGGGAATTCATCACTGATAGACAGGTCTTACAAGAAATGCTTAAGGGAATGCTACAAGTGGGAAGGAAAAAACAATAACTACTATCACAAAAACACAAAAAAGTACAAAATTTACCAGTAAAGGTAAGTTCATAATTCAAATTCAGAATACCTCATGAGGTAATAGTGCTATGTAAAATTTTCAATCTTCTGGTATGAAGGTTTAAGGTCAAAATGATCAAAAAACAACAACAGCTACAATTAGTGGCTAAGAAACATACAATAGATACAAATGTAGTTGTTGTTTTTTCGTGACCGGCACTCAGCCAGTGAGTGCACCGGCCATTCCTATATAGGATCCGAACCCGTGGCGGGAGCGTCGCCGCGCTCCCAGCGCAGCACTCTACCGAGTGCGCCACGGGCTCGGCCCACAATAGATACAAATGTAAATTAAGGCAAGAAAAATATAAATGGGGGGGTGGTGAGTCCAGAGTATTTTCGTGTGACCAGAGTTAAGTTACTATCAGCTTAAAATAGTTTACCATAACTACAAGACTCTTTATTAGCCCCAAAGTGGTAACCACACACACACACACACACACACACACACACACACACACACACACAAATTACAGCAGATACACAAATGAGAAAGAGAAAGAAAATAAATCTTAGCATTACAGAAACCACTAATACACAGAGGTAAATAACAAGAGAAAAAGAAAGGAACTAAGGATCTACTAAACAACCAGAAAACAATTAATAAAATGGCAGAAATAAGTTCTCACAAATAAATAATAACCTTGAATACAGATTAAACTCTCCAATTAAAAGATATACAATGGCTGAATGGTTAAAAAATAAGACCCAATATGCTGCTACAAGAGACTCACCTAACTTAAACACAAACATATACTGAAAGTGAAGGGCTAGAAAAAGATATTCCATGCAAACAAAAACCAAAAGTGAACAGAAATAGCCATATTTATATTAGTTAAAATAGAATTTAAATAAAAAACTGTAAAAAGAGACAAAAAAGATCATTATATGATGATAAAGTGATCAAATTAGCAAGAGGATATAATAATTATAAATATATATGTATGCAACACTAGAACACCTAGATATATAAAGCAAACATTATTATACCTAAGGGGAGAGATAGACTACAATTCAACAATAGTAGGGTACTTCAACACCCACTTTTGACAATGTACAAATCATCTAGACAGAAAATAGACAAAGAAACAGCTGACTTAAAGTGTACCATAGACCAAACAGACCTTACAGACATTTATGGAATGTTAAATACAAGAGCTGCAGAATACACATTCTTCTCAACCTCACACAGAATATTATTCAGGATAGATCATATGTTAGGCCACAAAACAAGTCTATGCAAATTTTAAAAGATAGAGATCATATCAATTATCTTTTCTGACCACAATGGTATAAAACTAGCAATCAACAACAAGAAAAACTTCAGAAACTTTATAAATACATGGAAATTAAACAACATGTTCCTAAACAACTTATGGATCAATGAAGAAATTAAACGTTAAATTAAAAAATTCCTTGAGACAAAAGAGAATGAAAACACTCATACCAAAACTTATGGGACATGACAAAAGCAGTTCTAAGAAGAAGGTTCATAGCAATAAAGGCATTTATCAAAAAAGCAGAAAGATTTCTAATAAAAAACTTAATGATGCACCTCAAGAAATTAAAAAAACAAGAAACTAAATCAAAATTGTCAGAAGGAAAGAAATAATAAAGCTCAGAGCTGAAATAAATGAAATAGAAACTAAAGAAACAATTCAAAACTGGCAAAATGAAGACTTGGTTTTTTGAAAAGAGAAACAAAACTGACAAACCTTTAGCTAGATCAACCAAGAAAAAAAGAAGGTTCAAACAAAATTAGAAATGAAAAAGGAGTACCCCCAAAATATGTATAATCAGTTATGCTTCAATAAAAAAAAAAGAGAAATGAAAAAAGAGACATTAAACTGATACCAAAAAACACAAAGGGTCATAAGAGACTATTATGAACAACTATATGCCAACAAATTTGATAACACAGAAGAAATGGATAAATTCCTGGACAAATACAAAACCAAGATTAAATTATGAAGAAACAGTAATTCTGAACAGACCAATAACAAGTGAGGAAATTGAATCAGTAATACAAAGTCTTCCATCAAAGAAAATCCCAGGACCTGATTGTTTCACTGATTAATTCCACCAAACATTTAAGGAAGAACTAATACCAATTCTCATCATATTATTCCAGAAAATTGAAGAGGAAAGAATACTTCCCAACTCATTTTACTAGACCAGCATTACTCTGATTCCAAAACCAGACAAGGACAAAAAACAGAAAATTACAGGCCAATATCACTGACAAAGATAAATGTAAAAATTCTCCACAAGATACTAGCAAACAGAATTCAGCAGCACATTAATGAGAGCATTCCTTATGATCAAGTGGGATTTATCCCAGGAATGCAAGCTTGGTACTGTAGATTGGACACCCCCCACACCCCATTGAAGATTAAATTGCCCCTTGATCAGGAACAAGACAAGAATGCCCACTTTCGCCACATTATTTAACATAGCAATGGAAGTCCTAGCCAAAGCAATTAAACAAGAGAAAGAAATATAAGGCATCCAAATTGGAAAGGAGGAAGTCAAACAGGAAGTCCCTGTTTGCACACAACATGATTTAATATATGGAAAAACCTTAAGATGCCACAAAAAAACTGTTAGATCTAACAAACAAATTTAGTAAAGTTGCAGGATACAAAATCAACATACAAAAGTCAGTAGCATCTCTATATACTAACACCGAACTATCTGAAAAAAGAAATCAAGAAAACAATCCCTTTTACACTAACTGTAAATAAAATGATACCCTTAGAAAAAACCTAACCAAGGAGGTAAAAGACCTCTACACTCAAAACTATAAAACTTTGAAGAAAGAAATTGAAGAGGACACAAATTGAAAGATATCCCATGTTCATAGATTGGAAGAATTAATATTGCTAAAATGACCATTCTATCCTAAGCAATCTACAGACTTAATGCAATCCCTATGAAGATACCAATTACATTCCTCACTGAAATAGAAAAAGCAATCCTAAAATTCATATGGAACCAGAGAAGACCCAAAATAGCCAAAGCAATCCTGAGAAAAACAAAGCTGGAAGCATCACATTACCTAATTTCAAATTATACTATAAAGCTATAGACACATAGACCAATGGAGGAGGATAGAGAGCCCAGAAATAAATTTGCTCACCTAAAGCCAACTGGTCTTTGACAAAGATAAATTTGTTTTTGGGCCAAGAATACATATTGGGAAAAAGTCTCTTCAATAAATGGTGCAGAGAAAAAAGGATATCCCCATGCAGAAGAATGAGACTAGACCCCTACCTCTCATCACATACAAAAACCAACTGAAAATGAATAAAAAATTTAAATGTACAACCCAAAACTATGAAACTACACGAAGAAAACATAGGGGAAATGATTCTTGACATGCAGGTGGGCAAGGATTTTTTTAAAAAGACTTTAAAAGCACAAAAAGCAAAAATAGACAAGTGAGATTACATCAAACTAAAAATCTTTTGTACATCAAAGAAAACTGTTAACAGAGTAAAGAGACAGAATGGGAGAAAATATTTGCAAACTATACTTCTGACAAGGGGTTAATATCAAGAATATATAAGAAACTTAAACAACTCAACAGCAAAAAAGCAAATAACCCAATTGGGAAATGGGCAAAGGATCTTAATAAATATTTCTTAAAAGAAGGCATATTAATGGTCAACTGGCATATGAAAAAATGCTCAACATCACTAATCATGGAAATGCAAATCAAAACAACAGAGATACCACCTCACTCCAGTTAAAATGGCTATTATCAAAAGTCAAAATAAAACAAGTGTTGGTGAGGATGTGGAGAAAGCGAACACTTGCACACTGTTGGTGGGAATGTAAACTAGTATAGCCATTATGGAAAACAGCATGGAGGTTACTCACAAAATTAAAAATAGAATTCCTACATGATCCATCAATCCCACTACTGGGTATACCTAAAGGAAATGAAATCAATATGTTGAAGAGATATCTGAACTCCCCAGTATACTGCAGCATAATTTACATTAGCCAAGATATAGAATCACCCTAAGTGTCCAACAACAGGTGAATGGATAAAAAATATGTGGTGTATATATACACAATGGAATATCCAGTTATAACAAAGAATGAGGTTCTGTCATTCACAGCAACATAGATGGACCTGGAGGACATTATGTTAAGTGAAGTAAGCCAGGTACAGAAAGACAAATACCACATGATCTCACTCACATGTAGAATATTAAGAAAAAAAAAAAGGTGATATTATAGAGGCAGAGAGTAAAACAGTGGTCACCAGAGACTGGGGAGGGGAGGGAGGAAGGCAAAACAGGAAGAGGTTGGCCAACAGGTACAAAATTATAATTAGATAGGAGAAACAAATTTTGGTGTTCTATTGCACAGTAGGGTGCTATGGATAACAGTTAAATTTTGCATATTACACAATAGTTAGAGGAGAGGCTTTTGAATGTTCTCTCACAAAGAAATGATAAATGCATGAGGTGATGGATACACTAACAACCCTGACTCGATCATTATACAACATATATGTGTATCAAAACATGAGATTGTACCCCATAAATATGTACAATTATAATGTGTCAACTATAATAAATAAAAATAGAGAAAGAGGGAGAGGAAAAACAGTCAGGAAACTGGCCTGAAAAGTAATGAGAAAAGACCATTCTTGTTGTGTGCCATGAAAGTAATAACAGGATACTTATTTGAAGAAAGCCTAAGACTATAAACAGATAAGATTCCACCAGGACTTTCAAATGCTGTCAACAAGAACTAATCAGTGAAATATAAAGCTGTCATACCTCCATGCAGGTTTGCAGACAGTACAAATGGATAGGCCTTCATCCAGCTCATTACAGCAATAGTTTCTGGTTGGGTAGGATCTGTGATCTGAACAAACTGGTCTGGAAAATTTCGGTTCAGGTCAAAGTTGTTGCTGTTGTTTCTGCCAGTTACACCAATTGAATCTCCTGCACCACAAAGAATTCAAACTTAAGCCATGTTCTACTTATATTTTAACCCAACACACACGACCTTCAGCTACCTTAACTCAAAAGTAAGTGTGAACACATCAGGCTTCACTATTATTAATCACACTATGGTTAAAACACATCTTTTTCACACTGTGCATTTAAAAAATGCATCTCTTCCAGATCTTTTGAACAGAGAGGTAAAACCATTACCCTTTTGGTTTTGCCCTTTGGTCATACTTTGAGAGGAAAAAATTCAGTCATACAAATTATATTACAACACTGCTCTACTGTCAATAATCCACATATAATGACATGAACACAACGTTAAGAGGCATTACTGATCAGAGGGGACTCTATCATACTTGCATACAGCTCACTAAGACATGATAAGAAACAGATCAAAAGAAAAGAAAATTGTGATGTGCATACATTAAAGTGATCATGAAAAGGTAAAGTTATACAAGAACAAAGTTGGAAATTTAATCTGGTGGAAAAAGGGTTCAACTTAAGCTTAATTGTGCATATTCCATTTTAATATAGGGTGGGAGCCCTATTATTGTCATTATAATGAGGAAAAATGCAAGTGAATGAAGAAAACTGGACAGCTCACCAGTTGTAATTAGTTCCATCTTTCAGAAATGTTTGAGGAGGAACATGGGAGAGATTTGTGATGAGGTCACAAAAAGAATGAGGTCCTTAGGGAAAGAATCTGAATAATAGTATAAGGGTTAACTTGAGCCTATTCATCGAAGAGCACTTCTGGGTATTAATGACCAGTTGATTTTCCTTTCGTCATGTCAGTGAGAGTAATAAACCATGTGGTTGCATATTCATCTTGTGTTGCCTATTCTGCTGACAGGTATCACTGCCTAGAAGGAATTGTGGGCTGGGAAAAGATGGATTCTCATTCTGCTAGTGTTGTACATAAAGTGGTCTGTGTAAGCTTGCTCTTCCAGCCCTGACTATATTGTCCCAGGAGAGACAATGGGCTTGCCCAGAGGAGGCAGAAGAATGCGAAGTCAATAATTTAGCAGGTTTAGAATATGCATGCCGTGTAGAACTGAGAGTCAAATCAGAATCACTGGCTTCAAAAGATATCTGGCTTGATTTTTAACTTACGAAATAAAGTTCCCAATACAATAACTTAATAAGAACTGCTGTTAAAATGGAACAATTGGTAAAAATCTTATACTACTTTTAGTAAATAAGAGCTATTGCCAAAGCGCCATAATTATTGAATGGACTGGCCTATCTTACAAGAATAGAAAAGCTAAAACCAATTATAAATTGTAAAACTAAAACAGGAAGAAATTCCAGAGAAACAACCAGGTCAAATTCTTTTCTACCCCCAAATAATCATGCCATATGATAATCAAAAGATTAAGCATTAATAGACAGCTATTCTTTACCTTCCTGGGACTTTTCATATCCATCAGGATTCATGGATGGCATAAGGTGAATTCTAGTACTACGAACCAAATCTGTTACTTCAGGGTCTGTCCCAAAGTTCTTACAAAGATATTCGATGAGGTTCAACAGCAGTTCTCTCCCAACCACTTCATTTCCATGCATATTTCCAATGTACTTAAATTCTGGTTCACCTGAAAACAAAATAATTACATGGAAAAGTTTTTTTCCTTTTCAGTTATCATTGATTCTCTTGGGTTTTTCCCTCAACATATATGAATCCTGAACTAAAAATTAAAGGAAGCATTTATTTCGGCAAAGGAAGCAGGAAAAACCTTCATAAACATCTAATAAAGCAGCTTCTTTCCTAATATATACATCTGAGCAGGCTCAAAGCATATACATGCCAGATAATATGAAAATAAAAATACTATTAGCAGAAGAAATCTAATTTATGCACATATTAAATACTATGCCTAATATGAACAATCAAATGGATTTTCTTCTTTCTGGGAAAAAGAAATGGCTAGATTTTCTTTCATTCTTTTAGTTCCAGTTATACATACTATCAGTGACCTTACAGAATTAAACACAGCAATATAGTACATAGTTTTGAGAGGCACTAGTGAAATTATGTATAAGACCATACCAATTACCTGGTTCATGGACACCTGGATTATCAGATATCTCCATCACATAAAGTTCTCTTGACTCCACTGATTTTCCCAATGAATAAAGCCGAGTGATGTTAGAATATTCATTGGCAAACCTTCTCAAGAAGATTTCCATATCAGGGAAATGATGGTGGTGAAAGTCCTTTGGCTGAATTGGCTGGTAGGAAGATGATGTTTCAGAAGGAATATTAGGTATAGCAACTGTGCTAGCAGTTGCGACAGCCTCAGTTGTGTCAGGGATTAATGAAGTCACAGTTGGCCGAAGGGAAAAATCCACCTGTGTGGCTGGTCCTTCTTTCACCACTATATTATAAACAGTCAATGGCATATACCTGAAAAAAAAAAGTTTGAAAGTGTAGATGGCTTGGAGTTAAGAAACACAATGCATCAACATTATAAAAAGCACAGTAGCCTTTTCATACTCTTGTACTTAGTGGTCTATCAAAACTCAATCTAAATAAAGATAGATGTGTAAATTTAAGAGATTTAGGATGTTATCTCACGGAGAATCTCAGGTTAAGTCTTTAAAGACTTATTTCTCTTACCAAATCTTCTGAGGTACCACACTAGAATGCTTATAGAAAATTACATTCAGAGGAAAGAAGGAGGTTGTTACTCCATTATAACTACTGCTACAATATTCAAAGAAGCAATAAATTATCCAATTCTTTGCAGTGCCTTATCAAATTGGCATTCCAACTTCTTTCCCAGGTAGGAAAGTTCCAAATTAAATTAAAGATTATCAGTTAAATCCTTATCAAAGTGAGCTTCCAGAAAGGTTTCTAGGGAGGTGGGAAACCACTCATTTAACATATTAGAAAGGTGGTGATAAAACAGTTCTTCAAAATGTCATTTATTTACAGAGCCCTGGGTTTCTTCTACTCTTGTATTCAATTAGCCTTGAGGCAATGCTTTACACAGCTGAGCACCTTTACAAGCTTTTAAAACTGTCCTTCCACCCATGCTACAACTATGATTCACATCCAGTTGTACTGTTAGATTACATAACAAAAAACTCCACGATAGTATTTTCTCATTATAAAAGGAGAAAAATCAGAAAATAAGGAAAAATAAAAGATAGAGCAAATAACATTTACCACACTATACTTCTGTCTTTGATATAAAATTGAGGCTTGACATTTTAATTAAGAGTATAGTTTAAATTCTTTTCTTTTGGCAGCTGGCTCGTATGGGGATAGTTTAAATTCTTACCCAGTTAAAACTACTGTAAGGTTATAAGTTCCAGGAACAAGTAATCTGTGAAAATCACCAAATCTGCCTGTTGTGATATTATGATTAATACCAGCCACTGAGACAGTTGCATTCTCTAAACCAGATCCTGTAACTGAATCTTTAACAAATCCTTTAACTCCAATATGGACCTAAAAAAAAAAAGAATCAAAGACCAGAGACAATTAATTCAGAAAGCAAGAAAGCATTATTTCCCTCTGCATTGATGCTAGGATTTCTAAAAACTATGGTTACTTCTCTGTCTCCCCTAAACATTTTCCAATCCCTTGAAATAATATGTAGACAAAAGTATTAAATCTTTAAACTTAAGTCATACATGTCTGAACTCTCCACTAGTAAGGTGCTTTTGAAATTCCCTATCCTCAAAGCCAGGCTTCTAATTTTATCAACAAGGTATAATTTCTGGTATATACAACAGCTGTACTAGCCTATCTGATGTTTAAATTAAAAGATGTCCATGGTTCATACAGTGGTAAAGACTCTCTAGCAAATATAATCACATGACATTGTAAGAACCTGTGTACAAATTTGGCTAATTATTTCAGTTTGTAAAGATAGGCAAATGGAGCCCTGTGAAGCAGAGCACTGGGGGTGAAGGACAGGCAAGGTAGAGCTAGAGTTTTTTTTTAATTTAAAAAATTTTTTCTAGAGCAAGCACATTTCCTGATATAGAATATATTTTAATAAATCATAATCTAATAATCACTAAAGGTAATCTATAATCTTAAATAATAAAAACAGATAAATAAAATAAAGGATATCTAATATAGACCAAATTTCCCCCTTATTTAATCCATCATTTCTATAGCCCAAACTTCCAGTCATCTACTTTTACCTTTTCAATCAATGTGATCAAAGACTCACGATTGTTCTCCCATTCCTGTCGAAGCTGTGAAGCAGGTGGGTACTTGCAACAAGACAGTTCTAATGTGATCTCAAAACAGTTGGCCCACACATAATTGTAATCTTGCATACCACCTGTAACATGAAGGAAAAATAAGTGTATTCTCAGAATGAACGAAATTCTCCAAAAACCTTGAAGAAATTAAATCAACCATCTCTGCATGTATAAATTTTCTTTTCATTAAATTGCTTGAAACTGAAGAAGCCTCTTGAATTATAGAGAAAACTAAGAAGGAAGGTTAAAGGAATATACATTGAAAAGGAATATACATAAAGTAAACACACTTAACTGATAGGATGAACAGTTATGAAGAGTATGAATACATCAGTTAATAACAATAACTATAATGATCATAGGTCTACAATTTGAGTGTTTACTCTATGCCAGAACCTGTTCTAAAAGCTTTATGTGTATTAACATTTAATCTTTACAAAAATTATATGAGGTAGGTATTTCACTCATTTTACAGATGTAAGAAGTGAGGCACAAAGAGGTTAAGATTTATAACAGAATGACAATGAAGGATATACATTGTATTAGTCCGTTTCTGTTGCTTATAACAAAATACATGGAACTGGGTATTTTATAAAGAAAATGAAATTTATTGCTTACAGTTTATGAGGCTGGGAAGTCCAAAGTCCATCTGGTGATGGTGACAGTGACCCAGGGGTCTCACATTGCAAGATGGTGGAAGCAGAGAGAGCAGAGACAAAGACAAACTCTCTTCTTTGAAAGCCTGACCACCATTTTTAATCCTTTCACTACAGTATGGTCCCACAATCTAATCACCTCTTCAAGGCTCCACATTTCAATTACCATAATACGATTTCCCACCCTCTTAACAGTCACAGTGGGGGCTAAGTTTCTACTACATAAAACTTCAGGGACACAATTCAAGCTTCAGGGGGTTTGGGGGGGGACATAATTCATGCCAAAGCATTATTAAGTACCTACTATTCTAATTGTACTGCCCTTTATCAAGAAAGTGGCAAGTGAAAAATAGACTATATCTAGGGGGCACAGCTACACAAATCGGGGAAAAATAAAAGACACAAAAAACTCTTTCAAAATGTGTTTAATGGAAGATGGAATTAAGAGGGGAATTAGTATCCATGATGAACCCCTTCACCACTTTACATCTATACTCATATAAGGCCGCACACTCATTTTGTACAAAGCCTATCATTCCTGTCACTTAATTTCCTCACATCTAGGTTTGGCTCCATCGAAGCCCACTATTCATTAGAATCCTGGATATACCTATGCCTGGCAAGGGGGATTCTTTCCTTCAACCTTCTCCAAAGAGATTTTTTTTCCCCTCTGACAGGGCAAAGTACAAATGTGAATTTTAAGGGTCATTTTTCCCCAGCCCCTCATGCATCTCATATGATGTTACACAGGATCCTTCAGATTGGAAGGGAGGAGAATGATTTCCTTCAGTGACTTAGCACCAACAGATATGTTTGAGTCATAGGTTCTTCCGCTACTCACTGGGTGAGAACCCTTTGGCATTCACATGGGTCTTTACTTGTTGCAAAGTGAGCATTAGATGATCACAAAGGACCTTCCAAGTCTCAGATTCTATGATGATTAAAATACCTGTTAATGTGATTATAAGAGAAAACGCAGGGAGAGAATGCTTGGGGGAAAAAAAGACAATTCTGAAACTTGCGTCTGAAGAAAAGTCAATGTCACAGTCTAAAAAGCACAGTTTATTAGGAGTTCATCAAAGAACAGGGGCTTAGAAAATAGTAAAGAAAAGCAAACAAGACAGCAAAATTAACAAAACTTTGACAGAAATAAAATAGTAGCAATGTTATTGAAAACTGAACTCTTAATCTCATTTCTGATGAAGTTTCATTATGTGCTTTGAGAAACATCTAGCTCTTGAAACATGTTTACCTTACCTAACACAACATGCTTCATTTCATTGATATATTTGCAGAATATTGTTGGGACAAAAAAGCCAGGTTAAAAAAGCTAGGTAAAGCATAAAAAATAAGTAAAGAAGAAATTGAGCAAAGAACATTTTTAAAATGCAGGACTCTGTTAACTCCAGCCGATGCTGTTTTTAAAAATATAAAGAAGAAACAAACACAATCCAAAGTTACCCGAGTAGGATCACACTTATGCTGGTGACGTGCAGTCTAATCTCAGGATACATGAGGGAGATTATCAAATTATATTCATGTTCATGCATGTTAATCAAACATCAAGAAGGCCAAGTTTTTGTTTACAATCTAGAGGAAGAGACAACTATATCCATAAACAATTAATATAAACATGATAATAGAGGACTGGGGTATGGTTGTACAGCAATGTGAATGTACTTGATGCCAGTGAACTGTACACTTAAAAATTGTTAAAATGGTAAATTTTATATTTCCTGTATGTATATTGTACCATAATAAAAAAATAACATTCCTGTACCGGCCAGGCACACACACACACACAAAGTAATAATAATAATAATAATAATAATAATAATAACAACAACAACAATAACAATAATAATAATAATAATAGTGACATTATGGGCCCATACTACTAGTTCCAATTTTAGGGTCAAGGGAAGATCTAGAAAGGCTTCCTGGGGAAGGCGGTTTTGTGGTCAGGTCTTAAAGAAAAATGGGTAAAACTATGAGTCAAAAAGGGACGTGGGGGTTCAGGAGCATTCTAGTCAGAGGAAATGGCTTTGTAAAGGTGTATGGTAGGAAAGCCTGATATATGCTGATGAACGGCAATAAGGCTGCTAAGGCCACAATATTAGGGCAGAAGCACAGGGCTTCAGGGATGTAGTGAAAGGTCAGGCTAAGATAAGCATGGTCTAAAAGGCTGAGGATAAAGACTTCTTTGGCATTCCAAGGCTTAAAAAAAAAAAGACTATATTTTGTTTGCTTGTTTGTTTTGAACAGAAAAGCAGCATGATGGATAGAAAGTAGCATGGTCTGGAGAGGAGAGAGTTTAGAAGCAAAAAGCCCACTTAGGCAGTTTTTATGAGGTTACTTTAAAAAGATAACGGAAAGATTCATATTATCTTTCTTTTTTATCTTGTATTTTTTAAAATTTTTTAAAATTAATTAATTAATTTATTTATTTATTTATTTAAATTTTATTTTGTCGATATACATTGTAGCTGATTATTGCTCCTCATCACCAAAACCTCCCTCCCTTCTCCCTCCCCCTCCCCCCCAACAATGTCCTTTCTGTTTGCTTGTCCTATCAACTTCAAATAATTGTGGTTGTTATATCTTCTTCCCCCCCCCCCGGTTTTTGTGTGTGTGTGTGTGTGTGTGTGTGTGTGTGTGTGTGTGTGAATTTATATATTAATTTTTAGCTCCCACCAATAAGTGAGAACATGTGGTATTTCTCTTTCTGTGCCTGACTTGTTTCACTTAATATAATTCTCTCAAGGTCCATCCATATTGTTGCAAATGGCAGTATTTCATTCGTTTTTATAGCTGAGTAGTATTCCATTGTGTAGATGTACCACATTTTCCGTATCCACTCATCTGATGATGGGCATTTGGGCTGGTTCCAACTCTTGGCTATTGTAAAGAGTACTGCGATAAACATTGGGAAACAGGTATACCTTCGACTTGATGATTTCCATTCCTCTGGGTATATTCCCAACAGTGGGATAGCTGGGTCGTATGGTAGATCTATCTGCAATTGTTTGAGGAACCTCCATACCATTTTCCATAGAGGCTGCACCATTTTGCAGTCCCAACAACAATGTTTGAGAGTTCCTTTTTCTCTGCAGCCTCGCCAGCATTTATCGTTCATAGTCTTTTGGATTTTAGCCATCCTAACTGGGGTTAGATGGTATCTCAATGTGGTTTTGATTTGCATTTCCCGGATGCTGAGTGATGCTGAGCATTTTTTCATATGTCTGTTGGCCATTTGTATATCTTCCTTAGAGAAATGCCTACTTAGCTCTTTTGCCCATTTTTTAATTGGGTTGCTTGTTTCTTCTTGTAAAGTTGTTTGAGTTCCTTATATATTCTGGATATTAATCCTTTGTCAGATGTATATTTTGCAAATATTTTCTCCCACTCTGTTGGTTGTCTTTTAACTCTGTTAATTGTTTCTTTTGCTGTGCAGAAGCTTTTTAGTTTGATATAATCCCATTTGTTTATTTTTCCTTTGGTTGCCCGTGCTTTTGGGGTCGTATTCATGAAGTCTGTGCCCAGTCCTATTTCCTGAAGTGTTTCTCCTATGTTTTCTTTAAGAAGTTTTATTGTTTCAGGGTGTATATTTAAATCCTTAATCCATTTAGAGTTGATTTTAGTATACGGTGAGAGGTATGGATCTAGTTTCATTCTCCTGCATATGGATATCCAGTTATCCCAGCACCATTTGCTGAAGAGGCAGTCCCTTCCCCAGTGAATACGCTTGGTGCCTTTGTCAAAGATCAGATGGCAGTAAGTGTGTGGGTTGATTTCTGGATTCTCTATTCTATTCCATTGGTCAGTGTGTCTGTTTTTATGCCAGTACCATACTGTTTTGGTTATTATAGCTTTGTAGTATAGCTTAAAGTCAGGTAGTGTTATGCCTCCAGCTTTATTTTTTTTGCTGAGCATTGCTTTGGCTATGCGTGGTCTTTTATTGTTCCATATAAATGTCTGAATAGTTTTTTCCATTTCTGAGAAAAATGTCTTTGGAATTTTGATGGGGATTGCATTGAATTTGTATATCACTTTGGGTAGTATGGACATTTTCACTATGTTGATTCTTCCAATCCAAGAGCATGGAATATCTTTCCATCTTCTTGTATCCTCTCTAATTTCTCTCAGCAGTGGTTTGTAGTTCTCATTATAGAGATTTTTTACATCCTTGGTTAACTCAATTCCTAAGTATTTTATTTTTGGGCTGGCTATTGTAAATGGGCAGGCTTTCTTGATTTCTCCTTCTGCATGTTCACTATTGGAGAAAAGAAATGCTACTGATTTTTGTGTGTTGATTTTGTATCCTGCTACTGTGCTGAAATCATTTATCAATTCCAACCGTTTTTTTGTAGAGGTTTTAGGCTGTTCCATATATAGGATCATGTCATCTGCAAACAGGGACAGTTTGACTTCATCTTTTCCAATCTGGATGCCCTTTATTTCCTTCTCTTCTCTGATTGCTCTGGCTAGTACTTCCAACACTATGCTGAATAGGAGTGGTGAGAGTGGGCATCCTTGTCTAGTTCCTGTTCTTAAAGGAAAAGCTTTCAGCTTTTCCCCATTCAGGATGATACTGGCAGTGGGTTTGGCATATATGGCTTTAATTATGTTGAGATACTTTCCCTCTATACCTAACTTATAGAGGGTCTTTGTCATGAATGAGTGCTGAACTTTATCAAATGCTTTTTCAGCATCTATAGAGATGATCATATGGTCCTTGTGTTTGAGTTTATTAATATGGTGTATCACATTTATTGATTTGCGTATGTTGAACCAACCTTGCATCCCTGGGATGAATCCCACTTGATCGTGATGAATAATTTTTCGTATGTGTTGCTGTATTCTGTTTGCTAGTATTTTAGTGAGGATTTTTGCATCTATATTCATCAAGGATATCGGCCTGTAGTTTTCTTTTTTGGTTATATCTTTACCTGGTTTTGGTATCAGGATGATGTTTGCTTCATAGAATGAGTTTGGGAGATTTGCGTCCGTTTCAATCTTTTGGAATAGTTTGTAAAGAATCGGTGTCAATTCCTCTTTGAATGTTTGGTAAAATTCTGCTGTGAATCCATCTGGTCCTGGGCTTTTCTTTGTTGGGAGCCTTCTGATAACAGCTTCAATCTCCTTTATTGTTATTGGTCTGTTCAAATTTTCTACATCTTCACAGTTCAGTTTTGGGAGCTTGTGTGTGTCTAGAAATTTATCCATTTCCTCCAGATTTTCAAATTTGTTGGCGTATAGTTCTTTATAGTAGTCTCGAATGATTCCTTGTATTTCAGATGAATCAGTTGTAAATATCACCTTTTTCATTTCTAATTTTTGTTATTTGAGTCTTCTCTCTTCTTTTTTTTGTTAGCCATGCTAATGGTTTGTCAATTTTATTTATCTTTTCAAAAAACCAACTTTTTGATTCGTTGATCTTTTGTATTGTTTTTTGGTTTTCAATTTCATTCAGTTCTGCTCTGATCTTAATGATTTCTTTCCATCTGCTAACTTTAGGTTTGGATTGTTCTTGTTTTTCTAGTTCTTTAAGGTGAAGTGTTAGGTTGTTCACTTTCCATCTTTCTATTCTTTTGAAATGAGCATTTAATGCAATAAATTTTCCCCTCAATACTGCTTTTGCAGTATCCCACAGGTTTTGGTATGATGTAGCATTGTTTTCAATAGTTTCAATAAATTTTTTGATTTCCTGCTTGATTTCTTTTTGGACCCATATGTCATTAAGTAGAATGCTGTTTAATTTCCATGTGTTTGTATAGTTTCCAGAGTTTTGTTTGTTATTAATTTCTAGTTTTAATCCATTGTGGTCTGAGAAGATACATGGGATAATTCCAATTTTTTTGAATTTACTGAGACTTGATTTGTGACCTAATATGTGATCTATCCTGGAGAATGATCCATGTGCTGATGAGAAGAATGAATATTCTGAGATGGTTGGGTGGAATGTTCTGTAGATATCTGCCAATTCCAATTGGTCTAGAGTCTTGTTTAGATCTTGTGTTTCTCTACTGATTCTTTGCCTAGATGATCTGTCTAATATTAACAGTGGGGTGTTCAGGTCCCCTGCTATTATGGTATTAGTGTCTATTTCCTTCTTTAGGTCTAATAGAGTTTGTTTTATAAATCTGGCTGCTCCAACATTGGGTGCGTACATATTTAGGATTGTTATGTCTTCTTGATGGATCAGTCCTTTTATCATTAAGTAGTGTCCCTCATTGTCTCTTTTTATGGTTTTTAGTTTAAAGTCTATTTTGTCAGATATAAGAATAGCTACTCCAGCTCGTTTTTCTTTTCTGTTTGCATGGTAAATTTTTTTCCATCCTTTCACTCTTAGTCTGTGTGAATCTTTATGGGTGAGGTGGGTCTCTTGTAGGCAGCATATAGTTGGGTCCTGCTTTTTGATCCAGTCAGCCAGTCTGTGTCTTTTAATTGGGGAATTTAAGCCTTTTACATTAAGAGTTGTTATTGAAAGGTGTTGATTTATTCCTAGCATTTTATTGGTTGTTTCGTTGTCTTAGGTGTCTTTTGTTCCTTGCTTTCTGATTTACAGTTTGGTTTCTTTGTTTGTTGGTTCCTTAGGTTGTAGATAGTGTTTTTGTTAGCTTGTTTTCTCTTCATGAATGCCATTTTTATTATACTAGCGGGTTTAGATTTTTCTTGGGTTTTTATTGCAGTGGTAGTTATTTTTCAGGAACCAAACCCAGTACTCCCTTGAGGATTTCTTGTAAGGGTGGTCGTGTGGTAGTGAACTCCCGCAGTTTTTGTTTGTCTGAGAAATATACTATTTGCCCCTCATTTCGGAAGGATAGCCTTGCAGGGTAGAGTATTCTTGGCTGGCAATCTTTGTCTTTTAGTATTTTGAAAATATCATCCCATTCCTTTCTAGCTTTTAGGGTTTGTGATGAAAAGTCTGATGTTAACCTGATTGGGGCTCCCTTATAGGTGATTTGACGCTTCTCTCTTGCAGCTTTTAAGATTCTCTCTTTGTCTCTGAGTTTTGCCAATTTGACTATGACATGTCTTGGAGAAGGCCTTTTTGGGTTGAATACGTTTGGAGATCGTTGAGCTTTCTGGATCTGAAGATCTGTGATTTTTCCTATACCTGGGAAGTTTTCTGCCACTATTTTGTTGAATATGTTTTCAATGGAATCTCCATTTTCCTCTCATTCTGGAATACCCATGACTCGGATATTTGAGCACTTGAGGTTGTCTGATATCTCTCTCATATTTTCTTCCATGTCCTTGATTCTTTTTTCTTTCTTTTTGTCTGCTTGTGTTATTTCAAACAGCCCATCTTCAAGTTCAGAGGTTCTCTCTTCAACTTCGACAAGCCTGCTGGTTAAACTCTCCGTTGTGTTTTTTATTTCGCTGAATAACTTCTTCAGTTCAGCAAGTTCTGCTACATTTTTTTTCAGGACATTGATTTCTTTGTACATTTCCTCTTTCAGGTCCTGTATACTTTTCCTCGTTTCATCATGATGTCTAGCTGAGTTTTCTTGTATCTCATTCAGTTTCCTTAGAATTATCACTCGGAATTCCTTGTCAGTTATTTCAAGGGCTTCTTGTTCTATAGGATCTAGAGTTTGAGATTTATTAACTTTTGGTGGTGTACTTTCTTGAGTTTTTGTATTTCTGGTATCTTTTTTTTGGTGTTTATTCATTGTGGCAGGGGGTTTCACAGTCCACCGGTTTGAGACTAATGACTAACTAGGATGTTGCTGTGGTTGCCAATTTCGTATGGCTCCCTCCGTGACTGCTCAGTTGGCCTCTAGTGCCTTGTGTGTGTGGTTGCCTCGGGTCTTGGGCTTCTCCGGGGAGCCACCTTTCTGGTCAGCTTGGACTCTGCTGGGCTGGTGGATCACGTACCACAGGGTGTGTGATCTCTGTTGAGCTTTCACTTCCTGTGCAGGACTTCTCCCCGTTCCGTGTGCTCTGGCCCAGGCTGTTAGATCGTGCAGTGGCGACCCCACCGGGTGTGTGGTTTCTGTCGAGTCTCCGCCTCCCTGGCCGCACGTCTCCGCCCTCTGTGCGCACTGTGCTGGGCTGGGGTGTGTCTTCTGCACCCCTCGTCTATCAGCTGGGCCTTCAAGACCCTGCTCGGCACCGCCTCGCCCAGGAAGTCTACCAGGTTTCTGCTAGGCACAGACGACCGGTCTCTCTGGATGCCTTTGTAGCACTGTGTAGATCTTTCTCGGGTCTTGTTCACCTTTGTATCCCCCTGGTATAAACCGAGTCTAGCGCCCGCCTGCAGCCTGCTCTCCGGCAGGTTCAAGCGGACCTGGGAACTCTCCTACCACACTATTCCCAACCAGAAATTCGTTAGGCTTTTTTCCAAACTGGTGGCCGCAGAGATGGTATCTGCCTCCCAGTAACAGGAAGTTTACCGGGGGCCGGAGTCCAGGGTGTGGTGGAGTGACAGTCGGCCCGCCCGTACTTCCTTGCCCTCCCAACACTGGCCGGGGACGCCCCATGCCACCAGCCCTGCCAGAGAACCGCAGAGGGAGTTTTTATCTTGTATTTTATGATTGTCTGTGTCTAATTCTTCAGACTCTGAGTTCACTGGGCTTTGTTTTGTTTTGGTTTGGGTTTTTTTTTTTTTTTTTTTTTGCAGCTGGCTTGTATGAGGATCCAAACCCTTGACCCTGGTGTTACAACACCACACTCTAACCAACTGAACAACCAGCCAGCCCTCATATTATCTTTCAATTATATTTTTCCACAGACTTTTTGAAGTACCCCCATACAATGCTCCAAGTGAAAATTAGGCCTCAAACAAGGTGATGGCAACTGTGTGGACAGGAAGGGAAGGATGCAAGATAAGACACTGACAGGATCTGATAAATGGTGGGAGTTGAAGGAAAGAAAGGAATCAAAGAGGGCCTTTGGCCTGATTGATTGTGCTAATGATGATGCCATTAACAGAGAGAAGGAACAAGATTTGTAAGAGTAACTGAGCAGAGAGGAGTATGACAATTTTTGTTTGGGGCATGTTAAGTTTCAGGTATTTGCAGAATTTTTAGATAGAAATACCCAAAAAGGAATTTAAAATACCAGTTTGGAGCTTGGGGAAAAGGGCAATCCTTCTCAAAAAATGATAATTTAAGACTAGAAAGTTCAGTTTTCATTCAGCAAACATCTATTGATCTCTTACTATATGCCAGGCACTGTTCTAGGTGGTTGGGGATACAGTGATAAACAAAACAGACAAGGTCCCTGCACTCACATAACTTAAATTCTTACATGGGAGAGGCAGAGAGTGAACAAAAATAAACAAGAACAGTATCAGATAGTGAGAAATACTGTGTAGAAAATTTAAATAGAGTGATATGATAACTAGTGACTGGTGGTGACTAGAGATTAAGTGGTCAGGAAAAGCCTTTGTGAGGAGGTCATATTAAGCCAAGATCTGAAAAACAAGATGGAGCCAGCCTGGTAAAAGTCAGAGAGAAGAATGTTCCAGGCAGAGGAAAAAAGCTTGGTGAGTTTGAGGAATGGAAAGAAGGGTATACCATGGCTGGACAATAATGGACAAAGGAAGAGGAGGTGGAGAGAGATGGCCAAAACAAGATAATATAAGGCTGTGGCAGCCTGGGTAAGAAGTTTGGAATTTTATTCTAAGTGCAATAGGAACCATTAGAGGGTTGTTGTTTTGGTTTTATTGTGTTTTTTAAAAAACCATAAAATTTACCACCTTAATAATTTTTAAGTGCACAGTACAATAGTATTAACTACATTCACATTGTTGTGTAACAGATCTCTATAACTTTTTCTTCTTGCAAAACTGAAACTCTACATCCACTGAATGACTCCCCGCCCCCACCAGCCCTTGGTAACCCACCATTCTACTTTCTGTTTCTGAGTTTGACTACTTTAGATACCTCATATAAGTGGAAGCATGCAACATTTTGTCTTTTTGTGACTGGCTTATTTCACTTAGCATAATGTCCTCAAGGTTCATCCATGTTGCAGCATACAACAGGACTTCCTTTATTAAGGGTGAATAATATTTCATTTTATGTATATACTACATTTTCTTCCATACTGTTTTCATTAGTGGCTGCATCATTTTAAATTCCCACCAACAGTGCACAAGGGTTCTGATTTTCTACACCCTCACTAATACTTCCTATTTTCTGGGGTTTTTGTTTGTTTGTTTTGATAGTGGCCATCCTAAGTGGTACGAGGTGATACCTCACTTTGGTTCTGATTTGCATTTCCTTGATGATTAGCGATACTGAGCATGTTTTCAAATGCTCGTTGGCCGTTTGTATATCTTCTTTGGAGAAATGTCTAAGTCCTTTGCCCATTTATTAATTGGACTACATGGTTTTTGTTGTTGAGTTGTATCAATCCCTTTATCAAATATACAGTTTGCAAATATTTTTTTCCCATTCCATAGGCTACTTAAAACTCTGTTGTTTCACGTTTGACAATGTTTCATACTGATTTACAGTATTTGTGATTCAAAACATTGATTCACAATGTTTGCTGTTTCATACACTGGAAGTTTTTGAGCAAAGGTATGGTATCTGAATTGCCTTTTTAAAAGATCATTCTGACTGCTGAGTAGAAAATGACTGTAGTGGAGCAAAGGGGAGGCAGGATGATGAATTAGAAGATAATGGTAACTTGGATTAGATTGTTAGTGGAGATGAGAGGACAGATTTAGATGTAGAAAGCACTTCTTTATAAGGAATAAAAAAGGAATTCTAGATTTTTGACTTGAGAAACTAGGGAGATAGCAGTGTAATTTGCTGAAAAGAGGAATGAGGACAAAGGAAACAGATGTGACATGCCTACAGTTCTGTCTTTCTTCCTCTCATCTTACTTTACTTATTTCCTTGGTGTCACATGCAGTCCCATGGTTTTAAATATTGCCTACAGGCTGATAACTCTCAAATTTCAATCTCCATCCTAGACTTCATTCCCAGATTCCAGACTTATATATTCAATTGCCTATTCAATATCTCTACTTGGATATCACAAACTTAAAGACTTGTAGTCATATTTCATTTCCAAAGGGTCAGAAAATCACGCTAGCTGTAATTTCAAAATATATCCACAACCTAAAGATTTCTCCTCACCTCCATTGCTGCAGCCCTGGTATAAGCCTCCACCATTTCTATGCATGGATTTTTCAGAAAATTTTTTTGACACTTATTAATTGACACTTAATTATTGTACATATTTATAGGTCTGTATGGATTTCTGCAATCACTCCTAATGGTTTTCGTGTTCCTGCCCTTGACCTTCCATATTTTTTCTCAACAGAGATGTCATAGTAATTCTGTTAAAATGAAAGTCAGATATTATTCCTCTGTTCAAAACAGTACAGTGACTCGGACTAAAAGCCAAAATCTTTACAGTAGCTGAAAGCCCTACATGATTTGACCCTCATCACCGGCCCTCCCCTCTCTAACCTTTTATACTACCGCCATCACTGGCTCTGCAACAGACACACTGGCCTCTTTGCTGTTCACTGGATACATTATGTACCTCCCAACTTTGGAATTAATCCAAGTTACCATTATCTTCTAATTCATCTCCATGCTTCTCTTTTGCTCCACTACAGTCATTTTCTACTCAGCAGTCGGAATGATCTTTTAAAAAGGCAATTCAGATATCACACCTTTGCTCAAAGGGAACTCTACCTGTTCCCTTTGCCTGGAATGCTCTTTCCCCAGATGTCCCTGCTCAACTAACTCTCTCATCTCCAGCTCTTTGCTCTAATTTCAACTTGACATGAGGTCAGGTCATCCTGACCTCTACACTTAATGTTGCCACTTACTTCTCTCCAACACTATTCCTATGCCCATCCCACCAACAATCCCAATTCCTCTAACCCTTTTCTTTGTTATTTTTCTCTACAACACCTAACAATTTACCTATTATGTTCATTTGCTGCTGCCTCTCTCTATAAGATTATAAGCAGCATGAGAGCAGAGATCTTTGTTATACCCAGTGATGGATATTCCAAGCACTAAAACAGTACCTGCTACACAATAGTCTTTCAATAAATATTTGTTGAATGAATGAAAGGAGGTTGGGGTAGTGGAAAATTAAGACTTTTTTTAAAAAAATAAAAAAAGATGACTGGTAAGGGGATCTTAACTCTTGACTTGATGTTGCCAGCACCATGCTCTCCCAAGCCAGCCAACTGGCCATCCCTATATGGGGATCCGAACCTGTGGCCTTGGTGTTATCAGCACCACACTCTCCCAGGTGAGCCATGGGCCAGCCCAAGATATATATTTTTAATGCATTAATTTTGAGATGCCCATTGAACATCCATGTGGAGGTGTCAAATAGACTTTGCCTTCCCAGAATAGATACAGGTGTATAATCACAAGCTTAGTAATTTGGTCTTAACCTTTTCTCTTAGAAGGCAAGGCTATCTTTTAGCTTTCTCTTATCTTCTACCATCTTGGTACTCACTTTGGGTCTGGCAGGAAATTAATAGGATGCTGATATTCATATCCCTACCAAGTCACATTTAGTGACTAGGTTACATTAGTCACCTTTCATCATTGCTAACCTATGATCATCTTTGGTAAGTCTCACTTATACCTGTGGACTCACACATGCTATTCATTGTACATGATATTTATTAAAAATATTTTCCAAACTTTACTACTATATTGGTCACAGTACAATGTTCATTGTGTATAAGACATTATACTAAGATTATTGGGATTTATAAATAAGAGACATACTTCCATCCAGAGTTTAGAGCCTTGGTGAGAAAGTAAAACAGAAAACACAAAAAAGTAACCATTTCAGAGCACTGTAAATGTAAACTAATGTAAGTACTTTTGCACATGTAAAATTTAGTAGCTGTGTTAAACAGCAAACGTGGCCAAATTACACTTTAATTATGCCAGAAGGCAGTGAAGTAGATTACTTATAACACTATAATCACCAGGTTTGAGTTCTAGCATTCTTCTGTCTATCCCTTGTCTTACTTCAGTAGCAATTTAAAGAACACTAGCTAAGAGGCAGCAAGAAGACCAAGTTTACAGTAACATTTTAGAGTGCTACCTATCAGGTTTTTAACTGAAACTTTAATAGGACCATAACTAGCCAGCTCCAACCAATGACACATATAAATATATCCCCCAGGGTAGCAGGTAGAGAAGAGGTAGAGAAGTCTTCTAAAAATAAGACTTAATTCCAAGAGAAGAAAATACATTTAGTGGCTTCTAGTCCTACAGATCACACACTATAAACACTGATTTTTTTAATATATAATTCTATGAACAATCCAAAACTAAAGGTCAGATTCATGGAGATGAGCCTCTTTTTGTAGGTCCTATAGATTTGAGAAAATTTTACAGAGAATAGTGTACCTAACTGCAACATTAATATTAGCTTCACAGTGTAGAATCTAGTGGAAATACAGAATATCAGTTAAATCTTGGCATACATTCCCCAAATTTTCCTTTGATAAGACCAAATTTAAGTTAAACAAAAAGCCATGTAAAATGATATTAGAAATAAAAGAATGACCACTTAAAAACAATACAAAAATCATTATCTTTATTATATTTCAGCAGTAATCAGAAAATATAAAAAGATTTCAGCAACAAAACCCACAAAATATATAGGATGAAAAGTTATAGAATGTATAATGCAAATAGATATGATAAAATTTTGCTGAGGGACATAGAAGATTTTAGTAAAGAGTTATCATGTCTCTAGATAGGAGGCTTAGAAAGATATCAAATTCCCCCAAATTAATTTACAAATATCATGCAAAAAACAGATTTTTATTGCAACTGGCAAAATGATCTAGAAGTAAATTTGGAAAAATTACTTTGTGAGAATTTCTGAGAAAGGGTGAGAATATCTAAGAAAACATTTACAAAATAAGAATAATAAGTGGGAACTTGCACCAGATATTAAAGTATATATTATAAAATTATACTTACTAAAGCACTTCATTTCAGATGTCAAAATAAACAGACAAATAGAACAAGACAGAAATCACAGTAACCGAAACTAAAGCATTTGGAGTATGATTAAAAAGACATTTAACACCTATAGGGAGAAAATTAGTAACTGTTACATGAAAAAAAAACTGGTTAGCTAGGTGGCAAAAAATACAGGTGGAACTTTAATCCATACATAGGAACTTTAATGTAAAAATGAAACCATAAACAAAACTAGAGGCCAACATAAATATTTTTATACTCTCAGGATGAGGAAAGGCCTTCTAAGTATGACATCAAAATAGCATGAAATCATGAAAGGAATAGAATGATAGACTTAAGTAGTTAGCCAAAAAACTACCATCAAAAAAATTAAGAAGAAAATGAAAGACCAAGAAAAAAAAAAAAACCAGATGAAAAAGGATTATAGAATATTTCGAAGTAACAATTTAGTAATATGTTTATATTTTAAAAAGGCATGACCTTAACATAGAAATTCCTTTTCCAAGAATTTAGTCTAAGATAACAGCTATAAAGATGAGGACTATAGTGTTTAAATTGAAGCAGAATAAAACTGGAAACAACCTAAATGTCCAAATATGAGCCTCATACCAACCAGCTGCCAAAAAAATCCCCCAGAACAAAAAACAAATATCCAAAAAAAAATGGAGAGCCAGTTTAGTAAATTACGATATAAAACGGGCTACTATGCAACCATTTAAAGTATTGCAGACATACATTTATTTTTGTCATGATATTTATCACATATTAATCAAAAAGGTTATAAAGCAGCGTATACAAGACAAATCTTTTTGTGATACTTTAAATTTTATTCTTCTTTGAAGCATAGAGTTTCTTAAACAATGCCCCTTTACTCAAGTATGAAGTAACCAATTCAAAACAATTTTGAAAATCTCTCTAATCAACATGCTGGTTTAAAGCTTTTTTAAAAGTCAGGCTATGGAGTTGTAATTTATATGCTGTAAAACTTGTCCCATTTAAGTGTACAATGGAATGTATACAGTCATATAACTACTACCACAATCAAAATACAGAACATTTGCATCACCCCAGAAAGTTCCCTGTCCCCAGCTCCCAGGCCCTGGACAACCATTACTTGAATTTCTTTCCCTATATTTTTGTCTTCTCCAGAATAGGAATCATACAGTGGATAGCCTTTTATATCTGGCTTCTTTCACTTAGCATAATTCTTTTGAGATCCATCTGTATCATTACATATATAAACAGTTCTTTTTATTACTAAGTAAGTATATTCTATCATATAGATGTAGTTTATCCATTTGTTTATCCATTATGTAATGGATATTTCAGTTGTTTACTGTTTTTTTGTTTGTTTGTTTTGGTGATTATGAATTAAGATGTGCATAGATTATAGTGTGGAGAAATGTCTTCATGTCTTTTGGGTAAACATCTAGGAGTAGTGACACAGCTGAATCATATGGTAAGTTTAAGTTTAAATTTATAAAAAACTGTCTGCTTTCCAAAGAGGTAATACCATTTTCACATTCCCACCAGCGATGTATAAATATTCCAGCTGCTATGCATCATCATCTAACAAGTTGCTTGAGCAACTAGTCAGACTTTAAAATTTTAAGCATTCTAGAGTGTGATTTCATTGTGGTTTTCATTTGTATTTCCCTGACAACTAATGATATTGCACATCCTTTGTTCCTCACGAAAAGATATCTTTCATGTCCTTATTCTCCATCTATATTGGGAGACCCTGGAAGCCACAGACTGTTGGTGAGATATGAGGGAGTTGGAGAAAGGGCTCCCATAAAGTTGTCTATGAATTCCTGGGTTTAATCCTAAATTACACATGTGTGGGTCTGACCTTAAACAGCACACCAAAAGCACTGAGAACTGAACTACAGAAAAGGACACTGCTTAGGTCCCAGACTGGCCCCTGAGCGGTGCACACACAGGACAGATCTGAACAGCACTGCAAAGGCTTTGAAAACTGAACAGACATTGGAATCACAGCCCACATAAGGTGAGTCAAAAATTGCAACTGAATCTGAATCATTACCTGCTAGAACAAACAAATAAAAAATTACATTTTTTTTTTTTTTGTCTTTTTGTGACCGGCCATCCCCATATAGGATCCGAACCCGCGGCGGGAGCACCACTGCGCTCCCACCCGCCGCACTCTCCCGAGTGCGCCACGGGGTCGGCCCCAAAATTACTATTTTTTTTTTTTTTTTTTTTGTCCTTTTCGTGACCGGCACTCAGCCAGTGAGTGCACCGGCCAGTCCTATATAGGATCCGAACCCGCGGCGGCAGCGTCGCAGCGCTCCCAGCGCCGCACTCTACCAAGTGCGCCACGGGCTCGGCCCAAAATTACTATTTTTTAATAGAGTTAAACAAAGCCCAGATCTCATAAGATTCAACATGTCTGAGATATAACCCCAAATTATTTGACATTCAAAGAACAGTAAAATCTCAACAAATTGCAAGGAAAAAACTCAATAGAACACCAACTCCAAGATGACCTCGATGCTGGAATTATCACACTAACTTTAAAGCAGTTACTATAGCCACGCTCCAAGGAAGTGAAATTAAATATTCTTAGAAGTGAAAGAAACAGGAGACATAAAAAAGTACAAAATGGAAATTTCAAAACTGAAAAAATATAATAACTGAATTCAAAAATTTACTGGATGGGTTCAAAAGAAGAATGGAAATGATAAGGAGAAAGAGTTATCTTGGATATAGGTAAGTAGGAATTACCTAATGTGAACAACAGAGAAAGATAAATTTAAAAAAAATAATAGCAGAGTTTGGGGAATAATATTAAAAGTTCTGACATTGTTGTGATCAGAGCAGCAGCAGAAGAGGAAAAAGTGCCATGCAGGAAAAAAAAAAAAAAAAAAAAAAAAAGTTGAGAATTAAAATGGCTGAAAACTTCACAAATTTGGCAAGCCATAAACCTACTTTCAAGAAGCTCAGCAAGTCCCAAACAGGATAAACTCAAAGAAATCCATGCCTAGATACTTCATAATCAAACTGCTAAATACCAAAGACAGTGAAAAAATATTGAAAGTAGCTAGAGAAAAATAATGTGTTTATATAGGGGAAACAATTCAAATGACTGTGAATTTCTCATCAGAAGCCATGGAGGCCAGAGGCAATGGCACAAAATTTTTAAAGTGCTCCAACAAACAAACAAACAAACAAACAACAGTCAATCCAGAACCCAGAGTTTTATATCCACTGAAAATATCCTTCAGGAATGAAGGCAAAACAGACATTCTCAGTGAAGGAAAACTAGAAGAACCCACTGTAAGCAGACTTGCTTTAAAAGAAATGATAAAGAAAGTTCTTCAGGCAGAAGGGAAATGATGCCAGAAAAAATCTTGGAACTTCAAGAATGAAGAAAATCAACTGAAATGGTAAGTATCTGGGTAGATATAATAAACTATTTTTCTCCTAAATTCTTTAGAGTATGTATGACAGCTGAAAGTAAAAATTATAATATTGTCTGGTAGTGTTTTCAATGTATGTAGATATAATACGTATGACAAGTACAACATAAAAGGCAAGAATAAAGGGTGCAATGGTAAGGTTTATACATTCTTTTTGAAGTAGTAAAATACTAATTTTAGGTAGAACTGTGAAAAGTTAAGTATGTAAATTGTAATTCCTAGAGCAACTACCAGAACAAACTAAACAGAGAAATATAGCTAAAAAAAAATTAGGTAAATTAAAATGAAATACTAAACAACATTCAAACAATCAAATAAAAGGCAGGAAAAGGGAAGTCATAGAATAAAAAACAGTGGGACAAACAGAAAAATACTTAAAAAGTAAACCTAAATCCAAACATTTAATTATATTCAATGTAAATGGTGCAAAGACACCAACTAAAAGACAGAAATTGTCAAACTGAATTAAAAAACAAGACCCAACTCTATGCTGTGTAGGAGAAACTCACTTTAAATATAATGGCATGGGTAAGTCAAAAGTAAAAGAATGGAAAAAATACATACCATGCAAACACAATTCAAAAGAAAGATGGAGTGGCTATACTGCTGTAGAATAAAGGAGACTTCCAAACAAGTAAAAATGCCAGGAATAAACAGAGACATTATATAATGATAAAAAGGTCAATTAAACAAGATGACATAATCCTAAATGTGTACGCACCTAAGAACAGTACTTCAAAAATACATGAAACAAAAACTGATAGAACTAAAAGGAAAAATGGGCAAATCCAGTGCAGATTTCAACATTCTTTTTTCAGTAATCAACAGAACAAGTAAAAAGAAAATCAGCAAAGGACAGACAAGAATTCAATAACATTATCAACTTTGAGGTAACTAGATCTAAATGATATTTATATTATATTCCAACCAACAACAGCAGAATGCACATGCTTTTCAAGTACACATGGAAAATTCACCAAGACAGACCATATCCTGGGTCATAAAGCAAACCTAACAAATGTAAAAGAACTGAAATCATACTAAGTTCTCTGACCATGATGGAATTAAACAGAAATCAATAGCAGAAAGATATCTTCAACATATCCTTCTCTTGATGCAATCTCATAATGTAAAGCACATTTCCTGAGTCTATAATAATAAACTATTCTCAGAAAGCAATTAGTAAATTATGATACTTACCTTTATTTTTTTCTAAACTTGAGTCACTGTCAGAAAAGTAGCAAACTAACTTTTATTTCACAGGACAAAAAAGATAAAGCGATCCTAGCTTTAAAACATCCAGAAGAAAAATAAATAAAATGTCAAAAAGTCTTAATTTACCAACTTCAATTTTAGTTTAAAAATTACTTTTCTGGAAAAATTATCTAGAAACTTGGAAACAAATGGGGATATTAAATGTCTGATTATGAATAATTTAAGAATTTTTTGTGAGATGCCACAAATAGGCATTACATGCCATTTAAGTTAAACTTAACATTTATTTTTCCAATACTAAATGTCAAAGACTGTATAATAAGTAATCTTAACTAGGTAGCTGGTTCAGACTTGTCTTGATTTTTCCTTCAACAAAGAACCTACTCAGACAAAGCTACACTTCACTGTATCAGGGAATAGCCATTCATCTGTAGAAAGGCCTGACATTACTAACAGCTGCAGCAGCTGTCCAATTCAGTTAATACATTTGTTTATTTTTTAAGCTGATATATACTATTTGGCTCAACATAAAGGAGAAATGTCAGATTTCAGAATAATATCTCCATCTGGTCAAAAAAATCTTTAATTTGGGGAATAAAACATTCAGTTATAGGCATACCTCAAAGCAATAAAGCAGTTTGCTAATAGTATAAAGGCTCTGTTATTTACCCTACTTATTAAAAATCATAAATAAGCAAGCTTCTATTAACCATTAGCCTCTCAGGGGGTGAACTGGACCAACGTTCTTTGCTTATTCATACTAAAATAACTGAAAAATTATGCAACACTTCACAAATTTTTAAGTTGGTATCCAAATGTTTTCATCTTGTTTAAATAGTCGTAAACAAAGTAATTGCCTGCATAATAATAAATTATTTTTTTATTTTTTATTTTTTCTGGTGGTTGGTGGTACTTGATGTTATTAACACTGCACTCTAAACAACTGAGCTAAACCACAATTACTTGAAGTTGATACGACTAGCAAACAGAAAGGACATTGTTGGGGGGGAGGGAGGAGAGGGAGGAGGGAGGGAGGTTTTGGTAAGGGGCAACAATAATCAACCACAATGTATATCAACAAAATAAAAGTTAAAAAATAAAATAAAATAAAAAAATAAACAACTGAGCTAACCTGCCAGCCTAGAATTTGATAGTTTTAAATAAAACTTTGACATTATTTTAAATGTATTCAATAAAAATACCAGAGATTTGATTTCTAGAATCATCTATTTAAAAATGGCATGAACACACATCTTCTTTAACAGTAGAAATTTTACATCTTCCCTTTTTCTCCTTGAACTTTTCTTCGATTCCACTTCCTCCAAAGAATGTTATTTGAATGTGATATACCTTCACGCTTGAATCATTCATTGCATGTCCTACATTACTTCAGTCTACAATATATATGTATATTTAAATTTTTCTTAATTTCCAATGACCATAATACCCTAAGTATTAAATTTTTGTCTTCTAGGTTGAATTATTACAATAACCACTGGCAAATAATTTATCAAAAAGGAATAGCTTTATGATAAATTTTGAGAAATAATAAACACAACAGGTAATAATCAATAAAAATGTATCTTTTTTTTTGTCTTTTTGTGACCGGTAAGGGGATCGCAACCCTTGGCTTGGTGTCGCCCGCACCGCGCTCAGCCAGTGAGCGCACCGGCCATCCTTATATAGGATCCGAACCCGCAGCGGGAGCACTGCTGCACTCCCAGCACTGCACTCTCCCGAGTGCGCCACGGGGTCGGCCCTAAAAATGTATCTTTTAATAAATGTTTGGGGTGATGCTTTGATGGCTTTTATGCTACCATTGACGTAATCATCTAATTGTCCCTTTTGTTTTGGTGCCCTGGAAGTTTGTAAAAACTCTGAGGCAATACACTATAATGGGATTCAGATGGTTAGAAAACTGAGCCTGTCTTCAGTCAAGTGGAAGAAGAGATTATGAGATAGAACTTACACAGCAAACATCTTTCTCAGGCAGACCAATTTTAGGAAGGAGTAGATCTGGAAATTAATTTCCTTGAAGTTATCCATACTAACTGGTCTCTCCCTCCTCCCTGTTCATACCTCAGTTTGAAAACCACTGATTTCGACTATTTCCTCTTCTCACAAGGGGAACTAACAAAGTCAATAGGTATACATTTTACATTTTGCTTTTAAACCTACCTACCAATCCAGAGTTTTCTGGATTCAGAAAAAAGTGAATGCAATGTACAATGAAACCTACCATGCTTTAATTCCTTTAACAGAATAAAAGAACAAGACCCAAAGTATAACCATTGATCACAACAAACTGTGATTGATACCAATACTAATTGCTATGGGTAGCTAAATCTTCTAACCAAAGGATCTACTCATAATCATCAAACTCTTTCAATCCATTTGTCTTATAACTAATCTTCATATGCTTTAAGACACTCAATTCATCCTTATCATGGAACAGTATCTCTATTACTGTTTTCACTACAGAGAGATCTAGCTTTAAAGGGGAGGGGGGACTTCAATAAATTCAATTCTTCACTTAAAGATACTAATGATTTACTCTTTTATCTGAAGCAGAAAGCCAATAGAAAAAATATAGTCAATGCTTTAGTGTTAAGACTTAAACACAGCAGGTGTTTTGTTTTGTTTTTCAAAGATACTAATGATTTACTCTTTTATCTGAAGCAGAAAGCCAATAGAAAAAATATAGTCAACGCTTTAGTGTTGACTTAAACACAGCAGGTGTTTCGTTTTTTTTTTTTTTACTTGTCTCAGCAAGCCAACTCTAAAGTGTCAAAGTGTATATAATACAAGAACCCCACTACTCTTTCACAGGAAAACTACAGTGCATTTTTTTAAATAGGAAAAGCATTTTATTTTTTTATCTTGTTATTCCAATAGGTAAGAATGTAGGAATATAGATAGGCAATTTCCACTCCATATTTAAATTTGGAGCTTAATGTTCTTCCTTTAATAAAACTACTTCAAAGGATAGTGAGACATTCTTACAACTGTGACTTTTGTGAACAATTTCTTTACAAATAGTGAGTTATTAAGTGATAGTTTTGCACACCCTAAGATACTTTTAAAAGCTAATGAGCATGATGTTCATAAAAATTTTTAAGTGGAAAATCTGGGCCAAATGAATGGAAAAAACAGAGATTTCCCATTAAAAAAATTCCCCAAATTCCTAATCTTTAGATTCAAGCTCACGTTGACCCAATCTTAACCAAACTTGGTCTTTGTATTCTGAGTAACTTATCTTGTGAAAATCTACTTCCTTTACCACTCCCATTGAATATATATTTGCTAATGACATGATTCTACAAAGTTACAGTCCTGCATCTGTTTCCAGTTTTGTTTAACTTGGTCAACACTATCTCTCACACAGTTCTTTGAATTGCATTTTCCTTTTTTTTAAAAAAGTGTTCTCCCCATCTCTACCACCTTAGTTAAACAGAAAAAAGGGAGGAAAAGTACATCTAATTTATTTACATTGCATCTGCAGATTTGGGGACCAAATCCTAAAGCAGTGTTTGGTGCTCAAACTTCATGTACACCTATTATCACATTACTAAGTCCACAACTGCACTGCTCCTAAAGGTGAAATTCTATGTTAGGTTATATTTCAGCTTACTAGAGCAAACTCATGACTCAAGTAGAAGCAAATATTCTGTCTGGATTATTGTTTTACCTTTTTGATTTCCTTATTAAGTTAGGCAGCACTCAGATTAAACAGAAAAAGAAAAAGAGATTCAACCAGTTCCTTAATGTCCAAGATCAGATAAAACTAAAACCACTTTACTAATGCACATTTAATTAAGAATTGTACTTTTAAAACAAACAGGCTGAGAATTAATATATGAATTGTCAGCATTCCTTAAAGAAAACATCCCAGTACAAAATGCCAAAAGTGCATTCACTTTGGAGGTGAAAAAACACCCATCTGTTCATTTATATATATGCTCTAGTTGGATTTCTGGCTCTAAGCAACTAAATTATGCCAGGAAACAAAATCAGTTCAATTTTCAAAATTACATACACTGCTGTATGCCTTCCAAATGTCTCATAACTCCTAAATCTCTTTCTAATTTTGATTTCTCTCTTAAGGTGCAGAACCTATTTCCTCACTGTCCATTGGGAGCTTGTGACTAGTACATCATGTTATCACCTCCAATTTTTACTTCCCGGCAACATACAGAGGCACCCTTACACACACACACTACTCCAATTAATTTTCCCATTCTCATCATCGTTCTTACTTGTCCAGGTTCAAAAGCCTCAAAGTCATATCTTTGGTCCCTTCCTCTCCTTAACATTCTGTTCTACCTTTTAACCAATGGTCAGTCCTGCAATTCTTCTTGCACAATTTCTTATATATTTCTTATTCCCTTTTCATTCCCACACATACCTCTAGATAAAACCCTTATCTCCATAAATCCCTTATCTCCAAAACAGACTTCATTCTATAATGACTATAAAGACCTCCCTTAGCCTCCCTTCCTCTAGGACTTTCTCTGCCAATACATTTTGCACAAAGATAACTCCAAAATGAATAGCACCACAATGTCCTTACTATCAAAGAATTCACACTGTAACAGGAGCACAAAAAAAACTATTAACAGCATAAGAGTATAAGCATTATGTACATCTTCCCTAAGTGTGACAACTGGTAAGTTACTTAGACATCTATACCTCAGATTAGTAAATACACTCTGCATGAAAATTAGATGTGAAACCAGTATTCTGTGTATGTTCATTAGGTAAGATTGGTTTACTATGTTATTCAAATGTACTGTATCCTTATTCATATTTTTGTCTTCATGATCTAACGATTACTGAGAGAGCCATGTTTTAAATTTTCTACTGTATTTATGAATTTGTCTAATGATAACAGATACTGTATTTTTTCACTTACTATTCATTTGATTCTTTTTTGTTTTAGATTCCTATTTTCTGGTATTCTATGGATTAATTCATAACACCCTATTTAAAGACACAGAAAACGTTCCTCAAGAATTCATTTTGGTCCATTTTTGGACTAAATCTAACCTTTTAATAGGCTTTTGAAACAGTTTGGTAGTTATTTTCCCTATGTTCTTCCCTGTCAGCAATCTACTTCACACTGAATGCACCTCAATATTTAGAGCACATTAGTGCTGCTCAGTCTGACCTCCACTTTAGGGAGAGAATAGTTGCCCACATGATCAAAGGAGTTTATATTCACACACAAAAAAACTGAACTGGTTACATTATATGCTCTCTGGTCATATTTCATAACTTTCTGCCCATAGTACAAAAGAAGTGGGAAGAAAGTGTGATAAATCCACAGAACATTTTCTTTTTCCATTTGACAAAAGAAATCATAATTACTAGCTTAAAAAGGCTCAGCCCCAAGTTAGTAGTATCTTAAAAAAACAGATATAAAGCATTATGGCAGCTGTCCTAACTAATTATAGAATGCATAGACTCACTTGAGCAACTCATAGGCATGACAAATATACTTCTGACCAATTTCCTATTTTGGTATTCATTCATATTATAAGGAAGGCAATCTAAAAGTAGATGATCTAATATTTGTGGTCCAATCCTCACTGGAAATGACTGAGATGTAAAAACAATCCAGAGCAAAAGAAAAACCCCAATAATAAGTTATAGTAAGGTGTTTTGGTCCTACTTAGATATGAAAATAAATCAATTCTACCATATGCTGATCAAGTATTGTGTTTTTCAAACTGGAGGTCATAACCCATTAATGGGTTGTGAGATATGTTAGTGGGTTCAGACAAAACTTTTTAAAATGAAATAGACTAGAAGAAATAATACCAGAATATTTCAAAGGTTAAGTATTCTTTCATGAAGTTGCTTCAGTTTTATGTGCACATGAAATGTATATAAATGACTAAAAAGTATTTCATATTATAGGTCACAATTGAAAAGAGGAAGTTTGACCCCCAAAGTAATCTACAGATTCAATGCAATCCCCAAAATTCCAATGACATTTTTCTCAGAAATGGAAAAAACAATCCAAACATTCATATGGAATAACAAAAGACCACAAATAGCCAAAGCAATCCTGAGCAAAAAAAAATAAAGCTGGAGGCATAACACTAC
The DNA here is from genome assembly GCF_027409185.1 of Cynocephalus volans. Lineage (NCBI taxonomy): Eukaryota > Metazoa > Chordata > Mammalia > Dermoptera > Cynocephalidae > Cynocephalus > Cynocephalus volans. Next base: position 27,472,970 of record NC_084469.1, on the reverse strand, counting down.
CCGACTTCAAACTATACTACAAAGCTATAGTAACCAAAACAGCATGGTACTGGCATAAAAACAGATACATGGACCAATGGAACAGAACAGAGAATCCAGAAATCAACCCATAGACCTACAGCCATCTGATCTTTGACAAAGGTACCAAGTCCACACACTAGGGAAAAGACTGCTTCTTCAGCAAATGGTGCTGGGAAAATTGGATATTCATATGTAGGAGAATGAAACTAGATGCATACTTCTCACCATATACCAAAATCAAATCAAAATGGATTAAAGAATTAAATATACATCTTGAGACAATAAAACTCCTTAAAGAAAACATAGGGGAAACACTCCAGGAAGTAGGATTGGGTACAGACTTCATGAATACAACCCCAAAAGCACAGCCAACTAAAGGAAAAATACACAAATGGGATTATATCAAACTAAAAAGTTTCTGCACAGCAAAAGAAACAATTAACAGAGTGAAAAGACAACCAACAGAATAGGAGAAAATATGTGCAAAATACGCATCTGACAAAGGATTATTATCAGAACATAAAAGGAACTCAACTTAAGAGCAAAAAAAAAAGTAACCCAATTAAGAAATGGGCAAAGGAGCTGAATAGGCATTTCTCAAAGGAAGATATACAAATGGCCGTCAGACATATGAAAAAATGCCCAACATCACTCAGCATTCAGGAAATGCAAATCAAAACTACTTTGAGATACCATCTCACTCCAGTCAGGATGGCTAATATCCAAAAGACTGAGAATGATAAATGCTAGTGAGGCTGCAGAGAAAACGTAACCCTTCTGCACTGTTGGTGAGACTGCAAAATAGTGCAGGCTTTATGGAAAATGGTATGGAGGTTCCTCAAACAATTTCAGATCGATCTACCATATGGCCCAGCTATTCCACTGCTGGTAGTGGAATGGTAGCATTCCCAGAGGAATGGAAATCATCATGTTGAAGGGATACCTGTACTCCCATGTTTACTGCAGAACTATTTACAATAGCCAAGAGTTGGAACCAGCCCAAATGTCCATCATCAGTTGAGTGGATAAGGAAAATGTGATATATCTACACAATGGAATACAACTCTGCTATAACAACAACAACGGAAAAGAAATACTACCATTTGCAGCAACATGGACGGACTTAGAGAAAATTATATTAAGTGAAATAAGCCAGGCACAGAAAGAGAAATAATGCATGTTCTCACTTATTTGTGGGAGCTAAAAATAAATTAATTAATAAATATACAAACAAATAAATAGGGGGGCTGAAGACACAACAATCACAACAATTTCTTGAACTTGTTAAGAAAAGTGAACAGATATGATGTTGATGGGAGGGGAGGGGGAAGAGTGAGAGGGGAAAGGAGGAATTGGTAAAGGGACATGAAAATCAACTACATTGTATATTGGTAAATTAAAATAAGTTAAAAAAAAATTTTTAAGTTTGAAAAATACTTATCTAGGACCTAACAGTAAGGCAAGTTTATTATCTCACAAGAGGAGCAAAACTAGGAAGAATACTTTTATAAATTTTTGTAAGATTATCTAGTCTAAAGATCATTTAAGATTTTAAATAACTATGTTCTCATTTTTCAGATGGCAAGAATTAATTAATTCAAAAAATTTTTAAAGATTGTTTATCTTCTATGTACCAGGCATGGTTCTATGTGCTAAACATAAAAAATGCTTATGCAAGAATAAAATAAAGCCCTTATCCTCATGAAGTTTAAACTCCAGCAGAGAAAAGTAGCCATGGTGCCAGATGCTAGGTTAAGTGCTTTACAACATATTCTCACTTGAGCCTCATAATCCTGTGAAGTAGATAGTATTTATCTTTATCTTATATATGTGGGATTGAAGCTTAGAGAAATTCATTAACTTGTCCAAGATATCTTTCTCTTGTGTGCACGCACACACACACACACCCACATACACACATACAGAACTGGTCAAGGCAGAATTGAGATTCAAACCCAAGGCAGTAGGATTCCAAAGCACTGCTCTTAGCACTATACTACAATGCCATCTACATCCTTCTATTGTAGGAAAATAAAATATAACAATGTTTTACAGACAAAACTTGTAAAAGTTACACAAAACTGTGACCTCTGATCAAATAATTTCAATTATACGTAGTCGGGGTTACTTGCCCATTCTTAAATTTTATAAGTTGAAAGAGGGCAATTCTTAAATATTGATGTAAAACTACAGTTCAGTTTCATTAAATTAGCTTTGAAATGAACATACTAAGCCATAAGCTGATTTTTATGTCTTCAAAAGTGTGAATGGTAAAAGCCTCATTCTAGATGAGAATGGACACCATTGATCATGGCGTCCCAAAATTGTTAATGTGGCTGTATTGAGACACAGGTTATACTTCCATCACAGTAAATGTATTGCAGTGGTGACAATGAGACCTGTAACATTTTGCTAAGATGATGACTGAAAATATATGACAAGAGGGCTGAGCCCGTGGCGCACTCGGGAGAGTGCGGCGCTGGGAGCGAGGTGACGCTCCCGCTGCGGGTTCGGATCCCATATAGGAATGGCTGGTGCACTCACTGGCTGAGTGCCGGTCACGAAAATGACAAAAAAAAAAAAAATATATGACAAGAGAAAAATGTTGACTTTTCAATAATAGAAATAAATAAAGAATAACATATTTTAGATCATTTGCCAAAATAATCAATGCACTTTCTACAATTCAACTTCTATGGAAACAAACAAACTAAATTAATGGTAGGAAAAAGGCATACAAATCAGCACATTGAGGTTTAAAAAAACAGCACCCTGTTACATGAACAAGTCCGACTTAGGCTCTAACAATAACGAGGCTTTGGCAGGGGAGCATAACTATTCACAGGCCTTACTGGCATAGAGACATGTTGAGAGGAGCAAGGCCCACCCACCTAGGCAGCTAGATATGCTGAGTCAACCCCAGCAATGAAGGTAAAGTCAGTAGGAGCTAAATCACCTTACATTCCACACTACTAACACGCTGTCTGTCTGATCCCTGAGAGCAGGAACTGTTTCTGTTTTGCTTCCATTGTATCCCCATCTCCTAATACAGCATATGGGACATGGCAAGTACTCAGTAAATATTTGCTAAATGAATAAATTATATAGTACAAGTTACTTCTTCTCTAGGGCCTTGATTTTGTATAAAGCAAAAGGATTAGAATAGATCAATATATTCACTTTCAACTCTAAAAGTCCATACTTCTATGACCTAGAATTCCTAACTACACCACAAAGAGCTTCAGTAAAATTACTCCAGGACATCCGGGTTTGAATATATGCCTGGTCACAAGGTTTCACAACATCTTACTCACTGCAGTACTGCGTAAGATAAACAAAATGAGTTTGTTCTGTTGAAACTACTAAAAGTCTCACAGCCTCCTCTTAGAGGAGAAACTCCTTGATATTTGCTGAGGTAGAAAGAGAAATAAGCTAGTTATTATAGAAATAACATAAAACATGTCTGACCATTCAGCTAAAACAGGAGGAAATTTGATGCTCATTAAAAACAATAACAATGACAGCAGCAAAATTCTGATTCTTTAAACAATCAGAAAAATCTGATAACTGGTTTGCCCAAATAATCTCTAGCCTTTTTGTGAAGGAAGGATATTTATTTTTTAAGTAGCATAATACATATTTACCTTTCTCAATCAATTACCAATTAGAAATTACTTTCTAACCTTTTATAACTTTTTCCAAAAAAGGAAAAGTAATTATTTTCAACCTATTATTTTAAGTAACATCATCTCAAATTAATAAAGCAACTTGACTAGATCACAAAACCAGCAGCTCAGAAAGTTAGATATTATTAAACACGTTTACTGAAATTTAAACGTGAGAATTACAACACATTAAAGTATGTCTCTTATCTATCAAAAAAAGTTTAATGGTTTTCAAATCACCTCTAACTGTTATGGAGGAAAGCCTGGCTTCTAAATATTTCAAACCTCTTTGTGGATGCGTGTTAAATACAAGAAATATAGGGAGATTAGAAAACTCTAGAAGGTATTTAGTTCTCAAACTTAGGGCCCATTTTGGGTACACATGGCTTGACATAAAAAGTCCAAGGGTAATTCAAAGGTTTAAATGAAGGCACATTAAGAGACATGTTATAAGACACTATGACTGCCAATAAAAACATAAAGAAGACCTAAGGCATTTCACCATGGGCAGATCCTAAGACAAAAATTTATACTAATAACATTTCTATGGGTTGACTTGTTACTTCTGCTTACCTTTAATAGTCTGTCTGTGCATAAAAATGAAAAAGTTATTATTCAAAATATATAAAAAGTTTAAAAAGAGCAACACCTGCTTTAATAACATTTAAAAAGAAAAGGCAAACTATTCAAGCTTTAACAATTCTTTCAAAAATAGCATTCCATGAGAGATTGGAACCCTTATATTGCCGGTAGGAATGGGAATGCCACAGCCACCATGGAAAACAGTTTAGTGCTTCCTCAAAAGCTAAACATAGAATTACTACATGACCCAGCAATTCCACTCTGGGATATATACTCAAGAGAATTGAAAATGAGGACTCAAAGAGATACTTGTATGCCAATGTTCATTACAGCATTATTCATAGTAGCCAAGGTGGAAACAACCCAGTGCCAATCAACAGGTGAATGGATAAACAAAATGTATTATATACATACAAGGAATATTATTCAGCCATAAAAAGGAATGAAGTTCTGATACATGCTACAAAATGGATATATTTTGAGAACATTATACTAAGTGAAAGAAGTCAGATGCAAAAGGACAAATATTATATAATTCCAGTTATATGAAATATCTAGAATAGGCAAATTCATAGAGATAGAAAGTTGATTAGAGGTTACCAGTGGCTGTGAGGGGGAGAAAGGAATAGGAATTATTACTTAATGGTTTCAGAGTTTCGGTATGGAGTGATGAAAAAGTTTTAGAAATAGTGGTGATAGTTGCACAATATATATATATTTTTTACCACAATTTAAAAAAACAGCTTTTCATGGTTGTCCCACAAATTAAAATACAAAGGAAAAATGTGCCTTTATATAAAAAGGAGAAATCTGGTTGGTGGTCATTATATTAACCAAGCTGTCCAATTCGGCCACTTGTAGCTCAACATTATGTGCCTCTTGACATGATGTAATGTGATCTATCTAATAGACTTGCTGGAAAATTTGACCTGAATCTTTTCATGAAGAAAGTGACAAATCCAGAATACGGAAAGTTCCATAGCATGAATGGCCTGAACTCTTCACAAGAGCCAAATGCAATCTTGAACCTTGATTGGATCCTGGATCTGGAGAAAAAGGAGCTACAAAGGATATTTTTGGGATAATAAGGGAAATTTGAGTTATGGACAGCATGTAGGATGATAATTTTGAATTATTGTTGATTTTTCAGTTATGGTAATGGTATACGGTTGTACAGAAGAATGTCCTTGTACTTAGGAAATACATGCTGAGGAACTTACAGGTGCAGTATGATGAAACCAGTAACCTACTTTTGGATGGTTTGACAAAAGATTGTTTGTATGCATGTGTTTGTAGACAGAGAGTAGGTGTGAGAGAGAGGGAAAGGCAGAACATTTCAGGTTAAGATAACAGTAGGTGAATTTAAATGAAAGATATATAGGTGTTCAGTAGTCTTCTTTCAATTTTACCATGAGCTTAAAATTTACAAAATAAGAAGAAATAAAGCTAAATGAACAAGGGAGAAAATATAGCAAATTCAGTGCTTTGCCTACCTTCCACGTCATACCAATGTGCACCGTTTGTGATCCCATCTTTGAAAGTTTCATCTTCATCTCCTGGACAATGAGGCTCACCAGTTTTCATTATGGGGTGGTTTGAAGCATAAGCTTTTGCCAAGTATTTAAAGACTTCATCATCTGAGGTTTTGCTATAAATTCCAGTAGCCTTATGTTCTGGTGAATCATCAAAAGGATAGCTTGCTACCACTGAGCCACCATGCAGATTTCCAGAAAGCACAAACCTTTGAAAACACAACGAAATCACTTATTTTAAAAAAGGGCACAGAAAACACCATGCATTTAATTCCACAACATCTTTCATAAATGAACTCAGATATCCCTCTTGGAGACCTAGAAGAAAATTTTATCAGCTGTCATAAGGTGGGCCATCACTAACAACAAAAGAGAAAATGAAAAGAAAGTATTATCAATTTAAAATTGAAACAGGGGGCTGGCCAGTTAGCTCAGTTAGAGTGTGGTGTTATAACACCAAGGTCAAAGGTTCAGGTCTCTGTACTGACCAGCTGCCAAAAATAAAATAAAACAAAATTTAATTTAATAAATAAAATTATATTAAATTCAAACAGATTTTACAATTCAAGTTAACCTTAAGTAATTTAAAAAATTTTTCCATGATTGAAAAAGTAGCTGAATAAAAATATAAATTAACATTTCAGGAGACATCTTATTTAGGGAATTCCAAATTCATGTATTAAGTTGAACTATATGTATTTGCCAATATTCAATCATTTTTTGACCTACAGAAATGACAATTTCATATGGTTCAACATAATACTTGAATATATATTATATAAAATATAAAATAAAAATATAAAATAAATTTTATTACATAAAATATATAATACATAATTATATATTTTATAATGTGTCAATATCATAGAAAACATGGCCGGTATAAAAATTTGTAGAACACATGATTTTGCTTTTTACATTTACTGTCCAAATAGAATTTTTAAGATAGGGAGTCTAATTTAACACAGAATATGTTTTGTCTCACTCCAGTTTCATAATATACTAAATTCACATTTTCAAGAGAGAAGCCACAGTTGAGAAGATTCAGGAAAAACAAAACAAAACAACCTGATACAGTGAGCCACTTTCAGAAAAAAAACAAAACAGCATATCAAAGACTAGTCCTCCACTGCATCATTGTACAAGCAGCTCTTTCCAGTCCCAAGATTTCTGATTGGGCCATTAAAAAATAAACTGACATGGAGACAAGGCTGCTCCTATAAAAGAAACATTTTGGGTTTTTTTTGTTTGTTTCTACTTTTAAGTGAACCAATTTACACTTTGTTTAAATTTATACTGAAGAAATCCTTTTATGGTGAAAGCTAAAGGCAAAAACATGTTTAGGTCCTAATTGTGCATCTTTCCCTTAGGTAAACAATTCAAACCATTACTCCAAGTAGAAATTAAATACTTTTCTCTTTGCACTGTAAATTGGATTTTCTTGCTTCTGCCTTTCCATAGTTGAAATTAACTGACCTTCAGAAATTCTAAAGGAGGTTGATACATAACATTTCTCTCTATATGCCTGAAAGAAAATTAAATCTATCATATGTCTAATATGAAACGTTATTTTAAGCATGATCAGTATCATCCCAGAAGAAAAAACGAAAATTTCTTGTAACACAGAATCTGTTCATCAGAACATATAACTTAGCCAATAATGACGGTGATTAAACACTAGAATAGATTATGAAAAGATACGAGTTAAAAACTAAGATAATTATAATTAGCACCCTTCCAGACATTAGAGGAGAATGCCATTTGGTATAGTGGCAGTAGCACAGGATTTGGAGCCAGGCAAATATGGGTAAGAACATTTGGTCTCCCAGATCTGCCACTCACCAGTCATATGACCAGGAGAAGTTATTGCCTCTAAATTCACTGAACCACAGTTTCCCTCTCATCTGTGTAACAGGGATTAATGCTACCTAGCATTAATCAACCATTAAACAACACTTTCCAAGGTTGTTATAAAAATTAAATAAGATAACACACACGAAACATCTAGCACAACGGCTGCTTTTATTGCTCCTGTTCAACAAATGTTCATTTCTTTAGAGATTCCTAGCATCCTGTTTAGGGAATTACTGCCTTACGGACTATCCTTCTACTCTCCACTTGCACTGCCAGCCCTTCAGTGACAGAATGATACAGAAAAAAAACTAAGTACATATTCTAACTTTCTAACTCCACCCTATCCACCTCTCCCCCATGGCTAAGGTATTAAAAAACCTTTTTCTGGTTTATATTTCTAAAATAATTTAAGTACTTTTTTCCCCCACTGACTTTGGGAAAGTTATAAGAAGGCAACCCAATTCAGGTAATCCATTCAGCAACCAATATTTCTTGAGTGTCAACTATGTATGAAACATTGTTTTAGGCACTTAGGAATATATCAATGAACCAAATAATAATAATTTTAAATGCCCATCTGGCATTCGTATTCTAGTAGAATAAAACGGATGACTGAATATTCTAAATAAGCGAAGCATGCAAATTTAATTACATATTTTTAATTAAAACTTTAAAATCCCAAGATTCTGTACTAAATGTCATTTTTCATCTTGTTCAACATTTGTTGCAACACTTCTCAGAAATATCATTAAAATGACCAAAGCAAATACTTTTAGAATACTGAAATATTTGCAATCTACTTGAGTGATAAAATTCAATTAGATTTTCCTGACTCTAATTATATAGTTCTTAAAGTAGCAATGCCACTCTTATAATGAGGATTTCAAGAGAATGTGATACTTATTACAGTGGTAAGATTACTGCTTTGAGTCTTTGTCAAACCAACTTTGCATATCAACTCCAATCTTATGTAGAAGATATTTTATTGCTTCCATTCAAATCAGTTCACTCAAATGTTTCTCATTTGACTTTAGTATCATATATCGTTCCTTGCATAAGATTTTAAAAAGCTGCTAAATATATTATACATATAAACAAGACTATAAATATTAAAAAGTTGATCTCTAAATTAACTCTATAACACTCTCCAAATAACCCTATAGATAACTTTAAAAAATTAAGAAAACTTGACGTCTAACAAACTAAATTCCAAAGATTCAGAAAATTGTAGAGATATATATACACAACCTCTATAAAATAATTTGTACCCACCCCCAACACTTAAATGTTTTTCACAAACATACCAAAAAAAAAATCATTGATATGCTAATATCCTATTAAATACCAAGTATATTTACTTAAATTTATTTAAGTTGAGTGTGCCAAAAATATGGGGGTGAACTAAACTATATCTTTATTTTAATGATGGAGTTAAAATCTTTTATATTTTCCTAAGCATTTGTCTCAGTTATCAATAGCACCCAAATATCCATCGGATGAAGTACAAAGTGAAACAAAGAAAATAAACTTCACTTTCCTAAGCTGGAGAAAATAAATCTGAAAATTTTACATATTCAAAATAACAATAAAAATCTATTTCTAATATTGCTGGGTAAATAGGATATCAAGAAATTACTCAAATGATTTACCTCACAGAATACAATGAAAAAGGTAGTTTTCCCATACAGACTAATGTCTGCATTTTTAAAAATATCCTATCCATAAAGTTGACTATATTTAAGAATCAACCTCAAATTATGTGTGTACTTGTGTTTTTAATTTTATTCACATATCTGTGTCCTCTGTTATTGATTAATCATTAAAGAATATGCATTTTGAGTTAATTTTTGAAGACTGAGGATGGATGGATGTACTCTTCACCCTATATAGTTTCCCTTTTGATTAGAGTCATATGTTTGAAAAACTGTTGGGTATGATTAGGGTAATCCATAGCCACAGAACAAAACAATTCTTTATGTAATATCAACTGACGTACGTAAACCTTTAAAATCCTCACAAGCTCCTACTATTGAACTAGTTGGCCCAAACCATAACTTATAATCATTAAATACTAGTGATATGAGAGAGTTAACCAGAGAGAATTTTTGGTTCCAGATTTAAAGTTTAAAGCTTTTAGTACAGACTCAACTTACGCCAAGATTAAGCTCATTTTCATTTTTGGTCACAGCAGAACTTACACTAAAGAGAAAAGCCTAGCCACAGAATTTACATCCCTGTAAGGGTCCTGACTGCCATTTTAAACATTTAAGCAACACAAACTGTGCATCTGCTATATCATCTCAGAAAAGCCCTGGTCGTCACAACTTCTGACAATATGTCAACTCATATTTCTTATGCAGATGTTCAGAAGTTATGACACGACATCTTTAAAAGAAAAAAATCTTCCCAGAAAGTGTATGTGAAATTAAAGATGTACAAGGGATCTTATAAAGAGGAGTAAAGTGAAAGGTAGAAGATAAATCTGGAACTGTCTTAATGCCCACGAATTTTCTAGATCTACTATATATGATTGAAATCATGTAGAAGAAATGATTCCAAGTCCCACCGAGAAACTTCTTTGTTCATTATTACCTTTATCTCACGTGTCACTCAGAATTTTTCTTCAAATCAAGATAGAAGTATTAGCTATAGCCTGAAAAACCCTATGAAGACACAAAAATGGGGATATGCTGGCAAAGCTGATGCTTGATAAAGGGAAGAGGTGTATGCTCACTTCAGACACTATGCCATCTGGAGTAAGTTCCCTCTTCTTTTATTCCTCTCCTCCTTTTTGCTGAAAATCCTACCCATCTCTCAAGACTCAGTTCAAGTTCTACTCTTCCACAGAGGTGGTCCATATTATTGCAGCTCACACTCATTTTGCCTGTGAAGTTTAACTGGGTAGATAAACACACCTCATATATATTTATAATATTCTCTTGCTATATACTAATTTCTTGAGGTCCTCATGCTTCTACTTTTTAATTTTTTTGAAATCCCACACAGCGCTTAATAACACTCAAGGTGTGTATTAAGCGTGACGATTAGCCATTCTGCCCAGGCCCATTAATAAGGTGCACAAATTGCACCAGAAACCCTTCAGAGTCTAAAATGAAGCAGCTCACAGATCTGTGCAAGTTCTCCAGCCAAGTCCATAGGCTCTTTAGCTGAGTCAGAGGTAAAGATTCAGTTTCCATCAAATAACCAAGAGGAAGACCCTGGGGGTGTCATTTACCGTTTCTGGGCTACAGACTCACTCAGTGGCTGTTAAAAGCGGTAACTAGAAATCAGATTGCCTGAATCTAAGTCTCATACACACTCCTTACTATGTAAATTAGTTAACCAATCTGACCCTCAATTTCCCCGTATGCAAAACAGGGATATTAATGGTGTCTATGTCATCAAGTTGTGGCAACAAAGACTGAGACAATGCAGTCACGGAAAGAGCTTAGTACAGTGCCGACTGTAATAAGGTAACAATACTGACAGTTTGTCTACAAAATGAGTGCGCTGACCTAGGTGATCCTCAAGGTCTCTTCCATCGCTCGGTATCTATGCTCCTGTGAGAAGGGGACCAGGATGCTAGAATGCCAGTTTTGGAAGCGCTTCTTTGACAATTAGCGGGACAGGAGGCTACGCGGCCTGGGCCCTGTCCCTGTTACAGGGTGTCTCCCTCTACCCTCACTACCCTCGCCCCTTAGGCTAGCGAGCATTGTTTGAGCGCCTACTGGGCGCAGAAACCAGCCTCCGCCCTTGGAGATTCACGTGGATGTGGATGAGGATGAGGGGGTGGGCAACACTCACTTGTTCCTGCGGATCCAGTCGATGAGGGCGCGCACCTCGGGCACGTCGTCCAGGGCGGGGGGCTCGCCGGTGCTGAACTGGTCGGGGAAGCTGCGATTGAGATCTCGGCCGCGACTGTTGTCACGGCCGCTGGCCCTGGGCTGGCCGCCGTCGCTGAGGCCGCAGTCACCCTCGCGGGCGCGCTCGAAGCCGTCGGGGTTGAGGCTGGGCAGCAGGTACACGTCGGTGGTGTTGAGCAGGCGGACGAGGCGCGGGTCCCCGCGGCGGTAGCCGGCCGCCAGCTCGCGAGCCAGGTAGACCAGCACCTGGCGCGACACGGTCTCGTCGCCGTGCATGTTGCCCACTAGCTTCACCTGCGGCCGACCGGGCAGGAGCGGCCCCGCAGCGTCGGGCGTCGCGTCGCCGTCAGGGAGAAGCGACCCCAGGCCGGCCGTGAGGCGCAGCACCCACAGCGGCCGGCCCTCCACCGAGCGGCCGATGCTGAAGAGGCGGGCCAGGCCGGGGGGCCCCGCGGCCGCCGCCTCCCTCAGAGCCGAGCCCAGCTCCTCTTCGTGGTAGTAGCGGTCGAACTGGCCCTCCGCCGCCTCGGCGCCCGCCGTTGTCGTGGCCTCCGCTTTCTTAATGTGAGCCGCTCGGGCCGGGCTCCTCAGCAACAGCAGGCACAGCAGCAGCGGAAGGCTCCCTAGCCTCCAGGGCAGCCGCGCGTCCCAGCCGCTCGCCATCTTCCAGCAGCGCCGCTAACCCCAGCTCCACACCCGCGGCTCCGCGATCCAGGCTGCTAGGGCCCGCCGGATCCCCTCCGCGCCTAGCAACCCGGTCCCGCCCTCCGGCCACAGCCAATCGCAGACGGGTCTGCTGTGGCGTCACGCCAGGGGGCGGAGCTGTCCTTAAAGCGACCGATTCCCTCCGGGCGTGCCTTCCCTTCCCCTGTCCCGGAGGAGTCTGGTCATTCTCTTTTTTCGCTGAGGTTCATCTCCTTCTCTTCTCCCCCCACCCGACCCTCCTTTTCCTCTTCTGCGTTGGCTCCACTTCTCCTCTACTCGGTCAATCTCTTCTTTATGGCTTCTCCCCTCAAATTGTCACCTCTTTTTATCCGAGTACTCTTACGAGCTCCCTTCCCATCTTTGTTGCAGCTTTCCTCGGCTGCGCTACGACGCTTAGAACAGAGAATCAAAAGAATCGAGAGGGACTAAAGAATCAAAGGGCTCGAAAAAATCAAGAGGTTCTAAAGAGTCTTCGTTCGAAGGGTCAAAGGAGGCCTTAGCCCAATCTCCTTTGCACCCTTTCCTCCGGATTCGTTCTGCCTGGGCTTGAAAAGAATGGGACACCTGGAGTAGCTGAGTTCTCACTACCCCACAAGGCGGTCCGTTCCATTTCTGAGTTGCTGTGTGGAAAGGTGTCTCCTTTACGCTTAGCGGAAACTGCTACGGAGTAGGCCCCTTTTCTGTTAACGTTATCTATTTCTTTGGCATCACCCAGCGTTGTTTCTTGGCAACTAGTTCCCTGTGTGTGCTGGTCTCAGCCCTCAGGCAGATTTCATTTCACAGTTCACCTGCCCACATCTCACACCTCTTCTGAGCAAGTTATATATTTAACTGTGGATTTGGAATGACATTTTTTTTTTAAGCAGCAGGTCTGATATTTCTGGAAACGCTTGCAGTATAATTCCTGAACTCCTCAACGTTTGGCCAAAGCTGGTAAATAATATTTCATTAAGTCTAGAGAAGAGGTTTTTTAAGCCAGCCTTTAATACTTTAGCTTGAAGAAACACAAAACTTCACAATCCTTTTATCAAGTGTGGAATTCTGCTCATCTAACAACATCATTGCAATAACTGTTGCATTTCCTTCTTTCAGAGCCAGGTATTTCAAGGCCCCTGCCCTGAACTATGGTTGAACTCTAATATGACTAGTACAGTTTATTCATTCATTTATCAAATATTTATTGAGCAACTACTGCAAGCCAAAGCTAAGCAATTCATTCTTCTGTCAAGTTACAGATACAGTGCAGTTTGTGATAAATGCTACAATAGAGGAATGGTGGCACAGGTGAGGGAAACCTCATTCAACATGAGGAGGAGGAAGAGAGAAGAGAAGCCATTGGGAAGGGAGGGACTCTGGGCAGAAAGAGGAGCAAGCACAGGAGGCTGCAAGGCTTGAGAGCAAATACTGCATGTTCTGGGAATTGCATGAAGGTCAGGATTACAGGTGTGAAGGGGCTCACAGATGTGGGGTTGACAGGACAGAAGCCAGAGAAGCAGGGCCAGAACCCAAAGAGCCTTGCAAATCAGGCACCAGAGTGCACACTTAATCTGGAAGGCCATGGAGAGCCACAGATGGATTTTAAGCTAGTTTAGAAAAATTCCTCCAACAGTAACATGGAGAATGGAATGGGAAGCTGAGAGACCTGTGAGGAGGATATAATCCAAGAAGACATGATGAGGCCCTGAACAAGGGCAGTGCCACTGGAACTGGAAAGAAGGAAATGGGTTTGACATACCTTTAGGAGGGAGAGTGGGTAGGATCTGGAGACAGAGGAAGAGGATTGTAGGCTGACTGCAAGTTACAGCCTAAGCAATTTGCAGTGATAGTTGAAGTATAGGACAGGAGAAAGCAAGGCTTAGGTGAGGATCATGAATTTAGTACTCTGCCACAAGAGCGAGCCCAGTCACTGTAGTCCTGTAAACCATTCTTCCCCTCCATACCCCATTTGGTCTAGTCTACATTAAGCACAGCAGCTGCAACTCATCAGAAACAAAGCCCCAACTCTGTACAGAGACCACTCCCCTCCTGGGAGTGCTTAATCATTACACTATGCACTTTTACAATAATCCAAATCATAGAAGCCGCAAGGGATATGTTAACCTCTAATCAAATATTTCCTTTTCTACCATGTTCATTCTTCTTTGGAACCTCTTCCTGCCCCCTCACTCCCCGCAGCCTCACCTAGAGAGACAGGCTGAAATGTAAATAAACAAGCATTAAGGTAGTGGAATAATGTGTTGTAACTTGAGCCAGCACCCTCCCAGTGATCCTCAGGCCTCCCATGGTGTGTTGGAGGCCTCTTACAAGTCTGGAGACTTTTTCCTTAGCAGGTATGCTGTGACCATGGTTACAAGTGAAACCCAAACTCCGTACCTGGGTCACTGCTCACTGGAGTGGAGAAGGTGGGCAGAGGGCTGGCTTTTTTTTTTTTTTTTTTTTTTAACCTATAGCTAAATACCTCCAGCTGTGTCTGAGAATTCTTCAAACTTGTGACAGGTGTCCCTTCCTCCCCACCCCACCCTTCCAGGAAAGTCTTGGTCTCACAAGTGAGGGAACTTGGGAAAGACTAGAAGGTAAAAAGGCTTCCTGTTCACAGAAGCAGAGTGGTAATGATTTTTAAAAACAGAGCACAAGCTGTTGGACGGCCAGCCTGATTCTGTATCCACTTTCTTTAAAAGAGTCATAGGTAATTAAAGCACAGCATAGATCATGAGCTTGTAAATGTCTTATTGTCTGGCACAAACACCCACAGATTTACAAATTCAATTTGATAAATATTTATGGAGCACCCAACCTAGTGAAAGGTCTGCTGTGCTGAGTGCGGGAGGATTAGAAGATGTGCTAGGTGAGGAGGATTGGGAGATCTCTCTCCTCCCAGGGCCAGAATCCAGAAAGGGAGAATAGATCATAGACACAACAAAAAGGAAAGGATGTGCACACTGGTCCAGAGTTATGTAACAGGCACTGTGTTCAACTCTTTACGCTGGTTGACACCTCAGAACGATCCTATGAGGTAGGTACTATTATGGTTCCCATTGCAAAGATAAAGAGACAGGGTCACCCAGCTGGCAAGCCACAGATCCAGGGCTCAAATGCAGGGAGTCTGGCTTCAGAGTCTGTGTGTTTAACCTCTGTAATAAAACTGCTTCTATGTAGTGAACTAAAAAACAAACAAACAAGCAAACAACATTGCTTTTAGAACACAGAAGAAAAAGCAAGTAATTGTGATGAGTCAGAGAAAACTTTATCAATTTTTAAAAATTTTTATTGAATCATAATTGATTTACGTATTTTTGATATTCAATGTTGACATATGTTGATCAAATCAATATTACTAGTATGGTATATTATTACAAACTATACTTATTCTTTATACCCTTTGTCCAATCTCTCCCTATTCCCCTCTCCCTCCCCTCCTCACCACTGATAACCCTAGAATTCTTCTCTCCCTCTGAAAGAGTAATGGTCACTCTTTTGATTTGTTGCCTAGATGATCTGTCCAATGTGGAAAGGTGTGTTCAGTTCTCCCAGTATTATCATACAGCAGATGCTTCTTCTGTCACTCTGGAATGGGCTTTGTGGAGAGAGACATCCTCTTATTTTCTTTGTCTCTGCCGTTGACTCTCCTTGTGTCAATGCACTCCAGTGGTTGGCGGACAATCTGCATGGTGGTTGTGACGTCTAGCCACTTTCACGGCAGCCGTGGTTACGGTGGTGGCTGTGGTGGGCTTCCCACATGCAAGTGATGTTTTTGGCATGCTCCTTGGCACTGGTGGTGTGCCTGGTTTTGGGGGTGTCTGGTCCCTGGCTCCATGCTCTGGGCCCCTGAGTGGGGTCTTGAGGCACTGGTGTGGGCAGGGGTCCGGTCCCCAGCTTCAAGCCTCAGGTCCCCGGGCAGGCCCTGAGGTGCTGGTGGTATGCATGGTTGTGGGCTGGAGGTCCGGTCTCTGGCTCCATACCTCAGGCCCTTTGGCCGGCATGAGGCAGTGGTGGTGTGCCTGGGCTGGAATGGAACTAATTTTTGTTCTTTGCTTACTTCTAAAACGGGAACTTCCTGTGGGAACCAGTACTTGAGCTGTGTGGTTGAGCTAAATTGCTACTTTCCTGCTGTTTTGCTAGGGAAGACTTTGTGGAGCTCAGGGTTGACCTTATAGGTACTTCCAGCTCTCCAGAGACCCAGTGCACCTGGGTTGTGTAGAAACTCTGATCTGGGCTTGAATCTTTTCATCAAACTGCACTCCATGCAATTCTGCATTCCCAACCAGTCTCCTCTGAGTGGTCCTGCGCTGATTGGGGGGGGTGGTTTGGCTGTCCTTGCTGTGTCCCAGTGTTCTCCCTGTTGGCCTGTCTGCCCGACCATCCATGCTCCAAACACTTGCCATGGGACAGGCCCTGCACCAGTCCCCTGTGATGATTCACTGGCCTCTGAATGGCTCCTCTTTTTCAGCTGTTTGGCTTCTCACTCCTGCGTGGGTCCACAGGAACCCTATTAGTGGTCTTGCTGTCCTGGGGTCCGCCAAGGCCCTCTTCTCCCCTGCCATCTCTAAGCAACTCCATTCAAAGGGCACAGCTGTGGCTTCTGCCAGCTCCTGCTCCATGTGCTCAGCAGCTCCAGCCTTAAAGTAGCCATGGCCTGAATCGCTCTGAGCAGTTTTTTCTTTCTCTCATCGTGGCTTCTCCCCCTTCATGAACTCAGTAGGTCTCTCCTCCTATTCCCCTGAGCTCCAGTGGCCCCAGCTTGGCTGTTGTTACATTTTTATAATTGTAAATTGGTTGATTTGCGGAAGAAAATGATGCTGGGGACCGTCTATTCTGCCATCTTGACCAGAACTCTCCAAAAACTTTATCAATTTAGATCATGACTTTTGGCATCAGGACTAAGTCCAAATCCTGGATCAACCATCTTTTAGCTGCTTTATCTTGGACAAGTTAATTTTTCTGAGAATTAAATGAGATAATACATGCATAATATCTAATGTAGTACTTTGCATATAATAAGCATTCAGAAATCATTATCTTGGCCACCCCACCCCCGCCCACACCCAGGCAAGCAAGCAACAGAGCCTGCCCAGGGTCCTGAGACAGAGGCCATGGGCCACCAGCCCTGCCCACAAGAATATCTTAGAATGTTTTTATTAGCCACGTGTGTTTCTTTGGGGTGGGTGACTTGTCTGCTCATGTCCTTCACCAAATTTCTGTTAAGATTTTTCTAATTCATTTTTAAGAGTTCTTTATGCATTAAGGAGGTCAATCTTTGTGTGTTAAGTTTGTTTATCAATTGACTTTAAATTCAATTTGTGATGTTTTCCTTCATTTCAATGCTGAGCAAATAATTTTCTATCTAAACATTAAATAAAAATAAAAATAAAAAATAAAGAATTCTCAAACAGAAAAAAAAATGAAGAAAAGAGCACTCAGAGGGGTGTAGTAAATGGTGGCTGGAATATAAGATGTGTTGGGAGGAGCTGCAGGAGCCATAGCTGTAAAGGTACCAGGTGATGAAAGGCTTTGTATAGCATGCTAAGGGGGTTTGGCTTTATTCCACAGCAAATTGAAAGCCTACAGAGCTGTGTGTGAGGAGGAATGGTGTGGATCACATCTGTGTTTTAGCAAGAGAATTCCAGGGGCTGTGTGGGGCAGGCTAAAGAGAGTTGCTATCCAGAAGAGAGCTGATTCTGGCAAATTTAGTGAGGATAGAAAGGAGGAGGTAAATTTGAGAGAAGTTTAGGTGGTTGGAGTAATAAGATTTAGCAACTGCTTGGGTAAGAGGGAATAAATAAAAGATGACTTCATGAGTTAGTGGGGTGACGTGGTAGGAAACCTCACCATTATCCAATGGAGAGGTCTGGACTGAAGATATCAGATTAATAAGAGTCCAGGGGCCACTAGAGGTGGAAAAGGGGGAGGGGGAAAGAGAGTTAGTGAAAAATTGGTAAAGGGCCATAAAAAATTATTGCATTGTATAATGTTGAATATACTAACTATCCTGATTTGAGCATCACATATTGCACACGGGTAATAATGTTCAACACTGTGCCCCACACATATGTACAATCAATTATGTTTCAATAAAAAAATAATAATAAGAGTCCAGGGTATAATGATATTTAAGCCATGAGACTGGACCACAAAAGGAGTGAGAAAGAAGGAGCGAGAGATTGATCTTAAGACAGAATCCTGAATCCGTGGGGCACTCCAATGTACATATAGAGGTGGAGAATTGGAGAAGGAATGAGCAAAGGCAGCTGAGAAGGAGTGGCTAGTGAGGTAGGAGAAAAACCAAGAGAGTGTGAGCTCTTGGAAGCCACATGAAGACTGCTCTTCAAGAAGGAGGGAGTGGTCAACTGTATTAAATGCTACTGGGGGATGGCCCGGTGGCGCACTCGGGCGGGTGGTGCGGCGCTGGGAGCGCAGCAGCGCTCCCGCCGCGGGTTCGGATCCTATATAGGGATGGCCGGTGCGCTCACTGCGGTGTGGCCGGTCTCAAAAAAGACAAAAAAAGAAAAAAAAAAAAAAGCTACTGAGAGAACAAGTAAGATAAAAACTAAATTGAATTGACCATTGGATTTAGCAATGAGGTTAAACTGGTGGCCTTTACAAGAGCAGTGTTGTTGGCATGTACAGGGAAAACCCAAATTGAATGGGTTCAAGAGAGAATAGAAGGCAATGAAGTGGAGTTGGTGAAATGATTCTTTTGAGGAGTCCTTCTATAAAGAGGAATAGAAAAATTGGACAAAGCTGGAGGGAGACATAAGGTCAAGAGAGAGTTTTTGTTTTTTCTTTTTTAAGCGAAATTACAGTTTACTTGTGTATTGGTGGGAATGATCTAGGAAAGAGGGAGAAAGTCCAAACCCTAGTAACTGCAGCTCAAGGAACACTATTAAGAGATGAAGCCATCTCAGAAATAAAAAGGCAACCATCTGAAAGCAAATATAGATGTAAATGATAAATATCATGTCAATCTCAGTCTGCATAATACCACCACCACCTTACATTTATGTGTGCTTTTGTATATGTTGTCTTACTCAATGCTCACAATAACTGAGAGCAGTAGCAGGGCAGCCCAGGAAGGTTCTGGTTTTAAGCTGCCACTAACCAGCTCAGTCAAGTCCCACAGCAAGACACAGAGCAGAGCTGGGAGCTTCAGCCCTATCTACAAAATCTGTCCAGAGCTCCTGCCGTGACAACCTGGGGCTCATTCCACTTAATTCAGTCTGAGGTATATGCACATTGTATGCACATCTCTAACTACAATGAGAAAGAGTGAGAGAAAGTAGCAACCAAGCCAAAAACAGATGCACATGTTAGTGAAAACTGTGGAAAGGATGTGAGAATAATTTTAAGGGTTTATTGGTCATTAACAGAGAAATGAAATGTAATATGCAGGTGACCAGGCATGTGACTAGTGCCTGTGGAGGAAGAAATTCAAGAATTAACTGAGGGCTGTAGAGACACATTAACTTAAAGATGAATTCAGGGAACTAACAAAAAGTTGTCTCTGGAAGACAAGGATGATGAGAACATAAAGCAGCATCCAATTAGAATTTTCATAAATTTGCTGATGTGTTGGATGTGTTGTAAGCAGCAAAAAACAGGAATGATTTTATTTCTGAAGAGGAATTTTTTTTAGTGGAGCAAAGCCTCAAAATGGACAAATTAAGGGAATTTTCAAGAGAAACCTCGGCCCCATCAGTTCTTTCAGGTACTGTTGGTTTTCCACCCAGATTCTCTCTACCAGGCCAGCATATCCATCTCCTAGCTGCTGCTGATACCTGAACCTTTCCTGGGAAGATTTCCCTTGGCTGGCAGGAGCTACTTTGCCCAGAAATCCCTGAGAAGCTCTACACACTGCCTGCACCCTACCCCATGCCAGGGTCATCCTACTGACTGACAGATGCAGGATATAATAGGCCCCCTTGCCTCTCTCTGGAGGAGACAAACTTTGGAGCAATTTATGCTCCAGATTATTATGTGAAATCAGGCTGAGGTAAGCGTTCTTTCATCCTTGCTTACCTTCTCCCTCTATCTTGCTTCCCTAACCCCTTACAGATTTCTCCTAAAGGCACTCCCTCAATAAATCACCCATACAAGCATCTCTCTCAGGCTATGCTTCTAAGGAACCTACCTTAAGAAAGCCACGTAGGATGTAACTTCATAGTACCTCCCTCTGTGGGTTAGATGGAATACATCTTGCCCTCTTTGTTTAATGTTTTGCTGTTGTTGTTGTTTGTTCATTTTAATTTTGTTTTTTTGGTTTGTGTTTTATTTGTTTGACAGAGTTTGCTGTTATTTTTTTGGAGTCTTCATCTTTCTAATCCAAAGAGAAATGAAAGATGTTTATTGAAATCTCTTTTAAAATTTGCCCTTGGTTAGGTAGACCTATTCTATTTTGAATTTTACTTAGGCCTAGTTTCTAGGGCATAGATATGCTGCTGCCCAGTCATGAGGCTATGGTAATGGTTTTGATCTGTATTTCTAAAAAACTCACTATTAGTCAGCACCAAATGGACAGCAGTGCTATTCTCATGAGGCAGGGAGGGCAGGAAGCAGGAATCAGATACTTTTCATTTGCACATATCAGAAAACCTGACTCATTCTAGCTTAAATAATAAATGGAATTTATTGGCTCAAATAACTGAGAAGTCCAAAGGAGAAGTCTGAATTCAGGCATAGCTTTATCCTTTGGCTAAATGGTCACCAAGCACCTGGTTTCTTTTTGTTCCTTGGCCCTGCCTTCCACAAAGTTCACTCTATTCTAAATCTGACTTTCCTTGTGATTCCAAGAAGGCTGCCAGAAGCTCCCAAAGCCCCACACTTTTTCATTCACACTATGCAAGAAAACAGAGGATGCTCTTGTCCTAGAATTGCTGAGTTTCACTCAGACTGGAGCACGTTAGGTCACGTGCCTACCTCTGAACCAATGGTTATGGCCAGAGAGATAGAATATACCAGTTGGCTTAGTTTAGAACGTGAACTCCACTGCCGAGACCAAGGATGGAGTCTGATTCCCATGAACTACATGGACCCCAAATCAGGGTTTTGGCAAGGGGTAAGTAGGGAATGGAAGCTGGAGAGACTCAAATAAATATCAACTGCTTCACCAAATGAGCGAAAGCAGCAGAATGTTTTATTCACTCAACATTTCTGAGTGTGCCCTGTCCCGGGCTGGGGGACATGTAACGGTGTGTGGGACAGAAGGAAGAAGAGAGAGAGGTGGAAGAGAAAGTGCTGTAATGCAGTGAAATAAGGGAAAGGATGAACAAATGCTAATAAGCAATACTGCATGGCCCTTTAGAGCTTACAATACGCATTTCCTACAGTTTCTCACTCATCCTCAGAATTTGAAAAGGGACATTTGTCCTTATTTTTGGCTGTCTATCATCTGAGCATCCCTCCCTTTGTTTGGGGAACCCTCTACCTTAGGAGTCTTGGTGGAAGGCAGGACCTTCCCTGACTCTACAGACTGAAATGCCAGGTGTTTGCTCTCCCAGGACATGGGCACATAGCCGAGGTTTGCCCAAGCAGATGAACTGGGAGCTAGTGACACAAAGAAGCAGAGGCTGTGGCTCATTCTCTCTGGCTGTGGTAGGATGGAGGTGGCAGTAGCATATAGCTTCTGGGGCGACAGAGCAAACAGGACACCCAGCTCCCAGCACCAGTGGTGTTGGCAGGACGAACTGCAGCAGCTGGTAGTGCCGCTTGCTTTGGGGCATTGTTCCCACCTGCATATAACCTCTGATTTCCCAGCCCTCCTAGCAATTCTGCGAGCCAACCAATATTCTTTTAATAAATTCACTTTTAACCAGAATCAGTTTCTATGGCTGCAACTTATTGAAATATGACCCTTTGTGGTCAGCATTACTATCCTCATTTTACAGGTGCATTTTAGGCACTAGACAGGTGGGGAGAGGGAAGGACTGTTTGGGGAATAAAGGAGGCTTTCCCAGTTTCTCTTCACCTATAAATGAGGCATATAGTGAAAAAAATTTATGGTTTGAAGTTGGCAGATTGTGTGGTCCTAGGCACCAGTTACCTAATCTCTCAGAGCCTATAAAAGAGCTCGTCCTGCCAACACCACTGCTGCTGGGAGCTGAGTGTCCTGTTTGCTGTGTCGCCCCAGAAGCTATATATTGCTACCACCTCCACCCTACCACAGCCAGAGAGAATGCTCCACAGCCTTGGCTTCTTTGTGTCACTAGCACCCAGTTTGTCTACTTGGGCAAACCTCAGCCAAGTGCCCATGTCTTGGGAGCGCAAGCACTTGGCATTTTCAGCCTGTAGAGTCAGGGAAGGTCCTGCCTTCCATGAAGACTCCCAAGGAGGAGCATTATTATCTTCATTTTACAGGCTCTGAGAGATTAGGTAACTGGTGCCTAGGACCACATGATCTGCCAACTTCAAATCCCATATTTTTTTCAGTATATGCATCATTCATAGGTAAAGAGAAACTGGGAAAGCCTCCCTTATTCCCCAAACAGTCCCTCTCTCTCCCCATCTGTCTAGTGCCTAAAATGCACTATTAGAGAGGGGTTCCTCTGAGTCTTACAGGATTTTCCTTCAATTAAAAGCAAACACTCCAGGGATCTTGAGATCAGCTGATACCTAGGGATGGGGTGGGAAAGGTGGGGATTCTTACCTTAGAGAGAACTTGTTTAAGGGCTGCTTGAGAGCAAGGACCCACGAGTGGAATGCAGGTGGGGTGGGCACAGAAGAAGGAGAGAAGTTCTGAAAGGGGAGGAATCTGATTGCCAAAGCCAACAGTACCTATGTGACTGGGGCAAAAAACAGAATTTGTCCCTGTGTTTCTAAAGAAGATCTTTGGTTTGGCTGCTTACCCATCTGGATAGAGAGGGGAGATGTACGTAGGGGAAGGCCCAGGGAAGACTAGATTGCTTGATACTGATGGTTGTCAGCCCTGGCTACCTTTAGAATCACCCAGGGAGTTTTTAAAAAATATTGGTCCAAGGAGGAATGAGGAATGGCTGCTTAATGGATGCAGGGTTTCCTTTGTGGGTGATGAAAATGTTGTGAAACTGGATAGAACTGATGGTTGCACAACACTGTGAATGAACTAAATGCCATTGGATTGTGTGCTTTCAAATAGTTAATTTTACGTTATGTGAATTTTGCCTCAAGTCTAAAAAATATAATGCATTCGCTGAGAGGGGAGAGGGTAATAAAGAGCACATATGAGGGTGGAGGAGTTTTAGAGAGAAAAAGAGGATTGGAGGCAGCTCCTGAGAAGTGCGAGACCTTAGGAGAGAGATGGTGTGCTCTGTGATGGGCCCAGTAACTTCCTTCTAGATGCTCTCAAGATAACTTCAGTGAAGATTTACCATACTTTTTAAAGCTTGTATAGAAGTTTGATTTGGATTTCTTTCAGCTGTGACCCTGTGCTGAGACAGGGCTAAATATAGTTTTGTTTTACTTGGGTTATACCTTTTACCTATTTTACAGGTTTGCCCAAGGCTGGCCCTAGATTTTAGCAACAAATTTCAATGAGACCAAATGCTCTTTTGCCCAGATGTGATATGGTATGCCCAGACCTGAAGATATCCTCCAATAAAAATAGCAAGAAATTAGGACTGTGCACTCTTGCATAAAAGACCTAGAGCAGAACTCACACTCCCTACCAGAAAAATGTTCAGTTACCAGGGATGCTCTGGAAACAAGCAATTTCAACCTCTAATTTTGATGAAAATACTTGCCGGGGCTGAATTGGCATAAACAATGCACATTCACATCCAGCCAGCTGAACTCCATCTCAAGAGTACAAGCTGAAGCTCCAGAAGGTGAAGAGATTGATGCTATTTATGGGAGCAATCTGCAGCCATCTCTCTGTTACAGTTCTGAGTGAAAAATGGTACAAGGGGAATTACAGCACTGGAGAAAGCAGCTGCCAAAATACTGCAGGTCCAAACAACAGCCAAAGCTCCCAAGGAGACCCTGAGTGCCAGGGACACAGAAAAGGGCAGTGGGTCTACAAAAACTCTTGTAAAAAGCAATTACTAGCTGATATGCTCAGTAGGAAAGAGAAACACTTAAAGAAAGGAAAGAACAGACTATTAAGCCAGATAAAACAGGGTGAACTAATGCAACCACAGATAAGACAAAACTCGTACAAACCACAGCAGATCTCTAGGGCACCAGAGCAGATGTTCCAGTCAAGTTTTCTAATGCTGTTTTCCAATGCCACCCTGCTCCCTACCCCCATCTTCGTTCCCTTCCCAGCACTTGGTTCTGCTCTGCAAGATCTTCCATCCATTTATTAGTTCATCCAACAGACCTTGATTAAGAACAGTCTTTATGCCAGGCCCAGTACAAGGCTCTGGGCATGTAGGAGTGAAGAAAACACAATTAAGGCCAGATTAGGAAGAGCCTCAGAGGTCTTAAGCACTAGAAAGACTAGGATGTCCCCTTGCCAAAAGAAAATTTTATTTTTCAGAGTGGCATAAACCTTAATTATATGCTAAAGTTAAAATAGGTTCTTTCTAGATTTGGGGATTACAAAATTCAGATTTCATTAATGAAAGATGAATGTTTCCCTCTCTCTTATTTTGGTGTTCCTGCTTTGCTGGTGCCTTCAGAGATGACTGTGAACATGTCCCCTGTGTTTAAAAAGCTTATGGGAGAATGACTCCCATCTTTCTGGCTACCCTGGCTGCTCTTTTCTTTCCTGATTTCTGTAGCCACCATGGTTGTTAATGGGTGGAAGGAGATTGAGGTGGCAACAGGGGGAGGAATTGGTATTCTTGAAAAGGGGCCAGACTATTTGCTGAAAAAAATCCCACAAAATCATCGGGCTATCATAATCAGGATGCTGAATGAACTTTTGGTAGCTATGCTTCAAGATGTGGAAAAGGTTTTGAGAACACCAATATGCCAAAGGGATGGAATGGATTCCATCTTGGGATAAATTAAATAATTTCATACTTTTAACACTATCAAGACATATAGAAGTCAGGAGGCAATATGTCATATTCAGCAAATGTGGCCTTGTTCATCATTTCCTCAAACACTAGAATTAGAGGTCAGTTCTTGAAACTGTTAATGTTAAACCAGGCAGGAATTGGTTCATGACATGTCCACAGAAAAGCAGTACAGGAATGAGTAAAGGTGAGGGAAGAAAAGAGAGTTCCTGAGATGGCTTCCAATGGCCGGAATAATTGCCAATGGTGAGAAGGTGCTGAGAATTTCAGGGAAACACAGAAAGTTTCCAAGGTTAAAAGGTGGGCAAGGGAAGGAGTTAAAAGCCAATAATGATTTACTGAGTAGAGTTGGGTTCCAAAGACAAGGATTAAGTAGCCAAAGGAGAATATGGAAAGAGAATGTCAACAGGTTTACGAGGTGGGGTAGGCCTGCTAGGAGGCCTATGTAGGATTTTGGCTACTGGGCTCAACAGAACATTGCTTAAGTGGTTCTCCTCTCCTAGTCCTTATGTTAGCCTTAGAGGTCACACAGGCCAAAACCTAAATAGAACTGGGTCCATGGATGGTTTAAGTAAGTTCGTAGCTGAGAGATGTACAACCAGTTAAGTGAGGTTAGAAGTATCTGGCCGGCATCCCCGAATTGTGGTTGCCAGTGAATTGAAGAACAAAGTTTCCAAGACTTTTGGATTTCAGACAAACACAAAATTCTCTTAAAAATCAGAGAGACTACATAGACATTTATTGTTTTATCTGCCTCAAAGAGTACTCTTCTTCTTTGAGAATTGCCCCTTCCCCGTTCCAAACACAGTGACGGCAAGGTTGTCCAAGCACGGTTTCTCCATTCTCCAGCTACAGAATGGGTACACAACCCGAGCTGGTCTTCACTCTAAATATGGTGATTGGTTCAGGGATGGCACATATCCCAAGCTAGGATATTCAGAGTTCTCTAGCTAGAAACGGTGGGAAGGTGCTTTCTCCTCTGTTCTTTTTATTTATTTATTGACAGTTTTTTTATTGAAACATAATTGATTATATGCATTTGTGGGGTACAGATTTGAATATCAATACATGTGTACAATATGGGGTGATCAAATCAGGATAATTAGTAATCTCATGTTTACAAAACATAGTCAATCTTTGTGACCATTAACTAATTTCTTAACCCCTCCCGCTTTCCCACCTCTAATAACCAAGGTTCTGTTCTTCTTTTTTTTTTGAAAGTTCAATGTATTATTGTGATTCCTTCTTTCTTTCATTCTTTTAGCTCCTATTTATGAGTGAGGACATGTGGTGTTTCTCTTTCGATGCCTGGCTTATTTCACTTAACATATTTTTCTCTAAGTTCATCCATGTTGCTGCAAATGGCAGAATTTCATTCTTTTTTATGGCAGAGTAGAATTCCATTGAGTA
The DNA here is from genome assembly GCF_027409185.1 of Cynocephalus volans. Taxonomy (NCBI): domain Eukaryota; kingdom Metazoa; phylum Chordata; class Mammalia; order Dermoptera; family Cynocephalidae; genus Cynocephalus; species Cynocephalus volans. The sequence goes on along the minus strand of NC_084469.1, from coordinate 27,446,409 downwards.
TATATAGACCACATTTTCCTTATGCAGTCATCTGTCGATGAACATTTAGGTTGATTCCAGCTGTTGTAGGTAGAGCTGCAATAAACATGAGAGTGCAGGGATCCCTTTGACATGATGATTTCCATTCCTTTGGGTATATACTCAGCAGCAGGGTTGCTGGATCATATGGTAGTTCTATCTGTAGTTGTTTGAGGAAATTTTATACTATCTTCCATAACGGCTGCACTAATTTACAGTCCCACCAACAGTGTAGGAGGTTCCCCTTTCTCCACATCCTCATCAGCATTTTTCTCTGTCTTTTTGATAATGGCCAGTCTAACTGGAGTAAGATAATATCTCAATGTGGTTTTGATTTGCATTTCCCCGATGCTGAGTGAAGTTGAGCATTTTTTCATAAGTCTGTTGGCCATTCGTATATATCTTCCTTTGAGAAATGTCTATTCAGCTCCTTTGCTAATTTTTTAATTGGGTTACTTGTTTTCTTACTGTTGAATTGTTTGACTTCTTTCTATATTCTGGATATTAATCTCTTGTTAGATGCACAGTTTGCAAATATTTTCTCCCACTCTGTTGGTTGTCTTTTCACTCTGTTAATTGTTTCTTTTGCTGTGCAGAAGCTTTTTAGTTTCTTTTTATAATCCCATTTGTTTATTTTGTTGACTGTGCTTTTGGGGTCTTGTTCATAAAGTCTTTGCCCAGTCCTACTTCTTGAAATGTTTCTCTTATGCTTTCTTTTAGGAGTTTTACAGTTTCAAGTCTTATATTTAAGTCTTTAATCCATATTGAGTTGATTTTGGTATATGGTGAGAGGTATGGATCTAGTTTCATTCTTATACATATGGATATCCAGTTTTTCCAGCACCATTTATTGAAGAGGCTCTCCTTTGCTCAGATGGAAGACTGTGTGGATGAAAGCTCAGACTTGCCTGAAGATAAAATTCCAGTTTAGTGGGAACAACGGAACTGCAAGAATGAAGCCAGTGTGCAGAGAGAAGACAGATGTATGGGAGAATCATCCAAAGGTAGTTCACTCCTGAGGGCAGCTCCACCTCTACTCTCCATGGTTTGGTTGCAGGAGACAACAAATTCTGCTTTCCACTTAAACTGTTTTAAATTGTGTTTCTACAACTCGTATCCAAAGATTTATGTCCTAGCAAAACCATCCAACAATAATTAATAAAATTAATCAACTGGGGGATTTATAAAAGGTAGCACAGGTATTATCCCATATCCACTAGAATGGTTAAAGATTTTAAAACTGACAATATTAATCTGTAAAAATGTGGAAAAACTGGAACTCTCCTACGTTGCTGGGAGATGGGGAAGGAATGGTAAAAACAACAGCAACACAAAAACACTTTAGAAAACGGGCATTTTCTAATAAAGTTATACATACAACTGTCCAATGAGAGCAATTTCACTTCTAGGTATTTACCCAAGAGAAATGAAAATAGATTTTAAAAAAAATACATAAGAGAATGTTCATAGCATCCTTATTCATAATATCCGCAAACCGGAAGCAAACCAAGTGAGAATAACAAATAAGAAATTGTGATATAAACAAATCATGGTATATTCTTACAGTGGCACAACACTTAGCAGTAAAAGGAATGAATTGCAACAATATGGCTGAATTCCACAAATGTTATATTGAGCAAAAGAAGCCAGACACAAAGGAGTCCATAGTGTTTAACTGCATTTATATTAAGTGGAACAGGCCTAACTAATCTATGGTGATGAAAATCACAACAGTGGTTGTTTGGGAGGAGAGATCGACTGTAAGGAGGCACAGGGGAACTTTCTGGAGTAATAAAAATGTTCTGTATTTTGATTAGGATAGTAGTTGAATTGACGAATTGACCAATATATTTGTTGAAACTTATCAGATGGTTCACTTAAAATCTGTGCATTTTATTGTATATAAATTATACCTCTTTTTTTTTTTTAAAAAAGGATATTTGTACATGCATGTTCATAGCAGTTATTCACCATAGTCAAAAGGTGGAAGCAACACAGGTGTCCATCGACAGATGAATGGATAAACAAAATGTGGTATATACATACAATGAAATACTAGTAAGCCCTAAAAGGAAGAAAATTCTTACATGTGCTGCAACAGGATGAACCTTTAGGACATTATGCTAAGTGGAATAAATTAGTCACCAAAGGACAAATATTAGAGTAGTCAAATTCATGGAGACAGACAGAGAGGAGAGTGGTGATGGCTGGGGTTACGGGGAGTGGAATTGGGGAGTTGGTATTTAAGTTATTGCACAGAGTTTCAGTTTTACAAGATGAAAAGAGTTCTGCAGATGGATGGCAATGAAGGTTGCACAACAGTGTGAATGTGCTTAATAGCACTGAACTGTACATGTAAAAATGGTTAAGATGGTAACTTTTAAGTTCTGTGTCTTTTACCATAATTTCTGAAACACAAGAGTATTGGAAAAAAGATGCACAGGGACTCACATGAGGTTGTCTACTGTTTTTTCTTCTTCTTCATCTTGGTTGCTTACTTTTTACTTTGCCAAGTAAAGACGCTGAAAAACAATAAACAACCCGCCATTGACTATCACCTGCATTTCATAAAAAGAGGTATATTATTGAAACTAAAAATGTGAGAAGAATATAGTCTTAGTATAAAGAGTAGCTGTTCGCCCAAAATGACATTAGGACATGTTCTCCCACATTTTTCTTATTATTTTTACTTCATCAAAGATTGATTATTAAAAAAATTTTCCCATGTCAGTACCCGTTTGGAGACCAGAGTTTGGAACAACCAGTAGATAGTACAAAATGGGTTAACAGTACCACAAATGATAAAAACCCTGAGCCCATCAAACTATTTTTCTGACTCAATGTGATATTTCTTGTGTCCTGAAAGCATACTTTCATTAATGTGAAGAAGAATATCATGTAAAAATGTCCCATAGGCAGCCCTGTGAAGATGGAAAACCAGAGAGGCGTCTCTCCCAGAGGATGAGTGAGGGCTGGGGAAACATGTTCACATAGTGCACTTGTGGTTCCCCTGCACCTGTGTCCTAATTTATGTGTCTTTGATGGGGACTCAGCTTCCCCAGCAATAGCTCTTGCAACTGTGGCTTCCCAGAAGCCAGGAAGTGAAGCAACCACATGTTGTTGTAGCGGAAGGCTGAGTCTGTGTGGGGGGTGGCAAAGTGAGAAGAAAATGTAACAAATGTGAAACCACAAGGAAATTCCAAGATTCAAACTTTACAGTGGAGATCCAGAAAATTCTGGGAGTCTGTGCAGTGACCAAGCTTCATGTGCCTGCTTGGGCAGTAGTGAGGAAAGAGGTGAATGACATTGCAAATTGAGGTGGTCCAGGAGATCTCAGGGTCTACGTGCAGTCTAGCCACTTCACATTCTTTAATTAGTATTAAAATGCTTTATCAAATTAGCATGACAAAGTTTCTTAACGATACATCCAAATTTATTTATGTATTAGAAAAGCAAGACACAGTTGAAGGGAATTGGTGTCATGTGACGAATTAATGTGATAATCCTAGAATTTGTACATATATACATCAAATAATACTTTAAACATATTTTCTGTGTTGTTTCCCCCAAATAAATATCTGTAATACCAGGGGGGAAAATCTGATATATTAAGACACGTTTTCAAAAACAATCACACACTTATCTGAGGTGAGCCTTTGCATGTTTGAGACTATTTTTTGATTGCCTTTGTATACAAGTGGAAATTGAGCTGGGTATAAAATTTTTGGTCAGACTCATTTCTCCTTTGAACTCTGCAAACATTGCCTTATAATCTGGCATGGACCATTGCTCTGAATAAGTTTGAGCCCAACTTTACCTCTTTACAAGTGACTTGTGTTTTCTGTCTAGATACCCACAGAATTATTCACTTAGTTCATGAAATTTAGTCACTTCATGTGGCTATGCCATGTTTCTATGCCTCTGTGTTAATTTTTCCTACAACATAGTGTGTCCTTTAAATTTATACATTCTGTTCTTCATTTCAGAAAACTATACTTTTCTCTTGGAATATTTTTATTCTCTATCTGCTCTGCTCTCTACTTGGGGACACCAAGTATAATATATGGTGGATTTCTGTTGTGTTTTATCAATGGATATCATTTCTGTGACTGCAGAGTTCTATATAGATAGAAGGATAGTAATTATTATTATAGGTGTGATCCAAATATGGCAACTTTTATCTTCTTTCTCAGTTCAGGTCTCAGGTACTAAAAACTTTGTGCATGATCTTTATTTTGAGCATGTGTGTTCATGTGAATATGTAGCATATGATACAGTAGGCTGAGATAAAAGATAGTGCAGTGACCAATTTGTTCTCCAAGAACTATAGTAACCAGAGAATAATTAGAACTAATTTTTACTTAATGTTTAACTATACAAGGCAAAGACATCAGCATTTTACATATATTAGCTCATTTAATTTTCACAATAGCTATATAAAATAAGTATTATTATGCCATCATTTAATAATGAAGGGACTAAGGGGCCGAGCCCGTGGTGCACTCGGGACAGTGCGGCGCTGGGAGCGCGGCGACGCTCCCGCCGCGGGTTCGGATCCTATATAGAACTGGCCGGTGTGCTCACTGGCTGAGTGCCGGTCACGAAAAAGACAAAAAAAAAAAAAAAAAAAAAAAAAAATGAAGGGACTAAGCCTTAGAAGGGTTAAATAAATCTCTAGAGTTGCATTATTACATAATTATTATTACATAGGGTGAGTTTGGAACCTGAGTTTCCCAAAGCAATGTTCACATGGGTATCTTCTGCTACAGTGGGAAGTTCTGAGAGGAAAAAAAAGATGTGTATGCCCCCAAAGGGTATTCATACTTTAAGAAGTTAAATTTGTTGATTCTCATGAAGGCACACTATCTTTACAGTAATGTATGTTAGAATTGCAAAATATATGGACTGTAAAACTTGTCTAAAAAGTAATTTTTAGCCACTGCCACCCAATTTCTTTTTTTCAACTGCTCCTTAGGTCTTTTCACTTAGTGTCCCAAAAGGCATGTAAATTCAACATATTTAAAACAAAATTCATTGTTTTATCCCCCAATAACTATTTCTTCCTCTCAATTCATTCATAGGCACCTCCCTTTCTCTTGCTTTCTACATGCCATTAGTTAGCTTATTGCTTCTGTCTTCCCATTATCTCATTCTCTTTAATCTACTCCTTTTCATTCAAGATGTTATTACCCCAATTCAGCCTTTATTACCACAGGCCTGGAATATTGCATTGCAGAAGTAACTGACTAGTCTTCTGTCCTCTCATGTTTCTGCACTCTCTCTTCTTTTATCTCATACATAGGCTCTGACTTGTTTTTCTTTTTTTTTTTTTTTTGTCGTTTTTTCGTGACCGGCACTCAGCCAGTGAGTGCACCGGTCAGTCCTATGTAGGATCCGAACCCGCGGCGGGAGCGTGGCCGCGCTCCCAGCGCAGCACTCTACCAAGTGCGCCACGGGCTCGGCCCTCTGACTTGTTTTTCTAAAGCAGTAGTCTCTACACTCCATCAGTAAAAATACTTGAGCATGAATCCCTATTATATTTGTTTACTTCTAAATAATGTATGCACAGGACTAAACATATACATACATTATAAAATGCACACAAATACAGAAATTTGAAAGAAAGGAAATGAATATTTTTAATTAAAATTTTTATTTGATTTCATAGAGTTACAGAAACATTTTTGTTCCTCCTATAATTGAATAAACAATTTGTGATACAGGGACTCACAAGTGTGTTTCTAACTTCAGTCTATTTTGAAAATAGGTTTTGATTGTCATCATAGCTGAAAAAGATATTCTCAAAGATGCACCAAAAATGCATTATTAAGTCATAATATTTATTTTCATCTAGCAATTATGCAAAGTTTTATCAAAATTCAGTCATTAAATTTACTGATGTCAGAGAGTTATTCTTGCAAACTAATTGGAAGGTATTGTAAATCTATGTCTGGAATATTGCTAGGTTAAAGACTGTTTCCAAGTTTTTTTTTAAGCATGCAGCTATAAATGTTTCATAGGTAATGATACAGTTATATCATTTTCAGGAATAAAATAATAGTGGAAACATTTCGAAGCATCCATTTTCAAAATGCTCTCTCAATAAAAAGTTTCTTTGCACAAGCAGTTGCTTTTCACTCACTGTTAAACACCACCTTTTCCTTAAAAATACCGATTGAATGTGTTTATAATTTTAATATCTTCTAGTAGCATAGCTTTGAAAGTCATTTGTCATAACAGAAAAGGTCAGAAATTTTGGAACACTAGTCTTTTTGTAAGAGAAAAAATGTGTAGTTCATCTTTAAGTTGACAATTCTTTTAAGTCCTTTACTCCCGAATGACCTATGAACCCGTTTGTGCAATTGATTTTTATGGTCTGTCCCATCTCATTACACAGTATTATAAAGATTCTACTATTAAAAGGCCTTGTGTATTTTTTGCCTTTAAAAAAATAAAAAAATAAAAATAGTCCTAATGACACCCTGCAGCACACATGTTCCTCTCAGGAGAATTTTCTTACCATTTATGACAACTTGACTCATATATAGACAAGAGTGGCTGTCAGCATCACTCCATATATTAGGTATCAGCAAGGTTTAATTCTTTTAAAGGAAAATAGAAGTACTAACATTTTTTTCTGTAGCCCAGGGCAGTATCTAATGCACTTGCAGGAATGAGCACACACAGCCCCTTTGAAGCACCACTCTGATCCTTTCACTTTCTTGCCAGCAAACCTTTGTCATCTATCCATTGTCCATTTATCCGCTGGTAAAGCCCATACTCTTTCTTGATAACATAGTTCCCTCCAGTCCCCTTCTGCCTTCTCAGTGGCACAGCTGAGCCCTTTATAACAGCTGTGCTCCAGGCTCAGGAGCTGCCTCTGCTCCTGAGATGTAGGGGACGAGTGTCACCAACTCACTGTTTGGCGTGAGCCAGTCTTTCAGCTGGGTGCAGTATGACCTTAGCATCTTAGTTCCCAGTTGAGGTTTTCCTGCCTTATGTTCTCATTGCTTGAATTTGAGTCCCAAACTGAATAATAATAATAATAGCAAACACTACAGAGCTTGCTCCTTGCCTTCTACGTGCTTTTCCTGTATTAATTTATTTAATCCTCATAACTCTATGAAATAATTCAGTACTAACCCCACTTTACAGAAGATGAAACTGAGGCACAGAGGTTACATAACTTCCCCAAAGTCGCTCATTATAAGTGGGGGACGTGAGTGGATTTGATTCTAGGCTGTCTAACTCCAGAGTCTGTAGCCTTGGCTGTTTCTGTCCTGCCTCATGCCAACTTGCCATGACTAATTACGGTAGGGGTGGAGAGGCATTTCTAAGCCAGATAGCTTTCAGCCAACAGCATGGCCAAGTTCAATATGAGGAAGTGCTGCTTTTGGGTGGATCAGATACTCAAGTTCAAAAATACCGGCATTGGTTGGGAGCTGAAATATGAAAGAATACTGGGAGTCATAGGTGGTTCAAAAGCTAGAGTAAAAAGCAGACGCTGTGGCTGATTCCAAGGGAAAAAACCTGGTAGAAATAGGCCAGCAGAGAATATGTATAATAGCCATCAATTATTAATGCTTACTATGTCTCAAACACTGTCCTATTTGCCTCATGTTCATTGTCCCTTTAACTCTCAGAATGACTGTAAAAAAGCCATGTCTCCATTTTCTAGACAGAGAAACTGAGGCTTAGAAAATTTAAATAATTTTCCTAATCTCACGGAACCAAATCGAGTGCTTCCTCTAGGATCTGAATTGTGTATGCTAAAGGGTGGATTGGTGTGGAGGAGTGCTACAGTCACTAGCTTCTACGTAACTTCCATTAGTTTGTCCAAAGCCACCACAAATAAATATACAACCTAAGGAAAATCAGTGTGTTAACTCTTAAATGCAACTTCAACACCAGACCTCATTCCAACCAGATTGCTGCCTTCTTGAGCTACCCCAGTCTTATTCCAGAGGTGGGCTCTTAGTGAAGGAGCTCTATATATTCTCACCACTGGGAAGTGTTAGCAAGTAAGAAAGGCAAAGGTGAAAGTACACTCGCATCCTCCTGCCCCCAACTTTGTATCGAGAGCAAGTTTCACAAAGAATCAGGAATCGGTTATGGTGTCTAGTGGCAGCAGCGGAGGCAGAAATGTCCACTCCCAGGGCAACTTTAGTTTCGGCCCTGGGATAGTATCCAATGTTGTGGGGGCCCCTGTTCCAAGCTGTGGCATTCAATGGTTCAGCAGTGGTGGTCACAGTATTATCCTGGACTAATTTATGGCAATATTTAAGCTGTGGTCCTAGTCACTGCTGGGATCCTCTTGTTCTGATCATTCTCAGAGCCTATTTCTCCATTCTTCTCAACAATGTCTCTTTAGTAAATTTCTTTTGTGCTTACGTCAGCTAGAGTTAGTTTTAGCTACTTGTAACTAGGAACTCTGACTCAACAATGATTAAGTTTGTATTTTCATTGTTTTTAATACAGTGCATCATATTTCCAAAATTCTATAAAAAATAAACAAAAAGGATTAGTAGCTGAAAAGTAGTTCATTAAAATATTAATACAACCCACAGTTAATATTATACTTAATGGTGAAAGATTGAAAGCTTTCCCTTAAAATCAAGAACAAGCCAAGAATGTCTGCTTTCTATTCAACATTGTATTGGATATGACAGTCAAGGCAATTAGACAAGGAAAAATAAATAAAAAGCATCCCGATAGGGAAGAAAGAAGTAAAACTATCTCTATGTAGATGATATAATCTGATATTATATATATAAAATCTTAAAGAATTCACTAAAAACCTATCTGAACTAATAAACAAGCTTAGCAAAGTTGAAAGATAGAAAAGCAACATGGAAAAATCAATTGTATACAGCAGCAATGAGCAATCCAAAAATGAAAACATTTTTAAAAATTCCATTTACAATGGAATCAAAAAGAGTAAAATATTTAGGGATCAATTTAGCAAAAAAGTGTAAGATGTGTACACTGAAAACTACAAATCTCCTTGAAAGAAATTAATGAAAACCTAAATAAATGGAAAGACATCCCATAGTCATGGATCAGAGGACTTGATATTGCTAAGATGGCAATACTCCAAATTGATCTATAGAATTAATGCCATTCCTATCAAAATACCATCATTTTTTTTTTTTTTGTATAAATTGGTAAGTGAGACTCCGAATAGCCAAAACAATCTTGAAAAAGAAGAACAAAGTTGGAGGACTCATATTTCCTGATTTCAAAACCTAGTAAAAAGCTGCAATAATCAAGAGAGCTAACATAAGGATAGATCTATAGATCAACGCAATGGAATCGAGAGTCTGGAAATAAACCCTCCCATTTTGGTCAATTGATTTTCAGCAAGTGTACCAAGATCATTCAAGGGGGAAAGAATAGTCTTTTCAGCAAATGGCACTGGGTTGACTGGATACTCACATGCAAAAGAATAAATTTGGATTCTTATCTCACACCATATGTAACAACGAACTCAAAATATATCATAGTCCTAAATGTAAGAGCTAAAATTATAAAACTCTTAGGAAAAAACATAGGAGTAAATTTTTGTGACCTTGGATTAAGCGATGGTGTCTTAGATATGACATCAGAAGCACAAGTGACAAAAAAATATTAGCTAAGTTATACTTCTTTAAAATGAAAAACTTTTGTGCTACCAAGGACACTATCAAGAAAGGGAACAGACAACTCACAAAATGAGAGAAAATATTTGCAAATCATAATAAGGCCTTGTTCTTATAAGGGACTCATATTTAGAATATATAAAGAATCTTACAACTCAATAATAAAAAGAAAAATAACCCAGTTAAAAAATGGGCAAAAGATTTGAATAGACATTTTCCGGATAATATATACAAATGGCCATATGCACATGAAAAGATGTTCAACATTATTATTTCTTAGAGAAATGCAAATAAAAACTACGATGTGATTGCTAAAGGGTACAGGGTTTCCCTTGGGGGTTACGAAAATGTTCTAAAATTGATTGTGGTGGTGTTTGCACAAACGTGAATGTACTATAAGCCCTTGAATTGTACACTTTAAAAGGGGGAATCATATGTAGGTGAGTTATTTTAATAAAGCTGTTACAAAAAAAGCACACAATGACATGCCACTTTGTACCTACTGGGATGGCTAAAATAGAAAAGGGAGACAATAATAAGTGTTGATAATGTGTGAAAAAATTACAACCCTCATGCATTGCTGACGGGATTGTAAAATAGCAAAACCAGTTTGGAAAACAGGTTGGTAGTTCTTCAAAATGTTAAACATGGAGTTACCATATGACCCAGCAATTGCACTCATAGGTATATACCCAAAGAAATGAAAACATATGTCCACACAAAAACTGGTATGCAAATGTTCATGGCAGTGTAACAGGCTGAACAAAAGTGACTCCATTTTGTTAAACTTCTAAATTGAAAAGGTTTTTCCTCCTTACTCTTGTAACCTGAACTGCATAGCTTGCAGCCAGACATTAGAATGCAATGATTCTTGTTCACATGATTGCTAGAACATAATGACCTTCTCTCACACTGTACACAGAATAATTATAGAAGAAATTATTGATACCGGTGGCCATTCTTTACTGGCTTACTAACTAGATCTTTTGAGGTTAACAGGAACTGAATCTGTGACTTGACTTCATGGAGGATGGTCTCCATGAATAAGCTCCCACCTGAGAAGTTCTTTGAGGTTTATGTTCAATTTTATGATTGTGCCTGCATGTCTCCGCTTAAATCGCCATGAAGCAGCCCCCCTTCCACCTTTCCCTATAAAACCGTTTGGCAAGTCTGGGAAAAGCAGAGATGGTCTTTGAGACATGAGTCCACCATTTCCCCAGGCTGCCGGCTTCCTGATTAAAGGTTACCTTTCCTTAAACCAACACTTGTCTCTCAATTATTGGCTATTGAGTGGTGAGCAAACAGACCTCTGGGGTTTCGGTAACAGCAACATTATTCATCATAGCCAAAAAGTGGAAACAATTCAAATACCCATGAACTGAATAAATGAATAAACAAGATGTGTTATATCCATACCATGAATAATATTTGGCCTTGAAGTTACATACTATGACATGAGAGAATCTTGAAAACATCATGCTTAGTGAAAGAGGTACATATTATGTGGTTACTTTTAAGTTAAATGTCCAGAATAAGCATATCCACAGAGGCTGAAAGTAGATTATTGGTTTCAGGAGCTGGAAGGCAGGAAGGGAATATGAAGTGACTGGTGAGGGGCACAGAGTTTCCTTTTGGGGTGATGAAAATGTTCTCAATTAGATAGTAGTGATGGTTGCACAACTCTGTGAATGTGCTAATAACTATGGAATTGTACACTTTAAAAGGGCAAGTTTTGGGCCGGCCCGTGGCGCACTCGGGAGAGCGCTGCGCTTGGGAGCGCAGCGGCGCTTCCGCCGTGGGTTCGGATCCTATATAGGTATGGCCAGTGCGCTCACTGGCTGAGCGCAGTGCGGGCGACACCAGGCCAAGGGTTGCAATCCCCTTACCGGTCACAAAAAAAGACAAAAAAATAAAAATAAAAAAAAACTAAAAGGGCAAGTTTTGTGTGCGTTATATATCAATAAACCTGTTATTAAAGTTTTTTAAAAATCATGATTATAGTAATGTAAATACCATAAGTCAGAATAGCATTATAAAGTTGAATAGTGAACAGGACTCTAACTAAAATATAGTATGACAGAGTTAGCTCACTTTGGAGAGCTTGGTGCTGACAACACAAAGGTCAAGGGTTCAGATCCCCATACCAGCCAGGCTCCAAAAATGAAAAAATAAAGTGTGACTCTGTATGTTATAGGATAAGCATCTAAAAATATGATTATTTTGTACAACATGCCAAAAAATTACAGTGCAAATCATTAAAGGGATGATGTGTCTGTAAATTGGATTTTACTGTGTGTGATGGTTAATTTTACGTGTCAACTTGCCTGGGCTAACAATGCCCAAACAGCTAGTAAAGCGTTATTTCTGGGTGTGTCTGTGAGGTGTTTCTGGAAGAGTTAGCATTTGAGTAAAGAAGATCTGTCCTCGTCAATTTGAGTAGGCATCATCCAATCCTGTAAGGGGCCAAATAGAACAAAAGATGGAGGAAGGGTGAATTCTCTCTCTCTGCTTAAGCTGGGACATTCAACTTCTCCTGCCCTTGGACATCAGTACTCCTTTATCTCAGGCTTTCAGACTCAGATTGAGTTGCACGACCAGATTTCCTGATTCTCCAGGTTGCAGAGGGCAGATGGTAGGACTTCTCGGCCTCTATAATCATGTTTGCCAATTTCTATAATAAGTCTCTTCATAGAGAGAGAGAGAGATGGATAGATCCTATTGGTTCTGTTTCTCTGGACAACACTGATCAATACAGTGGGCTAGCAATTTATTCATCTCTATTCTTCAGTGCATTGTTTATTATGAACTTTGCTTCTATATGCACAGAAAGCCACCCATGCTTTTTTAATGTCATTTTCGAACAAAACACAGGTACCTCTCTAGTAAAGAGATTATGTGTTTTTTTCTAGGATAAGAACAAAATTAGTGCAGCTATTATGGAAAACAGTATGGAGGTTCCTCAAATAGCTACACATAGAACTGCCATGTGATCCAGCAATCCCGCTGCTGGGTATACACCCAAAGGAATGGAAATCATTGTGTCAAAGGGATACCTGCCCTCCCATGTTTATTGCAGTTCTCTTTACAGTAGCCAAGAGTTGGAAGCAACCTAAATGTTCATTGACAGATGACCGGATAAGGAAAATGTGGTCTGTTTACACAGTGGAATACTACTGTCATAAAAAGAAATGAAATTCTGCCATTTGCAGCAACATGGATGAACTTAGAGAAAATTATGTTAAGTGAAATAAGCCAGGTATGGAAAGAGAAATACCTCATGTCCTCACTCATAATTGGGAACTGAAAAAAAAAAGAAAGAAAGAAAGATACAATAATCACAATAATTCCTTGAACTTTCAAAAGGGGAGAACGGAACTGAGGCCACCAGAGGTAGGAAAAAGGGAAGGGAGAGGATAGGCAGAAATTGGTGAAGGGGCACAAAAATGTTTACATTGTGTAATGATAAAAAAAAAAGAATTAAAAATTTTTTTGAAAGAAAGAAAAAGAACAAAATATTTCTTTCCAAACTGATGAATTTTGTTTCTAAAGGCAGATAAAATACCAAAACTATAGCAACATCATTGATATCTATATTCCTTTAGTAAAACAAGGTTATAAATCCCTCTGTTGCTAAAAAGGTATAAATCTATTTACAAAGCTAACAATACATTTTATACTTGAAGAGAAAGCAACAAAAGTTCTTTATCTAATGACTCTAGGCTGTTGCAAATATTCAACAGCAAAAAACATGAAAGAGTCTGAGAATATATAGAAAAAAACAAACTCAATTTCTCCTGTACTCAACAATCAACACAGAAGACTTCTATGACCAAGTGTGTGAGGGTTTTCGCACACACTCCAAGCAAGGAAGCAATTTTGCAGCAGTCATCAGCTGGGTGTCCTCTAATTCAATTCAGTTCTGACTCTATCGCTATCTACAGTGTCTACCTGGAGACAGTGTCAGATCCCACAGGTTGAGGTCTTATTACCGGACTCAGGTCCAGCTGCCCGCCCCCTTGAGAAGGAAAGAATAAAAAACTCTGAAGTCAAGTGTTTGGTGGTAGAAAAGCAGATGCATTCAGCTGAAGGAGATGGTAGGCTACCCCATCTCAAAGATTTACATTTACTGAGGGGTTTTTAAAGGAGGGGCTGAGGGAATGGAATGTGGGAGGTGAAAAGCAGGAGAGGAGATGTGAGTTATGAGGGGCCCGTTGCTACGGGTCAGGTATGAGGTCTCGTCAAGGCCTCATCTGGTTTCCGTTCTCATCTTCGCTGTTATCTCAGGAGCCTGCAAGATTTTGATTTGCGCCGGTGTACTTGGCTAGTGCCCAAGGTCAGCTTCAGTCGTTTGGCCTTGATCATTTCTCAAAACTCAACAAATTTCAAAGAAATAACTGTTAGCTTTGCAGAGTATTAATTAGCTTCTCGGCCTTGTTTTCCTACTTAGGGAGGGAGATAATAAAGTCAGGGGATGGGAAGAAAGAATGGAAAGAAATCCTTTTTAAAATCCTCCCCACCTCTACAACCCAAGCAGTTTTAGGTCCTAACATGGCTTCAGTCCTGCTCACTCCAACAGTTTCAGTCCCCAAGACTGTCCCTCCCTACACCATGTCAGATGTCAATTGCAAGCCCCAAGTTGTTTTACCTGTGCTTTTGACCCACTAGCTATAAATTGGGGTTCTATCAACTCTCTCCTAGGGTTGGATTAATTTGCTAGAGTGGCTCACAGAACTCAGGGAAACATTTACCTATGATACTGATGACCACCTGGTAAAGAAATGGACAGGGCAAGGTATAGGGGAAGAGACAGGGAGCTTCCATGCCCTCTCCTGGTGCACCACCTTGCAGGAGCCGTCATGAGTTCAACTATCTGGAAGCTCATCTGAACTCTGTTCTTTTGGGTTTTTACGGAAGCTTCATTATGTAGGCATGATTGATTAAATCATTGGCCATTGGTAAACCAACTTAACCTTCAGCCCTCATCCCCTGGAGATTGGGGAGTTGAACTGAAAAGTGCCAACCCTCCAATCATGCCTCGGTCTTTCCCATGACCAGACCCTACCCTGAAACTACCTAGGGGCTGCCGGCTACCGGTCATTTCATTACCATACAAAAGAACACTTATCGGTTTGGATATTTCAAGGATTTTAGGAGTTGTATGCCAGGAAACAGGGACAGGACCAAATATATATTTCACAATATCACAAAGAGCAATTAAGATCATGTGCACATCCTAAAAGATATTACCCTTCACATGGGAAGGAAACAGCTGATGTGCTAGGTATAAATCAGTCTCTGGCATATGGGTACCACATACATGAGAAAAATGCAGTGATGTTTAATTCTATTTGTCACTGCAGACTCATGCTATGGGAGAGAGATTTTTCATCGGTAACAATTATTTTGTGAGAAAAATGTATGTTGGAGTCAGAATTGATGGAATCCAGGACATATGTTTAGCAAAGAAGGGTGTTACCATGGGAATAAAAGGCTGCACCTGAATGCCAACGCACATACTGCTTCATTCACCAGGAACAATTAGCAGACAACATGCACCCTGACCTTGAATCAGGGTTGAAGTTGGCAAATATGATCAGGGCACAACCACCGGTTATCTATCTTTGCAGCGTGTTATGAGAAGAAACAGGCAGTGAATAGAAGACGCTGATTTTCTATATGAAGGCATATTGTTTATAAGCGTACTCCCACAAATTTTTGTAAATAAAGGAAATAACTTATAGTGTTTCTTCATTGACACTCATAATGCCTGTAGAGATGTTTCTCTATATTCAAGTGGATTATCTCAGCTCTGTATTCACATTCTTGCATGGCCTAAACCTATTACTTTGAGACTGGTAGAGCAACAAATTTTAAAAGCTGAGAATGAGAATAAACTAGCAGAATTTCTTAAGATACAAACCTGTATTGGGCTGGCCAGTTGCTCAGTTGTTAGAGTCCATGGTCAAGGGTTCAGATTGCTGTACTGGCCAGCCATCAAAAAATAAATAAATAAAATAAAGTGTGTTCAAACCTGTATTATTTATTGCTGCACAACAGATTAGCTCAAAATTTAGCAACTTAAAACAACAAACATTTATTATCTCTCAGTTTTTGTGGGGCAGAAATCTGGGTGCAGATTAGCTGTGTGACTGCCTCAGGGTCCTTCATGAGGTTTTGGTGAAGCCATCAGCTGGGGCTGCATTCATCTCAAGGCTTGACTGGAGAAAGATCCATTTCCAAGCTCACTCAAGTGGCTGTCAGCAGGTCTCAATCACTCCTGCCTGTTGGCTGGAGATGTCAGTTCCTTGCCACGTGGGCATCTTCTCTCCTAGGGCATCTTACAACTTGGCAGCTTGCTTCCCCCAGAGCAAGTGAGCAAGACAGGACTAGCAAGATGGAAGCCACCATCTTTTTGTTACCTAATCTCAGAAGTAACATCCCATCACTTCTGTCCTGTTCTATTTGTTAGAAATGAGTTGTTAGGTCCAGCCCACACACAAGGAGATTACCCAGGGTAACGAACACCAGGAAGTGGGGATCATTGGAGCCATCTCAGAGATTTCCTAACACAGTATCCACATCGCAATTTCATGGGTGTGGCTTTGCCTGGTCCAGGGTGCCATGAGATTTACCAGGTCTTGGTCAGTGAAATGCTCTAAGGCTCCTGAATCTGTCATGGCCTCACGGCCTGCATTCTCAGTTTCTCAGGGTTCTGTGCTCTGGTAGGCAGAAACTGACGAGCCAAGTTAGGTGCTAGAGATGGGTGCAAGGTCTATGTTGGGTCCTGATTTAAAAGTCTGGTGTCCTTAAGTACACATCTATTACAGGATTGGTGGATTCCCCCTGTCCCCTTCAGCTGGTGTGGCTCTTTGGTGGGGCAAGTCTAAGCCTGTTGTTCTTCCTTTCCCATGCCAGGGACAAAGGTTGCCATATCAGTCCTGGGCTGACTATCTCTGGACTTCTTAAGTATGAAAGAGAAAATAAATTTGCATTTTTATGTAAGCCATTTCTAGATTTTTCTGTTACTCCTAACGAACTCTAATTCTAACTAATGATGTAGCTTTGTTCAAGTCCAAATTCTAAACTTATGCAATTCAAATCCGGGCTTGCTGTCACCTGAGCTGCCCCGCAGCTTCCAACCACAATACTTCCAGTGGGAGGTATCATCTCTAAAGTATAGAGCACAAGTTATATCAAACATTGCCAGGTTCCTGGTAAAGGGTAAGGCCCTAGGATGTGTTGACCAGCCGTGTTCAGAGTATGGGCCATTCCCCAGAGAGCTGGATGTTCCTGCTGAACCACTGGAGTGGGGCTAGGGCAGAGGGTAGGTCCTTGGGGTTCTAGCAGGTGGCAGGACCTGAAGGAGGCTGTGGGGCCCTGAACCAAGTTTTCCTGCCATCTTCCTTGGGTGCTGCCTAAGTCCAAAGGCCTGGCAGGTACAAGACTACCAAGGTCAATTCCTGTCTAACTCAGATCCACAGAGCCAGCAGGTACTTTTCAGAACAAGGGGTGGGAGTGGCCAGGGCTGAGGAAGTGCAGATAAAAGGCAAAGGAAGCTGTCTGCTGGAAGCAGGCAGGGAATAGACACAAACAAAAAAATCTGTATAAGGCACCAATGTGGACAGTGTTTGCGTTGTGTGTGCAGTGCCAGCCAGAGGCCCCTGGAAAACAAAGGACATGACTGTTTTCCTTCATGGCCTCTGCTCTGCAGTGTCAGTAACTTTCTCTAGTGAAACCCACACCAGGCTTATGCCAGGACTGTGCTCAGATCTCACTCTCCTTTTCAGAGCATGCCAAGGAAAATACTTGCTTCAGGACATACACAGAGGGCATTTCTGGGGTATTCTAAGCCGATCGTAGCAGGGAAGAATCCAAGGTGTCCACTAGTTTCTTCAGACCCAAGTATTCCTATTGTAAAATGCAAGTCCTGCCCTGTGGAAAGAGCAGGAGCTCACATTAGGGAACAGGAGATTATGAGCCAAAATCTGGACTGTGGATATTTTTTTCAAATGCCTCTGAACCAAATTTAACTTTAATTTCACAAACTAGCTAGGACTCATTCCATTGTCTTCGGTTTGTTCTCCCATATGCTGGCCAAAGAATGCTTCTAGTTCAAAATCCTTTTCCTAATGCCTATTTTAAAATATATTTCCCAAAACTAGCCAGAGGGACTCTGGCCAAGGATCCAGAAGGAGTCAGTGTGGGAGGCTCAGTGTGGAGTGGAAGGGTGTAGGCTCTCAAGTCAGGCAGACGTGCATGAAATCAAGACTCTCATGCTGGAATCTAAAGATACCATCTGTAGTTGTGGAACGAGAAATAAAGGTGTGTGCGTGACTTAGGGTTACAAAGGTGTAGCCGAGGAACTAAAAACATTGACAAAATCTTAAGGAAGCAGTTGGGGAGGTAAAAGGAAAATGTTACTGTACTGAATCCTTACCTCTCATAGCAGAAGGTCAGTTAATAAATCACAAGAAATGATAGTATTTTCTCAACAGATATTTACGACGTGTCAAGCCCTGTTCTAGTCATTGAGGATACAGCCACAAAATAAACAAAACAAAGTCACTGCACTCATTATTCTAGTGATAAGCCTATTGGTTAAAGAGAGAGATATTAAGGTAACTACCGAAAGAAAGAGTTAAAAGTCTTACAAGAGTTGCTTTGGGGAGCAGGTTTAGGAAAGCGGAGGGGAGAAGAGAAACAGAGCAAGAGATTGTTTTCCTCAATAAGCCCTGCTATGCTATTTGATTTAAAATTTTCTTTATTTAAATTATTAACAAAATATTCTACTATTTACTAGTGGTATATCTTTGAATAGATTACCTAAGTTCCCTGGACCTCAGTTCTTTCATCTGGAAGTTGGGGATAATAATGTCTCCCTTAGAGACTATTTGACATGGGAGTACCTGACATGAAGAAGCCACGTAAATGCCAGTCCCCTCCTTTATGTCTCCCATATAGTATTTTTCAGCTCAAGGTGTTTCAGGCTAAGAAGTGACATCCATTGTTGGGTCTGGCCTGAGCAAGTTGCATGACTTCTCTTTCTTTTTGTCCATCTAACGTACAGATGATCATCTCAAATTTCTGTGTATATTAGAGGAATGGGATTTATGTGGCGAGAACTCAGGAAGAGCTTTGAGTGTCTTGAAAGAACAATGGCCAAATTTTAACATGGTTACTATTTGGATGATACTGTGTTGTTATCGTCTTTACAGCTCACTTGTGGACAGATAGGGCGATCCATTGTCCTGACTGTATCATTGCCTCAGAAGGTTTCACAATCGGGTACTTAATCCCAGAGGCACTGGGAGCCTCGTGACATAAGGGAAAGAACAATTGTGAATTCAAGAAAGAGAGAGATCACTGTCTGGGATCAGGATGTAATTAGTAGGAAAACACTAAATATGTCAGCATGACAGAGCAAGGTTGTTTGCTGAGATCCAAGCTGGCTATAAAGGGAAAGTGTACATATGTAAAGAGGAAGAGTGCTTGCAGATTCTGTGGTGTGTGTACGAGTGTTAGGGGTGAGATACAGGCAATGATGTACCAGTAAAAGTCAACAACCAGTTCTGGAGAGGAGAGACTTGATTTTTAGCAATTGCCAATTTCAATGGTGTAAATGCTCCCACTGTGACCCATTTCAAGCTACCAAGTTGAAGTCACTAAATGCAGAGTTGGGAAGAGATACAGTCAATTCTCACCAGTCAGTGCAAGCCAGTTCCAGCACATTGCTGGTTGCTTTTCCAGCTTTCTTTCAAAAATGGAAAACCTCCCAGCTCCTTACACTCATCTGCTTCTAAAGTTGAGGATATTGCTTTAGCTTTTGTGCTAACATCCATCCCTATCTCTCAAACAGAATCGTCATTCCACCCTGATTATTCCTTTGTAAAGTTTATAGTTCATCACAACTCAGAAATTCTGGAACTGCGGTTTCCTTTCCCCCACCCCCCACCCCCAAATCGACACAATGGTTGGCAAGACCATCTGTTTATTCAGTAATCAGCCAACAGAATGCTACAGGCCTGTCAGTCAACCACCCTGCCTCTAAAGATTTGACAAACTCTTGCTGGCCAAGGAAAGCTCCAAGCAGGCAAGAGAAGGAGGCTCCCTCACTTCTGGTGCCCATGTTTCTGATTCTTCGGAAGTTAAGTGGCTGCCTGGGACTTTGGCACATGTATTAGTCTCTTCCACATCCCACAGGAAACCCTCTCTCATTAGCCTCCAGTAGGATTTCCCTTTGAAACACCCCCTCCCCCACTTTCCTTTCCTCTGAAACCCTGTATCCTGGAGGCAGACAGGGCTAGATCCAGGCCCTATGCATCTAATGTTTATTATATATTTTGGGTAAAGGGGCTTCTTTAAAGAAAAGAATACAAAATTACAAATATAAAGTGACCAGGGTCAGTGCCTTTAGAAGGGGCCTGTGCAAATGAGGGTCCCTGAAGCTAAAGCTTCATTAGCTTCCAGTAAATATGCCCCTGGAGCTAGACTGTACTCAGAAGGAAACTGGATGTTTGCCTGGTAATGGTGGGTGGTGGAATGTCCTGCGTTTTTTTCCTTTTGGGTGAGGAAGAAGCTTTAGAACCTTGTTTCCACTTGAACACTCTGCCTTCAAGACTGATACTGAAGGATATCGTCCACCTTCTTCTAAGGAAGGCATTTTATTCTGCATCGCTCCTGCTGTATCACACGGCCACTCCCCCACTACTTGGTACAGAATATCCCAGTTATGCCTATAACAGGCAGAGACCTGCTCCGAGGAAATATGTTCTCTAACTCCTAGCAAAGTCTAACTCCAGAATGACTGGATGAGAAGGGACCCCTAGTGGTCAATTACAAAGGTCACATCACTGCTCCCTTCTACCTATTCTCTTAGAGGCGTTCTGGTCTGTCAACTCTGGGTTGTTCGTTCCAAGAGGGGTAGTAATCTGGGGAAATAAAAACCCATCAATACAGTTTCCCACTTGTTGTCAGTCTGGAGGCAGGGGGCTTCGGGGGAAAGGGCACCGTTTGGGGGAGCATTTGCACTTGGGTTATTGTCATACTTTTATCATCTTCACCCTGAGTAACTTGGGTTGCTACCTGAGTTTCCTCACCTGTAAATTGGTGGTAATCAGAGGTACCTTGTAAGTGGATATGAGGATTGAATGATAGAGCATGTGTAAAGGGCTTGGCATGCAAGAGGTACTCAGTAAAACTTTCTTACTCCTCCATTCAAATTAAAAATTCATAGAGGGCAAAGAAGGGAAGAGAATATAGGATAGATCAGAGGAATTTGGGGTTTTGATATAGGTAGGTTGTGGAGGGTAGGATGGTGTCTTAGTCCATTCTGGCTAAGGTGAGATCTTCTCCCCAGAAAAATACACATATGTGCATGCACGCACACATACACACACACACATTTTTGCCTATGATTTCAGCAGTTTCACTGACACTCCAAAGCTTGTCCATAGTGGTTCAAGAAGCCAAATTGAGAAACTCTGATGTAAGACATTTGGAAAAGGATGCAGTGTGGCAGTAAGGAATCTTGAATGGATTCTGATCCCTGCTCTGCCACTAAATAGTTGTGTCACTTTGGACACGTCCCTTTACCTCTCTGAACCTCATTTCCTCACCTGTTAACAAAAGCAAGGGCTAGGCAGATGTAGAATTGCCATATAAAAGACAAAATGCCTAATTAAATTTGAATTTCAGAGAAGCAATGATTTTTTAAAAAATATTGGTATGTACTAAATATTGGCTTTTTGATGAATTAGCACATAGTAGTTGTACAGGACATAATTATACAAAATAAGCATTCATTATTTACCCGAAATTCAAATTTTTATTTGCTAAATCTGGCAACCCTAGACAGGTGGCCTTTCAAGTCTTGCTTTAAGGTCTAAGATTTTTGGTGATGGAGGAATCCTAATGTGGGGTATGGGAAGTTAGGGAGCACCGTTGGTCACTGTTTAAGCTGGAAATTCAAGTCCCATGACCAATTTAAGCAGTTTAATGGATGCCAGTGCTGTGTTGGATTCTGGATGGAAAAGGTAACACATTGGGTCCCTGCATTGGTCAAAGAACCATTCTATCATTGCTAGGCTGTGACTGCCAGGTTTCTAGAATTTCTGTCACCCTAAAACCTTCAATGGCATTCCCAGTGGCCTGGCAGGATGACCCTGCTGGCCTGCAACCTGCGACCCTCTGGCCATTTGCTGAGTTGCTGTCTCCATCACATCAAGTCTGGTTACAAGGATATGAAGGCCGTGGCTTCGAAGGCCTGAGGGGATGGCACTGTTCAGCAGTCAGCAGCACTGCCCCTCAGGCCTCTCCTGCATTCTGGTTGCTTGTTTCTGTCTCCTGTTCTTCACTGTCAAATGACAGAAAGTACTACGAGGCCTGGGCACCTGCAGGGCCAGTCTCTCACAGGGGAGCCCTGTGTGCACATCCCCGTCCCGGGTGGGGCACCCAACTTGCACCTCT
Organism: Cynocephalus volans; assembly: GCF_027409185.1. Classification (NCBI taxonomy): domain Eukaryota; kingdom Metazoa; phylum Chordata; class Mammalia; order Dermoptera; family Cynocephalidae; genus Cynocephalus; species Cynocephalus volans. The sequence continues at coordinate 27,424,288 of NC_084469.1, read as the reverse complement.
AATCTATCTCAGAGTGGGCATCCTCCCCCCTCCATTCCTTTCTTCCTTTGGCTAATGTTTCTTGAGTATCCACCATGCCCTGGCGCTGTGCTAGATACTTCCCCTTAGCTGAGGGCCTTTCACCTTTACCACCTTGGTCAATACCTAGTCCCATAGTCTGGTTCTCAAGGTAAGATTCACAAACCACTGCATCCGAGTTACCCGGGAGGCTTGTTAAAAATGAGATTCTTCAGTCTCATCAGAACTGATGAAGGAAAGGTGCCAGGAGACTCCTCCAGGTGATTTTTATACTCACCCTAATCAGAAAGGCACGGCTGCTGGCTCCTGGACTCCCTTCTTTATTACCTTTCCTGAAGGTAATAGGCCTGGGAATATGGAACAGGTTGGTCTCTACTCCCAGGAATTTTCAGACGCAAGGCTGCCTCTCCTCTTTCCTTCTGGGCCTAAGCTACTTGGGAAAGCTGTGGAGTATTGGACTCTGTTAATACTTCAAACCAGCGAGCTACTTAGGCTTAATGGTTAACTAAATTACTTATGGAAAAATGGCTTAATGGCTTAATTACTTATAGAAAAACGACTTCTCCCCTCTGTCAGTTCTAGGAAAGAATGTTCCAGGGATTTATATGACCTTAGACAAGTCACAACGCTTCGTTGACTCTCCAGAAGGGGTGCCATGATACCATTTTTCTTATCTGAAATCCCTCCTCAACACCTAAGGGCATTCTGTGTGGCTCCTGACCATCTTTAACTTTCCTCTCTAGAATGTAAGATCCCAGAAGGCCTAGAGCTTTGTTTGACTCATCTACATATCTCCCAGGGTACCCAGTTAATGTTGTGGAGATCAGGGAGCACCATTCATTTTGTAGACATCATAGCTTTGTAGAGTTATTACAATAATTTTCCACAGATGGCAGTAGAGTGACGTGAGAGGCCATCTTTTCCTAATTCATGACAAAGCCACCATATTGGCTTGGGTAGGATTGGCATCCCCAATACTTAGAATACTTGGCACACAGTAGATCCTGAGTAAATATCTGCTAAATACATTTCCCCAACATTTTAGTCATGAAAAATGTCAAACATACAAAAAGTTGAAAGAATAGTACAATGAAGATCTATATACCCCTGTCTAGATTCAGTAAATGTCACCATTGGCTGTATTATCATTCCTCAGTATCTGTGGGGAATTGGTTCCAGGACCTCCCGTGGATACCAAAATCGGAGGATGCTGAAGTCCCTGATATAAAATGGGATAGTATTTGCATATAACTTCCATATACTTAAATCATCTCTAGATTACTTATAATACCTAATACAATGTAAATGCTTTGTAAATAATTGTTATACTGTATTATTTATGGAATAATGACAAAAAAAAAAGCCTGTAATGTTCAGTACAGATGCAATTTTTTCCCTGAATATTCTTTTTTTGAAGGTGCTGTTGTTGACCATGATGGATATTTTTGATCGGAGACTGAATCCACGGGCTGTGGAACCCATGGATATGGAGGGCCAACTGTATTTGTGCATATGTGTTTGTGTGTGTGTATTTATTTACTTTTGCTGAGTCATTTGAAAGTTAGTTGCAATCATCATGACACTTAACCCATAAATATCTCAGCAGGCATCTCCTGAGAATGAGGACATTCTCCTACATAACTGCAATACCATGATCACGCCTAAGAATAATTAACCATTATTTCCTAATATCAACTAATATGCAGTTATAGAAATTGCTGTTGGTGCCCTACCCACATGCCCTTGGCCTACCTAGAGGTTACCTGCAAAGAGTTCCCTGTTAGTACGTGACTTCCTAGGTGTCTTTGCCCGGACATTCTTGGCTGGTTTGAGAGACACACGCCACCCTCACAGCACAGGCTGGAGGTGCTAGGGAGTCAACACCTCAGCCAATGATGGAGAGAAGTTGGTGGATAAATACCCAAGCTTTTCCCCCATCACGAGCTGATTCTGACGTGTATTCCACAGAAACTTGCTGTAAGAATTGAAAAGAAAGGATCCGCAGTGACGGTGGCCTGTAGCAGTAACCTGTTCATTAACATTCCTTTGTTAGTTTTCCTCCCTTCCCTATCTCACTTCCTTACTGTACTTCCTAAACCACATTTAAGTAAACTACTTGCACCCAAAGCTTTGTCTCAGGGTTTGTTTTGGATGGACCCAGCACAAGACAACAGTCCATTGCTAAATTCATTTAAAAATGATAATCATAAAACACACATTTTGGGGTCCATAGAGAAGCAAACTCAAAACCTGATTAGGTGGTGCTTGCAACGCAGCCAATAGAAACTGCTCTTGGTTATGATTCTTACTTGAAAAAAATGCTATCTTGAGGCTATGTGTATTTATTATGCCTTATCCAGGCTATCTTAATACTACTAATAATAGCTGTGGTTACTAAGAGCATACTGTGTGGCAGCTTTACATGCTTCATTTCTTCCTCACAGTGACTCTGTAGGGAGGGTAGTATTATTATTCCCATTATATTGATGAAGAACCTGAGGCTCATAAAGGTGAAATAACTTTTCAAAGTCACACAGGTAATAAGAGGCAGATCTCTGGTGGGCTTTACTAATGTGTTAAAACATGGGGATAACCATAAATATTGTTCTTTTTTTGTTTAAATGAGAACAATAGCACTTGGCACATAAAATTTGTATTATTAACAATGCCATAAATATATGTATTTTTTACCAATTAAAAAAAGGTTATCCCCAATTGCTAATTCTTGAATGTTTAATGCAAGGTAAGAGTCTTGGGTTACTAGTGGTGAGTAATACTTTTCCAGCATTACTTGAGTTGTGTGGAATCTTCCAGTGTTCTGACTGCTGTGCAAGTCAAGTCCCCAGGCTCTCAGATTACCAAAGCACAGTCATCTAACTTGAAGATGACAATGTTCAGTGATATATGCTACAAATTTTTGCACCAGTTCAGGCTTTCTTGGAATAATACATCCTTGTTAGTAATATCTGGCCCCACCTAGTAACCTAGGTACACATGAAAACTTAGACCTTAAGAGGATGTCTTTCCCAATTACTGCCTTCTCTAAGAATCCATAAAGAGAAACAGACTTTGAACCCAATCTATCTTCTTGACTTGATCCTACTGTCATAAAGTGTTCAAATTCAAGTATTATAAAGGATAGTAACAGGGAAAGAATTCATGATTCCCAGGCAGAAGAACAGACCCAGGAAGTCAGCTTTTTAGAGCTCAGCAGGTAAGTGGTAAGACTGTCTCATATAGAAAGTAGACAGTTATGAAAATTAAAAATAGGTCAAATGAGGGAAATTTACTTTAAAAAGTTGCTATCTTGGTGGGGTGGAAGGAAAGAGAAGACATTAATTCTCCCCCTGGATTGGATGGGATCAGGTCTGCCAAGAAGCCCACACTCACTGTTTTTATGGAGCACCTACAGTGGAGAGTTCTTGAGAAAACTCTATTAATGAATTCTGAAATCATCACTGTTGCAACACTGTGATTGAAATCTTTTTGGAAAAAGTTTAAAATTACCAAAGAATCAATATTAGTACTTATTTAATTGCATCTTATTAAAAGATTGATACAAGCTTGCCAGCCGAAAAGGGTGAGCCTGGCAGGAATGACACTTGCTCCTGTCAAGACAGGCCTGGGACAGGGGAGGAGTTGAGCAGGCCCACAGAAGTCCTAGGTATGTTCCAGCTCTTGAAAGTTAATACTTGAGCTAAGGGGACAAAACTCCGAGTTACTGAGGTCCATAGAGTGGCCAGGGACTGGAAGGGATTAACAGCAACTTCTTAAAGGGTGTGAATATTAATCTAGGCAGTAGGGTGGTTACAAGAGTGTTCTTCGGAATATTGAGTTCAAATCCTAACTCTGACATTTACCGTCTTTGGGATCTTGGGCAAATTTCATAATTTCTCTAAACCTCAAAGGTGGTGTAGGGCTTAATCGTGATTGAAATAATGTGTGTAAAGTGTTTAGCACAGTGCCTGTTGCACAAAAAGCATTCTGTATGTGCTTCTACTATATTCATAGTAGTACTCTTGAAAGAAGATAATGGATATATGTTTTTCTCAGATGCAAGTGGAGAATATCTTGGGGACAGAGATGGTAGGAACAAAAGCACAGAAAAAGGGAGAAAGGAGACCTTTATTATCTGTTATTTTTAGCCCATACTGGGTCAGGGGGAAGGAGAATTATAAAGGGAAGAATGAGAGAGGGGTAGGGGAAAGCAGAGTTTAACATGGTTTAAAACTAGAGGCCATGTTTGATTAAGTCTTTTCTAACCACACACATTTAAATCTATGGGATTTGGAATAGTCTCTATTATTATTAATAGGGAACAACTTTACAAAAATGACCTAAGAGAGGCTTTTAAAACAAGAATCACTTTGTTCAGTAAGGATCATCTGAGAATAAAGCAAGTTTCATTTCTCCTTCTGTTAAAATAACATTCTATCAATTTCTGTAGGGAACAGTTGTTTTATCTTCCCCAGGGATGCTCTATAGCCTATTTCCTTGTGGTTTTCTTCTTGTTGCCTTAAAGAAAAAGTCCTTAATACTAAAATTACTTTGAACTTAGAACACGTTTGTTTAATTAAAAACTAGAGGTAGTACCGTTAGAGCCGGGATGACTCATCTGGGACTTTATTTTAAGTGCATAATACGGGGAAGGTTTATAAACTCATTGTAGACCAAAGTACGGAACCAACTGCATTCTTTTTCCCCTGGCAGATCTGATGAATTTATTAAAGATGGCATGGAAGAGCATTGGTATAATGCAAATGTGCAGATTTCTTCTCTTAGTGATTTTATTTCTGCCGCATGAGATGACAAGTAAGTCTTTTGGCCTCTTTTTAGATAAAGAATAATTTCAGATTAAAAAATGATCAATGGGCATTAGGTACCTTCTTAAATTTCAAATTAGAATGACTATATAGTTGGTATGGCTCAGAATATAGGAGTCAGAAAACATAATAAAAGTGAAAAAATATTGTTTTTATGGTTCTGATATGACAAGACCAAGGTGAAGCATTGTATTCTCTCCAGAGCCACATCCAGAATTTTCCTACATTTTAATTAGCATTTCATTACTAATCTTACCCAAAATAATCTTGTTCAATTGAACATGCCACTTACACAAAATCTTTCTCATATTCGCTCCTTACCTCTATCTGGAAGTAGCTTCCACCCTTCTTCCCTGACTTAAAAAAATAATACATAGTCATTGTGAAATAAATTAGGCAATCTACATAAGAAAAAAGAAAACTAAAAATCGCCTCAAATTCCATAATCCAGAGATAACCACTCAACATTTTGGTGTACAGTCTTCCGGATTTTTTTTTTTTAATTTTATTTTGTCGATATACATTGTGGCTGATTATTGTTGCCCATCACCAAAACCTCCCTCCCTCCTCCCTCAGTCTTCCAGATTTTAAAAAAACACTAGGCAGCAGTCCCATTATCTTTACCAGTAGCTTATGCTTTTTAAACAAAAAATTAATGTGTTTATAGAATATATTAAGAAATTTTATCTGGGAGTTTGTGGCAGCTAAAGTTCTTTTTACTTTTTGTTACTTACTTCTGAACCAGGAAAATAAAAATTGAAATTCAGATATATTACTATACAATGAATGGATTCCTAAATACCAAAGCTGAAAAATAAACTGCTATATATCCTGATCACCTATCCCACAAAAACTTGTCTACTCCACAAACCACAACTATTTAAATATATTTTTATTTTACTACACTGCCAAAACAGTATTAAAACATCAGAAATGAAAGACCCAATTTGTCCATAATCCTATCATCTAATCTGAAAACTGTTTCCAAATTAGTTTTTGCCCAGATACATATTCAATTTTGATACATTTGTAGGAATTATTGTAGCTGTAATTTATATTCCGTCTTTTCTGCTAGGGTTCATATCTTAAATATCTTTCCATTTTGTTATAGTCCTTTCCTTTTTATTTCCCCATTTCCACTCCCTTGCTTTGCTACTTTCAACCCCTTAAATAAACAAATTAAGTCTGATAAGTATTTTTCCACTTTTCTCTATTTTTATCAATCTTACTCAATGTATATAGAATTTTTTCCCAAGACTTTTCCCCAATAATGAATATATATATATATACACACACACATACATACATACACACACACATATATGAATGATTATATATGAAGGGCCTTCAAAAAGTTCATGGAAGGATTTGTATTATCTTTTAATTCCATTTTCCACGAAGTACCCTTGTATATATGTAAAATCATTCTGTACATACCAGTTTCTAACCCAGTTGTTCTCAAACTTCACTGCATGTTAGAATCATCTGGGGGTTTTTAAGACATCCAATGCCCAGGTTGCACTCATGTCGATTACACAGATGTCTGGGGATGAGAGCCACGCATCAGTACTTTTTAAAAGTTCCCCAAGTGATTCCAATGTACAGAAAAATTTGGTAACTACCATTTTAAACTCTTTCTTTTTTTAGTTTATAATATTTGTGACTCTTTTGCCTTGTAATATCATATAGATCAATATGACTATTTTTAATTGTTGAGAGTATATTTTGTTGGACCAATGTAAAATAATTTATTTAACCAATCCCCTATTGATGGATATCTAGGTTGTTCACTCTGTGTATCTTAATAGTTTCTTTCTATACTCCCAGGTTCTGTTTTAACTGTGAATGGTAACACTGAAAACTATACTCTGGACACCCAGAAAGGCTTCCAAGAATCTCTGACATGTGCTGTTGAAAACCACACCAGTGATGAAGAACTTCTCTGGTACCGAGAAGAGCAGAGCGTGGATTTGAAATCTGAAAACAAAATCAACTCCAGCTCTGTCTGTGTCTTTCCCATCAGTGAAGATGACGATGGAGTCAGCTTTACCTGCAAGCTGAAGAGGGATCAGACGGTGTCCATCTCAGTTGTGCTGAATGTTACATGTGAGTGTGGGGAAAAGAAACTGCTAGTCAGTCTGTGATGCCTGCACTACATTAAGTGGTAGTTGAAATCTAGATCTCGATATTGCCAAATTGCCCAATTTATATTCCCACAACAAAGCATGAGATCTCCTATTTTCCCACACCCTCCCAAGCACTGAGTATCCTCAGACTCTAAGAATTTGACAGCCTAATCTGAAATTTCATTTTCATTTTTTAAATTAAGAATTAAGGTGTTCACCTTTTCATAAATGTTTGGCTATTTATGTTTCTTCTCTGTGAAATGCCTGCTCCACCTTCAATCATTTTTTCTATTGCATTATTTGCCTTTTTTTTGCATTAATTTGTACAAGGGCTTCATAAATTAAGAAAATTAGCCCTTTGTCATTTTGGATTGTAAGTATTTCTCCTATTTGTTTCTGAAAATTCTTATAGTTATTTTTTGCCGTATTAAATTTTAGATGTTTATATATTTTTAAGTACCCATATTTTCCTCTGTGGTGTCTAGCTTTTTGTGCTCTACTTAGAAAGACCTCCACTGGGGATCTTTTCACATCACCTTAAAGCCCAAAAAGGTGAAGCTCTTCAATGGTTGGGTTCTGGGTATTGGTAACCCATGGGTGGAGCTATATAAGGTTAGGGGACCTTCAAATGATACCATGTAGGTGAACATGTGGGTTGTTCAGGTGGAAAGCAGGCTCTGCATGAGGGAGGTGTGGGTGATTAGTGAGAAGTGATACAAGTAGGATGATGGTGTTGTATTGACTTGGAACCTAGTAATAAAAGTTAAAACCATTTGACCCAAATGAGCTCAGCCAACTTTTCTGTGAAAAATTGGTGCCATTGCCCCTGAGATACAGGTGTGGAGAAAATGCTGAGGAACCCAGCTCTGGAAAATGCTGGCATCCTGCAGCTTGCTTTTCTAGAGTGAATCACTTGCATGTCCCGAAGCACAGAAGCCTTGTTTTTCATTTTCAATGAATCAGTAAAATGTGATTTTTAGCAAGCTACCTGTCTGCTGCTTTGATAGAATATAAGACTATCAGAGAACCCTGGAGTTCTTGTAATCCAATCTTATAAAATGACAGATGAGGAAATTGAGGCCCAAATCACAGCTGGAACTGGGAAGAGAACACAAATCCCAGGATCGTAATTTAGTGCTTTTCCTATGGTACTTTTTTTTTTTTTTTTTTTTTGGTGGTTTGCTCGTGCAGGATCTAAACCCTTGACCTTGATGTTACCAACACCTTGCCCTAACCAAGTGAACTAACCAGCCAGTCCCCCACAGTACCTTCTCAAGAGAGACATGGCAGAAATGCCAAAAATATGATTTGGTGGCTTAAGGAAATTATTTTGTTTTCTAGACTCAATTCACTTTTAAAATAATGTTCGTTGCAACCTCCTAAATATTGCTGCCAAGAGTGTGTGGGTATATATATATATATATATATATAACCAGTTGGTCAGTGATTCATAATGACAACAACTGACACAAACTCATCAATCAATATATCAAAATGAGCTTATAAAAAGTGTCAAGAATATCATGTACAATCCAGAGAAGTATTATAAGTGTCGTAAATAGCAGATCAAGAACTAAATGGAAGCTTGATGGTATACTGTTCGGAGGAGGGTGTGGAGAAACAGGTTCTCTCATACATCGTTGCTGAAAGTATAAATCGAGACCACCTCTTTTGCAATATCTATCAAAATTTAAAATGCGCCTATCCTATGACCCAGTGTTTCTCCTTCTAGATGTTAACCTTGGAGAAACAAAGCATATGTGCATAGAGAGACATGTACAAGGATGTTTATTGTAGCACTTAAATATTTAACGTTTAAAATGAAGACAACCTAATGCCCATTAAACTGAAATGATTAGAGTCATATATTATACTATAGTTCTCTATAAGCAATGAGCTAGATCTCTGTGGTTCAATATGGATATATCTCAAAATCATGCATGTTATTGAGAGAATGAAGTCTTTTATGTAAACCCTTCCTGTGCTCCTAAAACAACAAATAACATATTTCCTGTGGGTACATTATATGTTTAAAAAGCTATTTAAAAAAAAAAAAAAAGATCTGGAAGAATCTTCACCAAATTCATAGCAGTGGGAATCTCTGGGGAGTCAGAAAATGACCAGACCAGAGTCAAGGAAGACTTTACCTTTATCTGAAATGTACTATTTGTTTAAAGGGGGATAGTCATATACAGTTTATATGTTTAAAATAATTTTACATAGTTACATAAAAAGGAATAACTAACAGGATCTATCCACAAGTGGGATTGTTCTACTTGGCAATTATGTTCTCTATTCTAGCAACTCCCTACATATCTGAATACCACATAACATCCTTGTTGGATATGTATACGGAATTTAAGCTCATTCCAAAGAGCAACAAAATGTCATTCTTCTGAGAGAGTTATTAATAGCACAGCCTACTCAGGGTCTAATTATTCAGTGTGCACATTACACAAGCTCCTTTTTTCCTCTTTCTCTGCCTCTACCTCTTTCCTACTTCCCACTCTTCAAACATTTAATTACTCTTCTGCACCTTTGCCAGAAAATGCAAGGGGCATGGAGTAGAGGAGAAAGTCAGCTCAGCCATTTCTCCCCCTAGATGTGGGAAAGCCTTGGTGGAGGGTGAGGGTTGGAATTATTTGGTGAAGATGAATAATGTGGCTATCTAGTTTGACTGTCTATAGGTCTACAACTGTCCTTATTGTGGAGGGAATAAGGAGTTGCTTACACAGAGGGATGAGAAGAATTTCTCACCTTCCACAGATGCCATAGTTGCCACAATTAGAACACCTCGTGGGAGGAAGACATTATTTCTAGAAGATCACTGAGGAAATGCAAATTTGCATTGGTAAATACATGGTCAGGGCAGATGAACTTAGATAAAATGCAAAAATAGAGCATGCGAGTAGCTCCCCAAACCACCAGCAGCACCACAATAATAGCTAGCACTGCGGTAAATTCTTAACAGAGATTATCTCATTTAATCTTCACAGCCACTCATGAGGTAGGTGTTATTATCCCATCTTTTGGTTGAGGAAACTGAGGCCATAGCAGTTAAGTAACTGTCTCAAAGTGGTAAGTCATGACTATGACTTTGAGACATATGATCTACTGCTTATCTGCTAATTTTACCTAAATGCTTGAGTCTTACAGATCCTCCTCTCCTAAGTGGAAAGGACCTTCAAACAGTTGAGGAAGGCAGTGACGTGAAGTTGCTTTGCAATGTGAAATCCAACCCCCAGTCTCTAATGATGTGGTATAAGGACAGTAACATCCTGAATTTAGAGAAAGATCGTCACAAAATCCAACAGACGAAAGAGTCTTTTCAGCTGTCAATCACCAACGTCGAAAAATCTGACAACGGAACCTACAACTGTATTGCAATTTCAACTGTGCAAACGGAGACCATGGACTTTCACCTGATTGTTACAGGTAACTCTCTTTTTTAATACCTAGCACAGTGCAAAACTCAGAATAGATGCTCAGTAAATATTTTTGGTGACAACAAATTATGATGAAAATTATGATTAGTAGCTAGGATTTTCTCTGGAGAACAATCCCCATCCGAGAATTTTCCATTAAGAATTCTAATTCATTCTTTTGGGGGAATTATGTCCATTCCATATAAGACACTGTTATTTGAGTAAAGGTCCTTTTCTGGAACCAAGTGTAGAAAATTCTGGTTGGCTTTTAGGGAAGAGTATTTCCATGAATTCTCCTGGGTAACAAGGTGTGTAGGAACTGTACCTTTGAGTTCTCAGCATAATGGCAAACAGAAGAGAAGTCAGAAACATACAAAGAAGAAAGATGCTGACAAGATATAAATGGATCTCTAAAGTCACTCCTAACTTTGAAATTCTAACCTGTAGGTTAATCAGAAGAGGAAGTGGAGAAAAATCCGAAAAAAAAACTCCTTCTCTTGGCTTCATGCTTCATCTGCTTACATTTCTTGCTCATGCAAAAAAGAGAAAGTGAGCTACCTGGTGTAGCAGATGCAGAAAATGCTCATGCACGCATTTTCTGGTCTTGGGCCAGTATGTGAGGAGCAGCCAAATAAGCTGAGGTTCCTATGTATTGTTAGAACATTATTCACTTTGTCATTTGCCTCCCTGTACCTACTCATTGCCATTCTTGCCCATTCCCAGGATGCCAACTGAATCCCTGCCAGACATGTTAGACTGATGTAATCAAAGGACATCTTATTTCCTCCCCCTTGGGGGGTCTGGGACATGAACAAAATATCTGGTGGGGAGGAAGGGTTGCTGTTGGTAGAATGCCCATCACTGTGATTACTGGCATGTTCAGTAATTTGTCCTACAGAGCATTGACAGTATGCCCAGGGCCACTTGCCTTAAAAACCAAACCCATAAATAACTTTAGTACCCATGGGATAGAAGCAGTGAAATAGCTTGTGGCTATTAACTGCCCCCCAGGTTCACAAAAGCATGGTAGGGTGGGCCTCATGCCATGCCATCCTAACTGGTTGTGAAGACCACACTTGGAGACTAGGAAATTATATTATCCCTCTCAGTTAAGAAGAAACTGTAATTGCTCTATGTCACATGAAAAAAAAAAATACAGCTGTATAGTAATCAGGATGCCAGCTTGGCAAATTGGCTTTCAGGTGGGCAGAAACTTGTTTTGGGTGGAGCTCATCCAAACCAACTTGTTTTTCTTATTTCTTCCTGCTTTTTTACTCCGCTGGCTATTGGCTGCCTTTGTAGCGTAAGCACTCTGCTTCTGGTGCTCAGGCTAAATCCTGAGTTTTCCATGAGCCTCTCCCCACTTCACCACTCAGTGGGGTAGGTTCTAACTGAGGCCACGCAGAGCTGGAAATGACATCATGGATCTTGAGCACAGGATTGAGCCCACGTGTTGGAATTATTTTATCATAATGAATATGGAGGGAAAAAATGTCAGTTCTGGTTACAAATGAGAGTGTAAAACAGGACAAGAGGAGAGAGGTGCTGTTAGTTACACTTGCCAAAGTCACCTTCAGCGGAAACTTGGATTCCAAAGTGAGCCAATGGGTCAGGCAGTTTGTTTCAGCTTGTGATGTGGTGAAAGCTGTCGTAAGTGGCTTGGTAAAACTATTCCAGCCTGTGACTGAATTATGATTTCTTTTCCTAATTGTCCCACCTTGGCTTTCCCTTCATGTTGACATCTTTCCTTGGCACACAAGTGGAGGGGCTTCCCAGTAAAGTGATGACCCTTTGATGTCCCAGAGCTGGCTATTAGAGAGCCAGGGCTTACTAGAAGAAGGCCCATTCAGCAAAGTTTCTCGGGGCAGGGAGAGGGGAGAGGTACAACACACACCTTCATGAGAATAAAGTTTAGGAATAGCCAAGAGAGAGCAAAAGGGAAGAATGATGAATCCACTTACTCCCCAATTATTCTGAGCAGGAGCTGGACAAATACTGGAGAAGAAAATGATTAATGGTTAGTGTGTTATACAGTTATGGGGGATGGACTATTTCATAATCTTGAGGCATATAGGGCTTGGGCTTTGAAATAAGATTTCTCTAAAGTCAACTTTTCCCCTCTTTTCCCCCTTCGGCCCCTTGTGTACTATCTCATGACCTTGTTTATTTTATATTGCTTATCTCGATCTGTAGTTTTTGTTTGTTTAATGTCTGTCTTCCCCACTACAATATGAGCTCCACAAAGGTAGATGAGCCTTCCATGTTTGTCCTGTTTTTTGCAGGGCTGAGCACAGCACCTAACACATATCAGTCACTTGGTTAATATTTGTTTGACTACATCTCACTTCACAAAGTCAATTGAATAATAAATGGTACACTCTTTATTTCCTTTAAGTTCCTAAAATTTTATTTAAGCAATGATTGTAACCCCTTCCCCTAATTTGGTGGCATTAGAATCCAGGGGCTCAGATAAGGTCATTTAAGAACTTTTGTTGACCTTAAGCATTCTTACTTTTGAGAGTTTCATCCAATATTAGGGCAAACATATTAAAGTGAGGCACATTAAATGTACTTTTTGCTGTAAAAAGTTTGAAAGGATTTGTATAATTTGCATAGATTTTGAATTTCATTATAAATAAGTTATTAGTTTGGTTCTTGAGGTTTAAGCATTATTGCTTAACAATTGAGTTATAGTTGACACAAGGTTACATTTTATAGATAAACATTTCTTAATTTTGATTAATTTTGCCACTTTTTTTCATATTTTGGAGCCAATACATTTTTTTCTCAGCTCTCAAATATTTTCATAGGCTCTTGGAAAGCTTGCAGACACAGTCACTAGGCCTGTAGTGTCTGATAAATAAAATAGCTCTGAGCTTCCAGGCTATTATGGTTGCTGCTAATCTCTTTCTAGTCAGGGTTAGAAGTAGATTCTCTGTCCTTTCATGTCATTTAGAGAGATACAGAAATCTTTGCCAAGGTTGGGAAGGCTAATGCTTTGAGTCCTCCTTCCCTAGGGGCACCATGCAGCCACCTTCTATAATGTTTTGTCACCTGCTTGAAACACTATCACAGTACTAGGTAAGGGTCTCCACTCCTCCTGGGACCTACAGACCTCTCTGTCCTTCTTAGTCTAGAAAGCTCACCACCCTTTCTCTTCTTGTTCTTAAAGCCTTCCTTCCTCTCTTTCCCCGTCTGGAATACTTCCCAATATCTTTTCGCCTTTTCAAAAGGCAGGAAAAACCATTGATTTCAATCTACTTCTGCTTTCTGTGCGGCAAAAGTTGTGAATGAAGAAAGCGCAAGATGGTCTGACTACTTGCTTTGGGGAGTTATTTATATTACAATAAATTATTCTTCCACAAAGGAACAGATTCAAAACCTGCCTTGGCCATTTACTACTTCTGTGACTTTGGACAAGAAACCTAACTTCTCAAAGCTCCTCGTTACTCACCTGTAAAATGGGGACGATGAAACCTATCTTGTAGAGTTGTTGGGAGGATTCAATTAAGAGGAGGATAGATGTAAAGTGCAAGGCACCATGGCTGGGACATATTAGAAGCAGATGAATTAGAAGCAGATAAATGTTCATTCTTGTTCCCTGTGTTTGCATTTCCAACAGATGAAACTGTGAAAGTACCAATAGAACCCGTTATTGCTGCTTGTGTTGTAATCTTTCTGACATTGTGCTTTGGATTGTTTGCTAGAAGAAGAAGAATAATGAAGGTATCTAAGTATTTTAAGCTATTTAGGTAAAAAGTCATCTAAATAAAGGTAGAAAACTGGCTATATAAGTGACTTGAGCTAGGAACCATTCTTGGGAAAAGTTGAATCTGGTCTCTCTAATGTGAGGTCTAGAATGAAGTTGCTCATACAAGCTTGTGATTTATGCTTACTCTGTAAGTGGAAATCAGGATTTCTTTTTCTTTTTCTTTTTCTTTTTTTTTTTTTTTTTTGGTGGCTGGCCAGCATGGGGAACCAAACCCCTGACCTTGGTGTTACAGGGTCACACTCTAACCACCTGAGCCAACCGGCCAGCCCCAGGATTGTTTGAAAGACTTTAAGGTTCAGTATTTTTGAACATATTCATCTAGAACGTAGCAACGAAGTTGAGGAAACTATAACTGTTAAACAATTTTTAGCTTTTCCCAAGTTGGTTATATTGTAGGATGTACTTAAGAGTAAGCATATTTAGGTTAAAGCAGTTGAATTGTGTTAAATGCTGCTCTTATACCACGACATTTAACATTTTGGATGCATGCTGAAAGACATGCTTTTTTGTAAAACAATATAGGAGCTGTGCCTACAATTAAAAGTGAAACATTTGGCACATTAGTTAATTCTAGTTTTATTTAATAACCTGTAAGACACATAAGTTTAAGAGTTTTTTTTTTAAGTTAACAGGGAAAATTTGAGATGCAATACTAAGACTTTAGGATTTCAGTCTTAGTGTCTGTATGAAATTCTGAGGCCTTGATTTAAATCTTTCATTGTATTGTGATTTTCTTTTAAGTGTATTACAGCAAGTGAATCTTGTCAAATAAATTTTTCTTTTAAAAACAGCAAAAAATAAATAAACAAAATAAAATAAAGTTGCTCAAGGGACTAAAAGTATATAATCATGAGTACAGCTTTACAAAGAATAGGAGTGCTCACAAGCAAGGCCTGAATGAAAAACGCTGTGGTGTTAGGGGTCAGGGATTTGGGGTTGAATTTTCTTCCTTTTAAATTTCCCTTTATTGTTGCTATTGGTGCCTGTGGTACAACAAATAAATTTAAGGAGGAACATCTGCTCTGGATTCAGAGATCTGAATGAAAAAGATGGCACTTGCTGCTCACCTCTTAAGTACAGCCATATGCCCTGGCTGCAGTGGGCTGGGGTTTGGTATTGCTGAGTGGTTAACCTTGTTGGGTAGCATGATTCAGAATATGTGCATGCATAGGTTAATTCCATGCATTTGACTCTGCCAGTTAATCCAGTACCAAAGGAGAGCAGGTATGGCAGAAAGCCTCTAAGGAAAGGCCAGTATACCTTAGGCTGAGTTCATCATGCAGCAAGGGGCATTGTCCTTGAAACACATAATAACTGGGTGTTATTCAGGGCAACAATGTCTCCTAAGAAAAAATTCACCCCACCCCTCTGTTCCAATCTAAAGCAAATTTTTCTTATAAAAAAAGAAATACTCAGCTACCTAAGAATCCTTGAAGCTCCCTGATTAAGAGTTACATCTTCTTTAAGTTCAATAAAAACTATTAATGTGCCCAAAGAAATGAGACCTGAGCAAGAGCAGAGGTGTCTGCATTTCCGCAGCACCTGTCCCTGAGCCATCTTGATGTCTTCAAAATGTTTATCCACGGGCCTTAGAAAAGCAGGCAAACTCATTGCCTTTTTTTGTGTTTGCTTTTAGCTCTGCATAAAGTATGAAGACCCTCATAAAGAAACAGCTCTGTAAGTACTCTGGGCTGGGGCCAGTGATTTTCCATAAGCAGATGGGTAGCAGTGGTGTGCATCATTAAGCCATTCCAGGCAAACTCCTCCAGAGATGGGAGGTGCTGGAAGGTGAAGGGGTTCAGAGGAGAATAAGAGGTGGAGGAAAATCTGCGTCCACTTTAGAGGAAGGTTGGAAGGTTGCCTAGAACCGAGAACAACTTTGGTTCTAAGCCTGCTCTCTCTTTAAGCAAGTCTGGCCAATGCTTGTGCAACTGCATTTTATTGCCACACAATATAAATGACTGAGAGGGCCTGCCCTGGGGGAAGCCACTGCCCCTGCTGTGTTTTCCTTCACAGCAAGGTCATGAGCCACGTTCTTCATCCTGAGTACTGACCTCTCTCTGGAGCCTCCTTTAGTCTGTTGCCTGCAGCAAACAGGAAGCGGGCAGTGGGTTTCAAGAACAAAGGCATTCTGACAGAGTATGGATTTTGTTTTGAATTTTTTTCTGATTGCTACGATTGTCATTATAATTAATTTCTTGGTTCGTTTCAGATGAAAAAGCTGAGATGCCAACTAATACAGGAAGAGTTTTGCATCAGACCTCCTCAATTTATGTAGTCCCATCTGTATTTATTGCTATTATTAAATTCGCTCCTGTCAAATTGTCAGAGGTTATGAAGAAGTGTTTCATTAATCACTTAACAATAGTTGTTCTGACTGATTTGTATACTTATGGAACATTTTTATGATGAGAGCTGTTAAGAATGAAAAGTAAGATTTTGTTAAATTTTCTCCTTGAAGTATATATTAATTAATTGAGATCTGTTCCAAATAAGTTTGAAACCATTTAGTATTTAATGTGTATTTTTCTAGGCAGGAGATTAGCAGACATTTAGGTTTCACAAATCAGTGCAATACCAAAAAAAGATGGTGGCGGGTAATGACACCACAGAGCAATCAACCTTTTAAATTGCCAAGGAAGCACATAAAATATCAGTTATCAGCTAGCTTGTCATTTCATCAAAGAAATGTTTAAGGACTAAAAAAAGAATGAAGTATAATCTCAGAATGTAAGACACTTTAAAAAATGGAATAAATTTAGTATTATGAAAAATTCAGCATATGTCTTCATTTTTCTCATCTCATCACGTCAACACGGTCACAAAATTTGTGAGCTGTATGTGGTTATGAGTGTGCAAAGAGCAGGGGAGTGGGGGCTGACCAGTGTCTTCCCCCTGCCCCCCAGCAAGTTCGTTACAAGTCTCCTTTGCCTCTTTTTGCATAGTACTTGCATAGAGCTACCTGTATTGACTGTGAGTCAGCCTGTACTCTTCTCATGTATCTCACCTTTTTTTTTTTTTTTTTTTTTTTTAAGATGACCAGTAAGGGGATCTTAGCCCTTGACTTGGTGTTGTCAGCACCACGCTCTCCCAAGTGCGCTAACCGCCCATCCCTTTATAGGGATCAGAACCCGTGGCCTTGGTGTCATCAGCACCGCACTCTCCCAAGTGAGCCACGGGCTGGCCCCTTCATGTGTCTCAACTTTAAATCACAGCTCTCTCCTAATTTACTATTGGCTTTCCCCACCTCCATTTTTTGTTCAGTTTTCTCCTGGAAGAGTCTAGGCTTCTCTTTCCCACACAGCTGGGGTGGACTAGTGGGAAAAGGAGCCTTAGCCAGAACCACCTCTGATGTCTCTGCTGTGCTCTTCCTCTACCTTAGAAAAAAATATATTTTTCCATCTAACACTGCAGTAACTGAATGTGCCACAGTGCGTGAGAGATATATTATCAGGTGGTAAAACTCCCTTTATTGACATAGGAGCAAAAAGAAGAGATGAGCAGAATGTATGAAATCTCAACAACTTGTTTCTAAAAAGAACAGACACAAGCCTCCTGTTAGGCTCTCCTAGCTGCCTTGGAAACCAGCATGGGATGGGCAGAGAGAGAGAGACTGCTAAAGACTGTTGTTTACAGATCTCTCTGTATTCTTGGAGGCCCCAGCACGTCCAGATCATGTCCCTCATTCAAGATTTCTCAAAGTAGAATCTGGAATCCCTGTGAAAATGCTGTTAAGGATAAAGTAGGAGGATTGTGAAAAATCTGAAAGCTTAGACAATTAAGGGGAAGCTGGGAGACTGTAAAAAAAGAAAAAAACAGGGCCGAGCCCGTGGCGCACTCGGGAGGGTGCAGTGCTGGGAGAGCGGCGACGCTCCCGCCGCGGGTTTGGATCCTATATAGGAATGGCCGGTGCAGTCACTGGCTGAGTGCCGGTCACAAAAAAAAGGCAAAAAAAAAAAAAAGAAAAAAGAAAAAAACAGATTTCAGCCAATGGCAGGTTGGGATAGTATAAAGTGGAAAAGAAAACATAAAAACTTACATATCAAATTGAACTTGAAATCAGGAGACCTGAGTTCCACTCTTGGCTCTGTTGCCTTGGGCAAGTCCTTTTCCCTCTCGTGGGCCTTTGGAAAATGAGGAAGTTGAATTAAGAGATCCTTAAAGTACATGTTAGCTTGAAAATTCTATGATTCTTAAAAGATTCCTACGTGCTTTAGTTAAATGCTGAAAGGAGTTGGTAAGCAAGAATGGAAATGTAATACCTTTGCCCCACTTAGTAGAATTATGAATCAGCTTTATTCTAGGACATATAACAATCCTTGAGAATTACAGGTCAACAGAAAAGAGTTTCTTCACCCTTATAAAATACAGTGGCCTTGTACATTAGCACAAACAAGGAACTTAACTTGTTTTAGCACAGCAATATCATAAATAGCCATTGAGCAGAGCAATATCATAACTAGCCATTCATTTCATTTCACTTTACACTTCAGGAATAAACAGAGCCTGTATTAAAAACTATATCTATTATGAACACTAAAATCAGAAATGAGCCTACCTTGGAAGGACATGAAATTTCAGGACTCAAAAGAGGTCCCCACTGTCTCCTCAAATGTCTTCTCTACTTATTCTGAGATACCTGAAACTCCAACATTCATTCTTCTGGTTTTGACTCTCAGGACTACAAAACCAGTGGAGAAGTGACAAATCCAGTGGTTCCTTCTCAATTTTTCTGCCAGTGAGGACACCTTTCATTATTATTTTTTTCTCCTTCTTGGGTCCCACTTTTTAAAGAACCAGTGTATCAAGCAAACTTTATTTATTTTTTATTTTATTTTATTTTTTTAAAAGATGACTGGTAAGGGGATCTTAACCCTTGACTTGGTGTTGTCAGCACCACGCTCTCCCGAGTGAGCCACAGGCTGGCCCAAACTTTATTTATTAAATAATATTTATCTGTTTTTCCAATTTTTAAAACATTTATCAACATGATATCTACTTGCCAGTCTGAGCCTCTTTTATGACAACACAATTACCCAGTTGATATAATTCCACATAAAATCAAAGAAATCTGGTGCAGGTTAACCTGTGCAGTCTTTTAGAGGTCAACAATATAACCATTGGATTAAAAATACTAATGTAACATTAGGATTTTTGGGTCACTGAGAAAAGTTTACTTTTCCCCACCAACTTTACCCCTGTCATCACCACCATTATGATTATTTTGCTGAACCTATTGGCCAGGGGTCATAAACTCAAATTCTTACAGTTGTCAAGAAGATCAGTGAGTGAAATGGGCTAGATGTGAAGCAATAGGGAATAGTGGGTACTGTGGCAGAGAGTGCATTTGTGTTTAAGAGACGGCTGAGAACACCACCAAGGGGTCGTGCTGGGTCCTGAGGCAGGAGCCAAGGGCCGCCACCCCAGCCCACAACCAGGCAAGGAGCAGACCAAAAACACCACTTCCACACAGGTGGCCCAACACAGCCACCACAATAGCCATGGCTGCCACAGAAGCAGCTAGATGCCACAAAAGTAGACACAGCCACCATGCAGGTGGTCTTCCAGCCACTCGACTGCATAGACACAAGGAGAGTCACCAGTGGATACCAAAGAAAAAGAAAAGCATGTCTCTCTCCACTAAGTTCACTCCAGAGTAACAGAAGAAGCATCTGCTCTATGATAATAGTAGGGGACCTGAACACACCTCTCTCAGCACTGGACAGATCATCCAGGCAACAAAACAACAGAATAATCATTAATCTTTCAGAAGGAGAGAAGAAATCTAGGGTTATTAGAGGTGGGATGGGGGGAGGGAGAGGGGTATGGGGAGAGATTGGACAAGGAGCATAAAAAATAAGTATGATTTGTAAGAATGAAGATGCTAATAATATTGATTTGATCAACATACATTGTACACAGGTGATGGTAGTCAATGTTGAACCCCCAAAATATGTATAACCAATTATGCTTCAATAAAAATAAATTTTTTTTAAAAAGAGGGCTGATAGTTACCAACAGGGGCAGATCCTCTGATTCTTTAAGAGAAGTCAGAAATCTGAATTTTTATGTGTAATTCTTCTAATTTTAAAAGTTCTTTTGTTTGTTTGTTTGTTTTAATCCTGGGTCCTCTGCTATTCTCTGGAAGATGGGCTATAATCCAGTGTTGACTTGGGCTTTCATCGTCTCACAGAGATTTTTATGAAACAGCTCTTATAATTTCCACTCATAGCTTCCTCTCTCCCGGAGCTCAGGCATGATCACAAGGTAAAAAGTCAGAGGGCAGTTAGTCATACTGCGCTGAGGACATTACTTGCATTATTTGATCCTATAAACAACCTTATGAAGTAGTCATTATTGTCCCAACTTTGAAGATGAGGACGCTTGGGCTCAAAATACTTACCTAATGTGTACAGAGTGACTAAGCTGGGATTCACACCCAGGGTGATCCAAAGCCTGAGGACTGTTGTAGGGGAGAGGATATCTCCGTTTTCTTTGTTGAATAACAAAGAAAAATCTCAGCTTTCTTATAACACTCCTAGAGTGAAGTCAATGTCAGTCTTACTTCTAATGACCAGCAGAGAATTAATTTTTATAAGTAAAGGCAATTTGCCATAATCTTAGTTGAGAGCCTTTTGAAAATGTTACAGTACTCCTTTAGATAATTTGCAATGTCATGGACTGTTGCAGGATTGGAACTGAGAATTGCTGCCCTAAATATTTGCTTGTCCTCCTGATGATAATAATCACCAAGTATTACTCTTTGTCCAAGTGTTTGCATAGATCATTTCTTCTCCTTGCAACAACCCCTGTAAGGTAGATGTTGGAATATCCATTTTACAGGTAAAAGAGGGTTAGAGAACAAAATGACTTGCTCAAAGTTGCACAATTAGCATGGGGTGAAATTGGGATTCAAACCCAGGGCAGTCTGACCCCATAATCTGTGCTCCTTTCTCCACAATATATGGTCCTGGGGCAAGGGGACAGGGATAAAAGTACTTGAACGTGATTGAGAGCATCTTCCTGCTATAGGTGCCTGGGGATTGTGGCAGAAATATTTCTCATTCACTGAATGTCCTTCTGCTCTTTACATTTCTCTGCCCCCTTGCCATTAGGTAGTCTGTGTGTCATTGTAGTCAAGTGGCCATGGACATAATTAATGTTGACATTTCTGGGCAAAGTAAAGCAGAACAGGTACATGTTCTTTAGATGCTTTCTTCCCCTGACATGGCTACTATGGAGAGATGTCAGAGCATCTATCAGCCTGGGGCTCTGAATAACTATGTGAAGCAGAGCTTCCTGAGAAATAGACCCTTGTGTTATGTCATTTGATTTTAGGGTTAATTTGTTACTGCAGCCTAACTTAGCTTATTCTGATTAATGCAGGTATTTTCATCACAATAAGAATTCACAAGACATTTTGTATAGTTTAATAAAACAATAATTCTTATTTTCAGGGGCAAATTCCTTAATAATCTCCAAATGTTGCAGGGAACCCTGAGCATTTTCTAATTGTTAAAGCTTTCCTTTTTTTCTGCTCAAGAAACCATTTTAGAAATTTTATGCTTGACTTTCTTAATAGCAAACTCTGGCTCCTGCAACTTAGCTTGCCTGGTTCCTGCACCTGTCTGTATCCATGTGCTAATAGGAGACAACAACAGTCTCACATCGACCTAAGGTCTGGATGCAAATTAGGCCCCAGAGCCGACCAGTGGACTGTGTCCCATAATCAGCCAATACAAATTAGCAGGACAGAGTCCCTGATTTACATAAGAGGACTTGAATGGAAACTTGGGCGGGAAGTTAGGGTGGGAATTTTGGCTATATAAGACTGCCTCTTTCCTCTGTTTGGGGAGACACTGGTCTAAGAGTCTTCACTCCCTGGTGCTCTCCTTGCTTGCAAGCAAAAAGGTGCCATAACACTGAACAAAAAGCTGTAACACCAAATAAAGAGCTGTAAAACTGCAACACTGATGCCGGTCTTGGATTCCTCTGCGTGATCCACCCCCCAACACAACCTTCCCATCATGGACCCCAAGTAATATTAAATAATGAATAACCTGCAACAAACTTATGTTTTTCCTTTCGAATAAACTTACATCTATTGACAAAACATCTTTGAGGAAACAGAGCAGCAGTAGTGCAAGCCAGAATCGAATTAATTTGTGTCATTTTATTTAAAAAATCCAAGTTATACTTAATCTTAGGCCAGCAGCTATAGAGAACAAAATCGATACATTAATCACAAATTTCTCAACACTCAGGTAATCTTTTCTTAAGGGCCTATATCTGCAACATCAAGGTGGTTATGTAGCAAACAATTTATATCATGGGTCATTTTCACTTAACATAATTCTGGAAAACATGGAGGACGCTATTGTAAATTCATAAAAAACTAAGTTCTCAGATAATTTTATATATGTTACATAAAGAAAAAGCTGGAGATCCGCTCCTGCCAACAGATTCCTACAATAAAGTGTTGCTGTGGAAACTCATGAATTATTTGTCCTTATTTCTTTTGATACTCTTGAAAGCAACAATAGCATTAGCCTCTGTTTATATTATATTTAGTAATGACAACCTCTTACATTTTCATGTTACCTTATAGTTTATAAAATGTTTTTACACATATCTTGTTTGATCCTCACAGTCACTTGGTGAGCCAGGTAGTGCTTTCATTATTTCTGATTTGCAACTGGAGATACTAAGAAAGGTTAAGTGGTCTGTCCAAGGTCACACAGCTAGTAAGAAGGGTCACTCCTTCCATTACCCTGACTTTTGGCGCTAAGTAAGTACTATAATTGTTTTCAGTTTTGTATAGGGCAATCGTTCAGTTCTTTTGTCTTATGGGTGATTGCTGTATGACAGGAAGAATGGCAATAGGAGATGAGAAATTAAACTATCATACACAAATACCAATTGTTTCCATTGGGTATTGTTAAGAATGGTCAAAGTTGAGTTCTCTGAGCTATCTGAAGTATAGTGGCATCCCGTAACAATAGCTACACTCCTATAAGTAGTTGCCCTGTATTGTTCTGAGCACTTTAAATACATCATCACTTATTTAATCCTCATAACAATCACAGTTTTATTTTTATCACACCCATTTTACAGGGGAGATAACTGAGGCACAGAGGATTTAACTCATGTGCCCTGGGTCACACAACTTGTTAGTGGCTGAACCAGGATTTGAACCAAGGAAGTATGGCTCCTGGGTCCTTAACCACTAGGCTAAATCGCTTTTTACATTAAGAATTAATTAACATTTATATGGTACTTCCTATATGCCAGGAAGACACATATGTAACAGACTCATTTAATGCCCATCATTGACACATTTAACATTTGAATTCAAATAGAAAGCAGATATGGAGAGACAGGGAGGAAGGGGAAAATGGGGGAAGAAGGATTGGGGGAGAGAGAGAGCGAGTTAAAGTGCCTGTGATGAGGCCTGCCATTCCAGTCAAAGAAAATGTGCCCTGAAGTTGGCATAAGAGAGGGAGAAGAATCAGCTCTCCTGGCCAGACCTAGTCCGCTCATGGCTCTCTAAGTGTGAGTATCTTATATGAGTCCAGTGTTCGAGAATTTGCATTTTTCTTACAAATGGCCCCTAAATGCAAGCCAACTACTTCATTTGGTTCTCAACCAAAGAAACAGCCATCTCTCCCCATCCTGGGATAAAAACTGGCTCTGCTTACTAAGAAGAGGCATTTGGGTCTCTGAAGATGCCTTCCCAAGAAATTTCCATGGATAATTTTGACTCTACAGATGTTCTTCAACTTACGATGAGGTTACATCTCAATAAATCTATCGTAAATTGAAAATAATTGTAAATCAAAAATTCATTTAATACACCTAACTTACCAAACATCATAGCTTAGCCTAGCCAAACTTAAATATGCTCAGAACACTTATATTAGCCTACGGTTGGGCAAAATCTTCTAATACAAAGCATGTTTTATAACAAAGTGTCAAATATCTCAAGTGGTATATTGAATACTGTACTGAAAGTGAAAAACAGGATGGTTGTATAGGAATTTAAAGTATGGTTTTGCTTGACTTTGGAACCTAACCCTTGAGGAAGCCACAACCCCACGTACACCTTTGAGCAGGGTCAGTGCTGAAGTGTTTGTACTCCTGTGGTCTGTGATGCAACTCTGCTGTATATGTGCAATGTTGCTCTGGAAAAGTTGCTACTAGACATATGTGAAGCTACCAGATGTATGAACAGTTATTTCAAAAAATTGCCCTTTCATCCCAGCTCAGCCACTAATGAGCTGCTCAGCTCAAGGAAGTCACATAATCCTTCATAGATTCAAAACTGAGGGACTAGACCAGAAGATAATCTGTAAGATCCTGTGAGCCAATATTATACGGTTGACATTTTAAAAACTTAATGATAATGGAACAGCTCTTAAAAGGCCTAACTACTTCCTTTTGTGTCATTTTGCAAACTGTATATTCCTTTTGAAACAGATTCTCAGCCTCAAATAGGTCATTTTCATGCCAGCTGTTATTTGTAGATTTATAGGCAGCTCACGGGCATCATTAAACAATTCCATCAAAGAGGCTGTAAACTTTTTGCTGCTAAAGAATTATAGCCTTGAATTCCTTAAATGATTTTATAGTTAAAGTACTTCAGAAAAATGTGTAATAACAAACTTGGCTCACTTGGAAATCACCAGTCTGAAAGACTTTGCCCCAATTTGAGATGTGGGTTATATTGGTTTTTAAGAAAATATTTAATGATTTGTTAGCAAGTTCATATTTGTGTTAACATTTACAATCATTTTTGATCACTCTAAATGTAGGAATAATGCTTTTATTATTCCACAATGCTATTAGTCATCCAATTACAGCTTCTATCATCGATTCATTGTTTGTCACATTGAGAAGTCATCATTATTTTCTACCTACATCAGACAAATTAAAATGGGTTAATATGAAAACTTAACTGCAAACATATGGGCCTAAGAAAAACTTCATGATTATGTTACATTTGCAAAAGCCTAGAGTAAAAGCACCCATAAACCTAAACCATCCACAAATGGTTACTTTGTGGCAAATTGAAAAATGACATGCAACAACACTTAGAAATGTATAAATCTGCAGGTTTGTTGTTCCGACTGGCATGTCTGAAGTACTTGAGTTTCAAAGTGCTTTCATTTACATTATATCTTTTGATCCTTAGGCTTAGATTAGAGCTTTAAGTTCTTCGTCTCTGGAATCAGAATACCTGGGTTTATATCTCGATTCTACCACTTTACTAGCTATGTGATGATGTGCAAGTTACTTTACGTCTCTGTTCTTGCATGTCCTCAGATGTAAAATAGAGATAGTAACAGAACCTACCTTCTGATTGAGGGTTATAGTGAAGATTAAATGAGATAAGGCTTGTACAGAACTTAGAACAGTGCCTGTGGCATAGCAGTACTCGATACATTTTAGCTATTATAGCTAGTATTATTACCAAACCCACTTTTCAGAAGAGGAAATTGAGACTCATAGATTAAATTACTTTATTTGCTTATAATAGTAGATCCAGGTATATTGGACTTAAAACTTTGGCTTTTCCCTTAACTTCATGATGCCTTTCTCAACTAATGTATGAGATGAGATTTTTTAATTGAAGCTTTTAGGGAACAAATTTTTTTCTAGTCCTAAAAAATGAGACCAATCTTTTCATGCACTTTCATTCTTTTCTTTTTTTCTTGTTTGGGCAGCTGGCTGGTACAGGGATCCAAACCTCTGACCTTGGCTAATACACTTTTGGAGTTAGATGCATGTTCTCTTTTCTTTAGTTTCCATTTGCACTGCGAAGGTGTTCAGTTTTACTTCTATCTGATGAATGGTTTTTCTTGGAACAAGGAAAAAAGAATATTAAATGAATGAAAAATAAGGTGAGAATCAAAAATGGAAATTGAATGAGAAAATATTACAAAGAATATGTATTGGAAAAGGTGAAATTGAGTCACCAACTCAATTTAATTTCTTTTTTTAAAATTAAAAAAATAAAAAATTAAAGCATGTTAATTTTATTTTTGAGATTTTTACATCTCAAGCAAAGCCTCTAAAAAGAGGATAATAACACCATAATCATTATACTTAAATATTTGCTTCAGATAGTAAAGAATGTAGTTCATAAAGAAAAGAAGAATTAGCGAAAGCTCTGGTTTTGCAGCTTTAAGCAGAGCCAGTCTAACAGCATTCCTAAAAGGAAACCAGGACATATGGTCTCCAATAATAATTATTATTTTCTCTCAAGTCCAATTTTTCCTGTTTCATCTCTGTCATTTTCTCTTCCATTTGGTCTTCTTTTCCTTTTATCTTCGTTCCAACCTTTTTGTACTTCAACAGAATTTAGGTTTTGGCAATTGTGGGTGATCATTTTATGAGTGATTAGTGCAAGAGAAGCATTTTCAGAGTAGCCCAGCTGTTACCAGGTGGCACATCCAGGTTCTTGATCCGTCAGAGAATCTTTCATGGACTGGCAAAAGGAAAGGAAGAGAGGACAGAGAAACATAATAGGGCTTTATTACCAAGCAAAGGTACACGCCAAGGAAATCTCCGCCAGAGAGAGACACACATGCCCCTGACCTTCTCCATCTTCTCCATCCCACGTGCGAACTCCTAAAGGCTGACCTCTGCGCCTCCTGTCCTGCCTAGTGTGCAGGCTCTGGCCGATCCAGTCAGAATATTTATGAGCAGCCTCCCTGGGGCGTGTTCCTACTCTGTCCTGCATCAATTCCCCCCTGAGAGAGTTTGCTCCCATAAATATTTTTGGGGGAGCTGAAGGCCATAGATCCATCCTGCCAGCCTCCTATAGCTGCTTCTTGCTGGGTCAGAGCAGTTGTCCCTACCTGTCCGTGGGAGTATAATTCTCTACCTAGACTGTTGAGTGGCCCCGTGGAAGGCTCAAGTGTGTAGAGGCTCAAGGGTTCGTATCCTTGAAGCACCATGATGGTTATTTTGGATGGCAGTCACTCTGTGAGAACTCAGAGCAGGATAACTAATGCCCTCCTCAGAGAATGAGCTTGAACCACTTGGCTCTGGTACAAAATCTCACCAGGACTCTGTTTGGGCCCTGCTGCCATCCTTGCTGTCATCTCAAGATACTGCTGGAGGGGTGGAGTCAGCATAGCTTGATTGATGTCTTCCTTGGCTTCCCAGGGTCTGCGAGCCTGCAGCCTCAGGCGAGTTGGAAAACAACTCCACATTCATGTAAACAATGTCATCTTGCCATAGGAAAGAGACATTTCTCTAGCCAGAGAAATGCATGCTAAGAAAAAAACCAAAAAACAAAAAAAAAACTGTATCCTTTTAAAAATTTTCCTACAACCCATGTGGCTTTAGGTCACAGCATGGCTTCAATCCTGCTCACTCCAACACAACCAGGACCACCTAACAGCTAGATCCTCAGGTCACTGAGGATCAGTGTCTTACTTTGCTGTTTTTTTTGCAAGGATCCTCCTTTCTTCCTGAGAGAAGGAAAGAGAAATAGAGGCAATTTCCCTGCATCTTTCAGAGCAAGGTCTCAGCTCCTCAGGGGACACAGTTGGCTCTCCAGGTCTGGCCCCTGCCCTCTCTCTTTAGTTCCAGCTGTGCTCAAGTCTGCAGTTTCCAGAGATCTTCTGCCTTAAGATTTTTGAATATGCCAGTACCTCCAACTAGAATTTCTTTTCCCCAGCCGGTATCACTTGACAAACTCCTAATTGTGCAAAACTCAGATGACCTATCTCTTTCAAGAACCTTTCCCTAAAGCTCCCAGCTTGACTTAGCTAGTCTTCCTCCATGCTCCACATCACACTGTGCAAACCTCTACCACAGCACCATAGTTAGGGTTAGGGTTAGGGTTAGGATAATCCACCTCCAAAACATATCCCATATTCATCCACTTCTTTTCAGCTTTACCACTGCCTTCTTGATCCACGTCACTGTTCACCTCTTGCCTGGACAAATGATAGTCACCTAACAGGTCTCCTGCTTACATTCCTCTCTCTCTTTAGTCCATCATTCATACTGCAGTCACAGTGATCTTTTTAAGAAGAAATATTTCATATATAGGAAAATATAGATAATGTCTGAAATTAGGTATAAGAAATAGAAAAAACACGTATGCACCCAACAGCAGCTTAAGAAATAGAAAACTACAAATACCTTTGAAACTCAACAGTGTCTCCTTCCCAATGGTAAACACTGTCCTGAATTTGGTGTTTAACATTCCCTTGTTTTAAAAAGGAAATTATTTTACTGCATATGTATGTATCTCTAAACAATACATTATTTAATTTTACTTATTTCTGAACTCTTCAAAAATGACTTTTTGCACTCAACATTGTTTCTGGAATTCATTCACATAGATTTTCACTTCTGTGTAGTACTTCATTTTATAAATGTATCACAATTCATGCAGATTCATGTTGATGAACTATTGGATTTTTTTTTTTAAGGTTCTATGCAATCACTAGAAATGCTAAAATAGTCTTGACCATGACACCTAGTGTGCATGTGCAAGAACTTCTCTAGGGGAGTGCTGTCCAAGAGAACTTATAGCGATGGTGAAAATGTTCTGTATCTATGCTGTCCAATATAGTAGCCTCCAGCCACATGTGGCTATTGAGTGCTTGGAATGTGACTACTACAAATGAAAAAACTAAATTTTTAATTTTAATTAATTTAAGTTTAAATAGCCACAAGTGGCTAGTGACTACCATATTGGACAGAATAGCTTTAGATTATACACCCAATAGAGTCGCTAGGTTATAGAGTATATGCACCCTCAACTTTACAAAACACTGACAAATATTTTCTAAAGTAGTAATATTAATTTATACTTCCACCAGCAATATATAAGAATCATCAACAGTAGTTTTTAATGTCTGCCTTTAAAATTTTGGCTGTCTAGGTATAAAGTGGCATCTTAATTCAGTTTCAATTTGCATTTCCATCATTACTGTTTACTTGACATTCATGTTTCCTTTTTTGTGAAATGCCTGTCTAGGTCTTTTGTCTTTATTTCTATTGGGTTGTTTGTCTTTTTTTCTATTTATATTTAGGAGTTCATTATCTTTCATAATATTATTTTTTCTGATTTAATATGTTACAAATATCTTCAATGTTCTCCATAAAAACATAAATCAAATTATGTCTCTTTCTTCCTCAAAACTCTATAATGGCTTCCCATTGCCCTTAGTATAAAATCTAAACTTCTTACATGGCATAGTAAACATTAAGGTTGGCTCTCAACATCCGTCCAACCCCTGCAGCACCGAGGAGAAGCAATGCAGTTTAGGGAGTTGACCATTGTGCTAGGGATAGGCCCTATTGATATAAGGGTAATCCCATTCCTCTAGCCAAAAAACAGTTCAGGATAAGGCACATGACCTCATTCTGGACAATAAAATTCAGAGAGAGATTTGCTGAAAGCTTCTGGGAAAGCTGGTCTTCACCCTTAGGAGGGGGTGAGAAAAAGCCAGACTTTTTCCTTGCTATACTTGAAAGAGGAAGAATGACAACGGACCCAAGGAGGATACTAACACCACAGGTGGCAGATCATAGTGCTGGGAAGAAGTTGGGTTCTTTACCACCTTGCTGAAAGCTGCTTGTTTCTATCCTAAGGCCCTTGCACTTGCTTTTCCCTCCTCTTGCAACTTTCTCCCGCTGATCCTCACAAGGTCAGATCCTTATTGCCATTCAATCTTAGCCCAAATGGTCACCTCCTCAGAGAGGCTTTTTATGACACCATTACCCCTGGCTAGTCATTATCTCATCATCCTGTTTTATTTTCTTTATAACACTATTTGAAATTAACTGCATTTATTTGTTTATTGTCTGTCTCCCCCACTAGAATGTAGGCACCAGGAGGGTGGGGACCTTGTCTATATGGTTTTCGTATGTATTTCTGTGTCTAATAAACAGAAAACACAGTGCCTGACACATACGAATGCTCAATGAGTATTTTTTGTATTAATTAAAAATCAGTGGTTAGTTTAATTTTTTCATCTTCTCCTTTAGATTGAAGCTCTCTGAGGTCAGGGACTAAAAGTCTTATTCATTTTTGTGTTTCAAGTGCTTAGTACAGTTGTTGCCAAACAGTAGGTATTTAATAAGCAGTTGAATAAATGAATGAGAGAGAGAGAGAGAAAGAAATAAATTTTGGAGAAATATAATGCCAACCTATTGCCTTTATGAGTAATATCATTTGAAGATGATTCTCTCCCATTTTTCTCACTGCCTGTGGGAGCATTTTGCAGATATAGTAATATCCCCATGCATAAAGGATGCATGACCTTCAAAGCACTTCATGGTCTGACTGTAAACCACCTTTTCAACCTCATTTCTCACCTTCTATATGCCTTCTTTCCCCCTACCATTTACTCTACATTCTTGCCACCAAATTGAATTTTATGAAAGAGATACATTTCTGAAACATTTACACAAAATGAAAAACTTCCATAGTTCAAGACTATTTTTCTCACAGCAATAAACGTAAATTTATTGAAAGGAAGATACTATTTTTCCAGCTTAAATAGCTCCTCCATGTGGCAATAGCATAAACAGTTTCTAATTCACATCACTACCACCAGCTTTGAAACTATGCAACTCCTGACAAATGTTAAATATTGTGGGAGCTTCACGTTACTTCAAATTCTGTGCATATAGTGAGGTGTTATTAATGGTTTATAAGGAACTACTTGAGATTTGCATAACTCAAATACTTATACAACTTGACCAGACTTTCTCATTGTTACTGATGACACTCACGCCCATTCATGCTTCTGCCTTTGTACGTGTTGCTTCCTCTGCCTGGAATACTCTGTGAATTGCTAGCATTTAGGAGAACAGTGATTGGCAGAAATGTCACATCCAGAGGCAGGAATAATATGTGGGTATAGCAATATCATTTAAGAACACTGGATACTTTTTTTTTAAAGCATAATTTACAAACAATGTCAAATATGCTGAAACACTTAAAATCTGAATCTAAAGTTTTTTGCGCTGAGGGAGGGAAGACAAGTGTTGGTTAAAGCCGACGTGTAGTTTAAAGTGGCAGGGGAGGTAGAAGTCCTAAAGCTGCCAGTTCACCTGTATTCAGGTGGGTGCATGCCACATTCTGGAGGAAAATTGTAGTGAAGGGATATAGGCTCTTTTGGAACCAGAAAGTGCCAGGATTCTGTATCTCAAAGGCTTAGCAGGTCAGCTCCTGCTGGCTTTGCTCATTCCAGGAATTATGGGGTAAGGGTGGGGATGAGTGTAGAAGGGGAGAGGTAATTCTCCCAAACTCCACCTAGGTCGCTCTAAATCAGGATTTGAAAAACTTAAATACGCACAGGCAATAAATGTAAATGAATGAAGCAAGCTACATACAAAGAAAATCATGTGGGCCCTTTGACCTGTTTTTTGTTTTTTTTCACTTTTGATGGAGAAATGACTATCATGGAAAAACAACAATATTTTCAAGAAAAGCTAGCTACAGCTTTCTATACAAAACTTCCCAATTCTGTATACTGGTTCAAAAATTTTTAATTACCCTGTAGGCCAAACAAAACATCTAGGAGCTGAATTTGGCAAACAATTTGTGAACTCTAAAGTTTACTATCAGGTCTGATGAAATATCAGGAGGCTTTCTGACCAAAGCAGATCTCAGAGTCCATTGGGGCAACACTTACATGGGAGTGAGTTTCATAGAACTGCAGAATGTTTGTGTTGGATTCTAATTCAGATTTCCATCCAATATAAAAATCTGGTTTTTTCCATCAAAGTAGAAGCAGTTGAACAACACATATCAAAGACTGGAGCCACAGGATGGAGAATTTGCCTTAAGACTGGCCCTGTTTGCTTTAACTGGGTGGAGCGCCATGGAAGCAATAGGCAGAAGGCGTATCTGAAATGGCAGATGCTGCCACTTCACAGGATTTATATAGATTTTCTTTTCTAATATAAGGGATTTCACACTAGAATTCTGTTTCTGGTTGCTTTGTCCCACAAGGTGTTGTTGGACCCTGCACCTCTTCTGGCTGGAGTTAGAGGGGTAGGTCCTAAGAATTCAATTCATGGAGAAATGTCTTCCTGGCTGGGTCATTTCGGGTGGACCCACTAAGAAACCAGTTTTATTCTGCACCTTGTCTCCATGCACACATGGGGGCTGAATGTATGCATGTGAATTGCTGGGTGGAAAGCTGGTACTAAGGGTGCCACCCTGACAATGAGGGTAGAGCAGGATGCCTGGTAAAGAGATGATGATAGAAATCTCTGGGAATGGGGTGGGGAAATATAATCACTGGCATGAAAAGCAGGGCAGTAGTTGTAAAACTGGTCACCTCCACCTTCTCACTCTCCAGTGATTCCATCCCATCTTTTTCTGAGCTCTTATTCTAGCAATTGGACCCTCTCTGACATATATTTAATCTCTCATCTGTACTGGTTCCTTTCTCTCATCCTCCAGTAGACATAAATTTTTCCTTTTTTCCCAAAAGAGCTTCCCTAATATTTACCTCCCTCTCAACTTACTGCATTGTGGCTTCTGCCCACTCCACACTTCCTCTGAAACTTCCCTCTCTAAGGTTGACTCTGACCCAGTTGCCAAACCCAATCTTACATGACTTTTCTGCAGCTGTTAGTCCCATTCACCATCTTCTCCTTGCTTTCCTGAGATTCCGGGATATAATTTCCCAGGTCTTCTCTCACTTCTCTGACTACTCCTTTTTCTTCTGGCTCCTCTGTCTTCACCCAGGCTTTAAATGGTACTGTTTCCAGCGCTAATGCTACTCCCATGTGGCATCCTTGTAAGAAGTAGTAAAAGGTACATCATATTCTGATTGGTCACAGCCCTGAGCCAGGGTGTGTGGTTTAGCAAGCAGAACCTGGACTAAATTTCAGCCTCTACTCACCACACTCAGTCTGGTGCTCTGGTACCATGAACACCCTGTGCAACTGCATGCTGCAGCCCAGAGTTCTCCCCTTGGTCCTCATTTCTTTCTTGCTGTATCTTCTTTCCCTCTGCAATCGTGTTGGTTTTCATGGTTCCAACTCTAATCTATGTGTCTTACCTAATATCTAGGCATCTTTTTATCTGCCTCCTGGACTTCTCTTCCTGAGTGTCCTGGGGGTACCCCAAACTTGCTGTGGCCCAAACTGAATTCAGATCTGCACACTCGCATATTCCCAAATAGGCCTATTTTTCTGTATTCCCTGTCCTAGTTAATGACACCACCTTCCATCCTCTCCTTCCACTGAACACTGCAAGGTTATCTATGCCTCTTTCCTTTCCACAGTTTAAGACTTCTGATATCTCCCAAGTGCACTAGTAGAATAGACTTCTAACTAGTTTCCCTATCTCCAGAATCTCTCTCCTCCAAATCACCCTCCCCACTACCACCAGATTTCTTTCCTTACACACATCTGAGCATATTGCTCATTTGTTTAAAAACCTATTTTGGTTTCCAATTAACCATGAGATAAAGTCTGAATGCTCAGGCGTGGCATATAAAACCCTTCATGTCCTGGCCCCAACCTACTTTTCCAGTCCTATGCTTTGACTCTGATCCCAACATGTTCCTTGCTCCTAACCACATCAGACTATAACACGCAGTTTCTTGAACATGACTTTGCCATGTTCTTTAATGTCTCTGTGCCTTTGCTGATGCCTGAATGCTCTTCTGTTCTTTGCCTTGTAAAATCAAGATTATGCTTCCTTGCCACCTCTTTTTTCAGGCACCTCTCACCCTGAGTAACAGCTCTTTCCTCTGCTTCTACAGCACTATTTGTAGATTAGTATGGATCATCTAGAAGTTGTTTTGCATCTCTTTCTCACTACCTTTTGAGTTTCTTAAGGGTGAGATTAAGCTTTGTTAGTCTCCATAGCAGTAGCAGCTTGCCCAGTGCCTGCTCCATTGTAGATGTTGAATAAAAATTTATGATTTGAATTGGGTAGGATGCTGAACATTATTTTGTGAAAGAACCAATGATTTCTCTCAGCGTAATCTTCAGCCTGTTCCTTTTCTACAAATATTGAAAGAATCTCAGATTTAAGCCATCGGTTGATGGACCCCATTGGAGATAGTTGCTATGTCATATCCCCAATCTTTAACTGAATATCTCTAGGGACAGACTGTGATTTCTCAAATGACTAAGTGGTGTCTGAATATGGATTTTTCGAGATATCAGGGTTCCTTAGAATCAGTGATAAGTTTCAATCTAAGACCTAGATTCTAGGTCCTACAGAAAACTCTGTTTTGAATAGCAGAGACAGAGTTTCAGTGTTAAGGCAGATATATGTGTACTTGTTTTATCACCTGGGGGTATCATCCCAACATCTCACTAAGGGTTGAGATTTCAGGCATGAAACAATGGAAAGAAAAACAAGGTTTTCACAGTCTCAAAACCTTGGAAAACTGCTGAGTTATCTCAGAAGCTTAAAAAGGTAGCATCATTGACAGGTAATGATGCATAAGACTGACCTCTGTCAATCCCCATAGCTAAATCACACAGTACCATTGGGCTATACATGAGACACCCCTGAAATCCATGAAGCCCTGAACGGGTAGTTTTCTTGAAATGAGCAGATGTACCATGGTAGTAGCTTGTGAGTGGGTGGGGAACAGCTTGGTTTCAATTTCCCCTCAAATACGAACACTTGGTTCTGACTAGAATCCAAGCAACAAGTTGCCATTGAAAATGCAGTGGTTGGTCAGAAGAGGAGGCCTATAGGAAGGGCCTTTGGGCACATTTCTTGTGATCTGTCAACCCATCCTAAGCCCCGTGCGTAATTATGCGGCCCCTCAGATTCCCCCTACCGCTTCGAGCCCCCTTTTGGCTTCTCAAAAGGCTTAATGGGATCCATTTCCCCGAGCTAGAGTATTCGGGGTCTGGGCCAGTCCGGAACCCCTCGGCCGCCCTCCCCGGAGCGGGCCTGATCCCGGGAGAGCGCCCCGTGGGCAGGAAGCGGGATCACCTTGGCCCAAGGCGCTGGCGCCGCCCGGGAGGAAGGCGGACGGCGCAGGGCGGACAGCGCGGTTGGGGGCAGGGGCCGGAGCGGCCTGGGGACCGCCCGGGTCGGGGCGCCGGCCGCACCCAGCGCCTCGGCGAGGCCGCCCCCGTCGGCCCTCCCCCGGGCGGGGCCAGCCCCGACGGCGCTGACTCAGCAACGCGAGGGGGGAGTTTTGTCCCTCCGCGGACCCCGTTTCTCTCGGCCTCAGCCTCCTCGTCGCCACCGAGCCGGTTTCCTTTTTCCGGCGCTCCGGGAGCTAGAGGCCGGTGGGGCCACCTGGGCAGCGAGCCTCAGCGCAACCCCGGCCCTCGTCTGAGGACCCCGAAAACTACCGTTACCCCGCCGGGCAGCGTGGTCGCCATGAGCAACGCGGGTGAGGCGCCGCTGTGCCCCGCCGGGGCCCTGCCGGGTACTCTCCGGGGGCTCGGCGGCGGGGAAGGCCGGGGGCAGGGAGCGGGGACCATGGCGGGGATAGAGCGGCCTGGAGGAGGA
Organism: Cynocephalus volans; assembly: GCF_027409185.1. Taxonomy (NCBI): domain Eukaryota; kingdom Metazoa; phylum Chordata; class Mammalia; order Dermoptera; family Cynocephalidae; genus Cynocephalus; species Cynocephalus volans. The sequence goes on along the minus strand of NC_084469.1, from coordinate 27,388,643 downwards.
TGCTGGTCAAAGCCTTCCCCGTTGCAGCGGTCACTTCAGGACGCGCTTACGAAGTTGGAGCCGGGATGTGGGAGCCCGGCTCAGCCCTCTCCAGCATCTTTTTGGTGTTATAATCCCGTTTGGTCTCCCTGCAGGACTGGACCCGGAAAAGGTAGCTGCTCTGATTCAGAAGCTGAATTCTGACCCTCAGTTCGTACTTGCCCAGAATGTCGGGACCACCCACGACCTGCTGGACATCTGTCTGAAGAGGGCCACGGTCCAGGGTGCTCAGCACGTGTTCCAGCACGCTGTGCCTCTGGAAGGCAAGCCGGTCACCAACCAGAAGAGCTCAGGTGAGGTCTTAAACTTCTTGCCTACTTGGCTTCACCTTCCTGACAGCGTCCCATTTTGATGTCTTATTTAAGAACCAGCTTTAGAGGAACAGAGATTTGTTGGCACTGAAAGAACTTGCAGTAAGTTCTTTGAGAACAGACACGGGTAAAGACTGGTTTAAGAACGTCACCTGCGTGGCTTGTTTTGGTGCTCTGTGACTTGTTGGCACGTGGTCTTTGAGCACTAAATTGACAAGTCCATGTTTGAGTTTAATATACTATATTCTGTCCTAGCATGTGATTGTGGACTGTGTCTTGCAGGTATATGTTCTTGGTCACAAAACAGACCACGCAAAAATGTTCATGCCATGGAGGATTCCCCACAATTGCCCTGAGAGCCATTTGTATAATGTATGAAAGAGAAAAGATACAACGTAATAACATCAAAACGTCATCAAATGTTATTTTTAAGTATACTTCTTGGTTACAACTTGAGCTAATGTGCTAATAGTTTCAGTTCCCACAAAGAGACCAGTTTGTAATACAGAAAAAAAATTCAGTTCTTGTACCTTACTAGTCAAGAAGTCTTGTTTTTCTATCTGCTATCTACCACCACTGTCAGAAAAACAGCTACAGTGAAAGACTGGTTATCCAGAAATCTAAATAAGGAGAACATTCCACAACAGAATTGTTCTAAAAGGATTTTTTAAAGTCTTTATCCATTAGAAAACTACTCCCAGTCTATCTACATGTACAGAACGCACATCAGTCCTTGTGTAGAGCCAAACTCACAAAATGTATGTTTAATACGGATATACTTAATTGTATATAGATGATACCTTAGTAAAGTTGATTTTTAAATTTTAAGGAGAAAATCATGAACTTACATTAATTCGTGTTTTGCTGTAGAAGAAAGTGCTTGGGGTAGTGTGGGCTGTCAGGCTACAAAAGATGCAGTTAGTAATGTCACAGTGGCCCTACATAGTTTGGATTGCAGTGACCTCTTAGGGAAAAGCTTTGAAATGTTAATCTGAAAAAGGTCAGGTCTTACACATTCTGTAGTGTCACTTTTATTTACAAAAGATAGGAATAGCACATGAGCTATGTAGTTTATATTCACGCAGTTTTCGCATTAACAGTTCATCCAGATTCCTTCTACTAGAAAAATATAGTGTACAGAGGAGAGGTGGCATACAGATAAGCCTAAGATAAAGATGAAGCTATACTAAGGCATTAGTGACTTTCAGAAAACACTAGTTATTTTACATTTTTTTCTTGTTACGTAATTATTTTCGTTCAGTGTAGAATATTTGCAAAGTACCAGCAAGTGAATATTTTTTCTCTGTATATATCAGATCTCTATTCTGTGTGTGTGTGTGTGTGTGTGTGTGTGTGTGTGTGTGTGTGTGTGCGCGTGCGTGTGTGTGCGCGCGTGTGTGTGCGCGCAGTATGGATTGATACCATACATTGTTATGTAACCTACCTACCTTTTTCACTTACCAGCACATGAACATATTTTCATATCAGTAAAAAAAAAATTATACCTTAATATAAGTCAAGGTTTTCCCCTCTGAATTTTCCTTCATAAAATAGAGTTACCCTATATTCAAGGCCTTACAAAGACTCATAATGGACACTCTCAGTTAATTTATTTTGAAGTAGAGTACAATTTGGTAAAGATATTACTCTGAAATAACCTTAAGCTGTGCTAGTTTTGGATGCTAACAGAGATCATTTAATCAAATTAGGTTTTTTTAAAGGCTAAAATTTGAACACAGTATATTCCCAGGACATGACCTCACAGGGAAATGTTGAATATCATTGTAAATAGGCCTTTTAAAGATCACTTAAATCAGTACAGGAAGTAGTGGCACTGTGGAGTTTGTGATTATACACTTACAGGACAAATGAAGAATGTGATTGTACAGTTGATGTTTGACATAAATTTTCAGCAACAGCATCATGCATGGATTCAAAACATTGCTGTGACTCAAACATACTAGATGGAAGACGATGTGTTTTAATTGAAAGCTTGGATCTAATGATGGCAAAGGCACTGATGGCAAGATACACGTGAAGAGTATGAATCAGTGTGAAAATGAAATATAAAAGTGGGAAAAACAGTGCTTCTAAATGAATTTGTTATGTTAACATGATTTAAATCATGTTTAAATATTTAAATTACTAAATTAATTTACATATTTAAATTACTAAATTAAATATTATAGGTTGACAATTTTCTATTTCATCTATGTCTTTAAGTGTTTATGTTAGCCAAATACCTCCTTTTTTTTTTTTTTTTTTTTGTCTTTTTCGTGACCGGTAGTCAGCCAGTGAGTGCACCGGCCATTCCTATATAGGATCCGAACCCGCAGCGGGAGCGTCGCTGCGCTCCCAGCGCCGCACTCTCCCGAGTGTGCCACGGACTTGGCCCAATACCTCCTTTTTTTTTGTTGTTTTTTGACTCACTGAGAGAATGGGGAATTGACTTAAGGTCACCTTATATTGAAGCATATGCAAAGGCACTTCAAGTAGTTTATGGAAAGAATCATATTATCTTTCAATTCCATTTTTCCACGAATTTTTTGAAGTACCCTGGTACTGTATATTCCAAATTAAAGAGTAGGGACTTTTTAAAGCTCTTGCTAGGTATTGCCAAGTTGCCCACAGGTGTTTTGGATCCCTATCCAGAACGGTAAAAATGTTTATTTCCCCAAGTCCTTGCCAATATTGGGCATTATCAATAAAAAAAAGATGTTTCCCCACTAAACAGGTATCTTACGATGAACTTTAAAAAATGGTTCTTTGCCATTTGTATCTTTTTTGGCCACTGAATGATTTATGATCTCTGCTCAAGTTTTGCTAGTGTTGTTTCTTTTTCTAATATGATTTCCTTAGAAGATATGTAATAGATTCTTTATGCGATATATAAAGAGATTTTTTAATATGTTAAAGATATTAAACCTTTGCATTCATATTGCAAATAGTAATTGCTACCTCTTTTGTTTTGTTTTGTTTTTAATCTTTCTGATTTAGTCTTGAATTGTCCAGATCTTGTCATGGGTTCACTGTTGGGAAATACAGTTGGAGTAATGTAATCCTTGTGAACACTCATCAGAGTTTGTTGACTTGCTTTCTTGTTTCAGGGCGATGCTGGATCTTTTCTTGTCTGAATGTTATGAGACTTCCGTTCATGAGAAAATTAAATATTGAAGAATTTGAGTTTAGTCAGTCTTACCTATTTTTCTGGGACAAGGTATGGACTGATCTTACAAGTTCTTTTTGTTTTGTTATCAAACTTGGTAGGGACTGCCTCTGTATTTCTTGCTTTTCTAGTTATAGTCTGCCCTTATATTATAGGTGGGACAGCGTTTATTCTGATTTCCAAATATCAAAAGTTGACTCTTTTCAAAGGCAGAACTGTTTTTGGTTGGTACGTGGCTACTTTTTCCAATGAAATGATATATCTACTGACTTACCTTACTGTTTGCTTCTTTCTTTCTTTATTTTAAAATTTTCATTTTATTTTCAATAATTTATCTTTTTAGCATCTTCATTTAGGCTGTTTGGTCTTTCTAAGACTAAATTCCCTTTCTCTGGGCAGTACTTGTCTGAAAAACAGTAAATAATTTTATTCCATTTTTTAATCTTTACAGTGTATATTCCAAACTGTCCATTAGATGTTTATTGATTGAAGAAGTAAATATCAGGTTTTGTTTCAATACTGGAATGTGTACACTGTACATATATGCACAGTATATTGGGATGTACTTGTGAAGCAAGATACTGATATTTAATCACCAACTTTATTTTAAAAATACCTATTATGTTGGGTCCATGGTAGTTCTCAGACTCCCATTTTGTTAATCATGCCAATGAAGTTATTGGCTCTCTTTTTCTCTAATTTTATTTTACTTCCCTTACTCTAGGTTGAGCGCTGTTATTTCTTCTTGAATGCTTTTGTGGACACAGCCCAGAAAAAGGAGCCTGAGGATGGGAGGCTGGTGCAGTTTTTGCTTACAAACCCTGTAAATGATGGTGGGCAATGGGATATGCTTGTCAATATTGTTGGTAAGAGCCTTTCTCTAATGGAACTGAAACTAATCCTGACTGAGCAAGGCTTTATAGTTAGGCATAGGCCATTTCTTTGGTGGTTATGTACAGAGTAGAATTGGTCTCCAAGAAGAGTATACAGTTAGCTCTAAGAACCTTTATTTCACATTGTCACCTATAAAGTGCCTTTTTAAAATGAGGGGTAAGGAGATAGTTACTATGAAGGGTAGGTTGGAGAAGAAAAAGTAGTATTAAGTAGAATTCACTTTCCTTAAAAAAGCTTATCTCTTGTCCATTGATGTAATCAAGAAACACATTCAAACTGCAACTGTTTGAAAATGTCCTCATTCAAAACATTATATTTTGGGAAACCTCATAGTGTTGAGTATTTTACAAAGTGTGATAGATAAAAACAATAGAATTAATTCTAAGGTAGATAAATATGCACATTAAAAACCTGTTTAATAGTATGGAGTGTAAGATTTTCTGAATAAAACAAGTAAAATATGGGCCGGCCCCATGGCGCACTCGGGAGAGTGCAGCGCTTGGGAGCGCAGCAGCGCTCCCCCCGCGGGTTCGGATCCTATATAGGAATGGCTGGTGCACTCACTGGCTGAGCACGGTGCTGGCGACACCAAGCCAAGGGTTGCGATCCCCTTACCGGTCACAAAAAGACAGAAAAAACCAAACAAATAAACAAAAAAACCAAGTAAAATATGGCCTGTTTTTTAAAGCAGTAGCTATATTTTGCCAGGGTTTCTGATAGTGGAATGTACGTTTACCTAAAATTACTTATACACTGAAATTTGTTTTCTTCTAGAAAAATATGGTCTTGTCCCTAAGAAATGTTTCCCTGAATCTTATACAACAGAGGCAACCAGAAGGATGAATGATATTCTGAATCATAAGGTATAGCATAGGGGTTCTTGGGCATTTCACTGTGCAGTTTATGTACAAGATAGCTACTGATTTCAATGTCTGTCAAAAGTAATGTAGATATATATTGACTTTTAAAATAATTGAGTTGGGTTTTTTTTTTTTTTCTTTTAAAAAACTTCCACTTTTATTTCTGTTGATTTTAATGTTTTCTGATGGGTACTCATGAAAGAAATTCCCATGCCTGCCCAACTAATGTGGGCCACAAGCATGCTAGGTGCTGTTGCTCTCACTTGGTTCTAGTGGAGGTAGGCTGGGACAGCTTTATGTACTAGTAAAACCACAAAGAACTATTTACAAGATTTCCTTAAAGTGTATGCTGTGTTCTGAGACTTCCCCTGACCACATCAATGTGGTTTATCCACCTACTGAAAATTTGATATAGTTACTGAACTGTTTTTTATTACTTCAGTCGTCTTAATGAATTATGCTCTCTTCCCTACATAACCCACTTTCCTAAGGAGGATTGTAAGTGCTGCTTAGGGATAGGGATGCTGCTCTGCTAGCCAGATATCTTTTTAAGAACTGGGAGTTGCCAGAATCTTGCATTTGTCACCACTCGGAGAAAGATTACATGTTAAAATAAACTATAGATGTGTTTTCTAAATATTGGAAGTAGATTGTTTTCCACCCAGGAAACTGGGGATCCAAAGGCTAAAAGATCATTAATAGTACAGCACTGGATTCCATTTTGAGTGGGAACAAGATCCTCTTTAGCACTATCGTTAAATTTCGGACTCACCTTTATCTTGGGCATCTCTCAAAACTGAAAGCAACAAAAATGAAAATTATATTGGGGGTTGGCATAACCGTGTCATAGTGGTTTGCCAGAGAAGGAGAAATGGACAGCTATTAAAATTTTAAATAAAAAGAGTTACTTAGTGGCATAATCATCTTGTCTCCTGCTTTTTCTAAGGATGATAGGCATTATGGAATCAGATGTCTTCTGCATGCCCAAGTACATAATGTCCCAGAGGATGCTATCAGTTTCAGAACAGGAGCAGTTCCATCTAGTATTCTTTGGGAATAATCCATGGCTTTTCTCCTTATGGAAAGTATTTTTAACTATGTGGTTAAGTGGATGGGTTGGGGAAAAACATATTTGCTTTTATGAACTTTGCCCTGGGTCTTGGCTGAGTTATACTTCAAAATAGAACTAGCATTGGTCTGTTAGTCTCATTTATGATTGAATTTGGGTAAATGTTGGAGTGCTGAATAAATTTCTGTCACAGATGAGAGAATTCTGTATACGACTACGGAACCTGGTACACAGTGGAGCAACCAAAGGAGAAATCTTAGCCACGCAGGATGTCATGATGGAGGAGGTAATAACAAGTATTTGGACTTTTTGTGGTCCTTCTAAAGAACTCTCAGAATATTTCTACCTGTTAAACTGATTAGGAATGTAGTCACTGCAATGAATGTTTAATTGAATAGAAAATTACTTATTTTACAGCTGAAAAAAAATGGAGCTTTAAACTTACTTTGCATTTTAGTATAGGACTTGTGTACTTAGGTTTTCTAATTCCTAATTTAGTATTATGATTCATTCTTATATTCCTTTCATAAATATTGAATACCTTCTATGAGTTTGGCACTGGGGAAACAAAAATGAGAAAGACATAGTGCTCTCAAGAAGTTCATTCTCTTGGGAAAAAGAAAACACATGGATAATTATAATAAATTTTATGGTAAATGTGTAGAAAAGGATTTGGTGATCATAGAGGAGGGAGGGACTAATTCAGTGAGCTGAAGGTTACATGGTGAAGATATATGAACCAGCTCTAGAAAGAGCAGTAAGAATTTATCAGGTGGATAACAGGGAAGATCATTCCAGGCAAAGAGAATTGTATTTACAGTGGCATGAACAAAGGTAGAACCTCCAGAGAATAGTGTAGCTGAAACATACTTTTGTTAGTGTGATTGGTAGCAAATTAAGCTAGAAAGGCAGAGATATAAAGGATCTTGGGTAGATGCCAAAACTTTTGGCTTTATACTGTTGGAATAAAAATGGGGAGCTATTGATGGTTATATCAGTTAAAATAATGCATGCAAAACCATTTCAGAAAACTTTAAAAGCACTAAAGAAATATAAGGTGGTAATTTATTTATTATCAAGGCACTTAAGAATTTTTGTTACTTGTACTATCCATATCCAGAATGAGTATTCATGAAACTGTGAAATTGCTTTGAGAAAAAAACAAACATTCCTTTGTTTCAGCCAGTGGGTCCATTAGTAGGCCTCTTTTCAAGACTGAAGTTAAAATGGCCTACTTTTATTTTACTGCAATGAAAAACATTGATTCTTAACTCACGTTTTCCTTTAAGTTTTAGAGAGGCAGTATAGTGGAGTAGTTGAGAGTATGATCTCTGGAGTCAGACTGTCTCAGTCCTAGTCTTTACCTACTGAGTCCTACTCATTAATAGCCACATGACCTGGGACACGTTCCTTAAACTCTCAAGTCTCTGTTCATTTGTAACATGTCTAACCCAGTGCTTGACACAGTAGCTGTTTCTTAAATATTTGAGTGGATGAACGTAGAGGTTTCATTTACCAAGTGCATTAAATTATCTCATATTTACCTCTTTCTCTGCTTCTTAAATGTTTCTGTGGAAGTGAGGTATCTTAGTGAAGTAGGAAAAAACCGGCTTTGGAGTCAGACGTACATGGATTTAAATTCTGGCTGTATTACTAAACAGCCTGTGATCTTGGGTAAGTTACTTAACCTATGTGAGATTCAGTTTGGAATTTAAAATATTTTCCTCATATTTTTGGGGGTTCAAATAAGCAATTAAATCTAAGCACACAAGGCACAGTGCCTGGCTTATAGCAGGAGTTTAGTAAATGTTAGCTCTCTTCCCTTCCTGCTTGGAATGATCTCTTTTGCAGAGACCATACCTCCTACATAATTTGCCTTCATTTATGGATTAGATTAAGATGGTGGTGTATATTGTAGCGGTGAAGGTTCTAAAAAGGTATGGTAAAAGGCCTAGATAATACTTCTGGTATAAGCATCTTTTCGGCCTTTGATGTTTGCTTTAATGATCTTTGGATTAATGGTGTATCTAAGATCCATGTCCTGTCCATTGATAGAGGTGGAAAATGTCTGATAAGAATCAGGGCAGATATATTTCACATAGTTTTTTTCTCTTGCCTCTACCTTGGCGAAATATCACTTTACCATGTCCTGAGTATGGATGTTTTATAGGATAATTTACTTATTAATTCTACCTAAACTGTTTACTACAGAAATCTGTGTGGTAGGTTTTTAAATTTTTATAATCCCCCAAATGACTTCTCTTTATTGAACCTGACTCTTTGGTAATGAAGAGTCTGGCTGTGGTTTTAAAGCCACAAATTAGTACCTGTAATTTGCCTATCCTTGTAGGCAAATAAAAATGATGACTTAAATGAACAGCTATGAAGCTCAGATAGCTCTGAATGAAATGTGTTTATGCTAAAGAAATCCTTTCTGAGAGAAGTGAAGTGTAGGTTGCTTGGCAGATCTATTTTGGAAATGTGTTGTCACCTCTATTGCAGTGTTTTCTCAGTGTGTCCATTCTTCTTAGGATGTATTCTCTACAAAAACCTTGTCTGTTAAAAACAGAACATAAAACAAAGACCAAAAACAATATGAAAGTACTTAAAAAGTTCATGGAAAGATTTGTGTTTTTTAATTCAATTTTTCTATAATTTGAAGTACCCTTGTATTTCTCAGTGCTGTGAAAAAGGACAGGAATCCAGTATGATTGGCCTAGGAAATTCTGTAGCAGTAGCTCTCAGCTCTTAAAGACAATAATATAGGTCTAGGCTTGCCCCAGACCTACAAAATCAGTTTCCCTGGGAATAAAATCTAGTTATCTGTATTATTTTTTATTTTAAAGGCTTCATTGATTTAAAATAATTTTTTTAACATCAATAATATAAAAAGGTATACAGTGAAAAATCTGCTTCCCACCCTGTTCTTTCCTTCCAGTTCCCACCTCACTCCCAAATTAGTTTTATTAGTTTCTGTTATTAGTATTAGTTGTTATACTTCCAGATTTTTTTTTTTATAATTCAATACAAATATTATTTTGCCCTTCCTTTTTTTGCACAGATGTTAGAATATTGTTCTGTACCATGCTTGTTAGTTAATATGTTTTAGAAATCTGTCCATATTGATACAAGAAGAGTTTCTGTCAATTAAAATTTTTAAAAAGAGTTTCTGAATTAAAAAAAAATTTTCATAGTATTCCATTGTCTGGTTGTACCATAATTAATTTAACTGGTTTATTAATGGACATTCTGTTTGTTTTTTAAACATTTTTTTAAATGTACATGTTTATGGGGTTGTTTTCAAAACTTTTTCTACTAAAAAAATACTGTAATGAATAATCTTGTACATACATCATTTTGTATGTGGACATACATACCTGTAGTTTACATTTCTAGAAGTAGAATTTTTGAGTCAGAAAGAATATGCGTTTTGTAATTTTGATATGTAATGACAAACTACCCTAGGGATTATACTAGTTTACATTTTCATCAGCAGTGTGTGATAGAACCTGTTTCCCTTCGGTTTATCAAGTGAGTGTATTTATCAAGCAATTGGATTTTTGCCAATCTGACAGATAAACAGTGCTATCTCACTGTAGTTTCCATTGATATTTTTCTTATTATGAGTGAGGTTGAGCATCATTTCTGTGAACTGTCTGTTCATATCTTTTACTCATTTTTCTTTTTAGTCTATTATCAATTTCTGGGCATTCCTTATATATTACAGAAATTAGCCCTTTGTGATATGAGTTGCAAATTTTTTCCCAGTTATCTGTGATATGCTCTTTTTTGATATGCAGAATTTTAAATTTTTTTGTAGTCAAATTTGAAATCTTTTATAGTTTTTAATTAAAAAGGCTTTTCCCACTCTGATTGTAAAAGAATTCTTCCATTTTATTCTAATACTTACAGGGTTTTTATTTTTGAAATTCTAAATGGATCAAGATAAGTTCTGATCCATTGAGATTTTATCCTGGCTATTGCAGTATGGATATAACTTTTTTTTTCTGATGGCTAATTGACACATCTTTTCTGAATAGTCTATCCTCTCCCTACTTCTTTATTTGAGGGGCTGTCTTTATTATTTCTAAAGCCTCTGGACTTTCGATTCTGCCCTAACAGTCTGTTTAGTCATGTGCCAGTAACTGTATTTTAATTACTGAGGCTTTTTATAATATTTTAATATTTGTAGGGCTAGTTCCATCTCATTGTTATTTTATTGTTTTCCTGGCCAGTTTTGTTTTGGCATCTAAGTTATGACACCTAGACTTTTAAAAGCTTCTGGTTAAAATCTGGTGAAGATTCTGGTAAGATCTACTGAGAAATAACATTTTCTAGCATTGTCTTCACTTTTGAATTCTGAAATAGAGAAGGGAATTATTCTTTTGACAGTTTTGGAAGACATTCCTGACACTGAAAAAGGGACCTTTTCCCTGAGGCTCTTGAAGGAAATAGATTATATTACCATATTGCATTTCCCTTTTTACTAAATAAGTATAACAAGCAGAAAAACCAATAAGCACTTACACTAAAGACCTTCTTTAGCAGTTAAAATCCTTAAGTAATATTAACTAAATATTTAAATTCAGAATCTCTTTTAAGTATCCTGGAGGTGGAAGTTGACTGCATGCCTTCGGAAGTGAAAATTTTATATCTCCAAAACAATACAAATTCTCAGTTGAAATGGAGATGAATTGTGTATCATGTTTGCTTACAATCCTAAATACATTTTACATCATTATCTCATGAAAACCCAAGTATAATGAAGCCCTTATTTTTTAACTTTGTGAACCATCACTATTTTAATAGCCTTCATCATGTCTTAAGTGACATTTCTCTTTCTTAGCCCATTGAGGATCAGAATTGTTTTGAAAACAAAACAAAAATACTATGTTCCTTCTGTCATAATTTAATGGCTATTGTGAAGCTGTACTTTAGATTAATTTAGTTAAAATTGGTGAAACTGAAAGGGGAAGTAGGATGACCAGTTATGAAGCTGTAGCAGTTCAGGTGGTACTGATTAAGCCTGAACTAGGATAGTGACGATAGAAATGGAAGGAAGGAGAGAAATGTGAGAGATCTTAGAGGAAAAATCTGTAGGACTTGACAACTTATCTGTAAGGTACAAAGAAAGATTCATCATTAAACATAACTTTTAGGTTTTAAGTCTTAAACTGGCTTAAGTGTTAGTTTAACAGAACTGGGAGAATGCTGCTGCAGTTCACACAGATATGTCAGTGAGAGAAGTTCTTTTCAGAGGCCACTGTGAAGATGAGAAACATTGGCTTTAGGTGCAGTCCCAAGGTGCTGTCCATTTGATAATGGGTTTTAGGCATGTGGAAGCAGTTCTGGAGCTCAGGAAAGAGAGTGATATAGAGAAATGGTAGTAATGATAGTACAGATGGCTGAAGCCTTGGGAATAATTGAAATCCCTTTGGGAGAGTAGAGAGGTAGAACACAGGTCCGAGTACAGAATTCTGGAAAACATATATATTTCTTAGGTGGGAGGAAGTGAGTACCAGAACCATGTTGTGATATAGGTGCTGGTCATCAGTGTCAGGTGCTGCAGACACAGAATAGGCTGCTGGACTGCCTGAGTAGGAGTCTGTAGAACAGTGTCAGTGGAGTGGAGAAGGGAAGAAGCTAGATGGAAAGGAGTCAGATCATGGCAAGAAAAGGAAGGCAGTTTCAAGAAGGTTGGCAGTGAAGAAAAGGAGAAAAAATGATAATCATTAATTTTACAAGCATGAATACTTACTAAATAGTAAGCATTATTCTAAGCGTTGGGGCTACAGTGACAACCAAGACAGACTGGTCTCTGCTCTTATCGATTTTACATACCATTAGAGGGAGGCAGATAGTACTCAAGTAAATAAATAAGAAACTATCTGATAATGATATGTACTCTGAAGAATAAAAAGTAGGATGATTGATAGGGTGGTCAGGAAAGGCCTTTCTGTGGTCACATCTGAGCTGAGACATGAGTAACAAGAAGAATCCAGTCATGCAAAGATCTGAGGACAGAGCATACCAGGCAGAGGGGACAGCAAATGCCCTAAAATGGGAGAAAGCTTGGTGTTTTTGAGAAATAAAAAGAAGGCATTGTGTCTTGAGCTTGGAAAGCAAGGGTGGGAGTGATTGGAATAGATCTTGTAGAGGAAATGGGAACCAGCATATATAGGGCCTCTAAGTCATGGTAACAAGTTTGTATTTCTAAGTGAGGTAAGCACTGGGGTGTTTTAAGCTGAGGAGTGATGTGGTTTACTTTTTGTTTTAAAAAAGTTCACTTTGGGTGTTTTGAGAATGGATTGTAAAACAGCAGGAGAGGAAACAGGAAGGCTAGTAAGGAAGTTACTGTGGTTGCTTAGATGAGAGATGATAATGCTTTAGACCAGGCTGGTGAAAGTGAGGATGGAGAGAAGTGAAAACATGTCAGGGTATATTTTGTAAGTGAAGCTGTCAGGACTTGCAGATGAATTGGATGTGGAGGACAAGGAAAAGGGAAGTATTGGGGTGATGCCATGGTATCTTGAAGGAGAGGCTTGCAGATATGAGAGAATATTTTTTGGCAGTTAGGGCAATATGAGGGAACCAATGTGTAGAAAAGGACAGCAGATATGAATGAGAGAATTAATAATTGAAGAAGCAAGGTTTTAGAGGAGGGAAAGAATAAATTTGGTCTAAAGTAGTGTTTTCAAACTTTAATGTGCATACAAATCACCTGTGGATCTTCTTAAAGTATAAATTGATTCATTAGGTCTGGAGTGGGGTCAGATAGTCTGTATTTCTACTTTCTTTGACTCCAACACCACCCTAGACTTTCTACATCCTTTTTTCTTTTTCTTTTCCCTTTTCTGATTCCATTATTTAACATGTTTGACTTCAGCAAATCATTTAAAATAAACGAATCTCTCTGCTAAGGGAAATATTTTTAGAGACTAATTACAGTTAGGCTCCTTATGAAATTAGACTTGAGAAATAGTCTCAAGACCATTATTTGACTATTTGTTATCATCTATATGAGTTCATTCCCTTTAAAATCACAGAAGGGAACATACCTTTTAAGGGTAAATTTTTATGTCTTTTTCTACCTGAAAATATATTTAATGCCTCCAAAAATATCTACTACTCTGTCTGCTTTTGGAGGCTTAGGTGGGTTTTGTTTTGTTTTTGTTTTTTAAAAAGATCCTTGCCTTTCTTTCATTCCCCACCAGAAAGCAGTAGAGAGCTGTCTTCCTTTCTCTCTTCCTCTGCGTGTATCCACAGTCACCGAGGTCTCCCTTACTCCTTCCCTCCTGTAACTAGCTCATTTACCCATAGCACTGAACTTCCTTCAGAGTTCAGCTGTTTTCTGTGACCACTTTAGTGTCCTTGTGGCCATTCTACTCTGTGAACAATAGGTCATTTTACTTTTGAGCCTGGTTTCTCCAGTAAATCTGAAGAGTTGGGATAAATGATTTCTTAAGGGCGTTGAAACTTTGCATTTTTATAACAGTAGAAGTAACTAATATTTTTACTGTGCTTTAGAATTTACTGTATACTCTCTCAACAACCCAGTAATGCAAATACAAATGAAGATTCTAAGATTCTGTCACTTCTGCAGTGGTTCCAAGCACTGAAATCTTTTTAGCATTACAAGTTTTGCTCCCTTCCAAGTAGCTTGGTTGTTACTTTTGAACTACCTTCCCATTCTAACCTTTTCTTCATTCTGTGTCTGCCTGTAGCTGTCTTTAAACTCTTTAGGTTCTCACCCTTCTAAGTATTCATGAGTAACTCTTAACTGTAGTATCCTTCCTCCTCCTTCTCACTTGATGTCCATCTCCCAGATTTAACCATGGGTATGGGAATTGACTCATTACCATATCATTTGTCTTTAAGTTGGGATCTACACATTCTTTCCCCATGTTCCATGTTTCATGCTTTCTGTGACCTTTTTTCCTTTCCCTTTCCTGATTCCATTATTTAACATGTTAGGTTTCAGCAAATCATTTAAAATAAAGAAATCTCTCTACTAGGGGAAAATATTTTTAGAGACTAATTACAGTGGGGCTCCTTATAGAATTAGACTTGAGAAGCAGAACTCTATAATTTATACTCTGCCTTCTTACCAAATGTGTTTAAACTGGAATAGGATACCAGCTGCAGCTTTTCTCATGGGTTATAGGTTGGTAGAAAGGGACTATACATATCTACATAGTAAGGTTAGTTTAAATTCCTAATTTAATTTGCCAAAGATGTAAAATCTTAATCAGAAGGTAAGTGGCTCCAAGAGGCAGGTGCAGATACAGCATATCTCAGTATAGCTTTCCTTGACCCTCCTTAGGGTGAAAGGGGAGGGACTCAGTGGATCAAAAAATTGAGCTCAATTTTGGGCACTGCCACTGCCCTTTTATACTTGGGGCTTATATACAGTTTTAGGAGAGCTTTTTTCTAATAATCTGTATTTAGGAGAATTACAAACATTGGCTTCTTCTGTTTTTTTGTTTGTGTTTGTTTGTTTTAATCCAAATTCAGAATCAGCAAGACCACATCATTATTGGGTTGGAGAGTTGGGGAAAAGCAGAATCAGTTCCCAGGTATCACTGAGCCATATGTCTCATTGCCTTCACCTTTCCAGTATTTTGGAAAGCCCATATTCCCTAAGTCCGCCCCTTGACTCTGTTCTAATACCTTCTTGTCAGGTTGGTTCTGACACTGAGTTTGGTCTGAAACACAATTACAAGTCATGTATTCAGTAAATATCTCCTTAACACATGTACCTGGCACTGTCCTAGGCATTGGAGATTCATCAATGAGCAAAACAGAGAAGAATCCTTACCTTCGTATAGTGTACTTTCTAGCAGGGAGAGACGAAGTATATAAGAAGTATAATATTCCAGAAGATAAGTGCTATAGAGAAAAATAAAGGAGAGGAAAGTAGGACGTATGTACTGGGATAGGGAGTAGGCAATTTCAATTAAAGTCATGTACTTTAACTAAATTCATTTCCCTAAATGGGCTAATTGTGGATTTTAATATGTCATTATATTCTGAGGAATATGGTTTTATAATATGTGTTCACTGTCCATTATCTATTTTTTGTCCTGAATGTCAAGTACATCTTGTGAGTAGGAGGTGATAATCCTGTGTTGCCCACCAGAGAGCAGACTTGGATATCCAGAGCTCACTGCCAGTTTCGTACCTTCGGGAACAGAGAATGTTATTTCAGAACAGCAGAGTCTCTTATCAAGAAAATATAGTATCAAGGACCCCAGAGATTATACCTTGGAGAACTTTTTTTTTTTTTTTAATTGAGAGCTGATTTAACTAACTATTGTTATTTGGCTCAGAGCCAAGTATTCCTTACAAAGTGTTGCAAACTGACTTAAATGTGAATGACTTTGGATAATTTATAGTCACAATAAACAAATAGTATAAAACAAAGCAACGTATCTGAAGTTTAACTGGAATTTAAGAAAAAGAGATGTCACCTTTATCCTCATTTATGCCTTAAGTGTATCTTTGATAAAATTCAGATTTATAAAACATATGCAATACGGCTTAAGTATTGTCTTACAAAAGGATTCACCATAAAATTCATTTAGGTAGCAGAAATGCAGGTTTCCCCTAGTACATTTTTTTGGGAGAAGAAAGAAGTAACTTAACACTTTTTACTTCAGATAAGGAGTCCAATGCACGATAAGATATGCAAGTTGCAGTTTAAAACATTTGTATTTATCTTTAAAGTATGTGTAAAAGTAAATAGAAGTTTACTTATTTGTATTAATCTTCATTGGACCTGGTCCTAACCTCCTGCCTTTTTTTGGTCAGGGCCTGGCTGAGCTGGATTTACCATCTTTGGAATACTGAGAATAGATCAAAATGGTTCCACTGATATGTGTACATACATGTGTGACAACGATTGCTAGTTGAAAATACACATCACTTAAGTCTATAAAACCTTCCTAATGTAAATATATTCTAACTATAAATCTTCGTATTCATTATCCTGACCATAGTTACCAAGAGCAATGTCCTTATAATGACAGTTTCCTAAAGTTGCCATTTGTAACCTTGATGCTGAGCAAATACAGAATGACTCTCTGGTCTCTGTGAATCCCAAACAGAGGTTGTTAATCCATGGCTAGAGTAACTCAGTTACAGTTGCTTATGTGATGCCCTGCCTCTTCTTTTCTGTGCTAGAAACAAACCTGAGCATGATACATTAATAGAGAGGAGGTTTAAGGACCAGCTATTCAGGCTCATAAATTCTAATAAAGGAAGGTTCTCTCTCGAAAAAAACAAAATGAAAGGCAACCATAACCTCTTCTGTAAGTTAACCTGCTTTTGTTAAGATAGTAGAATCACAGCAATAAAAAACAAATTGCTCATACCCGAAGCAACATGAGGGAATCTCACAGATGTCATATCAATCAAAGGAAGCCAGGCACAAAAGAGAATATCTCTACAATTCCATATATGAAGTTAAAGAACAGACGGAACTGATCAATGGTTATAGAAATCGCCTTGTTGAATTTGTGGGTTATTTACTGTAGAGGGGCCAGGGAACCTCTGGAGCCCTGGAAATGTTCTACATGTTGATCTGAGTGGTGGTTACATGGGTGTATATGTACATTTTAAAAAACGGAATTGAGCTGTACATTTAAGATAAGTGTATTTTATGCACTCATAAAATGCATGTTATACCTAAGTTAAAAAAGTAAGAAAAAGAAATTAGGTTTTGGAGTTTGGATTTGTATTGTGAGGTAATAGGGAAACATTATTGGATCTTCAGCAGGGAAGTGACTTGAAGAAAATGGTCCTTCTGAAATTATTCATCCTGTGGTGATGTGGAGAATGGAATAATGTTCAGGTCAACTGGTATGTCCAGATCATGTGCCCAGCACTGTGCTAGATGCTGTAAGGGACACAAAATATCCGTGATCTGGTTCTTATCCATAAGAAGTTTATAATCTTTTGTAGGAAACAAGTTATATGAAACCCAGAAAGTTGCAGTAAATGCTAAATTTATGGTGTTTCAGAAACAGCGTTGAAGTCAGACCTGAGTTCAAATCTTAATTCTGCCAATTACTGGCTTTGTGGCTTCAGACAAGCTATTTATTTCCCTGAACTTTCATTTCCTTATCTGTAAAATGGGAATAATATCTACCACCTTTGTTGAAAGTACTAAGCGATATGATAGTCAAAGATTACAGCACAGCACAGCAGACATTCAGTAAATGTTCCCTTTTTAAAGCCTGTAGCGAGGAAGCATACATTTTTTTTTTTTATCGACAGCATGTGATCTCAGTTCATATCATGGTCTGCTACTTACTGGCTATGTGACCTTAAGTAGGTTACTTAATTTCTTTGAGTCTCAATCTTTTCTGAAAAAGAGATAACACAAAATAAACACACTTAATAAATATAAGAGCCATTTCTCTTTAATGTAATAGAGTATACAAACGTGTATACAAGTAATATAGGTAATAAGTGATGAGATTGGATCAAGGTAGTGGCTGTGGAGTGGGGAAAGAGGAGGCAGATCCTAGTGCTATATTTTTTTAAAAACATAAGGAAATTTGATATAGAAGAGAAAGTACTTTCTGTATTCTGACCATGTACAAGGTATATCTCTTTATACTTCTATTTTTGTCTTTCTATAAAATGAAAATAATATAAAATATATCCTTGGATTGTAATGATGTTAACTTGAAAGTGTTGTGATGTCATTAAAAAATGTGTTGTTATCTCACAACCCAAAACATGGTGCTGTACTGCTAAAAGTTACTCCTCTTCTAATAATACTTTTAACAGGCATTGCCATCTAAGCTCCAACTAAAAGTTAATGACTTTTCTAGGAGTAGACTCCTATCACAATGAAAGGAAGACCTCAATGCATAAAGGGAAGGAAATCCATTTGTAAAATATGTCATTATTTATCACTTGAGAAATAATCAGCACAGCAGCCCAGATCTTGTGGGCAGTTTTTTGGCTAAGGAAGTTTCATTTGCCAGACAAGTACTAAGAACTAAATATTAACATTTCAGAATTGCACTGTTCAAAGTGTTTATTTGAGAATGCACAAGTTGACTAATATCAAATCCTGAACATCAGCTTTCCAATTATTGGAGCAGTATTAGATTTCTTGTGAAATTTCTGGCTTGAATCTGGCCACTAATTTCTTTTGTTTCCCAAGCATGAGGAAAATGAAGTGGTAAAAAATAACACTACCACTAGCCATTGCTCATCTGTCTTCCTTCTCTCTTCCAGATATTCCGAGTGGTGTGCATCTGTTTGGGTAATCCACCAGAGACATTCACCTGGGAGTATCGAGACAAAGATAAAAATTATCAGAAGATTGGCCCCATAACACCCTTGGAGTTTTATAGGGAACATGTCAAGCCACTCTTCAATATGGAAAATAAGGTTAGAGACTGGCAATACTTGTCTGTTTACTACAGGGTAGGATATAAGATACCTGGGTTGACATGTATGATCATCAAACTAGACACTTATCAAGATTTTCCCTTCCTCTGAAGTATTTCATGCTCCCAGTAAAGTTGGTCATGCTAAGATCTATCACCTTTCCCCAATGTTCCTCTTCAGAGACTTTTCTAACTGTAGGCCAGCAGTCAGTTTAATTCCCACATGCTCCTCTGATTTGTACCCAGAATCATACTTAGGTACAAAGAAAATGAAAGCATGGTGGTGTTTCTTATAATGGATTCAGAGCACCTCTGTGCCATGGGCCCTCTGGGGACTCTCATTGAAGTAAACAGTTTCCCATCTGAGTTTCTCCCCCTTCCTTCAGATCTTCTTCATCTGTCAAGCAAGATGACCAGAGCCTTCTTCCTTTATTGGCTTCTGTACCCTCTCCCAAGCAAATGGCATTGCCATGTGTTCAGCCTGTCTTGTAACTTGAGAGCAGGGGTCTTATAGTGGTGGGCTCTTCATCTTGCCTAATTCAATGCATGTAATTTTTCAGAATTAGTTTTGGGGAAGTTTTTGTCAGTAGGAAAATTAGGTAGATGCAGCTCCCAAATGTGTCCCTCTAATTAGAATATGCAGGGACCTCTGTCACATGTATTTTACCACCCTTTGTTTCTTTGTTATTTAACAGTGTGGCTATAGTGCTTATTCTTCTAGACAGAGATGATGAGCTTGATGCAGACTTATGAACCTAGAGGAATGGTGTGTGTCTTACTTAACATTCCTGGTTTTGTGCTCTAACTGGCATGTTCTTGATCTCAATAGATTTGTTTAGTGAATGACCCTCGGCCCCAGCACAAGTACAACAAACTTTACACAGTGGACTACTTAAGCAATATGGTTGGAGGGAGAAAAACTCTATATAATAACCAGCCCATTGACCTTTTGAAAAAGATGGTTGCTGCCTCCATCAAAGATGGAGAGGTTGGTACTGTTTTTCTGTCTTCCACATTAGGGATAAAACATCTTCTTTAACTTCTTTGTTGTAATAAGAAGATTGGGTTTATGTTGACTTTCTTTATCTTTCTTCTATTTCTAGGCTGTGTGGTTTGGCTGTGATGTTGGAAAACACTTCAATGGCAAGATGGGCCTCAGTGACATGAATGTGTAAGTGCAAGAAATTCAAAATAGAAAGTCATTTGTGGGTTGTTGGTATTAGATTGCACTCTTGGTATGAAATGATTCTCCTGAGGTTCATCCAAAGATTAAGGTTGGCCTGAGGGTGGGTCTCTTCTCTTGCATCCTGCAGAGTTTGAGGGCTCATAGCAGAAACTCCACATATTTAAATGCTTTAACCTGGGAAACGAAGATCATACTTTATATTTGAGTAGAATTTGTTGGGTGTTCCTAAAAAGCCATCCTGTATGAGAAAAACACTTTAAGAAATAATTACTTGTAAATCACCTTGGCGCATTTGGGAATGTAATGAAAGGTTTTCCAGAGCTCTTGTTTGCTATTTGATCTTTCTTAAACTGCTTATCTTGCTTTGGTGCCTTATTTATTTTTGTCTTTATGACAAGGAGGACTAATTTTGCTTCATACTTTAAAGCATTCCTCCTGGTCATTTATGACAATGAAGGTTCATTTGCAAACTGAATCATACAAGATTCCTTGACTGTTAAAATACACCATTTTAGGGTTACTTATAAGTAAATGTTACTTGTAGAGAGTTGAGTAAATATTTTGATAGTTAACAATAAGAGAAAAGAAATGTGCTAAAAGAGAATTAATGAGGGGTTTTTTTTTAATTTTGAAAATATTCTTCAATATTTTAGGCATTATTTATTTAAATTTCACAATTAGCAATGGTTTAAATGAGTTCAGAAACTGGTAATTCTACCAGCTTAAAAGAGACCTTTTTGTAAGAAGTTACTTCACAAACTTTTAAAATTATTTTTTAAAAAGTTTTTTGCCAAAATTACAATGCAAACATCTTGTTCAACTTTTGATTTGGTGAAGTTATATTTAATCATTTCATGTTTTCCTGCATATGCTTTGACACAGAATGGAATCCCATTGATTCTTAATTTCTGTATGTGCCATATTCTTTCTGAAGAGCTACATACAGCTAGAGCCCATATTTCTTTGAAGTTGTTGAGCCCCTTTAGTTTTTTCCGTTTACAACCAGAAGCCAGTTTTCCCCCATGATTGTACTCCCTTTATTTTGTACTATCATTCTTTTTACAGCTACGACCATGAATTAGTGTTTGGTGTCTCCTTGAAGAACATGAATAAAGCTGAGAGGCTGACTTTTGGTGAGTCACTTATGACCCACGCCATGACCTTCACTGCTGTCTCAGAGAAGGTATGACTCTCAACATGCCTGCTGCAGTGTTTGCACAGATGGATCTACATTCTCCTGTAGACTGTTTATCCAACAAAGCTTCATTCATAGTGTATATGATTTCTATTAGAAGGTAGCTTCCAAGTAAGTCATTATACTGTGTCACTTGGGGTTTGGCTGCATTCTCAGAGGTAATAAAAATAGGAACTTTCCATGAGGAGCAGAATTTGGGTCAGCAGGGAGTAAGGAAGTAAATGCTTTTCTATAACTTCGGAAAGTCTTGGTGGGAAGAGAGATCATTAAAGGAACTTGCAAGAAGGTAACTTCTATTTCATGAGGAATTAAAATGTGCCCTGGAAGTCTTCATATCTTGACCTATTTCAGATTTACCTCCCTTTCATTTGTCATTCAGATTCTTCTGCAATAAAATGTCAGTAACAGTAATTTTTGGACCCTGTGCCCATTACTGGATTTATGCAGAGCTTCAGGAAACTGGATGTCCTATTTATAGAATACGGTGTTGGAAACAACTGAAATGTTATTTTTCACAAGTAAGCTCCCACTTGCAGGCTGTAGAATGGATGTTTCCCTGCCTGCGCTCAGGGATCATGAAGAAGAGAAGACTTTGAATTACTTTAATTTTTTACCACCACAGCAAAAATGTTCTCTTCCTAGCCGAATTACTGGGAGGAAAGTCACAGAATAAGTACTTTGTAGAAATTGTTTTAGAAAATAGTCTGATAGAGAACTGTTTTTGCTATTCTATTCACTAGATTTATGATCACTGAAACATTTAGAAATATCTTAGCATAATATCATTATGCCAATTTTCCTAACTAGCCTACCTAGAAGTCCTGATTTTTTGTACTCTCTAGGCAAAATTTTGAGTGGGATGGGGTTTTCTCTCTGCCTTTCTCCCATCTCTTCTAGCTTTTTCACAGGAAGGTGCCCTTTCAGCCCCAGAGCATCCCAAATCATTGTGCTCTCTACCCATACAAAACCTGATTTTAGGAAGGCTTAATTATATTCGTACTAATTACAGGACTAGGGCTGTAAGTAGTAGAACTCTAAGGTATTCTCAGTTTTGTGTAAGATCAGACACAATATGATGTAAAAAGTACCCTGAACTAATTACGCAGTCCTGTGTTGATATTCCTGATCCTCAGGTAGTTTTTATAAATAAATCTAAAAGTTGAGGTCTTTTTTGAGCTATTTTCCTCATCATTCCATTCCTTGACATTCTTAGCTCTATAGTTAGCGAGACTCCCATACCAAGAAACAGATTAAGGGTTACTTAGAGGAACTAATGGAGTATAATTAGTATTACCTGTATATATCAGGAAAAGCCATTTCAGAGTAACAGAAGGTGATTTAAAAGTTTTATAACCCCATTTTAACAAAATTCTCACATTTGAATTATAAACAAAACAATAAAATTAAGTGATAAAGATATTTTAATAAGGGTGCCTTTTTGACATTAGAAGTGAAACATTAGGAGAAATTTTTCATGAATAAACAGTAATTTGTTCATATTTATGTTCATATTTACCTGCTAGATTATAAAATTCAGTGGATTTATAAATAATTAAAGCTCCTTAAACTATATAGAGGGTTATTCTTTTTTAAAAAAACCTGTTGTAATTTCCAAGAGAAATTCAGCTTTTTATCATTTTTCATCTCTATTATAGAATAGTCCTATTTTTCAGAAGTAAAAATGATGTGTACTCCATGTCATCTTCTCTGGAACTTCCATTCTTTTATTGGCATGGTTTATTTCCTCAGGGAAGTGGAGCCGCCTTACATGCTAATGGTATAAAGCAGAATTTACCTTATCATAACTGGAATTTTATATTGAAATTTTCCTCTTTCCTCTACTTAGTTTTTGACCACTAAAACTAATTTGAATTACATTTGATAAATGCATACTAGTAGCTATATTTCTGCCATATTCTTTCTTATTGCTGATTTCATGGAATTGTTATGAGGGAAGTCCAGGAGTTATCATTCTATATTTGTAGATGACCCAAAGAGAAACTTGATCTAGCTCATGCAGGAATTCATTGGCAAAGGAAAGAATAGGAAGTATTTTCAGACTTATAACAACAAGTACATAACTTTAGGTGATGCATATTCTAACAGTGATATTTAAGAGTGAAGTAAAGATGGACTACAATGGGGGGGAATAGAAAACCAAAACAGATGTTTAATATTCCACCTCCAGAATGTATAGTTTAATGACATGGTTTTGAATTTTTCTGGGGCTGAGTTTAAGGGTTAGTACAGGTAAAGGTGTTTGAAACTTGTGGGTTTGTTTATTGGCTATTTTGGAAACTGAAAATTACTGAGATCCAAGAAAACTGCCAAGAGTAGAATGTTGAGGTCAGCAGAGCTGAAGGGAACCAAATCCCGTGTAGATGACACTCATCATGCAGTTATGGGAAAGTGGGAGTTGACAGATGAAATCCGTAGGAGATAATGCAGGGGTCAGTGCTTTTCTCATGCTACAAAGATTTAAGTTGTTTTGACATTAGCAAATGTCCTGAGTAGACATGAAAGAGAAAAGTCTTTTCCCAAATGGAACCTTCCTCTTGTCTCTCTCTGTGTCTCTATAGTAAAGGCTATAAATGAAGGTTATGATGAGTGTCACTGTCCCTTTAAGAAGGAGAAAATTGAGCTTATTTTATTAAGGAAGATAGAAGAGGGAGAACAGAACTGCCTGGATTTTGTTATGAAAATGGTCTTTTTACTTTTGCTTTGCCATTCAGTCTCTGTTGTATTAAATTCAATATTTGTATAACTGAATCAGTAAAAGAACATATTTGGAGAGTAGAGAGTATCATTACTTGGTTTTCCTAAGTAGAAAATCAGGCAGTATGATGAGAATGTATTTATTTTGTTTATTTGTTTATTTATTTAAGAAATTCTGACCAGGTCTTAGAATCATTCTTAAATAAATACAGTGGGATGCCACTGCAAAGAATACCAATTGTTTAAAAGCAAGAGTCCTGGCTTCAAATGGTGTTCACTGTTTTTAGTAATTAATATATTTTGTTTTCCTTAACCAAGTAGCATTTTTACATGCTTATTTTCTGTGTAGAATGGAATGTAAAGGAGAAGATAGTATTTATTGCTTTGTTAGCTTTATTGTATTTTCACCCCACAAGATTCAAACTCCACTTCTGTTGGAGTATTCCTTCGATGACTGTAGGAAATACATGGACTGGATCATGTACCTCATGGCTGTGTAGAACAAGCTCTTTATTCTGAGTGGCTGCAGAAGAGCTAAAATTTCATGACACCCCAACAGGGTAATCTGGTTTCAGACTATACACTCTCATCCACTTTTTTGCAGTATGATCAGGATGAAGTATTTGTGAAATGGAGAGTGGAGAATTCATGGGGTGAAGACCATGGCCACAAAGGTGAGCTTAATTTGGTAATACTAATTCCAAGTGACTGGGGTTCTGCTCTACATTCTTCCTCTCTGGGTAGAAAGCTGCTCTAATGTGGAGGATTTTTAGTAACTGGTCCCATTGGCTAGATTATTCTACAGAAAAATCTGAGGATCTGGTTTGTCTCCAGCATTCCTGTCATCAGCGTGGTATGCCTGAACCCCCAGGTTGACTCTGAAGCCAGTATGTGCTGACATTTGTTCCAAACTGTGCTAACCCTACTAGCCCTCTTTGTACCAGAACCACTTGGCCAATGAGAAGGCTGAGTGCCCTTTGCCAGTAAGTTTGCTGTATGGCATTTTCGTGTACTGCACCAGCACTCTAGAAAGTCAGGAGCCTTCTGAGTGGGAGAGTGAGAATGATAAAAAGCTTTCTTCAGGCATTTATTGGAGACTCCTTAGAAGTTGTGAAGCCTAAAGAGGAAAAAAACACTTTGGTTACCATTTAGAACTTTTTTATACATACAAATCAAAACCCTGGCAGAGGTCATAAGTAAATTAAACAAAATAACACAGGTAATATATGAGTTGTAGAAAAACTAAACAAAATTATAAAATAACATTAGTAATGTATGAGTTGTAGAAAATTTTTAAGTATAGATAACAAGAAGAAGGAAATAAAAGTCTCAAATAATCTGACAACCCAGCGATCACCATTGATTAACAGGCTAGGAAATATTCTTGCAAATTTTTGAGACCATACTTTTAAAGACTTTATAGTAGATAAAAGCCATTTAAAGGAGATTTTGTGTTTTAATTTTTAGGCTTTCTAACCAAAAGTGGCAACTACCATTGCATATGTATATGTGAGCATGTATATGCATGGTGTTGTTATGTGCTACTGGCATTTTGTAGGCATTTGGTAGCTAGCTCTTTCCAAGAGTTCATATTCCTTACTTTTAACCAGTGGATTCTGGGTTGGAAAAACACATTAACCACAGCTTACTAGACTAGTTAAAAGGCTAAGAGAGAGTAGGTAGGGAAGCCAGAGAAGTGAAATGTAAAGACACTTGGAACCAAAATTCAGCATACCTCTCACCCAACGGGAATCACCCACACATTTTCTTAAACAGAAGAGAAAGGAAAAAGAAAGCAGTGATCTTAACTCTTTGCTGTTACCTCCCTCTGTGTTTAGAATAGTGATTTTCCAGCTATGTTCTTCAGAGCCCTAGGATTTCCACGGGTAAATGGCAGAAGAGAGAGTGTGGAGGTTTGGAAGTGAGCAGATTGGGCCTCTGTCACTCATATTTGAAAACTGCTGTCTTAAATTGCTTGTTAATCTGAGTTTTGAACTTGACAGGACTTTAGTATACTGACTGAGCAACACAGGCCGGTATATGATAGCCAAAATCTGAAGGCCATTTCATCTGTCATTCCAAGTCTTTTCATCTCCCCATGAAAATGATCATTGGTGGATTTTGCCTAACTGTCCCTAGGATCTCAGCTGCTCAGTGTTTATAGTAAACAAATACAAGTGCTATGAGTGCCCTTCTCTTCATCGTCACGTAGTCATATCTCTCCCTTCTGTGATTTCTGTGATTGTTCTGTGATTACAGGAGTGCTTGTTAAATTAACTACTATGAATTAGAGTACAACATTTTTAAATAGGTAATTTCCTGTAAGATGAATTTCTTTTTAAGACAAATACACATTGGGGTCAGGTAGAGAAGGCTTTAAACCTCAACAAAGCTAGCAGAAAGATTAAAAATAACTCACAACTTAGTTGTATCCGTAAATTGGCCGTAGTTAAGAAATGAATGCTTGGTCTTAAATTAGAAAGATCTGATTATTTGTAGCAAACATAAGTTACTGAATTAAAATTGTTTTTCCATTGTTTCAGATGAACTTCTGTATCTTCTGTTTCATTTCTGGTCTAATTTGGTCCCTTTAATTAGGTTTCTGCATAGGTTAACATATGGGAAAAGAACTAAAGTTATGGTTTGTTTAGATGAGCCTGAATCTGTTGGCTTCCTTTTTTGATATTTTTCCATCAGTAACAGTCACTGAGTTTTCAGATAGTAGTGATATCCATTTAAGAGAGGATAAACACTTATAAAGTCAAGAAAATGCCCTGTGTTTTGTGTAGTGTGAGTTACTGTCTTTATTAATCTGAACCTAAGTATGTACTCTTAAAGAGGATTCTGAGCCAGTTTGCTTTTTTTTTTTTTTTTTTTTTCCTATTCAGCTATTCCTACTCAGTAAAAGTTTTGCTTCTGCTGACTTACTCATTCCATTATTCTGTTGAGAGAACTGGGGTCTTGATCCCTGTAATCTGCCTATAATCCTTTCTAGTGAAATCTGCAACTATCTAGTAAAGATTAAACTAACTTTTTTGTTGTTCTCAAATAATTGAAATGCCTAAGATTATGCAGAGCAAAGCTTTTCAGTAGAGAGCCAAAAGATAAGAAACTGAACCGGAGTGGGGATAGGGAATAGTTCATTCAAAGCCAAAATAAATTATTCTGTGTATTTCTTGCTAATGTTCTTTCTGATATAACAGGATGGAAGGAAAGAAAACATGATCTAATTTAATTGATACATTTGGCCCAACCTCAGGAGAGCACTGTAGTATGTTATGTTGGCGATGCGTGTTTACCCCAGCAGGGCCCTCCTGTCTGCCATCCTTCCTGGTGGGCATTGGCTGGCATGTCTGAGGCAGGATCTCTGTTTGTGCTCTCTCAGGAGACATGACAATCTAAAACAGCATTGCTGGAATTTTGTTTCTGTAGATAACATTGTTAACAGTTTGTTACAATTCCCTCTGGGATTTCTGCCTGTTAAGATTGATGTTTCTGAAAAAGCAGTGTTGATAATAGGAGCTGGAGGTAAACAGAGCAGATACCTGGGCATGCTGCCCTTGCCCTCTGCCCAGTTCTAGCTTTGGTCTTCCCCATTGGTCATGTTTATGGCCCTTCCTGCCCAGAGGCTGTTATGTAAATCATATATTACCTGACTGTTTAACAAAATGGACAGAGGATCCTTCTGACCAGGAGACACATAAATGGAGAAATTAGTTCTTGCCTTACTGTACCCATTGGTGAATTCTGGTATTCGTAGTCAGCTGTACTAAAAATTGTACGCATATCTAACATGTATACCAACATGGTGTTTTCTCCCCTGCTTAAAATACTTGACTGTGCATTTTGTATCTTGGTTGCATATAATATCAGAAATGGATTTCATAATTAGATGAGAGAACAGATTTTGGGATTTGTTGCGTTATCTTTCATTTTGAAAAGCTGATAGAGTAAAATACTTTGTAAATATTTAAGAATTTAAAATAGAGGAAGTAGCCTTTGGTTCTTCTCATTCTTGGTCAGAAATTTATCTGAGAAGAGCATAATCTTTAAACCAAAGTGACCTGCAGGTCCTCTAGCTAATTAAGTAAGTGATAGTGCCAGAATTATAACCCAGACAGTCTGACACTAGAGCCAGTTTTCTTAACCACTAAGCTGTTTTCTTTCAAATTCTGTGTTCTAGTAATATTTAGACTACTCATGGAAATAACGGATCAATTCATGATCATTGGTGACCATAAATAGTGGCTATGGGGACATAAAACTATATAAAAGATCTAGAGATGTCATGTGAATGTCTGACGTCAGGAGAAAAGGTCCTTAGAGCATCATTTGTAGGTGGGTATCTGAAGAAGGGGAGTTGGGAGAATAGGGCTTCTTGTAAGGGTTTGTGTTTAATGTTAGCACTTTGTGGGCTGGGAAAGGAAGAAACTGGATATAGCCACCCAAAAATACCTCTGAATTATTTTGTCCATGCTGCTTTTATAACAAGGTGTTTTGGTTTTTCTTAACTTTTTATCATGGACAATTTCACACATATATAAAGTAAACAGAATAGTAATAAGGAACCCCCCATGTGCCTATTGCCTAGCTTCAGTAGTTTCAACATGCATATAACAAAGTGTTTTTGATAGTATTCAATTAAATTCTTGGATGGTCTCTCTAATGAGCCAGTCTTATTATGGAACATCTCTTCTGTTATTGGTTTACTTAGTCATGAGATTGTATTCCAGTTTTAAAGCCTGAAACAGGAGAACTCTGAATGTGGAATTATCATAAGATAGTTCTTAATGCTTGTTTAGTCTAGTTTCTCAAAATGCTAAGAAACACAACTTTTAAGTGAGGGTGGGAGATATTATTTCCTAAATCTGCAATGTTTATTGAAGAAAAATGTTTATCTTTTTAAGATTCTGGCTTTCCTAGTTTTCATTTTGGACCAAGATGAGTTTTTCATTTTTCAAATTGTTTTTGTGCTTTTCAGATACATTTATAATTGTTTTTAACCCACATTTTTTTTTACCTTTTCTTACAAATGAGTTCCTGAATTTATTTTAGTAAAATTTTCAGACTTCCTCCTAAAAAGGAGCCTCTTGATTTCAGTAAAAGAGACTTTGGCATGTTAGAGATTAATCTGGGAAGATATTTATGTGGCTGATTCAGATAATATCTGGATTTCTGCTGCTTCCTAAAAACCAATGTTGTGGCGTTTAATTGCCTCACCAGCCAAACTACCATTTGTGATTTTGGAGACAGTATGTCCAAAGCTGGGTACAAAACTCTTCATATTCCTCATATAATGTTATATTGTGGAACTTGGTGAGTTAGAGGGAGACGGTTAATACTTAGTTCTTGAGTATAGATCCTGACAGTAATTTAACTTGTGGTTTCCCATTTCTTTATCTGTGTAACATGGATAGTTACTCTGTTTCCTTATGAGGTCCTACAGTTTGTCTATAGATAACCATAAAATGAAATAATGTATGAAAGCATTTTTCAAACTGTATACTGTTATATAAATCTAAAGAGTTTAATGAATATTCCATATTTCTGTCAGAGGTACTCAGGACATTCAGTTACATAGTATCTTGTTTCATAAGAATTCAAAGGAAGAGTAACTCAGGAAGTGAACATGGGTAATTATACCTATGTTTTGAGTGAAGAAACGGGAAGTTATTGAGAGGTTTTGACTTATTCAGGTCACACAGGTCAGAGATAGAATTAGAATTCAGATCTCTTAATTTGACACAGGGAGCTTCCCTAAAAGTGTATATTACTTATAAAAGACAATCAATTATTTGCAGGTCTGTTTGAGGTTCAGTTCTGGATTTCCAGCACAAATAATATAAATTACAGGCAATGTTGAGCTAAACTTGCTGAAACAGGAGTAAATTATATAAGCTAAAAGCAGAGGTTTCTGATTTCCTGGAAAGGGGCAATATACAAATTAGTTATGTCACCTTAGAGGGTTTCCATGTCTTTCTAGGCTTGGGAAAAGTGCTGCTACCATCAAATCTGGATATTTGAGTTTTTTCAAAAGGACTTTTCATCACCCATCTTTGTTAACCAAATAGCCTGCATGACTTGGGCTAAAAAATAGAATATGTGAGTGGAAGAGAGGAAGCTTGTACTCTCTGGTTCACAAGTATCTCCTTGTCAAAGTGTGTAACTAGGAGAGACTACCATTGTGGGGGTGGGGACAGAGGCTTCTAACCTGCAACCAGCCATCAGCTTCAGGTCATATTTAATACAGATGCTCCTTGACTTATGATGGATTTATGTCCTGATAAACACATTGTAAGTTGAAAATATCTTAAATGTAAAATGCATTCAAAACACCTAACCTACCAAACATCATAGCTTAGCCTACCCTACCTTAAACATGCTCAGAACACTTATATTATCCTACAGTTGGACAAAATCATCTGACACAAACCTATTTTATAATAAAGTGTTGAATATCTTATGTAATTTATTGAATATTGTCCTGAAAGTGAAAAACATAATGGTTGTATGGGTACTCAAAGTGTATCACTTCCACATCATGATCAAGTCGAAAAATCGCAAGTTGAACCATCGTAAGTTTGGGACTGTCTGTATGGAGTTTTGTGTGTATTATGCTTGCTTCTGTAGGGAGGATCTGTAATTTTTACCACATTGTCTGTAAGGTGTGTTTGCTTTGGTTTGAGAAGGCTAGAGGTTAAACGCAGAACCTGGAGCTATACTCCTGAGTATGCATCCTGACTATCTCACCTATTGGCTCTGTAACTGTGGGCATGGCATTTAATCTCTCTGAGCCTCAGCTTTCTCATTTGTAAAATAGGGACAATAATTATACCTACCTCGGAGGCTCGTTGTGAGAACTGTACCAGGCTCAAACATATTAGCCCTCAGTGCTCCTGTTGCTGATGTTGTCGAGAGGCAAATGAGGGCAAGAGGAAGAGAACAGAAAGCTCCCGAACCTTTCTACTCTAGAGGAGGGCTGTCTGACTGGCCCCATGGTTCCAGCTTCAGATCTCTAAAAACTCAGTTCCCTGGTGTGACCATTGTGCTCCATCACCAGTTTACTGGATGGATGACCTGTGGTGTGGACTTAGTTTCGTGAGAGAAAGCAGTGGAGGTGAATAAAACTAGTGCTGAGGAAAAACCATTAGCAGTAGCCTCACCTCACATTTATTGATGGGATGCAAAGAAGCATGCAAGGCCATGGTGGAATGAATGTCTCTGGCCCTCAGAGGAATTTATACTTATTTACCTGGGACACAGGAAGGAGATTTGAAGAGGGCTGTGATGTGACAGAAGTGACATTCATGGTGTGCTCCTCAGACTGTAAGATAAAGGATAAATAGACCGAGAAAAGCAAAGAACGATAATTTCTCCAAGAAGGCAGATGACAGAGAAAGAGGAAGAAACAGAGAGGGCCCCCCGTGGTGGGGAGACAATGGGAAGATGTTAAAGCCGAGGTCATTGAAAAGGGTGAGGGGCTGGAGACAGCACCTCAGAAGCTAAGGGACTAGATGCTGTTAGGGAGAGCATGATGGTAAATACCGGTACAGTAGAGCAGACAGAAAGTGTGTCAAGGGAAAAAGCTTTAGGGTTGGACTTAAAGGTAGTTTAAAAAACTTTAGGAGGAGTGGGGGTTTAAGTCCAACTGCCCTATTATGCCACATCAGCAGCAGTTTAGTACTTAATTCCTTCAAATGTTAGGTATGATGGGGGCGAGGGGCTTGCAGGTGGGACAACTGAGGATGTAAATCTTGCTCCATGCAGTGTTTGTAATTTATTATAAGAACAAATATGTAAAACATAAACACAAGAATAAGTGCAGAATAATATAGGGGATAAACTGCAAGGGAAACGGTGAGTGACTGCAAGGGCTCCTTAGGGATTCTTCAAGGGTGAGTGGAGTTTTAGGAAGGATGTTTGGGCTGTGGCTTTTGTTGGAAAGGGAGGAGGAGGCCAGCCAGGGAAATGGTAGCTGAGAAGAGCAGCTCTTGGCATTTGGAGCTTTGGACAGATCAGGAGAGTGAGGCCAAGAAATAATGTATCCTGCCATTTATGGAGCTTTTGAGGAATGACCAGAAAGCAGATTTTCATGAAACAAACTGGAATAATGGTAGTTTTGGGGTCAGAGAGAAGTCATTGAGTTCAATAGGAAAACAGACTCGTGGATGACATTTAAATTTGTGCTTTCCTCTCCTGGTCAAACGTCAGAGATGCCAGCGGAGTTGTATGTGCTTTCAGGCTTGCCTGGATTGTGCTCACTGGTTCAGGAAAAGGAGAAATCAGCTCCAAAGTGAAAAGTCTTCTTCTGAGCTCCTTATTAGAGGGCACTTCCTCAGGATGTGTACACTTCTGCTGGCTGGACTTTGTTATGGTCTGATGGTTTAAAAAAAATACAAACCACAAACCAAAACAACCCTTTTTCCCTACCACATTTTCCACTGTGTGTTTTTCCTGGTATATTTATCAAGGAAATGGTACCTTCTCTAGTCTTTGTTTCTGAAAGTGTCCACAAGTAATATCTGGCTATAAGAGTGTCTTTTCTCTTATCAGCAAAAGGTTCACGAACATAAATGTGTCCTCACCACAAAGCTGGAAGTTTACTATGGAGGAAAAAGAGGTCTCTTCTAAGATCACTGTCCAAATGGCAGTCATAATTGGAAGTGGTTGTTTTGCTTCTCTTCCTCTGGCTTTTTTTTTAACATCCAGCCCATCCTGTTATCCATCCTTCTAAATATGTACACTGAGAGCACATGACATCTGTGATTTAAAGATACAAAATGCCTCTTAAATGAACCCTGCAAAAACTGGGTACCTGACTGTTGATGTGGGATTTGTGAGCAGACCGAGTTGGTTCCAGTTAGGTACCTGGGCTATGTTAAATGCTGTGATCTGTTGCCGAAGCCATAACTACATGCCAAGTCTCTTTGCTGCTGAGCCCTGTGGAAAAAGACTGTAAATTTGAAGTTAAGACCTGGGTTTGATGCAGGGTTTACGTACTGGTTGTATGGCTTTAGACAACTAATGCCAACCCTGCCTGCCTCATAGTGTTGATGTGAGGATTAAAATCAAAACAAGGGCAGCGTATGTGAAATTGCATCGTGAAGTGTAAGCTTCCCACGGGGGTGTGTGTGGGGTGTGTGTGTGTGTGTTTTTGTTTTGTTTTCTAAAGTGTAATTCTTCTACTAGACTATAAATTTACATTGTTCCAAAATCAAAATACAAAAAGGTATATACAGAGGAATCTTGTTTCCATCTCTGTCACTCTCCATTCCATTTCCCCTCCTCCTCTTTTAGGTTACCATTTCTATTAGTTTCTAGTATATCTTTCCTTTTTTTAGTGCAAATATTTGTGAATATATTATTGCCTCCTTTTCTTACAGGTAGCATACCACATACCCTGCTCTGCACCTTGCTCTCACTTCACTTAACAGCATGTCTTGGAGGCATTTCCTTATCAGTACATTTCCACATCAGTACAGCTTTATTATTTTCCATTGTCTAGAGTACATAGTTCATTTAACCAGTTCCCTTACTAATGGACCTTGGCTTGTTTCCAGTCTTTTGCTATTATGAACAGTACTGCAATGAGTTAATGTTACATGCAGTGCTTAGAACAGTGCCTGGCACATAGTAAGTGCTGAATAAGTATTAGTTATTATTGTGCATAAATACATATTGTGCTATGTAGCATGCAAGTACTATGTATCTGTAGGGTGAAGTCTCAGAAATAGCATTGCTTAATGAAGAGGATAAATGTATTTAATTTTTCTAGGTATTGCCAAATTCCATTCCATAGGGATTGTGTCATTTTGTATATTTGCAACATACTCCATACAAATTTAAAATATTAGGGCATGCTTCATACATGTGGGTACCTAGCAGAAGTGGTTAACAAATTGTCATTACTTAATTATCTATTGAAATTGCCTGTGTTCCTAATTGGGGACTAGACTGTACGAAAACCTTAGTGAGTGATGGGGTTTTCCTTGAGAGTTTCTAATGTTTTCTTACCACTTACCCTACTTTTTCTCCTATTTGTTTTTTCATTATGATAGCAGAAAAACATTTGTAAGCATAACACCAAAGTTAGAAACCAGAAAGTGGTCCTGTGGCCACCTTGACCTGTCAAGGGCAGTGCAACTGCCTGGGGACACAGGGTGCATAAAAAAAAGAAAGAAACCAGAAAGGAAAAGATTGATAAAATTGACTTCATAAAACTAAAAATATTTGATAGGCTAGAAAATACCATAAACTAAATTAGAAGGGAAATCACATAATAGGGAAAAAATGATTGTATCTAATATAAACATATAGTGGCACTGTTACTGATCATTATGAAAGCGGCAAACAGTCCAATTAAAAATGGGCAGAGATCTCAAACAGGTACTTTACAAAAGAAAACTGTAAATAGCAAGCAAACAAATTTTTTTAAAAAGGTTCAAATTGGACCCAAAAAGAAAGTTGTTATTGATAACACCAAGGTCAAGGGTTCAGATCCCCTTACTGGCCAGCTGCCAAAAAAAAAAAAAAAAAAGAAAGCTATTAATTAAGTATTGATGAGGATATGAGGATATTAAGTAGATAATTAGGATGTGTACAAAGATATAGTTACAGAAATGTTTATAACAGTATTGTTTCTAAGCATGAAAAACAATCTAGATTTTAACAATAGGGGATTGATTAAATACACTTTCATACAGATTTAACATTTAAAGATTATGATGTAGATATATGTATTTCTTTGTCAATATGGAAGGAGATTAATTGGAAAAGCAGCATGTGTGGTGCTTTATAATGAAAGAGTATGTATGATGTCTTGTTTTTACGAAATGTATAGAGTCTGCCTATTGAAACTTTATCAAAAGGTGTATGTAAAATTTGAACAGGGCTTATCCCAAGGTGGTGGGATTGTAGGTGTTTTTAAATTTATATTTGTTGTGTTCTCCTTCTCTTCCCCCTCTTCCTCTTTCTCCTCCTCTTCCTTCTCCTCCTCCTCCTCTTTCTCCCATGTTTCCAAAATTTTGTGTAATGAGCATGAATTATTCAGGTAAATTTTAAGGAGTCAAAAAACAATATGATATTTAAAAATTGGGGGGAGAAAATTACCTACCCCATGGCATAAAATTATCATTTTGTTATTGCTTTTCATGTTTTTTTTTTTCATGTGCATCTATATTTGTAACAGCTGTAATTTTATACAGGATATGCTATTTCAGTGTACGTTATCACAAACATTTTTCCATATTGCTACATAGTCTTTGCAACTTCATTTTAAATGACTAGTTAATGTCTTGTGAGGTAGTGTCTCACTATTTATTAGAAAGTTTGAAGTATGAGACAAGTGCCAGTGAAGTTTTTGCTTTCCCTTCTGGGAGCTTTCCTTCGTCCTTAACTTGTGGCCGTCTGGTGAAAGATTGGCAGTGACTTAATGAGGTCTTGGTAGTCAGGCTTCCTTAGGTCCGTGCTGCCAGACAGATCCATCGGAGCAGAACAGACAACTTGGTTTTGTCTTCAATTTTTTTAAATGGCAAAGTAATAATAATAATTAACCACAAATAGTTTGTTAGTGAACTGAAATACTTCATAGAACAGAGACAACAAAAAATAAAATATTTTATGATAAAAAATATTTCAAAGGCATAAATGATAATATATTTGCCTCCTTATCTAGTCTGAGACGTTTAAATCTTAGATCTCTGGTAGGATTTCAGAAAACTGTTTTCTCAGGTAAAGGTCTTCCTTCCCTTAAACTAAACCATTTGAAGCTCTTCTGTTTCTGAGTGAATTTCACCTAACCAGCCTACAGCTATACCCGCAGACACTCTTTTTTCTTTGCATACTGATCTTGCTCTTTCTCTTACGAAATACAGAAACATTGCCAGTTTGTTTGTTCACTTATTTTATGTCTTTCTCATTGCATGTAAACAATACGTTAACGTTTAAACAAAATTTAATATCACCTTAGTTCCTAAAGCCAACTTTCTTTATCCATTTATCTATTTGTTTTCCTGAATGTAAACTTGGGGATCCCTGGAACAGGTTTTCATTTTGTTTTCTTTTCCTTTTCCTTGGGGAACGACTGTTTCTAATGGCTAGAGCTTAAGGGCTGGGAGCTGCAACTCTCCTCAAATCAAAATGGCCACCTGCATGCTGCCTGAGCTGATGCTTTGCTGCTCCTACACAGCACTCCCTTGGGTTTCAGACACAGTGATCCTAATCTTGGAGTCAGTCAAACTCCAAGACACGCAGTGTCAACAGTTACAGCAGCTGCAAGTTCGGTATCTACTCAGGGTGCAATTACTTGGCAGCCATCTAGACTGTGAGATTTTTGTGGGCCCCAAAGAACTCAATATCCTGAAGAGAGAGACTAATCAAGGCAGGTCCTCTTGGCAGGGACATTGAAAGGGTGGAACACGATTGATAGGAGTTTTAATTTGTCAGGACTTAATCTGATCTCCTTCTTTTGGAACAAGATAGTGAAGATGTACTTACTGTCCATTTTCTCTGGGCATTCTTTGAAGGTTCATTTGATTGTATGGTGATAGTATTGTTATAAGGACACAGGGCTTTATTACATGAATATGCCTCTATCCTTCACCTGCCTCACTGCCCAGATCTACTCTAAGGACTTATTCAGCCTGCATTGTAAGGGGAAGGATGACTAATGTCTCAAATGCTGTGGTGTTTAGTATAGTAGCCTGGTCTCCTGCTCCTGAAGGCTCCTTTTTGGGAAGGCAGATGCTTAGTTTCTCAGGAAGCACGCACTTAGGATGCAGCAAGAAATGGTACTGGTCGTCGGCCCGTCAGCTGACAAAGCTTTGGTTGCTAGAACTTGGCGGCACTAGTGTAGGTGATGGTAAGGGACAGCTCCTGACTGACTGACAGAAACAAAGACAGGGATTTCAGAGTGTATAATCAAGATAGGAACCAGAGGTGACTTAGGCTACAGCATTCGTCTGTGCATTCCTTTCCTCTGTACCTATTGAGAAAAGGAGCACTGGATCTGGAGGCTGGCTCATCAGGGGGCAAGGATGCGTTCCCTTATGTACCCAACTTGGCCAGAGCCCACAGGCACTTTTTCAGGGCATTTTCTTCTGAGGGTCAACATGCTGTGCCACATCAGGATGAGCAGTCTTTGACTTCTGTCAGAGATGAAAAGCTGAATTGGGCATAGATGACCTCACCAAGGCAATTGTGTTTTCAGGCTAAATAATGTCCTCTGTCACACCATTTAGCTTACAAAATTAGACTTAACCACCATTGTTGCCTTTTAATTTTTTAAGTCAGCCTTGCCTTAAGAGCAGCGGTTCTCAAAGTGTGGTCTGAGAACCCCAGTGGGTCCCTGGGCCCCTTTTAGGGGGGTCTGCAAGGTCTCGCCTTCTCCAACAACATATCTGTGTGAGGTTGGATTTTCTTTATCCACTTCAACCCAAACAACATAGTGCAACAGATTAAACACAGGCACAGGCACAAGAATTTAGCTGTCTTCTACAAAGCCAGATATTAAAATGTAAAACAATGCCACTTTTCAAACTAAAAAGTTTTTTGTTTTGGAGAATATGATTATTTTTTCTTAAAAAATACATTATTTATATTTATATTTTTAATTATTATTTTTAAATGAATTAATATATTTTAACTTTCTGTTTTAATTTCTAGTACAATAAATATCGATAGGTATAACCCACATAAACAACTTTTTGGGGTCTTTGACAATTTTAAGAGTATAAAGGGATAAGGCCAAGAAGTTTAAGAACTACTGCACTAGCGGACCCTCTTGGGAGAAAAATCTACATCTTTCTTTCTCTGGGTCCTACATAGTGGGAAATCATATTGCACAGACCTAAGTTTATATGAACATCTTCAGAAAAAAGTGGCTCCGGTGTCTCGTATATAGCAGGTGTCACATACAGTATGATGATGATGATGGTGGTGATTGCTAGTTCCAGTGAGTCCTTGGATGTATATGTGCATGTAGAACTCCTGTGTAGGCACACATTTTTGTAGTCTATGTTCTCTCCCTGGCCCAGTAACCCATTTTTGTTTTAAATACATATACTTTAGTCCCTCACTTTAACTTTTCTCTTCATATTAGCAATGGCTTAGGTAAAACATTTTTTCCCAGTTAAGTGTATTGGAAATATGTTTCTGAAGGGGAATTTGTGTTGCTCTAGTGGAGTCTGAGATACAGGTTAACCTTCCTAATGGGAAGAGGCAGGTTAGTAGGATGGATGCCTGATACACCTTTTCTCTCAGCTGAGCTTTTAACCTGGGGTGTTAGTGCATGGTTGCCTCTGTACAGTCCTACCCACTAGAGAGATCCATAAATCCCAGGACCTTACTGAGGAAGACAGGGAGAGCAGCTGTCTCAGTCTTCCAGTTCTGCCTGATCTGCGTCGCAGATTTCCTCCTAGGGGAGTGAGGACTGTATGCTCGTTCAACTCACACAGTGTCATCTGCAATTAAGAATCTACCTGGGAGTGATGACATGGCCCCATCAAGGTGCCTGTAGCTGCTTAGCTGGTTGTTGTAGGAATCTATGATAGAGAGGAAGGGAGAACAGCCAGTGATGTTGAGAGGGTGGATAGGGTAAGAATGGAACTGGTGTGCTTGCCCTTCTGACCCTAGAGATGAATCCTCTCAGTGTGGCTGTATGAACAAGAAGCATTTCCACCTACCTGCTAGTGTTATCACTCACTGTCAGCAAGGCAGCTGAGCAAAGGAGCAGCAGCACAGGCCCAGCTATGAACCTCACCCATGTGACCTGGGGCACATCACTTAGTTGTCCGAGCCCCAGTTTTTTTAATTGGTAAAAATATAACTAGTTAATGCCTGTCCTGTCTGCTTCACAGAATTGCTAATAACATTTAGATTAAATGAGATTACAGATGGGAAAGCTGAAACACATGTACAAATATAGGTTTTGTAAAAGGATTTTTAATAGTACAAATAGGGTTTTGGCTCTTTGCCCTTTGCCCTCTGGACTCATGAGGCTTCTGTTCTTTTCTCCAGGTTACCTGTGCATGACAGATGAGTGGTTCTCTGAGTATGTCTACGAAGTGGTGGTGGACAGGAAGCATGTCCCCGAAGAGGTGCTAGCTGTATTAGAGCAGGAGCCCATTGTCCTGCCAGCATGGGACCCCATGGGGGCTTTGGCTGAGTGATATTGCCTCCAGCTCTTTCCTCCTCCCATGGGACCTGAAGTAGCTGCAAAAGACAGATCCAGGGATGGAAGCCAAAGTTATGCAGGTGACTGTGTGTTCCCACCGGACACAGTCAGACTCTTGGATTTCCAGTCTCCTCCAGGAACCTCTTCGGGGAACTGTGCTTTATGCTGAAACAAAATATTCTTAAAGGAAAAAAAAAAAAAAAAAGGAAAGATCAGGTCATACTATCTACTCTACTCATCTCCAACAGCTCAGGATCTCTTAAGCATTTTAATCAGATGTAATTGTTTGTCTTAACTCTGTTGAAAAGGTTTGATTCAGTGTCTGTTTTAGTAAGACAGGAGAGGATGAGCAATTAAGGTGTATGGAGAGAAAATGGACCTAATGCTCCTTGTTCCTAGAGTAGAGTTGGGGGAGGGTTACCTAAGATTTGAGCTCTCAAAACTGCATGCTGCCTGACAGTATCGCTGTCCTTCTTAGATGGCAGTCACTGAATTCAGTTTTTTTAAAAGTAATTTCATGTGCCTCTGATAGCCCAAGAATAGGAGGTTGATCAGGTCTGACATGATTCCTTCCTATTGTTCTGAACTGTGGGGAGCACAGCTCTACTTGAGTCAGGTTTAAGTAGAGGCTTAGAGAAAGTTGGGTGAGAGAACAACCAAAACCTTATCATTGATCTCATTTATAATCATTAGGGGGATCTCTAGCCTAGCCAAATGGTTTAATTTCTGCCTCTGGAATTGGGGGTTGGGTGGGCAGAAAACAGTGATATTCATTCTTTCTGACAACTAGATGGTGCTGAGAAGCTTTTGAATAAAATACTTTGCTAAATGAAA
This sequence comes from Cynocephalus volans, assembly GCF_027409185.1. Classification (NCBI taxonomy): domain Eukaryota; kingdom Metazoa; phylum Chordata; class Mammalia; order Dermoptera; family Cynocephalidae; genus Cynocephalus; species Cynocephalus volans. The sequence continues at coordinate 27,348,795 of NC_084469.1, read as the reverse complement.
ATAAGTTGGCTTATTTGATCTGTCTAGAAGGTGTTTATTTAGCTACAAAGGAAAGCAGCCAGGTGACTCATGTTTTTCAAAGTGAAAAATCGGAAGAGGGCTTCCCTGCTTCAGCATCTCTGCAGGATAAATGATCCTTCCAGCCTGCACTGACCCTCACTGGCTTCTGCAAAGGGCTTCCAGACATCATACTGAAGAAGGCCTGTGTCGCTGCCACTTAACATTCTTCCACCTAGTTCTAGGATCTCTACAAGGGTGAGAAGTGAGGATCTATTAGGCCCAGCCTTAGAATGGGCTGGCCAGCATGTATTTTTCTGATACTGGGCCTCCTTTCACTGAAAGCAAATAGACAGAGCACTCTGGCCACCATTTCCATCAGCGCCTGAGCCCTCTCCCACTCTGGATCTCCAAGAATCTTCCCAGACTGAACAGGGGATGTTGTATATCACAGCACTTAAAGGCTCAAGTTTTAACCAGAGTCTTTACAATATTCGAGTAATCCTGTTCCAACCATGATAAATGAATCCATATCTAAACACATCATGGTGAAACCTCAGAACAGATACTAAAAGCATCCAGCAAGAAAAGAAAGATTATCTCCAAAGTAAAGAGAATTAGATTGACAACTAACTTCTTCTCAGCAACAATACAAGTCAGGAGACAGTGAAATATATCTTCAAAGTACTATGAGAAATAACTGAACCTAGAATTCTATACCCAATATAGCTGTCTTTCAAGAACATGGGTGAAATAAAAGACATTTTTAGAAAAAACTGACTTTGCCCCAACAGAAGGGAAGCGGTCCAATATGGAAGATTTGAAATGCATCAAAGAATATATAGCAAAGACCATTATAGATATGTGGATCATCTAAACAAAAAGTAGCGGCAGATATATCTTGCAGGGTTCAAAAAAGATAAAACTAAAAGACATGAAAGTGGCAGAAAATTAGGGAGGGAGGTAATTGGAATTAACATTCTAAGTTCTTTGTGTCATTCTAGAAGAAGATAAACATACTGATTAACTTGACTTTGGTATGTTAATATGTGTGCTAAAAATTTCTAGGTTACTAAAATAAAAAATAGAATGAGAAAATATAATCAATCCATAAGAAGATAAGATAGGAGAGAGAAGGAAAAGGCAGGACAAATAGAGTATCACAAGTAAGATAGTAGAAATAAATCTAAATATGTCAATAATTACTATACACACATACACATACATATATGGATTAAAGGTTCCAGAAAAAAGACAAATTCTCAAACTGGATTTTTAAAAGAAATTTAGTCAATGCTGATTACGGGAGACATAGGCATCCTAGGATATAAAAAAGCATGGAAAACATTGTTACTGGGGGACGAAGGTCCCGTTTTGGCTCAGTTCATTTTTTGGGTCAGTGAAGAATTCGAAACTCAAATTAACAGCATAGGAAAGCTTGAACGAGTATTGGAAATATAGGAAGGAAGGAACGCTTCAAGAGAGAAGTGGGCCATTCTCTCGAGCAGTGAATGGCCCTTACATGCAACTTCATATCTGTTTTATTTCACTAATTTTGCATATGGATTTGTCAGCTTGATTGACACTTTTGATCAACATTTGGGGTTTATATAATCTTTTTTCTAATGTGCATGTTTTTACCCATAATTTAGTCTGTTATAATGATACATATTTGTGGCTTGTATATGTATTTAAAAGTAATAAGCATTAACATGTCCCAAGGTTACTTAAGGTCTCAAGTTGTTCCTTCTGCGCATGTCTCCATCTGCAAAGTCCCTGATGAACCCCTGTGGTTAGATTGTGGGGTTTTTCTTTTGTTATGTTGTCTGCAAAGGGGTGGGTCTGGGCAGAGTTATGGGCAAAATCAGTTTTCCATCCCCCCAAACCTGCTCATGACTAACTAACTGCCTAACACATTCCCCCCTTAAGTGTTTGGACCCCCAGTTCATTGGGAAATGGGCGGTTGTCTGTTCTGGCTGATTCCTGCTGAATTTGGGCAGCAAATAGGTGTTGGGACTACAACACTTGCTGTTTGTTAAACAGAGGGGATGAAGGTGATTGTTGATGTTTGTCCAAAGGGCCTATATAGTTGTCTTTTGTGGGTTTGGGTAGAAGGGTATATTTCTGTTGCAGTGGCTAGTAACCCTGTTGAAACATGATGTTGGCCTGTATCTGTTGGAGCCTAGAAGCAACAAAATTAGTTAGCATATGTAATAAACATGGTCTGAAAATTAAAAGTAAAATTATGCCTGTTATAGGTTTTAAAAAAGGTAAAAGCCAAGTGAAAGAGGGAAAATGTTTCCAAATGGCCTTTCATATTGTTCTGGCTAATCCAGTGGCAGTTGATTCTCTAAGCCATTGCGTTTGCTCCAAAAGCCAATTGGCCCTGCGTTTAAGTTCATGAGATGAATTAATATAAAAGCAACAAGATGTATTAGCAGGGGCAAACACACCTCCTCGTTCTGCTAAAAGAAAATCCAAAGCAATGCGGTAATCTGCCACCTGGGAGGCCAAAGAATCCAATGAAGCTGGAACATTTTTAAGGCCCTGACCTGTGCCCTTAGCAGTGGCTTCTATGAGGGTTGAAGCATTTTGGATGGTGTGTGTGTTATATGTATATACCTTCTGCTAATTCTCCCACAGTTGACACAATTGAGGTGTGATTCCCAGGGCCAAGAGCTCAGTGCCTCCCCTTGGTCATTTGTGATTAGGTTGAGGAGCTGAGTGAGAGGTCAGATATTTGAAGATTTGATGGCTTGGGCCGAAGGTGTTGCCCAGATGATGGAACAAGTCACTTTGACAACAGTATGGTCCAAACAGTTGAGTTCCCATGCCTGAGTTTTGTTATCCCTATAGGCAACCATAAACTGGAAGGAGTACAAACTATTGGGTTGTCTGGAAATGTAGGCTGTATGGAATAGTTGTAATAGGTGTGGGCAGTTATATTGGTTCCTGTGCGCAGAGGTCCCCATGCAGCCATCGCCCAATGTTGGGCTTTGGAGAGGCTAGTCCTATTGAAATAAGCGCCATTTACATTGTTTGTCCACATATATTGTATATTATGGCCAATTGTCCATATTTTTTTTTTATCCAAATTGAAAGTTTTTATTTCCCTTGTGCCGTTGAACATCTGGTAGGCAATCGCCTGTGATTTGTATCCATAATGGGTTATTGTCCCCACTGCCTGGCATGTTTGTGTTCATTAGTTGTTAATAAAATGGTCTATCTATGGTTTCTTATTTGGGCAGCCTGGGTAGGTTGGGTGTTTTCCAGGGCCATAATGGACCCCAGTGTGCCCCAAAGGTTATCCATGGGATGTGGTCCCTGTGGGTGAAACTCAAGAGAGAGAGTAGCATGTTAACTCTAATAAATCCCAGCCCCAAAGTGGGCCAGGACTTTCAGGCATCACAAGGAAGGAATGAGAAAATAGGAATCTGTCCCAGACACATGAAAGGGGTGTAGTAAATGGCCTAGTGATTGGCTTCCCTGAGAGCCCCATGACTGTACATGTCTGAGAGGACAAAGGTCCTAAAAAAGTTAAGACAATAGGCAGATCCAGTATCCAATAAAAAGACAGTTGGCCTTCCTGTCACTTCCACTGGCACCCTTGGCTTCAGTCCAGTGATGTTGATCTGTTGCACTGGGGCTGACTGGAAAGGGCGTCCTCAGTCCTGGGCCTGTGTTTGGGCTGTAATTAGTGGCCCCCACTCCCTTTAGACCAACGGACAAAGAGCAGCCCAGTGCCCCACCTGCTGACATTTGTAGCAAGGTGTCTTAGGAGGTTTGTCCCGATTTGGACATTTTTGTGCCCAGTGGCCTGATTGTTGGCAAACATGGCATCTGTCTCTATTGGACTTGGCAGCCTGAGTATCTTTGGAGGCAGCTTGGCCCTGTAGGGCTGCCAGTAACTGGGCGTGTTGGTATCTTTCTTTTTTCCCTTTTCCCTTGCCCGTGATTCTTCCTTTTGGTCTCGGTTATAAAAGACCTTTAAGGCAGTGGCTACCATTTTATCACGGGTGACCCCTGGCTCTGGTATTAGCCTTCGAAGTTTCCAGTGTATATTGGGAGCTGATTCAGTTGAGAATTTGTCCTTTAAAATAACTTGGCCTTCATAGGTTTCAAGGTTAAGATTGGTGTGTTTAATAAAAGCCTCTCGTAGCCTATTTAAGGAGGCCGTGGGATTTTCGTTTGTTTCTTGCATCTACCCACTTTTAGTTCTGTCTTTAAACAAGTAACATAATGGTCTCTTTCCCATTGATGTCTGGCTTATTGTATTCACATCCAGGGTTACTGTTGGGAACTGCCATGTCCCCTATAGGATATTTGGGGTGAGAGAGGTGGAGGCTATCTGCAAACTTTGAGCCTCCCTTTGTACCCTGTCAAGTTCTGTGTCAGATAAAGTTTGACTTAAAATGACCCTAAGGTCCTTCCATGTTAAGTCATATGCCAAGGTAATATGCTGGAAGGCCTCTATGTATCCATCAGGCTTATCTGTCTTAGTTTTATTTTAATTTGTTTAAATTTTAACAGGGAAAAAGGTCTGTGTACCAGTTGGGGTCCAAACTCTTCTCTGGCTGCCTCCACTAGAGAACAAATCTTGGTAGGTGGCAGTGGAGGAGTTTCCTGGGGTGACCCCCTATAAGGTGGTGGGGGATTTGAGAGGACAGTGGGGGAATGTTTCTGATTTTCAGAAGGGGCCGTTGGGGTTATGGGCTGGAGTGTGGCAAGGGTATTTAGTTTATATAATCTTAAAAGATTTTAACTATCTCAACATTTGAACATATGGGATCTCTGACCATTTTCCTTGGCTTTTACATAAAAGGTCTAATTGTAATGTAGTATTAAAATTGAGCGTCCTATTTAATGGCCAGGCCTCACTGTCTGGCAATTTGTATTGAGGCCAAGCCATATTACAAAAGAAAGTGAGTCTTTTCTCTTTGAGGCTTTATGGGTCAAAATGCTGCCAGTGCTGCAGAATGTAGCCAGGGGTGTTTCCTCTGTGGTGGTTTGCTGTTTTCCCATCTGGAAGACACAAATAGTTAGAGAGCCCAGTGTCTCAGGGTCATAAGTAGTAGCCCAGTATACAGTCCAGGGCTAAAAGGCACAGATAATTAGAGACGCAATGTCTTAGGGTCATAATCAGTAGCCCAGTGTGTAGGCTGGTGCTAAACACTACTGGGGACAACGTCTCCTCCTTGAACCCAATATAGAACTGGCAGGACCCGGGGGTGATCAAGCCAGGAGACTGGGATGGGGGGGATAAACTTACCCCTAGCGCCTGGCATTGATCTTGGTGGTTTCCTTTGAGGAAAGTGAAGGCTCAACTGGCTGACAGAGATAAGAAAGTGCCGGGAGCCAAAAGAAAAGTAAATAGATTTTGGAGCTGATAGGAAGCAAACAACCTTAAATGTGAATAATTAGAATCTGAGTCATGGCACCCAAATTTAACGGGGGGACGAAGGTCCCGTTTTGGCTCGGTTCTTTTTCGGGGTCTGAAGATTTAGAAACGCAAATTAACAGCATAGGAAAGCTTTAATCAGTATTGGAAATATAGGAAGGAAGAAACGCTTCAAGAGAGAAGTGGGCCATTCTCTCGAGCAGTGAATGGCCCTTACATGCAGCTTCATTATCTGTTTTATTTCACTAATTTTGCATATGGATTTGTCAGCTTGATTGACGCTTTTGATCGACATTGGGGTTTATATAATCTTTTATCTAATGAGCATGTTTTATAATGATATGTATTTATGGATTGTATATGTATTTAAAGATAATAAGCGTTAATGTGTCCCAAAGTTACTTAAGGTCTCAAGTCATTCCTTCTGTGCATGTCTCCATCTGGAAAGTCCCTGATGAACCCCTGTGATTCGATTGTGGGTTCTTTTTTTTGTTATGTTGTCCGCAAAGGGGTGGGTCTGGGCAGAGTTATGGGTGAAGTCAGTTTTCCATCCCCCCACGTGCTCATGACTAACTAACTGCATAACATGTTTCAGGCAGATTCTAACCAAAATAAATCTGATGAAGCTGTACTAATAACCCACAAAATTTGGGCCGCTCTGAATAATGAAACAGACTGTCTAATTCGAGGGTATGTTATTCACATGAACTGTAATGTGAATGGCCTCCCTAGAGTGGTGTAACACAGTGGCTCTAGAAATAGGCTTTAAGACAAAAAACATTTCTAGAAGTAGAATCACTACAAAATGAAATGTTTACTCAATTTTCTAGAAAAATTTAAAGATTCTAAATTAGTATATACCTAATAATATAGCCTCAATATATATAAAACAAAAACTGATGACTACCATATATGGAAAAATAAGTAATCCAACATCATAATGGGAGATTTTAACATACTTCATAGTTATTGATAGATCAAGCAACCAAAAAGTCAGGTGAATAGGTGAGTATATAAAAGATTTAAGCATTTAATAAGTTTAATACAATGGACATATATAGAACACTGCATCTAACAACTGCACATTCTTTTTGAGCACACATGGAGCTTTGTAAACTACCTGACAGAGCAAATCTCAACAAATTTCAAAGGCCTATTATGCAGATCACACTCACCCCACTGTAGTTACATTAGAAACCCAAATTGAAAGATTAACTAGAAGACCCCTATATGTTTAGAAATTAACTCATGAGTCCAAGAAGAATTCATAAAGGAAATTTAACCAGAACTATAATAAAAATAATACATATCAAAACAAAGGATGCAACCAAAACAGTACTTAGAAATTTTATAGCATTAAAATATTAAGATAATGTTTACTAGAATGTAAGAAAGACTGAAAATTGAGCTAAGTATCTATTTCAAGAAATTAGTACAGCAAAATAAACCTAAAGAAAGTAGGACAAAATAAAGATATGTGCAGAAATTAAACATAGGATCAACAAAGCCAGAAGTTGTTTTGTTTTGTTTTTTAAAAAAAGGAAATTAACAAATCTTTGTCAAGACTGATCGAGGAAAAAAAAGCACACACAAGAAATTAAAAGGAGGATATTATTATAGATGCTTCAGATATTAGAAAAATCAAAGACGCTTTTAACCTTGTCAAAACCAACCATAAAGGGATTTGTTTAGGAAATATAAGTCCACAACTTGGGAAAAATAGGAGAGGAAACAACACAATATTTGAAGATGGGAAGCAGATGCGGGCATTGGAAGATTTAGCGGAGCTTGAAAAAGTTGAATCCTGAGCCAGTGGTGGAGAAAGCCAGTGATAAGCAAACCAATTTACATTGCATAATCCCCCCAAAAACTCAGACATGGTAGCAGCAGAGAGCATGACCTCTGGAATTGAGAGTAAAAGGAGGGTTACTAGAGGGTTGAGTGTCTGCTAGATCCCCTCCCTACTCCGGGCAGCTGGTTGACTGCTTCATTCATCAGCTGATTAGAAATTTCTTCTCTGGAGAGGGAAAAACAACTTACGGTCTAGAGGTCAGAAACAAAGGTGAGGGTGAAAGTACCGTGAGGGGATTAAGTGAGCATTTACATTGGAATGTCCTCAGCCATCCCAGGCTCTCAGAACCCAAGGTATTGGCAGTCTTCTCTGGCGAATGTTGATTAGCCCACAAGGAAAGACATAAAGAATCATATTGTGGCCTAAAGAATTATTTTATGAGGCTGTCATAACCCTGATAAGGATAATTTAAAAAAAAAAATACATGCAAATCTCACCCATAAACATAGATGCAAAAGTTCTAAACCAAATCCAGCAATATATAAAAAAGATAGTCTTCATAACTAAATACTTTATTGAAGCCAGTTTTCAGATAAATTAGGATCCAGTGGGGAGAAACAAAAAATGGTGGGCATGTCTTTTCTGCTGAGGATAAAGGGAGACAGGCCAAAGTTTTAGCCAGAAATCTGAGTTGGAGGAACTTGCTAATATCTGGGTGACTGATGAGCTAGGAAATGGGAAGACATGGAACTCTTTGAATAATAGTGTCACCAGAAGGCAAGGTTGGATGACTCTGACCTCGGGAAGGTAGGTCCTGGCCAGCCCCGGGCCTCCTCTTGCTGACCCTACATGACCCTACATGCTGACCCTACAACTTTTTCAACTTTTTCTTCAGGACATGGGTGGCCCCATCTGCTTGCTTTGGCTTGTCCTCAGAAAATAGCTTCACTCTAAATTGCTGTTGGCAGCACCAGGGCACTTGCATTTTAACTTCCGTCCCTCCTGTTGCGTGGTGTGGGAGTGTCATTGCCAACTATGGCTGAAGTTAGTCATCTGTTAAGTTGGAGTTTTTAAAAGTAATTCCAGATGAGCATTCTCCGATTTAGGACAAGTTGTTCAGAACCTTCGTTGCTTCTCGTGAAGCTGACTTTTCCTGTTTGGGGTCTCTGATACAAAAGGATGGAAAACCAGGAGTAAACGGGCCAGTTTTTCTGTGGTTCTTTTCAAACTCCAAGTCCTCTACACATTGCTGCAGAGGGAAAGGGAGAGAGGGAAGGTGGGGACGTTGAGTTCGTACCAGCTGCAGTTCTTTGGTGACAGGATCGTGTGAAGATGGGAAGTCCCGCACTCTTCTGTCATTGTACTTTTTGGTACTAACTCTAGCTCAGTAGCACATCTTGAAGTGGGCTCTGCAGCCGTCTCTCAGGCCACCCCTTGATAGTTATTTGGGTGGTTTTTGTTGTTGTTTGTTTTTTTTTTAATCAGCTGCTGTGCAGAAGGATAGGGCAGCTGAGGCAGGGTGGACACATGGTGGAAAGTGTCGGAGTACGCTTGACTGGGGACTGTAGCATCCCTGCATCTCACCTGGCAGGCACCTTAGAGGTTAGCTAACCCAAACTTCTCCAAAATGGACAAGTCCTGTAAGTTCTTCTTGGACACATTCCTCCTCCCGTGGCCCCTGCCCGCTTCTCCAGACTCTGCTCACTTTCTTCTTGTTTACTCTGCTCCGGCCGAACACCACCCCCGCCCCCGACTTTGTGCCTCAAGCACACCAAACTCATTTCTGCCTCCTTGCTGTTTCTTCCACCTAAAACTCTTCCCTCAGGTCTGTGCAGGGCTGACTTCTCATTATGCAGGTCACGGCTCCATTGTCAAGGCCAACTTCACCGTCCCCACTGCCTCTACCACCTCCACACCCGTCACTCTCTCTACTGTTACTGGGGTCTGTTTTCCTCACAGCACTTACCACTTTCTGAAATTATTTATTTATGTATATGTTTGCTGTTGTTTTCCCCGAAGTCAGTACTCCCTGTCCACTCCCCAGGGACTGAAACTTGGCCTCCCCACTGTATTCTCAATGCCCGGCTCATAGTAAATATTGGTAGGCTGGCTGATGGCATGTGCCCTGCATTCTGACAGCCACAATCAAGTAAGTTTATACACAGACTTGAAGTCAGCTGTCCTATTACTCGCCTGGTAGGGACAAGTAGAACGAGAACTAAGCCACTTCGGATCTTCATATTTCAATGCCCAACGAAAAGGTCTAGATTTCACGAAGGTGGCTGGCATAGGGGGAGTCGAAGAGGTGGGGAGAAAACCACAAAAGTTTACTTCACTTTTCTCACTGCTTGAACCTTTCTTGTTTCGAATCAGCCCAGCACAGTGGCGAGAGCAGGGCCTTCGGACTCAGACACGCTGGCCTTGCCCCTAGCAAGTCTGTGTAAGTGCGAAGAAGTATTCAATCTCTCTGAGCCTCAGTTTTCATGCTACCTTTATTGAAAAACTATTTTTAAATGTATTAAATATGGAAATTCACAGCTTGAGGAAGAAAACTGTAATTTATTTTTAATAACACACATAGCAAAATACAGCCAAAGGGTTTATATTGCCTGTTACCCATACTGTAGAGAAAAAGAACAAAAGAATGCATTTAACGTACCTAGTAGATGCTCAATAGATGGCAGCTTTTATTAAAAACCAGTTCTCACAGACTTTCTCCAACCTGTCCAGTATTGTGCTAGGCCTCTGGGGGTTAAAACAGCGCCCTGCTCTCTAAGTGTGTCTTTGAGTTGGGCAAATAAGAAGTGTGTATGTGAACTAGTTGAAAAAGAAGATGACTTTATATGAGAGAGGTTTTCCAGTAAGTGCCAGAATAGTTGTGAAAGGGCTTGACATTGGAGAAGGAAAAGAAATGCTGACTGTTTTAAAACTAACTTCTCACCACAGTGACTGCGACGTCCAAGACGAGGGTGATCAGTTTACCAGGAAGAAACTAAGGGAAAACCTCTCTCGATGCAGAAGCATGAGTTATCTCAAAGTTCACAGAGGGGAAGAAGAATCAGAGAGAGGGTGAGTGTTTTATAATCTTGAGCAGGAGGAAGAAAAATGGAAGCGGGATACAGGAGAGAGGAATGGCTTCAGGAGCTAGACGCAGAGGGCTTGAGTCCTAAACGTCATTCTGTCTCGATCTGATCCCGAGCAAAGCACTGGACTTCACTTCTTGGCTCCTTCTTAAGTGAACTAAAAAAAATGACGATGGTGCTGAGTAATTGGGCTCCATTTGGGAAGAAAACATGTCTGTACGGCATGAAGTAGCGCTCTCCAGGGTTCTTCCCCGCTTTGTGAGAAGCTCAGAGTCCCTTCTCAGCTTTTTCTCTTTACCCTCTTTTTTTCCTCCTGCTTTCCTTTCTTTTTTTCTTTCTTTTTTTTACTTTTATAATTTAAAAAATGCTTTTCTGAAAAAGTTTTATAAAAGTATTACCTGCACATGGCAAATATTCAAGTAGCACAGAGGGTATATTTCAAGGTATACAGTGAAAAAGTGGGTTTCCTTCCACCCCTCACATCCTTTTCCACCAGGGCACCTACGGCTCCCAGTTCCTTCCGAATACTTACAGACACGCCAGCACCCCCTCCTCTCTTGCTGTCAACACACCGGAGTAACACCTGTTCTGTGCTTTGACATTTTTCTCCAATTAATAGTAAATCTTGAGAATCTCCCCAAATCAGCCCATATAAAACTGCCTTACTCTTTTTAACCACTGTGTGCTACTCTGTTGTTGGAGATGCCACGATTTACTTACCTGTCTGTTGGGCCCTAGTACTTACGGCATTAGCCTGCTAAGAGTAATAGGCATTTTCCTCGTCATTCATTGCCTATACATGTATGTATGGAGCCTGCTGTGTGCAGACACAGTGGTCGGTGTTGAGTCATGGAGAGAGGCAGAGCCCCATCTCTTGGGAGCTCAGAGCCTAGTGATGACCTTGGCACTCAGAGAGAGATCAAAGTGCTATAACAGATCTGGGGGTACACAGGGCTCTTGGGACCCTTCCTGGTACTCAGTGTTTCTCCTAGCCTCAACTTCTCTGCCAAGGTGGAAGGTAAAAACAGCTGCCCTCCAGAACGGGGCACTAGCTATGGGTGTTTACAGTCAGGAGAAGGAATCCTATAAAAAGAAAGGAAAAAATCAAAAACCCTGGTTCAAAGATATTACAGATAGAGCATGAGGTAGTCACAATACCTGTGAAGTCTAGGGTAAGCCATGTACACCCCGATTTCTCCTTATCCTCATCAGCTACACCCACCTGTTTCCCTCTTTTAGAAAAAAATTATCCTCGAAGTCTGCATATACACTGAGTTAAGTGTGGGCAGCAACCGAAACTTACAACATTGATCTGACACATATTTCATGATTTTAAACAATTATTATTGTGCATATAGACAGGATAGTGGAAGAAGACGGGGCTGTTGGGAGGATTTAGTGAGTTAATTATGTGAAGCACTTAGATAAGAGTGCCTGGCACATGGAAAGCGCTACATGTCTCAGCTATTATTAGCAGCATTAGCGTTTGCCCAACAAATGCTCCTGGGAGTGTTTGGGTGCTATCCTAGAGTAGGTTGGTGTGATAACATAATACTGACTAAGAGAAATTGAAATAATAGGAGTTCAAATGAAGAGGATGGTGGGGTGGGGGCATAGGGAGGAGGTGGGAGACGGGGGTGATGTGGTGCTAGGAGGAGGGTTTGATTAGCAAAGGCAGTAGGCTCGTAAGGAATCGGGGAGAAAGGGTCAGGAAAAGGTGACCAAAGACAAAATCCATCTACTTCAAAATGTTTCCTGCCTTCCTTAGGACTGAACCTGACCCGACCTCCCATTCCTCTCCCACACCCCCACACTTTCACCCTCCTGGTGCTCCTAAAGGGGGCCTTCTTTGAATTTCCTTCATCTGGATCAGGGTGGGCCTGCACAGGTGGCTCCTATGGAGACCTCTGTAGGGACGAGCCCAGGGTTCACAGTGGCAGCAAATCCTGCCATGGAGGTGCTATGCTCGGCACGTGGCTGAACATGAATACAGAGTCACGCCAACCATGCTGGTCCCAGGAAAAACAGGGTGGGAGGGGGGACTGGAAGGGATGGAGAAAGAAGACACTCTGAGGACGGGGAATACTGTCTGCCTTTTCCTGGGCCTGAGGAAAAGCCCACAAGAAGGGGTGGGCCTTCATCTTCCATTGTATAAACAGAGCAGAGGCAGGACACACAGAGGCAGGACAGACAGAGGCGTCAGCGTCGAGGGCTTCCGGAGGGAGAGGCTAAGATTCGTAGGGCTTTGCCCTGGCCTGGCTCTACAGTGGAATGAATCATTTCTGGGCTTTGAGACTTTCAGGAAGTGGGTCTTCTTGGTGGTGTGTGTGAGGGGGATGAGGGGGTGTAAACATTTAACTGTGCTCCTTACCTCTCAAAGCAAAAGACTTTATTCTGCAGCCTCACAGCAGGCTCTAAGCCCCAGTATTTCTGGGCTAGAGCTAGTGGAGCAAAGAGAAAGTATCACTGCACCGTGATCGTCCCGCACGCCTCCTCCCAGCCACCCAGGGTCCTGCCACCTTTGACATCTCCATCACTTTCCCACATACCAAGCTAGCACCAAGCTTTGCAAGATCGCCTTTGGGTTTCCAGCGCATCTTTTCCCTGCATGCACCGGCGCCACCCGTCCTCCCACCTGCCCTCAGCCGTACCTGCAGCCATGCTGGTCACAGCTATTACATCCTTTCCCTGAAACACTGCTTTCCTCATGCTTCTCCCACTCAGGGCTCCCTACCGCCTTCCATGCTCAGTAGGGCCCCTCTCCTGGACTCCCCTGGTCTCCTCAGGGAGAGGTTGTGTCTTCCACAAGGCCTAGCATGGAGCAGCAGTAACAGAGGTGGGCTGCCACCTCCTGGGTAGCAAATGCTGCAGTCAGTCCTCCCTGGTTTGGAGGCGAGGAGGAGCAGTCAAGTGAAGCTTCACAGGCAGTGGGAACAAGGTGCCAGGATCTTCCCGAGGGAGGGAGTCAGGATGCTGGAGAAAGACTGGGCAGCTGTGGCACTGAGAATCGGATGCAAGACAGAGAAGGGTTAGCTTTCGGGTGGAGAGAGGGGCTGGATCTGCAGAGGTGAGGATGGGGCAGCTGGTGCTAAGTCGTCTCAGTGGGATGGTGCCCACAGGGCAGGAGGAAGGGAAAACTCTTGTTTAGAGAGAGGATGCACTGTCTGGATCAATGTAGTGCGAACTCTGCCAGGGAGGAGGTGAAAATAAGGGAAAGGTCCAGTCTGTGTAATTGTAATGTCTTTTTCTGATGGTGCCCGTCAGCCAGGGAGCAGGAGGGGAGGACACCAGTCTGGGGTGGTCCTTGCTGAAGAGAGAGGAGGTGTTGGAAGTCTCCCCAGGGAGGAAAGGGCACCGTGGAAGATGACTCCTCACAGCCAGGCAGGTAGGGCCTAGCGTGGAGTGCCCTGGGAAGCACTCCCGCTGTCCTTGCAGTCTCCCCGCTGACCTCTAGGTGGCACCAAAAGCTCACACTGAGCCCTCCCCTTGGGGAGCCGCTCACACTGGGCAGCCGCTCAGCTTTCTGGATTCAGTTCTTTCAAGTACGAAGGGGCTGCAGCTTTTCTGGAGCTGCAGACTTATAGTCGCTACTTCCTTCTGTCTTCAATTTTGCTGCCGTCCCTGGCCTCCGTGTGGTAGTCCAAGACGTCTCATTTCTGCCTTAGGTTCAGCCCAAAGCATCCGTTCTTTTAAAAATTTTTAAATAATCTTAGTGAAAATATAATATAATAACATTAAATTCAATTTTAAACTTAAATCTTAAAAAAAATTATGAAAAACAACATATGCACATGGTTTCAAACAATGGGCTCCTGTTGAACCCCTTCGGATCACTCAAATATTGCAGTGAGTTCTCCCCTCGACCATCGGGACAGGCATACACCTTTTTGCAGATCACCACCCACGCCCCCTGTTTTGATACTGCTTTGAACTGTGTCTGGTTTAAATGAGAAAGAATTCTTCATTCATTCACTCTGCGAGTATTTATTGTGTGCCACTGCTGGAGAGTCTGGGGATGGAGAGGAATCAGACCAGATCCCTATGACTGAGCTCACATCCTCGCAGTGGAGCCAGATAAACTCAAGGGATGCCAAGTGCCCTTAAATCCTAAGAAGAAAAAGAAAGCAGGATTGGTGATGGGGAGGTGTCGGTGGTCAAGAAACGTGGCTCTGAGAAGTGACATCGAACAGAGCCCTAACTACCGTTTGGGGAGCCACTGGTAGGGGAGGAAATATGCCCCTCGGTTGTGGAGCAGCCCCACCCCAGGCCCCCTGCAAGGTTAAAGAGCAGGAAGGTCGGGAGTCTTCGCCCTGCCCTGCCCTGCCCTGCCCTGCACTGCCCTGCCCTGCCCGCGCCGCCTCCACCGCTAAGGCTCCCTTGCTGCTTAGGGCGCTGCTCCTCCTAGTGAGCGCGTCGGGGTCACCGAGGGGGTCCCTCCCCTCTCAACAGTAGGGACGTGCAGGCGGCGGGGGCGCCCCCGGCCCCCAGCCCGGGAGTTGCGCCGAGCCGAGGCGCGGGGAAGCATAAAGTTCGCGCTCCCGAACGTGACGCAGAGGTCCTGGGAGAGCCGCGCGGCGGCGGTATCTGCAGATCAGACCATGTGAGGGGCCGCGAGTACAAATACGGCCGCGCGCCCCGGCGCCACACAGCCAGCGCCGCCCGCGCACTCCGGCAGGTGGGTCCGCTTTCCTTTCTGCCTCTAACCCGCACTTCTTTCCAGAACTTGCTCCCCCTGTCGGAGGGGCGGCGGGGAGCTGCGGCCGCCGCCGGGGAGGGCGTGGGCTCCTGCTCGGCCCCCTGCGCCCTCGGCTCTCCGTAAAGGCGCGTGGCCGGGTGCGAGGACGTGGAAGGCTGCGGGGGGTGGGGGCTTCGGGGAGCCCCTTGGTTCCGCGCAGGGCCTGTGCGATGTGTTGAGCACCGCGGGGAGACCCTGTGAGGATGGTCTTAAGCAAAGTGCTGTCCTGCGCTTCGGGAAAAGTTGCTTTAGTGTCGACCCGCGGTTTATGTTTGGTCTTTACTTTGCTGCCATCGCGTGCAGGTGGCTTTATGCAAAGGCACGGTGCAGGGAGAGTTCTGGTTGACAAAATGCCCAAATACCTAGAGAAATCTCCGAGGGACACTTAAGTGGGCCGAGTGTCCGTGCGCTTGGGCTGTCCGACTGGCAGCGCTGATGCCCGCTCAGACACCTCACGGCCGTTCAGAACGTACGTGAAACTCCAACTCCAGCGGGCTGCTCTGCATGGCCCAAGTGTATAGCCATCAGTGGCTTGAAAATGTGTACTTTTAAATTAGTTTTTGGAAAAGCTCTCTGGAGTGAAAGAACCAGAGGAGCGTATTTCCTTTTGCACTAGGTCTTTTGAATATTGAATTGTTCCTTTTCCAGTTGGGGTTCTAAAGAATTTGAGGGGGGTAGAATTTCTAGGAGTCAGACGTTACAAAGCCTTGTGTGTATGCATTTTTATGATCAATTTTGTCCAGAAAAATGAACCAGGTCATTTTATTATTTATGAGTATGCTAGCTCGCATCATAGTAACACGAGATCAAATATTTAATGTGTTTTTCCTTCAGGAAAAAATGTTTAAGAAGGCAATATTGGGATGTGTGTTTAGTGAAACAGGACAGCTGTGGGTAACATTCGAGTGTGGGTTTTTAGGAGTGTCGGGGAACAGCTTTGACTTTGCCCATGACTTGCTCTTGTGTGGAGCTGCTGATGCCTGAAGGTTCAGGGTTCCCTGCCATGGATTCTGGGTGGGGGTGGTCATTCCAGCACAGACAAGAGGCAGGTTCTTATGTGGCTTGTGCAAACTGAGCAAGCCATTTTGGTCATGGAGTTTTCCTTTTTTTCACTGAATCCCAGCAAGAGCAGATTGAAACTGCTTCACAATTTA
Source organism: Cynocephalus volans (assembly GCF_027409185.1). Taxonomy (NCBI): domain Eukaryota; kingdom Metazoa; phylum Chordata; class Mammalia; order Dermoptera; family Cynocephalidae; genus Cynocephalus; species Cynocephalus volans. The sequence goes on along the minus strand of NC_084469.1, from coordinate 27,332,636 downwards.
ATCAAAAGTCCCCTCAACACTCTGATGATCCATATAGGACATTTCAGAGATGTAACTACCAGCACAGATATTCAAGCCCCATTTCTTTCAGTCTCCTTGTTTAAGAAATACATATACTAGGGGTGGGTGGTGGTGAAGGGGACAGAATAGTGCTGAAGTTTTAATGGAATTGGTGAGACATCAGAAATTCCTCTTGGGGGATTTTTAGAGTCTTCTGAGCATTTTGACGAAACTTGGAAAGGCACGTTGAAGAGAGGCCTGGGTGAGGTGACTGTGGAATGGGGATGCTTGGCTGGAGGGGGCTTTAGGAGCGTGGGTTGGGCTCTCTTTTATAGCAGGCTTGCAAAACACCCTGGATGTCCCCTGCCAATGAGAAACACAGTTGATTCCAGAAATTAAGCCAGTATGGCAATTCCTTCTCCTTCATACTTGTCCAATGGTATAATTTGAGAAAACATTGGAGGCAGGACCTTAAGAAGTTTAATTTTAATGTGGCTTAATGAATCAACAGGATATGGTCATGACTTGACTTTTTCTAAAGATGCCTGGATGGCGGAAGGGAAAATTGTGCAGTCATTTCTTTGTGGAGAAGGTAACTCAGACTTTAGTTATTCCCAGCTGTAAGGGAATAACTTAGAAAGGGAGCAGGGGGAACTTCATAACATGATGTCCAAGTCTCCTCTAACTCATTCTGTGACTGTGGCCCTAAACCTCTCTGCTTTAAGAAAACGAGTTGAAATGACAATACAAAAATGCCTGAGGGCCAGGACTTGCTTCCCAGCTGTTGCTGTCAAGTCAGGATCTCCTCGAGTTTCACTCTAAGGCATAGGCTTTGCACACTGTGATATGTGTAAGTTAAGTCCCGCACCTCAATAACAGACACCTGAGTTCCCTGACTCCCTGAATTCCCTTTGCAAGATGCCCCATGCGTTATGCAATAGAAACAGCCTCCAGGCAGTACAAATTTGGGCTGTGCCGATTTCCCTGTCCAGTCACTAAGCTCTTGCCAAACAGATGTGCTCCTCTGAGGTTTGCAGTGATCCACTAAAGGGGCTGGGTGTGGAATCAAACATCTCATAAAAGCACCTGTTTCTCCATTCTTGGGGCAAGTGGTGCAGACTCACCCTGCTCTGATGAAGGACACAGTTTCTGGGCTTAACCAGCAAAATAACACCCTAGGGAAAGAAAACTCATCTTTCTAGGAGGGACCCAGGTGGAAAATAGATGAAACTGGCCTTTAAAAGAAACCTGGCATACGTAATTTTTCCTGAGCAAAGAGTTGGTGAATTGCGATTCCAGGATGGCACAAGACCCTCCATGGGCCGACCCTGCCCCTTATCTGTAGGTGGAGCTCGTGGTCCTGACTTTGGTCCACATTCAGAAATGCTGGTCTGTGAGTAAAGTCTCTGCAGGAGGCATTCCCTGCAGCCTGGCCTAACCTGCATTAGCTCTTGGGGACTGGGAAGATGAATGAATGCTCATTTATTGAATGTCAATAACACACTTTCAAACTGAGTGAGTGTTTTCCCAGCGCTGTGTCTAATGAGGTGGCAAAATGAGCAGAGATAAGGTGTGCTGGAGGCAGACTGCCTTATTATCATTTCCTTCTTTCCTTTGGCCCCCTGGAACCTGGCAGCAGCTCCCCAGCTCCTACCCTAACTCTTGACCAAGGGGACTTATTAATGCGTCTTTAAGCCATAGGCTTTGTAAAACCCAGGACTGGATGGACCTCCATGAACCCCAGAGCCCCTGGACTACAACATGGGAGATGTACCTCAGTGACGTGGAGACATGGAGGTGATGTCCCAGGGTCCCCAGGCACTGAAAAGTGACAGATTGTGATGGGAAGTTCTCCGGGGATCCTGAGGTACAGTTCTTCCTGTCATTATTTGAGGTAGGAAAGGCAGAGGTGAGAGAGAGGTTGTGACGAGCACTTCTCATCAAGCTGGGGAAAGAGCCACTTGTGTACTCTGGGAGATCCAGAGCCCCAGGCTGGCTGGGCAGCCAGCAGGAGAGGGCAAGTCGGTGGGCCTTTGCTTTCTTGTGTTTTGGGGTGGTCTTCCTGGGCATATTCAAGGAAAAAAGTGCATTTTCTTTCCTTTGTTAGTGAACTGCTAAATACAATAAATTTATATTTTTTCTCTAAGGGAATTTCTTCCCTCTAACTAAAGAGCCTCGAGTTAGGGAGTGGGAGAACTGGAGGGACCTTGGAGGTGATCTGCTCCGTGTAGCTGGGGAGGACTAGGCAGGCCCAGAGCTCAAGTCTCCTGCACTTCGGTTCTTCTCTCTCCTCCTGCTGATAGTGGGCATGTTGTCATGAAAACACTAATCAAATTAGGCAGCTCTTTCCCTTGTTTCAGAGTAAAGGAGCTGGGCTGGAAGGAAAAAGGAGGAAAGAGACTGGAGGGGAGGAGGAAGATAAGCTATTCTGGGCGCTCTCACCGGGAAGGTTTGGCCGACTGGAGGTTTCCCAGCATGGGTCTGACGGCTAGAATTATTTTTCTTGTCCCAATTTTTTCTTTTGAAAAATTTTAACTGAGAAGTCAGAGAAATGGTTCCGTTTCACCAGTTGCCATATTTATGCATGAAATCGGTCTCTATAATCATACGTGTATTTGATTTTTGTATATAATATGCAAATATATATATCAATCTAATTTGATATATTACAATTATATTATATTTAATTGTGATTTGATATATTACATGTAATATGTCAGATCTTTAATATATAATAATTATATAATTTATATATCGGTACATGATTTTTTTGGTGAACCTTTGAGAGTTTGCAGACATCCATATACTCCACCACTAAATACTTCAACACGTGTCTCCTAAGAACAAGGACTTTCTCCTACATAACCACAGCCCCAATAGCCCACTGGGGACATTGACATAAGACTGTTATTGATTATACAGCTTATATTCAAATTTCCCCCACTGTCTTAATGATATTCTTTTTATCTTATAGGGTTACTTTTTGAGACTATAAACTCCTAGGGTCACAAAGTGTCTCTTGCCCTCATCCCAGAGTGTCTCTGGGAGCTAGATCAATGCTATGTAATGATGAACTGATTTTTCATGAACATCCCCCAACTGTGGGATTCTCGGTAAAGCACACTTCAGAACTTCTGGGCCTGAAGAGTTAGGCACCTTCGAGAAACAACACCTAAATTGCAGGCACGTTGTGGCTGCAGAGGTGGCCACAGGCGGTCTCTGGGCCCCCTCTCAGCTCTGAAGCTCCCCCTCCAGCAGCCAGGTTTGACCCCTCCTTTCTTGTCCTTGACCCCCTTCTCTGCCCACCCAGCAGTGTGGGCCCAGTGTCCCCTTTCCTCTCTTCTTGGCCACTCCCATTTCATTTTCAGTTCTACTTCAAATCCCTCTCGGCCCCACGTCTCTCTTCCACCTTGCTCGGCTGCCGCAGGTAAACCCAGCCTCGTTCCACGGCCCCCTCTCCCTGGGGCTGCTTTCCTGCTCTCTCCCTTCCCTCCCCTCCTGCTTGAGGCCCTTTGTGGGTTTAATCAAGCCTGTTTCACACAAAAGTCATCTCAGTAATATGCCCATATTAAGGAAAAGAAGAGCTGTGTTTGCACATGTGCCGTATATTTTATCTTAATTTCTCTTTATTGCATAACTCACATTATCACAGCCATAGAGGAGTGTTGAGAATGTGACCTCCCAATCCTGCTGAAGCTAGCATGTCACCTGTTTCGAGTTTCCCGAGTCTCTTTCCTGGACTTGTCCACGTTTAAGTATATTACAGTAACAGAGTGAAAGCGGTTTCATTTTCTGTGAAAAGTTGCAAGTTGTGAAATTAAGTTCAGCTTCCAAAGGTGACTCCGGACCACTGATTGTGAAGAACTTCCAGAGCCCTCAAAAGTGCCCAAAAGACCCCGCCCCGGAATCTGCACAAGTCTCTCTACTTGCCGGTCCTGCTCTCCTTACATTTAGTTTTCCTCCAGAATCAGAAAGAAGATTAAAATAAATAAGTAAACTTCGGATCAGCTTCTCCCCAAATCTGTGTACTCAATGCTGTGTTCTACAGCTTTCTTTTTAGATATTTTAGTTGATAATATTTATTTCTGTGGGCAGAAAATACATTCCAAGTTCTAAACAACCGACTCACAGATGGACATCGGGGACACAGGCCGTTGATGGGTGTGCCTGTCAGCACGTGTGTGAAAGTCTAAAAGCATAATCTGGCCTTTTTCAATCCTAGACATGTCAGTCTTTTCCAGGCCACAGTCCATTAAAATTGTCATTGTGACAGCCCTCCTTCTCCGCCTCCAAGATTTACAGCATCCGATGGGTGAGGAGAGGAAGGACAGGGCTTCTTAAAATGGGACCTTGATCCCCGTTGACTTACCCCTGGGAGAGAAAGAGCCGTGCATCACGGGGGCTCGAGTCCGTGAGCAGGGCAGGCTGTGGATCCGTGGCTGCCACCCAGGGAACCTGACAAGGCCCTTGGAGCTGAGAGCTATGCAGTGCACACGCCAGCCGGCAAGTAGCTGACTACAGAGATGTACAAGCGTGGCCCCTGCTTCCAGGGCTGATGAAGCAAATATACATAAAAGGATAACTAATGATGCATCATCGTCAATGATGAGTGACAAGTGACAAATTATACAGATTAGACAGATCATCTTGGGCTGGGGTGGTGAGAGGATGCTTCGTGGGGCAGGTGGATAGGAACTTAAGCCGGGCTTCCGAGGGTACAGGATGATTAGAGGGAAGGATGGTACAGGTGGGGATGCACAGAGCATGTTCAGTGGCCCACTTGCCCCTGAATAGCCTGGGGCGTTTGTTAAAAATGCAGTTTCCTGGGCACCCAGATGGACCTCTTGAGTTAGAATCTCTGGGAGAGCACCCCGGGAATCTGTTGTTTACATGTTTCCTAGGTGACTCCAGGCCACTGATTGTGAGGAGCAAGCATGAACCAGTGACACCAGGCTGTGGGCCACAGTCACTTAAGTGACAAGTCTTGTGGACCTCAGTTTCCCAGGAATGACTGGAGTGTGAAGGAGAAAAGCAGATTGGGTAGCATATGTGTGATGGTGGTAGTGGACGTCAAACTCACCGTCATTTGATGCTTTCCATGGGCTAGACACTGAGTCAAGCATTTGTCATACTTTTATTCAATTCCCACAACAGCCTTTAAGAAGTAGGAATTTTAACGGTCTGCTTTGACACAGGAGGAAATGGAGGCTCAGAGAAGTTAAGTGACGTACCCAAAATCACACAGCCAGCAAGTGGCGGATCTGGGATTCCAGTGTAGATCTGTGAACCAGAAAGGAGAGCTGTGGGTTGCGGACATGCAGGAACTATTGGATGCTGGCTCAGGAAGGTGATTAGTCTAGTTTTGGCGGTTCGTTTTCACTGGAGGAGAGCTATGCATGCGTGTCTATGCCAAATGCATTTCTTTTTACTAAAGTCAAAATAAATAATACTTTGTATTTTTGGCCAGCCTCTGGGGTGATCTCAACCCCATCGCGAATGGCTAATCCTCTAGATTTTATACTCTGTGTGGAGAGAAGCTCAGGCTGTTCTCTTCCAGGCAGGGAAAGTTCTGGATAGAGATTCTTTTTCTTTCACTTGATAACTTGCCCAAATGCCCCTGAGGATTTTATCCTATTTAATTCTTCACCAAGTAATTAAAGTGTCCGACTCACTCATGTAAGGAATACTTTGGGTAAGGAGATGGCTGTGATAATGGAGTTCATTTCCACCTTTATGCCCAAAAAACAAGCAGATTTTCTCTACCCCCTTTATTTATGTCATTGAAGCCTCTTTTGTTTGAAAGGCAAGCCAGGGCCCTTATGGCGTATGACCTATGACACTGCCCCCTTCAGAGAACTCAGCAGTCCCTCAACAGATACAAATGCAGACCATCATTTTACACTGTGGAGCCTGTGAGAAGAATCAACTAAATTCCAAAGTCCTGTGACAGAAACCACAAAATAGCAGCAAAAGGACGCCTTTTAAGCCTGAGGGCAACTTTGGAGCTAGAAATGTGAGTGCTGCAGCAAGTCAGCAGAAACCTCCATTTACAACAGGATACTAGCAGCCTCTCTCTCCTGAAGCATGCTGGCGTTCCCTAGCAGTCAGTCTTCCTTTTCGGAGTTTGGCCTTGTACCATGGGCTCCCTGATGGCATGTGCCTGTCTTGTCTCCGAAGAGCCTAGCACATGGTAGGCACATGACACATCTTTGCTGACTTAGTGCTTCTCTGTGGCAGCGGACAAGATTCAATGTTCATTGTGTGGGGAGGCACTAGAGCTCCATAATTCCTATCACCCATGGTAGGTGCCTTGGGAGCTTTAGATGCTTTCTCAATAGAGAATGCAAATTGCCAATTGACCATACAGCCTATAATTAATCTTATCTCAGTGTTAAGGCCATAATTCATGCTGGGTTATGTTTCGTTTTTGAAAATGAAAATTGGGGCCGGCCCCGTGGCACACTCGGGAGAGTGCAGCGCTTGGGAGCGCAGTGGCGCTCCCACCGCGGGTTCGGATCCTATATAGGGATGGCTGGTGCGCTCAGCGCGGGCACACCAAGCCAAGGGTTGCGATCCCCTTACCGGTCACAAAAAGAAAATGAAAATGAAAATTGAGTTTCCTGAGAAGTGAACTCACTTTGTCTTGATACGTGAAGTCAAAGTACAAAACTTCTATAGTATTTCTCATTAGAATGTATGGATGGGCACCAGCCAAGCAGAGTCACAGGCATTTCCAAAGGGCTGGGTGGTTTTCTAGCTAATCGTTCTAATTACATGCTTGTTCAAGTACTGGTTCCCCTGGCTACAGAGACAGAGTCTGTGGAAAGAGAAATGGAGATTTGATCAGAAGTTTAAATAGAAACAATCCTTTCTTACTAGGTGGGGAATGGAGTGAATTAGCTCCCTCCCAGGGCTGAGAGGAAGCAGGGGTGTGATGACCACAACCGTCAGCTGGCCAGCTGCCCCACTGTGCTGCCACTCGTGTGCGGAGACCTGGGGGGACGAGGCTCATGCCTGTCTGGTTGTCATCCCACAGCAGGGCTGGGTCACATGGCACCACCCACAGCCAGTCACCCGCCTAGCACGGGACAGCAGCATACATTCAAGGTGCAAAAGAAGCTTTCGGGCTTTTTCTGGCAATGGAGAAACTCAAAGGCTGCCTGGGGCAGGTCACCGCTGTAATATTGACCTCGTGTGCAATTTTTTTACACCACAGGATAAAAATATCTTTTAAAAAAGAAAGCTTTCAAGACTGCATTCTCAGAAACCAGCATTCTTAACAACTCAGACTTCTACATTCCCAGGCCGGCTTGCTCTCAACCTTTGTTATCTGCTGGTCTCAGCAGAAAAAGCCGATCAGTGCTGTGTAGAATCAGGAAAGTAGGAAAGGAGTCCGGGCAGGAGCCTGCAGGCAGAAAGGGGCCCAGGCATGTGCCATCTGCTCCTGGCCAACCCAGTTAGTAACTGGGAGTTTTCCTTTCACTGGGAGAGGCAGAGTGAATTGAAGAAAAGGAGAGGTGTGTCTCATGCCTGTTTGGTGGCTTCAAGTGGCTGTAACTTTCTATTTGCACCCTGGTTCTATGATCAGGGATGGTGCACAATAGAAGAACCCCAGAAAGCAGAGGTGGAAGGAGAGAGATCAACCTCTGGGGAGAGGCAAACTGAAGTCATGAGTTGCCTGAGGGATGCTGTTAACAGCTTTTCTTACACTTGGGCCATCAGCCTACTGATAAAAAATTTAAAAATAAAAAAATTTAAGAAATACTGGGGGATATTTCAGGAAATAAGACCTTTGTTAATGGCTCAGAACAGAAACAGAGAATAGTGTAGTATTCCTCCAGGAGCTGCTCATCATAGTTGCCAAGAAATCAAAATCAAGTGTCTCAGGGACTGAACCTGAAGACCCCGGAGAGCACACATTGCCCCCCCAAATCCATTCACCCACGTACAGTTTCCAAACTCCCTGTAGGATGCCCCAACAGAAAAGTAAATAAGATCCAGAACAAATCATTTGGCTCCTGAGGCGGGAGGGTGACAAATCACTGCTGTGACTAAATGTTTATTCCCCCTCCCCAGTGTGTTGCTTCTGAGACAGACCACGCTGCCCCTCTGTAGACCCTCCGGGCTGGGCAACGCAGTTGTTCTTTGAGCTTCAATTTAAATGAGAGGAGAGTGGCGGCATCAAAGATAGGAAGAATTTCCTACTGAGAATTTGGGGGGGTGGAGGAAGAAAGAACCGAGGAAGGGGGGCCCAGGGCAAGGGCAGGCTCTGTCAGCTCAGTGGCAGGTGGCCACACGTGGAAGAACTCTCTGTCTCTGCCATTTGGTCTTCAAGTGCTTCAGTGTTTAATTGGAAAACATGTCATTGATATAGGCCAGAGGAAGTACACAGGCCTTTTCTCAAACAACACAACCCCAGACTGCCAAGTTCAGGTTTAATTTAGTTGTATATTTAAATATATTGACATCTCATCATCTCTCTCTCTCTCTCTCTCTCTCTCTCTCTCTCTCAAGAAAAAAAATCCCTTGGCCTGATAAATGGTCACTTATGTAGATGAGAGGATGTGTGGTTATTTAAAAGTCTATCAAGTGTAGTTGAGGTCCCAAGGAAGGGGGACTGGGGAGGGGTTTTGTCTGGATCACACTTCCTCAGAAGCCCGTATTCTTCTAGGAGTGTGTTTGCATCCTTGAGCAAGGATGGGGTGGGGTGGGGGGTATGGACCAAACAGCTGGATAGGAAGGAACCCAGGACGTCTACCCCCTTACACACGTGCGCCCTAGCTACAGAGAGCTGATTTATCTCTTGTTTCTGTAGATATTTTTGGCAACAATCCCTTTTAAAATTTTTACTTTCCACTTCACAGAAAGAAAAAAAGAAGAACCCAACAAATACAAAACTCTAATTACCTACATCCTATGGTGTTCATATCAAACTCTTGCCACTGAAAGCCCCAAACAAGTAGGAGACACACATTTGCCATTTTTATTAGCTGCCAATTCCTGGCCGTTCTCCTACTGTTGGATTTAGAGGGTAAGCATCAGATCTTTGCAGTTACAAATAATGGTCGCAGTCCTTCCCTGGCCATCTTTTCATAGAAAGGAATAATATGATCTTAGCTAAGCAGAAACATGTTTCAACTCCCAAACTGTTTCAAGAGTTTGAAACGCTCAGGCCCAGAAGAAACGAAGTGAGCTGGAAGGTCTTGGCTGCTTACAACTTTATGACAGGCCATAAGTTTAAAGTCCAAAAGGACTCAGATTTCTATCCCATGTTTGATGTCTCAGACTTCAGCCCAGGTGAGAGTCGAGCTGACTTCCCTGTGCCCCAGTGCACAGCAGTGAAATGAAGACATAGCAGCCCCGGCCCAGCCTGCCCCATGGAGGCACATGGGGACAGAGGCACCAGCCACGCCGGCATCAATAACCTGCACACTCTTCTCCCAGGCTTTCCTGGATGAGAGGTGACCCTGCCTGCCACAGTTGCAGGTTAACAAGTGGCTCAGCCACAGGAGTTGCTGGGGAGTGGCTAGAAGTATGAATGGTGAGCAGCAGTGCCATTTGAAGCCCTGTCAAAATTGTGGAGGCATAATGGGAACGCAGGAAAGCCAGGCACAGATGGACCAGAAACAGCCAGAGGCAGCTAGAATCTGCCCAAAGCCTCCCAGACCTGGGCCAAAGGAAGACTGAAAAAATCCACAGCTGAAGAGCTAGGCATGCCTCACAGAGTGTGGCCTTTCACCTCTATCCTTTGCTCTTTGCCTTTTAAAATCATATCTCTAGTTTATATAAAATATAACTTTGGGTGTTCACCTTAAACGATGGAGAAGACTGTTCCTACTACTTGCAGGAAGAAGCTGCTTCTTTATTTGTTATGATTTTCCCAGCACAGCATCCAGGACAAAGTAAGTGCTCGGTGAAGGTTGGCAGTGAGCCTCTTCCTCCTTACGTTCTCTGACTTACTGGTAAACTACGGGGTGAGAGTCTGGTCCCTCAAAGTGAAGCAAATGCGTTGTTCTTAAACAGAACCTGTGCAGAACCTTGGTGATTTGCTGTCTATTTTCGTTTGTTTTGTTGTTTCCTTATCAAATTACTTGACTGTGATTTGACACTCTGGATAGCTTGAAAATTTTAGTTGGTTGTATTGACTCTCGTATAGAAAATAGGATGTCACATTTGACAGAGGCATTCGTAATATCATTAACTAATACGTTTAAGATGTATGATGAACTAAAATAAAAGACAAGTAAAATGCCTAATTTTATTCTCCTTTCTCTGTGTGCCTTCCCAACAGAGCTCTCAATCCCATTGATATAAAGCTCTGACAAGATCCACAAATTTGAGCACAAAGAATTCAGTCTGGGTCCTTGGCAGATGGGCATCAACATCATTTACTAACCAGCAGGATGGAGACCACACCCTTGAATTCTCAGAAGGAGCTGTCAGCATGTAAGGATGGAGAGGATTGCCAGGAAAATGGAGTCCTACAGAAGGGTGTCCCTGTCCCAGGGGATAAAGCAGAGTCCAGCCAAATATCTAACGGGTACTCATCAGTTCCAAACCCTGGTGCAGAAGATGACAGTCGGCACTCTATCTCAGCTGCCACCACCACCCTAGTGGCTGAGGTTCATCAGGGTGAACGGGAGACCTGGGGCAAGAAGATGGATTTCCTCCTCTCAGTTATTGGCTATGCTGTGGACCTGGGCAACGTCTGGCGCTTTCCCTACATCTGTTACCAGAATGGAGGGGGTAAGTGTCACGGGCCACGAGTACAGGCTCTGATGCAGGGGTGGGCCACAGTCTTTTCTTTCTTGGCTGATCAATCTGGGAACATGATTGCTTAGACTTTCAAACTGTCTAAGAGACACATCTCCAGTGAGCCAGAAGCTTAAGTCAGCATGTCTGAGGCCTTCTGGGTCATGCAGCTGGATGAGAGCTCTCCCAAACCTGGCCTCACAGATACCCAGCATCATCAGTGCTCCATTTGTTGAAGGACCTCCTTCCCATCCTGCATTATCCAAGCTCAGTTCTGCACCAGCTCTGAATGAGGGAACAGCCGTCATCACTGTGCTGAGTTCCTTCACTCCCACTGGCAGGTTCTGCTTGGAAGAGTCCAGGGGGGTTAGATCTATGTAAGGAAAAACTGGGTGGGGGGGATGGGACTCCAGGGTCCCAGACCCTACTGAGCCTTTGGACCTGTGTGAGTTCAGAGAAGGGCATCAATTTAGGTCCAGAGTCTTAAGTTACCAGTCTGGGCATAATCCAAAGCCAAACCCAGCCACAGCATGACATTAATGCCAACCCCAAGCCATGCATGGATTTTACCTTTTATGCCCTACAAGAATGTTAGATTTTTGAGGCTGGACACCATATTTTGTTCCTCCTTGTACCTCTAAATCCTCTAGAGCAGTTAACTTGTAGATTATCAAAAATAGTAGCTGACTGTAGGCGTGAATACGCGAGCCTAGGGGAGGGTGGCGGGTGGGAGAAGCGAGGAGGTATGGGGCCTCTGTGTTTACATTGGACTTATCAGACTAGGAAAAGGACAAGAAATGGGTGTCAAATCAGTTGTATTTATTTTGATGGGAACTCTAGCAACAGATCTGGGAGGGCAGCTAAAATGTGGTTTGGGGGATAATTCATTTGAGTCACCCTCACTTCTTCCATGGCTCAACAAAAGGTGCCTGGATTTGCTGCATCTTGGAAGGACTTCTGTCCATGCAGCTGCAAAGGCAGCTCCAGGAGACCCCAGGAAGCTCAGAGCTTCCTGCCTAGGAGAAGTGGAAGTCATAACCACCTTATCTCCAGCTCAGGAGGTCACCTTTAGCCTAAGCATTATATAAGGGGCTGGGTCACTGGTGACGTTTCCCCCACACTCATTCTCTACTGTAAAGCCAATCAAGCAAACTATTTGGACGAAGGTCACCACGAAAACACAATGTGGTTTTTATTCTCAAGCCAGGTTTACCCAGCAAGATTGTAAGTTATGTGGACCTTTCTGAGTGGCACTGACTTAAGGTTTCTAGGTTCAAAGCATTTTATGGAAGGGAAAAGTTGTCAGGGAAAAATTACAGCTGACCCAACCTTTGGGCTAAAACTCAGGCTGCAGGTGAGCAATCCTCGATGTGGCATTTCCAACTTCAGCCTCAGCCGCAAGATCCAGGGGACGCGAGCATCTCCAGTTATGCAGCAGCTCTGCACTTTCTTGTTCTGTGAAAAACCACCCTTTTCAGCCACACCTGCAAAAGTGGCTTGTGAGGCATCATTCTGGCTCAAAGGAATTATGGAAATATAGCAAAATATCAATAATCAAGTGTTTGGAGCCACAGATAATACCAATGAACAAAGATACTAATTCAGTGATTCATAGATGTTATAGCTGATTCACAGATTGTCACAGGTGATCTGTTCCAGGGGTCCCATATGCTGGTTGCATCAGAATCACCTGGGGAGCTTGAAAAAAAATTTTGTGTCACACCCATACCTGGAGATTCTGCTTTAGGAAGTCTGGGGTGGACCCAGGAAACTGGGTGTGAGTTTTTAAGCTCAGCACTGATTATGACGAGTGGTTGGTTTGGGAACCTCAGCTCTCCACAACCATCTCGTTTTATAGGGGAGGAAATTGGGGCTCAGAGAGTGGAAGTGGCCCAGGGTTCTCCGGGCAGTTAGGAGTAGAGGTGGTCCCAGTGCCTGTTCTATTGAGTTGCAAATCTAGCTTCCTTTCCATTTACTCTGCGGTCTCCTCTGAAACCTCATTTTAGCTGTGGGGCTCTGTCTGTTACTATTTCCGGCAAAGCACTAAGACCTGGGAGCACGGTGTGAGGTCACACAGCACAGAGAATCAGAGGCTCTGTGATTCTCACCATGACCCCGTGGGTCCAGATCAGTCAGGCTGTCCCAGGACAGATGTGGGCAGGTAGTGAAATTGTCTTTCATCTACTTCAGGGGCGTTCCTCCTCCCCTACACCATCATGGCCATTTTTGGGGGCATCCCACTCTTTTACATGGAGCTCGCTCTGGGTCAGTACCACCGAAATGGATGCATTTCCATATGGAGGAAAATCTGCCCAATTTTCAAAGGTAACTGAAGGGTTTGGGTGAGTGGGTGGGTGAGCGGGGCCTCCAAGGAAGTCGTGATTTCCAGCAGTGGGTGTGAGTTGGGATCTTCTTGTGGAATCAGTTAAGCCTCAGGTATCTCTCGGAGATAACTTGAGTAATTAAGTTTTTGACTACCCAAGTGGTGTGAAATAGTTAAGGAGAAATAGAATAAATAGCAATTAAAAGTAAACTAAATCTAATAATTTTAAGGCATTAACGGGACACACACACATTTTCTAAAACATGTAACCTTGTGAATGTGTACGAGTGATTTACCACACTGCCACTTACTCTCAGAGTCCTTGGCGAATGAAATGGATGGCTGTCCCCACCCTCACCCCTGACCTGGGCTGCGGCGCCCTCCGGCGCCCAGCTTCAGCCTTTCACTGCAGGGCTGCCCTTTAACTTGGCCTCTCTCACGCTCTCTCACCACTGCCCAGGGATTGGTTACGCCATCTGCATCATTGCCTTTTACATCGCCTCCTACTACAACACCATCATGGCCTGGGCACTCTACTACCTCATCTCCTCCTTCACGGACCGGCTGCCCTGGACCAGCTGCAAGAACTCCTGGAACACTGGCAACTGCACCAACTACTTCTCCAAGGACAACATCACCTGGACACTTCACTCCACGTCACCTGCTGAAGAATTTTACATGTAAGTGCATGTAAGTGAGGGGGTGGTCTCTTAGGGGCAGGCCACACCCCTGGGGTTTGGCTTCTTAGGAAGAAGGCAGGGATTAGGGGCTTTTCACCACTTTCCTGCAGATTTCTGAGAGATGAAGCTTTCAGGGGTTGGGGAGCGACTACAAGTGGGGGAGTGTCAGGGCCAGCCCCAAGCAGGATTTGGAGGTGGGAAACTCTACCCTGAATGCTCCATAATCTGGCCCTTCTGTGCCTGCCCTCTCCTTTCTGATATGTCACACCAGGCTGCTCCAACATGCCCAGGCCAATCCCTACTTTCGCATTCCGAAGTGACTCCCTACATCAAAACTGCCCTTTTTCCTGTCAGCCAACTGTCATGCAAGCAAAGCATGCTGCTACTTCAGTAGTTTAAAACTATTCACATAGTTTCTGCTTTAATGTGTTGACTTTATAAGTGGTATTTTACCCTCTGGAAGAAGATGCTTGGAGAAGGCAGTATTCTTTAATGCTAGAATTTCAGGCAATTGCAGCCCAAAGAGAGAGTGCTTTAAGGTTGGGGAGGGGGCCCACCACCCACACATATAAATCCTCATGGACCCAAAAGCCAGTTATGTTGGTCAAAGGGGTTCTAGTCCCAGCCAGCAAAGAGACTGGGAAGTCTGCCTGTGGGCTGAGCACTTTTCCTGGGGCGGTCAGCTGAACATGCTACCTGTTCATTCAGAATGGGCAGGGCCAATCTCAGCTCTTCCTGAGCCTCAGTGACCCCTTTGTCCTTGCAGCACAGTGTCCATTTTTCTCTGGGCACCCTAGCAAAAGTATCACAGATTGTGTGCTCAGGTCATCGTTCAGACCCTTCCACGGCCTTTCTTTGTCTTTCACTCCAGGCGCCATGTCCTACAGATCCACCGGTCAAAGGGACTCCAGGACCTGGGGGCCATCAGCTGGCAGCTTGCCCTCTGCATCATGCTCATCTTTACTGTTATCTACTTCAGCATCTGGAAAGGCGTCAGAACGTCTGGCAAGGTGAGGAGGACGCTGGCTTGCCAAGGGGCCCCACGGGGAATCAAACTCAGAACCTGGTAGCCTAGACAGCTCCTGGTTGGGGTACAATCGCTGTTTCCTTCCACACCAAACTCATCTCATGATCTTCAGTCTCTCTTTACCAAATCTGTTAGAAAATCCTATAAATGGGCCAGTCCAAAGAACCATTATATGATTAAAAAAAAAAAAAAAATCCTTTAACCACTGGCAGTATCACAATTAATAATAGTAGCAATAATTTACTGAAAACCCATCATGGACCATGTTCAGTGCTTTATACACACTGGCTAACTTCGTTTCCTGCTAGATATTTTCCCATTTTACAGATGTGGAGCAGGCTTAGAGGTGGTTAGTACTGGCCAAGCTAATTCTGAAGGCTGTGATTTTTCTGGCCACACTTCCTAGCCTCCTAAGAAGACAGAGGTGGATCTCCTTTATTGGAGGTCTTTAAGAATGAAAAACACTGACATCTGACCACCCCCCTACCCTGCCCTTCCTGGAATAACGTGGTGATAACCTGAGCTTCCACTCTCCTTCCTTACAGGTGGTGTGGGTGACAGCCACCTTCCCTTACATCATCCTTTCTATCCTGCTGGTGAGGGGGGCCACCCTCCCTGGGGCCTGGAGGGGTGTTGTCTTCTACTTGAAACCCAACTGGCAGAAACTCCTGGAGACAGGGGTAAGATAATGAGGGAAACAGTGTGCACCTGCCTGTCATTTCACTGAATGAAGTCACTCTTCAGTAGGACAACTGAATTTAGTTTCATGCAAGTCTGCAATGATACTTTACACCAGAAATATAAGCATAAAAAGTACAGTTGAGGCCACCAGATGGGGTTAGGCCTAAATGATAGGAAGAGAAATCACATGTGTTTGTACTTGATCTGTGGCTATCCCTGGAATGAGCCTTGAGAGCAAATTTTTCACCTCTGCACAGTCAAGTGGAGACGTGAGCGTCAGCCTGGGCTCACCCCCCATTCCCTCACCCCTGCTGTGTTCCAGGTGTGGGTGGATGCTGCTGCCCAGATCTTCTTCTCTCTTGGTCCGGGCTTTGGGGTTCTACTGGCTTTTGCTAGCTACAACAAATTCAACAACAACTGTTACCAGTGAGTATCTGGGGTCCCCAAGCAAAGCATGTAAGTGGGGCGAGTGAAAGTCAGCTGGTCTGGAGGAAGGCCATTGAACCAATGGCCTCAAAGCTGGCCGGGCTCAGGGCAAGGTGACACTGCCCCTCAGGGATGCTGCAGGTCCCTGGCCAAGTCACGCAGGGCCAGAGCACCCATCCAGGCTGTTAACTTCACCAGGGCCATTCAGAGGTTGACAGAGGTCCCAGGCCACTTCTGTTTTGTGAGAGTCTCTCTATATTAAAAAAAATTAAGAAATTCCAAAGCAGTCTTATAAAAATTTAAAAACATAATTAAATATTTAGGTTTAACTAGTTAATGTGTTTAACAACAAAAATTATAGTGTGATCATTTGTTTATGTATGTATACACAAACAGAATAATGATTGAATTATTTTGACCAACACAAAATGCCATAATTTTTGTAGCAAAATCTCACTTAAGAAATTTTAACAAAACAGGGAGTGTTGTATCAATTATGATTTAAATATCACTCATCATCTTTAGACTTAATTACATTTTAATGTTCTATTACAGATGGTAATGCCCAGCAATCTATTTGTGCTATTCATAAGATAATTATAGAATTTATATATTTTTAAAAAGGCGGGGAGGGAAACTCATATATACCCTAATCAATGTGGCCTTGCATCGGGACACTAGCCTGAAGTTATATGATGAGATCTTCTTTTTAAAGTGTCAGGGTATCTCTGTGGCAATCTTGTGACTTCATTTGAAGGTAATGTCAAAGTCCAAATCTGAGGACTTCACAAATGTGAGGCCACAGCCCCATCCTGGCCCCCACCCTGACCTGGACCCTGCTCCTGAACAACGTCTGGTTGAAAGGAGAGGTCTGTGCTGTGTTATTTCACAACTGGACCACGTCTTAAAAGCCCTGCACCTGCTATTCTCCCATGCCATGTGTGGTGGTCATGGCAGTTTGTGGTTCAAGCCTGAGAGGTGGGGCTTTGGGAGAAGGGGAAGGGACACAAGGACAGTCCTAAAGTCCTTTGAGCTCAGCCTGCTGGCCCTTGCCATGGCTGGCCTGTCTCAGGTAGAGCAGACACACAGACAGACTCTTTAGACTCCAGACCTTGGAACTGTCTCAGGCCCTTTGGGTTTTCCACTCCAGAGATGCCCTGGTGACCAGTGTGGTGAACTGCATGACTAGCTTCGTTTCGGGATTTGTCATCTTCACGGTGCTTGGGTATATGGCTGAGATGAGGAATGAAGATGTGTCTGAGGTGGCCAGAGATGCAGGTAGGACCTCAGGTTCTGTTCTGGTCCTTTGCTCTTACTGAATTGCTTTGCTGTGAATTTTTACAAACACCTAGCTTTTGAATTATCTCTGAATGTTCCTTTAAAATTTTCAAAGATTTGAGAGAAACTTAATGCCTTGGAAATTTCAACCCTTTCTATGCATTCAGACCATGGAGGGATGGGGCAGCTCCCATGGCACCCACTACTGGGGCCTCCAGCACACTATGGGCTTGAAATTATGACTTGGATGATGGCTTTGAAACCAGTGGGTTTGGGGTCTGTGATGGTCTTGTGATGGGTCCAAGTCTAGGAAGCAACATACTCATGTCTTTGGCCTGATGCAATGCTTTGACCAACCATATACCCCAATTGGGGCACCCCTAGCTAGCACACGAGAGGTTGAAGACATGCCCATCATCCATCAAAAGGGAGTTTAAAATAGCAGGAGGTCTTTACTCTATAGCCTCTGTGACCTTACTGAAATCAATTAGTATTTCCTACTGTTCTGAGCTAAAGACATCAGAGGGGGCTAAATGCTATGGGACTTTGGAAATATCAATCCTGACCTTAAAAAAAAAAAAACAGAATTGTTTTTATTGGTGGGAAATGCTTATTCTTGTTTGCAGCTTTGTTAGTCCTAGGGTCTGTTTCCATCCTCCACGTTAATTGAGGGTATACAATTTTCAAGGTGGATACTCTTCCCTCCCTGCCTCCCAGGACATGGGGTGGCCAGGTAAGATGGTGTGGAGCATGGGCAAGCACTTGGTACATGTCAAAGCCTACTTCTCATGTAAGGTCTTGTGATGAGGATTGTAAGTGTTTGTGAGGCAGAGCTTTCCTTTGCAACATCTTTGTAAGACAGGTCTTGGCAACCACATCCTCCTCTCTGCTCCTCTGTCTCAGGCCCCAGCCTCCTCTTCATCACGTATGCAGAAGCCATAGCCAACATGCCAGCGTCCACTTTCTTTGCCATCATTTTCTTCCTGATGTTGATCACTCTGGGCTTGGACAGCACGGTGAGTGAATGAGGAGGGGAAACAGGCTCTGGGAGGAGGAAGAGGAGAGGAGGAGACTATACTCATTCCCTCCCATGCTGGACATCCCAGGCAGCACTGGCTGCTCCCTCCTGGTGCTCCCAGGCCCTTTGTTCACTTCTCAGCGATGGCACTTACTGCCCTCTAGGACATTCAAGAGTCATTAACGGTATAATGTGGGCAAGGTGCCTGGCACAGACCAAGGGCTCAGCATGTGTGAACTGTTATTGTGCACTGTCCCATGCCCACATGATGACACCTGGCCAGGCGAGATCTCTCATGCCTCTGCCCTGCCCAGCATTCAGCTCAGTGCCGTGCACTTAGTGTGGAGTGATTCTCAGCTCTGGGTTGGCCTTTCTGGTGCAACCAGACTCTCCAAGAGACCTCATGTGTTGAAGTTCTTTCCATGTGCTGTACTTGCTTTCCTGGATATCCTTAGTGATGGGTTTAAATGACAATGTAAAACAGGGAAATATACTCCTAGATGTTTTCATGGGCCTGAGAGCTGGGGAACTGGTAATCATCAGCTTGACTGGTCACCCAGCAATCTTACTCCTCCCTCCTGTTAACTACCCTGAAGGCACAGACTTGTCCCAAAGCCTCCATTGTGACTGTTTGCATGTACCTCTTAGTTTGCAGGCTTGGAGGGGGTGATCACAGCTGTGCTGGATGAGTTTCCGCACATCTGGGCCAAGCGCCGGGAATGGTTTGTGCTCGCCGTGGTCATTACCTGCTTCTTTGGATCCCTGATTACCCTGACTTTTGTGAGTACCACAGCCCTCAGCTTTGAGTTGGCCTCCCCTAGGGCAACAGAATGCTCCAAGCTGTTTCTTTCCTTCCATGCCACACAGTGGCTTTGGGGCCCAAGAAAGAGGGGTTGTTACTGCCATTATAAAGTTTGTCATCAAGGCATCAAGGATAAGAAGAAAAACTGTTTCTCTCACCATCTATTTATAGAATCTGTGTATAGTATCTGGAGACTCTTAGTGTTTTACAAAGGATCCAACTAAATTTCAGGATTGGGAAATATCTGGAGAAACGCTAGGATTTGCTTTTCCAGTCTATTTCCATTCCTTAGGGCTGCTTTCATGGGTATATTGCCCTGATGTCCTGATGTACAGAACATCTGGAGGCTGACATTTCATGTGTGTAATGCCACTTTGTTTCCCTCCAGAACTTGCAATGGTAAAGAAGTCAGACCTTTGGCTTTTTTTTTTTTTTTTTTTTTTTTAAGTATCTGAGGCAAATACTGTAAAGCATGCATAGGTAGTATCCACAGACATCCTAGGCTTGTGACCTTCTGACTCAAGGCAGATTTTGTACATATGCATCTTCAAGCTGTGAGCCCAGTGGAGCTTCAGCAGGGTTGGCGGTGAGGTGGTGCCTGAGTAGGACTCAAGGGAGTCATGAGTTAGGACAGAAGGGAAAACTGTGACCAAGGCACTCAATGTGTCTGGTATCCTGGACCCTCCCAGATTTAGTCTTTAGAGGCAGGGCTTCTCCAGGGTAGAGTACAGAGTAGGTGTTTAGTAGTTGAAGAAAGTGGAAAACAGATCCAGAGGCTCTTTGAAGTTTGTCTTTTAAAGCTTAATGGGGAAAGGAAACAACTAAGAAGAATGTGCTCTACAGGGCGGGAAGATGTGTCTGATGGGGTGAAACCTGGCCCATACTGCAAAGGCCAGGTCCAAGAGGCAGGCTCTGGGTACTTATACTCCAAGGTGGGAATTTTCCAGAATCATCCTAAGTCAAGAACCTTCTGCAGGCCCCTATAGTAAGGAGGGTCAGCGGCTCAGCGAGCTGTTAACCAGTTTTGTGATGTCATTTCCAGGGAGGGGCCTACGTGGTGAAGCTGCTGGAGGAGTACGCCACGGGCCCTGCGGTGCTCACCGTCGTGCTCATAGAAGCCATTGCTGTGTCTTGGTTCTATGGTAAGATGCTTCCTTTGGCCAGCCATGATCCTTTCTACATCGCCCGCAGCCAGCGTGCTAGAGAAGGGCTGATTTCATCAAAGAAGGGCAGGGAGGGACAGTTTCCAAGTTGTGACCTCCTGATGGGTCTGTAAAATAACCTCAGCTTGCCTTCTTCAGAAATAGGTCGTCATTTCCTCTACACTCTGTACAGCTGATCGCCCATACTCTTGGGAGAATTTTTTTTTTCCTTCTGAGTTTGAATATTTACACAGGGGAGACAGGCTGAAGGGTTCCACATAGCTTATCCACCATGGTTAAGATCCTGATGGGCTCTAAGATTTGAACAGACAACACAGAACCAGTGCATAACAAATGCATTTGCAAGTGTACAATATACTATTGTTAAAGAAAGTGGCCCTGAATTTAAATTTCTCAAGCAAGAGCTCCTTGCAGAGCCCTGAGACAGCTTAGGAGCTTATCTTCTAGGGAAGATGAAGAATGCTGTCACTTGTGTTATCTGCCTGTAAAATCCCCAATTCATCCCCTCTGGTCCTGGGATGGAATTTGACAAGGGTGAAAGCAGCAGGGACCCGGGCCCACTGGCAGAGGTCCCAAGGGCCCCTGGGTGGGGCAGGGGAGGACACAGGCAGCTGAAATGAAGAACACCAAGTTCGGAGGTGCCTCTCTTTAAATCAACAAGTGATTATTTCATTTTAAAAATGTATTTATTTTCCTAGTTTCTATGATAATAAAGCCACTTTAGCATGGTAGTCATTATACATACCGTGAAGAAGAAAGGGGGCACATTTTGAGTCCCAGGTGGGCCTAGTTTTTTAAAAAGAAGATGTCCTTCCAACCTCCCGAGCGACTCAGAGGACAAAGTTCAGCTCTCTATAGACCTGCCCTAGGAAGTGCTGGGAGCTGTCGGGGAAGCAACTGCAGATCACCTGCCCCTGCTCAACTTCTCGCCTCTTGGTCGAGTTCTCAGTTCTCACTTCCAAGACAGTTACTTTTTGTAGAAGAACATTGATCTTGATCTGCCATATGAATGGGCAATAATGTGGTCAAAATTTTCCCTTGAAAGTTTCCAGTGTACGATCAGTCAGTCTCTATCAGGCAGGTTCACCATTCCTAGACAAAATTCAACTTTCTTTTCTATAATAACAGTAAAATCAAATATACCCTGAGATCATAGAAAGGCAGTGGGGACACCAAGAGAGGGATTTAGGTCTTTCCTTAAATGTCCATTAGTCCTCCTGCTCTATGTTGAAAGAGCTTTGTTTGTTACAAAAATGCAGTTTTGTGGCAAGTCCCCCAGTCCCACTTTCAGACCAAATTGGTGTCCCTGAGCCTCTCCTATGGAGAAATTCTAAAGCTTTTATGCTCGCCCAGGGCAGGAATTCCAACTCTCTTCCTCCTTGTCATTCCCAATGCTGATCCCAGTGACCCTGACTCTCCCTGAGAATCCAGGGATAGAAGGACAGTCCATGTCCTCTCTTAGTCAGTTGATCTTCCTCTTTTGGATGACTTCAGGCATCACTCAGTTCTGCAGTGACGTGAAGGAAATGCTTGGCTTCAGCCCAGGATGGTTTTGGAGGATCTGCTGGGTAACCGTCAGTCCTTTGTTTCTCCTGGTGAGTTGTCATTTCCCTTCTCCTTCCCACCCTGGAGAAAGACTCACCCCCAGACACTTATAAAAAATAAATTTTATGGGCCGACCCTGTGGCTCACTCAGGAGAGTGTGGCACTGGGAGCGCCGAGGCCGCGGGTTCGGATCCTATATAGGGATGGCTGGTGCGCTCACTGGCTGAGCGTGGTGCAGATGACACCAAGCCAAGGGTTACGATCCCCTCACCGGTCACAAAAATAAATAAATTTTATTGAAGTGTAACATATATAGAGAAAAGTGTGCAAATCATTAGTGTACATCTCGGAGAAATTCTATAAACTGAGCACACCTGTTGAGCCAAAGCCCTAGCAAGAAACAGAACACATGACCAGCACTATAGAAGTCCTTCTTGTGTTCCCTCCTGGTCACTGTGCCCACTGTGGTTCAACACTCTTCTGAGTTCTATTACTGTAGGGTAGTCTGGGCTGCAGTCACTTTGGCACATCACTGCTCTGCTCAACAATAATGATAAATAACATTTATGGAGCACTAAGTGTTAGGCCACACTTTATGCTAAACTTATACCCTTGCTCTTTTAATCCTCACAATAATTTCATGAAGTAGTTATAGTTCTGGTAATCCTATTCTACATTTAAGGAAACTGAGGCTTAGTGACATTAAATGAAGGGTCCAGAGTCACTAACAAGTAAGAACTGTTCAAGACTATACTTTCAGGGATCATTTCTATAGTTTGTTACAAGTAAGAACTGTTCAAGACCAGGGAAGAATTTACTGTGCTGCTCATGAAGGCCCTGGGAGGGGTCCTAGTAATTTTGTATTTATAATTTTGTATGCATTTTTTTAACGAGGACCCACACAAAGGTCCTCAAGCATAGATCTGAGTCAAAAGGAGAATCCACTTATTGCCAAAGGACCTGGGTAGGAAAGTTGAGTCCAGGGGCTGTCCATTTGCCAAGATGTGTTCAGTATTCACTTTATCCTTGCCTATCCTTGCCTGCCCCTGCTTTCCTCCTGACACGCGCCTGATGAGGGACCTTTGCCCAAAGATGCATTCTGAGAACACCTGGGGTAACTGACTGCGCACATCAGCAGGAACTACTCTGCGGTTCTTTCATTTACCCTCAACTTTATTTGCAGGAGCTTTTTGATCTTTTAGAGCCAGAAACGTTGTTAGACTGTTCCTTCAATCCATCTCCAGCTTATTAAGAGTACCTAGGTCATCCTATTTTGTCTTAGGACATCTCTTTGGCACACAGCTGTCCCTCCCCCCTTTTAAAACAGCCCTGTTTGCATTCTGTTTTGAGGCAGCCCTTTATTTTTGTACTTTTTTGTACCTATACATTTCAACATTAACTTATGAGAGTACTTTAAAAAATTGTGGAAAAATAAAATTAAAAGATAAAACCAATCTTTCTACAGGCTTTTTGAAGTACCCTCGTATATATGATGGACAACATGCTCATTCTTGCCTCTGTGACACTATGTGTGTCTCTCTCTACCCCAGAATCCCTCCCCAACTTCCATTTACCCAGACCCTGGAGGTTTCCAAAATCAAAACCAGCCTTTGTCCCAAGCAGCAAATATTTCTGGGGCCCAGGGCTCTTGTGCAAGCTCTGGGCTCCAGCTTTCTCTTAGATCTTGACCTCATAGCTTCTTATTACTTTATTGGCTTGTTGATGCTTTTAGGTAAATTTAAAACATATGTTTTTTTTAATCGAGAAGTTTTAGTGGTATTCATTGAGAGGGTTGGTCAGAATCACCTAGTCCATCATTACCAGAAAGCAGAAGTCCTGACATAAATGGGTTATTAATTTACATTATTACCAGTGCTTCCAGATAATCTACTTAAATCCTTTCATTTGTTTTTCAAAGGAAGAAGAGACAGTGGATTAATTCCTTGAGGGCAGAAACATGTTTGCTTGTTCATTGACTTTCATATTCCCAGCTCAGTGAGCAAATGATGTCCAGGGCTGAGATGCAGGTGAGGCAGGTGAGACACTCACCACAGGTGGAAAAGTTAAGGGCGCACCAAAGCACTAGTCCTCAAGATAAATGGTATTTCAATGCGATATTCTTAAAAATCAAAATTAATTCAAAAGACCCATGATGAACAAAATATCAAAATTTAAAATAAAGCAGGATCCAACTCTATACTTGTGTGGCTCACCTCACTTGCCTTACCTTAATCTGGCCCTGTCAGATTCTGTCTTTTTAAAATTGCATTAAAATACTGTTTATCTCGATTACTGAAATTTCAGCTCCCCCTTAAATGTTGCACCTGAGATGCGTGCCTCACATGCCTCACCCTGGCCCTGAGGCTCTTGGTATTTTTATTTCTGTGAAGTTCTGGTTGTCCAGCAGACTGGGTAAGCTCTTGGTGCATAGTCCATGAGTTTCTTTGCCCAGCAAAACCCATGTACAGATTTGGTACGTTGAAGCACATTTCTTCTAGTTCCCATGATGTCTTCACTCCCTCCTCTAAAGGCAAATGCTCTAGTGCCCAATTAAGTGGAAGCAAATCCGTCTTCCACTTCTAGGTTTACTTAACAGATCCCCTGCTCTGAGCTTCTTAAGGCCACTTAGTTAAACAACGAGTAGCTTACTAAAAATATTCTTTTTTGTGGCAGCCAAGTTATAAAAAAAGAAAATGCGTATTGGGCAGGGAGAGGCCAGAGTGTGCGAGAGGATTTCTGAAGCAACACTTATGTACTGGCTGCAGCGAGAGCTTGAGCCCTCCCTGGCCCAGCTGGATTTCACAATCTTCACATCAAGATGAGATGAATTATGGTGGGGTGGCTCCTAATCAGCCCCTCTCTTTCCCTGTTCCAAAATATCTTCCTTAGCTAGCCAGGTCCAGGGAGGAGGAGGAGAGTAGGTCAGGAGAAAGGTTGCGATTGACCGGGCTCCAGTTTTGAAGGCTTCCTCCCGGACTTAGGATAACACTGCTCAGAAGATGGATGTGTGTTTAACAATTTCCCATTTTATTACCTGCAGACAAAGAAAAAAAAAGATATAAATAGATGCTTCACCACGCAAATAATTTACATTACTGTCTTCTTTATGACTATAAAGTAATAAAATAAAATTAAATCAAAAGCAATAACAATTTCAGCACAGTGGTTACTAGGCAAAAACTGATATTTACACTCTCTCTGGAAACCAAACTGAAATAAGAAAACTCATGAACTGGATGTTGGGGAGCACTGTGGAATTTTTCTTGGTCAAAATCTTCACAGAATTTTCAAATGAAAAGTGTGTTAAGCTGCCTTTTTCTTTCTGTAATTGCTTTCATTATGAGGACCCATGACAGGCTGTCATTGTTGAGCTGCCTCGTAGCAGAGCCATCCGTGTTGAAACCCCAGTCTATGGAGCTTATGCAGAAAGCAGAAAGCTAAGAAAAGGGGAGAAGGAACCCACACTCAGGAGCCCAAGTCCTCTCCAGGTCTTGAGAACCTTATTATCTCTCCAGGACATAAGGCACCTTCCATCTGACCAAAAGCAATCATGGCTGAGAAGTGCAGGGAAATGAAAGCAAAGCAGAGAGAAATATGAAGCCCTGGGCCTGACACGGGCTGTGTCAAGGTCACTCAGTTCATTCCTCTGCTGTTTGGCAAGGACACTCCCAGACCACTCCCAGTGGTTGCCAGTCTCTTCTCCTTGGCCGAGGATTGTGCTGAAGGGGGTGCTGTAACTTTCCTAACTGTAGGGGTAACTGTAGGGGTGCTAAGACAGCCCCACAGTATGGGTTGAGGGGAGGATTGGAAGGAAAATCAAGAAAAGCACCTGGCTGTTTTATTTTTGCAGCTTGAGTACAGAAATTGGTAATTCTGTGGGTCAGAGTTAAATCTAGTGTATATCTCATTTTGGGAATTTCTCAAAGTTATCTTAGCTTTAGCATTTGGTGTTTGTGGTATCAGAACTGTCTCTATTTGCATGGACATCATTAAGATTTTTAATATGTCTTGGAATATCTGTTTTAGTTCATCATTTGCAGCTTTTTGATGAGCCCACCACAGCTACGACTTTTCCAATATAATTATCCCCACTGGAGTGTCATCCTGGGTTACTGCATAGGAACTTCATCTTTCATCTGCATCCCCACCTATATAACTTATAGGCTGATCATCACACCAGGGACATTTAAAGAGGTATGTGCTAATTAGTGTGTACATGTGTGGGTGGGTGTCTGTCTGTGTGTTCAGACTGGTAATTGTTTGGGGAGAAAAGGATTCTCTTGTTTTGCTCTATTCAAAAGAGATAAGTCTACCACATGAAATTCACCAGAAGGCTCTCAACCATATATATTTATATACCTACATATTGATGTAGACCTCTTATGGCTGCCACTGTCATCTTAAGGTGTCTCCCAAAGCTGCAAATACAGTGACAAAAGAGTGAGCTGATCAGTTGGGTGCACCACAGCATCCAGCTTGGGCTCAGTGTACAGCTTTCTAAACTTATCACACAACTACTTTTCCACCATCATTTTTCTAAGAGCAATGTGACAAGTACTATTTTGAAAATCACCACAAAGTAAGGGTGTTGGAACAATATCATAGTTACAGCTCAAGCTGTCGGAATAAAAAAATTTTGTCATGATAGCAAGATTCATTTCAGTAATGAATAACATGCCGTAAAAATGTTAATAACAGTACAATTTGTGTGATAGTGCCTACTTTTCAAAGCATCTACGGGTAGATTATCTCATTTGGTTATCAAAATACCTTGTGAGGTAGATGGGCAGTATTACTAGCAGACATGGACACTGAGGCTGGGAATCATCCTGCTCAAAATTTCAGGTACTTGATCAAAGATGCACAGTACAGGGAGATTCAGATTCAAGGTCTTCTGACTCCTGGTTCAGTGCTCTTTGCACTTTTAGGTGCAACTTCTTCTTGTTCTCAGGGTTAATCATTTGGTAATGTAGAACTTGGTGCTAGAGATTAGGGAGAGAGTAGTAGCCATTTTCCATTCCATTCTGTCTGGTTCAGCCACCTGGATCCCCAGCAGTGTTATACTTCACAATACCAGAATTGAAAATCCTTCAGTTGTTACTTGCTTGGTGTGTTTTTTGCCACAGTAAGAAGGGTACTATGGCAGATGAGTCTGAAGAAGTGGCTACTTATGCATCCACAGTAGGGTGCTTTTGCAGGGGACGTCGCTCAAAGGTGAAGGGTGGTATTGGGAAAAGCTACTAGAGGGAACCATAACCTATAATGGCCTGAGAACTGAGGTGGGCTAGTGTATGGACTTTTATGAGCAAACTCAGATATGAGTCTATCACACTAATCATCCTAAAACATTTCATAAGAAATGAGAAGCAAGAAAACATGAAGCAATTAAAAATGAGCTCTTTCTGAAAACAACCAGGTTGATTCTTCCAAACAGAAAAACTGAATTCTAGGTGAACAGAACTCTGCAGTGACTAATTTCCTACATCCAAATCAGTCCTGTTATGACCTTATTCTTCCCAAAGAGCCTTGGACCCTGGTGTTGCTTGTGATACACTCTCAGGCCCAGAGTCATTGAATTCATTCCTTTGGGTTGTCCTTTATGGCAGTTGTGATGATCCATTGAGCTCTGTTGCTTCAAACCCAGAGGCCAGTGTCAGGGATGGGAACTCTAGTTAGGTTAATAAATATCAGTATTCTTTAGTCCCAGACTGTACCTCGAATCCTGGTCATTTTTCTTGCAAATTCTCCCAGTTGGTCACAAGGGCCATCTTTACCATAGATCCACAAGATGGGGAACAATGGGTTACCAGGAAGCAGCGTGGTACAGCCTATCAAAGAGGACTGAGAAGAAAAAGACCTGTCAGCTATGGCAAGTCACTCACCTTCTCTGGGCTTCAGTTTCCTCATCTTTAAAATGTGCTCATTGGACTTCATTAACATTTCCCAAAGTGTGTTTTGAGGAGTAGTTCCATAGGATATCAGTAGGTGCTGGGGGAAAAACTCATGTCATCAGATAATTTTTGGAGAATGCTGGATTAAAGTAAGTTAAACAGGTTTCTTTACTACAGGACTTTTCCAAAACCTTTGATATGTCCATGTGCATGCTTAATCTCTGAGAGGGATAAAGCATGCTGCATTTTTTGCCAAGCACCCTAAGGGACTAGAATTCTTTATAATTCTTTGTGAATACCAGACTTGAAGGTCTCTAACATTCTGAGGAAGGAAGGCCTTATATAAAATTTTGGTATGGTTAAAAAAACAAAGGCTAAGAGAAATGTGAATTTCTTAACTCTTTTGGATCCTTGCCATATACCAAGATGGCGTTTGTAGAGTGAGCCACACTGGTGTAATTTGGAGGATATATCACACATACCCACAGCCTAGAAGTCGCAACGTTGGAGTCATCCACGGGCTTAGGTCATTGTCACAGAAATCCCTAATAACCTGCACAAAGATACTGGAAGACGGTCCCTAATGAGTACTTACTTATTTATAAAGATGTCAGCAGTGATCCATTTCTCAGTTTAGCTAGTTAACATCTTGCAGAATGCCAGGGCCTGCAAATTTTGAGAGCAATAATAGTCTGGCAGCTAGAATGCTGCCAAAATATGGAAAATAAAAGTGGGCTTGGCATTTTGGGAGATCAGCAGCCAGAAGGGCAACAAAATGTGTGGGAAGGGGTTAGGGCACAAAAGCCAAAGGTTTTTGTCTATCATGTTGTTTATTGCTGGCCTTGACTCCACCATATGCCTTAGTGATCACTTCTCTCTCTGCACACCATAGCTCCACTTAAGACTAGTTATAGTGATCACTAAGACAGGCTCCGTTTAGTCAGTTATAGTTTACATCCCATCTGTGGGAGTGGATGGTTTCTGAAATTTTGCTTTCAATGACTTGGCGTGCTCTGGTAGCTGATGAGCACTGCAGCAATTCCTTTTTAAAGGGATTTCTAGTGTGAGAGTTCAATACTCAGAAACTAAGGACGTGAGGAACACAAAATGTACAATTTTGTGAATTTCATTAACTATGGGAATGGAACTTTTTGAATTCCATGGGCCTTGCTCATTAAAGAACAGCAAACTCTCAGAACGAGAAAATAAAAAAGCTTGGTTAGAGCATGGTACTGATTACACCGTGGTCCAGGGTTTGATCTTTAAACTGGCCAGACAAAAACCAAACAAACAAGAAAACAAAATAAAAAGGACAGAAGCAGAGTTTACCTAAACATCAATAAATCAAAAAAAATGCTTTCAGATCCAATTTTGCCTGCTTACCATACATATAGACTTTTGGACATCAAAGATTTTACTAAGCAACTTCATAAAGGTTTTTTTCTAAGCCTCCACCTTGCTGTTGTTTTTTCTTCTTCACATCCCTGAGCTGCTTTGTGTCACTCTGATGCTAAGTTTTACAAGGCCGGTTGTATATCTCCTGCCTAAGCATATTTTGGATCTGCCTTAAAGCTTCTGTGTACCTCAGCTGTTTCTGTAGTGGAATTTCTCAGCCTCTTCTTTGTGATGAACACTGTATCAACATGAGATTGCTTTAGAAATGATGATTTAAATGGTCACATCATTTTAAGTTTAATTGTCATAATTTGCACTCTTGTGTGAACTAACCAGTATGGCTTCACAGGTGGATTCATGTCATCAGTGGCACCGTGCACTATGACTGTCGTGTGTATGCAGGGCACAAGGAGCCTGGCTGAGGGGAGGGGGCCAAAATCCAGCACTCACTCTGCTCCCCAGCCCCTGTGTGGTCGCAGAAGCCTCCTCTGTCCAGAGAAAAGGCTGCCCTTTCCCAAGTCATTCAAAGGCATATTATAGGCCCACAGAGGTTCTATTGAAAGCTCATCATGATTTGTGTAGTTTTACAGATGCTTATAGTTTCTGGATATTCCATTTTTATCCATATTTGAGAATAAATAAATTGGGAATTCCTTTCTTAAGGAAAGTCAGTGGGACCATTCCAACTTAATATTCAATGTCATTAAAATGCTTTTTAAGCTTTTAGTATGAGTGCTGAAATATTTTCGAAATTTTATTAAATTATAAGAATGTTTATAACATTGTATTTTCTTCCCAACAGCGTATTATTAAAAGTATTACTCCAGAAACACCCACAGAGGTTCCCTGTGGGGACATCCGCTTGAATGCTGTGTAGCATCCTTCAGTGAGAAGAAAAAGGCTCCCCAACAACCTCTTTTAGTTCTGAGGAGTCATGCCTCGCCTTCTCTTCAAGTGAATGAGTTTCCAGCTAAGTCTGATGATGGAAGGGCCTTCTCCAAAGAGACACAGTCCCAAAAGACTATGGTGCCCAGACTCTTATGGCCTCCAGCCACTTCCTTCCATGAAATCTCCTGGATGTTTTACCACATTAGACTGTTATGAAACTGAACTGTCCTATTTTGGATGTGTGAGGGTGTGTATGGAGGTGATGAAAACCACCCTATCATCAGTTAGGATCAGGTTTAAAGTCAAGTCTGTGGACATCTCCTGTATCATTTCTTGGTGTGATCAACCATTGGTATCTGACATCTGTTTGTTTCTAAATGTTTCACTGTTCATGAATGCGTTAAACCACGTAGGAGAAAACAGGGATGCTGTCTTGCCATATATTTTCTGAGTAGCGTAGAATTGTATAGTTGGACTCTGCTAGAACCCTCTAATCTGTGTGCTGCTGTGGAGTCGGGAAAGGAAGATGTAAGAAGCTAAACTGAAAAATAATGTGTATGTGTGCACATGTGTGTCTGTGTATACTGTTGTTTCAGCGTATTCTTTTCTCTATTCCCATACTCTGGGCCTATTCCAAACTATATGAATTTCCTCTCATTTTTCTTACATTAACAAATTCTACCTACTCAAATGTGTATCTTTGTTATTATTTGAAGGGTACAATTACTACAACATGCCCTGACACCTTCTCCTTTTCCAGTGACAATACTTTAGCCCACACACCTTCCTTTGAGGGCTAGCCTTTGGCATTTGCTGCACTTCATTGCCATCTTCAGGATAAGGTTCCATAGGTAGATCTGACCTATTTTGTTAGTCACTGTGGCTTGACTGTGAACTACTTTGAAGATGGATATCAACACATGCACCTTCAGTGTTCAGCTGTCATCTTGTTTAAGCTCTGTCTACTCCAAATGACCGGGTTGTCCAAGTTACTTTCCTTTGTGAAGAGAGGGTAAATCCAATTCCTGCTTAGCACTAAGGTGTATAGATTTGGCACCTTGACCTAAACCCAGGGCATTCTCAATTCAAGAGCAGCTGGAGAGTCTGGGTTAGCCTTAAATGGACCTCCCACTCTGCCTTGACCCTTCCTGGTGTCAGGATTGCATGTCCTCCAGATAATTTTCAAGATTGAATCAAAGTAAGGTTGAATGGGAAATGGTCAGTTAAGCAAATGACCTTTCATTCCACATAAGTCCCTTAATACAGGTAAGTAAATTGGGCCTTTGATGGCTTGTGACTCATAGATGCATAGGAAGAGAAGCAAATTTTACCTTGTAGTGTGGGATTTCCTTATCAAAATCTGGAAAGGAATAAAGTCTCATCAGTGACAAAAGGACTTAAACATTTGGCCCCATATAACTTCAGTCCTCCATATAAATAAAATTTAATTCATTATAAACCTTATAAAAAGAAGGTCAATATAGCAGAGGCCCGGTTTTATCCAGTTCTAGATCTTCCTCCCGTGGCTTTCTTTCCCCAGCAATTGTGCCCTCTTAGGGCACCTATCGGTCATCTCTAGGTGACCTAATAGGTCATCTTCCTATTATACTCGCTGTATCCTACTATTTTTGATTCTTTGCTTTTCCTAGCAAGATATTTTCCTTATAAATGTTAGCTGCTGAGAAGTTAAAATGTTAGAGGAAAGAGGAGGGGAATTTTAAAATGTCCTTTACTGACCCACCTTCATTATTTTCACTCTTTCATTCTTTCTTCCTGCCTTATTTCCATTCTCTTTCCTTTCTAACATGCTGAAAAGAGAGAAGTTATATAAGTGGCAGTGTATTCAGTGGTAAATAGCTTTGCAAATTTTAAGAATCTGCTTTATAAAGATATTTGGATATGGATTTTCCCCACCCCACACTCACTTAAGCATTCTCCAAAGACACCACATTTTTAAAAGCCCTTTTTCAAATAAAATTAGAGTTTTGCCAAGCCAGATGTTAAGGGAATTATATAAGAGGCTTGAAAGTTTTCAAACTTTATTAAACTGAAAAAAAAAATCTAAAATCTCTGTTTGTTCTGCATAGTTTGCATTTATATGACCCCTATTTACTACCATGGATTTTTTTTAAAGGAAAATTTAAAAGTAGGTAGATTTTAAAATAATCTTTGAAAGACCTTTTACATGTAATGTAGCATTTATATAAAAGTAAAAACTAAAGATGGAA
The DNA here is from genome assembly GCF_027409185.1 of Cynocephalus volans. Taxonomy (NCBI): domain Eukaryota; kingdom Metazoa; phylum Chordata; class Mammalia; order Dermoptera; family Cynocephalidae; genus Cynocephalus; species Cynocephalus volans. The sequence goes on along the minus strand of NC_084469.1, from coordinate 27,300,539 downwards.
TTGAATTGTAAAATTATTTAAGGACTGAAGTTAATTTTTTTCTTGTGATTTTTATCAGTAGGGAATACCCAAGAAATAGACAAGATACGAGACAAAGTCATAGAGGCAATTCAGTTTTTTAGAGATTATTTCCTATATTGATGCAATGAAGTTCACCGAATTCATCTCTCAACTGAAAACTTACAAACTGTTTAAAACATGCCACTTGTTGGCTGGAATGCATACGATTTGTAACCTAATTTGCTGTCCTGGCTGCCTTATGTAGAGATGGATGCAAAGACCCTGATGAATCCAAAGTCAATGCAATAGCTCCAAAATCAAATAATGAAAATCAAATCAAATAATGAAATCACAAAATAAGGCAAAAAGTTATTCTGTGAGTCATTTCCTCGCCATCTTCTTTTCACTAAGCTTGTTAATTTGGTGCCACCAATCTCAAAATTTAATTGTAGGTATGAGTTTCCATTAAACTCACCCCGCTCCATTAAAAGGGAGATTACCGTCCTGGAATTAGAATCGTAGTCATTCTAATAAGTAGGAAAGACTGACCAGATGTGTTTTATCTGTTGTATAATTGATTTGGAGTTCACTGTCAAGGCTTAACACTACAGAATGTAATGGCTTAACTGTGCACATATCTTAGACAATGCTTAGCTACCTGATGGTACAACCCAAGCCTGTTTCCTTTCTTAGCCTGTCTCTTTACTCATAAATCAACACCTGGTGCTTAAGATAGCAGAATTGTCCAGGATGGTTATCCTCCTTATACTCAGCAGTAGGGCATTCCTCACCTCACTATCCTTTTTCTTTTTTTCTTTTTTTTTTTTGGTCAAGGAGGGGTGGGAAAGAGAAGCAATAGAGAGACTATGCCACATTCTATCATCCCCGTAAGTAATGTAATAACAGCAAAATAGTCCTATGCCAAGTGGGAAGAAGTTGTATATTTTAAAGTCATCATGGAGTTCACACATCATCTTTTAAAGCACAAGGAAAGCTATACAGAGGGTTCTCAACTAGGAAGCTGAGCTTAGAAAATGCTTGCTTGAGAAGCATGTTAAAGAATGAAATTTATATATCCAAATATGAAAAAAGAAGGGTCAAGGCAGGGAATATCCCGATACTGCAGAAAGCTTTTCTGTTCCACTTGAAACATTCATGAGGAATGTGTTTTCTACAAACAAGGATATTCTCCTACATAACCACAATACGACCATCAAAATCAAGAAAGTAACATTGACACATTACTACTGTCTCATCTTCAGACCCTATTTAATGATGTCCTTTAGGCAGAAGGATCCGGTCCAGAATCACACTTTTCGTTTAGTGTGAGTAGATGAAATATCTCTTTTTTCTCCCTTTGACTGGAAGTTTCACAGTTTTTCCTTGATTTCATGACTTTGATGCTTTTGAAGATTACAAGCCAATTGTTTTGTAGACTATCCCTCAATTTTATTTGATGACCGATTCCTCACAATTTGATTCAGGCTATATTTTTGGTAGGAAAATCATGGGAATGGTACTGTGTTGTTCTCACTGCATCCTCTCAAGTGGAGCATAATTTTGATTTGTCCCCTTACTAATTGTGTTAACTTCTATCACTTGAGTAAGGTGGTATCTGTCTGGCTTCCCACTGTAGTTTATTTTCTCTTTGTCAATTAATATTTTGTAGGGAAAGGGGTTTAACGCTGAGATTGTGCAACTATCCTGTTCTTCGTCAAACTTTCAAATCTTTTTTTTTTTTTTTTTATGAATTCCTACTTTATCCAATGAGTTATAATTTTTTTTGTTTTTTTGTTTTTTTTGGCAGTTGGCTGGTAGAGGGATCAAACCCTGGACCTTGGTGTTATCAGCACCACGCTCTAATCAACTGAGCTAACTGACCAGCCCCCTGTAATCCATTATTATTTATTTTGATGCTCAAATTGTCCCATATTTAGCCAGTGACAGTCCCTTAAAGCTGGCTTGTGTGTCCTTTTGACCTGTTCCCATCATTCTTGGAAAACTTCCTTAATTTCTGGAGTAAGATGTTCCAGGATCATCTTGTACTTTCTCTGCCACAGCTCCAGAATCAGCCATTTCTCCAAGACCCCAGGGTCCTTTTAATAAGAGTATGTTTAAGAAACCAAGATCTAGGTGCCAGGTATGCTCACTGATCCCCAGCCGTCTTAGTGGACAGAACTAAAACCTGTGTCTGTGTGTGTATGTGTGTGTGTATTCATTTTCATCTATGATTATTAGTTTTCTCCCTTTCAATATTTATAATCCCTTCTAGGACAGTGAGAAGTCTGGCAGCTGTTATCCCTAATACATTTACTTTTTTTTTTTTTTTTTTTGGTCTTTTTCATGACCGGCACTCAGCCAGTGAGTGCACCGGCCATTCCTATACAGGATCCGAACCCGCGGCAGGAGCGTCGCCGCACTCCCAGTGCAGCACTCTCCCGAGTGCGCCACGGGCTCGGCCCCCTAATATATTTGCTTTGATCAGTACCCCTGCATGCAAACAATATTCCATTGCTGCTGCTACTGCGCTCTACACAGAAGCCCCCTTTACCACATTCAGGTTCTGATACCTCATGCTGAGACTGTCTCTCACACAAATGCCCTTCTCATCCTGCTCAGGCTGACAACACTTGTTGGGTGGTCACCACTACCACCCACTACACGGACGTCTTACCTACCTCACTTGGGCTCTGACATCCTGCATGCACATACTCCTCACCCCCATCTGGGCTGACACACTGTGGAGGCTGCTCCTATGCAACGATCTTACTCGGAGTTTATATGATACCCAGCTCTGAGCCTTGATAGCATTACCTTGCTCAGCCCCACCTAATGGGTTTTGGACTTGAATTGTTAGGAAATGGACAGTGAAAAGGGAAGAGAAGCAGTTTACATTAACAGCTATAATCACAACTTTGGAAAGCCATCCTATTTTCTTAAGGGGCAGGGTGAGGAAGGGGATTAGCAATATAGTGGGATGGGCAGAGCTTTAACAAAGCATCTTCCAGGATGGAAACTTCAGTAATAAAGTATATTTCTAAACTCTTTTTCCAAAACCTTCAACCTTTTCTGCTAACTATTCCTTTAATTCTTCTTTAAGCCTTTGTCTTCTGCTATGGTTTGAATGTGCATCCCCTCCAAAATTCATGTTGAAAATTCCCTGTTGTGGTGATATTAAGAGGAGCCATTGAAGTGGAGCCTTTTGGGGAAGTGATTAAGTCATGAAGGTTCCATCCCCATGAATGGATTAATGCTTAAAAAAAAGAGCTGGGGGGAAGTAGCTTAGGCCCTTTTTGCCCCTCCACCTTCTGCCACGTGAGGATGCCGCCACTGGAAGACAACGCTGATGGAGCAGGCTCAACAGACATTGAACCTGCCAGTGCTTTGATCTTGTACTTCTCAGCCTCCAGAACTGTAAGAAATAAATGTCTCATCTTTATAAATTACCCAGTCTCAGGTATTTTGTTATAGCAGCACAAAAGAACTAAGCCAGCTTCTTAACACGATTAATAAGAACCTGGCACAACATCTGGCACATAGCCCTCTATTTGCTCAATACATGAAAATACATCAAATCTTACCACTTGTCTGGCCTTCCATCATAAATATGACTAATGTCATATGTTTTTCCAAAAACAAAAAGCTTTCTCTACCTGTGGAAAGAGCAACCAAATAAGATTAAGACAAGGGTTCAAGTCCTTTCTCAGCTACTACCAAGCTAAGTCACTTTGGGTAAGTCATTCAACTTCACTGGCCCATTTCCTCATGGTAGTAATAATAAGATAACCAGGATGATAAATACTAATACCTACTGGGTGCTTACCAATGTCAGGCACAGCATTACATGCATGATTTCAAGTAATCTTCATTCCAATGTTATGAAAGAGGTACTTTAATTATCCCCATTTTACACATGTGGAAACTAAATCTCAGAGAAATTTAATAATTTTCCCAAGGTTAGGTTATGCAGCTAGTAAGTGGTGGACCTAAGACTCCCAAGTCTCACCTCTTAAACATATCATAGTCCCATACAAACATTTTAAATTGCAGGGGTTACGTTAGATGATATCTAACGTCATTCCAGTTTTAAAATTCTGATTTTGAGAAATACTTGATAGACATTAAGATAAATGGATTAAAACAATGAAGTAAAAACTTTTCTAAACCTTCACTCATGCCATCTCTATTGTGAGCACTGGGCATACAAAGTTGAATAAGGGGCTGGATGGTTAGCTCAGTTGGTTAGAGTGTGGTGCTGCTAACACCAGCATCCAGAGTTCGATCCCTGTACCAGCCAGCCACCAAAAAAAAAAAAAAAAAAAAAAAAGCAAATGACTATCCTCAAACAATTGACGTACAATCATCATACTAGAATGCTGTGACAGTATTAAGCACAGAATGCAAAGAAACAGAGGTGTTGCTGAAACAAAGAGTGGTATTAAGAGTGGCTTTCTGGAGGCAATGAAACTTCAGCTCAGTTTTAAAACTAAGAAGTTAGGCAGAAACATGGCATTCCAGGCAAAGCATCCAGTATGTGTGAAGGCATGGTTAGAGTGAAACAGCTCTATCTATTTGGTATAACTGGATAAGGGTAAACAAGGGGATGGAAGAGAAAGATATTTTGAGTCATTCATGTCTTACTGAGAATTGAGTCAGAGGAACAGCTGTTTACCAACTCATAGAATTTCTTTTTAAGTACATTTTGGACCTCATATGTTTAAAATAACACAAAATATCTAGCAATAAATTTAATGAATCTCTTATTCATACTGGTCCAAATAATATATTATCAAAGAACTCTTGCTCTGTGTGGGGGAAGAGACTATTCAAAAAGGAGCTATCCAAATGCTAGTAAATATATAAGAGATTCATCAGGGAACCACAAAATAAAACCATGAGATGCCATCACACCCACCAGAATGGCTAAAATTAGAAGAGAAAAAGAGAAAAGACAAACACCAAGTGCAAGCAAAATGTGGTGCAACTGGAACCCTCATACATCGATAGAGGGAATGCATTTTAGTATAACTGTTTTGGAAAGCTGATTGGTGGTATCTACTAAAGCTAAATAGATCCATACCCTACAAATCAGCAATTCCATTCCTAGGAACTACCCACCCAAAACATGTATATGTACAAGAGTACTTCAAAATGTCCATGGAAATATTTGTATTATCTTTTTTTTTTTTTTAGTTTCATAGCAGTTTTAGTTTTAAAGAGAATTGATGACGAGCTGCTAAGAAAAAAAAAAAGAAATTAAGCAAAAAGTACAGATAGTTCTCTTACCCTCCTCCCACCCACATATAAAGTTCTTCTTATTGACATGTTACATTAGTGTGGTAGATTTGGTACAATTTTGAGTCAATACTGATATATTAGTATTAATTTATATTAGGGTTCCCTCCTTGTACTGTACAGTTCTATGGGTTTTGCCTAATGCACGTAATGTATTAACCATTACAGTATCATACAGAATAGTTTTGCTGCTGTAAAAGTCCTCTGTGCTCCACCTATTCATTTCTCCCTCTCCCCCTGCCTCATCCCCTGAAATCCTAGGAACCACTGTTTTGTGTGTGTTTGTGTGTTTTCATTACCTCAAACATTTATCAATGTTTTGTATTGGAAACACTCAAAATTCTCTCTTCTAGCGAATCGGAACCACACAATAAATTGTTGTTAATTATAGTCACCTTACAATGCTGTAGAACGCTAAATATTAGTCCTCCTGTCTAGCTGTACTTTTGTATCAGCTAACCAACCTCTCACTATTCACCCTCCCCTTATCCTTTCCAGCCGCTGGTAACTGCCGTTCTGCTCTCTACTTCTATGTGATAAACTTTCTTGGCTTCCACATATGAGTGAGAACATGCAGTATTTCTCTTTCTGTTTCTGGCTTTCTTCACTTAACATAATGTCCTCCAAGTCCATCTAGGTTGCTTGCTGCAAATGACAGGATTTCATTATTTTTTTTATACAGTAGTATTCCATTCTTTATATATACAACATTTTCTTTATCCATTCATCTGTTGACTGACACATGTTGATTCTGTATCTTGGCTACTGTGGCTAGTACTGCAATAAACAGGAGTGCAAATATCTCTTCAATATATTAGTTTCCTTTCCTTTGGATATATACCCAGTAGTGGGATTGCTGGGTAATATGGCAGTTCGATTTTTAGTAGTTTTTTTAAAGGAATCTCCAGTCTGTTTTTCATAATGGTTGTACTAATTTACATTCCTACCAACACTGTATAAGAGTTCCCCTTTCTCTGCATCCTTACAAGCATTTGTTATTTTCTGTCTTTTTGATAATAGCCATTCTAATTGTACTGAGATGATATCTCATTGTGGTTTCGGTTTGCATTTCCCTGATGATTAGTGATGTTGAGCATTTTTTCAGATACCTGTTGGCCATTTGCATGTCTGTTAAGATATGTTCATTTAGCTCATTTGCCCATTTTGGGTATCAGATTATGTGTTTTCTTGCTATTGAGTTGTTTGAGTTCCTTGTATATTCTGGATATTAGTCCCTTGTTGGATGCATAGCTTGCAAATATTTTCTCCCATTCTGCAGGTTGCCTCTTCACTTATTTCTTGTTTCCTTTGCTGTGCAGAAGCTTCTTAGTTTGATATAATCCCATTTGTCCAGTTTTGCTTTTGCTGCCTGTGCTTTCAAGGTCCTCCTCATAAAGTTTTTGTCCAGCCTAATGTGCTGAAGCATTCCCCCTATATTTTCTTCTGGTAGTTTCGTGGTTCGGGTCTTACATTTAAGTTTTTAAGCCATTTTGAATTGACTTTTCTATATTGTAAGAGATAGGGGTATAGTTTCATTCTTCTGCATATGGATACCCAGTTTTCCCAGAACCATTTATGGAAGAGACTGTCATTTCCCCAATGAATAGTCTTGGTGCCTTTGTCAAAAATAAGTTGGCTGTAAATACATGACTTTGTTTCTGGGTCTTTTGTGTCGTTGGTTAAATTAATTCCTGAGATATTTTATTTTCTTGGTAGCTACTATAAATGGGATTGCTTTCTTGATTTCTTTTTTATATTGCTTGTTATTGGTGTATAGAAACGCTACTGGTTTTTGTATGTTGAAATTACTTCATGCAACTTTACTGAATTTGATTATGAGTTCTAAGAGTTTTTTTGGTAGAATCTTTAGGTTTTTCTATGTATGAGATCATGTCATTTGAAAATAGGGACAATTTGACTTCCTCTTTTCCAGTTTGGATGCCCTGTATTTCTTTCTCTTGCCTAATTGCTCTAGCTAGGACTTCCAGTACTATGTTGACTAAGAGTGGAAAGAGTAGGCATACTTGTCTTGTTCAGTTCTCAGAGGAAAAACTTTCAGCTTTTTCCCACTCAGTATGATATTAGCTGTCAGCTTATAATATATGGCCTTTATGGTTCTGTGTTTTGTTCCTCCTATGCATAATTTGTTGAGGGTTTTTATCATGAAGGGATGCTGAATTTTATCAAATGCTTTTTTTCTGCATTGAGATGATCACATGGTTTTTGTCCTTCATTCTATTGATGTTATGTATCACATTCATTGATTTGTGTGTGTTGAACCAAACTTGCATCCTAGGGATAAATCCCATTTGATCACGGTGAATGTTCTTTTTAATATGCTGCTGGATTCAGTTTGCTAGTATTTTGTTGAAGATTTTTGCATCGATATTCATCAGGGATAGTGGCCTGTAGTTTTCTTTTTATGTTGTGTCCTTGTCTGGTTTTGGTATCAGAGTAATGCTGGCCTTGTAGAATAAGTTTGGAAGAGTTCCCTCCTCTTCAATTTTTTGAAGAGTTTGAGAAGAATTAGTATTAATTCTTTCTTAAATGTGTGGTAGAAATTGGCAGTGAAGCCATGCAGTCCTGGGCTTTTCTTAAGGGGAACTTTTTATTACTGATTCAATCTCATTACTTGTAATAGGTCTGCTCAGGTTTTCTATATCTTCTTGGTTCACTCTTGGTAGATTGAATGTGTCCAGGAATTTACCCACTTCCTCTGTTTTCCAATTTGTTTGCATATAGTTTTTCATAATAATCACTAATGATCCTTTGTATCTCTGTACTATCAGTTGTAATGTTTCCTTTTTCGTTTCTGATTTTCTTTTTCTTCATTAGTCTAGCTAATGGCTTATCCATTTTTATTACCTTTTCAAAAAACAAAGATTTGATTTGTTGATCTTGTGTATTGCTTTTTGGTGTCCAATTTGTTTCTTCTCTTCTCTTTATTCTTTTTCCCTCTCCTAATTTTTGGTTTGGTTTGTTTTTGCTCTTCTAGTTCCTTAAGATACATTGTTAGGTTGTAAATTTGAAATCTTTCTACCTTTTTTTTCTTTATGAAGAGGGTCTTCCAGTAAAGACTAGAAAACCTGCTAGACAAATTTTAAAAGTACTATAATACTTGAAATCTTCTGTTTTGATGTAGGCATTTATTGCTATAAACTTCCCTCTTAGTACTGCTTTAGCTGTATTCCATAGGTTTTGGTATGTTGTGTTTCTGTTTTCATTTGTTTCAAGAAATGTTTTAATTTCTTCTTTGACCCATTGGTCATTCAGGAGCATGTTGTTTAGTCTCCATGCATTTGTACAGTTTTGAGAGTTTCTCTTGCTACTGATTTCTAGTTTTATTTCACTGTGGTCTGAGAAGATACTAGATATGATTTGATTTTTTTAATTTGTTGAGATTTCGTGGCTAATAGATGGCCAATTCTGGAGAATGTGCTGTGTGCTGATGAGAAAAATGTATATTCAGCAGCTGTTTGATGAAATGTTCTGTTAATGTCTCAGGTCCATTCTGTCTATAATGCAGTTTAAATCCAATGTTTCTTTATTGATTTCTTGTCTAGATAATCTGTCCAATGCTGAGAGTGGGGTGTTGATGTCCCCAGCTAGTATTGGGATTTATCTCTTCCTTTACATCTAATAATATTTGCTTTATATAACTGGGTGATCCAATGTTGGGTGCATATATATTTACATGTCCTTTTGCTGAATTCACCCCTTTAACATTATATAATAACCTTCTTTGTCTCTTTTTATACTTTTTGACTTAAAGTCTGTTTCACCTGATATAAGTATAGCTATTCCTGCTTGCTTTCAGTTTCCAGTTGCATGGAATATGTTTTTCCATCTCTTCACTTTCAGTCTATGTGTTTCTTTACAGGTGAAGTGAGTTTCTTGAAGGCAGCATATAGTTGGATCTTGTTTTTTTATCCATTCAGGCAATCTATATCTTTTAATTAGGGAATTTAGTCCATTTAAATTCAAGGTTATTATTCATAGGTGGACTTACTCCTGCCATTTTGCTCATATTTTTATGGTTGTTTTGTACATCTTTTGTTCCTTTCTTCTCTTATTGTTTACTATTGTAGTTTGGTGTTTTTCTGTAGTGATAAGGTTTGATTCCTTTTTCTTTTTCCATTTGTGTACCTGCTTTATCAGTAATGTTATTCTTTCATGTGTTTCCTTGATGGTGGTTATCTTCCTTTTGCTTCCAAATGTAGGACTCCTTTGAGCATTTCTTGTAAGGCTGGTCTACTGCTGATAAATTCCCTCCATTTTTGCCACCTGTGAAAGGCTTTATTTCTCCTTCATTTGTGAAGAACAGTTTTGTTGGATATAGTATTTTTGCCTGGCTATTTTTTTCTTTCAGCACCTTGAATATATCATCCCATTGTCTCCTGCCCTGTAAGGTTTCTGCTGAGATATCTGTTGGTCTAATGGGAATTCCCTTATATGTGACTTGATGCTTTTCTCTGGCTGATTTTAAAATTCTCTTTATCTTTTACTTTTGACATTTGACTATACTGTGCCTTGGAGAAGACCTTTTATGGTTGAACCTGTTTGGGGAACTTTGAGCTTCCTGGATGTGTATGTCCACACCTTTCCCAAGCCTTGGGAAGTTTCCAGCTATTATTTCATTGAATAGATTTTTGATGACTTTTTCTTTTTCTTCGGGAACACCCATAATTTGAATATTTGCTTGCTTAAAGGTGTCCCATAGTTCCTGTAGGCTTTTGTTTGTTAAAACTTTTTTTTTTTTTTGCTCTGATTGGGTAATTTCAAATGACCTATATTCATTTTCAGAGATTTTTCTTCTGCTTGCTATAGTCTGCTCTTGAAGCTATTGTATTTTTTATTTAATTCATTTAATTCTTCATCTGCAGGATTTGTTTGGTTCTTTTTGATGGTTTCTACATCTTTGTTAAATTTCTCATTCATACCATGAATTGTTTTACCAACTTCATTGAATTGTCCATCTGTATTCTCTTACATCTCATTGTTTTCTTTTTCTATTTTTATTTATTTATTTATTTGCTGGCCAATATACAGGGACTGAACCTTAAGACTGTGGTGTTATCAATACCACACACTAACCAACTGAGCTAACCGGACATGGTTGAGTTTTCTTAAGATCATGATTTTGAATTCTTTTTGTGGCAGTTCATTGATTTCCTTTTATTTGGGATCTGTGACTGGCATGTAATTGTTTTCCTTTGGTGGTGTCATATTTTCTTGCTTTTCTCATGTTTCTTGTATCCCTGCATTGATGTCTGTGCATCTGGTGAAACAGCTGCCTCTTTCAAACTTTATAGTGGCTTTCATAGATAGTCTTTCACCCACAGTTGGGTCTTGTGTGATGGTTGAACAGGGTGTGGTGACTGTTTCTGCATAGATGCAGTGGTTTAGTCTTGGACCAGGCTCTTCAGCTGCAATCAACATCACTAACTGTGGGTGCCTCAGTGTCCTACACTGTCGAAGTTTCTGGCATCAGCAGCGGTGCAGATTGTTCAGGTCTTTGGTAGCAAGGGCTTTTGGGGCCCTCACACTCTCATTTTCCCCACAATGAGGCAACTTTGCCAAGGGGATTCCTCATGGTATTGGATATGACCTGACCTATAAAGTGCAGTGGTGATCAGTTCCAGGTGCAGGTGCTTAGAGTGACTGTAGAGCTGGGATCTCAGGCTCATTGTCTCATGAACCTATTGTGGCACCTAGGTCTTGGCATGCAGGTTCACTCTCTGTGGCAGGGTTGATGTCATTTGCCCACACCACCAGGATCTGTGGCTGAGGCCACCCTGGTAGTTCAGGCTCTGTGGGCCAGGTTATAGCTGTGATTCTGACCCTGGGGAGCTGAGCAGAGAAATGGCCCAACTCTTGGGGAAAAGGAGTGCTCTGGAGGTTTGGGCCTGGTGAGCAGAGTAAGATGCAATTTGGGAACCAGAGCAAATGGGGTTCAGTTGTCTCTAGGTTCCCATGAGGTGAGGTACCTTGTAGTGGTGACTTGGAATTTTGGGACTTGGCAATATCTCAGACTTTGTGAGTCCAGGTGCAGCAGCAGCAAGAACCCAGAAGAGCAAGGTGAAGCTGTTGTCTGGGCTTTGGGGAGCAGGGAGCAGCACAGCACTGATGTCACTTCCTGGAGGAAGGGGGTCTCTCAGCAGCTCGTTTTCTAGGGGGAACAGTTCAGCTCCAAGTGAGCTCAGAACTAGAATTGTTCAGCCCTTAGGACAGGGTATCTGGGCTCAGCCACTGCTTTGTTTCCCTGGGATAAGAGGTACTGTCAGCTCAGTGCTGGGATGCACAGATGCTCAGCTCAGCCAAGCAGCTTCTTGGCTAACTAGCTTTTCAGCCAAGACAGCAATTCTCCAGGTAGTGAAGCACAATCAAAATGGGGAGGGCTAAGGATTCTCCTTGAGGGCGTGTGCAGCTTTGTAGCTTTAGTTCCAGCCTGAGGAGAAGGGGCACTTCTGCAACAGGGAGGGACGGGAAGCGTAGTTCCACCACTGCCTGGTCTCTCATGGTAGGATGTAACAGCTGCTCTAAGCTCAGCTTGGGTGTCAGTTTAAAGGTAGCTGAGTCGTGGGGAATAAAGGGCATCACTAACCCCTGGGGTAAGATAGCTTTCAGCAGCAGTTCCAAGATGTGGAAGTAGTAGCATGAGCCAGAAGGCAGGGCGGTGTCAGCGCCTCTGGGGAAGCACAGCTGTCTGGAATCTAGGCAGCTCCTCAGCTGTGTGTAGTGCCTGTGAGGACTGCCATAGTCACAGTAGTGAAGTAGGTAGGTGTCCAAGGTGTTGATAAGGGCTGCTGGGGTCCTCTCACTTACACATTCCCCACATGGAGAAGTTCCTCCTGGTTCCCTGCTGCTCCTGTCTGGGAGATGGGGCAGTGGAGGCTATGTTTCCTTCTGTTCTTTATATGACTATCCTAAGTTACTGTGCTTGTTAGTGTTTCTGCTAACCCTTTATGTGCTCCAGCACTCTCCTTTAGTTACTTTCATCTAAATATACTGTCTTTTTTAAACGTTTTTAATTCTATTTTTCCACAAACTTTTTGAAGTACCCTCACATGTACTAGAAGACAAGTACAAGAATATTCCTAGAAGCATTATTCATAACACGAAACAGAAAATAACCCAATGTTCATCAATAGGAGGACTGATAAATACTAAAGAACCTAGAAAACACACAAAACTAATCCACAGTGTTAAGAGAGGGAAAGTAGGCTAGGAAGGGGCTTGAGAAGAGCTTCTTTGATGCATACGTAATGTTCTCTTTTTGAATAAGGTTTGCTCACTCTCTGAAACTCCACTAAATTGCATTTTTATGTGTACTTTTCTCTATGAATGTCATACTACAATAAAAAAGTTTAAGAGTGTTCTGATAATTTTTGACATGGAGCTGTCATTAAGTGGAACCTTGTATCGGATAGGGCTTTTTTGGTTGCCATGGCAGAAATCCTATTTAAACTAGCCTAAGAGAAAATGGTAAAGTATTGGTTTACTATCTTTGGGGGGGGGGGGAAAAAAAAGCCACATTAGAGCCAGAGATTCAAAAGCAATCATCAGGCCTTGGTCTTTCTCTCCATCTCATTTCTACTTTCTTTTGTGTATGCTTTATTCTGTCAGGCAGTCAGGCACTTTTCCACACAACTCCAGACTTACCTCATCTTCACAGTCAGCAATACTAGTGGAAAACATTTCTTTCTGTAAATACCGACAATATACCCAGAATACGCCTTGCTTGAGTCACATATCCTTCCTGGAGGTTATTCTGCCTCCACTTCAACCCCTGGACTAAGTTGCGAAGGGTGCTGTTACCCATGATGCTGTTACCAGAAAAGGGGGGAATAAATGCCAGAGAGACAAAACAACACCTGTATATGTGGGGAAGGAAATAGAAGAAAACCCTTAATTTGCAGTTTCTCACTGATCTATATCAAAGGTAGATTAATAAAAGTAACCTGTAGCTTTTCCTATCTAAAGTACTGAAGCTGCTGTGTGAAAGTCTCTTAACTACTAGGAGAGGGAAATTGACAGTTTCTTACCAGATCTGACACCAGTCTCTTCCTTCCAGACTATCTTACACACCATGACGAAATTAATCTAATGCGTGGCTCTAGTAATAAAACAATCCTAACAAAGGAACCATATTCTCTACGAAAGTTGAAGATTTTTTTGTCTGCCACACATTGTCTTCCACGATCACACCCTAACTTACCCTATGTAAGTCAGTACTTTTTAGGGTTTGTTACTGATGTACTTTAAAGTATTAGGATATAACTGATATTTAATCTGTCAGAGATCCAGGCATTGGCTTGTTATTTTTCCTTTCTGGTTTTAAAAGTATAATAAAATGATTTATGAATGCTAAGTCTAACCCTTAATATACAATGCTTTTCATTTAGAAGTTGATATTCTTATTAAACTAAGTTTATCCTTCTAAAAATAAGAAAATGTGGTAACCCTTTATGACAAAGTAAGTATCATTGGAGATATGAACAGCACTTTCTTAATGGGAAGACCTGTTAGAACTATTTTCCCCATAACATTTATCCTTTCCTCATCAATAAATCATTTACAATGTAAAATTTCAAATGGTAAGTTTCAAAGGCTTACTACAGAAATTTTCGTTTTATTTTGATACATAAATGGCACTTATAAAATGCTGCATTATCTTTTTTAGAGTATATAGAACAAGACATGTTCAGAAATAAGCCACCTGACTTTAGCTAATTTCGCTTAAGCTAAATATCTCCATCTTTTCACCCTTGGCGAAAACTGATTTACGTATGTAACCAATTTACTAACTTGCCAAGGTTCCACAATTACAGATTAATTTTTACTAAAAAGAATTGTAACATAAATAAGTGAAATTACTTTTAAAATAAAATAAAAGCATGCATGAATTAAATGTACAGGCATATCACTTTTTACTTTCATTTAAGCCAAGTATGCTGTAGGTTAAAGTTATTTAGACAAGATCTATGGTCCACATTTTACACTTTAACAGAAATTTCAGGACATAAAGTATAACAATATTCTACTTTATTGTTCAAATCAACATATTTTTACCTGAAATACATTATTTATAAAATAAAACAGATTCTGCAACAATACCAACATATTAGGAGAGTTGTTTAAATTAGTTTTTAATGGTTGTAGTGGAGTCAATTTTCCTCATTATCTACAGGAATTTAGCACACTCTTAGTTCTTTAATCCCACCAAAAATGTAGTATGGATAAGTAAATATTATATGTTTATTCAAGAAAAAAGGACTTACTTTTGATTTCAACCTAAGCCAAAAGTGAATTTTGAAAATATATTTTAAAATATCCTCTCAACCACTGTTAACACCCTCCTTTCCTCTACGCTTTCACACAGGAAGTGTCCAGGAGTTACAATTTTCTGTGCTGCCACAGATCTTTCTATTGGGCAGCCATCAATCATCTTCTTTCTCAATATAGGTCTTTGCATTAACCCGCGCCATTTGCCTGGCCAAGTACCTGTCTCTAGCAAACATTACAGTTTCTTCATTGTTCCGCTTCGCAAACTTGCTCACTGCCTCAGGTGGTCTCTCTTGTTCTTTCACTTTCTCTCGCCTTTCCTCTGTGAGTTTGTGTTTTGTTCCCAGTGATGTTTCAGAACTAGAGGGTTTCTCTTGGTTTCTTTCCCTGTCCTTTTCCATGTTTCTCATTTTGTTGGATCTTTCTTGGTCAAGAAACCTACCCTTTGTCCTAGAATTTGGGCTGCTTTCCTTTCTGTCTTGACTTCTTTCTGAAGATTGAACACTTACTTCTTGTTTTTCCTTATCTCTGTATTTATCATTATTTTCATTTCTTTCCTTCCTTACTTTCACATGTTCTTCCTTTTCTTTGCTTTTCTCTTCCTTCTCTTCTCCTTTCTCACTGTGTCGGTCACGATCACTTTGTTGTCTATCTCTTTCTTGTTCTCTTGGGAAATCTCTCTCCCTGTCTTTCTCTCTTTTCCATTCTCTGTCATTTCCTTCTCTTTGGTCTCTTCCCCTCAGTTTATCTTGTTCATGCCTCTTCCAGTGGAAATCTCTATGACTGGCCTCTCTGTGCCTATGAGGATTCTTCTTTTCTTTTCGATAATCATGGTCAGTGTAATAGTTCTCTTGGTCTCTCGACTGACTCCCTTGGTGCTGACCTTCTCTTTTCTCATGTCTACTTGACTTGGAACTTTTTGTGTGGTGTTTGACACCATGCCCTCTTTCTTCACTAGATGACCTTGAGTGGGTTTGATTCCTATGATGCTTGGCATCATTCTCAGAGGTTTCCATGGCCTTTTCCCTTCTGCAGTTCACTTTATTTTCTTCCATTTTGTCATCCTCACTGCTCTTAGCATCCAAGTCACTGTCTGCATCTAGATTTTCCTCTACTTTCACACCAGTATGGAAAACGCATTTCTCCTGTGGTATTCTGTCCTCTGAACTTACTTCATTGAAGCAACTCCTTGATTTCTCTTCCTTTATCACAGACCTTTACAAAAATAATAAGCAAAATAAAAATAAAAGAAATAAAAAAATAACAAACACCAAATGCCACATTATCAATGGTAGTAAGCAAATGAAATGTTCATATAATTTTTTTTTTCTTTTTTTTTTTTTCTTTTTGTGACCAGCCACACCGCGCTCAGCCAGTGAGCGCACCAGCCATCCTTATATAGGATCCAACCCATGGTGGGAGCACTGCTGCGCTCCCAGCGCCGCACTCACCCGAGTGCGCCACGGGGCCGGCCCCATATAATTTTTCTCAATACTTGAATTAATAAAACTAAAATTATATACACTGTCTGATTAGCCAAATGCAAAAAGGTGCTGTATATATATTACCTTGTAAATATCTGCAAACTAGTGTTTTCAACGCATTCAGAGTATTTTCAATATTTGCAGAACTGAAATAAAATCTGCCCCTCTCTACTGGACCACTAGGACCTTCAGGCAGGGGTCTGTGCAAGGTCTTCATTTTTTGCTAAGCCTAGACAAAGAATTATATTCTGGATCTAAGTTCTTTTTGCACAACATGAAGTTCAAATTGTGACTGTGCTGGATTTTCTTCCTTTTAAAAAAATTACAAAAATAGTCCTAGAAATACATGAAGATAATTTTTTTCACAGCAAAATAGTGAGAAATCTAATTCCAAATATTACTAATTCATCTCTCATGCACCAGCATCCTGATATACTCCTTGGCACTTATTGCAACAAAATGGAAATATATGAATCTGTCCAGCTGTTAGAATCAACAGCATTAAAATTATTTATATCATCTACATTTTTCCAGGTGATAAGTATGCTTTATTTACTTACATTACTCATACATCCATTCTTAGAGCACACTACTTTGGTTTTCTAGGAATTGTCCACAGTTCCATCTTGGCTAAAGGACCCACTGATCATTATGAATTTGATTATTAGACTCTGGGAAGTACAATTATATAAATGACATGGTTTCACGGTTGGTGTCATAACTATTCCAGATGTAACTCGAACAGAAAGTCATAATGTATTATAATTTCCATCCAAAAGCTTAACCTTCAAATATACTTAACTCATACTTTTTGTCAATTTTGTAATCAAAACCTAGCAGTTTAGGGAGTGGGGCATAAACCTAATTCCCTCTCCTCACCCTTAGTTCCATTCTCTTACTTCTCCTCTTTCCCCAGGAATACAGACTCAGATCTCCTAATCAGTGTTTCTGTTCAAAAAAAAGTTTGCTTAGATACAGGTTTAGAACAAATTCTCCCTTTTATCTTCAGCTATATGTTATGGCATAACCATTTCGCCATTCCTATAATACCTTACAACCTTACTCAAAAAGCTTCCAATCGCTTACTTTCTCGACAGTATTGTTTAATAGAAATGTCTGTAGAAAGGGTAATGTCTGTAATTTGAGCTGTTCAGTATGGCAGTCACTGGCCAAATATGGCAACTGAGTACTTGAAATGTGGCCATTGTGACTAAAATTTTATTTATTTATTTTTATTGGTTATGAATATTCATGATACAAAACTGACTGTCACCCCTCATGTCAAGATGTGAAGGCCAGATCCATACTGGCAGCATGCCCGTTACCACAAATTGTGATTGTACCCTGTGTCCCCCACCCAATTATCCCCTGTAACTAAAATTTTAGATTTTATTTATTTTTAATTAAATAGTCACATATGACAAGTGGCTATGTGGTGAAGAGTGCAGTTCTAGCCCCTAATATGTAAATCTTGCATTTTATGGAGGTTGGGTCCTACTAATGAAAATAAAGCACTTTCCTTTTTATATACTATCTAAACATGTATGTAGGATTACATTGTAGAACACCCGATTCTTTCCAAATTTCTCCTTAATTCTGGCAGCACTCAATCTAAGGCACCAGGGCCATGAGGGATACCTACCTATACTTTCAATTAAAAAAAAAATAATAATAGTAATAATAAGACCATAATCTGGTTTTGCTCCCTCTTGAAGGTCAAATATAAGACCCATAAAGCACTTAGATATTCAGATATTTTGTACTTTAAATGTTTTAAGTCTTTGGATTTACAGAAATACGAAACTCAATCACTGAGAATGTTTTATGGAAGCTGTAACAATTTTGTGAACTGCAGAATAAAAATGATCTTGAACTAAATCTGCAGATTTTTGAATGAAGAAACTGCAAATTCCTAGCCATTTATTCAATTAAGTGAGGGTGGCTGACAACACAACATGTAATGCTGGAATCCTGCATCTTTCAGAGAGTTAAAATGACCCCACGATCACAGATTATTAACAGTGTCTTTCTCCTAATCATTTCACATGCCACCTCTCACCTGGCTTCACGAAAGCTGCATTTAGGTACTTCTTCTTCACCAACTGCTTGATTTAACAGATGCCTGTAAAATCCACTGAGATCTTTCTGCTTGGTTACATCCAAACGTGCTAAGAGAGGGAAAGCAAAAGTGGGAATATATTCAACAAAGCACAGCGCAACTATGTTTTACAGGCATACAGTACATAACACAGTGTGCAAACTATCCCCCAGATCAGCAAAGCATAGCCTACAGGCCAAATGTAGCCTGCTACCTGTTTTTGTAAATAATTTTTTACTGGAACACAGCCCTGCTCATTTATTTATGTACGAGTATTGTCCACGGCTGATTTTGTACTACATAAGCAGAGTTGAGTAGTTACAACAGAGATCATATGTATGAAAAGCCTAAAATATTTATTATCTGATCCTTTACAGAAAGTTTGCTGACAGGTGCTCAGATGCTAGATGAACACACAGAACATGCTCAGACAGAATCTTATAGATTTGGTTTTCTTCCACTTAAAAATTGATAAGCACCTGATAAGTAAATTAAACTTAGATCTTGAGAAATAACGATGAGTACAAAGCACTAAAGCACTAAGATGTTCTTTAGCCCCTGCACATCATTATTCTTTCCTCAATTATTGTTATTCTTTTTCTAACTGCCCAATTAATGCTCCTTGAGTGGTGTTTCACTAGATTTTCTCATCCCAAAAAATATAGGTAGGGTTTAAAGTTATATTTACATTGTTTATAACAAATGTGATGGTGTTATACTTTGTAATAAGTGTTTTTATATTTGGAAACATGTTCTAAGGCAATGACTTGTCATGATCATAGGTTTAAGTAACAAAATAAGAACTAAGTGAACCCAAAGGTTCAGTGATGTAGCAAACAGCTAACCACAAAGCAGGGATTCTGCTGCTGTTTCCTTCTACCTTTACCTGTCTTCCATTTTACCTTCTAGAGCAGCAGCCCTCTTTTCTCTTTCTTCCTCTTCAGCTCTCTCTTGAAGTTTTTTCTTATAAGCAGATGTCACAAATGCCTCTTTATCATCAAATTCTCCCTTTTCCATTTCTCGTTCTCTCTGTATTTTCTTTTCCATTCTTTTTTCCTGTTCCTTTTTTCTTATCTCAACAGCTTTTAGTAGGTTGTGAATATACTTGGGCTAAGGAAAAAATTAAGATTATTTAGGAAAGAGGTGAAAATAATAATTGTTAATATTCTGTTATAATTTTTATCATGAATTCATTAAGACAGAAATGGCTAGTCCGAATAGGATTGTCTTCCTAAAATTCAATATAAATTTACTAGCAATGTTACTATTGAAATTGTTTTCAATAAAAATTTAAGTGTAGCAGAGATAGAAATTATTTATAATGCTACTTGACATTTTTAAATAACTTCAACCTAAATTTTAAAAAATTTCCCAGTGTTTTTCTCACTCTTTTTACTGGTATTCTCTTAATTCAACAAATAAATGAATCAGAAAAGTTCCTACTAGTTTTTTTACATTGAGTGGAAATATGATTAATGTAGTTGCTTTAATATAATTTTATACCATCACTTTACTAGTAGATACTGTAAGATGTGAAGATCCTTAAAAATCAGACCATTCCCACTGCTTCATTTGATTAAAATAAATAAAAAATTTAAAAAAATCAGTCTGTGCTTGTGAAAGAACAGAGTGATAGAAAATTTGAACTTATTTCGATCCCTGCCCCCCACTAAATTTTTTTCAAACTGAAAATACAACCATAATATGTGTAGGCATATGATTCAGTTACGAGCCAGGAAGCAATAAAAAACGAGAAGATGATAAAACATGAACAATCATGAACAATCATGAGGTACAGAAAGGATACAATTTGGTACAAAGAAATTCTAAAAAAAATTTCAAAAAACTATTTGCAAAGGTTGCAAAGCAAAAAACAAAATTTACAAAACTATTAGATAATTCACTTGGCTCCTGTTAGGATACTATATATAGGGTTTCCTGGGTCCTAAAATAAAACGTATAATATCTGGAACCAAGAGTTCTTCACACTTCAAATACCTAAAAGCTTTTTCTCAGATCATCCTCATGTTAAAATAAGATTAAGATTAAAAAAATGTTGGTCAAGGTCAAAGAAAGTTTGTATTTCAGCTACAAACCTTTCGATCTTTTCCCAAAAGCAATTTGGGATTACTTTCCTCCTTTTTTTTCTGCATTTCATCATAAATACTGTCATATTCATACACAGTGGAGTCTTGGGCAAGGGCCTTCTGGATTTCCAGTTTGGTCTTAAAAAAAAAAAAAAATTAAATGTATTTCAAAAATATGAGCCAGTCAATAGATACCAAAAAAGTCTGTATATATTTATTTTTTTAATAAAGTTCATAAATTGGAAATATAGTCATAAAAATTGCATTGATCACATTTTAGATAGAAACATAGAATATAAATTCTAAATCCAGGTTAGCTGGGTTTGAACCCTGGCTCTACACTTACTAAGTTACTTTGGTCAAGTCTGTTTAATCCTTTTGTTTCTTAATTTTCCTCATCTAAAAAAGTGAGGATAATAATTATATCTACTGTCCAAGTTGTTGTGATCATCAAATGACTTAATAAACTTAAAACACTTAGGATAGAGCCCAACAAGAATAAGTGTTCAATAAACATTAGCTATTATAATTATCATATATTCATTTGTAAATAAATATAATTAATCATATCCAAAGTATGTGGTCCAAAGGTCAAAAGTATGAATAAGAAATATTTAACCCTAGGTTTGAGATGCCTACATTATATATTAAACATTCATATAATTTTTAGTAAATTGAATTGCCAAATAAAATGTTCAGTTTTAAAATAGGTAATAGTAGGAAATACTTTATAAATAGAAAATTGGGGATATTTTGTAATTAAACTATTTTTGCAATTTCAGTCATATAAAGTCTTCTGCCTTTATCAGGTTTCTTCTATCTCAAATATTCTTCCTCTTCTTTCAGTCCATCAAAATCTTGTCGAGGGTTTCAGGGAAAGCTCAATCTCTACATCTTAAATAGGCCATCTCTGAAGATGTCAACCCCCAATGATCTCTTTCTTTTGAACTCTGATGGACATTCTACACTGCAATTTTTAACTTTTAATAATACATTTGATATTATTATTTTCTATTTGTTTTACAAATCTCAGCCCCTTGTCCCATCTTGTAAGTTTCTGAGGTACACAGTCTACACATTTTAACTTTTTCTTGAATTGCTACATGCCTAATGCAATGTGGAACACGAGAGGGATCCTTTTTAAGTGAGAGTGATACTATAATTATTCAAAAGAATACCTGATAGTCTCAGATTTTTACACATCAACCATTTGACCCTGGAATGATGCACATGCTAACTAAAAAAAGTTTTTTTTTCTGGAACACTGTTTATAATATTAAGAAATTCACATTATTTTTTACTTCTCAACATTTATAAAACCAATGATTCTCTTGCCTAGCTAGCAAATTAGCACCACTGCTCCCTCCCTAAAACCAGTCTCAATAACCCAAAGAGGGAAACAAGACATCTAAGAACTAATAACCACCACCATCACAAAAAGCAAGGGAAAAGGGAGAGTAAAGGCTGTTTTAAACAGATGACCTGCCTTTGTATATACTGGAACAAGAGCTACAGCAGAGCACTTTGGTAGATACGTTACTGTTAATTTATGTCTCAAAATATATAAAGCAAAAATTGAACAGAAACTTAAGAGAAAACAGACAAATCCACAATCATAATGAGAGATTTTAACATATGTCTCTCACTAATAGAATAAAAAATCAGTATGAATATGTATGGATTAACACAACCATCCCAATGAACACATATAGAACATTTTTCAAGCACAGAGGGAATATTTATAAAAACTATAAACCATAGTTTTATAAAAACTATGACCAAATATATAAAAAAATATATATATATTTGATCATATAGTAAACCTCAACACATTTTAAAGACATAAAATAATACAGTGCAAGGTCTTGGAACACAAGGCAATCTCATTAGAAATCAATACCAAAGAGGTAACCAAAATCCTCCATATACTTAGAAATTAAGTTATACACTTCTAAATAACACATGGATCAAACAGGAAATGGTAATGGAAATTTTAAAATATTTTGAATGAAGTAACAAAAATACTGCCTATAGAAAATTTTGAGATGCAGCTACAGCAGTGCTTAGAGGGAAATGAATAGCTTTAAATATATATATATATCTTAGAAAAGAGAAAGGACTGAAAAACAAAAAGATATGCACCCATTCCAAAAAGTTATTTACCCTTTGATGTTTCCCTTTCTGGGCAGATGAATTTCAAATAATTACACTTTGTGCATAGCCTTTTTTTTGGCAAGGAAACTCACTAGCAAGAATTTACTAATAATATTTCAAACAATCCATTGTCAGACTGAGTCATCTGAAAGTAGAACTGGTTTAATCTACAACACAGCAATAAAGAACTAATTCTTCATTGTGTTTTTCCTTTAAAATTTATACAGGCAATCTGTAATCTATACAGATCAAGAAATGTTCTTACACATTTTTAGAAAACAAAGGTCAAGATAAAATTATTTCACAATACACTCCTACTCTGTTTTAGTCTCAGCACTTTGATACCAAAAGTGATATGTGAGCTGAAATACTTCAGTGAATGCATTTCTCTCACTTCCACCTTACCTGTTTCATGGCCTGCTTCTTAGCAGCTTCCCTCTGAAGGCTTTCACTCACAGAAGTCTATAAAACAGAAAAATGCTGTCATTGTTTAAATCAATTTAAAATTTCTTTTCCAGTATTCTGGCTGGCAACTGGTTCCCTATTTACAGTTAAAAGTGGAAAGATAATATTAGGAATTAAATTAACAATTTCAAGGTCTTTCCCCTAAACTTTAGGAAACAAATGAGTTCTCACTGTAAATCATTAGACACTAAGGTGTAGGAGAAGACAGAATGATAAAGGAAAAAATGTGGAAAAACGGTTTTAGTCCTAACTTCACCACTAAGTCATTGAGTCTCTGTGGATTTCAATTTGCTGTGTGTGTGCACGTGTGTGTG
Source organism: Cynocephalus volans (assembly GCF_027409185.1). NCBI lineage: Eukaryota > Metazoa > Chordata > Mammalia > Dermoptera > Cynocephalidae > Cynocephalus > Cynocephalus volans. The sequence continues at coordinate 27,277,357 of NC_084469.1, read as the reverse complement.
TGTGTGCACACGCACACTTGTATGTTAAATGGGGAAGACTAGACAACATTTCAGGTGCCTTCCAACACCAAAATGGTATGGTTCTCAGCAACAAAAAACACATTATTTTAATATTCACCACTGAATATAGTACATCAAGCTCTAGGTTCATGCTTAAGGCTTCAAGGCAGGAAAAACTATCCGTGGCTTAAATCATTCAAAAAATTTGTACTGAAAAACCTTCCATACCAGGTATTGTTCTAAGCCCTGACGATGGTGGAACAGCAAGAACAGCCTCTGCCCTTGAGAGATAAAGAGTCTGAACAAGACAAATAACTAAAGACACAATTACAATATAAATGAAAGAAGAGATAATAAAGGGATAAACAAAGGGCTGTGGGAGGCTGCAGCAGAGAAGGCAACTAAATGTATAACGTAACAAGAAAGCCTTTCCAAAAGAGATATAACATCAGACCTGAATCAAAAAGAAGAGAAATTTAAGAGAACGCAAGAGAGAGGTAGAGAGTAGTAACTACATGGGCAAAAGTAAACACTTACAGCTAAGAAAACTAATATAGTTATAATGCTTAAGAAAAAAATGTTTCCTGTTAAAGATTAAAGTTGAATGTGACCAAACCACACAATACAGTCACTAACTGATCAGTTTCGAAACTAGCAGGCAGGCAATTATTCTATGTCTGAAGACCAGTTCACAAAACAAAAGAATAAATGTTATAAATATTACTACATATTATTTTATAAATCACAAATAATCATTAGCTTTAAATTAGAAAGACAAAAATTACTCCCTGTAAGAGCCTTTATCTTAAGGAGAAAATAATTCAATTTATAAATAGGTTCATATGCAAACATTCAAACTGTACTAAAAGGGCAAAAACACACTATTTCAAAATAGGTTCTTTATAAAAATCTCAGGGAAATGCCTTTTCAAAAACCTGAAGCAGTAGTTCCTTGCAAAAAATTTTTTTAACTTAATTCAGCAACATGTTCTAAGAATCTGCTATGTGTATAGCACTTAGTTAAATGCTACAAAAGTTTACAATCTAGTGGGTGAGGAGCTATATTTGGTCAACGTTTAAATTTTTTAAACCTAGTCTAAGAGTTAATAGGTTCCTATTAGCTTTTATTTTTTGCGGTTGGTCAGTGGGGATTCAAACCCTTGACCTTGGTGTTATAACACCATGCTCTAACCAGCTGAGCTAATTGGCCAGCCCTCCTATTAGCTTTAATTCCAAGTAAGAAATGAACACCCACTGCTGCCCCCAGTTGCTAGCAGCAGCCTTCAGGGAGGCCCACAAGTGGGGATCCAAGCAGGGCTGGGCATGAGCCATCTGAGCACAACCATGGATCTAAGAGCCCAGAGGACTGGAGTGGGGGAGTAGTAAGGATGGGGCCACAGACTTGAGACTTGGTCTTGTGTTAACACCCCCCCCTTACCCTGCCCTGCCCATCTTGGAAAAACACTGAGCAAGAACCCCAGCTACATCAAATTTTTCAAGATACAGGCAGCCCAGAGCATCTCTCAGACAATTGCTATACCACAGAGTCTTATCTATCTCACTGCTGACAGATAACCTTGTGCTGAACCTACAAGATGAAAGTTTCACCCAGGGAAGTGACAACCTCATCAAAGGTAAGAAAAGAGCTGGTAACCAAGAACTCCACCCAGAGAGGATGTGGATCTGTTTCTCCTCCACTTTTAAGGAACCAGGTAGGGGGTCCAGCATACCTAACCCACCCCGGGTATCATATGATGGTCCCCTCTGCAGGTGTCCTCCCAACCTCTTTTGGATTAAGGAAGATTGAAGACCAACCCTTTTTTGAGGGAATTTTCCTGTAGTGGCCAGGAGTGTTGAGACACTGTGATTTCCTACAGTGCTGTTCCTTCCCTCAAGATCGGGAGAGGATAACCACCATGCCAAAAATTCTCAGTAAATTTTTATTACTTAGAAAAAGCAAGAAAGAAAAAAGAAATGAACACACAAAAAAAGGGAAGAAAATGCCTGGTCTATTTTATATTCACTACTAATAAATAATGATACTCTCTCCATACACACACACACACACACACACACACACACACACCCCACACACATTATTACAAGGGTTAAAGAAGTGGTGAAGAATAGGCACCATAAATTGCAGAATTAAGAAAAACACTGCAACTGGATTTTCCTAGTCTTTTCTCTCTCCTTTGTTCTGTGTAGAGAATAAAAATAATTTAATCAATATAATTTCAATGCTTCACTGAACTACAGTCAGATATAACCTGACTAAAAGGGAGACTTTTAAAAAAAACCTTTACAAATAGCTCAGATAAATGGAAGAGAAAGGACATGACTGTGTACCCTTCTTATGTCACTATACAAGTTTAGGTGGGTTGCCTCCTGGGCTGTGATAACTATTAGACGAGAAATACCTCTCTAAGTATTATTGGAATGCCTTCATCAATAAAATATAGTTTACTGACACTAAAAAAATTATAGATACTAAACCATTACTTATATTATTAAATTACCTTTCTTTGGTCATAACATTTTTAATTGAACAAAAATTTAGAAAAAGGTTCTGAATTTTATTTTGCAGAAATTAATCTGTCATTCCATAACTAATAGAGCACAATGGGGGGAAAACCATATCCACTTAATCCACTTATCCAAAACAGCTCTTAGCTAAAGAAAAACAGTTCAAGAAACTGTTTTTAAATGGCTTCAATCCTTCTTTAAATGGCTTCCAGCTACAATTTTCTGTTGTGCTCTGAGAACTTAGAGACAAGAACTTCTTGTTCTTCTTTTCCTTTTTTAACTTAGCAACAGATCACTTATCAAAGGTCCCGCAACTCAACAATCTTTATTTGTCCCCATTTATACAACTCTTGTTAGTACAAAGCCCGTTTAAGAGTTGTAAAGAGTACATAAAATTTTTATTATATAAACTCAGACAAACACTATGACAGAAAAAAATAAGCATGGCTATGAACAGAAAATTTAGAATAAAGAAAATATAAATGACCATTAACTAGATGAAAAAATGTTCAATCTTACCAATAATTAGAGATGAAAATGAAAATGTTAACTTCTATTGCCTATCAAATTGGTAAATAGTTTTAAATGATATTACCCAATACTGGCAAGGTATGACAAGCAAAGATGTACCCTTACATTGTGAAAACATGGTAGAGAAAATGTGATTATTTTATCCAGAGCTGTGAGTTTAGTATGGTAACAAAAAAATTATACTTCCTATCCAAAAAGATCTGAATGTTTATTTTTGAAAAGTCTTATTTCAATAGTTCTCCTACTGATAACTCAATTAAACCCCAGAATTAGGACAAGGGCCTCATAATCTAACCTTCTTAAAATACCTTATCTCGTCATAAGAAGAGATCTTTCTGGTTGTGCCACATTTTTCTCTATTATCCAAATATTTAGGTTTTTAAAAATATGCAAATAAAAAAATAAATAAAAAATAAAAAAATATGCAAATAATCAATAAATGCATTCATTTAAACAACTCCATAGGAAAGCAACAGGTTGATTTTTTTCCCCTTAACATGCATTAGAACACATTATAAAGACACAGCAATTAAAAGAGCATGGTGCTGATAATACCAAGGTCCAGAGTTCAATTTCTGTACTGGCCAGTTGCCAAAAAAATACAAAAAAATACAAAAAAAAAAATACAAATAAACCCTATCCTGTATATAATATAAATAATGATACAAATAAAGTGTAAAGTAGATCCATGGAAGAGAGACGGAAATGGACAAAAGCATATAGAATATTAGTATAAGAAAAAGTGACATTTCCAATAATTTGAAAAATGATGGATTTTTAATAAATTATATGAAAACAACTGTCTAGTCTTTTGGGGAAAAAAAAAAATCAAAGCTGATTTCTTACCTCACCTTGTTCCTTACAACAAACACCAAAATACATTCCAGGTGTTATTAACTGATCCATACTAAGGATGTAGAGCAACTAGAACTCTCATACAGTGGAAATGTAAAATGGCACAATAACTTTAGAAAAGAATTTGGCAATTTCTTAAAAATCTAAACATACACCTTACGTGAGCCAGCCATTCCATGCATAGGTATTTACCCAAGAGAAATGAAAGCATATGTCCATATAAAGGCTCGCATAGAAATGTTCATAGCCATTGTATTTATAATAGCCAAAACCCAGAAACAATCCAAATGATCATCAACAGGTGAATAGATAAACAAACTGTACTATATTAATATAATGGGAACACTATTGGTACACACAATGTGAATTATCTCAAAATAATTATGCTGAAAGAAGTCAGATATTCCTTCCCCATCCAAAGTATTGCCTGATTCCATGCATGTATATAAACCCTACAAATGGAAAGCAGAAGAGTAGCTGCCTGGAGGCTAGAGGGGAATTGGAAAGGGGAAGGAAGGAGAAATTAAATAGGGCACAGAGAAACTTTTGGATGTGATGGCTATGCTCATTATCTTTATTGTGGGTGATGGTTTCATGGTGTATACTTATATCAAAACTTAGCAAATTGTATATTTTAAATAGTTGCATGTACGTATGTCAATTATACCTCAATAAAGCTGTTTTTAAGAAGTAAAATAATACTATGTCAGGTCATACACTAAAAACTGTGGAGGAAAATGTACCAAGTTACCTCTGGTGGGTAATTTTAAATAGATTTAAAAAATTATATAATAATAAGAATAATTTTAAAATAAAATGAGCTGTGATTATCACAATTCATATACTTGGAAGGGAAGAGAGGATTTGAACCAGTGACAGGGATGACTAGTGCTCTAGAAAATCAGTTGCAAGGAAGCCTCAATAAATTAACCTCAGGAAGAGTAGAAGTAAGTAAGGGTACATTCAGAAACAGAAGCCAAGTGCCAAAATGTGTCAAGCCAAGTACACATGGAGCACAGGTACAAAGCAAACTCAGAGGTAGGAATCTGGTAGCAATGCAAATTATGGTGCAAGATTGACAGAGACAAAGTAAAGAGCAGGATCCAAGCATATAGAGCAAATCATACCTCAAATGCACGCACACTATGGTATAAAGCTGATTTTAAGAACAGAAAGGAGGCAGCCAAAAATAGGTAAAGATAGTGTGTAGCCAAAATCAGGTCAAATGCAAAAAGACTACAGAATGAACAAAAGAAGCAAAGCTGTATACAATAGGAGACCATACAAAATTCTTCTCAAAGTAAGGCTCGCTGATATTTTATTCCTGGTTGCTCAATGAGTAATGACCTTAATCCTAACAAAGCACTCTTAGTAGCTTCCGAAATGTTAACTTCTCTTACAAGTGAAGATATTTAAGTTTTAACCTGAATTATCTATAAATTCATTTTCATAAGATATAACAAAATCTCCTTGAGGGCAGAGATCTTACCTGGCCTTCTATTTACTACCTGTTGTACCCAGTATAGTGTCTTCTATATACCAGATACTCAAAGAATGATGGTTAAAAGTGTTTAACAAGAAAACCATTAAAAAATTATGTTTACTAAAACCTAAATTTTCCACTTTCTGAATTATCACAATAATATACCTAAACCAGTTTATTTCCATTGCTCAGGACCTCCCTGTGCTCCTCTCCTACTGCCAAGAGCACATGTGATCCCTAAATACAAAACTACTAGTAAAAGATTAAATTAAACATAATAAAAATTTATGGCAAAACCAAAAAGACTCATGCGTTCAAGGCTAACCATCTATAAGTTTTTTAATTAGTCATAGTCGGTTTCCAATTCCTGCTATTAAACCAGGCTCCCTCCCTCTGAAGACGTCCTATAAGTCAGGGAGGTTGGATCTGAGAAACAAACATAAAAACTGAAAAATCACTGGGCAGGTAGAATCTATCTTGTGTTGATGGACAGGGCAAAGCAGCAACCCAGAATTACAGAGTACAGGACTTACTACTTGGGGGGTAGGATGATGGACAGTTTTCCAGAAATGATGTTGTCTCTCTCCAGTCTCCTCTGGGGTAAAAAAGCAATACCAACTCTGTACACTCCAGCCTGTCTAGGGTGGCAGCCCTGATCTGTTTTCTCAACAAGCTTCCATGGGAGTTTGTTCTTCATAAAGAGCAACTTCCTGATGGAGTTACTGGGGAGGTATCCGGAGGGACATGGTAGATGGAACAAATGGGAAGCTGAGATTAACACCACAAACTCTCTGCCCTGAGTTTCTTTCTTTCTCTTGCCAACTTTACCACTCCTTCCAAACACAAAAACTGCAAGCTAAATGAAAATGGCTGACAATCCCAATGGAAAATGTGCTCATGAGGAAAAATAATCAAACAATGAAGAAGTTTAACAGATATTTAAAAAATTTTAAAGATTAAAAACAGGACAAAAACTGAACATATTATCAAATAAAACAGAATGAACCAGACAGAATATAAAAGTTTTAAATGACTGTACTACATAATCTCTCTGAGACAAGAGAAGATACTGCTAACATGACACAGAAATAAGCAGTACTTTTAAAAAGAGCTATTTGAAATAATGTGCACGGAAAACATAGTTAAAATAAAAATATTAAGAGATGGGTAAATGGATGAGTGGATATAGCTGAAAAATGTTTTAGTGAGCTGGAATACTAGACTAGGATACTCTCCTGGAACACAAAAGGAAGGGGTAAAAAAGTTTAAAAAAAAAAAAAAGGTACAGAGATATGGAGGATATTTGTATAACAGAAGACCCAAAAAACATATAAACAAAACAGGTTCAAAGAAATATTTGAATATCTGATTTTCCGGAATTAAATTAAAAAAGCTGGCCAGTTAGCTCAGCTGTTTTGAGCATGGTGCTGATACACCAAGATCCGTGGTTTGACCACTGTACTGGCCAGCAAAAAGAAAAAAAAAAAAATCAGACTGAACAGGTTTTGAATGCCAAAGAGGATAGAAGATAAATGAAACACACACGCATGCATGTACAACACCTAGACACATTATAATGGAATTTAAGAAAATCAAAGACAAAAAAAGAAAATTATAAACGTTTCCAACAAGGGAGAAGAAATCACCTACAAAGGAATAAGATCAGAATGACATCAGATACCTCATCAGAAATACTGGATTTAAGAATAAGTATTTCTTAAAATTACTAAATGAACTAATTTTAAAGTTCTGATGGAAAAACCTTTAAGCCAAAAAGCTATTCAGATAAACTATCATCAACAGTAAAGATCTCTTAAACTTAAACACAAAGCTTCAGAAGGTTTGCCACAGAAAGGCCCTCCTTGAAAATACTCATAAAGGCTGGCTGGTTAGCTCAGTTGGTTAGAGCATGGTGCTGATAACACCAAAATCTGGGGTTCAATCCCTGAACTAGGCAGCCAGAAAAAAAAAAAAAAAAGAAAGAAAAGAAATACTCATAAAGGAAGTATTCCCAACAAGAATGATATTATGAGACATATGAAAGGTAAATATATAACTCAGTAAAACTAAATATCATGTTTAGAAAGGGAACAAAAACATAACCATAACAATCCAGAACCAAAAATCTAGAGCAGGACTATATAACAGAACTTTCTGAAATGATTTGTTCTATACTCGTGTTGTTCAATATGTTAGCCACTAGCACATGTGGCTATTGAGCACAAGCAATGTGGCTAGTGTGACTAAGTAACTAAGTTTCTAATTTTATTTAAGTTTAAACTTAAATGCCTCTATGACTACTGTCTACCATATTAGCACAGATCTAGAGCAGGGGTCAGCAAACTTTCTTTTTAAGAGCCAGATGGTGAATATTTTAGGCTTGTGGCCCATGTGGCCTCTGCTGCTACTACTCAACTCTGCCTGTGTAGCACAAAAGCAGCTACAGACAACAAATAAACAAAGGGCAAAGCTGTATTCCAATAAAATTTTATATAAAATCAGGCTGCCAGCACATAGGCCATAGTTTACCAGCACCTTATCTAGATGATGATAAACACAGTGAAGATGGGGTGGGGGGAGTACAGGAAGAGTAGAAAACCAGGAGGCAGCCAGAGTACGTCACAATACTTATGTCAAAGGCAGGGGGTGATATAAAAACACTTAGACCATACCCCATAAATATGTACAATTATTACGTGTGAATTAAAAATAATCACAGTAAGTTTTAAAAGGGGGAGAAATAAAGATACAACAACAACAAAAGAAACCACATAAATGTAAGTCTGAACTTGTTTGGGATAATGAACAAAATTTTAACTAAAACACAAGGAAATGTGTAAATTTTGAAGTACGAAAATAAAATTCAATCTATTAAACAGAAGATATGAAAACAAAGAAACAAGACAGACTCTGAGATTGGATTTTTAAAAGATCCAGAAATAGGTCTGTAAGAGATGGCCTAAATACAAAAGGATGCAAAAATGCTGAAAATAAATGAGTGGGAAAAATATGAAGGGCAAATGTAAATCAAAACCCTGACAATTATAAAATCAGTAAAAGTAAAATTGAAAACAAATATAAAGGACAAAACAGGGTGCTATATATTGACGGAAGAATAGATCAAAAAGAAACAGCAATAATAAACATTTATGCTTCTAACAATATAATATTCAAATAAAGCCACACGAAGACAATTCAATGGGAAAAGAATAGTCTATTCAACAAATAGTGCTGGAACAACTAGATGTCCATATGCAAAAGATTAAAGTTGTATCCTTACCTCACACCAGATACAAAAATAACTCAAAGTGAATCATAATCTAAATGTAAGAGACAAAACTATAAAACTCATAGAAGAAAACATACAAGTAAATCTTTGTGACCTTGAATTAGACACTACATGACAAAATTTCTGTAGTTAAAACTTAAAATACATATGATAAAAGAAAAAAACAAATTAGATTTCCTCAAAATTACAAATTTTTTTTCAAAGATCATCATCAATAAAGTGAAAAATAATCTGTAGAAAGGGAGAAAATATTTGCAACTATATACCTGTTACGAGACTTGTATCCAGAATAAAAAGTTCTTACAATTTAACAATAAAAAGACAAACCAATTAAAAAACAGACAAAGGATTTGAACAGACATTTCTTCAAAGATGATATACAAATAGTCAACAAGCATATGAAAAGATACTCAACATCATCAGCTATCAGGGAAATGCCAATCAAAACCACTATGAGATACTACTTCATAACCAATGGCATGGCTAAAATAAAAGACTAACAAAGAAATTAGAGCCCTTATACATCGCTGGTGGAATTTTAAAATGATGCATTCACTGTGGAAAATAGTATGGCAATTCCTCAATAGGTTAAATATAGAGTTACCATATGACCTAGCAATATGTCCACACAAAAACCTGTACATGAATGTTCATAGCAGCATTATTTATAATAGCAAAAACATGGAAACCCAAATGTCCACCAACTGATGAATGGATAAACAAAATATGGTATGTATATTCATATAATGTAATATTATTCAGCCATAAAAAAGAAATGAAGTATTGAGAAATGCCACAACATGAATGAACTCTGAAAACAACATGTTAGTTTGAAATATGAAAGAAGCCATGTTTTGTGACTACAAAAAACCCCCACATATTATATGACTCCATTTACTATTAGGCAGAAAGTCAATTAGTGGTTGCCAGGGGCTGTGGGAAGGGGAGAATGGGGCGTGACTACTAATGGGTCAGATTTCTTCTTGGGGTAAGGAAGATGTTCTAAAATTAGATAGTGATGATGGCTGCACAACTCTATGAATATATTAAAAACCACTGAATTTTATGGTATGCGAATTTTATCTCAATAAGGTTGTTATAAAATACATATGTATAAAGCAACAACTCTCAGAAGTATCCATGAACAATTTTAGATGGCAATTTTAACTTACTCTCTCTGAAACTAATAGATCAGGAATACAATCTTAGGTTCTTCGGTCTTTAAAAGACAATAAAACACAATAAACCTAAACACAATAAAACTAGAATTGTTAACAACAAAACAGCAACAAAAATATCTTTTAAAAAAACCAAACCCATATGTCTGGAAACTAAAAACCATACCTCTAAATCCTCAGGTTAAAAAAAGAAATCATAAATGCAATTACAAAGTATGTATGAGAGTGTAACAATGAAAATATTACTTGACAAAACTTGTGAGACACAACTAAAACAGTACTCAAAAAAATTTATAGATTTATATGTGTTTATAGGAAAATAGGCGAGATTAAAGTTCAACTCAAAAAGTTGGAAAAGATCTATAGAGTAACCCAAAGAAACAAAAAGGAAACAAAGATATTGGCAGAAATAAATCAACAAAACACAAAAGATGAACAAAATCAAAAGCTGGTTTTTTAAAAACATTGATAAAATAGACACACTTCATGCAAGATTAATCAAGGAACGTGAGATGGAAGTGACAATAGATTAAAAACTTAAAAAATACTATTATGAACAATTTTGTTAATAAAACTGAAACATAAGCAGAATGAATGGATACATTTTCTTAAAACTGGTTAAAGAACGTGAATAGATCAATAACCAAAAAGACATACTCTCCCAAAGAGCCCTAAACCCTGAGTTTTACAAGCTGAATTTTCAAGGAGCAAATAATGCCTACATTATTTTTCTACAAATTGCTGCAGGTGAAAAAACAAGGGGGGAACACCTAGCTTATTTTATGAGGCTAATACTTTGATTTCAAACTAGAATGTAATGAGAAAATAGATAACTATCCTGTGTTTTCTTAGAGACAGTATTTGTCTACTTGGTATCCATTAATCACAAGGCCAATAGTATTAACTATATTTTCTTATTTTTGTATACTTGATGCTCTGGCATTTGTGGCTTCATTGAGTAGGGAGAAACTGCCTCTTCTAGAGCTAGCCAATTCTTAGAGAAAAAGCAAAGGGCTTACCCAGGAGCATGACTTTCATATGTAAATTATCCAATCTAGCACTCATACTCAGAACTACCACCTTGCTCTGACTCTTATACTCCAGGAAGTAACATTCCTCTGTCCTAATTGCCCAGGGCCAGGTACCAAACAACTAGAGACCACCCCCCTACAGTTCAGAGCCCACTGACATTATTCAAACTAGCCAATCCTAAGCTGTTTCCCCTGCCCTACCTCGCCTTTCCTAGGGAAAACATAATAAAGACTCTGGGCCATATTTTCCCCTTGTTCCTTCTGCCTCCTGACCAAAAGGGGTGCTTCCCCAAGTGGCCCTGGCATGGTGTGGCCTTCCCTCTCTTCTCTGTAAGTGTAAGTAAAAATAATCTTTCAGTGGCATTGGCCTCACCATATCATTAGTTACCTTCATAAATTAAAATCCCGCAGGTACATTTTGAGACAATAAAGACTATTTCATTTATGAACATGGATGTTTGAAAACCCTAAATGAAGTATCAGTGAATTAAAGCCACTAGTATATTAAAAATAAAATATCCTTATCAAGAGGATTTAAACTAGAAATACAATTTTAAATTTTAAATCTTAAACCAAAAATTGTTTAACATTTGAAAATGTATCAACGTAATAAAACACATTAATGGACTACAGGAGAAAAATATCATGACCATCTCAATAGATTCAGTAAAGGCATTTCATGCCTACTTACAATTTATAAAAAATGTCAGTAAATTACGAATAGAAGAATCTTCCTTAACTTGATGAAACCTATATACTAGAAACCAATAACAGACATCAAACTTAATGGGAAAACTTCAGAAGCATCCATTTAAGATAGACACAAGAAAGGATGTCCACTGAGGCTCTGTTCAACACACTACTGGAGGACTTGGCTAATATTATAAAACAGGAAAAAGAAATATGAGGGTCCTTCAAAAAGTTCATGGAAAGATTCATATTATCGTTTAATTCTATATTTCCACGAACTTTTTGAAGTACCCTCATATACCCACAAAGAAACTTTTACACAGGCTTATATTTGGAAGTGTATAAGAAATTTTTTTTACAGCATCACTGTGGAAGCAGGGAACTGAAGGTAACCAAAGTGTTTATCTCAGAGGGAATGAGAGAAAAAATACAGTGGACATACATGCTGCAATTACAAAGAAATGAAATAAACATATTGTAATGCAATGTTGACTGAAAAAAATAATGTCTCTAATACAATCACTCATGTATATAAAAAGATATGCCCTCAAAACACAATAATTTAAAAGGATACATACATATCCAAGTACAAATATCAAAATCATATCACAGTACATTTAAAGAGGAATGAGAGAGGGGATCAGGGATGATGAGGAAAAACCAATAAATAAAATAAGAAAAGAGACTTGTGTAGGCTGATGATGTCAGTATGCCCTGAAATGAGGAATAAGACTAATAACTCTCTGTACATGTTTCAAAAAAGAAGTCTATTTCATGCATAACAGTTCTTTCCTTTGTCAAAGAGATGGCACAGTTCCAGAAAGAAGACATATATCTAACACACACACACACACACACACACACACACACACACACACACACACACACACACACACACGTCATAAAGGATACAGTCCTCAAATAATAATCCCACCTGCTTTGTATGATAATTTCTGAGATGAAAAGACATAGCAAAAAGTGGGAAAGCATAAACAGGGAGGGTAATTTTGAGTTGCTCATAAGGAAAACAGCATAGTTCTCTAACACATACAGTGTAAGATACTGATTAAAGGAAAAATATTCAGAACATGGTTCTCAATATCCTATGTTATATCTGCCAAAAACAGTGACAGAAAAACAAATATTGTATAAACTTTAGTGAAATATATGTATTATAATTAATAACACCTCTTCCAATTATTGCTTAACTCACCAATAAAAGAAAAAGTCTGTAAGTTTATTTCAGTTAGAAACACAAGCTTATTTTCAAAAGGAACATCATTAACCATGTTGGTAACAACTAGCACACTTATAATGAACAGTCAAAGGTCCTGTAATCCTTCCTACACAGGCCAAATTTTAATGAAATACACTTGGTACTGTATTTTTCTTAAGAAAAGCAATAGGTTGGCACCTAATATAAAATCACAATGACCAAGTCAGGTGTGCAGCGTCCCCAGTACAGACTTTATTAGAGTTCAGTTACAATACACAATCTCTTGACACTGAAGATGTAGTTCTTGCAGATAAAGCCCAAAGGCAGGAAATGAATCTCCTCCCAAATGCTGCTTCTTATCTTTAAAGAAACCTCAAATTATTACTAAACTAATAAAGTAATTTTGTTTCAGAAAGTGATCTGATCTATTTTATTTTCAACCTTTGATAAACCCAAGAGTGAGAGGGTGGATTATTGCTTTTTGTCTGACTACCCACATTGAAACACAACATGAAAATAAAGGGAAAAACTTTTAAAAATAATTTTTATGGCAAACTTGGAATAGGCAATATCAAAGCCTGTCAGTTTATGAAGAACCTATACATGGTTTTGGAAAAATTGAAAGCTAATTTTAAAATTTAACTTAGCAAATTTAGAAGTAAAGCTTTTACTATCTTCTAATTAGAAATTGCCAGTTAAACGGAATGAATAAAAAAGATGCAATGAGATTGTATACAAATCAAACAATAAGTCAAATATGTAATTATGAAATGCCTTCTTTATGCAATTTTTCTAACATAAGGTTCTTAGCTAATGGCCGCAACCCAAATTGGAGATTGAGATTCTATTTAAAGGTCACAAAAAAACCAGGCTATCATATATGAAGTCAAACACAAAGTAGGATGAAGACAGTACAGGAAACTTTCAGACAACTGATGATTATTGGTGATAATTATTGCATACAGCACTACAGTTGCCATTTATTGTACTACTACCTCTCATACACTGTACTAGGTAGACACAAGATATACTATTTTTAATCTTTAAAATAAACTGTAAGTAGATATTATAGAAATTTGGGATTTTTGTTTATATTTTTGTTGTAATGTGACTGAGACTGAGAGATAAAACAATTTGCCCAAGACCCTAAAGCTGGGAAAGCAATACAAAGCTCTGGTTCAAGTTGGCATATTAACTCACGCTGCAGCCCCTTCTTACTCGTAATCTAAACCCTTGGAATGGCAGACAAGAAATCCATAATCATGTTAGAAAACAAGAAAGGGTACTTTCAGCAGATTAGAAACTTGAGAAAGACAGAAGGCAAGAAATCTAATCACGCACAGAAGTCAACTGCTAGAAAAAGTGGGAATGGTTCCAAGGGTATTCTTTGTTCTAATAAGGGATACAAAGAGCAAGAGAAAATAGAATAACTGGGGGTTTCGAATTAGAAGTAGCAATGCTGGTGGAGCATTACATATTGCCTTCTTTGGGAAAGGCAAACAGATTTTGTTTCTGCTCTCAATTGGAAATAGTGAATATAGGAGTGTGAATCAGAAAAATGCCTTGGATGATTGGCTTAGGGACACCGAGAAAGAACTGGAATTTTGCTTAGACAGGCTGCAGTATACCCTGCCCAATAACAAGTCCCATCCCTCCCCCACAAGTAGGCAACAATAACACATAGGGCTGGCCTATATTTCAAATACAAAAATGAGCAAACCAAAAATCCTCAACCATTTGCTGAATACCAACAAAACAGAAGAGATACAAAACAAAATAATCAGAAAAACTTACCTCTCAGAGATAACACTTTATTGATAATACTTAAATGACAGAATTTTGTATCCATAAAAAAATCAATTAGAGCTTACAAAAAACATTACAATAATCGAAATAAACTGAATTCAAATTAGTGAATGAAAGATAAAGTCAAAATTCTCCTAGAGTGCACTGAAAAAAGAACAAAAACATAAATATAAAAGAAAAGTTAAGAGACATGGAGAAATATTCAGATGTTCTAAAATCTGACTAACAGTTCCAGAAGGAAAACAGAATGGAGGGAAGAGATTCTTCAAAGCAGTAAAAGAAGAAAATAGTCCTGAACTGAAGGAAGCTACAAGTCCTAAATGTGATAGAGCTCATCAAGTGCTTAGCCTAGATACATCCTGGTAAAATTTCAGAACACCAGGATAAAGAGAAAAATCCTAACAATATCTGGTTGTGCAGATTACTCACAAAGAAAAATCAGATAGATACCACATATCTCCACTTGGCAACAGCAGATATAAAAAGGAAAATAAAGTATTATTTTAAGTTCTAAAGGAAAATAATTTTGAACCTAGAATAATAAGTAGGCAAACTACGTTTCAAGTGTGAAGGCAACATAAAGACATCTGCAGATGTGCAAGGATTCAAAGATTACCACTCACAGACAATCTCTGAAAGAAATACTTGAGAATATACTAATGCAAGCACAAGACAAAGTACAATGCAGAAAGCAACAGTTAGCAAAAAAACTAATAAAACTCACTGATAAATCTAAATAAGCACCAATTATTTAAAGAATAATACTTGCAACTCAAATCTTAGATGCTAACAACATAAGAGACAGCCAGGAAAGGGGAGAAAAGAAATTGGAGGGAAGTAAAAACATCCTAAGGTTCTTGGCTTGTCCAAGAGAGGATATAAATATTCTCAGTGCTGTTAGAATAAATTAAGTTTAGTTGTTGTGCTGAAATTTTAAGGGTAAACACTCAAATAATAGAGTAAAACTCCCAGAAAGGGGGTAAAATGGAACAACCACTCAACTACAACAAAGACTTAATACAACAAATAGAGAAAAGGGAAAACAAGAAATAAGATAAATAAGAATGCATAGTAAACAGATAATATAAAATCAGATGACAGGAATAAGTCCAAACATATCATAATCACCTATTTAAAAGACAAGAATAGAATACAGCTATATTCAAAGAAACACAGAAAGACTAACAAATGAAATGAATGAATGGATTCAGAAAAGTTGAATATAAAGAGAGACATAGTACGAATAGTCTAAAATGGGAAGAAGTAATACTAATTTAAACAGAATAGAAGTCAAGGCAAAAAAAGGAACAACCCACAAAGAAGATACCTTAACATATCTAATAACAAGTTTCAAAATACATAAAGAAAATAATTATTAAAAAGAAAGAGAGCTATTAACAAAACTGTAACCATACCGGAAAACTATCATACCACACTCAGCCAAAAATCAAGGACACAGGTGAGAAAGGATACTGATTTGAATAATACAATTAAGGTGGGACAAGGGATACAAACTCAAATTGCTTGCAGGGCCAGAGATGCAACCTAGTGTGATAAACTAGGGAGTGGTAGAAACTATGGCTAATCAGAGAGTGCAAATTACACCTAAAGATATTCACATTTTTAAAGTTGCAAAGACTGTCATGACAATCAACTTGTGACCAATGAATAAACTGATACACAAACAGACCACACACGACCACATATATTCAAACATACACATGTATGTAAATGTTTATTATAGTACATGCATGTGTAATACTTTAAAGAAAACAGAAAAACTATTCATTTCAAACATGCGTGGACTATTCAAGAAATCTGACCATGTATTAAGATACTAAAGAAATGTCAAGAAATTAAAAAAGCAGAAGCCATATGGGCCCTGTTAACAGACAAAATACATTAGGATTAACAGCAAACAGGCGGGGAAAGGCCAGGGAAAGGAGGGAAAGAGGAGGAATAGGAGGGGGGATATCGGGAAACTAAAAATACAACTCTAAATGATTCTTGTATTAAAAATAGAAAATCAAGAAAAAAATTACAAACTAGTTTTTAAAAATATATAATAAGGTCATAAATAAAAAAGACTATGACATACATTCAAAGCAAGACTGCAGAAAAATTTATAGCCATGAATAAATTTCTTCGAAAAAAATTCAACTGGAGAATTTAAAAGAGAACAAACTGAAACCAAAGATTATAAGGAAACAAAGATAAAAGAAAAAAGTAATAAAATAGACAACTAAAAGACAGTGGATGATCAATAATTAAAAAGCTCTTTGAGGAGTTTCAAGATGGCGGCGGCTGCGGCGGCTGGCGCGGAGTAGCTGAGGTGGAAAAGGCGGCCACTGGGCCTCAGGCAGCCGGGAAACTTGTGGACCTTCCTCTCACCATCTCTTAAGGGAGGACTACAGCTGTTGGCCGGTCGTGGGGGCTCAATGCCACTTTGCCCCCGGCAGGAGAGGCTGCCTCATTTACAGGCAACAGCTTTGAAGTGTGGAGCAGGAAAAGAACTGTTTCTTAGCTGCAAAAGCGAGTCTTGAAACAGGGAACACGGCGCCAGGGCTGCTGTGGATGCAGCCAGGATCCCGGAGGCTGGGGCCGCACTGAAGGCGGCCAGCTGCCCTATTCAGGATTTGAGGTTTCAGGCCGGCATTAAAGAAGATTCCTGGGAGCGCCCGAGCCGCGCCGCGACTGAACAGCCCGAGGCGGCAGCGCCGAGAACACGGAAGGCGACAAACCAGAGACAGAGAGTGAACACCCGACCTGGCACAGCACTGTGAGTGATCCCTGGCACAGCTCTGTTCGGGGGGTGGATGCCCATGCGGCTCCCGCCTGCACCACCAGGCCACTCACCGCCCCGGTGCTGCCTCCATTTTCCCAGGTGCGGGCAGCTCCGCCCTGCTCGGCCATCACTGAGCCCTCCCACTTGCTTGGCCTGGCGCGGGGCTTTCCGGAGCCTGCGGGCCGGCCTCCTCTCCCACTCCCTCCGCGGTTCTCTGGCGGGGCTGGGGGCGTGGGGCGTCCCTGGCCAGTGTTGGGAGGGCAAGGAAGTACGGGCGGGCCGACTGTCACTCCACCACACCCTGGACTCCGGCCCCGGTAAACTTCCTGTTACTGGGAGGCAGATACCATCTCTGCAGCCACCAGTTTGGAAAAAAGCCTAACGAGTTTCTGGTTGGCAATAGTGTGGTAGGAGAGTTCCCAGGTCCGCTTGAACCTGCCGGAGAGCTGGCTGCAGGCGGGCACTAGACTCGGTTTATACCGGGGGGATACAAAGGTGAACAAGACCCGAGAAAGATCTACACAGTGCTACAGAGGCACTCAGAGAGACCGGTCGTCTGTGCCTAGCAGAAACCTGGTAGACTTCCTGGGCGAGGCGGTGCTGAGCAGGGTCTTGAAGGCCCAGCTGATAGAAGAGGGGTGCAGAAGACACACCCCAGCCCAGCACAGTATGCACAGAGAGGGGAGACGTGCGGCCAGGGAGGCGGAGACTCGACAGAAACCACACACCCGGTGGGGTCGCCACTGCACGATCTAACAGCCTGGGCCAGAGCACACGGAACGGGGAGAAGTCCTGCACAGGAAGTGAAAGCTCAACAGAGATCACACACCCTGTGGTACGTGATCCACCAGCCCAGCAGAGTCCAAGCTGACCAGAAAGTTGGCTCCCCGGAGAAGCCCAAGACCCGAGGCAACCACACACACAAGGCACTAGAGGCCAACTGAGCAGTCACGGAGGGAGCCATACGAAATTGGCAACCACAGCAACATCTTAGTTAGTCATTAGTCTCAAACCGGTGGACTGTGAAACCCCCTGCCACAATGAATAAACACCAAAAAAAAGATACCAGAAATACAAAAAATCAAGAAAGTACACCACCAAAAGTTAATAAATCTCATACTCTAGATCCTATAGAACAAGAAGCCCTTGAAATAACTGACAAGGAATTTCGAGTGATAATTCTAAGGAAACTGAATGAGATACAAGAAAACTCAGCTAGACATCATGATGAAATGAGGAAAAGTATACAGGATCTGAAAGAGGAAATATACAAGGAAATCAATGTCCTGAAAAAAAATGTAGCAGAACTTGCTCAACTGAAGAAGTTATTCAGCGAAATAAAAAACACAACGGAGTTTAACCAGCAGGCTTGTCGAAGTTGAAGAGAGAACCTCTGAACTTGAAGATGGGCTGTTTGAAATAACACAAGCAGACAAAAAGAAAGAAAAAAGAATCAAGGACATGGAAGAAAATCTGAGAGAGATATCAGACAACCTCAAGCGCTCAAATATCCGAGTCATGGGTATTCCAGAAGGGGAGGAAAATGGAGATTCCATTGAAAACATATTCAACAAAATAGTGGCAGAAAACTTCCCAGGTATAGGAAAAATCACAGATCTTCAGCTCCAGGAAGCTCAACGATCTCCAAATGTATTCAACCCAAAAAGGCCTTCTCCAAGACATGTCATAGTCAAATTGGCAAAACTCAGAGACAAAGAGAGAATCTTAAAAGCTGCAAGAGAGAAGCGTCAAATCACCTATAAGGGAGCCCCAATCAGGTTAACATCAGACTTTTCATCACAAACCCTAAAAGCTAGAAAGGAATGGGATGATATATTCAAAATACTAAAAGACAAAGATTGCCAGCCAAGAATACTCTACCCTGCAAGGCTATCCTTCCGAAATGAGGGGCAAATAGTATATTTCTCAGACAAACAAAAACTGCGGGAGTTCACTACCACACGACCACCCTTACAAGAAATCCTCAAGGGAGTACTGGGTTTGGTTCCTGAAAAATAACTACCACTGCCATAAAAACCCAAGAAAAATCTAAACCCGCTAGTACAATAAAAATGGCATTCATGAAGAGAAAACAAGCTAACAAAAACACTATCTACAACCTAAGGAACCAACAAACAAAGAAACCAAACAGTAAATCAGAAAGCAAGGAACAAAAGACACCTAAGACAACCAAACAACCAATAAAATGCTAGCAATAAATCAACACCTTTCAATAACAACTCTTAATGTAAAAGGCTTAAATTCCCCAATTAAAAGACACAGACTGGCTGACTGGATCAAAAAGCAGGACCCAACTATATGCTGCCTACAAGAGACCCACCTCACCCATAAAGATTCACACAGACTAAGAGTGAAAGGATGGAAAAAGATTTACCATGCAAACAGAAAAGAAAAATGAGCTGGAGTAGCTATTCTTATATCTGACAAAATAGACTTTAAACTAAAAACCATAAAAAGAGACAATGAGGGACACTACTTAATGATAAAAGGACTGATCCATCAAGAAGACATAACAATCCTAAATATGTACGTACCCAATGTTGGAGCAGCCAGATTTATAAAACAAACTCTATTAGACCTAAAGAAGGAAATAGACACTAATACCATAATAGCAGGGGACCTGAACACTCCACTGTCAATATTAGACAGATCATCTAGGCAAAGAATCAGTAGAGAAACACAAGATCTAAACAAGACTCTAGACCAATTGGAATTGGCAGATATCTACAGAACATTCCATCCAACAACCTCAGAATATTCATTCTTCTCATCAGCACATGGATCATTCTCCAGGATAGATCACATATTAGGTCACAAATCAAGTCTCAATAAATTCAAAAAAATTGGAACTATCCCATGTATCTTCTCAGACCACAATGGATTAAAACTGGAAATTAATAACAAACAAAACTCTGGAAACTATACAAAGACATGGAAATTAAACAGCATTCTACTTAATGACATATGGGTCCAAGAAGAAATCAAGCAGGAAATCAAAAAGTTTATTGAAACTAATGAAAACAATGCTACATCATACCAAAACCTGTGGAATACTGCAAAAGCAGTATTGAGGGGAAAATTTATTGCATTAAATGCTCACTTCAGAAGAATAGAAAGATGGCAAGTGAACAACCTAACACTTCACCTTAAAGAACTAGAAAAACAAGAACAATCCAAACCTAAAGTTAGCAGACGGAAAGAAATCATTAAGATCAGAGCAGAACTGAATGAAATTGAAAACCAAAAAACAATTCAAAAGATCAACGAATCAAAAAGTTGGTTTTTTGAAAAGATAAATAAAATAGACAAACCATTAGCATGGCTAACAAAAAAAAGAAGAGAGAAGACTCAAATAACAAAAATTAGAAATGAAAAAGGCGATATTACAACTGATTCATCTGAAATACAAGGAATCATTCGAGACTACTATAAACAACTATACGCCAACCAATTTGAAAATCTGGAGGAAATGGATAAATTTCTGGACACACACAAGCTCCCAAAACTGAACCGTGAAGACGCAGAAAATTTGAACAGACTAATAACAATAAAGGAGATTGAAGCTGTTATCAGAAGGCTACCAACAAAGAAAAGCCCAGGACCAGATGGATTCAGAGCAGAATTTTACCAAACATTCAAAGAGGAATTGACACCGATTCTTTACAAACTATTCCAAAAGATTGAAACGGACGCAAATCTCCCAAACTCATTCTATGAAGCAAACATCATCCTGATACCAAAACCAGGTAAAGATATAACCAAAAAAGAAAACTACAGGCCGATATCCTTGATGAATATAGATGCAAAAATCCTCACTAAAATACTAGCAAACAGAATACAGCAACACATACGAAAAATTATTCATCACGATCAAGTGGGATTCATCCCAGGGATGCAAGGTTGGTTCAACATACGCAAATCAATAAATGTGATACACCATATTAATAAACTCAAACACAAGGACCATATGATCATCTCTATAGATGCTGAAAAAGCATTTGATAAAGTTCAGCACTCATTCATGACAAAGACCCTCTATAAGTTAGGTATAGAGGGAAAGTATCTCAACATAATTAAAGCCATATATGACAAACCCACTGCCAATATCATCCTGAATGGGGAAAAGCTGAAAGCTTTTCCTTTAAGAACAGGAACTAGACAAGGATGCCCACTCTCACCACTCCTATTCAACATAGTGTTGGAAGTACTAGCCAGAGCAATCAGAGAAGAGAAGGAAACAAAGGGCATCCAGATTGGAAAAGATGAAGTCAAACTGTCCCTGTTTGCAGATGACATGATCCTATATATTGAACAGCCTAAAACCTCTACAAAAAAACTCTTGGAATTGATAAATGATTTCAGCACAGTAGCAGGATACAAAATCAACACACAAAAATCAGTAGCATTTCTTTTCTCCAATAGTGAACATGCAGAAGGAGAAATCAAGAAAGCCTGCCCATTTACAATAGCCACCAAAAAAATAAAATACTTAGGAATTGAGTTAACCAAGGAGGTGAAAAATCTCTATAATGAGAACTACAAACCACTGCTGAGAGAAATTAGAGAGGATACAAGAAGATGGAAAGATATTCCATGCTCTTGGATTGGAAGAATCAACATAGTGAAAATGTCCATACTACCCAAAGTGATATACAAATTCAACGCAATCCCCATCAAAATTCCAAAGACATTTTTCTCAGAAATGGAAAAAACTATTCAGACATTTATATGGAACAATAAAAGACCA
The DNA here is from genome assembly GCF_027409185.1 of Cynocephalus volans. Lineage (NCBI taxonomy): Eukaryota > Metazoa > Chordata > Mammalia > Dermoptera > Cynocephalidae > Cynocephalus > Cynocephalus volans. The sequence goes on along the minus strand of NC_084469.1, from coordinate 27,255,200 downwards.
TGAATAGCCAAAGCAATGCTCAGCAAAAAAAATAAAGCTGGAGGCATAACACTACCTGACTTTAAGCTATACTACAAAGCTATAATAACCAAAACAGTATGGTACTGGCATAAAAACAAACCCACTGACCAATGGAATAGAATAGAGAATCCAGAAATCAACCCACACACTTACTGCCATCTGATCTTTGACAAAGGCACCAAGCGTATTCACTGGGGAAGGGACTGCCTCTTCAGCAAGTGGTGCTGGGATAACTGGATATCGATATGCAGGAGAATGAAACTAGATCCATACCTCTCACCGTATACTAAAATCAACTCAAAATGGATTAAGGATTTAAATATACACCCTGAGACAATAAAACTTCTTAAAGAAAACATAGGAGAAACACTTCAGGAAATAGGACTGGGCACAGACTTCATGAATACGACCCCAAAAGCATGGGCAACCAAAGGAAAAATAAACAAATGGGATTATATCAAACTAAAAAGCTTCTGCACAGCAAAAGAAACAATTAACAGAGTTAAAAGACAACCAACAGAGTGGGAGAAAATATTTGCAAAATATACATCTGACAAAGGATTAACATCCAGAATATACAAGGAACTCAAACAACTTTACAAGAAGAAAACAAGCAACCCAATTAAAAACTGGGCAAAAGAGCTAAGCAGGCATTTCTCTAAGGAAGATATACAAATGGCCAATGGACATATGAAAAAATGCTCAACATCACTCAGCATCCGGGAAATGCAAATCAAAACCACATTGAGATACCATCTAACCCCAGTTAGGATGGCTAAAATCCAAAAGACTCTGAACGATAAATGCTGGCGAGGCTGCGGAGAAAAAGGAACTTTCATACATTGTTGGTGGGACTGCAAAATGGTGTAGCCCCTATGGAAAATGGTATGCAGGTTCCTTAAACAATTGCAAATAGATCTACCATACGACCCAGCTATCCCACTGTTGGGAATATACCCAGAGGAATGGAAATCATCAAGTCGAAGGTATACCTGTTCCCCAATGTTCATCGCAGCACTCTTTACAATAGCCAAGAGTTGGAACCAGCCCAAATGCCCATCATCAGATGAGTGGATACGGAAAATGTGGTACATCTACACAATGGAATACTACTCAGCTATAAAAACGAATGAAATACTGCCATTTGCAACAACATGGATGGACCTCGAGAGAATTATATTAAGTGAAACAAGTCAGGCACAGAAAGAGAAATACCACATGTTCTCACTTATTGGAGGGAGCTAAAAATTAATATATAAATTCACACACACACACACACACACACACACAAACCGGGGGGGGGAAGAATATATAACAACCACAATTATTTGAAGTTGATACGACAAGCAAACAGAAAGGACATTGTTGGGGGGGAGGGGGGGAGGGAGAAGGGAGGGAGGTTTTGGTGATGGGGAGCAATAATCAGCTACAATGTATATCAACAAAATAAAATTAAAAAAAAAAATTAAAAATAAAATAAAATAAAATAAAATTATTTTCTGGTCAGCCACCAGAAAAAAAAGAAAAAAAAATTAAAAAATAAAAAGCTGTTTGGAAAGACAATAAAATAGACAAATTTTCACCAGGTCTGATCAAGAAAAAAAGAGAGAAGTGGCAAATACACAACATCAGGAATAAAAAGTTATAATTACAAATTTAGAAGAGATTTTTAAAAAGCATTTTAACTATTATTAAAATCCTCTACAAAAATAATTTGAATCTCTAGAAAAATAAATTAGAAACATTTAAATAACCAAAATTAGGTGAAAAAATAAAATCTGAGCAGATTTAAAAAACAGAAGAAATTGAAATAGTAGAGAAACTACTCCAAATATATTATTTCACATTTTAACATATTTTAAGGGAACATAATTTCTGTTCACTGTTCTAGAGCAGAGGTTCTCAAATGTTTTGACCGCAGTACCCTCGTACATTCTTTAAAATTATTGAGGGCTGGCTGGTTAGCTCAGTTGGTTAGAGTGTGGTGTTCATAACACCAAGGTCCTGCCTGGGTTCTATCCCTGTGCTGGCCAACCACCAAAAACAAAACAAAACAAAAAAACTTACTGAGGACCCAAAGAGTATCAATAATTTATTATTTACATAATTGTTTATATAGATGGGTTTAGCTGTCAATATTTACCATATTAGAAATCAAAATTTAAAACTAAACAAAACAAAAAAATAAATTAAAACTAAGAAAATGTTATTAATTCACTGAAAAATAATAAACCCATTTTATGCTAACGATATTCTTTTGAAAAATAACTAAGTACTTTCAAAAACACTAGTAAGAAGAGTAGAAGTAGTTTATATTTTTGCAAATATAGGAGATTTAAAAAATATTAAATATTAAAATTTTAATATTTACAAAATATTAAAATCTTTCAATTAAAAGATTGCTGGGTTCTCATATGTGCTCTATGTTCAATCTCTATGTGCTCTATGTTGCAATATCACATGTAATGCAGCCTCTGGAAAACTCCACTGTACTCCTGTAAGAATATGAGTAAAAAAGGCAAATAATATGAAAGTATTATTATGAAATTGTTCTGATTTGCAGACCTCACAAAAGGATCTTGACCACCTCCAGGGGTCCCCAAATCACATCTGGAGAGCCACTGTTCTAGAGAAAAAAGAGGGAAAGCTAAATCAACACCAGATAAGAGGAGCACAAGAAAACTATGGGCCAATTGACCTAAATAGCAAATACTTTAAAAATTAACTCAAAATGGATTAAAGACATGAACATAAGAGCTAAAACTATAAATTACTCTTAGAAGAAAACACCTTCATGACATTGGATTTGGTCATGGTTTCTTGGCTATCACACCAAAAGCAAAGGCAATGAAAGAAAAAATAGATAAACTGGATTTCATCAAAATTAAAAACTTCTGTGCATCAAGAACACTATCAAGACAGTGAAAAGGCAACCCACAGAATGGGCGAAAATACTTGCAAATCATCTATCTGAGTAAGGAACTGATATAAAGAACTCCTATAACTCAGCAACAGAAAACAAACAACCCTGATTTAAAAATGGGATAAGGGTTATAACACCAAGGTCAAGTGTTTAGATCCCTGTACTGGCCAGCCAAAAAAAAAAACGGAAAAAGACTTGAATAGATATTTCTCCAAAGAAGAAATACAAATGGCCAATAAGCACATTAAAAGATGGTCAACATCACTGGTCATTAGCGAAATGCAAATCTAACTCACAATGAGATGGCATTTCATAGCCCTTAGGATGGATATTATCAAAATATCAGTCAACAACAAGTCTTGGCAAAGGGATTTGGAGAAATTGGAACTCCTGTGCACTGCTGGTAGTAATGTAAAATGATACAGTCAGTGTGGTGGGTCACCAAAACTTAAACATGCCTGAAAAACTTAAAACACAGAATTACCATATGATCCAGCAATTCCACTTCTGGGTATATACTCAAAAGAACTGAAAGCAGGGAGTCAAATAGAGACTGGTACACCCATGTTCATAGCAGCATTATTCATAATAGGCAAAAGGTGGAAACAACCCAAATGTCAATGGATGAATGGAGAGATAAATAAAATGTGATATACCATCATCAGTTGCTTAATGACGGGGAAGCATTCTGAAAAACGATTTCATAGTTGTGTGAACATCCCAGAGTGCACTTACACAAACCCAGATGGTATAGCTTTCTACACACCTAGGCTATATGGTATAGCCTATTGCTCCTAGGCTACAAACCTTTACAGCATGTTACTGTACTGAACATTGTAGCAACTGTAATTCAATGGTAAGTATTTTGTATCTAAACATATTTTAACACGGAAAATGTACGATAAAAATATGGTATAAGAGATTTTTAAAAATGGCACAGCTGCATAAGGCACTTACCACGAATGGAACTTACAGGACTGGAAGTTGCTCTGGGTGAGTGAGTGAGTGAGTGGTGAGTAAATATGAAGGCCTAAGACATTACCATTCACTACTGTAGACTTCATGAACATTGTACACTTAAGCTACACTAAATTTATTTTTTAAAAAATAAAGCAATTTTGCTATGACATTACAACAGCTACAATGTCACTAGGTGACAGGAATTTTTCAGCTCCATTATCTTACAGGACCACTGTCGTACATGTGGTCTGTCATTCACCAAAACATCATTATGCAGCACATGACACTATATATACAATGGAGAAGGAAATTCGGACACATGCTACAACATGAATGAACCCTGAGGACTGGCTAAAGGAAATAAGTCAGTCCCAAAAAGACAAATACTGTATGAGTCCACTTATATGAAGTATCTGGAGTAGTCAAATTCATAGACACAAAGTAGAATGGGAGACGCCAGGGGCTGGGCAGGAAAGGGGTAATGGGGAGTTATTGTTTAGTGAGTACAGAGTTTCAGTTTCAGAAGATGAAAAAGTTCTGAAAATGGATATATTCAGTGCCACCAAACTACACACTTAAAAATGGTTAAATGGTAAATTTTATGTTATGCATATTTTACCACAATTTTAAAAACAGCAATTAAAATCCAGCTGCACATATAAAAGAAAAATACATCTGACCAAGTAGGGTTTATCCCAGTATTTTTAAAGAGTGGTTTCACTTCAGAAAAATCTATGAATGTAATTCACCAATAGTAACAGATGCTGAAAAAGAACTGATAAAATTCAATCTAATAGCTAATAAATATTTTTAGTAACTAGTTATTGGTCAATTTTCACTAATTTATCCTGTGTTAACAAACACCACCAAAATCTCATGGCTTACAACATCAAGTTTCACTTCTTGCTTATGCTACATGTCTACTGTGGATGCCTGTACATCCACAGTCTTCAATCCAGGACCTATGCTGAAGGCACAGTCCCTATCTGCAACATGCTGTTCATACAGCGGGGGGAATCGGGGGGAAGCAATGATTTAATCAGCTAACTACTTAAAGATTCTGCTTAAATACAGCGTATATCACTTACACTCACATTCCACTGGTTAAAGCAAGTCTCGTAGTACCAATAGAGCATGAAGTATAATCTTTCACAGGAAGGGGGAGAGAAGTCACCTGATAAAAGAACTCCACAGAGATGGACTCAGTAGAGAGGATTATCCAATAACTGTAAACAAGAAGATTTGGGAATGATAAATCTACAACAGAGGGAAACTCCCTTAATTTGAAAAAGGGCATTTACCATGAACCTAGAGTGAACAACATGCTTAATTGTGAAACGAGATATTTTCATAAGGTCAGAAACAAGAGGAGGATGCCTGTTATTACCACTATATTGCAACAAAATTCTGGAGGTTCTATCCAATGCGATTTAGACCAGAAAAAGAAATCAATATTAGTTATTTGAAGGTAATATGATTTACTACGTAGAAAACTCAGAGGACTCAACTAATCCACTATTACAACTAGTAAGAGTTTTTAGCAAGGGGCTCAGCAGATACTATATCCCCATACAAAAATCAACATTTTTTATATATACCAGAGTACTTCAAAAAGTTCATGGAAAGATTGGCATTATCTTTTAATTCTATTTTTTCCACGAACTTTTTGAAGTACCCTTGTGTGTGTGCACACGCGCATGCGTTTATAAAAGTATTACGTGTACATAAAAATATTTTATATATATATATACATATATACACACATTTGGGTGTGTATATATACACACACAACTATATATGTTAGATATGTAGGTTACTATTGCTATGTATCAGCAATAAATGCTTAGAAAATGTACTAATAATTTTAAAAGATCCCAATCAAACACATGGGTTATTAAGTCAAATAGCTACATGGTCTCAAGAAAGTTTTAAACTCTCTCTGCCTGGTTACAGTTGACTGTAAAATGAGGACAATGACATTTTCACATTTTAACCTCTCAAAAACCGATGATTTCTTTAAAAAAAAAAAAGCTGTCACCAGGGAGGCAATAATGATATACTGTGATAAAAATTTTCCATTGACACTTTTTAATAACATCAAGAAAGCATCAATATCAGAGCATCTTAAATTTGATAAAATATGGTGATATTTAATAAAATAAGGTAAAATAATTTATAATAAATTTATAAAAATAGAAGGTAAAATAATAATTTACATGATTACATAAGGTAATTCATATAAAATACATACAGCAGTGCCTAACATAGCAAGTGTTCAATAAATATTAGCTTTTCTTATTCTGTCCTACCATATGTCAAAACAGATTATAATGCCAGAGTAACTGAAATAATGGCATTGCAGCAGGATTAGAGAAAGAAATCAATGGAACAGAACAAAGAGTCCAAAGAAACAGACCCACATATTAATGGGAATTTAATATATATAATAAATCAGCCATTTTATGTCAGTGGGGAAAGAAAGACTGGTTACAATCCTATCACACCCAAAATCTTCTGCACATAACTTTTTAAAATTGTATATATATTTCTTCTTTCTAGTTCAGATCTGGGTACACACATATGTACATATTCTTACAGAACCATAAAGAATAAAGAGAAATTTGTAACAGAATAATAAATAACGTACTTCAGTATGTAAATACACAATAATACTAGAAGACAGTAAATTGTCAAATGCTTTTACCTTTATGCATAATCACCATAATCACCAGTAATGCTACAGATAGAAATGCTGACTGCAGAACTGGTGATTCAAATAACACAAGTGACAATGGTGACAGTGACCTGGTTTTCTTAAATGGTGACTAACTGTTAGTAAAGTTCTGAACAAAACAAGATATTATCTTCCCTCAATCTACAAGACAGTCAAACCAGGGGGAAAATTTAGCATACATTTTACCAAGAAAAAATACTACTTTTTAAAAAACATTTCTTAATATTTTTATTTAATAAAAATAAAACATAATATACTTTGTGTTTATGTGTAAAAAGAACTTGGGTCCTAAATTCATAAAATTATAAGAAGCTTTTCATTTATATGCATGTTCAGAGGGATTTCACCTATATGAATGGGGGAGGAGCATGAGATGCAGAATATCTACCATCCCTGACCCACATCAAAAACTGGAACCAACAGCACCCTGTCTTTAATAATTATAATAAACAAAAGCCACTCCACAAATTTCTTAATGTCCCTTTGGAATTAGGAGCCCCCATTGAAAACCTTTGGGATCAACTGTACAAAAAAAATATTTGGACAACTGATATCTACTTTATTGAAAATTAAATATAGCCCCATCTCCTCAAAATATTCCTAAATCACTGGAAGGCAAAGTTGTATAATTTCATGAGATAAAAAACAAATCTCAAGATAACTTCTATTTGTGCTCTTTTTCCAACTAACCAATAAGATTGACTCTTTGAAGTCTGATCAGACAATAAGACAATAAAAGAGACAGAAAGGAAGACTGTAGAGCTAAAGAAAACACTGAAGACTAAAACAGGGCTGGTAAATAAATTAGAAACAGCAAGAAAAAGAAAGGCAAAACTGAAATATGAAAGTTTAAGATAATCATGGTTAATGCAGAGAAAAACATAAAGATTGAGCAGAAATATTACACCCATTCTAGTAGATATTTAAGTGATAAAACCAATAGGCAAGCATTATTTAACAATCATGAACTTAGGAAATAATGCCCCATAAGCACACGCTGAAAAACTATGAAATTAAGCCAAAGATCTGAGAAATAGAAAGCAATGGTAAATGGACTAATAGAGTGCACTGAATCAAATTATATATATAAAAAAATTACAGGAATACAAGAATGGTTTAACTTTGGAAAGTTAATATAAATTTATCACATTAACGGACACTAAAGAACCAGTAATATTTAATAATCATTAATAATAAAAATTCTTAGCAAACTAGAAGTTGTAGCAAAAATTTAGAGCAAACATCCCATTTATTGTGAAACTTCATAAGCAATTCCCATTAAAGTCAGGAACATGACAAGAATGTTTCTATCATTGCTTCTATTTATCTTTATACTGTAGTTTCCAGCCAATGCAATAAGACACATACATAAGCACATAGTGAAAGAAATAAGAGATAAAAGAATTAAAAAGAATAAAAAGAGACAAAGAATTAAAAAGAGACAGTTATCCTTATTTGTAGGTAATATGATTGTCTAGATAAGAAATCCAAAATCATCATCAGGCAAACTATTAGAACTTTATAGGTGCTAGAATTAAGAACAAAAAAATGAGAAGCATTCATATACACTAGTAATAATAAGTTAAAAAAATTCCCTTGTATAACAGCAACAAGGACTATAAGGTACCTATAAATAAAACTAAAAAAAAAAAATATGTGTGACCTTTATGGAAAAACTAAAAAATTTTACTAAAGAATATTTAATATATCTGCAAATAAAATATGCCATCTTTATAAATGGAAAAACTGAAATATTATTAAAATATCAATTCTCTCTTAAATTAGCCTATAAATTCAATGCAATTACAATCAAAATTCCCATAGAATTTTTTTATTATGAAACTGAAGAAGGTGACACTAAAATTCACTTAGATGACCCAAGGCTATTTTATTCATTTTATTTTATTTATTTATTTTTTGGGTGTCTGGTCAGTAAGGGGATCCGAACCCTTTACCTTGGTGTTGTAACACTGGACTCTAACCAAATGAGCTAACTGGCCAGGTCCAAGGCAATTTTTAAAGAATAAGATAGGGCACTATAGTGAAGAGGAGGCTGAAAGAAAAGAAAAAGCAAGACAATGTATGACCTTGTAGGATAAAATTAAGAATTCTGGCCTTTATCCTAAGAGCAACAGGAAGTCAACAGTGATTTTAAAATCAGATTAAGATTACTTTGAACTGTGTAAAAATATACTGGAGAAGGTTAAAAGACAACCTGGAAAGTCACTGAAAATGGCAGAGTAAGAACCTCCAAATATTCTTTTCTTTATAAAAGCAATGAAAACACACTGGCCAAAAAAAAAAAAAAAAAAAAAAAAAAAAAGGTCAGAATCAACTTTTTTTAGATCTCTAGAAATTAACTAAAAAGGCTTAGAGCAGTCCAGGGAGCATTTATTCAAAAAGAACAGCTAAATCTTGCTAAGAAAAAAACCAGTGAGTTTCCTGGCACTTTAACTTGCCCTATTCCCATTACCCCCTCCATAGTGCCATAGTAGCCTAAAAACAGTTCACAATCATGGTAGAAACCAGCAGTCTGGCAGCCACTAGAGGGAGCATAATAGGGTTAGAGCTCCATCAAAGCCCCATTCTCTGTCTGGTGGTTCCCTGGAAGACACCACTTGTTTTCAAGGCTGTTTATTTGACTTGACTTACAGCTCTCCTGCTAAACAGCCTTTTCCCTGGGGGTGCCTGTCAAAAATAAAAACAAGGGCTGCCTGAGGCAGTAGATAACAATTTCAACAGTTGGGACAAACAATAAGCTAAGAAAAGGCTTAGAATGGTCATATCATGGGAGAGGGGAGTTTTGAAGGCTCCAGCATTTTCCTGGGGATCTTCAATGCCCGTGCCTATGATCAGGAAAGACCTGAAAAGGTCCTAAGCTCTCACGACTAATGATGAGGCTCTGCAAGAAGTGAAGACTAAGGTGGAGTTGTAAACTGCTGGGCTGAGCACTGAAGGCATGCCCCAATATGCACACAGAGCCCCTTGGCAAAGATTGGGAGACTTATTAGTTCCAAGTGTTTACGAAAATCTCCATCAAATCATTAGACAACCACTAAGTTAACCCAGCAGAGACTTCAGTGGTCACATAAAACAAAGAATACAGATTTAGTATTCTAAGTATTCTTAGTATTTTTAGTAACTACAGAATTAGTTCAGAAAAGTTACTAAACAAAAAACAAAAACAACAGCAAAACAACAAATACTAGGGAGAGAGGAGGATCTGATTTCCAGAGCTGCCATATTATATTATTTTAAATGTTCAGTTTTCAACCAAAAATTATGAGCTACAAAGAACAAGAACAGAGTATGTTCAAAGAACTAAAGGAAATCATGTCTAAAGAACTAAAGAATGAGAACAATATGTCACCAAGCAGAGAATACCAATAAAGAGATAGAAATTATAAAAAAGAAACAAATTCTGGAGTTGAAAAATACAATAACGCTTGTGCGTTATATTTCACAACAAAAAAACTTAAAAAAAAAATATTTGCCCACGTGCCAGCATAAGTAAATCTGGTCAAAAGCACATAGATATAAACAAGATTCACAAAGCAATTTACCTATCTAAGAGGACCCATGATTATTAATACCACCATCTCTTTCCTAGTAAAGAGAAAGCATTCTTACCTCATTCTGGATTCATAATCTGGGTTCTCTCAGCTACTTCTGCAACGCTGTTATCATACTGGGAGATAAAACAAGAACAGAATTCCCTTGCTATCTCTCCCACTCCTAACAATTCTATTATTTAGTGACATCCTTTTCTCTCCACTTGCTTTTTCACTCCTGGACAGCAGGTGAAGGGATGAATTTTTAGAAAAACTGCATGATTATTTTAAACCCCTCACTGTTTATATTGCTGTTTAGCTACACTCAGTATCATGAATTTATTTAAGAATTCATTTAATAGCATATGAAGAAAGTTCAAAAATTTTTAGCCATCATTAAAATAACTTAAATTTCCAGACACTTTCACAAATAGGTTTTGCAATGTATATGTTTAACTGTCATTTTTATTTGAAATATACCAGAGTATATCCAGAGAAATTGGAAATTATCTGATTATAACTGATGAAAAACCACAACTAAAATACTTTATTGATTTGGATGTACTATAATGTCCAGATAAATTAAAATTCTAACTGTTTTTTACCATTAGCAAGCAGAAGAGTGTTCCAACTAAAATAAGACTAGTTTTTCATTGGGAAAAACAGACTAGGAAGGCTACTTTACTTTTTCAAGAAATTTTTTAAAAGGTCAGAATTAAAGTGGAGAAATATTAAAAAACAGTGAAAGCAATGAATGTATATTGTGTAATCCAGTAACTTGTTAATGTTTCTTACTTTGGGAATATACAATTATGGTTATCTTTTTTTTAAAGCACTCATTTTCTTCTATTTTTTAAAATTATAACAAAATAATAAATACAAATTTTAAAAACTCATGCTACCACCCTAAAAAAATCATTTTCATTTATTATTTCCTACTTACCTAAGCACATATAGCTTTATACAATCATACATACTCGACTTTATATTCTATTTCATTTCATCTTCTTTCATGCTTTAAAGCAGTTCCAATATTCTGTTATTATGCCTTCTATCATATGAAACATGTTATTTCCTTTATATTTTAATGTGATCTGGAAATTAAATATCCTACTGGAAATCCTTAAAACCATAAATTTTTTCTTAAAAAATAATTTGGAAAATACAGAAAGGTATAAAAAACAAAATAACCATTCGTAGTTCACTGTGACACAAAGACAACTTCTATTACTACAGTATTCTGAAATGCTTTAATTTTCTTTTTCCTTTGATTTTACCTATAACAATTTTGTATATATTTTTTCATTAAGTGTTATTTGATGAATTCAACAGCTGTATTATATCTATTGTACTCATTTTACTTGACCCTGCTTTCACTGTTGAAAACTGGATCAGTTTTAAGTTTTTGCAATCATAAACAACCCTGAGATAAATACTTTAGAATACCTATAAATCCTTTATACAGATTTCTGGCAATTTCCTCAAGGCAGAATTTTAGAAAGGAAAATATTGACAAGGTTTCTGTTTCCTTACTGACATACTGGGTTACTGACATACATGTAACTTTTAAAGGACTAATACTAATCCTTGGAATTGCTTTCAAAAAAGGTTCACCTACTCTCCAGAAATGTGTATCAATTTACACTAACAAAAATTCGGATGCCTATTTCACCAAAATCTTACCATTATCATTTTTAAAAAGTATTGCTAATATGACAGTAAGAAAAATGGCAGCTCACAACTGTCCTAGCTTACATTTCTTAAACATAGTGAGACTGAATATTTTTAACATTCATTAGATATTTCTATTTTTTCTACATTTGTCTATAAATGTGTTTTCGCCACTTTTCTGCTAAGGTTTTAGTTTTTTCTAAGTGCTTTACATCTTATGAAAATTAATGCTTACTCTGTAAAAGAACTATATCATGGCTTCTGAGTGATTTTATATATATGATTTCATATGATATATACACACACACATTAATAAATTTTAGCTATCTAATTTAATTTAACACTCTCTTTTAAAGAGGTCAAAGAGTTTTGTTTCTTAATTCAAAAGCAAAAATTTTCAGGTTGTATGCATCATACCTCTTCATGGCATATGAATTAATGTTGCAAAACTGGCTCTCACAAATATATTTTTTGTGTAGAAATAAGCATTTCAATTGTCAAGATTAAAAGGAAAATTTGGGTTGGCCAGTTAGCATTGGATAGAGCATGGTGCTGATAACACCAACATCCAGGATCTGATCCCTATACTGGGGATCAAAAATAAAGAAATAAAAATAAAATGAATAAAAGGAAAATTCGTTATGCTCTGCAAAATAAACAAGCATACACATCTAAAAGGAAGTTCCATGTTTAATTTGTCATGGAACATCTTAACTATATTAAGTCACTAATCACCTTATAAGACTTGTTAATCATATAGACCAGGGGTTAGCAAGTTATAGGCCGGTGGCCAAATCCAGCCCACCCATTTTTGCAAATAAAATTTTATTAGAACACATTTATTGCTTATGGTCATCATTTACACATTGTCTAATTACTGCTTTCAAGATGTGAGTAAAGCTGAGTAGTTGACCTGCAAAACCTAAAACACAGATAGCTAAAACACCTAAGTAAATAATTTTAGTCATTCTTAGAAGCCAGCCTAGATGTCCAGATCCTAACTCATGGAGTTCATACTCTAGCACAGTGACAGACATGTATGCAGATAATTTATAATATAAAGTTTAAAAAGCTAAGTGCTATAAGAAAGGTAAAAAGTGTCAGAAAAAGGAAGAGATTATTTCCAGTGAGGAAAATCAAAAAAGACATCTTGAAGAAAGTAGGTTTTGCACTGCATTTGAAGGATGGCTATAATGCGGATATATAGAGATGGGGAGAAGACTTCTCCAGTGTGAAGAAAAGCAGATATGAAAAACAACCAGGATAGCGTACCTTGCCTGGAGGGGCACAGCTGAGAGAGGCACAGCTGGGAGAAAATGCTAATAAGCATTTAAAGGCCAAAGCACAGAGAAAGCTTTCCATGTGAGGATTAGCAGTTTAGATTTTAAATGCAATTAGGTTCAGAAGCAAGGGAGTAAGTGATTAGAACTGTGCTTCAGGAAGATCAATCTGACAACAGTATTTGAAATGAATTTGAGAGGAGATAGGTAATAAGGAAACTAGTTACAAAGCTATTAAAATAAGAGGGATGTAATGAAGGGTGACAATGGGACTGGAAAAGAAAAGGATTGCAAAAATGGAATAAACACATTATTATGATAGCAAAACCATTCAAACACTTATGATCAGACAGCAGCATCAGAATATGCTTTCTTGTTCATATGGGGTAAAAACTTGCACCTCCCGTCATCTCTCCTACCTTTAAAGAAAATGATAATTATTTCTAATTAGTTCTGATAATTTAAAAAAGGGGAACTACTTAAGTAATCAAAACCACTTTCCCATTTTTAAACTGACCCTGAATACAAGCACATAATGAATAGGAATTTCATGCTAGGACCTCCCTCTGCTGACCACTGGAGAGAAAATCTGATCTCAAATTTGGGATCTTAATTGCTTTTGCTGAGTTGCTGAAAACGGTAGATAGTTTGCTTCATACACCTCCTCTCTGAATGTATCTAACGTTCTCCTCAGGAGGGGAACCATAATATATTTTTCTCTATATTTTTCCAAAGCACTTATAATTTTACTGTTGCTTAAAGTGTTGATTAATTGTGAAAAAGGAGATTTTAATATATATTCAAACTTCACAAATATCTAAATAACATACTCAACTAAGAAATTTACTTCTCAGTATAAGGATAAGCAGGAATCTACCAGACTGAATTTTTATAGATAAGGAAATTATGCTAAACAACAGTTTTATATTCTGTTCATTAAGAACTAGGCTGCAGCTCCCTTGTCAGCTGCCTTCTGGCTGGGTTCCACCAATGGAAGACAGAGATGGTATGCTGGAGGGTAGGAGAAAGAGAGAAGCCAGGGTATTTCTATTTCTCCGTCTTTCTCTCTGACTAAAACTGAATCTTCCAATGGCTTCATCTCCTCTGGATAAGCCCAGTTCCTACCAGGTAACCCTGGCCCATGGCCTCCAGGACCCATCTCCTACCTGAAGCACTACTTGCTTCTTTTACTGCTATTCTCTGGATTGCCTCACCATCCCCTTTTTGGCTTCTCCAGTCTTCTATCACCCTTGTAACCAGTTCACTGCAGTAAAGTCCCTCTCTGGGAAGGAGGAAGACGGGGAGGAAGAAAGCAACAGTAAAATGGCCCAGGCCTATCTTTTTTGACTATAGTGTATCCACTGCCCAGCTACCATCAGCCTCATTTCACGACAGAAAAGAAATAGCAATAACATGAGTAAACTTTCTATATCATTTGTGTAAACACATTTCTTCTCAAACTGGGGTTTATTGTGATAATTTCGTGTTGCGTTGTGTTATACCATACGCAGGGATGGTTTAATGTGAAACTGCAGGATAAGCATGAATCATCTTTCTGTTGTATCCATGGCAAGTAACTTAAAAAATTATTTGCATATTAAAACAAACCACAAGGGTGCCAGACAATTGTATGAGAAATAGTCTTTTCAACAAATAGTGTTATGATAACAAGATATCCACTTGCAAAAGGATGCAGTTAGACCTATACTACATACAAAAATTAACTCAAAATGAATCAAAGACCTAAACTTAAGAACTAAAACTACAAAACTCTTAGAAGAAAACATAGGTGTAAATCTTTGTGACCTTGCATGAGGGAATTTCTTAGGTATGACACCAGAGCATTAGCAACCAAAGAAAAAATATAATTGGACTTCCTCAAAAATTTAACTCTTTTGCTTCAAAGGACATTATCAAGAAAGTGAAAAAACAACCCACAGAATGGGAGAATATATTTACAAATCATATATCTAATAAGGTACTTGTATGAAGAATATAAAAAACTCTTACAACTCATAATAAAATGACATATTAAAAAATAAGTAAATGATATGAATAGACATTTCTCTGAAGACACAAAAAAGGCCAACATCATTGGCCATCAGGGAAATGCAAATCAAAATCACAGTGAGATACCATTTTATACCCACTAGATAGCTATAATAAAAAAGAAAAGTGTTAGAGAATATGTGGAAATGCTGGAACCCTCATACTCTGCTGTTAGGAATCTAAAATGGTGCAGCCACTTTGGAAAACAGTCTGGCAGTTCCTCAAAAGGTAAAACATAGAGTTATCATATGAACTGGCAATTCCACACCTGGATGTATATATCCAATATAAATGAAAACATGTCCACACAAAAACGTATACACAAATGTTTATAGCAGCATTACATAGCCAGAAACTGGAAACAACCCAAATGACTACAAACTGATGAATGGATAAATAAAATGTGTATATACATACAATGGAATATTATTCAGTAATAAAAAGAAATGAAGTATTGATACATGTTACAACCTTGAAAATATGCTAAGTGGAAAAAGCCGGACATAAAAGGACACGTATTGCATGATTCCATTTATATGAAATGTCCAGAAGAGGCAAACCCATAGAAACAGAAAGTAGACTAGTGTTTGCCAGAGTTCAGGGGTGGGGGGAATAGGGAGTGAAAAACCAGTGAATTACACACTAAAAGGGTGAAGTATATGGTATATGAATTATATCTCAATGATATTCTTGTAATAGAGGAGAATGACAAAAAAGATCCTGCATACAGATAAAAAATAAAGGATAAAAGATCTTGCGTAAGAATAAAAAGAAATTCCCCAAATAAATCTTAAAATGTATCTGCTTCTCCACTGTACTGTAAATGTACGGATTATGTATCAAATCTTCTCCCCTTCCTGCTGTGCTAACCTTCTTATCTAGCCAGAATAGAAATCCTCGGAGTAATATTCAACTCACCTCTTTCCTTTCCCATATATTCAATATGGATGCCAGGCCCTATTTATTTCCGTGTATCTTTTTGTCCCCTTTTTCCCCCATTGACCTCACTCTAGTTAAGATCCTCATCTCACGTGAACCACTATATAGAAGTCTTCTAACAGGCACCTTAACCTTCATTTCTCATTTCTCCCCTGCCGTGTTTCACAATTCAAGACTTATCTTCCCAAGATAAAAGTGTGATATGTGATCATATCAATGAACTACTCAAAAACTACTTACAAATATAAAGTTGAAATTTCATATGGAAAATTCAAGATACTCTACAATCTGGCCCAATCCTGTCACAATCTCATCTCAACAAGTTTTTCCTAAACACTCTACTCTCTAGCCACATTACTCCTCACAAATACCTTTTATGTCACTCTATACTTCTGGTGTTCTTTCCCAACTGAAATGACCTCTACTCCTTTTTTTTTTTTTTTACCAATTTAAATCTAAATCAGCCTCTAAGGCTGTTTAAATGCCTATTTCTGCCTTGATTTTCCTATATCGACATGAATCATTTCATACTCTACATTTCACTAACATTTTGTAACTCCACTATTAAAACAAGGTAAGATAGAAGAACAGAAAACAGTACATATTTTGAGGTGAGACACTCCTGTGTTCAAAACCCAACCTTGCCTCATATTAGCCACATGACCTTGGACATTACTTAACCTATCTGTGCTTCAATTTCCTCATCAGTAAAATATGAATACTACTACCTACATCACAGGATGATCGTGAAGATCAAATAAAGTACAGTGGGTACATACGAATCCTTAGTAATGTTAGTTTCCTTTCCAAATGTCAGCCTGCTTTATATTCATGTTTACGTGTCTGTCTGCCCCATTAAACTACAAATTGGTTGAAAGCAATACTACATATGGTTCCCGAGAAGGTGGTATAAAGTAGGGCCAAAAGCAGTTCCATAAAAAACTGTTATACAGTTATCTTAGAATATGGTTAACAAATTAGAAACTACTTTGCTAATAAAAATTTCTAGAAAATTGGTAACATCTTAATAGCTCCTTAGGAATCTTTACACCAATAATTTTGTTACATCAATTTTAGTTGTCTGAAAAGACTTGGTATAATTGTTTAAAAGTAACTTTCTCTGCACCTATTAAAATGATCATATGTTTTCTTTCCTTCGTTCTGTGGATGTGATGTATCACATTTATTGATTTGCATATGCTAAACCATCCTTGCATCCCTGGGATGAATCCCACTTGATCATGGTGAATGATCTTTTTAATGTGTTGTTGGATTCTGTTTGCTAGTATTTTATTGAGGATCTCTGCATCTGTGTTCATCAGGAATATTGGTCTGTAATTTTCTTTTTTCGTTGTGTCTGTTTCTGGTTTTGGTATGAGGTTAATGCTAGCATTGTAGAATGAGTTTGGAAATATTTACTCCTCTTCAATTTTCTGAGAAGAACTGGTATTAGTTCTTTAAATGTTTGGGAGAATTCAGCAGTGAAGGCACTTGGTCCTGGGATTTTCTGTTTTGGGAGACTTCTTTTTTTTTTTTTTTGGTAGCTGGCCAGTATGGGAATCCAAATCCTTGACCTTGTTGTTACAAGGCAGCACTCTAACCAACTGAACTAACTGGCCAGCCCTGTTGGGAAACTTCTCATTACTGCTTCAATCTCATTGTTTGTTATTGGTCTGTTTAGGTTTACTAGTTCTTCCTGTTACAACCTTGGTAAGTTGTAGGTGCCCAGGAATTTATCCATTTCTTCTAAGTTTTTCAGTTTGTTCCATATAGTTGTTCGTAGTAGTCTCTTATGATCTCTTATTTCTGTGGTATCAGTTGTAATGTCTCCTTTTTCATTTCTAGTTTTATTTGAGTCTTCTCTCATTTTTCTTCATTTAGTCTAGCTAAAGGTTTATCGATTTTAATTTTCCAAAAAACCAACTTGTTGTTTCATCTACCTTTTTTAAAAAAAAAAAAATTCTAATTCACTTATTTCTGCTCTGATCTTTGTTATTTTTCTCCTTTTACTGATTTTGGGTTTAGTTCATTCTTGTTTATTTCCAGCTCCTTAAGGTGTAACATTAGGCTAAGTCTTCCTTCTTTTTTGATGTAGGCATTTATTGCTATAAGCTTCCCTCTTAGAATTGCTTTTGCTGTTTCAATCGATGCAGAAAAAGCATTTGGCAAAATCCAACACACCTTCATGATAAAAGCACTCAACAAATTGGGCACAGAAGGACTGTACCTCAACACAATAAAAGCCATATATAACAAACCCACTATCATATTGAATAGACAAAAATTAGAGGCTTTTTCTCTAAGATCTGGAACAAGACAAGGATGCCAACTTTCCTCACTTTTATTCAACATAGTGCTGGAAGTTCTAGCCGGCACAATAAGGCAGGAGAGAGCAATAAAGGGCATCCAAATTGCAAAGGAAAAAGTCAAACTATCCCTATTTACAGATGATCCTATACACAGAAAATACTAAAGGCTCCACCAAAAAATTACTAGTACTAATAAATAAATTCAGTAAAGTATCAGGATGCAAAATCACAAACACACAAAAATCAATAGCCTTCCTATACGCCAATAATGAAATACGTGAAGATGAAATCAAGAAAGTAATACCATTCACAATATCTACCAAAAGAATGAAATACCTAGGAGTAAATTTAACCAAGGAAATGAAAGACCTTGTCTTGGGTTGAATGTCCCCCCAAAACTTAATCCCCACTGTAACTGCTGAGGGTGGGAAATCCTATTACGGTAATTAAAAAGTGGGGTCTAAAGAGGTGATTAGATTGTAGGACATGCCATAGTGAATGGATTAATAATGGTGGTCAGGGGTGTGGTTCTGAGGCCTTTAAAAAGAGAGTGCATGAGGAACTATCTCTCACTCTTTCTGCTTCTACCATCTTGCAACGTGAGACCCCTGGGACCCTGTCGCCACCACCAAGACTCTCACCAGATGTGTTCCCTGGACTTTGGACTTCCCACCTTCAGAAACCGTAAGCAATAAATTTTGTTTTCTTTATAAATTACCCAATTTCAAGTATTTTATTATAAGCAACAGAAACAGACTAATACAGACCTCCACAATGAAAACTATAAAACTTGTGAAAAAATTGAAGAGGACACACAAAAACAGAAAGATATCCCATGTTCTTGGGTTGGAAGAACTAACATTATCAAAATGTCCATCTTACCCAAAGCAATCTACACAGTTAACGCAATCCCTATCAGAATACCAATGACATTCTCCACAGAAATAGAAAAAACAAGCTTAAAATTTGTATGGAACCAAAAAAGACCCCATATAATTGAAGCAATCTTGAACAAAAAGAACAAAGTTGGAGGCATCGCACTTCCTTACTTCAAAATATTCTATAAAGCTACAGTAACCAAAATAGCATGTACTGGCATAAAAAGAGACAAATACACCAATGAAACAGTTACAAAGAGCCCAGAAACAAACCCACACGCTTACAGCCAACTGATTTTTGACAAAGGTGCCAAGAACATACAGTGGGGAAAGGACAGACTCTTCAATAAATGGTGCTGGGAAAACTGGACATGCACATGCAGAAGACTGAAACTAGATCCTTATTTCTGACCATACACAAAAATCAAATCAAAATGGGTTAAAGACCTAAATTTAAGACACAAAACTATTAAATTACTAGAAGAAAATATGGGAGAAATGCTACACAAAACAGGAGTGGGCAGCACTTTTTTGAGTGAGACTACAAAGGGGCAGACAACTAAAGCAAAAATACACAATGGGACTACATCAAACAGAAAAGCTTCTGCACATCAAGGGACACTATCAACGAAGAGACAACCTACAGAGTGGGAGAAAATGTTTGGAAAGTACACATAAGGGGCTAATATGGAGAATATATAAAGAACTCGAACAACGCAACAGCAAAAACACAAACAACCCAATTAAAAAATGGGCAAAGGACCTGAATAGACATTTCTCAAAAGAAGACATACAAATGGCCAACAAGCACATGAAAAAATGTCATCAGGGAAATCATCAGGAAAATGCAAATTAAAATCACAATGAGCTATCATCCCACCCCAGTCAGAGTGGCTATTATCAATAAGACAGAAAATAACAAAGGCTGGTGAGGATGTGGAGAAAAAGGAACTCACCCCACATTGTTGGTAGGAATGTAAATTTGTACATCCTTGTGGAAAACAATATGGAGGTTCCTCAGAGAACTAAAATAGATCTACCTTATGATCCAGCTATCCCACTTCCGGTTATATACCCAAACGAAGTGAAATCAATATATTGAAAAGACACCTGCACTACCATGTTTATCACACTATTCACAATAGCCAAAAGATGGAATCAACCTAAATGCGAATCAGCGAATGAATGGATTAAAAAACTGTGGTATATATACACAATGGAATACTATTCAGCTGTAAAAAGAAATGATATCCTATCATTTGCAGCAATATGGATGAACTGGAAACCATCATGTTAAGTGAACTAAGTCAGACACAGAAAGACAAATACTACATGATCTCATGCATATGTAGAATCTAAAAAAAAAAAAATTAAAAAGTGATTCTCATAGAAGTAGACAGTAGAATAATGGTTACCAGAGGCCAAGAGGGGAGGGGAATGGGGGAAAGGAGAAGTGTTGGACTAATGGGTACAAAACTATGATATCTACCCTAAGTGAATCATTGTGCAGTATATGCATGTATTTAAACAACACACTGTCATTTGCATGTATTGAAAGAACACACTGTACCCCCCCAAACATGTACAGGTAAATATTACAATTTTAAAAAATTTAAAAACTTGAAAAAATTATGCTGCTAGGATATACTGAATATCATGCTGAAATTTCAATTATCAAGGATAAAATGTAAATATGACAGCTACTAGGGAAAAATTATAGATTACCTACAATGTAATGAAACTAGATTGAACACAGGCTTATCAACAAGAATAAAAAAAAAAAGTAACTGAAGTTCAAGGTTTCTGAAAAAAAATTTGTAGGTTATAAAGAAAAAATCAGCTTTTTATCTTTAAACATTCCTTTCGATAACCCTGTAAATTATATTCTAAAAACACTGTATTGACAAAAAGCAAAAGTAAACACATCAAACTCACAAGTTCAGTTTTTAAAAATTTTATATTTCCAACAATGCAGAAATAAAACATAGGTTCCCTTACCTCATCATCATCATCAGAATCATTTCCAAACACTGACGGTTTTTGCAAAACTGGTTGCAACTGCTGTGTTTTCTTTGGCAAAATAAGGCCATACCTGCATTTTTTTATTTTTGAAATAGAAATCACACCATTATCTTTAAATGTTAAAAAATAGTACATCCACAACCTCTTCTAGGTGAAAACACCAAATCAAAACATGTCATATAGCCTATGAACACATAACAGACTGATTTTCAGTGATCTCAAAATTCTAATATGCAATAAAATTTTATAATTATTACTCTGGATTATTATTTGTGGACACAGGTCAAACTCAAATACCATTTTTATCAAGAAAGAGAAGTAAATGAAGAGTTCAGAAATATTTTAGATGGAGACGTGACAGTATGTTTTTTAAAAAAGACGTTAGTCACTTCATGACTGCTTACGATGAAATGCTTTAAATTATCCCGGTGTTCTAACAAGAGTGAAGAAAATGGCCAGATTTTCTCTCTACTGTGTACTCACACAGTTTTAAAGAAGTTATCGGATAATGTTGCCCACGAAAACTTTTAAAAAGATTAAATTAACTGAGAAACCCAAGTAGCCATGAGGAAAGTTCCCATTACACTTTATTAAGCTCGCTTGCTTTGTCGTGGAGCATCTGAGAGAACCACTTCCTCAGATCCCACTCATTTAGTTCCTCGTGCTCTGGCGTTTAAGATGCAGAAATCACGAGAAGCCGCATCAACAGTAAGGACTACGCATCGAAGATAAAACTTCCAGGTACGTACAACATTTGTCTCTTTTGCGGCAACGTATACCCCTGCTCCCTATATATGCCTACCCTCTTCTGTGGCTTCTCAGCACAACATTCCTAAAACGAGAAGGGAGGGCGGGAATCAGACTTGAGCTTCTGCCAAGGAGAACAAGGCCCTTCTAAGGAAGCCAGATTTGTCTCTCTTCTTATTGCCCCTGAGAGCATCCAACCGGGGAGAAACTCAAGCGCGGGGTAGGAAGCAAGACTGAGGGGCCTCAGACCGAGCTTTTGGAAAATAGAAAAGTCTCGCTCTCTGCCCCTCAGCCTAACTTCCTTTATTTCCTCACAAGTTTCTCCCTGAAACTTCGGGCTTCCATCCTGGAAAATGTACGGGGGAGGGGAATATATGTCCCTCAGGTTTTCTCGTTTTTTCCCGTCTCTATCCCTGACGAGACAGCCCCTTCACTTCCAGCGCACTTTAATTCCTCCGCCAAAGACACAGACGCCGTGGTTCCTCATTCCCCAGCCTGACCCTAACTCCCGGATCACTCACTGCCTGCCCGGAATCGCCATCTTGCCCCGGTCTCCGCTGAACGTGGCCGACGCTGACGTGACGCCGACGTGACGCCGACGACGGCGCCTTCCCGTAAACTCTCGCGCGGCTTGGAACCGGCCTGAGCACGCTTAGCGGTTGAATGCCTCGTTTAAGTTACTTCAGTACTATTGGGGACTGGGTCCTACGACCTCCTTTCTGTTTTGGAGCAGAACGGCTTTCTCGAAATCAGTGGGAAGAAAGGAATGGCAGAATTCTAAGCCAGTGATTGGCAAAATGTGGCGCTGCGATCTGCAGCGTCATCATCACCTGAGATTTGCAAATAGAATTGGAAATTCTCTGGCCCCGTCTCAAACCCACTGAATCAGAAACTCTGGGGTGGGGCCGAGCAATCTGAATTTTACCGAGCCCTCTAGGTAATTCTCATACTCAAGTTTGAAAATCACTGGGCCGGGCCATCGATTTTTTTCCCCTCTGAGGTGTTCAGTGTGAGTAGAACTGGCCCAGGGTAATTAGGCAGACGGTGGAAGTCTCATTCTTATAGTACCTCAAATAGGACCGAAATTATTAATAACAATACGGTTCCTGTTGCCACCGGGTATAGGAATCAAAATCATATAAGATACTTTTCTCTTTTTTTTTGACCTGGCCACATTCTGTCTGTACACAAACGCGCTCTTAGCCCATTGCAAGCTGGCTTAAAGCAGCCGAAGACATCTTTTGAATTACTGAGAGAAGGATGTTGAAATCTCCAACTATAATTGTGAATTTGTCTGTTTCTCCTTTCAATTCTGTCAATTTTTGTTTCATATATTTTGAAGTTAGGTATATAAACATTTAGAGCTGTTATGGTCTCTTGCATTAACAATAAAGTGACCCTCTTTCTTCCTTTGTTCCTCTTTGTCTACTTTGATATTAATATAACTAGCTTTCTTTTGATTAATGTTAGCATAGTATATCTTTTTTCATCCTTTCACTTTCAACCCTTTTTAATCTATATGTGTATTTATATTTAAGTTGTATCTCTCATTGACAGCATATATTGGGTCTTGGTTTTTTTATCCAGTATGACAATCTCTTAATTTGGGAGTTTTAAAACATTTTCATTAAAATGATTATAAGTATGTTTGCTTTTTTTTTTTTCTATTTGTCCCATTTGTTCTTTTTGCTCTTCCTCACTCTTCCCTCCCTCTTTTTTTTTTTTTTTTGGTACCTTTTGGATTAACAGAAATTTTTATGATGCACCTTATGATTTTTTAATTTAACCTTCTTTGTTGGCTTATTCTTTTTTGCTTGTTATTTTTTTAAGGTGTTGCTTTAGAGTTTCTAATGTACATCTTTAACTTATCACAGTCTATCTTCATGTAAGAATATGCCCCTTTAAGTACAGTATTAGAAGCTTACAAAAGTATATTTCCATTTTTCCTCTCCTAGATTTGTGCTATTGCCACAAATTTTACTTTTACCTATGTTATAAATACACAATAAGTTGTTATTAATTTGCTTTAAACAGTTAAAGTGTGCAACTCAAGAGTGTTTAGTATACTCAAAGAATTGTACTACCATCACCACAATCATTTTTAGAATATTTTCAATACCCAAAAAAGAAACCATGTACCTATTAGTCACTCCCATTTTTCTCCAAACCCGCCAACTCTAGGCAACCACTAATCTACCTTCTGTCTCTGTGGACTTGCTTCTTTTGTTGTTGTTTTTTGTTTTGGGGGGTTTTGGGGGGCAGCTGGCTGGTATGGGGATCCTAACCCTTGACCTAGGTGTTATAGCACCTCACTGTAACCAACTGAGCTAACTGGCCAGCCATGCTTCATGTATTTTGAAGCTTCATTATTAGGTGTATAAATGTTTACGGTTATCACGTCTTCTTAATTAATTGACCCCTTTTTCATTATGAAATAATCTTATCATGATAATATTCTGTGCTCTGAAATCTACTTGTGTGATATCATTATAGCTTCTCCAGTTTTCTTTTAACATTAACTCTAGAGAAAGCAAAATGATGTACAGGAGTGGAAAATAATTGTAGTTTACTACGTGGCTAAGCCCTAAATACCATATATAATCATGATCATGTAAATGCTGAATATTGATCTAGTCTAACTTAAATTACCATGTAATAATATTGGGAAGAATGGAGGAATGAAAGTGTGTGTGTGTGTGTGTGTGTGTGTGTGTGTGTGTGTACACACTGAGGAAGGAGCTAAATCTTTGTATTGCATACTGGGAGGTTAATAGATATTACCTAAATCAGAAAAAAAAAAAAGTAGTCAAATAAGCATTTTATTTAGCAATATGGAAATAAATGTTAAAACTACAGCCAAAACAGGGGTTGGCAAACTTTTTCCGTGAACACTCAGTAAATATTTCAGGACTTGTTGGCCATATGGTCTCTGTGGCAACTACTCAACTCTGCCCTTGTAGTATGAAGAAGC
Organism: Cynocephalus volans; assembly: GCF_027409185.1. Lineage (NCBI taxonomy): Eukaryota > Metazoa > Chordata > Mammalia > Dermoptera > Cynocephalidae > Cynocephalus > Cynocephalus volans. The sequence continues at coordinate 27,230,145 of NC_084469.1, read as the reverse complement.
CATGGGCAATATGGGCAGGGCTGTTCCAATAAAACTTTATTTACCATAACATGCAGCTGGCCAGATTTGGCCCATGGTTGTTTACCAACTCCTGAACTAAAAGAATTCAAAGTAGTTGGAACTCAGAAGCAAGGAAAATAGGGGTGAGGTGTGGCTTGGAAATGCTCTGGTCTCAACAGACCTTGCATATCAGGATGACTCTTTAAACTATGAGTATGTGTTACTTTGTAAGAGAAAAAGAATCAATAACAAATAAAAATAAAGCCCCTGCCAGGGCTGTCTGCCTCTTGCTTGAAGACACTAAATGGTCTTTAACTGAATTAGTTACACAAAGTTACCCAGTGGAGAGCTCAATATTCTAGATAATGTGAGTTTTTGAACTGGTGTATTGAATTCTGTATTTTCCCGTTGCCTTTGGGACATTGTAATGAGGCAGTCATGAGATTTTCCCAAAGTTTGGGTTGATTTCTCAGATACAGTGTTGCAGAGAGTTCTTCAATTATTTGGCAGTTTGCAGCAATGGTGGTAACTGCAACGGTGAATCATATATACAGAGAAGCTTTCCAACATTTTAGAACCCAAGCTTGGGACATCTAACTGGTAATACCATGAAGGACAGAAGCAGGGTAAACCAATAAATATATTGTCACTGTCATACTCTTGACTGTTATACAACAAAGAATTCCAACTATCTTAGATTTCCAAAAACAGAACTTCCAGAACAGAACAGAACAGTAGACTGGAATTGGATTCAAGGCGACTGTGGGAACCTCAGCACCCAAACTCATGGATCTTCCATTTAATCTTTTGACATTAATGTTACCAGTGTTAACTTTACTACTTTCAATCTCAGCTTCTCTTTGTGCCCATTCTTTTCCCCAACCAACTACTCACTTTCTACACATTTTCTATACCTACAATTTCTGCAAACTTGTCATGTCTGGAAGATATGCTTCAACTTCTATGAGGCCTGTCATGACACCTTTGGCCTCTCTAAACACTTAATATCCTTTTAGACACTGCTCCTATTGCTCTTTCCCATTTGGTTTGTCCATGGTTTGGGTACCTTTTATATTAGACTATTTTACAAATTGGCCTCACTTTTTTAAGGCATTAATGAAGGAAATAATCAAAATGAAGCAGGTTTATCAAAACTAACTGCCTTGTGATACATTTCATGAACTCAACCTCAACATCTTGTTCTTAAGATAAACAGTGTATGTGGTTAGAACTGCTGACATTAATTTACAACATGCTGGTTTTGAAGAAGCCATTTAGATATTGTTAAGAATAGCTAAAGCATGAAGATTGTGCTTCAGGTTGCAGGTAAATATTTTTGGTTCCCATGCTGTAATTAGTAACCAATAATTGTGATTCTTGTGTTCCATGAGAAAAGAACAACTGTACTTGAAACTTTTTACCTCAGTTTTAAAACTCCCTTTTGAAACTCCCTTTTAATATGCCTTTGCTTGTACTAGACTTCAGAGCTCTTTCCACTCTACAGGCTTGTGTTTCCCAGGTTAATCCTTAAGGTTGGCCTTCTACAAACCTTTATAAAAGTATTTCTGTCTAAACAGCCTTGATTTCAGCCACAGTGTCAACCCCAGTTCAAACAACTGTGGCTGTGGCTGGCTGGATAGCTCAGTTGGTAAGAGCAGGTGTTATAATACCAGAGTCAAGGGCTCAGATGCCTATACTGGCCAGCCACCAAAAAAAAAGAAAAAACAACATAAAACCATCTGTGGCTAGAGAGAGTCACATGGAACTAAATATGGCCACCTAGAGTTGCCACCCCTGAGAACCAGACCCAGCCACTGCTGAGGCCCCGTTGGAGTGACAGGAAGCTGTGCCATCAGGAACATTCCCTGCCACCGCTGCACACACCAGGTGGAACTAGTGGGTCATAACAGCCACCACCACAGCAACTGCTGCCACAAAGACGGCTCACTGCCACACCACCAGCCTGTGCTACCTCATAGGTTACCTGCTGACCACTCATTGACATAGACAGGAGAGTCACCAGCAGAGTGCAGAGAAAGGAAAGAAAAAAGAGAAAACTCACCCAGAGTCACCCATTCAAATCAAGGAGCACTAGTAAACCCATCAAGTTGGGGGAGCTAGTCAGAGTGCCAATAGTCCTACCCAAGAACACCACCATAACTTAAGAGTGACAAGACAACAAGGAGCTATGCCCCCAAATTTGAGAGCTTGCCCATGTCCTGACAAATCAACATAGTGTCATCAACCTCAGCAAGGAATTACTAAGTGTCCCAGGGACTAGGTCACAGAGGTACTTTCATGCAACTCCCACACTGAATTTGGCAGAGTACATACATGGAAACTACACTGCTGTGTCTACCTGAAGCCAATACTAAAACACCCCATTCAACCGTCGTCATAAAACACATCTACAAAAGGAACTCCATCTCCACAAACCCTACTCCAGAATACTAGAAAAAGCAACTGCTCTACCAGATGGCTAAACACCAATGTAGAAATACTAGAAATATGAAAAAAACAAGAAAATACGACACCACCAAAGGAATATTATAATTCTCCAATACCAGATCCTATAGAACAGGAAGTCCTTTAAATGACTGAAAAGGAATTTCAAGCAAAATCCTAAGGAAACTCAATGAGATACAAGAAGACTCAGATAACACAACAAAATGAGAAAAAGTATCCAGGACCTGAAGGAGAAGATATGCAAAGAAATTAATGCCCTAAAAAAATGAAGCAGAGCTTGTGGAGCTAACGGATTCATTCAGTGAAATAAAAAGCACAACAGAGAGCTTAAATAGCGGGCTTTAGAACAAGCAGAAGAGAGAATTTCTGATTCTGAAGACGGCTGTTTCAAAATAACCCAGGTGGGCAAAAAAGAAAAAAGAATTTAAAAAATGAAGAAAATCAAAGAAAGATAGCAGACAACCTTAAGCACACTAATATCCAAATCATGGGTGTTCCAGAAGAGGAGGAAAAAGGAAAAAGCACTGAAAGCATATTCAATGAAATGATATCAGAAGACTTCCGTATAGGGTGAGATATGGACCTTCAGATCCAGGAGGTTCAAAGATCCCCAAACAGATTCAACCCCAAAAGGTCCTCTCCAAGACATGTTATAGTCAAACTGGCAAAGTTGAAAGACAAAGAGAGAATCTTAAAAGCTGCAAGAGAAAAACATCAAGTCATCTGTAAGGGAGCCCCTATCAGCCTAACAGCAGACTTTTTATCAGAAACCCCAAAGGCCAGAAGAGAATGGGATGATATATTCCAAATACTAGAAGACAAAAATTTCCAGCCAAGAATACTATACCCAGCAAGGCTATCCTTCAGAAATGAAAGACAAATAGTATATTTCCCAGACAAACAAAACTGCTGGAGTTCACCACCCATGACCAGTGCTACAAGAAATCCTCAAGGGAGTGCTGCACCTGGTACCTGAAAAACAACCATCACTACCATGAATACATGAGGAGTGTAGGAATGTTAAGATTGAAAAAGACCAGGGAACTTACACAGGGCAAAAGCCCTTAATGTAGATAAGAGATTTGAGGCAGAACAGGGAGAGTTGCTGCTGTAGCAATTATAGCTGTAGCAGCAAATACACAAGAAGGAACAAAACCCACCAGGAAAATAAAAGTGCAAACAATAGAGAGAAAAGAACTTTATTGAACCACCTCATGAAACCAACAAACACAGAAGACAAACAGTTAAATGGAAAGAAAGGTACAAAAGATATTAAAAACATCCAAACAAAAATTAATAAAATGCCAAGAGTAAATCAACACCTTTCAATAATAACTCTTAATATAAAAGGATTAAATTCCCCACTCAAAAGACACAGACTGATTGGGTTAAAAAGATAGACCTAACAATATTCTGTCTTCTAGAGACTTACCTCATCTGTAAAGACACACACAGACTAAGAGTGAAAGGATGGAAAAAGATATACCATGAAAACAGAAACCAAAAACGAGCAGGAGTAGCTATTCTCATATCAGATAAAATAGCCTTTAAACCAGAAACCATAAAAAGAGAAAAGGCCACTATATAATGATAAAAGAGTCTATCCAGCAAGAAGACATAACAATCATAAATATGTATGCACCCAACTTTACAGCAGACAGATTTATAAAGCAAACACTATTAGACCTAAAGAAAGAGATAGACCCAAATACCATAATAATAGTGGACCTGAACACCCCTCTCTCAACATTGGACAGATCATCAAGGCAAAAAATCAACGGAGAAACACAAGATCTAAACAACACTTTAGACCAATTGGACTTGGCAGACATCACAGAATGTTTCATCCAACAACCACAGGATATACATTCTTCTCATTGGCACATGGAACATTCTCCAGGATAGACCCTATGCTAGGTCACAAATCAAGTCTCAACAAATTCAAAAAAATTGGAATTATTCCATGTATATTTTCAGACCACAATGGATTAAAACTAGAAATCAATAACAAATGATACTCTAGAAACTATAAAAATACATAGAAATTAAACAACATTGTACTGAATGACATATGGGTCTAAGAAAAAATTAAACAGGAAATCAAAAAATTTATTGAAACTAATGAAAATAATGACACATCATACCAAAACCTGTGGGGTACTGCAAAAGCAGTACTAAGACGGAAGTTTATCGCAATAAATACATCAGAAGAACAGAAAGATTTCAAATAAACGACTCACCTAAAAGAACTAGAAAACAAGAACAATCCAACCCCAAAGTTAGAAGAAGAAAGAAATAATTAAGATCAAAGCAGAACTAAATTAAATAGAAACAAAAAAGAAATACAAAAGATCAATGAAACAAATAGTTTTTTGAGAAGATAAACAAAATATACAAGCCATTAGCTAGGCTAACTAAAAAAAAGAAGAGAGAAGACACAAATAACAAAAATTAGAAATGAAAAAGGAGACATTACAACTGATACCACAGAAATACAAAAAATCATTAGAGACTACAATAAACAACTATATGACAACAAATTTGAAAACCTGGAGGAAATGGACAAATTTCTGGACACGTACAAACTACCAGGTCTGAACCAAGAAGACATAGAAAACCTGAACAGAACAAAAATAATCAAAGAGATTGAAGCTATAATGAGCAGTCTTCCAACAAATAAAAGCCCATGACCAGATGGCTTCACTGCCAAATTCTGCCAAACCTTTAAAGAAGAATTAACACCAATTCTCTTCAAACTATTCCAAAAAATTGAAACAGAGGCTATTCTCCCAATCTCATTCTATGAGTCAAACCTCACCCTGATACCAAAACCAGACAAAGATACAACAAAAAAAGAAGACTACAGACCAATATCTTTGATGAATACAGATGCAAAAATCCTCAATAAAATATTAGCAAATAGAACACAGCAACACATCCAGAATTTATACACCATGATCAAGTGGGATTCATCCCAAGGATGCAAAGATGGCTTAGCATATGCAAGTCAATAAATGTGATACATAACATCAGCAAAATCAAAGACAAAAACCATATGATGATCTCAATGGACAGTGAAAAAGCATTTGACAAAATTCAACATCTCTTCATGACAAAGACTGTTAACAAATTAGGTATAGAAGGAAAGTATCTCAACACAATTAAAGCCATATATGACAAACCCACTGGCAACATTATCCTGAATGGGGGAAAGTTGAAAGCTTTTTCCCTATGAACAGAGAAAACACAAGGATGCCCACTTTTGCCACACCTATTCAACTGGTATTGGAAGTACTAACCAGAAAAACCAGGGAAGAGAAAGAAATAAAGAGCATCCAGATTGGAAAAGATAAGGCCTGTTTGCAGATGACATGATCCTATATATGGAGAAGCCTAAAGACGCTACAAAAAAACTCTTAGAGTTGATAAACAATTTCATCAATGTTGCAGGATACAAAATCAACACGCAAAAATCAGTAACATTTTTATACTCCAACAATGAACTATCAGAAAAAGAAATCAAGAAACCTAGTGCATTTATAATAGCTACCAGAAAAAATAAAATACCTAGGAATAAATTTAACCAAGGATGTGAAAGATCTCTACGATGACAACTACAAATCACTGAAGAGAGAAATTAAAGAGGACACATGAAGATGGAAAGATATTCCATGATCTTGGATTGGAAGAATTAACATTGTGAAAATATCCATACTACTCAAAGTGATCTACAGATTCAATGCAATCTCCATCACAATACCAATGACATTCTCCACAGAAATGGAAAAAACAATCCTAACATTCATACGGAACAACAAGGACCCTGAATAGCCAAAGCAATCCTGAGCAAAATATAAAGCCAGAGACATAACACTACCTGACTTCGAATTATACTACCAAGCTATAGTAACCAAAATAGCATTGTACTGGCATGAAAACAGACACACAGACCAGTGGAACAGAATAGAGAACCCAGAGATAATCTCATATTCCTACAGCCACTTGATCTTTGACAAAGGCACCAAGAACATACGCTGAGGATAAGACTGCCTCTTCAATTAATGGTGATGGGAAAATTGGACAGCTGTATGTAGAAGAATGAAACTAGACCAATACCTCTCACCATATACCAAAATTAACTCAAAATGGATTAAAGAATTAAATATACATGCTGAGACTATGAAACTCCTAAAAGAAAACATAGGAGAAACACTTTAGTAAGTAGGACTAGGCATAGGTTTATGAATACAAGCCCATAAACACAGGCAACAAAAGAAATAATAAACAAATGGGATTATATCAAACTAAAAAGCTTCTGCACAGCAAAAGAAACAATTAACAGAGCAAAAAGACAACCAACAAGAGTGGGAGAAAATATTTGCAAAATATGCATCTGACAAACAATTACTATCCAGAATATACAAGGAACTCAAACAACTTAACAGTAAAAAAACAAGTACCCTGATTTAAAAATGGGCAAAGGAGCTGAATAGGCATTTGTCAAAGGAAGATATACAAATGGCCAATAGACACATGAAAAAATGCTCAACATCACTCATCGTCTGGGAAATGCAAAACCACATTGAGATATCATTTCACTCCAGTTAGGCTGGCCATTATCAAAAAGACTGAGAATAACAAATGCTGGTGAGGATGTGGAGAAAGGGGAACCTCCTACACTGTTGATGGGACTGTAAAATAGCGCAGCCGTTATGGAAAATGGGATGGAGTTTGCTCAAACAAGTACAGATAGAACCACCATATACCCCACTGCCGGGTATACACCCAAAGGAATGGATCTCATCATGTCAAAGGGACACCTGTACTCCCATGTTTATTGCAGGTCTATTTACAACAGCCGAGAGTTGGAACCAACCTAAATGTCCATCGTTGGACTACTGGATAAGGAAAATGTGGTATATTTACACAATGGAATATTATTCTGCCATGAAAAAGAATGAAATACTGCCATTTGCAGCAACATGGATAAACTTAGAGAAAATTATGTTAAGCCTAATGAGCCAGGCACATAAAGAGAAATATTGCATGTTCTCACTTATATGTGGGAACTAATAAAAATAAACAAATAAATTTTTAAAAGATACAACAATCACAATAATTCTTTGAACTTTTTAAGAGAAGAGAGTTGAACTGAGGTTGCCAAGTGTGGAAAATGGGGAGAGGGAGGGAGGAATGGGAGATACTGGTAAAGGGCCACAAAAATCAATTACACTGTATAATGATAAATTAAAAAAAAAAAAAAAATAGCCGCCTGGAGGTGTTTTATCAGTTGAGGTCTGTGGGCAAGACGATCTAAGCTCAAGCAATAAATGGAGGTAAAATATGTTTAATGACTAGGAGATGGAACACCTACTGAGGGTAATTACCATGCTTAAGGACAGAGAAATAGGCAGTATTTAATTAATTGATCTTGTCAGTTGAGAGAGATCTTTATAATAAGATTGTGTGGGGGAGAGTAAGAACACAGAGTTGAGGATGTGGGACATTGCACAGAGAAGATGAAAATTCCCTACATTACCTACAAATGGTCTTCTGAGTTAGTGGATTGGGATGTCTGTGGAAGTTTGGGAAAGCTGGTTTCTTGATTATTTGTTTGTTTGTTTGTAGCTGGCCTGTACACCCTGGACCGTGGTGTTTTATAACACTGGGCTCTCACCAACTGAGCTAACCGGCCAGCCCTGCTTGATCTTATTTAGATCATGAGGGAATAGGAAGCCTGTCACAAAAAATCACATATTATATGATTCTATTTAATATATTAAATGTTCAGGTAGGCAGGTCCATAGAGAAAGAAAGTAGATTAGTGGTTGCTTAGGTCCACGGGTGGGGGATAGTTCGGAGTGACTGCTAATGGCTATGGGTTTCTTATTGAGGTGATGCAAATGTTCTAAAATTGATTGTTGCAATGGTTGCATAACTCTGTGAATATGCTAAAAACCATTGAATTGTACACTTTAAATGGGTGAATTGTGTACTATGTGAATTATATTTTAATAGAGCTGTTAAAAGAGCCAATAGAAGCTTTTTTGAGGTTCTAATATCGTTGTCTTGAAACTTCATGTTGTTCCTGGACCATTGAAAGCCATAATTATAAAAGAAAGTAGTCTGGAGGACTAGTCAGTTAGCTCAGTTGGTTAGAGCGTGGTGCTGATAACACCAAGATCTGGGGTTCAATCCCTGTACTGTCCAGCTGCCAAAAAAAGAAAGAAAGAAAAAAAGAAAATTAATAAAAAAGGAAAGGGTCTGGATGGTCTATAGTATACAGTGTCATTGTTACCTATGAGCTGTGAGCAAAGAGCCATTGAAAAATCCAATTAATCAAGTCAGAGCTTCTGAAGCATATGTGAATAAGAGTAAATCAATAAATCTATTAACAATGAAATAAATGGATTTGGATATAAATATCCATATCAAAATTTTTGTCAAGTTGATGACAGAAAATGTCATCAGTTCAGTCAAGGTTTTCAAAATAGAGCTGAGAAGCCATCTTGCTGACTGACATCTGACCAAAGTAAGCAGGCAGGAATGTAAATTGACATATTTACCTTGGGACGTTGGGCTTATGATTTGGTTGGGTCATCTTGTTCCTGGAATAATGATATATCACAAAGATTCACCATGTTTCCTTTTGTTTTGCTGTGTTTGTGGCACCCGATAAAAGCTGCATACTGAGATAGCACCAATGTTAAATAAACCTTTGCCTTGTTTCACTACTATGTAACCATTAATTGATGAGATTTTTCAAGAAGGGGACTCACCCCCCAACCTTTTCCTCTACCTGCTTCACGACTTGTGCATAGGCTCCTGATTTTTATGGACCTCCAGAACACATACAACTCTGTTTGGTTGTGTTTCCTGGGTTGATCCTCAAACCTGGCTTTAAATAAACTGAATTATTCTTAAAGGTTTTCCTCTCCAGCCTTTGATTTCAGACAAGTACAAATAACATCCTCTTCACTAGTACAGTAAGCTCCTGGTGTTGAAAGATAGTATTTTACCTGCATGAGGGTTAAATAAATTCAACAATCTGACTTGTTGGTTGCTTAATTTTAAAGTAGTTTCCAAAAGACTGATAGCATAGTTGTTAACCTGGTAAGAGGTTAGAAAAGTATTAGTGAGATGTCTGGGGTTCTGGCAAGTGCAATAAACAAGAAATTAGGACACATGGATGTTAGGTCCACCCTGCACTTACTAGCTGTTGTGAACTGGGCAACTGTCTCACTCTCTGAGCTTGTTTTCTCATTTATAAAATGGAGACAATATCAGGACTAACTATCTTACAGATTATTGGGAGGATCAGATAAGCTAGTATGTGAAAATACTTCAAACAAGTTAAAGTGCCATGCAAATGTATGATATTTGTTATCATTAAGCTAGAAGCCATTCAGTTAACTTAATTCCCATCATAGTAGTTAAAAATATAGCATTCTGCAAAATCTTCTCTTCCTTGCTGCCTAAAATACTATTTGTATTCACAATGAACTCTTAATAAGCTTGTTCTGAAGCTAGCAGGATATGTGGCTATCAGTTTAATATCTTCAAGAACACTGTTCCTAGAAATGTTGCTGCAAATGCTGTAAAAAGCCTTCTTCCAAATATGAAACAGGGATTATAGGTTAAAACAGGGTATGTGATCATCAAAGAGATGAAGACTGGTAATAACACTGCCACCTTATCAGAAAAGGTTAAAAAGGGACCCCCAATCTCAAATTATATGATGTTTGGAACACATCACATTTTGTCAATCTAATAAAGAAAATAAAGTTTAATTTCCCAAAATTTTATTAAAAATGGATTTCGTCATCAGATATCTTACTGCAAAGATGTTATCTCATCACAGAGCAGTAAAGTTTGCCTTAATAATAAGCTTTAAACAAATATAAATTCTTTTTGCAGTTCTTGAACTTGAGAGGTCTTTGTTACTTAAAAAAAAAAAAAGTTTTCTTTTTCCCATGAGTCACAGACATTTTCCCACAAGAATTTCTGTTCATTAAAATTACTTTTAAGTTGTTAAGGCAAGGGGGCAGGGCAGGGAGAGGGACGAGACCATATTCAGGTAATTCTTTGAAGAATTTGAAAAAAAAAAAAACAATTCCTAGTCCATTTTTAAAAATCTTTATTATATAGCACTCTCTTGATGTAAAAACTGCCATTTTCCCCCTAAATTCTCTGTCTTTTACTTAGTTTGTGCCTTACAAGAATGAAAAAAATACCCAATTAACCATAGCAGTTTCATGGCAGATACAAAGCTCAAACTAAAAGGAGACTTTCAAATATATTCTGTAATATACATAAATACATTTGGTTATGGCTACCTTAACTGAATTTTAGATAAAATTTCTCCTTTGGCTTGAGAAAGTACCAAGGTAAATGTCTAGGAGCAGAATATGTCTATGTGGCATTCCTTTCCAATTGAAAATATTTTATAGTTAAACAGAAGTGAATATGACCCAAGTATCCTAAATACAGTACCAATTCCATTATCATTTCCCTTGGGAACTTTCCCCCGGCATTTTCGCATACATGTAGTTGTCAGACTTGGAGGGCAATGGAGGTATAATAGCACTATTTAGCTTTTTCTTTAGCTGCATGAGAGCTGAACAGATGTGTATCCAGTGGTATAGGTGTTCAATGACAATGTTACCGAATTTCCATACTTCGGTTCTGGAATGATCTGCATCAAGGAAAAAAAAAAGTTATGGTGGATAGTTTTGTACTTTCATTATTAAAATTGTAAGCTCCAATATTATGATAAAAGTTTATTAACTATGTTTTGAGTCTAAACCATAGAAGAATCTTGTTTAAATATGTAATTACAGGAATAAGGATAGATGAATTTTGGTATATTCACATAATGAAATACTATACAGCATATTAGAGCTATTAAAGAATTAGAGCTACATATATCATTATGGATAAATCTCAAAAACATATTGAGCCCAAAAGTAAGTTGTAGAATAATGTGTACTTTTGGGTACAATTAAAATATAGTTTAAAAACCTGCAAAATAGTATTCTTTTGTGTATGGATACATAAGCATGTGGTAAAAAAGAAATCATGAGTGAAACTGATAATTGCCAAATTCATAATAGTATTATCTATAGGGAGAAAAAGAAGAAAATGGGATCAAAGAAGAGTAGAAAGCCTCGACGGTTCCTATAATGTTTTATTTCTTTAAAAAAGTCTGACTCAATATGGCACAATGTTAAAGGTAGATATAGAATATAACTTCGCAGTGACTGCATGGGTGTTATTCTCTATACTTCTATGTTGAAATATTTCCTAATAAAAAGTTATTTTAGGGGCTGGTTGTTTAGCTCATTTGGTTAGAGTGCAGCTTTATAATACCAAGGTCATGGGTTTGGATCCCCATACCGGCAAGCTGCCAAAAAAAAAAAAAAACTAAATTAAAAATTATTTTATTTTTTGGCAGCTGGCTGGTATGGGGATCTGAACCCTTGACCTTGGTGTTATAACACTGTACTCTAGCCAACTGAGCTAACCGGCCAGCCTCTAAAAATTATTTAAAAATATATATCACTATATACCATTATATGTTTAAGTTTGTTAGATTGAAAACTGTTAAAATATCATTCATAAAAGTTATTTTTTCCCAGAGGTCAATGACTAATACTGAAATATAATGGTCCAATGGAAAGAATATATACTTTAGAGTTGAACAGATCTGGATTCTAGTCTTGGCTACCCCAACTAGTTTTGTGACCTTGAGGTCACTCGTTAGCTCTGAGCCTCAGTTTCTTCTTCCATAAAACAGGGATAATATCTTAGAATTGGTATGAGGCTTAACAAGAAAATATATGCAAAGATATGCCACAGAGTAGTTGATCAAAAATATTAATTACCCTCCTTTTTTCAGGTGCCTCCCATCCCCAGGTCTATGTTTTATTCATCGTTGTTATTTCTTGTGTCTAACTGAGTGCCTAACCCAATAAGTATTTGCTGATTGGAGTTGGATAAACCATTAAATTATACTTATAATTGAGGAAAAGCTTTTAAATATTGTGTTCTTTTTTATAGCTTATTAACAATAATGACATTTATTAGAATCACAAAACAGAACAAATTTTATTTCCTTGTCTTCTGTCAACACAAAGGAACAAGGCTCCCTGAATTAGGTTTAGCTTTCCTATTTTTTATTGTTGATTTTTAATTGACACATAACAATTGTACATATTTATGGGGTACAGTGTGAAATTTCAGTACATGTATACAATGTGAAATGATCAAACAGGGTAAGTGGCATATCCATCACCTCAAACATTTATCATTTCTTTGTGTTAGGAACATTCAAAATTTTCTCTTCTAGCTATTTGAAAATATACAATAAACTACTGTTAACTATAGTCACCCTACAGTGCAATAGAACACTAGAACTTATTCCTCTTATCTGGCTGTAATTTTGTATTCATTAAGCAACCTCTCCCTATCCCCCTGCTACACCCCTCCCTTCCCAGCCTCTAGTAACCACTATTCTACTCTGTATTTCTGTGAGATGAACATTTTTACCTTCCATGTAAGAGTGGGGAACATGAAGTATTTATCTTTCTGTGCTTGGCTTACTTCACTTAACATAACGTCCTCCCGGCTCATCCGTGTTGCCACTAATGACAGGATTTCATTCTATTTTATGGGAGAATAGTATTCCATTGTGTATATATAACACATTTTCTTTATCCATTCATCTGTTGATTGACACTTAGGTTGATTCCCTATCTTGACTACTGTAAATTGTACTGTGATATTCATGAGAGTATGGATATCTCTTTGACATACTGATTTCCTTTCTTTGGATACATACCTAGTAGTGGGATTACTGGGTCATATGTTATTCTATTTTTAGTTTTTTGAGGAAACTCCAGACTGTTTTTCATAATAATTGTACTAATTTATATTCCTATCAACAACATATGAGTTCCCTTTTCTCCTCATTCTTATCAGCATTTGTTATTTTTTGTCTTTTTGATAATAGCCATTCTAACTGGAGTGAGATAACATCTCATTGTGGTTTTGGTTTGCATTTCCCTGATGGTTAGTGATGCTGAGCATATTTTCATGTGCTTGTTGGCCATTGTATTCTTCTTTTGTGAAATGTCTGTTCAGGTCTTTTGCAAAAAAGGTCTTTTGAAAAAAATCGGGTTATTTGTATTTTTGCTTTTGAGTTGTTTGAGTTCCTTGTACATTCTGGATGAATTGTTTGCACATATTTTCTCCCATTCTACAGGTTGCTCTTCACTCTGTAGATGTTTCCTTTGCTGTGCAGAAGATTTTTAGTTTGATATAATCCCATTTTTTTTTTCTGTCATTGTCTATTCATTTGAGGTTTTATCCATAATATCTTTGCCCAGATCCATGTCCTGAGCATTTCCCCTGTGTTTTCTACTAGCAGTTTCACAATTTCAGCCCTGCATTTAAGTCTTTAATCCATTTTCAGTTGATTTTGGTATATGGTGAGAGATAGGGGACTAGTTTCATTCTTCTGCATATGGATATCCAGTTTTCCCAGCACCATTTATTGAAGAGACTATCCTTTCTCCAATGTATGTTCTTGGCACCTTTGTTGAAAATCAGTTGGCTGTAAATACATTGATTTATTTCTGGGTTCTTTATTCTGTTCTACTGGTCCATGTGTCTGTTTTTATGTCAGTACCATGCTATTTTGGTTATTATAGCTTTGTAGTATATTTTGAAGTTAGGTAGTGCTTTGTTCTTTTTGCTCAGGATTGTTTTGTCTATTGGGGGTCTTTTGTGGTTCCATATGAATTTTAGGATTTTTTTTCTATTTCTGTGAAGAATGTCATTGGTATTTTGATAGGGATTGCATTGAATTGGTAGATTGCTTTGGGTAGTATAGACATTTTAACAATATTAATTCTTCTAATCTATGAACATGGGTTGTCTTTCCATTTTTTGTGTGTGTCCTCTTCTTTTATCAGTGTTTTATATCTTTTATTGTAGAGATCTTTCACCTTCTTGTTTAAATTTATTCCTAGGTATTTTATTTTTAATTTGGTAGTTATTGTAAATGGGATTGCTTTCTTGATTTCTTTTTCAGCTAGTTCATTATTGGTGTATAGAAATGCTACTGCTTTTTTGTATGTTGATTTTGTATCCTTTGACTTTACTGAATTTGTTTATCAGTTCTAAGAGTTTTTTGGTGGAGTCTTTAAGTTTTTCTGTGTATAAGATTATGCATCTGCCGACAGGGACAATTTGACTTTCTCCTTTCTACTATGGATATGCTTTATTTCTCTTGCCTAATTGCTCTGGCTAGGACTTTCTCCCATGATTTTGAAGGCACTCCTAAAACAAAAGGTACAATATGGGACAGGGAAGGCACATAAAATGTTGGGAACTTGTGAATACAAGTGAATACAAGTCTCAGTTTTATTTTTACTTATTTTTATTTTTATTTTTGGCAGCTGGCCAGTGCAGGGATCCGAACCCCTGACCTTGGTGTTACAATACCATGTTCTAACCAATTGAGCTATCTGGCCAGCCCCTCCATTTTTATTTGAAGCTGATTTTAAAACATATCAAAACAATTAATTTTCCAAAATTCTGTTTTAACACACACACACACACACACACACGCACACGCACACGCACACGCACTGTCTTTTTTCACTCAATTGTAAGTGTTCAATAAATGTTGAATTGAAACATTAGAAAATAATTGAATTAGGTTTTTCAAATACTAAAAGTCTTTTCAAATTATAGCTCAGTAAAATTAGTGACAATTATGAATAAAACAAAAACAGATGCTAGTCATGACAGCATATTAAAAATACCCGATTCATCTCATTTTATGGGCAATACTAGACCAAGAAACATGCATACTTAAAATACTGAAGATGCATTTATTATTATTGATCCGTCTTTATACTAATGAGCTTCCTCCCTAGAAACTTGACAAGTGATCCTACAGGTTTCCAAAGATTATTTTGATTATCTTAATGTTCTAATGTTATAAATCTAAATTAAATAAAATTTCACCCTAGGATACTCCTAAAACCAGCCCTAATAATTTTCTGACATAAAACAGCTCTGTGGCTCCCCACAGCTTTATTCTGCCCTTCCCGAATCCCCATTAAGAGCTCTTGCCTTGATGCCTGCCACAGTGTTCTTATCTGAACATCCAAATGAACAGACCCCTATCTGCAGCCATTATTAAGCTAGTCGCCATCTCCATGGTGATTCAAGGACACGAGGATAGGGAGCGAGGCCGCTTCCTTTCACAAGCCCCGGTTGCTTATTTCCTGTCTTATTGTTAGTGGGGACAGAAGCTCCGAACCTGTCTGGGCGGTGGTCCTGTTTCCCTGCCCTTTCCAGAGACTGATCCGTTAACAACAGGCTCTGATGACTCCTCTAATGAAGCCTCCGACGCTCTGCTGGGTTCCCCATTAGCGGTTGAGCTCTACTGCCCTCTTGTGGTGACATGACAGATATTTGCAATTTGGCAGACGACAGAACCCATTCACACAGACTTAGTAATTCTTTCAAGCAGATGTATTACGTACTTTTGTCTTATAACCCTAAGAAACTATGCTTTTTTAATTGTCCGTGGCAATGGTTATGGTAAGTTGTTTGAATACATCTAAGCTATAAAGATTCAGTGTCAACCTGTTTATAGACCTACTGATTCAGAAACATTTTATTATGCTATTTTTGTAGGTTCTAGTTTAATCAAACTTTTTAATTGCATAGGGAATTCATTATGCTGGAAACGTTGGGCTATAATAAGATATTTCTAAATTAAAACTCCATTTATGGATTCCTGCTTTAACGCTGGATTAATTAAGTTAAATCGTTTGGGAATTATAAACGATAAGTAAGATGGGCAAAGTAAAAAGAATGAAGTACTTAAGCTTCAAGTCCAAAAACTAAACTGTAGCTGCTCCTTTCTACTAACAACTAACCCAAGATCAGCAGCATTTCTTGAATGCTCTTCTCCTTCATCATCAGTTCTCTTAGTTTTGGTTCTCTTATCACGTACCCTAAGTCACTCCTTAACATTACTGCCACAAACAATAAGCTGAAGGGTCATGCAACAATATACACTTAAAAGGGTATGTGTATGCAAATTTCAGTCCGTTTTTATGTAGGCAGGGGAACTCATATTTGCCCATGGCAGTTGGGCACTTAATGTCACTGTAATGTGGTCCCAAAGGCTTTGTAGAGTACTGCCTCTCAGGCTAATCAGGAAAGAATTGGTGTTAAATGGAGTGATAAAAAGACATTTTTCTTGACTTATCAAAGTTTTAGATGGCAGTTTGTTCCACGGTGGATGCTGAGTTCTTGCAGGTACATTAGCTTCATTCCTATTGCAAGCATAATTTCTACACATGTACTGGCTTTTTTTCATGATGTAGCTATAAATCCAATAATATGTGAATAGAAATCAATGCCGTTTATCTTTACAAAAATTCACGTGCCTCTATCAGTAACAAATGTTGAGTGTAGGGGCTGGCCGATTAGCTCACTAAAAAAAAAAAAAATGTTGAGCATGTGCTCCAATATATGTATATTAATTTATAAATTATTTAATTAATTAATTTATTTACTGGCTGCTGGCTGGTACGGGGCTAGAACTCTGGACCTTGGTGTTCTCAGCACTATGCTCTAACCAACTGAGCTAACTGGTCAGCTCTTATAAATGATTTTAAAACACTTTCAAACAAAAATAGAAATTAGACAATGATGAGATAAAACCATTAGAATAAAAGTCCTGTGGCATTTTTCTTATATCCCAAAGGATAGTCTTTTAAACCTTCTGGGGTACTAGCACTCTACACTGGAGACCATCCAGTTAAAATATGAAAGATATGGAATAGATAATCCTTTTCTAGATGATGAACATGCATTCACTTTTGCTCCCTCCTAAAATCCTACTAAGATGAATGTAAAGAAATTAAACAAGAAGATATAAATCACAAGGATGGGGAGATTAGGAAAGGAGAAACACCAATATTATGCTCCTTAAGTACCTCTGTCTCCTCAAAGCCCCAACAATCTCCTCTCTCATCATCACTCCAGCTGATGACCCTGCTTCCAACTTC
Organism: Cynocephalus volans; assembly: GCF_027409185.1. Classification (NCBI taxonomy): domain Eukaryota; kingdom Metazoa; phylum Chordata; class Mammalia; order Dermoptera; family Cynocephalidae; genus Cynocephalus; species Cynocephalus volans. The sequence continues at coordinate 27,212,581 of NC_084469.1, read as the reverse complement.
ACTGTAAAAATTGAAGCCATCAGAATACAACTTCCACAGACCCCACTGACACATCTACCCACTTGCTCTCATCTGTACCCACATACTACATCCTCCTGCCATCTTAAGCCAATTCCTCCATTGATGCACTAGATCCAGGGTAGTCATATAACTCATTGTCCAAACTGGAACACTTGCAAGGGAAAGAGGACACTGATCAGACAAGGTCACCAGGACAAGCAAAAACTGTGACTGTCTCAATGTAAATAGGCTATATGGTTACCGAGATCCTATCCTCTCTCACTTACTTGAGGACATTGTTTCGGGAATTCTTCTCTATCTCCAACATTGTCAACTTCTTGCTTTCTACAGCATTATTTCTATCAGAATCAAACCTGCTGTTATGGTTACCATCTTAGAAGCAAAAAGAATTTCTTTTACCTTTTATACCCACCCCCTGCCCGTTACTGCACCATTCCTTTGCTCCCCTTTGTGGTAAAACATTTTATGAATTGTCTCTACTCAGTCTCCTGTCCTCCTTTTGAAAATCATCTATTGACCAACGAATCCCAAATTTACATCTCCAGCCTAGACCTTTCTCCAAAACTCCAGATTTATTTACTTTTCTACCTATCTACATCTGTGCTTGAATATCTAATAGTTATCTCAAACTCAGCATGTCAAAATCTGAACACTTCATCTCCCCCACACCCAAACCTGGTCTACCTATGGTGTTCTCCATCTCAGTTAATGGCAACTCCATCCTTCCAAACAATGAAGTCAACCTTAGCTCCTCTATTTCTTTCTCATTCTATACCCAAATTGTCAAGATATATTTTAGTTCTACCTTTCAAATTATATATATATATTTGATATATATATACATATATATATGTAATATGATACATATATGTATACATATTACATATGTATACATATATGTATACATAATATGATACATATATGTAATATGATACATATATATATATATGTAATATGACCACTTTTCACCATCTCCACTGGTACCACCCACATCTTGAATCTGGATTCCTACAGCGGCTCCTCTGGTTGATCTCTCTGCAACTCCTCTTGACCCCCAAAGTGTCTTCACATCACAGAGGCAGAGTGATCCTCTTAAAACATGTCAGTTAATGTCACTCCTCTGCTTAAAATCCTGCAATGGCTCTATATCTCCCTTAGAGTAAAAGTCAAAACATTATGACAGTCTTTGAGTACCTAATTGATTCAGTCTCCTATTATCTACTGACCTTATCCTCTACTTACCTCCTCCTCTCTCACTCTGCTACAGATACAGTAACTTCCTTGCTGCTATTTGAATGCATTGGTTACTCCTGCCTGTATTAGTCCATTTCTGTTGCTTATAACAAAATACCTGGAACTCGTTGATTTGTAAGAAAACAAAATTTATTGATACAGTTTTTGAGGCTGAGAAGTCCAAAGTCCAGGGAACACATCTGGTGAAGGCCTTGGTGGTGGCAACAGTGACCCAAGGACCTCACATGGCAGAAACGATGGAGCAGAGAGAGAGAGAGAAAGACTCTCATGTGCTATCCTTTTAAAGCCTTCAGAACCACACCCATAACTACCGTTACTAGTCCATTCATTAGGATATAGTCCTCAGAATCTAATGACCTCTTCAAGGCCCCACCTTTCAATTACCACAATAGAATTTTCCACCCTTAACAGTCATCGTGGGGATCAAGTATCTAATACATAAAACTTGGGGGACACAATTCAATCCACATCACTGCCTTAGGGCTTTTGCATTGGCTGCTTTCTTTGCCTGGATTACTCTTTCCACAGATATCTATATGGCTATTCCCTCACCTCTTTAAAGTCTTTGCTTAAATCTTACCTACTCAATAAAGTTTACCTGACTACTCTCTTTAAACTTGCAACGCATGCCTTCTCCCATATCCTACCAGTACACTCCACTGCTTTACCCTGCTTTTATGTTCTTTAAATAGCACTTCTTTTCTACCATAGTATATAATTTATTTATTTATTACATTTATTTTCTATTATCTGCTCTCCCCTTTAGAATGTAAGCTTCTTGAGGATAGGGATCTTGGGATATTACTGTATCCCAAGAGCCTAGAATAGGGCCTGGCACATGATCACATGGTTGGCACTCAGAAAAATTTTGAGTGGAAGAATGAAGTAACAAAATTTTGGAAGTAAAAAGTAGATGAAGAAGTGGTCATTGATAGCAAACAGGAGAAAAGCAGAATTCTAAATCAGGAGTGGAGAAAGCTTAGAGCCAACCTACAGTATATCTCAGAATTCTCAAAAGGCTTAGGAGGGTTTGTTGAAACTGTTTAGGAAATAGATCCCTAGAAAATCTCCCACATATCACACCTTTGGGCAAGTTTTTCTCCCCAACACTAGGAACTTATTCCTTGGGGAGGGTAACATGGAAAGTCTCCAGACTGGGGAACACCAGACACACTGGAGAGGGAGAATACCACAGTGAAAACAGCAAGAGTGTATGTGTACTGAATATTGAAACCTTTGCAGGCTCCCCCTACTAAGCTCCCAGAACTCTGGCAGACACATTATTTTCTCTCCTGGCAGGATACTGGAAGAGTCTTCTCTGAGGAACCTGACAGTCCAAGATAAGGACCTAGAGATACTGATGTCAGAGGTTCCCCCAACAAGGGCCACTGGATCATCCCACAGTGAAGCTCAATTAAGCCTCCCAAACACCCTCAGAGGTTTCAGTTTATTTTTAGTCCCCCCACTCTTAAATATAAACAACCATAGATTACCAGACATCTGAGGAAAACTTCTAACATGAGACACAGAGCCTAAAACACTAAAACAGAAAGAAAGAAGAGAAACAATAGGGACAAGGAAATGCCAAAAAATAATTACCATTAATGCCCTCAGAGAGGTAAAATAAAACATGATCAAGATATTGTAGAAAGCAGATATTTAGAGAACAATAACAAGAGCCTTTAGAAATTAAAACATACAAAAACAAAAAAATTAATAGAATTAGAAGATAAGTTTAAGAGAATTTCTCAGAAAGTGAAGCAAAAAGACAAAAAGATGGAAACTAAGAGAGATTTTGAAGAATGAGTCTGGGAGTTTCAAGGTCTGAATAACAGGAGTTCCAAAGAGGATATACAGAAGACAGGACAGGGCCACTCCCAGCCTATAGGTCACCTTTGTGTAAATGGGTGAATGCACTCTATAGTCACACAGCTTGGTGAGCAGAAAAAGATGTGTGAGGAAAAAGATGTCCCTCCTTCGAGCACATGTAGCTTCAAGCTAAGGCACACAGTTCAGTGAATGGAATCTGGGTTAGATTTCAGCCCCTACCTACCTCCTCAGCAGGGCACCTTTGTGCAGTGCGTAAACTGCACACCCATAAGCAGCAGCGTTGATGCCATGCCAGCCAGGACTTAAGGACCTGAATTTCACAATACCCAGATCAATGGATGAAAGTACACCCATATCAAGGCGTATCATTACAAAATTTCACAACCTTGGGGATAAAGGGATGACTCTACAACTTCTGGAGAAAAACAGACACGAACACAAAACAAAAAGGTCACAAAACCAAAACAGAGAGGACACATGCCCAGAATCAGAAATTAGAAAGACTTCAGACTTCTCAGTAGCAGTCTTGGAAGTTAGACGACAATGGAACCATTTCTACAAAAAGTTAAATATTGAGTTACCATATGGACCCAGCCATTCCACTCCTAAGGCATATATCCAAAAAAAGTGAAAACGTGTTCATACAAAAACCTGTAAACACATATTCATAGCAGCATAATCGCAATAGTCAAAAAGTGGAAACAACTCCCAGGTCCATCAACTGATTAATGGATAAACAATGTGATATATCCATGTAATAGAATACTATTCAGTCATAAGAAAGGAATGAAGTATTGATACAAGCGTGAAAATATTATGATAAGTGAAAGAAGCCAGACACAAAAGGCCACCTATTGTATGATTCCATATATATAAAATGTCCAGAATAGGCAAAATTCATAGAGACAGATAGTAGGTTAGTGGTTTCCAGGGGACAGGAGTAGGGGAGAGGGGGAGTGACCACTAATAGGTACGGGGTTTCTTTTTGGGTGATGAAAATGTTCTAAAATTAGATAGTGGTGACAATTGCACAACATGGGGTATATATTCAAAACCACTGAATTGTACACTTTAAAAAGGTGAGATTTATGGTATATGAATTATATCTCAATTTCAAAAAAAAAAACCCCAAACAATGGAGCGATGTCTTCAAAATTATATTCCCTGGCAAAGTACAAATCAAATATAAGGATTGAAAAAAACATTTTCAGACATGACAGTTCTCAAAAAATTTACCATTCATGCACTTTTTCAGAAAACTACTGGAGGGCCAAGCCCGTGGCGCACTCGGCGCTGGGAGCGCGGCAACGCTCCTGCTGCGGGTTCGGATCCTACATGGGAATGGCCGGTGCACTCACTGGCTGAGTGCTGGGCACGAAAAAGACAAAAAAAAAAAAAAAACTACTGGAGATATGCTACCTCGAAACAGGAATGCACCAAGAGAATGGCAAAGTAAATTCCTATGATCGTGGTGAAATCAATCTCAGGAAGGCAGCTGGGTAGCAGAGGGAAGACTTCAGATAGAAAAAGAATTAAGATTTCTAGAAAGTATAGCTTTGGGAAAAAAATAAATTGAAACTAAAAAACTACCTGATAGAATTGTCCTCATGTGAAATTATACGGAGAGACAAACGGGGTAGGAATTTTCAAGACGTACAAAGAAAACTAAAAAATTTTAAAATAAAAGGCAATTATTTACCTCAGGAAAAACAAAAAGTAGAAAATGAAGAATCAAAATATGCTACAGTGCTCAGCTGCGAATATATATTTGCATTGGCAAAACCATATGAATGTTGCATTTTGATTTAACCCTAAATTATAATATGACTACTTTAGGAGGATGGGGTAAGAGAATGGTGGTGAACAGAACTAAATCTTCATCCATAACAAGAGGAAATCGATTGATAAGATTTAAAATTGATGAATTAAAAGATAGCAATATGTGCATAATATTAGAAATACAGGGATGTGCAAACGCTGAAAGAAACAGTAAAAGAGTTAAAAATGGTTGCCTCTGGTGAGAGGAACTGGGGAGAATGAGAAGAGAGAGAAGGATGGGCTAGTGACTCTTTCCATGTTTTTAGTTCTTTTTTATTATTATTATTTTAATTTATCAGTTATAGTTGATTTTTGTGTCCCTTTACCCATTCCTCCTTTTCCTCCTTTGCTCTCCACCACCCCCACCATCAACATCATATCTGTTCACTTGTCTTAACAAGATCAAGGAATTGCTGTAATTGTTGTGTCTTCTTTCCCTCCCAATTCCCATTTGTTTGTATATTTACTTATTTATTTTTACTAGCTCCCACAAATAAGTGAGAACATGCAGTATCTCTCTTTCTGTGCCTGGCTTATTTCACTTAATATAATTTTCTCTAAGTCCATCCATGTTGCTGCAAATGGTACTATTTCATTTTTTAAATAGCAGAGTAGTATTCCCTTGTGTAGATATACCACATTTTCCGTATCCACTCATCCAATGATGGGCAGTTAGGCTGGTTCCAACTCTTGGCTATTGTAAATAGTGCTGCAAAAAACATTGGAGTACAGGTATCCCTTTGACATGATGATTTCCATTCCTCTGGGTATATACCCAGCAGTGGAATAGCTGGGTCACATGGTAGATCTATCTGCAATTGTTTGAGGGACCTCCATACCATTTTCCATAGAAGCTGCACCATCTTGCAGCCCCACCAACAGTGTATGAGAGTTCCTTTTTCTCTGCAACCTCTCCAGCATTTGTCATTCTGTCTTTTTGATATTAGCCATCCTAACTGGAGTGAGATGGTATCTCAAAGTGGTTTTGATTTGCATTTCCCGAATGCTGAGTGATGTTGAGCATTTTTTCATGTGTCCATTGGCCATTCGTATATCTTCCTTTGAGAAATGCCTATTCAGCTCCTTTGCCCATTTTTTAATTGTGTTACTTCTTTTTTTTTTTTTTTTTTTTTTTTTTTTTTTATTATAACACACACCTCAAGATATTTAAATAGTTAGATGAGATCATCAGAGTGATTATCACATGGATTATATTTAATATATGTTAGTATACAACCTTCTCTCTGAGCTCTGGTGGATCAGTCTGTATATTTTTTTTTTTTTTTTTTTTTTAAATTTTATTTTGTCGATATACATTGTAGCTGATTAATGCTCCCCATCACCAAAAGTGTTACTTCTTTTTTTGCTGTTAAGTTGTCTGAGTTCCTTGTATATTCTGGTTATTAATTCCTTTTCAGATGTATACTTTGCAAATATTTTCTCCTACTCTGTTGTTTGTCTTTTTGCTCTGTTGATTGTTTCTTTTGCTGTGCAGAAGCTTTTTAGTTTGATATAATCCCATTTGTTTATTTTTCCTTTGGTTGCCTGTGCTTTTGGCGTCATATGCATAAAGTCGTACCCAATCCTACTTTCTGGAGTGTTTACCCTATGTTTTCTTTAAGGAGTTTTATTGTTTCCGGATGTATATTTAATTCTTTAATCCATATTGAGTTGATTTTGGTATATGATGAGAGGTACGGGTCTAGTTTCATTCTCCTACATATGAATATCCAATTTTCCCAGCACCATTTACTGAAGAGGCAGTCCATGTTTTTAGGTCTATTTGACTTTTTAAAGTACTTTAACAAAAATATATAATTTAAAAAATCTTTTTTGGATAAAAGCTTATTTTAATGTGCACTAAAATGAAAAGAAATATGAATGTTAGTTAAACAGAAAAATGTTCTCACTAAACTGATTTTTAAGTCTTTAATCAGATGCCAAAGCAGCAACCATTTTTAGTTGTTTCTCTTAATTCAATAACTACTGTTGGAAAACTTCAAAATTTAAAATTGAAAGAAGTGGTAAGGAACAAAAGAGAATTGCTGACTTGATTTTTTTTCTTCCCCCTTTGAATAACTTGGAACTGAAAATGGAAGGGGTCTGCATGCATGGGAAATGAGTCAGGCATCCAGACCCTGGGTCTTTACCAAACCCCAAATAGCCTGTTTTACTCTTGTAGACAGTATGTGAGTGAGTACTACTTGTTTAATATCATAACTAAAAGGGAACTTTAAGAAGTTCTTGCCAGGAAAAAAGAACTCTATTCTAGAGCTGAAATGATATTTCCTCCTCCATAGCCTGAAATCCCTGAACAACTCTTAAATGGTACACTCTGGGCTCTCTGTTAAACCCAGGTCTAGCTGCAATGGCAGATCTTTTCCTACAAGTAGGGGCCAACAATTCCCAAAAAGGACCACTACCCAAGACTACTAGGTCCAAAAAGACGGTGGAGAACTGTAACCGAATCCAAGCTAATATTAGTATACAGAGGGTCCACATTAAAATAGGACAGAACAATGTTCTTGGTATCTTCTTTCGTTCCACTCTGACCCATTTAAAATAACTAGGCACATTCTCAGAATTGCAGATTCAGTTCTGTGCTGTACTCCAATTTGTTATTTCTGGATGGCTGGTAGAATCTTATAAAAGGTTATGTAGTAGGTAATGAAAAAAAGAGTTGTGCCCCACGTTTCTAATGGAGGGGGATGGAGAGCAGTACCCACTAGAGCCGCCATGGTGGTGGCAATGGCAATTAAGGAAAGATCTCCTGCGGAAGGTGAATCTTCAGGATGAGAGGTAATCAGGGCTGTGAGTCCAGTCGTCCTTCACCCTGATGGCAAGGCATCTCCCTCTATTGTCATCCTTGGAGGACCATGGTGGTGTTTTATTGAGGAAACTGCTGGATTTCTTTAGACAGTGAGAGTGAGGCTCTGTCTGCTTTGGCAGAGGAGAAGTCCTAGGACTCCTGTAGGAGAAGTGGAGGGGCTGGGACACTCCTGCCAAGACCAGTGTCTGTGGAGTTGTAAACTTTGCTATATAAGCTTGGAGAGGAGATATGGCCACTTGTCAGAAACACAGGTTCTAGATATCAAAATAATTCTAGTTATACTTGCAATGGTGGATAGTTCTTGCCTCTAGGTCTGAGAACTTTTCCTGGCAGGCAACAACTGTCCTAATCTCCTAGGAGGGAGACATGGGACAGGTATAGGATCCCCTACAGAAAGATCAGGTGTGCACAGCTGTCTGGGAGTGGTCACTGGAGTCACAGGGTCCCCCACAGGGAAGTAAGTTTGCAACATTCACATGCAGTGGCACAGTATTGGGAAGCCAAGCCCTCTGAACAAAGCTGACCAATGCTCCATCATAGATGACTATCTCAATCTAAAGGCAGGACACAGCTGCCTGGAGTTCCACCAGAATATCAAATACTCCTTTCTCAAACCAGAATAAAGTGGGGTGACAGTTGACAGCAGAATCCCTAAGAAAGTATGTGCACTTCACCAGCCCTAATTCTATACTCTTGGTAAAATCATTAGTTTCGAGGGCTTGGTGGGTTAGTAGCTATGCTATATAGTCTAGTGGTACCTCCCCGTCCCTGGCAGAGCCTACATTATTATTATTATTATTAGTGGCATTTCATGCTGAGTGGGGTTATTGAGTAAGGGCCTTACTTAAAGCTGCTAGAAAGCCTGGTAAACTTTGAACAACAGATTGCCCTGCTGGAAGACTTCTCTCCTTCTGGCGCATATAGAAAGGTGTCCCAGAGAGATCCTCTCCCTTCCCCGAGCTTAGTATTTCCTGATATAATTGCATCTGAAGGAGAAAGGGTTGGTATCTATCTGTGTGGCCTATGTACTTTCTTGATTGCTGCAGAGACTGTGAAAACACTAAAGTCTTGTGTGGCGATAGGCGAGCTGAAAGGGATTGGTTTCTGGCTGAGTCCTGCTCTGTTAACTGCAGTTAGAATTCCTGCCACCTGAGGGCACTGTTGGGAAGCATTGGTGGTCAAGGCTGCTCAGGAATCAGCTAGGATAGTTCAAAGTGGGAGCAAACACAGAAATTAAAATTTCCATGTGTTCTGAAACAAAGGAGTTATATAGCACAACAGGAGGAAGTTCCTAGAAGCAAATTGGAGGTGTAGCCCAAAGCGATTCCCTTGAGGCATTGGTACGATGATATAGAAGATGCCTTTGGCAACTTCTGTGGCTGGGGATGAGCTGTGAAGTGCTGAAGCCAACTCTTGTACATTCTTGCAAGGTGTGGAGTGGAGGGGCCTGATCTTTATCCCCAGCTCCTATCTGACAGGGACTGGGTTGCGTGCTGGTGGGTGCCTGAGTCCTCGCCCATGACAGGGAACAGGGGAACATCACTCTGAGAGGACACAAAAGAACCTGGCAGCAGGGTCTGGCTCTAGGTCAAGGAGCTGGCAGATTGGGTGGGAACAAAAGTGGAGTAGGGACTCAGGGAGAATGTTAATTCGAATTACACAGAGGAGGGGTGCTGGGGCTCATGGCAGGGACTAACTCCACTCCAAAAGGAAGAGCAGCAGCTAGGTGGGGCTGAGTCTGGGGATTGGGTGAGCCAGAGGCACTGACATAAAACATTTCTTTTGGATTTTTAAGTCTTCATGGAACAGTGACTAAGTATAGAATGAGTATATAAAAGTATATAATGAACAAGTATCCATTTTTATTGTTGCCATTGTTGTTTCCTTGAATAGCACCTTAGAAAAAGTTATGCATATAACACCTGTGAACCAGAGGCTCCCGTGAATGAGGCCAGAGCCATGAGGCTACTGTGGAAGCCCCATTCCAAATAAGAATTCTAAACTTGACTCATGTCACTAATGGTCCACGTTAACTTTCACACAATCTCTTGTTTTCTCCTGCTCTGTAGCACTCCCAAATTTCTGGGAGCATCTCACTTTCTGAGGCCGGATGACCTCTCTTTTATCCATCCACCCTGGCTCACTGCTCCACCACCCCAGTACTCCATACCTCCACTGCTACAGACACCTTGAGGAGTGTGGCTATACATACACCTTCCCCTGGGTTGCCTTTTCCTTCCACTTATCCCAGGAGTCTCTGGTTCTGAGCCTCTCAGTCTAGTATATGCATCACAGAAATCCAGAAACCCTTCTGACTTGGACTGGAGTCTCCACAGAGAGTAGGAGAAAGGGAGAAGGAGGAGGGGGACAGATTTAGGCAGCAATTTCTACAGAGCCATTTCCCTTGTTAATGGTTAGTTTTTCATAAGTAACAAAGAAGCAACAAACTTTAAGTATATTCCTTACTGATCCACTCACATACATGGCCTTAGTCCTCTGGTGGGGTAATACACACCAGTGGAGGAATATGTGCTTGTATTTGTATGTTTACTCCTACATGTGGCCTGTTATCTGTGGGCAAAGAGCTCAACAACTTCTCCAACCTGAGAGCACCACTGTTCTCCATTCCTGCAGATTCTCCTTCTCCGGAAAGTCTATGTTACTAGTCTATAGATTAATAGGCTAGTAAGCTATTATTTTCTTTGGTTCTTTATTGAAGCTAAAGATAATAATAGCCTTTTTGTTTAATGTCCCTGTCCTCACTGCAGCAGCTATTTGCTTTTATAAAAAATGAATAATACACATGTAGTCAATAGGTGGGAGACAGATGTGCTTTTGAACTCTCAAGTGTGTGGCATGGCATAGACAGTGACTGTGGGGAATGCAATAGATTATAGATAGGGTCCCTCCCTTTAGAAGACTTGTAATCATAACTGTTTTCTCCTAAAAATGGAATTTATGAGCCACTTGCTTTATTCTAATAAAAATCTCCTAATTGCAATTGTGTTTTATTGCTGTTGGTATGGATTTAAGCTATAATTAGGTGAAAATTTACCTCTGATACATTCATCAATGAGCTGTAAATTCACCACCACATGGCTAGCAGTTGGATCAAAGGCACAAATACTCTTGACTAAATATCTGTTAATATGCTGTGAACAAAGAACGAAAGAAAAATTATGGGATCACCAGCAGGTGGAAATACAGTGCCAGTTCACCAGTTTATAGAATTCCATCTACATAAATTTAAAACAGGCAAAACCAGTGTATGGTGTTAGGAGTCAAGATCGTGGGGGCAAATGTGGGGAGGGGATGAAGGGGTGATGGGAAAGGGTACAAAGGAAGGCTTTGGGGATGCTACTACTGTTCTGACTCTTGATCTAGGTGCTGGTTACACAGGTGTGTTCATTGTGTGAAAATTCTCATATTTTTATACTTATGATTTGTGTAATTACGATTTGTATACCCAAATCTGTATAGATTATTCTTCAATAAAAAGAGTGCATTTTTAAAAACTTACAAATTTACACTTATCCCAATTTTTAAAGTCTCCTGAAAATTCCAGCTCTGGATGAAAGAACAATATAACGCCTCTCAAGATGTCCTGCACTAGTTTTATGTTGGCTTCCAACTCCAGGGATATGCTGTCTTGAGGATAATTTGGCTCTGTGAGAGGCTTATGATCATAGAGCAACAGTGACACAAAGTCCATGGAATTGAATAGCTGGAGGCTTTCCTGCAGCTCCTGCAGCATGATTCGGAAGAAGACAATTCCTGCCCGCTGGACTTCCCCTACATTTTCAATCTCTGGAATAACAGAATGACATCTCACATTGCTGTTCAGTCACACACATTACTTTTTCATAGGAGTCTTAGCATATTATAGTAAACTTTTTTTTTCAGAAAATAGAAAACCATATCCTACGGTTTTAAACAATCTTAGTTTCTCTAGCCATGCAATCGAAAGAAGTGGAATTACACCCTCATAGGAAGAGGTTTTGAGAAAAGGCAAAAACTTGGGTTTTAGAGTTAGACCTTGGTTTGAATACATATTCTCCCTCTTATTAGTTCTATTGTCTCTCTGAATATCCTTTTCCTCTTCTGTGAAAATGGGGCTAATCCCTGCTTTTCTGATGAGCTGTGGGAATTAAATGAGATGTTATATATAAAAGTGCTCAGGCCTTAAATGTACTGTAGTAAATACTCAGAAGACATGCATTTTCTTCTTTCTTCTTATCCCACTCTATGTAATGGCTAGAAATCTTTCAGCTGAATCCTATAGTGTTTCTCTAAATCTATTCATTTCATTCTAGGTAGCCAAAGGTTTCCATGCCTCTTTCTTCCCTCACCTCTCTCCAAGTTGGTATCATGCTAAGAGTAGCCTAGCAGATGTGGAATCACAAGAACTGGGGTCTATTCTTGGCTCTGCCAGTAACTAGCTATTGGACTTGAGATAATTCACTTTACTTTTGTGGGCGTTAGCTTTTTTATCTGTAAAATGAGATGTTCTAATTAGCTAATGATGTGTAATATAGTGGAAAGAGCACCCAAACCTGGGTTCAAATCCTGCCTTCACCATTTGTTAACTGTGTGATTTAGGGCAAGCTGTTTACTTTCTCTGAACTTCACTTTCCCCACCTGTAAAATGGGGTATCACCATTCACCTCATAGGGTTATGATAAGGATTAAATGAAATAACTTATTCAAATATGATGGGGCATTTAATAAATGGTAGTTTCGTCTTTCCTTTATGGTCCTTCCAGTTCTGAAACTGTATGATTCTAGCCAAAATAATGTGATTCCGTGCCCTTTGCTTTAATTATAGGCCATACTCATAAGACCAAGACTGCATAAAGGAATCCCTTTCATATAGAAAGATCTGTATATTGCAACAATTCATTTTAGAAAATGCATCCTTCATCGTACTGTCTGTGATTTCCCCCAAAATCTATTAAACCCATGAATCCAGACTGTTGCCGCATTCACATTACCTAAGATATATTTTTTCTTTGTCTCTCCAGAGAGTTCACCCAGTATTTCATAGCAGGCAGCTTGGATCACCTTCATCATTTTCTGTAGATCTTTAAACTCTTGATACAACAACATCCTACTTCGGCCAATGTTAAAATCGAGGACTCCCAGAGCCTTTCCTGTTCTCTCACGAAGTGGAATAACTATGTGGGTTTCTCCACAGGCAGAGGCCAAAACAACTTGTGCACTGTCTGTACACTTAAAGAGAAAATCCCTGAAACCAAAACCAAAGAAGCACACGATATTAAACATCAGCCTGTCCACAACCTTCCACCCAAATGTACTAACTCACTCTCTTGTGCCTCCTTCACTCCCACCACGCCAGCGCTTGTTGCTGTTCCATCTTCCTGGAATGCTCAACCTTGCTTTCACATGGTTCTGTCCATCAGCTCACCCATGTCTCTGCCCAAACATCCCCTCAGCAGAGAAGACTTCCCTGATCACCCAGTCTGAAGTAGGAGCACCCAAGTCACTCTCCACTGTGATACTCTGCTTCATTGTCTTAACTATACTTAAGCTTATCTGAAGGTGTTCATTTTTTATTACTTATTATCCAGTCCATGTTGGTTGGTTCCAGAAAGTATGATGAGTATGTTAGGTCAGGTTCCCTAGAAGCAGAACTGGAGACAAGGATGCTCATGCAAGGGATTTATTGAGGTAGTACTCTTGGGAGAAACCTGTGAGAGTCTGAGGGAAGCAGGATAGGAAAGGAGGAGAAGCTAAGTAAGAATGTAATTTCAGGTGAAGTCTAGCCTTGGCTTGATCCCAAGGGGAGCTCTGAAAGGGAAATTTTGTTGTTAAAGAATCTGTCCCACCTTGAGGCAAGGGAGTTTTTGTACCCTAGCACTAGTCGTCATTGGCTCTAAGCTGCACTGGATGTGTGGGAGTGAGGGTGGTGGATGTTTACATAACTCTTAGGTACCTCCTGGTGAGGGGCTTCAATTGTTCAAGGTCACTTGTGCAGAGAAAGTTACAGTGTGAGCCTTTAGCAGTACCCGCAGCAGCCTGCAAAAGGCATATTGGGGATCTGGGCAGGGCATCTATAGCAGGTGCTTCAGTGAGAGACCTGAGATTTTCATGGAAATGTAATGGCTACTTCTTTCTCTAGTGAGGCATAGACACATTTCTTTTTATCTCTTTGGTCCTTTCTCCATCTCCATTGATATTGAGATGTCATACCTTTAAGGTGTTTGAAAAATGTTGGTGCTTTGCATAGCCTCAAAAAGCACTTTATAATTCAAAATATCAATCCTATAATGACAGGTAATATGATATCTTTTTTCACCCCTTGCTGCTGATGAGCCACCACTTTGTGTCATTATGATAACTATGGTAATGATGCATCATACTAAACTTTCCAGGTGTAATAATAAAGCCCATTGGTCAAGAGAGTTCTTCCAAAGGCATCTGCTCTGTCACACACAGGAATTCAGGGTTATGAGTCTAGGTGTTACAAGGACTTCCTTGACCAGCACAAGGAATAGCTATATGGAAAAGAACTTGAGACTGAATGAACATTCTGATATGAAGCCAAACTAAAATTTAATTAAGATATGTACTTAAATGTCAAAATTAGCCTGCTAGTCTGAGATAGGGTTAATGTCTACGCAACTATATGGACCCTCCTAAGAAGCAGTCCCTTTATGCAATAGGTGTGTTCTCAGTTAAGATCTGTTTTGCATATGTCCACAGTTTAGTAGTGTTCCTTGCACTGCACAAGTGAGAGTCATTCTAAGTAATCTAGAACAGGGTAATTATTAAATACAACATTCTTTGCCTTCTCCCACCTTTGTCCCTGCCTTCTTCTTTAAACAAAAAATACATGTTCATAGGCTAGCTACCATTAACAGATGAGCTCAAATAAGTGGGTTTTTGTTGAATTTTATGTTTACAAGAAAACCATAGAAAATAAACCATTATCATGCTTTAAAACATGTAATTTTAATACAAAATACCAATGAAACCCATCTTAAAAAAGACTTGTGGAAAAAAGGAGTTAATATGTCCAATGCAGACAATGTTCTACAGGAATTTTTCTTTAAAAGCTAATCAGAATAAAAGTGTGTACTAATAAGAGGCAGAAGCTGTGTCTTTCAAATCTGCTATCCCACCAGGGGATGTGTTCTGTCAGTCAAACAAAACAGACATGTCTCATACCTGAAGATACATGACTTCCTGAAGACAGTAGGTGGATTTTTATGAATTTCTGTTAGACCCAGCTGCCCTGTGACCATCATTTTGCGTAAAACATAGTCTGAATCCTTGAAAAGAGGAAGAGATTTCATTACAGAGAAGTAATTAGACCTCCTATTCTCATTAAAGCTTTTGGGGACAGATAAATACAAAAAACTAGGAAAGTTTAGATGACCTCTAGCTTTAAGGACAGTAACATTTTACCCATTTTCAGCCCTGTTAAGCAACAAGGTGTTCCACAAGAGAAAATTTTCAAAAAAATAAGATTTTTTAAAATGCGAAAACTTATTTTTTTATAATTGTGATAAAACTGCGTCTTAATATTGTTTTTCTGATGTTAAAAGTTCACTATAGAACATTTGGAAAACACAGAAAAGCCCAAAGAAAATAAATACAATAAAAAATACTCCCCAGGGAGGTCTTTGTCCTCACCACATCACCAGAATTGTTCTTGTGAAGGTTTCCAGTGACACTCTCATTTTCAGATCCATTGTTCAATCCCCAGTCCTCATTTTTGTCTGCCTCTCAGCAGCATTTGATTCAGTGAAAAACTTCCTTCTTGAAATGCAAATGTACTTCAAAAAGTTCATGGAAAGATTCACGTTGCCTTTCAATTCTATTTTTCCATGAACTTTTTGAAGGACCCCCCCAGTTTCATTACTCAGCTTTTGGGACACTGCTCTCTTCTGGCTCTCCTACCTCACCAAACGTTCCTCATTCTCTTTGCTGCTTCTTTATCTTGCTCACTTCTAAGAGGTTTTCAAACTGTAGGTCATAACTTACATGTGGGTTATAAAAATAGTTTAGTGAGCCTTGGTCAACATTTTTTGGTAGAGATTAAGAAAGCACTATTAACATATTCTGTAAAAAACATTGAATTGTAGGAAAGACATATTCAATTAGAAGGGGTAAAAAGGGGTTTTTATACCCCACCCCTTTAAAAAAATAATTCTGGGAGTAAAAGGCAAACCGTGATTAGAGAGGATCCCTAGGGGCTGCATGCTGAATGGTGTTAGAAGATGAGCAACTGCTTTGTAATGAGAAACTTTCTCTTGCCTCTGTACTCCATGCCCTCAAGCTTTCTACCAAACTTTCTGGGTAAAAAATGTTTTCCACATTATACTTGGCAAACTATTAGGATTATTCCACATTGGCAATTGGGCTTCCAGCTTTTTTCTGAACTTCTTTGTTTCATGGTTTATTCAGTGTTATACATACTAGACTGAAAAGATTTTTTAAAATCTCACCTTGACTCTTTCTAGGTTTAAATCTACAGCCCAAATTAAACAATTTCTTTCCTGTTTTTCCCTCCAAAATTGTGTAAATTGACCACTCCTGCTGTCAGGCCAGAAGCATAATATAGAAAATAAGGAGTTCATAATAATATGCCTGAAAACAAGCAAGTTTTTCATTTAATTTTAGTTGCACCAAAAAACTATAAATTCAGCAAGTCCCTCAGCAATTATTCACTAGTGAGAGAAGCATTCTTACTTAAAATTTCCTAGGAAACCTTTCAGAGAAAAAGCTGCAATTATATTTCCTCCCCCCCCCATTTTCTTTCTTCTGCTACTGGCTTGTTGTTTTGTTTTGTTTTGTTTCTCCTTACCTTTCCAATATCTATTCATTCTCACCTTTCTCATTACACATTATTTATCTCCTTTGCTTTAATTTTTGCTTTTTTCTCTTTTGACACTTTTTTTTTAAAAAAAGAGTGAAATAAAATAGAATAGACAATATTAGAAAACATCGCGTAGTAAAAGTAGGTATTGTTTTGTGAAATTTCTGTTTCAAATGTGTGTGTGTGTGTGTGTGTGTGCACGCATGTATAAGAGGTCAGAATATAAAATGTTTTTCATACTGTGGGTTACAGTTGATACAGTCTTGAGCCACAGTGATTCCAAACACTTGCAGTGCTCAGGGCTCAGTCCTCAAACTTTTTTTTTCTATCCTCACTTATTCCTTTGGTCATCCCATCCAGTCTCATGGTTTTGTGTTTTGTTTTGTTTATTGTGGTAAAATATACATAGCATAATATTTATCATTTTAACCATTTGTAAGTGTACAATTCAGTGGCATTGAATGCATTCACAATGTTGTATAACCCAGTCTCATGGTTTTAAATACCATTTATTTGTTAGCCTGGATTTCTACTCAAACACTGAACTCATACACCCAACTGCCTATTAAATACCTTCACATACATGTCTCACAGATATTTCAAATTATAGTTTAAAAAATATTTTTCAATTTAGTCAGTAAAAAGTTCTCTATTACTTAACTTTGTATTTATTTCATTGAGTACAACTGAGTATTTTTTTCACATTTATGGACCATTTGCGTGAGGTTTATTTTTGTTGTTATTGTTGTTGTTTTAAATAGATTTATTCATTGCTTATTTTTCTTTTGAATTTTTAAAATCTCATTGATTTGTACATAATAGAGTTAACCTTTTGCCAGATATGAGGCAATTTCCCCCTAGTTAGTCATAAGCAATTTAATTTTATTTATAACTGTAATGCAAGAAAGTTTTACATTTTTATGTAGTCAATGTACCAACCTTCCCTTAATTGTTCCAACCTTTGGTGTAAGCTTAGTAATCCTTCCGCAAGTCAAGATCATAAGTTTTTTCTCAACCCTCATATTTTTAGCTAGTCTATGAAGATTAAAATCATTTGTCATTTTAAAAAAAATCATGTTGAGATTTTTCTTGAAATTTTCTTAAATTTATAAATAATTTTTGGAAGAAATTACATGTTTAAAAAGTGGTCTTCTTGTGAAAAAAAAAATCATGCTATGACTTTCTACTTTACAAAACAATTACATGTCCCTTGATAAAGTTTTGTAGTTTGTTTCATATAGGGCCAAAGGGCAATGAGATGAAGTGGGAAGAATGTTCTGGACAGAGTAACAGCATTTTTGAAGTCCCTGAGGTATAAAAAAATTTGCTTTCTATTATGGATGGCAGGATATGGAACACTAATTTCGGTGTTGTACTTTCCTTCTCCTGATACTCTTTCCCCTCCTTTTCCCTCTCATTCAAGCAGAAAGTCTGTATCTATTCACTTTCTGAGAAAAGGAATGTGTTGAGGTAGAAAGCAAACATCATTGGCTTATCCCTGACTTTTGTTTTTTCAAAAGCCTACATTTGATATGACTTAAGATAACAAACCAGGCACATGTGTTAGACACTCATCCCTCTTGAGACCTCAGGGAAATAAAAGATTGAGATCTTCATTTTCTTGCTGCTGTCAGCTGAGGGCTGCCCTTAGTTCCTAAAGACCTCGGGTCTTTGTACATAACCCTGTGCATCTTAGAACCAGCAATGCAGTGTCAAATCTTTGTTGTACTGCCATATGACTCTTCTCCCATCCTCCCATCTCTCAGGGACCACAGCCAGGAAAGGTTCTCTGCTTTAAAGACTCATATGATTAGATGGGGCCCACCTAGTTAATCCAGGATCATCTTCCATCTCAGATTCCTTAATCTTAATCATATCTGAAAAGTCCCTTTTGCAACGTAAAGTAACATATTTGTAGGTTCCAGAAATTAGAATATGGACATCTTTGGAGGGGCCATTATTTTGCCTACCACAGTTACCTATTTAATAAGTTCAGTCCTCCAAAGGAAAAGATTTTGGGTGATAAATTAAAATAGCCCGAGTTTTATACTTCAGAGAATTTGAATCTTCTATTTTCCTTCATCTATGGTTGTTGTCAACGGAGGAAGATCTTTTTTTTCTCTATGAGCCTGTACGTTACAGGAATGCCAGAACTGGGTAATTTGAGGAGAGTTTAATAAAAGGACTATTTATAAAGGCTTGGAAGTGTTTAAAATCCTGGTCTAGTAGTAAAGGAGGTCTATTACCATCCTTAGCATGAAGAGGCAAAAAGAGGAAGCAATTACCAGAACCTGTAGAGGACAGCTGTATGCAGAGGGCCACTTGACTAGAGGTGAAGTGGCCTTTGGTAGGGGAACACAGCCAAACCACAGCAACCTGGCAGAGAGGGAGCCAGAAGCATAAATGCCCCAGTTTCACTCTCCTTCTGCCCTCCAGTTTCCTATTGGTGGCTCTCATTGGACAAACTCAAGCAGAAGCCAAAGGGCCAAGGACCCCACTGATAACTATCTACTTTCTGAGGCACAGAGCAGGCTGGAAAAAAGAGGAAAATGGTTCTGGAGGGGCTGTAGAAGGGGAAGGAGAGGCTTAGGAAGTTATGATAGTTAAGTGCTTGAAAAAAGCTATCCCTACAGCCACACTCTCAGCCATTTTTAACACCAAAACTTTGCCATAGTGTCTTCCACCTAAGACAAAACTCTGACTACAGCCTTGGACAGGCTGTTCTGGTCTCTGCTCCACCATGATCTCACTCAGACTCTGGCTCCTGGGTGGTCCTCCTCTCACTGCCACCCTTCAGCATGGTCTTCTTCACCATGGTAAGATGGCCCTGGGTCAGATAGATCATGACCCTTGCAGCTTTGTCCATGGCATTGTGATTCTGAAACAACACACTGCTGAAGCAATGATTCTTGCTAACTGCTTTAGGCTATTTTGGCCTTTTCCATAGTGTCCTAAGTGTTATTTCCCTGAAGACCCCGATAAACCGCTTCTGAATCTTCCCCGGTCCCCACACACTTTAACCCCACTGTGGCGGTGGCCTGTAGGATGGAGTGGTTCACCCCAGTCCAAAGACATTTGGAGTCCCCACCCCACCCTCACCCCACCCCCAGGAGCAGCGCCAATGACAAGGTGTTCTCTGCCTCCACAGCCTGGCCACCCCAGCAGAGAGCTCCTCGATTCTACCCTCTTTGGCCAGAGCCTCATCAGCTTGTCCCAGCCACTGAGGGAGGAAAGCAGGAACTTGGTAGGAGGGAAGGAAAAGAAAAATCCAGGAAGGAAGGGGAGAGGCACCTGCCATGGGCCAGTCAAGGGACTGGGAGGACAACCAGGGTGACATCTCATCTGAATGGGCACCTTGCAGAGTCATTTAGCCTTTTTGAAAAGAAGACAACTTTTCATCCATTCTTGTCATATAGAAAATCCTAACATTAAAGATAAGTGCAAAGAAGCAAAGCAAACATTCAGCAAGAGTTCATCCTGTTATAGATAGGGGGCCTTTTTTTAAAAAAAAAATGATTTGATGTAATTGTGTCCTTCCAAAATAGCAGCTCCTTATCCCTTCCTATGTTGACCATATGATTCTGGTCAGGGTTGTCACTTACCATAAACTCCCCACCTTAGCCAGGGGGCTATATCTCAGTATGAGTCAAAAAGAGTTTTCTTTCTTATGTTTTCCAAATTGGAAATTTTTACTAGATGCTTTTACTAAGTATCTGACTTGACCTGTGGAGAAAGCCTATCTTAGGTGAAAGGACAGCCAACACACAGAGGGAAGTAAACACAAGATAAGGAATGTGAGAGAGCCCTGACAGTATCGAATCCCTGGATCTGGTCATCCTGGAAGCCAGCTTGACTTCTTTCCATTCTTGATTTTGGTCACATGAGTTAATCAGTTCTCCCTTTTGCCTAAGGAAGTTTAAGAAAGATTCCTATCACTCACAACCAAGAGTCTTGAATTGGGGTCATGGGAAATATGTCTCCAGTTAGCCTAATAGCTAACTAATATGGGTTAAAAACATTAACAAGACAATAACATCTGCAAAACTCTATTACCTACGAGAAGTCTAATACTTCCGAGGCTTGCCTACCTGGTCTGGGCTAGGCTCAATGAAGTACGTAGTGATGGAGGTGATGCCAGGTGCGTAGTCATAGAGCCAGCCAATGCCAGTCATCACAATATGCAGGATGTGCTCACGGCTGTGGACGTAGTGATAGGCAGTGCTAAAAACACTGGCAACACCCTGTAGTGACAAAAAGTTTGAATTGCCTTTTCTTTTTAAAATAGCAAAATAATTAGTCATGCATTACTTAGATTATCTTTTTAACTGATGATAATCTACTTCCTACAAATTATTCATCAGTTCTCAAAGGCAGTGTCTAGATTCTACAATGAAAAAGGATCATCAAGAAATCAAAGGTGTAAAGAGAGATCCATGTAACTATTTATGCTTTCTGATAATCAAGTTTAACCCAGTTAAATTTGTGATATGTGCTATCAGAGAATAGCATCAGAAAAGCAAGATAAACTTTGAAATGAGAAGAAATGTTTAAAAGCCAAGAACTAATGCCAACCTTAGGCAGATGGGTAGCAGCTGCCCTGATCTGATAGCAATATTAATATCTGCATCTATACATGACTACTGTCATCAGATCACCAGTATAGAACATCTTTGGTTCCAAGGCTTCCAACATGCTAGATTACATAGTCCTTCTATAGACATAAAGAGATCCGGCTCCACAGAGAAAAGATGGGAAGTCCTTAGAACCCATCTTTGGTCTTGTTGTCAAGAAACTCTAGCAGCAACAAATTCTTCAAAATCATATGCATTTTATATCAGGACTCAAGGCAGCTGAGGGTAACCCAGGAGCCCTGCTCCAAGATCTAGAGAACCAATTTATTATTCATTTTGACATGCTCTCTCACAAGATTATATATAGTTCACCTACTGATAACTCCATACTTCTCCATTTTGCTTCTTAATATCTTCACACCATTCTTATGTTAGATGAGAATGAATCTTATTATTGAAAAGATGTCTGGAGTAAGAGATTGTACCACTTTCCTCAATTATCCACCCAGTAAGTGAGAAAAGAATATGAAAAATAATGGTAAATAAACATAAAGATCCAGTGGCTAACAGGGTAACAAATGATAAAACCATAGCAAATTCCTGACTTGCTGCTATACCCCACAATCCACTGCCTCCATGAAGGCTTTCAATCTTCCTTCACTGAAATTTCTACCCATAAAATTAAATCAAAGTGCTTGTAGAAATGGTCTAGCTATTTCATAGTCCTAAAACTGCCTATCTTTTTTGTGATCTAATTTGGAAATATGAATTCTCAAGAAACATCTAGGCTTTTAAAAAAATTCTTTGTCCTAAAAAATTATAACACTGAAATCAAGAGCTATGGGGATGCATATCATATTTAGCACCATTTATGGAAAGAACCACTATTAATAAAACACAAATATATCTCTTCTAAAAGTTCATTCCTATTTTGTGGATCTTAGTCAGTGGTCTAATCACTGGATTCCTATTCTACAGCATAAAATTCAATTCCTATGATTAATGCTATGGGACACATATTAATAATCTTCCCAGAGAGGCTGAGACATGGATATGAAACTGAGGCTGAGAATCCTTTCATAAGTGGTGGGGAACCTCTCCGAAGACTGACACAAACATTCAGGGAACAGGAGCAAGTATGATGATATCGTCTATACATGCAGCTTTACTCTAATCTGGTTTCAAGTTTCACTTTTTTAAAAGTACAGAAAGAGAGACCATCCTACCACTGCTTTTGAAGATTTCTATGACTTACCTGATAGAATCTGATCTCATGAGGTAAGAAGATGTTTATTTCATGGGGATCTCTAAGGGTATCAACAGCCAGGACCCCAAAGATCCTCATATGTGCATCTTGAAGAGGCAGAGCCAGGAACGACCCGTTATGATCATTCTTATTGCGGGAATGGTTCCAGAAGAAGATGTTCCCATGGTACTGAACTTGGGGGATATGGATTGGCATACCTTCATCCACTACTGTAAAGCTGAGGAAAAGTAATATGAGCACGGGAGAAAGGCACAGTGGGAGGCTTTAGATTAAACCATGGAGGAAACTACATGGATTATTCATTCACAATCACTGGCATTATATGTCAAAGAAGTGGACTCGGATAAGATAACCAGTTTGAAGGGTCTGACTTGAGATCAAGATTTAAGAAACAAGCTTAGATCTTAACAGTGAAAACATATATAAACAGGACACTGGAGACATAAGTCATAGAGCAGGCAAAAATAATTGAATTGATAGTGTGAAATATAGTCCCTACATGGGGAATCATGGCCAAAGAGCGGGCTCTAGAAATGATCAAGTAAATCATCAGCTCTCACTCTAGAAGCATTGGTGACTTGAAACATTTCTCTCTTGAGCAGCTTACTAGGCGTTTGATGCTATCATACTTCAGAAAGGAAATTATTTTTTTAGAAGGGCGAAACCATCCTCTTCAAGAAATTCTTACCTGATCCCCTTCATGTCCCTGTAAAGCACTCTGTTCAGCACAAATGGAGCATCATCTAAGGTACAAGCCACATTCCTCAACAGAACATTTCCTCTATCAGGCAGTAGTAGGTTTTCTTCTAAGAGGGAAATGTGAGCACTGATCTTCTTATTTCCATGTGCTTCAGCGTCCTATGGCAAAATGTTTCTGACTATGTATTTTCCAACCATCACAGAACTCCCCTAACCATGTCTCCCTTCACTAGCCAATTTGTGCATCTGGCCCTGATAATTCATTTTCCTAAATAAGAGATGCAGATATTACCATTCATGGGCACTGGGAAAAAGGCTGATACCACAGCTGTCCCTCAAACCTGAGTTTTAGTGAGTGGAATGGATTTCCTCTATGCCAACCAGACTGGTTTACTGAAAAAACAATAACTAAAACAAAAACAAAAAACCCTCAAGTCTACTCAGATTTAGCAATTTAAAACTTGGATCTCTTTGAACTATAGTTATATTGTCTTGGCTTCAGTTAAAAGTATTGATTTTAGAGAGCTGGAGAAAGAAGATGCCTTCATTTCATTCATATTTCTTGATCATCTACTGTGATGTGAACATGAAAAAAAAAATGCTCTCAAGGAATTCTTCACACAGTTTGAATATCTGGTCTGTTATCTCAGGAAGGGTTTTCTTAAGGCCCAAGATTGCAGACTTTATGGAGCTACTATTTCTAATTAAAATAACTGAAAATTGTCTGTACCTAAAATATTATTATGTTATTAACAATACTATATATTAACACATATATTGAACATATCCATAAATTGGGAATATGAGAGACACTTTTCTTGATATTTGTCTACTCTTTCTATATATTTGGGTTTGTTTTTTGTGCCTTTTTTTCTTTTGCCTTTATTCTTCCTTTCAAATACAAATCTATGGAGTAATTAACAAATATGTAGTAAGATTTCTCGTAGAGTACCACAGATCTCTGAAGCAAGTTGGAGTAATGCCTCTTTTTCTTGACTAGTCTCCTGGTCTTGGTTGTACCATTTCCAACTCTATTGGAAAATTCAGCCATTCAGGAGAAGGTTCCAGTGAGCAAGTGCTGCTGTTTATCAGAGATGACTGCTACAGGTTCCCTGGATCAATGGAATCTGTGATATATGTAGAAGACAGCCATGCTGTTTCTACCTGGGAGGAGCAGCAATCTGGGAGTCTCCGAGGACGTGGCAAGGCTGTGGACAGTGGCCCGTCAGGGCCATGTGTTCTAAATGACAGGATTCTGTAAATAGTCTGTTTGCTTCTTGGCAATGCTGTGAAATATTGTGTGATGTTGGATTTCACTTTACAGTGAACTTATTATTTAAATAGTTCCTTTTAAACTGACTCCCAAAACATCATACAAGGGAAATGCAGCTTGAGATGCGTACACATCTCCTCACTGGTAATTTTTATTGTCAGTATATGGTTTATTCTAGGCTTACTTGACCTTCAGTACATATGAAATTAGAAATCCAAAAATATCTTTCCTATACTTGTCTTTTCTACCTTGCTGCTTTGTTTCTATCTTGCCAAAAAGCAATCATTCCAGTTACATCTCTTCTAGGCTTTGAGTCATTGTAACGTATTGGAATGAATGAAACACCTGTAACAGTGCCCAGTCATTTTTCCAGAGAATTCAATGTGCTCCTCCTTTGTAACCATTGAATAGCATCTATTTTGAGGAAATTTTTCCTCTTATGTACTACTTAAGAAAACATACCTGGGTGAGGGCCTTAAAGGTCTCAGTGTACACTGGCTCCAGGGACACCCCACTTGTCTCTGCAGCATGTTGGATTCGGTGCAGCCACTTCCGTCTGGCACAATTCCTCATACTCTCAATACGGCTCCTCTCTAAAGTAGTCATCAGAAATTCCACAACATTTTCTAGAACTTGATCTTCATTGCCCCTGAGTTCAGATACAACCAATTGTATGTATTTCTGAAATTGTTTTGAAGACAACCTCACTTCATGACCAGGATGTGGCTTTGGAAATTGTATATGTAGTTTAGCTAAAAGACATAAACACAAAACCAAGAATTAACCAAAAGTTCATCCATCTGTGGGGGAAATTGTCATGCTCCTCTTACAGCAAACTGAAGCCCTTGATAACTGCTCTCCATGGAAAGCTGGGTACATCAAAGGCATTTCTGAGTCCAATGGAATATTTTTAAGTAGTTACTTTAAAATATGCTGAATTCAAGATGACTTCTATGCCATTTTCTCTTGTTTTGGTTTTGTTTTAATTTTACCACTCAGCCTGGCGAAACCTCAGGGTCTACTTTGACTTCTCCCTATTTTTTGCCTTCCATATGCAATAAACCACTTAATCCTGTCCTATTACTCTTAGACAATATATCTTGTGGCCACTCCTCTTCATTCCTACTTTCATAACTCCAAGCCAGTTTTTATCATTTTAAAATTGACTTACCAATAGTAAATGCTTAATACATGTTTGTAAAATTAAATTAAAATACAACTTCCATTATGCAATTCGCTGGTTCAAAGTCGTACCATATTTGGATGCAGTTTATTTCCAATCATATCTGCTCCTATGACCATATGGGAATTACTTGCTCCAGTAGTCCCAATTCTATTTATGGTCCCTGACCATGCCTTGCACACATCTGCATCCATACCTCTCTTTTATTTATTTATTTATTTTTGTTGTTATTTATTTATTTATATTTTTTCTTGTTCATTTTTTGCTTGTTTTTGTTTTATCATTGTTTTTTTATTTGTTATTATCCTTCTCTTTTATTTCTTTACTTGTGCAATCATGAATCTACTACCAAACCTGAACATTACGTGTATGAGTAACCCACATCTTCCTCTATGCCCTGCCCTATTCTATTCCCTACCTGCCTCCACCACCCACCACCACTCACCACCAATATCCTGAAATTTGGCTTTATTTTTCCTTTCCTTTTTCTTTTTCCAACAGCATTATAGTTATATAACAATAAATATACATGTTATACACACACACGCACACACACACTACTAAACAATATGTGGTTTAGTTTTGCCTGTTTGTAAACTTTAGAAAAAGGTTATCGAACTACATGTTGTTTTCTGGGATTTGCTTTTTTATTCAACATTATACTACCATATCCATCCATGCTCTTCTTGTAGCTACGACTCATTAATTTTTACCACTCTATGTCATTTTGTGAGTATACCTTCACTGATTTATTTACTCTCCTATCAATAGGTGTCCAGTTTATTTGCAATATTTTGCTCTTATGAACAGTGCTATGAGCATTTTTGTACATGTCCACTGGTGCATATGTGCAAGTTTCTCTGGCATTTATTATAGATTAATATCTCATAGTGTATACACCCTTTCCCTTTAAAGTATGGTTCAAAGTTCCCCTCACCTCAAGAAGATTTCCACTGTGATTTTTCCTTTCCCTGGAAGACTATAGCATCCATTCTACACCATTTATTTGACAATTAACAAATACTGCACGGTACTTGTAGTCATCTTATCATATGTAAATTTCTCATTTCTGTAGTTGAACATTTATTGATTTTTGCTCTTTAGTACCCACTCATCTTTCTTTTGGTACTTGTATCACTAATTTTGCTTTGGGGAAACCACTCCACTCACATCTCAGTTCATCTGTTTGAGTGGGGTTCCACTCATAGTTCTAGAGGTGGAGCATGCAACTCAGGCTTAAACCAGTCAGGACAATCTATTCCTCTAGCCAGAGTGGTAGGTTTAGTACAGACTAATGCCAGAATTCGTGCTTAAATGATTAGGTAGAGGACACTTTCCTTTTTATTCCAGTAATGAACCTGTGAGGATGTGAAACTGGACCTGGTCACCATAAGGGGAAAGGATGTGTGAGACTGGAGCTAAAACATAGAATAGAGCGGGACCATAATGAAAGCAAGAGAAAGAGAAAGAACCAGACACCTATCCTAATGTCATTACTCAAATTCCCAAATCTAGTTGGGTCCTGAACTAGCCCAAGACTTTTCCATTGCATGAATCAATAAATTCTTTTCTTGCTTAACCACTTTGGGTTGGGTTTTCTATTACTTAAACCAAAAGGATACTAACTAATATAGTCCCCAATTAGATGAAAAGCACTTTGTGTGTTCTTCCTCTTCTATTTCTTCTTCTCTTCTCCTTTCATTCCTTTCCCTTTTTGAACAATTTGGTCCTAAAGCCATTAGGCAGGGCAGATCAAGGCAAGCATCTGCTCCTGGTCCGGGGAAGCCAATGTGGCCCAGATGAGAGTATTAGAGTGCAAATAGGTTAAGGAGGGCCTCTGTGCAGGGGCGGCTTGGAATGGGTTGTCAGAGCCTGAGCATGGGGAAGAGGGTTTCTATGTGCAAGGGCAGTCTTTGGCCCATGTGGGTGAAGAAGTTGGCCCTACAGAGAGGTGGTGTAGCTTGGGGTGTCAGAGCCCAAGCAAGATGTTGGATGCTTAACATGGGGTGTTTAATACTGAGCAGGGTGAGGAGGGCATCCAAATAGAAGGATAGCCTGGCCTGGGAACTTAGAACCTAAACAGGGTGAGGAGGGTGTCTACATGGAGGGGCAGTCCAGCATGGAGAATCAGAGCCCAACAAAATGAGGACTTCTAGGTCGGGGGTCAGCTCAGCATAGTGAGTCAGAGCCTGAGTGGATTAAGGAGAGCATCTATGTGAAAAGTCGCCATGGCATGGAATGTCAGAGCCTAAGGAGTACGTGAAGGGCATCCACGTGGAGGGATGATCTGTTGTGGAATGTCAGAGCCTGAGCAGAGTGAGGACGGCAACCACAGGGAAAGACAGATTAGTGAGGGGTGTTGGAACTCAAGTATAGTAAAAAGGACAACAGCGTGGGACAGAGGACAGCATCAGTGATAGGAGAGTAGTTCCAGATAGAACTAATGAATTCACTTGGGGATTGATCAAATAAATAAAAATATTTAGGATAACATGAGCCAGAGTTAAGGGAGCTACAAAAATAGAAAGGGAGAAAACTAGAATGAACCCTGTTGTGTTGAATCAGACTTGGAGGTATCAGTGTGAACTCATGGTTTTTAAAATTAATAGAAAGATATGCACAGATGTAAATGTTTATGTACACACATGCATGTGCATGTACATATGCACACATACATTTCCTACATCTGTCCACTGAGAAACCTGGGAGCAGAGACCTGTGAGTGATGAGCACACGTGAACCCAGATCTTGGCAGAAACCAGAGTTCTTTGGGGAAATGGATTATTCCAGTGTGAAAGCAGGGAAAATATAAGATGAATCTGGAAGATCTCATTGTGCCAGAAAGCAAGGAAGTGCTCAGAGAATGATGGATATGTATTAAAAGAATGCAGGAAATTGTCTAGAAGTTTCTCATAAAACTAAACATATACTTACACTGTGGCCCAGAAATTCTATACCTAAGTATTTTTTAATAAGAAATGAAAACATTTATATTCACAAAAAGATTTGTATAAGAAAGTTCAGAGCAGTTTTATTTATAACAGCCAAGAACTGGGAACAGCCCTAGTGTCCATCATTTGGATAACAGATAAATAAACTATGGTATATTCATACAATGGAATACTACTCTACAATAAAAAGAAAAAAATTGCTGATATATGCAACGATGTGTAAGAATCTTAAGAAAAATTATGCTGAGTGAAAGAAGCCTTACACAAAAGAGTACATACTACATGATTCTATTTTTATGAAGCTCTAGAAGAGATTATAGGATATTAGAATTATATTTCCAGGATTTTTATCTTTCAAGATAGTGATTTTCAGGATTTTAGACTTTAGGGATGTTTATCTTTCAGGATTTCAACATCCAGCATTATGGTATTCAGTATTGTGTCTTTTGGGATTATGGCCCAACCCTAATTTTAAAGCACACCCACAAAATACTTATCAATTACAAAGGGAAAAAGAGTGACTTTAAAAGTGGAAGGACCTCACAGATATCACCTTAGTCAACTTGTAAAAGTTGTCATCATGGGACTTCTGATACAATTCAAAAGAACACAGCATTGCTTATGTGATATATTCCTGCTAAAGATGAATAACCTTAATTTAATCATGAGAAAACATTAGACAAACTTAAATGAAGGACATACTACAATAAGCCTATAATCCTCAAAAGTGTCAAGGTCATGGAAATTCAGGAAGACTAAAGCGTTTCTTAGTGAGTCCTTATTTCAGAGTTCCAGAGCAAAGGAATAGCAGTAGTTTTACACTAGCTACTTGTCCAGTTTTCAGTTTCTTTAAAAAACACTTTGTGTGCTCTTCAGTGAGACTTTTAAATAAATATGGTACTTAATGTTTACGATTTCTGGAATTTGGTGACAGAATGCATCAGTAAAATATTTCAATTTTAAGAGGGTTTAATGTCCTATCTAAATAGAAATTTACATATTAAAGAGAGTCTTGTCATTTAAACAGAAAATTAAAGGGCATGGCCAACAATGTAAATAGCTATCCCATCGGAAATAAGGAGGGAAGAGTGATTTATTCCATTAAATTCTACAGTATAGACAGGTCACATTCTACAGCTTTTTATTTTTGATATTTATGTGCAAAAGATTGACTATCTTGCAGAATTTCTAGAAACTTCTAATCCTGTGACTTTATGCTACTTAAATCTCAATTTTTAATTCTGCACATAGAAGAAATGAGAAGTGTAGAGCAAAATAAACAAACAAAAGAGATATTTGAAGATTTGCCAATCAGTTATTAGCTAATGCTTGAATTTTGAATTTTCTTCCTTTTTTAAGAGGCTAAGTCTTCTTTCCCTTTTCCATATTGCCATCAGCTCAGCAATCATCTCTTCAGATCAGGTGTACCATTATGTGTTTACTAATAGTCATTTTGTGTAAGTCTGCCCTTGGAGAGAATAATTTGTTCTTGCTTGTAGACATTTTCACCTGGCAACAAATTCTGCCTCTTCATTATCTTCCTCGTTCTCATTTGCTGGGCTTATCCCTTTACATTTTATGCTTTCTGTCTATCCCTATTGCTATATTTTGATCATATTTGATTCCATATAATTCCATATAATTGGATTCTATATAGTCCAATATTTGGAACTTCTTTATAAAATTATCCTCAGGTTTCTTAAATTCTTGAATTCATCATGTCTAACTCCTTCACTTTACAAACAAGGACACTTGGGTCTATGGAGGAAAAGGAACTTGCCAAGGGCCACGTGATCATTTAGTGATGATCCAGGATTGGAACTCAGCTATCCTGACCATTGTTTAGAGTTCTCTGTAGAACATCATTCTGTGTTATGAAATGTGCCCATCTAATGAGTGGGAACCACCTCATTATGACTTTTGAAATTTCATTCAGTAAATTCTCTCTGGATGCAGGCTAAAACAAGCCATATAGTATAATGTAAAGTTTGCAGAAGACATAGTTACTGAAGAGAACATGACAATTGATAAACAGATAAATTTGAAGATCAACAAATACAATGATTTTTGAAAGACCTGAAGAACTTAACTAATCCTGAAAGTTCTTTCTCTTGTGCACTATATACGTTAAAAATTGGAAATCTGGTATACCAAAGTCACAAAATAAATCCTTACACCCAATGAAGAGCAAAATCATTTAAACTGGGATCCAATAAAGTGAAGAAAGTAACTTATTATACAGGAATGAGAATTTTAGTAGCTTTTGATTTGGAACTATTGATCAGAAGAGAAAAATATAATCTAGGAGGAGAAAAAGTCATTAAGGAGAAGAAGTTAGTAAATTGAAGAGAAACTTGCAAGCCAGTCAGACTTGAGGGGTGAGTCAAGACCTTGTGAAGGCAGAGAGACAAAACAAGAAGAGAAACCAGACAGAACTGTCAAATGGTTTGTATTCTTTTCATCTCAAGAGTGAGAGTAGCCAAGTACACAGAAGGAATCTAACTATGTAGAGTAAAGGTCTTGGACAAAGCACTCTGCAACACATTACACTCTTGATTGTGTTGACAAATGCACAAAGGTTCCAGTTTCTCCATATCCTTAACAACGCTTGTTATTTTCCATTTTTAAAATTATAATCATACTAGTAGATGTAAAATGGTATCTCATGGTTTTAGAACAACTGAAGTTTTACCTGTATATATGTCATAGTACTGGGAAGCTTGAAGCCAAGTTGTTACCACAACTTAAATAAGAACATTCTTATATTTTACCTTTCTTCATGGATTCTTTTTCCATTCCCTCCTTGTACGCATACAAGAGTTCATCAACCTCCTTCAGATCCAGGAAGCCTGAGCCATCACTGTCCCACTTCTGAAAGAGGGCTTCAAGGAGAAGCTCCCGATGGGCTTGTAAAGCATTTTGTCTAACCTAGGATACAAAAAGAATAATAAAACACAGAAGACATTGTAATAAGTGACATCTTGTGTTTATTCATTAAAAAACTGTAGCACCTTTTATAAATACAGCTTTACTTTGGGGCTAAGTGTGATATTAATGGAAAATGCAGTGATTCATTTTAATCCCCCAAATGCCATTTCTGTATTTTACCTTCAGACCAAAAAAAACAGGCATTCCCTGCACTGGATTTAAACACATTAACTATACTCCTTAGATTTTTTAAATATTTAGATAGATTTCATTTCAAAAAGAAAGTGAATTGGTTAAGTAGGAGGAACTGCAATTGAACAGGAAAAGGGATATCTACTTTAGAATTAGGTTGAGAAGACTCATAAATCTGATGAGATTACTGAATAATCTTGGTGAAACTAATTTACATATTTTATATAAGAGAATAAATTGCTTATATAAGCTAATGTGTATGCATTTATCTATCACCCAAGTAAGTGGTAAGTTCTTAGGAAATATGTACTATCTGGGTCCCCATTAATAAAAATATATACTCCAACCATAACCATACCCCTAAGTACGTGCATTTGTAAATGCACTCACATAGCAGACAGATAGTGCACACACACATCTTTGCACATGCACATATCTGCTCCTCAGAATCTGCTCCTCAAGCTTCAGAGGAGAAAAAACAAAGCAGTACAATAAACCATCTCCTACCAGGAGCAATCATGTTGCTATGAGGGAAATGAGTTCTCTGGAGTATGGCAAAAACATTTGACAATAAAATAAAGTATTTAATGGTTATGCTTATTGAAATAAAGTGATACATTTGGTTGTAAATTTTTTAAGAGCCACGCCAGGAGCAACTGAGGTTGACAGATTTATTAATAATAGTGACCTCACTTTGTCAATAAATAGTATTACCCACCTGTTCTAAGGCACTCATTTTCTCTTCTTTAGTTTCCACATAACCCCCCTTAAAAAAGGAGGCAAGCATCTCAGTGACACTCAAAGGGGAATTTTCACCAACAAATGTCTCCAGGAGTTGTACAAACTGAAGAAGATTGAAGGAAACTCCATTGAAGGCAGTCCTTCCTTTTACTTCCTTGTAAGACTGAATATTTCTGATAATTGAGTGTAGGTCTGTCAAACAGAAAACATACACCAAGCCATAAAGTGAACAATTCTCTCAAATGTTAGGGAAAATAAATGAGTACCTATCGTAATGGACATCTGCTATCTTTGCCTGTCAGGATTCTATGCTCCCTTCATGAGGACAGAGGCTTCCTTTTTCCTTTGAGAAAACATTTCTCTTCCACTGTAGTTCAGATGAGTCAGGTGGTACTGAGCTTCCCCACTCTTGCCCTATGGATGGTCATGTGATATAGGTCTGGCCAATGGTTCATGTATGACAGTAATGTAACTCACTATAGGCCAATGGGAATTAGCCCCAGAACATTTGAGAGAACTATTAGGGAAGAATCATTCTTTGATTGCTGAACTAGTAGGATATAAGTTTACAATGTTCTTGTGGCCATTTTTGCCACGATATGGAGAAAACTGCCTAAAACTGAAAATAACACAGAGAAGAACAGGGCTGAGAGGCAGAGAGACAGTGTCCTGCTGTTACTGTTGAGCCTTTAGATACGGTTGTGCCTGAAGCCAGCTGCACCTGGACTTTCTAGTTACATAAATTAGTAAATACCAACATTATAATCCCTCCCTCCCAAGAGTCTTGACTAATATATTTATCTTGAAGCTCAATGTTACAAAAAAGTAGAAAAAAATGTATATTGATGCTGTAAGTTTTAAAGCAGAAGAGCATTCATCAATAGCACATACCACCACCAATAGTACACCAACATCAAAAACATCCGTCTTGTACATAGTTAGATCCATCCGTTCAGGGATGAAATAATGTAAGGATCACCCTCCCATTGTGTCTTAGCTAAATCCAATCTTTATCATGGGGTACTACAGTAAATTAAGTACATCTATGGACTACCTATTCTTCCTAGTTGTTAACATGTACCTGCGAACCTGGAGCTACCATAGATTAATTCTGCCTGTTCCTCATCTTCAAATTTGACATACTTCTTTTTCCAGTTACAAGTCAAAAATTCACCTATAAAAAACACATTTCATAACATAGCCAATTTAACTTCATTTCATGTTTTTGCTCTAGGGTATAAACGAAAGGATTAAATGAGGAGTTACCTGACCATGACTTTCCTTCTATTGTTTGGGACTTGGGTTCACAGGATTTGTCTTTTGGAACTTCCATATTTGCAGTTTCTAAAAGGTACAAAAGAAAATGCCTATGAATTGGACATTAGTAAGTAAAATAAGGGTTACTTGAACACAAGCGCTAGGATACTGCAACATTTGATTCGTTAACGAGACAGCTACTAAGTCATGAAGGGGCTGGTAGTATATACAGTGTGGCTATGCTGGACAAAGCAATCACATTCCATGCAAGATGGAGCCAGATGGCATGAGATTTCATCACACTACTCAGAACTGTGGGCAATTTTAAACTTATGAATTACTTATTTCTGGAATTTTCCATTCAATATTTTTGGACTGCAGTTAACCACAGGAAACTGAAACCTTGTAAAGAGAAACTATGGGTTTCAGAAACCCAATTAAAACACTTCTATATGTAACATTACCAGATTTTTTCCTGACAAATGGACTTCTAGTGTAAAAGGCAGTCTAGGTGAGGTGACAACAGAGACATTCTGGTTTGCATTTAATCGTTCAAGGTTTACACTCATGGTGAGTAGCAATATACTCTGAGGTTTGTATGACCTGATATCCCAGAAAAAAATCTTAATTTAAATAAGTATTTTCTGAAAAGACTTTAAAAACCACTCCACAAAACAGGGAGCTGATGCAGGGAGAACTGCATTACTACCTGAATGATCTTTGCTACTTGATGTTGGAACTTCTGCTTGCAGTTCAGTACTCACGAATACTTCTTCTTCATGTGTTTGCTCCCAAGACCTCTCTTCAATGTACTCAGAGGGAGTAACCTCCCCAGATTTGGAACTTTCTCTTGAGATACTACCATTTCTTGATTGCGAAGTTAAACCTATGACCTGTTGTTCTTCTGGAGTTGTCTCTCCATCAGGTTTTTGTTCTGACTTTTGTAATGGTTCTTCAATTGTTGACTCTCTATGTGATCTGTATTCTGAGGCTGACACTCTGTGTGGTCCTTGTCCTGGTGTTGACCCTCTGCGCTGTTCTTGTTCTGTAATTGATTCTCTGCGTGACCCTAATTCTGCAATTGACCCTCTCCGTGATCCTTGTTCTAAAGATGACTGTTTGCGTGGTCCTTGTTCTATTATTGAGTCTGTGTGTGAGCCTCGTTCTGAAACTGACACTCCGTGTGGTTCTTGTCCTGCTTTTGACCCTCTGTGCTGTCCTTGTTCTGTAATTAACTCTCTGCGTAACCCTGGTTCTGCAATTGACCCTCTATGGGGACCTTGTTCTATTATTGATTCTCTACTTGATCCTTGTTCTAGAGTTGACTCTGTGTGGGTTCCTTGTTCTGTTTCTGGTTCTCTGTACAGTTCTTGTTCTGCAGATGGCTCTTTGCCTTGTTCTTGTTCTTCAGCTGAAATTCTGTGTGGTCCCTGTTCTGCAGTTGTCCCTCTCTGCTCTTCTGGTGGGTTTAATGGTGGTGCTGATTTTCTCTGTTCATCGTGTTTATGCTGATCTTCTGGATTTTCTAATAATTTACTTTGGGTTTTGCTAACATGTTTTTCAGAAAGTAATGTGTTCATCTCTAAGAGCACTTTGTCAAAGTCTTCATAAATGTGTTTCTGATTATCCATGTCACCCCAAAACTCAGGCAAGTCTATCTCTTCAAATTCAATCAATGGCCCTAATGCAGAAAACAAAACATTTACCTAAATAATTGATGTTATAAAGCAGTATCAGAACTAATAAATTAATGCAAAAACAGCATTGAGCACAGAGATTGTAATATAGGCCTATTGTTTTAAATAAATATCAGTTACCTTTCACTGCAGCACAATAAAAGCAAAAAAGTACGCAAAGGAACATAAAAAATGCTCACTGTGAATGAATTAGAGATCATCCCTCTCTAAAAGGTATGGTTTTGGAAACGAACATGATTCTTCTTTTGCTATTTGGAGTGTTGCTTAGACTGCCAAGGCAAATAGAATTTACTCTCTACCTTGTGGTCCTCCCACAATAAGCATAGCATAGGGATGGGGAAGGAGACATGTCTTCCATCTCAAATATCTTTTCAAATATCTTGCAATATAAAAATAAAAGCAAGTCTCCATCCATGACAATTTTCCATGGGGTTATGGTTTTCCAATATTTATTTCCTCTTTCCCTCTCTTCTTTCTTCTTCATTCCTCAATTTTTTTTCCTCCACAACTTATGTGGACACCTGATTCAGAATTCTAGAGAAACACTGGATAGCATTCACTAGAATCCCACTGTCAAAAAACAACAACAAAACCCTGGTGGCCAGGACTACACAGAGTGGAACTCATGCCACAAGACTGTCCCCATATCCTACCCAAAAAAACATTTAGTAATTGTAAAACTACAATTCCTATAATTTTCAGGAATAGTCCATGTATATCACCCACAGATCTAAAAGTATCCAAGTAAAAAATCTTTACACAGAAATAAAATATTGACATTCTTTGGAAAACCCAGACATTAAAAGACTTTTTCTTTAAAAAGTAAAAATAAAACTCATAATTCTATTTGTTTTGGTAGTAATATAAAAAGGACATTTTACTGTATAAATACAGAAAAGGTGTACAAATAAAAATGCTTGGGAGAAGGAAATATTTTTCTTAGAAATCTTAGAATTCTAAGTTGGGCATTAAAAATGGCATTACTAACTTAATTTCCAAAATATTCATATTGTCAGTAAAGCACCTCTTTATTTGAATGAATTTAAAATTCAGTTGTAGCTGAGTTCTGATACGATAATTTCAAATATTGCATGATGGTGAAAAATACATCTAGTTGTCAAGAAGAGTGAATTTTGTGGGAGAATGAACAACTAGATATAGCTATCATGATCTAAGGGAGATATGTGAAAAGATTGCATAGCTGTAGAATGGTCTTGTATTATCATGTCAGTGTACTATGTCATTCCAGTTTGAGCATATTCCCTCTAAGTGACACTTACATTGTCTTGGGTTTCGGAGTAAACTCCTAAGGTTTTGTGAACTTTGATCATAGAATCTTTCCAGCAAGGCCAATGTCCGCTGCCGATCCAAAAACCCTACCTAAGCAGAAAGTTTATAATTAGTTATTACAGGACATTTAAGATTTTTATGTAGATGGAACATGGCTTATTGAAGCTTTTATAATCATCACCACTACCACCACCATCATCATGTAAATAAAAGCTACAGCATCAAAATCGGGAAAGCTATATCTTGCCTTTAGGCTTATACTTGACTTCCTCATGCCTTGTACTTAGCACACGTTTAACATATATTTGTTGTTACTGACTTATTAGTTGATAAATCTAATGTATTATGTTTAGTTCTTCTCTAACCTGACCTGAATATGTCACTTGAAAAAATGAATTGCTCCCTACTTGTTCTTTTTTTGCATTGTTTTATTCTGAAAAATAAATTTAATTACAGAAAAATATACAAAATGATAAAATGTCTATTCAGGTCTTTTGCCCATTTTCAAAATTGGGTTTCCTGCTTTATTGCTGCTGAGCTATTTGGGTTCCTTATATATTATGGATATTAGACCCTTGTCTGATGTGTACTTTTGCAAACACCTTTTCCCGTTCTATAGGTTGTCTCTTCACTTTGTTGATACTGTCCACTGATATGCAGAAGCTTTTCAGTTTGATGCAGTCCCACCATGTATTTTTGCTTTAGTTGCCTGTATCTTCACAGTCTCATTCAAAAAAGTGCTGCCCACTCCCATTTCATGTAGTGTTTCCCCTATGTTTTCTACTAGTAGTTTCATAGTTTCAGGTCTTAAATTTAGATCTTTAACCCATTGTGAGTTGATTTTTGTGTATGGTGAGAGATAGGGGTCTAGTTTCAATCTTCTGCATGTGGATATCCAGTTTTCCCAGCACCATTTGTTGAAGAGGCTGTCCTGTCCCCACTGTATATTCTTGGCACTTTTGTCAAAAATCACTTGGCTGTAAGTGCATGGTTTTGTTCCTGGGCTCTCTGCACAATTCCATTGGTCCATTTGTCTATTTTTATGCCAGTACTGTGCTGTTTTGGTTACTATAGCTTTAGAGTATATTCTGAAGTAAGTGTGATGCCTCCAACTTTGTTCTTTTTGCTGAAGATTGCTTTGGCTATATGGGGTCTTTTGTGGTTCCATACAAATTTTAAGATCTTTTTTTTCATTTTGTCAAGAATGTCATCAGTATTTTGATAAATATTGTATTGAATGTGCAGATTACTTTGGGTAATATGGATATTTTGATGATGTTAATTCTTCCAGTTCAAGAAAGTGGGCTATCTTTCCATTTGTTAGTGTCTTCTTCAATTTTTTTTTTTACAAACATTTTATAGTTTTCATTGTAGATGTCTTTCAGCTCCTTTATTAAATTCACTCCTAGATACTTCTTTTTTCTTTTCTTTCTTTCTTTCTTTTTTTTGGGGGGGGGCGGGAGCTATTGTGAATGGAATTACTTTCTGGATTTCTTTGTCGGCTGTTTCATTACTGGCATATAGGAAGGCTATTGATTTTTGTGTGTTGGTTTTGTATCCCACCACTACACTGAATTCATTTACTAGTTCTAGTGATTTTTTGGTGGAGTCTTTAGGGTTTTCTGTGTATAGGATCACGATATCAGCAAATAGGGATAGTTTGACTTGCTCCTTTCTGATTTGGATACCGTTTGTTGTTTTCTCTTGCCTTATTGCACTGGCTAGAACTTCCAGCACTTTGCTGAATAAGAGTGGGGAAAGTAGCCATCCTTTTCTTATTCCGGATCTTAGAGGAAGGTCCCCCAGTATTTGTCCATTCAGTATTTTAGCTGTGGGTTTGTCATATATGGCCTTTATTGTGTTGATGTACATTCCTTCTACATCTAGTTTGTTAAGTGTTTTTATCATGAAGTAGTGTTGTATTTTATCAAACACTTTTTCTGCACCTATTGAAATGATCCTATGGTTTTTTCCCCCTTCATTCTGTGGATGTGATGTATCACATTTATTGAGTTGCATCTGTTGAACAATTCTTGCATCCCTGGTATGAATGCCACTTGGTCATGGTGAATTATCTTTCTTTTTTTTTTTTTTTTAATTTGAAATTATAAAGTTTTTTTTATTTTCCATTTTCTTTTTCTTTTTTAAATTTTATTTTGTCGATATACATTGTAGCTGATTATTGCTCCCCATCACCAAAACCTCCCTCCCTTCTCCCTCCCCCCCCTCCCCCCAACAATGTCCTTTCTGTTTGCTTGTTGTATCAACTTCAAATAATTGTGGTTGTTATATCTTCTTCCCCCCCCCCCCCGGTTTGTGTGTGCGTGTGTGTATGTGTGTCTGTGAATTTATATATTAATTTTTAGCTCCCTCCAATAAGTGAGAACATGTGGTATTTCTCCTTCTGTGCCTGACTTGTTTCACTTAATATAATTCTCTCAAGGTCCATCCATGTTGTTGCAAATGGCAGTATTTCATTCGTTTTTATAGCTGAGTAGTATTCCATTGTGTAGATGTACCACATTTTCCGTATCCACTCATCTGATGATGGGCATTTGGGCTGGTTCCAACTCTTGGCTATTGTAAAGAGTGCTGCGATGAACATTGGGGAACAGGTATACCTTCGACTTGATGATTTCCATTCCTCTGGGTATATTCCCAGCAGTGGGATGGCTGGGTCGTATGGTAGATCTATTTGCAATTGTTTAAGGAACCTCCATACCATTTTCCATAGAGGCTGCACCATTTTACAGTCCCACCAACAATGTATGAGAGTTCCTTTTTCTCCGCAGCCTCGCCAGCATTTATTGTTCATAGTCTTTTGGATTTTAGCCATCCTAACTGGGGTTAGATGGTATCTCAATGTGGTTTTGATTTGCATTTCCCGGATGCTGAGTGATGTTGAGCATTTTTTCATATGTCTGTTGGCCATTTGTATATCTTCCTTAGAGAAATGCCTACTTAGCTCTTTTGCCCATTTTTTAATTGGGTTGCTTGTTTTCTTCTTGTAAAGTTGTTTGAGTTCCTTATATATTCTGGATATTAATCCTTTGTCAGATGTATATTTTGCAAATATTTTCTCCCACTCTGTTGGTTGTCTTTTAACTCTTTTAATTGTTTCTTTTGCTGTGCAGAAGCTTTTTAGTTTGATATAATCCCATTTGTTTATTTTTCCTTTGGTTGCCCGTGCTTTTGGGGTCATATTCATGAAGTCTGTGCCCAGTCCTATTTCCTGAAGTGTTTCTCCTATGTTTTCTTTAAGAAGTTTTATTGTCTCAGGGTGTATATTTAAATCCTTAATCCATTTTGAGTTGATTTTAGTATACGGTGAGAGGTATGGATCCAGTTTCATTCTCCTGCATATCGATATCCAGTTATCCCAGCACCACTTGCTGAAGAGGCAGTCCCTTCCCCAGTGAATAGGCTTGGTGCCTTTGTCAAAGATCAGATGGCAGTAAGTGTGTGGCTTGATTTCTGGATTCTCTATTCTATTCCATTGGTCAGTGTGTCTGTTTTTATGCCAGTACCATACTGTTTTGGTTATTATAGCTTTATAGTATAGCTTAAAGTCAGGTAGTGTTATGCCTCCAGCTTTATTTTTTTTGCTCAGCATTGCTTTGGCTATGCGTGGTCTTTTATTGTTCCATATAAATGACTGGATAGTTTTTTCCATTTCTGAGAAAAATGTCTTTGGAATTTTGATGGGGATTGCATTGAATTTGTATATCACTTTGGGTAGTATGGACATTTTCACTATGTTGATTCTTCCAATCCAAGAGCATGGAATATCTTTCCATCTTCTTGTATCCTCTCTAATTTCTCTCAGCAGTGGTTTGTAGTTCTCATTATAGAGATTTTTCACCTCCTTGGTTAACTCAATTCCTAAGTATTTTATTTTTTTGGTGGCTATTGTAAATGGGCAGGCTTTCTTGATTTCTCCTTCTGCATGTTCACTATTGGAGAAAAGAAATGCTACTGATTTTTGTGTGTTGATTTTGTATCCTGCTACTGTGCTGAAATCATTTATCAATTCCAACAGTTTTTTTGTAGAGGTTTTAGGCTGTTCGATATATAGGATCATGTCATCTGCAAACAGGGACAGTTTGACTTCATCTTTTCCAATCTGGATGCCCTTTATTTCCTTCTCTTCTCTGATTGCTCTGGCTAGTACTTCCAACACTACGTTGAATAGGAGTGGTGAGAGTGGGCATCCTTGTCTAGTTCCTGTTCTTAAAGGAAAAGCTTTCAGCTTTTCCCCATTCAGGATGATATTGGCAGTGGGTTTGTCATATATGGCTTTAATTATGTTGAGATACTTTCCCTCTATACCTAACTTATAGAGGGTCTTTGTCATGAATGAGTGCTGAACTTTATCAAATGCTTTTTCAGCATCTATAGAGATGATCATATGGTCGTTGTGTATGAGTTTATTAATATGGTGTATCACATTTATTGATTTGCGTATGTTGAACCAACCTTGCATCCCTGGGATGAATCCCACTTGATCGTGATGAATAATTTTTCGTATGTGTTGCTGTATTCTGTTTGCTAGTATTTTAGTGAGGATTTTTGCATCTATATTCATCAAGGATATCGGCCTGTAGTTTTCTTTTTTGGTTATATCTTTACCTGGTTTTGGTATCAGGATGATGTTTGCTTCATAGAATGAGTTTGGGAGATTTGCGTCCGTTTCAATCTTTTGGAATAGTTTGTAAAGAATCGGTGTCAATTCCTCTTTGAATGTTTGGTAAAATTCTGCTGTGAATCCATCTGGTCCTGGGCTTTTCTTTGTTGGGAGCCTTCTGATAACAGCTTCAATCTCCTTTATTGTTATTGGTCTGTTCAAATTTTCTACGTCTTCACAGTTCAGTTTTGGGAGCTTGTGTGTGTCCAGAAATTTATCCATTTCCTCCAGATTTTCAAATTTGTTGGCGTATAGTTGTTTATAGTAGTCTCGAATGATTCCTTGTATTTCAGATGAATGAGTTGTAATATCGCCTTTTTCATTTCTAATTTTTGTTATTTGAGTCTTCTCTCTTCTTCTTTTTGTTAGCAATGCTAATGGTTTGTCAATTTTATTTATCTTTTCAAAAAACCAACTTTTTGATTCGTTGATCTTTTGAATTGTTTTTTGGTTTTCAATTTCATTCAGTTCTGCTCTGATCTTAATGATTTCTTTCCGTCTGCTAACTTTAGGACTGGATTGTTCTTGTTTTTCTAGTTCTTTAAGGTGAAGTGTTAGGTTGTTCACTTGCCATCTTTCCATTCTTCTGAAGTGAGCATTTAATGCAATAAATTTTCCCCTCAATACTGCTTTTGCAGTATCCCACAGGTTTTGGTATGATGTATCATTGTTTTCATTAGTTTCAATAAACTTTTTGATTTCCTGCTTGATTTCTTCTTGGACCCATATGTCATTAAGTAGAATGCTGTTTAATTTCCATGTGTTTGTATAGTTTCCAGAGTTTTGTTTGTTATTAATTTCTAGTTTTAATCCATTGTGGTCTGAGAAGATACATGGGATAATTCCAATATTTTTGAATTTATTGAGACTTGATTTGTGACCTAATATGTGATCTATCCTGGAGAATGATCCATGTGCTGATGAGAAGAATGAATATTCTGAGGTTGTTGGGTGGAATGTTCTGTAGAAATCTGCCAATTCCAATTGGTCTAGAGTCTTGTTTAGATCTTGTGTTTCTCTACTGATTCTTTGCCTAGATGATCTGTCTAATAATGACAGTGGAGTGTTCAGGTACCCTGCTATTATGGTATTAGTGTCTATTTCCTTCTTTAGGTCTTTTTTTTTTTTTTTTTTTAAATTTTTATTTATTTATTTTTTTTTTTTAATTTTATTTTGTCGATATACATTGTAGCTGATTAATGCTCCCCATCACCAAAACCTCCCTCCCTTCTCCCTCCCCCCCCTCCCCCCAACAATGTCCTTTCTGTTTGTTTGTTGTATCAACTTCAAATAATTGTGGTTGTTATATCTTCTTCCTCCCCGCCCCCCGGTTTGTGTGTGTATGTGTGTGTGTGAATTTATATATTAATTTTTAGCTCCCTCCAATAAGTGAGAACATGTGGTATTTCTCTTTCTGTGCCTGACTTGTTTCACTTAATATAATTCTCTCAAGGTCCATCCATGTTGTTGCAAATGGCAGTATTTCATTCGTTTTTATAGCTGAGTAGTATTCCATTGTGTAGATGTACCACATTTTCCGTATCCACTCATCTGATGATGGGCATTTGGGCTGGTTCCAACTCTTGGCTATTGTAAAGAGTGCTGCGATGAACATTGGGGAACAGGTATACCTTCGACTTGATGATTTCCATTCCTCTGGGTATATTCCCAACAGTGGGATGGCTGGGTCGTATGGTAGATCTATTTGCAATTGTTTAAGGAACCTCCATACCATTTTCCATAGAGGCTGCACAATTTTGCAGTCCCACCAACAATGTATGAGAGTTCCTTTTTCTCCGCAGCCTCGCCAGCATTTATCGTTCATAGTCTTTTGGATTTTAGCCATCCTAACTGGGGTTAGATGGTATCTCAATGTGGTTTTGATTTGCATTTCCCGGATGCTGAGTGATGTTGAGCATTTTTTCATATGTCTGTTGGCCATTTGTATATCTTCCTTAGAGAAATGCCTACTTAGCTCTTTTGCCCATTTTTTAATTGTGTTGCTTGTTTTCTTCTTGTAAAGTTGTTTGAGTTCCTTATATATTCTGGATATTAATCCTTTGTCAGATGTATATTTTGCAAATATTTTCTCCCACTCTGTTGGTTGTCTTTTAACTCTTTTAATTGTTTCTTTTGCTGTGCAGAAGCTTTTTAGTTTGATATAATCCCATTTGTTTATTTTTCCTTTGGTTGCCCGTGCTTTTGGGGTCGTATTCATGAAGTCTGTGCCCAGTCCTATTTCCTGAAGTGTTTCCCCTATGTTTTCTTTAAGAAGTTTTATTGTCTCAGGGTGTATATTTAAATCCTTAATCCATTTTGAGTTGATTTTAGTATACGGTGAGAGGTATGGATCTAGTTTCATTCTCCTGCATATCGATATCCAGTTATCCCAGCACCACTTGCTGAAGAGGCAGTCCCTTCCCCAGTGAATAGGTTTGGTGCCTTTGTCAAAGATCAGATGGCAGTAAGTGTGTGGGTTGATTTCTGGATTCTCTATTCTATTCCATTGGTCAGTGTGTCTGTTTTTATGCCAGTACCATACTGTTTTGGTTATTATAGCTTTGTAGTATAGCTTAAAGTCAGGTAGTGTTATGCCTCCAGCTTTATTTTTTTTGCTGAGCATTGCTTTGGCTATTCGTGGTCTTTTATTGTTCCATATAAATGTCTGAATAGTTTTTTCCATTTCTGAGAAAAATGTCTTTGGAATTTTGATGGGGATTGCATTGAATTTGTATATCACTTTGGGTAGTATGGACATTTTCACTATGTTGATTCTTCCAATCCAAGAGCATGGAATATCTTTCCATCTTCTTGTATCCTCTCTAATTTCTCTCAGCAGTGGTTTGTAGTTCTCATTATAGAGATTTTTCACCTCCTTGGTTAACTCAATTCCTAAGTATTTTATTTTTTTGGTGGCTATTGTAAATGGGCAGGCTTTCTTGATTTCTCCTTCTGCATGTTCACTATTGGAGAAAAGAAATGCTACTGATTTTTGTGTGTTGATTTTGTATCCTGCTACTGTGCTGAAATCATTTATCAATTCCAACAGTTTTTTTGTAGAGGTTTTAGGCTGTTCGATATATAGGATCATGTCATCTGCAAACAGGGACAGTTTGACTTCATCTTTTCCAATCTGGATGCCCTTTATTTCCTTCTCTTCTCTGATTGCTCTGGCTAGTACTTCCAACACTATGTTGAATAGGAGTGGTGAGAGTGGGCATCCTTGTCTAGTGCCTGTTCTTAAAGGAAAAGCTTTCAGCTTTTCCCCATTCAGGATGATATTGGCAGTGGGTTTGTCATATATGGCTTTAATTATGTTGAGATACTTTCCCTCTATACCTAACTTATAGAGGGTCTTTGTCATGAATGAGTGCTGAACTTTATCAAATGCTTTTTCAGCATCTATAGAGATGATCATAT
Source organism: Cynocephalus volans (assembly GCF_027409185.1). Classification (NCBI taxonomy): domain Eukaryota; kingdom Metazoa; phylum Chordata; class Mammalia; order Dermoptera; family Cynocephalidae; genus Cynocephalus; species Cynocephalus volans. Next base: position 27,167,833 of record NC_084469.1, on the reverse strand, counting down.
GGTCCTTGTGTTTGAGTTTATTAATATGGTGTATCACATTTATTGATTTGCATATGTTGAACCAACCTTGCATCCCTGGGATGAATCCCACTTGATCGTGATGAATAATTTTTCGTATGTGTTGCTGTATTCTGTTTGCTAGTATTTTAGTGAGGATTTTTGCATCTATATTCATCAAGGATATCGGCCTGTAGTTTTCTTTTTTGGTTATATCTTTACCTGGTTTTGGTATCAGGATGATGTTTGCTTCATAGAATGAGTTCGGGAGATTTGCGTCCGTTTCAATCTTTTGGAATAGTTTGTAAAGAATCGGTGTCAATTCCTCTTTGAATGTTTGGTAAAATTCTGCTGTGAATCCATCTGGTCCTGGGCTTTTCTTTGTTGGGAGCCTTCTGATAACAGCTTCAATCTCCTTTATTGTTATTGGTCTGTTCAGATTTTCTACGTCTTCACGGTTCAGTTTTGGGAGCTTGTGTGTGTCTAGAAATTTATCCATTTCCTCCAGATTTTCAAATTTGTTGGCGTACAGTTGTTTATAGTAGTCTCGAATGATTCCTTGTATTTCAGATGAATCAGTTGTAATATCGCCTTTTTCATTTCTAATTTTTGTTATTTGAGTCTTCTCTCTTCTTTTTTTTGTTAGCCATGCTAATGGTTTGTCAATTTTATTTATCTTTTCAAAAAACCAACTTTTTGATTCGTTGATCTTTTGAATTGTTTTTTGGTTTTCAATTTCATTCAGTTCTGCTCTGATCTTAATGATTTCTTTCCGTCTGCTAACTTTAGGATTGGATTGTTCTTGTTTTTCTAGTTCTTTAAGGTGAAGTGTTAGGTTGCTCACTTGCCATCTTTCCATTCTTCTGAAGTGAGCATTTAATGCAATAAATTTTCCCCTCAATACTGCTTTTGCAGTATCCCACAGGTTTTGGTATGATGTATCATTGTTTTCATTAGTTTCAATAAACTTTTTGATTTCCTGCTTGATTTCTTCTTGGACCCATATGTCATTAAGTAGAATGCTGTTTAATTTCCATGTGTTTGTATAGTTTCCAGAGTTTTGTTTGTTATTAATTTCTAGTTTTAATCCATTGTGGTCTGAGAAGATACATGGGATAATTCCAATTTTTTTGAATTTACTGAGACTTGATTTGTGACCTAATATGTGATCTATCCTGGAGAATGATCCATGTGCTGATGAGAAGAATGAATATTCTGAGGTTGTTGGGTGGAATGTTCTGTAGAAATCTGCCAATTCCAATTGGTCTAGAGTCTTGTTTAGATCTTGTGTTTCTCTACTGATTCTTTGCCTAGATGATCTGTCTAATAATGACAGTGGAGTGTTCAGGTCCCCTGCTATTATGGTATTAGTGTCTATTTCCTTCTTTAGGTCTAATAGAGTTTGTTTTATAAATCTGGCTGCTCCAACATTGGGTGCGTACATATTTATGATTGTTATGTCTTCTTGATGGATCAGTCCTTTTATCATTAAGTAGTGTCCCTCATTGTCTCTTTTTATGGTTTTTAGTTTAAAGTCTATTTTGTCAGATATAAGAATAGCCACTCCAGCTCGTTTTTCTTTTCTGTTTGCATGGTAAATCTTTTTCCATCCTTTCACTCTTAGTCTGTGTGAATCTTTATGGGTGAGGTGGGTCTCTCGTAGGCAGCATATAGTTGGGTCCTGCTTTTTGATCCAGTCAGCCAGTCTGTGTCTTTTAATTGGGGAATTTAAGCCTTTAACATTAAGAGTTGTTATTGAAAGGTGTTGATTTATTCCTAGCATTTTATTGGTTGTTTGGTTGTCTTAGGTGTCTTTTGTTCCTTGCTTTCTGATTTACTGTTTGGTTTCTTTGTTTGTTGGTTCCTTAGATTGTAGATAGTGTTTTTGTTAGCTTGTTTTCTCTTCATGAATGCCATTTTTATTGTACTAGCGGGTTTAGATTTTTCTTAGGTTTTTATGGCAGTGGTAGTTATTTTTCAGGAACCAAACCCAGTACTCCCTTGAGGATTTCTTGTAAGGGTGGTCTTGTGGTAGTGAACTCCCACAGTTTTTGTTTGTCTGAGAAATATACTATTTGCCCCTCATTTTGGAAGGATAGCCTTGCAGGGTAGAGTATTCTTGGCTGGCAATCTTTGTCTTTTAGTATTTTGAAAATGTCATCCCATTCCTTTCTAGCTTTTAGGGTTTGTGATGAAAAGTCTGATGTTAACCTGATTGGGGCTCCCTTATAGGTGATTTGACGCTTCTCTCTTGCAGCTTTTAAGATTCTCTCTTTGTCTCTGAGTTTTGCCAATTTGACTATGACATGTCTTGGAGAAGGCCTTTTTGGGTTGAATACGTTTGGAGATCGTTGAGCTTCCTGGATCTGAAGATCTGTGATTTTTCCTATACCTGGGAAGTTTTCTGCCAATATTTTGTTGAATATGTTTTCAATGGATTCTCCATTTTCCTCCCCTTCTGGAATACCCATGACTCGGATATTTGAGCGCTTGAGGTTGTCTGATATCTCTCTCAGATTTTCTTCCATGTCCTTGATTCTTTTTTCTTTCTTTTTGTCTGCTTGTGTTATTTCAAACAGCCCATCTTCAAGTTCAGAGGTTCTCTCTTCAACTTCGACAAGCCTGCTGGTTAAACTCTCCGTTGTGTTTTTTATTTCGCTGAATAACTTCTTCAGTTCAGCAAGTTCTGCTACATTTTTCTTCAGGACATTGATTTCCTTGTATATTTCCTCTTTCAGATCCTGTATACTTTTCCTCATTTCATCATGATGTCTAGCTGAGTTTTCTTGTATCTCATTCAGTTTCCTTAGAATTATCACTCGAAATTCCTTGTCAGTTATTTCAAGGGCTTCTTGTTCTATAGGATCTAGAGTATGAGATTTATTAACTTTTGGTGGTGTACTTTCTTGATTTTTTGTATTTCTGGTGTTTTTTTTTTTGGTGTTTATTCATTGTGGCAGGGGGTTTCACAGTCCACCGGTTTGAGACTAATGACTAACTAGGATGTTGCTGTGGTTGCCAATTTGGTATGGCTCCCGCCGTGACTGCTCAGTTGGCCTCTAGTGTCTTGTGTGTGTGGTTGCCTCGGGTCTTGGGCTTCTCTGGGGATCCACCTTTCTGGTCAGCTTGTACTCTGCTGGGCTGGTGGATCACGTACCACAGGGTGTGTGATCTCTGTTGAGCTTTCACTTTCTGTACAGGACTTCTCCCCGTTCCGTGTGCTCTGGCCCAGGCTGTTAGATCGTGCAGTGGCGACCCCACAGGGTGTGTGGTTTCTGTCGAGTCTCCGCCTCCCTGGCCGCATGTCTCCCCCCTCTGTGCACACTGTGCTGGGCTGGGGTGTGTCTTCTGCACCCCTCGTCTATCAGCTGGGCCTTCAAGACCCTGCTCAGCACCACCTCGCCCAGGAAGTCTACCAGGTTTCTGCTAGGCACAGACGACCGGTCTCTCTGGGTGCCTTTGTAGCACTGTGTAGATCTTTCTCGGGTCTTGTTCACCTTTGTATCCCCCCGGTATAAACCGAGTCTAGTGCCCGCCTGCAGCCTGCTCTCCGGCAGGTTCAAGCGGACCTGGGAACTCTCCTACCACACTATTCCCAACCAGAAATTCGTTAGGCTTTTTTCCAAACTGGTGGTCGCAGAGATGGTATCTGCCTCCCAGTAACAGGAAGTTTACCGGGGCCGGACTCCAGGGTGTGGTGGAGTGACAGTCGGCCCGCCCGTACCTCCTAGCCCTCCCAACACTGGTCGGGACGCCCCACACCCCCAGCCCCGCCAGAGAACCGCGGAGGGAGTGGGAGAGGAGGCCGGCCCGCAGGCTCCGGAAAGCCCCGCGCCAGGCCAAGCAAATGGGCTCAGTGATGGCCGAGCAGGGCGGAGCTGCCCGCACCTGGGAAAATGGAGGCAGCACCGGGGCAGTGAGTGGCCTGGTGGTGCAGGCGGGAGCCGCGTGGGCATCCACCCCCCGAACAGAGCTGTGCCAGGGATCACTCACAGTGCTGTGCCAGGTCGGGCGCTAGCTTTGTCTCTGGTTTGTTGCCTTCCGTGTTCTCGGCGCTGCCGCCTCGGGCTGTTCAGTCGCGGCGCCGCTCGGGCGCTCCCAGGAATCTTCTTTAATGCCGGCCTGAAACCTCGAATCCTGAATAGGGCAGCTGGCCGCCTTCAGTGCGGCCCCAGCCTCCGGGATCCTGGCTGCATCCACAGCAGCCCTGGCACCGTGTTCCCTGTTTCAAGACTCGCTTTTGCAGCTAAGAATCAGTTCTTTTCCTGCTCCACACTTCAAAGCTGTTGCCTGTAAATGAGGCAGCCTCTCCTGCCGGGGGCAAAGTGGCGTTGAGCCCCCACGACCGGCCAGCAGCAGCAGTCCTCCCTTAAGAGATGGCCAGAGGAAGGTCCACAAGTTTCTCGGCTGCCTGAGGCCCAGTGGCCACCTTTTCCACCTCAGCTACTCCGCGCCAGCCGCCGCAGCCGCCGCCATCTTGAAACTCCTGTGAATTATCTTTCTAATGTGTTGCTGGATTCCACTAGAATTTTGCTGAGGATCTTCGCATCTGTGTTCATTAGGGATATTGTTTACAGTTTTCTTTTTGGTTGTATCTTTTTTCAGTTTTGGTATAAGATTAACGTTGGCCTCATAGAATGAGTTTAGAAGTATTCCCTCCTCTTCTATTTTTTGGAAGATTTTGAGAAGAACTGATATTAGTTTTTACACAAATGTTTGGTAGAATTCAATAACAAAGCAATCTGATCCTGGGGTTCTCTTTGTTGGGAGATTTTTTTATAACTGCTTCAATCTCATTACTCATTAATAGTCTGTTTAGGTTTTCTAGTTCCTCATGATTCATCCTTGATAAGTTGTATGTGTCCAGGAATTTATCCATTTCTTCTAGGTTTTCCAGTTTGTTTGCATATAGTTGTTTGTAGTAGTCTCTTATGATCCTTTGTATTTCTGTCATTATCTGCTGTAATGTTTCCTTTTCCATTTCTGATTTTATTTATTAGAGTCTTTTTTTCTTCATTAGTCTAACTAAAAGTTTAACAATTTTGTTTATTTTTTTGAAAAACCAACTCTTTTTCATTGATCATTTGTATTTTTTTAATCTCTCATTTATTTCTGCTTTGATCTTTGTTATTTCTCTCCTACTGATTTTGCATTTAGTTTGTTCTTGCTTTTCTAGCTCCTTAAAGTGTAATATTAGGTTGTTTATTTAAAGTCTTCTTTTTTGATGTAAGCATTTATTGCTATAAACTTTAGAACTGCTTTTGCTGTATCTGGTATACTGTATTTTCCTTTTCATTTGTTTCCAGGAATTTTTTAATTTCCTTCTTGATTTCTCCTTTGACCCATTCATTGTTTGAGAGCATGTTGTTTTGATGTTTTAAATATCTTTTGTTCCTTTCTTTTTGATTTACTGTTTGTCTTCTGTGTTTGTTGGTTCTTGGGATGGTAGATAAACTTTTTTTCTCTTTATTGTTAGCATTTTTATTTTACTGGTGGTTTTTGTTCTTTCTTGAGTATTCGTGGTCGTGATGGTTGTTTTTCAGGTACCAGACCCAATACTCCCTTGAGAATTTCTTGCAAGGCTGGTTGTGTGGTAGTGAACTTCTGCAGTTTTTGTTTGTCTGGGAAACATAGTATATGTCCTTCATTTCAGAAGGATAGTCTTGCTGGATAAAGTATTCTTGGCTGGCAATTTTGTCTGTCAGTATTTTGAATATATCATCCATTCTCTTCTGGCTTTTAGGGTTTCTGATGAAAAGTCTGATGTTAGTCTGATAGGAGCTCCCTTACAGTGACTTGATGCTTCTCTCTTGCAGCTTTTAATATTCTCTCTTTGAGTTTTTCCAATTTGACTATAACATGTCTTGGAGAGGACCTTTTTGGGTTGAATATGTTTTGGGATCTTTGAACCTCCTGAATCTGAAGATCTGTATCTCTCCATATACCTGGGAAGTTTTCTGCTATTATTTCATTGAATACGCTTTTAATGCCATTTCCTTTTTCCTCCCCTTCTGGAATACCCGTGATTCAGATATTTGAGCATTTAAGGTTGTCTGTTATCTCTCATACATTTTCTTCAATTTTTAAAATTATTATTATTAGTTTTTGTCCGCCTGTGTTATTTTGAATAGTCCATCTTCAAGGTCAGAAATTCTGTCTTCTGCTTGTTCTAGCCTGCTGGTTGAGCTCTCTGTTGTGTTTTTTATTTTGTTGAATGAATCCTTCAGTTCCACAAGCTCTGCTACATTCTTTTTCAGGGCATTGATTTCTTTGTACATTTCCTCTTTCAGGTCCTATACACTTTTTCTCATTTTGTTGTGTTGTCTGAGTCTTCTTGTATCTCTTTAGTTTCCTTAGAATTATTGCTCAAAATTCCTTGTTAGTCATTTCAAGGACTTCCTGTCCTATAGGATCTAGTACTTGAGAGTTATTATATTCCTTTGGTGGTGTCATACTTTCTTGGTTTTTTATATTTCTAGTATCTCTCTGTTGGTGTTTAGTCATTGTGGCAGAGGCTTTCATGGTCCACTGGTTCCACCCTGGTGTCTGCAGCAGTGCCAGGGAGTGTTACTGACATTCGGCTGCTTGTTGCTACCTTGGGGCTTGAGGGTCAGTGCGGTGGGCCTCTCAGGGGCTGGGTCTCTCCTGGCCTGGATCCTGTGGAGGATGCTGGGTCAGTGCTGCTGCCTCGGGGCCTGAGGGTTGGTGAGGCCATGAGCATGTTAATTTCCATGTATTTATACCGTTTCTTGTGTCCCTTTCATTGTTGATATCTAGTTTTATTCCATTGTGGTCTGACAAGGTAGTTGACATAATTTCAGTCTTTAAAAATTTGTTGAGACTACTTTTGTGACCTAACATATGGTCTATTCTAGAGAATGTTCCATGTGCAGCTGAGGAGGTATACTGCTGCTGTTGGTTGAAATGTTCTATATGTGTCCTTTAGGTCCAATCAGCCTAGAATAGAGATTAATTCTGATGTTTCCTCATTAATTTTCTGTCTGGATGATCTATTCTTTGAAGAAAACAGGGTTTTAAAGTCCCCAACTATTATTGTGTTGGAATCTGTTTCTCCTGTTAGGTCTAGTAGTGACTGCTTTATAGAATTGGGTGCTCTGGAATTTGGGTGCATATATATTTAGAGTTGATATATCCTCTTGTTGAATTGATCCATTCATCATCATATAATGGCTTTCCTTATATATTTTTTACTTTCTTTGTCTTGAAGTCTATTTTATCTGATAAAGTATAGTTACTCCTGCTCTTTTTGGCTTCCATTTGCATGAAATATCTTTTTCCATCCCTTCACTTTCAGATGGTTTCTTGTAGGCAGCATATTGTTGGTTCTTGCTTTATAAACCATTGAACCACTCCTAATCCAGTTAAATTTAGAGATATATAGAGATTCATTACTGCCATTTTGTTCTTTTTTCTGGTTGTTTGGTTGATCCTTTTTTTCCTTTTTCCAATCTTACTGTCTTCCTTAGTGGTTTTCTCTAGCAGTGAATTTTGATTTCTCACTTATTTATTTCTACAATGTATCATAAGTTTTTGTGTTATGGTTACCATGAGGCTTACAAAAAACATGTTATATTTATAACAGATTATTTGAGACTAATAACAACTTAACTTGATATCTAAGAAGAAAAAAAAACCAAAGCCAACTCTATGCTTTGGCATCATCCCTCACTACCATCCCCCCCACCCAGTTTTTGACATTCTGTTGTTTCAAGTAACATCTTTTAATATTTCTTGCCTCTTGTATGGTTTGTATATATTATTATCTTGTTCAGTTTGTCATTTAGTCTTCATACTAAGGATGTTAAAGGGTTTATTCACCACCCTTACAACATTGCAGTATTGTGAAGGTGTCTGTCAGCTTACTTTACTAGTAAGTTATATATCTTCAAATGTTTTCTTTCTGCTCCTTAGTTTCATTTTCTTTCAGATTGAAGAACTCCCTTCAGCATTTCTTGTAAGGCAGTGTTGATGAATTCCCTCAGCTTTTGTTTCTCTGGGAAAGGCTCTATTTCTCCTTCATATTTGAAGGTTAGTTTTGCTAAATAGAGAATTCCTGGCTGACAGTCTTCTTCCTTCAGCACCCTGAATATACCACCCCATTCTTTTCTGGCCAGTAGCATTTCTACTGAGAAATCTGCTAAGAGACGTATTGGGGCTCCATTGAACGTTATGTGTTTCTTTTCTCTTGCTGCTTTCAGTATTTTTTCTTTGTCTTCAGTTTTTGATAATTTGATTATGAAGTGCCTTGGAGTGTTCCTCCTTGGATTGAATTTGATTGGCCACCTCTGTGCTTCCTGTACCTGGATGCTGTCATCTTTCTCAATACTTGGAAAATTTTCAGCCATTAGTTCCTTGAGTATGCTTTCTACATCTTTTCCTTTTCCCTCTCCTTCAGGTTTGACAATCATGAGGAGGTTATTTCACTTGAGGGAGTCCTATATTTTCTGCATTTCTGTTTCACTTTTTCTTATTCGTCTTGCTTCTCTGATTTTAAATTTTCATATGTTTTATCATTGAGCTCACTGAGTCTTTTCTCAGTTTAAGTCTGCTGTTAGAGCTTTCTATTGAGTTTTTCAGTTCATATAATTTATTCTTTATTTCTAGAATTTCTATTTGGCTTTTTAAAATTGACCTAATTCTTTTGTCAAGTTTCTCATTATGCTCCTGGACTGTTTTCTAGATGTAATTTAACTTTCTATCTGAATTTCTTGAATGTACTTAAGAGAATTATCCTGAATTCTCTGTCAGACATTTCATAAATCTACTGCTCCTCTGGATCCATTGCTGGTGCTTTGTTTGCTTTGATGGTGCCGTTGTTCTCTGTACTTTCTCAATCTTTGTGTCTTTATATTGATGCCTGCGCATTTGAGGAGACTGCACTTCTTCTTGGTTTTATAGCTGTTCTTTGGTGGTGTTAGACTTTTACTGTTTAGTATCAGAGCTTTGTCTCTGGTCTGTGGTTTTTGGGTTTTTTTTCAGTTCCATGTTGAATTTTTTGTTACTACCCCCACTTAAACTCTGCAGTAGAACTAACTTGTCGTCCTTTGGTTAATTCCAAAATTGGGGGAACTTCCTGTGGAGTCTAGCACTTGAGCCCTGTGGTCGAGCTAAATTGGTACTTTGCTATGTATTCTCTTGTGAGAGTTTTTGTGCGGATCAGATTTTAATTGTTGGCTTTTTAATCACTTCCAGGTCTTGTGAGGTCAGATACACCTGGGTATTGTGGGAATTCTGGCCCAGGACTGAGTCTTTCCAGCAAAGTGTGTCCTCTGTAGTACTATGGCCTTGACCAATCTCCACTGAGTGGGCTTGTGCTGATGTGAAGGCTGCCCATGCTGTACCTGGATGTTACCCTCCAGCTGGTCAGACTCCCTCTCCACACTTCAAACACTTCCCATGGGGTGGGCCATGTGCAGGTCCCTCACAATGACTCACCAGCCTCTGGGTGGTTCCTTTGTTCAGTCAGCTGCAGCCCCTTACTCCTTTTGGGGTCCATGGGAACCCTGTCAATGGTCTCTTTAAGTTGGGGCTGATATGGTGCACTCTGAGGTCCTCTTCTCCCCTGTAGATTCCAAGCAACTTCACATAAATGGCTCAGCTGTGGCTTTTTCCAGCTCCTCCTCCATGTGCTGTAACTTCTTCCTGCCCCTCACCAGGCAGGCTCTGAAGCAACTAGGGCTCAAAACAGTTGGAGTGGTCCCTTCTCCCTCTTGCTACGGCTTCACGAACTCTGTGGGTCTCTCCTCTTCTCCTGAGCTCCAGCCGTCCCAGGTTGGAAGTCTTTGCTTTTTAATAGCTGTAAATTGATCAGTTGTGAGGGAGAGTGATGCTGGGGACCATCTATTTCACCATCTTGACCGGAAGCCTCCTCAATCACTATTCTTGCTGCACTTATATAGATAATCAGGCCAAGTTTAATAAAACCAGACTTATTTTTCAAAGAAATTCATTTTATCTTTATTATCTTTGATAAAAAATGGAAGTTGTGGTGGGAAGAAAGATTCTATGTTTCAGTAGAAAGTATAATATACCCTAAGGAACCTGAGAAATTGCCATCCATGTTCACTGACTTTGTGCTTTTTCTCTTTGTGAACTGCCTCCTACCATTTTGTGCATTTTGTCAATAACTATCTTTTCTAATTATTCTTCCACCTTTCTGGCTTGAAATCACTAAAAATTAAAACTGCCCTTTTCCTAATTCCCTACCAAGCTGAAGCTGGACAACCTGATATAACTTCCAAGAAATCATCACAACAGGTCATATACAGACAGCCTTTATGCCTGTTGCCATTTGGGCCATTCAGACATCACTGGAGATATTCAAATTGGAGATACTTTGAAGCCAACATCTAAAATCTTCTCAACTCACTGTTCTCTGGACTCAAAAACTGGATTTATAATTTGCTCCAAACATTAACCTTTGTTTTTCTTTTGTTTCCATAGAAATGCCTCCAAATAAATACCTGTCTTCTCATACCATATAAAGGCCTAACTTAAATGGGAGTCCACCTAACACATCACCTCCTAAAATTTTAGATACACAATTGCTTAATTGACCTGAACTAGTCTCATGACTAAAAGAATGATTCAATGAGACAATATACTTAGATTCATTATTTTCATCTTGTTCCAATTTACGTTCTTCTCTCCTTTTACAGATCTCTTGCCACTCAGCTACTAGCCTGATTCTCCTCTCCACAGCCACCAACAGTTTTTAGTATGTGAAACTTCAAGGGAAGTTCCAGAATGGGGAAAATGAAGGAGTTAAAATATACTATTCTAGCATATTTACTATTTAAGTTAAAGACACTTGAAAAACAACAGGTGCAAGAAGATCACTTTGACTTTTGTGCTGTTTCTCAAAAACTGAAGATGAAATTTCCACGTGAAAGCACTTTCTGTATACTAGAAAATAAGGGGCCATCCTTATTTTCAAGGATGAGAATTTGAGACCAAGCGAATACTGTTCAGACCTTGTGAGAATAACTCATCTATCTTTTAAGCCTCCCCTCATAATTTAGTCATGTTTTTACAGTTGACTATTCTTTGTCCAATACAGTGTATAAGTAACTGACTCTCTGCTTTTTTGGACCTTCATTTTCTTATGTGGGCTCCATGCCAAGTAAAACTTGGAAGTAAATTTGTATCCTTATTGCCTGTTAATCTATCTTATGTCAATTTAATTATCGGATCCAGCCAGGACCCTAAGAGGACGGAGGTGGAGTTTTCCTACCCCTACACCTCTAAGATCAGTACATAACTGCTTTTTGACTGATGAGAAATAAAGCAAAGAGCACAATCAAACCTCAGTTAATTCCTCTAAATATTATCCCACTATGTTTGTTATGGCACATGAGTTGGTACTAAATTGGCCAACAGAGAACAGTTGTCCTCCAGGCATTTCACCAGGGAGTAAAATCTTGTTGTCCATGTCACCTAATATTTATTACAAGGTCTGTTAAAGGAAGCAATATTCAAGGAGGGTTGCCTTAAAGACACATAGACACTTCAGATTTCATAAAATATATTCTTGCCTTAAACTAAATTAGCAGAGATCTGAGAATCTAGATTGTAATGTATTGTTTCCCTTCAGAATTACATTTTCAGAATTGCAGTCCAGTGTGGTATCATTTGCCTATACTTAAGGTGGTTATAAGAAATTGCCCTAAAAAAAGGTCATTGTTTCATTTATTACCGGTCCAGCATAAAGGATGTTCATTTCATCACACATGGCCCCTGTGTTGAGTAACTCTAGGAGAAACTCCTGGCTATATTTTGAACCCCAAATTTCTGTACTTCTTAGCGCCAGCTTGTATTTATCTTATAAATATTGGTGATAGTGTGTTGGGTCATGTTTCCCTTTTCATGTTAACTGCTAGGAAGCTTAGATTCAAAGTTGTAGACAATGTACAATGTCATTGTGATATGTATGCATTTTGGGCTTTGTTCTCAGCTTCATATAGTATTTCCTCTCTTATTTTTTCTTCTTTCATCTTACTTTTAGTTTACATTACTTTGTTGTATTTTATCTATTCTTGTGAGCTTTTTAAATTCTTTCTGGAACATGGGGATGCAAACAAACAAATATAAGGTTCATAAAAAAATATATTTCAGTAAAGTTTGTACCCATTTTTGTAAGTCCATTTGGTATCCTGGAACACTAGTGTCCTCCCAAACCCCATTCTCAGAAACATTTTTTGATATAAAGTCTTCTTATTTTTAAGAATCACCATAATAAAAGTAGTAATCTATTTCTAGCAGCTCTTTTTTGCAGGAACCACCAACAAAGAGAGTAAGCAAAAACAATTTTAAGCAGCCCATCGACTTAAGAATGGGAAAGAGATAGATTTAGAAACAAGTTATAAATTCTGAAATGCAGTGCCACTCAAAGTGTGGTCTGCAGGCTGGTGCCAGTCTGTAATGAGAAAGGTACAAAAATTGAAAATAGCAACTAGAAAAGTTTATAGCAATTTGTGAAAGTAAATGAGAATAAATCATATTTTAATCTGATAAAGGTGTAGACTGTATTTTATATGTCCTTCCTCCTCCTAGTAAAATATTTCATTCAGTATCAGTCCACAACAGATTGGAAATTTAAAACATCATCAAGAACAACAACCTAAAAACTGGTTTCACAACAAATAGTTTGAGAAGCAATTCTTTAAAGGTCTTAACATACCTTCCCACAGTCACAATGAAGGAAGAGTGCAGCAAACATCTGCCTCTGCATGTCAGTTTTTATGACCTCCCGGAATTCATCTGCACAGTGGCAAAGGTGCTTAAGGAGTTCCTCAAACATATCACTTTTAAAGTCTGCAATATGTGAAGAGATGTACTGCAGAAAAAAGAGGATAAATGATTGAATTAAAACCATGTTCTTTACTGGGATTTTCCCAAGGATTCAGCCAAATGCATGAAATATATTGGCTGCAAAATGTTTCTATATAATTACTTATCACTTAAATAAAGCATTTTCATGTTAGTGCTGCTCTGCAGGTTGTGTGGCAGAGAGGTGACCAATGGCATCTCCAACATCATACACCACAGGAACTAGATATTTTTGGAGCAATTTCCCTAGTCCACATGAGCATTATATAGGGCAGACTTTTCTGCCCAGTATGAAATAGCAGCAATCCTAAAATGTTGCCTGTAAATTAAAAGTTCTAAAAATTGAATGCAGTTTTCCTATTGGTATATGGCATATAAAAGCAAGTGTGTTCCATGACTGGCTACATTCAATATTGGAGTGTAAGAGATAGGGATCGTGGGTGGTTTCTTCATCTTCTGTTATTGCAATAAGATATCCTTTGCCTATAGCTATGATATTTCTTTTTTGGAAAGTGTAGGAACTGCAAACATTTATGCTCTTGGGCCATTTCCAGTAGTGGGATTGCTAGTTTAAAAGGTAAATGCATCTGTATTTTTTGTAGGTTTGACATGGGGCTTGTACTCTTTTGAACTCCCACAACTAATGTGTAAGTGGCTATTTCTCCTCAGCTTCACCATCAGTGTTATTGCCATCTGGATTTTTGCCAATTTGATGGGTCAGGAACATTACATTCTTGACCTATATACCTCACTATGAGATAGAAAATATCCTGTGATAGAAATGATCAAGCACTGCAAGAGTTTCTGAGTGCACTCCTCTTGAAGTGTCAGCCCAGCTCACAGTCAGTGATTTCCTCCCCTGCTCCAAGCACAGAGGTAACCAAATTTATACTGCACGGCCCAACTTCCATAGCCATAAATGATTGGACCAGGGGAGGACACTTAACCTAAGCGAGGTCATTCAGATTCTCTCCACTGGGACTTGGGGATTAAAATCGAGGAACAGCCAGCTGATCTCCAAGTGGGGCTGGAGTTGTGAATGAGTAGGGGAGGCAAAACTTTACCTCTACCCTCTTTGGCTACACTTGAGAATTAAATTGACATAAGGTAGATTAATGGGAGAAAAGCATAAAATTTAATATGTTTTATTTGACATGGGAGCCCTCATAAGAAAACAAAGAACCCCTCCCCGCCAAAGTGGCAAAATCTATATATTTTCATATTAGATTGAACAAAAAGAGGCAATTGTGGGAAAGCAACTAAATTGCATAGGGAAACTAAAAGGAAGATAAGAATTATTTTAACAAGGCCTGTTTGTATAGAATTCTCTTGGCTAAGACTCCCCCTTGAAGAATGTTTCCTTTCTCCTGGCATAGGAAGGGCATCTTTCACATGAGAGTTTTTATTTCCTATTTTCAGGAAGAAAAGGGGAGATTAGAATGCCCTTGTTGTATGTGATGTTTTTTAAGTGCCTTTAGCTTAAAGTAATCCTTATACCAAAGTGGCATTCTTTGAGGTGTGCTATGGGTTAAATGTATCCCCCAAAGTTCACATACTGGAACTTAATCTCCATTGTAACGGTGTTAAGAGGGTGGGAAACCCTATTATGGAAATTGAAAGGTGGGGCCTTTAATAGGTGATTAGATTGTGGGGACTGTACCCTTGTGAATGGATTAATCCATTGATGGTTCAATAGGTGGTCATGGCCGTAGATATGATGGCTTTATAAGGAGAGCCAGTGAGCAGGTTTGCTCTCTTTTGCTCAGCCCATTCTTGCCATGTGATACCCTGAGTCTCTGGAGAGCCACCATGAAGAACAAGGCCCTCACTAGATGTGTTCCCTGGACACTGGCCTTCCCAGTCTCTGAAACTATAAGAAATAAATTCTATTTCTTTGTAAATTACTCAGTTTCAGGTACTCTGTCATAAGCAGCAGAAATGGACTAATTCAGGTTGGTATATTCTGCCACCCATCATTTGTAAACTTAAGAGTTGTTGGGTGGCCAGATTCTTCCATATGAACTGAGGATGCAGAGAAAGTCTGTCCACAGAGAGAGACAGATGAACTAGAAATCAAAGAGAAACAGAGTCCTGATGCTTTCTAGTCCCTGTTCTAGACTTTCCCTAAAGTCCTCGGATTATGCACATGTCATTTTCAGCCATATTAGCTCAGGTTAATTTCTGGTTCTTATGATTAACATGTCATAAACATGTTTAGCAAAAAACATGTTCCATTTTAGTAATTTTTTGCTAAAGAATAGTAATTTGCTTAAAATGGGACATAGTTTTGACATGTTTCATTGTCACACAATTTTTAAAGTTAATATTTTATTTCCTCATTTGTATCATTTAGGCAAACAAATGTATTATGTGAGAGACATGTTACACTTGAATTCATGCTTATGAGTCATAAAACATTATTCAACTGACTTAGAGATCAAAAGAGAAAAATTTATAGCAGAGCTAAAGAGCTTTTCTAAATATTTGATTCTCTTAGCTGCCTATATCACTTAATTGCTATTCTTGATGTATCAATGAGCCCAGTTAAATTCTCATCTGTTACTTTAGAAAGCAGAGTGGTATAAGTGGTTAAGAACTCACATTCTGGAGCCTGTCTGGGCTAAAATCTCAGTGCCCATGTTTCTTCATTTGTGAAATGGGTGTCATAGTAGTACCTATCTCTCTCAGGTTGTGGTGAGGATCCTGTGTATGTACAAGGCCTGAGTATCTCATGTAATAAGTTCTCTATAGCTGCTGCTCTTGTCTACTCTTGAGGTAGATAAGAAATTGGCTAAGGAAGCTTTCTTTGTATAATAAAACAAGGACTACAGAATACTGATGTACACAGATTATATTTTCCATCTATCATTGAAGAAATGGTGTATTCACATAGCCTCTGGGAAGAAAATTAGCTTTCCAGTTTCAGAGAGGAAACTTTTAAAAAACAATTAGTGCTAATTATATACTTAACAAAGCAGCAATATACTTTAACTCTTCTGATTTTTCAAATCTTTGCTTAATGAGTAAATTGAACAAAGGCCTGACTTAATATCCAGTAGTAATAAAAATGGCAGACTAAAACACAATTTTGCCCCTACTGGTGAAAGATAGCTTAGGTAATGTTATGGGTTAAGTTGTGTTCCCCCCCCACCAAATTCATATGTTGAAGGTCTAACCCCCAGTACTTCAGAACGTGACTGTATTTGAAGATCGGGTCTGTAAAGAGGTAATTAAATTAAAATGAGGTCAATAGGGTCAGCCCTAATCTAACAGGTCAAGTACGAGTATCTTTATAAGAAGAAATTTGGACACAGATATGTACACAGGGAAGATTATGTGAGAAGACACAGGGAGAGGATGGTCATCTACAAACCAAGGAGAGAGGCCCCAGAAGAAACCAACCCTGCTGACACCTTGTCTCAGACTTCTAGTATCCAGAACTGTGAGAAACTAAGTTTCTGTTGTTTAAGCCACCCTGTCTGTGATATTTGCTGTGGCAACACTAGCAAACTAATACAGGTGATAAGGAATTGCTAATCAGGCAGTTCCTTGAATTATATGTTTCTTACAGTTGGAAATCCACCTAGGAAGAAACACTTCAACTTGGAGAATAGTTCACCCATTCTCTCCCATTTCCCTGGCTTAGAATTCTCTAATTTCTCCCCAAGGTTTCCTCATATATTTTCATAACGTATTGCTATCTCTACCTCCCCCAATGCTGTCATTCTTCTTTCTTCTGTTTTTCCCTGCCACAGCTCAAAGCACATGAAAAACAAGATGAGCAAAACAAAACAAATAAAAAATACAAGATACAGATGAGCTAGAGACAGAATAGAAAGCCATTTTGATAAATACCACTTCGGTAAAAATGCACAGCCTAGATTTAGTAGAATATGTTAAAGAAAAGACACAATCTTTGGATATGTTGATGAAGCCTTTCTCTTTAAAATTTAAACTTGGAGCCATGTCAGTTTGAAGGCTTCAGACTGTACAGCTGATATAAAACAATCTCATAAATAAGTGACCATCTCAGAGTGGACCACCATTGAGCAAGAACAGAATGGGTCCCGAAGAAGAGAATCCAGGCAGAGGCATGGCCCTTATTTATTCCTGGCCAAGGGATGCAACAGTTCCTCCATATGCAAAATCAAAAGTTAATATCTGAATCTCTCTGTATAGTATTTGTAATTTTTGCATATAATTATTCTTAAGCCATGATATAATTCAGGAGAGGACCCCAACTGCTCAAAGTCCAGGCCTACTGAACAAGGCTCCTTGGAAACTAACCCTCACTTTATACAGTCTCACAATAAACAGGAATTGTTGGGTTGTTTTCACTTGTCCCTGATGAACAGGCAGATGTGTAGCCAAAGTGTCCACAACGATCAGGTGGACAATTAGGTCAGGAAAGGATGTAAGTATAGCAAAGTATATTCTTCAGTTAGGTTGACCAACTGCCTCACTTTCCCTGGATCTTTCCTGGTTTTAACACTGAAAGTCCCACAGTCTAGAAAACTCCTCAGTTCCAGGCAAACCAGGATGGTTTGACACACTTCCTTGGATCCATTCTGTTGGTATAATCCCTGTGGGACATGCTGTGCTGTATCCTGCTTTATATAACAAACTGTGCCTGTAAGTATCTCTATCCTTTGCCGTAAAAGAAACTTTACAGTCTTTAGCTGTGTCTGCAGCATCTTTCCATCACCATCTCACTGGGACAACCATATGCAGTCAACTACAGAGTTCTTATTCTATGGTATGCATGTGAAGGAGTTCAGAACACACCACCTCAAAATATCCCACTTTGGCATAAGTGTTATTTTGAGCTAAAGGCACTTAAAAAAAACAGATGGAGCAAGAAGATCTGACCTTCCTTCTGTTTCCTAAAAGCAGAAAATGAAATTTCCATGTGAAAGATGCCTTGCCTATACTAGAAGAGAAGCAATATTCTTATCTTCAAGGATACGTTGTTGAGACCGAGAGAGAATTTTGTACAGACCTTGTTAAAATAACTCTTATCTTCTAGTCTTCCCACATAATTTAGTTGCTTTTTCACAACCTACTGCTCTTTGTTCAATTCAGTACATGTGTTCAACTCTGTGTCTTTGTGTCTTCATTTCCTTAAGAAGGCTCCCATGCCAGGTAAAACTTGTATGTTTTTCAACTGTTGATCTGTCTTAGGCCAAATTCATTCTTAGGTTCAGCTGGAAAAAAACCCTAAAAGGATAGAGGTAAATTTTTTGCCTCCCATACACATTCACCTATTTGCAATACTTTTGTTGTATAAATGTAATCACAAGATAAAGAACAAATAAAGTTTGTTACAGGTAACTGGGAATGGTGAATACAAATGACAATTTGAGTCAAGATTCTCATGCCTAGAGTGAGCAGATAAATGAGTGGGCCACACACCCCTAGAGAATCATCCTTTATTTAATAGTCCTAGTCTGAGAAAGCTATACTTGTATTACTTTGGAGGCAAGAGTTTAGGAGACCAACTGTGAAACCACATCAGGGAAAGAATATAACCCAGGCCAGAACCAACTGATCATATCAGTAGAAATAGACATGTGTCAATCTCTGGAGCCCCCATAGGAGGATCTCCATTGATAAAAGGTCAGCTTCCCTCAGCTCTTCATCCCAGAGTCTTTGGAGGTTCTCCTGTACCCCAGGCCATCTATACCTCTCATTGCTTGAACCTTGTAATAATATAGGTCTTGCATGTAGTTAACATCAACTATTAGAGATAATTAGGTTCCTTTTCCTTGCAGTGCATGGTGATGCTCTATTCTTCAAGTAACATTTTTCAGCACAGAAACAGTAACTCATATTAAGAACCCCATAGCACATAGCATATAAACACCAAGGACTCTATACACTATATAAAATTTTGCTTCTATTTGCAAAATGGGTTCCAAATTCCAAACAACCAAATTACAAGGGTCCTGGAACCAACCCCCCTCAGATACCAACGGACCACTGTATATTTAATAACTAAGAGAGTAGAAGTAAACATTCCAAAATAGTTACTCTGGGTCTTCATTTACTCAAATAAAACAGATGAAAAGTGAGAGACAGGTCACAGTCACCAAAGAGATCATCACCTGTTCATCCATCAGAAAACACACTAGAAAAATGATAGGCAAATGGAGACATCTGTGATCATTCATTCTCTCCATTCCTCTTTTTCTCTATATTAATTATTACTTAATGACTCTATTTTCTCTAAACATACTCCAGCTTGAGTGCTAATTACATTATTTGTTACAAACGATGGTATGGGCAATTGTATGGCATAGTGTCTCCACTGGGTGGCATTTGTAATATCTTGACTTTGCTAGACACTTATAATTATATTTTCTTCCAGTTTCATTAAATGAGTGCTGAAAAAGAAATAGCCTTAAAGCAAATATCTTAAAGCAAATATCTTTAAAATCAAGTGCTTCAAAGATTACTTCTGTGTCATATAGGATGACTTAATGATTTGTTGATTAGATAATTTAGTATTTTCAATAAATATTTCTATAGAGAAAATTTGGTTTCTGTCCAGGTAACAGCTCTTGTCTATAATGAAATTAATTGTGTGTTGTATGCATTTCAAGAAGAGAAGTTGAGAAACATCAGGAAAACTAACATTAATAGCACAAACCATCCATTAAAACAAAATTTCATACACACACACACACACACACACACACACACAAAATTAAAGGAGAAAAGAGGGTAAGGGTGATGTACAGCAGTAATACTTGATACAAACTCACTAAAATTCTATATAACACCTTTGTAGATGGGGCCTCAACCTACCTATCGTCTCTCATTTCTTGTTCCTCCCCCATCATACACCTTGCATATTAATCAGGAAGAAATATTTCCTACCATGTAGACAAACCATACTCTTTCAGGCTTTTATGTCTTTTTACATACTATTCCTCTGCCTTCCTGGAAAGACCTTCTTCCTTTTCTACATCTGTCCATCTTCTTAAGACCTGGCATATTATATTATCTGAGATGTTTTGGCTCACGTACTCTATTGGTGTTCCTCCTCTGACATTATCTTCTAGTATAACTTTCATTACAATAATTGGTAATTATTGGCCTATTTGTCTCCTCGTTTACCTCTGCAACCCCAATACCTGGTATACACATTTAAAAGTGGCCACTATGGAGTCCAAAAAGTTACTACATTAGTTCAGCCACATTGTTGTAAGATCAGGCTTGAGCCTGCTGTGAAGGAAGAGACTCAATTGCCATCACATGAAAGATGAATTCACATTATCTTGGGATATCTTCTCATAGGGTCTCCCCTTATATACACGCCGATAAAATTCTCCCACTCTAGACTCTTAAGAAAAGCACAAAGGTAAAATATAACAAACTAAGCTGAAAGAACAAAAAATTCTTAGAAATAACAACCGTGATAAGCAAAATTAAAACTAAATAGAGAACAATATGCTGAAGAGAAATCTGTACGCCCATATTCAATTGCAGTCTTATTCACAATAGCCAAGATATGGAATCAACCTAAGTATCCATCACCAGATGAATAGATAAAGAAAATGTGGTATTTATATACAATGGAATACTATTCAGCCTTTAAAAAGAAAATTCTATTGTTTGTGACAACACAAATGAACCTGGAGGACATTATGCTAAGTGAAATAGCCAAAAACACAAAGACAAATACTGCATGATCTCACTTGCATGTGGAATCTAAAAAAGTTGAACTCATAGGGCAGACAATAGAACGATGGGACTGAGTGGAGGTAGGAGGGGATGAGGAGATATTGATCAAAGGGTACAAAGTTTAAAAGATACAGGCAGAATAGTGTTTGAGATATATTGCACAGCAGGGTGATTATAGTTAATAATGTATTATATATTTCAAAATTGCTAAGAGAGTAAATTTCAAATGTCTTGCCACAAAAAATAAGTGAGGTAATGGATATGTTAATTAGCTTGATTTAATCATTCCATACTGTATATATAAAGGGTACTTCAAAAAGTTCATGGAGAGGTGGAAAAGACGGCCACTGGGCCTTAGGCAGCCGGGAAACTTGTGGACCAGACGGAAGGGAGGACGATCTTGCCGTCTCTTAAGGGAGGACCGCGGCTGGTGGCCAGTCGTGGGGGCTGACTGCCACTTTGCCCTTGGCAGGAGAGGCTGCCTCATTTACAGGCAACAGCTTTGAAGTATGGAGCAGGAAAAGAACTGTTTCTTAGCTGCAAAAGCGAGTCTCTAAACAGGGAACACAGTGCCGGGGCTGCTGTTGACGCTGCCAGGATCCCGGAGGCCAGGGCCGCGCTGAAGGCGGCCAGCTGCTCTATTCAGGATTCAAGGTTTCAGGCCGGCATAAAAGAAGATTCCTGGGAGCGCCTGAGCCGCGCCGTGGGACTGACTGAGCAGCCTGAGGTGGCAGCGGCTGAGAACGGGGACGGTGACGACTCAGAGGCAGATAGAGAGCCGCCCGGCCCAGCACAGTCCTGTGAGTGACCCACGGCCCGGCCCTGCGAGTGACCCCCGGCCCGGCCCTGCTCGGGGGGCGGACGCCCGCCCGGCTTCCACCTACCCCACCGGGCCACTCACCAGCCCTGGGGCTGCCTCCAATTTCTCAGGTGGTGGCGGCTCCGGCCAGGCTCAGCCAAGCCTGTCCTCCTCATTCGGCTCGGCTCCTCACTGAGCCTTCCCACTTGCTTGCCCCAGCGCGGGGCTTCCCGGGGCCTGCGGGCCGGCCTCCATTCCCACTCCCACCGCGGTTCTCTGGCGGAGCTGGTGGCGTGGGGCATCCCCGGCCAGCATCAGGAGGCCAAGGAAGTATGGGCTGGGCCGACTGTCACTCCACTGCTCCCTGCGCTCCAGCCCCCGGTAAACTTCCTGTTACCAGGAGGCAGATACCATCTCTGCGGCCACCAGTTCGGAAAAATGCCTAACCGATTTCTGGTTAGGAATAGTGTGGTTGGAGAGTTCCTGAGTTCGCTTGAACCTGCTGGAGAGCTGACTGTGGGCGGGCACCAGACTCGGTCCGTGCTGGGGGGATTCAAAGGTGAACCATGTGCTGCAGGCTCCTCCCCCAAGGAGCTCACACTTTGGTGTGGGAGATAAGACAAGTACACAAATAACCGCGATACCAGGAGGAAGGTGATAAGTCCCGAGAAAGATCTACACAGTGCTACAAAGGCACTCAGAGCGACCGGTCGTCTGTGCCTAGCAGAAACCTGGTAGACTTCCTGGGTGAGGCGGTGCCAAGCAGGGTCTTGAAGGCCCAGCTGATAGACGAGGGTTGCAGAAGACACGTCCCAGCCCAGCCAAGTGCACACAGAGCGGGGAGACGTCCGGCTAGGGAGGCGGAGACTCGACAGAAACCACACACCCTGTGGGGTCGCCACTGCACGATCCAACAGCCCAGGCCAGAGGACACAGAACAGGGAGAAGTCCTGCATGGGAAGTGGAAGCTCAGCAGAGACCACACACCCTGCGGTACCTCCCTGTGATCCAGCAGCCCAGCAGGGTCCAAGCTGACCAGAGAGGTGGCTCCCCGGAGAGGCCCAAGACCCAAGGCAACCACACACACAAGGCACTAGAGGCCAACTGAGCAGTCACGGAGGTAGTCATACCAAATTGGCAACCACAGCAACATCTTAGTTAGTCAATAGTCTCAAACCGGTGGACTGTGAAACCCCCTGCCACAATGAATAAACATCAAAAAAAAAAAAAGATACCAGAAATACAAAAAATCAAGAAAGTACACCACCAAAAGTTAATAAATCTCAAACTCTAGATCCTATAGAACAAGAAACCCTTGAAATGACTGACAAGGAATTTCGAGTGATAATTCTAAGGAAACTGAATGAGATACAAGAAAACTCAGCTAGACATCATGATGAAACAAGGAAAAGTATACAGGACCTGAAAGAGGAAATGTACAAGGAAATCAATGTCCTGAAAAAAAATGTAGCAGAACTTGCTGAACTGAAGAAGTTATTCAGCGAAATAAAAAACACAATGGAGAGTTTAACCAGCAGGCTTGTTGAAGTTGAAGAGAAAACCACTGAACCTCAAGATGGGCTGTTTGAAATAACACAAGCAGACAAAAAAAAGAAAAAAGAATCAAAGACATTGAAGAAAATCTGATAGACATATCAGACAACCTTAAGCGCTCAAATATCCGAGTCATGGGTATCCCAGAAGGGTAGGAAAACGGAGATTGCATTGAAAACATATTCAACAAAATAGTGGCAGAAAACTTCCCAGGTATAGGAAAAATCACAGATCTTCAGATCCAGGAAGCTCAACGATCTCCAAATGTATTCACCCCAAAAAGGCCATCTCCAAGACATGTTATAGTCAAATTGACAAAACTCAGAGACAAAGAGAGAATCTTAAAAGCTGCAAGAGAGAAGCGTCAAATCACCTATAAGGGAGCCCCAATCAGGCTAACATCAGACATTTCATCACAAACCCTAAAAGCTAGAAAGGAATGGGATGATATTTTCAAAATACTAAAAGACAAAGATTGCCAGCCAAGAATACTTTACCCTGCAAGGCTATCCTTCCAAAATGAGGGGCAAATAGTATATTTCTCAGACAAACAAAAACTGCGGGAGTTCACTACCACACGACCACTCTTACAAGAAATCCTCAAGGGAGTACTGGGTTTGGCTCCTGAAAAATAACTACCACTGCCATAAAAACCCAAGAAAAATCAAAACCCACTAGTATAATAAAAATGGCATTCATGAAGAGAAAACAAACAAACAAAAACTCTATCTACAGCCTAAGGAAACAACAAACACAGAAACCAAACAGTAAATCAGAAAGCAAGGAACAAAAGACACCTAAGACAACCAAACAACCAATAAAATGCTAGCAATAAATCAACACCTTTCAATAACAACTCTTAATGTAAAAGGCTTAAATTCCCCAATCAAAAGACACAGACTGGCTGACTGGATTAAAAAGGAGGACCCAACTATATGCTGCCTACAAGAAACCCACCTCACCAATAAAGATTCACATAGACTAAGAGTGAAAGGAAGGAAAAGGATTTACCATGCAAACAGAAAAGAAAAACGAGCTGAAGTAGCTATTCTTATATCTGACAAAATAGACTTTAAACTAAAAACCATAAAAAGAGACAATGAGGGACACTACTTAATGATAAAGGGACTGATTCATCAAGAAGACATAACAATCCTAAATATGTATGCACCCAATGTTGGAGCAGCCAGATTTGTAAAAGAAACTCTATTAGACCTAAAGAAGGAAATAGACACTAATACCATAATAGCAGGGGATCTGAACACCCCACTGTCAATATTAGACAGATCATCTAGGCAAAGAATCAGTAGAGAAACACAAGATCTAAACAAGACTCAAGACCAATTGGAATTGGCAGATATCTACAGAACATTCCATCCAACAACCTCAGAATATTCATTCTTCTCATCAGCACATGGATCATTCTCCAGGATAGATCACATATTAGGTCACAAATCAAGTCTCAATAAATTCAAAAAAATTGGAATAATCCCATGTATCTTCTCAGACCAAAATGATTAAAACTAGAAATTAATAACAAACGAAACTCTGGAAACTATACAAACACATGGAAATTAAACAGCATTCTACTTAATGACATATGGGTCCAAGAAGAAATCAAGCAAGAAATCAAAAAATTTATTGAAACTAATGAAAATAATGATACATCATACCAAAACCTGTGGGATACTGCAAAAGCAGTATTAAGGGAGAAATTTATTGCATTAAATGCTCACCTCAGAAGAATGGAAAGATGGCAAGTGAACAACCTAACACTTCACCTTAAAGCACTAGAAAAACAAGAACAATCCAAACCTAAAGTTAGCAGACGGAAAGAAATCATTAAGATCAGAACAGAACTGAATGAAATTGAAACCCAAAAAACAATACAAAAGATCAATGAATCAAAAAGTTGGTTTTTTGAAAAGATAAATAAAATTGACAAACCAGTAGCATGGCTAACAAAAAAAAAGAAGAGAGAAGATTCAAATAACAAAAATTAGAAATGAAAAGGGCGATATTACAACTGATTCATCTGAAATGCAAGGAATCATTCGAGACTACTATAAACAACCATATGCCAACAAATTCGAAAATCTGGAGGAAATGGATAAATTTCTGGACACACAGAAGCTCCCAAAACTGAACCATGAAGAGGTAGAAAATTTGAACAGACCAATAACAATAAAGGAGATTGAAGCTGTTATCAGAAGGCTCCCAACAAAGAAAAGCCCAGGACCAGATGGATTCACAGCAGAATTTTACCAAACATTCAAAGAGGAATTGACACCGATTCTTTACAAACTATTCCAAAAGATTGAAACAGATGCAAATCTCCCAAACTCATTCTATGAAGCAAACATCATCCTGATACCCAAACCAGTTAAGATATAACCAAAAAAGAAAACTACAGGCCGAAATCCTTGATGAATATAGATGCAAAAATCCCCACTAAAATACTAGCAAACAGAATACAGCAACACGTACGTAAAATTATTCACCACGATCAAGTGGGATTCATCCCAGGGATGCAAGGTTGGTTCAAAATATTCAAATCAATAAATGTGATACACCATATTAATAAAGTCAAACACAAGGACCATATGATCATCTCTATAGATGCTGAAAAGAATTTGATAAAATTCAGCACTCATTCATGACAAAGACCCTCTATAAGTTAGGTATAGAGGGAAAGTATCTCAACATAATTAAAGCCATATATGACAAATCCACTACCAATATCATGCTGAATGGGGAAAAGCTGAAAGCTTTTCTTTTAAGAACAGGAACTAGACAAGAATGCCCACTCTCACCACTCCTATTTAACATAGTGTTGGAAGTACTAGCCAGAGCAATCAGAGAAGAGAAGGCAATAAAGGGCATCCAGATTGGAAAAGATGAAGTCAAACTGTCCCTGTTTGCAGATGACATGATTCTATATATTGAACTGCCTAAAGCCTCTACAAAAAAACTCTTGGATGTGATAAATGACTTCAGCACAGTAGCAGGATACAAAATGAACACACAAAAATCAGTAGCATTTCTTTTCTCCAATAGTGAACATGCAGAATGAGAAATCAAGAAAGCCTGCCCATTTACAATAGTCACCAAAAAAATAAAATACTTAGGAATTGAGTTAACCAAAGAGGTGAAAAATCTCTATAACAAGAACTACAAACCACTGCTGAGAGAAATTAGAGAGGATACAAGAAGATGGAAAGATATCCCATGCTCTTGGATTGGAAGAATCAACATTGCGAAAATGTCCATACTACCCAAAGTGATATACAAATTCAATGCAATCCCCATCAAAATTCCAATGACATTTTTCTCAGAAATGGAAAGAACTATCCAGACATTTATATGGAATAATAAAAGACCACACATAGCCAAAGCAATGCTGAGCAAAAAAAATAAAGCTGGAGGCATAACTACAAAGCTATAATACAAAGCTATAATAACTACAAAGCTATATACTACATATACTACAAAGCTATAATAACCCAAACAGTATGGTACTGGCATAAAAACAGACACACCGATCAATGGAATAGAATAGAGAATCCAGAAATCAACCCACACACTTACTGCCATCTGATCTTGGACAAAGGCACCAAGCCTATTCACTGGGGAAGGGACTGCCTCTTCATCAAATGGTGCTGGGAGAACTGGATATCCATATGCAGGAGAATGAAACTAGACCCATACCTCTCTCCATATACTAAAATCAACTCAAAATGGATTAAGGATTTAAATATACACCCTGAAACAATAAAACTTCTTAAAGAAAACATAGGAGAAACACTTCAGGAAATAGGACTGGACACAGACTTCATGAATACGACCCAAAACCACAGGCAACCAAAGGAAAAATAAACAAATGGGATTATATCAAACTAAAAAGCTTCTGCACAGCAAAAGAAACAATTAACAGAGTAAAAGACAACCAACAGATTGGGAGAAAATATTTGCAAAATATACATCTGACAAAGGATTAATATCCAGAATACATAAGGAACTCAAACAATTTTACAAGAAAAAAACAAGCAACCCAATTAAAAAATGGGCAAAAGAGCTAAGTAGGCATTTCTCTAAGGAAGATATACAAATGGCCAACAGACATATGAAAAAATGCTCAACATCACTCAGCATCCGGGAAATGCAAATCAAAACCACATTGAGATACCATCTAACCCCAGTTAGGATGGCTATAATCCAAAAGACTCTGAACGATAAATGCTGGCGAGGTTGCGGAGAAAAAGGAACTCTCATACATTGTTGGTGGGACTGCAAAATGGTGCAGCCTCTATGGAAAATGGTATGGAGGTTCCTCAAACAATTGCAGATAGATCTACCATATGACCCAGCTATCCCACTGTTGGGAATATACCCAGAAGAATGGAAATCATCAAGTCGAAGGTATACCTACCTGTTCCCCAATGTTCATTGCAGCACTCTTTACAATAGCCAAGAGTTGGAACCAGCCTAAATGTCCATCATCGGATGAGTGGATACGGAAAATGTGGTACATCTAAACAATGGAATACTACTCAGCTATAAAAATGAATGAAATTCTGCCCTTTGCAACAACATGGATGGACCTTGAGAGAATTATATTAAGTGAAACGAGTCTGGCACAGAAAGAGAAATACCACGTGTTCTTACTTATTGGTGGGAGCTAAAAATTAATATATAAATTCACACATACACACACACAAAAAAAAGAAACCGGGGGGTGGGGTGGGAGAAGATATAACAACCAGAATTACTTGAAGTTGATACGACAAGCAAACGGAAAGGACATTGTTGGGGGGGAGGGAGGAGAGAGAGGAGGGAGGAAGGTTTTGGTAAGGGGCAACAATAATCAACCACAATGTATATCGACAAAATAAAAGTTAAAAAAAAAAAGTTCATGGAAAAATTGAATTAAAAGATAAAACAATCTTTCTGAACTTGTTGAAGAACCCTCATATATCAAAACATCACATTACACCTCATAAATATATATAATTATTATTTGTCAATTTAAAATAATATTAATAAAAATAGGTAATTAAATAAAGGAGCTGACCAATAAGAGGAAGAACAAAAACTAAAACTGAGAATTAAAAGACCGATTTTAGGAATTCTCCTAGAATATACATGAGTGAGGTTTGTTCTAGAAACACAGGAATGGTTCAACACTAGGGAATTTACTGATATAACTCATTAACAGATTAAATTAACATATTCATATGATTAGCAAATAAAATAAGGCATTCGAAGTAGTCAAAATCGATTCTGGGGTTTTAAAAACACTCAGTTAAATTAAGCTTAGAGTGAAACTCTTAATCTTGGTATTTATCAGAATATTCACCATCAACCAATAGCCAAACAAGTACTTGAATGAATAAATGGATGGAAAAAAGAGAGTACCACGCCCATTCTTACAAAGACTGCATTTGTTCCAGATGCACTTTCCTCTTTCCCTCCTCTCTTACTCTAACACCATGAAGAGTAAGATAAGAGCGACTAGGTAAGGAAATTGCAAGACTCTAAACTGGAGATTCAATGTGAAAACAAATTGGTCTCCGATAGCCTAGGAAGAAGGTCAAGAGAGTATCCATACAATAATGGAATATATAGAAATTAGGGCAGAACAATCCAAGCACAGGGCATATGAAAAGAAATAACACAGGAGCATGGCACTATACAAACTTAACACAGGAAGGGGGGAAAAAGGCAAATGACAGATAAAGAAGTCAATCTAGAAGAAAACAACTAAAGTGAAAGAAAGAAGTCTTTCACAATTGCTTTAAGCTATAGAGAAACTTAATAGGAACATTCAATATAACAAGGACTCAAAGACAAGCTGATGAAGCTGCAGAATGAGAAAGAAGTTTATGTGTGAGAGAAAGGATAGAGTTTATCTGTAAGGAAACAAATTGAGCATCAAAATTTAAAAGATAAGCAACATAAAAAGGAATTATTGACAGAAAAGGTTCAAATCATCACAGTGACCGCAGGTGAAAGAGACAAGGAAATTAATAAAATTAGAAAACTAATAGATATGAAAGACAAATGTAATCCCACATAATGATGATTGGTTTCCCTGATGTAGACAGCCCAAAATAGAATTGAAGATGTATTCAAAGACATACTATGAGAAAATGTTCCTGAATTGAAAAAAAATCTGAATAGTAAAAGGCCACACCATATTCAAAACACTTTTTAAACAAAATTCTCCATACCAAGACAAATTCTACTTAAACTCTTGAACTTTGAGGCTGAACTTCAAGGCATCCAGGCTAACAAACGAAGTCACCAACAAGATAACCAATAGGAAGACAATGACTTATCGGTTGTCTTTTTCCCCCAATCTCGTGATAATAGAACATAGAACAATGCCTGATACAGAATATATGTTGAATTAATTAAAATGAATGGAGAAAAAAAATAAAGCTGATGCCAGACTTCTCCATAACATTTAATATCATAAAGCAATCAATCAAAATCTATATTATTTTGAGATTTTTTAAAATGTGACACAGATAATAGACTCATCCAAGGTGTGGTTTAGGTATAAAGGTACTTACCTGTGTTTTAAAATTCTCTCACCCCATTCTATTTTTTTAAAGTTTTAAGACTAATTTCTCCTCTGAGTACACATTTAGTAGCATTCCATAAAATCAGACATAAGATTTTGACCCAACAGTTACGAAGGAGAGTAATTTTTAAATTTCCAAATGTTTGGACTTAATTTTTAAGTTTGTTTACAGTTTTATTACATAATGATATGAGACTATAACATGCCAGCTTTCTATTTTTTGGAACATAAAGGGTTTTCTGGGTACCCTATTTTGATGAATATTGATGAATATTCCATGAAAACTGGAACAGGGTGACTGTAGAGATTAAAGTTCAATATGTACTTATATAATAAGTCGTATTGATTGATATTAACAGATTCTTTATACCTTTATTTATTTCTTACCTCTGACTTATCAAAGACTTAAAGCAATTTTACTGTTTAACACCTTGTACAAAAATTAACTCGAAATGGATCAAAAACTTAAACATACATAACAGCTAAACCTATAAAACTTCTCTGATCTGATAACCTCATGTGTTATATCTTTGAGCTGAGTCTTTTCTCAGTTCGATTAAGTCTGCTATCAGAGATTTCTGTTGAGTTTTCAGTTCAGATAATGTATTCTTTATTTCCAGAATTTCTATTTTTTTTTTTTAATCGATTCAAATTCCTTTGTCAAGTTTCTCATTTTTCTCCTGGATTGTTTTCTAGATATCATTTAACTTTCTATCTGTATTTTCTTGTGATTCTCTGAACATCCTTAAGAGGGTTATTCTGAATTCTTTGTCAGACATTTCATAAATCTGCTGTTATCTGGGTTCATTGCTGGTGCTTTGTTTTCTTTGTTGGTGTCATATTTCTCTGTTCTTTCTTGATCTTTGTGTCTTTACGTTGATGCCTAGGGATTTGAGGAGACAGCTAGGTTTTATAGGTGTTCTTTGGTGTTGTTAGACCCTTACTGGCTAATATCAGAGCTTTGTCTCTGGTTGTGGTTTTGTTTAATTCCAAATTGGGGGAGCTTCCTGTGGATACCAGCACTTAAACTCTGTAGTTGTGTTAAATTGCTGCTTCACAGCTGATTCTCTGGGGAAGACTTTTTGTGTGGACTATATTTTAATTGTTGGCCTTTTAATCACTTCAGGTTTTGCGAAGTCAGATACACCTGGGCTTTGCAGAAATTCTAGCCCAGGACTGAGTCTCTCTAGCAAACTGTGCCCCCTGCAGTTCCATGGCCCTGACTGGTCTTCACTGAGTGGGCCTATGCCTATCAGAAAGCAGATCAGCTACTAATGCTTTGCCTCAATGTTCTTCCAACAGGCCAGCTTCCCTCCCACACTCCAAAGACTTCCCATAGGGTGGGCCATGCACGGATCCCTCACCAGGACTCACCAGCCTCTGGGTGGTTCCCTTTCTTTGGAACCGACCACATGGAAGAATGGAAAAAGGTACATTTTAACATGACATTGCTAGAGAAAATCTCTCTCACTCTCTGCAAACTGGGAAGAACTGGGAGTTCATTTTTATAACATTACTCTTACAATAGTTCTCTTAATTTTAAGAAATTTATTCCAATGATGTTACTTTGGCAATTTATGGATAAAATAGGGGCTCTAGAATAAATTTATTCTCAATTGAACATGGGTAAGAAGTCACACAAGGATTTATCTTCTCATTTCAGTCTGTCAGATAAATTGCCATTCCCAAGAAATATGAAAAGAGAACAAAAGGGTGACAGCTTTGTCAACAGCAGGCAAGGTAATAAGAGACCACATGGAACCAGCATTTTCTTACCACTTCTAGTTTATCTACTGCTTATCTACTTATCCCTTTCTCTAATAAATCTGGGAATGACTGAAAAATTTTTACCTCCAAATGTGCTATATGCACCTAAGTTTGTTGAGGTAAAAATAGAAAGACTCTTTTCAACCCTTCTGGTTTTTATTTATCTGATACTAACAGGGGAATAGGTCGTGCATTAAAATACACACATTCTTGAAGAAATTCATGTCATAGAGAACTTTTCATTCTGGAAAAATTAAATTTGCATGGATACTAAAAAGTCTCAGTCATTCAAATTTTGAAAAATGTTCTACTTTTATTTTCTTTCTTTTTTTTTTTTCAAAAAACCGTTATTTTTTATTTTTATTTTTTAAATTTTATTTTGTCGATATACATTGTAGCTGATTATTGCTCCCCATCACCAAAACCTCCCTCCCTTCTCCCTCCCCCCCTCCCCCCCAACAATGACCTTTCTGTTTGCTTGTTGTATCAACTTCAAATAATTGTGGTTGTTATATCTTCTCCGCCCCCCCCCCCTGGTTTGTGTGTGTGTGTGTGTGTGTGCATGTGTGTGTGTGAATTTATATATTAATTTTTAGCTCCCTCCAATAAGTGAGAACATGTGGTATTTCTCTTTCTGTGCCTGACTTGTTTCACTTAATATAATTCTCTCAAGGTCCATCCATGTTGTTGCAAATGGCAGTATTTCATTCGTTTTTATAGCTGAGTAGTATTCCATTGTGTAGATGTACCACATTTTCCGTATCCACTCATCTGATGATGGGCATTTGGGCTGGTTCCAACTCTTGGCTATTGTAAAGAGTGCTGCAATGAACATTGGGGAACAGGTAGGTATACCTTCTACTTGATGATTTCCATTCCTCTGGGTATATTCCCAACAGTGGGATGGCTGGGTCGTATGGTAGATCTATTTGCAATTGTTTAAGAAACCTCCATACCATTTTCCATAGAGGCTGCACCATTTTGCAGTCCCACCAACAATGTATGAGAGTTCCTTTTTCTCCGCAGCCTCGCCAGCATTTATTGTTCATAGTCTTTTGGATTATAGCCATCCTAACTGGGGTTAGATGGTATCTCAATGTGGTTTTGATTTGCATTTCCCGGATGCTGAGTGATGTTGAGCATTTTTTCATATGTCTGTTGGCCATTTGTATATCTTCCTTAGAGAAATGCCTACTTAGCTCTTTTGCCCATTTTTTAATTGGGTTGCTTGTTTTCTTCTTGTAAAGTTGTTTGAGTTCCTTATATATTCTGGATATTAATCCTTTGTCAGATGTATATTTTGCAAATATTTTCTCCCACTCTGTTGGTTGTCTTTTAACTCTTTTAATTGTTTCTTTTGCTGTGCAGAAGCTTTTTAGTTTGATATAATCCCATTTGTTTATTTTTCCTTTGGTTGCCCGTGCTTTTGGGGTCGTATTCATGAAGTCTGTGCCCAGTCCTATTTCCTGAAGTGTTTCTCCTATGTTTTCTTTAAGAAGTTTTATTGTCTCAGGGTGTATATTTAAATCCTTAATCCATTTTGAGTTGATTTTAGTATACGGTGAGAGGTATGCATCTAGTTTCATTCTCCTGCATATTGATATCCAGTTATCCCAGCACCACTTGCTGAAGAGGCAGTCCCTTCCCCAGTGAATAGGCTTGGTGCCTTTGTCCAAGATCAGATGGCAGTAAGTGTGTGGGTTGATTTCTGGATTCTCTATTCTATTCCATTGGTCAGTGTGTCTGTTTTTATGCCAGTACCATACTGTTTTGGTTATTATAGCTTTGTAGTATAGCTTAAAGTCAGGTAGTGTTATGCCTCCAGCTTTATTTTTTTTGCTGAGCATTGCTTTGGCTATTCGTGGTCTTTTATTGTTCCATATAAATGTCTGAATAGTTTTTTCCATTTCTGAGAAAAATGTCTTTGGAGTTTTGATGGGGATTGCATTGAATTTGTATATCACTTTGGGTAGTATGGACATTTTCACTATGTTGATTCTTCCAATCCAAGAGCATGGAATATCTTTCCATCTTCTTGTATCCTCTCTAATTTCTCTCAGCAGTGGTTTGTAGTTCTCATTATAGAGATTTTTCACCTCCTTGGTTAACTCAATTCCTAAGTATTTTATTTTTTTGGTGGCTATTGTAAATGGGCAGGCTTTCTTGATTTCTCCTTCTGCATGTTCACTATTGGAGAAAAGAAATGCAACTGATTTTTGTGTGTTGATTTTGTATCCTGCTACTGTGCTGAAATCATTTATCAATTCCAACAGTTTTTTTGTAGAGGTTTTAGGCTGTTCGATATATAGGATCATGTCATCTGCAAACAGGGACAGTTTGACTTCATCTTTTCCAATCTGGATGCCCTTTATTGCCTTCTCTTCTCTGATTGCTCTGGCTAGTACTTCCAACACTATGTTGAATAGGAGTGGTGAGAATGGGCATCCTTGTCTAGTTCCTGTTCTTAAAGGAAAAGCTTTCAGCTTTTCCCCATTCAGGATGATATTGGCTGTGGGTTTGGCATATATGGCTTTAATTATGTTGAGATACTTTCCCTCTATACCTAACTTATAGAGGGTCTTTGTCATGAGTGAGTGCTGAACTTTATCAAATGCTTTTTCAGCATCTATAGAGATGATCATATGGTCCTTGTGTTTGTGTTTATTAATATGGTGTATCACATTTATTGATTTGCGTATGTTGAACCAACCTTGCATCCCTGGGATGAATCCCACTTGATCGTGATGAATAATTTTTCGTATGTGTTGCTGTATTCTGTTTGCTAGTATTTTAGTGAGGATTTTTGCATCTATATTCATCAAGGATATCGGCCTGTAGTTTTCTTTTTTGGTTATATCTTTACCTGGTTTTGGTATCAGGATGATGTTTGCTTCATAGAATGAGTTTGGGAGATTTGCGTCCGTTTCAATCTTTTGGAATAGTTTGTAAAGAATCGGTGTCAATTCCTCTTTGAATGTTTGGTAAAATTCTGCTGTGAATCCATCTGGTCCTGGGCTTTTCTTTGTTGGGAGCCTTCTGATAACAGCTTCAATCTCCTTTATTGTTATTGGTCTGTTCAAATTTTCTACGTCTTCACGGTTCAGTTTTGGGAGCTTGTGTGTGTCCAGAAATTTATCCATTTCCTCCAGATTTTCAAATTTGTTGGCGTATAGTTGTTTATAGTAGTCTCGAATGATTCCTTGTATTTCAGATGAATCAGTTGTAATATCGCCTTTTTCATTTCTAATTTTTGTTATTTGAGTCTTCTCTCTTCTTTTTTTTGTTAGCCATGCTAATGGTTTGTCAATTTTATTTATCTTTTCAAAAAACCAACTTTTTGATTCATTGATCTTTTGAATTGTTTTTTGGTTTTCAATTTCATTCAGTTCTGCTCTGATCTTAATGATTTCTTTCCGTCTGCTAACTTTAGGATTGGATTGTTCTTGTTTTTCTAGTTCTTTAAGGTGAAGTGTTAGGTTGTTCACTTGCCATCTTTCTATTCTTCTGAAGTGAGCATTTAATGCAATAAATTTTCCCCTCAATACTGCTTTTGCAGTATCCCACAGGTTTTGGTATGATGTATCATTGTTTTCATTAGTTTCAATAAATTTTTTGATTTCTTGCTTGATTTCTTCTTGGACCCATATGTCATTAAGTAGAATGCTGTTTAATTTCCATGTGTTTGTATAGTTTCCAGAGTTTTATTTGTTATTAATTTCTAGTTTTAATCCATTGTGGTCTGAGAAGATACATGGGATAATTCCAATTTTTTTGAATTTATTGAGACTTGATTTGTGACCTAATATGTGATCTATCCTGGAGAATGATCCATGTGCTGATGAGAAGAATGAATATTCTGAGGTTGTTGGGTGGAATGTTCTGTAGATATCTGCCAATTCCAATTGGTCTTGAGTCTTGTTTAGATCTTGTGTTTCTCTACTGATTCTTTGCCTAGATGATCTGTCTAATATTGACAGTGGAGTGTTCAGGTCCCCTGCTATTATGGTATTAGTGTCTATTTCCTTCTTTAGGTCTAATAGAGTTTGTTTTATAAATCTGGCTGCTCCAACATTGGGTGCGTACATATTTATGATTGTTATGTCTTCTTGATGGATCAGTCCTTTTATCATTAAGTAGTGTCCCTCATTGTCTCTTTTTATAGTTTTTAGTTTAAAGTCTATTTTGTCAGATATAAGAATAGCCACTCCAGCTCGTTTTTCTTTTCTGTTTGCATGGTAAATCTTTTTCCATCCTTTCACTCTTAGTCTGTGTGAATCTTTATGGGTGAGGTGGGTCTCTTGTAGGCAGCATATAGTTGGGTCCTGCTTTTTGATCCAGTCAGCCAGTCTGTGTCTTTTAATTGGGGAATTTAAGCCTTTAACATTAAGAGTTGTTATTGAAAGGTGTTGATTTATTGCTAGCATTTTATCGGTTGTTTGGTTGTCTTAGGTGTCTTTTGTTCCTTGCTTTCTGATTTACTGTTTGGTTTCTTTGTTTGTTGGTTCCTTAGATTGTAGATAGTGTTTTTGTTAGCTTGTTTTCTCTTCATGAATGCCATTTTTATTGTACTAGCGGGTTTAGATTTTTCTTAGGTTTTTATGGCAGTGGTAGTTATTTTTCAGGAACCAAACCCAGTACTCCCTTGAGGATTTCTTGTAAGGGTGGTCGTGTGGTAGTGAACTCCCGCAGTTTTTGTTTGTCTGAGAAATATACTATTTGCCCCTCATTTCGGAAGGATAGCCTTGCAGGGTAGAGTATTCTTGGCTGGCAATCTTTGTCTTTTAGTATTTTGAAAATATCATCCCATTCCTTTCTAGCTTTTAGGGTTTGTGATGAAAAGTCTGATGTTAACCTGATTGGGGCTCCCTTATAGGTGATTTGACGCTTCTCTCTTGCAGCTTTTAAGATTCTCTCTTTGTCTCTGAGTTTTGCCAATTTGACTATGACATGTCTTGGAGAAGGCCTTTTTGGGTTGAATACGTTTGGAGATCGTTGAGCTTCCTGGATCTGAAGATCTGTGATTTTTCCTATACCTGGGAAGTTTTCTGCCACTATTTTGTTGAATATGTTTTCAATGGAATCTCCATTTTCCTCCCCTTCTGGAATACCCATGACTCGGATATTTGAGCGCTTGAGGTTGTCTGATATCTCTCTCAGATTTTCTTCCATGTCCTTGATTCTTTTTTCTTTCTTTTTGTCTGCTTGTGTTATTTCAAATAGCCCATCTTCAAGTTCAGAGGTTCTCTCTTCAACTTCGACAAGCCTGCTGGTTAAACTCTCCGTTGTGTTTTTTATTTCGCTGAATAACTTCTTCAGTTCAGCAAGTTCTGCTACATTTTTTTTCAGGACATTGATTTCCTTGTATATTTCCTCTTTCAGATCCTGTATACTTTTCCTCATTTCATCATGATGTCTAGCTGAGTTTTCTTGTATCTCATTCAGTTTCCTTAGAATTATCACTCGAAATTCCTTGTCAGTTATTTCAAGGGCTTCTTGTTCTATAGGATCTAGAGTTTGAGATTTATTAACTTTTGGTGGTGTACTTTCTTGGTTTTTTGTATTTCTGGTGTCTTTTTTTTGGTGTTTATTCATTGTGGCAGGGGGTTTCACAGTCCACCGGTTTGAGACTAATGACTAACTAGGATGTTGCTGTGGTTGCCAATTTGGTATGGCTCCCGCCGTGACTGCTCAGTTGGCCTCTAGTGTCTTGTGTGTGTGGTTGCCTCGGGTCTTGGGCTTCTCCGGGGATCCACCTTTCTGGTCAGCTTGTACTCTGCTGGGCTGGTGGATCACGTACCACAGGGTGTGTGATCTCTGTTGAGCTTTCACTTTCTGTACAGGACTTCTCCCCGTTCCGTGTGCTCTGGCCCAGGCTGTTAGATCGTGCAGTGGCGACCCCACAGGGTGTGTGGTTTCTGTCGAGTCTCCGCCTCCCTGGCTGCACGTCTCCCCCCTCTGTGCATACTGTGCTGGGCTGGGGTGTGTCTTCTGCACCCCTCTTCTATCAGCTGGGCCTTCAAGACCCTGCTCAGCACCGCCTCGCCCAGGAAGTCTACCAGGTTTCTGCTAGGCACAGACGACCGGTCTCTCTGGGTGCCTTTGTAGCACTGTGTAGATCTTTCTCGGGTCTTGTTCACCTTTGTATCCCCCCGGTATAAACCGAGTCTAGTGCCCGCCTGCAGCCTGCTCTCCGGCAGGTTCAAGCGGACCTGGGAACTCTCCTACCACACTATTCCCAACCAGAAATTCGTTAGGCTTTTTTTCCAAACTGGTGGTCGCAGAGATGGTATCTGCCTCCCAGTAACAGGAAGTTTACTGGGGCCGGAGTCCAGGGTGTGGTGGAGTGACAGTCGGCCCGCCCGTACTTCCTAGCCCTCCCAACACTGGTCGGGATGCCCCACACCCCCAGCCCTGCCAGAGAACCGCGGAGGGAGTGGGAGAGGAGGCCGGCCCGCAGGGTCCGGAAAGCCCCGCGCCAGGCCAAGCAAATGGGTTCAGTGATGGCCGAGCAGGGCGGAGCTGCCCGCACCTGGGAAAATGGAGGCAGCACCGGGGCAGTGAGTGGCCTGGTGGTGCAGGCGGGAGCCGCGTGGGCATCCACCCCCCGAACAGAGCTGTGCCAGGGATCACTCACAGTGCTGTGCCAGGTCGGGCGCTCGCTCTGTCTCTGGTTTGTTGCCTTCCGTGTTCTCGGCGCTGCCGCCTCGGGCTGTTCAGTCGCGGCGCCGCTCGGGCGCTCCCAGGAATCTTCTTTAATGCCGGCCTGAAACCTCGAATCCTGAATAGGGCTGCTGGCCGCCTTCAGCGCGGCCCCGGCCTCCGGGATCCTGGCTGCATCCACCACAGCCCTGGCGCCGTGTTCCCTGTTTCAAGACTCCCTTTTGCAGCTAAGAATCAGTTCTTTTCCTGCTCCACACTTCAAAGCTGTTGCCTGTAAATGAGGCAGCCTCTCCTGCCGGGGGCAAAGTGGCGTTGAGCCCCCACGACTGGCCAGCAGCAGCAGTCCTCCCTTAAGAGATGGCCAGAGGAAGGTCCACAAGTTTCCCGGCTGCCTGAGGCCCAGTGGCCACCTTTTCCACCTCAGCTACTCCGCGCCAGCCGCCGCAGCCGCCGCCATCTTGAAACTCCCTACTTTTATTTTCTATTGGAGATAAGAAAAATTATATAGGAAAAAATTCCTTCAGAAAATTAGCTACTTGTTTAAAAAAAAAGCTTGTTGAATAAGCAGAGAGGTATATTTGGCTAGCCATTTTTAGGGAAAAATCAAGTTAGAGTCTCACCTTATATTATGTATCCAAATAATTTTAAAGTTAATTTTAAAAGATAAAAAGAGCTAGAAAAAATAAGTGAATATTTAGCTAATTCAGGGAAGGGGAGAAACTTCTAAGCATAGGAGCAATGGAAAAGACCTCAAAAAAATCTATAGATTTAATTGCATGAAAATTAATAAAAAATTTCTGTAAATTAGAAAATACCTTTAAAAATGTTTAGACAATTGAGAAAACAAAAAATATATGTAATTTGGGATCATAAATGGTAGTGTGTTTAATATATAATGAGTATTTACAATTCTATAAGAAAAAAATAAACATCAATAGTTAGGATGGGCAAAAGATATGAATGAATAATTCACATAAGAAGAAATTTTAAAATCACGTAGAAAATGTTTAACCTCCTCGGCAGACACCAGGCAACTGGTTATTGCTGGTAATCAAAAGATAAAAGTTAAAAAACAAAATATCATCAAATTACAGAGATTTCTTGTACTCAATAGTGCCTGTTGCTGGTAAGGATATGGTGCTTTGAGAACTCTCATACATTGCTGGTGGGAGAATAAATAGTACAATCAACAACACAATTTGACAATACATGCCAAAACCCTTCAAATGTTCATTCTTTGACCTAGTCATTCCATTTCTGGGAATCTAGTCTGAGAAAATTACTGGAGCTGTGTCTTAGTCAGCTCAAGCTGCCATAACAAAATACCATAAACTGGGTGGCTTAAACAGCAGAAATTAATTTTCCCACAGTTCTGTAGGCTGGAAAGTCCAAATCAAAGTGCCAGCAGAGTGAGCATCTGGTGAGGGCTCTCTCCTTGGGTTGCATATGGCTGCCTTCTTCTTGTGTCCTCACATGACTTTTCCTCAGTGCATGCACAGGGAGAGAGAAAGATCACTCTCTCTCTTCCTTTTCTTATAAAACCACTAATCCTATCAAATTAGGATCCCACCCTCATTTAAACTTAAGTAGCTCCTAAAAGTCCTATCTCTGAATACAATCATTTTGGGGTGAATAACAAAAAATTAAATGTCCAACAACAAAGAAATGATTAAATAAATTGTAATACAACCACATAACAAAATATCATTAAGCCATTAAAATGTTTTAAGGACCAAGATGGAGTAGTTGCATTTCTCCCTAGTCCTCCTAATTAACTGCAGGTAAAAAAACTCTGTATATTAGTATCTAAAGCACAGCCTTGTAACACCAAGTTCAAGGGTTTGGATCCCCATACCAGCCAGCTGCCAAAACAAAAAACAAACAAACAAAAAACTCTGTATATTAGATAGAAAACAAACTTAAGAAGACTATGAAATGTAGAAAGAAGATGGCAGTCTGGCTAGGGACTTTAGGACCTTAAGAACCACACTCTAAGTAGAGAGTGACCTGGGTTTCTTTTTTCCTCATAAATTCCAGACTGGGTACTGGATAAACTGGCAATGCAGAAACGCCAGTGGGAACTGACAAAACAAACAAATAAGCATCAACCACCACCACCACAATAAACAAAAACAAAACAAATCAAAACAAAATCAAGAAAAGCTTGCTGTCTAGCCAAAGGAGCAAGAAGGGGGCAAACTAGAAAGACAGAAAAAAATTAGATAGTAACCCCCTATACCAAACACCATGGAAAAAAACTATGGCCTTATTTCCACTCCCATCAGCAGAGGCCAAGTGGAGAGCTTAGATGTCCACACCCATTTAGTCATAGCCAAGTACCCTTTTTTCTCCATGCTGGGTAGTGTCCAAAAAAAAAAGTGGAAAGCTAGTAGTTTTACCTCCACCAAAGAATAACAAGGCACTCTTTCCCTGCCCCTGAGGTATCAAAGGATATTGAACGGGGAACTTGGACCTTCATTCCCACCTGACACTAGTAAGGTGGCATTCTCCTTCTTCCATCAGGTATCAGAAAGAACCTGTTAAAACAAGATGCAGATAAGATCCAGAGTCTCATTGCATTATACCTCAAATGTCTAAAATACAATAGAAGAGCACGTATTGTACCAGGAAACAGGAAAATCTCAACTTGAATGAGAAAAGACAATCAACAGATGCCAACACTGAGATGTTGGGATTATCTGACAAGTATTTTAAAGCAGGCACTACAAAAATGCTTCAGTAAGCAATTATGAACATGCTTGAAATAAATGAAAAATATAAAAAGGCTTGGAAAATAAATAGAGAAGAATAAATGTAAAGAAGAACTAAATGGAAATTTTGAGATGAAAAATACAATCATGAAATGAAAAACTCAATGGATGGGCTTAACAGCAGAATGGAGAGGACAGAGGAAAGAATCAATGAATTTAAAGACAGAACAGTAGAAATTATCCCATCTGAACAAGAGAGAGAAAGTAAACTAAAAAAAAAAAAAAAAGAACAGAATCTCAGGAGCCTGTATATAATAAAAGATCCAACATTTATGTCATAAGAGTTTCAAAATGAGAGAGGAAGGAGGGAGGGACTAAAAAATTATTCAAAGAAAGAAATAATGGCTGAAAATCTCCCAAATTTGTCAAAATTTAGACATACGGATTCAAGAAGCTGAGAAAACCCTAACAGGATAAACCCAAAGAGGTTTATGCCGAGAGACATCATAAGCAACCTTCAGAAAACTAAAGACAAACCAGTGAAAGAAAAACAATACCTTATGTATTAGTCCATTTTCTGTTGCTTATAACAGAATATCTGAAACTAGGTAATGAATAAAGAAATGAAATTTATTTCTTACAGTTGTGGAGGCTGGGAAGTCCACAGTCCAGGGAACACATCTGATGGAGGACTTGTTGATGGGGAGTCTCCACAAAGTACCTTGGTGAAACAGGTTATCATGTGGCAAGAATAAGGCAAGAGCAAGAGAGCTAACCTTCTCAATTGCTCTCCTTATAAAGCCATCAGAACCAAGGGCGTGACCACTAATTAAACCATCCACCCATTACTTCATGAATGGATCAATCGACTTACAAGGGAACAGTCCTCACAATCCAATCAATTTATCAAAAGGCCCCACCTTCCACCACCATACTGGGGGTTAAGTTCCAACATGAACTTGGGATGATATTCAAACTACAGCACTTTATCTATTGAGAAAAAATAATGAAAAGGACAATGGATTTCTCATCAGCAACCATGGAGACCAGAAGTAGTGTACAACATTTTTCAAGTGCTAAAAGAAAAGAACTGTCAATCCAGAATTCTATATGCACTGAAATTATTCTTCAGGAATGATGCAAAAATAAAGACACTCTCAGACAACAGAGAACAAATAGAATTCGTCATCTGCAGACCTACTCAAACAATGGCCACAGAAATTCTCTACATACAGAATGCGTAAAAGAAATATTGAAACATCAGAGAGGAAAAATAATGAAAAGAGCAAGAAATACAGGTAAATACAATAGACTTTTCCTTCTCCTCTTGTTATAAATTATGTTTAACAATTGAAGCAAAAAGTATAACATTGCCTGATGTGATGTATGTACAGGAAATAGTTAAGATGATGATTTTATAAGTAGGAATCTTGAACTGGTAAAATGTCACTACTAATAGATCTTTGTGGTACTGAAATAGTTTTGTGTCTTAATTTTGGTGGTGGCTATAGAAATCTACATGTGATAAAATAGCATAGCACTATATGCACATATTGTATCAATGTTAATTTCCTGGTTTTGATATTATCTGAAAGTCATGCAAGATGTAATCTTCGGGGAAACTGGGTAAAGGGTACATGGGAACTCCCTCTACTATTTTTGCAAATTCTTGTAAATCTGTAATTATTTCAAAATAAAAAGTTTTAAAAATCATGTTTTAAATAAATTTATTGACAGAGAGAAATGACCAAGAGATGACAGTAAGTGAAAAAAACAGGATATACTAATAAGATATAGTAGGATAATATATTAGGCAGGACATAAAATATATAAAGAAAAACCATAAAATTAAAACTAAAACCTCACGTCTCACTATGAATATAATAGACCCTATACTGCACAAGGGTCAAGAGCATCATGACCTTTAGAATCAGGCTGACCTTCATTCTATTCTGGCTGTGTCACTTAGGTACTGGGTAACCTTAAGGAAAGTGTTCAATCTTCCTAAGTCTTATTTGCAAAATGAGGATAATGGCAATTGAGTTGAGAGGATTACACAAGAAAGTGCATGTAATACCCTCAGTACAGACTATAGCACATAAAAAGGTGGTAAAAAAAATGTTAGCTATCATTATTATACACAGAAAAGTATTATAATTTTAACAGTGGCTATTTATTAGTGGTAGAATTCTGAATTTAAAATTTTCTTTATATTTTTATCTTTACTTTTCTATAATAAACCTATATTGTCAATAAACCACCTTGACTTTTCCTGAATCATTTTAATACTATCATGTGCTCCTCTGTATATTTTTCCTTTTTCTTTTGAATTCTTTTTTTAAAAATTTATTTATTAATATTTTTTGTACACTCTATGATGTTGTTGTAAAGCAGTTGGGAGGCAGGGGGAGAGAGGAAAGGGGAAGGAAATAGGATGGAAAGAGGAATGAGGAGGGGTATGGTTGAGGCCTGGAGCACCCCCCTCATTCCCACAGGGGAAAACAGGGGGCTTCCAACGGTGGCTGGGTCATTGTCAGGCTGGGTGCAGATGTCAGGGGGTGTGGCTAAAGCCCTAGCCCCCCACCACCCTATCTTCGGAGCCCCAGGCACTTCTAGTGGCAGCTTGGTAGTCATCACTGGGCTGATTGTGTATGTTGGAGGGCCATGGCTGAGGCCCTCGGCCCCTCACCACCCCAGCTTGGGAAAGCCAGAGGCACTTCCTGCAGCAGCTCAGCGGTCTGGTTGCACATATCAGGGGGCATGGCTAAGGCTAGAGGCCCCCACCCTTGGGACCAGGTGCAGGGTGTCAGGGGGCATGTCTGAGGCCCTCAGATCTCCCCCTTCTCTGGCTTGGTAGCCGAGGGGACTTCCAGTCCTGTAGGTGTTACAGGTGTTCTTTGGTGATGTGAGACCTTTACTAGTTAATATTGAACTTTGTCTCTAGTAGTGGGAATTTTGTTTTTCCTTTCAGTTCTGTGTTGGGTTATTTGCTGTCCCCACCACTTAAACTCTGCACTGGAATTAATTGTTGTCCTTTGCTTACTTCTAAAATGGGGGAACTTCCTGTAGGGACCAGCACTTGAGCTTTCTGGTTGAGGTAAATTGCTGCTTTGCTGCTGATTCCCAGGTGAAGGCTTTTTGTGCACCTCAGGTTTTAATGGTTGACTTTATAGGTACTTCTGGCTCTCATGAGATCCGGTACACCTGGATTGTGTAGAAACTGGTCTGGGCCTGAGTCTTTCAGCAAACTGCACTCCCTGCAGTTC
The DNA here is from genome assembly GCF_027409185.1 of Cynocephalus volans. NCBI lineage: Eukaryota > Metazoa > Chordata > Mammalia > Dermoptera > Cynocephalidae > Cynocephalus > Cynocephalus volans. Next base: position 27,123,958 of record NC_084469.1, on the reverse strand, counting down.
TATATTCCTGACCAGTCTCCACTGAGTGGTCCTATGCTGATTGGGGGCAGATCAGCTGTCCTTGCTGTGCCTCAGTGTTCCCCTGGTGGGCCTGTCTCCCCCACCACCCATACTCGAAACTCTTCTCATGGGACGAGCTGTGTGGTGGTCCCTTGCAATGACTCACCAGCCTCTGAGTGGCTCCTTTTTTTCAGTTGCTGTGGCTCCTCACTCCTGAGTGGGGTCACAGGTACCGTATTAGAGGTCTTGCTGGCCTGGGTGACACCAAGGCCCTCTTCTCCCCTGCCACCTCCAAACAACTTCATCCAAAGGGCACAGCTGCAGTTTTTGCCAGCTCCTGCTCCATGTGCTCAGCAGCTCCAGCCTGGAAATAGCTGGGATTTGAAATGGTCAGAGTGTTTTGTTTTTGTTTTTCTCTCTTATCGTGGCTTCTTCTGCCTTTGTGCACTCCGTAGGTCTCTCCTCCTCTCCCCCTGAGCTCTTGCAGCACCAGCTTGGCTGTCATTGCTTTTTAGTCATTGTAAATCGGTTGATTTGTGGGAGACAGTGATGCTAGGGACCATCTATTCCAGCATCTTGACTGGAAGCCCCTGCCAATATGTATTCTTTTGTGTCTGGCTTCTTTCACTCAATATTATGTTTGTGTGATTTACACATGTTGTTGGATACAGTAGTAGTTCATACATGTTCATTACAGCATATTTTTCCACTTGTTGTCCATAACTGTCCACTGGCCCTCAGGATTCTGCTTCAAAACTCAGTGGTTTCAAGAAATCATCAGAGGGCAGATTTCTGATACCAGTTGGTATGCAACACCAAATCCTTGACCTATAGTCACCTCACACCCATCCTCCAGCAGCAGCCATTCGGCATTCATCCCCACCTGCTGCAAGCACCAGCTCCAGCCACAGGCATGGTCTCCCATGACCAAGGAGCCAGGCTCCCCCATAGTCCACTCAGCCTGCACCATGCAAGACCCTGACCCTGGTTCCAACCTCTTCTTCACTTCCTTGTCAGTGTCATACCTAAACAACAGACAGAAGTAATCGCCCTGTATATTTTTATCTGAATTTTGTCTCATTTGTATCTGTGGGATTTTAATTTATGGAGATGACTGAGTGATGATATGGACTGGCTAATGCCACTGAAGGAAGATATTTGTTTCTTTGTTTTGCAGCTGGCCGGTACGGGGATCCCAATCCTTGACCTTGGTGTTATAACACCATGCTCTAACCAACAGAGCTAACCAGCCAGCCCCTGAAAGGAGATTTTTATTACTTATAATTTCCAAGAAAAGGGAGCATGCCATGCCATGCAAGGCCATAGAGGAAGCACCGAGTTTTGGTCAGAAAGCAGAAGCAGGAAGGAGCAGAGGGAAAGCCTAAGCCATAGTCCTTATTGGGATTTCTGAGGAAATGCAAGGCAAGGCAGGGTAAATAGCTTAGGATTAGCTGGTTTAAAGAATTCTGGCAGACTCTGAGGTACAGGGGCTATCACTGGTTGTCTGGTACCTGACCCTGGGTTGATTTAGGGCAGAGGAAATATTGGCTTGGTATGTGAGAATTTGGAAGGAGGTGGTTCATAGTGTGATAGGAGGTGCTCAGTTTCCCTGCTTCGAGCTTCAAGACACTCCTCTGAGTTTTGAGCCACTCCCCAAAGTCTCAGGCCCCTCCACTAAGCCCTCTCCTAGAGGAGAGTTATTGCTTTTGTTGCTAATTGCACCTATTTTCATCACCAACAGGGAGAAATTGAGACCACAAGGAGCAGATTTGTTACACTTCAGTGGCTGAGCATGCCCAATAAAAAGGAGATATATAACCCCAGTGGCTGAGCATGCTCAGTAGAGGGACGTTTATCCTTTAAATGACCTTCCACTAGGAGCACTGGAGAACACTGAATATTTCTAAGTGTTTTTCAGTGAATATGTTGGAATTTAACCAATGAGCATGCTCTGAAAGAGACCAACTGAGCATTTGCAAGATTGTCTTACATAACTGGGAACCACCCCCTTAGTTAAATATTCATTAAATAGCGTGGATATGTATTAGATACTGAAACTATAAAAGCTGAATCCCGGTAGAAAGTGAGGCTGCTGCTCATTCTCTCTAGAGCCAGCCCACACTTCTCCTGAAGTGGTATTTCTTAGTTTTTGTATCAAACTTGCCTCTAGTAGGCTGCTGTTCACTCTGGGGCCAGCCTGCTTTTTGTCTGTAAATGTGTATTTTTACTTTTGTATTAAACTTGCTACAGTTGGTTGCTTGCTTTCCTGGGGCCAACCCACACTTTGCTGGGAGAAGTGTGTATACTTTGCTTTTGTGTTAAACTTATTTCTAATGGGCAGCCACTCACTCTCTTGATCCAGCCTACACTTTGTAGTAAATGTTAAGTGTGCATTTCTTACTTTTGTGTTCAACTTGGTGCAGTCCCTGCTCAGTATCTGGAGCTAAGCTGCACTTTCTCTGTGAACCCTATACTTCTTATCTGTTACATTAAACTTGTTTTCACCTTGTACTGTGACTCTTGAATTCCTTCCTGTGGTGAAGTCAAGAACCTGCTAGAGGACAGGGTGGGTTGAGGTCAGCTACCAGGGCTTCCCAGACCCTCTCCTCCAATATCAATAGTATAAGTTCTAGACTATAGGGGAGATATAAACAACTTTGGCCATCAGTTAGGCTCTTTGAGTAGTAGATGCCAAATAAACAAATACAGAGTCAAAGAAAACAGTTAGGATATAACTGAGATAGAAATTGTCAAATTCTTATCCATATACTAATCATTCCAAAAAGGGTTCCAGAAATCCTTCATACAGAACCTTGAAACTGTATATAATGCATAGCCTTCACATTCAGTGGAGCAAGGGTATATGAGAGGAGAAAGAGAAAGTTACCTTGACTCTGAGACTCTTCAGCGAAAAACAAGGGTAGATGGAGGAAACATGAAAAAAATATATGAGCAGACTATGGAAATCAAAAGAGCAATGAGATACCACCTTACTCCAGTTAGAATGGCTATTATCAAAAAGACAAAAGAACACAAGTATTGGCAAGGATTTGAAGAAAAGGGAACTCTTATACACTGTTGGTGGGAGTGTAAACTAGTAAAGCCATTATGGAAAACTGTATGGACGTCCCTCAAAAAATTAAAAGTAGAACTACCATTTGATCCAGCAATCCCACTGCTGGGTATACCCAAAGGAAATGAAGTTGGAATGTTGAAGAGATATCTGCACTCTCATGTTTATCGCAGTACAATTTACAATAGCCAAGATATGGAATCAACCTAGGTGTCCAACAATGGATGAATGGATTTTAAAATGTGGTATATATATAAATATATATATACACAATGGAATATAATTCAGCCATAAAAAAGAATGAAATCCTGTCATTTGAGGCAATATGGATGGACCTGGAGGACATTATGCTAAATGAAGTAAGCCAGGCAAATATCACATGACCTCACTCATATATGGAATCTAAAAAATAGAAGTTGATATTATAGAGGCAGAGTAGAACAGCGGTTACCAGCGATGAGGGAGGGGTTGTGGTGGTGGTGGTGGGGGTGTATTAGTCCATTTTGTTTTGCTATAACAGAAATACCTGAGACTGGGTAATTTATAAGGAAAAGAGGTTTATTTGGCTTACGATTCTGGAACAGCTGCATCTGGCATGGGCCTCAGACTGCTTCTGCTCACGGTGGAAAGCAGCAGGCAGCCAGCGGGTACAGGCAGATCACATGGTGAGAGGAAGCAAGAGAGAGCAGAGAGAGAGGACGTGCCAGGGTCTTTTAAACAACCTGCTCTTGTGGGAACTAATAGAGGGAGAACTCACTCATTAACACCTCTACCCCCAAAGAGAGCATTAATCCATTCATGAGGGATCCATCCCCATGAGTCAGTCAGTTTCCAACACTGCCACACTGGGGATTAAATTTCCACATGAGTTTTGTATATTACATAATAGCTAGAGGAGAGGCTTTTTAATGTTTTTGCCACAAAGAAATAATAAATGCATGAGGTGACTGATACTTTAACTACCCTGACCCGAATATTATACATATTATATATATATCAAAACATCAGATTGCCTTTCCCTGCCGGCAGCACTCCTGCAAACATGGCAAGCACCAACTCCACAAAGTGACACAGTATGAAAAGGGCAAGGATTCTCTGTATGCCAAGGGAAAGCAGAGTTATGACAGGAAGCAGAGTGGCTATGGTGGGCAGACTAAGCTAATTACAGAGAAGATTGTGCTGAGGCTTGAATGTATTGAGCCTAACTGCAGATCTAAGAGAATGCTGGCTATTGAGAGATGCAAGCATTTTGGACTGGGAGGAGATAAAAAGAGAAAGGACCAAGTAACCCAGTTCTAAGCTTCCCATTTTGATTTATTATGAAGACAATAAACTCTTGAGGTTATGGTCAGAAAAAAAAAAAACGACTCACGTCAGGTTGTACCCCATAAATATGTACAATTACATTATGTCAGTTCAAATAAAAAAAATTTTTTTTGAATTTTTAAAAAGCAGGCTATGGGAGACTTAGGACTTTGGTACCATTAAAGTGCTTCTTTCACTCATTTCATTTCAATAAAATTATACTTTCTCAGAAGCAACATTATGTAGACTTTGAAATCAAACTGTCTGAACACAAAATTTCCCAATTCCACTTATTGGAAGACCATGTACAAGTTATTTAGCCTTTCTGCACCTTAGTGTCTTCATCAGTAGAGGATAAGGTTTGCTAAGAGGATTACCTGAGTTCATACCTGGATGGCTTAGGACAGTTTCTGGCCCACAGGAAATGTTTTGTAACTTTTAGATCTCATTATTTTTTGTATAATCAGATTTCATTGAATAGACGATGCTGATTTTTCTCTATCTTACCAAAAGGTGCCAGTGGAAGTTTTCACACTTTCACCTCATGAGTGCCAGTGATTGAAAGAAATTGTAAGATGCCTTTAATTATAAGCTATAACCTAATTTCAGAGTCAGTAAAATATTTTTAAATGTGTATCTTAGAATCAATAAAGTAAGTTTTGATGCTTTAATTTAATTTAATTCTAAGTTAATGTATGTGTGACATCCACCAAAAGACAATTGAAACTAACAAAATAATTTCATTCAAATATTAAATAATGTAACTTCTTACTTCTATAAATTCTTCTTTGTCCAATCTGGGTTCCATTGAGTCAATAATTTCCAATTGTTCGCAATATGATTCTAATTATGGAATAAAGTTTATTTGCTGGTTAGTTTGGTTGTAGTACATTCATATTTAATATTTACCCTATAGTGCTTTAAAATAATTTAAAATTATGTCTTAAATAATGTTTATCTGTAATAGAAATAAAGTAAATGATACATAGTTGGGTAACATCCCAATTACTACAAAATTATTATTTTCCTGGCTTTTGTCTAAGCAAGCAACCCAAATCCTAAAAACAATGAGCCTACATTTTTAATGACTAGGTTAGGACAAAGCAGAAACAAATATGCACATCAATAGTATAAAAGACTACAAAAACGTCTGAGTGGTTTTTATGCTAGCAGGTCCAAAACAAAACACCTCTACAAACTTTCTTTTTTAAAAAATTTCTTTTGTTTTTAATATTTCTCATATTAAATACACAACATATAAATATGTTAATTTAGTAAAAGATCCAAATAATACAAAAATATAAGCAGCAAAACATGAATATTTTCCTTTTTGCCTACCCCCATCAATACTCTCACTCCCCTTTATCCCAGAAGAAATCACTGTCCACAGTTTGCCACTATCCTTCCAGCAACCTTTCTATGCATTGTCATATGTAAGTATGTACATATACACATGTATCTTTTGTTTTGTCTATATAAAAAAATGATCATTTTGATCTGCAACTTGTTTGTTTCACTTACAACTTGTATATTTTTTCAAATAGGACCTGGAGCTGAGAGACTTTGGAATGACAATATGGATTGGGAGTCATTAGCTGCAGTCATGGATTTGAATAAGAAAACCCAAGGAGTGTGTATAGTCTGTAGAGTGATGAGAGTTGAAAAGGAAACTAGAAAACATCATTTAAGGTGCAAGCAAAAGAAGAACCAAGAAACAAAAATGCTAAGAAGTAATCAAGGATAGAAGGAAAAATCAAGAGAGAATGATATCTCAAAAGCAAAGAAAAAGAGTTTCATGAGTAACAGAGGGCTCGATAATGGTGAATGTGGCAGTTAGTTCAAATAAAGATTTTTAAATCTCCATTTGATATGACAATTATGTAATCCTTATTGACCTTACCAAGAGACAAATATACAAATTGTATGAACACTCATGAGGAAAGAACTAATACGCTGGCTTTTTCTTCTGCTTCTAACAGTAACTCCTCCTGCGTATCATGGGTTGGCACAAAGTCATAGAAAAGATTTTTCGGTCACTCTTGAATTTTGTAACTGCTAATTATGAGCTATTAGTTATTGTGGCCATAAGAGGACTGTATAAACTTTCATAAAATCTTATGCATTAAATGCTGATATATCCGTACCAGATCTTCCTCCAAGTTCCAGAAGATTATACAAACAGGACTACTTTCTACCAGTAACAACTGCTATTAAGTGTATGTGTCTGTCTCCTGACTGCACTTTGCACAACTTAAGGGTAGAAACATGCTTTAGTCTTCTTTGCATTCTCTACCCCATCACAGTAACTGGAACTAAGTGAGGACTCAATAAATATTGAATGAATGGATAGTACAGAAATACTATAGTAAAGGAGGTGAAGGAGAAACAATCACTGTCAACTTGAAATGGAATGTGGTCTGGAATTTCTCTAATTTTATCAGAATGTTGAACACAGTTCTCTTAACTCACTCCTTCTGTACCTTATCCATAAATAAATAAAGTTATTTTTTAAAATCTCTGAATCAGGAGTGGAAGATGAGATGACTAAAGAATTATAGTTTTTGGATAGGCTGAGAAGAGGTAGAAGGAGAAAAGGTTATCAGCAAGGCCCAAATCATGTTTGGAGACCAGTGGTCGGGAAGATGGGAAGCATATTTTATTTTAAAAAGTAAGAAGACTTCAGACAATCTATTGTTATCAATGTAACACAAGTGGTCAAAAAGCCAATTGAAAATAAATTGGATTTAAATTATAAAAATCTCAAGATTCAAACTCTAGTTCTTTATGTGACAAATCAGATTATTTTTCCTAATCTCATGTAGGGAAATCATTTTGAAAACAAAAGCCTCAAAATCTATGGTTCTCTATAGGGAAAGAACTGTCCTCCTTTCATCCTGTGAATATGGTGGAAATTTGCGGGTGAGTTTTTGTTGACTCAATGACGCGGAGTAGGAGTAGAGGCAGAACTTCTGCAATTCCTGCACAATAAAAACTTTCTCCCTCCTGCCATTCATTCAAGTAAGTGAAAAATCTGTTTGTAAAAATGATTTTAAGTCTAGAACCTAACTCTATTTTACGTACAAACACAGAATATAATTTTGCTATTGAATTTTCCAAGAATGTAACTACTGTTAAAATTTCAGAGAGGATTGTACTTTGTTTTATTCTGGAACTTCATCAAGAGTTGTTTACCATTTCAGAAATTGTGTAATAGGAGGTAATATCATAAATTGTATCTGACCTCTAATACAACACACCTGTGTTAGTCTGTATTTGTAGCTCTCCTAGTCATGGAGATTATGTATATACATTCACTTTGCCCTTATTTCAAAATGTCAAATACAAAGAAAATGGTCAATTGGATAAATTTTTACTTTTCTTATATCTAAACATTCTTTATGAATAGGTAGAGATGGCCTGACTACTCCATTATGTCTTCTAGTGAAATTGTAGCCAAGCATTTATGTATTGAAATACAGTAAATATTATTTTCTTATGTCTTTCCTTGTATTTTCTCCTTTATATCATAGGTATGACATTATATCTTTCTTTTTAAATTCTGTCTATTCTAGGAATTTCATAGGATAATAAAGGTTATTACAGAATATCTGTAATAAAATGAGGCACCGGTCTAGAAGGATTGAGTATTACTGATTGCTTCTCTGCTTTCCTGCATTCTTTATCTGGAAAGAGCAGAAGTTCGTAATTAAATCTATAAGAGCTTTGAATAACATCTGTCTCAATATTGACTCTTCATCTGAATGCAGTGCCCTCCCCAACCAAAAAGAAAAAAGAAAAGAAAGAAAAATAAAAATACTACAGTAATAGGCGGACTTACCAAGCTTGAAATCTGGATTTCGAAAAAATTCATAGAGAACATTCTGAATCTGCAAATCAAAAAAGAAAGAAAGAAAGAAAGAGAGAGAGAGAGAGAGAGAGAGAGAGAGAGAAAGAAAGAAAGAAAGAAAGAAAGAAAGAAAGAAAGAAAGAAAGAAAGAAAGAAAGAAAGAAAGAAAGAAAGGAAAAAGTAATAAAGAAAAGAAAAAGAAAGAAAAATAAACCATATTCTACTTCTCAATTACCACATATTCAGTATTTTAGACTAAAAGCCATCTATAGACTTTCTATTTAAGTCTTGGGTGATTTTTCTACCTCAAGGACAGAAATGGTAATAATTCATATTTAGTTTATAAAATACTTAAAGATATATAAAATACTTTCACAGATCTGTCCTCAGTGATTCCCAACCTTATTGTGTGAGAAGGACTGGGATGCTGAGAGTGATCCCATTTTTCCCCTCCAGGGGACATTTCTAGCAATCCTCAGACATTGGCCATGATGGAGCTAAGGCACCTTTGGTAACTAGCCTGGCAATCCAAAGAATCCTCTATACTTCCTCATTCTTCAATGAGTAAAATCAAAATTTCAGAGTTCTTCTTAGTTTTTTTTTTGTTTGTTTTGTTTTGTTTTTTTGTCTTTTTGTGACTGGTAAGGGGATCGCAATCCTTGGCTTGGTGTCACCCACACCGCGCTCAGCCAGTGAGCGCACCGGCCATTCTTATATAGGATCCGAACCCGTGGCGGCGCCGCTGGGCTCCCAAGCGCTGCACTCTCCCGAGTGTGCCACGGGGCCGGCCCTCTTAGTTTATTTTTTTAAAATAGGTTTTATTTTTTAGAGATCCCATTTATCCCCTGCCCACACACACACACAGCCTCCCCCACTGTTATCAACATCCTGCACCAGAGAGGTACATTTGTTATGATCAAAAAACCTACACTGACACATTATTATCACCCAAACTATTGAACCTATTATAGATTATAATGAACCTATTACACTAGGGTTCACTCTTGGTGGTGTACATTCTATGGGTTTTGACAAACATATAATGACATGTATCCACCATTATGGTACTATACAGAATTGTTTCATTGCCCTAAAAATCCTCTGTGCTTTGCCTATTCGTCCCTTCCTCCCCTGTCGCTCCTGGCAACCACTGATCTTTTTATTGTCTCAGTAGTTCTGTCTTTTCCAGAATGTCATATAGTCAGAATCATACACATTGTAGCCTTTTCAGATTGGCTTCTTTCACTTAGTAATATGCATTTAAGTTTCCTCCATATTTTTTTATGGCTTGATAGCTCATTCCTTTTAGCACTGAATAATATTTCATTGTATAGATGTACCACAGTTTATTTATCCATTCATCTACTGAAGGATATCTTGGTTGCTACCAAGTTCTGGCAGTTATGAATAAAGCTACTATAACCATCCATGTACAGTTTTTTGTGTACACATAAGTCTTCAACTCATTTGGGTAAATACCAAGGAGAGTGATTGCTGTATTGTACTATAAGAGGATGTTTAGCTGTGTGTGTGTGTGTGTGTGTGTGAGAGAGAGAGAGAGATAAAAACTACATAACACAAAATTTACCAACTTAACTATTTTTAAGTGTACATATATAAGTATATATGTAAGTATATTCACACTGTTGTGAAACAGATCTCCAGAATTTTTTCATCTTGCAAGTCCATTAAAAACAACTACTCCCCTTTCATTCCTCCCAGCCCTTGGTAACTATCATTCTACTTCCTGATAGATGAATTTGACTATTTAGATACCTCATATATGTGGAATAGTTCAGCATTTGTCTTTTAAGAGTATGTTTAGTTTTATAAGAAACTGCCAGTCTTTCAAAGTGCCTTTACCATTTTGCATTCCCAGCAGCAATTCCCAGCTGGCAAACTTGGTGGTGTCAGCGTTTTGGATTTTGATCATTCTAATAGGTGCGCAGTGGTATATCCTTGCTGTTTTAATTTTGCAATTCCCTAATGACATATCTGTTGGGCATCTTTTCATATGCTTATTTGCTATCTGTATATCTTCTTTGTGAAGTGTCTGTTTGGGTTATTTGCACATCTTTTAATTGGGCTGTTTTCTTATTGTTGAGTTTTAAGAGTTCTTTGTATATTTTGGACAAAAGTCCTTTATCAGATATGTCTTTTGCTAATATTTTCTCCCAGTCTGTGGCCTGTCTTCCTTCGTCCATTTTTTGTCATTCACATTAAACTGAAAATATGCTTGCTGTTGTATATAACCAATAAGTATTATCAAATCTATGCACACCTAAGATAAAATATTTAACTCTCAGAGTATTGTTATTCTCTGGAGCTAAGAGAAACATTCTCTTAGTTCTCGCAATAATCACACACACACACAAATGGAATCTATGTAATGACAAGTTTGGGGACCTCTGCCAGAGTCAAGATTTTAGAAATCTAGCTGGAATGTTTTTTTTAATGCTCAAGAGAAAATTGAAGGAATCAACTCTCATGAACCAGACAGGTCAATAATTGACTTACCTCAGCAGTACTGAAAATTTTGAGGGAGGCTTCTAGCATTACACTAAGTATTCTTTCAATTGCCCTTTTATCACCCACTCCACTTCACCTATACCCCCCTTTCTTACCACTACCATAGGAATCATTCCTTTCGGGTCTAGAATCCACTCATTGAACTGCTCCCGCAGAGCCTGTTTCCGTGCATTGGCCACCTTGACTTTCACTTTGTTTATGAATTCTCTTTGTTTTCTTTTCTGTTCAGCATTCTTCTTCATCTTGGCTACTCTGAAAGATGTAGAAATAGAAAACATGTTAAGACCCTTGGATTTGAGTCAGATCGTTCAAATAGCAGAATACAAGAGTTCAGAGCCTCATTTTAATTTTGTACATCTTTTCTACATGAAATCGTCCTTGATTCAAGCCTGTAGTGAGTCCTCCTTCCCCCAGCACTTACTGAATTTGGCATTAATCATAGGCTGCTTTCTATTATTTGGCTTTTTATAGAGGTAGGCTTTATTTTATGCAGCTAAATACTACACTAAAGGAGTATTGGCCCCTCTTGCCCTGCCCCACCCCACAGGATGGTTGTGGGAGGAATAGGGGTAAAAAAAAAAAAAAAAAGTATTGATGGAAATGTTAATTAGTACAACCATTATGGAAAAATGTATGGAGGTTCCTCAAAAGACTAAAAATAGAATTTCCATATGATCCAGCAATCCCTCTTCTGGGTATTTAACTGAAAGATTTGAAATCAGTTTGTCAAAGAGATGTCTGTACTCCCATGTTCATTACAGCAGTATTCACAATAGCCAAGACATGGAATCAACCTAAGTATCCACCAACAGATGAACGAATAAAGAAAATGTGGCATATACACACAATGGAATAGTATACAGCTTTTAAAAAGAAGGGAATTCTCTCATTTGTGATAACATGGATGGAACTGGAGAACATTAAGTTAAGTGAAATAGCCAGGCACAGAAAGGCAAATACTGCATTGTCTTGTTCTCACTTATATGTGAAATCTCAAACAATTGAACTCATAGAAGCTAACAGTAGAATGGTAGTTATATAGGCCAAGGGTGGGAGAAATGGAGACATGATGGTCAAGGAGTACAAAATCTCAGTTATACAGGAGAAATAAGGCTTTTGTTCAAAGATCTACCATACAGCATGCTGAACATAGTTAATAATTTAGTGTGTTATACAGCTTAAAATTGCTAAGACAGTAAATTTCAAATGTTCTCACCACGAAAAAATAATAAGTATTTGAGGTGATGGATATGTTCATTAGTTTGATTTAATTATTCCACATTGTATTAATAAATCATAATATCTTTTGTACCCTATAATTATATACAATTATAAATTGTCAATTTATAACTTAAAAAATAGTGTAAGAATAGCCCTGGAAGCTGCCATATGTACTATAAGGGCAAAGTAGGATGCACTAAGGCCTTAAGAGAGTGAGCCTCTTTTTTCTCTGAACACAGAAATCATCTGGAAGGACTCTGATTCTAGTCTAGGGTAGAAGCCTGGAAGATGCACTTACAATAAGCATCCCAGGTCATTCTGATGCCTTGGACCAAACTTGAGAAATCTGCCTAGGAGTATATCTTAGTCTTTTGCCTTTATCTAGCCAGAGTCAAATGCTTTGTTAACCCCTGCTGAAGGCCTGAGCATAACAGTTACCCTTACGCTCAGCCAGAGCTGCATCACCCAGGTTGCGAATGGGGAAGAATTGTAATTTAATTGCTCCTATGTTCACATCCCTATTAGGACTTTGAAAACCCCAAGCTGGTTTTGATTGAAATCAAATCAAATGACTCAGAATAATAAAAAATAGCTGCTGGTTTCAAATGCGATTTTTTTCCCAACAATATTTAAGGCAGGTTTTCATCTTCCAAAGAAAGACTAAGACAATCTGACGGATTTTGAAATGCAAAAGGATTTTCAGTAAGAACTGGTAAATCAGATACCTCTAATAATTCAAAAGAAACTACTAAAATCTAAGTCATTTTATGCCCATTTAAGACCCTCAAAATTCTCTAGGAAAATAATACTTCAAAAATAAACTTTGAAATTTGAAAATAAAAGCAAGGCAAACAGTTTGATAGTGCAGAAGAGTCTGTGTCTGAACTTCTGGAAGATTAATAAGTATTTTACAGGAAGTGTTAAGTTCCTCTGATGCAACTGATAAGCAGCCAAACCTCTTACTACCACTTGTCTCAGAGCCCCTAGTCCCTTCTCCTTGTTTTTCCTGCTCTTTCTCCTCCTGCAGCTTTATCTCTCTCCCTCTCTACATATAGTATTCTTAATTTCTGTATTCTTTCCTACATGACTATTCTGTATCTGTGTCTTTCACTCAGCTTTTCCTCATTATTCATTCATTTGCTCTCTTACTAAGTCAGTCAGTCACTCACTCATTACACAAATATGTATTGGGCACCCATAATGGATTCTGACATTATAAATCTTAGGGTTCAATAGCAGAATGCATAAGTTAAGGATATTGTGTAATAAGTATTGAGTGTCTCTAAATTCTCATGTGACAAAAATACAGACCCACAAAATTGGTTTTCTGTCATATCTCCATCTGCTTGAAATATTTTTCTCCCTTTCCTTTTCTGACTAGATACTACATGTGCTTTAGATCTCAGCTCAGACATCATTTCCTCCCACTTATTGTTGCCTACATTTAGAAACAAAATCTAGTTTTGTGCTTCAGGGCCACTGTACATGAGATCCAAATATAATCCAAATAGATTTTAAGTTGATTGTGTCACTCATTCAAAGAATGGATAAAATTTCTCTTCTGTAGCTTGCATTATCCTGTGAGCATGTTCACATCAATCAACAGAATTCTAAAGCATCCAAAACCCTTAACTTTGGGCAGTATAGGGTAGACATAACCTACAAGCAGATTCTAAGTATAAGGAGACTGGAAAGAAGAAAAAAACTACAGTGTCCTAAATTGCAAAATGGTCACATTCCTGTATGCATGTCTCTTTGTATGCAATATTACTTTGCAGCACCTCCCATGAAGAGGTGGAGTCTATTTCTGCATTGCTTGTGTTTGCCTGTGACCATATAATTTGCTTTGGCCAATGGGCCATTAGCAAACAGGATGCAAGCAGAAAGTTGAAAAGTGTTTGAACATTGGGTCTTGCCTTCTTTGATTGAACTTGGGAGCCCTTCTACTACCACCTTGGAAATGAGCCTAGGTTCGCCTACTGGATGTTAATCCAATTACCTCCATTGCTTTTACAAATGGTCAGCCACCCTCTACAAAAACTGATTAAGGCCATCAACTTGAGATAGGAGGTGTTCAGTCTCCATGAGTTCAGGTTTCAGGACACACCTCTGAGTTTCAGGCCACTCCCCAAGGTATCAGTCCCCTCCTCTAAGCCTTCCCCTAGAGGAGAATCACTGTTGCTTATTGCACCTATTTTCAGTACCAACATGGGGAGACTGAGACTACAGGGGGCAGACTTATGCAAATCCAGTGGCTGAGCATGCTCAGTAGAGAGGAGTTATATACCCCTAGTGGTTGAACATGCTCAGTAAAGTGGAAGTTAATAAACTCAGTGTTTGTTTGTTTGTTTGTTTTTAAGCTCTGGTGGTCTTAGTTTCACAAAGCTAAACTGGACTACTTGGAGCATGCCCATATTATTCCTGTGATGAGTATTCCTATAAAAATCCATATATGACATATCTACTTGATTACTATACTTAATTCCTATTTTCTTTTTGCTTAGTCAACACACATCTTACTATCAAATGAGGCACCTGACATAACACGTAATAACCTAAGAAAAATCTAAGTAATTGGTTATTCAATGGTATGTGAACAGATAAACAATTAGGCCTATTTGGAATTTTATAAAATGCTGAAGAACATTTATCATAGCATCCTTCCTCATTAAACAGTGATGATTAAGTACAGAGATTTCAAATTTAAACATTCAATTACTCCAAATTAAGGGAAGTGTGAAAATGAGGTGACTTTCCTACAGACATTAGGCATTAAGACATATCTCATCATAATCTTATGTATCTAAAAACAAAACAAAACAGAAAGCAAAATAAAACAAAAACAAAAGAAAATTTTCATCATGAAGGCCGAAGCCAGATTGGAACAGACTAATTAATTCATATAACAAATATTTATTGAGCATTACTCACAAGACATAGTGCTGTATGATGGAATTCAATAGTGAATATGACAAAGTTCTTATTTAATTATAGGAGCGGAAACAATTGTGATAAGTTTAATGAAGGAGAAACACAGGATGCTATGAGAACACATAAGGGAAGGTCCTGATCCAATTTCATGATGAAGAGGTATTTGAACTGAAGACTAAAGGATTGGTAGAATAAGGTAAAGAGGAAGGAAAAGAGTGATACAGGCAGAGAGAATGGCATATGTAAAGACCCTGATATGGAAAGAAGCATAATATGTTTGAAAAATTGAAAGAAATCCTGTGTGCCTGGAGTATAGGTTGAGGAGAGGAGGCAGGAGCCAGGGCTAGAAAGAAAGGCAGGAAACAGGTCATATAAGGAAAGTCTTACAGGCCTAGTTAGGAATTTGGGTTTTTATTCTAAAAGTAAAGGGATACCATTGAAAGATTTCTCATTGGGGAAAAACATGATAAGATTAGCCTTTTTAAAAAAAAATCAGTTCAGTTACAGATAAAGAATAGGTGGCAAGAGTGGATGTAAACACAAGAACTAGGAGACATTGGAATAGTGCAGGTGAGAGATGATGACAGCTTTAACTAGGATGAAAGCGGAGGGGGAAGGTCAGAAATGAACAAATTTGATAAAAGAAGGTAAAATCACCAGGACTTAATGATTGAGCAGTGGGGAAGCAGAAGGTGTCAAAATTGATTCCTCAATTTTTGGTTTGGGGACTTAGAGGGATGGATAACCATGTAAAGACAATGACTTGTTGAAATTGAGGTGTTTGTGAAACATCAAAGTGCAGATATTGAATAGAAAGTTGGGTATACTGGTGTAGAGCTCAAAGAAGGTGCTTGGGCTAGAGATATAAATCAAAAAGTCATGGAGAGATGATAACTGAAATCATGTGTTGGAATGAGAACTCTCAGGGTTGCATTATACAGCGATAGGAGAATATCGCCTAGCTCCAAGCTTTAAGGAACCTTAATATTTGAAGATCAGGTAGCAGAGAATTAGCCAGCAAAGGACACTGAGAAGGACTAAACAGAAGTAAAAGGAAAACTAGGAAATTACAATATCATGAAAAAGAAGGAAAAGGTATTTCAAGGTGGAAATGGTCAACATCATTAAATATTTCTAAAAGGTCAAATAAGGATTCTAAACTTTCTACTAGGTGTAGAAGCATGGGGAACATTGTGATCTTGGTAAGTGCCATTTATTGGAAAGAGCCTGGAATAAAAGACAGATAGAACATGTTAAGAAACGTGTGAGAAGTGGGAGAGTGTATATTGACAACTGTTTTGGTAAATTTGACTATGTTTTAGTTATATTCTTTCAACTAGACTCACGTGACAAGAATTATATTTTGTATTTTTTTCCCTGTAAGGTATAGCTCAACATTGAGCACTCAGTATTTATGCACTAAATAATGACTGACTGAGTGAAGACTCCTCAGTAAGTCCAGTTATTAATTCATTCATCTAATGAACATTTCTTAAGCCCCAACTCATGCCAAGCACTGTGTTGCTCAATGCTCAAATACAGGCATGATGGAAAATGGTCTCTGTCTTCAAAGAGGTTATGGAGAGATAAATGAAAATTACACTACAGTGTGTACTAAGGGCAAACATGAGCCTACAGATACTTCAAAAATATATAAACAAAGTACCTCATCCAGACCAGATATGACAGAAGGTATCCCAGAGGAAGTGCTACTTGACCTGATTCTTGAAGGACAAGAAGAAATTAGCCAGTTAGAGAAGTAAGGGGAAGGATGTTTCAGACAGCTGGTACTCTGGATTCCAATAGAAGACACCAGCTGGTGGTTTTAGTTAGTCAACATGTATGAGATAGTAAAACTGACATGCATAAAGAATGTAGCCTATGTGGCCTGAGTGGCTTAATCAAGGCTTGGTGGCCTGAGTTCATTGTCACTACAAACTGGGAACCTCAGATATAGTGCCTCCAAGACTTGAAGCTGGCCTCGATGGTAAGAATTTCCTATTTCTAAATGAGGAGGTTAAGTTCCAATTGCACCACCTTTCTGGACAAGAGCTGGGCAGAGACCACTAGAAGGATATTCTCCACTGCAGGGCTGGGAAGCATCTGTTTTGACGGTGTAGTACTGAACTAGGACAGAGGATGTAAAAACCAAGGCAGCTGCGTATAAGGTCTTCAGCAATTAGAAGGCCAGAACCTCTTCCATGAACAGACAAATCTTACCTTCTTTTGAGGATATTAGTTACTGGATAGTTTAAAATGAATCAATAGAATTATATGGCAAATCCTAGGAATTTCTGAACATCTTAGATAGTCTTAGGTGTTTCTACTCCAGGATCACCACATTTTGTCAGGCATTATGCCAGATATCCAGCCCTAGCTAGACAGAACTTGACTTAGGAATTCTACCTCAGACTCTTTAACATTAGGAATGTTCTAGAATCTGTTTGGATAAAGTCCTACCCTATACCATTGGATATAATAGTAATTTGAATACCATAAAAAGTATCTCTCTTGTCTATCCACTCACTTTTGGTATAATCTCCTTTACTGGATTGATAAAGTCTAACACACAATACAGATTGACAAGACAATATTACTAATATCACCTGTGGAAAGGCACCTGCGGCATTTTCTAGCATAATGTAAGCACAAAGGATTGGCTCAGTAAAGGGGTTGCAGCTTGTGTGGAGTGTGAGCAGACAGCTGCCTAGAAAGTCACATCTCCTGGCTACTGAAGAAGACCTATATCAAGGATGAAACAGTATGTTCATCTTGCCAAGTCCTAGTGCTGGCATTTTGAAAGGATGTTAGACATTTTGAGGCTTTTTTTGAAATACAAAAGTAAGTACTTTGAAGTAAATCTTACAGCCCTTTGCAGATACCTCATTCCAATAGAAACATACACAATGGATTTTGTCACATAGTCTGTATAAATTCCTTAACCACTGTGCGTGAGTTAATCTGCAGGGAATAAAAATAAATGAAACAAAGGCCTGTGTCTTTTTCTCTTTTGAATTTTACTTGGTTTATGTATCCTTAATACTTGAGCGTTTATACTGACATTCTCCTCTTCTGTGTAGCTGTGGTCAAAAAAGTAATTCTTTGGAATACATCTTTGTGATTCTTTCTCTTCATGTATTAAATGTTGCATTATTAATACATAAAGATAATAGAGAGGAGTCACAGGAAAAATGCCCAAAAGATATCTCAAGGTACAGCACAGACCCCACAGTGACTATGAAATAAGCAACAGATGTAAGGATCAGAGATCATTACCAGTGCGGAACTGGGTATGCATTACACAGGAAAAGGCCCAAGTTTTTGCTTTGGGTGCCTTAGATCTACTTCCTGGTTCATTTGAACTCTCATAGTAGGATCTTATGTATCAGGACTGGTAGAGAAAAGAGAAGATTTTGTAGTATAATAGACTCTGTTTCTCTGGAATAGTCTAAAATTTTAACATTAATTACTTCCTTTTTTTTACTGTTTAAAACTTTAATTTTCAAAAATATTATATAGTAAAACTGACCTTTTTGGTACATAATTTTATGAATTTTAACACATACATAAATATGTGTAACCACCACCATAATCAGGCTACTAAAAAGTTTGTAGTCCTATTTTAATAGCAATATTTTTCATTATCAGTTCACAATAAGGTGGTCATGACCTACCAAATATGCATTCCTAATCACTGGAGGAATCAAGAGTCAGAGGGGAAAGATACTAGAAGAAAGTAATATATGAAGAAAAGCAAATGACACAAACTTAGCCTCCCTTACACTTTTGCAAAATAGCATGTAAGAATTAAAGTCCATTACCTTGCATATCTAAAACCTACAAACAGGAGCAATATTCTGTTTTTCAGATAAGTGGCTATCACTATAAAAATTGTTCCAAATAAGTAAGGAGTGTCTTCTTTACCTATTGTTCAGAGATGAACCCCTTTCTTTCCTCAGAACTAAGCAGATTGAAACTTTTTGGATCAAATTGAGGCAATATTATCAGCAGAAGATAAAATCTTAACAAACAAAACAAAATTCTTATTTCTTTTTTCTTGAATATATATAAGGAAAATGCTCATTCCTAAAGTAAATGGACTTCACCATAGTTCTGTGATGAATTGAGGACAACACAAAAAATGATATAATTCAGAGAATTTATAAAAGCAGGACTGTTTTTACTAAGATTGCTGGGTATACAAGCTTTAAGTCAGTAGGCATTGTAAGCAGAACACACTGTTGTAAAGCATCCTTAGGATTTCTGAATATTTTCGAAATGCCTGACACTGTCATCTATAAACATATAGATCTTGGATTTTCACCAGAGTAATGAAGCTCTAATCCTAACAAACCAGGCAAAAAAACATCTTTAATTACTTTAACTCTTTCATGAAATTCCTACAACAGTGTCGCTCCAATAGAAACTAATGCTCTCATCAAGCCTCAAAAGACTCTAAGTATTTAAACTTCCAATTCAAGAAACATCAGTGAAACAACCTAATGTCAGGAGGTTTATGTACTAATTGAGATTTTTACATCTCTAACAGGGGGAAGGGTTTGCCAACATATCAATTTATAGCCTTACCACCAGTTCCCAAATTGTAAATATTTCTTATGGAAATAAATCTACTTCAATCTAATTTATTGCTCTGCAAGAACAGATAGTGAGGAGAAATGTTCCTTAAGCTATTTATGAAATTTAATGACACTGCTTCCTGCATGCTGCTAGAACTTTTCATTAGTACTAATACTCCCTTAATTTGGCTTCTCTTTAATTTGGTCTTGAAACTACTGTGTGCATAATAACCTCATGTGGAACTTGTTTTAAATGTATTCCTAGAGGTTCTCTTTCAGAAGATCTGAGGAAGAATCTAGGAATCTGCACTTTTAACCAAGCACCCTAGGTGATTCTGATGTCAATGGTAGGCAACCACACTCTTAGAAACAGTTTCAACTGAAAGTGAAAATTCCTTGTCCACACATAATATAAAACAAAATAAGAGTTCTGCACATATTTCTTACTTTATTCCAGAGGGACTTATGTGTCTAATTTTAAAGCTTCTAATTAGTTGTTTACCCTATAGGAAGGACACTGAAACAAGTCACAAAGAATTTTGGGTTCCTTTATAAATTTTACTATTGGTTTCCACACCAGAAGATATTCAAAGGAAAACATAGAGATTCAGGAATAGGTTCAGAGATTCAAAGGGCATTGTTTGTTTTTTAGATCAGGAAGAGACCTGATAGATATAACTTAGACTGGGGTCAGAAAACTACAGCATAGGGGCCAAATCTGGCCCACTGCCTGATTTTGTATAGCTTGAAAGCTAAGAGTGGTTGTTACATTTTTAAACACATTTTTAAAATAAAAAGAATAGTATTTTGTGGCATGTGAAGATTATATGAAATTCAAATTTCATTATCCAGAAGTAAAGTTTTGTTGGAATACAGCTGTGCTCATCCATTTACATATTGCCTAAGGCTGTTTTTGCACTATAACAGCAGAATTGAGTAGCTGTGATTCAATTTGCCAGGCAAAAAGCTTTTAATTTTTATGTAATCAAATTTATCAATATTTTCATGATCTTGAATCATAGTTATAAAGGATTTTCTCTGATATAAAAGAATTTAACCCTTGGTTTCTATGGCCAAGCCACCTCTGTCCCCACCACCCCAGCCCCTTTAGAAGCCCCCACGGTCCCTGTCACGGCCTTAGTAGACACCCAATCATAGCTTCCTCTGTCACCGTGATGATCATCTCCATAGTTATTCCCCATATGAAAGCCTCCTGGCTCCCTTCCTTGGCCATCTGGTTTAGGGAACTTACATTGGTTGCATTCATTCCTCCAAGAGAAGTTCATGTTCTCACATGTAGGATTAGGACACTTCCAGTCCCCAGATTGTTGCTGTCTTCTACCTCCACCACCTCCACTGGGGAATCCTCCCCAGCCACCACCACCACTTGTCACCACTTCCATAGCCTCCATAGCCCACAGGTCCTCCTCACCCTCGGCCTCCACAACCAGCGCCACCATCATAATCGGTCTGCTCAGCAAGTAGCAAATGAGACTTTGATAGGATTCCTGGAGAATTTTTACCATCAAACAAGTCAATAGCTGCTTTAGCAGAAGGTAGGTCATGAAATGAGACCGTTGCCTCTCTCTTCAGCTTACCAGTTTCTCTGTCTGTGTACAAATTAATCATGGGCTGTCCCATTTTCTTGTCTGTCTTAATAATACCAATCTGCTTGAAGTAATCAGACTCAATTGTAACATTCTCACCCAGGACTTGCACAAAGAGTGTATTGTCTGAATTATCCTGTTCAGAGTCATAATGTGATTCTGAGGGCCACCATATTTATTGAAGCCACTATGGTAACTTCTATCCATGCTGCCTCTGCCTCCATGGCCATCTCCATGACCTATGGGTTCACAGTCACCACTGCTGCGGTTGTAGCCACTGCCACTGCCCCTGCCACAGCCCCCATGGTCCTGCTGGCCTCCCCGCTGTCACTGCTGCCACCACTACCACTCTGGTCCTGATTGCCGTAACCACCACTGCCACGACTTGTGGAGGGCTGATTTTGGCCATAGTTACCTCCACCCCCCACTCTGCTACTGCTGCTGTTACTGTTATACTAGTTCTGCTGTCCATAGCCCTGAGGGGGATTATAGGAGCTCCGTTGCTGTCCACCATAGCCAGACTGTTGGCCATAGCCCCCACCTTGGGGGCTTCCCACAGCTGCTTCTCTGAGAACTGCTACCATAACTTCCCAAGGTACTGCTGGGAGCTGGCTGTTGACCATAGCCAGGGTAGGAGTACTGTTGCCCATAAGAGGATTGGGAACTCTGGCTACTACCATAGCCATCAGTTGAGCCATTTCCCTGGGGAGCTGAGTGAGTGCCATAGCCTGTTCTGGGTCTGTCCGTAAGAAGAATCATAAGTTCTCTGTCCATAGCCTGAAGTGTCTGCTGACTGGCTGTAACCACTAACTCTGCTGTCTGTAGAGTAAGATTGCTCTGCGGGCAGTAGCCTTGCACAGGCTGTGTGGAGTAGGCCCCGTAGCTTTTGATTGCTTGTTGGGAATAATCATTTGAGGCCATGTCTGCACACACTCACACAGACCAGCAAGCCAGAGGATTCTAACACCACAGAGCACCATTGCCTCGAGGACAAAAAATTCACCATTAATTTGGGTGAAAATGAAATGATCATCTCCGTAGGTACTAAAAAAACATTTAACAAAATCAACGATCAGTCTTGATTTTTAAAAATCACTCTATAAGACAAAAATTTAGGCACATTTTCCCTGTTGTGATAAAATATGTTTTTCAGATCCAAACGGAGTAGAATTAATACATTTTAAAAACTACACATGGTGAAGCAGTGACACAAGAAGCATTTCTACTAAAGTATGCAAGACAAGGATGCCCATATCACCACTATTATTTAACACTGTATCGGAGGTAATAGCCAATGTAATTAGGCAGGAGAAAGCTGCTAGAAGTATAAAAATTGAAAATAAAAAAGGAAACTAGTATTATTTGCCTCCACAGAAAACCCAAGAAATCAACTAAAATTTTCCTGTAAGAGAACTCAGTAAGGTAGCAGGGCACAAAAATATATAGAAATTAATAGCTTTCATGTATACAGACTACATTAAGATAGAAAATGTAATCAAATAAAGTCTCACTTACAATACCAACAAAAAATAATAAAGTAACTAGTAATAAACCTCACAGGAGAGATATAAAACCTATGTAAGAAACTTTAAGACAACACTGATAGATACAAAAGAAGATGAGCAAATGGAAAGTCACATACTCTCACATAGAAATAATCAACATTATTAAAGATGCTGGTTTTCTAAGTTAATTAATGAATGTAATCAAATTTCAGTAAAGATTTCTTTAAGGTTGGTTTTGGTTTTTCTCCCCACTTTTTTTTTTTTCAAGTAGACAAGTTAATACTAAAGTTAAAGGGGCTGGCCAGTGACCTTAGCTCGTTACAGCACAGTGTTATAACACCAAGGTCAAGGGTTCAGATCCCCACAATGGCCAGCTGCCAAAAAAAAAAAAAAATGCTGAAGTTCATATAAAAAAGTAAACACACAATAATAGCCAGGAGACATCAGAAAAAAGAAGAGCAAGTAGTGTGAACCAGCACTGTCAGATTTGTTAAAATAAAAGTCTCAATAAATAAAGCAATATTAGTACATGAAAGTAGACAGACCAATGGAACAGGATAGAAAAATCCAGAAATGTACTCCGAAATATACAAGAATTTAGTAATAAAGGATCATCTCAAACCAGTGGCACAAAGATAGATAGACTATTCAACAATTCTTATTGGAACCACTAAATAGCCATTTGAAAAAGGATAAAGTTGAATACATATCTCACATATTTCACTAGGATAAATTCCAAATGAATCAGTATTTAAAATTAAAATAATAATAATTCCAGAAGAAAACATGGGAGAATTCTTTCAATATTTTGAATTGTAACAGTGACTCAAAATCCAGACATCGTAAAATAAAAGTTAAATTCAACTACATAGAAATAAAAATCTTCTGCATGACAAAAGATAAATGACAGGTGAAAAATAGGGGGAAATATTTGTAATTTTTATCACATGCTTTTGTATATGAGAAAGAAAATTAAAAACCCATATTTGCATTTGCTTATGTATGCATAAAGAAACTCTGTGAGGATCCATAGAAAACTAAAAACAGTGCTTATCTATGGCAGAAGTGAAATAATGGGTAGATGGAGGATACGAATGGGAGGCAAACTTTTCACTGTATAACTTTTTATACATTTTGGCTTTTAAACCAGGTGAATATATTGCCAATCTGGAAAGGCAAATATTTAAAAAGTCTCAACTGTCATATAGCTTACTTTCCAGTGCAGGGAGACAAATAAATATACACTTGGAGTCTTAGTGAGATAATTAAATCCATGAATAGAAGGAACTTACTTAATATACTTAATAAGTCTGCACAGTGCCTTGAAAAAGTGAGGCATGTAGTAGTAGTTCAATAAACACTTTAAAAATTACTATAAAATCACTTCTAAGTCCTATTTCTGTGATAACATTATTGTTCTAGCTTTTCAATGTAAGGAGATAGATCATCAGTTGAAAAATGACAAATTTTACCTGTTGCAGATAGTGTCGGGAACATGTATTTTCAGGTCTTCTGTGACATCTCTCATCACCCTCTGGTAACCAGACATTCCTGAGTCTTTGATATAATAAGTATTGTTTCTCATTAAATATTCCCCCAAATTATTAATTGGATCAAACTTAGTTGGAATATCAATTTGTGTCAAAAGCTTCTTCTTTTCCACCTGTGTTAACATTTTCTCCACTCCAGGAACTACGGTGGGTAGAAGTTTGTCAAGCAAATATGCACGAGTATTCACTGTCATGTTTTCAGTATTAAACCACTCTTTGGCCAAATTATCTCCAGGGAGTTTTTTTTCAGTCTTTTTTTCTAATTCCTTCTTCAGATTATCCTTATCTATTATTTTCTGCTGCATTGCTTGGGCTCTTGCCTCCAGTCTTTCAAAAAGATTTTTCTTCCATGGTTGTTCTAGCTTTGATTTCATTTCAGTTTTATCTATACCAAAAATCACTTTTGCAGGTTTTCTAACCACAATATTCCTTAGGACTTCAGTTTTAGGGTCCTTTACTGAACCAGTTGAGACTTCTGGTTGCCCCTCCAGGTTTAATTCTGAGGGGGAAGAAAAGAAAAATGTAAGAAATACTATAAATAGATTTTAATCTGTGTGACTTTAGAATATTATTAGAGAAAAGGTTTTTTACATCCATTTACATGATGTATTGCGAACACTGTCAGCTGCAAGTAACAGAAAATCAGACAAAAATGACTTTAACCATAAAGACATTTACTGTTGACTTAATCAGAAGTCATTCAACAGCTCAGTGATTTCATTAAGTAACTAGCCTGTTTCTGTTGCTCTTCAGTCATTTTGTGTGTGTGTGTGCTTGTACCTCTTGATCACATGAAAGCTATTACAGCCCCAGATATCACTTCTTCACAGGAAGAAAGGACTGAGGACAAAGGGGCTTTCTCCTCTTGAGGCTATGTTTCATTATCTGAGATGAGAAGATCCCATACTCCTACAACCAAGACTTCCATTTGCAATTCATTGGCCCTAACAAGAATACATACCTACCCCTAGACCAATTGCTGGTAAAGGTAAGTGAGACCATGAATAGTTTTGACCAATCACAATTCATTACTTGATGTCCGGATTTGGACCAAGTTTCTCTGATATCAAGTGATTTCCATCAGCTACAAAATTGAGGTTCAGTTGGCAGGCAAAATAGTGGGGAAATATGTGCTGAATAGGCATTGAAGAGATTCTACCATACATGTATATTTAAATATATTTCTTCCCTCTCATATTTCTTGCCTCTTTCATGTTTTGGTTTTTAAAATGCTTGATGGAAATATTAGACCAAAATGGTAGAGTGAGAACAAGTACCTACATTCCCTTCTTACCTAAATCTCTAGAAATGACAGGAAAGGTTATATGTGTATGTGTGAGTCTGTGTGTGTGTTTTAAATACATGCATAAGAATGCTGAGGATCTCTGAAAAATGTAAGGCAGGTGGGATTCGATTAATCGAAGGAACTATAGCACTAAAAAGATAAAGGAGGAGACTACTGTGAAATTTGGGAGCAGCGTTGAGGTACCCCAAGTTTAGAGGATTTACATATGGGTACCAAGAATGACTGATTTTTACTGTATATTTATCTTCATTTGAGCTAATCATCAGGCACAAGAGGCATTCACCCCTGCCCCGGAATAAGGAGTTTAGATGTTTGGGCTAGACAGGCAGGATTTCCATACACACAGAAGATTAATTTTTAATAGGCTCAATGTCTGCACATCTTACTCCTCCTCCACGATCACTGGCAGCAAACTATAGAAAATGGAAAACTTTTTCCACATAAAAGCAAACAGAATCTCAAATAAAAATGTAAGCTCACATGTATAAGACTCACAGAATATTTAAGGAAGACCATCTCCATGACTAAATTCAACAAATGCAATAACTAATACCACCCAAGGAAAAACCATTAATAGAACAAATGTAAGGAGTCTCTAAAAGAATTTTAATTAATATCCTCAGAATAGAGGAATAAAAAGAATGTTATGAATGTTATGAAAGAAAACCAATTAAGAGGACTTGGACACCTAATGCTCAGATACTGGTTTCTAAAATCATTCTCCAGTTAAAAAAAGAATCATGGCTCCTTGGAGAAATGGCAGATTCTAGGATTGGGACAAGAAATATAAAAGATGAGACTGGAGCATCTTGTAGTGCCAGAAAGTAAAGAAGTGCTCAAAAAAGCCCTACAGTAAATAAATAAGTGGGGGAGAAAAGACAAATCTCCTGTGCAGAAGCATTTCAAATAATTTATGTGATACTCAGCCCTCAAGGAGGTAGAGCATAACTCCCTTCTCCTTAAGTATGGGCTTCTCATAGTGACTTCCTCCCAAAGACTACAGTATGGAAATGGGAGGAAAGAATAATGTCACAGTGGAGAAACATGAAAAATACTACATCAGCCTGATGATTAATACTAACATCAACAGTTATAAGTCATGTTCATAGCATATACCTTTGATATGATGTGATAAGACTGGCACTTTGGGTATTTTTTGTTTTGTTTTGTTCTGCTTTTTTGGTGGCTGGCTGATAGGGGAATCCAAATCCTGGACCTTGGTGTTACCACATTGTGCTCTAACCAACTGAGCAAACCAGCCAGCCCCAAGAATGGCACTTTATCTCTGTAGTCTTCATCCCCCAAAAACTATAACTCCAGTCTAATCACAATAAAAAAAAATCAGACAAATCCCAACATAGGGATATTCTACACAAATACCTGACATACTCCTTAACACTATCAAGGTCATCAAAAACAAGGAAATCTGAGAAACTATCAGAGCAAATAAAAGTCTAAATAGACATAACAATTAAATATAATATGCTAACCTAAACAGAATCCTGGAATAGTAAGAAGACCTTAGGTAGAAACTAAGGAAATATGAATGAAGTATGGACGTTCTTTAATAATAACGTATTAATATTGGCTCATTAATTGTGACAAATGTGACATATAATGTAAGATATTGGAGGTAAAACTTGCTGTGGGGTAGCAGGAACTCTGTATTATCTTCACAACTTTTTTTTTAATCTAAAAGCATTCTAAAATTAAAAGTTTGTTTAAAAAAAGAGAAACTGGTGCACCTAGGGACCTCAGCAGCCATGGTCAGCCCCCACCACTGCTGCAGACACCACTGCCACACAGGAGGCCAACCAGAACACCACCACAGCCATATCCACTGCAAGGCTGGCCTGCTGCCACAGCAGTAGCCACCACCACTGTGCAGGTGGCCCACAGACCACTTGACTACATTGACACAAGGAAAGTCACCTGTAGAGCCTGGGGAAAGAGGTGAGCAAACTCAGACCTGTGACCCAGTGGCCCAACCCACAGGGGGAATTACACTGCCACACGCTGTTGCACACATGCAGGTGGGAGGTACGTGCACCACATGACTGCCTTGATCTGGGGAGAGACAACATGGAACTCCCCAAGAGTGCAGAAACCAGGACACCCAAATAGAATAAGAAAGAAAATTCCAAATCACCAACAACCTATTCACCAACCGTGGGAAGCAAGGACCTAGAAGGATCTTCTGCCTGTAGGACACAGGAAAGAGAAACCCCACCCAGGGTCACCCACTCAAACTGAGGAGCTCCAATATAGCCGAGTACACCCATCAGGGTGACAGGAAACTAGCCAGGATACCAACAAGCCAACCCAGGGTCACCCACCCCAGCCAAAGAGTGACAGGGTACCCAGGTGCTTCTCCCAAGAACTTGAGATCTTGCCCACATCCTCAATGAACCAACATAGTGTCACTTATCTCAGCAAGGAATCACTAAGTGCACCAGTACGTAGGCCATGGAGGCACTCACGTGCAACTCCAACACTGAAAACAGTGTGTAATGTTGAATATACTAATTATCCTGATTTGAGCATCATATATTGCACACAGGTACTGATATTCAACACTGTACCCCAGATATGTTTTAATTAAATTATGTTTCATTCATAATTATGTTTTAGTTTTTAAAAAGTTCATAAAAAGAAAAAAGAAACTAAGCAAACCAATAAAGAGAAAGAAAACACTTGGCAATGAAAAAGGCTTATTATTGCAAAAAAAAAAAAAAAATCAATACTTGGCCTGAACATCAGAAAATATTAAATAATCAATCAGCAAGCTGGAAGATCAAGCCAAGATGAATCAAAGGAGAAAGGAAATAATAAGAGAATAGAGGACAGATGCAAGACTTTAAAAATTCATCTTAAAAAACTATCAGTTGTTAACCAAGAGTGTAGGCATAAGGAAATATTCAAAGAAAGAATGCAAGAAAATTTCTCAGAACTGAAGAAAGACACAAATCTTCAGCATTAAAAGGCTTACCAAATGAGGCTTCCATTTGAGATGATAAAAATTTTCTGGAAGTAGATACTGGTGATGGTTGCATAACATTGTGAACATTGTGAATTTACTTAATGGCACTGAAATGTACAGTTTAACATAGTTTAAATGGTAAATTTCATGTTACATATACTTTAACACAAATCTTTAAAAGGCCTACCAAATAAACAATGCAATATCAGGGGCTAGCTGGTTATCAAGAAGTTAGAGTACAGCCTATAACACCAAGGTTATAGGTTCAGATCTCTGTACCAGTCAGCCATCACTACCACAAAAAAAAGAAAAGCAATATCATTTTGTACTCCATAAATATTTACAATTATCATGGGTCAATTGAGAAAGATAAATTTAAAAGAGAGGGGGAAAAAAAGAGACAAATAGAATAGTGATTACCAGACTAAGAGAAAAGGAGTGGGTGAGGCAGGGAAAGGTTGATAGACTGGTATAAAGTTACAAAGTTACAGTTAGATAGGAAGAATAAGTTCTGGTTCCCTAGGGTGACAATAGCTAATAATATTGTATTGTATATTTCAAAATAGCCACAAAAGAGGATCTTGAATGGTGTAAACACAAAGAAATGATAAATGTTTGAGTGATATATATGCTAACTATCCTGATACAATACAGACATGAATTGAAACAACAAATTGTACACTAAAAATGTGTACAATGAAAAAAATAAAATAAAAAATGAAAATAAA
This sequence comes from Cynocephalus volans, assembly GCF_027409185.1. Taxonomy (NCBI): domain Eukaryota; kingdom Metazoa; phylum Chordata; class Mammalia; order Dermoptera; family Cynocephalidae; genus Cynocephalus; species Cynocephalus volans. Next base: position 27,094,799 of record NC_084469.1, on the reverse strand, counting down.
CAATATAAGACACAAGATGTTTAAAATACAAAAATAAATTGATTTACTAGGTACTAACAATTAATAACCAATCAGGAATATGTTTTATATTTTTAATAGCCAATTAAAAATATAATCTTATAAAATTTCTTTTCACAATGGCAACAAAACTTCAAAATGTCTAGAAATAAACTGAACAAAAATGTGTCATTGCAATACAGAGAAAATTACAAAACTATACTGAAGTGGTACTGGCATAGAATAGACATATAGATCAATGAAATAGAATTGACAGTCCAAAACTAAACCTATACATCTATGACTAATTGATTTTTGGCAAGGGTGCCAAGACCATTCAATGGGGGAAAATAGTCTCCTCAACAAATGGTGCTGTGACAAATGATATCCACATGCAAAAGAATGAAACTAGACCCCTACCTCATACCATATACGAAAATTAGTCAACTAGTTTTAACAGGCATATACACAACACTCACCCAACAACAACAGAATACACATTATTTTCGAGTCCATATGGGATATTTTCCAGGATAGACCATATGTCAGGCCACAAAACAAGTCTCAATAGATTTTAAAAGATAGATATCATATAAAGTATCTTCTTTGACCAAAACAGGATGAAGTTAGAATCAATAAAGGAAAACTAGAAAATTTTAAAATCTGCAGAAATTAAACAACACATTCTTAAACAACCAATGGGTCAAAAGATAAATCATAAGGGATATTAAAAAATAGAGACAAATGAAAATTAAAATAAAACATAACAAAATTTATGGGATGTAGTGAAAGCAGGGCTCAGAGAGAAAATTATAATTATAGTGACTACATTTTAAAAAAAGAAAGATCTCAGTTCAATAACCTAACTTTACACCTTAAGAAACTAGAAAAAGTAGAGCAAACTAAGCCCAAATAAACGTTAGAGTGGAGGTCAATAAAATACAGAACAGAAAAACAGTAGAGAAAATGAATGAAACTGAAAGCCGGTTCTTTGAAGAAATCGACATAATTGACAAACCTGTAGTTACACTGACCAAAGAAAAAAAGACAGAAGATATAAATAACTAAAATGAGAAATGAAAGTGGAGACATTACCACCAACCTTACAAAGATAAAAAAAATTGTGAGGATTCTATGAATAATTATACACCAATACATTAGATAACCTAGAAGAACTGGACAAGTCCCATATGAGATGGCTTCAGCAGTGAATTCTATCAAACATTTAATGAAAAATTAAAACCATTTTTTACCAAACTCTTTGAAAAAATTTGAAGAGGGAACACTTTCCTAACTCATTCTATGAGGCCAGCAGTGAGCCAGATAAAGACACCTAAAGAAAATTACAAACCAATATTCCTTGTGAATATAAATACAAAAATTCTCAACAAAATATTAGTAGAAATCAAATTCAAAAGCACATTAAAAGGATTCTCACCATGACCAAGGGGGATTTATCCCAGGAATGCAAGAGTAGTTCAACCTTAATGTTGAAAATCATTGTAATCCATCACATTAACAGAGTAAAAGGGAAAAACCATACGATCATCCCCATGCAGAAAAGGTATTTGACAAAATCAAACATCCTTTCATGATTGAAAACTCTCAGAAAACTGAGAATAGAGGAAAATTTCTCAAAATGATAAAGGGTATTTATTTTAAAATCCACAGCTAACATCATACTTAATGGTGAAAAACTGAAAAATTTCCCACCTGAGATCAGGAACAAGATAAGAAGGCCTGCTTTCACCACTGCTATTCAATATTGTCCTGAAAGTTCTAGCCAGAGCTATTAGATAAGGAGGAAAAAAACGACATCCAAATTGGAAAGGAAGAGGTAAAACTCTCTCTATTACAGATGACATGATTCTATACATAGAAAAATATGAAAGAATCCACAAGAAAACTACTAGAGCTAGTAAACAAATTCAGCAAAGTTGCAGGATACAATATCAACACACAAAATCAGCTCTGTTTCCATACAACAGCAATGAACAATCCAGGAAGGAAATCATGAAAGTAATTCTATTTACAATAGCACCTAAAATAATGAAATACTTAGGAATAAACCAAACCAAGGAGGTGGAAACTTGCATGCTGAAAACTACAAAATATTGCTGAAAGAAATTAAGGAAGACATAAATAAATGGAAAGATATCCCAGTACATGGATAGAAAAACTTAACATTGTTAAGATGCCAATTCTACCCAAAGTGATCTACAACCAAAATTCCAACAGACTTTTTTTCAGGAATAGAAAAGCTCATTCTCTCATTCATATGGAATTGCAAGGGACCCTGAATAGCCAAAACAATCTTGAACAAAATGAATAAACTTGAAGAATTCACACTACCCAACTGTGACTACAAAGCTATAGTAATTAAAAAGATATGGTACTGGCATAAGGACAAACATATGGACAAATGGAATGGGATAGAAGACCAAAAATAAACTCTCATATATAGTCAATTGATTTGTGACAAGGGTGCCAAGACCATTCAATAGAGAAAGGACAATTTTTTCAACACATGGTGCTGGGAAAACTGGACATCACATGCAAAAGAATAAAGTTGGTTTTTTACCTTACACCATATACAAAAATGAACTGAAAATGAATCAAAGACTTAAACTTAAGAGTTAGAACTATACTTTCCATATCCACTGGTATATCTACACAATGCAATACTACTCTGCTATAAAAAAAGAATAAAATTTGCGACAACATGGATGGACCTAGAGAGAATTATATTAAGTGAAACAAGTCAGGCACAGAAAGAGAAATATCATATGTTCTCACTTATTTGTGGGAGCTAAAAATAAATAAATAAATACACAAATAACCTGGGGGGGGGGGAAGAAGACACAACAATTACAATTCCTTGAAGTTGATAGACAAGCGAACAGAAAGGAGGTTGTCGAGAGGGAGGGAGGAGAAGGAGGAGGGAGGGAGGTTTCAGTAATGGGCCACAATAATCAATCACATTGTATATTGACAAAATAAAATAAAATTTAAAAAAAAAAGAGAACTATACAGCTCTTAGATGAAAACTTGGGGAAAATCTTCATGACATTGGATTTGACAATGACTTTCATGCATATGACACTAAAAGCACAAGAAATAGAAGAAAAATAGATAAATTGAACTCCATCAAAATGAAGAACTTTTATGCATTAAAAAATACAAGCAAAAACTGAAAAGATGATCTACTGAATGAGAGAAAATACTTTCTAACATATATGAGGATACTTCAAAACGTTCATGGTAAAATTCATATTATCTTTTAAAAGTATTTTTCTGTGAACTTTTTGAGGTAGCCTCATATCTGATAAAGCATTAATATTCAGAATATAAAGAACTTCTAAAACTCAATAACAATAAAACAAATAACCTAGTTTTAAAAAGGGCAAAGGACTTGAAGAGATATTTCTCCAAAGAAAATATACAAATTGCCAATAGGCACATGAAAAAATACACAACATCGTTAGTTATCAGGAAAATGCAAATTATAACTACAATGAGATACCACTTCACACAAAGATGATTATAATAAAACAAAACAAAACAAAACAAAAACAAACAAAAAAAAGCCCCAAAACAAAATAAGAGAATTTGAAGAAATTGGAGCCCTCGTGCATTGCTGGTGGAAATGTAAAATGGTGTCCACTATGGAAAACAGTTTGGTGGTTTCTTAAAAGGTTAAACATAGAAATACATATGACCCAGCAACTTCATTCAAAGGTATATATCCAAAAGAATTGAAAGCAGGGATTCAAACAGATATTTATACACCAGTGTTCACAGCAGCATTACACATACTAGGCAAAAGGTGGAAACAACCCAAGCATCCATCCACAGATGAATGGATAAATAGAATGTGGTATATAGATACAATGCAATGTCATTCACCCACAAAAAAGAATAAAATTTTAATATATGCCAAAATATGGATGGACCTTGAAAACATACCCAGTGAAATAAGCCAGACAGAGAACAAATACTGTATGATTCCACTTATATGAGGTACCTCAAATAGGCAAATTCATAGACACAGAAAGTAGAGTACAGAATACCAGGAATCAGCAGAAGGGGAGAAAAGGGAGTTATTGTTTAATGGGTACAGAGTTATTGCTGAGGGTATGAAAAGTTCTGGGTATAGATAGCGGTGATGGTTACATATTTGTAAGTGTATTTAATGCCACTGAATTATACACTGACAAATGGTTAAAATTATAAATATTATACATTTTTTACCACAATAAAAAAGAGAAAGAGCATCATCAGGGTTCAGAATATCTTTCATGCCACCTCTCCAGTCATGACCTCCCTCCAAAGGTAACACTTTTTCCTTCTTTCTTTCCGTTTCTCTCTCTCTCCTTCTTTTCCCCTCCTTCCTTCCCCTTCTTACTCCCTCTCCCCTCCTCCTCCCTTCTTTCTCCCTCCCTTCCTCTCTTCCTCCATCCTTCTTTCCCTCCCTCCCTTCCTCCTTTCTTTCCTTCCTCTCATAACACTCCCTTGACTTCTAACATTACAGATTAATTTTGCCTATTTTTGAACTTTATATTAATGGAATCATAGCATGTGCTCTTTTGTATCTGTTGTTGCTCAACAACATAGCTACTTATATGCTTGTCACATGGCATTAGTTGTTATTCATTGCTTCATAATATTATATTGTATGAATATATCACAATTTGTTTATTCATTCTACTGTTGATGGACAATTGAATATTTTCCAGATTTGGCTATTACAAAAAAAAAAAAAAGCTGCCATGAACATTCTTCTACATGTCTTTTCGTAGACATATAGATAGCATTTCTCTTGGTATGTACCTAGGACTATAAATTTTTCATCATAGGGTAGCCTTATTAAGTAGTGTCACACAATTTTCCAAAGTGGTTATACCAGCGATGTATGAAAATCCTTACATTCCATATCCTCACAAACATTTGTTATTATCTGTTTTGTTGTTGTTGTCTTTATGTGTTTGTTTATTCTGATGGGTATGTAATGGTATCTCGTTGTGATCTTAATTTTTATTTCCCTGGTGGTTAATGAACTTGAACACATTTTCCTCTGTTTATAGGCTATTTGAATATTCTCTTCGATGAAGTATCTGTTCAGGTTTTGTCCATTTTTCTAACGTGTTGTCTGTCTTTTCTTATTGATTTGTAGGAGTTCTTTTTATAGTCAGATAAGAACATTTGATAAACATAAGTATTATACATTTCTTTTCTCACACATTGGCTTGTCTTTTCACTTGATGGTATTTACTAATGAGAAGAAGTTCTTAATTTTAATATGTCAATTTTCAGTTTTTTTTCTTTTATGGTTAGCACTTTTTGTGTTTTAAGAAATTTTTGCCTACCCCAAAGTCATGAGGATATTCTATGTTTTCTCCTAAAGAGATTTATTGTCTTATCATTCGCACCTATATCTATAATACATGTAGAATTTACTTCCATGTGTAGGATGAGGTAGGACTCAAAATACATTTTTTCCATTTGGTGCCATTATTGAAAACACTTCCTATTTTCAACATGGGACTTTCAACTAGACTCTTTATTCTTTTCCATTGTCTTATTTGTCTGTCTTTAAGTAATATTATACTGTCCTAATTTCTGTTATAAATCTTGAAGTGTAAGTCTTCCAGCTTTGTTCTTCTTAAATATTTCCTTGGCCTTTCTAGGTTCTTTGCATTTCTCTACAAATTTTAGAATCAACTTGACAATTTCTATACACACAGATACATACACACTACTCTACTGAAATTTTGATTAGAATTACATTGAATCTAAAGCCAATTGAAGGAGAAACACTATCTTGACAATATTAACTCTTCTAATTCATAAGTAAGGTGTATCCCATCCCTTCATTTATTTAGGTCTTCTATAATTTCTTTCACCAATGCTTTATAGTTTTATTGTAGATTTCACTCATCTTCAGTTAGATTTCTAGCTATTTAATGTTTTTAATACTATTAAAAATTGTACTTTTAAAATTTCATTTTCTAATTGTTTTTTGCTAATATATAGAAGTATTGGTTTTTGTATATTGGATTGTCTCTAAACCCTTGCTAAATTTACATTAGTTGTTATGCTCACAATCATATCATCTACAAAAAATGATTTTTTTACTTTGTCCTTTATAATCTTTATAACTTTCATTTCCTTTATTTGCCTTATTGCACTGGCTAAAACCATGAATACTTTTTGAGGAGGAATAATTTGCTTCTCACCCACCTTTAGAAATTAAGACATGAATGCAGGGACTTTGTCTGTCTTGGTTACTCCAAACTCCCAGTGGTTAGAACAGTATCAGAAACACAGCAAGCACTCAAATATTTGATGAGAGAATAAATGTGTTAAAAAATATTATGGGTATTGAAATAAGAGATACCAGTGTCCAAATTTCATCTCTAACTCTAGCTATGTGACTTAAAGCAAGTTGTCTAACTTCTTGGATTCAGATTCTACTTTTGTAAAGTGCTAACAATAAGTATACTTTGCAGGATAGTCAGGATGAGAAAATATATCTATATTTATCTAAATATTAAAACATTTGTAGATATTATTATAGGATGAGCTTACTCAGAGAGAGTGAGAAGAGCATGAAGAAGGGATTCTTATGAGACGTTTTTAAGGAATAGGCAGAAAAACAGGCACCTACAAAGGAGTCTGAGAGTGACTTGGGAGTTGAGAGGAAAATAGGATAGATTAGAATCATAGAAACCACAAGAAGAGAGAGTTTCAAGAAGGATGTGTTATTAAAGATCTTCCAGTTCTGAGCAATAGAAATCCATCTCACATAGCTTAAATTAAAAATGGAATGTATTATTTCATGTAGTTGAAAAGTCCAGGGATATAACTGTTTGGAGGCACAGCTGAAATGTACCCCTAGTCTCTGCTTTGCTCTGTTGAATTAATTTTCAGGCAGGTTGTCTTCACATGTTGATAAAAATGGTCACCAGCTGCTTTAGATTTATCCTTATAACCTTATAAGCAGTGACTTTTAAAAAATGTTTGTCATGAAATTCCAGTTTAAAAATTTGGGGAAAGGTTTTAATTGACTTGACATAAATTATATTTCTGAACCATCCACTATGTTGAAGGGGTGGTGAGTATTCTGATTGGTCAGGCTTGGACTACCACCTGTCCCTGGATCTGGAGAAGTGGGGTCAGGCCCACCTAAACCAAATAGATTAAGAAGGAAAGAAAGGTGTTTCTCCAAAGAGATATTGGGCAGACAGAAAAAAAAAAGATCACCACAAAGGAAGTGGTCAACAGTGTCAAATGCTGCAGAGAAATCAAATAATATAAGAAGTAGAAATTATACATGGATTTAGCATCCAGTTATTCTTCACTAAACAATTTCTATGATTGAGAACAGAACTAAGGAGAACAATTTCTATGATGAGAATGGAAGCTGGACTGCAGTATGTTGAAGAGGAACTTGAAGATAAAGTAGAGACTGAATGATCAGACAATTATTATAAGGAGTGTGACTGTAAAGGGAAGAATTTTTCTTTTTCTTTTTTTCTCCTTTTTTCTTTTTTGGGGGGAAGGATTTTTCTTTTGAGGTGGGATAGGCTTGAATACACATAGAGATTGAGAGGCAGGAGCCAAAGTAGAGACAAAAATAGAAGATACAGGAGGGGTATTAAATGATGGTCTTCAGGGTCTGAAGAGATATGAGGGAGTGAGATCAAGAATATATACTGGCCTTGGATGAGATAAGATGTTTCTTAAACTAAACTGGGAGAGCACAGTAAATTGAAGGCATTCCCTCTCACAGCCTCTATTTTTTTTTTTTTTTTTTTTTTGTGGAATAAAATAAATATTGCTAAAACCAAGGACGATGGGATCATGGATTTAATATGATTGATAAAAATTTGAAATATCTGTTGTGTGGTTAGAAAGGAGCAGACTATAAACACATAGATTTCCAAGCAATATTGAAAGTCTGTCTGAGACCGAAGACCACATATTTTTAGTGGCATCAGCACATAGACTTGTATGGCTTTTTTCTAGGAGAACTGGCTAGCTTGGTCCTGAGTTCCCAGGACATAGCTAGCTCAGGCTCTGAACAATAGGTATCAGATGTGTTTTTCTATAACTTGAGGTGATTGGAATGGAAGAATTAATGGGAATCTTGAGGTTGTTTTCTGACATGGCCGTGGAGATGAAGTAGTTGCAGGTCTTTTCAAGTATTATCCACTGAAAAAAGAGTATCAGTTCCCAGCTGAATCACAATAAGATCAGGGCTATGTATTGTTAAAGTCTTTTGCTTCTGTTATTTTGTGAATGCAGGAGAAAGAAAGCAATATATCTGAAAATTATTTTCATACTCATTATTTTTAACATAACTGGAAAGTAGTTATTGAGACATGCTTTAGTCATCAATAACTCTCAATAAATAATACTATTGCAATAAAAGGGCAAGAGACCAGAGCCTCTGTAAGTTTAGAACAGTGTGGGGGTTTTTTGTTTGTTTTTTGATGGCTGGCTGGTTCGGGGTAGAGCAGTGTTTTTTAAACTTTATTTATTATGAAATACTTAAGACCTGCAAGTATAATGATGATATAATAAGTAGCCATGTATCTACTCTTAGCTTAAGAAAAAAAAAACCTATACTCTATATTATACACATTCAATACTCCTACTTTGAGAGAAGTACTATTTTGAATTTCATGTTTATTATTTCCATGCATTTGTTTATATATTATATTGTATCTAAGCAATATAATATTGTTCTTCTTGTTTTTTAATTTTATAAATATTATACCATGCAAATTCTGCAGTCTTTTTTATACTTAATTATGTTTGGGAAACTCATCTATACTGATAGATGCAGCTCTTCATTCATTTTTCACTGCTGCATATTTCATTACATGACTGTATTATATTCATTTATTCTAATTTTGACAACTGTTTTTTTTTCCATAGGCCTATAACAAGCAATCCTACCATGAACATTATTTCATGTGTCCCTTTGTTGACGCATGTGAGAGTTTCTCTAGTGTATATCACAAATTGAGCATCCCTTATCCAAAATGCTTGGGACCAGAAGTGTTTTGAATTTTGGATTTTTTCAGATACTTAACCAGTGGAACATTCTTAACTCAAAAATCCAAAATCCAAAATGCTCCAATGTGCATTTACTTTGAATGTCTTGTGGGCACTCAAAAGGTTTTGGATTTTAGAGCATTTTGGATTTTGGATTTTCAGATTAGGGATGCTCAACCTATACTAGGATTTTAATTGCAGGGTGTTATGATTTGGATGTATGTGTCCCTCTAAAATTCATACGTTGGAACCTAAGACCCAATGTGATAGTATTAAGAATGGGGCCTTTTGGAAATGATTAAATCATGAGGGATCTGTCCTCATGGATGGATTAGTGCCCTTATAAAAGGGATGGAGGGAACTTGGTAGGCCCTTTTTCTTTGCCCTTCCATCTCTTCCACCATGTGAGAACACAGTGTTCATCCCCTCTGGAGGATACAAGGTTCAAGGCACCACCTTGGAAGCAGAGACCAGGCTCTCACCAGACATCGAACCTGCTAGTACATTGATCTTGGACTTCCCAGCCTCTGTAACTGTGAGCAATAAATTTACGCTGTTTATAAATTGTCCAGTCTGTGGTATTTTGTTATAGCAGCAGGAACAGACTAAGACACAGGGTCACACGTATGTGCATTTCGACTTGATGAGAGATTGTTAAATTATTTTCTGAAGTGGTTGGTACCAATTTACATCACCACCAGCAAGTGTAAGAATTCCTGTTTCAGAGCAGTGATTTTGAATTATGCTTCATAGAGTTCTGAGAAGGAGCTTCATAGGACTCTAAGCCCCTTGTACCCTTCGTGACCAGAGCAGCTATGCTTCAATTTGTATTACATATTTAGAGAGCATCATAAAATTTCATTTTAAAAAAAGGTTTTGCTGCTATTAAACATTTTTTAAAAACAAGTACTCTGAAGAATACTTTAAAATCATATCTAGATAGTATCCATCTTTCTTCCCAGGAGAAAAATCAAATAGCCTATGAAGAAACACTTGAAAAGCCAACATTTCATCCACAGAATGTCTTAAGTCCAGTAGTAGACAGTATTTATGAACCTCCCGCCCATGTTTTTACTTCCTTCTTGGCCAGTTCCCTTATTCCAATATGGGAAAAGTAAGGAGGATAATATAATGCTCCCCCTTATCTCTCAGTTGGATATGCAAACAAATTAACTACTTTTGGGGAGGGCAGATTAGGGAGAAGGATGTGTTTTCCATTCTGTTTTGTCATAATGTTCATTAATATACAATGTTGTTATTTTTATTTTTAAATAAATGTGAAAGAGAGCAATTCTTTTATGTTTGCAGGTTCTAATGTACTCTTTTTTCTTTTAACCGGTCCATCATAATCCAAGACAGATGTTTCTCCTCCTGCTTTAAGGGTAGTGCTACAGATGTATGGCAACTTAATATCTACCCATCTGCTATGGCTCATTAGTAAACTCACACATGAACGGGGACATACTCTATCTTCATTGCAGCCTGTTAGTGCTCCTCTAGTGTGCTTGGCTATTATAGGTTGCTAAGCAATAATCCTAGTGCTTGCATTGTTCCCACTGATACACAGAATGGAAGTAGACATGTGTTGGGTTACATCTCTAGTCAAACACTTCTCTCTTAGAGCCATGAAACCGAGAAAGGAAAAAGAGGTACAGCAATATCAGAGTCAATAAGTGAGGTCTGAACAAGCCTATCTGAAGCTGTCTTTTGACAGAGTGGCCTCCGAATTCAAGGATCACAAATTAAGGCACTGCCCCAAGGACAAATTAATTCAGAGGTATAATTGAATATAGTTTTCAACAGGTACTGGGTTGTTATTTTTTAGCAGGTATGTTCTTAGACATCCCTAAACCTTTTACAGATTGATTCATTCGTTCATTTATACATTCATTTATTGATTTCTCACATGTGCCAGGTACTAAGCACTGGAATTATTTTTCAGGATCATCTTCCTAGAATTAAGAGCCTTTCAAGCTCTTCTCCAACATGCACACCTTCACCCCTCTACTAGTCCACCTTCTAACATACAAATACCTATTTGGGCACTATGGGCATAAATGCTTTCAACTAAATAAGTAGGGACACAAAAGAATTCCTTATTCATATTTTGAAAGGTCTAGACTTATAAGTGACTTCTATCATTTCCTGCTTTTAGTACATGGCCCACTGCTAGGCACAGCCACAGTACAAAACCTATTTAAGGACATAAATAGGAATGAATTTTAATCCACATTATAATAAGCTTTAGCGGGCTCTTTCTTCACAGGGAGACATATAACATTAGTGGGACTGGCTGCTGATTAAACTGGTGAAAATTGACCCAGCAGAGCTACTCAAGAAGCTGTATGAAGTTCTCTTTAAACATAGGCCCTTTCTGAAACAACCTTATCCTGTTACCGGGATTTCTTAATATTTGCACATAATATAGAATTCTGTGAAAGGAGGGAAAGAAGCACTATTAAACACTACTGGAATTAAAATTCGATAGGAAAAGGAAGTTTTCCACAAAACTATGTTAATCTTAGGGCTGTGTAATAAGAACTAAGCTGAACAAACTGATAGTTTAAAAAAATTCTCAAAATGCAAGTTAAGCTCATAGCCTTAAAAAGTAAAATAACCAGGGAAAGAAATAAGGAGCTGACATAGTACATTTAACCACAGTATTATCTATGCAAAGACATGTATTTGAACTCATTATGGGAGCTGCTTGGCAAGGTAACACGACTTTAATTTTGACGAGTATATAACAAGGATAAAGACAATTCCTTTGACATGTTGAAATTGAAATAACTATTCCTTTTCCCAATTCTTATACACACACATTCACAAAGGGGGAATTCGGAATATAAGGTTTAATAGTGACCAATCACTGAATAAATGAGTACACTGCATAGCATTTGATATCACATCAAGCAACCACAATGTTTATATATTATACATTGGGATGAATAAACTTAAACAAACAAAACACACTTCCCTCAACCATACATCAAAAAGCAATAATAGAAATTGAATGTACAAAAGTAGGAAAGACCACAAACTTTTGCTTGATATGTTTTCTGGGGAGGCAATAAATTATATGATAGAATACATATGTGAATTTTGAAGATGCAAATTAGGCCACAAATTGATGAAAGTTAATACCTACTTAAATTTGTTTAGCTAGATAACAATTCTGTTTGGTATGTTTAAAATGAAAGAGTTAATTTAAAAATCTGGGCCAAGAAATTAAAGGTAAAGTACATGTATGGAGTATTGGTGGTGGAAGGTTAGAGTGAGGAGGAAGTAAAATCAGAAAACTAGGGGGAGGGGACAAGTGGAGGAAGACGTAAAGATTTGCAAGAAGAAAATTTTTAAAAGTTAGTGAAGCTATGAAAATAGTACTAAGTTTACAAGAAAGACAAAATGAGTGTTGAAAAGTTTGGTTCTTAATGTGTATGTATTATAGTCTATATTAATAAGAATAAAGTAAATAATTTCTCTTAATTGGTTTAAAAGACAGAAAAACACTTTGGAAAAAAGGATGCACCTAAAAATTATAACTAGCATCTATACAGCAACTTATAGTTTAGAAAATAATAATTACTATTGTAATTCAACCTAGCCCAGTCTAGGACATACTAACCACCCAACACTTGAAAATTGAAGGGAATTTACTGTGAAACTGTTACATTTTTAATATTGTAAAGAATTTCTGTCGGTACCAGATTTCACTAAGTATTCAGTTAGAAGAACTGTAGTAAAAGAGATGAATGCCTTGTCCACTTATTTGTTGCCTTTTTGACCTTGTAAAATTTAAATCTCATAATTTTGTGGAATTTGGGTTAAGGATGGTGCTAGGAGTCAAGTTTTGAATCAAACAGAATAAATGTGTGGTCAAGTACAGGAATAAAAAGAATAAACAGGACCAAGAACAAAAAGCAGCCCAAACCACTTGAATTCTTTGTTTAATTTTTGTATTAATAGGTTTTCTGCTAGGTGTCAGTCAACTCTCTTAGATACATTTCCTCTTTAATTAAATACAAATAGTCACAAATTACTTTAAAAGTATTAATAGAAGGTGAAGGGAATACATTTTAAACTATTTTCCAAATTGCACTTAAAATACTCCCAGTGATTTTATATTTAAAATGCAAAATCTTGAAGAATGCATTCACAATGACAATGTAATGACGGGTTTAGATTCTATGGTACAGGGGAAAGGCTAGTTCTCTACCTTGGGATTTGATTTCATCCGTTGCTTTTCCCACCACATTGTTGCTGGTGTCTGTTTCAGAAACGACTGGTACATTCTGTGAACTCTTTGAAAGGAGAAAAGAAATACCAATTGCAGAGGAGTTGCTTTTACTCAAAGTTGTATAAACTCTCCCAATTAAAGGAGAGTTGATTGCCTTGTAGAAGTTAACCAAACATTCTTACTTTTTCTAGGATTTAGTGCTGTGTATTAGTAGTGAAGCAGTAATCAGAGTCTATTTACTGCGTTTACAAGATAAAATGAATTGGCTCGATGTGTCCTCACATCTTCCTACTGCTACCAAAGTAATATGATAGGAATATGACTTTATATGTACATTAATCCTTGAATTATACAATACTTCACAGAAACATAATTTAAGACCATAGTATAATGCAATCAGACCTTTGGAAATGCTACTGTTTTCTTTTACTACTAGAATTGCCTTCCATGTTTGTGGTGGAAAGAAAAACACTTCATTTTAATTGAGAAAATTAAGGGTTAATTTTATAAATAATGGTAGCAAAATAGTTTTTTGTACTCATGCTGGTGTACTTTTAAAAAGTAATAACAGAATATTTTTAAGGCTCACATTAGTCAACTTAATGGTAAATTCATATAACTATTTTCAATTGCCTCCCCTTTTCTATAAAATGTTCTTCCTCATTGTAGTCTTGTATTTATTTAAACACAAAGTTACTTAAATGATTAACATGGAAATTAGATTTTCATTATGATAGTGGTTAAAAACTGGTGGTTACTGTAGTTAGGGTAATAGTTCTGATTTTAGAAAGCAGCCTTTATTTACGTGGAATTCGTAGTAGCTCTTCACAAATAATTTACCTGTCTATAGAAGCTTCCTGCAACTGACTCAAATGAGCCAGCTTAATAATCAACATGAATTTTCCCTTTTTCATTTGCCATTTTGTTTATCTTTTTGAATAGCCACGTCTTTTCTTTCTTTATAAGAAAATTAACTTGTCCAGTTTACTCTCAAGAATTAAAACCTGAATATTCATGACAACTCTACCTCAAGAGGCTCTTTCTCTTCAGTTGAGTCGTGTTTCCTTTCTTTGTCTTCTATTCCATTTTCCTGAAATAGAAACAGTGTTAGCAAGTGGTTTTCAAAAGGAGCTGGGGATTAAACTAACATCTTATACTCTAATATAGCAAGCTTTTATTGTAAAAAATTCACATGGTAAGTAAATATCATACCAAATAAAATTAAACAAAATAGTGTATGAACAAACTTAGGCAGTAATAGACTTGTTATATATAGTTAAGGAATGCTATCCAACTAGAAGCAGGTAACTGTGAACCATTATTTTGACCCCTTATTTTTCAGCATTGCTGTCAAAACCTGATGCAGAGTACTTCAGCTCAAAAGAGAAATAATTAAATGATAGAATATGATATTGCATCTCAATTTTCCCAAGAATGTTGATCTCAAATCCTCTCATAAATGGTCAGAAAACTGTGTAGGACAAGAACCTGAGCAGGTTTGGGGTCCTCCTGAGGTACTGACTCATTCATCTGGATCACTAAAAGATATCACCAAATGGCATGGAAAAGTATTACCAGGCCAGAATGAGTAACTAAAGAGAGAAAGAAAATATTAATAAACAACAAAAAGTACTCCAGAAGATCAAAATCTCCCTCACCCAACCCCTCCCCCCCAACACCAAACCATTCTATTGAATGGTCATAAGTTCTCAACTGCTGAACTTTTCAAACTGTACTACTGTTATTACTGTTGTTACTGACCAAACCTAGACTGGTGATAGGCTAGGGCTCAGGAAGATAAGAAAACTTACCATAGTAATCATCACCATTATCATCTAAAAAAAAAAAAAAAAAAAAAGCACAGTAATGCAATTGGGATTAAAGGAATTTTAACAGTATTTATCATCATTAATTTTTGAAATAACAATCAAGGTGAGGTAAAGTGAAACTTTGATGGCTACCTAATTCATATTAGAAAGGTTGGCAGGCAATAGAAATATAATCTTCCTAAAAAGCATTTTTTGGTGGGGGAGAATTCTGAGAAAATATGATTTATCTGGTTTACTTACTTACTCATAATGAAGAATTAACATTGATAATTATCAGATCCCACTTCCGTGCAAATGACTGTAGATTCAGTCACAGATTATCAAATCACTGAAGTACCAAAAATAATTAACAGTATTAATTAATTTAATTAACAGTATTAAACAATATAACAATAATTGTATATATATGGGCTAGGTAGTATATAAAGACTAAATTATATACACATAGTCCAGGACAGTTACAATCTATGGACTCTTTAAAATATATATAATGCTCAAGAGTATTCACTTTTTTTTTTGTAAATCAACATAACACATGTTCTAGTTGAATAAACCAAAAGTACTGCCTTTGGAAACAACAGATTCCAATACTTAAAAATAGCTGCCTCAAAGTTCTTTTGAAACCATTCATAAATAATAATAAATAATGTAATATAAAATAGATTTCTGTGATAGGTCCCCACTGTACATTCTCAAAGTCTGCTTTCTTTGCTTATGGTGCTCATCTCCTGAAATTGCAAAGAAGCCTCCTTCCATTTCTTTTAAAATCTATTTTGTTTGGATGCATCCAGATAAATTCAACTCAAATAAACCTTTATTGGGTGCCTCCTATATGCAGGCAGATGTTGGGGTTAAAAAAAATGATTAAGATCTGCCTTTGAAGAGTTCCCAGTTTAGTGAGGGAAAAAGATGCAATGCAGTCTGCTAAGTGAAAAGGTAGAGGTACATACAAAACATTAAGGAACAAAAAAGAACAAACAATTAATTTTCCCAGGGCAGTCAAGGACATTTTCACAGAGAACTAGATTTCCAAGCTGGATTTTAAGGGACTAGTAAGAAATTTTGTGTAAAGGAGAGAGGAAGTGTATTTGAAGCAGAAGAAACAATATAATCAAGGGTATGAAAGTTCAAAAAGTGTTTGAAGCATTCAAGTAGCAAAACATAGTCATGTAAAAGAAAGTGGCAGAAGGAATACACCTGAGCACCTCAGCAGCCAAGGGCAGCCCCTCCCAACAGACAGTAAGAGTGTGCACAGGGACCTCAGGAGCCCAGGGCAGCCCCTGAAGCTGCTGCACACAACACTGCCATGCAGGTGGTCCACCAAAGCCACCACCACAGCCACTGTCACTGCAAGGGTGGCTCACTGCCAAAGCAGCAGCCACCACCACCACAGACAACTTGACTGCATTGACACAGGAGAATCACCAGTGGAACCCAGGGAAAGAGGTGGGCAAGTGCAGATGTGTGATCTAGTGGCCAAAACCCACAGGGGGAATTATACTGCCACATGTTGTAGCACACCTGGGGATTGGAGGTACATGCACAGCCCACGTGACTACCTTGAGCTGGGAAAGACATACATGGAACCCCCTGAGAGTGCAGAAACCCGGGATACCCAGACAGAGTAAGAAAGAAAATTCCAAATCACCACCAAACTATCCACCAACTGGCAGAAAGCAAGTTATCCAGGAGGAGGCTCTGCCTGTAGGACATAGGAAATGTGATACACCACATCAACAAAATCTAGGCCAAAACCCAAACGATTATCTCAATAGATTCAGAAAAAGCATTTGACAAGATTTGACAACTCTTCATGATAAAGAATCTCAGCAAATTAGGTATAGAAGAAAAGTATCTTAACATAACTATTACCAGCATTGGACAGAATAAAAGCAATATATGAAAACCCACCACCAATATCATCCTGAATAGGGAGAAGTTGAAAGCTTTTCCCTTAAGAACAAAAACAAGACAAGGATGCTTACTTTCATCAAATCTATTTAACACAGTATTGGAAGTACTAGCCAGGAACAGTATATTGTGGGATATAGGAGAGTATTCAAAAAGTTTGTGGAAAAATAGAATTAAAAGATAATATGACTCTCTCTATGAACTTTTTGAAGTACACTCATATAACATACATAGAATCATGCTATTATTTGGCAATATGTAATAGCATAAAGAATGGGAATGAAGAAATGGAAATATACTGTTGGAAGTATATTTATGCTGTAAAGTGGTATAACATTATGTAAAGGTAGACTATGATACATTAAAGATACATATTATAAGCCTCAGAGCAACCACTAAAAAAAAAATAAAGCAAAACAAAGAGATATAACTAATAAGTCATTAGTACAGATAAAATGAAATAATGAAAAACAATAAGAAGGTAGGAAAAGCAGAAAGGGGTATCAAGAACAGATAGAATAACCTATGCATATCAATAATTAAACTAAATGCCAATGGTCTAAACACTCAAATTAAAAACCACAGATTGTTAGAGTAGATTAAAAAAGAGAAAAATATAATAATACTCTTTCTATAAAAATGTACTTTAAATACAAAGACACTAAAATAGGTTAAAAGTACAAGGAAAAAGTTATATCATGCAAATTTAAATCGAAGGAAAGCTGGAATGGCTGTATCATATCAAGCAAAGTAGATTTCAGAAAACAGAATATGACCAGAGAGCCTCCATGGCAGTCCCAAAATAATCTTTTATTTCTGGTAGTCACAGAATCAATATTGGTAAGATAATAATAATAATAGTAGTAGCAGTAGTAGTAGTAGCAGTCTAGTAGCAGCAGCAGCAGTAGTAGTAGTAGTGGTAGTGGTAGTAAAATTTAACACAAAATTTAATTATGCGAGCTGCAGAATTATAATGTTAATTGAATTCACAGCCTAGCCAAGTTACTCATGTGAAAATAGGAACACTGATTGGGAAGAAGGGGGACCCTGAAATGTGGAATAGGAATGTTTAGCTGGACTAGGAGACTGAGATTCTCAAACTCCTGAATCACTCTGACCCTCTCTTGCCAGTAGAAACAGTTTGTCTTCCTGTATTTGAGGAGACTAGCCTTCTCTTAATCGGAAATCTTGTAATTATCTCATCTGGGGCAGTTGCCTTGCAAGGAGATGCCATTTTCCTCAAGACCCACCCCAACCATTTCTTACTGCTAGTAGAGTCACAACTAAAATAAGATCTCAAAATATTCCAGCAGAGAAAATGTTAATCTGACCAGGAGAAAATAGCTTTTATATCAAAAGAATTTCACTATTTGCTTATATATTGGCAGAAACCAAGGGAATATGTGTGAGAGTATATCATAAGGAAGTTAAAGCAAGGACAGAATATAATACTGGATTGAGCAGAATTTATTAATACGGGTACATTTATCAGAAATTATGGATTTAATTGTTAGCATACATGCTGGAAGTGACACTAACTATTTACTTGGTAAGTTCACTGAAACTTGGACTCCATGGTGGCTTATGTTTAATTAAGTTGAGATACCAGAACGTCCCTGGCACAATGGAATTATTCTAAAGGCTTAGGGAAATAGAAATGTTGGAGTGGATTTATCACATAAGATCTGCACATCTGCTTCCCTTTCAAATGTATATCTCAAGAGGACTCAGGGGACTCCCCTTTACTAAGGCATTGAGAAATACATTAGTGAGTGGGAACCCTTACATCCTTGAAAAGGTCTGTGGTGGCTTTCTTCTGCAGGCTAGGTATGATGGTAGGAGATGCCACCACTGAAATGGACTTCTTGGTGTTAATAAGGATGACCCATTTCAGAGTCCAATGTCAGTGTTTAAACATCAAAGACAAGATGGGCACATAAAGAGAGCAGAGTTATAGTGGTAATTACATGTTTCTGAACCTCAGGGATCTTTGTCACTAAATGATTATCATGTTCCAAGGAATAAAATGGATGGCCAGCTTACCAAAGTGGTGATCATCTACATATAATATTTCTAAAAAATCCATATATGGTGGCCCAAGATGTAACTTTAGTCACCACAATAGAGAGTTCCAACCTCTCACCCAGTTTCTTAATTGAAAAGAATGCTGGGTCCCTTTGAGGACTCTGCAGCACTGCCATTAGTATACATTGAAAATCTTCTCAAAGTCTTCTCCACAGAGACCTGTGGCCATTTTTTAAGATGACTGTGTGCTGGGGAAAAGAAATATCCACGTTTTTCAGGGATCTCTAAATACTGGTTCTAAACTGATGTTAATTCCTGGAGACCTAAAATACCACTGCAGTCCACCAGTTTAAGTGGGGGCTTGCGGCGGCCTGGTGGGAGATGGAGTCTTAACTCAAGTTTGAATCACAGCAGGCAATGGAACCACTGTGGTGATTTCATCAGTTCCTGAATATATAATTAGAACAGAGATACTGGTACCTGGCAGAATCTCTATATTGGCTCTCTGATTTTGGAACAAGGACTACTTCAGTAAGAAGGGCCAAGTTGAAACCCTTCTCGCACCCCATATACATACATACCAGGATAGTAAACAAAAAAATATAGGTTCCCTGAGGTGAGAGAATGGGGAATTAAAGAGATCAAGGACACCAATAAAGATCTGAAAGAAGCAGGGGTGATGAAAGCTATCTCATGCCAATTTATCTTGCCTGTTTGGCCTGTGAAGGTGAATGGATCTTGAAGAATGACAGTGGCTTATAAATTTAATCAGGAGATGCCTCTACTTGCAGCCACTCTCCCATATGTGATATCTTTAATGGAGCAAATTAACACAGCCCCTGGCACCTGGTATGCAGCTGTTGACCTGCCAAATGCTTATTTCTCCATTTAAATTGTCAAGGAACACCAGAAGCAGTTTGCTTTTATTTGGCAGAGCCAACAACATACCTTCACAGTCTTGCCTCAGGGATACATCAATTCTCTTGCTCTCTACCATAATATAGTCCACAGAAATATTGAACATCTTGACCTCCCAGTCAACAGCACAGTGGTCCATTACATTGATGACAGCATGCTGATCGTATGTGCGAAAGGAAGTAGCAAGGTCTTTAGATGTCTTCATGAGATACATGCATACCAGAAGATAGGAGCTAACATCCATCCCTGGTATCACTTTCCATATCACTCAAACGCCAGGTATTAAATTATCTCACCTCCAAACTCACCCACTTTTATTCTTCTTTGATGCTGGAGCTAGTACTCTAAAAACCACATTTCTTTGCCTTGCCAGCTAGCTCTGTTATATTCTTCTAAATGGGGGCATCAGAGGCAGGTCCCAAAGCTGAAGGAAGGATGAGAAACTTGCTCCTTCTTGTCTACCTCCACACTCCTTCTTGTCTACCTCCACGCTGCTTCTTGTAGCCTATTGGTTCCTGTGTGCTTCACCTAGTAATGCTTCTTCATCTTGATAGCATTTCCTTTTTGTATTAATAGCTGAACCCAGTTTGTCATTTTTCTACAGTTCTGTAGATTTCATTGAATCAAAGACACCAACACCAGCCAGCCAGTGCTCCTGCCTCACAGGTCTGGTTCCCATACCCTTGGGTTCCATGGAGCCCCTTCTGCAAGCTCAGAGACACCAGCTGAACAGCACCTTCTCTTTAGAGACCTGAGTCTCAGCTCTGCGGGGCCATTCCTGTAAGTTTCTAACTTTACCCCTTTGCTTTCTCTGTGGTTATTTTTTTTTTTTTCAGCCCAAAGGTGGTAGCAGTTGCTATCATATATTACCTTAGACTTACCTTTTTACCTTTTTAGTCACCTACTTACCAATTCTATATCTAGTTAACAATTCTTTGTTAAATTCTCTTTGCAAATAACTAGTGTGGTTTTTATCTCCTGTCTGGATGCTGACAGTTAAATGAAGTCAGTAAAAGATTATTAAAATTTAAGAAAAATTACAACTAGGTGGAGGCAACAGATGTCTCAGTCATACTCCAGTCACTCTTAGCTCTTATGTATTCCATTTGTGCTACATTAATTTATTCTTATAACTATGCCTCTCATTTCAAATGTAAGGTATCAGTTTATCAAGGATAGTACTGTAATTTTTGTTTGTTTGTTTTACCTACATCTCTTTTTTTTGTTCTCTTTCAACAAGCTTAGCTATACAAACTGTAGCTTTTCTTTTGGTGTGTGATGAGTTACAGATATACTGCAAGATAGTTATCTAAGAACTAGAGTGGTTGGCACCTCTAGGTAATTGACTCCTAGCCAGAAGCAGTATGATCTAGGGATTCCCAGGGAGCAGCTCCAAAGAATCAGGGTCATGACCCCTCTCCCCAGTATGTCCCATTGTCCCACTGGTGGCAAGCACAATGAAGTACTTGATGAGCAAAGCCAAGGAGTATCCTACCAGTGCATCACTTTCAGAAGCCAGTTGCAGTTCATATTGCTGCCCATCATAAACTTGAGCCTTGGAACTACTGGAAGAGTGCATGTTCTAGGCGGCCAAGGAGCAGGACTCAGCCTCAGGTGTAGCCAAGAAAGGGAGGGAAGCCTGTCAGATGCTCCTGATTAATTCAGATCCCAATTCCTCTCTTCGTATGTATTGAATTCTTCCCTTTGTTTATGTTTGATGTGCCTTTTTAGTTATGTCCACGTTAGCTGCAGAATTACTGCTCTAATAACACAGTCATATACTGCAAATTAGAGCTTTGTCATTATTTCACAATATATACTTGATATCAAAAGTATTCTAAATCTAGTCACATTATCACAAGATATTTCCACATTACATTTGCCTGTGGTAAAAAAGAGCTATGAGTCAAATATAATTTATACTTGTAAATTTTGAATTGTTGTGAAAATTACTTTAAAATTTTTTTATCACTTTCTTATATAAACTAAGTTCTCATCAATAATGACTAACAAGAATTTGAAGAAATTATTCTTACACTGTCTTGTTCCGGAACTACGGAGTTATTTCAATCATAAAACCCTATATAAAAAATGTTACGTTTACAAAAGCAATATCAGGTTTTTCACTAAATTTTTGAGAAGACTGGAACTTACACGAATTCAATATTTAATATCATCCTTAATATTTTTTTTTTCTCATTAAAAGTATGTAATATAAAGAAAACAGCTTTTTAAATCAAGCTCCACACAGTTGTCTCCACATCCCCTTTAATTTATCCCAGTGGGCTGTACTAATATTATTTCTATAGATTCATGATGTGAAAAAAAGATTGAGAACCACTGCTTGAATAATACTTTTTCTAGAATACTTTGGTTTACAAATACACTATATTAAAAAATACACTATATTTCATTTGAGTTCATTCAGCTTTCAGCTGTGTATATTCCTTAGCTGTGTATACAGCTTCCTGTTTGGTCTCTCAGGCATTGGTTCAAAGTTCTTACTTCTGAACCTTGCCTTCTCTTTTCCTGTTTACTACGTAACTCTGGGAAAAAAACAGACTGTTTAATCTGTGAACCATACATCTTTGTTTAATTTTGTCTCGCAGGCACTCTTGATCACCACCAGGGGGCAAAAGCCTACCAACTGGTTTCTCTGCAATACACTCTACATAGGTTTGTACAGTACAGGGACCCTCAGTGCCTGATTCTTGATGGAACCTCCCTGCTAATTATTTCAACCACAGGGCCCCACGGAGAGAACAAAGGCTCAGCACAGAGGGCTCTTGTGGCACTTAACCGTACAGCAGCCGGAAAGAGCTCATGACAGCCCTGTCAGTTTAAAAGGAGCAATGAGATCCAAGAATGTTTGAGTGACAAACAGGAGGAGGTGGGCTTTAATAATTGCAAAATCCTGAGTGTGTTTTCTACAGCTTTGATACATTATGATGGAATTTACCAGCTCATCAACTCAAATTAAGAAATAGCTTTGTCAACTCTCTTTCTTGGTGTACATAAGCAATGTATTTGCATTGTACCATTTTTTTTTTTTTTCCTTTTTAATCTTGATTTTTCCATTACATTCTTGGCTTATGTTCTGCTGTTTATCTTTTTAGAAAATTATTCCTTTAAAATGTTTTAATCTACATTTTCACATATGTCTGTGAAATAATGAAATCTAGAGACGAAAAACCCCTCAGAGAACAAATTCTGTTTAATTAGAGAATTTCTTCACAGCAGGAAGCAGGTGGGAGGTGAGAAGCAGGTTGGACTCTTACAACTCTGTGAGCCCGGCTTTCTCGGCCTCCCGGGCTCACTCAACCTCTCCGCCTCAGGAATAATGAATGAGTCTTTAGATAGGTAACAGAGGAAGCATGAGGGTACCACGAAGCTTCCCAGCGTATAAAACTGAAAAGCGTTCTCTCAAAAAGTCTCATCATTAAACACGGACAGAAGGGCGGGAACTCACAGAACAAGCCCCGGAGAGCCGGGTCAAAGAGGGGTAAACTGATCTCCTGGTGGAGCCCAGTCCCATCCATGCCCAGCGTAAGTGTTTGAAACCCCGCGGAGCCCCTTCCCACCAGAAAACGTGTTTGCCTCAGGATTTTCACCTCAGTTTCTTTTCCCTAAGGTTGGTTAAGCTGTGTGCCCCACCTCATAAAATGGTTCTCTCAAGAGTGAAGACTCCAGCGGCCCCCCGCCCTGGGACCCCACACCCAGTAGGCTCCCCCGAACCCCTTCCCCGACCCCACTGTCCAGCACCCGGCAAGGGCAAACCGCACGATTCCAGCGATCAGGAGGCAGCCCGGGAGGGGGCGGTGACCCGAGGCGTACGCACTCGCCGGCTTCCGGCAACTCAAGGGTTACGCCGAGGCGGCGGCGCGCGCCGAGGGGAGAGGCGGTTGCTGACAGGTGGCGCCTGCGCACTGGTAGCGCTCATTGTGCCCCGCAGCTGCTGAACCGCCCGCCCGCCCGCTTGCCGCCCGTTCGGCGCGTCAGTCTGCGAGAGTCCGGTGGTGGGTGCGGAGCCAGCGGCTGTTCCAGCGGCCTCCTCCTCCTCCCCGTTCCCCTCACCCCGACCCCGCAACCCCTTTCCCCATTCCGGCTCCGTCACCCTCCCGCCCCCCACACTCGGGACAAGAATGCCCTGCCCGGAACAACCCAGCAGCGCCTAGATGGCTTTGGTCACGGTCCAGCGGTCGCCTACCCCCAGCACCACCTCCAGCCCCTGCGCTTCGGTGAGTCCCCTCTCGACTGCCGCTCCGCTTGCTTCTGTCACTGCGGCTCCGCTTTGCCTCAGCGGGTCCCGCCGAACGCCACTGCGCACGCGCCACGCCGCTTCCCAGGCCTTGGCACTCGCCTGCCGCGAACCCCTCACACCCGCATCTTAGAGACGAATAGCAGGAACTACAAGACGTTGGTTTTTGCCCCCATCACCCTGAGCACCTAGCTCCTTACAGTCTTCACCCTGAAATCCCCTGTGGCATGCCTTCCCATGGCTTGAGCACTTCCTTTCGGGAATGAGTCATTCTTGCTGTTTTCACCCTCCCCCTTCTTTTACCCTCTGTTGCTCTATCTAGTGCAGGGAGGGGACCGTGAGACTCCTGCGTTTCCCCTTACCCACACCCACATCGCCTTACCCACACCATTTCAAGGACCCGTTCGGAATTTGCACACAGCACACCCTTCTTCGGACTCGCTGGGGTGTGTGCCTTCTTCCCCCTAGTCACTTGCTGTCTTTCTTGTGCTTTGTACCATTCAGGCTTCTTTGGACTGCTGAACAGTAGTTACTCCTTGGTTTCTTTCCTCCCCCTAAGGGTGGCAGTGGTCTCTTCTGTTTCTTGGACCTCTTATCTTTCCTTTTCGAGGTCCCGAAGCATCTGGTGCTGCTTGATGACCAGTACCAATTTATTTACATCTTACAGACATTTTTGCCTTTCACTTATTGATCATGATCGTTCTCGTTCTTGGGTCGTGTTTGTATGGCTCGTTACTTCAGATGCTTCTGCCAATAAAGCATGCTTCCAGAAGGAAAATATCCAGTAACCGCCTTTCCCTGCTGGGCCTGTCTTTGCCTTCGCTCCTCACCCCACCCCCACTCCTTTACAATCCATTCTCTTAGGCTTCATTTTTGAAACTATTTATTTTTAAAAATAAAATATTGCATCAGCGGAGCAAAATGGGCTTTAAAGAATAAATAAACATCCAGATGTTTTAGAGAGAAATAGACTGAATAAAAATATGAACAATTGGGAAAACTACCTTGAACTTCCTACAGAACTGTAATTTTTTTTTTAACTGGGATGGTGGATTTAATAGTATCAAATTTAAAAAAGATATTCAATAAACACTCTACTGCCTTCCACAATAAAAAAAAATCAGGTTACTCTTAATATTTATATGTTAACTGAGGTGTGAGCTTTGATAACTTGAAAATATGCTGCCTTGTGCTTTCAGTATAGTTTCCTGAATTCAAGATTTTGTTGTGTGTAGTGGTAGTTTCTTCATTTCTGAAGGTTTTTTTTGGGTTTTGGGGTTTTGTTTTGGTTTTTTTTTCATTTTGTGTGACCAAATTGACAACTATATCCTAATTCAAGAACTGATTGTATTTCAGAGGTTAGCTTATCTTGAGTTGTTCCAGAGAGCAAAACTAGGATCCTTGGGTAGAAGTTCAGGGAGGCAGATTTCGAGTGATTATAAGAAAGAATTTTGTAACAGTTGAGTGCACTGCTTTATAAAATAGTGAGTGCCCATTGCTGGAGGACATTTTGCATGGAAGGTAGTATAAAGAATTCCTGCAATAGGGGACTTCTAAGTCTCTAAATCTTTAAGATACTGTGAGTTGAGAATAATTGTATTTCAAAGCTAGTAAAACATTTTAGTATCCTTTGAAGACTATATCATAAGGATAGAAATTTAATATAATTTATTCTTATGTGCAGTACTTTATGCTAGTTTTTGGAAAGTCATTAACATACCATCAAGCCATCTAAATTCATTCCACTAGAAAACTCTTTGGTTTGCGATTACTAGACTGATTTTGGCTGAGAAAGCAATTGAAATAAAGTAGAAACCAGTATTATAGTAATATTATTTTCCCTGGGCATTGTTGAAAACAGTTTATATTAAAATATAGTATAATAAGTGTATATCAAGTTGTCATCATACTAATTTTCTTGAGGCAAATTAGTGTAGAGTAGGGCCTTATCTACTTGATATGACTTCATGAGCCAAACTTGGGTTACTTTAGAATCTTGAGGTATGTTAATAGTCACTTTTGACATAGGTAACTAAATTGATCATGTGGTAAACTCATTTGTTGAGCTAAATGACTGATATTTCTATATCTACTAGCCTGGTTATTTCAGTTATTTTTACCTGGCCCTGCGTGCAAAGGAATCCTGGGGCTGGTGTGTGTGAGTAGCAATCAGAATTGTTAGCATGAATGATAGGCCAGTTACCTTTCCCTTTAAATTGTCTTCCTATCTGACTTCATCTAGAGCTGTGTTTAGCTGGATTGTCTTATGGTCCTTGTCCTCCAGTATTTGGCTGCTGTCTGACCTGCATATATTTTTCCTGTTGCATCTTTTGCTGCATAAATAGGTTGGGTTGGTTGTTTTAAAAGAGAGAGAGAGCAAGAGCAAAAAGAATATAGAGAGCCATGAAAAGAGAGATTTAATTTTGTGAGCCTGGAAATTAAAATTTTTTATTAATCACTTTAATCATTCTATTACACTTTTTCAGTATAGGATGCAGGACATTTTAATACTGTCAGTATTCTTTCATTAGGCGTTAAGTAATCTATTGATCATCTACTAGGTGTGAATGACCATTATAGATACTAAAATGTATAAGACATTGACCTGTCCATCAGGATCATGTAATCTGGGGGATGGGGGGCTGCGGAGGAAGGACAAACATAAGGTGAGAGGGTAGAAAAGGAGACTGAAGGTAATGATACTGTATGTACATGACAAGCCAGTATGTAATGGCCATAAATATTGTCTGAATTCAGATTAAAAGAAATTCACTAATGGCAATGGTAATAAGAAGAGTAATAACAATATCTAACATCTCTTGATTCCTTGTCTATGCCAGGCATCAGGCTAAGTGCTTTACATGTATTAACTCATTTACTGTTATGATACGAGGGTACTTCAAAAAGTTCATGGAAAAATGGAATTAAAAGATAATAGGAGTATTTTCGTGAACTTTTTGAAGTACCTTCATATGCCTAAGGGAAGTTGCTCTTATCCTCATCTTACAGATGAAGAAACTAAGGCAAAGAGATTAAAGAATCTGTCTACTGTCAGTCAGTAAGCAGTTTGTACTTCAAACTCAGATGTGTCTGACTTTAGAATCTGCTGGCTTTTCCTCCCTAGTGAACAAGGAGAAGTATACATAGTAGTTGGCTCTCAAATTAGCTCTTGAAAGATGGGTTGAATTTTTAAAGGCCTAGAGAGAAGCTGGAAATAAGAGAGTATTCCAGGTGTAGAGAAGCTGGGAAGAAGAGAATATTCCAGGTATAAAGAAGTTTAGAGGCAAAAAATTACAAGGAGTATTTGAAGGAATTAAATAGACCAGTTTGAGGAAGGATTTGTTTGGAAGAGTAGTAAGAGATTAAGGTGAGAAGGCATCTTGGGCCGCACAGGGACTACCAAGTTTAGGAGTTTGAACTTGATGGAGAAGGAAACAGAGAGTCCTCAGAGGTTTTGAGCAGATATGATCACACTGGTGTTTTAAGAGAATTGATCCACTAATGAGCCAGAGAGATTTGAGGAAGGGAGAGAGAGGCCATGAGTGGAGCCAGTTATAGTCTGTTGCAGTAGCCAAGGTGTACAGTAATAAAGGCCTGAACTGAAGTGGTAATGGAAAGAAAGGGACAGATGTGAGGGATTGTGGAGAAGATTCAAAGGACTTGGGGACTGACTGGATATAGGGGAGGAGGAATCAGAGATGCCAACTCTTGGGATATATTGTTTTTCCTAGACAGAAGATGTTTCCTAATTAATAAAGAGTGATTTAAGAATTATCTCTTTTCCACTGTTTTCTTTTTTAATAAAATTTTTAAATTTATTTCTCTGTTGACAAACATTGTATATATATTTATGGTGCACAACATGATGTTTTGATGTATGTGTACATTGTGGAATGATTACGTCAAGCTAATTAACACCTCGTTTATCTTTTTTTTTTTGTGGTAAGAACATTTAAAATCTTCCTTCCTAGCAATTTTCAAGTGTATAACACATTATTATTAACTGTAGTTACCATTCTGTACAATAGATCTCCAGAATTTATTCCTTCTAACTAAAACTTTGTACCCTTTGACCAACATCTTCCCATTCTCCCACCCCACAATGTAGTATGAATTTTCTGAATGTATACCTGTATTGATCCAAGGCCACTTAAACAAAGTATAACACCATAATAATCTTTTGCCTTTGTGTAGTGCTGTATACTTTTCAGAATATTTTTGTGTTCATGATCTAATTTAATTCTACAACAGCCCCATATATTATGCAGGACAGGTACCAAGGTTAAACGACTTGCTGAAGGTTACAAAACTGGTGGGTTTAAGAATGTGCAGTAGAACTGCGTTTCTTGGCTCCTGGTCTACATCTCTTTGCATGATGTGGTAAGAGAAACAGCATAGGCAGTTTCTAATCCTGAGATTTGACTGCCAGTTGAGTAAAGGAGCAAGACTTGAGATACAGTCAAGTACTCACACTCTTTGGAGCTCGTTTATATTGCAACCTTGACTACCCAGAACAGAATTATCCATGTCTGTGAAAATCATTTTTAGGTAATACCCTTATTTGAAGCATATTAACTATTAATTTACACAGAATGCTTCTAAACTTGGATATTTTGTTTTCTTACTCATAAGATTACTGACAGTAAAATAGGAATGGAAAGTTGCAGATGCTACTAAAGGCAGCCTCCCTATAGTGCTGGGAAATGATAGCTGATGATTTCACAGCAAGTGAAGAGGAAGAAAACCCATAAAAAGCGGGCATAAATAGCCAATCCTTGGCTACTTCACATAAAGATAGATACTCCTCTAGGACTCAGTAGTTCCTGAGAGCTACTATTATATGTTCACAATGATGACTTCGAATCATCATAAGGCTTAATTTTGTTTTTTCTTGATTTAAGCAATCAGGATTGAGTGTGGTATATTTTTCGATAGATGTTCATCCAAGTTTCACCAAAGTTTTGACACTTAAGATATACATTTAAATTAATTGGTAAATTCATTTACATATATCTTATTTCCTGATGATGCTGGATAAATAAGATATTATTTAGTTATATAGGTATGTATTCAAATATGACCACATATTTCTCCTTAGGCAGAGAAAATAAAGCCAAGACAAATATGAAATTGATTTTTACTAAGTGTAGTGATGCTTTTGAATTTTTTGAAGACAGCTTTAGAAACTTTTATGAATTCTAAAAATAATACATGGCCATTGTAGGAAATTTGGAAATACCGAGAAGTACAGAAAAGAGAAAAGACACATGCCATCATTGTATTTTATAAAGCTGAAATGCTGCTGTATTTTGTATCTTTGTTTTTTAAAAAGTTTGGTATATACCATACATGTTATATCATTTAAATGGCTGCATTGAGTAGTAATATTATAACTCATTCTAACTATTCCATTATTGGGGGGCATCTAGATTTTTTCCAACTTTTTTTTTTTGCTATTAAAAATGACATTGCAGTGAATATCATTGAGTATAAATATCTGACTGCATTATGGAATGTTTATTAAGATTTCAAGAAATGTAATTACTTGATCACAAAGTATAAACAATTTTTTTTTTTTGTCCTTTTTGTGACCAGTAAGGGAATCGCAACCCTTGGCTTGGTGTCACCCACACCGCGCTCGCACCGGCCAGCCCTATATAGGATCCGAACCCGTGGCGGGAGCACCACTGCGCTCCCAAGCGCTGCACTCTCCCGAGTGCGCCACGGGGCCGGCCCAAAGTATAAACAATTTTAAGACTCCTGTTATATATCTATGCTTTCTAGAAGGGTTATTCTAATTAACATTTATTCCAACCAGCGTAGTGTAAGAATGCTCATTTCTCCTAACCTTATTGATACTGGATATTCTCATTGCATTTTTAATCATTACTAATTTTTGAGAATAAAGAGTAGTGCCAAGGGCTTCCAGTCAAGATGACGGAATAGACAGTCCCCACCATCACTCTTTCACACTAATCAAACAATTTATAACTATTAAAAAGCAATGACAGCCAAGCTGGGGCCGCTAGAACTCAGGGGAAGAGGAGGACAGACCTATGGAGTTCATGAAGGCAGGAGAAGCCACAGTGAGAGAAAGAAATGATCACTCCCAC
The DNA here is from genome assembly GCF_027409185.1 of Cynocephalus volans. Taxonomy (NCBI): domain Eukaryota; kingdom Metazoa; phylum Chordata; class Mammalia; order Dermoptera; family Cynocephalidae; genus Cynocephalus; species Cynocephalus volans. The sequence continues at coordinate 27,064,448 of NC_084469.1, read as the reverse complement.
CATTTCGAGCCTTGGCCACTTCCAGGCTGGAGCTGGTGAGCACATGGAGCAAGAGCTGGCAAAAGCTGCAGCTGTGCCCTTTGGATGAAATTGCTTGGAGGTGGCAGTAAGAAGAGGGCCTTAGTGGCCCGTAGGCCAGCAAGACCACTAACAGGGTTCCCGTGGACCCACATAGCAACGAAGAGCCACAGAAACAGAAAAAAAGACCTACTCAGAGGCTGGTGAGTCATTGCAAGGGACTGGCACATGGCCCATCCCATGGGAAGTGTTTGGAGTACAAGCGGTGGAGAAGATGGGCCACCAGGGAAATATTGGGGCACAGCATGGACAGCTGATCTGCCCCTCAGTCAGCACAGGACCACTCAGTGGAGACTGGTCAGGAATACGGAAGTGCAGAGGTGCAGCTTTCTGAAAAGATTCAGGCCCAGACCAGAGTTTCCACACAACTCAGGTGTACTGGAACTCATAAGACCTGGAAGTACATGCAAGGTTAACCATTAAAACCTGATCTGCACAAAAGCCTTCCCCAGGGAATGAGCAGTAAAGCAGCAATTTAGCTCAACTACAGGGCTCAAGTGCTAGTCCCCACAGGAAGTTCCTCCATTTTAGAAGTAAGTAAAGGACAACAAATTAGTTCCAGTGCAGAGTTTAAGTGGTGGGAACAGCAAATAATCCAACACAGAACTGAAAGAAAAAAAAAAAATACCCACAGATCAGATATAAAGTTTGGTATTAACTAGGAAAGGTCTCACATCACCAAAGAACACCTATAAAACCTAGAAGGACTGGAAGCCCCCTGGGCTCCCAAGCCAGGGAGCAGGGAGGGCCAGGGGCTTCAGCCATGCCCCTGACATCTGCAACCAGCCTAGTGATGACCACTAAGCCACCACAGGAAGCGCCCCAGGCTCTCCTGAGCCAGGGCAGTGGGCCCCCTGACCTAGGGCCTTGGCCATGCCCCCTAGACATCTACAACCAGCCCAGCAACAACCACCAATCTGCCACCAGAAACACCCTCGGCTCCTGAGCCAGGGCACTGGGGGGCTGAGGGCTTCAGCCATACCCTCCTGACATCTGCAACCAGCTCAGTGACCATTGAACCACCTCTGGAAGCCCCCTGGTCTCCCCTGAAGTAATGAGGAGGTGCCACGGGACTCAACCACGCTCCCCCTCCTTCTTCCTCCTCCCACCCTGTTTCCTTCCCAGTTCCCATCTCTCCCTCCTCGCCAACTGCTCTGCAACAACATCTTAGAATGTAAAAAAAAAATTAATAATTAAAAAAAAAGAGTAGTACCTAGTTGGTTTGATTTATATTTTATTATTAGATGGGTCTAATATGAATGATTGTGCATTGTAATGATGAATAAGCTAACTATACTGACCTAACCACCACATATCCTACACAATTATTGAAAATAAATGTTGTACCCCACATGTATGTATAATAAAAAATTAAATAAATAAATAAAGGATAGGTTCATTGAGGTATAATCTACAAACTCTAAAATATACCTGTTTTAATGTGTACAATTTAATTATTTTTAGTAAACTTAGAGTTATACAACCCTTACTTCAATTCTGTATTTCCTTTTTATGAGCTATTTGTTCATCCTTTTCAATTTATGTACCCTCTTGATGTATTATGAATATTAACCCTTTACTATATTTATTACAAATTATTTTCTTTTAAATTCAGTTTTTGTTACTCTTAGAATAAAGTCTACAATTCATTGTTTTGCTAGTAGACCTTGAATGAGCCAACCTTGCTTACCTCTTTAGCCTTATCTCTTCCCAAGTCCCTGCCTTGCCATGCTCAGTTAAGCTGACATGCCATGCTCCCTTTGGTCTCTAGGCTTTGCTCATGCTGTTCCCTTTACCTGGAACACTTATCCTTCATCTCTTTACCTAACTAATTGCTACTCATCCTTCAGGTCTCAGCTTAAATGTCACTTCTTCTGGGAAGCTTCCCTGACTCCACCCCAGACCATGGTAGGTGCTCCTTCTCTGTGCACCATAACACCCTATACTTACCCATGGTGGCTCTTATCTCTTTACTGTACATGATTTTTTGATTGCCCATCTCCCCAACTAACCTTTAAGCCAGGGACTGGGTCTAATTGCGTATTTTTTTATCATCAGGGTTCAAAAGTATTTGATGCATGAATCAATGGATGGATTGATGCATATAGTCATATTTATCAATTTTTTCCATTTTGAGTTCTTCCATTATTTTTAACTATAGAAAGTTATTCCCAGAAGCCCAAAGGATATGACCACTTCTAAGATGTTTGGTACATGTTACCAAATTGTCCTCCAGAAAGGTCGAATCAATCTTCATTTAGAAGCAGTGTATAAAAAATGTTTCACTGTACCCTGTTCATCATCCATTTTCTTTCTCATAATAAGAGATATTGTTTATTAAAACTTGCTGTATACTAGATAGCGTGCTGAGTACCTTACATGCATTATGTTATTTAATTTTCACATCACTCCTGTGGGGTAGGAATTATTATCTCTATTTTACAAAGAAAATTGAGGCTCACAGAAGTAAAGTGAGTTATCCGAGGTTTTAGGTCTGGTGTCTGACCACAGGACCCTTTATCTTAACCAATAGTATTTTATTGTTGTTTTAATTTACTTTTTTCTTTTATCAGAGGTTAAATGTTTTTTCAAATATTTACTGTTATGTTTTGATTCTTTGTTTTTTAAATCATTTATATGCTTTGCCCAGCTTTCTCCATGGGTACTTATTTTTTTCCATATTGATTGTAAGTATTCTTTATATACTAAGAATATTAACCTTTTTCTCTTATATTGCAAGTTTTGCCCCAGTTTTTCATTTGCCATTTTATTTATTTATTCATTTTGATGTACTGATATTTAAAAATTTTTAATGCCATCAACCCAAAGTTTGTGTGTGTGTGTGTTTGTGTTTTCCATTGTTTTTCTACCTAGTTCAATTTTCCATCAATAGAGCAGAGAAATATTCACCTATATTTTCTTAAGTTTATAGTTTTATTTTTATATTTAACTTTAATCATCTGAAATTAATTTTACTACGTGATGTGAGGTAAGGATTTTGTTCCAAATAGTTAACAACTTGTCTCAGTTCATTTTTTGAAACAATTACTCCTTTTTTCTGATGATATATAAGTCCACCTCTGGGAAATACTAAATTTGGGTATAAGCTAAAGTGTGTTCTATTGAAGTTCCATTGCTAGTCCCACAGGGGTTAAGTTAGTTTAGCACTTACTACTTAGTATTCATTAAATTGTATGGATAGAAAATAAACTAGCTTAAATTTTAAAATTTGACTCAAGTCCCTGGGAAGTTTAGAAGAAGAGCAGGCTTTTGGTACTCAAAAGGTATCTTCACGTCTCTCGTCCTTTCTATCTGGCTTTAAGTGAAAGAGAGCAGATTCTGGATTATGGTCAGTCTGAAAAAAAAACACTGTGCAACACTGCCTATGTAACACCATTAAATATCACTCCTGATTCCAGGAGCTTTGTACTTCACTGTTTTTCATCAAATGCCTGCTATCGTGTTGGCTACAGCAGTGCCTGGCCTGTTGTTGACATTCACATGTCCATGTTTTTGTTTATATGTTCATTCTTTCAAAAAAAACCTAGCTGTACTTGGGAAACTATTTCCAATTTTTTTTTTAAGTGACTATTGATAAACCCCTTTATCTAACCTGAAGTATGCCAGAGGCTGGGGGTACATGGGAAAGACCTTAAGAATCTTATTAATCAGCAAATATTTAATGAGTGCTATTTTGTGCAGGTAATCCCATCTGTTCTCTTCCTCTGGCTCTCAGCCCTGAAGCCTTTTCAGATACTTTTACAAATTGCTCTGCATTTTCTTGCCTATCTGGAGCAGCATGGCTGCTGATCACAGTGTCCCTCATTTTCCTGTTTGTTGAGGGAAAGTCTGATGAGGTACCCTTGGCTCTGAAATGTAAGGAAAGGTCCCGTGGTTTCCTAGACTTCCTGAAAGATAGGGGGAAGTATTTCATTTATTAAGTGGGAGAGGATATGCTTAGAAACAAGTGGGGAGAGGTAGTACTGTGTTCCAGCCTAGACTTTGTGGGGCTGTTTGATTAAATTAAAAAAGAAAGTTATTTAGTGCCTTTTTGTGTATTGCACTCTACTTGAGTCTGAGGATATCTATTTATTTACTTATTTATGCCACTACTGAGGATCGAGCTGCCAGTTTGTCCCTGGTCTCAAGAACCCTAGAGTAGAAGTAGGAAAATTGATAATAAATAAGTAATTAGATTACAGTGTAGTAATCACAAATATATAAGCCTTGAAGAAGAGAAAGAAGGTCAGCAAGGACTTCTGAGTTTAAGGCTCAAAGCTAAAGAGTGAGTGGGAGTTGGTCAGCAAACAGAGGGTTAGGGGTGAGTAGCAGGAGAGAGGGAGCATTCTTAACCATGAACTTAAGGCACAGAGCTAGAAATGGCATGATGTATGCTGTGGACCACAAGCAGTATAGTACCGATGCCATGTACAGAAAATGGGGCTGGAGAAGTAAAGTTAATTTGTTCTGAGTTTTAACATTTATGCCCTTTTACCTTGAATGCACTATATGTTCTCTTGGCTTTCTTTTAAAGTAACTTTGTTAAAATTTGTAGTTATGGGCAAGACAACTCAAAGTATAACTGTCTTAACAGCTACCACGTTTCAAGTGTTTGCTGTGTAATACACATGGGGTTCAGAACTAAATCAGCACTAAATAGGCATCACAACAACCATTAGAAGTAGTACTATTATTGTTCCCATTTTACAGGTGAAAAAAAACTGATTCTTGGGGCAGTTTCTAGACTCCCCCAGCTAGGAATGGTAGAGCTGGGATTTAAACTTTGGTTATCACAATCAGAGAGCAACTACTAGACTAAATTACCTCTGTGTGTTAGAATTAGTCTATGTCTAGCTGCTGTTTGATTTCTTCCATTTTTAATAATTTAGCTTCACATATGCCCTGCTATAGTTTGAATCTCTGCAATTTGTTTCATTTTGCTGCTTGTGCCTTGATATTTGACAAATTCAGGGAGCCTTTCCAAGCACTGTGGTATGATATAAGGCATTATACTTGCCTTAGAATCTACAAGTCTACTGGGGAAGGCAGCTATAATCTAAGCATGTATAATCAAAAACCTAATATGATGAGTGCAATAGGAGAGGAACAAACCAAATGTGTACACCGGAAGAAGACATCATTCTGAAAGGGATACTGGACAGGGAATGTGGAACAGACTAATTTAAAAAGATGGAGGAGCAGAATATCTTTGCAGCTAGGAAAATGAAAGATATGTTTTTTTACTTCTAGGTGTTAATCTCTTCAGCTCCATTCACAATTAGAAGCCAGTTTTTTCTACAGGGTGATTATTATAAGATGTTATCTAAGACACGGTAGTCACACTCTGGGAAGTGTGTGTTTGTGGGTATTACTTTGCCCGTCACCTGTTTTTCCTCTCCCAACTCTATACCTTTCCTCTCTTAAAGAAAAGGGAAAAAAACCCAACAACCTCTTTTTTTTTTTAATGTTGCAAACAAATAGGGGAATATAAGAAATTGTATTTATTGAGGTTGAAGGAAGACATCTCCATGCAACTTGATGATTAGAGCAATAATTCTATTGTTGCTACAGACACTTATAGAAACAGCTAGAATTTGGAAGAGCCCTTTCTTCATAATTACAATATTTATCATGTCTCAGGCAAGAATTAGTATAAACCACATGTTAGCATTTCATAACACTTTTTCTTAATCTGTTAGTGAAGCTCATTGATTCTTTGGGGTTTGAGAAAGTCACTGATTTAGAATAAAGATAGTATCTGCCAGTTACTCTAATATAGGTCATATGGGGGTGAGAAAGCCCTAAACGTATTTTCATTTCTCTCTTTTAAGGCCTTCAGAAATACCGATAGAACACGAAGCAGCTTAGGGTCTGGAAATTGTCTGCCTGAATCTGAATCCTACCTTTGTAATTTACTGGACTTAAATCACTTAACTGCTCTATGCTTTGGTTTGCCCACCTGTAAAATAGGGGTAATAATAGTACTTCTTTCACAGAACTACTGTAAGCATTAAATGAGAGAATGCATTAGCACCGTGCCTGACACCAAATAAGCATGCACTCGTAAAGTATTAGTCATTGTTATAATGATGGTGATTTAGGATTGCTATTTGGTTGTTAAGCAATTTTTTCATTATAACACAAATTTGGTTGGGAAGTTATTTACTTCATGACAATGTGATTCAAATGGATAACCTATTGTAGAGTTTAGTTTCTCTTTATCCCTTTTCTTTCTTTTTAAAATTTTTTACTTGATAATGGCTTCATTTTTAAAAATTAGAGAATCTCTGCTTTAGTTGCCAATCTCTGTGGCAAAACAATGTTGTGTATAGTTTTGTAATGACCATGGAGCACCATACAGAATGATTAATGCAACTGTACTCTTTAAAAATCTCCTTCCCTTGAGAGTTTATCAACTTACTAGGCCATGCTTAGCAGCATATTAATCTACTGAATGTTTTGCTATATGGTAGAACAGATCATTGCAAGTGGCCACTTTAGTTTGTATAGTCAAATCATAGTCTGAGTGTGTTGGTGTTTTTAACGATTGAGGCTGTAAATCATGGGCAAAATAGAACAGAAATTGTGAGATATTTTTTAAACATGGAGAATCCAAAGATACTGCATGTATTCATAAATTTAAATATATCTTTGTACAAGGAAACAACAGGTGAGAAGAATGATTTGTCAAAGCCGTCTATTCCAAGCAGTTGGCAGTTTAAATTGAATGCAGCTCTTAGAAGATCTATTTCCAAAGCAACTGAATGAACTCACATATGATATAACAAGAGGCCTTTGGTTCAGTCTTTGGTTGTATTTTGATTACAATTTTTATTATTGAATCCTATCAGAAAATAGAGACAACCTACTTCTTAGAGTACCGAAAAAAATTACACTGTTTTCTGTGAACACAATATTTTGATTTGTCTTCTTTATCTATCTATACAAACTGCAACTTTCTCAACTCTGAGCATTTTTATGCTGATTCTGTGGTTTTCCAATTAAACTTCAAATGAAACTATACTGACTGTAAAGGAAGTCTGGTCAGGCAAGGTGCAGCTGAAAAATCCAAGAACTCCAGCACTTGCCTACTAAACGTTTTTGCATGATACAGAATCTTGGAAATTAGATCTAAAGCTTTTAGGAGAAAGAAAATATTTTTAGGGTACTTCCATTTAAACACATTTTGTAGGACTTTAATCTGTAGGATTAAAAATAGTAAGAGAATTTTATTTAAAAAATATGAAAAGTCTTCTTGTGTTCTTGAAATTGTCATATAGAAAATTATAGTTGTGGCTTATAAATGAAAAACTTCAAAGGCACAAGGATGATTTGGACCTCTATGTTGATGAGCTTGTTCAGAATGCCAGTCTGCTGAAAGTTACAAATAGAGATTCTGGTCACAAAATTAGTCTTTGGTTTGTTTCTAGCTATCCTTTCAGGTTATTCAAGACACTTAACAGAAAGCCTGTGTTTTAACAGGTCCTAGGCTTATACTTTTTTTTTTCAATAGATTTTTTAAAAATTTACTTTATTGGATTGCATTTATTAGCAAACATTTATTAATGAGTTCCTACTATATACAAGACTTTATATCATTTAAGCTGCTAGTATAGTCCACTGTTTTTAAAATGTTAGAAAATTGGATAGCTGAAATTCTGTGTTTTACTGTTTCTTCATTCTGCTAATATACTGAAGTTTCCCATTTGATTTTGTATTTCTTTAGTCTGTATTTTATTGTGGCTCACATTTCTGAATTAACCATTTCTGCGATAGTTTTGTGGACTCCAAAGTGGAACCTTTTTTAAAAAATCAGTTTTAAGGGCCGGCCCGTGGCTCACTCAGGAGAGTGCGGTGCTGATAACACCAAGGCCACGGGTTCGGATCCCTATATAGGGATGGCCAGTTAGCTCACTGGTTGAGCGTGGTGCTGACAACACCAAGCCAAGGGTTCAGATCCCCTTACCAGCCATCTTAAAAAAAAAAAAAAAATCAGTTTTATTGTGTATATTTAAGGTATACAACATGATGTTATCGGATATATGTAGATAGTAAAACAGTGACTATAACCAAAGTGAAACCTTATACAATTAGATTACATATGGTTCTAAATTCAAAGACAAAGGAAAAAATTATTGTATGGACAGTTGGCTTTGGAAATTATTCTAATACACAAAAATGTTATTTGAAAATGTATGGACCAATAGTCTAGAAAACGCCCTGTAAAATAGTTATTTCTTAACTCCTAAAATTATAAAGTTTTCTTTCCTCATTTTATTTTTTGCCTACATTACTTGATTTATTACTGACTTTCTCAAGTACCATTCTGGAAATTGAGAGCAGAATTTCTTCAAGATCAGTAGGCAGTGTGACAGTGATATTGAAATATTGAAGGGTTTTTGTTTTTGGTTTTTTTTAATGCTGCTAAATCTTTCTTGATTACTTTAGTCTGAAGAATAAAGTATTATTTACTCTGGCCATCAGTATGCTTTTCTATCTTGCCAAATCCCGACCCAAAAGGACAGTTTCCTTCTTTGGATAATTTAATAGTGATTTTATGTATTAAATACTTGTTGTCTAGAAAGTGGGATGCTTTATGGCACAGTGGTTAAATTGGCATTAGGCTCTGGTACCAGATTCTGGAGTTAAAACCCCAGTTCTACCACTTGCTAGGTATATGACTTTGGGCAAGCTAACCTTTCTAAGTCTCAGTTTTCTTATCTATAAAATGGAGATAATTTGAATACCTATCTTACAAGATTATTGCTGGCTTTCGTGAAAGAACTGAATGAATGCTTAGCATGTGTCTGGCGTTGTTGCATAGTGAGTGTTCAGTGCCTTTAATGATTACTAATGTTAAGTAGATTTAATTCTTTGCTTTCTGCACAGTATTATATATGAGGGGTCTTCAAAAAGTTCATGGAAATATTAGTATTATCATTAGTTCCATTTTTCCATGAACTTTTTGAAGCACTCTCCTACAGTACTTAATTTTTAAAAAAATTGCGATAGCTTGGCTTCTAATGCATACTTATTATAGGTGATATATTTTGGTCTTTACTGAATTGTGTCAAGTATGTATTATTCTCAAATATGTTACTTTATGAGAAATTGTATACAGTAACACACTGAAATTTGAAATTCAAATTGAATTTTGATATTGGCATGTATATCTTTGTAGTAGTTGTACCTCACATCACAGAACATTTATTAGGACCAAATGAGATACAGCAACATCCCACCTTAGCAGAGTTCTAAAGTGAGAATATAAGGCAAAAATCAATTACAGTAAAAATTATCCTTGAAAAAATCTGTTAAGTCACCCATAAAGAACAATATATAGTACATGGTTTGAGGCATTTAACTCTGTAACTGAGACTGTCTGAAGGGACACAGTTTCTCCTGTCTCATATGTACTTTATCGCATGCACTTGTTGAGTGGAATGGCAGGTAAAATCATGTGCACTGTAACTTATATTCATATTTATTTATTCTCTACCCAGCACATAAAATCAAATTAATATAAACTAAATGCACATTTGATGTAAGTCTAGAGTTGTTATTAGTAAGCTGCTTAGCATTGAAGCTGATCCTTTTAGCCTTCAATAAATGGTAGCTGTTATTGTTACTATGGATGTAGCATGTGATGTTTAAGGATGAAGAAATTGAGGTTGTCCAGGGCTTAGCTTGGCTCCTGACTGTGAAACATGGACAAATGATGATTTTTTTTTTTCTGTCAGATCAGCCAAGATTTATAACATGAATGTGGCCAGGGGAATAATGTCACTATTTTAGAGATAAGGATGTAGGATTATCCATTGTATTTCAAGGGAAAACTCTAACATAATTGCTTCCAAATTTATAGGCCAAAAATAATACAATCCCAAACAAATAATTGGCTTTTTTTTTTTTTTGGTGGCTGGCCTGTACGGGAATCCGAACCATTGACCTTGGTGTTACTTGATGTTATATAACACTGCACTCTAACCAACTGAACTAAGCGGCCACCCACTAACTGGCTAATTGTTTTTCATTGTTTAAATTGTTTTTCATTGTTTAAATTGTGAAGTATACCACTGAAGAATATTTTGATTTTTTAAATGCAAAAAAATTGCTTTATTTCAAATTTATGACATAGAGGTTTCAAAGGACAAAGTGATATTAAGTGTAATACCAAATGTCAGGAAGCCCTAATGATAAAATTTATCTGGGAGCCATTCATCAAGGATGTTAACCATTTTCAATTAAAGCTACCCCGAGCCATAAACAGTTACAGATGATCTGTTTTACAGTGTTGGCACATATATCTAAAAAGATCTTATACCACTAACAAGAAGTATTTATTATGTTTATAATGGTATGATCATTTTGTACACTTACTCAATTCATTTGTTGCTTAAAATACTTTGGGACTTCAGTTGCTTGGGTCAGATCATGGTGCTCAAATATAATGAATCATATACAGAGTAAGGCATAAACATAGTTTATGTATCCCCAGCATTGCCATCCAGGAAGACAAACAGGGCCCCACTTGTCTGAAAGGAAGTGTTTATTTTGCAGGTTACAAGGGGCAGAGGTACCCTTCTGAAAGTTTTTCTTGAGGATCCAAAATGTAAAAGTAAGAATAACAGTGATAGACAGTAAAACTCTAAGAGCAATAATACACTTTTGTTCAAGTACTTTCAAATGTTTTCTACTGAAAGTAAATTTGTCTAAACTTGTACCTTATCACTTGTTGCCTTGTATAGGGTAGTCTTGTTTTTAAACAAAGGAAGAAAGTCTTGTTTCGTAGTGACTCATGTGGTGACGTAGTAGATTAGTAACAGGGTGGTGTTTTTTTGCTCAATGTGAGTATGAGCACTGGAAGTAGCAGATTCTGGTAATTCCTCATGGAATTTAACTCTTATATCTGGGAATTCTTAGGAATCTGTGTGCACAGGCACCTGATTCCATGAAAATCTCAATATTAAGTATGGTTAAATTTCACTGCTATGTGACCATGAGAATTTAAGATGTGGCATTTATAATATATGAGTTACAATTAGCTTATGCTTTTAAGTCTTTAAATATCCATCAATCTCCCTTACCCATGATTATTTTTGTCCTGCTGTCCCTTGAGACTCATTCATCTGTGATCAGGTGATTTATCCACTTAAAGTTAATTAAATTAATCTCTTGAGGCTTATTTTATTTATTTATTTTTTAAATTTTACTGTGATTATGTAACTAGGTCTAATGAAAACCTGGTTTTGGCATTTTCATAGCTATATTGATACTGCCATGATACCTGGAAATATTATTTATTAGTAAAAAGGGGACAGGTGTAGATAATTGGAAAGATGCATAGAAATTTATTCTCCTAGTTATAGAGATTTAGGGGTTTTTATAATTTTCTATAAGAGAGGTTGTATTGAAACCTAAACTCAAGCCATTTTTACAGTAGGACAGAGTATAGTTTTTTTAATAATAAATCTTCTGAAGGTAAATATGGAGAAACTTTTAGTGAAAAACTAAGGGAAAGGGTGAGAAAGCAACTAAAGTTTTGTCAGGGTTGATGCATTTTGATTGATTGACTGGCAGTTTTATCGGGGAAAGAAGAATTAGAGTTTTTAAAAGTAAGAAAACTTTCAAGGCCAGATTTTGATGAAGAGTAGTCAACTCAGCTCTGGACCTTAGTTTTTTCTTTCTTTATTTGGAAGATTTCCATTAGTTAAGGAGTTCTAGTCTATAGGGTAATATCTTTAACAAACATAACAGAACTTATATATTTGAAAAACTGTTGTCTAGTCCCTAAGGAAAATGGACAATGTGTTTATACAAATGATGCAACATTTGCTTACCATCTATGGAGCTCCTTTTTTGGCATTACCTTCAGTTCTTTTAAATATCTCCAAGCGTAGCAAATCTTCTTTGGAAGGTGAATTTGATTTTTGGAAATAGCCAAAAATAATTTGTGTCTATATCTGATGAATACTAATTAACCAATCCAAATCGTCTTAGTTAAGTGTCTTTTATATTTCAGGCCCTAGGGATACACGAATCTCTAAAATAATCAGTTCCTACTCTCACAGCTATGGGAGAATGGTTGATGCATTACCCTGGGGCACTTGGCACATCAAAGGACTGTCTAAGGGATTTTTCAGGGAGATACAGAGCAAGGAAGGAGGCTTTTAACCATGGAGTCTATTCACAAAATTAATACTTTTTTTGAAAGGAAGAAGTGAAAAATAGCCTTTCTATACTTGTAGTTAGTGAGATAATTTTTTCGTGAATCATGACGTGGCTTAAATACAATTTCCAAGCAGATACTCCCAAAATGTTTCAAGTAGTGGTATATCATAGAACTTCTCAAGATGGTTATTTGAAGAGGACACTCATTTAAATATATACATTCTGTTTTGGTAGTTAAAAATAAACTTTCATTCATTTATTATTTTATAGTCTTAAATCGAAGTCTCTATTTTTACTTTGAAAGATATTCTCAAAAAGTGTTCACTATGGAAAATTAATATAGATTTTGTCCATTTTTTGCTACCTCTCTCCTGGATGCCTCTACGACCTCTTTTTCTTTTTTTAACTTCTGAGCTAAAGAAGACAAGAGTCTCCTTTCACAGCAATTATGAGGGGAAGAGAGACAGGAAGAGGTAATAAAATTGAAGAATATTTTGAGCTAGTCCATCTCAGAGACAGAGTAGTTAAAATTGGGTACTTTTTCCCCTAAAGGTTTTAAAGATGTTAAATGATACAAACTGACCTCAATAATGAAAAGAATACATTCTTGAGGGTTTTTTTAGGGGCCACAAGAAGTGGATAATAGGTTGACCTTATAATTTATTATTCAGACCAGGATAATAATGGGAGAAGTGCTAGTAATCATTTCACTGTGTGGCAGGTGTTAACTAGGATGGGCAAACAGGGGCATATGGCCACCCTAGTGATGGGGACCCTAGAAAACGATCCTGAAGTGAACATTCACAAAGGCTGCTTTTATGAAAATATGAGTTTATAATTTTACTTTGTAACTGAGCAAAGAAGAGAGCTTATAGCATATTAAATGTGAATTTTTGAAATTAATTTCTTTTTATTTTATTTATCATATTCTCAGAAGTTAGTGTGCGTTCATTGTTTTTCCTGACTGTGTTAGTTAAGGAGTAGGCCAAGCTGCTATAAAAAAGAGACCCCAACATACAAGACATTTTAGTAAGATAAAGGTTATTTCCTCTTATGTAGCAGTTTAGAGGAAAAACCATCTCTTGTTAATAAAGATGTCAAAGAACTGCTCTGAAATGAAATAGTTAGGCTCCCGCAAAACTACTATATTCATAAGCATATATTGCTGAGTTTTCCTAAAAATTCTAATACCTTGTTTGCCTTTTTGGCTACTTAGAGTCTTTACCTAAAAGTTTGTCCGCATCCTGTTATCCCATGAGGCTTTGCAACAAAGAAATATAAAGAACTTGTCACCTGAAGAGTGAAAAGTTTAGAAACGAATTTATCTTGATATTTATTGGGTGAGTTTTAATATTTAATCTAATTCTAAGTAAAAAAAAAATTATTTTACTGAGAGGAAAAATATTTTATTTAGAGTTTGTTCCAATTATATTCTTTTGTAACCCCGTAACGTAAGTTACTTATTTCTTCCTCTGTGTTCTCATAGAAATTTTATACATATACATATCTTTATAGCATTATACTAGGATTTTTGTTTAACAGTCAGCCTCCAGCAGGTTAGGAATCTTTCTTGTTCATTTTTGTAACCCCTTTAGTGTCTGGAATATAATAAATATATAATAAATAGATGTTAGTGAAGAGATGTCAATCTCATTTAATTATAGGCTTCTTCAGTACTAAAATAAGACAGTTCTGGGGCTGGTCATTTTACCTAAGCATATTGGATGAATTGCTTATATTTCGTAGTATTAAATAGGTTGAGAATGAATATTTAAATTTATAGGCTGCATTTTACATATGATACAGAGAAATTTAAAGGCCAGGAATAGGATAACATATAATTAAACTCATGAAAAAGATCAGTTGGAATTAGCCAGCAATAAAGTGAGTGGGAGTGGGAATGAATGGACTTTATAGACAGAAGAATAACATGTGTAAAGACATGACAATATAGCCACTTGTTAGAAAAATATAATTTTATTTGGTTGGAGTGAAGAGTGTCAGGGTCATGGCATCACTGGAAATGAGACTAAAGAGGTCAGATCATGAACCTTAAATGATACACTGGGAGGCTCAATCTTACCCTGAATACCATGAGGAAATATTGAAGAATTTAAGTAGAAGAGTGATATGATCAGATTTGCACTTTTGAAAGATAGCCATCTGAACATGTATTGGAGGGGAGCCAGATAAACTTAGTTACTGAATTTGGGGGTAGGAGGAAGGATGGGAATTGAGAAGGAATGGTCTGGAATATGGCTTCAGTATTTCAGGTTTGGGCAGCTGGGTGGAGAGTGATACCATTCACTGAGAGAAAGAATACAGAGGCCAGTTTAGATGATGGGGTGGGAGGTGGGCATCTTGAGTTTGAGGTATGTATGAAACAACCAAGGGAAAAGTCCCAAGTTGGATAGATATACGTGCTGCTCAGCAAGGAGATGTAGGCTAGAGACAGAGAAAATGATAGTGACCATTTATTGAGCTTTTGCTTATATGTGTCAGGCACTGTGTAAACACTTTATATATATTATATCACTTAATCCTTATGATTATTATTATTATTTCCATTTTATAGATTAGGAAACCAATATCCAAGGTTACACAGTTAATAAGTGGCAGGGTCACTTGACTCTAAAGCCATGTCAAAGCCATGAGTATATGAATGTGATCACCTACAGAGAATGTATAAGATGAGACAAATGGAGGAATAAAGGGTGACTGCTATAGACTGAATGCCCCCCAAACCTCACTGAGGCTTAATCCCCACTGTTAACTGTCGAGGGTAGGAAATCCTATTACGGTAATTAAAAAGTGGGGCCTTGAAGAGGTGATTAGATTGTAGGACCAAGCTGTAGTGAAAGGATTAATAATGGTGGTCATGGGCGTGGTTCTGAGGGCTTTAAAAGGACAGTGCATGAGGAGCTATCTCTCTGCTCTCTCTGCTCCACCATTTTCACAATGTGATACTCTGCCGTTACTGAAGCCAACACCAAAGAAAGCCTTCACCAGATGTGTTCCCTGGGCTTGGATTTCCAAACTCTGAAACTGTAAGCAATAAATTTCGTTTTCTTTATAAATCACCCAGTTCCATGTATTTATGTTATAAGCAACAGAAACAGGCTAGTATAGTGACTAGCATGAGATGAGAAAAGAGTAAAGATGGGCTTTTGGGGAATTGGACATTTAGGAGTCTAATGGAGAAAGATCCTGCAAATAAGACTGGAAAAAAAAAAAAAATCAAGAGCAGTGTTACTCAAAATGTGTTCCGCAACTCACTTGTCATATAAGATAGTTCTTTAAAAGGGAGGGAAGGGCTAAGTTTGGAAAATAGTGCAGAACCCCATCTTGTAGAGTCACAAAGCACATCAGTATACTAAAGACCTGAGAAATCCTGTAGTAAAGCAACCTGTTTAACACCACATTTCCCAAACCTTTTTGATCAAACCTTTGTTTTAGTCTGTTCCTGCTACTATAACAAAACACCACAGACTGGGTAATTCATAAATAATAGAAATTTATTTCTTATAGTTGTGGAGAGTGGGAAATCCAAGACAAGATGCCAGCGGATTGGGTGTCTGATGAGGTTTTTGCTGTATCCTCACATGGCAGAATGGCAGAGAGCAAAACAGATGAACAGCTCTTCTATAATTTGAATGTTTGTTCCCTCCAAAGCTCATGTTGAAACTTAATTCCCAATATGGAGTATTGAGAAGTAGGGCAAGGCTGGCCCGTGGCTCACTCGGTAGAGTGCGGTGCTGATAACACAGGGCCACGGGTTCGGATCCTATATAGGGATGGCCGGTTCACTCACTGGCTGAGCGTGGTGCTGACAACACCAAGCCAAGGGCTGAGATCCCCTTACCGGTCATCTTTTGGGGAAAAAAAAAAAAAAAAGAAGTAGGGCAATTGGGAGGTGATTGGATCATGAGGGCTCTGCCCTTATGAATGGATTAATCCATTAATGGATTAATGGATTAATTGGTTATAAAGAGAGTGGCTCTAGTGGCTTTATAAGGAGAGGAAGAAGCATGATAACATGCTCAACCCTCTCCCTGTGTGATACCCTGCACTGCCTCAGGACTCTGCAAAAACTCCCATCAAAAAGAAGGCCCTCACGAGATGTGCCCCCTGAACCTTAGACTTTCCAGCCTCCAGAATTATAGGAAATAAATTTCTTTTCTTTATAAATTACCCCACTTCAGGTATTCTGTTATAAGTGACAGAAAAGTAACTAAGAGTTGTCTGAACAGTACGGGGATCGAACCCTGGACTTTGATGTTATCAGCACCATGCTCTAACCAAGTGAGCTAACTGGCCAGCCCTGTCTGGCATCTCCTATCTAAAGAGGTCATTAATCCCATAGCAGAGCCCTCGTGACTTAATTACTTCCTAAAGCCTCCACATTTAATATTATTACATTGGTAATTAAGTTTCAGCATATGAATTTTAGGGGGACACATTCATAGCAACCTTCTCCCCCTTTTTTGCATAAATTCCATTGGTATCCCAGGACTAGGGACTCTAGTTTGGATAAAATCCAGGTGAGTGTGGCACCACAGACTCTAAGCAAAGAGAGAGTTTCAGAAAGGAAGTAAGTGGTCACTGTTGGGTCAGATGCTTTGGGGAGGTCAAGAGAAGTAAAAGTAGAAAGTCACTTGACTTTGGCAATTAGGAGGGCACTACAGACCTATTTGAGATCAGCTTCGGTGGAGTAGATGGTCAGAAATTGCAGCCTGCTAGAAGGTAAATGAGTGGTGAGGAAGTGGAGGTAGCAAGTAGACAGTGTTCTTTTCAAAACCTTGTCTCAGAAGGAAAGGAGAAGAAAGTATCTAGAAGAGAATTTAGAGTGAGAGAAGGGCTGTTTTGGAAGAGACTTGAGAATGTTTTTCTGCTGAGAGGAAAGGGTCATAAGGAAAGAAAAGGGTCAAGATATGGTAGGAAGAGAGGATGATTCATGGAGCAAGATTCCAGAGGAAATGGGAGGAGAGAGGTTCCAGAGTACAGATAGAGAGATTAGCTTTAACAGGGTGGGAAGTTTTACACTGAGCTCTAATACAGTAATGCCCTTAGAAACTTCCTTTCAAAGTAAGATTGTTGTGCTTTTGGTTTTGTGTTTGGGTCTTCAAGGTAAGATTGCCGTGCCTTTGGTTTTGTGTTTAGGTCTTCCTCCTCATTGTCACAGTGTCACTCTCTGCAGTCATTGTGCCTTCCTCTAGTAGCTCTTTTATTGATTCATACCTGCTTCCAACTAGAAAACCAGAAAACCAGAAAACCAGAAAACCAACCTTTTGGGGAATTAAGAGTAAGTAAACTCAAGGTCTAAAAAGCACTCCCCACCTCCCACCCAAGGGAAGGAGCTCATAAGCTTTGGGACATCTCTTTCTATACTTAGAATCCCTTCTTTAAGGTAAGTTGGTAGCGGGGGAGTTGCTTTGGAAATGTCCAGAAGTTTTTAAAATTTATATGTACTTACTATTGAAAATGTTTGCTATTTATTTCTCTACTTTTTAAATTCTAAAAGCCATTTTCTTTTAAAAAGCTTCTTAGTGGTAGATATCTTCCAGCTGTATATTATATATGCACATATTATATATTATTCATACAAAATCCCTTCAGTTTGAGATGGGTTTTAACTAGAATCTAGGAAACTGATGGGATAGGCAGGACATAAGTTTCTGAATTATAACCATAAAAATTATTAAGTCTGACCCAGCCTGGTTCTTCCACTAATGGTAGGGAAAGTATACATGGTTAGAATCTAAGTCAGATGAGTAAATGTCCATCTGCTTTTCATATGACAATCTTTAAAAAAAATTTTTTAAACAGCTATATTGAAATACAATTCAAATATCTTACAGTTAACACATTTAAAGTTTCCACTGGCTTTTGGTATATCCACAGATATCTGTACCCCTCACCACCATCAATTTTTGAACATTTTCATCACCTCAGAAAGAAGCCCCCTACCTTTTAGCTATCACCACTCTCTATTCCCCCAACCCTAAGCAACCACTAATAGCTTAGTCTCTATAGCTTTCCCTATTCTGAACTTTCATATGAATGGATTCATATAGTTTGTTGTGTTTTGTGACTGGCTTCTTTCAGGTAGCATAATGTTTTCAAACGTCATCCATGTTGTAGCTTGTATTAACACTTCATTCTTTTTTATGGCCAAATAATAACCTATCTATGGATATATCACATTTTGTTTATCCTTTCATCCACTGATGACATTTGAGTTGTTTCTGCCTTTTGCCTATTATGGATAATGCTGCTGTAAACATTTGTGTACAAGTTTCTGTATGGACATATGTTTTTATTTTTCTTGGATATATACCTAGGAGTGGAATTGCTAGGTCATATGGTAACTCTTTTTAACTGAGGAACTGCCAGACTGTTTTCCAAAGGAGCTGTACCATTGTACATTCCCACCAGCAGTATATGAGGGTTCTGATTACTACACATCCTCATTAATACTTGTTGTTATTTGACTCTGATTCTAACCATCTTTGTGGGCATGAAATGTTATCTCATTGCAGTTTTGATTTAAATTTACCTGTTGGCTAATGATGTTGAACATCTTTTCATGTGCTTATTAGCCATTTGTATATTTTCCTTGGAGAAATGCCTATTCAGATCCTTCACCCATTTTTTAGTTGGGTTATTTGTCTTTTTATTGTTGAATTGTAAGTGCTCTTTATATATTCTAGATACAAATCCCATGTCAGATACGTGAAAATATTTCGCAAATATTTTCTCCCATTCTATGTGGGCTTTTTTTACTCTCTTTATGGTATACCAAAAAAAGTTTTTAATTTTGATTAAGTCCAATTTATCTTTTTGTTGTTGTTGTTTATACTTTTGGTTTTGGTATTGTATCTAATAATCCTTTGCCAAATCCTAGGTGGTGAAGATTTACTGTGTTTTCTTCTAAGAGTTTTATAGTTTTTCTCTTATGTTTAAGTCTGATCCATTTGAATTCATTTTTGTATCTGGTATGAGGTAAGAGTCTAATTTCATTTGTTTCATGTAGCTATTCAGGTGTCTCACCACCACTTGTTTATTCATTTTTAAAAACTATACTTATATATAAAATGCCATTCATTATTTTAAGTTAGAAGGATAGTAAGTTAGTTATGAAGGAATATATGAGTTATTTCCATTTTCTTTCTTTATAGACTTTTCTATATGTGTGATTAAGTTTGCTATTAAGACTGTAGAAATATAAACCATCAAAATATTTGGTTTGTGGAAATTACTTGGTTTTTAGTTTGTGTTCATATGGATCTCATCCCAGAGAGTTGCCCAATGTCCCTGTTGTTCATCCTATCATATTAAGTCTCATGCATAAGACTCCAACTCAGTTTTCTTGGATTTTGGTGAGGAAAGAAATACACTTAATTCCTGATTCTTTCTAAAGCCTTTTACAACCTAAAGCCTTTTACAACCATCCCATGGGGCCATGAAGATGCCCCAGTCTTGAGATTCATGAGTGTAGGCTTTTTCTTGCTGGTATCTGTCAGTTTCTACCATGTGATAAAGTGCAGTCTTGGTGTAGGCATAATTTCTTTCATTATTTTTGTATATGATAGACTGTAAAAACCATTCTGTGTTTTGTAAGATCATCGTAGTTTTTTATGAAAGATAAGGAAGGTTTTTCTTCACATTAAATTAAAAGCCGAAAACACTTATTTCCTAAAATTAATATTTAGTAATAGCATCCCCTAACCTTCACTGCAGAAGACCATTTAAAAGTAGGTCTGCCCCCTGTGCTATGATGACCAGTAAGTTTTTTCTCTTTAAAGAGAAAGAAATAAGAACATCCAACATTTACTGAGCACTTACTCTGAGCCAGGCACTATTCTGAGCTCTTTATAAGTATGATCTGTTTCAGTCCTCACAATAGCCCTCTGAGGATATGTACTATTACCATCCCCACTTTATAGATGAGCAAACTGATGCACAGATAAGGGGTAGAACAGGATCAGAATCCAGGCAGTCTGACTTCAGAGCTCATTGTCAAACAGAGCACATGCCAAACATTGGCCTGCTTTATCCTTCTTGTCTTAAACTGCAGTCTTGAATTCCATGTCATTTTTTTCTGGGTCTAGGATGATATTTAAAATGTCATCCACAGGGATATTGTCAAGTAAAATAAGTGGCTCCAATGTACTAAAAGCTGCAGGAGGTTGAAGAAATAACAGTGGATGTATCCTAGCAGATATCAAAAAGTGTTATAAACCATTAAGAAAGCACTATAGATGAATGGAATAGATATAGATCTATGTTTATGTAGAGTTTTACTATATGACAGAGATGGTGTTTCAGATGTCTGGAAATGCACCAGACGTGCCATTTTGTTTTAGTTTTTTTCTACTAAAGTTCAAGCTTATCCTCTATTAATCCTCATCAAACAATTCCATAATGACAGTATCTAAAATGTACTAAAATCTCCATGTATGTTTCAAGACTTTTTTATGTTATTAAATGCATTCTATACTGACAGCTTACTTTTATAACACTAATTAATTACTGATCCCAAGTATTATATTAAGTTGTTAACAAAATATCATCCACAGGGATATCGTCAAGTAAAGTAAGTGGCCCCAATGTAGTAAGAGCTGCATGAGGTGGAAGAAATAACAGTGGCCTGATAGGAGAGCCATTCATCTGGCTTTGCTACCATTTAACTCTTGCCCTGGCCAGTCTTTTCATTTATTGAGTCTTAGTTTTCTCATCTGAGAAATAGGAGTTGACTCTCTAAGGTCCTGTCCAGCTTTAGCATTTAAATATGTTATATACTTTCAATAAAGTGTTTTCAGAACCATGGAATAGAATTTGAAGGAGTGCTATCATTGGGTTTTTTCTTTGGATTTTATGGTAATTAATGGCATATGGAACAGGCCAAGAGATAATTCTGTTAACTGACCTCTGGATCCATAGAGGAGAAACCTCTATCCCCATACAGGAAATGTGGTTTACATGCTATCTTGGAAATGTATATTTAGATGCTCTTAGTGTTTTATTAAGGAGCTGCCCAGAGACTGTTCAAGGCTTAAAATATTCTCTAATGAGTTAATACATTACTTACTAAAATTTGGTTTTTAAAACCTTGATTTTAAAATAATTCTCAAAAGTGGACCTTTTGATATAGGTGTGAGAATAGGAAAAGAGGTGGGGATTGAAGCTCAATTTAGAATCCAGATTTAATCTGAGCCAGGGAAACTCATAGTGGTTTCTTGTGTATGCTTCCTTGTTTATTTTTCCGTATTCTGTAACCAGTACACCCTTAAGAATAATAGTAGCTGCCACTTATAGAGTGCCTACTGTTCCTGGCAGCACTTTGACAAGAAATCTGCAAAACCTATGTGAAGCCTGTTGAAATATGTGAAAGAAACCCTGAGTAAATAGAGATCTATTGCATGTTTCTTACAGGGAAAACTAAATGTTTCAAAAATGCCACTTCTACCCAAATTAATTTATACCTTCAATGCAATACCAGTTAGAATCCCAACACGCTTTCTCTTAGAACTTGATAAGCTGATTCTAAAATTCATGTGAAAGAGAAAATTCTCAAGAATAGCAAAATATTTTTAAATAAGAGAGTGAGAGTGGATGTATCCTAGCAGATATCAAAATATATTATAAACCATTACTAAAACACTGTAGGTGAATGGAATATATATATATAGATCTATGTTTATGCAGAGATTTACTATATGACAGAGATGGTGTTTCAGATTAGTGAGGATAGAAGAAGTACAAATGAAGTTTCCATATGGAAAAAAAAGCAGAGCCTCACATTAGACCAATCTCAAAAATAAATCCCAGATGGCTTGTATGCCAAATATTTTTTTAAATATATAAAGTTATTAGAAGAAAAATATAGGAAAGTATGTTTATGTCGTTGTAGTAGGAAAGACCTTCTTAAATAAGTCACAAAACACAAAAGCCCTGAAAGATTATTAAATTTGACTGTATCAAAATATAAATGTTATTATCATAAAAGACACCATAATTACATTACAAAACAAGCAATGATAAAAAATATTTGCAATATATAAAGCAAATGCTTTGTATTCAGGATATATGAAGAACCCCTATAAATAATATGAAACATGCCTAATAGGAAAAATTAATTCATAGAAGAGGAAATAAAAATAGCTCATAAGAAAACATGTTCATCCTCATTAGCAATTAGGGAAATTAAAGCAGTAAAGTAATACGTATTTTTCATATATTTAATGTGATAATATCTGGTATGATAAGGGGATGGGGAAAGAAGTATTGTTATAAACTGTGGTTGTATAAATTGGTACAGCCACTTTGGAGGACAATTTGGCAGTATCTATTAAAATTTTAAATGTCTGTGTTTCTTATGATTCAGCAGTTCCCTTTCTTGATATCTACCCTAGAAAAACATTCTTATGTGTGACACAAGTATGTGTTTGAAGGACGATCATTGTAGCATTGTTTGTAATGGCAAAACAAGACAAAACCAAAACCAAACAAACAAAAACACCTAAATATCTATTAATAGGAAATGCTTAAACTGTGTAACACTAAGCATTGCTTGAGAAGAATGGGACAAATCCATATGTACTAACAGGCAAAGATCTTCCAAATATATTGATAAAGCAAATTACAGAGCCGTACCTACAATATAATACTATTTATGTAAAATAAAACATTATTTCTGTAGCTGCATAAGCATACACATATTTAAAAATCTGACTAATAGGTACAGTTATTTCTGAAGAGGAGACTGAGCCTGGGGTTTGTGGTTAAAGGGAATATTAGGTTTATTAGTGTAGATGGAATTTTATATAACAATGTATTCTTATATCATTTGTTTAATTTAAAATAAACTTAAAAATATGGTGATAATAAATTTTGATTGGAAAAAACATAAAACACTTTTTACAGTGTGAATTCATTTTTGCTTAATATATACATTTTTATGTGTGTATATCTGCAAAGTAATACATAAAAACGGTGAGTCTGGATGATAGAATTATGGGTAGTTTTTAACACTTGATGTTTTCTTTATGCTTATATATTTTTAACTTTTTTCTTTATCAGTGAACATATTTGTATAACAAGGGCAATTTTTAAAAGAGAAAATGTACCCTCTGATAAATGTTGACATCTTTAAAAAATTCACTTGAATCATGATTTTTAAGTTTCTGTGAAATTTGCTCTTAATCAAGCCTAATATCTATTGATGTAAGTTTGAAGGGTGATGATAACCCGTAATGTGGTCCTGCTTTTCCTTTCAGGAAGCTGTAGAATTATAACTTAAACCACTTTAATATGTGAAAGATACTGTTACATTTTCTCTTACCGAATTCCAGTTTTCTATCAGCAATTTTAACAGGTCAAATGTAGTACTTCATGGATTGTTTCTGAAAATGTTGTCAATAGAAATTACCAGAGTCTTCCTTCACTATTTGTAGTTGTATTAGAGTGTGAAATACCTTTGATTTGTGCAGTACATTCTTAAAGAGAGAATGAAAATAATTTTACTTATTTTTATGATCATAAGTTTCATTTACTTCAGAGAGTGCACATGCTTCTGAAAGCAAGCGAGAAGTGTTTTTATCCCCCTGACACCAGTCAGTTCCCTGACTGTCTTTGAATACCAGCTGAATGTCCTACAATTCAATTCAATTCTGACAGTACCCAGCATAAGCATCAGACTCCATAGGTTTAAGGGCTCATTCCCAGAAGACTGCCCTCACTTCAGACACCAGTGGCAAGTATGGGGTCCCCAAGTTACCCACATTTCTGTCAGACTTGACTACAAAGTTAGGGATTTCCACGGTCCGCCTCCTCATGTTTGATAATTTGCCAGAATGATTCACAGAAAGGTGCTTTACTTGATGTTATTGGTTTATTATAAAGGACACAACTCAGGAATAGCCAAATGGAAGAGATGCATAGGGTGAGGTATGGGGGGAGGGGTACGGACTTTCCATGCTATCCTCCCAGCACCTTAATGTGTTCATCAAACTGGAAGCTCTTTGAACCCCTTCATTTAGGGTTTTTTTTTAAATGGAGGTTTCATTATGTAAGCATAATTGATTAAATCTTTGGCCATTGATAATTAGCGCAATCTCCAGTCCCTCCATATCCCTACACCCCAGGTTGGGGAGAAGGGCTGAAAGTTCCAAGCTCCTGATCAATTCTTGGTCTTTCTGGTGACCATTCCCAATCCTGAAGCTCTCTAGAGGCCAGCCATGAGTCACCTCATTAGAACGAAAGATGCTCCTGTCACCCTTATCACTCAGGAAATTCTAAGACTTGTAGGAGCTTTGTGCCAGGAACTGGAGAAAAAGACCAAATATGTTTTTATGATACCACAGTATGAAAGCCCAATCTTTGGTTAATAGGAGTTGGAAGTTAGTGCCTGCCTGACAGAAAAAAGTCAGTTTAGTGGTAGACCTTCTTACATAATTCCCTAAAGGTTGAGTAACACTTGGTAAAGTGAAGAAAGGGGAAGAACAGCAAAGGTACAAAAGCCAAAGTCACTGGGATAAGTGCAGATAAATTCAGTTTTCTAGATAATAAAGCACTTACTTGATGGGAGGGAGAGAGGGGGAGATGCTGAAAAGAGAGCTAAGTAGACAAGGGCCAAGTTCTGAAGGTCCTTTTATGCATTGGTAAGAAATTTAGACTTAAACTTTAGTCTACATTTTCAAGCTTTAGATTGCATCAAAATCATGGGGCAACTATGTAAAAATGTAGATTGGCCCAGAAATATGCATTTTTACAAGTATCCTCAAGTAACTATGACACAGGAAACACTGCTTTTGGCAATAAGGAACATAAAAATTTTTATGCAGAGAAGTAATGTCAGAATCACAGTTTAGAGTGGATCATTACAATTACCTAGTGCTAGAACTAAGAAAGGCCCAAACTAAGGCAATTGTGGTTGGGGTAGAGAGGATAAGACACATTACAGAAATATATTAAAAAATTAAAATAGTAGAGACAATGATGGATTATGATAGGTGAGGCAGAGGAAAAAGACTAATTGAGGACTTTGAGCTTGGTTGGGCTGAGTAGATGGTGGATATCATTAACAAAGACATAAGAAGTAGAGCTTCATTGTGAAGAAGATGAGTTCAGTTGTGGACATGTTGAATATATTATACTGTGGAATATCTAACGAAATACAAGCACACTTCAAAAAGTTCATGGAATGATTTATGTTACCTTTCAATACTGTTTTTCCATGAACTTTTTGAAGTACCCTTGTATGTTCCCACTAGGCAGTAGTATATCCAAGAGGACTGGACATGAAAATTTAAAAGTACAAAGGATGTACACAACAACCAGAAAACAACAAAATGGTAGGAGTAGATCCTTACCTATCAATAATAACCTAAAATATAAATGGATTAAACTCTTTAATCAAAAGACATAGAGTAGCTGAATGGATCCAAAAACAAGAACAAAAAAACAAGATCCAACTATACGCTGCCTGCAAGAGACCTATTTTAACTTCAAGAACACACATAAGCTGAAAGTGAAGGGATGGAAGAAGATACTCTATGCAAATAATAAAAGAGAACAGGGGTGGCTATACTTATATCTGATAAAATAGATTTCAAGTCAAAAACTGTTACAAGAGATAAGGACAGTCATTATTTAATGACAAAGGGGTCAGTTAATCAAAAGGATATAACAGTTATATGTGCACCCAACATCAGAACACCTAATTATATAAAGGAAATATTAATGGGCATGAAGGAAGAAATAGATAGCAATACAATATTAGTAGGAAACTTCAATAACCCTCTTTCAATAATAGTAATAGATCAACCAGACAGAAAATTAACAAGTAAATACTGGACTTGAACTGCACTTTAAACCAAATGGATTTAACAGAAATAGGTTGAACTTTTCACCCAAAAGCAGCAAAATATACATTCTTTTCTAGCACACATGGAACATTTTCCAGGACAGAGCATATGTTAGGTCACAAAAAAAGTCTTAGCAAATTTAAGAACCTTGAAATCATATTTAGTATTGTTTCTGACCAAAATGGTATGAAACTAGAAATCAAGGACAGGAGGAATTTAGAAAAATTCACAAATATGTGGAAATTAAACAACACATTCCTGAGCAACCAGTGGGTCAAAGAAGAAAAGAGAAATTTAAGACTTAGGATCAAGATGGCAGAATAGATGATACCCAGCATCACTCTCTCCCACAATCAACCAATTTACAACTATTAAAAAGTAATGAATGCCAAGCTGGGGAAACTAGAGCTCAGAGGAAGAGGAGGAGATACCTACAGAGTTCATGAAGGCAGGAGAAACCACAATGAAAGAAAGGACTGCTCTGACTGTTTTCAGCACCCACCACTTCAAGGCTGGCCCTGGTGAGTACATGGAGCAAGAGCTGGCAAAAGCAGCTGCTGTGCCCTTTGTATGAAGTAGCTTGGAGGCAGCAGGGGAGAAGAGGGCCTTGTTGGCCCCCAGGCCAACAAGGGTTCCCATGGACCCATATAGGAGTGAGGGGCCACAGACAACTGAAAAAAGGAACCACTCAAAGGCCAATGAGTCATTGCAAGGGACCAGAGCACAGCCTGCCCCATGGGAAGTGTTTGAAGTGTGGGGGTAGGAGAGACGAGTCCACCAGAGAAACTTTGGGGCACAGTATGGACAGCTGATTTGCCCTCCACTCAGCACAGGCCCACTCAGTGTAGACTGGTCAGGAATATAGAACTGCAGGGGTGCAGTTTGCTGAAAAGACTCAGGCCCAGAGCAGTTTCCATACAACCCAGGTGTACCAGACCTCACAAGACCCGGAAGTACATACAATGTCAACAATTAAAACCTGAGCTGCACAAAAAACCTTCCCCAGCATATGAGCAGCAAAGCAGCAATTTAGCTCAACCACAGGGCTCAAGTGCTGGTCCCCACAGGAAGTTTCCCCATTTTAGAAGTAATCCAAGGACAGAAAACTAGTCTCAGTGAAGAGTTTAAGTGGCGGGAGAAACTAATAATACAACATAAACTGAAAGAAAAAACAGAAAATTCACAGATCAGAGACAAAGTTCTGATATTAACCAGTAAAGGTCTAATAACACCAAAGAACACCTGTAAAATTTAGAAGGACCAGAAGCACCCCAGGCTCCCAAGCCGGGGTGCATACATTGCCATGCAGCCCAGTGATGAGCACCAGGCTGCTGCTGGAAGTGCCATGGGCTCCCAAGCCAGGGCAAGGCGGAGAGTGGCCCGAGGGCCTCAATCATGCACCCCAACATCTACATCCAGGCCAGTAAAGATCATCACTGGAAGCACTCCAGGCTCCTGAGCCAGGGTGAGGTTGCTGAGGGCTCAGCCATGCCCCCCCAACATCCACATCCAGACCAGCGATGACCACCGTGCTGCCACCAGAAGATCCCTGTGCTCCTGAGGTGGGGTGGTAGGGGGCCAAGGGCCTCAGCCATGCCCCCCCCAATGTCTGCATCCAGCCCAGCCACAACTGATCCACTGCTAGAAGCCCCCTGAGCTCCCTTGCCAGAATGAGAGGGGTGCCACAGATTTGACCACACACCTACTTCTTCCTCCTCCCACCCTATGCCTTTCCCCTTTCCCTTCTCCCCCTCACTCTCAACTGCTCTACAACAACATCTTAGAATGTAAAAGTAAATAAATAAATAAATACAAAAGGGAAATTTTAAAATGTATTGAGATAAATGACAATGGAAGCACAACATATCAAAACCTATGGGATGCAGCAAACACAGTTCTGAGAGGGAAGTTTATAGCAACAAATGTCTACATGAAAAAAAAAAGATCCCAAATAAATTAACATTATGACCCAAGGAACTAGAAAAAGAACAAACTAAGCTGAAAGTTAGCAGAAGGAAGGAAATAATAAAGATCAGAGCAGAAACAAATCAGAGATCAGAAAAATCATAGAAAAGAATTAATAAAACCAAGAGTTGGTTCTTAGAAAAAATAAACAAAATCAATACACCCCTAGCTAGACTAAGAAAAAAAAGAAATAACAAACTCAGTTTTTAAAAGGTGTCTTTTGTCATACCAGAATCCAATAGGCACAATGAAGAGAAAGAAAAAACCCCTCAACCATTTTGAGCCCCGGCTACTTCCAGGCTGAAGCTGCTGAGCACACAGAGCAGGAGCTGGCAAAACCCACAGCTGTGCCCTTTGGATGAAGTTGCTTGGAGGTGGTAGGGGAGAAGAGGGCCTTGGTGGCCCCCAGGCCAACAAAACCACTAATAAGGTTCACATGGACCCACATAGGAGTGAGGAGCCACAACAACTGAAAAAAAAGGAGCCACTCAGAGGCTGGTGAGTCATCACAAGGGACTGGAGCACAGCCTGTCCCATGGGAAGTGTTTGGAGCACAGGCGGTAGAGGAGACGGGCCCACCGGGGGAACACTGGGGCACAGCAAGGACAGCTGATCTGCACCCCAATCAGCATAGGACCACTCAGAGGAGACTGGTCAGGAATATGGAACTGCATGGGGTGCAGTTTGATGAAAAGAATCAGTCCTAGGCCAGAGTTTCTACACAACCCAGGTTCACCATATCTAACTAGACTTGGAAGTACCTATACAGTCAACCATTAAAACCTGAGCTGCACAAAAAGCCTTCCCTAGGGAATCAGCAACAAAACAGCAATTTAGCTCAACCACACAGTTCAACTACTGGTCCCCACAGGAAGTTTCCCCACTTTAGAAGTAAGCAAAGGACAGCAAATTAGTTCCAGCACAGAGTTTAAGTGGTGGGAACAGCAAATAATCTAACACAGAACTGAAAGTAAAAACAAAGTACCTAGAATGAGAGACAAAGTTTCATGTTAACTAGTAAAGGTTTCATTTCACCAAAGAACACCTATATCATCTAGAAGGACTGGAAGTCCCTTGGGCTACCAAGCCAGAAAGGGGGATGGGCCAGGATCCTCAGCAATCCCTCCGACACCTGCAACCAGTCCTGAGAGGGGTATGAGGGCCTCAGGCACACACACCCTGACACACTCAACCACCCCAGCAATGACCATCGAGCTGCTGCGGGAAGCATCCCAGGCTCTCATGAGCTGGAGTGGTGGGGGAGCCTCAGCCACGCCCCCCCAACACCTCCAGCCAGCGCAGCAACAACCACCCAGCCACTGCAGGAAGCTCCCTGGGCTCTCCTCAGGCCTCAGCCAGACCCCCCAACATGCTCAGCCAGCCCAGCAATGACCACTGAACCACAATAGGAAGTACCCCAGGCTCTCCCAAGCTGGGACAATGGGGGTCCTTGGGCCTCAGCCACACCCCTCAACACACACAACCAGCCCAGTGACAACCACCAAGCCTCTGCAGGAAGTGCCCTGGACTCTCCTGAGCCAGGGTGGTGGGGGACCAAGGGCCTTGGCCACGCCCCCCCCCGACATGTGCAACCAGCCTGGCAATGACCAAGCCACCTCTGGAAGCCACCCCGTCTCCCCTGGGGGAATGAGGGGAGTGCAATAAGCCTCAATCCCATCCCTCCTTCTTCCTCCTTCTTCCATCACATTTCCTTCCCCTTTCCCAACTCACCCTCCCTCCCAACTGCTCTGCAACAACATCCTAGGATATAAAAAAAAAATTTTTAATAAAATTATATTTTCTTTTAAAAAAGAAAAGAAACAGGCCCACAGCCACTGCCACCACAGTCAGTCACTGGAGCCATTGTCCACTCCCACAACTGTCGCCCACTGCAGAGCAGCTCACTTCCTGCAGAGCAGCAGTCCTGCAGGTTGCCCATCACTGCAGCTGAAGACTCTGCAGATGCGAGGGAGGCAGCTGCAAGCACTGCTGCCATTGTCACCACTGTGCGTTAACTCCGCTGCTGCCAGGGACACTGCAGACATGAAGGAGACATCTACAGCTACCAGTGCTGCTACAGCCCACACAAGTTAACCCCACTGTCGCCAAGGACACTGCAGGTGTGAGTGAGACAGCTGCAACCATTGCCGCCACCATACATAATCCTATTGCCACTGCAGGTGTGAGACAGCTGAAACCATTGCCACCACCATACATAACCCCATTGCCACTGCAGACACCACAGATGCAAGGGAGGTAATAACTGCTGTCCCCATGAGGTAACCCCATTGCCACTGCAGACACCATAGATGTGAGGGAGGCAGTTGCAGCTGCTGGCACTGCTGGCGCCTCTACAACGTAACCCCAAGGCTACTGTGGATACCACAGATGCCAGAGAGGCAGTTGCAGCCTCTGCTGCTGCCATGAAGTAACCCCACTGCTGCCACAGACACCATAACTGCCTGGGCCTCAGCTGTGGATATTGCAGCCAAGCAGGTGACTACCAGTGCTGCAGTAACTACCACCATTGGCACCACCATGCAGCCACCATCATCGTGTGAGCAGCCCACCACTGCTGGAGCCACTGTGGCCACACAGGCAGCCTGCTAAAGCCACCTCCACAACCACTGCTGCTGCAAGGGCAGCCTGCTACTACAGCAGCAGCTTCAGCAGCTACTGCCACTGAGCAGGCAGACCACCAACTCAACTGCATTGACACAAGGGTCACCAGCAGAGTCCCGGGAAATGGAGTAATAGAAGAAGCAACTGCTGTACCAGATGACCAGTCATCAACATAGAGATACTAGAAACACTAAAATACAAGAAAAAACAAGAGTCCATCAAAGGAATACAATAACTCTCAAGTACCAGACCCCATAGAGCAAGAAAACCCTTGAAATGACTGAAAAGGAATTCCAAGTAAAAAACTTAAGGAAACTCATTGAAGTACAAGAAGATACTTTTAGACACCATAATGAACCAAGCAAAATTATCCAGGATATGAAGTGGGAAATTTACGAAGAGATTAATACTTTAGAAAAGAATGTAGCAGAACTCATGGAACTGGAGGAGCCATTCAACAAAATAAAAAATACAACTGAGAGCTTCAGCAGCATGCTAGAGCAAGCAGAAGAAAGAATTTCTGATCTTGAAGACAGTCTCTTCAAAATAACTCAGGTGGACAAAAAAAAAGAAAAAAATGTTCAAAAATGAAGAAAATCTAAGAGAGATAGCAGACAACTGTCAGCACATGAACATTCAAATCATGGGTATTCCTGAAGGGGAAGAGAAAGGAAAAGGCATTGAGAACATATTCAATGAAATAATAGCAGAAAACATCCCAGGTATAGGGAGAGACACGGATCTTCAAATTCAGGAGGCTCAAAGAGCCCCAAACAGATTCAATCAAAATATATCCTCTCTGAGACACATTACAGTCAAACTGGCAAAACTCAAAGAGAGAATCCTAAAAACAGCAAGAGAAAAGCATCAAGTCACCTGTAAGGGAGTACCCATCAGACTAACAGCAGACATTTCAACAGAAACTCTACAGGCCAGAAGAGAAGGGGATGATATATTCAAAATGCTGAAAGAAAAATTGCTAGCCAAGAATACTATGCCCAGCAAAGCTGTCCTTCAGAAAAGGAGAAATAGTGTATTTCTTGGACAAACAGTAAGTACAAGAGTTCACCATTACACAGCCAACCCTACAAGAAATCCTCAATGGAGTCCTGTATCTGGAATCCAAAAAAACCAATAACCACTAGCATGAACACACAAGAAAGAACAAACCCAATGGTAAAATAAAAATGCAAATGAGAAAGAAAAAGAAACTTTATCTTACCACTTCCAAAACCGACGAACACCAAAGACAAACAATAAAAGAAAAAGAAAAGATATTTCAAACATCCAAATGAAACTGATAAAATGCCAGAAGTATCTTTCAGTAACAACCCTAAATGAAAATGGATTACATTCCCCACTCAAAAGACACAGACTGACTGACTGGATTACAAAGCTAGACCCAACTATATGCTGGCTACAATTGACTCACCTCACCTGTAAAGACATGCACATACTAAGAGTGAAGGGATAGAAAAAGATACACCACACAAATGGAAATCAAAAACAAGCAGGAGTAGCTATTCTTATATCAGATAAAATAGTTTTTTAAGCCAAAAACTATAAAAAGAGATGAAGAAGATCCCTTTATAATAATAAAGGGATCTAAACAGAAAGAAGGCACAATTATAAATATATATGCACCCAACATCAGAGCACCAAGGTATGTAAAGCAAACACTATTAGATAGATCCAAGGAAAGAGACAGACCCCCAAAAAATAATAGATGGGGACCTAAACACCCTCTCTCAACATTGGACAGATCATCTAGGCAACAAATCAAGAGAGAAACACAGGATTTAAACCACACTTTAGACGAACTGGACTTAGCAGATATCTATAGAACATTTCATCAACAACCACAAAATGTACATTCTTCTTATTGGGGCATGGAACATTTGTGACCACATGGTATGTCGCAAATCAAGCCTCAACAAATTTTTAAAGATTGATATCACTTCAAGTATCTTTTCTGACCACAATGGATTAAAACTAGAAATTAATAACAAGTGAAACTCTGGAAACTATACAAACACATGGAAATTAAACAACATGCTCCTGAACAACCTATGGGTCCAAGAAGAAATTAAACAAGAAATCAAATAATTCTTGAAAGTAATTAAAGACACATCATACCAAAAACTGTGGGACACTGCAAAAGCAGGGCTAAGAGGAAAGTTTATTTCAATAAACGCTTACATCAAATGAATAGAAAGATTTCAAATAAACAACATAACACTACACCTCAAAGAACTAGAAAAATAAGAACAAAGCAATCCCACAATTTGTCAGTGGAAAGAAATAATGAAGATCAGAGCAGAACTAAGTGAAATAGAAACCCAAAAAATGATATAAAAGATCAATGAATCAAAAAGTTGGTTTTTTGAGAGGATAAACAAAATAGACAAACCATTACATAGGCTTACTAAAAAAAGAAGAGATGACTCAAATAACAAAAATCTGAAATGAAAAAGGAGGCATTACAACTCACACCACAGAAATACAAAGAATCATTAGAGACTATTATAAACAACTACATGCCAATAAATTTGAAAACCTGGCGGAAATGGATACATTTCTGGACACATACAAATCACCAAGATTGAACCAAGAAGAAATAAAAAACCTTACCAAACCAATAACAAGCAACAAGATTGAAGCAGTAATAAGCAGCCTCCCAACAAAGAAAAGGACCAAATAGCTTTACTGCTGAATTCTACCAAAACTTTAAAGAGGAATTAATACTGATTCTCTTCAAACTATTGCAAAAAATTGAAACAGAGGCCATTCTTCCAAACTCATTCTATGAGGCCAGCATCACCCTGATACCAAAACCAGACAGAGATACAAGAAAAGAAAACTATAGGCCAATGTCTTTGATGAACATAGACACAAAAACCCTCAATAAAATATTAGCAAGTAGAATACAGCAATATATCAAAAAATTATGCACCATGATCAAGTGGGATTCAAATTAGGAATGCAAGGATGGTTCAACATATGCAAGTCAATAAATGTGATACACCCCATCAACAAAATCAAGGACAAAAACCATATGATTATCTCAGTAGACAGAAAAAGCATTTGACAAAATTCAACATCCTTTTGTTATGAAGAATCTCAGCAAATTAGGTATAGAAGGAAAGAATCTTAACAGTACAAAAGCCATATATTTTATTTTTTTCAGAGGCAGCTGGACTGTGCAGGAATCTGTGACCTTGGTGTTATAAGGCTACACTCTAGCCAACTGAGCTATTCGGCCAGACCCAGTAAAAGCCACATGTGGCAAACCCACTGCCAATATCATCCAAGAATGGGAACATGACAAGGATGCCCACTCTCCCCACTCCTATAGTATAGGAAGTACTAGCCAGAGCAGTCAGGCAAGGGAAAGAAAGAAAGGGCATCCATATTGGAAAAGACAGTTAAATTGTTCCCATTTGCAGATGACAAGATCCTATATAGAGAAAAGACTGAAGACTCTACAAAAAAACAAACAAAAAAACACCTAGAGTTAATGAATGATTTTGGTAAAGTTGTGGGATATAAAATCAACACCCAAAAATTATTAGTGTTTTTGTACTCCAATAATGAACTAGCAGAAAAGAAATCAAGAAAGCTAGCCCATTTATAATAGCTACCAAAAATAAAATAAAATACATAGGAATAAGTTTAACCAATGAGATGAAAGATCTCCACAATGAGAACTACAAATCACTGTTGAAAGAAATTAAGGAGAACACAAAAGGATGGAAAGACACTCCATGCTCTTGGATTGGAAGAATTAACATTGTGAAAATGTCCATACTACCCAAAGCAATCTACAGATGCAATGCAATCCCCATCAGAATGCCAATGACATTCTTCACAGAAATAGAAAAAACAGTCCTAACATTCATATGGAACAACAGAAGACTCCGAATAACCAAAGCAATCCTGAGCAAAAAATATAAAGCCAATGGAATAACACTACCTGACTTCAAATTACACTACAAAGCTATAGGAACCAAAACAGCATGCTTCTGGCATAAAAACAGAAACTCTGACCAATGGAACAGAATAGAGAACCCAGAAATCAACCCACATACTTACAGCTAACTGATCTTCGACAAAGGCATCAAGAACATAGATTGGGGAAAAGACTGCCTCTTCAATAAACGGTGCTGGGAAAACTGGACATCCATATGTAGAAGAATGAAACTAGACCCGTACCTCTTGCCATATACCAAAATCAAATCAAAATGGATTATAGACTTAAATATAAGACCTGAAATAATAAAACTCCTAAAAGAAAACATAGGGGAAACACTTCAGGAGGTAGGACTGTGCAAAGACTTTATGAATATGGCGCCCAAAACACAGCAACAAAAGGAAAAATAAACAAATGGGATTGTATCAAACTAAAAAGCTTCTGCACAGCAAAAGAAACAATTCACAGAGCAAAAAGGCAAGCTTCAGAGTGGGAGAAAATATTTGCAAACTATGCATCCAACAAAGGATTAATATCCAGATTTACAAGGAACTCAAACAACTTAACAGTAAAAAAAAGAAAAAATTAAAAATTGGGCAAAGGAGTTGCCTGTGCATTTCTCAAAGGAAGATATACAAATGACCAACAGACACATGAAAATGCTCAACATCACTAAGCATCAGGGTAATGCAAATCAAAACCACATTAAGATATCATCTCACCCCAGTTAGACTGGCTGTTATCAAAAAGACAATAACAAATGCTGGTGAGGATGAGGAGAAAGGGGAACCCTCCTACACTGTTGGTGGGACTGTAAACTGGTGTAGTCATTATGGAAAACAATATGGAAGTTCCTCAGAAAACTACAGATAGAACTGCCATATGATCCGGCATTTCCACTGCTAGGTATGAAAGGAATGAAAATCATCGTGCCAAATGGATACCTGTACCTCCATGTTCATTACAGCTCTGCTTACCATAGCCAAGAGTAGGAACCAACCTAAATGTCCATTATCAGATGACTGGATAAGGAAATTGGGATATAGATACACAGTGGAATAGTACTCTGCCATAGAAAAGAATGAAATTCTGCCATTCCCAGCAACATGGATGAACTTAGAGAAAATTATGTTAAGTGAAATAAGCAAGGCACAGAAAGAGAAATATCGCATGTCCTCACTCATAAGTGGGAGCTAAATAAACATATAAATTAAATAAATAAATATACAAATTTTAAAAAGAAAGGAAGATACAACAATCACAATAATACATTGAACTTTCAAAAGGAGAGTACAGAACTGAGGTTACCAGAGGTGTGAAAGGGGGAGGGAAAGGGGGTTAAGATAGGAATTGGTAAAGGGCCACGAAAAACATTGTATAATGTTGAATATACTAATTATCCTGATTTGCGCATCACATATTGCACACAGGTAATGATATTCAACTTTGTACCCCACAGAAATGTGCAATCTATGTTACAATAGAAAAAAAATGAAAAAACCCAAAAAACTACAAACTGATAAAAAAGTGAAAACGGTAACCACAACTTGGAATATAACTAGGCACATAGATACTTCTCTGTATCTTTTGGAATCCCTTATACCTAGTGAAATATATTACTCAGAATTCAATATGTTCATTTTTAGTTTGATATAAATATTTTTCTGAAAAGGAACTGAGCTATGGATGAATTGTTCTGGAATATGCTGTATGGTCCTTTGAGCTGCAGGTTTAATAAAAAGATGCCTGAACTGGGCCAGGAATCCCAGAGTCTAGCCCTAGCTCTGTCACTTGTTGGCTTTATAACCTTGAGCAAATCACTTACTCTTTGTTTTTATAATATGTCCTACACAAAGAATATAATTTATATGAAAGTATTATTCAGATATGAGGTAATATTAGGGAGAAGAAAAATCCTTGGCATTTGAGATTTAGGATAGTAGGCAAATAACTTCCTTGATTAAATTCAGCATGTGCTATTAAAGAAGGCAGCATAGTGTAAGGCAAGAATCAGAACTCATTTGCCTACCAGGGCTAGGCAGGTAGCACGAATATGCGAACTGGGCCTAGATTTGACTTAGGGAATAGTTGGAGCCTATGACAAATCAGTATCTGTGCATCACTTGTCCAAAAAATTGGCTAATAAGAAAAAATACTTGGAGAGATATACAGAACTGTTCTGCAGGCAAGATTCTTCCTGTGAGCTTCTGGTTTTCAACCTCTAGTTTAAAGAAAAGAACATTGGACCAGAAATGGAAGTCCCAGCTCTGCCATTTACTAGCTGGGCAACCTTGGTCAGGTAATTTTATCTCTCCTGCCTCAGTTCCCTTATCTGTGTGAGTTAAACTAAATCCATCCGTAATGTCCCTTCTTATTTCTGAGAATTACTTTTTTTTTATGTTAAGAATTAGCTTATATTCTTAGCAAACTAATCCACCTGAGTATTTTCTGTCTTACTATTTTGCCTCCCAGGCAGTTGCTGTGTCTTAACTCTTGCACAATAAGACTAGGACACAGATGTGGAGGCCAAAGAAGCCTATGATACCCTGAGGAATTATCTTAGTTTTATTTATCAGATCAGCTAGAGAGAGTAACTATGGCTCATGGGAGATTTATGAAGCAGAAAGTAGGAAAGAGAATGTAATGTGTAAAATTCTTTTCCACCTTTTAAAATTCAGAAAAAGAAACTTCCTCTGGGTATATTACTTCTTTGTAAGTATTAATTACTCCTCACAAAGTTCCAGTCAGGGAGGAGGGTAATATTAGCTCCATTTTACAGCTTAGAAGGGGGAAGTATCTCAATGTTTATGAGTTAAGTGAGCTGAGTTAGTAGCAGAATCCTGGACTCCATCCAGGTTGAAGCCTGGATTCCATCTACCCCCTTTACAGTATTCAACCCACTGCCTCTACCCAGACAGAATGCACAAATGCACTGTCCTCACATTTCCATCTGTTCACATCTCCTGAGCATGTCAGGTATCAGTTCAAATACCTCTCCTCCACAAAGACCTCTCTAATCTTTGAGTAGAATTTCTACCTTGTAATTATATTTTCTTCCCAGTACTAAATTGAAGCCTACTTAAGAGTAGAATCCACATTTGATTCATCTTTGTATACCTGTTCAGCAGAGTGCCCTATGTGTAGCAGGCACTCAGTGATGTTTGATTGCCAGCTAGCCAGATGGATAACGGACAGATGGATGAATGGATGAGTGAATGATTGAATGAATGACTAGAAAGCTCTTTATCCTAGCAGCATCTGCATTCATACTGTGCCTTCGACATTGGTTTGCTTTTATTTTTTATCTGATTCTCAAGAGCCAATTATTTTGTAACAATCAACTTTTGAAAATATCCTTCATCTTTCTAACATTCTATTCTCTTACATCTTTAGGTGTCAAAATGTAGTATTCCCAACTTTTTTATGGCATTGACCTCTCACCGGCTTGATTTTCATAAGCCTTGGCTGGCACTTAGAAACACTGCATCTTGTTTTAATGATTTTCTGATGGGCCAGAGGCCTCAAATGGATGTCTAGTGCTTTTGGAGCACATCTAATGAAGAAAAAGACAGACAGGTGATCCTCTTTGTTTCAAGTAGTCTGCTCTCTTTCTCTCTTTTCTCATTAGGTTTAGTTTGATTCTGGAAGTATTTTTTAATTTTAAGGATGAGTGTAATTTCCTTTCTAATATCCATTTATTCACAATAGCATCTATTTGGTACTCAATTAATATTGGAGTGAATGAAAAAATGAACAGCACATTAGTTTTAACAAATGTACCACTCTGTTGAGGGATGTTGCTGATGGGGGAGGCTGTGCATGTGTGGACCTAAAACTGCTCTTTTAAAAAAAAGTTTTTTTTCTTTTCTTTTTTTTTTTTTAATTGGTTATGAATATTCGTGGCTTACAAAGCTTATTGTCACCACTTGTGCCAAAGTTGTGATGGCCAGATCCATATTGGCAGCATGCCCATTACCACAAGTTGCGATTATACTCCGTGTCCCCCACCCAATTATCCCCGACCTCCCTCCCCATCCCCTTGTCTCTCACTCCACTTTGTATTTTTTTTAAAAAGAAAAAGAACAGCAGAAAGCACTGTAGCAAAGAGGCAACAGCATGAATCTCTGAGTAAGAAAAACCTAAGTCTGAATACTGATTCTACCTCTTATACTCATCTTGGATAAATTACATGGCTGAGTCCATGTATCCTTATCTGTAATATGGGGATGATAAGACTTAACCTATATTATGAATTTTCAATATTCGTAGTTTAAAATATTTGTCAATCTACATTCTGATTTTTTTATTTGGAAAATAGGGTCATTATATTTTAATTCTTAGGTTTTTCACTGTGGAATTTTAAAACTATATACTTTAGACACATTTTTAAAAATGTAGACATGAGATTTAGGGGAAAATCATGTAATTTAGCTACCAATTTGTACAATTTGTATAATTTTGAAAAATAAGAACTCCAAATGTTGCATTTGTTAAGATTTCTTATGACTGACATAATAAAATCTACCAATCTTGAGCTAGACTTTTTCAGTTGTTCACTTGCTGCTTTGAGCTTTTTTCTATAGCTCAGAAAATTAAAAATTTGAGATCTTGAGTTTTAATTTTTTGTTAGTTAGAATCATAGCATGTCTAGTAAAATACTGAATTTTATCTTATATTCTTTTGCATATGTCTTACACTGATACTTATCACTAGTAACTCATTATTTAACATGGAATCTCTATTATAGTAAAAATCTGGAAGAAATATGAGTGCTGAGTAAGGTAGTATGGGAGATGTACAGTCCATATTTTCTTGTTCTTTTCTTTGTTTCCATATATTTCTCCAATTGTTTTTTTTTAAGTATTCATTCATTGTTTATTCATTCTAAAAATATATATTGAACATCTACTACGTGGCACACACTGTGCTAGGCAACAAGTGTGCATTGATGAATAAAGGAGTCATAATTCCTTCTATCATAAAGCTTACTCTGTATAGTAGTGAAGATTGAATTAAGCATGTACACAAATTTGTAATTATAAATTGTGATAAATTCTATGACTGAAACAAATAGGGAGCAGTACTTAGATTGTATGTTCAGAAAGGCCTCCCTGAAGTGTTAATACTTAGCGAGGTTTGAAGAATGAGTAGGATCCAGCCATAAGAAAATGGGAAGAGTAGCCTAAACAAAAGACATGTTCAAAAGCCCTGAGATAGGAGAGGGTTGGCATGTTTGAGAAGCTGAATGAAGGCCAATGCTGCTGGATCATAATGCATTGGGGCCAAATGAGGAAACTACAGAAGTGTAGACAAGGGCCAGATAATGTGAGGCTTTATGGAACATAGTAAGAAGTTTGAATTTTTTTTCTTAAGAGTTATGAGAAAACTTTTAATAGTTTTTCAACATGGAGTGAGCATATTTCTGCTTTCAAAAGATGGCTTTGGCTGCTGTGTGGAGAACAGATTGTAGGACACAAGGGTAGAAGCTAGGATGCCAGTAGGGAGGCTATTGCAGGTGAGAAGTGATATATGGAAATGACAAGAATTGGATAGATTTAAGACATATTTTGGAGGTAGAACCTACAGGGCTTAATGATAAGTTGAACGAGAGGGTTGAGGCAAGGGAATAAGTCAGTGAGGACTCCAGATTTCTGACTAGAGCAACTGAGGTATATGTTTGTACTGTTTTCTGAGATAAGGAATACTAGGCCAGGGCAGGTTTGGGGGAGGGAGTGGAAGTTGGAATGAGGAGTATGGTTCTGACATGATAAGTTTTAGATGACTGCAAGACTCCCAATGGAGATGACAAATAGTTGAATATCTAAATTCAGAGCTTTCAGGAAAGATTTGAGTTAGGGATATACACTTGGGAGTTATCAGAGAATACTTGGTATTTAATGTCCTGGGACTAATGAGATCACTTAGGGGGAGAGTTATAGAGAGAGAAGAGGGCCCAAGACCAACTCCTTTATCTTTTGAGATTCTGCAGCATTATAATTAATTTAATTTTCTGACCGAGTTAGATGTTATCTGACAATCACAAAGAATCTCCGTGTTCTGTTTTCACAGCTCATAAAGGCAATAGATAAAACAAACCAAACTATAAATTTTTTTTAGGTAACATGTTAATCTGAAAACCCCTTTTAATAAAATATCTTTATTATATTCATAAACTTTTCTGGAAACCAGTCTTTATTTTGAACACTTCTCTTTTAAAGGAATATAAATGTAGAAAGTAGAAGAAACTAGACAAAATATCAAATTTTCCTAGAACTTTTCCTAGATGCTTATTTATTATAAATCAATCAGTCAGTCACTGATAGCAATTCCTGTTCTTGTCCATAACCTCTTCTAAAAACAGAATGGAAAGGGGAAGGGAACTCTCTCTTGGATTGGGATTTCCAATTAATTTAAATTTGTTCCATTTAGGTCACATGTCCTATGCCAATAGTAGAAGTTGATGGATCTTTGCTTTGGTAGGTGATGGTGCTAAAGTTCAACTGTTCTTCTGGATATATGGTTTTGTTTTTGCTTTTTTGTACATTTTAAAGCTTTTTTATTTAAAAGGTTATATTAAAATTCGTCCTACCCAAAGCTATTTTTCTTTTTCTTTCTTTCTTTCTTTCTTTTCTTTTTTTTTTTTTTTTTAGTTAACGCATAAGCAACTTTGGATATTTTGGTTTGCTTGCTTGTTTTGTTAACCCTGTAGCTCTAAAACTTACCTAAATTAATTTTTAAAATTCTTTTTTCTAACAGGAAGCATTTCAGAGTCCTATCACTTTCATATTACTGCACTAAAAAAATACTTTTTAGGCTACTAAGAACATTCACCTGCCACTATAAGCCCTCCTTCTGTACTCCATATCACCATGTTAAGAGAGCACTAGCTCACCTGCCTTCTTTATAGTTCCTATACCCAACTAACCTTTTGTAAATATCATTAAATTTTTTTAGGGGGAAGGGAGACTTGGCCTTTCTTTTTCAATGAAGCTATAGGCATAGGAATACACACTAATTTTGTTGTTGTTGTTGTTGTTGTTGTTGTTGTAGTGCCTGGCCAGTAGTGGGATTTGAACTCTTGATCTTGGTGTTATCACACTGTGCTCTAACCAACCTGATTTTTATTATTGTATTTTTTCTCGGATGGGAGCCAAGTGTTCATGCTAATGTTGGACTGTGCCTTCATGGCCAGTGAGTACTGATAGTCACCAATTCCTATAATAAGATGCTAAGACAAACTTAAAGCTGTAAAACTCAGTTTTCAAGAATTAGGGCTGGGATTAGTCTATAACCAACATGTACATAATTCAAAAGAAATCATGTTACCCTTCCATAACTTTGAAAATCCAAGAGCAAGCATAACGTTTAATGTACCACTACTTTCCAACAGTGTTCTCCTGTTTTAAAAAAACCAACCAGGCTTATTTAAGAATTTGGCTGAAATACAAGTCTTCCCTATGTTTAACTAAGTAGTTCATTTCAGTGTGCGACTGTTTAATTATTCACCTGTTGTTGGACATTTGAGCTGCAATATACATATATTTCGGTAGGGAATATTTTGTGCATAAATTGTCATACACACCTCTGATTATTTCTTTAAAATCAATTCTGGAATATACTGAATCCAAGATAATAAACATCTTTAAGACTTTCAACACAATGTCATATTACTTTTCAGAAAAATTTTACCATTTTACACTCCAAGTCATTAGTGTGTGTGAGTTCCTCTTTCTCTTTTTCTAACTTTGGAAACATTTATAGTCTCTTAGCCAATCTGAAAATGAAAATTGTATCTTGTTTTGTTTTGCATTATTGATTAACTAAGTAGGACATGTTTATTTTCTATTTTGTTTTCTAAAAAGTCAAATGAATCAGAAAGCACTAGTGTGGCTAGACAGATCAATGTATTATTCCATACTGGCATGAAAAAAATTGCCTACAAATGGCTGCAAAAGAGTATATTTTCAAAGCTTGCTATCTTGAAAGATTAGATGTAAACTTTCAATTCTGCTATGAATATCTCAAACTCTAACCAGTGTTCAGTAGGATATTAACATTCTGAGTCCAATGTTCCAGAACATAAATTTGCCAGTCTCTGAAAACTCGAACACAAATGGAAAATTCAACAGCCCTACTTCAGTGATTTGCTTACAGTCCACCAGCGGGAAAAATGCAGGCAGAACTGCCAGCTGCACTGCATCTGCAAACATTTGTGCAGAACTAATTTTAATAGCAGATGTTGGAAATAAAAAACAAAACAAAACAAAACTGCAGCCTCCCCCCTGAGAAAGCTGTATCTATCTCATGACTTCTCAGGTGCTCCATAACCCTGTTAGCCAAAGTTTCATTCCTAAAATACCATATTTTGCTTCCTTTCTTTCTCATGTGAGAAGTTTTAGAAATGCTTACATTTTAAATGCTTGAATCTAACAAATTCATAAAGTCTTAGTACTGCTTCAGTTGCCCCCCCTATGATGTTGTCATGTATAGAAGATTCTTTGTTTACAAAGTTCACCCATGAAAGACTCATTCTAACCTTTGGGGTGCCCAGACTTCATTTATATTATGTCCATCTGTATTAGTCTGCTTCTGTTGCTTAAAACAAAATACATGGAACTGGGTTGTTTATAAAGAAAATGAAATAATTGCTTACAGTTTCTGAGGCTGGGAAGTTCAGAGCCCATCTGGTGGTGACAGTGACCCATGGGTCTCACATTGCAAGATGGTGGAAGCAGAAAGAGCAGAGGGGTGGGGGATGGGGAGAGAGAGAGAGAGGGAGACTCTTCTCTTTTTTTAAAGCTCTCAGAACCACGCCCCTGACCACCGTTTTTAATCCATTCACTGCTACGTGGTCCTACAATCCAATCACCTCTTCAGGGCTCCACCTTTCAATTACCGTAATAGGTTTTCCACCTTCTTAACAGTCACAGTGGGGGCTAAGTTTCTAATACATAAAACTTGGGGGACAGAATTCAAGCTTCAGTGAGTTTTCAGGGGACCATTCAATCCACTACACCATCTGAAAGAAAGCCTGTTTCTTCATTTTGTATTGAGGTAAAAGTTACAGGTAATGAAGAGAAACTTATTTACCAAGTGAACAATGAAATCATGGTAATTACAGTAGGAATTTTCTGAATCAATGTCTGAATGATGGCGCGTACAGATTTTGGTTTATAAATAAGCATCTCAGGTTTCCAAAGGAGCTCACATGGGCCTGGATAGATGCATTTTTGACACTTAACAGAATCCTCACTCACATGTCAGAGTTTAATCAAATCTGGTTCTTTCTGGGACTTGCTTACTGCTGAAAGCCTAAATAAATTCTTTTATTGTTATTTGATTTTTATTTTTTACTTAATTTTTTTTTCTTTTAATTTTATTTTGTCAATATACAATGTGGTTGATTATTGTGGCCCATTACCAAAAACTCCCTCCCTCCTCCCTCTCCCCCCTCCCACCCAACAATGTCCTTTCTATTCACTTGTCGTGTCAACTTCAAGGAATTGTAATTGTTATGTCTTCTTCCCCGCCCCCCCCCGGTTTTTTTTTTGTGTGTGTGAATTTATTTATTTTTAGCTCCCACCAATAAGTGAGAACATGTGGTATTTCTCTTTCTGTGCCTGACTTGTTTCACTTAATATAATTCTCTCAAGGTTCATCCATGTCATTATAAATGGCAGTATTTCATTCTTTTTTATAGCTGAGTAGTATTCCATTGTGTAGATATACCACATTTTCCATATCCACTCATCTGATGATGGACATTTAGGCTGGTTCCAACTCTTGGCTATTGTAAAGAG
Source organism: Cynocephalus volans (assembly GCF_027409185.1). NCBI lineage: Eukaryota > Metazoa > Chordata > Mammalia > Dermoptera > Cynocephalidae > Cynocephalus > Cynocephalus volans. The sequence goes on along the minus strand of NC_084469.1, from coordinate 27,019,974 downwards.
TGCTGCGATGAACATTGGGGAACAGGTATACCTTCGACTTGATGATTTCCATTCCTCTGGGTATATTCCCAGCAGTGGGATAGCTGGGTCGTATGGTAGATCTATCTGCAGTTGTTTGAGGAACCTCCATACCATTTTCCATAGAGGCTGCACCATTTTGCAGTCCCACCAACAATGTATGAGAGTTCCTTTTTCTCCGCAACCTCGCCAGCATTTATCAGAGTCTTTTGGATTTTAGCCATCCTAACTGGGGTGAGATGGTATCTCAGTGTAGTTTTGATTTGCATTTCCTGAATGCTGAGTGATGTTGAGCGTTTTTTTCATATGTCTGTTGGCCATTTGTATATCTTCCTTAGAGAAATGTCTACTTAGCTCTTCTGCCCATTTTTTAATTGGGTTGCTTGTTTTTTTCTTGTAAAGTTGTTTGAGTTCCTTGTATATTCTGGATATTAATCCTTTGTCAGATGTATATTTTGTAAATATTTTCTCCCACTCTGTTGGTTGTCTTTTAACTCTGTTAATTGTTTCTTTTGCTATGCAGAAGCTTTTTAGTTTGATATAATCCCATTTGTTTATTTTTCCTTTGGTTACCCATGCTTTTGGGGTCATATTCATGAAGTCTGTGTCCAGCCCTACTTCCTGAAGTGTTTCTCCTATGTTTTCTTTAAGAAGTTTTATTGTTTCAGGGTGTATATTTAATTCTTTAATCCATTTTGAGTTGACTTTAGTGTATGGTGAAAGGTATAGGTTTAGTTTCATTCTCCTGCATATGGATATCCAGTTCTCCCAGCACCATTTGCTAAAGAGGCAGTCTCTTCCCCAGTGTGTAGGCTTGGTGCCTTTGTCAAAGATCAGATGGCTGTAGGTGTGTGGGTTGATTTCTGGATTCTCTATTCTATTCCATTGATCAGTGTGTCTGTTTTTATGCCAGTACCATACTGTTTTGGTTATTATAGCTTGGTAGTATAGTTTAAAGTCAGGTAGTGTTATGCCTCCAGCTTAATTTTTTTTGCCCAGCGTTGCTTTGGCTATGCGTGGTCTTTTGTTATTCCATATAAATGTCTGGATAGTTCTTTCCATTTCTGAGAAAAATGTCATTGGAATTTTGATGGGGATTGCATTGAATTTGTATATCACTTTGGGTAGTATGGACATTTTCACAATGTTGATTCTTCCAATCCAAGAGCATGGGATATCTTTCCATCTTCTTGTATCCTTTCTAATTTCTCTCAGCAGTGGTTTGTAGTTCTTGTTATAGAGATTTTTCACATCCTTGGTTAACTCAATTCCTATGTATTTTATTTTTTTGTTGGCTATTGTAAATGGGCAAGCTTTCTTGATTTCTCGTTCTGCATGTTCACTATTGGAGAATAGAAATGCTACTGATTTTTGTGTGTTGATTTTGTATCCTGCTACTGTGCTGAAATCATTTATCAACTCCAAGAGTTTTTTCTTAGAGGCTTTAGGCTGTTCATAGGATCATGTGAAAACTACAGGCCAATATCCTTGATGAATATAGATGCAAAAATCCTCACTAAAATACTAACAAACAGAATACAGCAACACATACATAAAATTATTCACCACGATCAAGTGGGATTCATCCCAGGGATGCAAGGTTGGTTCAACATATGCAAATCAATAAATGTGATACACCATATTAATAAAGTCAAACACAATGACCATATGATCATCTCTATAGATGCTGAAAAAGCATTTGATAAAATTCAACATTCATTCATGACAAAGACCCTCTATAAGTTAGGTATAGATGGAAAGTATCTCAACATAATTAAAGCCATATATGATAAACCCACTGCCAATATCATCCTGAATGGGGAAAAGCTGAAAGCTTTTCTTTTAAGAACAGGAACTTGACAAGGATGCCCACTCTCACCACTCCTATTCAACATAGTGTTGGAAGTACTAGCCAGAGCAATCAGAGAAGAGAAGGAAATAAAGGGCATCCAGATTGGAAAAGATGAAGTCAAACTGTCCCTGTTTACTTAATTTTTTAAACTAGGTAATACATTCGCAAGGTTCAAATGTCAAAAATTTATAAAAAGGGTATATAGTGAAGACTTCCTCTTACCTCTGTCCCCCAGGCATCAAGTTCTCTTCACAAACAACGAATGTTGTTAGTTTTGTGTCTCTATGCATAGACATACAAATATGTGTGTGTGTGTGTATGCTTTTCCCCTCTTTTACACTAACGGTAGCATACTACATACAATATTCTGTACTTTGCTTTTTTTTTAGTCTGATTTAGAAATATTTTCATATTAATACATAAAAAGCTTCCTTGTTTTTATTTGTTTCTACATAAAATTCCATTATATCGATGTACCATAATGTATTCAACCAGTCTGCAGGCTTTTGTTATTATAATAAATGCTTCAATGAATAACATTGGGAAAATGTCATTTCACATAATTATGATAAATTCCTAGAAATTGAATTGCTGGGCCAAAGGGAAAGTATAATTTTATTTTTAATAGATATAAAGCTAGGGTGGGACCCAAGGATTCAATCTTAAAAACCAAATCTGAAAAGCAATAAAAGTTACAGCTGACCAGAGATTCGGATTTGTGTCACTAAATGAGATGACTTTAAAATATTGTTTTTCGAGTGAAAATGGCAGTGAAAATGCTAAATGATTACCTTCAGTTTGATGACCAATAAATCTCCTTTAGCACTTTAAATTATTTCCTTATTGCCATGGGAAAATTCATTTATTCAACTTGTTACCATCTTAAATACTGCTATGCAGTTTTCTTTTTTAATTAATAGTTGGCATTTTTAAATAGCATCATGATTTTAAACTCACTCACAATGCACCAGGTATAAACATTTATTGAATTCCTATTGTACAAAGACATTGTCCTTGCCCTTAAGGAGCAAATTACAAATTTACAATGTGGTCAAAGAAAGGATTTTTTTTTTTTTTAGATTCCACTAAAGCTTTATTTATGGACACTGATAATTGAATTTCATATAATTTTCATGTCAAGAAATATTAGTCTTTGATTTCTTTTCCCAACCATTTAAAAATACAGAAACCATTCTTAGCTTTTAGGCTGTATAAAAACAGGCAGCAGGCCAGATTTGGTCAACATGCTGTAGTTTTCCAACCCCTACTCCAAAGTAAACCTGAAAGGCCAAGTTACCTCAAAATTTCAAATCATTGCTTCCCAGAGATTTATAGTGGTTATTCTAATCTTCATCAGTAACTTCTTTTAGATCAGCTGGTTTCCACTTCGGACTCTGGTCTCATCAGTTAAACTAGTTCTAAGGCCTTCATGAAAGTCCTGACCTCCCAAACAAGCTTGAAGTAGCCAATATTCCGTAGTTAATACTTCTTTGAAGATCACTCAATGAGCTGCCTTAGTATGATCTTTAGGGATGTTGGAGACATTTTGTTAATTACCTTCAACTGCTCTAAGGCAAAAGATGAACCATCTTGCTGTAAATTTTCAATAATCTGTTTCACAGTATATGCCGAAAAACTTTATTTTGTCCATGTGTTCCTCGGGCATAAAAGACTTGTCTTGATCAGTTTTGTACTTTGTATGGTAAGTGTCTAAGACATCTGCAATATTTTCTTTTGAAGGATATTTCAAGGCCAACAAATCTTCCCATAATATGCCCAACTTTTCAGCATCTATAAAGTGTGTAGAAATTCCTGATCTGTACACATCTCTTCCCTTTAGTATGAATCCTGTTAATGCAAGGAAGTAACCAAGTTCTCCTTAAAGTCTTGGCAAGTAAAAACCTCCACCCACATCAGGGAATAGTCCTTTTGCTGTTTCTGATGTTGCAAAAAGAGACTTTTTGGTAGCCACTTGGAATTGCCCATGAACTGAGATACCAGCTCTCCCACCCATTATAATCCCATGAATAAGTGCAACATATGGTTTCTGGTAAGACTCAATGGTACTGTTCAGCATATATTCTTCTCTGAAGAAATCTTGAGCTATCTTCTGTTTTGCCTTTCCAGCTTCTGAGACCACTCTGACATTACCCACAGCACCGAAAGGGTCATTCCAGCTTCCTTTCCTCAGGAAAGTTTCAGGATCTTGTTCCCACTTCTTTAGCTGTGAGTAATCTGCTGAATCATGTTAAGAATCAGTGCTTTTAGGATCTTTGGGTCTGTTTGGTATTACCACTCCTACACAACCTTTTCATTCCAATAGTGTGTCACCTGTTGCATCTGTGTGCTTGCACATTCTCAAATGTTGCAGTATGGTATTAGTCCTTTTGAATGAATTAAACCTTGACATGAGCTTCTACACCTCCCACTAGCCCATCACCAAAAAAACTTGGGAGCTAAACCAGCCGAGACTAAAGGGAGCTAAAGGAAGCTAAAGGAAATGCCCCCAGAATACTCCCCAAGAAAGGATTATTTTCTTCCCTTAATATTATATCATGATCTATTCTTTATCTATTTTCCCTTCAATAAGTAGGACATTTGGCTAGCATCTTTTCAGGTCTTTATTTGCTATTTGTATCTTTTCTTGGTGAAAAGTCTGTTCAAATCTTTTGCCTTTTTTAAAATACTGAAATGCTTGTCATGTTATTTAGGTGTAAAATTTTTTTATTATATTCCATATACAAGTATTTTGTCAGATATATTATGCAAAAATTTCTCCCAGTTTGTAATTTGTTTTTTGTTTTCTTAAGTGTGTCTTTCAAAGAGCAAAAATTTTTAAACTGTTGAAATTCATTTTATAATTTTTTTCTTTTATGGTTTGTGTCTTTTGTGTCCTGCTTAAGAAATCTTCGCATAACCCAGTATCACAAAGATTTTCTCTTATATTTTCTTCTAGAAGTTACATCAATTTTTTTTTAACCATTTGTAGTTGTCACAATTGGCCTTTCCAGTTGAGAAAACTAGGCCCAGAGAGGTAAAAACAGTTTGTTCAAGGGCATTTATCCATAAGTTGTCACCATGTCTTCTGATTCTAAATTCTGCACTTTCCCCACTGTACAGGTCTATGCATGTCAGAATATGTACAGATGTAGTAAGGTCCATGTTCATCTAATATATTCTGAGGGTGATCATTTAGTTTGTTGTTCTCAAGGCATTTACTTCTCTCATTTCCTGCTAGGATCTACCATTTGTTTAGCACATCAATCAGAGAGCAAGTAAGGGAGGAAATGTTAAACATACTAATCAAATATTATTTTTTTAGTGCCCTCATAAAAGATGTTTTCCCATTAACTGGATTCAATGAAAATTTGATTTATGAACTACAGACATAATAATGCATGTTGAATAGTCAGCCAACAAATATTTATTGAGTCTTATGATAAATGCCAGGCATTGTACGTAGTTGCTGGGTATACAGTGATGAGTGAATTAGGTAGACTTGATCTTTTTCCCCATGAAACTTGTAGTCTAGATGAGTAGCTTGCAAACTCGTAGTTGAGGTTCACAGTAAAAAAAAAAAATGCATTTTACATTATGACCCGGTATTTGTATGGGTGCTGATGCACACACACATCTTTTTTTGTTTGTTTTATTATTCATTGACACGTATTGCTTGTACATATTTATGGGGTACAGAGTTATTTTTCAATACATGTATACAATGTGTGGTGATCAAGTCAGGGTAATTAGCATATTTGTCATAACAAAAATGTATTATTTCTTTGTGATGAGAACATCTGAGCTCTCCTCTTCTAGCCAATTGAGAACATATAATAAATTATTGTTAATTATAGGTGCCTAGCATTATTGTAGGCTACTAGCTTATTTTTCCTATCTAGCTGACACACATACATATCTACAACAGAGTGCCATGAAGTAATTCTTTCTCTTCCTTCATGCAGTGTACTCTGATATTTTCTATTCTATTCAGTTTTTAAAAAGCTATGCTGCTACAAACCACTAAATTGATTCTACAAGCTGTTGATGGGTCTCAGCCTGCAGTTTGGAAAAAATGCTTGAGTAGAATCTGGTTGTTTACTGCATTTTGAGGAAGCCTCCAAAGGCTGTGGATTGTTGCCAAGGGACTTGCTGGGAGAATATGAATATGGTGACTATCTCTTGAGATTCTCAGCTGCCTCCTGGTCAAGTGGGACAGAGAGTATAACCACACATTCTTCTCAAAGATATCATAATGTTCAAAGTTTTAGAGGAGGTGCTAACTTCCTTCTTAAGATTCTGTAGCACTGGAAATTATGATGCTTCTTTACTTTTCAAAATTACCTGGCTCGTTAGAGATTTAGGAGTAAATGGGAAGTAACTAGGAAAGGAAATTCCTCATTCATTTTCTCTAATGCTAAAGCATACTCACACAGAAAGCCTGAAAAAAACTATTTCAGTAAGAAGATTGAAAAGTAGCTTTCTTAATTTGATTGGTTGGAATTGAGGAAACTGAGTATACCAGGTATACTGCTTGATATAAATTATTAATAGTCCCTGGAGGGGACTTTTATGAGCTATAACCACAAGTGAATTTTTTGTCAAAATGTGAAATCATTTCATATCTTTTGAGCAGACAATTCAGATTTTCAAAACACAAGGAGGTTCTATCCATTTTTCTCAGTTTGCAATTATCTGAGGATTAGAGAAGAAAGAACATTGCTTCAGAAATTTGAAATTAGAGACTTTTTAATCAAAAGAAGTTTTATTCTATGACACTAAGTCTGTTTTCTGCTCAAATTGGACCTAAATGTTGGGTTTGTGGTAGTAGAGGTTTTTGTTTTTTTACTCCCAATGGGAGTGTAACTACAATAGTAGAGTGAATTTTACTTTGAATTTTCTAACCGCCTACCTTCCTTTGACAAATTCACATGCACTGGGAAGCGGCCGGCAGCAGCACCAGCCAGCTGAACCGCGCAGCTGGACACGGCCCCTCACCCCACCTCAGACCCAGCGGGGAGCACCAGCCTATGAATCCAACCCACCGAGTTTGGCCCAGCAGAACTCCATGGGGCTAGGGGCTCATTCTATGACCACAGAGTCTCAAATGGGAACCAACGTGGTTTAACATAACCACCACCACACCTACTGTCAAGCAAAGGCAATTCACCCCCCACAGTAGCAACCAAGGCCACTCCACAGCCAACCTCAGTGTAATAGAAGAAGCAAACCCCCTAGCAAATGACCAAGCATCAGCAAAAAAAATACTAGAAGTATAAACAATCAAGAAGAAATGATACCACCGCAAGGATACAGTAATGCCCCAAAGTCAGACTCCATGGAACAGGGAATCCTTGAAATGTCTGAAAAAAAATTTTGAGCAATGATCTTAAGAAAACTTGAAGAAATAAAGGAAGACTCAAGTAGAGAACACAATGAAACAAGAAAAAAACATCCAGAATATGAAGGAGGAAATCTACAAGGAGATTAATACCATAAAAAAGGGTGTAGCAGAACTTCTAGAAATGAAAGACTCACTCAGGGAAATAAAAAAACACAACTGAGAGCTTGAGCAGTAGGGTAGAGCAAGCAGAAGAAAGAATTTCAGAGCTTGAAGATCGTCTTTCTGAAATAACTCAGGCAGACAAAAACAAAGGAAAAAAGAATTTAAAATAATGAGGAAAACCTAAAGAGATAGCAGACAACCTCAAGTGCTCTAACATCCAAATTGTGGGTATCCCTGAAGGGCAGGAGAAAGGAAAAGGTATTGAAAAACTACTCAAAGAAATAGTAACAGAAAACTTCCCAGGTGTAGGGTGAGATACAGACCTTCAGATCCAGGAAGCCCAAAGGTCCCCAAATAGATTCAACCCAAAAAGATCCTCCCCAAGTGTCGGGTCTGCCACCGGCCGACCCGAACAGCCCTAGCCTCGTTCCTTTTGGTGGGCGAGCAAATGGCTCAGGATTCCTCTTTCCCTCCTGTCCTCTTTGGAAGGAGACGGGGGAAGAGAGCCGTGAAGAGTGGTGAGCACAGCCGCAGGCCCTAAACAGCCCGGTTAAAGGACACTCAGACGCAGCGGGGGTTCTGTCGAGCAGTTCCGTTTATTATCACACAAGCACTTGCTTTTAAAGGCAAATGGGGAAGGCAGGTTTTTTATATAATCCTATCAGCTTAAAGGGCAAGGGCATGCATCCTGTCTCAATGCCTAGCTATTGCAATCACGCAGTGTTCACGAGCACAGAAGCACATATTTGGCCAATAAGGGCTAAGGCAAGGTTCCCGCAGACACTCCCACCCTACTTCCTCCCAGCGCCATCTTAGGCTGCCATGTTAATATGCCCTTGTGGGCCCATAATGGCACTGCTTGTAATGTCACTTAAGGTGGCGTTAGTTTTTAAGGCCCGACACCCAAGATATGTTATAGTTAAATTCGCAAAGCTCAAAGACAAAGAGATAATTCTGCAAGCAGCAAGAGAAAAGTGTCAGGTCACTTATAGTGGAACTCCCATCAAACTAACAGCAGACTTCTCAACCGAAACCCTACAGGCTGGAAGAAAGTGAAACGATATATTCAAAATACTAAAAGAAAAAAACTGCCAGCCAAGAACTCTTTACCCAGCAAGGCTCTCCTTCAGAAATGAGGGAGAAACAGTGTGTTTCCCAGAAAAACAAAAGTTGTGGGAGTTCACCACCACACAACCAGCCCTGCAAGAAATTCTCAAGGGAGTCATTCAGCTGGAATCTGAATAATGGTGACCACCATCACAAATACATGAGAAAGAGCAAAACCCACAGTTAAAACAAAAATGCTAGCAAGAAAGAGAAAGAAACTAAATCATTCCACCTTAAATTCCCAACTCACATTGAAGAAGAGAAATAAAAAGGGAAATAATGATCAAAAGATATATAAACCACCTAAACAAGTAGCAATTAAATGACAGGAATTAAATAACACTTCTCAATAACTACTCTAAATGTGGACTAAACTCCCCATTCAAAAGACACAGACTGGATTAAAAAGCTAGACCCAAGTATATGCTGTCCTCAAGAGACCAACCTCACCTGTAAAGACACTCATAGACTAAAAGTGAAGGGATGGAAAAAGATATACCATGCAAATAGAAAGCAAAAACAAGCAGGAGTAGCTATTCTTATATCAGACAAAATAGACCTTAAACCAAAAAACATTAAAAAAGACAAAGAAGGCCATTATATAATGATAAAGGGAACTATCCAGCTAGAAGATATAACAATAATAAACATGTTTGCACCCAATACTGGAGCACCCAGATATATCAAGCAAACACTCTTAGACCTAAAGAAGGAGATAGGACCTAATACTTTAATAATGGGTGATCTGAACACCCCTCTCTCAGTAGGGGACAGGACTTCCAGGCAACAAGTCAACAAAGAGACACAGGATTTAATCTACACCCTAGACCAACTGGACTTGGCAGATATATACAGAACATTTCACCCCACAGCTAAAGAATACACTTTCTTCTCATCAGGTCACAGTACATTCTCCAGGATACACCACATATTAGGTCACAAATCTAGTCTCAGCAAATTTTTAAAAATTAAAATCATTCCAACAATCTTTTCAGACTACAGTGGACTAAAACTGGAGATAAACAATAAGCAAAATGCTGGAAGCTATACAAATACATGGAAAATAAATAATAGGCTCCTGAATGACCTATGGGTCCAAGAAGAAATTAAACAGGAAATCAAAAAATTTCTAGAAAGTAATGAAAATAAAGATACATTATACCAAAACTTGTGGGATACTGCAAAAGCAGTACTAAGAGGCAAATTTATGGCAGTAAATGCTTATATCAAAAAAAATGGAAAGACTTCAAATAAACTACCTAACAGTACACCTCAAAGAACTTGAAAAACAACAACAATCCAAACCTAAAGGCAGTAGACAGAAAGAAATAAAGATCAGAGCAGAACTAAATGAAATAGATAGAGACCCAAAAAACAATAGAAAAGATCAACAAAACTAAAACTTGGTTTTTTGAGAAGATAAACAAAATATACACACCATTAGCTAGATTAACAAAAAAAAGGAGAAAGAAGATCCAAATAACAAAAATCAGAAATGAAAAGGGGACATTACAACTGATACCACAGAAATACAAAGAATCATTAGAGACTATTATAAACAACTGTATGACAACAAATTTGAAAATCTGGGAGATATGGATAAGTTTCTAGACACATATAAATTACCAAGACTGAACCAAGAAGAGATAGAAAACCTGAACAGACCAATAACAAGCAAGGAGATTGAAGCGGTAATTAGCAATCTTCCAACAAAAAAAAGTCCGGGTCCAGATGACTTTACAGCTGAATTCTATCAAATTTCTAAAGAGGAGTTAATACCAATTCTCATGAAACTATTCCAAACAATTGAAACAGACATTACTCTCCCAAACTCATTCTATGAGGCCAACATGACTCTGATACCAAAACCAGATAAAGACACAACAAAAAAAGAAAATTATAGGCTAATATCCTTGATGAACCTAGATGCTAAAATCCTCTAATCCTAGAATACAGCAACATATTAAAAAAATTACACGCTATGATCAAGTGGGATTCATCCCAGGGATGCAAGGATGGTTCAGCATATGAAAGTCAATAAATGTGATACATCACATCAGCAAGCTCAACAACAAAGACCATATGATTATCTCAATAGATGCTGAAAAAGCATTTGACAAAATTCAACATTCTTTCATGATAAATACCCTCAACAAATTAGGTATAGAAGGAAAATATCTTAACACAATAAAAGGCATTTATGACAAGCCCACCGCCAGTATGAATCTGAATGGGGAAAAATTGAAGGCCTTCCACTTAAGGACAGGAACAAGACAAGGATGTCCACTCTCACCATTTCTATTCAACATAGTACTGGAGGTACTAGTTAGAGCAATCAGGCAAGAGAAAGAAATGAAGGGAATCCAGATTGGAAAAGATGAAGTCAAACTTTCCCTATTTGCAGATGACATGATACTATATATAGAAAAACCTAAAGACCCTATCAAAAAACTCCTAGAGCTGGTTCATAACTTCAGTAATGTTGCAAGATAACAAATAAATACCCCCAAATCAGTAGCATTTATATACTCAGATAATGAGTTAACAGAAAGAGAAATAAAGAAAGCACGCCTTTTTACAATTGTCACCAAAAAAAAAATACAGTACCTAGGGATCAATTTAACCAAGGAGGTGAAAGACCTGTACAGTGAGAATTATAAACCACTTCTGAAAGAAATTAAAGAAGACACAAAAGATGGAAAGATATTCCATGCTCTTGGATTGGAAGAATTAACATTGTGAAAATGTCTATACTACCCAAAGTAATCTACAGATTCAGTGACATTCACTGAATTCCCCATCAAAATACCAGTGACATTCTTTACAGAAATGGAAAAAACAATGTTACCTTTCATATGGGAAAACAAAAGACCCTGAATAGCCAAAGCAATCCTGATCAAAAAAAAAAAAAACAAAGCTGTAGGCATAACTCTGCCTGACTTCAAATTATACTACAAAGCTGTTGTAACCAAAACAGCATGGTACTGATATAAAAATAGACAGTCAGACCAGTGGAGTAGAATAGAGAACTCAGAAATCATTCCTCAGGCTTATAGCTATCTGATATTAGACAAAGGCAACAAAAATCTACATTGGGGAAAAGATTGCCTCTTCAACAAGTGGTGCTGGGAAAACTGGATATCCATATGCAGAAGAATGAAACTAGATATGCATCGCTTACCATATACTAAAATCAACTCAAAATGGATTAAAGACCTAAGTATAGGACCCAAAACTGTAAAATTACTAATGGAAAATATAGGTGAAACACTTCAGCAGTTAGGTCAGGGCACAGGCTTTATGAACGTGAGACCAAAAGCACAAGCAGCAAAAGAAAAAATAAACAAATGGGACTATATCAAACTAAAAAGTTTCTGCACAGCAAAAAGATAATCAACAGAGTGAAAAGACAACCTACAGAGTGGGAGAAAATTTTTGCTATCTATGCATCCGACAAGGGACTAATATCCAGAATATACATAGAATTCAAGCAATTATACAGTAAAAAAATAAATGACCCAATTAAAAAATGGGCAAAGGAGCTGAATAGACATTTTTCAAAGGAAAACATACAAATGGCCAACAGATACATGAAAAAATGCTCAACATCACTAGTCATCAGGGAAATGCAAATTAAAACCACACTGAGACACCACCTTACTGTTAGACTGACTATAATCAAAAAGATGGTGAATAACCAAATGCTGGCGAGGGTGTGGAGAGAAGAGAACACTGCTGCCCTGTTGGTGAGACTGTAAATTAGTACAACCACTTTGGAAAACAATTTGGAGGTTTCTCAAACAACTACAGATAGATCTTCCATATGATCCAGCAATCCTTCTTCTGGGTATATATCCAGAGGAATGGAAATCATCACGTTGAAGAGATACCTGCACTCCCATGTTTATTGCAGCTCTGTTTACAATAGCCAAGATATGGAACCAACCTAAATGTCCATCAGTAGATAATTGGATAAGGAAACTGTGGTGTATATATACACTATGGAATACTACTCTGCCATAAAAATAAATGAAATACTCCCATATGCAACAACATGGATGAACCTGGAGAAACTTACATTGAGTGAAACAAGCAAAGCACAGAGGGATAAATGCCACATGTGCTCAATCATGTGGGAGCTAAGAGAGAAAGGAAGGCAGGAAAGAAAGACCACAGTAGTGCCATGATCCAACAGAGGGAGGAAACAGGGGAAGGGGGAGGGAGGTTGGGGGTAATTGGGAGGGGACAAAGGGTACAAAATTTATTTCTGGTAATGAGTATGCCCCCAGTATGAATCTGGCCCTCACATCATGGGCAGGAGGGGGGACAATCAGCTTTCTATCTCATGAATATTCATAATTTTAAAAAAATTCACATCCGCTAATAACATTGATATGAGGATTTACAGAAAATGTGGTCCCCATTTAAAGTGTCTGGGGAGTATAGGGTTGTATTGCATTTTCTAATGGGCTGGCCCCCTTTCTGATGGAATTATTTTGTTGTGACAAAGGGAAGATAGCAAATTATCATATTTTAAACAGTAATTTTCTAAGATGCACATCATTTAATTATCAACCAAGAATACCAATCTTTGTCTCATACCAATATTTGTTCTCTGTCCAGATGGTGAGAACAGTGAGGATAATAAAATAGTCTTAGCAAAACTTTCAAGTTGAAGCCTTCTCAAGAAACTGGTATATTTGGAAAGAATTTCCCTACTTATGAGAAGCAACGATCATTCTCTTCTGAGGATATGCTAACATGAGAACTAAGAGATTTTTCTCTACATGGAATGAACATTTTCTTTCAGAGATATTATCCTCCAAGGAAGGGATTTTCTCCATGAATATCCTGGTTTCTGACAACCCTCACCTGGCTCAGACAACTCTGGCTCTCAGGACCTGACTGATGTCTGTAGGATGTGACCCTTGTCACTTTGCTCCATGGCTCTGCCTGGGCCTGGAGTTCTTCTTTGTGCTGACTAATGTCCCATGCAAAAAGTCTATGTCTAAGTTCCAGCTTTTTGTCTAGGATTGGGCCAATAACTATCATAAACTCCTATGCTTTAGTATCTATTCATACTGGCCATGAAGAGAGATCTGGTTTCAACTGGGCCTGGGCTCTGTGCAGAAATTGACACAGACTTTGGTTTCTGCAAGGGACCTTCCTCACTTAGTGTGGGTGTTACATTATGTAGTGTTCATCAAATACAAGTAGTGGCCCTCTATATAAACTGAATAACCTGTGTATGTGAATGACTGCTTTTGTATCTCACTATAGATACACCACTTTCCTTTTGGTGGTTTTGCTATCAATTGCTAGTTTAGGAATCCAAGCATTAGTCAGTGTTTCTATGAGAATATATAACTGAAGATCTACACCTAAATTTCTAAATAATCTTTGTATAAATTGGCAACTGCTTATTACCAATTGATTGATTTTTCTGCACTGGTCTCAAACTCTTCCAGCATAGTCTCCTTTGCTCCCTTATTTCTGATCTTTGTAAATGTATTGTCCTTCATCTTCTATTATTCTTTACCTACTGATTTTTAATTAATCACAAGTAGAATTTGTTCCAGATCTTATTGCTGTTTTCTCTTGAGCTTAAATTATGTCTGTCTTTTGTACCATAAATTAAAAAACCAAACAAAACCCATTTGGGTTCAGTGAAATATCTGGTATAAATTAAGGCCAGCAAAGTCTTCTTCCCCTTTAAGGAATGATTTTTTAGACTAATTCTGATTTCTTCTTGGTATCTATGATTCTTCCTTAAAATAGGGTTAAAAGTTATTTAGAACATTTTTTAGAGCTCTGACAAATTATATAAGGCATTTTAACTCTCATAGCAAATTATCCACCAGGGAGAGATTGAATCTCAAGTCTTCCCTGTCCTCCAATTTACCATTTTATAGACTGAATATGAAACTGGATGTTCCCTACTGGGGTTCCCTATTTCCAGGTTAAGATTAAACTGATAATTCTTTTTCTTCCCTCCACTCTCTGATGTTAAAATAATAAATGTTATTATCTCTTAGCATAGCAGCAGTGATTTAATTGTGGTGCTGTATCAATTTTAAGTTGCAGAAATTACTTCACACTTCTTTTAATTGTAGACACCATTTTAGCATTTTGACTGTTTCTATATCTGAGTCAAAAATGTGTTATAGAGAAGGCATTTCTCTCTTATTTCAATTTGGTTATGGAGGAACAGATTCTTCAATGCCTGGATAAGTCATTGGAATTTAGAGACCTACTGCTTAAGTGTTTTCATAGTAGTGATATCATTCCACCATTCTGGTTTTAATGCAGTGATTTTAAGTACTGACTGCAAAAGCAAATACTTTAGACCAGTGGTTCTCAAACTTATTAATGTATATCTGAATCACCTGGAGGGCTTGTTAAAAATAGATTTCTGAGCCCTACCCCCAGATTTTTATTTGGGGCCCAAGAATTTGCATTTCTAACAAGTTCTCAGGTACTGTTGCTACTGGTGGTTAGGGAACACAATGAGAATCACTGCTCAGAGGGTTTTTCTCCTTTTTCAGAAACATGCACTTTTAGGGCAGATGGTTATACCAGGGGAAAAAACACAAAAAAACAAAACAACCTCAAGGAGATGACAAGGTTCAGTGGGCTTAAAAAAAAAAAGGAGATTATCTCTGTGTGAGGGTGTAAATTTGTAATTACAAGTAAGGTGGCATTTGTATGGGATCTGAGATACATAATAAGTGAACATTCAAAGAATGAAAAGCAAAACCTCTAAATCTTAATACTGTCAGTTGTAATAAAAGACTTAGAAGGGGAAGGGAGGTTTAGTGGAAGAGTATAAATGTATCTAAGGGACCTGAATTAAGATCTCTGCTCTGCCATTTGCACTTAATGAATGAATTCGGAATGTGTAACCTCACTAAGTTGTTTTAGAATTGAAAGAGATAATAAATGTGAAATGCTCTGCATATGGTAGCTGTCCATCAAAATTTTTTTCCTAGAATCTGGCCTCCTCAGTTGCTTTTGTATGCTCAGGAATCTTCAAACTTTTGGGGTGATAAGTTTTATCCAAAATCATTACTTGTAAAATAATCGAATTCCACTTGTAAAATAATTGAATTCCAACAATTGCAGCCCTGTGCATGCTGTACAAATGCAGACATGGAAGATGTGGGCCCTATTCTTCAAGTACAGTTGTCCCTTGGTATCCATGGGGGATTAGTTCCAGGACTCCCCATGGATACCAAAATCCGCGGATGCTCAAGTCCCTTATATAAAATAGCATAGTACTTGCATATAACCTATGCACATCCTCCCATATACTTTAAATCATCTCTAGATTACTCTGAGTACAGCTGCAATGTATTCACTTAGAACCAAAAAAAAAAAGGGGGGGAGAAAAGATGGAAGGAAAAAAAAAGAAATTGTCAATAAACGTTTTCTGCTTCTTAAAATCATAGCACCTATAACAGGAATAGAATAAAAGAGACTTAAGAATAGCAACAAGTTTTAACTCCTGTGGGATTATTTCTCAAGGCTTCTACTTGCAAATTGTTTGGTAACTGCTCAAGTTAAATCTTAACACTCTTCAAAACATCCTTCTGAGTACATGAGTTCTTTCACCATACACTCCATGTAAAAGATTGCCACATTTTATTACTATAATTGTTGCTTACAAGATTTTCTGGATTGAAACTTCTTGTTACGTATAGATGTGTTTGTCTTACCGACAATGTTAACACCTATTTTTCTCCAAGCAATACTTGGCCAAAGGGGCATATTTCTACTGAGCCATACTTTTATCTTTGAAATGTTTGCATCTCCATAAAAAATAAAAACAAAAAGCAGTTTTTGTAACCTGTTTAGTTATCTTTGCCTTTTTGTTTGGTGTTTTACCATAGCTAATTCAGTACCCAGAAAGTGCTTAAAACACAGTAGGGGTACAATAAATGGTAATGAATGACCCATTGTGAGTTCAATACTTCTGGGTTATGTAGGGAATATGATTTTTGTCTTTATTCAGAAGTAAAACACACGTAATTTGGTATAAGCAAGATTTCCCTAGAAGGCAAACATTTCTTTGAAAGAGAATTTTAACCCCAACATGTAAGCCTTTTACATCTAGGAAGGAGATTATTATTAGAAACAGCAGTAGTAATAGCAGCAGCATCAGTAGCTAAGTCATGCTAACAGCTTTTTTTTTTTTTTTTTTTTTTGCTAATGGGTACTGTGCAGGGATTGAACCCCAGCCCCTGGTGTTACCAGCATCATGCTCTAACAAACTGAGCTAACCAGACAGCAAGCTACCTGCTTTTCTTATGTTATCTCTTATACAGTCTTCCCAACAACCCTATTAGGTAGATGATGTTGTTGTAACCATCTTTGTGGATGAGGAAATTGAGCTCAGAGAAATTAAGGAATGTGCTCAAGATCACACAGCTAGTAATTAGCAGAACCAGGATATGAACTCAAGTTAATTTAGTTAATATTTGGGCTTGGTATTTCCAATGCAGGAGTATGAGTTTGACTTTGTCGTCTTCAAAATTCCTACTGAAGTTGGAAGAGAGACATTAAAAAAAAAAGAAAAGAAATGAAAAGAAAGAAAAAAAAAGATAATAGGTATCTGTACTGTAAACAAGGAGATCACCATCCTCATGCTAGAAGAAACACTGGAAAAATTCCTACAACATGAAATACAGGCAAGACCAGGTTGAGGTAAGGGCCTACCAACCTGAGAGGTACTGCATATAAAAGCCCACATAAAGAGTGAATTAAGAAAGCATCTTTTATTTCTAGCTTACTAAAACTGTTTGAAATCAGAAATGACTATTACCTTTATCAAATACCTTTTCATGTCTGTTTAAATAATCTTATAGTTTTTCTCATTTGACTTAATAATATACTAAATTATATTAATAATGTTCCTAGATATTCATTCATCCTTGCATTCTTGGAATAAGCCCCATAAATCATAAGTAGGACAGTTCACTCCGCAGAAACCAGGAATAACTCAGGAACTGGAATTACCATGTGCCTCGGAAGGGAAGGAAAAGAACTTGAAGTGTCTTCTATCTTCCTTTAGGATTCTTAGAATTTAATTTAGAACTACATATGTTGGCAAACTGTGGTTATTAGAGGGGGGAAAGGAGGAGGGGGAGAGAGGTTAGGGAGAAATTGGTTAATGGACACAAAGAATGAATACGTTTTGTCATGATGAATATGCCAACTGTTCTGATTTGATCATCACATATTGTACACAAATACTGTACCCCACAAATATGTATAATCAATTGTTTCAATAAAAAAAAATTTTTTTTTAATGCTGGCTGCAAATACTTGTTCCATGAACCAATTATTTTATAAGGCTATCAGCATACTTAAATGAATACCTTAGTATTTTTTTTGGCAGCTGGCTGGTAAATGGATCCAAACCCTTGACCTTGGTGTTGTCAGCACCATGCTCTAACCGTGTGAGCTAAGCAGCCAGCCTATAGCTTAGTATATTAATGAATTGTTTCAATTAATAATATACAGTAAAGTCTTAAAATAACTTTAAGAATGCAAGTGTGGTTACAGGACTTCTTTCTTGAAAGGTCATTTTGAAAGAGTTAATGTAAACATCCTGAAATATTTAGAAGAGTGAAAACTGCAACATCTTAACTAGTGTAATTTGCTTTAATTAATTTATACTTTTCTCTCTTCGGTTTTTGTACATTGTGGCAGTGACAAGCCACTTTTGATATGCTTAAAATTATCTATTTTATCTGTTGTGGTATGAGAGCTTGGGAGAATTGAAAGCGGCTCTGATGTCTACCTTATAAATTCCTTCAAATATTTTATTTAGCATTTATTAAGCCTTTAGCTTTCCTATTATGACTTCTAGGAGTCTGAGTATTTTGTAGACTGACTAAGAAAAAAAAAAAAAGCCAGATGGAGAGTAAACATTTGTAGGGAAAACGAAGATAAATGGTCAGGGTCCCTCAGATGTTCAGAATCTTGCTGAGCATTTGATGTAAATACACACGTGTGCCCAGGTGTTCCTTGGTTATTGTCTAATGTAATTGAGCATGTGCACCCAGGTGTTCCTTGGCTATTGTCTCATGTAGATGCACATGGGCACCTAGGTGTTCCTGGGTTGTCCGACTCGCGCACCCAGGTGTCCTGGGTTATTGGACTTGAGTATAAAGGACAAATGGCTCTGATCCACTGCTCCCCAGCCCCGGAACGCCCCTGTGGTAGCCACAGGGAGGCCACTACTGCTGCTGGAGGCTGTTGCTGCAGGCTGTTACTGCGGACTGTTGCTGCCAGTGCCCCTGGGACCCTCTGGGAGGCTGCCACCGCTGCTGGTGCCAGAAGCTGAGGACTGAACTCGTGTCGTCTGCCAGTGGCTCCCGGGATCTTTCCCAATTGCCTAGCTCATGGACCTGTGTGTGTGAGGGCTCTGGTGACCCAGCCAGGCATATGAGGGGTCTGTGACCCAGTCTGTACAGTGGGTTTAAAGGGTGTGAGCCCTAACTCTTAGCAATACAGTGTTCTTATCTTTCCCCCTCCAAAATGCAAAGAGACTGCATTTGCAGGATTTAAAAAATGATTAAGTATTCGGTTATTACTGATTATTTTCTAAAAGAAGGAAAGAGGGATAATGGCAGATCAGACTTAGTTGTAAGAAAAAAAGCCAAAAGTAGGTGTTGGGCTGGGTCACAGACCCTGCAAACCTGTTTTGCACAGACTGGGTGTAAAGTTACATGATGACGCCACTCGTCGGGTTACAGCAATAGCTACACTAATTGTATGGCTAGGCATTTCATAACTAAAGCCGAAACGTTTCATTATTTTAGTTATACTAAGTTTTCATTTGTATTGTCAGAGCTAGGGCTCAGACCCTTCAAACCCATTGTACAGATTGGGTCACAGACCCCTCACACGCAGGTCCACAAGCTCTAGGTAATTGGGAAAGATCCCGGGAGCCATTGGCAGATGACACGAGCTCAGTCCTCAGCAGTAGTAGCTTACAGCAGCAGCAGCAGCAGCAGCAGTGGTGACAGTGACCTCTTGGGACATCCCAGGGGCACTAGCAGCAACAGCCTCCAGCAGCAGTAGCCGCCTCCCTATCCTCCCCCTGCCCCAGGGTCATCTGGGAGGAGAGGGTCCCGTGGATCAGAGCCATTCATCCTTTATACTTAAGTTCATACCCAGGACACCTGGGTGCACACACACAATTACATTAGACAATAACCAAGGAACACCTGGGCACACATGCCTATTTATATCAAATGTTCAACAAGATTCTGAACATCTGAGGGGCCCTGACCATTTTCCTTCACTTTCCCTACACTGGGTCACAGACTCTTCAAACCCGTCCTATGGGTCGGGGTCACAGACTGGGTCACAGACCCCTCATCTGCAGGCCGCAAGCTAAGTAATTAGAAAAGATCCTGGGAGCCCATGGCAAGATTAACATGCTTCATTTGGATGCAGGCTCAGCCCCCAGCCTCTTCAGCAGCAGCTTACAGCAGCCTCCAGCAGTGACCTGGTGGCCTCCCAGGGCTATCCCCCCAGGGGCACTGTGGATCAAGAGCCATTTGTCCTTTATACTTAAGTCAGATAACCCAGGGACACCTGGGTGCTAGTCAGAGAACGAAGGAACACCTGGGCACACGTGTGCAATTAACATATTTACATTAAACAGGCTAGGTCATGCTCAGCAAGATTCCGAACATCTGAAGGAACCCAACCATTTGTCCATTTTCCTTACAGCAGGTAAAAGATCAGAGTAAGAAAAAAGTAAGGAGGTAAACCAGAACAAAGGCAGTTACCTTTCGTAACTCTTGAGCTTTACTTTCTTTCATTTAAGTTTATTTGCACTCTAAAACTCTTATTCTCTGCAGATACTCTGCAGGTTAAAACAGATTCAACTTTGAAAAATCAAAACAGGAGTCAACTAGGATAGCGATAGAGTAGTTATATATGACTAAGTTTCAGCCACTGATAGTGAAAAGTTTTGATGATATAAGTGTATACATCAGTGCTCAATCTAGGAGTAACTCGGTTTCCATCGGCTGTTACCCATATAGCAGACATTTGAGTGAAATCTAATGGAGCTTTTTCTGTTCTCTTTTTTGTGTTGTTAGTCATAGGGAAAACTAGTCTTGTGTTACCAGCTAATTGTTTCACTCCCTTGTCCCATTTTTCTTATCTGTCTTCTGGACAGATTTTGAAAAAGAGATTGGAGAATAGAAGAAAAGGTTTTAAATTGTTTTCTGGCATCTGTTGGAGGATTTGGGTAGGGCATATCTTTTGGTTCTTATAAACACTTGTTTGCAAAGGGCTAATGAGGCTTGGCTAGTGATTTGATCCTGTAATCAGGCCCTATGTTATATTCTAAAGCCTGTCTCTAAACAATCACATCAAATGTGTATCTTTGGATGTGAGGATAAATGAACATATCCCCAATCTGGGAAGAGTTAGTGTACATACTATGAAGGGTTACTAGCACTGTCTTTACAGAAAAAGGACAGCCCATTGCCCAAATTGGGAAAACAAGGAAAATGCTTCAGCTAATCAAACATTCCTCAATCAATTTTCCAATCACCTAACTTATCACCTTGTTGGCTATATTCTCTCCAAAATAGCCATTACTAATCAGAATTACAGCTTCTGAACTATGAGCTAACACTGACTCAGTGATTTAAGCTGGCTTTTTCCCTCATGCTTATGGGAACATTTGTCTGGAACTCTGAAATGATCTTGTTTGTATTACAGAGCTCTCATTTGGAAGACAGTGAATCAGCAGCGTTACTTTGCTGTGAATGTGAAGAATCAGAAATCTTTAGTGATTCCAATGTACGTAGGTATATGTTTTTACACAGCCTTTGGTGAATCAAGTAAAAGCTTTTTGGATAAATTTGGCTCTTAAATACAACTGGTATAGTGCCTATTATTTCATGTATTTGGCCCCACTCAGCCAAGTAGTCTGGGAAGGCAAATAGGTGACTTGGAATGAGTGTATATATAAATAGATGGTATTATTTTTATGCATAGTAATCTCCACTCAAAGTATATCTATCAAAGTAGAGAAATGTTGCATCCTGGAAACTTAAGTGAGTCTCCTTCAATAAGGAATATGATTGTCTTTGTGGGATTTTTTTCCTTCATGCATAAATTTTTTTTTTATGATCAATAGTATCCTTTCCCCTGTAGCAACTGTTTGGTATTGGTGCTGCCACTGGGCCTTTATTTCCTATGTGTATAGGCCTAACATGTCCTGGTTGTTGATAACGTTAAGCCAAGTAATGTTAAAGTCACTGGACTGGAGAGTCATTCTGATCACCTCAAATGTAGAACATTAAACTATCTAACTATATTTCATGAGATGTTATAAATTTTATCTATCACATCTAACCCCAAGCATAGTTACCTATGGAGATAGGCTGAAGTTAGAGAATGACTTAAATTGATTTATTTTTATGTATTGCAGTATGCGGTGAGATTAGTCTGGAGATTCTCGGTATATCCTGAGATATAAGTGAATTTCCCTGAAGATTGAATAGCCTAGTAATTCATGCATATTGTTCTACCTTAAAAGGGTTCTCAAAATATCTCAGAGGGAAGGGAAGAGCTGCAGATAGGGAAAATAAATGAATTCTACAACTGTCATTTAGATATCTATCTCCTGTTAGACCAAAAAAAAAATCAGAGGGGGTTGGTCTACAAGAATGCATACCAGTCCCAGTTATGTTAATGAAAATTAGAAATAGAAATAACCAGCTCTTTGTGAGAGACCCTAATCTCTGCCCTTGGCTTGTCCTTTCAACCTAGATGCCTGGTTTACATTTTCATTTATTTGCTTCCCACTGTCTCTAAGTTAAAGTCTTAGTTGGTGATGTCCTGACTTTTTAGGTGTGCTGCTCTTTGCCCTGAAGATTATGCAGATTTGGAATGGCACTATGATGAAATATTTTATTCAAGCATAATCTGGGGCTGTCATATCCGTAGGAGACTGGACTGCTCTTGGAATTCACCCTACTCTCCCATTTTATGGGAAGTTCAAAATGGCTTTGTATCAAACTGAAGTATGGAAACATGGCAAACCTTTTTCCTATTTGGAGGTTCTGTGTCTTGCTGTATAATGAATCCTACTAAACAAATTCTAAAAAGTAGAATTAATATGATACACTTTATATGCACTAAATTATAACATACTTTAAAACTGAATTGGTTTGACTGATCTGATTTTTTTTCCCCCATAATTTGGTCTCCTCCAACAGGTAGCTGTGACTAAAACTAGGTTCTACAAACTTTGTCTATAAAAGCTGAGCTCTGTCTTTATCTGGATGTTTTTTGTGCATAGTAGCACTCAATAAGTATTGTTGAAGTTTCACTAATGGAAACTGTCTTTCAAAGTAAGCTGTGCCTCTCAAGTATATCACCATCATACTGCTTGCTCTTAAGCTGGTTTTCTTACTTTATCTTCATGGCACAATGAAGGTGATTACCATTTTAGTATCTCATTCACCTATTATATTGATTTCCTCCTTGCACTCATTCAGTGTTGATGAAGAGTCTGGAATTACATGAATTCAGTTATTGTGACTCTAATAGCCTGGAGCTATGCTTATTTCGCTAGTGCTTGCAAACACTAACTGATGAATCCACATGAACACTCTTTTATTACCAGTATTTTGCAGTTGACAAACTGAGGGTGGAAAGGTTATATTCTTTGCCCAGTGTTATGATAAGCAGGAGCAGTGCTGACATCAGATCTCAGCTGAAAGCCATCAGTGAACTCATTACCAATGGGCAGCATCATTGATGGAATGTGTACCAGACTCCTTATATAGTATCCTGCAAGATTTATTTTATTCAGTCTGCAGCAGAGTCCTCTGGACTTGCACTGGCTTACGTTTTGGCTGATTTTGTCTTTAAAAGACCAGTGCATGGGAATCTACATAAAGAATATTTTTATGAACTTGGACATGTGGGAAAATGTGACTCTAGTTTTAATGGTTTTTCTCCATTCAAAACAAATAATTGGTTATATATATTTATAGATTAATCTGGTTGCTTTATTTTATGGCCAGAACTTTCATTCATTTAAGTCAGGTTTATTGCCTTTTCTTCTTCAAGAGACAACAGTTGTTTCTTGTACTTGGTGGCTTTTTAAATGTATTGGATCCTCCTCCTGTTTTGCATACTCAGGGAGTATTTCCCAGAATTTTTTCCCTTTTCTCACCTTCCTATTCCCACCTTTATGTTAAAAGAGATTGAAGAGCTTCTTCCTAATTTGAAGGCTTAATCTTAGGAGGAAAAAAGATTATTTGTAAAGCAAACTGATTGAAATTCCCATTATTTAATTTTCTTCAATGGAAGTGGTGTGGGATCTTGATTAACTATTTGAAGTAGAAATACTGATAAAGAGAAGAAGAGTAGAAGATAAAGTCAATCACTGAAGAACTTTCTCTTCAATCCTGGGATAAAAGAAGTATGAACTTTGATTAGTTGTATTTATTCATTCACTTACACATATATTCATTCATTCACCAAGCAATGATTGACTCTTGTGTGAATATCACTGGGCCCAGAGCTGTGGGAGTTAGGCATAAAATATAGAATCTGACCTTAGTGAATATATAGTCTATACTTAAACAAATTAGTTTTATGGATATTCATGGAAAGCCATGAAAAGGAAAGGAGAAAATCATTACATTCAATATAGTCAGCTGTCCGTATTTGTGGGTCCACATCTGTGCATTCAGTCAAGTGCAAATTGTAAACATTTGGAGGAAAAATTGCATCTGTACTGAATACACACAAACTATTTTTTTGGTCATTACTCGCTAAACAATACAGTATTGCAACTATTTACGTAGCACTTACATTGTATTGGGTATTGTAAGTAATCTAGAATAATTTAAAGTATACACGAGGATATGTGTAGGTTATATGCAAATATTACACCGTTTAATATAAGGGACTTGAGCATCCTTAGCTTTTGGTATCCATGGGAGGTCCTGGAACTAATCCCCCACGAATACCAAGGGATAACTGTATATAGGAAGAAGAGAAAAAATCTGGATAAAGTGAAAGAAATTTGGCTGTAGGCCAATTTGGCTGGAGGGCTGGCTGCATTAGATCTCTTGGGGCTTTCCTGGAAAGCCCCTTCTCTGGTCCCATTCAGCCTTCAGGGAACCAGATGATGATAGAAGCAGCTACTTGCTCCCTCTGCTGTGCACAGGGTTGTTGGAGGTCTCTATAATGGGGATAGTGACTGTCTGTCTGCCTCAGAGCAGGGTGACAGTGTGACTAGAAGAGGTCACAGAGGAAGAAGTTACTGGCCCTTGCTACAAGAGTTTTCCCTTAGCTCCAAATAAGAAGGAATATAGGGAGCGACTAGAGCAGGTTGGGATGCTAGTGGCTGCAACATCCACTGAGACTCCTAAGGGTTCTGAGGGTCCTCTCCATTCTACTCCACCACACCTACTGCTATCCTGCCTAAAAGGAGAAAAAGCTCAGGATGAGCTGGGATTCCAATTATTGTGCTTATGGGGGATCAGCTAGGAGCAACTGGATTCATTACCATTGTAGGACCATTTCTTCCCCAGCCTGATGCTCAGGAAAAGACTTGTTATATTAGTTTATTTTTTTAAAGTAAAACTTATTTCCTAATTTCTTTCATTTCCTTGCTCTTCTGACCCCTACCTCTACCCAACTAAATAGGAAGATGGACATATATAGGTGGTCATGCTATTTTTATGGTCTGTTTCATTCTTTTGCTGCTGTTTCAGGAGGTAAGATGGAAATTAGATATATAACTGGGGTATTCTATAGCCAGATTAATTCTCTATTCTTTCTATGAATTTCTAGAGTGCTGCCACTATCGTACTCAAGCTGTCTTTCTCAACCCTAGTTTGCTCTCTCAGATGTCTGTTTTCTCAGTGCTTGGGGTGGAGTCTTGGTGAAGTTGTGATTTCAGAGCAAGCTTAGGCCAGAACTGCTAACCTGGAGAGAGCAGTGGATGGCCCTGATTAAGACAAATGTCATGAGAGAGTTGTAAATTTAACAAATTTTTAATCTTAATGGATTTTGTCTTCTGAGTCACTCCTAATGCCCATATTTATTTATTTGTAATCTCACAATGTGCTTTGGCAGTAGAGAAGGGGTAGTAATTCTGCCTTTCACCTTACAATTAGGAAAGTGGAGTTACAAAAGCCATGATTTGCTGACAACTATATATAACTGAAAGAAAGGCTAACATACTAAATGTTTTTACAAGTACTATCTCACATTACATTTCTGATATCAGTAGTGTTATTTAATCCTTGTTTTAGAGGTGACAAAACTGAGCTAATTTATTCCACAATTATTTGAGTCTACTCTGTGGTGGTCACCATGCTAGGCAATGCTAGGCGATGAGTATCCAGTGAACAAAGCAAACCCTGTCCTTATAGAATTTACAGTCCATTTGGGAAGACAGATAATAAAAAAACTAATAAGTATTCAATTACAAAATGTGATAGTGTTACAAAAAATACTTGTGTGCAATATGTGATGCTCAAATCAGGATAATTCGTATATTCAACATTACACTATGTAATCATTTTTTATGGCTCTTTACCAATTATCTCTCTAACCTCCTCACCCTTTCTGTTCCAAGAGTTATAATAATGTTCAAACCCTTTTACCCCCAGGAATCTAACTCCTGAGAACTTCCTCTGAAGAAATTATTTAAAAAGAAAAAAGCAGCTGGCTAGTTAGCTAAGTTAGTTAGAGCATGGCCTTGGTAACACCAAGGTCCGGGGTTCAATCCCTGTACCGGTCAGATGTAAAAACAAAACAAAACAAAATAAAACAAAACAAAACAAAAAACCCAAAGAAAAAGAAAAAGTATATGTACTACAAAACACATTTTTAAATTTTATTTATTTATTTATTTATTTTTGGTGGCTGGCCAGTACAGGGTATATACTAAAATTTTAGGACAGGGTATATACTAAAATTTTGAATATGTTTAGTAATGGGGGGAGTGAATGGTTAAGTAAACTATGATACTATTAACTCAATGAAACCATTAAAATGAAAAACGTTAAAACTATATAATTTCATGAGAAATTGTATGTGAAATGTTAAGTGAAAAAAGTAAATAAATGGAAAAAAAGTTGCATCTCTGCTTCACTCTTATGACAAAATAAATTACAGATGGATCAGAGAATTAAATGTTAAAAAAATTTGAACCCTTCAAGGAGAAGAACAAATTTTAATAATCTTGGAGTAGGGATGACTTTTTAAAATATGACACAAAACTCAGAAACCATAAAAGAAAACAATGGTAAATTCAAGTACATAAAGCCAAAATACTCTATATTAAAAGATCCTATAAACAAAATCAAAAGTCAAACAACAGGTTGGGAAAAGGATTTTCAGCACAAATGACAAGGAGCTAATTTCTATGATATATATAATATTTACATGTATGTATGTGTTTTATAATATTTTTAAAGATCAGAAATATAATAGAAAAACATGCAAAAGAAATTAACCAACTTTCACAGAAAAAAAGATATATAAATGGCTCTTTAACATATGAAAATATGTGCAATAGTCCTCATAACCAATACTGGTTTTTTACCTCTCAGATTGGCAAAGATCAAAAAAGTTTGATATTGAATTGTGTTGGCAAGGGCATAGGGGAAATGGCATTTCTATATTTTGTTGGTGGAGTGTAAATTAGAATAACCTCCATGGAGGACAATTTGGCAATATCAGTCAAAATTCTGAATGCTCAGAACATTTGCTCTTGAAATTTCGTTACTAGAAATTTATCCTCCAGCAATAGTCCTATATATGGGAAATTTTGTATATTTGATGATATTCGTTGCAACATTGTTTACTATAGCAAAAAACTGGAAATACCCAGAATGTCCATCCAGGTGTTTCCATATGAACTAATATGTAATTAAATCCTAGAGATATTGTTAGAAGAAAATACCAAGGTGCAAAGCAATGTGTATATCATTTGTGTGAAGAAAAAAGAGAGAGAGAGAAAGAGAGAGAGAGAGAGAAGAATATAATTAAATGCTTAAATATGCTTAGACTATATCTGATAATATACATAAAAATTTTAAAGACAGTGATTGTCTTTAGGGAGAAGAATTCATTGGCTGGGGAACATATGTGAGATGGAGACTTGGTGCTTAATATTTATCATATTTTACTTTTTACAATTTTGTGCCATGTGCATATGTTGCCTACCTTTTAAACATACTAAAATAAAAGGAGAGGGTAGAACAAAATTGCTTACCCACCATTCATTTACTCATGTAAAATATTATTTTAAAAGAAAGAGGAAAAAGACAGCTCTTATCCTCAAGTGCCCACAGCCGAGAAAGAGAAACGTATATGTAAGATGATTGAAATATAGTGTAGTAAGTGCAATAATGGAGCAGATGTGTGTACTAGATACAACTGTGGCACAAGAAAAGAGTATTCTATTCCTTGCTTGATATGTCAAATTAAAAAATGAACAAAATTTACATATATACTCTGATTACAGCTATATAAAAACTATATGTAAATACATAAAAGAGGTATCAAAATACAAAGAAGAGGCCTTAAATATAAGCAGTTTCATTTAGGTGGTAAGAATATAAAGGGCTTTTTTGAGTGCTGAAACTGTCTTATTTATATTTTACAGTCAAGTTTTTTTTATTCATCTTAGACTTTAAGAAATAAAGTAATTCGACTTTGTAGGGTCTTAACTCTAGATTAGGGTCTCTTATTTGTAGTCCTAAAGATAAGAGGATAGAATGTACTGTATTGGCCCTAAGTTAATACAACAGAGAAAGAGGCTTTTATCACACACACCTTTTATTCCCCCACCATTTAAGCCTGAATCTCTACAGGCTCCTATGAAGAGCCTTGAAACTGATTAGAATACAGGTTATGTCCATAGAAGTGTTCAGTGGGAGATTTCTTTCTAAACTTTTGTTATATAAGTTTTTTTTCTTTTCAAAGAGTTTCTTTAAACTAGCAGACCCTCATCTGGGCCATTTTAAAATGCCTTAAAGGTGAGCTGCAGAGCAGCCAGGACTATATTAAGTAATTTTGGCATGCAGAGTTTATGGCCCTTCCTGTTATGAGAGCCATATAATAAGTAAACATCAATTAAAATCCACTGGAACATTAATCAAATGTAATGTTGCTGTGTAGTAATAACTTAAATTCTACCATGCAAAATTGTGTCTAGGACTTATAATCAGGCTCCATCTCTCATTAAGTCATACTTTAAAGCACTACTGCTTCATTTCCTTCCTGGTTCGTGGTTTCCACTAGTCTGGTTCTACACCTCTACCTTAAACTAATTAAACTGGCTCAATCTGGAGCAGCTGTACCAGGCATAATACCAAAGCAGAGCAGAACTGGCCTGGGCACTTCCTTCAGTGGCTGTATTCACACTTCTTTTTTTTTTTTTTTTTTTAATTTTATTTTGTCGATATACAGTATTCACACTTCTTCCCTGAACCCTGTGTCTTAAGGGCATGACCTTAGCTTCCATTTCGTGTGTACTGTATGTGGTTACCTTTCACTTGTTTATTCTTTTAGCAAATATGTACAGAGTACCTCCTATGTGCTAGACACTGTGCTGGTTGCTGGGGATATGGTAGTGCATATGACAAACATGGTTCTTCCCCCCTTGAAATTTACATTCTAGTGGAGAAAGGGGGCATTAAAAACAGCTAGTTATGCAGTGAATTTTTAAATTAAGATAAATCCTGCAAAGTGGAAAGAATATCATGCTATGAGAGTATAGCAAGCACAGACCTGACTCAGTTTTGGGAGGGTGGATAAGGGTTACTGCTCACGAGAAAGCTTCCTTGGGGAACTGGTGTTTTGAGTTGTGCTCTGAGGGAGTCAAAGTCAACCAAGAAAAAGTTGGGTGGGGAGAATGGGGAAGGATAAATGTATAGGTCAGAAAACTGGCACATTCAAGGAACCAAAATAAGGCCAGTGAGGCTGAAACACAAAGGGGGAAAATAACTAACCATGGTGCTGGTAAAGTCAGCCATGATGGTGCAGAATCTTATAAGCTAAGTTAAGGAAGGATCTTGGTCTTTATTCCTCAGACAGTAGAAGCCATTGAAGAGTTTTGAGCTGGATAATGATAAGATTGACATTTTAAAACGATCTGCCTGGCTTTACTGTGGAGAATGAGCTTCTGATTGATTGACTGATTTAAGCCAGAGCCAGTTGGGGCTTCATATACCTGTGACTTGGTTGGGTTAACTCATTCCTCAAGGAATGGAGCTGTTAATAAAAGGGAAGTTAACAGGTAGCATGGTGTGGTGTAAAGAATGTGTGACTCTGAATAAGTTACTTTCCTTCCTTAAGTTTCGATTTCTTCATCCAAAGAATGAAAATAATAAGTAATATGCCTACCTCGTGGGGTTATTGCGAAGATTAAATGAGATAATGTCTGCAACGCACTTAGACTGAAGGCTTGCACGTTGTAATCCTTTAATAAATATTATTAGCACTGTGAGAATCTAGTAATCTCGTGAAAGATTCAGATGTTCCTCTGAGAACGCACCCACTCTGTGGTCCATGGAGTAGCCCTCCATCCATAGTTCATACGTGGACTTGTCTAGCCACCACTACTGGACTTAAGGAATCTAGCCTTGTCAGCTAGTAGAGAAACATCATGCATATGGTTTAATTTTACAAATGTCATTTGGAGATGGAAATGGAAGCTGAGGAAGTGTTGCTTGCTTTAACCCTAGCTGTGGTTTTGCTTTGAAACTGGCTTTTCAAAAATACCAATGAGAGGGTTCTGTCACTTGCAGGAAACTCAACAGAATGCAGTTAGTTGCTTGGAAACGTGTGTCTCTTTGTTCCCCACAATACTAGGTAA
Organism: Cynocephalus volans; assembly: GCF_027409185.1. Classification (NCBI taxonomy): domain Eukaryota; kingdom Metazoa; phylum Chordata; class Mammalia; order Dermoptera; family Cynocephalidae; genus Cynocephalus; species Cynocephalus volans. The sequence goes on along the minus strand of NC_084469.1, from coordinate 26,989,602 downwards.
CTAATGGGTGTAATTATACTCCTGAGCAAAGCTTCAGGTCGATCAAGATTTATTGTTGACAGTATTTGAAATGTTAATAATGTCTCCTCAAAAACTGCTTTTCCAAAATAGATTGCTTTAGCTTCACAAAGGATTTAAATACCATTGATTTCTTCATTCAGCGAGGTATAATTCTAGGCCTGGAGACTGGGATCATTTGATTTAATATTTTCTAAGGAGTTAGTAAACAGAAAATGTGTTTTCTCTTCCACTTTTTAAAGCTTGACGGATCACTTGCTTACAGAGATTCTCATTGCCTGACTCTAATTATCTTTAGCCTGTTCTCTAAAACACACATTTCTGCCTTTGATCCTTGAAGGGCCAAAGCATGCCGTCTTTCTGTAAGAATCCTAGGGAGTTTTGAGTGGGTGGGAATTTTTTCTAAAAGTTCACAGTGGATTCAGACCCTGTCCCAAAAGTCTTTGTTTTAAGTAAAAACATTAAAAAAAAAAAAGAAAAAAAAAAGTCTTTGTTTTGTGTTTAAATTTGTCGTGTAGCTTCAGAACATAAGAGGGCAGGATTTTAAAGGGAGTTTTGCTGCCAAGTGCTTCAAAAGGAAAAATTAAAAGTTTCTTATGTAGTCAGTAAGAGTTTATTGCAATCAAGTTCACCTACTGAATTTGTCAAAGACTTCCTGGTGAGATAGATCACAGATAGTGATAAATCCCATTTTTTAAAATATAAATGAACTTTGTATCTTGCTCTTTCTCTTGTCCAACATGGTGGCTCCACCTGCATAGGTGCCTTTTCTGTCATTTAGTGCTCTAAGTGAAGACCTGGAAGCATCAGCTAAAGTGTTCTGGCAGTGGGGAGGGTGTTAGGTGATAAAGGAGTTGGCTTTACCCAGTTATTGCTATAAGTTAAAGAGAGGTTCTACCATATGTAACTATCTCCTTTAAATTGATTGTTAAGTAATATATTATATGAGGGTACTTCAAAAAGCTTGTGGAAAAATAGAATTGAAAGATGATACAAATCTTTCCATGAACTTTTTTTTTTTTTTTTGGCTGGCTGGTACAGTGCTCAAACCCCTGACCTTGGTGGTGTTAGCACTACGCTCTAACCAACTGAGCTAACTGGCCAGCCTCCATAAAGTTTTTGAAGTACTCTCACATTACTACTAAAACCTAAAGTGATGTGGGCTTATGTTATCTAGAAAAATGTTCACATACCTATGCAGTAGCTATGTTGGTTTTTTTCTGTACTCATTAATTTCTTTCAAACCTGTATTTTTTCCTTCATGGTTTTGTGTTTATCCTTATTGGGAAAATAGAATAGTTTGGTCAGGGCCCTCTCGTTGGGTCCAGTTGGGTGTGGTTTTAGCACATCCTTTGTAAGCAAATTGTGTGTGTGTGTGTGTGTGTGTGTGTGTGTGTGTGTGTGTGTGTGTGTGTGTGTAGATAGTGCGCATGTGCGCCAATGTATCTTTTGTTATTTCTATTCTTGTGTTCTTCAGAGAGAGAGAGAGAGAGAGAGAGGAGAGAGTTTCAGTGAAGCAGGCAGGTGGGATTCTGCCTCAGGTGTCTGCCCTGCACAGCCATGCATTCCAACCTATGGCTCCAAGGACCTTTTGGCCAGTTACCTAGCTCATAGACCTGCATGTGAGGGGTCTGGTGCCCCAGCCTGGCATATGAAGGGTTTATGACCCACTCTGTGAATGGACTTGAGGGGTCTGTGAGCTCCAGACCCAACCCTAGCTCGGCAATTGGCCCAGTCAGTACAGGATTACCGGCGGGCAAAAGAGCCCGACAACTAACATAGTTGAGGAGCTAGACAATTGGCCTCACGAACAGGATTAAGAGCACTACAATTGGAGATGTTGACAGGATTTCTAACATTAGCCATGGCTCCACAATCCTGCACAACTTCAGAAAGCTATTCTAAGGAAAAGGAACTTAATTCTTGGGCTTCTTCATCACCCACTTAGTATCTGCCAAGCACTGCTCTAGTTGCTTAAGAAATGTCTGTGAACAAAAACAAAAATCACTGCCCCTAGGAAGCTAGTTGTCTGATACCTGTTACCATTTCACCCCCTGCCAAGGAAAGAATGAGACCTGAATTCAAATCCTAGCACACTATGTGTTATCTGTGACCTTGGGAAGTCACTTCCATTCTTTGAACCTCTTACTTAAAAGAGGTTCAAAGTAATCATGTTGTCATGTTATCATTCATACAGGTATCTCAAAAATGATTTGTTGCATTGATTCTACAGGAAGGAATTTCCTTGCAAATTGCTTAGATTTATATTCAGAATTGCCTTACACAAAATAACTTGAGGAAATTTTGTCCCAGGATTTATTCATATATGTTCTCTAGTGTGTGTTTTTACAACTGATCTGGCTTAACATCAGCAACAATTTGTAGTATAAAAGCCGAGACCACGTGGGTTTATATTTATATAATTTAGTCTCACACATGTTATCAGAGTTGAGGGGATTGATGGAGGAAATGAAAAAATAGAGTTTTCTGTGTGGATATCTGCTACTTTTTGGTATGGTCTGTATCTTTTGTCTTACTCCATGTGATTCTGGTGGGGCTGAAAAATCACTTGGCCCAGCTTTTCTACCACTGGATGGTCACATACCCACAGACCTGTATCAGGCTGGTCAGTCAAAGTACCCGTTTTCCCTAGATACCATGGTGGCACATGACCCAAGCAGGGCCAATCAGTGTCATTTTGAGAGATTGATATAAATGCTGGGGGTAAAAAAGATTTTTTTTTTCTGGAGTCTCTGATTATGAGGATGACAAATGCTTGCTGTGGTTGGTGGTCATCTTATTGCAGTGGAGACAGTCTGCCTAAGAATAAGAAGAAATCAAAGAAAATGCAGAAAATAAAGGAAAATAGAGGTAAAAAGCAGTGTTTCCTGGTTTACCATACAGGAACTAAACCTGCTTTTAGGGCTGTGACATCTGACCATATTATAACATCATTGCATTTCTGCACCGCCCCCCTTGAATTTACCAGTTATACAAACAACTTCCTTTTTATTTTTCTTAAGTCAGATTGCTTGTAACTGAAATCATCTTATATAATACAGTATCCTTATCTACAGTTGTGATAATCATTTATGTTTGTCAATATTTCTGGTTCTCCTTTTTCCACATACTGGTAGGATTATATTTCCTTGGGAATTGGGCATGATCATGTGACTGCTTTGGCAAATGGGATATAAATGATGTTTGTTACTTCTAGGTGGAAGCCTTTAAATCTTAACAGCCAATGTATGATTTATGATATTTCATTTTCCCTGTCATAGTGACCAGTCCAGATGAGAGAGGACAATGTGGAACAGAATCTCCACCAACCTAGAATGGACATTTAACATAAATGAGAAACTGTTGTTATTGTAAGCCAGTGAGATTTTGATGTTGTATGTTACTGTAGTTCATCTAACTGATACATGTGTGGAATACATTTTTTATATTAAATTTTTCTTAATATTTCAGGTGAAAAACTGTTTTAGTATAACATCTAAGATCACTAATGTTGTCTACAGAATGAGATTACTAAAATATTTAGTGTACATAGTTATTCTGGTTCAGTATTAAGGTACAGGCCAGAGGTAAACAGTGTTTCCTCGTTTACCATACAGGAACTAAACCTGATTTTAGGGCTGTGACCTCTGACCAAATTATAGTTGTCTTGTTTCATATCATGTGGCAGGACAAAGTCTATAATGATAGGTGTTTAAAACTCAGACACTATGTAAGCAATCTAGCCTTGCCCATGACAATTCCTCTTATGTGGGCAAGACAATCATGGGATCTCCCTAACTCCGCCTTACTATCTGAAAATAGAGAAACCAGACAAGTAGGAGGAAATGGTTCAAGGACAGGTTGAACAAAAGCCTGATTTGTTGCCATGTAGTATCAGTATTGAAGCCTTGAAATTCACAAGTCTTTGGCAGATAATCACCAAGGAAGGTGACTAGTCTGCAAAGTGAGTGTATAATATAGGCAGCAGTGAGCTCTGTGAGCATGAACATCCTCTTTGAACTGTTTTAAAGTATTAGAGGCAATGTCATTTGTTCATGCCATGTAAAACATGTCATCTCCCCCTCTCCCCCATCCTGGACTTCAAAGGCAACGTATAAAATTTTTTCACTGAAATTTTAGGAAACATTTTGCTAAATATATATATAATTATTATAGTCTTGTTTATCTGTGTTGGATTCTCCAGTTTACACGAGGGGCAAAATATTTTCATGGGCAGAGCACACTGGTGATTTGTCATTTAACCTTTGGGTACTTTAATTTCTCTACCTGTAAAAGAAAAATAAACATTCTTCTTCCTGTCTTTCCTCTTCTTGATTATGCACATGGGAAAATGTGATACATAATGTATTTCTCAGGACTCTGGGTTGAGAGTAATAGAAACTGGCTAAGTAGGAAAACAAAGGTTATTTGTTGGTTCATGTAATTCAGAAGTATAAGGGATGAATTTAAGGTATAATTGAAATCAGGGCCTCAGACTATTTCATTGGGTTAATCTCTCTTTACCACATACCTCTGCTTTTTCTTGTGTTGTTGTTTTTTTTTTTTTAACCTAGTTTTATTTTTTAGTTTTCTTCCATTTTTTTATCAGCATATTCCTTATTACAAATCATACTTATTCTTTATTCCCCTTATCCAATCCCTCCCCATTCCCCTCTCCTTCCCCCCTCTAATAACCATAGATTTGTTCTCTCTTTCTGATAGATTAACTGTTTCTCTATTGATTTGTTGCCTAGATGATCTGTCCAGTGCTGAGAGAGGTGTGTTCAGGTCTATTATCGTAAAGCAGATGCTTCTTCTGTTACTCTGGAGTGTGCTTTATGGAGAGTGAAGTCCTCTTCTTTTTTTTTTTTTCCTTTGGTCTCCACTAGTGACTCTCCCTGTGACAGTGCATTTGAGTGTCTGGCAGACCACCTGTACAGTAGCTGTGACTACTGCTATCGCAACTAGCCACTTTCACAGCAGCCATGACAATTGTGTGCTCTTTACCTGGTTGCAGGAGGGTTTGGCTTCCCCTGCTCCTGCCTCAGGACCTGGTGGCCCTGTGGCAGTGGCAGCGTGCCTGGCTGTGGGCAGGTTTGCCTGTGTTGGTTTCAATCTTATGGAGACACTCCCTATGAGGCAGTAAAAACAGCCATCCAACTCCAGCTGCACATTTTATCAGCTTAGCCACTGTAATGGAAAGTTATCCTTTCTTCAGTAGTTCTAGTAGAACAGGAAAGGATGGCTCCCTGCCAGAAAATTAGTGTGTTACTATCAGAAGAAGAGGAATCTATGGGACAGACAAAAGTAACAAATGTTCATTATATATAAATTCAGAGTTATAGGGTATATAAACTCCACTACAAATACAGTTGTCTGTAGCAGACACAATTGGTTTAATACGCTATATTCATTCTCTCCCACCATTCCTAATAAGAAGCGTGGTTTGGTTCAGGTAGGTATCCATCTCCTCCCTGTAGCTAAATACCTCAAGGGAAACTGGCCCAGTCCCAGCCCATGAATCCTGATTAGACCCAGCTATTCAGAGGGTGCCATCCCCTTGCCAGAGGTTGGCATAGGCATGAGCATGTGATTCAGTTCAGAACTGTGAGATGAGAGGGGAAGCCTGAGGGCTGGGAGGCTTCTGGGACAATTTCCTGGTGCTTACAAAGGCATACAAGGAAAGAGCTGTTTTCTTCAGCTGACTGTTGTTGGGTATATACAAGAGAACTTCAAAAAGTTCATGTAAAAATGATAAAGATAAAAATAAAAAATATAAACTTTATTTCTCAACATAAGCTCCATCAAGTTCAAGACACTTTTGTAAGCTATGATACCAGCCGTTTAGTCCATTCCTAAAGAATGAAGGGTTCTGGGAATTTAACCATGTCAATGTAGTCATTTTTACCTTATTAACTGAAGAAAAATGGGTGTCCTTTAAAGATTTTTGAAGATTAGGAAACAAAAAGAAGTCAGAAGGAGCCAAATCAGCACTGTAAGGTGGATGCCTAATGACTTCCCATTGAAACTGTCACAAAATTGCCTGTTTCATGAGAAGAATGAGCAGGAAGGAGCATTGTCATGGTGGAGAAGGACTCTCTGGTGAAACTTTCAGGCATGTTTTTCTGCTAAAGCTTCGGCCAACTTTCTCAAAACAATCTCATAATAAGCAGATGTTATCATTTTTTGGCCATCCAGAAAGTCAATAAGCAAAATTTCTTGAGTATACCAAAAAACTGTTGCCATGACCTTTGCTCTTGACCAGTCTGCTTTTGCTTTGACTGGATCACTTCCACCTCTTGGTAGCCATGGTTTTGATTGTGCTTTGTATTCAGGATCATACCGTTAAAGCCCTGTTTCATCTCCTCTTACAGTTCTTTGATAAAATACTTCAGGATCTCAATCCCACTTGTTTAAAATTTCCATTGAAAACTCTACTCTTGTCTGCAGCTGATCTGGCCGCAACAGTTTTGGCACCCATCACAAAGAAAGTTTGCTCAACTTTAATTTTTCAGTCAGAATTGTGTAAGCAGTTGAGATGTCTACGGTACTGGCTGTTGTTTCTGCTGTTAATCATCAGTCCTCTCCAATCAAGGCATAAGCAAGTTTCGTTTTTTCCTCGCAAATTGATGGTCTGCTGCTGCAGGCTTCATCTTCAGCATCATCTCATCCCTTCTTAAAATTAGTTCTCCATTTGTAAACTGCTGATATCTTTGGAGCATTGTCCCTGTGAACTTTTTGTAAAGCATTGATGATTTCACCATTCTTTCACCTAAGCTTCACCATAAATTTGATATTCTTCTTACTTCAGTTTTAGCAGAATTCATGTTGTTCTGATAGGTGCTCTTTTCATTTTGATTTGATTTGATTTGATTGATTTCTTATTGAAATATAGTTGATTGCACATATCTGGGGGGTTCAGGGTTGAATATCAATAACTGTGTGCCATATGCAATGCTCAAATCAGGATAATTAGAATAGTCAACACTATATAATGTAATCATGGTGTTCTTTTCAAACTGATGTCATATCCTTCGTAATGCCTCAAACTAGATCCTGCTCAGACATGTTATTACAAGTTAGTAGTTGTTTATTTTGGTGTGAAAAACTTGCAATCCATGTATAGTTTTTCATAATATTCATTTTCCATGAACTTCTTGAAGACCCCTCATATGTGGTGAACCTTGACTGTGGCAGTCATCTTAGACCTGTGTTAGCCTGGGGGCAATGCTGACACAATCAGGATGGCAGAGTAGAAAGATGGGAAAAACTGCATCTTTGATAAAGTTCAGCCACTGAATTAATCAACTCAGGTCCTTTCGTTATGTAAGAAGATACTTTTCCTATTGTTCAAGTCATTTTGGGTGGACTTTTTTACTACTTGAAACTGAAAAACATCATGATTAGTAAGTGGTGATATTGTGGATACCTCAGTTAAAAAAGAAGCTCTTGCACATAGTTGGAGCTCAGTAAATACGTTATATAAATGTGTTCATCTTTATTTGCACTCATATTTGTAATTTAAGCACCAAAAAATAAAACACCTTTCTTCCCCTTCTCTAACGATTTAATGCAAAAGCCAGTAGATGGGACTAAGCAAGATAGGTGTCTGTGGGTAGGCATCAATGCCCATTGTGGGATATTGGAGACTCAGTGGGATGAAGAGAGCATCCACATGAGGGAGGTACCCTCGAGTGAAATACTGGAGCCTGAACAGGGTGAGGAGGGAGTCCTGTGAAGAGCCGAGGTTAGAAGGTGGGCCAACATGGGGTGGTAGAGCCTGAGGAATGTGAAAAAGGCATCTACACAGAGGGATGTTGGCCCAGTGCAAGGTGTCAGAGCCTGAGTGGGATGAGGAAGATATCTGCTTATACTGTTTTGGAAACTTTTCTATAACTTCATAATTATATGTGGCCAAAATGTACCTGTATTTCATTTTTTTAAACTCTCACAAAGTTGATATTTCTAATGCTTTTTAAAATATGAAATTATTTTTATTTGCATATATTACATGACATTTGTAAAAGACATGTCTGATTGAAGCTTTGCCTTCACAGCAAGTCAATTTATTTTCTAAAATACATAAATTTCATTAATTATAATCTATTCTGTTTTTCATCTATAAAGAAAATGTTTTCCATTTTAATTTTCAGTGGAGGAGAACTACTGTTTCATTTTCTCACAATTGTTCCATGGTATTTTTTTTTAAGTTTCAAAGGCAACCTGACAGAAATTGTCTTTTGAAGAAAAAAAATCAGCCTCACTGGTGTCCCTTCCAAACTCTTTGATTTTTGTAAACAAAATTTTCAGCTCACCATTAATACCAATACAACAGCACATGTGATTAGGTAGTCAAGATTAGCCCTATTTTATTAATGGTAAATATGGCCAACCTTAGGTCCCACTGTGATTTTTCAGGCAGAACTAGAGGTAGTTTGATTTTTCCAAAGCTGAGAGCTGTATACTATACTGTTTATTAAAGGTGGTTTTATGGAAATGAGGATTGGAGAAACTAGGACCAGAGGAAAGGAAAGTAAAAGAGTTACCTGGCCCATGTGAAGTTTTTCTTCAGTGATTATATGACATCATTTTAACAAAAGCTTTCCGTATCTAGAAATATATACCACTTATTTGCTTACTTTAATGAAGCTGAAGAAGTGCAACAATTGTTAACTAAACACCAGGCTCAGATGACTAACCTGGTAGGTCACATATCACTGGAGATGCTAAAGGGGGTGGGCTAGTGTACAAGGACATATTTGAATTGAGATGACAAAATGCATTGAATGATAGGGCACTGGTTCTGGTTCTATCTGTGATCATATTAAGTATGGCCTTTGCCCTTACTTAGCTACAGATTTGGCCCAGATTATTGTTTACCTCTTGTTTCCAATTTCTTATGACTATGAATTCCAAGATTTATTACGTATCACATATTTAGATACTCTTTTGATTTTTATCATTGTCTTGGTAGTCTGGTTGGTTGGTTAGTTGGTTGGTTTTTAAGTCCTAAAAAACTGTATAGTGTACCAGAAGTTTCCCTCCTCCATGGTTTTTCATTATTTTTAAATCCTTACTCATTTTTCATTTTCCTTATTACTTAGAAACTTTTTTTCATAATTTATTTGCTCCAATGACTTACTCATTCAACAAATATTTGTAGAGTACCCATTAGATGCTTTACTCTTTCTTAATAAATATATAATTATAAATAAACACATAATTATGATACAAAGAAGAAGATAAATGTGAGAGGAAACAACAGGACTTTGAAGAGAGAGCTCATACCCAGCTGAGGCAGACCAGAGTCTTTGAATTTTGCATGAATATTCTTCCTGAAAAGCAGGAACCAAGTCCTTAATAAAGAGGGTTAAGGTAAAATGTGTTTTTGACTGAGGCATTTCGCTGGGATGTGGCGCTAAGAATAACTTGAAATGGTTTGGAATTCTGAATGGCCTCTTTCAGATGCTTGTAGATGGTATATGAGAAAAGAAAAATGGAAATGTCTGAAGTTCTCATGGTTGACAATTCCCCCAAGTAGTGGAGGCAGAAATTGCTGTGCAGTCTGAGGATCTCCTGGGAAGAGAGAGGCAGCAAGGTGCTGGATTCAATCTAATCTGTGCTTCATAGGTATAGAAATCTTTTTTTAATCTTTTCTAGCTAGTTTTCCAATAGACTTCTTCGTAATTTAAAATTCAAAGTCTACAGTAATGGCCTTGGTTGAGGTAGTCTTCAAAGTTTTCTATCAGAAATTCAATGGAGATGTTTTATTTAAATTTGTTTTATTCAGTAAACCAATGATGAAGAATGAAAGGAAGGCTTAAGGAATACCTTCTAGGAAAGGAGTCAGGGTTTTTCCTGCAGACAGTATAAGAGCTAAGACCTGAGGCATGCTGTCAGTGTGTATTTGTGATAAAAACCAGTAGTACTGTTGTATTTCCTAATTGTAGTTGCAATTTTACATTTGCTTATGTGATTTTATGATTGCCTCCTCCACCAGACTGAGGCAGGGACTGAATCTGTTTTATCCCCAACACTTAGCACAGTGCCTAGAGACACTCACTCTTGAATGAATGGGCATGTAGGTCTGAAGGATTATATTTCATCTGTGGTAGATTCATTTTGAGGAATTTAAGAGTGTTAAGAGTCATATAGAAAGAGATCTTGCTTTCCTCACATAAGCTTTTTTAAGTGAAGTATGAAACAAAAGTTAGACGTTTACAACCTATGGTCTACCCTTTAGTTTACATTTATTTTACATTATTTGCATAACAATTGTCATTTGATCTTTATTTTAACCAATATGTGGTCAAGAACTGTCTTTTGAATTATTTGCCCAACCTCCCTGTATGAAAATGTCATGGGATGAGTTTATGAAAAATAGAGTGGTTTAAAAAGTGATTTGACTTAACTGAAGAAATGTTTTTCAATATTTCTTATATTTTACTTATGTGAAACTGTTTTAAAGTCTTCACTTATTACATAGGCCAAGAAAGAAGTATTTATCTACCTAGCATTGATTAATTATTAAGTTATCTATGCAAAGCAGTTATTCTAAAGGCTGAGGATCAGATCTGAATATATTTACATAGCTTTCATAATTGTCCCAGGTAACTACTAATGAGTAGTTACTTACCAGTGGATTGTGCATAACAAGTATTCATTTCTGTGACTCCTCAAATGTATGAGAATTGGAAATTACCACTTTACAAAAATTCAGTTCCATGGTGCACTCTCTGTGTAAGCACTTACTTCAGACTGATATTGAGAGGGCACGTGTGTTCATGTTGTACACATAGATGCAACAGAAAGCTACTCTTGATTTTTTTTCAAAGCTTAGTTTTTCTTATTGATGGTCTCTTAGATCTTGCAGAAAATATAGCATGAAAGTATTTTGTGTGCCATCTCTATTTACTCGATAGTTGGAGGGATTTTTTTTTTAATCTGTAGCACACTCTGTAGCTACTATTTATTCCATATTTTCAGCTGACTCTATTTAAGTTATATGAAATAGTATTTTGAAATGTTTCATTTTCTCAACACTTAGTAGCTTTACCTATTCCTTTTATGAGTTGTTCAAGGCATTGTTTAATCAGGAAAGTTACAATTTTTAAAAAATTAGGCAAGTAATAAATATTGGCAAATTAGGCAAGTAATAAATACTGGTAGTTGCTCTGAAAAGGTGTTTGTTTTACTGATCAGGTTGTTGTCAGAAGAATGCCTTTTGATATTTTCCTTTGCCTCCAGGAATCACATTTTTATGGAGTTGCTGGTGCCTTTTATTGTTTCTTTAAATGTATGCACACAGCTAACTCCCTGTTGGGACTGTACTAGTTTATCAAGAAGGCATATTAAACATCAAGAGTACAGATGTTTTCAAAGTTACTCTCATTTATATTAGAATCTGTATATACATAGAGGAGAGAGCTCCTTATCAGGTATACCCATCTTGCCCTTTATTGTTTACCTTTTTTTCTCCCTTTTCCTCCCCAGTTATTTTCAGTTTGGGCAGAAAATCTAGATTAATGTAGGATAATTAGCAGAATAATATGATTATATCATCATAGGCTTCCTGTGGTTATTTAGCTTGATTATCAGAATTCTAATGACCTCAAGTATCACTGATGAGGTATATTATGATGAACTCCCTGAGTATGGCAGAAGGAAAGGATTGTATTGAAGAGTTGGCTGTAACAGTTTCTTTTTTCTTAAACTGTTAATTGGTGTGAGGAGGTCAGGGGATGCATCATAATATTTTCCCAGAGTTTACAGCATAAATATTTTCTAAAGTTATCTCAAGATACAAAACTCAAAGAGGACCAAAGGAGAGAACTTCATGAGGTTTGTGCAAAATGGGAGGGAAAGGTACATAGAAGCCTTAGGGAAATAAGAGTGAGGTTGGAAGAGAGAATGGGGAAGAATGGAAAAGACAATGTGGAAGTGTCAGAAGTTAATGTAAAGTCATAGATGCTTGTAAGAGTAGCTGAGAAGCTTCTGAGGTGGGTTGAGTGGTCTGTAAATTGAAATGCATGATGCTGATTTTCAACAAATTGCAGGAGAAATTTAGATGACTAAACGCTTCTCTCTTATGAGATCTTACCTTTCTCTTATACAGTATTTTGTATTCATGCAGTTCCAGTTAGACCTATGTTAATGGGGAAGGTGCTTTCTTGTTATACTTGAATTGGTGGGTTGTGAAGGTTAATGGGGACTATGAGTGTAATTAAAATCTTCCTGTATTAAGTTGCCAATTAACTTTTTCCTCTGTCATTTTTTAGCATTGATAAAAATAAAACCAAGAGTGTTTAACTATGGAAGACTATTAATAATTGGTCCACTTATTATGTTCAGTGTATTAGCAAGGATCACTAGCTAGGCCTAATTTATATTAGGAATTAGGCTGGCGAGTTGGCTAAGTTGGTTAGACTGTGGGGTTATAACATCAAGGTCAAGGGTTCGGATCCCCATACAGGGCAGCCACAAATAAATAAATAAATAAATAAGGAATTAGATCACATTCTGATTTCTGACTTTATATTTTTTCCTTTATTTTGTACTTATGTCTCCTTTCTTTTTTCTTTTTTTTTAAATTTTATTTTGTCGATATACATTGTGCTTGATTATTGTTGCCCCTTACCAAAACCTCCCTCCCTCCTCCCTCTCCTCCCTCCCCCCTAACAATGTCCTTTCTGTTTGCTTGTTATATCAACTTCAAGTAATTGTGGTTGTTATATCTTCTTCCCCCCCCCGGTTTTTTTTGTGTGTGTGTGTGTGTGAATTTATATATTAATTTTTAGCTCCCACCAATAAGTGAGAACATGTGGTATTTCTCTTTCTGTGCCTGACTCGTTTCACTTAATATAATTCTCTCAAGGTCCATCCATGTTGTTGCAAAGGGCAGTATTTCATTCTTTTTTATAGCTGAGTAGTATTCCATTGTGTAGATATACCATATTTTCCGTATCCACTCATCTGATGATGGACATTTGGGCTGGTTCCAACTCTTGGCTATTGTAAAGAGTGCTGCGATGAACATTGGGGAACAGGTATACCTTCGACTTGATGATTTCCATTCTTCTGGGTATATTCCCAGCAGTGGGATAGCTGGGTCATATGGTAGATCTATCTGCAATTGTTTGAGGAACCTCCATACCATTTTCCATAGAGGCTGCACCATTTTGCAGTCCCACCAACAATGTATGAGAGTTCCTTTTTCTCCTCAACCTCGCCAGCATTTATCATTCAGAGTCTTTTGGATTTTAGCCATCCTAACTGGGGTTAGATGGTATCTCAGTGTGGTTTTAATTTGCATTTCCCGGATGCTGAGTGATGTTGAGCATTTTTTCAAATGTTTGTTGGCCATTTGTATATCTTCCTTAGAGAAATGCCTACTTAGCTCTTCTGCCCATTTTTTAATTGGGTTGCTTGTTTTTTTCTTGTAAACTTGTTTGAGTTCTTTATATATTCTGGATATTAATCCTTTGTCAGATGTATATTTTGCAAATATTTTCTCCCACTCTGTTGGTTGTCTTTTAACTCTGTTAATTGTTTCTTTTGCTGTGCAGAAGCTTTTTAGTTTGATATAATCCCATTTGTTTATTTTTCCTTTGGTTGCCCGTGCTTTTGGGGTCGTATTCATGAAGTCTGTGTCCAGTCCTATTTCCTGAAGTGTTTCTCCTATGTTTTCTTTAAGAAGTTTTATTGTTTCAGGGTGTATATTTAAATCCTTAATCCATTTTGAGTTGATTTTAGTATATGGTGAGAGGTATGGGTCTAGTTTCATTCTCCTGCATATGGATATCCAGTTCTCCCAGCACCATTTGCTGAAGAGGCAGTCCCTTCCCCAGTGAATAGGCTTGGTGCCTTTGTCAAAGATCAGATGGCAGTAAGTGTGTGGGTTGATTTCTGGATTCTCTATTCTATTCCATTGGTCAGTGTGTCTGTTTTTATGCCAGTACCATACTGTTTTGGTTATTATAGCTTTGTAGTATAGCTTAAAGTCGGGTAGTGCTATGCCTCCAGCTTTATTTTTTTTGCTCAGCATTGCTTTGGCTATGTGTAATCTTTTATTATTCCATATAAATGTCTGGATAGTTCTTTCCATTTCTGAGAAAAATATCTTTGGAATTTTGATGGGGATTGCATTGAATTTGTATATCACTTTGGGTAGTATGGACATTTTCACTATGTTGATTCTTCCAATCCAAGAGCATGGGATATCTTTCCATCTTCTTGTATCCTCTCTAATTTCTCTCAGCCGTGGTTTGTAGTTCTCATTATAGAGATTTTTGACATCCTTGGTTAACTCAATTCCTAAGTATTTTATTTTTGGGGTGGCTATTGTAAATGGGCAGGCTTTCTTGATTTCTCGTTCTGCATGTTCACTATTGGAGAAAAGAAATGCTACTGATTTTTGTGTGTTGATTTTGTATCCTGCTACTTTGCTGAAATCATTTATCCATTCCAAGAGTTTTTTTGTAGAGGTTTAAGGCTGTTTGATATATAGGATCATGTCATCTGCAAACAGGGACAGTCTGACTTCATCTTTTCCAGTCTGGATGCCCTTTATTTCCTTCTCTTCTCTGATTGCTCTGGCTAGTACTTCCAACACTGTTGAATAGGAGTGGTGAGAATGGGCATCCTTGTCTAGTTCCTGTTCTGAAAGGACAAGCTTTCAGCTTTTCCCCATTCAGGATGATATTGGCAGTGGGTTTGTCATATATGGCTTTAATTATGTTGAGATACTTTCCCTCTATACCTAACTTATAGAGGGTCTTTGTCATGAATGAGTGCTGAATTTTATCAAATGCTTTTTCAGCATCTATAGAGATGATCATATGGTCCTTGTGTTTGACTTTATTAATATGGTGTATCACATTTATTGATTTGCGTATGTTGAACCAACCTTGCATCCCTGGGATGAATCCCACTTGATTGTGGTGAATAATTTTACGTACGTGTTCCTGTATTCTGTTTGCTAGTATTTTAGTGAGGATTTTTGCATCTATATTCATCAAGGATTTCGGCCTGTAGATTTCTTTTTTGGTTATATCTTTACCTGGTTTTGGTATCAGGATGATGTTTGCTTCATAGAATGAGTTTGGGAGATTTGCATCTGTTTCAATCTTTTGGAATAGTTTGTAAAGAATCGGTGTCAATTCCTCTTTGAATGTTTGGTAAAATTCTGCTGTGAATCCATCTGGTCCTGGGCTTTTCTTTGTTGGGAGCCTTCTGATAACAGCTTCAATCTCCTTTATTGTTATTGGTCTGTTCAAATTTTCTACCTCTTCGTGGTTCAGTTTTGGAAGCTTGTGTGTGTCCAGAAATTTATCCATTTCCTCCAGATTTTCAAATTTGTTGGTGTATAGTTGTTTATAGTAGTCTCGAATGATTCCTTGTATTTCAGATGAATCAGTTGTAATATCGCCTTTTTCATTTCTAATTTTTGTTATTTGAATCTTCTCTCTCCTTTTTTTTCTTAGCCATGCAAATGGTTTGTCAATTTTATTTATCTTTTAAAAAAACCAACTTTTTGATTCATTGATCTTTTGTATTTTTTTTGGGTTTCAATTTCATTCAGTTCTGCTCTGATCTTAATGATTTCTTTCCGTCTGCTAACTTTAGGTTTGGATTGTTCTTATTTTTCTAGTTCTTTAAGGTGAAGTGTTAGGTTGTTCACTTGCCATCTTTCCATTCTTCTGAGGTGAGCATTTAATGCAATAAATTTCCCCATTAATACTGCTTTTGCAGTATCCCACAGGTTTTGGTATGATGTATCATTATTTTCATTAGTTTCAATAAATTTTTTGATTTCCTGCTTGATTTCTTCTTGGACCCATATGTCATTAAGTAGAATGCTGTTTAATTTCCATGTATTTGTATAGTTTCCAAAGTTTCGTTTGTTATTAATTTCTAGTTTTAATCATTGTGGTCTGAGAAGATAACATGGGATAATTCCAATTTTTTTGAATTTATTGAGACTTGATTTGTGACCTAATATGTGATCTATCCTGGAGAATGATCCATGTGCTGATGAGAAGAATGAATATTCTGAGGTTGTTGGATGGAATGTTCTGTGGATATCTGCCAATTCCAATTGGTCTAGAGTATTGTTTAGATCTTGTGTTTCTCTACTGATTCCTTGCCTAGATGATCTGTCTAATATTGACAGTGGAGTGTTCAGGTCCCCTGCTATTATGGTATTAGTGTCTATTTCCTTCTTTAGGTCTAATAGAGTTTGTTTTATAAATCTGGCTGCTCCAACATTGGGTGCGTACATATTTAGGATTGTTATGTCTTCTTGATGGATCAGTCCTTTTATCATTAAGTAGTGTCCCTCATTGTCTCTTTTTATTGTTTTTAATTTAAAGTCTATTTTGTCAGATATAAGAATAGCTACTGCAGCTCGTTTTTCTTTTCTGTTTGCATGGTAAATCTTTTTCCATCCTTTCACTCTTAGTCTGTGTGAATCTTTATGGGTGAGGTGGATCTCTTGTAGGCAGCATATAGTTGGGTCCTCCTTTTTAATCCAGTCAACCAGTCTGTGTCTTTTGATTGGGGAATTTAAGCCTTTTACATTAAGAGTTGTTATTGAAAGGTGTTAATTTATTGCTAGCATTTTATTGGTTGTTTGGTTGTCTTAGGTGTCTTTTGTTTCTTGCTTTCTGATTTACTGTTTGGTTTCTGTGTTTGTTGGTTCCTTAAGTTGTAGATAGCGTTTTTGTTTGTTTGTTTTCTCTTCATGAATGCCATTTTTATTATACTAGTGGGTTTTGATTTTTCTTGGGTTTTTATGGCAGTGGTAGTTATTTTTCAGGAACCAAACCCAGTACTCCCTTGAGGATTTCTTGTAAGGGTAGTCGTGTGGTAGTGAACTCCCGCAGTTTTTGTTTGTCTGAAAAATATACTATTTGCCTTTCATTTCGGAAGGATAGCCTTGCAGGGTAAAGTATTCTTGGCTGGCAATGTTTGTCTTTTAGTATTTTGAATATATCATCCCATTCCTTTCTGGCTTTTAGGGTTTCTGATGAAAAGTCTGATGTTAGCCTGATTGGGGCTCCCTTATAGGTGATTTGACGTTTCTCTCTTATAGCTTTTAAGATTCTCTCTTTGTCTCTGAGTTTTGCCAATTTGAGTATAACATGTCTTGGAGAGGGCCTTTTTGGGTTGAATACGTTTGGAGATCGTTGAGCTTCCTGGATCTGAAGATCTGTGATTTTTCCTATACCTGGGAAGTTTTCTGCCACTATTTTGTTGAATATGTTTTCAATGCAATCTCCGTTTTCCTCCCCTTCTGGAATACCCATGACTCGGATATTTGAGCGCTTAAGGTTGTCTGATATCTCTCTCAGATTTTCTTCAATGTCTTTGATTCTTTTTTCTTTTCTTTTTTTTTTTTTTTTTTGTCTGCTTGTGTTATTTCAAACAGCCCATCTTCAAGTTCAGAGGTTCTCTCTTCAACTTCCACAAGCCTGCTGGTTAAACTCTCCATTGTGTTTTTTATTTCGCTGAATAACTTCTTCAGTTTGGCAAGTTCTGGTAAATTTTTTTTCAGGACATTGATTTCCTTGTACATTTCCTCTTTCAGGTCCTGTATACTTTTCCTCGTTTCATCATGATGTCTAGCTGAGTTTTCTTGTATCTCATTCAGTTTCCTCAGAATTATCACTCGAAATTCCTTGTCAGTCATTTCAAGGGCCTCTTGTTCTATAGGATCTAGAGTTTGAGATTTATTAACTTTTGGTGGTGTACTTTCTTGATTTTTTGTATTTCTGGTATCTTTTTTTTTTTATGTTTATTCATTGTGGCAGGGGGTTTCACAGTCCACCGGTTTGAGACTCTTGACTACTAAGATGTTGCTGTGGTTGCCAATTTGGTATGGCTACCTCCGTGACTGCTCAGTTGGCCTCTAGTGCCTTGTGTGTGTGGTTGCCTCGGGTCTTGGGCCTCTCCAGGGAGCCACCTCTCTGGTCAGCTTGGACTCTGCTGGGCTGCTGGATCACAGGTTGGTACCGCAGGGTGTGTGGTCTCTGCTGAGCTTCCATTTCCCATGCAGGACTTCTCCCTGTTTCGTGCGCTCTGGCCCGGGCTGCTGGATCACACAGTGGTGGCCCCACAGGGTGTGTGGTTTCTGTTGAGTCTCTGCCTCCCTAGCCGGACGTCTCCCCGCTCTGTGCACACTGGGCTGGGCTGGGACGTGTCTTCTGCAACCCTCGTCTATCAGCTGGGCCTTCAAAACCCTGCTTGGCACCGCCTCGCCCAGGAAGTCTACCAGGTTTCTGCTAGGTGCAGACGACCGGTCACTCTGGGTGCCTTTGTAGCACTGTGTAGATCTTTCTCGGGACTTATCACCTTCCTCCTGGTATCGCGGTTATTTGTGTACTTGTCTTATCTCCCACACCAGAGCGTGAGCTCCTTGGGGGAGAAGCCCACAGCACACGGTTCACCTTTGAATCCCCCCGGCGCTGACCGAGTCCGGTGCCCGCCCGCAGTCAGCTCTCCGGCAGGTTCAAGTGAACTCGGGAACTATCCGACCACACTATTCCTAACCAGAAATCGGTTAGGCGTTTTTCTGAACTGGTGGCCGCAGAGATGGTATCTGCCTCCCGGTAACAAGAAGTTTACCAGGGCCGGAGCCCAGGGTGCGGTGGAGTGACAGTCGGCCCAGCCCGTACTTCCTTGCCCTCCCAATGTTGGCCGGGGACGCCCTACTCCACCAGCCCCACCCGAGAACCGCAGAGGGAGTGGGAATGGAGGCTGTCCCGCAGGCCCCGGGAAGCCCCGCGCCAGGGCAAGCAAGTGGGAAGGCTCCGTGAGGAGCCAAGCTGGGCGAGGAGGACAGGCTTGGTCGAGCCGGGCCGGAGCTGCCACCACCTGAGAAAATGGAGGCAGCCCCGGGGCCGGTGAGTGGCCCGGTGGGGCAGGCGTAAGCCGGGCAGGCGTCCGCCCCCCCAGCAGGGCCGTGCCAGGGGTCACTCACAGGGCTGTGCCAGGTCGGGCGGCTCCCTCTCTGCCTCTGCGTCATCGCCGTCGCTGTCCCCACCCACCACCACCTCGGTCTGCTCACTCGGTCCTGCAGTGCGGCTCAGGCGCTCCCAGGAATCTTCTTTTATGCCAGCCTGAAACCTCGAATCCTGAATAGGGCAGCTGGCCGCCTTCAGCGCAGCCCCGGCCTCCGGGATCCTGGCAGCGTCAACAGCGGCCCAGCGCCATGTTCCCTGTTTAGAGACTCACTTTTGCAGCTAAGAAACAGTTCTTTTCCTGCTCCATACTTCAAAGCTGTTGCCTGTAAACGAGGCAGCCTCTCCTGCCAAGGGCAAAGTGGCGGTCAGCCCCCACAACCAGCCACCAGCAGCGGTCCTCCCTTAAGAGACGGCAAGAGGAAGGTCCACAAATTTCCCGGCTGCCTAAGGCCCAGTGGCCGCCTTTTCCACCTCAGCTGCTCCGCGCCAACCGCCGCAGCCACCGCCATCTTAGGATCTTTATGTCTCATTTCAAGTAGGCTTAGAGGCCTTAAGTTTGCTTGTTTGTTTTTTAAGTGCTGAATCTGCTTTTTCAGTCTTTTGTTATGGAAGCCCAATAAAGTTAAGTGACATGCCTGCAGATGTAGAGGTAGATCAAGGAATTAGACCCAGGAGTCTTGATCTCCCTGTATTTATTAACCTACCATATACCCACAGGCATTTAACATATCTTAATTGCTCTATGTTTGGCACAGGCATAATTTTAAAGTTACATACAGCAGCCCTCTGCGTTGCTCCTCACATCTTTTCACCAGAAATTCCTCAGCAGAGGAGAATGAATAGGGAATCCCTGGCAGTCTGGGTATATAGAATTTAAGGGAGCCCATAACATTATTTGTATTCTACTGGTTTTACTTTAAGTTTTTTGCAAATATTTTATTTCTGTTTCTTTTACTATAAAAATATTACCTCCCATCAAGTAAAATTGATGCTGTGGGAATAAGCTTTATATTCATCCTTCAGCTTCAATAATTCCTACCACTCTAAAGCAAGACTCTGCCTTAGTATCCCAGTTTAAAAATCAGAGCTCTCGAGAAAAAAGACATTGAATAGCTTAGAAAAGTTTGTGCACTTGAGTTCATATGGCTGTAGCAGATTAGAAGCTGCTGTATAAAGGAGGAGGAAAGAGAATGTAATTTATTCAGGTAGCCATCTGCCATCAGAAGCTTTCACTTGTTGATGATATTCCAACTTATTATGTGTCTCTTTAAACATTGGTTAGATAATATGTGTATTCTGCCTAACATCTCAGAAGACATCTATTAAGAATTTGTATACTTTCTGCATGTCCCTACTCCACATTTTTTAAAGTGTTTTCCGATTATAATACATGATCATTGTAGAAAGTTTAGAAAATATAGATGATCATTAATAAGAAAGTAATTACTTACAGTCCACCAGAGGATTATAATTACCAGAGGAAAACTGCTTTTCCCCCCAGTAATCATTATTTTTTAATCATGTTTTCATTTTAAATATACTTAGACAATATAAACAAATGGTTTAATATAAAATTCTATTATGTGGCAATTTCTTAATTTACTCAAATTCCTTTGTCTTGTACATTAAGGTGGCTTACAACTTGTTTGCTATTACGGATAGTCTGCATAAACTTTTGGGGATATCTTCTGGGTTTTTTATTTACTAGAATGCATTTCTAGATGTGAAATTGTAAGGTCAAAAACCTGACCGATTCTAAAGCTCTTGATACAAATCGCCCATTTTTATTATTCTTTGACAGTATTGCACATTATTTTATCTTAAATGGTGATAGAGTTTGGACATGTCCCCGCCAAAACTCATGTGGAAATCTGATCCCCAATGTGGCAGTGTTGGGAGCTGTTTGAGTCATGGGAGCAAATGCCTCATGAATGGATTAATGCTCTCCCTGGGGGAGGGGGGTCTGAGTGAGATCTTGTTCCCCCGAGAGCTGGTTGTTTAAAAGACCCTGTATTTCGAAAAAAATACTTGTACTATGTGCCAGGTATTAGCATATAAATATAAGACACAATCCCTGCCCTCAGAAAGCTCACAGCTACAGTGAGTGGGTCTTTTAACCCTTTTATTTTCTACAAGGGTTAGTAGAGATAAGTATTACCACTCCCTCCCTGACAACAATTAAATATGTAATTTCCCTTTTTTAATTTAAAAAATCATAAATACATCTAAATGTAAATTAAAACAGTCTCAGTGGAAAATAAAACTATGTATTTTATACTTGAGATTATGCAAATCCTTAGAGAATTAGGTTGTGAAACTTGCATTAAATTATTCACTTCACATTCCATTTGTAAGTATTTCTAATTTGTGAGTGAAAACACTTGTTTACCTTATTTTGATAAATAATTATTTTACATTTTTACTCTCTGAAGAGAGTAATGCTTAACAAATGAAAAAAAATTGTAAGAATTTATTTTGAAAACGTTTTTTTTTGGTGACTTGCCAGTACAGGGATCAGACCCTGGACCTTGGTGTTATCAGCACCATGCTCTAACCAACTCAGCTAGCTGGCCAGCCCTATTTTAAAAAACTAATAAACTAGTTACGATCAAAATAAATATAGAGAAATGAATAGCTTTTTATATTGCCAGCAATAACCAGTTCAAAATATACAAGGGTACTTAGAATGTTTGTGGAAAAATAGAAATAAAAGATAATACAAATCTTTCTGTAAGGACACCTTGTAATGTAAAAAAAAAGTCCAGTGCAGAACAACAATAATGAAATATGTAGGGATACATGTAAAAAATCACAGGACTGAAATTTTTTTAAACTACAATATTGAGAGCAAAAGAAAAAACTTAACATAAATGATGAGACAGTCTATGTGCCTGAATGGGAAAAATCAGTATTGAAAAGATATAATTTTTCCCTAAGTTAATTTCTAAAATTTAATGCAATTCAGTAAAAATTCTAAAGGCATTTCTAGAGTGGAGGAAACCTAACAAAGTCATTCTAAAGTTCATTTGGAAGAATAAGTGAGAGAAATTGGGCACTCACTTTTAAAAATTAAAAGATGAGTTTTTCACAGTCAGATTTTGAAAACTATTATAACCAATAATAATTATGGTGCTAGTACAAGAAAGAAATAGACCAACATACCGGACTAGAAAGCCCAGAAATAGATGCAAGTACATGAAAATATTTAGTGTATGATTAAGGCAGAATTTCAAGTTAGTGGGGAAAAATGTGTCAATAACCAGATAGTGCTGAAATAATTAACTATTTGGGAAAAAATAAAGTTAGAGAATTCTGTCTTATACCATACACCACAATAAATTACAGATAAATTAATAAACTAATTTTTAGAAAACTTACTTAAATATGCAAGAAAAATAGAAGCTATAAAGAAAAAGATTGCTAGATATGACTATCTAAAATAAAATAAATAGAACCCACTTCTAAAAGAAGAGGACAATGATTTAGTTCACTAATTTATGACTATTATTGACAACATCGCCCCATTCATCTATGTTTCTATCAGAATTCTAAAATGATTGCCTGTGTGAAAATGTAGGATGGTTATGACTATGAAAATTCTTGTGTGATGAATTATTACAATCTTTTTGCATTTAAAGCCATGTATAGTAAATAATGTTTGAAGACTGAATCTACAACATTATTCAAAATGGGCACCCATAATACTGAGGAATCTATCCCACAGTACTTGGCCTTCCTTTTACTTTAGTCATTCATCCAACAAATATTTATTAAGCATTGCTGGATGCTGAGTATTCAGCAGTGATCAAAACACAGTTCCTGTCTTAAAGCCTAAAATATGGAGACCAACAAGTAAACAGGCAATGTGAGAATTGCTACACTAGAGAACTTTAGAAGGAGCTATGGTTGCACTTGGAAAGAGCATGGAACCCAGTCTCAGAGGCATCAAGGGAAGCCTCTGGAGAAGGGGACACCTAAGCTACAATCTGAAGGATGAGAAGAAGCAGGTAAGCAAAAGGGGGACTAAACAGTATAGCAAAGTCAAAAAGACAACATGGTATGTTTTGTTGGAGACACTACAAAAATTTCAGTATGGCAAAATTCACCTGCAATTTAAGTACCTAATATCTGAAACTAAATGGTGTCATTTTCTAAGATGTAAGAAGAAGAAAATGCATGTGGTCAAGAGTGGAGGAAAAGTACTTCCAACTAATGGCAGAAAGTCAACATACTAAGTAAGATTGCCCTTGCGCCTTTAATGACAGACATTCGGCAAAAGATCAAAGCAGAAAAAGTTTATAGTACTTTGCAAAATCTAGCCTTAGCCTCTAAAAAATTCGGTGGCATTCTCAACTGTTTTATTTGTTATTATGTTAGCATTCATGCTGTGTCCTAGTTAGTGAGAACTGAAGACTCCCCCCCGCCTCTCATATGACAGCTCCTCAGATTGCTGAGGCAAATGCGCATATCAGAGCCTCTGTCTGCTGGCCTTACCTCACTTCTGACTTTAAAACAAGACTAAGCACTTCCCCAGTTAACCAAAAGGAGAATGAGAACCTAGATTGAAATCATGGTCCAGATTTTATACACATAGTTAGTTAGCTGTTGGTTTGGGCGGTGGTTAGGATCTGTCTGAGGTGGGTGGGGAAGATTGAGGTAAGGTAGCCAGTGATGAGTGCTGCTGTTGGCATTCCACTTATGCTGGCCAGCTGAGCCGGATTCCCAAAGTATAACTTTTCCACTGGTCCATTTTGCAATTAAGAAACATTTTATATCACAGAAAGATATTCTGTGAAAGACTGATCTGCTAGCTTAAGGTTCTGTCCAAGGTTGAAGGCACTGAAATGGTCTTTGAACAATGACATATGATGTTTTCTCTTAATATTTTCTGTGCATGCATTGCTTTCTCCGAGTCAAACACAGTGTAAGCTTTGACGTTTCTGCCCTCTAGTGGAGATCTGTGGTTAAAGTAACTAGTGTCTTTTGGCTTTAGGAAAAAGTACTTAATTTTTCTTGATTGGCTTCCAAATTTTAGACCCTGTTTCCTTAAAGAATTTTTTATTGCCACCAAAGAAACATATTTACAATTTTATTCCATTTTTTAATATGCCAATAAATACCTTCCATGGCTTCCTCATAAGACTAGGTTCAGAGCCCTATCCCCTGCAGCTTAACTTTGCAGCCTACCTCAAGGCAAGCCCTGGGTTTCAGCTCACTCAGTCACGTGTATTTCTGCTATTCTTTCCTTTTTCTCATGTCTCAAATGCCCTGTCATTTTCTGTGCTTCTTCAAGGTTTTCAAGGTTGGACTCAAAGTCCACTTATTCCTGTGAACACTGTACCCAAAGTGATAGCTCTCTTCTGAGTTCTTGTGATGTGTATTTCCTGTGCCATACATTTACACTGTGTTTTTTAAATCAACTTTTCTAATATAACAACCTTATCTCTTCAGGTAGGTGAACTACTCGAGTATGGTA
The DNA here is from genome assembly GCF_027409185.1 of Cynocephalus volans. Taxonomy (NCBI): domain Eukaryota; kingdom Metazoa; phylum Chordata; class Mammalia; order Dermoptera; family Cynocephalidae; genus Cynocephalus; species Cynocephalus volans. The sequence continues at coordinate 26,965,146 of NC_084469.1, read as the reverse complement.
CTGTCTCACTTTTCTGTGCCCCTTATGGACTCTAGCAGCGCTCGATGAGTATGTTTATTTGCTGTTCAAAGATATCCAATGTATAGTAGCAATTCATTTCCCCCTAATGAAAATTGTTTAAGAAGTACACCTACATCTTAAATATTCTAATTTCTTTTTGGTCAGAGTCATAAGATATATTTCTCTATTCCCTAGTTTGAAAATGATTTCAGAAAATTTGAGAAAATCATGCTGTTAGTTTAGGAATATTTGGTAAGTAATCAGTGTTGCTTCATTACCCTGTTTTATGTGTTCTTCGGCCTTATTTCTGAAATAATGTTTCAGTTTGAAGCCTTGGTTAGTCCTAATCTAATCCTTTATATTCATAAACAATTACAGTGTCTAATATTAAAAGAAACATAATAGAAAGATTTTATTTAGTTTCCACCTGATGTTACCAGTGCCTTTTATAGTTTAAATTCTTTGTGGAGGCATGGTAATCATGGGTAGCAGAAAACTGGTGCTAAAACCAGAAGCCAGGCTAAGCAACTGGGGTGAAACTAGTGGGATAGACAAACAAGAAAACAGTTGATACAGGCAAAGGGGGCATCCAAGCACTATCCCCAGGGTAAAGCTAAGATCAGAGTTAAGAGTTTTAAATCAAAGTTTATAACTCTTAGTGTTATAAAAGTGGCTCAGTTGAGGAGGAGATAATCAAAATATTTAACAACCAGTATGGCACAGCCATCAACCAGTCAGAATAGGCAGGAGCAAGCCCTGGAAGCCCTCTGCTGTGCCTGATTGTCACTGGATCATGAAACATTCAGAGGGGCTCTAATATTTAGCAATTAGTACTATGTCCTGGCTGAATATAAGACCATATGTCAATATTGAGAGCTCAGGCTACAATGAAGGAAATGGACCAAGTGTGGGGTATTCAGAGAGTGGGATCTGGAATTTCACTTGAGTAGAAGGGAGCAGAATCTGGACAAGAAGATAATGCAAAGGCAGGCCAGGTGCACGGATCATGCCCCTATCAGTGCACCTGAAGCATTTCTTTAATGCAAGAGTTGCAGCTTGTTCTGGCAGGTATATTCAACCTTTCCAGACAGAATCCTGACTCTGCTTAATTTACTTTGAGCAAACTATCTCACTTCCATGAGGCAGTTTCATCAGCTGAAAAATAGGTCTCTAATCATATCTACATGGCATTCATCCCAGCGTGAATCAAATGAGAGAATAGTCATGAAAAGACTTTCCATTTTGGAGAACAGGAGAGTGGCACAAAAGTAGTCTTCTTATTATCTTATGATGGGTGCTGTTTGCTGCTCTCTGCCCTGTGTTTAAGCACTCATCTTGGATTGACAAACCAAGTATATGACTAATAATTTAATGGAGATGACATATATGATATAGTGAAATTAGCCTAAAGTTTATTCCTAGTTTTGCCACTTACTAGATATGATACTTTGTACTTTATTTATTAATTCATCTAGTGTCTTCTGAGCATCTATACTGAGTGTGTGTGTGTATATATATTATATGAGTATTTCTATATATACTGAATATGCCTGGCACTGTGCAAACATAGTCCGGCCCTTACAGAGCTTACAGTCTAGGAAGGGAAATAATAGATCTTTCTGGAGAGCTGAGTTTCCAAGATCACATTAAACTCCTTGATACCTAGCACAATTACCTTGTGGGGGTAGAAGCTATGTGTACCCTGGCTTTTTTGATGTTTTTCCAAACTTTTAAGACAAAGGTTTTCCATCTTAACTGCTTATCAATTGTCTATGAGCTTTTTAAATGTACAGATTCTTGGGCCCCACACCTTGTGGTGTGCTGGTAAAAGTTTAAAACCCTGTTCTCTAAGCAGGGGCTGATTTGCAGCATTTGCTGGTTTTGCTAATGAACACTCCCTCCATGGCCAATTTCAAGCTACCAATGTGAGTCTCACAAAGTTTCTAAAAATCTAACAATTTAGCCAGCTCCAGCACACCATTGGTTCCACCTCAGAGCTGAGCTAAAGAATAAGAATCTATGGGTATAAGGCCTGGAGATTTTTGTTACTAAAAATGTTCTGAAAGGGAGCCAGAGGTAAGAGCCAGTGACTTGTGAAGTTTCCATGTTGCGTGCCTGTCAGATATGACAGATTCAGAACATAATAAGACTTGTTGCCTTTTAAAACCAAGGAGTTGGATCTCTGGTGATAGAAAAAACAGTATAACAACTCTGAAATTATCACAAGTGGGTGAGTTAAGTTGCACACATTAAATAATTTTTTAAAGTGGAATAAGAATTATAGACAAAAGACATCCAGTGACAGCTCCACACCCAGAGCTATTGGGCATTGAATAGACTATGATGACTCTTAAATAAGCTGTTGACCAAGGACTTTTTCTTAAAAATTAAAGCTATTTCAGCAAAATTCTAATCAAATTGTCTTTCTTATCACTAAGGAGGTAGCTCATTGACCATCCCAACTGTGATTTATACATATTTGTATTTTAAGGGAGTCGAAAGGAAAAACACTTGAGAAACAGTGGGTGTCTCACAGAGGTTATCTATTTCTTGAAATTTCAGGCAAGAAAGTTTGTTTACTTAGGATTTCTTAAACCCTGTCATAATGGGAGCATGGTGGGACTTTGATTTCAATTGTAAGAATTGCATGATACTCTGGTTTCCTTATTTTTATTTTAATGCATGTTATATCTCTATAAAATCATTAGGTTGGGTATCTGTTTTGGTTTTTGATCCCAGCCAATATAATGTATCTTGACTTTAAAACAGAGTCAGATTATATTGGGACTGCTGATTTGATAGGCTCTGAGCCTCTTCTAAACCATCTTCCTGGGTGGCATGAGTGCCCTGGTTATTCACTCTGGTCCTGGAAGATGCTGTGTGTCTGTAATGCCACACTTCCAGGTCCTTTTTCTTCCTTAGCCTCCAAAAAGAGGAGAACACTTCCTTATAGACATTAGCCTACAAAATTGTCCCTATGGCCTTCAGTCCACCTTACACTGACTTGAGAGTCAGCTCTTTTACCCTCCTGGATATCTCTGTGGCTCTAGCCTTAGAAGAATTACTTCATTAAAAATCGTAACTACCGGGCCGGCCCGTGGCTCACTCGGGAGAGTGCGGTGCTGATAACACCAAGGCCCCGGGTTCGGATCCCATATACGGATGGCCGGTTCGCTCACTGGCTGAGTGTGGTGCTGACAACACCAAGTCAAGGGTTAAGATCCCCTTGCCGGTCATCTTTTAAAAAAAAAAAAAAAAAAAATCGTAACTACCTTTTTTCTGTCCTGTTCATTTTGCCTACATATTCAACTAGCTAGTCACCAGGGTTGGTAGGTTGATTAAAGATGGCTGCAAATTCTTTGCTATTTCTCCCACTGAGAGGTGGAATCTAATTCCTCTCCCCTTGAATCTGGGCTGGCCTTCTTCAATACAATGGAGTATGGCAGAGATGACACTATGCCAGCTCTGAACTAGCCTTCAGGAGGACTTTCCTTTTGGAGCCCTGGGCCATCTTGCTTTGAGGTGGTCCAAGCCATGTTAGAGATCACATTTAGGCACTCCAGTTGACATTTCCAGTTGAGCTCAGCTTTCCAACCATCCAGGCTAAGACATCAGACATGAGTGAAGCTGCTTGGACATTTCATAAGAGCCGATTTGCTGGCTAAATACCACCTGAATGAAGCAGTGATTTGTTACAAAGCAGTGGATAACCCAAACTGCTGGTTTCATCCCCGTCATCTTTGTCTCTGTTTCTAGAAGATATAAGCCTTCTCTCACAAGTAGCCAAGTGATAGGAATATTGCCTTTACTTCCTCCTCAAGCCTGTGTATTTTATATATGATTCTTTTAAAAGCCAGAAGTACTGCATTATCTCTTCCAGTTTCAAAGCTAACATCCCCTCTTAGAAAAGACTACTAGATTCCTTTTTCCTGTCTGATAGACACCATTATTAGATTTTTTCCAAGGGCAAAAATGACTGGTGGATAATCTGATATCCAGTTATTGGATAATCCACAACCATCTTTCCTGACCATGGGACTGTTATCTTAGAATTCCTATCATTACAGACTCATAATAGCAATATTACTTCATAGCCTTAACCCCCAATACCTGTACCTTTGCTCCAGCAGTCCCTCGGCTGTTTATTCTTTCCCAAACTTATCAGACTTTTTCTCAGTCCTCTGCCTTTTTCTCCTCCTTTTTCCAGCCCTTCTGCCTGAATTACTCTTATCTTCCATACTATGAAAGCTCACTAGTTCAAGCCCAGCCTAAAAATTAATTTCTGTGAAGCACTTCCCAACCTCACAGTTAGTCACTTCTTCCTCTGTTGCTTCTGTAGCATTTTATACATCCTTCTGCTCGGGCCTAAATGACATATTATAATTTCTGTTTTATGGAACTGTCTCCCCCACTACAATGTGAACTATCCAAGGATAAGGATGGTTTTGCTTACTTTAATCCCTGGTGCCTAGTACCTAAAACATAATAGGTAGTCAATGAATGTTGAATGAATAAATAAATATATAAGTGAGAGCAAATGAATAATTCTGTCTGTTTAACCAAAGAGAAAGCATAAGTTATTACTTCCAGATCTTAGTCACAGACCACCTCCTGAGCAATAAAAATCATTCTTTTAACCTGCTAAGGCCAAAATGTGACTGGTATAAAGTCCTTACTAGCTGAAAATGCACAGATAGCTCCAAGTATTCACATGGCATTAGTTAGCTGCTATGATCACTTATTCATTCAACTCTTTATTGAGTTCCATCTATGCATAGGGCATTGTACTAAACAGTAAGATGTAGAGGGAAATGAAGCATGGTTCCTCCCCTTAAGGAGAATATACTCTGATGATGGAAGGTAAAACAAGTACCCATTTGTAACCCAGAAGCAAAACAGGCTAGTGCCACAAGAAAGATGCAAAGTAACTGTCAGGTTTGGAGGGAGACAGAGAGCATCACTCAGGTGATAAAAGAAATGTCATGAACCACTGGCATTTGAAACCAGCTTTGAAGGCTGGGAAAGAATAGGAGGGAAGAGAGGGGCCTTCGAGGTTGATACAACAGCATGAACAAAACAAGTCATTAGGTGTCTTTGGAGAATGATAAGTGAGTCTCCTTAGATTGGAGCATAGGGAAAGTGTAAAGAATCTTGAATGATAAGATTTAGGAAAGTATTGCTTAACACTAGCCTAGGGTTTTCCAAGGCTGGCAGCACTTCTCTCTGACCCCTCACCCTACACCCCCTACTAGCCTACTTCTCAGCAAATATGACTTGGGTGCTTACGTTTTTTCCAAACATCTTTTACTTAGTGACCTACTTTTATTTCAGGTATTAAGCAGATTAGTAAGAATGCATTCATCTTTTGATTAATACTTAATTGTTTCTAGGTCAAATTTTTCTTAAGAACATTAAAAAGTAACTATCCTCTTTAAATAAAAGATATTTAACAATAGGGCTGTGGAAATTAGACTATGAAAAAAGCTAACAAATATGTATTTGCCATTTAATTAATTAGATCTCCTTACATATCAGAAATTATTCTATTCACTAAGAAATAAAAACTGTCACTGCATTTTTCTCCTAGTAATTTCTAATGTTCTGAACAGGTTGACTATTTGGCATTTTTTAATAACAACATGTGAAGTTACTTGACAAGGTAGGTGGTTATATCTGGTGTCTGTACTTGTTGGAATAGAATGGTAAGAATTGTACCTTCAGCTACCATTTGAATGTCACTATTCAAGATAACTGATAGTTACTCTTACTGAATAAGTAGTGTTGTATCTTTGCATTTCTGGCAGTGAATTCTGCTGAAATATCATAATCGAATGTTTTATTCATTCCTTTTAAATCTGTTTTACCCTAATGCCTATAATGCCTTGATATACTGAGTTTTTCCAAAAAGTTTCTTTTCCAAGTAAAACTGTAAACAGGAGGGGAAACAAATCATTCATTTGTCTGACTACTGAAATGTTAAGAAAGAAAAAAGATAATTGGGGGTCTTGAGTTAGAAAAGACTTCTCTGATTTGCTTTTTTTTGTGCCAAAGGAATTTTCTACTCCAGCACTACTTCAAAGTATAGAAGTCATAGAGGAAAGGTGCAAAAGGATATTATTTTATTGTAAGTCATGAAATAAGGTATGTGTTATTGGGTTTTTTTAGTTTCCTTCTACCCCCCATATTGGGACATAGGTATTAAAGTCAGATTCTTAGTTTAGAGTCAGCTGGTTATAGTGGAAAAATAGACCTGATTTCAATTATGACTCCACCATTTATTGGCTTTGTGATCTTAAGCAAACCCTATATGATTGTGGTGCACATTAAAAAACATATAAAGTATCTGGCACATAACGATGCTTAATAAATATTAGTTCGGCCCTGTACATAACTGCTTTTGGCAGTTTGTGTCCTGTAAGGAAGCATCAAGGGTATTTTTGATATTTAGTTTTCCACATACTTTCATCATAATTCTCATAGGTAGGAAATAACCACCAAAGAGCTGAAAATAATTTGAATTGTCCTTCTTTTGATGTGCTCGTTTTAGGATTGAGGAATAGGGGTATGAAATTAGTAATAGACCATAAATATATGAAAGAATGGTCAACTCATTAGTTAATCTTCAAGGCAAAGCAAATAAAGGCCATAATAAGATACAACACTAGACTGGCAAAAACTTAAGGCATTTGATGATTCTAAGTGTTGGCTAGGATTTAGATCAACTGAAACTCTCACTTCTTCCTGTTGGGAGTGTAACTCAGCACAACCACTTTGGAAAATAATTTGGCACTGTCTTATAAAATCAAACCTTTACTCTATAACCCTACAATTTCACTCATAGGTATATATCCTGTTGGCTCTTTTGCATGTAGATTAAAAGATGTGTATAAGAATGTTGATAGTAGCATTGTTTATATCACCAAAAACTGGAAACAATCTAGTCTATCTAAGTAGAATGGACAAACTTTGATATATTCACAAAATGGAATCTTTGACCCAGTAAAAATAAGTGAACTATAGCTGTATGAAAAAGTGGGTGAATCTTGTTAATTTAATATTTTATTTTTAAAAAGCCTGTTGTGAAGACTACATACAGTATAACACAATATTTAAGCCCCAAACAATCAAAACTAAGTAATATATTGTTTAAGAACACAGGCATATGTAATCTTTTTAAATAAGAGAGTGAAAAATAATGCAAAGAGGTAGAACCAATAGCTAAATAAAAATGAAATTCTAAAAAATATTTAAATAATAAAATAGAAGACAGAAAAGGAGAACAAGAATAAAAATATAGGGGACAAACAGAAAATAAATAATAACAGGGTACATTTATTTATTTATTTTTTGACTGGTAAGGGGATCGTAACCCTTGGCTTGGTGCTGTCTGCAACATGCTCAGCCAGTGAGCACACTGACCATCCCTGTATAGAATCCAAACCCACGGCCTCAGCGCTACCAGTGCCACACTCTCCCAAGTGAGCCACGGGGCCGGCCCCAGGGTACATTTAAATCCAGCTATATCAATAATTACATTAAATGTTAATGTAAACACAACAAAAGACAAAGATTGTCACAATGGATAAAATAAAGTAAGATCCAACTATATCTTGTCTATAAGGGACATTCTTTAAAATAAAAAGAGATTGAAAAATATACCTGCAAACAATGAGCACAAGCCTGGAGTGGCTATACGAAGGTACTTCAAAAAGTTCATGGAAAAATAGAATTGAAAGATAATACGAATTCTTCCATGAACTTTTTAAAGTACCCTTGTATTAATATCAGATAAAGCGCATTTCAAGACAAAAAGTCTTACTAGAGATAACGCAATCTTGAAAAAAAAAATGAAGTTAGAGGATTTATATTTCCTTCAAAACTTGCTATAAACTATAGCAATCAATGGTACTGGTGTAAGGATTGACAGATAGATCAAAGGAAAAGAACAGAGAGCCCAGAAGTAGATCCTCACTTATACTGCCATTTGATTTTTTTGTTTCGTTGGTTTTTTTCATTGTACGTGTTTATGGAAACAATTTGTTGTTTCAATACATGCATATATTGTATAATGATCTAATCAGAATAGTTAGCATATCTATCACTTAAACATTTATTGTTCCTTTGTAGTTATAACCTTCAAGATTCTCTTTTCTGGCTATCTTGAAATATACAATACAATATTATTAGCTATTGTCACCCTAGGGCACCAGATGTCATTTGATTTTATACAAATGAGCAAAATATTCCAATGGGAAAAGGAAAGTCTTTTTAACAAATGGTGTTTGAAAACTGGATATCCATGTGGAAAAAAATGAACCTCTATCCCTACTTCATACTGTATACAAATATTAACTCAAGATGGATCATAGGCTTTATGTGGTTTAAAACCATAAAACTTTTATAAAAAAATACAGTAGAATATCTTTGTGACTAGAGGGTAAGCAAAGGTTAGGAAAATAATAACCATAGAAGGAAAAAAATGCTAATTATGCATCAGTTGCACTTCTCATACATTGTTGACAGTGTAAAGTGGTGTAAGCACTTTGGAAAAAGGCCTGGCATCTTCCTATAAAACTATACATGCATCTACCCTGTGAACCAAGAGAAAAACAAATGTCCACCAAAAAACCAAAAAAAGAATGTTTATATAATGGCTTTATTTGTAATAGATAAAAACTCAAACATCCCAGATGTATCTATCAATAGGAAAATGAATACACAAATTGTAATATATGCATATTATGGAATACATAGCAATAAAAAGGAATGAACTACTGTTTAATGTTTAAACAACAATGTTTAAGGGCTGGCCCATGGCTCACTTGGGAGAGTGTGGTGCTGATAGCACCAGGGCCACAGGTTCAGATCCCTATGTGGGGATGGCCAGTTGGCTCTCTTGGGAGAACATGGTGCTGACAACACCAGGTCAGGGGTTGAGATCCCCTTACTGATCATCTTTTAAAAATAAAATAAAATCAACAAACAAGAATATTTAACAATATGGATGAATCTCAGAAAAATTATGCTGAGTGAAAAAAGCCTCACACAAAGAGTACCTGCTGTATGATCCCACTTAATAAACAGTGAAATAACAAAAGTGGAATTATATGCTATGTATTAATTTTTGATGGAAAATATTGTGGTGAAAAAAAATCACAACAGGATTGCCTCTGAGTGTGGGTGGTGCCATGTATTGACTTGGAAGGGGCCGAGAAAATTTTCTGAGGTTATAGAAATGTTCCATTTCTTTACAGCATTTGTCAAAATTCATTGGAAGGTGCACTTAAGATTTGTACATTTCATTTTATATAAATTTTACCTTAAAGAAAATACTATAAAGAAATAATGAATTATAATTAATTATATCATTTAAGGGCAAGTGTACTGATATCAGTAACTTACATTGAAATGCATCTGAAAAACAAGATGGATTGATGGATGGACAGAAAGATGACTAGATATGTGATAAAGCAAGTATAGAAAATATTAGTGGTAGAATCCAGATGGTGGTTATACAGGTTCACTATAAGGTCTTCCTACTTTTCTGTTTTACATGTTTTATAATAAAATGGGGTGAAAGCAAAGAAATCATAAACTTCAGGATCATAGTCACATCATGGGAGGAGGTTAGGAATGGGAGAAAGGAAATAAGCACACAGGTAGATGCAAAGTTATTGGTAGTATTCCATCTCTTAGGTGGAATGGTGTTCACAGGTGTTCATTTTATTATTGTACCTCATAACTTACATATATGTTAACTATATTCTTCATTATATAATACTCTATCATATGATTAAAAGATAATGTGAGAAGACTACATCAGCATTTGAGATATATATTAATCAAGTAATACACGTAATAACTGTAATGAAGCATTATTTGCTAAACGACATTCCAGGAAATTATTTCCATTTATTACAGTTTCTTTGGGCACCAAATTCTAACATTTACATTTACTTATCCGAGTCTCTTCATTTTCATTTTTGCAAACTTTCCAGGTTCTGGCTCTGGATTCTAGAGACAGTCAGTTCTTTTTAATTTTAACGACTTTTTTCTTCAGTCTGTAAGGGGCATACCTTCTGAACCTAAAACCTCTCCTATATGCAGAGTATACTCTTTCTACCTGTACTCCCTCTGGAAGTAGAATCTTTGTGGTGTTCTGCCTTTGTGGAAAATAATAGACATGCTTGAAATCAATAAGGAAAATAACATGGAATAAAAGTTATAGAGCTCACCCTGGCTGCCTAGGAATATAGACAGAATGATGTACAGGTAGTGGCTCATGGCTCCATAAACTGGAAAATGTAGGTGGCTCATTGGCAGACAATACATATGTTTGAGATTATTTTTTTCTTTCTACTTCTCTGTTTGCCAGATAGGTCAAAAGAGGTGGGAGAACAAATACAAAATGTCAGGGAGCAAATTTAAAGAAAAAGTTAGCCTCTCAGTATCATTAATTCTGTCATCTTTTCTCACTTTTCCTTCATGTCAATATTCTCTGTTTCTCTCTGTTCCCATAAGTGGGAACTTATGAGTGAAGATCTGTGTAATATTGTAATGTATACTAATTCCTAACATGGGCCAGAGATAGGTAAAATGATATACTTTTTCAATGAGAACCAGTATTTTATTTGTTTTAATTCCAGCTTTACCACTTGAGTTTCCTTGGATAACTTATTTCTCTATTGTAAATTTCAGTTTCTTCATCTGTAAAATATTCATTGAGTCTAAGTTACCATAAGTTGTAAAACTCTCTATTATTTTATGTGCCACTAAGAAAAAATATTGAGATTGAGCTGTGATTTAATGCTTTTTATTGCACTGATTTATTCAATATTATGTGTGTATTAGAATCAATGAAAAATCTGGTGTCATCAACTTTATGAGTTTATTAAGAATAAGTAGGATAATGTACTCTGAGCACACTGTTGAGTAATGAGCACAGTGTTGAGTGTTGAGCACAGTGCCTAGCACATTGTACGTACCCAATAAGTGATAGCCATTATGTTAACAATGATGGTGATTTGATCATGAGCACACTGTGAAGTGGTGCTCATTGTTGTGGTTGTTCTTTGGGGATCAGAATCAATAATCTTGATGAGAGATATGTTGGTGATAGAATGCCCACTAATTTTGAAATTGAAATAGCAAAATAGTAACATAACATGTTCAGTTAATTTTCAGAGGTAAGTTTTTTAATGAGTAGCCCTTTTTTATCAATGAAATTTGTTTGTAGACTGTTGTTGAATTTTCCTCTGAAAATAAGTTCTATTGATATCAACCTTCTGAGTTGGTTGAAGTCACTTTTTATGAAGAGAATTTAGTTCAAGTGCACAACATGAATGAGATATTCCCAAATGTAAAGCTTAGTAAAACTGCATTGGTGATATTACAATATGAGACCTCATGTGTTAATTTTTTTTTTCTTTTCATTTTCTGTCTATACAGGAGGCAGACAGTGGGGAGGAGGAATGCCGGTCACAGCCCAGGAGGTATGTTTGTTCATTATATCCTAGTATTTTTATAGTAACTGTTTTTTCTCTAATTCTTTTTCAGTCTTGTCAGATTAGCTTATTCTGGTTTTCTAAGATGTTTCACTGTTCTCTTAAAAATGAGATTGCTTTAAGAATCCAGTTACTAACTCAGAAAGATTTAAAATGGTAGATTGCTTTAAAAACATGCAGAAAGGCCAATTTTGGCTGTTTTTACCCAAGTCTCCAAGGAATGATCTTGGATAATAAAGAAGCAAGTTTTTCTTAACTTTTAGGAAAATACCAATTGAATAACATTTCAGTGTTCAGTTTTGTACTTATGTTTGTCATTTATTTCGATAGATTTTGACAATTCTTAACAGATTGGTAAATATTTCAACTTTGTTTTTGTACAAAGACTTTACTGAATAACCTACCCAATCCTTTAAAATACAATGAAACTTTTTTTCCCTCTTATAGAGTAACAGGCATGTTATTATTAAGGGTACCAATACCCACTGCCATTAAAAGGAAAGAATTATGAGAGAAATCCTGGAAGTATAAAATAACATTTCTTTTATCTCCTTTAAATGTTCTTTAAAGCAACTCTATCACATAAGAAACAGTCCTGGTAAGTTCTAGATGGTCATTTAAATATTACCAAACATGTGTCCTCTCAACTCAATCAAATGAGCCATACTGGATAATACAGAGAAAGGACACAATAAGCATGCTCATTGTGAAGAAACTGGCTAAAGAGAATGCTTCGTTAATGATTCATTAGCAGGTGTTTGTTGATATATACCTTCTTCTTATAAACTACAACTTAATATAAAAATAGTTTCTTTTCATCAGTAACTGAGGTTATTGAAAATATTTTTCCTGTCTTGGTTATCATATAAATTTTTGGCTTAAAGCTTAATTTCTCACTGTCTCTTAGGGAAGATCTGACAGTGAAGTGTCATTCTTTTGCATGGGGCTAAGAATTAGAAACCCAGAAGAAATTTTAGCTAAATGCCTACAAGAGGTATCATAACCTTATTCCCATCAGAATGAAAAGTGGGTTCCAAAGGATTGTTAAATTTTCTAGTAGGTCAAATTTAAAGATCTATGGGTTTATTTCAAGCTTTACATATTGACTTGGCATCCACTGAAATAATAATTGTTCCAAAAAAGTTGCATAATGAGAGGCAATGAAAGGCTATTCTCTTACTCACAACACTGAATTGCTAAGACATTAATAATCATAAAGACCTCTTTTTATGGTTGGTGGTGATAATTTGTTAATTTGACCAACAGAGGGTTTTGAAGGCTTCTTCTATTGACGAGAAAAGGATCACTTACAGAAATAACAAATGAAGAAAAACCTAATAGCACCTATTTTTAAAAAATCAAAATTTGCTAGTCTTTTGTAATTTCTTACATTCACTATGTTTGCCAGGCTATTTCTAAATTAGTCTGACTCAAAGCAAAGAAACTTCTCTTACCTGCCAGTTGAATGCCCTTTATAGATAGATGATTGTGTAAGAGATTGATTTTTTATGTTTGGCTGTTAAAGATTGTTCTAGCATTCTCCATCACTTACCAAAGAATAAACCAGGACTGAGTCTTTTCATTGAGCATGCCTGAACTCATCTTGTCAGTATGTGGGTTCAAATGTGATTTTTGTATGGAATTGAATAATAAACAGCATATCATTAAAAGACCAGTTCCAGGTAATAATAATAATTTAAAAAGAAAAACATTGCATTAATAATCTCTTATTTTAACCTAATGCCATTTATTGGGAAAGCCATAAATTGAAAGTAATCTTTCAATATAATTAGTCCAAACTATGGTGCCTTTAAGAACCAATGTTCACAAGCAACAACAGCAGCAACAAAAATAGATAAATTAGACTACATCAAAATTTAAAACTTCCATGCATCAAAGGATAAAATCAACAGAGTGAAAAGGCAACCCCTGGAATAAGAGAAAATATTTGCACACTGTATGGCTGACAAGGGGTTTATATCTAGAATATGTAAATAACTCCTGCAACTAAGCAGTAAAAAGACAACATTAGTTAGCTCGGTTGCTGTAACAAAATACCTAGACTGGGTGGCTTAAACAGACATTTATTTCTCATAGTTCTGGAGGCTGGGAAGTCTAAGGTAAGGGTGCCAGCAGATTTGGTTCCTGCTAAGGCCCCACTTCCTAGCTTGTAGATAGCCACCTTCTCTCAGTGTCTTCACATGGTAGAGAGAGAGCGAGCTCTGGTCTCTTCCTGTTCTTATAAGGACACTAATCCCATCGTGGGGAACCTACCCTCATCAACTCATCTAACCGTAATTACCTCCCCAAAGGCCCCATCTTCAAATACCATCACATTGGGAGTTAGGGCTTTAACATATGAAATTGGTGGGGGAGCCCAAACATTAAGTACATTTTGCCCCAGGCCCCCCAAATTTCTTTCTTTCTCACATGCAAAATACATTTATTCCATCTCAACACCCCCAAAAGTCTTAACACGTTCCAGCATCAATTCTAAAGTCTGAAATCCAAAGTTTCACCTAAATATTATCTAAATCAGATATGGGTAAGACCAGGTATGATTCATTCTGAGCCAAAATTTCTCTCTAGCCATGAACCTGTGAAACCAGGTAAGTTATGCTTCCAAACTACAGTGGTAGTGTAGTCACAGGATAGGCATTCCCATTTCAAAAGGGAGAAATCAGAAGGAAGGTAGGAGTGATGGGTCCCAAGTGAGTCCAAAACTTAGCAAGGCAAATTCTATTACATCTTAAGACTTGAGAATAATCCTCTTTGGTTTGATGCTTACCCTCCAGACCCACTGGAGTGGCAGCATCATCCCCACTGCTCTGTAGGTTGGTCCTTTCCCATTGGCTCAGCAGAGTGCCACCCACATGGCTCTCTGCAAGGGCCCTGCCAACACAGCTCTGCTGGTCAGTGGCCCCATCTTTTGAAACTGAGGTGGAGGCAGCCTTGCTCCCCGATCTCCGCTGATGCATTCTAGGCATGGGAATAGCAGTAGATGGGAGTAGTAGCCTTGATGTTCTCTGAATTGCCTTTGTGGGGGTCCTTCTTCCCTTTTTCTTGGAGAATAATGCCTGTTTGCAACCTTCCTTCATTCCATCCCATTTTCTCTGCTTCCTTTACTCCCAGCTGGCAGTGTTTCTGCTTGCATAATCCCATCCATATTCTGGCTTCTGTTGAGACTGCTGATTAGATCTGTGGTTCACACCCACACTAACCTCTTTACCAAATGATCAGTCAGCCACACTGTTGGTGTTCTCTTCCAAACAAGCTTTCTCATTTTTTGCAATATGGACAGGCTGAGAATTTTCTAAATTTTTAAGTTCTGGTTCTCTTCTGTTCAACAATTTCTTCTTCAATTTTTCTCTCTTCTTGCATTTTATTATGAGCAGTCAGAAGTAACTGAGCCACTCCTTCAACACTTTGTTTAGAAATCTCCTTAGCTAAATATCCAATTACATCACTCACAAATTCTACCTTCCACAAAACACTAGAATACGAAAGCAATTCACTCAAGTTCTTTGCCAGTTTATGTAACAGGATCACCTTTTCTCCATTGTCCAGTAACATGTTCCATATTTCTGTCTAAGTTCTCATCAGAATAGGCTTTCCATCTATATTTCTACCAATATTCTGTTCATGATTATTTAGGTATTCTCTAAGAAGATGGACATAAAGGAGAGATAGCTCTCCTCTGTTCTTTCTGAGCCCTCACCAGAATTGCCTTTAACCATCCCTTATGACAATCTTGGCTTTTTCTAGTATGCACCTCATGACTCTTCCAGGCTCTCTACCCATTACCCATTTCCAAAGAAGCTTTAACATTTTTAGGTATTTGTTACAGCAGAACCCCATCTTAGTACCAAAATTCATATTATTTAGGGTTCTCCAGAGAAACAGAATCAGTAGGAAGGGTGTGGGTGTGTGGGGTGTGAGACACAGAGAGAGAGAAAGAGATTATAAGAAAATGACTCACATGATTATGGAGACGGAGAAGTCCCAAGATCGCAGGCTGGAGACCCAGGAGAGCTGATGATATAGTTCCAGTCCAAGTCTGAAGGCCTAAGAACCAGGAAAGCCAGTGGTGTGAGTTCCAGTATGAGTCTGAAAGCAGAAGACCAATGTCCCTGCTCAAAGACAGTCAGGCAAAGAGAGCAAATTCTCCCTTACTCAGCCTTTTGTTTTATTCAAGCCTTTAACAGATTGAATGAGGCCCACCCACATTGGGGAGGGCAATCATCTTTACTCAGTCTACTGATTCAAAGGTTAATCTCATCTAGAAACACCCTCACAGATACACCCAATTAAAAAATAGACAAATAACTCGAATAGATATTTCTCCAAAGATATACAGATGACCAATAAGCACATGAAAAGGTGCTCAACATCATTAATCACTAGGGAGATGCAAATCAAAACCACAATGAAATACTACCTCTTACCCAT
Organism: Cynocephalus volans; assembly: GCF_027409185.1. NCBI lineage: Eukaryota > Metazoa > Chordata > Mammalia > Dermoptera > Cynocephalidae > Cynocephalus > Cynocephalus volans. The sequence continues at coordinate 26,949,193 of NC_084469.1, read as the reverse complement.
TAGATGGCCACTACCCAAAAAAACAAAAAATAATAAGCTTTAGCGAGGATGTCGAGAAATTGGAATCCTTGTGCACTGTTGTGGTGCCTCAAAAAATTAAAAAATAGAATTACCATATGAATCAGCAATTTCACTTCTGGGTATATACCCAAAAGAATTGAAAGTGGGATCTCAAGAAATTCATGCACCTGTATGTGTAGCAACATTATTCACAACAGCCAAAAGGTGGAAGTAACCCAAGTATCCACTGAAAGATAAATGGGTAAACAAAATTTAATATATACATACAGTGGAATATTATTGAGCATTAAAAGGGGAAGGAAATTCTGACATGCTACAACATGGATAAGCCATGAGCACATTATGCTGAATAAAATAAGCTAATCACAAAAAGACTACTACTATATGATCCTGCTTACTTGAAGTACCTAGAGTAATCAAATTCATAGAGACAGAAAGTAGAATAATGGTTATCAGAGGTTGTGGGTGAGGGGTGGGGGTGGAAAGTCGTTGTTGAATGGGTATGCAGTTTCAGTTCTGGAAGATGAAAACAGTTCTGGAAATGGATGGTGGTGATGGCTGCACAACAGTGTGAATGTACTTAATGCCACTGAACTGTACACTTAAAACACTTAAGATGGCAAATTTTATGTTATGTGTACTTTACCACAATTAAGAAATAAACAATGCATTCACGCCACATTAGCCCCTTTTTGTGATATTTAAATTCTGGCAATATTTTGTCTTTCTCAGACAATAGACATAAGAAGATAACATGATTACAGAAAATCAGGTTGTATATTATTAACTTTTTGGTGAAAAGATAAATTGATGAAATTCAATGCCAGTACTTCTTTTGCATATTTATGAACTCATGGCTTTCCTTCTTGCATGATGACTCACTTTGCTGACTGGGAAACAGCCAGGAAGAAAACTATAAAACTAAACCAGCATATCCAGGCAAGAGACAGAGCCAGCTGTTGCTCCATGGGTTGGAGGAAGGTCCTGAGACAGGGGCTGTGAGTCTTAGCCTCCCCTGCCCCCCCGCATGCAGGCAAGCTAGGGAGCCAAGCCAATGCCCAGGGTCCTGAGTGGGGACTGAGCCAGTCCCTACCTCCACCCCAACCCAGATCTGAGAATGTACTTATTAACTATGTGTGTTTCTTTGGGGTATATGACTTATCTGCATCTGTCCTTCACCAAGTTTCTGCTTAGATTTTTCTGATTCATTTTTAAGAGTTCTTTTTGCAATAAGGATGTTAATCTTTGTATGTATTAAAGAAAAAAAAAGTAGAGTGTAGAATAATGGTTACCAGAGACTGGGAGAGTTGGGGGGGAAGATGAGGGGTGAACTGATGGGAACAAAACTATGCTATCTACCATAAGTGAATCCTTGTGCAGTATATGCATGTATTGAAACAACACATGTACCCCACAAAAATAAATGTAAATAAAATTGAAAATAAAATAAAACTAAACTATATATGACTATGGTTAACACCTAAGTTTTGTATATTACATAATAGCTAGAAGAGAGGCTTTTGAATATTTTCACCACAAAGACATGATAAATGCATGAACTCTTTGATACTTTAACTACCCTGACCTGACTATTACACAACATATGTATGTATCAAAATATCACTTTTCATCTGGCCAGTTGGCTCAGTTGGTTAGAGCACAGTGCTGATAGCACCAAAGTCAAGGGTTCAGATCCCCTTATAGGCCAGCTACCAAAATAAAATAAAATAAAATATATATGTGTGTGTGTGTGTATATATATATATCAGATTATACCCCATAAGTATGAACAATTACAATGTGTAAGTTAAAATAAATAAATAAAACTAAACTATATAAAATGCCAGTATTCAACCATTTTGCCCTATAAACAGCCATCTCGTATGGGTCAACCTAATAAAATTATAAGATAAATAAACAAAAATGAACAAAGGAAATATGCCACTGAAATAAATCTTTGTAATCTCAAGACACCTTTTTTAAGATGAGTAGTTACCGTAGAAAATAAAGTACTTTGAAGTCTTAATTTAGAAAATATTTTAATTATAATAGAATTCTTCCATTTCTATGTATACCAACCCCAAGCTAAAAATTGTATAAAGTAAGGAATGACTTTTAGAAAAATTGTCTTCAGGGTCAGCAATTTATAGTATTGTACAATAATATAGTTTCAAAGATTTGGGGGTAATTGCCCCCCCTTTTTTTTGTAAACACAAAAGAAATGCTTAAGTCATTCAGGACAATTTTTACATTTTTCCTTTCAACTCAAGCAATACTTGTAATGTGTTACAAGTTTTTATTTTTTAATTACTCTTAAGATGAAGTTATTTTTATATTCAGCCAAAACTCCCTCCTGTTTGTAAGCCTAGCTTTTTCCTCTCTAGTTTTTCATGGACATAAAGAGTTACTCACCATCTGCTGTAAAAACTCTTCACCTTTGAAAACTTGGTCTTCTCCCCAAGGGGCTTAACACATAGCAATAAAAACAAAATTTGCAGCAGAGAGGGGAGAGAGAGCGCAGTGTGGGCCTGAGGAGTTTCAGAAAACATCTTGGAATTGCTGGGTTTTGATGAATTAATGGGATTATTTTTTGTTTGTTTGTTTATTTATTTATTTTAATCGACACATTTTAATTGTACATGCTTATGGGAACAATCTGGTGTTATGATATATATACACATATATATCAGGGTAGTTAATGTAACCATTACCTCATGCATTTATCATTTATTTTTGGTGAAAACATTTAAAAGCCTCTCCTTTAGCTACTATGTAATGTATAAAATTTAACTATTAACCATAGTTATTCTACTGTGCAATAGAATACCAGAACTTATTCCTCCTATTTAATTGTAATTTTGTATCCATTGGCCAATCTCTCCCTGTTTTCCCTTCCCATTTCCTCTGTTTGGTAACCACTGTTCTACTATTTGTGTCTATAATATCAACTTTTTTTTTAGATTCCACATATAAGTGAGATCATGTGGTATTTGTCTTTCTGGCTTCACGTAACATAGTGATTTCCAAGTCCATCCACGTTGCTGCAAATGACAGGATTTTATGGCCGAATAGTATTCCATCGTGTATATATACCACATATTTTTTATCCATCCATCCGTTGTTGGACCACTTCAGTTGATTCCATATTTTGGCTGTTGTAAATTGTGCTGCAATAAACATGGGAGTGCAGACATCTCTTTGACATACTGACTTCATTTCCTTTAGGTATACACCCAGTAGTGGGATTGCTGGATCATATGGTAGTTATATTTTTTTATACTCCCACCAACAGTGTGCAAGTGTTCCCTTTTCTTCACATCTTTGCCAACTCTTATTTTCTTTTGTCTTTTTTATAATAGCCACTCCAACTGGAGTGAGGTGGTATCTCATTATTGTTCTGATTTGCATTTTTCTGATGATTAATGATGTTGAGTATTTTTTCATATGTCTGTTGGCCATTTGTATGTCTTCTTTTGAGAAATGTCTGTTAAGATCCTCTGCCCATTTCTTAATTGGGTTATTTGATTTTTAGGTTGATTTGTTTAAGTTCCTTATATAATCTTGATATTAACCCCTTGTCAGATGTATAGATGGCAAATATTTTTCCCATTTTGTAGGCTGTCACTTCATTCTCATTAAAGCTTTTTAGTCTAATGTAATCCCACTTGTCTATTTTTGCTTTTATTGCTTGTGCTTTTCAAGTCTTATTTTAAAAATTCTTGTCAAGCCCCAAGTTTTGTATCGTTTCCCCTATGTTTTCTTCTAGTAATTTCATAGTTTCAGTCTTTCATTTAAGTCTTTAATCCATTTTTAATTGATTTTTGTACATGGTAAGAGGTAGGAGTCTAGTCTCATTCTCTGCATGTGTGTATCAAGTTTTCCCAGCACCGTTTAATGAAGAGAGTGTCTTTCCCTCAATATGTATCCTTGGCACCTTTGTCAAAGATCAGTTGGCTGTAGATGTATGAACTTATTTGGGGGCCCTCTATTCTGTTCCATTGGTCTATGTGTCTGTTTTTATGCTAGTACAATGCAGTTATGGTTACTATCGTTTTGTAGTACAATTTGAAGTCAGGTAGTATGATGCCTCCAGCTTTGTTTTTTTTGTTGTTTGTTTGTTTTTGTTTTTGTTTTTCGCAGGATTGCTTTGGCTATTCAGGGTCTTTTTTGGTTCCATATGAATTTTAGGATTGTTTTTTCCTATTTCCTATTTCATTAGTATTTTGATAGAAATTGCATTAAATCTATAGATCACTTTGGGTATAATAGCTATTTTAATAATATTAATTGTTCTAATCCATGAACTTGGGATATCTTTTCATTTTATTTGTGTCCTCTTCAATTTCTTTCTTCAGAGTTTTATAGTTTTCATTGTAGAGGTCTTTCACATCCTTAGTTAAGTTTATTCCTAGTTATCTAATTTTTTTTAATTGTAAAAGGAATTGTTTTATTGATTTCTTTTTAGATAATTCACTATTAGTATATAGAAATGCTACTGACTTTTGTATGTTGATTTTTTATTCTGCAACTTTACTGAATTTGTTTATTAGTTCTAATGGTTTTTTGGTAGAGTTTTTAGTGTTTCCCACATGTAAGATCCTGTTATCTGCAAAGAGGGACAGTTTGACTTCCTCCTTTCCAATTTGGATGCCTTTTATTTCTTTCTCTGGTCAAATTGCTCTGGCTAGAACTTCAGTACTATGTTGAATAGAAGTAGTGAAAGTGGACATCCTTCTCTTATTCCTGATATAAGAAAGAAAGCTTTCTGCTTTTCCCCATTCAATATGTTAGCTGTGGGTTTGTCAAATATGGCCTTTTTTGTATTGAGATACATACCTTTAATAGTGAACTCGTTAAAAATTTTTATCATGAAGGAATATTGAATTTTGTCAAATGCTGTTTATACATCAGTTGAAATGATCATATGGTTTTTGTCTTTCTTTCTGTTAATGTAGTTATTGACTTGCATATGTTAAACCATCCTTGCATTCCTGGGATAAATCCCACTTGATCATAGCAAATGATCTTTTAAATGTGCTATTGTATTCTGTTTGCTAGTGTCTGTTGAGAATTCTTGCATCTATTCTCATCAGGGATATTAGCATGTAATTTTCTTCTTTTGCTGTGTCCTTATCTAGTTTTGGAGTTAGACTAATGCTGGCTTCATAAAATGAGTTGGGAAGTATTCCCTTCTCAAGTTTTTGAAATAGTGTGAAGAGAATTGGTGTTAGTTCTTCTTTAAATGTTTGGTAGAATTCAGCAGTGATACCATCTGGTCCTGGGCTTTTCTTTAATGGAAGATTTTGAGTTATGGATTCAACGTCTTCACTTGTTATTGGTCTGTTAAGATTTTCTATTTCTTTGTGATTTAATTTTGATAGATTATATTTGTCCGGGAATTTATCCATTTCTTCTGTTATCAAATTTGTTTGGCATATAGTTATTTATAATAGTCTCGTGAGTCTTTGTATTTCTGTTATATCAGTTGTAATGTGTCCTTTTTCATTATGATTTTATTTGAGTCTTCTCTCATATTTCCTTGGTAGTCTAGCTAAAGGTTTGGCAATTTTGTTTATCTTTTTGAAAAAACAACTCATCATTTTGCCAATCTTTTTGTTTTTTTGTTTCTCTTTCATTTATTTCTGCTCTGAGCTTTATTATTTCTTTCCTTCTGCCAATTTTGTGTTTAGTTTATTTCTGTTTTTCTAGTTGCTTTACATGCATCATTAGATTATTAGATATCTTTCCTCTTTATTGATATAGGCGTTTATTGCTATAAACTTTCCTTTTAGAGCTGCTTTTGCCATATTCCATAGATTTTGGTATGATGCGTTTTCATTCTCATTTGTCACAGGAATTTCTTACTTTCCCTTTTAATTTCTTCATTAACTCATTGGTTTGTGTGTCTGCCGTAATATCTTTTTTGTGGTTACCTTGGGGTTAAAATAAAGAGTCTTCCAGTTATAATAAGCAATTTTAAGCGGATAGCAACTTAAAATTGGGCACATGAAAATACTCTAGACTTCCCCGCAGCACACACACACACAAATTTTTTTTTTTGCCTTAATTTGTGTTTGTATTTGTTGTATGTTTCTTAGCCATCAATTGTAGCTGTTGTTGTTTTTTGACCATTTTGACTTTATACCTTCATATTAGAAGATTGAAGGATTTATATAGCACCATTACTCACTGGAATATTCTGAGTTTGAATTATGAATTTACCTCTGCAGGTGAAATTTTTACTTTTTCATGTTTTGATGATAATAATTATTGTCTTTTCATTTCCAGTTGTAGCACTCTGTTAAACATTTCTTGTAAGGCTTATCTAGTAGTGATGAATTACCTTAGCTTTTGCTTGTCTGGGAAGGTCTTTATTTCTGCCTCGTTTCTGAAGGATAGCTTTGCTGGAATAAAGTATTCTTGGCTGACAGTTTTTCTTCCCCAGGACTTTGACCATATTATCCCATTCTCTCCTGGTCTGCAAGATTATTGTAGGCAAATCTGCTGATAGTCTAATGGGGACTCCCTTATATGTGACTTGACTCTTTTCTCTTGCTGCTTTTAGAATTCTCTCTTTGTCTTTGGCTTTTGATAGTTTGATTATGATGTGCCTCAGAGAGGATCTTTTTGGGTTGACTCTAATTTGGGATATTTGAGCTTCCTGAATCTGAATGTCCATATCTTTCCCAATACTTGGGAAGTTTTCAGCTATTATTTCATTAAATGGGGTTTCTGTGCCTTTCTCCATCTCTTCTCCCTCAGGAACATCTATTATTTGAACATTTATTCACATAATGGTGTCCCATACATCCTGTAGGCTTTCTCCATTCTTTTTTATTCTTGTTCCTCCCCCCGCCCACCACCCCCCAGGAAATTTCAAAAGACCTGTCTTCAAGCTCAGAAATTCTCTCTCTGCTTGATCTAGTCTGTTGTTCAAGTTCCCAATTGTATTTTTTATTTCATTCATTGAATTCATCAGCTCTAAGTTTTCTATTTGGTTCTTTTTTATATCTATCTCTTTATTAAATTTCTCATTCAGATCATGAATTGTTTTCCTGATTTCATTGAATTGCTTGTCTGTATTCTTTTGTATCTCATTGAGCTTCCTTAAGATTGTTATTTGAAATTCCCTTACAGGCATTTTGTAATTGTCCTTTTCTTTGGTGTCTGTTATTGGAGACTTATTGTGTTCCTTTGAGGGTGTCATGTTTCTTGTGTGCCTACATGAATGTCTGTACATCTAATGGAGTAGTTGCTTTTCCCAATTTTATGGAGTAGATTATATAGAAGTGACTTTTTCCTCTATGTGCATCCTAGGGTGTGTGTTGAATATGTTGCATTGGCTTTGGTTTTGGGTGGCCTAAATAGTGTAATCTCTGTACAGTTTCTTTGGTTGTAATCCTCTTCAGCAGTGTCTGCAAATGCCTCAGTGGCCTAGCCTGTGGGATTTTGTGCCAACACTGACTCTGTTTTCCTGGGTCGGAGACTCAGGGCTAGTTGTTGGGCTAGGCACGTACAGGCACAGAGGCCCAACTGGCTGTTTGGTAGTCTCTCTGAGGTTCAGAGTCACTGCTCAACCAGCTCTAAGGCCAGGCATGGGCATGTAGACCTGAGGTTGTCTCTCCCAGGGAGTGGTATACTGACTGACCAACTTTTGGGCTAGAAACAAGTGTGCCTGGGTGCAGGGGGGGCAAGCAGCTCTGTGAAGGCCTGTCAGAGTAGTGGATGCCACTGTCTGTCCAGGAGCTGGCATGCATAGATGTAGCAGAGCCAGGTGGTTCTACGGAGGCCTACTGGAGGAGATGAAATCACCACCTCCACTATCAAGAAGGGGGCGGGTGTACACAGGTGCAGCGGGGCCTGGAAGCTCTGTGGAGGTCTACTAGATCAGCTGTTGAGCCTAGAACAATCCTGCCAGGGAGCAGCCAAGCCCTGCAGCTCTGTAGAGACCTGCCATGGGGAGGCAAAGCTGCTACACAATTGCTGTCAGCCAGGGAGCAGGTGTACACTAGTGTAGCAGGGCCCAACAGCTCCGTGGAACAACCATCTGGCTGACTGGGCTCAGCGGGCCAGTGGGTCGTGCAGGGCAGGTACATGTGAATGTGGTGGACCACCCCTTATTGGTGGCCTCCCCACTGAGCAGGTCTGCGTGTTCTCCTGGGGAGGGATGAGGTACTGAGTGGTTTCTTTTTTTTTTAAGAGAGAAATTTTATTTATTTATTTATTTATTTTTTGTCTTTTTGTGACTGGCCGCACCGTGCTCAGCCAGTGAGTGCACTGGCCATCCTTATGTAGGATCCGAACCCGCGGCGGGAGCACTGCTGCGCTCCCAGCGCGGCACTTTCCCAAGTGCGCCACGGGGTCGGCCCCTGAGTGGTTTCTGATGCTGGGATCACAGTTCTTTCTGTCCAGCCTAGGCTCCAGGCAGCCGGGATCATGTGAACAAGGTAGAATGTCAGTGAGGCCTCAGGATGGAGTCAGTTTTCACCAGCCCCCAGGGCAGGACGCACTCTAGCAATGTGTTTGGTTTCAAGATGGTGCTGTGCCATAGCTGCTTAGGTCAGGAGGTGGGTTTGCTCCCCCTGGGCAAGAGGCTGTGTAGCTGCACAAACTCCCAGCTACTCTCCAAACTGAGTTTGGGGCCTGAGAGGACTTGCATACTCTCTTGTGGTAGGGTTTGCTGGAGTTTGTGGCAGCAAGGGGAAATAGCTGTGGATTTTCCAGCTTACCTTCTCTCTGCCTGACTCCTAGCTGGTCCCTACAGGGAGATGGCAAGGCAAGAGCAGGAGGACTTGCTCTGCTCTCTATGGTGCTATCCTGGTCTTCCATGCTCCACAATAATTTCATCACTCCCCTGGTGCTCTGCAGTATATTTCTTCAGTCATTCTGGTCAAAATATGGTAGTGTATTTGTTGTTTTGGTCTCTTTTTGTTGGGGTGATGAGCAGTAGGCATCTCTAGTCAGCCATCTTGTTCTGTCCTCCTAATGGGATTTAGATAGGAGACAAAGAAAGAATAGCATTCCTAATATAGGAGAGTGTGAGTGTGGAAGGATATCCTCCAAAGTCTGGAAGTAGGTGTTTATGTGTTTTAGGAAAAATAAGAAGATAACTGTTTATATCTTAGAAGCAGAGGAGTTTCAGTTTGATAGATCTATGTGAAGAGGAATGACATGACTGCCAGAAAGAGTCTGTCAGTATTATACAGTATGAGGGGAGGCAGGAAAACTATCCAGGAAGCCATTGTGGTAATTCAGGCAAATGTGACAGAAGCAGGAGGATAGCAGGTGTCTTTTATCATGGTATCGATGTAATTAGAATGTTGTTGGCACTCAGTAAATACTGAATGAATGAGAATAGAAGAATGTCGATATCTTTACTAGAAATTATATAGTTTAGAAAGAGAACTTATATGAGAAAACAGGAAGAGTTTGCCTTTGGACATGTGAAACAACATTCAAGTAGAGACAGCTTGAAGACAGTTAAAATAAAACAGAATCAGGACATGCCCTTGTACAAGAGATAGAATCACAATGGCACTGTGTTACTAATTTATTCCATTTGTGACCATATCTCTCTTCCAAATCACTGTCTCTGGCATCTCATCAAGTTTTGTTTATTTTGTAATAGTTCTGTTTATTTTTTTACCTTTGGTATATGACTTAATCTTCATTTAATTTCAACCTATTTGGTGAAATAATTTTTCTATGGATTCAAATATCATGACAATAAGTGTACTACATTGCCCATCTTTTTTTTTTTTTTTTTTTTTTTTGGCTGTGAAAAAAGGAAAGATGTACTTACGTCTTAGTATATGTTCTAGTTAAGGAATATACTAGCCTACACAATATGAGTATTGTACTTAAATAAAAATAGAGAGACAAGGTGGGGAAAAAAGGAAGGTTCATTATAAATATGAGCCAATAATTTAATTCTCATCTTTTTAATCTTTTTTTTCAATTTGAAATAATTTCATACTTACAGAAAAGTTACAAATAACAGTATAAGGAACTTTTTTTTTCTGAGCCACTTGGTAGTAAAATGTTCCATCATCTTGCTTTTCTGTTTTAAGAAACAGAGTGATGATAACATTTCATGGAGAAGCTAAATATTTATTGTGCTTATAACAGGAAATATAGAGACAGATATATATAGAATTTTTTTTTAACAAAAGTAGAGCTTTGCATGTATTAAAAACTGGCTCTAACTGATCACACTGAAGCTGTTCATCTTTTGCTATTAGCCTTTCTGTAGCCTGACTCTGTTCCTCCCACCATGTGAGTTATTCTTCCTGTCCAGAGAACTATCTGCGGCCTATAAATGTTTAGGTGTGGCCACCAGGGGGTGTAGTGAGCTGTCCTCTCATCCTCTTGAGCTCCACTACAGTCCAAAATAGACCCTCTGAGGTGGTTAAGTGCACACTTTTAAAGGCTCTTTTCCTAACTACTTGACAGCAATAAGAATTTTCATTTCACCGAAGTACTCTTTTTTCTGAAGAATGTATTCAGAGATCCTTTTTGTTTTATATTTACCTGGCATGTTCTGCATCTGGTGGCTATGAAAGGCCATACTTAACTCTGGTTTGAAAAGCAAATCTGATTATCACCACCATAATGAAATTATGTATATCTTTTAAAGCTAGGTAAATAATTTTACTTTTTTCCTTCAGATGTTATTCCTCATGGTATAAGCAAACAAAACAAAAACAAAAACAATAAATTTCCACTCAATTCTTGACTTTCCGAAACTAACTTTTGGAAAAGTTGTTTTCCTATACTATAAAAACCCAAAAGCTAATAAAGTATCAAATACCCATCACTGCTGATTGCTTAGGTAACAAAATCATCTTAGCTACATGACTTAGGACTATAAATTCTTATGGACTGCAACCTGGAAAAGAGAGTGTGTGATACTTTCTTTTCAGCTGGACTTTCTCTCCCATTACCAAGGTTAATGTTTAGCAGAAATTCTATATTCCAGAGTGAAAAGGTCTGAGGCAGAATTCTTCCACTAGAAGGGAAGTGGGATGTGGACGTCTGTGGAATTGTGGCCTTTCCCCTTTTCCCACCTTGCAGAGCATTTATACATTCCATAATTCTGTTCTCACTGAAAAACAGGAAGGTGTTAAATCATCTCACATTCAGTGCAGTATTTATTTTTTTTCTGATGGGGTCAGGGGAAATGGGGAAAGGCAACAGTACAATTTTATCAGAAGAGGAAAGAGTTTCCTTTGGGGGGAGGGGAAAGAACTGACAGTCAAGAACTCTTGAAGAACAGTTGAGAGGATACTGTTCCTACCTGCTGTCCCCTCACTCCTGGCAAGCTGGACAGACTGCAAGGCAGGGATGAATGTGGCCACAGTGGCCTATGTCTTAAAAACCCTCCAGATCAAGTTTTAAGATCACGCAGTAGCTGGTTGTAGAAAGAAATGTTTATAATGAAGTTCAAGTTTTCTATAGACAAGGATTGGTGGTTGGAAGATTCTCTCTCTTTGCATCCTTACTCTTCATAAAATAAATATAGGTGCCAGAAAATTGTGCTTTTTTGTTATTTCAGTATAGTACATGTTGTCTTATTAGGCTGTCCTTGAGTGACACTTTATAGGTAAAGTAGGAGTCCTTAAACAGGAAGATCTAGTGGTTAAAAATGCCTGATTTTGCCTCCAGCAAAATAAATAATTCTCAATAATCAATAAGTATGTGTGCGTTAACTACTAAGACCAAGGAGGCATTTCCGTATAAGAACTAGACAGATGTGGTAAATTATCAGCTCTAATGATTAAATAGCTGATAATAACAATGAATTTTTAATTTTAGCCACAATCTAAAATGAGATTTCTGCACTTTTTTAAGTTAAAAAAAAAAAAAAAAACTTTCAGTAGTTGCAAAATGCTATACAAATATTCTTTTTTAAATTAATCCTTTTAAAAACACATTGTCAGGGGACTGCATGAGGGAGTTGAAGCCATAGCCACCACCATCACCTTCGATGCTTCACTCATACCTTCATGGCACACACGTGACAATCCAGATGCACTTCTTGCGTCAGTGTCTATTCACCCCATCAAGGTCCAAAAGAACCAGGCCAAATAGACCACAACCCAGGCCTCAGACAACTTTGAGTAGACAACTTTGTAAGGCTGGTAGACAAAACAATGAAAGATTTACCAGTTCTCTCGGTATTCCTTAATCCAATAAAGTTGACACCTAAAATTGTCACCTAGAGGGAACGAGCAATGAACTACGAGTAAGAAATCCTGATTTTAGTTCTGTCTCACCTCATACAATATTAAGCCTCAATTTCCTCATTTGTAACATGAGGATAACATCTGTTTATCTATCCTATAGGATTGTTGTGAAGTAAAATAATTTATAGGAAATCTCTGTCCTATTCATGATTGTGTCCTTGAATTCTGGCATATATTAGGCACTCAGTAGTTTTACGTACAAGGAATGAATAAAGAACCATACTTTTTGTCCATTTTCAGACTTTGGGAAAAGATATTTAGCCTCTTTTAAACTATTTCCTCAACTGTGTAATAGGAAAGAATATTTTACAGTTTTTCATGAGGATTATTATTCCTTTTTGTAATTATAAACTGAGTTCTTTCAAAATTAGGATCATAATTTTATGTCCATAATAAATAAATCTACACAGTACATATTTCAGAAACCTTTAAAATCACTACAGCCTAGTTCTTCATTAAACACCCCCACCCCACACACAAAAAAAACCTTTAATATTAAGGTTATAGCCATTTTCAGGTAAGTTAAAATATACCTGGCAGGCCAATCTTTTTCTGTTTTCTTTTGTTCAACTATTTCTCTTAAGAGCTAGAACATGTAATCATTGAAATTACTTTTAATACTCAACTGAGTTAGTGGTGATTGTCTTAGGTAATTTGGTATGTAAGTTCTACAGAATACCAAATGACTATTTTGAGGAAACTAAATTTGAACTTTCTATTAAAGGAATGATCTATAGTATATATACATTACACACACAGATACACACTCTCACTGCACATAAAATGTTTATAATTGACATCCTCTGAAACACAAAAATGCAGGCCATGCAGAAGATAAGAAAGGCATATTTAAGAAGAGTTCCAAGTTCCTTAACTGTGATAAGGTAACAATATGCAGGGGCTCAATTTTTACAGTGCCAGAGTCCACTGTGTGAAGTTTATTAACTGGATTTTCCCTGTGCCCCCCAGAGTTTTCTTTGTTTGTTGCATACTGTAGTTTATTTACAGGCATGTTGAACTCTAAATTCCATGTGGCATTTAGGTAGTGATGTCCTGTGGGAGTTTGAGAACTGGCCTAGACTCGAGGAGTTCAGAATTTCTTAGCAGCATGGCAATAATAATGTTAACGACAAAATTGTTTGAAATTGTCAAGGCAGAGGGTCAGCCATTATTTTATTTTATTTTGTTTTATTATTTTATTTTATTTATTTATTTTTGGTGGTTGGCCAATACAGGGATTGAATACTGGAAGCCATTATCTTAACACACTTATCTGTGATTGTGTACCTGCTCTGAGGCAAAAAAAAAAAAAAAAAGAAAGAAAGAAAACCATTAAATGAGTCTACATGGGTCTCTTCATATCTCAAGAATGAGAGGTTAAATTATCGTTTAAAACACACACACACAGCTACATTTGTCTATCACTCTAGCTATTTCTGGAAAATAGCTGATGAGGCAACTTAATATGGATCTTTTAGGTTTAAGTGTGTGAACACATTTTGGAAAACTTTGAACCTCCAAAACATTCTGATGGTCTCATTGACATCTATACCTTTAGTGAAAATATTTGTTTCTTGGAGTTTTTTATTTCGTTTTGTTTTGTTTTTACTGGTCAGCATAGGTCTCGAACCCCAAACTTTGGTGTTATCCGCACCATGCTCTAACTGGCCAGCGCATATTTCTTGGAGTTTACACTCTTTAAATATTACATCTTTTAAGTTAAAAATGCTTAGAGATCAAGATAATTATTATGATATTGTGCTACTTTGTAATTGGGTTAAATATATATTTTACCTGTCTCTAGTGGTTTATTTCTCTCATAAACGTGGTCAGCTCTTTATCACACTAAAAAAATTAAAATATAATTCAAAAATACCACTTTATAACGTTGTTTTCACCTCAAACTACAATTTTATTTTGATTTCTTGAAAGGACAGTCTGTGTTCACTGCCTCCTTTTTGAATTCCCATTCATTCCTCTACCATGAAATTTGACTTTTGCTTCCTTCACCTCTCAAATTGCCACTCTTGTTAAGATCACCGGTGAATACTTTTCGATCCCCGTCTTAAATGATACTATTGACCATTCAAGTTCTCACCTCCTTTGGCTTTCTTACCATAATTCTTTGCTGGTTCTTTTCATATCCTCTGCCCATAGCCTCTCAATTGGTTTTGCCTGCAATTTGTTCCCCATCTATCCCTTAAAAGTTACTTTTTTTTCTCGAGAACCATTCTTGCCTCTCTTTTACTGTATGGTGTAGAGGGAAATTTTCAGCCTTTTTGGGAACGTGGAGCCATTTGAAAAGGCTCCATGTTAGCAAAGCTTTTTCCTTTTCCTTCATAAACTCAAAGTTAACTTATATATGCCTTCAAGCACCAAATTAATGCTTTATATTCATTATTTCATTTAATTCTTATAACATCCCAGGTAATTATTATCACTGCCCATTTTACAGATGAGGAAGCTGAGACTCAAAGAGATTAGTGACTTGCCCAAATCACACAGCACAGAACCTAGATTCAAACTCAGTGTACTCTTGACTCTAAAGCTTTTCCTACCTTCTTCAGGCATGCCCTTTTCCATCTCTTTTCTTTTTGTTAACTTTCCATTTATCCTTTAAAACCAATCTTATATCACCTCTGATGGAGAGTTTTCTCTTCATTCATTCACCCTGTAAAATTTTATTGAGTGCTTTTGACTATTGGGTAGGAACTTGGATTTTAGAATTAGATGAGATGATGGATTGTCCTGGTTCACTGATGCTGCAGTTTCTTAACTTTCCTGCATAACCCACACCCATAAGTTCTTCAGCCCATTCAAGTTTACTTTCATAGAAATAACGACTTTTTACTTTTGTCCTCATACATAATTGGTTTACATAATTAATTAAATTAGGCAGTTACAGTAGGACGTTCAATGGGCATCAACAGTTTTTAAACAAACACATGGGTTCTTGATAAGCATACAATTTAACTGGTAGAAACAGCAGTGAATGGGCATTATAGAGAGGAGAAACCTGTTAAGCAGGAGCATCCCTGCTATCACAGCAGTATCCCTGCTACCACAGCAGTAAGCTTTACAGAGGGAATGGAAACTATTAATCCAGCAAGTCCTTTAAAAGTGGAGGCTGGTTAAGAAAGCTACTGCCTCACAGAACTGCTGTGATGATGAAATGAGATATAATTCATTTATATAGTTTGGCATAATGCTTAGCACATAGTAAATGCTTAATAAATGTTATTGACTATTACTAAGAACCACTATCACCCTGGCTCTCTTTATAGAAGGGATCTTGAATAATGGCAATAACCAAGCAGCCTTGGGTAGTGGTAAAAGGAGGAAAGGAACAATGTCTGCAAATGCAGACTTGTAAAGAGCATGCCATTCAGAGAAAACAGAGTAGTTTGGTGGGCCGTTTTTTCATGTATCTCATCTGTCTCCCCTGCTTTGCTATGAGGTGTTTAATATGTAATGATATATTCTTATTCTTCTTTGAATACCTATCACTAATATAGTGCCTGGCAGAGTTGGCATTTACTATCTTGGCATTCCTCTGTTTACTCATCTGTAAAGCCTGAACAATAAATATAGTATTTGTTCAAACATGAATTAATGTTTGGAAGGGACACTGAAGGTCCCTTTGACTTTGTTTTGAAGGTTCAGCATAAGAAATTCAATATTCTGTTTCTTAGTTTTTTATTATTATTATTGGATTTTTCTCTGGATTCTTAGTACTTGTCATTCCAGTGCTTATCATTATGCCTGTGTGAAAGTGTAAGCAGCAGTTCTTTTGTAGTTAATGCTTTAGTTTGACTGACTAAAGCAATTGTATTAGTCAGGGTTCTCCAGAGAGACAGAATCAATAGGATATGTTATATATGTTATAAATATATGAGGGAGACTTATTAGGGGAATTAGCTCACACAATTGTGAAGAAAAGTCCCACGATAGGCCATCTGTAAACTGGATGCTGGTAGTGTGACTCAGTCCAAGTCCGAAGGCCTCAAAACCACGGAAGCTGATGGTGTCCTTCATGTAAGTCCTGGAACCCAAAAAGCTGAAGAGTGTCGAGCTCTGATGTCGACAGACAGGATAGAAGTGTATCCCTGCTCCAGCGGATAGAGAGATTCACCTTTTCCCTCTATCTTTTGTTCTCTCTGGACCCCCAGCAGATTGGATGTTTCCCACCCACACTAGGGTTGGTCTTTGCCACCCAGTCCACTCAGACTCGCATACCAATCTCACTGGAAACACCCTCACGGACACACCTGAAAAGATAGCTTTACCAGGTTTCTCAGCATTCCTTCCTCTAACCAAGTTGACACCTAGAATTAACCTTCACATCTCTCCTTCTTCGAGATTAAAAAAATAGGGTTCTTGGGAGAAAATATAGCTACCCTTTTTTTTTTGATGCAGAGCAAAATGTGAACTCTTTCAGAGGTGTGAGCTTAATGTTTGATCATACACATCCATCATTCAAGCAGTATCACCCAGTATAGTCCAATATCAATATGGTTCCTTGGAGATGAGGTGGCTGCAGAGAATTAAGATGACTTTAAGCATGGATTGCATCTTTATAAAGAAGGCTTGTTTTAGGGCCCAAATATAGGTATTTGTATACTTTTTCTTTCTTTCTTTTTATTTTTTTTTAGTGATGGGGTTTCTTCTTAAAAGAATTAAGTTTTAAATGTGTATTTAGGTGCCACTTTGGATTACATACAACAATAAAGAGTCAAAATTGGGGGGAGACTGTGTTTTTATTACAGTTTAATTGACTATTTTAATCATCCACTTCTGTTCCAGTAATGTCTAGAATGAATTCCCTGATAATAAGAAAATAATTTTATTTAATCGTAATTCATTCAGTGTTAGCTAAATCTGTCGCTAGGCTCTCAGTCAAAGCCCAAAATTTATTTTATGTGATATTAAAAGGACTATGTAACTGGTTTTCAGTAATCAATATTTTCACTAAGGACTTTTTTTTTTAATTGGCATATTTGTTTATTTCTCACTTTGTGAAAATGTCCTTAATTTGTTGATGTAGCAAACAAATTTCCTCTCTGATTGCTGTGCAAAAGAGCAGAAGATAATCTGCTTTTCAACGATCTTTATAGTTCAGTTGCATACAGGCAATATGCTATATATTAAAAAATTACTAACTGAACTACAGGTATTAAACACTGAAAAAAATAACAGTTCATTATAATTTATTTAATGTAACATTCCAGGAAGTTTGCAGCCATCAGTAGTTCCCATGCAATTTCAGATGCAATTGGGAATTCAGGAATCTTGGTGGAACTGTTAGTCTAGCAAACCTTGTAGGTAAAAATACGTACATATTTTTGATAGCACAGATGAAGGGATCTCTCTAAAACTGACCTCACTGGTTTTGTTCCCAGCGAACTATGTGGACTACTCAACATGGCTTTTATCGTTCCTGATGTTAGTGTATGTTCTCTTTTTACAATAAACTCATGACCATCAGAAGATATCAACTTGATGTACATGACATCAAGGCCTTCACAGCCACTATAGGTTTTCTCCTATCCATTCACTGTGTTCTTATGAAATTCTACTTTGCTTCCACAGGAACTTTAATAGTTTTTCATCAGCCCCGCAGCCACTGAAGCCTGATCCCCATATATTGCCACAGCCCCTATTCCCTGATCCCCAGCTGCCTGCCTATCAGGACTTTATTTTTGACAGTTACTTCATTACTTCCTATTTACTCAGTTTTTAAAAATCAATGTGGACATAGTTATTCTAATTTTAATAAATAGTTTTTTTTTTTAAGTTTGTTAAGAATTGTGTCGAGGGCCGAGCCCGTGGCGCACTCAGGAGAGTGCGGTGCTGGGAGCGCAGCAACGCTCCCGCCGCGGGTTCTGATCCTATATAGGAATGGCTGGTGCACTCACTGGCTGAGTGCCGGTCACGAAAAAGACAAAAAAAAAAAAAAAAAAGAATTGTGTCGAAACAGTAATATCATTCATTTCCCAAAATGAAATTACTATTTTCAACCCAACACAATACTTTTCCTTGAAGACCTTCCTTTTAAAATCCAGTGTGCTGTAACTGAAACAGCATGCAAGCTTGGCTTTCTCTGAATCTCTTACTTTACCTATAAGTTATGAAAACACTAACCCCAAAGAATAATTACTATTAAATTAAGCCACTAAGGTAAAGTACTTTATAAATAAATAATAAATAATGTAATTCCTGGTAATGATAATATAGTCATTTTTAAATGCCACTAAAACAAAAAGATGTATGTATAGTCTGTTCTCAATTATGTGGAAAAAGTACTGGTATTGGTTTTAGAAGACCTACATTTGTATTGGTTGTATGACCTTGGACAAGTACATCAATTCTTTGAAACTCAGTTTCCTCTTCATTAAAAAATTGGCATAATTATTGTGAAGCATAAATAATATACAAGTATGAAAATGTCTCAATTTGTAGGCAAAGTTGTATTGCATAAATGTTGTATCATCGTGGGATTTTATCAATAGTGAATGTCTTTGGTCTAGTTCTTCTCATGGTCAGCTTGTAGCTGAGCATTTTACTGAGATAAATTAATTTAGAAGGTTTATGGGGGGATTATAAAAATCTTCTTTAAACTTTTTAAGGTATTTTTCTTCTAATTATTTAATATAGTCATTTTATTAGGAGTGATTATCAACCATAAACAGTTTTCCAGCTTTGGGCTTTCCAGCTATGGTGAGAAGAAGATTATAAACAAATAATTTCATGAACTCTCTGGAAAAAGCTGGTAAAATCCAAGCCTTTTAAACTAGTTTCCAAGAAGTGATGATGTGAAGATAAATCATAGAGGAACTGGTCTTTTCTCTTTTTATTTGTTAAATAATATAAGGCAAGAACTGAAATAGTAATTAGACTATCAAGCCTAATTATTGTTTTCTGTTAATATACCAGGTCCTTAAGTATCTGAAACCAGTTAATATCCTTCCTCACTGAGATTTTTAGACAAAATATGAACTAGAGGTTTTTGTTTTGTTTTTCCAACATTTTATTAAAAGAAATTTTTTAAACATGCAAATAATTGAAAGAATTGTAAACACCCAAATACATACTACCTTAGATTCAACAATTAGCATTTTGCTATGCAAGTGTGCTTCAAAAAGTTCAAGAACAAATAGAATTAAAAGATAATATGAGGAAAGAAAAAAAAGATAATATGAATCTTTCCATGAACTTCGAAGTACCATTGTATTGGATTTATCACATACCTACCCATTATCCATTCCTGGACTAGAAGTTTTTAAGCAGGAAAAAAAGTTTTGTTTGCCCTTCTATATGTATTTTATATATCAATCTTAAGAAATTTTTAAAAATTAATTTCACTATTTTACAAGCTATAATTTTCTGAATGAACTTTACATTAAAGAAGGATTACTATATGCATAATATAAAAATTTGAATGGAAAGATAAACACCAAATTTAGGAGCTTTGTTGCTTGTATAGAGAGGGGGCAAAGGGCTCATACAATAGTTAACAGGGGGTTTTATGTAAAATAAAAGTAACTTTTTTTCTTAAAGTCTGAATAGTAAAATGTTAGAACATGATAGTGCTTTCTATTGATTACGTGGCTGTTTGTTATTCTCTGTTTTTTGCTGTAAGTTTGAAGTATTTCACAATTAAAAACAAAAAGAAAGATTTGCTACTTAGGCATCTTCTCCCCTGCGAGGTATTTTCACTTCACTTAAGATCCATTGTCCCGTTGGCCTTCCAGCTGAGGTGGATTGAATAGAATCTGACAAAACCTTATCTTTTCTCAGTTGATGTACTAGCTGAAGATTGATACAAAGCGCCCCATCTCTGCTAAGGATTGAGGAGTATAAACTTCATATACTTCTTGGTTTTGCCTAACCTAGAGAATAAAAACAACTTCTGATATTGTGCTTAAATTCTTTGGACATAGTTGACATGGTTATTGAAAATTGTCTAATAGTATAAGTGTGTGATTTTACATGTTCACCTGATTTCAGAGAAGAAAGACATGGAAAGTGAAATGTGGCCAGGGAAGCTGATACATGAAAGCTTAGAGAGATAATGATGCTGCTGGCCAGAACCTGGTAACTTGACCATTCTAAACAAACTGCATAGTACTAAATTGCTTGTGAAAGTGTTGAATCAATCCTGCTGCGATTTGAACTTTTGGCTCCTGAAAGTCTAGAGCAGGCTTAAAAATAAAAATAAAGCTCTTACCTACTGGGTGTGTTCCAGGCCCTCTACTGAATTCTCTGTATGACGAAGGCATCTATCCAAAATAGGCAGCAGGAGAGAGAAAAGAAGAAAAGGCAGTGGTAAAAAGGAGTCTTAGGGCACTGCTCCCTATACCAAGTTTGAGGAAGTAAGCTTCCAGGGAGAAAGAACCTCTGTCGTTAATGTATTGATCCCTTAAGGGAACATTTATCTAGAGCCTAATGTGTGTGTGAAAGAAAGATAGCCTTAAGAAAGATATGGTGGAGTGTGGTATAAAGGATCAGTCATCCAACCAGAATGTATTTAGTGTTTATGACTTGCCAAGGACTGTGCTAGGCTATATAAAGTCCACACACTCACAAAAAGTTAACAGTGTCTGATTTGCTCAGTAGAGAGATAAGTCATACAGGCAATAATTAGAGTGTAGTATGGCTGTGTGTGAGTGTGTGGGTGTGTGCGTATGCATTTTATATTCTGTGGCATATAATAGAGAGTAGAGAATAAGATCTTCAATAACATAATGTAAATTATAAATACTAAAGGAGTTTGAAAAGTGTCATAGCATACTATAAACTGGGAATTGATCATTGGACTTAATCAGAAGACCTAGATTCAAATCCTAGATCTGACACTTATATCAACACTTTGGCAGCTCCCTAAATTTCTGAGGCACTGTTTCCTAATCTGTAAAATGAAGCTGAAAATTTACCTATATACATGATTTTAATGAGAATCATGTGAGGATGGATATAAAACTGTAGAGTTTCTAATTATTGAAAGAGCTGATAATTGAACTAGGCCTTGAAGATTATGTTACTTGTGGATAACCTGAAAGGCTGAATAAAAGTGGTCTCAGAGAGGTTACAATTTGAACACAGAGGAGAATGAGACTTGGAAATAGGAGGACAGGATAGAATCCACCTAATTATAACAAAAAATAATTGTTTTGGAAGGATGGGTAAAAAATAGTTTCACTGATTGTGTTAAAGAAGGATGAAGTTGAGAGGCTATGTGCCATAATGACTGGATTATGGTAGGATTTAAACAATGGAGGATCTGAAGGCTAGAAGGAAGAGTTTGAACTTGATCTGAAAGAGAGTAAGGAACTATTTAGACGTTTGAGAAAGGAATTATTATAAAAGTTTTTAACTCATTCATTTTGATAACCATCATCTAGCAAAGTGTATTCAGGATTAGCCAAACTGAATTCAGTTAATCTGTCAACAATATGTAGGATGAATTGGACCTACATGAGCCTAGATTCTAGGCTTCTATCTACTAGATGTTAGTCTGGTTCATCTTTTTATTTAACTGTAACAAGGAATAGTAATACCTGCCCAGCTAGCAGGCTTATTTTAAATATCAAAGGAGATGATGATGATGCCATTGTCATCCCTAAATACATTAAATGACTCCTTCATGTAGGATGTTGGGTAAGAACTACAGAAACAAAAAGATCTTTAGATATAAGTGCTTTGAAAAATGTCTTGTGATGGATATAAGTTTGAAATAAAGAGTTCTAAGGGATCTGGAAACAGGAGGATGGTATACAACAGCCAAAAGATCATTTTACTGCTATATTTAGTGCTGGGTTAGGTCCCTGTTATTGTTAGGACCTGCTAGATAGGTAGGATCAAGTAGAGGAGGTGCAGTCAGGTAGGTATTTAAGGTCCCCAAGAGTTCTACCTGTTGGCAATAGACCTTTTCAGATTTAATCTGTTATGTAATGAACCTCCATAATCATGGAGACAGTGTAGAATACTGGTTAAGAAAGCAGGTTCTGGAGCCAGAATAACTGGCTGGGTTTGAAACACTGCCATATAAGTTTGGGCAAATTATTTACCTCACTGAGCCTGAGAATTTAGTGAAATTCTGCATGTATACTCTTAATAGAGCACCTGGCACAGAGTGAATGTGAGCTCAGTAAGTATCGGTTATTGTTTTACTTTCAAGATTTGCTCAGCTCCTCTAGGCTTCATTCTTTGTTACTGCCAAATTCACTTCCAATCCTTCTGTCTTAACCCCATTCTAGAACATTGCTGGTAATAGGCCCTGTGTGACTCATTCACCTATATGTTACACAGCATTAGCATTGAACAGATTCAATGATATTTTTCTTCTGAATTTAAAATTACAATGTAATTAAAGTAGTTTAATTATTACATATATTTTGTTATACTCTAAATAATTCTTTGGAATCAATAATCCGTAATATAGATCTTCATAATATTCTCCTTTATAACTTAGTGTATTTTTCTAGTTTCTTTCCAGAAGCATGTTTTACTTCTCTAACATATATAAGTTTTTAATGTAATATGTAAGAGATTGGGTATAGAAGAGGGTCTTGGGCCCTGAGTTCATTTAACAGATCATGGGGTAGGAAGAGACAATAAGATTCCATGGGTAAATAAAAACTAAACCCTTTAGGAGAACAATTAGATAATAGCTATCAAATCCTAAGATGTTTAAAATATTTTAAACTAACTCCCAATATATATTCACATGTATGCACAAAAATTGGGTAAAAGCATGTTCAAAGAGATATTGTATATAATAGTAGAGACTGGAAATAACTTTAATGTCCATCAGTAGAGTACTATTTAGATAAGTTATATATGATCATGCAATAGAATACTATACACTCCTTTAAAAGAATGAGGTAAATTTATATAAACATGGAAAAATGTCCAGGATATATTGATAAGGGGTGGAAAAGGAAGCAGAATTATATGTATACTATAATTCTATGTGTGCGTGCATATATGCTTCTTAAAGAGATGCTACAATATATTGATGTTTGTGTTTGCAAAGAACATTTCTGGAAATATCAGCATACTTCAAAAAGTTCACGGAAAAATAGAATTAAGGATAATACAATCTTCCCATGAACTTTTTGAAGTACTCTTGTATTTACAGTAATCATCCCTGGGAGTAGGATGATAGGGATAAGAAGGGTGACTTTTATTTTACCTTTCTGAATTCTGGAAAAGTGATTTAATCATTTAGCATGTGTTACTTTTATTATTTTATTAAAACTAATTTTTTAAAAATGAAGAAATAGAGCGGGGACTAAATGGTTAAATGTTTTGTAAAGTGTGTTGGATGTGAAAAGTGATCTATAAAGGCCTATTATTTTTACTAAACAATAGAGTGTGGGGCTTTTGTAACCTGAAGAAAGCAGCATTTCAGCATCTCTTCCTACAGGAGCATGTGGTGTTTATGGGGGATAAATGCCTACAGATCGCTTCTCATGGAGTTGACATGAAGATCTTTTTAGTGTTACCCATTGCTCTTATGATGGAAAGTTCCATGGAAAGGACTGTAAAGTTGCATTGTTCAATCTGGGGTTTAAAACTATTGTCAGATATTCTTTCAAGGAAAAAAAAAAACAAACTATTAGCCACTTGGTGATTGTAAAACATGATTGCTTTTAAGAGCCTTTGTTTATAGAGTTTGGTTTATCGTATTGTGTGAAGAGTGCCTTTGACTGAGTGTAGTGAGATACCTCTTGGTGCTGTCTGGGCAATAAATTTGAAAATTTGGGTATTATCTTCAGAGTTTTATCCGAGTGTTTTACAGATTAATAGGGAACAATGTTGTGTTACTCCGGGTAACAGGCTTTTTGTTTTGTTCCTCTTTAAGTGTTGGTTTTCTCCCTTTTTACACTCGGGGGATTAATTTACTATTTGTTTCTCTAGATCAAACCCTTAGAGAAAACATAAAAATACAAATAGGTCCTCTGATTGGTATAGTCATCTTTTCTTATGACCAGATAATTTTTAAAAAATAAAGTTATATGTTAATGCTATTATTTGAAAGCTTAGAAAATGCAAAAATCAAGTAAGCACTGCAGATCTCACATTACTACAGACTGCAATGGTCAGTTAGTGTAATAACCTGGCAAACAATAATAGTAAAGACTTCCTGGATGAAATGGGGAAGTTTGCATGTATTTTAATTTTCTTTCATTCATTCATTCGTCAACTTCTGGATAATAAAAGAAAATAAAAGAAAATAAATACAACTAGCCTTCTATTACTGGAAACTGATTGGACAATTTCTGGATGATGATGAGAATAATAATGAGAATTCGGTATTCAAAAAGTACTTTTTACCATGTATCTTAATAAGCCTGTGAGTTAAACATTACCGTCCCCAGTTTAAGATGAAAGGAACTAGGGCTGGGACAGATTAAGATTTGCCTATTGACAAAGTAGCTGGAATCTAGAACTTCTGATATAGTCATTGCCACTTCTTAATGCTGCCCACTTTAGCTATTATTCAGATTTGTGGAAAAGAGCATAAAGGATCATCTCTAGTCCAACATTTTCATTTTTTCAGTAAATTAAGGCATACAGTGGGCCTTACCTTAAAGTTGCCAGACATTAAGGCTAAAGAGTAGATTTTTATGTCAGGCACTCTTAAGTACTATACATATGTTAACTTAATTAATCCTCACAGTAACTTCATAAATTAGGTGCTAATACTGGGCCACTGATTAAGTAACTCCAAAATTCACAGCTAATGGTGGTACTAGGATTCAAACCCAGCCTATTAATTCCAAGCCCAGAGGTTTTTCAAATTGCTGGGCTCTACTGCTTTGAACTAGGTGACTGTTTAATCTTAAATGGATTAAATGCATTTCTCAGGATCTCAAGATTGGAAGAAATTCCTTCCTCTAAGTTTCCTGTCTCACAGGAACAGATCTTGGGACATTTCCTCAGAGTTTTATTATCCCATTTTACAGATGAAGTTAAGCAACTTGGCTAAAGTCTTAGTTTATTAAGAGACCATGTTAGAACTAGAGCTTAGGTCCTCTGGTTTCTAGCCCACTGCTTTTGACATCAGTTGAAATTTTGTCACAGCAGCGAAACATGCCACATCCTTCATTCACATTTCAGTGCACCTTCAGGTCTGTCCTGGAATACAGTTAGGTCAGCATGTAAGTCTCAGTGTTCACTTTTTTACAGTGATTATACTTTATGGAGGGATACTCATATACATAGTAATGGAAACACCTTATGGATTCAAGGGACATCTATTACCTTAAATTTTTTTAATGCTGTTAACATATGATTTTACAAAAAATTTAATTTGGACATAACTAATGTTGTCAAGAGCCAACATTTTAGAATGTTCATATTTCTGAGTCTTGAAATGGTCAGCAAATGACATGACAAAACTCATTTCAAATCTTCCAACTCAAGTGAGAGTATAAAGAAATGCAGCAATTTTTCTTCAGATCCTTTAAGAAATTTTTTTTTTTATAGACAGCCCTTTCTGACTTCATGTGGAGTACAAAACTAGCTTAGTTTATTTCATGCTGTTCAATTTAATTTGGAATCATTTTTGAATTCCTAGATGCTTAGGTATAGAGAGCTTGCTCCCTAGAGCCTTGTTTCCTGACAGTGGAGAGTAAGGGATTAAATTGAGCAGAAACTAAATTGATTGACATTTTGACACTGAAGACTGAAAAGAAAGGAATTTGTTCAACTTTTTAAAACAGACAGTAGCAGAAAGAACTATCTCCTTATAGGTATCCCAATTTGCAAAGATGATTTAATTTTTTTCTTAAAAAACCAAGAAGCATGTTTTAGCACTTCCCCCAATTTCCTATATTAAAGTTCAAAGTGAGAATTTAACTTTGAAAAGCTTTTGAAAAGGCCTGGATGGGGGTGTTAACACAGCCTCCTTAGCTGAACAGGCACTAACAGAGGTCTTTTGAGGTGAAATGAAAGGACTATGCACTTCTGGGCATCACTATAGCAACATATTTATGAAAAACAAGTATACATATTTATGAAAAACAACTATACATATTTATGAAATATATATCTATGAAATATTTATCTCTAATGTTTTTAAATGCAAGAGATATTAAATGTGAATTAAGATACATTTTCTGCTGACTTCTTTTTCAGACATATACAGATGATTACTATGCCATCATCTTTCGTAAACAGCATTATTTAGTGTTGACAATAAAATCTCATGTCTGCTGTGTCATGACAGGAGTGGAATCACCTTAATAGTGCTATTCTAAAGTGCCTGCTGCCTTTTTTGATCACAGCAGGAGTCTGTAATAAATTACAACCTTAAAGAAGTTTCAAACTGGCAAGTTTGCCAGATATTTTAAGCAATGTATTTTGGGGTGTATCAGATTTTTTCTTACACTGCCATTCGGGTGCCTGTTGACACAGCCTGAATAAATCTTTCAAACATTTTCCTTCCTAGAGATGGGTGAAGCTGATGAACTTCAAGATCCAGACCTTTCATTAACTCTTCACTTGCCACCTGGTTTCTTCCTATTACCAGATCTCTAGGAAACTTAGATATCTCTTTCCAGCATGAGTTTGAAATATTTCAGTGCCTTCCCACAGCTTTAAGTTTTATGGAAGGATCAACTAACAAAAGAGTGACTCTGGTTTTAGGCACAGAATTATAGTTTAGATTGATTATTTCATTACTAGTATTTTGGGAGAATTGCCAAACTTCACAGTAGGAAAAGAGCCTGAAAATTTATATAAAACAAAAACTTGTTTTTTCTTGATTCCATCATGTTGAGTCTTAAAGTGACTTCTTCCTACTTTTAGTCTGATTTCTCTTCTTATTGATTAAAGTCATTCTTTAAAATTATTATTAATTTCTGGGTCTAGAATTCCTAATACAGCTTCATTGATATATCTTAGTCAAGCATTCAGAAATCTAAAAATACTGATGCCAGCCCCTTTTGCAAGCCACTACATAGCATGCAGGAGGGAGGGAAGGAGGGAGAGCGCTGACTCACTTTACAAAGAGTTGATTCCTGCTCAGGTGAAAGGAATTGTTCGTGGTAAGGCTTACGCGCCGTAAAGTCATCAGAGAATACCATTTGGTGGTAAAAGGTCTAGATCAGGACTCATATGACCTGAGTTGCTGTCTGAATAACACCATTTACAAATAAGGTCATCTGCCTAGACCGAATGCTTTCCTATCTGTAAAATGAGGGTATAACCTCTAGCCTGCCATTTGAACTATGGCTGCACATTGAAATCACCAGGGGAGCTTTGAAAAATAATGACGTCTAGATCCCACCCTCAAGAGAGCCGATTTGATTGATCTAAGGTGCAGCCTGGGCATTGGAATTTTAAACATCTCCACAAGTAGTTCTATGTGCAGCTAAGGCTGTGAATCCTTGGTTTGGAGGACTGCTAGGAATGCCGTCTGTACATTTATTTACAAGGGTTAGCAGATGCTATGGACAGTGTAAACAGGGGTTTTTTCCCCACCATAGATTCAGCTGTTTAGTTTTTAGTTTTTTTTTTTTAATCTATCTGATCTCTGAATTCCCCGAGTACATAGGAAGCCGTTGATAAATATTTGTTTCAGTTGTGAATGTACGACCTCTTAAAATTTTAAGGTCATTCAAAAACGGGTTTGTTTGAGGCACAATGTTATAGAGCCGGTTAAAAGGCAGGACTTTTCTGTTTAAACATTCTCCCTTAGGGAAACGCGAGCCTTTCTCGCCCACCCGCGGCTCGCTTCACTCCTTCACCCAAGCATTGACGTCTTCGGACCGCCCCTTGCCCTGCAGGCGCAGACGAGCGCTGCGGGATCAGCGTGGGCGCCTGGAGCTCCGGGGCGGGGCGTTGTCCGGACCCACCTCCCGGCTTTCAGGATTGCCCCGCCCCACCGCTCCGCCCCGGATGCGAGTTGGGGGCCGGCTACGGCGGCGCCCGGCCTCCGTAACTACACAGCGGAGCCCCGGGGCTTAGGCGGCTGCCAGCGCGCGACCCGGCGGGCCCGTCTCGGCCGCCGGGAGCCCGCGCTGCCTGCGCCTCTGGCCGGTGGAGTCCAACGCGAGCGCCCCGTGCCCGAGCCGGGCGGGGGCCAGGATGCGGAGCTGTGCGCCTTGAGCCGGCCACATGACCCTGAGCACATTGGCCCGCGAGAGGAAGGCGCCCCCCGCCTGCACCTGCAGCCTCGGTGGCCCAGACATGATCCCTTACTTCTCCGCCAACGCGGTTATCTCGCAGAACGCCATCAACCAGCTGTAAGTCCGCCGTGCTCCCACCCGTTTCTGTGAACGCTGGGAAAGTTTGCTTTTCAGCAGCCGTTTCCCCCAGTATCCTGGGGAGCAGACAAGCAGGCGAGTGTGAAAGCGCAGCCTGAGTGCTTGGAGGTCTCGGGGCATCCGTGAGGATGGACGATGGGCTGGAGGTGTGGAGGTGATTCGTGGATGCAGAAGGTGTTCCGGAGTGGAGGGGTAAGGGTGGACAGAAGAATCCTTTAGGAGAATTTCTGGTAAACTTTGAGGGAATCTGAAAGTGGGGTCGTCCCGGAGAAGTTGTCTGGCTGTCTGTGATGATCGAGTGACAACCAGGACGTATGGCACTCGGGAGACGGGACTGAAGGGTGGTCAATAGAGGTAGAACAGCTGGCCGAGGGACTCCTGTGGGTCCTGCTGATGATCACCCTCCAGGGGTGGTGGGTTTTGTTATTTGTTTTACATAAGTTTACGCGTGACCATACATTTCTGTCGCAAGCCATTTACACAAAGGCAGTTCGTTCTTCGCTCCCGCTGTTTGTAGTCTGGAGTTATTTCGGAAAACTAGATTCGGTAGTTTCGCTGTTTTTCTTTTTTCTCCCTCTGTACTAGTACGTACTCAACCCAAGCCTCCATGAACACCTCTCTTCGCTAAAGTGCAAGATTCAAGCGCATCTTTAAATCGTCACTGTTTTTGAATTATCACTGTTTTTTAAATCTCTAGGGTTATCATTTCCTTCCATTGTGGTTTAGCTATTTCTGAGAACTGTGTGTTGAAATGAAGCTCGTGGTTAATCTCACCTCACAGTTATAAAGCTCAAAGTAGATGAATTCCACATATTCAAGTTGCATACTTAAACCAATGGAGTGGTTTAAGGTTACTTTAGATAGCAGCAGTTTGGTTTGCGTTAGTGTATTTGTACTCACTCCGGAGTGGCTTCAGAGGAGTCACTTGCTGAGGTTTTCCTACACTCCTAGCTACTGTCTCCCTCCCAGGTCAACTCTGAAGAGCATCTTTTTTATGTTCAGCAACATAAGCTTTCCATTATCCCTTATTAAAGGTCCAAAAAATAGCATGTAAAGTGATTTATAGGTCATCTTAAACCTAATTTATTATTTTAATTAAGGGTTAATTAAGCCTTAATTTAATTAAGGCTCCTATCATCTTAAATTAAAGTTATAAGAGTCTCAGCTTTTTTTCTTGTGTGTTGATTCGTGGTGGAGAAATAGCAAAATACACAAACAGGGGGTTTACTGCCCTGTTCTGTGAACTCTACACAATTAAATAAACTGCCTTACTTGTATTTTCCCTTTAAAAGGAGGGGGTAGGGGTGGTGTAGTGAAAGAAAAAGGAAGGAGTGAATAATCCAAAACTGGATAACCAATCTCAAAATAATAGTGTTAACAGTACTTTAAAAAGAAAAAAGGCAGTAACCCGGATATCCATGGATGGATGAATGGATAAACAAAATGTGGTATAAACATGTAATGGAATATTATTCAGCTTTACAAAGGAAGGAAATTCTGACACATGCTACAACATGGATGAACCTTGAAGACATTATTCTAAGCAAATTAAGCCAGTTACAGAAAGACAAATACTGTGTGATTCCATTTATATGAAGTACCTGCAGTAGTCAAATTCAGAGAGACAAAGTAGAATGGTGTTTGCAGGGGAGGGCAGGGGAAATATGTGTTTAATGAGTACAAAGTTTCATTTGGGGAAGATGAAAAAGTTTGGGGGATAAATAGTAGTGGTGATTGCATAACAATGTGGAAATACTTAATGCCATAAAACTGTACATTTAAAAATGGTCAAAATGGTAAATTTTATGTTATGTATATTTAACCACAATAAAAAGGAAAAAATTTAAAAAGCTTTTAAGCTTTTGGGGGGGAAAGGAATTTTGAAGCATACTTCTTAGTATAATCAAACAAATCCAGATTTCTTTTCCTACTAAGTAGTGTCTTTGGGTAAATTATTTGATTTCAGTTTCTTCCACTGTAAAACGGGGATACAGTGGTTTCTACCCCATAGGATTAGAAGTCAGTGAACTCCCTGAGATTATATGAAAATGTTGGGTAGATAAATATATATTTTTAAATCAGGTTGTCAAAGTAATCTGTGATCTCAAGAAAGGTTAAGAAACTCTTTCCTAAAGGGAAGTGTTATTTCTAAGACCTGTTACTATAAATCTAAACTGGTGTGAGCATCTCCCTGTCATACCATATATGTAATTAGCAGTGACTAGTGGGAGCAACTAAAAGATTCAGATTTAGGGTCCTAAGTGAAGACTCACTCAAAAAAAATTGTGTGTGTTTGAGGGAGGGAGTATGTTGACACATGAGTACTCTTAGCCCAGTGGTTCTCTTATCATTGCTGAGAACCCACTCATAAAAGCTTTTTTTCCTTCTCATTTGCTGTCTCAGATTTGCAAGCCAAGTAACAAATCATCATAAATTAAGTGTAAGAATAAATAGGCCAGAGTGAGATCTTAGGTACTCTCTTATGGGGGAAAGTTCATAACCTTTAGAGTATGGCCTTTGGACTATTGGTTCTTTCACAGGCTCTTTCTGATTTCTTGACTTTCAACTGTTATACATAGGTGAAATTTTAGAATAGCTGGGATATTACTGTATTTTATTGGTAATTATGTCATCCTTATCAGATTAAGGTCTCCACTTTCCACTGTATACTATACTCATCAAGTATTTTGATACCCATCAATATTTTTGACCCATCAATGAAGAACATTAAGAAGTGATCAAATTTATTCCAGAAACAAAGAATAACTATCATATTATAAGTGTTAATTCTAGAAAAAATATATATGAGCAACCCAGAGAATCATCTGATCAAACTTTAAGAGTCCTGGATTAGACTGACCAAAATGATCATGAAAAGTTCCATACCCTTTAAGGGTCTGTACATGCTTTTTAATAAAACAAAAATCTAAATTTCTGAAAAATATGGAAGCCTATGTTATTTTTAGAGGCATTATTCAATCCTTGGGAAGTGGTCGCTAAGCAAGGGGCCAAGGCATTAGTATTATTGTTAATTCCAAACAAATGGCTTATCAAGAAATAAAAGGCCATTTTTGTGTCCTAAAAAGTTGAGGGAAGGATCAAGAGTTATTAAATAAAATGCTGGAAAAACTGCTGGAATTGATAAATGATTTCAGCACAGTAGCAGGATACAAAATCAACACACAAAAATCAGTAGCGTTTCTTTTCTCCAATAGTGAACATGCAGAACGAGAAATCAAGAAAGCCTGCCCATTTACAATAGTCACCAAAAAAATAAAATACTTAGGAATTGAGTTAACCAAGGAGGTGAAAAATCTCTATAATGAGAACTACAAACCACTGCTGCGAGAAATTAGAGAGGATACAAGAAGATGGAAAGATATTCCATGCTCTTGGATTGGAAGAATCAACATAGTGAAAATGTCCATACTACCCAAAGTGATATACAAATTCAATGCAATCCCCATCAAAATTCCAAAGACATTTTTCTCAGAAATGGAAAAAACTATCCAGTCATTTATATGGAACAATAAAAGACCACGCATAGCCAAAGCAATGCTGAGCAAAAGAAATAAAGCGGGAGGCATAACACTACCTGACTTTAAGCTATACTACAAAGCTATAATAACCAAAACAGTATGGTACTGGCATAAAAACAGACACACTGACCAATGGAATAGAATAGAGAATCCAGAAATCAACCCACACACTTACTGCCATCTGATCTTTGACAAAGGCACCAAGCCTATTCACTGGGGAAGGGACTGCCTCTTCAGCAAATGGTGCTGAGAGAACTGGATATCCATATGCAGGAGAATGAAACTAGATCCATACCTCTCACCGTATACTAAAATCAACTCAAAATGGATTAAGGATTTAAATATACACCCTGAAACAATAAAACTTCTTAAAGAAAACATAGGAGAAACACTTCAGGAAATAGGACTGGACACAGACTTCATGAACACGACCCCAAAAGCACGGGCAACCAAAGGAAAAATAAACAAATGGGATTATATCAAACTAAAAAGCTTCTGCACAGCAAAAGAAACAATTAACAGAGTTAAAAGACAACCAACAGAGTGGGAGAAAATATTTGCAAAATATACATCTGACAAAGGATTAATATCCAGAATATACAAGGAACTCAAACAACTTTACAAGAAGAAAACAAGCAACCCAATTAAAAAATGGGCAGAAGAGCTAAGCAGGCATTTCTCTAAGGAAGATATACAAATGGCCAACAGACATATGAAAAAATGTTCGACATCACTCAGCATCCGGGAAATGCAAATCAAAACCACACTGAGATACCACCTAACTCCAGTTAGGATGGCTAAAATCCAAAAGACTCTGAACGATAAATGCTGGCGAGGTTGCGGAGAAAAAGGAACTCTCATACATTTTTGGTGGGACTGCAAAATGGTGCAGCCTCTATGGAAAATGGTATGGAGGTTCCTCAAACAACTGCAGATAGATCTACCATACGACCCAGCTATCCCACTGTTGGGAATATACCCAGAGGAATGGAAATCATCAAGTCGAAGGTATACCTGTTCCTCAATGTTCATCGCAGCACTCTTTACAACAGCCAAGAGTTGGAACCAGCCCAAATGTCCATCACCAGATGAGTGGATACGGAAAATGTGGTACATCTACACAATGGAATACTACTCAACTATAAAAACGAATGAAATACTGCCATTTGCAACAACATGGATGGACCTTGAGAGAATTAAGTGAAACAAGTCAGGCACAGAAAGAGAAATACCACATGTTCTCACTTATTGGTGGGAGCTAAAAATTAATATATAAATTCACACACACACACAAAAACCGGGGGGGGGGGGGGGGGAGAAGATATAACAACCACAATTACTTGAAGTTGATACAACAAGCAAACAGAAAGGACATTGTTGGGGGGGAGGGGGGAGGGAGGTTTTGGTGATGGGGAGCAATAATCAGCCACAATGTATATCGAGAAAATAAAATTTAAAAAAATAAATAAATAAAAATAAATCCATTTATCCTCTTTTCTACTGGAGAAAGGAGGGACCTCAAAAAAAAATAATAATAAATAAATAAATAAATAAAATGCTGGCAAAAATGTACCCATTATGAAAACCTCTAATCAAAAGTCTTCAGATTTAGGGCCGGCCCTATGGCTCCTTCGGGAGAGTGTGGCGTGCTGGGAGCGCCAAGGCCGCGGGTTCATATCATATATAGGGATGGCTGGTGCATTCACTGGCTGAGCGTGGTGTAGACAACACCATGCCGAAAGTTGCAATCCTCTTACCGGTCAAAAAAAAAAAAAGTCTTGGGATTTAGGTGCTGAAGTCATTGCTTAATTTGTTAATGTGGTTACCTTGACCTACAATATTTCTATTTATTTACTTGGTTTCATATATTAGTTTGACTTACTAGCTCCACATCAGTGCTTTCTAAAGCTCATCCCCAACAATGGAGGAAACATTGAGATGATTATACAAAATGTAACATTTCATGAAATCAAAAGGTAGAATCAGTTTTGTTCTTTTTTTGTATTAGTAAAATAGTACTAACGTTTTTTCAGTTCCACTTTGTAGTTGTCCAAATGGTTTCACATACGCTCATCTCCAAACTTGAGCTTATATCAGAATCACTTGGAAAGGCTCGTTAAAACATACATTGCTGCCCACAACCTCCAGCATTTCTGATTCTGTAGCTGGAGAGTTTGCATTTCTAACAATTTTCTGCATGATACTGGTCTAGGGACCACACTTTGGGGTCTACTACCTTATAGTATTCCTCAGAGGCAGGTCAGGCAAATCATCAGCCACATTTTATAAAGTAATGAACCCAGAGAAATCAAAATGATGAAGTGATTTGCACAGAGCTACATGGCTTGTTATCTGTAGAACTGAAACTAGAACTAGCATATTCTGCCTCCAAATCCAGAGCTCTTACAGTGCTGCAGAGTCCTAAAAAACGTATGTCTTTGTATACGTGCATGAACATTTCTTTAGATAAGTTTATAGCAGTGGAATTTCTGGGTTTAATGGTATGTGTGTTAAAAATTTGATACATACTGCCAAATTACTTTCTAAAAAGGCTTTGCCAATTTTCTCTTACCAGCTATACATGAGTGTATCTTTCCCCATATCTTCACCAATCCTAGTACTATTAATAACAAAATTAAATAGAAGTTAACTTTTTACTGATTTCTTACTCTCAGACAATATTTTGGGCACTATGCATATCTCATTCTCTTTTCTTAACCTTATGAGTTAGGTATTATCCTCAATTACAGATAAGAGGCACAAAGAGGGTAAGTAACTTGTCTGAGATTATACAGACGGGATGCAAACAACAGGTAGTCTGATTTCAGAGGCCTCTGCTCTTAAATACTTCCCTATTTACAGTTCTACGTACTATAAAGGTTTAGCATCTTTCTATATTTTTATTGGTCTTTTTCATTTTTCTTCTGTGATTTGCATGTCTGTACTTCTGACCATTTTTCTGTTGGTAATCGTTTTTTTCTTTTTAATGTTCTCTGTATGTTTTGAATATGTAGCAAAAATACTTTCTCCCAGCCTATTGTTTGCCTTCTAACTTTGCATCTCATATAAAAGTTTTTAATTTTTGTGTAGTCAAATCTGTATTTTGTCTTATGATTTCAGGGTTTTGTATCTTTCTTTAACCAAAAAACCCTTCCTACTCACCCCCAGGATTATAAAAATGTTATTTTATATTTTTCTAATGTTTACATTTTTGAATATTTAACTCTTTAAAACATCTGAAATTTGTTTTTATTTCTAGTGTGAGGTAGGAATTCAACTTAACCTTTTTTTCCAAATGGGTAATCAATTATTACAATACCATTTATTTAATCCATTCTTACCTCACTGATTTGAATTGTTGCATATATTATATATTAAATTCTTACAGATACTTGGGGTCCTCTTTTGTACTCTTAAATTGTGTTAATATGTTTTTCTGCTCATATACCAGTACCACACTGTTTTTACTTATTACAGATTAAGTGGATATTTTGATATCTTGTATATCAAGGCCTACCTCGTTGTTATTAATTTTTTTAACGTCTTAGCTATTCTTGTTTATTTTATTTTCCAGATAAGTCTTAGAATCAGCTTTCCACTTTTAAAAGTCATAGTGAGATTTTTTTGATTGAAATTTTACTGAATTAACTTTGGAGAGAATTTCCAGCTTTACAAAATGAGCCTTTCCAATGAGGAATGTGTTGTACGTATCTGTTTATATTCACTGCTTTTTAAATGTCCTTCATTTAAATTTTACAGCTTTCCTCATATGATGGTTACACATTTCTTATTATGTATATTCATAGGTGTTTTATAAAGTTTTTGTTGCTCTCGTGAATGTGCTTCACTTTCTTAAGATGTTTTCTAATTAGTCACTGCAGGTTTGTAGTAAAACTGTTGCTTTCTATATTTACTTTTATGTCAGACCACCTTGCTGAATTCTTACTTGGTTCTAATATATAATAGATTTTTTAGTTGATTTTCTTGATTTTTTCTGAGTGGATGATTATATCATCTGTAAGTGAGTTTGTCTCTTTGAGTATTCATAGCTTTCATTGCTTTGGCTAAGGCCTCTAGTGTAATGTCAAATAGTGCAATGCTAGTGAGCTTTTCTTGTTTTCCATTGTAAAATAAATGCTTCTTATGTTTTGCAAATAAGTATACCATGTGCTATAAAGTCCTGGCATAGACCATTTATCAAATTGAGGGCTTTTTCTCTCTCTTTTTTTTTTTTTTTTTGGCAGCTAGCTGGTAAGGGGATCTGAACCCTTGACCTTGCTGTTATCAGCACCATGTGCTCCCAAGTGAGCTAACTGGCTAGCCCCAAAGGCATTTCTTACTATTGCTAATTTGCAAAACATTTTAATCAGATATATTTATTGAATTTTATTGAATGTTTCTTTGACATCTATTGGAGTGATAATATTTTCCCCCTTTACTGGTAATGCTGTGACATATTGAGTTGCTAAAGTTGAATCATCCTTGCATAATTTAGCTACATTTCTGTTTGCATTATTCATTTAACATATTGCTGAATTTGGTTTACTAATATATAAGATTTTGCACTGATACACTCAAATATTTTTTGAATCTTTGGTGCTTTGTCCAGCTTTTATCTGATTTGTAGAGTGATTTAGGTAGCTTCCATTTTTTCTGTGCTCTGTAACAGTTCTTTAGCAGGATTACCTGAATGTTAAAGCATGGAACCAAGAAGCTGTATTCCAAGTGTTATAATTTTATGAAATGTTTTTGCCATTCAAATTTTTTAATTTCCTTGTTCTCATTGAATAAGTGTAATTATCATTCATGGTGCTTTTAAAATCTAGATCTTCTACAGAAATAGGCAAACATAATTAGAATAAGTTATAATTCAGTGATTGAAACCAGGCATGTGTTTATGATTTAAGGGATTTTTTTCTCTCTTTGGTGGCTAAGGGACTAATATCAATACTTAAAAGAGGCATGAGATGTCTCTTATGATTCTAAATTAATACTTTTTATTGTTATTTCTGATCCTTGAATAGAGAATATAGCCTTAAAAATGGAATGTATTTAAACAAGTGATCAAAACTACTTTACATCTGGAAAATCTTCTGGGCACTGTGGCCTTTCAAATATGAAGAAAAGGTTAATGATCCACTCTCAAAACATGAATGTGCCTTTATACTCTCATTATTGATGATAACTTTGTGTAGTTTTATCTACTCTTGTGCTTGTTTGAAGTCAGTAGAACAGTAATTGACCTGGAACCATGGTGGCGGGGGGGGGGACGACTCTCAACTTTGGCCCTCTTGAAATCATGCTTAACCAAGTTAATGAAGAGTAAATCTGCACAATGAAGATCAGCAGGAATGGTGAGGTAGTGATGTGCTCATATCAAGATTTCTTTGTGATAAATCTAGAGTGAGTTGGTTTTTTTTGCTAAGTTACTGCTAATCCGCTTATGTGCTCACCTGTTATTCATTTCTGAAATTGGGCAGTTTCTCTAGACTCACACTGAGGAAACCATTGCCCAAAGAGAAATAATTAAAGATGTTGTCCATCTCTGTTTCCAAGAGCTGTTGGACTATGGAGTGATAAAGGGGTTCAAACTCCTACAGTTCATCTTGCTAACATCTCTTCTTGGGTCTTTCCAGTAAATGTTGAGTCCTCCAAATTACCATATGGTTAGCCTTGGGGCTAAAAAACAGTGATGTTGATGCTATCATACCATATAGCTACTTTCAGAAAGGGTTAGAGTAAGCTTTGCATTGTTGGGTGATGCAGGATGTTGCTGTCACTAACATAAGTAGGTTTAACTTGAAGAAATGGCTAAGAACATCAAGACCTTTTTAGATGTTCCTGTTATTTGGAAAGGATGTAGCCAAATGATTGCTAGTATCATACAACAAAGGGCAAATTTCACTTCCTGTTTTGCATGTTATGTGAATTTAGCAACTTTCATTTTTTACATTAATCTGTTTTTAGAGGCATGTGACCCTTCTTTTAGTAACCTGAGGGATTTGGCATTAGTTATGTCTGGTAAAGCAATAAAATCCAGAGGGCTGAATATCTCTCAGGTAAAGAGAAACCTCATTGTTAACCAATTCTAGGCTTTTTTTTTTTTTTTTTTTTTTTTTAGCAGCTGTAGCAGTTTAGGTTTCAAGGCATAGAAGTAGAATTGGGATTTTTTATGGTAGTGATCTAAATGGCTCAAATTGTTGCTTATGTTTGTCTGGGGATAATATCTGCCTCATTTCAGGAGACTGTGGAGATCAAATAAGAATGCATAAGAACAGTAAAAATTTCATGTTTATTACTTTTATCATTGTACTTAATATTTATAGATCAAGATTCATGTGGATAATCATGATCCATAACAGAATATTTCAAACCCTGAGAGTTCTAATTGTACACTTTATGTTGGTTTTCTTCTGTGGTGACTGTGTAAAAGTTTATGCCACAGATGGCTTTATCTATTAGCAACTAAAGCAACACTTTAAGCAATCTTCATCATCCCAGTAAAAGGCTAGTCAGTCTTATGAGCTGAGCATCTTGTCTATACATCTGTGTCTGCTATTCTCTGAATTTTGTGTAATAAAAGCCAGTTGATCTCCATGAGAGCTAAATTGAATGAGTGGTACCATTTCTTCAAGACCCTTCAATGTCCCATGTCCTTTTAAATTATTATGTTTCTCCCAATGTTAATGTATCCAGCTCTCATGAACATCAAAATTTTTAACTTCCACTATATCGTCTTTATTTTTGTAAGGAGCTTTAGTTTGAAGGAATTGAGGTATCTGTGGGGGGATGTGAATTCTCAATGTAAATTTCTCTTCCTAGAAGATGAGTGGAATAAATAGATTCAAACAGTAAGTGAAACAACCTCTTTGTGGTCCCTTTGACTAGATTTGATATATATCACTGTGTCAACCACACCTCTTTGAGATGCTCATCCCTCCTCCAATAAAATCTCACATTTAATTCTTAAAGTATCCCATTCCTTAAACATTCTCTGTAAAAATTCTTAGAATTTCTCTTGGGTCATATATTCAGAATAACTACATGACATTTATTCCTTGTGCCTAGTAGTAATAGTGTAGTGTTTGGAATGAAACAGACCTGAGTTCCAGTCAGTTACACCATTTATTAGCTGTGCGATCTTGAATAAAATATGCTCACCCGAAGCCTTAGTTTTCTCATCAGTAAAATGAAGCTTATAATACCTCTGAGGATTAACTGTAATATTTGTGAAGTACTGTACTCAGTAAGTGGTAGCTAATATTTTTGCTCTTTTTATCCTTTTGACATGAGCCAAATTATAGGAGAAAGAATTAGAATACAGAGTGGCACCTTAAGCTGATGGTAAAAGTTTGGTCATTTGCATCATTATCATAATTGCATCTATTCTATATAAGAGGTGGGAGATTAGAAAAAAATACAAGACATGGTTCCTGCAGTCAGCATGCTCAGTCTGTTGAGGAGATAAGACATATCAATAAAGGGAAAACTAAGAGCACAGTTTAGCACTCTCTCTAAGTGCCAGGTGAGTGGTGCAGTTGGTGCTTTAAGGGATTCAGAGAACCAAAAGTTATTGTAAATGAGCTCATTAGGAAAGGCTGTATGGAAGTAGGATTTGAACTGAAACTCTGACATTTATTTCTGGCCCTCTTAAGTGTCTGAATTTGCTTAAATAGTGGTAAAGGATACTTGGGTGGTAAGAAAAAAGGAAGACTATGTGGCAGGTGTTATGGCCATATTACAAATAGGTAGTTTCAAGTGGTTACTGCTATTAATCATTTGTGGTAAGGAATATCCAGAAAGGCTTTTGTATAGACTGATATTGTTGTTTAGAAAATAGCTGTGAGCATATTTTGAGCATATTATATGGGCAGACTTTACATAACTTATTTAGGAAAGCTACCAATTTCTCAAGGCTGTTATTGAATAGTACCTGTGACTGGGAGCACAATGTGAAATCCCCACAAGCAGCATGTGAACAGAAATCATTAAACTACCTGCTAGTGGCTTTATGGGTTTAAAACAAAAAAAAAAAAGCACGTTTGAAACCTCTTTCTCTGCTTCCTCCAGGTGCTCAGCTCTAGGTATTATTACATCAGCATCTTGTGGTAGGCATCATGTTGTTCCTGTGGCACAGACGGTGTGCTGATTGCTCTTTTTTCTTGCTCTTATTGGCTGGTTACCAGTTTAATGGCCTAGTTACCAATTAATGGCTCAACTTATTTAGAATTCTACATAGGCAATGTTCCTTAGTTTCTAAATCAAGTACCCATGAAAACCATCCTAGTTGTCGTGGGGATCTTTTACACAAGTAGCCTGTGATTATTCATCAATTAATAAAGATCAAGAACTGTATAAATGTCATGTAACACTAAGACCAAGTGATAGTTTAATGATACTGAGTCAAAGAAGTCTCTGCACGAACTGAATATCTAGCAATTGTGCCTTAATAATTCTCCTACACTGAGAGAAATGGCAAACAGTCTAGATAAGAGAAACTTCGTTTATTTCTATTTAATGATTCTAACCAAATGAATTTAAACCCAGTGTAATTTTTTTTTTTTTTTTCAAAATTAAAGAAAATCTGAAGAATGTAGACTGGCTGATTATCTCTAATTTAAAGATTAAATGCCATTGTTGTTTTAATCATACTTTTTTATTCCTTACCTCCTTGGAAGTACTTGAATACATCTGTTGAAAATCCACTTTAATCCTGGCTATTAGTGTATTGGGGTTTATTCACTCCTGTGGCTCTCCTGTAGTTACTCTCAGTTATCATGGTAGTCCCCTATGCCCACACTACTGGAATTTTCTCTCCTTGTTTTTTGTTGCTGTTTTAGATTCTTGGAGAAATTCTCAGCAGGGCCCTATGCCCTGTTTATCAGAAAATGATAGTGCAATAATGAGAAAGTTTGTTATGCTTTTTTTAAAAAAATAACATCTGGTCTCTTCCTCAATTAAAATCAAAATCAACAAAAAAATATTGAATGTCTATGCTCTTCTTTATGGCAATCTTACAAATCAGTTTGGGGGTTAGTTTCCAAATGGAAAATCCTCTTGACTTTTAAAAAGCTGTCTACCCTTGTACATAGTAAACTTGATAATATCTTCATTTTGTACCACCCATTCAGCTTAAAAAGAACTTGTACCGGGTGAGTGATTTTTTTTAATAATGAAGTATTCTTATCAACAAAGCAAAAAGTACTGGTTATTTTTTTAATACTTGCAGATAATGCATGTTTATTATAGAAAAAACAGAAAACATTGAGGTATTTCTCCTCCCCCAAAAAGCATTGCTCTTACTTTTACCTTCCAAAGATGTTTACTGTTGACCCTGTCTAGGCTTTTTCTGTGTTGTATATACTTTTTAAAGTGGGATTGTCATGTATCTACTGCTTTGAAACCTCATTTTTTTCACTTTAGCATATTGGTGACGTTCTGCCATTGTCCTCAAATGCATTTCTTTCATATCCTTTTTACCAGTTGTTTGTTTTCCATAGAACTGATTCAGATTCTGCTCTGTAGTTGGACTTTTTGATTGTGTCCAGTTTTTTTGCAGTTATAAACAAAGCCTCACTGATCATGAATATCCTTGAGCAGAAATCTTTGCATACATCCCTAAAAGAAGTACCCTAAAACTCAATTCTGGTATTGGTTGGCCAAAAGATGTACATATTTTTAGAGCTTTTGATAGAGATTGCTAGTTCTCTCACCAGTAGTACCAGTCAACACTTCCACAAGCAATTTTAGTAATTCATTTTTATGATGCTCTTGAAATGATAAAAAGTAAAATCAAGGTAAATACAATTTT
Source organism: Cynocephalus volans (assembly GCF_027409185.1). Lineage (NCBI taxonomy): Eukaryota > Metazoa > Chordata > Mammalia > Dermoptera > Cynocephalidae > Cynocephalus > Cynocephalus volans. The sequence goes on along the minus strand of NC_084469.1, from coordinate 26,907,300 downwards.
ATCTTTCAATTCATCTGAGCTACTCAGAGACCCACAAAAGTTGATTCTCACTTGTCTTTGCTATGAAGACCCTATTTCATACCTAAGCACTGATGGAAAATTTGTAAGCTATTTGAATAGAACTAATAGAAAGATGAAATAATAGTACACTAAAGGTTAAAATGAAGAAACTAATTATTCCAAGATATTTTTGAGCATATATGAGGGTACTTCAGAAAGTTCATGAATAGCATTGTAGTAGCCCGAAAACAGACACATAGAACAATGGAACAGAATAGAGAATTCAGAAGTAAATTCATGCACCTAGAGCCAACTGATTTTTGACAAAGGAGCCAAGAACGCGCATTGGGAAATGAATAGTCTCTTCAGTAAATGGTGCTGGGAAAATTGGAGATCCATATGCAGAGGAATGAAACTAGACCCCTGTCTCTCACCACCTACCAAAATCAACTCAAAATGATTAAAGACTTAAATGTAAGAGCTGAAACAATAAAACTTAAAGAAGAAAACATAGGGGAAACACTTCAGGACATACGTCTGGGCAAAGATTTTATGAGTAATACTTCAGAAGCACAGGGAACAAAAGCAAAAATCAACAAATGGAATTATATCCAACTAAAAAGTTTCTGCACAGCAAAGGAAACAATCAACAGAGTGAAAAGACAACATGCTGAATGGGAAAAAATATTTGCAAACTATGCATCCAACAAGGGATTAATATCCAAAATATACAAAGAACTCAAACAATTCACTAGTAAGAAAAAAAAATAGGCAAAGAAACTGAATAGACATTTTCAAAAGAAAACATACAAATGGCCAACAGGCATATGAAAAAATGCTCAACATCACTAATCATCAGAGAAATGCAAATCAAAACCACAGTGAGATATCATCTCACCCCAGTTAGAATGGCTGTTATCAAAAAGACAGAAAATAAATGCTGATGAGGACGCAGAGAAAGGGGAGCTCTTATAATACATTGGTGGGAATGTAAATTAATACAGCCATTATGGAAAACAGTGGAAAATTTCTCAAACAACTACAGGTAAAACTGCCATACAATTCAGCAATCCTACTACTGGGTGTATATCCAAGGGAATGGAAATCAACATGTCAAAGGTATACCTGCACTCACATGTTTATCATGGCTTTATTCACAGTAGCCAAGAGTTGGAACCAACCTAAATGTCCTTCAGCAGATGATTGAATAAAGAAAATATGGTATATATACACAATGGAATACTACTCAGCCATAAAAAAGACTGAAATTCTGCCATTTGCAGCAACATGGATGAGCTTGGAGAAAATTATGTTAAGTGAAATATGCCAGACAGAGAGAAATACCACATGTTCTCATTCACGTGAGGAAGCTAAAAATGTTGATCTCATGGAAGTAGAGAGTTGAATAGTAGTTACTAGACGTTGGTGGGGGAGGGGGAGAAGAAGGGAAAAGGGTGGTCAGTGGATACAAAATAGTAGAGAGATAGGAAGAATGCGATCTAGTGTTCCATAGTAATATAGGGAGATTAAAGTTAACAAATTACCGTGTATCTTTTAATAGCTAGTAGAGATGATATTGAATGTTCTACCACAAATGACAAATGTTTCAGGTGATGGATATGCTAAGCACCCTGATATGATCATTACACACAGTATGAATATAGCCAAATATCATATTGTACTCCATAAATATTTATCATTGGTCAATTAAGAAATTAAAGAGAAAAAAAGAGAGAAATAAGGAATAGAATAGTGGTTACCAGAGGCAGGGAAGGGCAGGAGAGGAAGGTTGGTAGTCTGATTCAAAGTTATAGTTAGATAGGAAGAATAAATTCTGCTGCTCTAGGGTGACAGTAGCTAATAATATTGTATGATATGTGTTAAGATAGCAAGAAAAGAGGATCTTTAAAAAAAAAAAGAGGATCTTGAATGTTATAACCACAAAGAAATGATAAATGTTTAGGTGATAGATATGCTAACTATTCTGATTAGATCATTATAAAATATGTGCATGTATTGAAACAACAAACTGTACCCCATAAATATGTACAATTTAAAATTTTTTTAAAAAAATTTTTAAAGAATAAAACTCTTAAATTTCAAAAAACAAAAATAAGGTTCATGGAAAGATTTTTATTAGCTTTTAATTCTATTTTTCAATGAACTTTTTGAAGTACCCTCATATGTAGTGTATGAATTTAGGTATGGTCCCTATATTTTCATTTTATTCTAAAATCATCACTGTTTTAGACTTACAGAATTTCAGAGCCAAAATGTAAGCAAACAGACTTGCTTAAGGTTCTGCAGCAAACTAATTCAAACTTTGAGCAACATTTCATTGTGCTCTGTTTAGGAAGTGTTAAACATCATTGGGATTTCCCATAGTACTATCTTACTAATGATACTGAAATTTTAAAAATGATCAAATACATTAATTTGTTAATGCTTGTAACTATACTTATGAAGTTAGTATTTCCTGACCCTATTTATAGGAAGCAGTGGGCATAGTTCAAAAGTTGAGGAGATTAACTTCTTAGGGAACAAGCTATTTAAATTCTGGAACCAAAAGTTTCCATCTTTTAGGCTATATTAGTATTGAATATAAGAGAAAGGAGAAAATTGTATGTTTTTCTTAAAGACTCCTACTTTGAATGTCACCAGCAGATCTAAACAGTATCCATAGAGGCCTGTGGTAAATTTACAGGAAAAAAAAAAAGCAAGACAGGAAAGAGAAAGGAGTATAGGTCACAGTTGTATGCTAGCTTCAATACTGTTGGTTGTCTGCCTCTCTCTGAAACCAGGCTACTTCCTTACTGAAGATGTGCGTTTAAATCACGGGCAGGGAAAATGCTTTTGGGTAAAGTTTCACTTTTTGTAGTGGCAGCAATCCTGGACATGCTGCTGGAACAGAGAATGAATTCAGCACCTTCTCTTCAGATTGTATCTCTGCCCACAGCTCATCTCTTTTACACAGCAAACTTTTGTTCACTGGAGAGCGTACTTCTGTGGTTGGCCTGTCTAGCTGCTGTCAGAGACCAAAGATGACTAATAAGGAGTCCAAAGGTCAAAATGGATAGTGTAGGGTCAATCTGCCCTTAATGGGAAAAGCCAGTTTTTTGCCTGCAGGCATCAAAAACTGAATTTTGCAGCCTGGGAAATGTTCAGTTGATCCTCTTCAGCCTTTCAGCTCCAGTCAAAGAAAAACCACTAGCTGTTTCTGTAGTAATCAGGAACAGAAAAGAAACAAAACTTCTTTAAGTGTGTGATTTAATTGAATCAGATTATATTGGAGATTCACTTCGGAGATGGTTTCTGTGGGAATGTTGCTTTGCTTACTGTGAGATAGCAGGTATCAAATCAAAAACCAAAGGTAAACCATAACCACTAGGGTCTTTTGTTTGTTTTCAGGATGGAATCCAATTAGATTAGGTTCATGTATTTCATTTACTAACATCACCTTTTGACCTTTTATTAGGATGTGATAGTGCAAAAAATAAATAAAAGAAGCAAATAGCATTTGCATTTTTTTTTGTTTTGTTTGTTTGTTTGCTTTTTGGTGATTGGCTGGTATGGGCATTTACATTTCTTATTAAGGCTAACACTTTAATTAAATTGGTTTTTACTAAGTATTTTGCTAACTTCAGAATTCACATACTACAAATATGTGGTCCTCAGCCTGATTAAAAGTCTCCTTTTTAGTGACTGTCCTTTGAGAGCTGGTCCTTGTATAAAGTCATTTAGACCATAAGCAATTGTCCTTGTCTTCTAGTCTAGTGAAAAGATTGTGAGAAGGACAGCTACATAATTTGCGGAGTCCAGTACGATATGCAGCCCCTTTTTCCAAAATCATTTAGAATTTCAAGACAGCAACATCAGAGTATTAAACCAAGTGCAGGTCCCTTCCAAGCAACCAGACCCTGTGTGACTATACAGATCACAAGCCCATGAAACTGGCTTTGACTTTGGGATGTGAAATTAAATAGACCTAGAATTGATTGGAGCTCTGCTACTTATTCACGTACTTCTTTCTGAACATCTGTTTTCTCTTTGTATTCTTTACCTTCCTATAAAAATTTTCCTATTCTATTCTATCTTCTCCCAAATTTGGAGAAACTGCGACAAGAATTGAGAGAATATATTCTTCTTCCCTCGGTCCATGTGAGAACTTCTGGAATAATATTTTCTTTCTTTGGCTGGTGGAATAATCAAGATTAGGGTTTGGTTTTTAGGAAAGGTTATTATTATTGTTTTTATTGTCTAATAATATCTTGTTATTATTATTTTTTGGCAGCTGGCTGGTACAGGGATTGAACCCTGGACCTTGGTGTTATCAAGTACCATGCTCTAACCAAGGAAAGGTTATTAATTGATTTAACTAAAAATACATATACCCCGTTATAGTTTTTAAAGTTCTTTCACAGTTGATACAATATTTAATTCAAAGTTATGCTTTTGAGGCAGTTAGTATTTTTTCCTCTCATTTTATAGATTAGAAAATTAAGCCTCAGAGAGGTTAAGAGACTTTCTCAAGGTCAGCCAGCTGGTAAGTGAAGTTCAAGCCCATGCCTTTTCTCACTACTCCACTATGCCTTTACAGTTCTGGAAGACCAAGTATAAGATGGCAGAATATTTTCCTTTCTCAAGATTGATCTGTTTTACAAAATTTTTCCCACTTTTCCAAGAATAACTGCTGGGATATAGTAATAATACTAATTAATATTTGTACTTTTTGAGGAATACGTGGTTGCAAGTGTTGTAGAGCTTTAGTTTGCCTGCTTCTGCTCCTGACTTACTTCTGTTCACTCTCACCGAGGGACAAGCCATTCAGGAAGTTGTGCTGCAACCAAGGCTTTTAAAGATACTGGAAAAACACCGTGGAACCAGAGGTGGTGATTCGTCAAATTCTAATTACCCTAATCAGCAGCAGCTTAAAATCCTTGGAGAAGGTGTGTGCTGACTCAATCAGAGGTGCAAAGGAAAAGAACCTCAAAATGAAAGGACCATTTAGGATACCTTCTAAGACTTTGAGAATCACTACAAAAAAAAAAAAAAAAAAAACACCTTCTGGTGAAGATTCTAAGACATGGGATCATTTCCAGATGAGAATCCACAAGTAACTCATTGACCTGCACAGCCCTTCTGAGATTGTTAAACAGATTACTTACATCAGTATTGAGCCAGGAGTTGAGGTTGAAGTCGCCACCGTAGATTCTTAAGTCAACTATTTTAATAAATTGATTATTCATTGTTAAAAAAGAATATTTGCAACAAGTTCCCACTTCTGTTATTTCCTAAAACTTGAAATAACCCTGTGTGGTAGTACTTGCAGCATCATTTTAAAGGAACAGTATTAGGGCTGGCCCATGGCTCACTTGGGTGAGTGTGGTGCTGATAACACCAAGGCCACGGGTTCAGATCCCTATATTGAGATGGCCGGTTAGCTCACTTGGAGAGCGCGGTGCTGACAACACCAAGTCAAGGGTTAAGATCCTCATACCAGTCATCTTTTAAAAAAAATAAAATAAAGGAACAATATTGAGGTTCAAAGAGATTAAATGACTTGTTCAAGGTTATTTAATTTTTAATATTTGATAAGTAAAAGTGCAATGACTGAAATCCAGGTCTTCTAATATTATATCCCATGTTTTTGTACTATGCTTTATTTGCCTCTAATGAATTTTATAACTATTTAATAAATACCTATTCGTTCACTTTTTTTTTTTTAAGATGACCGGTGAGGGGGATCTTAACCCTTGACTTGGTGTTGTCATCACCACACTCTCCCAAGTGAGCCACAGGCCGGCCCTTCATACACTTAATAATCACCTACAATTTTCTAGGCACTGAGAATGCATCAGTGAACAAAAAAGACCAAGTCTCAGCTATCAGAACTTACAGTCTGCAGTGTAAATAAATTATTATAAATAAATAATCAGCTGATAGCTCTAAAGAAAACTAAAGCAGGATAAAAAGTTGGAAAGTAAGCTAAAAGCTAAGGTGCTATTTTACAGAAAATGGTCAGGAAACTGGTAAACTGTTATTTGAGCCACAAACTGAAGTGAAGACATTTGGTATAAATGTATAAATCAATTTTTAGGTATAACAAATAATCTAAAGAATGAGGTCACTTCATTTATGGACATAATGGCAATAGACGAAGACTGTTAACTGTTATAAACATTAACCTTTATAGTAACTGATATACCTTACATATTTAATCTTTTTCCCATGTAACATAGATCATAAAATCATAAGATCAATAAAGCTCTAAGTCTAGTCATTTCCTTTCATGCTGAATCATTTACCACATAAAGCAGTGTTCAATGTATTGATGGTCTTAGAGTTCTCACACTCCCAGAAAATAAGTACTGTAATCAAATGGCATGCTGTGGGAAGCTGTTAACATTTCTGGAGTATCCAGCAGGTTTAGGAAATGTAAAAACCTCATTTGCTGGTCAGATTTAATTTTAATGAATTTCAAAATCTTACCCAAATTTTTTTTATTGTATTGAAATCCTGTTATGTCTAGTACTATAGGGCTTCGGTGAGTGAACTTTCAATTAATGCTTGGGAATCTTTGTAATATAAAAATGTTTATTGTAGAGGGATATTCAGAAATGAGGAGAGAAGGAGGTAACATGATGGGACAGGTCAAGAGTCTTCATAGGATTTGCCTGTTGTGTGCTTTAAAATGAGAGAATCCAAAGTATTAATAGACAGCCCCTAGAAACTCCCAAACCTTATCTATTCATGTGTGTTTCCTCTGGTTTCAAAATTAAGTCCAAGTATAAATCATTCAGTGTTTGCCTCTTGTTAAAGCTGAGCTGTTATCTGCTAAAAAGAAGGGGTAATAGAGGGGAGGCTGTTAATTCCCAGCTGCCCATAGTTTCTTTAGGGCAATTACCAGATTCCTTTAGTCCAGAGTTTTAGACTAGGAAATTCATGAATACACTGAAATAATAGCAAAAATGGGTCTGTATATGATTAGTATATTCATTTTTCTGGAGGAAAAGGCCATAGCTTTCATCAAATTTTCAAAGCAATCTAATGATCTCCTCCCAATCCCCTTGCCCCGAATTGAGAACCTGCAATAGACTATTTTAGGCATTCGATTTAAAAATCAAATAAACTCTTTGTAAGCTGTTTGAATTTACTGGTGAGATTCTTTTATTTATTTTTAAACCATTAGTTTAAAATGTTTTCCCCACACTTGTGATTTCCCCACACTGAAAGAATTTGAGCTGATGTTTTCTCTCTATGGAGAAGTATTTAAAAAATAATTTTAAAAAAAAGAGAGAGAGAAGGATTATGCGCCTTTTGAATACTCTCTCCCTCATAATAATCTTGGAGTAGATATTCCAGGAATGGTATTTGCTTAAAGGAAACTTGGACTATTACAGTAAAGCCTGAATCTGTACTCCTCAGCAAAAAGTCACAACTTATGTGGTAAGTAATAAAGAGAAGCAGTACTGAAGTAAATAATATTTCTGATGCTTTAAACTATACCCAGGGAGGCAAAAAAAATTTTTAAGTTATTGTTACTTTGAAGAAAAAATTGTGGGAGAAAGTAGGAAAATTTCTAATTGCATTTAATTCACATACCTACTGAATTAATTATAAAGACCTTGTTGGGAGGTTTGGGAATGAGGACCACGGTCTTAAGTTTAGACATTTAGTGGAATGAATGTTCTGTTTAACTGTGTTCTGCACTGAGGGTCAAGAATTCTCCAACCCATTAATTCATTCTTTACTATTAAGACAAATTTCTGCAGCCTACCATGTGTAGTTACGAATTTTTAGAATTATGAGCAATCAGGGCCGAGCCCGTGGCGCACTCGGGAGCGTGGCGACGCTCCCGCTGTGGGTTCGGATCCTATATGGGAATGGCCGGTGCACTCACTGGCTGAGTGCAGGTCACAAAAAAGACAAAAAAAAAAGAAGTATGAGCAATTACATTTTATGTGCCATTTTGCCTTCTTGCTATGTCACAATATTTTTTAAACCTTAATTCAGTGTCTATTTGCTCTAGCAAAAATTTCTTGGTTTTGCATGTAAAGCCTTGAGAAAACTCAGACCAGTTTATCTCTCTTAGAAATTAAACACCCTATGAAAAAGAAACCTGCTTATCTTAGAATTTTTTCCTGCAAAGGGGATTATTTCAGCTTTTCAGGGCCAAATGAGAATATTTAAATATAGGCATTTTTCATTCAGTATGGTTTTAATGCAGAGGAAACAGAAAATGGGGTTTTTCAAAATTTCCCCTTTTAAAAATACTGAACTATTTGTGCTTTGAGTTTAGAAATAAATATTGGGAAATAAAACAGGTATAGTACATAAACTGTATATTTAGTTTTTTTCTGTTTGCCAATGATTGTTTAAATATGTTACTGTAGAAATGTTAAAATATATTATGAAAATGAAAGAAAAACTTTCAAAAGGTTGCCTTTTTAGCATTAACTGTTGACCTGAAAAAATGTACAGCAGATTCCATAAGCCTCTTCAGTGACAGTAGAAAAACTTTAAGCAAACTTCTAACATCTGCTTATCTTTCCTTCAGTGGAAATGTTAATAATTGCAATATGCAATTTCCTTTGAATGCAGATAAACAGATTAAATTTGTTACACTTGTGTTTAAGAAGTATGTTTGCTGCGTTCTTTAAATGTATTTAATTTTTTTCCCTGGTAATTGGAGAGGTTCCAGAAACATCTGGTTGTTATTGGGGTTTTCTTAGCTTTTTCTTTAAGGCAACTCTATTTTTCAAGATATTTTCCTCATACTTTTTCTTCTGAGTCAGGGGCCACTTAGGAAATATGCCATTACCTACACCACTACCATGTCTCTGACTTGCTTCAACACAATCTTTATTATAAAATCCATGTTCCACAAGCTTTTTTTTTTTTTCTTTTTTTTTTTTAAATACATAAGTTAGCTTTGTCCCCATTTGGTTCTTCCTTTACTGGATGCTGGATCCAGGAAGCTGTCAGCTGGAGAACTGCTGGAGGACTCTCCCCAGCCAAACCCAGCTGGTTTTGTTATATTGGTGATTCCTGGTTTGAAAACTTGTTTGTTCAGTTCCCAGGAGACTAAACTGCTGAACATTTTACCCTGTTGACCTGGGCAACTCTTTGTCCCTGCATGGGGAGTGGCAGGTAGTCCTGGCAAGCGAGTTACCTAAAAGATATTCACTGCTTTGCTTTAGGTATGACTGTACCAGAGTTATATATGGTAGAGATTGCTCTACGCATATTAGAGATTGTACATTTATTCAAGATTAAATAAAATTGAGCATCGGTGGTTCTGTCACTTGCCAAGCAAGACATTAATACAGTTCTTTACTTTCTTTCCCCCTCAGCTGAGATGATAACCCCACCACTATGAGCCTAAGCTTAGGACTGAGTTTCCTTCTATCTTTAATGGGGTGTACCTTGTCTAAATATAGCGAGGTGTAGACTTGTCTAATATGGAAGGAAACAGTAGAATGACCTTAGCTAGCCTTCATTACTACTAGTGTTATAATTATATTTAAAGAAATAGGAACACTGTTTCAGTTCTGCTTATAGGCTGAAATGCTGTTTCCAGCTGCTCAGCTTCCTTAGGTAAAAAGTTTTCTATTCTAGACTAAAAGATTGTTTTAAATGCCTAAGTGAATTACTTCAGAAAGAAACCAGGAGTTAATTCCATATGAAAACATTCCTAAAGGATGGTTCTTTTTCTGTTTCGTTGACTGAAAGTTTTTTTTTTAATTGAGACATAATTGATTGCACATATCTGTGGGATACAGTGTTGAATATTAATACCTGTGTGCAATATGTGATGCTGAAATCAGGATAATTAGTATATTCAACATTAAACAATATAATCATTTTTTGTAGCCCTTTACCAATTTCTCGCTAACTCCCTCCCCATCCTCCTTTCCCACCTGTGGCAACCTCAGTTCTGTTCTCTCCTCTTGAAAGTTCAATGAATTATTGTGATTGTTTTATCTTTATTTTTATATTTGTTTGATTTTTTTAGCTCCCACTTATAAGTGAGGACATGTGATATTTCTCTTTCTGTGCCTGGCTATTTAACTTAATTAACATAATTTTCTCCAAGCTCATCCACTTTTCTAGGAATGGCAGAATTTCATTTCTTTTACAGCAGAGTAGTATTCCATTGTGTGTATATATGCCACATTTTCCTTATCCAGCCATCCATCAATGGACATTCAGGTTGGTTCCAACTCTTGGCTATTGTAAATAGAGCTACGATAACCGTGGGAGCACAGATATCCCTTCAACATGATTTCTGTTCCTTTGGGTATATACCCAGCTGTGGGATTGCTGGATTGTATGGCAGTTCTACCTGTAGTTGTTTGAGGAACCTCCATAACTTTTCCATAATAGCTACACTAATTTACCACCAACAGTGTAGGAGGGTTCCCCTTTCTCTGCATCCTCAGCAGCATTTGTTACTCTCTGTCTTTTTAATAGCCTCAGAGTATGAAAGGTAAAGCCTAATCTTCATGTACCTTATGTCCTTACATTTATATTATCCTGGTACTTGCTACTTTTTAGAAAGCTTCCACAAACTTTAGTCTACTAAGAAGAAAGGATATTTTATCCCCAAGCATGTGAGACAGGATAGATATCACTAACCTTATTTTACAGATGAAGAAACTCAGATGCAGAGACGTAAAATGGCTTTCCTAGGGAACTGAGTGAATCAGTAACATAGCCAATGAAGGTGATTCCCGTATGCCATGCTTTAGCTCAGGCAGCCATCTTTTACCCTCTTTTATGAGTGTAAAACTACCCAAGCAGCCTCTCTCTATCCATTTTTTAAGTGTTCACAATGGGATGGGGGAAGGGACAAGATTATATTTGCAGGAAAATTTTTCCAGTGGAAGCAGAAATCCAATGAATGAATTAAGCATTTGGTTACTAAACATATTTTAGTACCCTACAGGGTTTAATAGTCACATTTAAAGAGTAGCCCGGACCATCGTAATATAAATTTTAGGGGCATTCTTTAAGACTTACCCCTTCTGCTATGAGAAACCTAGTTGATATTTTTTGCTTGTTTTAATGCTGTAGAAATATGGTGATCTCATCTTGAACTCAAATGGAGTATTTTTAAGGTTCTCAGTGATAATCCTAAAATCATAAACTTTGAGTTTATAATGTTATGAGGAAATTGAGACTAGATTGTCTCACCCCATATCAAACAATTCACTTAGTGACAGAGCAAGAACTCCAGATCACCTGTCAGTTCCATACTTTTTCCTCCTCTCTACCTTTACATGCTTCCCTGAAACAGATGAGATACTTTCTCTTTCGTAAATGGAGACTGTCTAATGTGCTAAAGCTGACTCAGAGGCACCCAACCACAGGTAAAGTGTGATAAAAAAAAAAAAAACCCTGGTAAGTTGTGTCCTGGCCAAGTGTGTACCTACTGTTTACTGCTTCCCCCAAGTCGATGAAAACATGATCTGAGAACTGGAAGTCCATTTGAGAATGGTTTGATTTAGGGATATTTTGAACTTCTGGTGTTGAGCCTCTTTTCAAATGACTGTGTTCTGAATGTAATTTGCCACCTTATATTTTTCATCATATTTCACTCTCACATTTTAAGTGTTGCAATCTTTATAGAAGAGGGGTAAGAAGAAGAATTAGTCATCTTTTATACATGGCAACTTTTTGTGGTTAAGATTTATATTGGATCAAATCTTATTCTCCATATTTACTCCATCAGTCCTTTCCTCTGGATAGCCTAAAGTTCATCTTTAATATACTTTCTTTTTTAATTCCCCAGCAGCCATGTGTTACACAATTACTGATTTTAGAGCTAGGGAAATTAAGTTCCTGAAAACTGCCTTCTCATAGATACTCTTTAATAATAGGTTACTTAATTTAGCTGAGAATCAGATTTAGCATTATGCACTTAAAAATTCTTCACTAATGTCCTACTCTTCTGTAACACAGACCAGTTTGTAAATTTCACTTGCCTTCTTTTGACTAAAGTTGGCTTCAGTTTCTGATTTATCTTTTGCTTGTTACTATGTTCAGAAAACTAAGTTTTCTTTCTTCATTGTTGGTTTAAAATGGTTTCAGAACTTAGCTTCATTATCATTCACTTAACTAGAGCCCATTGGTGGTATATTGTCATATTCGTTGAATGAGAGATGAAGAAGAAGGGAAGTCCTTTGTGTAAAAGCATTTTCCTCAGTTGTTCCTCCTGGATGCTGGAAGTTTGGTGTCTGGCAGGAAATGATATAGACATGTGTGATAACAAAGTAACATGAGGAAGAATTGCCTGTAAGCTTCCCTGGTTTGTCCAGGTTGATTGGCTCTCAGCTGGCAGATAGGTTAAGGCAAATTTGATATCCAAATCTAAGGATTAGCAAAGTGTAATTTAGGAGAAAATTGATATGGTGAAAAAAACCTATTTTGAGAAAAGTCTGGGCAAAGGCAGATGGTATGAAAGTTAAGAGCCATGTAAATAGACTTCTTTTTTGACCCTCCTGAGAGTCTTAAAGCATTGGGATTTGTTAAAGACAAGGACATAGAAGAGTCAGGAGGTGCAAAGAAAAAACATTTTCTGTGAATGCAAGGAATTTGCACATATCAAAACATTCCTCTCTGTGATTTTTCTTACAATTTGAATTTCTTCATGGAGTAAATTTTCCATTGCACTTAAAAGTAAACTAGATAGATAGTCCCAAGATACCCATCGTCTCTTTATTCCCATTAGCTCAGATCAGATGGCCCTTCTCTCTTGCCTGGAATACCAGAGAACATCTATCTCCCTATTTCTGTTTCAGCCCTCTTCTAATCCATTCACCATACTATAGTTGGAGGAATCTTTCTGGAAATGCAAATTCTGGCTCTCTCTTATCCTCACGATAAAGTCCAATTTTTTTTTTTTTTTTTTTTGCAAGCAATAAGCCATATAAGACCCTTCAAGATCTTTGCCTTGCTTATCTCTCCCCATCTTGACTGCTGCCCTCTCTCCACTGTTCTATCATACAGGAGAGATGCAGTTGTTCATCTCTCCCTCCAACCAGGCCTTTGCACATGCTTCTCCCTCTCTGCCTGATACATCCTTTCTTTTCCCTCCCAACCTCCTTTCACTTGACTAATGCCTACCCAGGCTCCAGAATAGATTGCATAGATGACCTAGAAGGCGAAAGAGTTCTGCCTTCTCTCTCTTGTGAAGAGGCAGCAAGTGTGTTTGGCTTTTTGTTTATTTAGCCCTCTGCTTGAGTATCACCTTTATCAGAGAGGCCTTCCCTCTCCACCCTACCTAAAACAGAAGTACACCCTATCATTTTTCAGTCTCTTACCTACTGTTTTCTTCACAGCATTTATGACCACCTGACATTTTACTTGTCTCCTTCTACCTCCACCCCCACGAATCTGTTGATTCCTCAACTTTTACAAAGGTTCATTGCTATATTCCCAGTGCCTAGAATGGCACCTGCTACATAATAAGCTCTCAGTAAATACTTGTTGAATGGAATTTGTGATGTATTCTTGGAAAGTAGTTTCCAAACCTGACTGGGTTTCAGAATCATCTAGAGCACTGAAAAAAATTACTACTGAATTAGGATCCTAGGAATAGGTTTTGACATCCACATTTCAAAACCACTGTTAGATTATATAAGTACAGAAAGTACAGATACTTTCCTCTGTTTTATATTTATTACCTTTGTGTTGAAATCTTCATCTAGTTGATTATAGTTTGGTTTCTCTCTTGTAACTTTCTGCTCTGATTGGTGGGAAAATGTGGGTCCTGTATACTATGAGATATTAGATTAGCAGTTTAGATAGCTTTAGCCTAACAAATTTATATCAGTGTACAGATGACCACCTCCATTGTTGTGTTAGCAGAAGAGGCGCTTATATAGGACTTGAGAGATGCTCTTGTGCCTGATTAAGAGGTTTCTAAAGTCTTTCGTAGGCAGCTTGCCCAGAAGGCAGATATAGGGCAATAACCCATACAACACACTCAACTTCTCAGAAAAGGGAAGTTCAAGACAACACCAGCTAGAATTTTGCAAGAACTTTGCAGGTAAGTTGAAAGTTCTTCTGTGAGTGGAAGAAGTTCCCGCTTGCATCAGGCATAATTGAAGGCTGCAAACAAGAACAAGTAAGGCAGCTTCTCCTATGGTTTTTGCTGATAACATGTGGCCTTTCTCACCTGCCAGGTTAATACCAGAGAAGAGGTTTTACAGTGACTTTCACACTTTATCATATTCCAAAGTATGATTGAGTCTCTAGCATCCCTTTTATCATTTTCAGATCACATTTATTAAGCACTCCGAACGTGGCATTACACTGGGCACTATATAAAGCAGTATGAATGGGCAGTCTCCCTTCATTGCCTTATATGCAAAAGCAAACAATGTAGACCTAGGAGTATTCATCTAACTAACAGAAGTAAAGTTTAACATATACCAAAGCAAGGCAGTAGAGCAGATAAAACAATTGAATTATCTTTACTTTTACATGAGTTTTTCTGTACTTGATAAGTTTTTTATTTGGAATTGTAACAAGAAGGGAAGAGTAGGGCAGCTTGTATCCCACACAGATTTTTATACCCTACATCTTCTCCCACAGGGTTGAGATATCTCTGCACAGAGCTAAGTGGTACTCTGATAAAGAACCTCAATCACTTAAGTGGAGACATATGAGCAGCCTGAGTCGTCCTCGTTTGAGTAGAAGACATTGCTGATGGCAAAGCATTTTGGGCAGAGGGGTGGTTCATAAATGAGGAACTTAATCTAAGAAACTATGTGTTTCTCAGCCCTGTAGATTCTAATTGTTGGTTTCTTCACAGCTTACTTTCTCTCAGGCCCCACCCCTCACTGCGGAGAAGAACTTGTTGACAACAGCTCCACTTTTTCAAGTCTTGCACAAAGGCAGATGTCTCTAAAAATGTAGCTTACGCAAAACATCTGTGTGCTTGACTATGTTCCCACGGTGTGTTTTCCTGTATTGCTCCTCCCCCCACCCCCTATTTTTGGTCCTTTTTAAAAATTGAAAACACAGTATAACATCATTTAAGAAAATTTTGCAAAAAGAGAAAAAAACCACCCACAATGCCACCATCCTTAACTAATAGCCATTTTCATTCCTGCCATGTTACCGTCCCATTCTTCACATGCATAGCTTTTTGCCTAGTTATCTCCTTTTTCTTAAGCAGAAGTTCAACTACTTTGTCACACAGCCACTTCCTTGTTTTTTTTTTTTTTTTTCCTGATTCTGGCATCATCTTTTGGTTTTTGGTCTTGAGTTTCTGAAAGGGCATTGCAGCTTATGAGCATTCTGTCAGCGAGTCCTCATTTTTATTTTCCTTTTTGACTTTTGGGGTGCAAGTACTCTAGTTTTTAGAGTTTGGCTGAGATCCAACTTTTATTTTTATTTTTGGTTGGGTTTTTTTTTTGTCTTTTTGTGGGGTTTTTTGGTTTGTTTTTGGTTTGGGTCAGAACCAACTTTTATTTTGAAAAATAAAACACATGATGTGTGTGTAGGATTTTAAATTTTCTTAACATTTAAAAACTGCTGTTTTAAATTACATTGATTTTCAGGACACATTACTGTGCCACCCCAACATAAAACATATCTATATTTTTTTGTTCTTTGTCATGTTGCAAGCCTCAACTGTCCCAATAATACCTGACTAATCTTGTTGGTAGCAGTGCTTCTCTCGTGACTGCTTGTGTTCCTTATAAGAGCTCTCTATATGTCTCACCCTTAGTCCTCTTTAATGGTGAACAAGGCCACATCCATGTCTCTCACAATTCTCCCTTTCTTGTTTGACCAAAAGGAAGAACAAAATGGACCATGTCTCTTAATTTTAGAGAAAGGTTAAATATTGAATATGTTCAGCCACCTTCCTTTTAGAAAGCATGGTCCCCTGTGCTTAGAGGTTTGAAGGGTGGAACTATGGTGCACAGGGTCCCCTGATGGCTTAGGAAGTCTGCAGGACTTACATACAGCCTTGGTAGCTATTACTTGGTAGTCTATCACTGTGTGTGAATACAAAAGACCCTCCTTAGGACTGTAACTTTCCTTTTAATCATTGCAGATAAATTTTGCCTTTGGTAGTAAAACTGGTGTTTAAAATCGTTTTCTTTTGTTTCTTATGTTTTACCTGGGTCCTGAGTTTCCACTGGAGTAGGTTATAGGACCTAGCTCAACCAGGAACTAGAAGCAGTCTAGGCAGCAGGTTTGAGGTTATACAATGTCTGTTCCTACACTGGAGCAAATATATGATGTTTTAATGTTTTTTCCTCCAACACATTTAAAACACATATGAAAGTTAAATTTAAATGATCTTGGATCATTTTGGGTATTTTCCTCTTTTTCCAAATCCTGACTGAAATGTTTGGAATTATCATTGTACTGTAGAGTACTGCAAAATACTACTATGAGATCTCTTTGTCCCTGGGTCTCTGATTTCTAACAAATAATATCTGGAAAATAGGGAAGAAAGTGCTGTGGGTCATTACTTCCCTATAAATTTACTTACAAATGTACATTTAGTGAGTTTGACAGATAAATTAACTGTTAAACATTGGATCAGGGATCAAGAAAGCCCAATAAATTAAATTGGCAAAGGACCAGTGGAGTGAATTTTTTATCTGTAATGGTAGTGCAATTCTGTAATGATTCTGTAAGGGGGAAGAGAGTAGGAAGCAAAGGACATCAGATTGGGTAAAAATTGTGAGCTTATTAAGGGCAGCAACTGCTACTGGCTTTCTCTTTTCCTTTTTCTTTGACAGTTCCTTAAATTACCCTTTGGACTTTACCTTTTGCTGTTTTGTTTTATTTTCTTTCTTCTGTTCCTTTCCCTCATGATCCACCTCTTCCATCACCATCATTTATATTACTATTTTACAAAAGTTAACTGCTTTTTCAAGGGTCAGAACCTAAGTATGGGCAACAGTGCTCCTCCTGGATTTCATTATGCATTAGTACATTGCCAGGGGGATCTGTAATATGCATTAAAACAGTTATGAAAATAAAAATTTGCCCAGGGACTTTAAAAAGTCAGGCAATGAAGTGATAGTAAAGAAAACCAGGCAATAGATGGGTTTTTTTGTTTTGTTTTGTTTTGCCTTCTTCGTGACTGGCACTCAGCCAGTGAGTGCACCGGCCATTCCTATATAGGATCCGAACCCGCCGCGGGAGCGTCGCTGCGCTCCCAGCGCCGCACTCTCCCGAGTGCGCCACGGGGTCTGCCCGGCAATAGATGTTTTTAAAATGCAACATACTTTGCCATGCCTTTCTCTATTCCCCTTAGTTTCATATTTGGGAATTAGTATCTTTGAGGGACTTTTAAGAGGGCCTGTTGGCAAATTATTTCATTTCCTTAACCTAGTAAGGTAGAGAATAACTATAGAAGAAATGGTTTGGTAAGGAAAATTGGTAGACTGGTGTTTTGCAGACTGGATTAAATTTTTGTCACCAGTGAATTTTAAGAATTACTTGTAAGGTTGCAATAAAGTAGTGCTGAAGGAACTCAACTTTTAAAAAATCTTAAATACAACTTTTAAAATACAAAAATGATTTATTTTCTGATATTCAAGAATTGACTACTAGAACCCTGTCAGTGTCTTGGTGGGTAAGCTACAGTAGAACTGCAGTGGTCCTCATTATACAAAGCAGACAAAGAACTCAGAATGTTAAAGAAGCCAGGAGTGGGGTTTTAAACTAAAACAACAAAACTTGAAAGTAGGCCCAAATTTTGATCCCTACTCTGTCACTTACTAATTGTGTAATTGGTAAGCTTAAGTAAAATATTCTCAAAACCTTTGTTTTCTCATCTGTGAAGTGAGAAGAGTGACTTTTGTTCATAGGGTTGTGAAATAATGACTGTAATACCAGCCATCATGCCTGACACAAGGTGGGTACTTGATAAATGATAGTTACAAAGTCCTCTAAGTTTATTTCACAGTGCTCAGAGCCAACCCCTAACCACTACTACCACCATCACACGGCTCCCAAAGAGAACATTTTGACGGACATGCTGTTGTACCAGATTCCAGATTTTCACAAATAAAAGTTTATAAAATATGATAAAGTTGTTGCCATTATTATCAATAAACAGTAGCTATCCAGTAGGCAGCTGATTTTACAGGTCTGGGACTGTGGTGATAAATCCAAGCCAGAGAACCAATTTGAGAGTTGTGGCAACCAGCCTCCAAAATGGTCCGCAATGATTGTTGTCTCCCAGTATTTATATGCTTATGTAGTCCCCTCTTACATTAAATAGGGCTGACCTATATAACTAGTAGGATGTTGCAGAAATTATGGTATGTGTCTTCCAAGTTAAGTCATAAAACATTACGCTTCTGCCTTGTTCTCTCTGGGATCACTCATTCTGTGGAAAGCCAGCTGCCTCATAAGGTCACTCGAGCCGCCCAGTGGAAAAATTTCCATGGCAGAGAACTGAGGCCTCCTTTCAGCAACCATGTGAGTAAACCATCTTGGAAGCAGATCCTCCAACCCCAGTCAGGGCTTCAGATAACTGCAAACTCGTAAGAGACCCTAAGCCAGAACTACCCAGCTAAGGTGCTCCTGAATTCCTGACCCTGAGAAACTGCATGATGTAATAAATGTTCTTTGTCATTTTAGGATTCTAAGTTTTAGAGTAATTTGCTCTGCATCAACTAATATAGGGTAGTGATGGCCATGAGTGTGGTAAAGGCTTCAAAAAGAGTGTATACAGAGTAAGAAAAGGGTTGATGACAAAATCATAGAAGATATATTTAAGAAATTGGCAAAAGAATAGGAGCCCACAAATGAGAATGTGAAGGAAGTCAGAAATAGAAGGAATAATAAAGTTTCAAGAAGGTGGACAGTTGTGAACAATATCAAGTGATGAGGCAAGATAAGGACTGACAAAATGTCCATTGGATTTTACAAGCAGAAGAAAATCCCAATTGTAATGCACTGGAAGGTGAATTATAGTTGAAGACATTGAGACCCTACACCACCTGCCCTTTCCTACCTTTTTGATATCTTCTACCAAAACCAGTTCCAGCACCACTGACTTCCTTGATGTTTCCCAAACCAGCCAGTCACACTCCTGCCTCAGAGCCTTTGCATTTGCTGCTCTCTCTATCTTTAATGTTCTTTTCTAAAGCAGCCACAATGGCTGCCTCTCCTACTTCCCACAGATTTCTGTTGAAATGTCACCTTATTGGAGAGACTTCCTGACCACATTTTATAACACACATACACACAGCAGCACTCCCTGTCACACTTTCTTTTTTTTTTTTTTTTTTTTTTTTATTTTTATTTTTTTTAAATTTTATTTTGTCGATATACATTGTAGCTGATTAATGCTCCCCATCACCAAAACCTCCCTCCCTTCTCCCTCCCCCCTCCCCCCCAACCATGTCCTTTCTGTTTGTTTGTTGTATCAACTTCAAATAATTGTGGTTGTTATATCTTCTTACCCCCCCCCGTTTGTGTGTGTATGTGTGTATGTGTGTGTGTGAATTTATATATTAATTTTTAGCTCCCACCAATAAGTGAGAACATGTGGTATTTCTCTTTCTGTGCCTGACTTGTTTCACTTAATATAATTCTCTCGAGGTCCATCCATGTTGTTGCAAATGGCAGTATTTCATTCGTTTTTATAGCTGAGTAGTATTCCATTGTGTAGATGTACCACATTTTCCGTATCCACTCATCTGATGATGGGCATTTGGGCTGGTTCCAACTCTTGGCTATTGTAAAGAGTGCTGCGATGAACATTGGGGAACAGGTATACCTTCGACTTGATGATTTCCATTCCTCTGGGTATATTCCCAACAGTGGGATGGCTGGGTCGTATGGTAGATCTATTTGCAATTGTTTAAGGAACCTCCATACCATTTTCCATAGAGGCTGCACCATTTTGCAGTCCCACCAACAATGTATGAGAGTTCCTTTTTCTCCGCAACCTCGCCAGCATTTATCGTTCATAGTCTTTTGGATTTTAGCCATCCTAACTGGGGTTAGATGGTATCTCAATGTGGTTTTGATTTGCATTTCCCGGATGCTGAGTGATGTTGAGCATTTTTTCATATGTCTGTTGGCCATTTGGATATCTTCCTTAGAGAAATGCCTACTTAGCTCTTTTGCCCATTTTTTAATTGGGTTGCTTGTTTTCTTCTTGTAAAGTTGTTTGAGTTCCTTATATATTCTGGATATTAATCCTTTGTCAGATGTATATTTTGCAAATATTTTCTCCCACTCTGTTGGTTGTCTTTTAACTCTTTTAATTGTTTCTTTTGCTGTGCAGAAGCTTTTTAGTTTGATATAATCCCATTTGTTTATTTTTCCTTTGGTTGCCCGTGCTTTTGGGGTCGTATTCATGAAGTCTGTGCCCAGTCCTATTTCCTGAAGTGTTTCCCCTATGTTTTCTTTAAGAAGTTTTATTGTCTCAGGGTGTATATTTAAATCCTTAATCCATTTTGAGTTGATTTTAGTATATGGTGAGAGGTATGGATCTAGTTTCATTCTCCTGCATAACGATATCCAGTTATCCCAGCACCACTTGCTGAAGAGGCAGTCCCTTCCCCAGTGAATAGGCTTGGTGCCTTTGTCAAAGATCAGATGGCAGTAAGTGTGAGGGTTGATTTCTGGATTCTCTATTCTATTCCATTGGTCAGTGTGTCTGTTTTTATGCCAGTACCATACTGTTTTGGTTATTATAGCTTTGTAGTATAGCTTAAAGTCAGGTAGTGTTATGCCTCCAGCTTTATTTTTTTTGCTGAGCATTGCTTTGGCTATTCGTGGTCTTTTATTGTTCCATATAAATGTCTGAATAGTTTTTTCCATTTCTGAGAAAAATGTCTTTGGAATTTTGATGGGGATTGCATTGAATTTGTATATCACTTTGGGTAGTATGGACATTTTCACTATGTTGATTCTTCCAATCCAAGAGCATGGGATATCTTTCCATCTTCTTGTATCCTCTCTAATTTCTCTCAGCAGTGGTTTGTAGTTCTCATTATAGAGATTTTTCACCTCCTTGGTTAACTCAATTCCTAAGTATTTTATTTTTTTGGTGGCTATTGTAAATGGGCAGGCTTTCTTGATTTCTCCTTCTGCATGTTCACTATTGGAGAAAAGAAATGCTACTGATTTTTGTGTGTTGATTTTGTATCCTGCTACTGTGCTGAAATCATTTATCAATTCCAACAGTTTTTTTGTAGAGGTTTTAGGCTGTTCGATATATAGGATCATGTCATCTGCAAACAGGGACAGTTTGACTTCATCTTTTCCAATCTGGATGCCCTTTATTTCCTTCTCTTCTCTGATTGCTCTGGCTAGTACTTCCAACACTATGTTGAATAGGAGTGGTGAGAGTGGGCATCCTTGTCTAGTGCCTGTTCTTAAAGGAAAAGCTTTCAGCTTTTCCCCATTCAGGATGATATTGGCAGTGGGTTTGGCATATATAGCTTTAATTATGTTGAGATACTTTCCCTCTATACCTAACTTATAGAGGGTCTTTGTCATGAATGAGTGCTGAACTTTATCAAATGCTTTTTCAGCATCTATAGAGATGATCATATGGTCCTTGTGTTTGAGTTTATTAATATGGTGTATCACATTTATTGATTTGCGTATGTTGAACCAACCTTGCATCCCTGGGATGAATCCCACTTGATCGTGATGAATAATTTTTCGTATGTGTTGCTGTATTCTGTTTGCTAGTATTTTAGTGAGGATTTTTGCATCTATATTCATCAAGGATATCGGCCTGTAGTTTTCTTTTTTGGTTATATCTTTACCTGGTTTTGGTATCAGGATGATGTTTGCTTCATAGAATGAGTTTGGGAGATTTGCGTCCGTTTCAATCTTTTGGAATAGTTTGTAAAGAATCGGTGTCAATTCCTCTTTGAATGTTTGGTAAAATTCTGCTGTGAATCCATCTGGTCCTGGGCTTTTCTTTGTTGGGAGCCTTCTGATAACAGCTTCAATCTCCTTTATTGTTATTGGTCTGTTCAAATTTTCTACGTCTTCACGGTTCAGTTTTGGGAGCTTGTGTGTGTCCAGAAATTTATCCATTTCCTCCAGATTTTCAAATTTGTTGGCGTATAGTTGTTTATAGTAGTCTCGAATGATTGCTTGTATTTCAGATGAATCAGTTGTAATATCGCCTTTTTCATTTCTAATTTTTGTTATTTGAGTCTTCTCTCTTCTTTTTTTTGTTAGCCATGCTAATGGTTTGTCAATTTTATTTATCTTTTCAAAAAAACCAACTTTTTGATTCGTTGATCTTTTGAATTGTTTTTTGGTTTTCAATTTCATTCAGTTCTGCTCTGATCTTAATGATTTCTTTCCGTCTGCTAACTTTAGGATTGGATTGTTCTTGTTTTTCTAGTTCTTTAAGGTGAAGTGTTAGGTTGTTCACTTGCCATCTTTCCATTCTTCTGAAGTGAGCATTTAATGCAATAAATTTTCCCCTCAATACTGCTTTTGCAGTATCCCACAGGTTTTGGTATGATGTATCATTGTTTTCATTAGTTTCAATAAACTTTTTGATTTCCTGCTTGATTTCTTCTTGGACCCATATGTCATTAAGTAGAATGCTGTTTAATTTCCATGTGTTTGTATAGTTTCCAGAGTTTCGCTTGTTATTAATTTCTAGTTTTAATCCATTGTGGTCTGAGAAGATACATGGGATAATTCCAATTTTTTTGAATTTATTGAGACTTGATTTGTGACCTAATATGTGATCTATCTTGGAGAATGATCCATGTGCTGATGAGAAGAATGAATATTCTGAGGTTGTTGGGTGGAATGTTCTGTAGATATCTGCCAATTCCAATTGGTCTAGAGTCTTGTTTAGATCTTGTGTTTCTCTACTGATTCTTTGCCTAGATGATCTGTCTAATATTGACAGTGGAGTGTTCAGGTCCCCTGCTATTATGGTATTAGTGTCTATTTCCTTCTTTAGGTCTAATAGAGTTTGTTTTATAAATCTGGCTGCTCCAACATTGGGTGCGTACATATTTATGATTGTTATGTCTTCTTGATGGATCAGTCCTTTTATCATTAAGTAGTGTCCCTCATTGTCTCTTTTTATGGTTTTTAGTTTAAAGTCTATTTTGTCAGATATAAGAATAGCCACTCCAGCTCGTTTTTCTTTTCTGTTTGCATGGTAAATCTTTTTCCATCCTTTTACTCTTAGTCTGTGTGAATCTTTATGGGTGAGGTGGGTCTCTTGTAGGCAGCATATAGTTGGGTCCTGCTTTTTGATCCAGTCAGCCAGTCTGTGTCTTTTAATTGGGGAATTTAAGCCTTTAACATTAAGAGTTGTTATTGAAAGGTGTTGATTTATTCTTAGCATTTTATTGGTTGTTTGGTTGTCTTAGGTGTCTTTTGTTCCTTGCTTTCTGATTTACTGTTTGGTTTCTTTGTTTGTTGGTTCCTTAGATTGTAGATAGTGTTTTTGTTAGCTTGTTTTCTCTTCATGAATGCCATTTTTATTGTACTAGCGGGTTTAGATTTTTCTTAGGTTTTTATGGCAGTGGTAGTTATTTTTCAGGAACCAAACCCAGTACTCCCTTGAGGATTTCTTGTAAGGGTGGTCTTGTGGTAGTGAACTCCCGCAGTTTTTGTTTGTCTGAGAAATATACTATTTGCCCCTCATTTCGGAAGGATAGCCTTGCAGGGTAGAGTATTCTTGGCTGGCAATCTTTGTCTTTTAGTATTTTGAAAATATCATCCCATTCCTTTCTAGCTTTTAGGGTTTGTGATGAGAAGTCTGATGTTAACCTGATTGGGGCTCCCTTATAGGTGATTTGACGCTTCTCTCTTGCAGCTTTTAAGATTCTCTCTTTGTCTCTGAGTTTTGCCAATTTGACTATGACATGTCTTGGAGAAGGCCTTTTTGGGTTGAATACGTTTGGAGATCGTTGAGCTTCCTGGATCTGAAGATCTGTGATTTTTCCTATACCTGGGAAGTTTTCTGCCACTATTTTGTTGAATATGTTTTCAATGGAATCTCCATTTTCCTCCCCTTCTGGAATACCCATGACTCGGATATTTGAGCGCTTGAGGTTGTCTGATATCTCTCTCAGATTTTCTTCCATGTCCTTGATTCTTTTTTCTTTCTTTTTGTCTGCTTGTGTTATTTCAAACAGCCCATCTTCAAGTTCAGAGGTTCTCTCTTCAACTTCGACAAGCCTGCTGGTTAAACTCTCCGTTGTGTTTTTTATTTCGCTGAATAACTTCTTCAGTTCAGCAAGTTCTGCTACATTTTTTTTCAGGACATTGATTTCCTTGTATATTTCCTCTTTCAGATCCTGTATACTTTTCCTCATTTCATCATGATGTCTAGCTGAGTTTTCTTGTATCTCATTCAGTTTCCTTAGAATTATCACTCGAAATTCCTTATCAGTTATTTCAAGGGCTTCTTGTTCTATAGGATCTAGAGTATGAGATTTATTAACTTTTGGTGGTGTACTTTCTTGATTTTTTGTATTTCTGGTGTCTTTTTTTTGGTGTTTATTCATTGTGGCAGGGGGTTTCACAGTCCACCGGTTTAAGACTAATGACTAACTAGGATGTTGCTGTGGTTGCCAATTTGGTATGGCTCCCGCCGTGACTGCTCAGTTGGCCTCTAGTGTCTTGTGTGTGTGGTTGCCTCGGGTCTTGGGCTTCTCCGGGGATCCACCTTTCTGGTCAGCTTGTACTCTGCTGGGCTGGTGGATCACGTACCACAGGGTGTGTGATCTCTGTTGAGCTTTCACTTTCTGTACAGGACTTCTCCCCGTTCAGTGTGCTCTGGCCCAGGCTGTTAGATCGTGCAGTGGCGACCCCACCGGGTGTGTGGTTTCTGTCGAGTCTCCGCCTCCCTGGCCGCACGTCTCCCCCCTCTGTGCGCACTGTGCTGGGCTGGGGTGTGTCTTCTGCACCCCTCGTCTATCAGCTGGGCCTTCAAGACCCTGCTCAGCACCGCCTCGCCCAGGAAGTCTACCAGGTTTCTGCTAGGCACAGACGACCAGTCTCTCTGGGTGCCTTTGTAGCACTGTGTAGATCTTTCTCGGGTCTTGTTCACCTTTGTATCCCCCCGGTATAAACCGAATCTAGTGCCCGCCTGCAGCCTGCTCTCCGGCAGGTTCAAGCAGACCTGGGAACTCTCCTACCACACTATTCCCAACCAGAAATTCGTTAGGCTTTTTTCCAAACTGGTGGTCGCAGAGATGGTATCTGCCTCCCAGTAACAGGAAGTTTACCGGGGCCGGAGTCCAGGGTGTGGTGGAGTGACAGTCGGCCCGCCCGTACTTCCTAGCCCTCCCAAAACTGGTCGGGACGCCCCACACCCCCAGCCCTGCCAGAGAACCGTGGAGGGAGTGGGAGAGGAGGTCGGCCCGCAGGGTCCGGAAAGCCCCGCGCCAGGCCAAGCAAGTGGGAGGGCTCAGTGATGGCCGAGCAGGGCGGAGCTGCCCGCACCTGGGAAAATGGAGGCAGCACCTGGGCAATGAGTGGCCTGGTGGTGCAGGTGGGGAGCCGCGTGGGCATCCACCCCCCGAACAGAGCTTTGCCAGGGATCACTCACAGTGCTGTGCCAGGTCGGGCGCTCGCTCTGTCTCTGGTTTGTTGCCTTCCGTGTTCTCGGCGCTGCCGCCTCGGGCTGTTCAGTCGCGGCGCCGCTCGGGCGCTCCCAGGAGTCTTCTTTAATGCCGGCCTGAAACCTCGAATCCTGGATAGGGCAGCTGGCCGCCTTCAGTGCGGCCCCAGCCTCCGGGATCCTGGCTGCATCCACAGCAGCCCTGGCGCCGTTTTCCCTGTTTCAAGACTCGCTTTTGCAGCTAAGAATCAGTTCTTTTCCTGCTCCACACTTCAAAGCTGTTGCCTGTAAATGAGGCAGCCTCTCCTGCCGGGGGCAAAGTGGCGTTGAGCCCCCACGACCGGCCAGCAGCAGCAGTCCTCCCTTAAGAGATGGCCAGAGAAAGGTCCACAAGTTTCCCGGCTGCCTGAGGCCCAGTGGCCACCTTTTCCACCTCAGCTACTCCGCGCCAGCCGCCGCAGCCGCCGCCATCTTGAAACCTCCCTGTCACACTTTCTGTACTCTGTTTTTCTCCACATCACTTACCACCATCTGATATCTAAAGTGGCAGCCACTGCTTAGCTCTGGCCAGTTGGTGCTAGATGGACATATGTGTTCAGACTTTCTGATTTTTTTCAAGAGAAGCTAGAAATTCTGATTTTTAAGTACAATTAGTTGTCAGTGTATTTATGTTTCAAAGCACCATGAAAGGCAAACAATTTGTCTAGTTTAAGGGCAGTGGATAAGGTAGAGCAGGATTGCTGACAAAGAATACAGAACTGGGATATTCAGAGAGGTACCAGGTAGACTCAGTCTTAGAAGCTTAGTGGTGGGGAGAGTCTCAAAAAGGAGGAAGTGATTTGCTAGTGAACATCAGATGTTAAGTGAGGGGCAGAAATTTCTGTTAAGCTAAAAACAGAATGTCTTTGTCCTTTGGATCTATCACTTGGGAAATCACTGGCAAACTTAGAGTGGGGAGGAATTTCAGAAGAGTGGCAGGATGGCAGTGGGTAGAAAAAAATGACTGGCAAGGGAAGAAAATGGGGATAGCAAGTATAGACTTCCTTTTAAAGAATTTCAATAATAAAGAGAACTTTAAAGGGAACACAAGATCAAGTAAAATTCTGGGATTTTTTGTTTTGCTTTGTTTTAAGGTTGTAAGAGACCAGACTTGAACATGTTTCCAGGTTGAGGAGAAGCAATCACTAGAGAGATAAAACACAGAGATGAGAGAATGGTGTCAGGACACAGGTGACAGGGTTAACTTTTAACCGGAAGAGGAAATGCAAGCTAGGCTTTCCCATCTGCAGGGACACAGGAACCCTATTTCCCTCGTGGAAAAGGGTTCCAGGTATGGCTTGTGCTCTAATATTGCCAATTGAATGTTTGGCTATGTGTGGTAGAGGTGGAGAATGACTAATTACAAAGAATGGTATGATATTTGGGTTTGTAATTTCACTATATGAGTAATAGAATGTCTTAAGATTGTAGTAGGAATCAGGGTGAAAGGAGAGATTGAATAAGATGATAAGGGTTGACAAGGATGTCAGAAGGTGACAATGACAAAGAATAGATGACCTGGGCCTCAGAAGAGGCTTTGCCAAGGGTGAAAGGGAAATGGTCTAAAAGCAGGGTTTGACATTTTGGCCAAATGCTTGAAAGCCTCACTTGCATTCCTTCTGCAGGTGTGTTTTAAATACCTGGGAAGGCATTTGTTGAATCATGCAAATAAAATGATTTTTCAAATGCTGGACAGTTTTTCTGAGTTAATCTTTTATTTTGTTTATTTCTACCAACTATTTTAAATTTGGTACCAAGTAATGTGGTCATATCTCTCAGTAACCAATAGTTACAGCATTTTAAATACTGGGAAAAAACTGTTCAGGTCATTTACTTTTGGGTCCAGGAAGCTTTTAACTTTTTCTTCTTTGAAAGAAAAGTGTTTAAATCTAGAGTTTAGTGCCACTGGACTGAGAAGCTTGGTTAATTCAGCCTGTAAGGGAAATGGGCTCCCTTGAGAATCAGGTGATTTCTCCTCTCCTTTGAGAGGCACATTCTTAAAAACAAAACTCCCCACCACTGTCAGTCATAAGGAGAACTGGGAGAAGTTGCTTGAGACCAACTCCTTTCATGGGCACCTAGGTTTATTTTTGTTGTTGCTGCTGCTGTTGTTTGGAATGGGGTATTTATTTTTAAATAGCTGCTGAAGACAAGACTGAGGCTAAGACTTAACTAGAGTGGCTGCAAAAGGAGAGAGACTAGAAGGCAGCAGTGGTGTGGGAAGGTCTGGTCTCTGAGTCTTAGCTCAAACTCAAGTGTTTTGTGGCCAGACTACCTGGTGGTCCAGGAGTGGTGGCTACCTGAAGGAACATGTGTGGAGGGGAGAGAGTGCTCTTTTTAAAGATACTCAGAAATTAAAGTATTTTAGATCTGTGCTGGTCTCACAAAATGTGTCGAATTAGGCCCACCTGCCACAATTTGGAGCCCTGCCCTAGACCCTCTCTAAAGGCCCTCCAGCTCTGATCTTTCATTATTTAGTATGCTTTAAATCCCTGAAAGGAGGTCAAGTGGCTTTGTGGCCAGACAGCATCTGGAAGAAATGCTGTTGGTATAAGAGAAAACTGAAGAGGAACCAAGGACTGGGCAGGCATCCACTTCCTTTCCCAAGTAGGCTTTCTTACCTGCCTTTGGAGGCCCTGTGGTCTTCCTAACTTTTTGTTTCAACACCTAGTTTTGGTGTTTGTTTTTTTTTTTAAGCAAAGTTTGATATCCAAGGAGCTTACTAAAGGAAAAAGAAGCAGCTTTAAGAGACAGCATGAAAGTATTTGCCACGTGGGAATATGTCTAAATCTTTCCCCACTCAGACCTGAACTTTGTCTTCAGGATGCCATGAAAAATAGAACAAACATCACATCAGGCTTTGCAGTGAAATCCTGCCTTTGTTCTCTTTAGATGAACTGACCAGATGTGTTTTTAACTGCTGGTTGCTTTAGACTATTAAGTCAGCTATATGTCCTCTTGTAACATCCAACATAGGATAAAGGGTTAAAGAGCCGTCCTGCGTGCTCTACTGCTAACTAGTTGTATGACTTGGGGCAAGTAATTAAATTCTCTGGGTTCAGTTGATGCATTGGATTCTCTGTTGCAAGCTCAGAAATGAATTTTAACTATCTTAAGCAAAATATTTGTAAGGAGGATGTCAGAGCTCACCTAATGGATGGAAGGCTAGGGGACCAGGCTTAAAGAACAGGCCAGAGATAGGGGCATTCAAGGAAGGCCAGGTAGCAGGAACAGATTGGTCCATACCTTGCCATTCTCCCCGTGGTAAATGAGATTTGTACTCCACCATCCCTACTCCTTTGGGTTACTTACCTAAGATTCAGAGTCCCAGGGGAAAGTTTCAACTGGCCAGACCTAAGCCACATTCCAGCTTCCTACAAAGCCCCTCCCAGTTCCACAGGTGGAGTCCACCAAGACCAAATTTGGGCAGATTCTTCAAAAGGAGACTAGGGTGGTATTAGAAAAGAGAAATCTATTGCTGGACAGCCAAAAACAAGCATATGTCAAATCAGATGTGCCCATCTGTAAAAATTGGAAGGTTGAATTGTATGACGAATGGTAAAATTATTGACCCTAAATTATGTTTCTATCAAACATTTCTAAGATACACATGGTTGAGGCAAAAATGGAATAACAAGATCTTATCAGTAAATGAACATTCAAAATGAACAGAACAAAAGGAATTTTCTATGTTTGGGGGGGGGTTGCCTCCCACTTATGGTCTATAGGGAAAAGACCAGGAAGGTTAGTCCTGATTGGAATTTGACTTTCAGCCTTGAACAAATAGACCACCACCCCACCCCACCCCCGCTTCATTATAGAAAAGTAGGAAAGGGAAAAAACAAATAGCTGCCTCTGAGTTTACTTGTACTGGGCATTGTGCAACAGAGTTTAAGCAGATTAGCTAAAACTAAAATGGTCTGATGGTCGTAGTTAATGAGTAAAAACTAGAATCCTAAGCTCTTCTCTGCTTTGCCAGTAATTGGTCTACTAATATGCCCCAGCCTCTGCTTGTCTGCTGATAAGGAGAGAAATAATCCTGCTGGTTGCATTCGTAAGCTTGTTTTCTGGGAGTTAATGCCCTGGGGGAAAGGGTTCCAGGTATGGCTGCCATTCTAATATTGTCAATTGACTGACCATGTGTGGTGAAGGTGGGGGTGAAGAATGTCTAATTACAGAGAACAGCATGAAATTTGGGTTTGGATTTTCTCACATTGTAATCTAAATTCCTTCAGGATTACGGAATCAAACTTTTCTCACTATCTCCAAGGTGTGCTTTTGACTTTTGCAGTCACGTTTCATACATCAAGGCACAATGACTTTTCCCCTCCTCTTTTTTGGATTTAGCCAGATTTTTTTCAGTAGGCAATAGTATTGACAGTTCTGTAGTCCCTTGGCCTGTGGTCTGATATTTGAAACTTTTTATTATGAAATTCCCTTTCTGTGTGATATGGTCACACTCAGTGGGAACATGAACTTTTTTCCACCTAATGAGATTGACAAAAGCTGCCCTAGCAACTTGAATCTGAAAATTAACTAAGCAGGGAAATCTTATCAGGAGAAGGGAGAGTGTTGAGAGGGTATTTGAAAGTTTCCCCTGGATGAATATTCTTCTAGACAAAAATACAGCATTTCAGATTATATCTATTTTAATTTAACACAAATGCCAGCCAACTCACCTTGTGTAATAATATTGCATGCAGTCAATATTACACAATAATTTACCTATAAACTTTGGCTTCAGGCAAAAATATCATATAAACTCAAGAGCTGGCCATTACAAACATTATATACATGACAGTCTTCTTTCTTCATTTTAATTTTTGAAATAAAATTATTACATCTACTTTCTGCAACTTGATTTCTCATAGTAAATGACCCATTTCTTCATGCATGTGTTACATGGAAAACAGTTGAATTTCTGTCCAGTTGACATTCAGCAATTTGGCCAGGTGTGTTGTTGCTTTGTTTTGCTACTTTGACCTTCCTGCTGGTCATGGATGATCACCCCGGCCACATTCCTCCAAGATTATTCCAACCTCAGAACAGTTAAGTATTTTCTTCCCTTAGTTGACCTTTTCTTTTCCTCTACACTTTGCCTGAGAAGAAACTGCCAGTTAATAAATGTTGTGCTATGGGAGGTGATTTTGATCAGAAGGTATTGGCACAGAGTGCTTCCCCAAATATATTTAAAGAGTGCTCTTTCCTCTGTTTTTAAGACTGAAATGCTACTGTCATTCCCAGTGTTCTTTTCTCTACTGTCCAGTCCAACTGGATTCATCTCTCAGCCAGATGTTTTTCATTCCCCTCAGTACGGGTAGTAGGGGAGATGAGAAGAGTTGAGATCTGGATGGATTTCAGTCCTTTTTTTCCTCACTCCTGTACTCTACTTTGTATATTCTGTACTATAAGAAAAGCTCTGTAGGGAAGACATTGTATTTCATCTGCCATAAACTATATCATAAAACTAGAGCAACAAAGTAGAGTGATTCAGAGCGTGAGCTTTCAGTCAGATCTTGATTTGAATCCTTGCTCTGAGGCTTACTTATCTTATTTCTTCCTCAGTACAGGGGTTCTTAAGTCCTTTGGGGTTTGTATTTAATTTATACATCTATAATCACATGCAGGTGGCTCCGCAGAGTTTACTGGAGAAGTCCTGTTTCTGGGCCAGACTCCAAACAACTAGTCAATTCAGAAAATGTG
The DNA here is from genome assembly GCF_027409185.1 of Cynocephalus volans. Taxonomy (NCBI): domain Eukaryota; kingdom Metazoa; phylum Chordata; class Mammalia; order Dermoptera; family Cynocephalidae; genus Cynocephalus; species Cynocephalus volans. Next base: position 26,875,994 of record NC_084469.1, on the reverse strand, counting down.
AACAAGTTTTCACCTGCCTTTCTAAAGAACAGATTTTTAATTAGAGATCAATTCTATGTCAGTTGAATTCTCAGGCAGCTGTTTCAGAAGACTGATATTACGTAAATAAATCTCTTACTAATCTGGTAGGATATATTAAGCTATTAAAGTACATGTGATTAAAATTTACGTATAATTTTCTTCATTTTCTTCATATGCAAAAAAACATTTAATTTTCAAGTTGAATTTGATCCACCTGAACTCTGGTGGTTGTGAATTTTGTTTTTGCTTCCATGCCACCATGCTGTCATACCATCTTTGATAGCATTTATAGAGCTTTTAATTTTTTTCAGTGATGATAAGGGATTTTTGTAATCAGCCACATACTCATTCCTAGTCCCATTGTGAACAACAGTATGTTACTGTTAACTCAGTATGTCATTGATAACTGAAGGGTTATAATCTGGGGCCACAGAAAAAAAGAGGATTAATTGTAACATCTAGAGTGTGTCTGCTGTTACTTTCTGGCAGCTTATATCACACCTAGTAGCAGTCTCCTGGCCTTGCTGAGTCTGCTGTGCATTTTGTTCTATCAGAAAAGTTCATTGAGATTTATGTAAATGATTCACATAGAAAGCCCTCTTTTCCCTTATATCATATGTAAGTTTGACTCTGGGTCTTTCTCTTATAATCAAGTATTTTTGAAGTCCTGGAAGCTTTGAATTAACCACAGTTCTTTGTCTACCTCCCCAAACCTCACCCTGTGAAAGCACTACATGTATTTTAAAGAACACATTTAGATATGTTTTAAAGCAAAAATGCACTTAGATATGCTTTCAAGCATAAGCAACAAATGTATCTAAGAACAATCTTACAGAACTTCAAAAACCAGGAAGTTAGTTTCTTAAGTTAGTGTTTGTCAGAGAGGAACTACCTCTATATCACAAAAAGAATGACTGAAGTATGCTCAGTTGTTTTAAGCCCTCAACAAATACACATCTTTTGTAGATGTAGAGAACTGCTGTTTACTGGAAACCAAAGTGCCCAAAGCTGTTACTTTGCCTGATGAATAGGTAGAATATTTAGGCTTTATTTTAAAAATATTTTCATTTAGTAAAGCAGATGGTTGCTGTGTTGGCAGAAGTGTGAATTTCATTTCCTGTCTGTTGTGTACCCTACTCATCCTGTCACTCAGACATTTTGTTTTAGGTTGTTCCGGTAATGTGAGTGAAACAGAGTAACCCACAGCAGGGTGGCATGCGCACACCATGGGTGTAACAAGAGACAAGTGTTGTGCAACAGACCACAAGAGAGCAATGCTTTATATAAAGATGAAAACAAAACAAAATCGAGGCAGCCCCTCCCTGCCAGCATGCAAAGTTTTAAAGTGGCATCTGTGGATTTTTATGTTTTGTTTTTAAGAAGACATGTTCCAATCTATATGGCAAGTTACCTCAAAGATTTTATCAGCTTCGTGCCACTTTATTAAAGGATAAAACTGAGTCAACGACTGACAGCACTATAGAGGTGATTTAATTTTTTTTGCCAACTAATTTATCATCAAACATTTTTACTACAGTCCATTATTCTGCCGCATATACTGAGTTCTTTCACTATAATTTTTTACATGTGAGGCTTGTCCTAAATTACAGTTCTTGCTGCAGTGATGGGACGCACATAACAGTGTAGCAAAAACCCAAGGATGAATTCATTCATTCACCGCATATCTTTTGAGCACCTAATATGTGCCTGGCACTATTTCCAGTTCTGAGGATACAGTGATAAGCAAAATGATGTCCCTGCCCTTGTGGAGCTTGCATTCTATTATAGGGAGATGGCTGTAATCTAGTATACAAGGAAGAAGTATAGTTTTAATTTATCATAAATATCCTGAAGGAAACAAAACAGAAAAGGATAGATTAGAGTATGATTGGGATTGGGGGAGGGGCAGTGATACTGGAGCTGAGACTTAAATAGTGACAGACCAGGAGAAAAATGTTCCAAGTAGAGAACAAAAAGCACAAAGGGGGGGGGGGGGGCTGAAATACTGAAGAAACAGGAAGGACAGTTTGACTAGATCATAGTAAGCAAAAGGGGAGGTGGTATAAGATCAGAGAAGTAGCTTGCTACAAGATGTTACAGGGCCTTGAAGACCAAGCCAAAGACTGGCTTTTCATTTATACAGACAAAGGGAAACCTTTGTCGGGTTTTAAACAGGGAAGTGACATTATATGATCTATATATATTTTAAATCACTCTGGTTGCTCTTTGGAGAGTGGATAATAGGAGAGCAGAAGTGGTTGTGGACAGACCTGTTAAGAGGCTTTTTGCTGATATAATGTCTGAGATTTGTTTCACTTTAGGGGCAAGGTGAAAGGGGGTAAGGATATAGAAGCAGCAAAACTGACCATGAATTAAAGATGGAATGTGATGAGAACATGGGGGTTCATTATATTATTCCCTCTACTTTTGTATATGTTTGAAATTTTCTGTAATGAAAGACTTTTTAAAAAGTTTTTTTTAACAGTGGTCCAATTGAGAAATGATGGTGCCAGGGACCAGATTGATAGTGGTAATGGAGATAAGTGGGCAGATTCAAAATATATGTGAAAGTAAACCTCATAGGGCTTGCTGATGGATTAGATGTGTAATGTAGGAGGGAAAGAGAGAAACCAAGAGCAACTATTTTGTATTTTTACCAGACAACTAGGTGGATGAGACCAGGGATCAGTTTGTGGGGAACTCAAGAGTTTAGTTTTGACCATGTAAATTTAAGATACTGGTTAGATTTCCAAGTGGAAATATTGAGTAGGCATTGTCATTTACAATACGTTAACTAACCCTGAATAGCAGTACCATACTCACAAGCAAACTTGGAACTTTCCATTATGTGTTTCTAAACTTTGCCATTAGTGACTTAAAAGTTCTGTTCTTTTCAGATTCTGTGGGTGACATTGAAAGGCTTATTAGTCTGTTGATATGAAATAATTCAGATATATTTTCTGTTTTCTGTGTATATCTACTAGTAATTGTATTTTGAATAGCCTCTATCCTGAGCAGTAATTCTCCACCTATATTAAGTTACCACCCACATGAATGAATTAATGTTAACATAGAGGACAAACTCCAATGGGTTAAACACACTTCCTGTGCACTGCTCCTTTTCGATGTGTGTGGGGATGCAAGTTGGTGAGAGTAAAATTTTGAGCTAGCGCTTTAGTGTGGTGTGTGTATATTTTAAACATAAGTGTTTTTTGCAAACTTTAGATCTGTTATTAGTAACTTAGTATTGTAACATATTTTACATCTTATCATATCAGGACACTTTTGCAATACCATTATTGATAACCATAGATCAACTACTAATAACTAATATTTATTAAGGTCTTGTTACTTAAGCACAGCTTTAAGAAGCTGTATTTTCATTGACTCTTCAGACAATCTCGTTTTATTATCCCTGTTTTACAGATAAGGAAATTTAGGCCCAAAAAGGCTCACTCAGGAAGCAGCAGAGCCAGAATTCAGATGCAGACAGTGTGGTTTCAGAGCCTTCACTCTTAACTGCTACTATGTAATGTGTATAGAATATTGTAATTTTGTTCCAGAAAAATTGTCTAGAGTAATCAGGACTGTATGAATAACCAGAGTCTCTTGATTTTGTTTTTATTTCATCCCATGAAGTTTGGACTTTGTAATAGGGAAGAGGGAATAATCCTAAAGTGGGTCTCCATCCTACTCTTTGATTTCCTTCTTTAACTGATTTATTAATTTATTTTCTTTTGACTTATTTCTTGTAGCATCAGTGAGAGCTTTTTGACTGTCAAAGGTGCTGCCCTTTTTCTACCACGGGGAAATGGTTCGTCCACACCAAGAATCAGCCACAGACGCAACAAGCATGCAGGTAAAGCTGCATATACACTATATCTTACTTGATTACCTTGCCTTTTTCGTTCTAAAAGGCTGATTACCTCATCGCATTTCTCTAACATTTTTTTTAATAGTGAAAGAAAGCATTGTGCTGTGCTGTAATCACTTTTCTTTCACTCTCACAGGCCATTTTTCTAGCACTTGACAGAATGCCTTACACACATAGTAGATGTTCAATAAATTTTTGTTGGGATAATAATGAGAAGGTACAAAAATATTCTAGTGAAGTCATATGTGACTTCTCAGTTAAGGTTTTGATAGCTGAAAAATGTTCAGCTATTCTTTCATATCTTATGCAAAATCATTCCAACTAACCGAAGATTAAATTTCTTATTTCTCTCTGATCTCTAGTGGTAGTAGTAGGAGAATAATATAGAATATTACTAAGGTAAATAAAGAAAACTCACTGTCATTGCCATGATAACAGCATTATCATATCACATGTTAAAATACCAATTCTTAAATGCCAGAGTCTGCTTCTTGAATGTGTACACATTAAAAAGATTGGAAATTTGACCCAGAGGTCTTTTATAAGCAAGAAGTCATTGAATAACTGTTCACCTAGGAATGAGTGTAAGACTTTGGTTTTGAAATTTCCGCTAACAGTAGTATGTATTTGCATTATATTTCCTTATATTGGATTCCTCTAAAGTCAGGTACACCTGTGGTCATGAGGTTGTATGTCCTAGGGAGAGAGGTCTCCAGGTATAGGATATCCGCAGTTTGGAAGACAATCAGCCTCATACTTCTCTTCTACCAGCAAGCTTTATTTATGGCATTTTGGGGAAAAAAATAAGAGCCAACATGAGGACAATAATTCTGATCAGTACTATACAAAAAGGTGGTTGCTTATCATAAATGTGCAACTTTGATGAATTGTGACCTCTAAGAGTGGAAGAAATTGCAATTACTAGGAAGAGAAGAAAGAAACCTGCAAACCTTGAGTGTATAGGTCAAAGGTGAAAGCCAGAAATACTGGATTCCATTGAGCCAGTATTGACTTTAGCTATAGTCAAGATAATCTCAGCTATTTTAGTGGCTGCTCTACTTATTGTTTGGGCCTTCATCCAGTTGCAAATGTATCAGCCCAGAATTATAATCCATTTTGTTGAAACTTATTCCCACCAAAACTCTCCAGCAGTGGAAAGTTTTTTAAAGAGTAAGGGGGAAAAAAAAATGGCTTCTTTTGGAAATTAGCTTGAGTTACACTTTCTAAAACTTATCCCCTCAATGCCCACCCCTAGAGGTAGGGGGGAAGAAGGGGGAACATGTTCCAAAAATACTTGAATGCACAGAGGAAGTAGGCCCAGCCAAGCTTTGTATTTCTGTTTGGTGTGGATATTTATCACTTACAGATAAAGGAAGATAAATTATTGGTTAAATCCAGCTTGTCTAAGATGTTAGGCAAATTGCTCTGTATTGGTGTGTAATAATAAGTGGGGTCAGTAGCTTTTAAAGCTCCTGGCCCTGGCTGGCCTTTTTCTTTGGTCAAACTTCCACAGTTAACTGCCTCCCAGGTTTCTACTTGACGTTGTTCACTTAGCCTTCCCCATACTGAAAAAAAGCAGATTTAACACAAGCTGAATGGGCTTGATTTGTTATCTGGACCAGAATAGATGAAGCAGTGTCACTATAAACACAGCTCAGAAAATTCAGACCATCATATAAACTGAAGCTGCCTTGGCTAAGCTCACAGTAACTGAAAGATGATGGCAGAATTGAGAACAGATCAAGGGCTTACTGTGTCTAATTGTCCTTTCTTATGCATGTTTCTTGAACTGGTTAGAATTTTTTTTGTAGGTTTCATTTAAAATATCCGAATACTATTTTGCAATCAGAAAGTGATATGAGTGAATGTCTGCCAATAATTTAAAGGGAAACAATGAAGAATCTTTAAAAATCATACTGAAATCTGAAATTTAACTACTAGCAATGAAATATATAGGAAAATGCAGGGAAGAGATCTTAGTGTTATAGCGGTATATTGCCTTTATTAGTCTCTGCAAAGAACAGTTTCCCATTGGGAAATAATCCCCAGTTTGCTGTTGCAATACTTTTTATAGCTATCAGATCTGAGCTTCCACATACCCAACATACATTAGAAGCCTTACTGTAGGAGTAGGAATCCTGACTTCTGTCTGAACTTCAAATAAGTCAGCTGGATCTTTGGGCCAGTAGTGGTTGGAGTAGAGACTTTGGGCTACTATTTAGGGTTCTCTTCAGATTGTTTCTAATGATTGCACAGAGGAAACTTAGTTTTTAAAAAGCCTCAGCTCCTTAACTCAATTGTGACTTGTAAATCTAGTAACTTTTTATTGCTTATACCTAACACTTTGTGTCCCCACACTTGTTCTTTTATTTTTTAACAGCTTTATTGAGATATAATTCATATATTCTATAATTCAACCAATTTACCCATTTAAAGCAGACATTCATTGGTGTTAAGAGGTGTGCAATTATCATCACAATCTAATTTTAGAACATTTTCATCACCCCAGGAAGAAACCTGATACCCATTAGCAGTCATTCCCTTTTTCCCCTCATCCTTTCCCCCAGCCCTAAGCAACCGCCAATCTACTTTCTGTCTCTATAGATTTGCCTATTCTCGACATCCCATATAAATGGAATGATATAAATAGATTTTTGAGACCGATTTCTTTCACTTGGCATAATGTTTTCAAGGGTCATCCATGTTTTATGTGTATCAGTACTTCATTCCTTTTTATGACCAAATAATATTCCATTTTATGGATATACCACATTTTATTTATCCACGCATCAGGTGATGAACATTTGAGTTGTTCCCATTTTTTGGCTGTTATGAACAATGTTGTATGAACATTTGTGTGTAAGTTTTTGTGTGGACATATGTTTTCATTTGTCTTAGTTTTATGCCTAAAAACTTAGCTTATGTCTCCGGGTTTGAAGTATAGTAGAAGAATTCTGGCCAAACATAATGACACTATCCTTTTTAATTGTGAAAGCTGAAAAATTCTGCAATAATGGAATTGGTCATAAGCCAGCTGTGAAATGGGCGTGGGGGACAAGAAAACTATTTTGTAAGCAAAGGAAAAGGGGGGGGAAAGGAAAGGCTCTCAAACTTGTTGGCCTTTTAGACAAACACACCTGTTTGCCAATATACTTTTTTTCTTCTGCCTCTCTTCACTTCTTGTACCTACCAGTATTTCATCTCATAATTAACAGCAGTGAAGTTAACTGGAGGAAAATTATGTACATTGATTCCAAGACCAGTGTGAGAACAGGTTACACTGGTGTCCATGATTATGTGGCCATGTCAGTCACCTTAGACTCTTAGAAAGGGTTGGACCTGGGTAGGCAAGAATGAAGTTTTTTTGTTCTCAGGTTGTCATAATTTATGACAGCATGTCATCTAATTATCTCCTACTAGCCAAAGCCTCAGATTTCCTAGTACAGAATAGGGAATATGAGGAAATCTGTAATAGTTTAATACAAAGAAATTTTAACTTAGTTTTGTAAAATGTGTAAGAACAAGTGAGGATTCAAGTAATGGTTGGCCATTCAGGAGAATATATATCCCTTATATGATACATACTATATATACTGTTATTTTAATATCAACCTCTACTGTGGAAATTATTGTAAACTATTGACATTATTCTAGGGGGAATATAAAAATCTTCCTAAGTTAAGTGCAACTGAAGATTACAATTACAGAAATAGGAATGACAAAATGGTTAGCATTTTAAAACTTATAGATAATTCTTTTAACACTACACCACATCCTCCCATTTTCAAAATGCCCTCATCGCTACCTTCGGTAGGCCTGAAAGCACAGACAGTGCTTCCTCTGCTCAACAGATCTCACCATCATCAACATCCACCAAAGTGCAAAACTGAGACTAGTCTCAACTGCATCTTCAGTACACCAGATACAACTTTTAATGTAGTATAGACTAAAGGTGAGTATATAAAGATGCAGCCTACCATTCTTTCTTCCCAGTTGAAAGGAAGGCAAGAATCATATTACTGAATTTCTATGTCTAATTAGAGTTTTTTAGTAAATCAGAACTTTTTTTTTTTTTTTTTTACACAAAAGTCACTAGGGTGGAAGGAATCCTCTCTGTTGATATTAGAATGGAGAATGATTTTCCTTTGCTTTGTTCATTTCACCAGGCGATCTTCAACAGCATCTCCAAGCAATGTTCATATTACTCCGCCCAGAAGACAACATCAGGCTGGTAAGTTAGTGGTATTATCATAACTCTCTTCCTCAAAAGACTAAAATAGCCAACATTAAACAGTCATTTTTACATCCCAACACAGTGCTATAGGAACTATGTGGAATAGGAAAGAAGAATGGCATGCCCTTATCATCCAGGATCTTAGAATTTTATGGAGTGTATGTGGAGTGATGGAAAATATTTGATGGTTCAATACTGTGGGTAAGCACCAGTTTGTAAGTTAATGACCATAATAACAATTGAAGTTATTGTGAAACACAGAGCCGTGAAAAGGAGAGAAAACTTGGGGATTTGACCTAGTTGAGGAAGCTTTCATAGTGGAGCTTGAGCTGGATCTTGAAAGATGATGAGATTTGGATTGGCAGAAAGAAATTGTTCTAGATGAGGACATAATTTAAGGAAAAACACATATAGGGAGGGACTAGGATGGAGTGAAATGGCCAATGATCAATGCTAATCTTAGTCAGAAGACCTGGGTTTATGTCCATGCTAATCGTGTGGTGTTGGACAGGTGATTTTAGCCTGTCTATGCCTGTTTCTTCATCTCCTGACTACCTTCCACAGTTGAGAGGATCAAATGGACACGAAAACACATTAAAGAGTGTAAAATATTGCCTAAGTGGGAATTGCCTAATGGGAATTATTGTTACTATAAGGAAGATAGAGACCAGAAAACAAGGCAGGCAAATATGAATTTAATGCTCTAAACTTCAGGTCTCAAACAGGCAGCACATATGCCAGAAATACGTTTTGTTTGGACCACAGTGTGTGTTTGTTTGTTTGTGTTTTTTTAATATAAGCCAGAACTATAAATTTGGGTTATTTCATGTAAAAATTCAGACTTGGGGCTTCTCTTCAAAACTCAAACATTTCTGGCAGCACTGGAACTTGATTTTCACATGGCAGAACTTGGCTATACTGGGGTGGGAAGAGGTGCGATATGGGTTCTTAATTTATTATTCCCACATATCCTGTTTTCTCCTGTAAGCTAAAGTCAGGTATCACCATTTGCTATCACTCCTGCACTGTTCGTTTTCTTAGAGTACCACTTCTAATAAAAGTAGGAAAACAAAAATGGGATGAGCATGCTTCTTTGTGCAAATTGAAAAGAATTTCTACCTATTTACTATTCACGTGGCTTACTTCACTCTTTTACATTTCCTATGTGACTTTCTACATTTCTAACTAGAAGTAGTACCTCTCCCTCTTTGGTAAGCAGTTGTGAAATATTACAGGTTTTTGAGCCCAGAAATGACATGGGACAGCTTCAGTACTTAAGGAAGATTCCTTAGAGCTAATACAGAATAGAGAAGGAGGAGGAGGCCATTTTAAATCAGGGAAGCCCACTGGGTAGTTACTGTAATAATCCAGGTGTGTGGTAATGAGTCCTTCTAGGTTAGAATAGTTATTTGGAAATTGAGTGAGAGCCACAGACACATTAAGTTCTAATAGTTTATCTCTATTGTCTGTCCAGGAAAAGAGATTATGAGTAGGATACAAGTTTGACTGTGGAAAGTTTATGATCAGGCCTCTGAACTCTGTGGTAATCACTGATTCTTCATTCATTTAATTATTCTGTGTTTAAATTTTGTCATTCTCTTGAATGCTGCTTCTGTTGCCTTTACATGGCCTCTAATTTTTGTTGAGAAACTTACTTTGAAATTGAAAGGAGTCCTTTTATGATTATTTTATGTCCTAATCCAAAAGTAACATTAAACATTTATGTAACTCTTGTTTGTATTTCTTGATTTACTTCTTTCTTAAACAGTTCTTTAGAAGTGAACAAAGATGGGGGGATGCAGTTCTTATAAGCCTTAATATTCTAAAGCAATGATTCTCAAACTTTGGAGTACATCCGAATCACCTGAAGAGCTTTGTTAAACCGTCAATTGCTGGGCTCCATCCATGGAGTGCGATTGGTGGGAGGGAAGCAGTGATAATTTGTATGTTTAATGTTTCCAGGTGATGCTGATGCTGCCGGTCCAAGAATCACACTTTGAGTACAAATCCTAAAACCCATAACAACAGTCACTTGCACATACCAGATGCCCAATAGACATTTGCTGACAGCTTCCAAAAATCGAGTGGTTTGATAAAGCTAACATTCAGGTCTATCACCTCTCATTTTATCTTTTTCACATTGATAATCTTCTGGAGTTTGGTTTGAACCTCTAAATATTAAAATAACTTTAACCACATGAGACTTGGGAGAGCATGAAGGAAGCAGTTACAAAGGCAAAGTTGGCAATTAAATCTTCTCTTTTCCTACTGAAATACGCAGCTTCAGCTGCTTTACATTTATAAAATATAAATTCAGAAAATGTAACTGACGCCTCTGAATTAATTCAGAGTTCAGATGACAAGCTATTTTACAGTTGTTTTGAATTGTTACAAACACATAGTCATTATGTTTTAGATTATTGAGTGAGTCATCTTCAAGAAAATGAGTGAATGCATTGTATGACTTTGGACAAATTAGCACTTTCTAACTGAAAGGCGGATTTGTAGACTCAAAGCAAAGGCTTTTGTTTTGAGTTATATTTGGAATGCTAAAACTCTTATCTTGGGACTTGTGCATAAGGTTAAAGGTTTGATAGTCAACTGAAAGTCCAGCTTTTATTTTTTTAATAATCCAACAGCAAACCCAACCAAACCCCACATTTTGCTTTAGCATTGAAAATAGGACGAAAGCAATCTTTTCCTCCAGGGAAGCTCTGTATTCCAAATACAGGTATTAAGCATTTTAGGAAAACTATAGCTGGTAAAATAAAGGAAGTGGTTTTATAGTACTCCTGCACATTATCAAAGACCCATTTAATAAAAAAGTAGACTGAGAATTTAATAATTTTCAGGACATTTGAGTAATTTCAGTTAACGTTCGTAATGAGAGCTGAGGTGCTGATAAAGTACAAAGAGGTCTTTTTGAGTACTTTGCCTGAAAATTTAAGAAAATGTGAAGTGTATTGGTTTTTATAATATGTTGCTTTTTTTCCAAAATGAAAATGGGTTTAATTTTTCTAAGTATCAATATATTTTGTGGGGTTTTTTCCTAAATCAGACAATACAAAAAGGTATAAAGATGAAAATAAAAATCATTCTGTATCCTACACTCTGAGAAAACCTTTCTTAATAATTTGGATAAGTGTCCTTCCAGAGAGAGAGAGAGAGAGAGAGAGAGAGAGAGAGACAGAGAGAGTGTGTGTGTGTGTGTGTGTGTGTGTGTGTGTGTGTGTGTACGTGTACACATACAGATAGAGAAAGTATGTGTGAGAGAGAGCATTGGTTTTTTTTACAAAAATGACATAAAAACATAAATACTGTTTTGTAACCTGCTTTCTTCACAGTTTATCATGGCTCTTTCCATGTCAGTAGATAAACCATGGCTTTTAATGGCTATATAGGATATAATTGGTTTTTTTTTTTTTTTAATTTAAAAGATAGAAATGTCTATCATAGAGATAGATTTAAAAAAAAAAAAAAAAATCCAGAGACTCCCTCAATAGAGCTAATCTATTTCTTTTGAAGACAGTATTCTTTAGTTTATTAGTGTCACATCTGAAGTCTATTTTAATTTTAGCTATTTACTTTGTTCTTTTGGCTAGAATTTAATATTTACATATTTTTGAAACCTTTCCCTCTGATGGATTGGGTGAGCTGCCTGTCTAGACATTGGGTCTTTATAATGTGGCTTCACTGAGCATAAACATTGCATGCAGGGGCATGATGTAAGATTCTTGGTGAAAATAAATTAAAGGCAAAGGTGCAGTGTAAACTTAAAGGAAGAGTATTTCCTGATGTAAGGTGGTGCTGGCGAGGGAGGCTCTTGTATCAAGTATTGTTTGTGAACTGCTTATGATTAGGTTAAGCATTTAAATTAGATGTGGAGGGACATTTTAACATTATTCTTTATAGATGAGCTTTGAAAACAGTTTAGGTTCTTATCTTTAGGAACAAAGCAGAGTCAGGAGATGACTTCTCAGACCTACTCAGTTCCAAAATGGCTGGATCCAATTCACCTGAAACTGATAATAGGATTCCAAATGTAGGTAATAAATGAACTACCTTAGAATAATTTTCTCAGTTGCTATTCCTGCCACATTTTAAAATCCAGAATATTGTTTTGTTTGGACAATTAGAATAGATTTCAGTAGTGTCCTTTTCAATGAGAACTTTAGTTTGTTAATCAAATGCATCTCAATTATTGTTTTTATTCCAGTAGTTTATTCCACGTAAGTTCTGGAGACAGGAAACATTGGAAATACTGTTGTTTTCAATATCAGGGTATTATGTACACACTGCCATTTTAAATTATATTTCTCTGATTGGCTTGATAAATTAAATTGGATTATTAGATTTTTCTAATCTTATCCCCAACAGAGGAATATGAAATAACACTCAAACCATGGTGGCCTGTGGCCATAGAATTTTGCTTGTGGCTCATAGAATTTTGTTTAATTCCTTAACATAGAATCTTGAGGCTTAAAAAGAACTTTAATGTTTCAGATCTGTCCCCTGGCATTTCAGAATTTTTTCTTTAAAGATTTCAGCTCATCCTTCTAATTTGGGTGTAGTTATTGAATTAATATCATGGCTTCTTACCCCCTGATTAATGCTCTACTTCCCTTTAGTAAGAATTTATTAATAGGTACTATCTAGAGGACTGTGATCAAATCCCAAGAACTCTAAGTGCTGTTCTTCCATCTAAAAAGCTTAAAATTGAATGGTCTGAGGTGCACGTTTTTCAAGCCTAAGTCATTATGAGATGGAGCCTGTCCCATTAGGTTTGAGATCTTCTTTTATAATTAGATTAACCAAGTGAGAGCCAAACATTTGAAATGCTCTTGAAATTATAAATAAATAAACAAATATCTCTTTTTAAAAAGAGACAACTAATGTTTGCACCAAATATTACTTACGAAGAAACTCTTGCTGCCTTCTTCTAACTTGTAAGTAATATTTATGGAGGGTATATTTTTCCTTTTATCATCTTTGACAGCCTATCAGTTGCCACTGGTTGGTGTAAGAACTGTAGATAAATTGTCAGAAGGCACAGTTCAGTTCCCATGTCATTTGTATTTGAGCCTTGCCAGAAATTCTCAGAGCCCTGACAAAGGATAAAGGAGTCTCTAACACATTCAGGAAACTGAACGGTTAGCTCAACGCTTGCCAAGGCAAGCCCAAGTTTAAATACGTAATAATATCTGAGATGAGATCTTGTTTATAAAAAATTCTAGTTTACCTGCACCAGGTTCTGGTTAATTTAACACGTGGAGTGTTTCTACAATCAGGGAAATAGTTAGTCCACCTCATGTGCATTTACTACTATTCATAGTTCTGTGTGTATAATGCTCCTCTCTTGATTCCAGGCAGCTAGGCCTAGACCTCAGTCCGCTTAGATATTAGTCCCTGTTAGCTTCTCATGGTTTTAAATGTTCTATTACTTAACAAAACATAAAGTGAGGAGTACAGCTCTCTATCTTGTGTACTTGGCATCAGAAGGGTAGGCATTACATTCTTATTATATCAGCTGTTATTTAAAACAAGTTTTAATGTAGCCACTTCTGCTTTTGTGCTTCCCTAGCTTTTCCTAGGAGTATCAGAATAGAGACAAAAAGATAACTATGGGAATCTCACCTTTGCCTTGCTAAATGGGTCATTTGAGCTGTGTAACTATGTCTCTTTTTCAATTTGCCTGGCTGTTTTGGAATACCGACAGAACTAAGGGAAGGAGCCTCCAAGAACAGCAGCACTGAAAGCATTCCAAATAGAAATTTCTGTCAAATTGCTGACAAATATCTTGAGCCAGTTGATGGATTGGAACTCTGTTTCTCTTTTGACATAAGAAACAGGGGAAATCATACAGAGGAAATTGCCTCCAGAGCACATTTTCTTGGCTTCAAAGGATCTGTCTTTTATTATTATTGTTGTTGTTGTTATTATTAACAAATAAAAATAGGAGTAGACTAGACTGTGCACTCCATGAGGACATAGACTGTCTCTCTCTTCCACCATTGAATCCACAGCACTTGCGCTGTGATTATTTACATAATATTAATTAGTAAATATTTGAATGAGTGTGCTTGGAAACCATTTTACTTTATTTTTAAGGTTTGTAACGTGTATCTTTTTGAACTTCTTATTAAGAAAATTTCCAAACATATCAGAGTAGAAAATATATCCTCATGAACTCATTACTCAGCTTTAATAACAATCAACATTTTGCTTGATTCTTTCGTCTTCCCCCCACCTTTTATTTTCTCTTTTTTGGTTGGAACATTTTAAAGTGAAATGCGTATAAAAATAAAGTCTATTACTTTAAAAAAAAAAAAAAAAAAAGTGAAACTCAGATACCGTGTTATTTCTCTGCAGATATTTAAGAAACAGGCTTAGTAACCACAATGCAATGATCACACTAACAGTAAATCCTCAATTTCATTTAAGACCCTATTCATATTTAAATTTTCTGAAGCCCCCTTTAAAATATACATATGCAATAAATTAACACTTTTTGACAAAAAAATGAGAAGCTTCTGTAAAAGCATTCTCCTTTCATTATTGTTGAAACTAAACAAGAAAATTTTGTGTATAAATGTGCAAGAATCCAATAGAACACAACTAATACTCTCGTTAGGTAGTGCTAGTAGGTTGCTTCACATTATAATTGTTTGTGGGAATTACATCCGTGAGACCAGTGCTCACATTCATATACCTCACATTCACATCTTCAGTCTTTAGAACATGCTCTGATAATTGTTATTATAAATTATTCTAATAGCATACATTTATTGAGTATTTACTGTATGCTAAGCACTGTGCTTTATGTGCATTATTTCATAAGAGTCTTAAAACAACCCTATTGGCAGGTATTATATCTTCCTCCAATTAATTTAGTAAATTACCATAGATTTCATAGTATATGAGCTGGGTTTTGAATTTAGGTCTCCTAGCTACTGGCTGTGCTGCCTCCCTGAATATGCTTTAAAGTGCTGATGATAAAGAGTTAAATGACCTAAAATTAACCTTCTAAATTTCTTAATTTCTCTGTTGTCTGTTAACCTCCAGGCTGTAAGACTGGAAAGTACTTACCAGAATCGAACACGCTATATGGTAGTGGTTTCAACTAATGGTAGACAAGACACTGAAGAAAGCATTGTCCTAGGAATGGATTTCTCCTCTAATGACAGGTATGATACCGCAAAAAAGAGGGATGTGAAACTCTTTTCTTAAATAACCTGTTCAAGTTGACTTTTGAATTATCATAAAAACATCTTGTGCAGTTCTGCTCTTAAAGTTTAAGGCATAAAATTAGAGAACATAAAAGTGTCTCAGCCAGGCTTGAGAGACAGCATGTTTAATGAAAGTCTTTGGTTGTGTGTTCCTAATTTACCACTATTTCTTACCTTCCTTTTATCTTTAGGTAGTAATGATCTAAATTAAATGCTTTACACTTAAATTTCCAGGAAAAACTGCCTTGTCTTGGTGTTCTACTCTATTTTAATCAGTAATGATTCACTTTGACTCTAGGTGACTCTAGGGCACGTGCCCTTTGTGGTAGTCCACCAGTGATCCTGGATTCAAAGAGATCCCTCTTTAATTCCAATCTTTTATATTTATCCATGGCCTTAAACCTTGCTTTTACCAAATATTATACCTTCTTTTTTCTTTTTCTGAATTAATAAAGGGGAGGAAATAGTTCCTTAAACTCAAAGCAGAACCTTTTATAATCATGCACCTTCGACTTTAGCTGCATTTTACAACCTGTGATTAAAGATACCACACATCACACAGAACCTGGATTTTTGTGTGTCCATGGGGTTTGTTGCTTTCCTTTTTTATTTTCCCACTTTTTCTAGAGAAACCTTGGGAAGGCTGTGGAATGTGACTGCTGAGCAGATCTTTACACTCTAGATAATAAGCCTCAGGAAATCCTGCCAGATGTCTCAAAGCATTGACTTCCTGGCTGGGGACTAGAATGGAACTGTGGAGTAGCTAGGGGTGTGACCCAGGCCTGGGGGAATTTAGCCACAAAGAAAGGAGGAGACTGAGAATGATTGTCCTGATGTTGGGGGAGGGGAAGTCCCATTGTCACCAGAAAGTTTCCCAAACTAGTGTTTAACTGTACTTGTACGTAGAAGTTAACCTGAAAATGACTGTGGGTTCATAGGGATTGCAAGGCCAGAGTTGTTAGCTTGTATACCACTTACAGTATTTAATTGTATGTTCTGAGTTTACACAGGCTTGTAAACCATATTTAGGAAGCTTTTTCCTGCATGGTTTTAACTTGTGGTGTTACCTAAGGAACAGATCTTTCACTAAGCATTTTCCTTTAAGAGCACCTACCTTATCTGCATTCAGTAAGACTTTAGGACCTCTGATTTGAGTTTATATCTCTCTACATCTATATTGTCCAATAGTAACCACTAAACAAATTTATTTATTTATTTAAATAAAATTTAGTTCCTCAGTCATAACTAGTCACAATTCCAGTACTCAGTAGCCGTATGTGGCTAGTGACTACCATATTAGACAGTACATGTATAGAATATTTCCATTATTGCAGAAAGTTCAGTTGGACAACATTGCTGTAGCTCATGTTTCCTTTGTTCAGTTCTCCCTGACGCCTCCCTTGAAAAACCCTATAAAACAGGAACTGGGGCTGTACAGAAACTTCAATTGAGTCCTCTCCTAGAGACAGGAGGCAGTAACTGCAGATTGTCCTGACCCAGAGCGTGAGCAATCAGATGTCTAATCTTATCTTTTTCACTTTTTCCCAAACTTTACCAGAAAGAATGTTTATTAATATGGGTGTCCAGTAATTTATCCTCGGTTTTGTAATATCTGACAAGTGCCACTAACAAAGGGAAATTTTAGTTTATGGAAAACAAAGGGAGACATGAAAAGCTAGAAACTAGTTTTTATTCTGTTTGGTAAACTTGATAATATGAAATTCCTGTACATCCTCTGCTTGAATGAGCCCCTTAGACAGTAAGAGAAATGCTGCCAACCTCAGAATACTGGTGTTCAGGTAATCTAATGTTATTTCTATCTCAGTCACTGTTGAAGGAATTTGTATCATTTTGTATCTGGGAGTATAAAAATGTTAATGTTTCAAAACAGTATTAAGCCAAAGTGGAACCTAGATTATTTATGACAAGTGCAAGTAGTTCTTAATAAATGTTACAGCCAATTCATGTAGCCTACTTACAAGTTCTTTGAGTATTGTGTTATATTTTAATACATTTTTTAGTATATAGTGTAATCTTGGTTTCCAAAGCGCATTGGATATACTTCAATTTATAAAATAATAGAACTTCATGGTTTTGTTTTGTTTTTTAACTTCTCTTTGTACCCCCAACAACTTGAAATGCCTGGAACATAGTAGGCACTAAATAACTATTTGTTGAATAGGATGAATATCTACTAAAATAAGTAGCTATACTTTAATGGAGAAAAAATCTCATGAGACTCAGGTGAACTGGATAAAATACCAGGTGTGCCTAATTGAGGCCTCTTCTTCCTGTTCTGTGAAAAAGCTAATACTTAATGTAAAAAAGCATTCTGACTTGAATATAAGCTGGAAATGTGATGTTGGCTTCTACATATGATTGTCACATCTCCAAAGGTTGCCTGGCATCTAGTCACAAGTTCATGGATCACGCTGTTCTAGAGCTTCTGTATCTTCTATAGTTACTTAATTTCTAGGTTTGTTTCTGAGCTATCAACCCTTTATACTTATACTACAAATTATATTTGTTACTAGGAACCTGGCTAAGCACTCACTAAATAAAAAACAAAAAGCTACTCTAAGAATAACTCTACTCCATCTTGGAAGCTATTTTCAAAACAACTTTTCGATGTACCCACCTCATCTTCTCAACAAAACACGGTAGATCTATCTTACTCACTCCTGGACTCTAGCATAACCACTGTGCCTCTGGTGTTCAGGCCCAGGATTCTAATGTGGATAAGTGCGCCAGTCTTGATTTGAGTCTCCTGAGCTCTGGAATCACTTGTAGGGTGTTGAATAATAGGCCAGCAAGTGTAGTGAAAAGCCCAACTAGGGGCTAGCCTTCTGTAGCTCTGCAGTGACTTCAACAGTTAAAGCTTGGTATTCCTCTTATTGTTTTTAAATCACTTGCATAATGCTTCCCACCACCAGCCCACCTCCAAATCACTTGCAGATGTATTAGAGCACTCACTACAGATTCATACTCAAAATCTGTTTTACAGGACAGTGCATTTACATATATTGTTTTACTTTAAATATTTTAAATATTTATGATAACCCTATGAGGATAGGCTTCATTATCTGCATTTTAAGATGAAGAAGTTAAAGCTGAAAGAGGTTAAATAACGTCAAAAGAAACTAATACTGAAGGAGATAAAATCTAGATCTTTTGGCTTAGTAGACACTCAGTAAATTATCATTGAACTATTATTAGGTTTTAGGCACTTTTGTACGTATTTTTGTGCGTGTTATCTAATTTAATCTTCAAAACAGCATAATGAAGAAGATACCTATGTTTTTATCCCAGTTTTGCAGATGAAGAAATTGAGGCAGAAAGCAATCAGGCAATTTGCCTAAGATTAGAGTAGAGCCAGAACCCAGGTTTCACAACCCATGTTCTTAACTTTGCTGCATGGTTCCCCCTCCCATATATGAGGTTCTTGCTGCTACACCATGCTGCCTCTCTAGATATACTGGCAGGGGGCAGGGAGCAGGTGTAGGAGCCTTTGGAGATTGGCCAGAGGGGAAAAGTGGTTTACGGCAGGCAGCCTTAAGGAGAAAAAGTGGCAGAGGTCTAGAGTAGGTTACAGTTGTCCAGAGAAGTGGTGTAATAGAGCACATGATTGGGAGTCCCTGGTTTAATATACCAAGCTGTTCCATTAACTTAAAGCCAGTTTCCTCCCTGGGCTTGTGTGTGAGTGAAATAGTATTTTATTATACCATACTAATGTTACCCTTTTGTTGGTTGTTGGCATTCCTATTAACCCTGCATTTTTAGCAGTGCTAGTTCAGTGAACAATCACCAAGCACTGTTTTATTTGTTTAAGCTAAGTTGTATCTATTTTGTCTCTCTAACTTGATCACAAGCCATTAAGAATTACTTCTTTACATTTTTTTATTCCCTTTCCCATTTAGACTATTGAGTATGTTCTGGTGTTCAATAAATCTATATAAACTTCAAAATTAGAATTGAGCAAATCACACATTCCAAGATCTTCAGCAACCAGCAGTAGTTCTTAGCATTAGAAATAATCCTTGGAGTTGAGTTGGGTGCTCTACCCTGGGCTAAGACCTGCCAAATGCAAGTCAGCAACAGTCACTTGGATTTTTTAGATAGTGGGCACTTGTAAGACAGCAATAGAGGAAGCTCAGTTAAGTTTTCTTTGTTAAATGTATAAGGAACTGATTAACCATCTCAAAACAGCTCCTGAAGGACATACATGGGATTAATAGTAAAATGAAATAGAAATTTCTTCTCTGTAATACTTATGCCAGAATTTAGAGCTTTAGGGGTTTATCCTTTGTGTTAAAAGACTTAATAAGCAAAAGACTGCATCCCAGAATAATAGGAAGTAACTTATGGACTATTTCTTGTCTTGTAGTAGCATTTGTACCATGGGCTTAGTCCTGCCTCTCTGGAGTGACACCCTAATACACTTGGATGGTGATGGGTAAGAACTTTCCCTTTTTATTCTCCTACAGAAAACCAACAGGGATGTGGGATTTCCATCTTAGTGCCCATTCATTCAGCTAAATGGGAGGCCCAGGTGCCCAACTGAATTGTCATGTCAGTAGCTCAATGAGTCCTTTTAAACTCTTGTTTGGTAAAATGGAGTAAAACTAAACTTGTCAGTGTCTTTCACTAAGGCAACTATGGTAGGAATCCAGACAAAGAAGAACTAGTTTGTTGGCTCACTCTTTATTGTGAGCATGTGGGACTGTTGCAATGTTCTCCCAGAGGATGATACGTTCTGTTTCAAATAACTTCTTGCCACCTCTGCCAGCTGTCAGCCCACAGTATAAGCTCTTTCCTGTGCCAATTCCTTCCAGTGACCCCCACCCCCAATTCCTGGTGTTTTTAGAGTATGTCCCTAAGAGACCAAGATGTTGGCTCCAGTTTATAAAACCAGGGTCAGGTTTGCTAAGAACCCACAAGACTTCCAAATAGAAATATACAGCAGAACAGTTTGTCCATAGCTACAGCTGGGAAACTGTATGTAATTCTCCAACTCCAAAGTAGGAATCTATTCATTTTGCCTGGTAAATAAAATCTGACAATTAGCTTAAAGCTTTTCAGTCAAGTCAGTTAACATCTACATGAAGTGCCTGATGATTTCTTCTACTGAGCCAGCTGTTGCTAGCCTGGGAAACAATCTTGAAAACTCACAACTGAAATAACTTACACTCATTTATGGATTTTTGTCTTGTTCTCTTTTGTCCTTAGTGGGTTCAGCGTATCAACAGATAACAGAGTTCACATATTCAAACCTGTATCTGTACAGGCAATGTGGTAAGATGATTTTTAATATCTCTACATTATTGGAGCAATATTTTGTGAGAAGTAGCAATTTGAAATGGTACAATTTGCTATGAAAATGCTGTATGATGTGTTTGCATGTATAGGATTTTGTGGCCATCATAGTTAAAGATGACTTACAATTGCTATTTTCAAATTGTTACAGTGGAAGGCCTTGAGAATTGGTGAACAAGTGAAATTCAGAGGTATTTGGCTCTGGAAGAGATTTAATGGATCAGATAGCTGGTTGGAACTGAGCTTTATAGTTTATAGGGACACATGGACTAAGTTAGTTACTTAGCAGTCTGTTAGCTAAGTCTAGAACACCACACTGTTATGCATTAGCTTTCAATTTCTTAAGGTAATCAGGGGTAGCATTGACAGAGTTACATTATAGATAGATAAATTTCCTTTTAATCTGGTGGTGGCTATTTTCATAATGAAAACAAAGCCTAGAGAAAACACTGTAGTTGTAAATAGTCATCAGTTGGCACACTGACACTTTTAGGTTATTTACTATGTGCCAGGGATTGTGCCAGGTGCTTTACATGGATTATATTTAATCATCACACCGACCCCCAAAATAGTATTATTAGTCTCTTATTATGGATGAGAAAACTGAGGCTTTGGAGAGGTCGCATAATTGGCCTGAGAGTATCGCTTACATTTAGACAGAATAGACTCTTACTCTCTTGTTCTGGATTATTTAGAAAATGATCTACTATAACTAGGGAAGGATGTAACTCTAAGACTGAGTCTGTACCCCAGTCAGGGATTTGAATTTTAGTTTCTCGTTCAGCTTCCTGTTCTGTAGTAGAAGTCCCCATGAGGAGTGGAATGAACAGAAGGCAAACAAAACAAGAAATAAAAGTTTCTGAAAGACACTAGGGAGGTAATCTACCCCTGAATAACAGAATTGATAGGACTGAGGTGGGTGGAGTCCTAAGAGTCTCTGAACAGTTAACAGTCTTATCATTCTGTGCAGAAATTGAGATAGGACAGTTTCAGGTCATATGTTTAGACCAGATTTTTAGATTTAGGGCATATTTCTTTCTTTCTTTTTTTTTTTTTAAAGATGACCCGTAAGGGAATCTTAACCCTTAACTTGGTGTTGTCAGCACCACACTCTCCCAAGTGAGCTAACCGGCCATCCCTATATAGGGATCCGAACCTGTGGCCTTGGTGTTATCAGCACCACACTCTCCCAAGTGAGCCGTGGGCCAGCCCTGATTTAGGGCATATTTCACAGCTAAATTTCTCATGGAAAATTTGTGACCTCTTTTGACTAAGGCTCTTAAAAGCAACTGACATATCTATTCCCAAGTACTAACTAAAACCAAATAATAGTAAGGCCCATAAATGACAGTGTTTTCAGGTATATTTTGGGGAGGAGTACAAAGCAGTCTTAATTCAAGTAAATAACCTTGAATTAAGCTCTGTTAGCTTATTGCAGAATAAATTTTTTTTTGGTGTACCACATGGGGAGTAGTGAATTGAAAATCAAAGAAAAAAAATGCACATACATGATGCATGGATCAAAGCAGCATGTAGACCAGGTGTTTCCTTCACAGGAGGGTAATTACTGCAGCCTTCCACTGCTATATGCAGCTGAAGTATCTGAGGTAGCTAGATCGTGAGTATATTTTAGGCAGTTGCATCAGACTATGTAGCATATGCTTTTGAAGCAAGTGTTTCCTAGATGAAGAAAACATGCATTGAGTATCCTGTACATTATACTAAGCTGGCCCTTACCTTTGAATTTGTGTAGTGAAACTAAAATTCTCTGATAATTCTCTGAAAAGTTGGCTTTCTCTGAGAATTTGGCTTACTTCGAATGATAGAGAGCATTTTTAAAAGATTCTACAACTTTGTTTTTAAGGAAAAATCTGTTTCCCTAATAAAAAATGGACTGGCACATTTTTCCTTTATTAATGTATATTTTTAAAAATCATTTTAATATACATTATCTGGGGTTGACAAGAATTCAAGGAACAGACATTGTCATATACTATTGGTGGAAGAATAAACTGGAACAACCTTTCTGGAGAGTGATTTGCCAATATGCCTTGTCATTTTGCATGCCCTTTGACCTAGTAATTCTCCTTCTAAGAATTTAACCAAGGTAATAACTGTGTGTGCATAGCAAAGATTTTAGCTGTAAGAATGTCTGTCATTATTCTAATAATAGCAAAAAAAAATTGGAAAATATTTAAATGTCTTAAAAGTAAGAGTCAGTTAAATTATGGCACTTCTATGTTATTAAATATTATGCAACCATTAAAAATGATCTAGTTAAAGAATATTTATTGACATGGAAATATGTTGATGATGAGAGGCTGTAAAGTTAAAGAGCATGTTATAAACAGTATTCAGAAAGTGATCATATCTTTATTATAGATTTATGTATAGACAAAAAGACTGGAAAGATCTACACCAAAACTTAAATGGTTGTTATTTCTGGGTGGAGGGATTATAGGATATTTCTGCCTTTTATCTGAGGTCCCTGAATTTTCTAAAGTGAACATGGGTCACTTTTGTTTTGAGGGAAAAATAAATAAAAAGGCATTTTTAAGAAAAAGATATAAATAGATTGGCCAGGAATGAGAATTCTCTCATACTGTCTTTTTCTCTTAGAGATACATTAGTTTATAGCTAATAAGACATTTCATTCAACAAATACTATTGGCCTCCAACTATTCTCCTGTGTAATTTACTTCCTAGCATTTCTGGCTTAAGCTTTTCCCAACCGTGTAACCAAAAAGGTACTTGTCATTTTTGTTTACCCTTGTTGGGTTCTTGAGTTCAGAGTCAGAAGGTTTACTCAGTCTCAGAGTAATTAGAGCTGTTGTTCTTAGAAAATAGCTCATGTATATGAATAAATGGTTTAAAGAGAATAGGAGACACAGGCTGCAAAAATGGTAAATGTCATTAGATCAGTACTTCCTGGACATTAAAGGACGTGTCCTCAAGGCTTAGTGACATCTATCTATGTGATCTATGTGGAGCCTCTAAGAATCTTAGGGAATGTGTGCTGTCATATGATTCTGTGCCCAGGGAAACAAATCTTCGTATTGTAAATTAGTTGAGATCTTTAATTTTCTAATGATACATCACAGCCACAGCATGGTTCCAACTATAGGATAATGAGCTCCATAGGTAACCAGACCTATTTTTCACTGGTGAGCTGTCAGTTCTCCCTTCCCACCCTCCAACACCCTACCTTAATGATACCTCATACCTTTCAACAAATGTCTAGTCTGTTGCTATGGATAGGTAGTATGGTATAATCAGAATTGGAGAATCCTGAATTTCAGGGAATAGATTCTCCAAAGGCCAAATTCTATAGAATTTAAAAATTAGAAGAGTTCGGGGTACACAATTCTGCAGTTCTCATTTCCCAGCATATCTTCCAGGTCTGCACTACAGAGTTTACACAAGGCTTGTGAAGTGGCCAGAATGCATAACTACTACCCAGGCAGCCTATTTCTCACCTGGGTGAGTTATTATGAGAGCCATATCAACTCGGATCAATCCTCAGTCAATGAATGGAATGCTATGCAGGATGTGCAGTCCCACCGGCCCGACTCTCCAGCTCTCTTCACAGACATGTAAGTCAGTTTGCTGAGAATTGTGGAAGTCCTCTTTGTTGTGTCCTAGGAAGTCATAGGTAGCATGTTCCTTCTCATCTCTTCTCTTGGGGAATTAGTCTTACCCAGTGATATGAGTCACTGTCTACAGCACACATCTGCCCCACATAAAGAACTCTGTCCTTTCTGTTGCCTGCAAAGGCCTGAGGAGTTTCACTATTGGGCACAATGAAATCTCCATAGTCAAGAACTACAAAATGATAAATTTCCATTATTCAGATTCCACTAATTTGAAATTTGAATCTAAAGGAGTTGAGTTAAAGTTTGCATTTGCATTACCTGTGAAAGAAGCATTTGGTAAGCAAATTAATGACATAAGGAAGATTTTAGAGGAATGTGTGTAATACTAAAAAAGACAAGATGGGCCGAGCCCGTGGCGCACTCGGAAGAGTGCGGCGCTGGGAACGCAGCGGTGCTCCCACCGCGGGTTCGGATCCTATATAGGAATGGCCGGTGCGCTCACTGGCTGAGTGCCGGTCACGAAAAAGACAAAAAAATAAATAAATAAAAATAAAAATAAAAAAATAAAAAAAGACAAGATGTTTCCAGTTGATTCAAAGGGATAACTAGGTTGTTAGGGTAATTTTAAACTGATTTCTCTTCAAGTTTTTAAAAAAGTATTTTATCATTCAAGTATATTCCTCCGCTCCACACTTGCCTTGGTAAGTCCTTGTCAGTAAGATTTTGTTAATCTCCCTAGTATACTTACTGTGAGCTGGAAAAGGCCTACAGTGGAGCTGATGTTTATTTCCTTTTCAGGTTTATGTGTTAAAACTTCTGTGACTATTTTGGAAGGTTTTTTACACTTAGTTCCTGCTTTGGAAATTAATCAGGATGTTTATTTTACTCTGAATTGATCTTTCTGCACTTCCAAGGTATTCTACAGCTAGGAAAGAAGAGTAGCTACTTATACCATCTAATCTTACAGACAGGATTCACCTTCAGATTCCAAAAGTCATGCCAAAACCATTTATGATTTTTTTAAAAGAAGCTTAATTTAGATAATAGTTTGATAAATGCTTTTTACTACAAAAGGTGAAATTTCCAAGTATTGTGTGAAAGAAACAGTCCAAAAAACAGTGGAATCTTTTTTGCACAGGGTGTTATTAGTAGTAGGACCTCCTTTTCAGTAGCTCTGGTCCTAAGACCCCACAGAAACTAAAAAGATAAGTATTTATGATTTTATGCTTTACAGATGGTTGATGGGTTTCATAGGAATGGATGTCTCATCTAGCTCAAAAAAGCACATTCTAAACCAGACTTATGTGAGAGAGAGAAAATTCTTCCCGTTTTTCCTGATTTTATTACAGAAGATTCAGAAACTATAGCACAAAAAGAAAATGAAGTTGCTCATAATCTCTCTACATCCTTAAGCAAAAAAACATAAAAGGTAGTCCCTGGTACATGGTAGAGGCTCATTAAATGTTAGTTCTTACTTAGTATGTACAATATAACCCTGGTTTTAAGAGAGATTTAATAGACAAGTGTCTATCTGTTCATAGAAAAATTATACATGAAAGCTGTAGGCCATATTATTATTAATGATTATCTCTAGATAGAGGGATTTTCAATGATTTTTATTTTCTTTATATTTTTCTGTATTTTCCAAATTTTTCTACGTTGAAATTGAGGAAGAAAAACTGTGTTTGTTGTAATGCTTTTCCATTCCCTCCTCTTCCGTGAGTTGACTAGAAAAACCTATGAAAGAATGCTGAGAGTACAGGGAGAAAGTGTTCCAAAATGGACTTAAGTGCTCTACTGTCAATAGTTTGTGTTTTGAAATCCAAGGAAGGGAGAAGGGAATGTACATGCATGGTGCGCCCAGTAAAGGTCAAATGCTATGCCAGGCACTTTATATGTGATATCTCAATTAAATCCTCATAAGAATCTCATGAGACAGCTATTACTATCCTCATTTTATAGAAAAGGAACCAGAGGTTCAGGGGAGAGAGGGAACTTGTTCAAAGTTGTACCACCAGTAAGTAGCAGGGCTGGAATTAAAACCTAGGCCTGTCTGCTCCCAACCCACTCTGCTGCAAACAAGTGTGAAGGATTGAGGGGAAAATTGCTAAACTAGGGAATCTAACCCATGCACATGGGTGCTAATATTTGTTTTTACCAATATTCCTTTTTTAATGAAAGACTGAAATTATACATTTACTTTCTACCATTAGCTATGTCTAGGAAAAATGACGCATGAATACAAATTTTAATCTTAGTTAAGACAGGGATTCCTTGGCTGATTGAAAGGCAGATGGCACAGGTATTATCTGTATTCTGCAGGATTCATAAGAAACTTAGAGCCCAAGTGGTGGGGAGCCCCAAGGTTGTGGGGTTAGAGCATCCATTTTTGGAGATTACTGAAGCTATTTTTGAAGCCAGTGATAAGACCATAGGCAGCAAGAGCAGGCAGGATGCCTGAAGGCTTAGTCCATTTCCATCTCCAAATAAGGAGGTGCAAAGCAGATACCTTTCTTGGGTAGGTTGGGGGTAAAGATGAGACAGAAAGTGCTTTCTGTCAGCCTCACTCAAATTCTGCATATTATTAAATAATGCTTTTAGAGAGAAGCATCCAGTTACATTGAACCAATGCTTTTCTAGTAATTGGAGAGTCAACTGCCTAGTTTGATTTCATGTTGAAGTTCCAAGGATAATTTTATTTTTAAGAGAGTCAGAAGTCTAAGGGAAGCAACATAATCCTGCAGGGAGAACGTTAGGCTGGGCTGAAAGTTCTGATTCTCCTGCCTTGTGTGATTATCAGCAAGTCATTTAACTTTTCAGCTGTTTATTTCCTCTGTCTGTAAAATGAGGATAACAATTTCACAAAGATATTATGAGAGTTATCATGAAAAGGAAAGCATTTTGGATGGAAGTACCCTAGGTAGTTAATTCCTGTAAACCATTTTGGGAGAGAATTTGCCTTATTGAGGAAGGCAGGATCACTTTTCCTTCTTTCCCATTTTCTAGAACCACAGCAATGAATGATCAGCACAGGGTGACATTTTAAGCTACAGAAGACCCAGTTCCATAGTGGGTCACACCACTGGTCTACCCAGCTTGGTATTCTGGCTCAGTGATAGCCATAGGTACTTAATGGAAAAGTGTGGATATGATCCTCTATTAAAGTATTATACTCAGTAATACCCAATTTGTCTTTGCTCCTTCATGGATCTGTATGCATGAATATATTTAAGGGCTTTTAGAACCTCTTCAAGTAATAATTTCTACATGTTTACATTCTATGCATTCTGAAAAGAAACTTTTAAAAATATAGTTTTCTTTTGCCATGCCCTCACAATATAAATCTAAGATTAATAAAGGCAAGGCTTGCCAATTTGGAAACATGATCCAATGATACATCATTAACTTTGTCAAATTCTGGCTTAAGAAATCATCATTTCTCTCTCTCAGACCAACTGAACGTGAGCGAACAGAAAGACTAATTAAAACCAAATTAAGGGAGATTATGATGCAGAAGGATTTGGAGAACATTACATCCAAAGAGGTAAGAGATCTTGAGTCATAATTGTTCCAAGGCTAGGGCTGGGATAACAGTACGTCTGGGGCATTAGAAATGGCTCATAGTTGAGAGTACAGAGGAACTTTACAGAAACCAGTGTAATATATCATCTTTGTTTCAGATACGAACAGAGTTGGAAATGCAAATGGTGTGCAACTTGCGGGAATTCAAGGAATTTATAGATAATGAGATGATAGTGATCCTTGGTCAAATGGATAGCCCTACACAGATATTTGAGCATGTGTTCTTGGTAAGTTTTAGGGCCACTTTAAGTGGTGTGCTGAAGCTAGCCCATATGAACTCATGGGGGGGCAATATTAAATAAAATGTAACTTACATTAAAGGTAAGTATGCAAATACTTATTAAATATTAAATAAAATGTAACTTACAGTAAAGACAAAGGTAAGTATGCAAACCTCATCAGGTCCTAATTATTTTACTACATTTTAATATTATCTGTGCTCTTAAGATTATTTATATCTGTCGATGGTGCAAATGTTATATAATTGTGTGCTACTGCTCTTCTCTTTCCAATTCCTCATTTAGTAACATCAAGCTTGTGGATTAAAATGGACCATGATGGGATTATTTATACCAAGGAACTTGGCAAATTTTACAAATCAGGCTTTTCTTCCCCTAGGTTGTTAAATATTTCATCTGTTTTTCATAATACTCAAGGTCAAAAACACACCAGTCCAGAGTAGTTTTATGCAGTGTATCCAAATAGGATGATCCTTTAAGGTCACTGTTTCAAATCTGCCTAATCTGTCAAGGTCTGACATATCTGAGCAGAGCAGGTGGGGACTACTTAAAACTGAGAGGCTGTTGGACATTTAAACACATGAAATCTTCTAGCTACATTTTGAGTCCCCCAAATCCTTTTGTGATACCAAAATTCAGACTAAAAATTATTCTTGGTTCCTGAACATTCAGTGACCTATAAGTAGCTCAAGGAGACTTCTCTGACAGATAGATTAGGAAAGCTTCTAAAATCCTAGGACCCATTTTCCTCTCAAAGAGTTTTAGTTTTCATCTGTACACAGTAGTGGGAACAAGTTAACAAGGATAATTAAAATCAGTGGGGAATGCCAGAACCTTGCTTTTGTGTCCATTTCTCACACACTTTGACCAAAAATGCTAACCAAGAGCTACATCAATTGGTTTGAATTTCACTTCCTTTCTCTGGTGAGGACATTTGTGAACTGTGAAATGATTAGATACTGAGAAACAGGAGAGAAGAGGAATAAACGCACAGGAACTGACAAACTAGATCACTCTGAATATTTAAGAGTTTATTTCACCAGGCAATCCGACTTTGTGCCATTGAAGGCTTGTGTCCAGAAATAACTTGTTGACACTGTAGAGTGTGTGTGTCTTTAGAGTGATTCATAGTGGTGTATAGCTATGAAGTTACTCATGAAAAGCTATGAGTTGAGAGGGGGACATCTTTTCCATTACTTTAACTTGACCAATATGTGTTGCTATTTCTGGATGTAGATCATACTGTAAAACTGTCATTGGCCTTTCCATTCGTAAGGCACCTGGCTTTGTTGTCCCTTATGTATACTTCCATGAGGGTTCAACTATATCCTGCTCTTGTGTTGCTGGAAAGAATCTTTGTGTTATCTATAGAAAACTTATGAGTCACTCATTCAAATGGGCCCTGCCCCCAACTGTCTCCATGTAACCTGACTAATTTTTATGAAGGGCAAAATAAATGCCTGTAGCCAAAAAGAGCTCACGTTAGAAAGTGAGCAAAGCTGCAAACTTAGAAGTCACTTTGACATTTAGCTTGGATTTTAACACCTAAAAGGATGTAGACATGATGAATATCAAATATAGTTCATTTCTGACTGGTCATCCTATTTTATTTCAGACATTCTTCCCTTTGCCTCTGATGCCACCCATTCAAGAACTACCCCCCTCCTCAAATAGCATATTTTAGGGCATATAAGCACATTTTAATACTACTCTAAGCAAAAAGAACAATCTGATTCCCCCAAAATTACAGTTTCCTAATCAATCACAAATGCATTTGAGTGTTTATACCAGTAGATTCATCCTATGTTTTTATGATTGTCAGGCATATTCTTCCATCTTGAGTTTTTTTCTTATTACAAAAATCATTCATGTTCATTGTAGAAAATTTTAGAAGATAATAAATTACATTTAATTAGGGCTGGCAGGTTAGCTCAGTTGGTTAGAGCATGGTGCTGATAACACCAAGGTCAACACTTTGGATCCCTGTACCGGCTTGCCACTAAAAAAGAAACAAAAAGAAAATCACATTTAATCATCTCCAAGACAGATAATCACTGTTACCTTTTGTTATATAATATTACCTTCCAACCACTTTTACTTTTATTTGTATACATATATACACATATATATGATACATGGATTTTATTTTTTAGAGCAGTTTTAGGTTCACAGAAAAATTGAACAGAAGGTACAGAAATTTCCCACATGCCCCCTGCCCCTACACATGCATATAGCCTCCCCCATTATCGGCATTCCCCCACCACAGTGGAACATTTGTTACAACTGATGAACCTACATTGGCACATCATTATCAGTCATAGTCCATAGTTTATGTTAGTATTCACTCTCGGTGTTGTACATTATATGGGTTTGGACATATTTATGATGTGTATCCAATCTATCATTATAGTATCATATGTGGTCTTTTACTTTCTTAATACGTGTACATATTTTTGAACAAAGGAAAATCTCTTAAGCTCCAGATATAATACTATTTTCTAGAGAATGTATATTTTCTTTCCATTGTGAATATTTTTCTTATTTGGAAAAAAGTTTCCAAATTGGAGAATCCTGAAATTTAACTCCTGTCTAACAAAATAAGTACATAAACAGGTTGTCTAAATATTTTATTATACTTGTTCCTTGGTGGCTTCCTCCCTTTGTTTGCATCACCATATTCTGTGTTCAAACCCCTATCTCTTCTCCAGTGAGTCTGTTCCCTGCTGGTTTTCCCAGCAATTGACACGGAAAAAGAGGTCTTATCCTAGCTGCAAGTGGCGGTGTTAATTTTCTGCAAAGTCATCTCATCTTGTGCATAGCTGCCATGCCTGGAGCTCAACCAGATTGTGTGAAAAGAGGCAGCGGGATTTCTCCCTCCCTTTGGGAGAATGGTCAGCTCTGCAGTGTACTGCACAGAGATCTGTTTATTTAGAAAGGTGTCCAGCTGGTATGGAGAGGGAAGGTATATAACGTAGTTTAAAGAAAACCTGCAGTGAGAAGAGAGGATTGATTGGTGGAAAAGCCAGGGTCTGTGTAGAAAAATAGGTTATTCCACATCCTCATGAGTGTACTACTTCTCTGAGCTGGAAGCCTTTGCCCAACCAAATTTCAATATCAGCAGCTCTTCTGGAGGCTGTTCAATTTGGCTGAGAAAAAGCTGGATGTGAACAGAGAGACCCTTTGCAGCAAAACAGGCAGCTTTCTTAGTTAAACAAGGGAAACATGAGAATATTGGGCACACAACCAGTAAGTTTGCTTATGAATAAAAAAAGTAGTCAGAGTTTTTACTGATAATTATCTTTTTTAAGATTTGACATTACATACCTTTGTAGAATATTGTTCCCTTTTCAAAGAAAAATTCAGCCTCAGATTGGTTACTTTTACTGTAGGTGCGAAGAAATGGAGGGTATGTGAATAGATGAGACAGTAATCAAATGCATTATTTTAATCATATTCATTATTTTTGTCCCTGACTGGAGATGTATGGCATAAAATTCTCTTGGAAGGAAAAGTTAATAAAGAGCTTATGCCTGGTTACCACAGTAATGTGACTTACAGCACTGAGGCTATAATTATGGTACTGTAAATCAGTGAACATGTGTGAAGTGAAGATATGGACAGGGATACCAGTCCTTGCTGATTATGTCAAGTTGTATTTATCTTAGTAGAGCCTCCAGTACAATCCTTATTTGCTATTAATGTGTTCTCTTCTATTTTGTGTGGAACAGTTGGACCCCCAGCAAGGCTATTTACTGAGGATAACATTTGAAATGTTACATGGGTCTTTCAGCCAGTATACAGTGCAGAGGAATCAGAGTAAAAGAGTGAAACTTACTTAAAGATGTATTATAGTCCCAAGATTTCATTTTACACTTCAGTAAGATTAGAATATGTTTTACATAATTACAGAACATAGTGGAAAGCCTCATAGAATTATGTCATTGTAAGCCTGAAAAGCATGGGGGTAAAAAAAAGATTGGGTCTGTAGAGGGCCATGGGGAAAATATGCATGGCATTTGTATTGAGGACAGAAAAGTAATCATACCAAATTGAATCTAGTTCTTTCATGTTGAATTTGAAGCAGTCCTAACCACAACCCGCATCATTTTATATGGGCTTCATTGTGTTCATAATCAGTGCCGTTAATTTATTTTGCCTCTGGATAGGTGTTACTTCAGATTGTTAGATTAAATTCTCTCAGGACAGGTAGATGTAGACTGTGAACTTTTCCTATCATGTCAGGGTTATTTCCATCTTACTAGACAGAGTTCCACAGAGGATTTAGGTTGCTAAATTAAGAAGTGAGGTGGTCACATTTCCCTAGCTCAAGTTTATCCACTTGATCCTTTTTGTTTGGCATCTCTCTCCTTGAAGTCTTTTGTAGTTCTTGCCTACTTCTTTTGTGTGGGGGCTAGTTTTCTAAGGTTGAACACAGCTTTCCCATATTTTTTTTAAAACAAGTCAGTCGAGCCCTGGTATGTAGAAAAAGTCAGTTGCCTATCGTTTAATGACCTTTTGCTAAATGGAATGTTCAGCATAGTACCCTTGAGATCTCCCAGTTTAACAGCCAAATTACAGATCACTTGTAATATGAGATAGTGCTTGTATAACAGTTGACAATTTTCAGAGTACTTCATTTACTTTACTTATCTCATTTGATAATTCATTCACCAAACATTTATTGATTCTTTTTATTGTGCCAGGCATGAGAATAGGTATTTGTACAGTTTGATCTAATTCTAGGAGAGAGTGATGAACTGTATCAGGTAGATACTCAGAGATGGCCAGTGGAATAAGGATACAGCAGTGACCCCTAGATTAGACAATTAGGAGAGGTCATTAGTAACATTAGCTAGAGTGATGAGGCCAGAGGCCAGAGTGCTATGGGTTGAAACACATGGGAAATGAGGAAATAGAGAAAGTAATAGACTATATTTCCATGAATTTGGGCTATGAAGGGAATGAGGAAAGGACGATGTCTAGAGGAGGATTCCGGATGGAGAGACGATTTTTCCATTTTAAAATGTAGAAGCTTTATGTGTATAACTTGAGGGAAAGGTACCCATTAAATTTGTGGGACTGGAGTGGAAAGGGTGTTTCATTTTACGGATAAAGAAAGTGAAGACAGAGAGGATAAGCAGTTTGCCCTATGCCCCCACAGTATAAGGGGGAATTGGAACTTGAACCCAAGTCTTCTAATGCTAAATTCTATTTAATGCATCTAATTCCAAAATATGTAAACTATTACTTTAAAATGTTTGCCTTATCAAAAGATATGAACAAATAGCTCAAAGATAGAAAATGGGCTTTAAACATTGAAAAGTTCCTCAGTTTTACTAATAAGAGATGCAAATTGAAACTACACTGTGATAATATTTCACATCTATCAGATTGGCAAAATACCAGATATCAAAATTCTGAAGTTTAACCACACATATTGTTGGCAAGGCTGTGGGGAAAGTGGCACTCATGCATTGCTGGTGAAAATGCAGAATTGTTTCAACCTCTGTGAAGGGGAATTTAGCAGTGTCTAACAAAACTGCACTTAATCTTTGACCCAGCAATCCTGCTTCCACAAATATGAAAGATCATTCATATGAGACTAGTTGAATAAACTATTGATATTACTACCCAATGAAGTACTATGCAGATGTAAGAAAGAATAAAGAAGATCTCTATCAAACTGTTATATGGAGGGTTTTTGAGGATATGTTATTGTAAATTGAAAAAAGCAAAGAGCAAAAAATTATATGTAATATTTTTGTTTATGAATTGGTAATACGAGTAAAAAATGGTAAAAAGTATACATTTGCTTATATTCTTTCAAAATAGAACATAAGTAGAATAAATCAGAAGCTAATGAAAATGTTACCCATGGGAATTGAAGAGATGGGGTGGGAGTGAGACTTGTAAGTTTACTTTTTAATAAACTTTTGACTTTCAACCATCTAAAATTTTGCATACTCAAAAAAATTAAATCAAGAGTAATGGAAAAAGCATACCCTAAAATTGAATACAGACAGGAGCAAATTCGCCCACATGTATATAAAATTGATAACCTTATAGAAAAAAATTAATTCAAATAACTTTTAAGCACTGTAATCTGATTATACCCATTAATAAGATATAACAAGGAAAAAAAGAACTACAAAGAACATTTGAACTTAATAGATTTTGTTGTTAGTTGTGGTATTGGTATAATAATGTTGAATCTATTTTGTAAGTAGTACAAATGAGGTGTTGGGAACCGAGGTTCTCACTGTGGATTAGGGAGATACAAATGATGGGGGAAGGACAGAAAGATAAGGAAGAACCCTGTGGTGCTGAATTTGAACTGGAGATAGCAATATAAATTCTACTTTTTAAGAAATATTTCCCATGTCCACTGAAAAGTTCTGGAAGCAGTGACACCTTGTAGTTATAGGCATACTTAATGCCTAGATCTTGACTACAGAATATCATTCTTCACTAAGAAACTAGGACTTACTGGGGAAATGGCTGATTCCACTCACAAAGTAAATCAGGAACAGAAAAGCAAGGAATTGCTGAAACACTAGTGGGGTCATATTAGAAGGAGCCAGCTTACAGAGGTTCCCAGTGGCCAAATCCAGGACAATCTGAATGTCAAAAATAAATAAATAATGATGGTGATGGGTTATAACATACTAAATACAAAAAGAATCCAAGAGTCCATAGTGACACTCAGAAAAAGGTGCGGAAGGATTGGTTAGATTAAGATCACTTTTATAGAAGAATGCTAGCTAACATGCAGAAAGAATGAACAAATTAGAAAAGCACCATTTTGTAGCCTCCAGTGAAATAATTGATTTGGGCAAGATCAGCAATTGATTCTAAAACCATAGGGTAAAAGTTATTGTGCAATGGGGTATTCACACAGCTTCAAAGATTACTGATACACATAGATTACTAATTAATCATAAAGAAACCTTTACAATAGAAAGTTATAGCAGACACAAAGGTACCTTGACAAAGCATTGAAACTCATCATGACAAACAATGGGGCAAACTGACTTGATATGATGCAGTAGGATGTATACAACATCACGCTTGTAACATTCTTGCCAAAAAATGTTTGACCTGAATCTAATCAACAGGAAATAATCAGACAAATCCAAATTGTGGGAAGTTCTGCAAGATAACAGACCTGGAATCTACAAAAAATGTCAGTATCATGAAAGACCAAAAGAAAAGAAAAAAGACAGGAGTGGACTGTTTTAGATTAAAGGAAATAAAGGATAGACATGGCAACTAAATGTACTGTATGCCCCTTAATTGAGTGAATATAAAGGACATTTTGGGATTACTGCGGCAAGATGGACTAGAGGTGCTCAACACAAAATCCTCCCCAGAACAAGGAATGGACAGCTAAGTGTGGGGTAGAGCATCAATGGAAGAGCATGGGACGGCATTACGAGCATGGGACAGCAGCACGAGCCCGGTGAGAACCCCACTGAGCACAAAAACCAAGCAGGGTGGGGTAGAGAGAAAGAGGCACATGGCTTAAGCTACCACCATGTCTCTTAACACCAGGATCAGCACAGGAGGAATTCTCTTTTGTAGTGAAAAGAATCTCCCTGGCTGTGAACACTTTCCAGTGGTAACCCTCCTCTTGTTTATGTCCCAGCCTGCCCCTACTACCACTGCAGTTGCCTGTGCCATTGTCTAGTCCCAGAGCTATGGCCCCTCTCCCTGCACAGTTTATCCTGTGCTGTGCACCCCACCACAGCCAACAGCACCCATGCAGCCCTTCCTGGCTGCCCTTGTGGGGCCAGCCACCCATGCAGCCCCAATTGCCCATATGGCCCCAGCTGCAGATGCAGCCATTGGTGCCCCACAGAACTACTGAGTCTACCCAGAACTACTGAGACTACTGAGTCTGCCCAAAACCAAAACTAAAACACCCCACCCAATGGGCAATATAAAACAAATTTATAGGAGAGAGTATATATCCTCAAAAGCCAACCCAAAGTAATAGAAGAAGCAACCGCTCCACCACATGATCAGGCATCAATGTAGGGATACTAGAAATTTAAAAAAAAAAAAAAAAAAAACCCAAAACAAAATATCACATCAAAGGAATACTATAATTCTAAAATATCAGACCTGAAACAACAGGAAACCCAAGAAATATCTGAAAAAGAATCCCAAGCAATAATCTTAAAGAAAATCAGTGAGATACAAGAAGACTCAGAAAAAACTAGAAAAACAATCCAGGACGTGAAGGAAGAAACTTACACAGAGATAAATACCATAAAAAAGAATGTGACAAGCAGCCAGCCCATGGCTCACTTGGGAGAGTGTGGTGCTGACAACACCAAGTCAAGGGTTAAGATCCCCTTACCGGTCATCTTAAAAAAAAAAAAAAAAGAATGTTACAGAACTCCTGGAACTGAAAGATTCATTCAACAAAATAAAAACTATAATCCAGAGCTTAAGCAACAGGCTAGAGCAAGCAGAAAAAAGAATTTTTAAAAATGAAGAAAATCTACAAGAGCTATCAGAAACCTTAAGAAGACAAACATCTGAATCATGGGTGTTTTGGAAGAGGAGGAGAAAGGAAAAGGCATTGAAAACATTCAACAAAATAATAGCACAAAAATTCCCAGGTATTAGTAGAGATACAGACTTCCAGATCCAAGAGGCTCAAAGATCCCCAAACAGATTCAATCCAAAAAGGTTCTTTCTAAGACATGTTACAGTCAAGCTGTCAAAAGTCAAAGACAGACAGAATCCTAAAAGCAGCAAGAGAAAAGCATCAAGTCACATATAAGGGAGTCCTCATCAGACCAACAGGAGTCTTCTCAGCAGAAGAGAATGGGATGATATATTTGAAGTACTAAAAGAAAAAACTGTCAGCCGAGAATTCTATACCCAGCAAGACTGTCTTTCAGAAATGAAGGGGAAATAGTGTATTTTCCAGAAAAAAAAAAAAAAAAAAAAACACAAGAGTTTACCACCACATGACCAGCTCTGTAAGAAATCCTCAAAAGAATCCTGCAAATGGGACCCCCAAAATGATAATCACCACCATGAATACACAAGAAAGAACAAACCCCACTGGTAAAGCAGATATACAAATGAGAAAGACAAACTATACATACCATCTCAAAAAACCAACAAACACCAAAGACAAATAATAAAAGAGAAAGAAAGGAACAAAAGATATTTAAAACAAGCATACAAAAAGCAATTTAATGCCAGGAGTAAAATAATACCTTTCAATAACAACCCTAAATGTAAATGGATTGAATTCCCCACTCAAAAGACATAGACTGGTTGACTGAATTAAAAAACTAGACCCAACTTGGGGCAAGCCTGTGGCTCATTCAGAAGAGTGTGGTTCTGATAACACCAAGGCCACGGGTTCAGATCCCTATATAGGGATGGCCAGTTAGCTCATTTGGGAGAGTGTAGTGCCGACAACACCAAGTCAAGGGTTAAAAATCCCCTTACCAGTCATCTTTAAAAAAAAAAAAAAAAAATGAAAAAACCAGACCCAACTTTACACTGCCTACAAGAAACCCACCTCACCTGTATGGAATCACACAGACTAATAGTGAAGGGATGGAAAAGCATATACTATACACGTGGAAACAAAAAATGAGCACGAGTAGCTATTCTTATATCAGATACACTAGATTTTAAACAGAAAACTATAGAAAGAGACAAAGAAGGGCATTATATAACGATAAAGGGATCTACCCACCAAGAAGACATAACAATCGTAAAAATATATGCACCCAACATTGGAGCACCAGCTACATAAAGCAAATACTATTAGACTTAAAGACAGAGATAGACTCCAATACAATAATATTTAGGGACCTCAGCACCCCTCTGTTAACATTGGAGAGATAATCTAGGCAAGAAATCAACAGAGAAACACAGGATTTAAACTATACCTTAAACCAATTGGACTTTGCAGACATCTACAAAACATTTCATCCAACAACAACAGAATATACATTCTTATCAGCACATGGAGCATTCTCCAAGATAGGTCACAAGTTAGGTGACAAATCAAGTCTCAATAAATTTTTAGAAACTGAAATCATTTCAAGTATCTTTTCAGACCGTAATGGATTAAAACTAGCAATCAATAACAAGTGAATTTTTGGAAACCATACAAATATATGGAAATGAACATGCTCCTGAACAACCTATGGGCCAAAGAAGGAATTAAACAAGAAATTTTTAAATTTCTTGAAACTAATGATAGTAGAGACACATCATATCAAAACCTATGGGATGCCACATAAGCAGCTCTAAGAGGGAAGTTTATTGCAATAAATGCTTATATCAAAAGAATAGACAGACTTTAGATAAACAAGCTAATATTAAAACTAAGGTTAAAAAGCTAGAAAAACAAGAACAATCTAATCCCAAAATTAGTAGACAGAAAGAAATAATTAAGATCAGAACAAAACTAAATGAAATAGAGACCAAAGATACAAAAGATCAATGAAATAAAAGTTGGTTTTTGAGAAGATCAACAAAATAGACATACCATTAGCCAGACTAAGGAGAGAAAACTCAGATAACAAAAATCAGAAATGAAAAAGGAGACATCACAACTGATACCACAGAAATGCAAAGAATCATTAGCAACTATTACAAACAACTGTACACGAAGAAATTTGAAAACCTGGAAGAACCAGAAAAATTTCTGGATGCAGACAAACTACGAAGACTGAACCAGGAAGAAACAAAACATGAACAGACCAATAACGAGCAGTGAGACTGAAGTGATAATCAGCAGTCTCCCAACAAAGAAAAGCCCAGGACTGGATTGCTGAACTCTTCCAAACATTTAAAGAGGAATTAATATCAATTCTTTTTAAACTATTCCAAAATATTGAAACACAGGCCAACTTCGAAACTCATTCTTTGAGGCCAGCATCACCCCAAAACCAAAATCAGACAAAGGTAAAACAAGAAAAGAAAACTACAGGTCAGTATCCTTGGTGAACATAGACACAAAAATCTTGAGCAAAGCATTAGCAAGTAGAATACATTAAAAAGATTATACATCGTGATTAAGTGGGATTCATCTCAGGGATACAAGGATGGTTCAACCTATGTAAATCAATAAATGTAATACACTGCATCAACAAAATTAAGGACAAAAGCCATATGATCATCTTAATAGAGGCAGAAAAAGCATTTGACAAAATTCAACATCCCTTCATGATAAAGATTCCCAACAAATTAGGTATAGAAGGAAAGTATCTCAACTCAATAAAAGCCATATATGACAAATACACCACCAATATCATCCTGAATGTGAAAAGCTGAAAGCTTTTCCTTTAAGAACAGAAAGAAGATAAGGATGCCCACTCTCACCATTCCTGCTTAACATAGTTTAGCAAGTACTTTCCTGAGCAGTCAAGCAAGAGAGAGAAATAAAAGGCATCCAATTGGAAAAGATGAAATCAGATTGTCCTTGTTTGCAGATGACATGATCCTATATATGAAAAACCCTAAGGACTCTACCAAAAAACTCTTAGGGCTGATAAATGAATTCAGTAACATTGAAGAATGCAAAATCAATATGCAAAAACCAGTTGCATTTTTATACTGCAACTATGAACTAGCAGAAAAATCAAAATAGCAAGCCTGTTTACAGTAACTACCAAAAATATAAAATACCTAGAAATAAATTTAACCAAGGAGGTGAAAGATTTCTGCAATGAGAACTACAAATCACTGCTGAAAGAAATTTAAGAGGACACCAAAAGATGGAAAGACATTCCATGTTCATGGATTGGAGTAATTTGTGAAAGTATCCATACTACCCAAAGTAATCTATACGTTCAGTGCCTTCCCTGTCAAAATACCAATGACTTTCTTCACAGAAATAGGAAAAACCATCGTAACATTCATATGGAACAACAAGAGACCCCAAATAACCAAAGCAATCCTGAGCAAAAAATAGAAATAAAGCTAGAGGCATAACACCTCCTGACTTTAAATTAAGCTACGAAGATATAGCAACCAAAACAGCATGGTACTGGTATAAAACAGACACTCAGACCAATGGAACAGAGTAGAGAACTCCGAAATCAGTCCACATTCTTATAGCCAACTGATCTTCAAGAAAGGTGCCAAGAACATACATTGGTGAAAGGACAGCCTCTTCAATAAATGGTGCAGGGAAGACTGGATATCCATATGTGGAAGAATGAAACTAGACCCATACCTCTTACCATGTACCAAAATCAACTCAAAATGAATTAAAGACTTATATAAGACCTGAAACTATAAAACTCCTAGAGGAAAACATGGGAGAAACACTCCAGGATGTAGGACTGGGCAAAGACTTTATGAATAAGACCCCAAAAGTACAGGCAACAAAAGAAAAAATAAACAAATGGGATTATATCAAACTAAAAAGCTTCTGCACAGCAAAACAATCAACAGTCAACAGAATGAAAAGACAACCTACAGAATGGGAGAAAATATTTGCAAACTATGCATCCGACAAAGGATTAATATCCAGAATATACAAGGAACTCAAATAACTTCACAGCCAAAAAACCAAAAAAAGGCAGAGAATCCAATTAAAAAATGAGCAAAGGAGCTGAATAGACATTTCTCAAAGGAAGACATACAAATGGCCAACAGGTATATGAAAAAATGCTCAACATCACTAATCAGGGAAATGCAAATCAAAACCACACTGAGATGTCATCTCACCCCAGTTAGACTGGCTGGTATCAAAAAGACAGAGAATAACAAACGTGGGAAAGGATGTGGAGAAAGGGGAACCCTTCCACACTGTTGGTGGGACTGTAAATTAGTATAGCCGTTATGGAGAACAGTATGGAGGTTTGTCAAGAAACTACAGATAGAACTACCATACGATCCAGCAATCCCACTCTTGGGTGTATACCCAAAGGAATGAAAATCATGTCAAAGGGATACATGCACTCCTGTGTTTATCACAGCTGTATATTTACATTAGCCAAGTCATGGAACCAACCTAAATGTCCATCAATGGAGAAGGAAAATGTGGTATATATACACAATGGAATACTGCTCTGCCATTAAAAAAAAACAATGAAATTTGCCATTCGCAGCAACATGGATGAGCTTGGAGAAAATTATTTTAAGTGAAATAAGCCAGGCACAAAAGGAGAAATACTGCATGTTCTCATGAGTGTGAGTAAATAAATAAATAAGAAAGAGAGAAAAGAAACAACAATCACAATAATACATTGAACTTTCAGAAGGAGGGAACAGAACTGGGGTTACTAGAAGTGGGGAAAGAGGAAGGGGGAGGGGTGGGGAGGCCAGTGAGAAATTGGTTAATGAAAGCAAAGAATGTTATTGTAATGACAAATAAGTTAATCATCCTGATTTGATCATCGCTTATTGTACACAAGTATTGAAAGTCAACTCTGTGCCCCACAAATATGTATACTCGATTAAGTTTCAATATTTTTAAAAAGGACATTTTGGGGACAGTTGTAGAAATTCAGATATGGATAGTGTATTATTGTATTAATGTTATTTTTCTTTGGTGTGATAATGTTTTCAAATGGTTTAGGGGGAAAAACATATAATGAAAAAAAAGGAAAGAGAGAGAAAAAGCAAATGCTGCAAAATACTAACAATTGAGGTATCTTCCAGGTAATCCATAGAGCC
Source organism: Cynocephalus volans (assembly GCF_027409185.1). Taxonomy (NCBI): domain Eukaryota; kingdom Metazoa; phylum Chordata; class Mammalia; order Dermoptera; family Cynocephalidae; genus Cynocephalus; species Cynocephalus volans. Next base: position 26,834,244 of record NC_084469.1, on the reverse strand, counting down.
CCCCAAAATTTGCCATTTATCCCTATCTTAGATTTTGCGTGTCATGTTTTCGTTTGACGGAAGCTGCTATATCATTCTCTCTCTCTCTCTCTCTCTCTCTCTCTCTCTCTCTCTCTCTCTCTCTCTCTCTCTCTCTCTCTCTCTCTCTCTCTCTCTCTCTCTCTCTCTCTCTCTCTCTCTCTCACGCGCGCGCGCGCGCGCGCACCCTGGCCCCTAGCTCCTTAGGTGCAACGTAATGCACCAGAAAGAGTGTGGGCTTTCGAATCAGATCTAGGTTTTATTCATAATGCTGCTGCTTTGTTCATTCAATGTTTATTGAGCTCCTGCCAGGTGCCAGGCACTGTGCAAAGTGCGTGGGTTTCCATAGGGAGCAAGAGACTTGATTCCTGCCCTTAAAGAGTTATATCATAGTAGAGGAGATAGTTAGAAAATAAGCATACAAATAAATATGTAAGTGCAAATTGTGATACATGCTATTAAGGGAAAAATCAGATTACTATGATTGATAAGAGAAGACATCTAACTTAGATTAGAAGACGGTCAAAGGCACACCTCTCCTACTCCGTGATCTTAAGCAAAAATTGTTTTAATTTTATGAGGGTTTTCTTATCTGTAAAAATGAAGATGAAGATAACTTTCTCACTCTATCATTTGTGAGAACTAAATGTGATAACATATGAAGTGCCTGGCACTTAGAGGGGTAGATGTTATTAGCCTTGTTTTTAGGAGCTCTATTTCTTCCCTCACAGAACTCCTTTTCCAGTATTGTATTTGCTAGATTTGCTAATGCTACCTAACCTTTATTTTTGGCTCCTCAGGGCTCAGAATGGAATGCCTCCAATTTAGAGGACTTACAGAACCGAGGGTAAGCACAGAGCAATTGTTGACACCCCAATGTGACAGAAGTCTCTGTTTTATCCTTACATTTTTCCATCAAAGAGGTATTAGTTGGTAACTTTACTCTTAAGAGTTGCTTCTAATCAGGTGTAATGTAATAAAAATGAATCAGCTATTCTCCTACTGTTTCACCTCCCTTCCCCCACCTTCCAAGAAAGATCAGCAGTTTAAATGGAAGGGCTTTCAAAAACAAATGTGCAAGCCTTTGGTGCTGTTTAAAATCAAATGTAGTTTTTGGTTTCTGTTTTTATCTAAGGGTACATAGAACTGCATCTTTTGAGAACACATCTTTCACAGAGCTGTTCATTCAACATTTATTGAGCATCTTCTGTTGACCGAGCATAATGCTAGGTGCTAGGGATCCACAGATAAATGATAGTTGGTCCCTATCCTATTATAGTAAACTGCTTGAAGACTGTAAGTAGGTTATGAATGTAAAATGGACAAACTACTGAAATTGAACAAGACAACTTACCTTATTTTTTAAAAATTGTCATGGGCCGAGCCCGTGGCGCACTCGGGAGAGTGCGGTGCTGGGAGCGCAGCGACGCTCCCGCCGCGTGTTCGGATCCTATATAGGAATGGCCGGTGCACTCACTGGCTGAGTGCCGGTCACGAAAAAGACAAAAAAAATAAAAATAAAAATAAAATAAAAATTGTCCTGAAGCAGCATGATTATTTAGTTTGATTGTAGCAATTGACTACAGTGAACATTCAGCAAACAAAAAGCTCCATTCCTCCCTTCTTACCTCTTAGCTAATGCTTACTAAATTTCTTGCTGAACTTCACCTTAGGAAGTCAGATCATCTTTTTGTCTTTTTTCGTGACCGGCACTCAGCCAGTGAGTGCACGGGCCAGTCCTATATAGGATCCGAACCCGCGGCGGGAGCGTCGCCGCGCACACAAGTGCTGCACTCTACGGAGTGCGCCACGGGCTCGGCCCAAGTCAGATCATCTTAATAAAAGAAGAGAAAATCATGTCTGAAATTTGTCATGCTAACTCTTCATTTTGGACAGAGATAAGACCAGCTAAGACTCAAAGGTGGTGATGGCTGGCTGGTTGGTGGCTGGCTGCCTGTTTTCTCAGCTACAAGTCAGCCTTCTGGTTATCTTTACCATTATTAGATGCGTACTCCCTACTTTCCCCCTCAAAATAAAAGTATTTTGTAATTACTAAAATGAACTTGGAGGAGGACTTAAGTCAAATGGTTATACCAAGAATTTCAGGGGCGAAAATCAGGTTGCTTAAGTTAAGATTTGAAAATGAGTAGGAAGAAATCCTCAATCCTGACCAATTTGGAAAACCTAAATTGGTCAGGATTGAGTCTAAAGTTCTTGAAGTCAGGGACTATCTTAGAGTTTTATACCAAGAGGGTGCTTGGTAAGTGTGAGTGAATGATAGATAAATTCACATATATGTGAGGACGGTGACTTGCCTAATGGCAGATAAAGAGAGGAAATCAATTAGTATACTGGGCTGGGAATTAAAAGACCTAGGTTCTAATCCTGTGTCTGCTATTTGCCCTCTTTAGGCCTAGAAAGCTTAGATCTAGACAAGTTGTTTACTGATGAGGATCCTTGAAAATTCCTGTGAAGGATGAAGACCCCTAGTTCAACCAAAATAACATTGTATCTGCTTTATAAGCAGTGATCTGCTTATGATTTCTTTGGAGGAGGGACAGAGTTTTTGTCAACCTCCTAAGTCGTCAAGCTTTAAAAATTCTGTCTTTCTGGGAAACCTAGATATAGTGTTTAGTATGAAATCTGAGATTTGATATAGCAAAGTTTGCCAAACCCATTGTAATCATATCATACACATATACATCCTGACTTTAGAACATAACCCCAGCTGAAGATGAGACCCATCTATCTCATCTTATTAGGCTAAATTATAAAATACAATTGTATCTAGTTGTCTTAGACAGTATGGTAGATGTCCAGACATCTACTTAGATCTTGTTTCTGAAATTCTGTGGTTCTTAAACTTTAGTATTACTTTAGTATTTGAAAAGTATGGTTCAGGGATCTGTACACAAAACCATGTGTAATGTCCCCATGGATGATTTGTGGGATTTTCAAGTGTAATTTTGACAACAAGGCCATTTCCACCCAATCTACTGACTTTATTTATTTATTTATTTATTTTTAAAGATGACCAGTAAGGGGATCTTAACCCTTGACTTGGTGTTGTCAGCGCCACACTCACCCAGTGAGCTAACCGGCCATCCCTATATGGGATCCGAACCCGTAGCCTTGGTGTTATCAGCACTGCACTCTCCCAAGTGAGCCATGGGCCGGCCCCAATCTACTGACTTTAGAACCAAACTTCAAGTAAAGTGCTGCTCTGTGTAGTCACTTAGTGCTGAGATGGCAAAGTCTCAAGGAGCACCAATTCCAATTGGCAGTGGCTGCTTACAGCTCTGTAATGAAAAGGATTAGAAAGCCCTGTCCTGCCTCTTGAGAGATAGTGCCATAATCCACTACTGAGGTATGGGATCGGAGATGGGAGGTTGTTCGTGTTTATTTTAAATAAGAGAAGTATGCTTGCCTTTTTTTCTAACAGTTTTATTAAAACATAATTCATGTACCATACAATTTGTCTACTTAAAATGTACAATCCATTGGTTTTTAGTATATTCACAGAGTTGTACAGCTATCACCACAATCAATTTAGAACATTTTTCAACCAGAAAGAAAAGCTGTACCCTTTAGCAGTCATCCCATTTCCCTTCTTCCCCCCACCCCCGCCCAGTCCCTAGAAACCACTAATGTTAATCAACTGACAAATAGTCACTTTGGGGCTATTATGAATAATGCTACTATGGTTATTGTATACAAATTTTGGTATGGACTTAGGTTTTCATTTCTCTTGGGTTTATACCTAGGAGAAGAATTGCTGGGTCATATGGTAACTATGTTTAACATTTTAGGGAACTGCCAGACCATTTTCCTCAGCACTTGCATCATTGTACATTCCAACCATGTGCATGCTTTTTAAACTATATAATAATAATAACAATAATAACAATAATTTATAGTAATGGGCTTTGATGCTAAGTTAAAACAGATTCAGTTCATGTCTTAGAAAAATTTTGGCCACTTGACCTTAACCACAGAGTTGGTTAGCTATGGCTCTCGCTTTCTGTAGTCATTTGTTTGACTTCAGAGATTGGGTTTGTAGAACCCCACATTTGGTTTTGAGAAGGAAGCAGCTTCTGCAGAAAGAAATGAGTGAGTCTGTGTTCTGTTGTTAGAGTAAACTCCAGTGATGTCTACCTCCACACAACATTGAGAAACCATAATGTTTGGTAAATTAAACCCAAGCATTTATTGAGATTGTGTAGTGGGAAAGATAATAGAAGAAATTTTGATGGAGAAACCCTTTTCTACAAGCATCTCAGTATGAGAAAACCCTCAGACACATCTGCTGCCATAGCAGCCAGGAATGCTGCCAGATAAAGTTAAGAGAGTTTTAACTTAAGTCCAACTTTCCTCTTTCAGCCTTCCCAGCCCTGGTCTCGTCTGCCTTCCATGTAGTTTAGAGAGAGTAATAGAACAAAGCCTAACAATCTGGAATTTAGAAAAATAGGAAGAAATTTTTCCTTTTCTGTTTTTTTCTTGGGGTACATGTCAGTAGTCTGATTTTATACAAATGACATCCAAAGAAGAAATTATATTGCTGATAATTTTAGTGAAAAAAAGAGAAATTGTCAGATTATAGGCCTCAGGTGGATTCTTTTGAGTAAAATATGAGACATATTTTCAAAAACTGTTAGAGATAAGGTTATGTAACTGTAAACTTAAAATGTAATTTAGATGTTCAGCATGGCAGATAGCTTTTTGCTCGGTAACTCCTTGGTGCCCACATATGCCTAGGACCCTGTTATATAATTTCTCCACTAAATAAATATAGCCTCTTAGTTTTTTAGCTTTCTTTATTATTTCTGTATTTAATTCAGCCTGTGGTGTAAACAAGTTTTAAATAAGAAAAACAGTGCTGGGAATTGGATTTAGCCTGAGTAGTAGAGCACATATTCTCCCTTGGTTTCCTTGCAGGGTACGGTATATCTTGAATGTCACTCGAGAGATAGATAACTTCTTCCCAGGAGTCTTTGAGTATCATAACATCCGGGTATATGACGAAGAGGCAACAGATCTCCTGGCATACTGGAATGACACTTACAAATTCATCTCTAAAGCAAAGTGAGTAATAGTCCCGCACACATATTTTGATTTCTCTTTTTCATGCACCACACATGGCTGGGCCATGAGGAATGTAGATAACTTATTGATGGTACTCAGGAAAAAGGAAGTTCAGAAAAAAGGGGGCTGAGATTTTTTAATCCTAGGCAAAAGACTAGTGACTAAATACTTTTCCTTTAAGTAAAGGAATCCTCTAGAAGAAGGTGACCTCATGTTAACTATTTCCATTGAGCACGAAATTAAAGGAAATAGACTTATGCTGCATCAAAAGAAATAAAAATGAAAGATGTAGTTCTGAATGAAATTCTTAAATTGCCAATGGAGAGATTTGAAAAATTATTCCAGATAGGTGGAATATTGGGTCCTCCTCTGAAGACAAGGAGAGGAATAGTGAACTTTGGAAATCTTTTCCCGTTTTTTTACTTTACTTTTATGATACTCTAAATGGTGGAATTTTTTCTGGCCTTTCTGTCGACGTCTTCCTTAAATTAATTGGCCTTTTTAGTGAAACTATTTAGTATTAGTGTTTGTGTTAATTAGTATCAATATGTCAACACTACATTTTTTAAGTCCCTCACTAATTCTATTTATTCCTTAAATAGAAGGAAATGTAAATGAACTTGTTAGCCACATCTCCTTCGGGTAGGACTACATTCAAACTATCCCTGGCAGATGAGAAACTTTCTGTTTTTAAAGTCGTCCTTCTAGAATGATTCTGCAACTCTCTGAAAGAACTTCATGGTCAGGAAATTCTTACTCTTAGTTACCCTGAATCCTCATATTCTAGCTTTCAGCCTATTCCTTTAGTCTTTAGCCAGCACCTGAAAGAGTGTTTTATATTCTTGAAACCTAGTAATAATACCATTCATGACATGCTTACTATGTGCCAGGTACTTTACATATATTTGCTTGTGTAATATTTTCTAAAACCCAGAGAAGCAGATATTGTCATCTTCCTGTACAAATGAGGACAGACTGTAGAGATGAGATTCAGGGGGTGTGTTAGTCTGTTTATGTTGCTTATAAGAAAATACCTGAAACTGGGTGATTTATAAAGAAAAATGAAATTTATTGCTTATCGTTTCTTAGGCTGGAAAGTCCAAAATCCAGGGAACACAGCTGGTGAGGGTCTTGGTGGTGGCAACAGTGACCCAGTGGTCTCACATTGCAAGATGGTGGAAGCAGGGAGAGCAAGAGAGAGAAAGAGACATACTCTCTTCTTTTAAAGCCCTCAGAACCACTCCCCTGACCACCATTTTTAATCCATTCACTACGCATGATGCTACAATCCAATCATCTCTTCAAGGCTCCACCCTTCAGTTACCATAATAGGATTTCCCATCCTCTTAACAGTCACAGTGGGAGATAAGTTTCTAATACATAAAACTTGGGGGATACAGTTCAAGCTTCAGTGACTTTTGGGGGGACTTAATTCAATCTACTACAGGAGTATAACATAACAGGTAGTGAAGCTAGGACTTGAACCAAAATCATGTCATATTTCAGAGTGCATCAAGTACACAGGAATAGTCTATTGACATAAAGAAAGGGGACTAGAAAAGACTAGGTAAGTTGTCAGGGTCCTAGCCAAAGAGCCTAGAGTTCAAGGTGAGTCCCCAGTCCCAATGAAAAGAAAAGCTGTTTTCAGCTGGGATTAGGGAGAGACACAGGAGGCACCCAGGGCACAAGTGGAGGCACTCACTTTCAGGCTCTTGTAAGCATAGGTCAGCAACTGAGAATCAGCACCTCCTTTAATCCTGCACCCTTGGTACCTCCTGTTTCTCACCCTAACCAGGACCCCAATTCCTAAGTGATGCCAGGTTCAATCTGGACAACGCTGTATGGGGGTGGAAGGGTGCTGCTGAACCTGAAGGGTGGAATTAGTTTAGGTGAGAACTGACTTTATATCCTTTATTACATGAGTTAGAAGCCATTCACCCAAAAAGCCCAATTGAAAATATGCCAGAGATGTTTTCATAGGAGTGGATTTCATAATTGTATTTTACTTAGGGTTGTCCAAGTTTAAGCTCCTTCCATGCCTACAAGCACAGACCTGAAATTTGATGCATTAATGTTGTCAGGGCTTGATGGGGAAATATAAAGCACATGTCTGAATTTCCATCTGAGTCATTGTTTGTTGGCTTCCTAACTGTAGTCTAAACGAAAAGCTTATAGTGTTGTAAGCAAGACAGATATTTCCTAGTCATTTGGGATAGTCAAAGCACACAAAGACACACACACCAATCTTAGGACACCAGAATTTTGCACCTAATTGACAGGTAGGAGGTTAATCTTACCTTCCCTTTGATACTGTTTCAATTATTCCAGACCATTTTCTGCATTCCTGTAGCTTATCTGGGTCACTCATTTTGGCACTTAACCTCATACCTCTTTGTATTGATTCTTAAGTCTTTCATGTGTCTGTGTCTCCAGAAGCAGGGTTACAAACTTTGGGAAGAAAGCCTGTGTACCATAATACAGTGAGTGAGTGAGTGAATAAAAAGATTTATTAGAATAGCCACTTGGGAAGGTCCTAGAGCCCATGTACTCTAGTGATAAGAGTAATAGTTCTTTTTTCCAGATTTTGAAATGTTGTTCCAACTTAAGCAGCCAACAAATCTAATCAGCAGATCCATAAGTTTCTTCCCACATTTAACAAATATTTGAAGGCTTACTGTGTGCCAGACACTATTAGCAGAATTAGCATAACCACATAATGTTCATATCCAAGGTTCATTTCCATGTTCTGGCATGTTAAGACTGAGAGATTTTGTTTGTTTATATTGCTTTATGGTAGCTTTGTGTTTTAGTCTGTTTTGCATTGCTATAACAGAATTACCTGAGACTGGGTAATTTATAAAGAACAGAGGTTTATTTGGCTTATGATTCTGGGACAACTGCATCTGGCACTGGCCTCAGGCTGCTTCTAGTCATGGCGGAAAGTGGCAGGCAGCCAGAGGGTACAAGCAGATCACATGGTGAGAGAGGAAGCAAGAGAGAGGAAGGAGGTGCCAGGGTCTTTTAAGCAACAAGCTCTCTTGGGAACTAATAGAGCGAGAACTCACTCATTAATACCCCCTCCCCCAGGGAGAACCTTAATCCACTCATGAGGGATCCGCCCCCATGACTCAATCAGTTTCCAACACTGCCACATTGGGGATCAAATTTCCACATGAGTTTTGGAGGGGACAACACATCCAAACTCCATCACTTTGTTTTTTCTTTCTTCCACCCCATTAAAAACAAAAAACCAGGTAGTTCTCATTCATTCCACCCTCATCACTGAGAAAGTCGTTTGGTGCATCACATGCTCCCATCTAACTCTCCGGGTTGTATAGCCAAGTCTCTAGACAGGACACAGGTTGTGATATTGTACAAAATAATATCCAGGACCACACCTGAGTAGAGAGGAGAGTTGGTTTCATTTGGTTTGTGCTTTCTTCGAGAGACAAAACTCTTACTGGAACTTAAACCAGAAACCACTCAAACATTTGAATAAATTAGGTGAATCACTGCCACACCTGTAATTCAGGAGAGTGCCAGCCATGAAACATGCCCCTGCAGCTGTGAGGGAACTGGCCTCCACCACACACACAATGGACTACAGTCTCTAAATTCAAAAAGTTCCCTCTACAACAACATGACCAACTGTCATTGCACTTACTGTATTAAATTTTAATTGTCTGTTTCTCCACTGAATCCTACCCTCCAGGGTAAAAGTTGTGTGTTACTTATCTTTACATCTCAGCACCTTGCGCATTGTCCTACACATGGAAAATGCTTAGTAAAATTTTGCTGAATCAATTAAAGAGGCTTAATATTAACATTGAATATTGTTTAAGAGTATGCTAGAGCTGCCTACTCTACCCACATATTTGATTATAAATGTACATGAGTGTACCAAGTTGGGGGGATTGCACAACAAGAAAATGGAAGAGCAAGACAGAAGACTTGGAAAAATCTAGAACCTAGCTTTTAAAATGTGTTTTACTCTATTCTTTACCTCAATCCCTCAAACTAGGAAACATGGATCTAAATGCCTTGTGCATTGCAAGATGGGGGTGAGTCGCTCAGCCTCCACTGTGATTGCCTATGCAATGAAGGAATATGGCTGGAATCTGGACCGAGCCTATGACTATGTGAAGGAAAGACGAACAGTGACCAAACCCAACCCCAGTTTTATGAGACAACTGGAAGAGTACCAGGGGATCTTGCTGGCTAGGTGAGTCCTTAAGTGACTTTCTCAGATTCTTCCTTCTTTAGGCTCCCTAAGGCAAGGTGAAATATCCTTCTCTGCAGCTAGTTCTCAGCATAATTTGGATGTGATACTTTTTGAAAATAGACTTCTTTCTTTATCAATCCAGTTTTCGAAAAGTAAATACTAGCATTTAAAATTAGCATGGAAGATTAGGCATTTAATCTTTCAGTTTGTATAATTAACTAAAAGAAGGAAATACTATTCCCTTATTTATGCTAGGAGTAGCTGAAATTCTTGGAAATTTTTTGGCCATTCTTTTTTTTAAAAAAAAAAATGTACCTGCTGCTACTTTGGGTGTTTTTTTCCCTTCAGTGCTTGGTTTCAGTGACCACTCCCTATTAATTTTGGTCATGTGACATCAGCAGAATTGGGATGTGTATATCCCATTTGTGAGGTATGAAGGTACTTCCCACAAATGCTTTCTTGTTTACTTTTTTAAAAAATCTTTTAATCCAATTTTTTGTATATACTTTGTAAAAATGCAGAAAATTACAGAGGGAAAAAATGATTTATAAGGTCAATACAGGTAACATTTGCCATTACTGTACCTATTTCTCTAGGTTTTACTCTATCACATATTTTTTTATTAGCATATTCATTATTAGAAATCATGCTTATTCTTTAAGCCCCTTATCTAATCTCTCCTCTTCTCTCTCCCCCCTCTAATAATCATAGGTTTGTTTTCTCTATCTGATAGATTAACTGTTCTTCTGTTAATTTGTTGCCTAGAGGATCTGTCCAGTACTGAGACAGGAGTGATCAAGTCCTCCCCTATTATCGTAAAGCAGATGCTTCTTCTATTACTCAGGAGTGTGCTTTGTGGAGAAAGAGGACCTCTTCTTTTTTTTTTTTGACTCTGCTGGTGCCTTTCCTTGTGTCAGTGCAGTTGAGAATCTGGCATGCTATTTGCATAGTGGCTATGACTGCTGCTGCTGCTATAGAGACTAGCCGCTTTTGGAACAGCCATGGCAATTTTGGTGGCTATGGGGGACTACCCTACGTCGAAAATGGTGTTTTTGGTTTGCTTTTTACCTGGTTGAGGCTGGGTTTGCCTTCTCCCGGCTCCATACCTCAGGACCCCGGCAGTGTCCTGGGGTGGCGGTGGCAGCATGCTTACTTGCACCTGGTTTTGGCTTCGCTTGGCTCCATGCCTCAGGACTCCCCCTATCACATATTTTGATGGAAATTTTTTTGCAAAAACTGTTCTACAGCCTCTCTCTCCAGCCAGTACTAGGTTTTGAATGTCTTCCTGTATCCAGATGTTTTTAATAATAATTTAGTAATTGGTTATAAAAATTAATATTTAATTTTGCTACATAACTACCCCTTTGGTGGTAAAGCTGCATTCAGCTTTTCTTGGGAACAAACATCAAATATTGAACTATCTAAGTACTCGTCTACTAAGATGCCACATGCTGAAATTTTACAGATTGCTAGATTTTGCTTTGTTTTTCCCATTAGGCATGTTCTAGGTGGTTTTGTTAGGGTGAAGGCACAGCTATCTAGAAGCAGCTGGGGCTGGTGCCATGGTTTGAGTCCAGCAAGTCTCATGACTTGGTCTTGACTCTTGAATCTGGGCTGTGTTTCCCTTGCACAAAATGTTAAATAGCCTTCCAGCCTATCAAGGCAAAGAGACCACCCTCCCACCCCTGAAGTATTGTGAAAATGTGGCCACAGCAGAGCATTATGGTTTCCACTAAAATACCCCTCCCATTTACTCAGCATTTGGCATGATTTCATCTGAGCTCTTCTCTTAGGAGGCTAGGAGGATACTCAAGCCTTCTCTGTTTAAAAGAATTTATAGGCCTTTGGGGCCAGATTTGATAATATTTTTAGATTAGATCAGAAGGTAGGACACAGCAGTTCTTTTTGGCACAAGAAAGAGCCATCTGAGGGTTTGATGAGACATGAATATTGTATAGTCCCAGACACACACATGACGGGTGTTAGGCAATGTCCTCACGTGACCCATTGAGAGGAAGGATACTATGTGTCCTGCCAATTTTAGTATTTATTCTGGAATCCCAAGCTACTGCAATCTGTTGGGTTGGGTTTTTTTAAGCATACGTCGTTTTTCTTAGATGTTAAAGGAATTACAGAAAAATTTTAGATGAGGATAAGAAGGGCAGCATAAACCCAAAAATCCCATAAACCCTTCCTCTTCCCTTTCCCTTTCTTTTTCCATTCCATCCTGACTTGCTGGGCTTGATTCATAGAGGGAGGGACAAGCCCTGGGGAGAGAAAACCACATAATTTGAGTCAGTAGATCTGATCTGGTTTTCATTCCTGTTTCAGCCCCTTGCTTCAACTCCTTGCTTCAACCTTGAGAAGTTAGTTAACATTTCTTTTTTTTTTTTTTTTTTTTTTTTTTTTTTTTTAATTTTATTTTGTCGATATACATTGTAGCTGATTAATGCTCCCCATCACCAAAACCTCCCTCCCTTCTCCCTCCCCCCCTCCCCCCCAACCATGTCCTTTCTGTTTGTTTGTTGTATCAACTTCAAATAATTGTGGTTGTTATATCTTCTTACCCCCCCCCGTTTGTGTGTGTGTGTGTGTATGTGTGTGTGTGAATTTATATATTAATTTTTAGCTCCCACCAATAAGTGAGAACATGTGGTATTTCTCTTTCTGTGCCTGACTTGTTTCACTTAATATAATTCTCTCGAGGTCCATCCATGTTGTTGCAAATGGCAGTATTTCATTCGTTTTTATAGCTGAGTAGTATTCCATTGTGTAGATGTACCACATTTTCCGTATCCACTCATCTGATGATGGGCATTTGGGCTGGTTCCAACTCTTGGCGTTAGTTAACATTTCTGATCCTCACCTGACCCTATCTATAAAATGAAAACCAAGAGATCTGCCTCATAGGGTTATTGTGAATAAAATTAAAATATGGATTAAATATTCATTATGTATTATTGAGGGTTATTCAGATGTGATTCTCATCATCTCCTTCCTCCAAGGCTACCCAGAACACACACGTGTATGTGTACCATTTATTTCCTCCTGCTTGACATCAACCACTGCCTCCCACCACCCACAGACACACTAACTCCATTAGAAACTGGAATGGGAAGTGTTCCTGGAATTTACTGTATTGTGGTGTTTCCTAGATTTTAAGTGCTAGAATCTAGTACTAGGGCTGTTACTTATGCTGTTTTTGGCTGCAAGGAATAGAATACCTCCATCAATTAGGGTCTAAACAAGAAACAGCACACTCGACTAGGGTTATTTGAAGAGGGCTTTATAAAGCGACTGTTTGCAAAGGTGTGGTGTTGTAGTGTAATCAAGGGACTTGTATCAGCAGAGCTGTTTAGTAGTAGCACCTATGCCTAAAGAGGGAGGAAGCAGTTACTAGAACCTGGAAGGAGACTCCCATAGAGAAAGGTACCTTTGGGCCGGCCCGTGGCTCACTCGGGAGAGTACGGTGCTGATAACACCAAGGCCCCGGGTTCGGATCCCATATACGGATGGCCGGTTTGCTCACTGGCTGAGCGTGGTGCTCACAACACCAAGTCAAGGGTTAAGATCCCCTTACCGGTCATCTTTTTAAAAAAAAAAAAAAAAAAAAAAAAGAAAGGTACCTTTGGCTGGGTGGGTTGGAGGGGGAGGAATTTTTTTTAAATGGCACCTTCAGAGACAAGCAATAAACCAGTCACAGGGACACAGTTAGCCTGCGGTGACCCTGTAGGGAGGGAGCCAAGGGGTATATTATTATAATATTCTATGTTAAGGGATATATTAATGAGTATGTTTATAAACCCTGCCCTCACTCTTCTCCCTCCAGTCTCCTTCCCGGGCTTCCCATTAGCCAAACCCTGTGGAAGTCAGAAGACAAGACAAGAGGGCCTGTGATGTGGTCCATAGATCAGCCTCCAGGGCAGAGAGCAGGGTGGAGAAGCTGAAGAGTGGACCTGCAGGGGTAAATAGAAGCTATCTTGCCCAACACCCAGCTACAAGTAGTTTTAAACATTGGACCATTTATCATCTCCTACAATGATAAGCACAATAGTAGTCTCTGTAATGGTTCAGTGGTGATGTAATCAGAGATTCTGGTGCTCTCTGTCTTTCTGTTCTACCTTCCTTAGTAGGCTTGGTCCTTGAGATTGTCTCCTCCTGATTGCCAGACGTCTGCCATTTCTAGGCATCTACATGTAAATAGCACAGCATCTTTAGCATCTTCAGCACACAGCTGAAGAAAAGGGTATTTAAATTAGGGAGGAGGACCTTTCCCAGAAGTTCCCCATAGACTTTCCCTCAGGACCCATTGGCCGGGACTCGGCCATATGCCTAAAACCAATCAATGGCCAAGGAAATAGAATTTCCAGGACTGGCTAAAACATATTCACTTTTATCCTCTGGACCTAGGGAAGTGTCACATTATCTAAATTCATGGGACAGTGAATACCCAAACCAAATCAGGCCTCTGACAGTAAGAAAAATGGCTGTGTGTTACAGCCATTAGGATCTGCAGTCTATGATGTGTTGTCAGGAAACCTTGGCACTTGTAGTATAACTGTCAAGTGAATGAGGCCCAGCAGACTCTTGCCCAGCCCGAAAGTGCTGCTGTAGGATCTACCTGCTTAGAAGAGCAAAGAAAGAGAATCGTAGACTCCTGTGGCTGTCTGAAGCTCTATGAAGCCTTGAGTTTAAGTAACCAGGAGAGGAAACCCCTTAGAAAAGCCCCACTCATTCTGTTTGCAAAGAAATTCCATTTCCTGTCCAGGTGTTTGGATCTGATATTTCATATCTTCTTCCCAGGAGGCATTCGATGATTTTCTCAAAGAGGCAGAGCCCTGATCCTAGCATTCTCTAGGTCCGTGGTTATCCAGGGTTGTACTAGATGCTTAACTTGAGGTGTTAGCTCTCTACTTGAGGGTATTAAGTTAGTGCTTTGACCTCTTAGTAGCAGAGAAGTTTACCAAAGTGACATCAGTTTCCTGTACTGATTTATGAATTGGTTACGGTCTTAATTAGAGTGTGTGGGTGTGGGTCAAGCAGTGACAGCCCCTCTGAAATACAAGGGATGTTTTGCATCTTTCAATATATCATTAGGAGCCTGGAGAAGGCTAATATTTAATATTCGCCTTTAGACCTAAAAAAGGAAGGTATCGTAAAGCTAATGATACTATTCATATATGATTTTATTTTTACTGTTTTATAATTGAGGGATGGGAACAAGACAGGAAGGAGGGAGGGTGTGAGTGTGTGCACGCACATGTGTATGTGTGTGAAAACTCTCCATTAAACTCCCAGCAGCCCTATTTGTTATTCTGCACTCTGGTCATGTAGGTATCTGGCAGATTTATGTTCCATTAGACAGGTTCAGATTTCAGGCAGACAGTTTGCAAGCTGGACCATGTGGTGTCTGTGGTATTTGGTTCCAGTGTATACAGGGCAAGGAAGAAAAACTGGGTGGTGACCAGAGAGAGTTTGTGCCACACGTCTTCAGAAATATCAGTTTTGATTCTTCATTTGAATGCCCTTGTCACAGGTCCAGGGGAAGCAGGGTTGTCTTTTACCATGGCTTTGCTGGTGGAGACATTGACGTGTAGTTAGCTGGTACACAGTGGTCAGGCAGCCAGCAGCAGGAAACCTGAGAATGAGAGGACATGGATTCCTGGTCAGGTGACAGCCAAGTGCAATTGAAGTTTAAAAGGATTTTCTTAATAGCTTTTCAGTTAAATAATCTTAAAGCATCTTGGACCATGCACAACACATAGAAAATTCTCAATTAATGCTTTTTCTCTCCTTTCTGCAGGCTGCCTAGTACCCTAAAAAAAGTCACCATAAACAGTCTGATTTTACTGTAACCGGTACTCTATTTTTAGCAGTATTTTTCTCCATATAAATTTCTCAGAGTTGATGCTTTACCAAACGTATAACAATAAGAAAGTAAATGAAGGCAAAAGAATGGGGTGCCTTATGTATATTGTCATTTAAATTTCCTTCTTGTTCATTTAAGTGAAAAGCCAAATGCTTACCCACAATGGCCTAGCCATCTCATGTGTGTCTGTGTGTTTATTATGAATACAAATTCAGGTCAGAGGCCACTCAAGAGGGAAAAGGATCTGAGACTTGATTGCATCATCCAGGCCACAGACCAACTCTGAAGTTCTTTTTTGGCAACTTGTTTACTTGCTGCCTGCCTGGGATAGGTGGAGGAAGTCAGTATGTATTTAAAAGTTAACAGTTTAATATAATATATATAATCTAAAGTCTTACTTCTATCCCTACCAGTGATGGAGCATTAGAATGAGCTGGCTTAGGACAAAACTTCATTGGAAAACAGTTTAGTGTTACCAGATAAAATTGATAATACACACATACCCTATAATGCACCTTTTCCACTCCTATATATAACACCTTTGAGAAACTTAGGTGTGTACCAGCCACAAGAATGTCCATGGCAGTGTTGTTTATAATAGCCAAAACTGTTAAGCAACAGAATGGATAAATTGCAGCATATTTTTACTCTATGAATTACATTTGCACATGGTGATGAATCTTAAAAACATAATGTTAGGCAAAAAATCAGTTGCAGAGGAATACATATAGTGTGACTTCACTTATATAAAATACAAAACATGCAAAACTAAGCAGCATATTGTTAAGAACAAAACATGGTGACACTATAAAGAAAGAGAATAAATGATAAGCACAAAATTCAGGATAGAGGTTACCCCTGAGGGGGAGGAGGAGGGAGGGGATCAGAAAGGGGCACAGAGAGTAGCAGAGCTTCCAAGATAATGGTGATGAATATCATCACTGTGTCAGAGAGCTGCCCATCACTCTCCCTGAAGACCTTATTGCAAGAATGAAAAGGGCAGCAGTATAGACCTTTCGTTGGTTTAGGATTTTTCTTTCTCCTTTACAAGCAGTTGTCAGTTTAATTCCAGAGCCCAGACCCAATATTTTCCGATGATTATCTACCTCAGGAAGAGAAGGAAGCTGGGCAGCACAGCTGTGATGTCAGCTACTTCCTCTGAAACATGTACTCTGTGTGCCTATTAGCATAACTTCAGTCTCATTCCCTCCTGAGACTGATTAGTGATTTGCGGGAAGTTTTAAAAAAGACTTTGAAGGATTCTTGGGATCATGAAAAATTCTCATTTGCCTGTTGACTGAAAAGATAAGCTGTTCTTTCATATTATTAGAAGAGTGAAAACAGCTACCCACTGAGATGTCTTCCCAGTCATTTGCATCACAGGTTGTATCCTATCATGGTGGGTAGAGGAGTTAGTGCAGTTTTGAACATCTTCATGATAGGTGAGTGATAGAAATTGAAGAACACAATCATATTTAGGTCAGGAAACAAGTGTGTCTGGATATAAAAGAAAAAACTAAAAGGAAGCACGTTGGCCTCAGTAGGTCGTAATGTATAGTTTAGGCCCCACCTGTCCGAGCAGTCAGCTTGCCCCTCCCCACAGCCACTCACTTGTTTGAGATGTGTGATGTTGTCTCCTCCTAGGGGCGGCTAGAGTTCATGCAACTCGGAAAGCGTAAAGACACCCCCCCCCCCCATTACACCCAGCTAATTGATTGCATCTTGTCTTCATAAACAGATTGACCTCCCTACTCAGGAAAGCACCCCTCTTCTTTGCAGGCCTGAGTCAGAGAAAGCCCCACCCAAGCAGCCGGCAAGGGTTGCTAAGAGCAGGTGCAGAGCTGAGAACAGGGGGTCACATTAGTGCAAGCATATGACTCAGCAGAGCCCGGGTGTGGCCCTGAGCCTGGGGCAAGTTGTTTTGGGCTGAGTTTCCCATTCCACCCTGCAGTTAGGTAACTCTTCATCAGCTTGTAAGTCATAGAGACTGCACCCCCAAGCACCACACTTAGTGACCTGTTTCCTGAGCAATGATCCTGACCAAACCACAAGACCTTTCTCTTTTTGGCTGGGGCTTTGGGAACTGTGCTTCCTTGTTAGAGTGTGTGGTTTGAAATGAAATCTTATACCCCACCTCACACCTCTCCATAAAGTAAACCAAAGGATGGATGTTTGTGTATGGTCTACCTAAAGCCCACCTGCTTTTTCAGGTGTCATCTTAACTTGATGGTTTTATCTAAAGATCCTTCTGGAAAGGGCCTGTCCTTTATGCCCATTCACTTCATTCTGTTACTGAGTTTCCGCCCAATTTTACTAGCCCCATCTTTGCTTTCTAATTCCAGAATGAGTACCATCCTCCTCACACCCCACAACAGTCATTAATCCTGCATTAGCTCTTCATCTCAATTATGAGGACTAGGTAATGGGCTCCAATACAGTATTTCCCTTTGTATTACTTATATGTTATTTTGATTTTAGATTTTTTTTTTCTGGTTATAATTGTTAAACATGCTCATTTTTTAAATTTTCAAAAATTATAGAAATAGAAAATAAAGGTAGTAAAAGCCATCTCCAGAAGTATTTCCACCTTCCTTAAAGAATTGATGTTCCTCCATATTTTTTCCTATACTTAAGCTAATGTGGAAACCATCCATTCCAAATGTGTTCAACATGCTTTTTTATTTAATAGTATACCTTAGACATCATTTATCTAAAATATCTGACAGTTTTTAACAGCCTCATAGCATATAGTTGTATGGACTGTAATTTATTTTATTTATTTATTTATTTATTTATAAGATGAGCAGCAAGGGGATCTTAACCCTTGACTTGGTGTTGTCAGCACCACACTCTCCCAAGTGAACCATGGGCCAGCCCTGGACTGTAATTTAAATAATCCTTTTTTTTTTTTTTCGGTGTATAATTTTTGAGTATCACAAAGAGTGTTATAGTAAACATCCTTGTACATGTATCTTTGTAATTTTCCAAGAAAAAATCTTAAAAGAAGAATTGCTGGTTAAAGAGCTAAATTTGGAGAGCTATTGCCAAATTTTACTCTTAAAAATGCTATAATTCACTCCTACCAACAGTGTATGAGAGGGCTTGTTTGGCCATACCATCATCAACACTAGCCGTTACCAACCATTTTAGTGCCTGACCATATGCTAGGTAAAAAATCAGGTCTCATATTCATTTGTTGTCATTGTTGTTGTTGTTGTTGTTTTGCTTTTTGTTTTTTGCTATTAGTTAAGTTGAGCATCTTTTCAAATGTTTATTGCCTAGTTCCATAGAGCAGTAGCAAAGCATTTTGCAGGTTAATATTTAAGTTTCCTGGGAAGGGTGTGTGTTGATTGTTTTCATAAACCAGAGTAAGGCAAAAGTTTCCTGTGTATGTACTCCACAGCAAACAGCGGCATAACAAACTCTGGAGATCTCATTCAGATAGCGACCTATCAGACCACCACGAACCCATCTGCAAACCTGGGCTAGAACTCAACAAGAAGGAGATCACCACCTCAGCAGACCAAATTGCTGAGGTGAAGACCATGGAGAGTCACCCACCCATACCTCCCATTTTCATGGAACATGTGGTCCCACAAGATGCAAATCAGAAAGGTCTCTGTACCAAAGAAAGAATGATCTGCTTGGAGTTTACTTCTAGGGAATTTCATGCCGGACAAATTGAGGATGAATTAAACTTAAATGACATCAATGGATGCTCGTCAGGGTGTTGTCTGAATGAATCAAAATTCCCTCTTGACAACTGCCATGCATCCAAAGTCTTAATCCAACCTGGACAAGCCCCAGAAATGGCCAGCAAGTTCCCAGACTTAACAGTGGAAGATTTGGAGACAGATGCACTAAAAGCAGAAATGAACGTTCACTTACTGCCTATGGAAGAATTGACATCTCGACTAAAAGACCTCCCCATGTCCCCTGATCCTGAGTCACCAAGCCTCCAACCCAGTTGCCAGGCTGAAATTTCAGATTTCAGTACAGATCGCATTGATTTTTTTAGTGCCCTAGAGAAGTTTGTAGAACTGTCCCAAGAAACCCGGTCCCGATCTTTTTCCCACTCAAGGATGGAGGAAGTGGGTGGAGGAAGGAATGAGAGCTATCGACTGTCAGTGATAGAAGTAGTCCCTTCCAAAGTGACAGCTGATGACCAGAGAAGCAGCTCTTTGAGTAATACTCCCCATGCATCTGAAGAATCTTCGATGGATGAGGAACAGTCAAAGGTAAAAACTGTCTTTATAGTTGTCCACCTAATGAAGTTCTCTTAAAAGATAAAATATTTGGAATTCTGTTGTGTTCACTTTATCTTTGATGTTGCTAAAGATTTAAGAAGGCAGTATGAGAGGAGAGTCTGGCCCAGATTTTCCTTGAAAACTTAGGGTTTAAATATTTTTAAAATCTGTTTCCTTTCGAAGAAGTTATCTTTCTAGGTTTTTGGTGTCATTGGAAGGACTTCTGAAAGGGTATGATAAAGGAAGGGATTAGCCAAAAGTCCTGGCTGAACAAGGAGAGGTCCCCCCTCTGGACTCTGCAGTTAAGATCAAATCTTACCAGTACTGAAGTGCCAGGGATTCTGATGCTGCCTGAGTGAGACATGTGCCTCTTTGAGAAGATGGATTTGTTTGGGAAATTCTTTTTGTCTCAGAACATTCAAAGACTAGGCATGTCTAAATAGTTGTTAGAGTAGCAACTGATTCCGTGCTGAGCTCTTGCTATTAATAATGTTTCTGAATTCTTCATTTCTGACCCTATGGTACTCAAGAATCAAGGTTTGGTTTGGGGAAGTGAATTTGAGAGCAGACAGAATCCTAAGATTCTTCTTAGTGGCATATGAACTCTTACAAGCCATCTCAGATCAGGGAAAAAATTATGTCATCATTTCTAAGACTCATATTTATTCTCATTTTGACAATTCAGAAATTAGGATGCATCCTATAAACAATGGTATCTTAGATCAGTAAAATAGTTGGGAAATAAATGGTGACAGATTTACTCTACATACCAGCCTTCACTTAATGAGTTTAGTTGAGCTGACTAGATTCTTGACATCTCCTGATGTCTGTCTACTTCTGTTTACCACCTTGTCCATTAATCGTCTTTTCTCTGTCTCTTTAACTACCCCAGGGTAATTCTTGCCTCTGCTTCTGTCTTCTCCCCTCCCAAAAGGCTATGGCTCTGTTTCATTTCTACTGGAAAGTCAGAATGCTTGAGCTCTCCTATGGATCAATGGATGTAGCAGCATTAACAGAAATAGCCTTTCTGCAAAGTCCCTGGTCATATGAGCAATCCCTCCGTGGCCCATGCACACACCGGGCCTGCTATGGCTTTTCTCCCAGTCTTGGCAAGTTCACCTCTGCCTGATGTCCTGGCAGATTTCTCCCAAAGCATGACTGACCTTGTTAGTTTGTACTAGCTCTGACTCTCTTTTAAAGGAGAAAGGCCAGAACAATTCATAGGGAAATATTGTACTTTGAAGGCTTATAAAAACAGTAAAAAAGTAGATTGATAGTCATAAAGATACTACTTTAAGAGGTGTCCACAGACCATTTCCAAATATTGAAATTCTTATTTTTTTTGCAGTAGGACCTGCTTTTGCATTGGCCAATTTTCCTTGGCCTTGTTCTAAAGCCATCTCAGAATTTGTAACTGGTAGACTAGTAAAATGTCTGTGTCATGGTTTCTAAGTTTGCTGAGGTACGTGGCTAGATGAGCCAAGTAAACCTTTCCCAGAAGGAGCCGTGTGAAACTTAGGAAGTACGGTCAGATACAGAGTGCATTCTCCTTGCCCTTATGTGCTGGGATGCTGCTGCTAGGAGAAGCAGTGGAATGGTGTGGATGAAAGCTAGCAAAACAGAGAGAATAGAGTGGTGAGTCCCCAGATCAGACATCAGAAGATAGCCTTATCCATCTTGCCCTGTCTGACACTGGGCATATCTAAGGTGGCCCTGAATGGAACCTTCCTCCTTGAATAGATTAGGATCAAACTGGAAGTGGTTAGGCCAGAGGGGAAAGGTTTCATTTACCCTCATAGGGCCTGAATCCTGGAGGCTCATGGTCTTAGGAAAATAAGGATTATAGGAGCCTCCAAAGCTATTTGCTACTCATTTGGGAGTAAGGTATTAGATTAGAATCCTGCTTGGATAAACAGAACAGAAAGTTTAGTAGACAGCAACACAGCTTATAAGGAATTTTGTACCTGTGGCCTAGATGAATCCCGGTTTTTTCTTGTAGTCTGACAAAACACATGGGCAGAGTATGGTTCTGGGCACTCCATCATTTATGTTCTCATGGCCAGATAAGTTCTCCTGAGTCAGAGGATTAATAAGCAGAAAATCTGGCATTTTCAATTAGAATTCGCCATAATTATCTCACTACTTTCTCTTCTCAGGCAATCTCAGAACTGGTCAGCCCAGAGACCTTCATGCAATCTCACTCAGAAAATGCAGTTTCAGTCAAAGAAATCATCACTGAAATTGAGTCCATCAGTCAAGGAGTTGGACAGATCCAACCTAAAGGAGACATCCTGTCTAACCCATGCCATACACCAAAGAAGAACACCATCCATGAGCTGCCCCTTGAGAGGCCTCAGGCCCCAGAGAACAAACCTGGACATCTGGAGCAGGACGAGGGTTCCTGCACAGCCCAGCCCAAACTAGCCAAACACTCAGGGAAGAGTGACTCAGAAGGCTGCTTAACCACACACTCATCCACAGCAGACTGGGAAGAAGAGGAACCAGAGGGGGAACAAGAGCTCCAGGGCCCAGGGATGCATCCGGGTGCCAAGTGGTGCCCCGGATCTGTGAGGCGAGCCACCTTGGAGTTTGAAGAGCGCTTACGGCAGGAACAAGAGCATCATGGTGCTGCCCCTGCATGTACCTCATTGTCCACTCGAAAGAATTCCAAAAATGATTCTTCTGTAGCAGACCTAGCACCAAAAGGGAAAAGTGAAGAAGCTAACCCAGAACATTCATTTGTCCCTAAGGAACCAGAGATGAACAAGGGCAGTGGGAAATGCAGTGGGTCCGAGGTTGGCCCACTATCCCATTCTGAGCAGAATGCCATTTTTCCAGCACCCGAGCTGCTGGAATTTCACCCCTTTCCAGCTCCTCAGGAGTGCCCAGGGTCAGATGTTAGAACAAAGCAGGAAGGGGTCCTGAAGGAACAGAGAACTGTGGTTTCATACCAGCGGTCTGAGATACAGGCATTCCCTCTCCCCCTTCCCAAGAGGATAGAAATCATTGAGTATACCCACACAGTTACATCACCTGATCACACTGGGCCAGGGGGTGAAATAGCCACCAGCAAAAACAGTGGGGAGCAAGGACTGAGGAAAGTGAAAGTGGAGAAGTCGGTCACTGTGCTCTGTGCATTGGATGAAAATCTGAACAGGACTCTAGATCCCAACCAGGTTTCTCTGCACCCTCAAGTGCTACCTCTTCCTCATTCTTCCTCTGCTGAGCCCAACAGGCCCACTGACCCAACCTCCACACTGAGCAGCACTGAAGACAGCAGCGACAGCCCAGCTACAGTCCTGGAGACAATAGCGCCTTTTGTCGGTTGCACAACCCACACACCGTCTGCCAACTTGGATTACCTGCATCCCCAGACCATGGTTCACCTGAAAGGCTGCACAGAGCAAAGCAGCACCACAGATGAGCCCTCTGCAGAGCAGCCTAGCTGGGAAGAAAGTCAGGAGGGCCCCCTCTGCAGTGGCAGTGAAGTGCCATACCAGGGCTCCCAGTTAAGTAGCAAAGACTTGAGTTTAATTAGCAATCTTGGTGACAACATTGGGGAGTTAGAGGAAAAACTGGACCCATCATCTTTAGCCTGTCAACTCCCACATAGCGCTAGTGAAAATATAAAGGGTCTCAGCGACAGCCCCAGTGTGTTGGTGAAGGAGTGCACTAACGAAATCGAGCCCCAAGTGATTTTTCAGGCAGAACTCACCAAACCATTCCAAATGAGGCGCTCAGCTTCTCTCGCCAAGTTATGTTACTTGGACCTCTGCAAAGACTGTTTACTAGAGAGGGAGCCTGTCTCCTCTGAGTCCCCTCATCTCAAACTGCTTCAGCCCTTTATCAGAACAGACTCGGGCATGCATACCATGGAGGCTCAGGAGCCCCCAGAAAACCCAGGTGCCTCCAAGAACCCAGAGCCCACCAAGTATTTTGTAGAGCAACTCAAAACTACAGAGTGTATCGTGCAAAGCAAGCCAGTGGAGAGGCCCCTTGTGCAGTATGCCAAAGAATTTGGTTACAGTCAGCAGTGTTTGCTCCCCAGGGCAGGACCTAAATTGACTAGTTCTGAAGGAGGCCTTCGTCTGCTACAGACCCAGGGACTGCAGTGTGCAAGCCCAGCTCCAGGGCTGGCTGTGGCACCCCGTCAGCAACATGGCAGAACTCACCCCCTTAGGAGACTGAAAAAGGCAAATGATAAAAAACGGACAACCAACCCCTTCTATAATACCATGTGATTCTGAGCCTATACGTGTGACTTTCTCAAAGAAATGTTTGTAAAAGGGGCAGGTGTAATACGTAAGGAACATGCACTTTATTGGTTAATTTTATAATATTTTGGTCATTTTACTGTTTCTGTCGCATGCAGGGTTTGGATTTTTCTGTGTGTGTGTGTGTGTGTGTGTGTGTGTGTGTGTGTGTGTGTGTGTGTGTGTGTGTACACTATGTAGGAGAGAGAGAGATTGATTTGAACAGCAAGACCATTTTATCATTTTTTATTTTTAAAAAATTCAAACCTCAAAAAAAACTCATTTTCAAAGAACACCTTTATCAAAGGCAAATTGCTGTTTTTCAGTCAGCTACCACCTGCTCCTTATTTTGCCCTCTGAGAAAAGGCATGCAGATGGAGAGGGTGGAGATGAAGCTGGGAATTGAAATGCTCCCCCCTGGGGCCTTTGTGATGATGGTCTGGTTTCCAGACCTGAGGCATTGGATGGCCTTCAGGGTGACAGGTTGTCAGAGTGCTCTCGGCCTTTGTCTCCAGCCCCAGCCTTTTGGAGTTCCTGAAATAGGCAGGTTCTGCTTTGTTTTAAAAGGGGATCTTCCAGAATCCATTTCTTCTGGTATTCCAGAGTGTATTGTTACAGAAAGGCATGATAATGGCTGGCTTTGTAAGTTATCAAGCAAATAGTTTTTTCCCCAAGAAAATTTTTGATATTAAATTAAAAGGGAAGCCCAAACGAAGTCCAAGACATCTTCTGTTTAGGGAAACATGTTAAGAGGAGGAGGACATAAGTTGGGGGTGGAAAACCTGCTGCTTAGTAATTTCTGGGTTGGTGGGCTCCACACAGGTGGTCACCCTGGCTCTTCCTGCCAGAAAAGGCTCTGCAGCATCCTCTCAACTAAAACACAATAGTGACAAATTTGAAAAACAGCAATCAAAAGTCAATGTGTTCTTGTAAAATGAATACATATATAGGGTTTTAACTCTTCCATTACTTGAATAATTCTGTGGGCCTTCTTAGTTTAATGGCCATATTTTTTTCCAATTTATTTTCCTCCCCCATACGTTTCCCCCATGCTGCCTTTTTTTTTTTTAAATCCATTATATTTGAATTGTTAATTACATATATATAACCTTCATTGAATGCAAAGTTTTCTTTTGTATATTATCACTGTTAACACTTGACATAATTTTTCTTTCCCTGGAAGTTTTGTCATTTCTCTAAAGTTTATACACAGTGTTTATGTACATAATGTCATTTTCTTCCAGTGTTTTGTTGTTGATGTTGTAGGGTCTTTTTGATTTATTCTTTTAAAGAAGGAATAGAGTTGCAACTGGAAAACACAAAGATACCAGAAATAAAACTGATGGGTATTGACAGGAATCTGCACAATATATTGATGGTGATATCAGTATTTAAATGCAGACTTCTAATTGTCAGCTCCTGCCAAATTGTGCATTATTAACTTCCTCCTCAGAGAAAGACTACCCTAAAGGCTCTGTTTAGGTCACAGTGTAACTGTAGGCTGATTTCTCTTTGAAACTGAAATCCCACAATGTTATCTGCCAGTAATTGAACCACAGCCAGGGAAGGTGTATGAGTTGCCCAGAGTGGTAGCTCCTAATGGAAGCTAGAGGCCACAGGAGAGTCTTCCACCATGGGCAAGTGCTCAGTGACTCCATGTAGGATGCTGTTGCTTTTTAACACAGGAGCACTTGCCATAAACAAGCCTCTTTCAGCTTCTTACAGAAAACAGTTTAACCTGGAATGAAACACCTTTGCAGCTCATCAGTACTGATGAAGTTTGCAAATTTGCTTTCTGTTTGCTTTGGTTGATGTCCACATTGCTGAGGACTGACTGAGTTCAGACTTGAGACTTAAGTTTTTGGTTCATCACAGCATTGAGAGGAAAAGACAGATGCACGGACTGTCACAATGATGTCAGAGGCCAAAGTTGGGGCAAGTAGTAGGGCAACACAAAGGATACAAAAAAGGTGGACTAGGGCCATCTTAGGGGCTCACAAGGAGCTGTGAATTCATTCGCTGTACGGAAGTGACATCATTGCCAGGGGGCAGGTTGGACAGAAACCACCTGCTAAAAGTGTCTTTATGGTGTAGTGATTATGTGTACCTTTGCTGACCTTTAGTGGTTTCCTTAAATGTTCAAATGTTTCAAAAGCTACACAGCTTTGTGATTCTTGGATGGTTATGTGTTGTAAAGTGTTCTGTGTATCAGTGTGAGGAAGCTTGTGAGACAGGATTGTGAATTTCCAGGGCTCACCATCTAAACTGTCCTGTCTTGCTAAGGCAATTACACCACCAATATGATAGGGAAAGGACAGGAAATTATGGGGGCTGGGAGAGGAGGATTTGCATGGAGATTAAGAGAGTGGCATCCACTCAGGGTAACCTCTTTGAGATGTGACATCCTACACATTAGGAAGTAAGTACAAGCAGTATTGACAGTGTTGCACTGTTCCTTCTCCCCTGCCATTGTGTTTAATGCCCACTCTCACTGCATTAAATAACAAAAATGGGGAGGAAACCCTCTAATGCTGTGAAAAAAAAAAAATTATTTTTTTAACAAGTGGAGGAAACAGTTGTGCTCTCCCTTCCTTTTTTTTTTTTTTTAATTACTTTTTTTATCATTTAACTTAACTGCCTAAATTAACATCGTCTATATAAGGTCTGTATTTCAACCATGCCAAGGGGTTTTGCCAGCCCTCTCAAACTCCCACAGTTGGGTGTTCTTGAGTTATTTACATGGCTGAGCAATGTCCAGGGGAGATACATAATGAGCTGTCAAGGAGTTTTCACTTTCTTCAAACTTTTTTATAATCTCGGGTGACCTGTTTCCCTTTTTTGTTCCTGGAAAACCCAGACCTGGAACACCAGGTTTGGTAGATGGACAGAGATGAGAAGGAAAAACCTTCACCTCTTGCCCAGTGCCTTGCTTTATCTTTTTTTTTTTTTTTTTTTTAAACCGCCATAATCTGACTCTCAGTTACTCTGGAGAGAGAGAAAAGGTTTGTGTGTGTGCATTTGTCTGTATGCATAAAGAGTCAGCATTTTGGTGCATGGAGAAAAGCCCCAGGAGCAGACAGATTTGAGCTGTAATCTGGATGGTTACCTGGCCAGTAGCAGAAAAAACCCAACCCTTTCTTGATTTTTGGAAACACTTAGGAGCAGTGTGTATTATAGTAGACATGTAGTACTGTAGAATGGTAATGTTCATCTCTCCTCATTTTGGTTGCCTTTCAGATTCTAAGTGTTTGGGATCATTCCTAGCATCTCAGCCTATTAATCTAGCAGTTTCATGTTTCTGTTCCTTTATATTTTAACTGGTATTTCCTCTTTCTCATTTTGGGAGCTACCAAGAGCTCCAAGGGCAACCTGAGGATGACAGCCCAGGCTCTGAGTTCTCTCCTGCTCATGGGCCCCAGACAGATGCTGATGGGTAGACCAGTAGCTTCTGAGACAGCAGCTCACAGAAATCTTCACCTGTTTCATCTGAGGATTTCAGTTCTGAAGTGATCTAGGCTTTTTTGGTAAAGATGTTTTTGTGGGAGTTGTTTCTTGGTTTTTTTCTTTTTCTTTTTCTTTTTTTTTTTTTTCTTAGGAAAGTATTATGCAAAAAGTCATTTTTAAGGGCATTTTTAAATAAGGCCATTCTTTGGCTCTTTGGACAACTATTTGTGGATACTTTGTTTACATTGTATTAAAACGTGGATCATCTTTTGGCCACTCAGTCATCCAGGCACCCAGGCCCTGGTTATCCTGTGAGTCCTCTCGCAGAGTAATGCCGTAATGGTGAACCCTTGTGGATAAATGGGTAAAACCTGGAGCTGACTTTCATCTGTGTCCTGCACTCCCATCCAATACTCTCTATGGAAACAGTCATTTCCTCAGTGATGGTGTGTCTTACAGTGATGGTTGTAATGGTGAATGGCTAGTGTCGTTAATTTTGTTTTGCTTTTTGATAATATACAAGATGAAATTTTAGCTGTTTCAGCACCAATCCAACTTAAAAGCATCTCGGACTTTGTTTTTTCTTCTAAACTAAAAGATCAAGGCATGTATTAGACATAAACGTATTTGCTGCCTCAACTAACCCAACACCCATATTAGGAAAAGGCCTGTTACTGAAGCAGGAAGCTGCATACTTCTGACCCTCCTCCCAGGGTTTGAGGTCCCTCAACACCATGGAGAGCTATTGCAAGGTGCTTCTGTACTTTTCCAGCTTGGAAGTGGAGGGTTGACTGGGCCTGGCTCCTGCTATGAGAAGAGAACCAGCCTCATTTTCTCAGTGACCCAGAGATCTGGGACAAGATTTCTAAACTGGAATCATCCTCATCAGCTTGAAGATCCCCCAAGAGGTATATGACTGATGCTGCCATCTGTGTCCTCACAGTGGTGCTGGTGACAGCATCCTGTGTATACATGCAGATCTAATACCCAGGGCTTAACTCAAGCTGATGACCCAAACTGAAAACTGGGTAACTGGCCCTGAAATGTTTCCCAGTCAGTAAGCCCACAGGGAATTATTTGTTTTTTATGTTTTGTTGGATTTTGGTTTGCTTGGCATAGCTAAAGGTGCCTTTTCTTTTTTTCTTTCTACTTTATTTTGTAGGACTTGTTTTAAACATGGAAAACAAGTCAGAAGACTCTCCCACTGACTGTTACCTTTGCCCCAGGCCACCCCAAACTTTTATGCTCACATTTTATTAAATAAAGCAGGTGCTCCCTGGAATCTCTGGGACCTTTTTGAGGCATTTGAAGCAGAATATTAGAGTGGTCTCATCTCCTTCCTTAATCTTGGTGGTTGGGATGTTCCACTTGTATCATAGATTTTTTTTATTACTGATGTGCTCCGCTGTTTTTAAATGTGAACTTGTGCGCAAATGTGCAGATTCAATGTTCTTGTTACAGATTGAATAAATTTTTTATTTTGAAGATGAAACACGTGTACTTCATCAAGTGCAACAAAGGAGGGGGGTAATAGAGAAGGTGGAGGGCTTGGAGGAGAACATTGATAACAAACACGGATCAGTTCTCATTGATTGATCCCAATCAAGCATACCCTGAAGAGATAGTTGAGCTCTAGAGAAAAATGTAACTTTCTACCTTCCACAAAATAAAAGACTGCATAGGAGATAGGATCACTAAAAATTAATTCAGTGTGGCTCCAATCAAGTGACCAAGCTGGGAACTTGCCTGGTTGAGGAGGCACTTGCCAAAGCCACCATGAATGTTAGAAGAATGAATAAGCAAAGGGACCAAAATTCTTCCATCATCTGTGGTACAGTGACTGGTCTGGAACAGCTGTTGTGACCTGTCTCAGCAGAGACTGGATTTGTTGGGTGGGTGGTCTCTCTGGACATTAGTGACATAGAGCTAACAAGCTTTTCAGCACAAGTTACCTCAGCTCACTGAAAGGTTTCTAGCAAAAGGATGTGAATTTCCAAAGAAGTAAAAGGTTTAACCCTCTCCCACCATTAGAAGAGAAATATTTGATGTCAGTGGTGCAGGAGGGAGATGGGACCAAAGGGCAGTTCTCTAAAATGGACTGGTGGGGGGTTGGCAGGGAGAGTCTCCACTTCTCCAACCTTTCCACAGACCCATGATGAGATATTTAATGGTGCCCTTTACCGCATACAAGGCAGCACTACTATCAAAGGAGAGTCATTTTCCAGTTTCCTAGTTGCTAAGAAAATTTGCTGAAGTTTCCAGAGAAAACACTGCCCCTTGAACTAAAGTCAGCCGGTTTCATTGTGAGTCATCCTTATCAAGTGGGAGGGGCACACCACTGATCTCTAGCTGCAGTGCATGATGGTGAAGGTATGGTCATTTAAAATTGTTTAGCTCAGTTGGTTAAGTGTGGTGCCGATAACACTAAGGTCCAGGGTTTGATCCCTGTACCAGCCAGTACAAATAAATAAATAATTTCTAGGGGTGTCTGGGGTAAGATCAATCTTGGCTTTCTAGCCAAAGCAGATGGACCAAATCATGGCTAAGTTCTCAGGGCACCTCTTACAGAAGATGACTTCATGAAAGATGAAATCCATGTCTGTCTTTTGTAGATTGCAGTTTAGAGCCCAGCAAGGGGAGGGAGGCATCAATCCCAAGTGGCTTCTCCTGATTGGTTCTTCATACTCTGGCTCTGCCCACCCACAGCTCCGCCAGGCCTTGGCAGCTGGAATAAGGCTAGCAGGCAAGGCTGAGCCATGCCATGCCCAAGCAAATACCTCTGAATACCTGCTCCTGTATTCCAAGAGCACTCCCCTTCCCAGATGATGGAACTGAAAGGAGGATGAATTGAGTGATCCCTGTTCCCTAGTCCCTTCCCTCTAGAAGGCCATCTCCAGCTCTCTTTAAAGAGAAGGGAAGGGGAGGAGGAGGCTGGTAAGAGAAAGATGCCCTTTCACAGTAGGAGGCAGCAAGTCAAATCCCTTCTTTGCCAACAAGTGGTGCAGAGTTGGAAAGAATCTCAGTCCTCTTCATTTTACAGTCCAGAAAGCTGCAAAAATAGGGTCATTATGCCAGGACTGGAACCTCAGTTTTCAAATTAGTCCAGGCTTCCTTTCCTCTGTGCTATGCAACATAACTCTCAGTTATGCTTTATCTCAGCACTTGTGAGATAAAGTGGCACACTGTCCTTGAAGGAAGAGGCAGAAATGCATGTGCTGAAAAGCATGGACCACTTAGATAAGAATCTCAGCTCTACCACCTACCAGTTGAGTGATGGATAAGCTGCTTAACCTCTTTGTGCCCCAGTTTCCTCATCTGTAAAACAGGGATAATAACAACCCATTTCAGAATGGAATTAATATGTGTAAAGTCCTTAGAACAACGCCTAGCACATAGTAAGTGTTGTTGTTATATATTATATAGCACATAATATAACTATTGTTGTTATAAAGGAGCAAAAGAGTCACTCAAGCCTTTTCCTCCTAACCATGTGCCTGGAGTCTGTAGGTAAAAGGGAGATTCCTCATCCACCCTTATGGCCTCCCAAGCCATGAATTATTTCTGGAGCACCTGTAGCAGTTTTCTGATTCTGTTCCCCTACAAGCCACTGGATACCTGGACTCTTCCTGAGAAACAAAGGAGCCTTGTGGGGACCTTCGTGATTTCTACCATCTTCCCTCCCCCTTGTCCCCAGTGCTGTTCTCTGCCCTCAGGAAAGATGTGTTCCACTGAGTCCCAGGTATGCCCTGGAAAGTGGGAAGTAATAACTGGCCCCATGCCGCCCTCCAAGGCCTTATGACGCAAGGGAAGAAATCCGGGCAGTATGCAGGCATTGGGTAGACAGCAGCCACAGGAATTGGTTGGTCTTCACAGGCTGTATTTTGATCAGGTTACTTTTTATTCTCATTGACCTTGGTCAATATTCAGATCCGTAGGTCTTGGGGGAGGACGGGGAGGTTTCCATGGAATACAGTTGGGCACCAACTCAAGGCCCAGAGGACATTAGGAATCAGGCTAGGCATCGGCCTCCGAGCTGGCTGCTCTGACCCCTAAAATGTGGTCCAAGACCTGCTCCGGCCTCTTCCCCCTGAACCTGGTGTTCCCCAGGACTCAAGGTGGGTTCACTTTACTCCTCTCCCTGGGCTTTAAGCTGCTTCCTGCCCTGCTCCATGGAATCCTCTCTAACGGGGTAAAACGCCTAGCACAGTGTCAGCGTTTTAGGTTCTCAAATGATCGCTACCGCTATTAATAACAATAACTGTAACGTTCACAGCCCCTTGTCGGCTACTCTCGCAGTTGCCCTGCGCCAGCCTAGACTCTCATCCAATGGCTGAGACTACGCCCCCGAAGCATCTTCTCGGGCCTCTTTCCAAGGGGGTCTGGAGGTGCAGTCCCGCAAGCCTGGCCCGCCAGGACTGGATAAATTGGGAGCGCGACTGCGGCAGGAAAGCGGCGCGAAGACACTTCATCTCCAAGGGCGCGCGCCCCCTCTCTCAGCGCCCCGCTCTGGGTCTGGGAACCTGGGCCTCCCCGGCCTCCCCGGAAGAGCGCGCGCACCCCTCACACACGCACACTTACTTCCCATGTTTTTCCGAGGCCGGCAGACACTCGGCGCCGAGTCGGGGGCGCTTGACTTTCCCGCCGCTGGAGAGGGCGGGGCAGCTTTGGGCCTGGCCCCGCCCCTGTCCTAGACCCCGCCCCCTCGTGTTGATGGCAGCGGCAGCTGGGACTGCAGCGGCGTCCGGCCCCGGAGAGCGGCAGGCAGCGGCCGGAGAGCGCCGCCGAACACCCGGGCCCCAGACGCCGCCGACACCCGGAGAGGCAGTTCCGGCGTCCTGACGCCTTCCTCGTTCCTCAGCGCACCCCCGGCCCTCTCCTCACAGGAGTCGCACCGTGAGCGCCCTCCCGGCCAGTTCAGCACCAGGTAAACCCTACACTCCCCCACCCTCCCCCGGTTCCCGCTGCCACCGCAGCCAGCGGAGCGGACTGGGTCTCTGAAGCGGGCAGAGGTTCGCACCCCCTCCCCCTCCCCGCCAAATTCTGTCCCGGGCGGGGCGGACTTGGTGTCTATATTGGGCCTGAGAGCAGCCCGCGCGCCCGCCGGGTGCAGACACCTCGTCTTGAAAGAACGCAGTGCCGGGGCAGGAGGCCGGGGGAGGGTGCGGGGAGGCAGGGCCTTAGGCCTGGGATCGAAGAAGCGGCTTGAAGGGCACAGGGATGCCCGAGGCTGGGGAGGGCAAGGAGTCAGTGGCTGGGGCTTTGGGAGAGCTGGGTGTGTCTCCTGAGGAAAACAGGACAGGTCCTGACTGGAGAAAATGCACCTCACCCTCTGCACCTCCGCAAATCTGGCCCTGAACTGGGGTCAGGACTTCATCCCCAGGAGAGTTTACCAGGAGTAAGGCCCATCTTGGGTAGAGGACCCAGAGGAGAAGCTGGACCAAAGTATGGTAGGCAAAAGCCAGAAGACCTTGGTTAGGGCCTCTTTGAGAAGCCAGTGCAGGAAGGAGTAGGAGGAGGAGAGATCCACCTTACACTGTGCCCCCCACCCCACCAGCAGGGAGTAAACTGATGAAGACAGTAGCAGGAAGGAATCGGGTTAGCTGACAGGAAGAACTTCTCCCTTGGCAAATTTTTAGAAAAAGGAAAAACCCCATCTGCCTGAACTAGGCCAAAGATGCGATCTCTGGATCTTGGGGGGCTGCAATCCTAGCCCCATAACTGGCTTCGAGCCAAGTCCGATGGCCAAGGCCTCTATTCTGGACAGGGTGCCTCTGGGAGATACAACCACTTCCATGAAGAGATACTTATCCAAGGCTGGCAGCAGGAGGGCAGCCTAGTGTTGAGCCTCCTCCCAAAAACATTCCAACTTCCAGGAAGCTTTCAACCCTGGTAGTCTCCACTGTCCCACCAACCTGGGTATCTAAAGAGAAGTCAGGCCCCAAATCCTAGCCCCTCACATTAAACAGCATCTTGCAGGTGACAAAGAACTTTCCCATATGTCAATCACCTTGAAGAAGGCTCCCTGCTTCTAGGATCAGACTCTGTGGGGATTTATACCTGACTCCTGGCTAGATAACCCTTCTCACCTGCCACCCCCTCCACTCCTCCTTCCTCCCACAGCTCACAGGACTAAGGACCAAAGGCATTTCTGGGCACTGAGATCCTCAATCTCTGCCCCCAGGCATGAGCCGGCGTGTTGTTCGACAGAGCAAGTTCCGCCATGTGTTTGGGCAGGCCGCAAAGGCTGACCAGGCCTATGAGGACATCCGTGTGTCCAGGGTCACATGGGACAGCTCCTTCTGTGCCGTCAACCCCAAATTCCTGGCCATTATCATGGAGGCTGGAGGCGGTGGTGCCTTCATTGTCCTGCCTCTGGCCAAGGTGAGGGATGAGGGGAAAGAAGCAAGTGGGAGGACACTGGCTGGGACCCTGGGGACTCCTGACAGCAGGTTGTGTTCTCACCTAGTTCCACCGCTCAGTCAGAAGGGCAGTTTGTATGAACTGGAAGCTCCATGTTCCCCAACCCTCAGGGACCAGTGGGAAGGCTCCCTCACTCCACCCTTAGCAGCAGCATCACGGTGGCCTGCACACACTTCCTAACCTGTCCACCTCTCCATGCAACACCTTATTCCCAGTAGGGACAAAGAAGTGAATCAGGTGTTGGAGATGGTTGGGACACAGCAGAGCCAAAACTTTGGCCAGATTCTGTCCCTGTCTCTCCTAATGCTTCACACCCTCCTGTTTTGAGTATGGAGATCCTACTCCCCAGCCCAGGATGACCATTTGATTAAATCACATCCCAGAGCAGCACATTGAGAACAGGATCAGGCTCTATCCAAAGAGTTCCTGGCTACCTCCCCACTCTGGTTCTTGCAGTGAAGTAAAATGACAGTGAAGGGCAGGGGGACATGACACATAAAGCCAGAGCCCTCCTATCCTAGGGATGGGGGCCAAGCAATGACTACAACTTTTGCTGTGTAACCTTAAGCTCCTTGGCCCTCTCCACCCTCAGGATGGTTATCCCAAGGCATGACCTTGACCTGGATTCTGACTCCTACACCTTTTTAGGGGAGGCCCCATAGGAGGCAGGGTCAGGAAGAGGCCTGACAATAGCTGGTGACTCACCCCAGACAATGCAGACACCATGCAGGGACACCATCCCCAGGGCTCAAATTTCAGCTGGAGCTGCCTCCTCCTCCAGTATGACTGCCATTTCAGTGCCACATGGCCACCCCTCTCCCCTACCTCCTGGTCTGAGCCTATGCCAGCCCCTGCAGAGGCCTCAGAGCCCCCACAAGCTGCTGTGGTTACAAGGTGAAGCCAGTGACAAAGGAGAGATCTGCCAAAGGTAGACCTAGGAAAGGACTGTTGGGTACTGCACTGAGAATTACCTCACCTTGACCTCTCCCACCAGGGCCTTCCCATAGACATCCCAATTGGGGAACAGGCTCAAGAACAGCCCTTTCCAAGTAGGTGTCTTTGAAAGAGCACTGGACTGAGTTCAAGTCTTTGCTGTATCAGTGTCTTGCTGTGTGTCCTTGGTTAAGTCATCTTACTTTTGTGTGTCAGATTCCCTAATATTTAAATGATTTCAACTCTGCGTTAAGCAAAATACAGGAAATAAACTGGATGGGCTTAGAGGTGCAGAAAAGGGTCTGCAAAGAGAACATAAATGATAGAGAATTGAGATGTAAACAGATCCCATGCCCACCCCAAAAACCACATGGGAGAGTGGCCCCACATCTTTCTTTCTGACCCCTTCAGACAGGACGAGTGGATAAGAACTACCCGCTGGTCACTGGGCACACTGCCCCTGTACTGGACATTGACTGGTGCCCACACAATGATAACGTCATTGCCAGTGCCTCAGACGACACCACCATCATGGTAGGAGCCAAGTGGATGCTGCTGGACAGCTGGGCAGGGGAGCAGGGTGGGCTGCCTCACCTGTACTGGGGAAGGTGGTAAGGGAGATGCTGAGTCCCAGGGCCCTGCCCTGCCCAGCTCACAGGCTATTTTTAGCTACATGCCCACCCCCTCCCAGGATGCACTGCTTGGAACTAATTATAGCCATGGCCAACTTGGGGCCTGAAGAGCAGGGGGGCAGTGCTCTGAAGTCTCCCTGCTGGAGTGAATGGGGAAGTCTCTAGAGAGCTGGCAGTGCCCCCAATGGCTCCCAGCTGTTTCTTCCCTAGCCAGGTACCACCACATCTTGCCCTCTATTTGACCCTTACCACTCAAGAGAGCCAGTAAGGTTGAGGGGAGGTAGGCGAGGAGTGGAGGGACAGGGCCAGGTCCTCATCCCCCCCACCCTACGCCTTTTCCTCCTACCCAGGTGTGGCAGATTCCAGACTATACCCCCATGCGCAACATTACGGAGCCTATCATCACACTCGAGGGCCACTCCAAGCGTGTGGGCATCCTCTCCTGGCACCCTACTGCCAGGAACGTCCTGCTCAGTGCAGGTCTGGGGTCCTAGGGAGAGGTCCCTACTGTAGATGGGGGGTGAGGGGGTGGCACAGACAGGGCCCAGGTGACCATGCCTGGTCACTCTGGGCAGGTGGTGACAATGTGATCATCATCTGGAATGTGGGCACCGGCGAGGTGCTGCTGAGCCTGGACGATATGCACCCCGACGTCATCCACAGTGTGTGCTGGAACAGCAATGGTAGCCTGCTAGCCACCACATGCAAGGATAAGACCTTGCGCATCATCGACCCCCGAAAGAGCCAAGTAGTGGCGGTGAGTGCCTAGCCTGGCCACTGCCCAGAAGCCCCTGCCCTGTGACCAGCTGCCAGTTCCCTGTACCCACAATCATCAGAGCCCTTGGTCCCAGCTTTCACCTGGCCCGTCCCTATTCCAGAAGCCCCCAGCCTGCAATTCTCTGCCCCCACTCCTGTTCCCTCCCCTCCCCTGCCTCTCAGAAGCTCAGAGGAGGGCTCCTCGCTTTGGGATTGAGGAGGGAAGCTGGAAACTCCATCCTCCCACCAGAACCTGCATGAAACCTGAGCTCCCGGACCCCTCTCCTCTCAGCCGGCACCCAGCGCCATCTTCTAGGATCTGGGGCCTGACACTGGCTCAAGGGCTGGCCCCTACCCGCCCTTTTTGATAACACTGGGCGGGGAATGGGGGCAACCCTCGCGCGTTGCTTGTCCCAGGGCGGCGGCCATCGCCTCACCAGCCTCTATCGTGCGCGGGGTGCGCAGGGCGCGTGCACGTGTGCGTGGAGCACGCGCGGCCGGGGGCGGGGGCGGGGGCGGACGCTCTAACCCACTAACCCCGCGAGCAGGAACGAGTCCGGCCTCATGAGGGCGCCCGCCCGCTGCGGGCCGTCTTCACCGGAGACGAGAAGCTGCTCAGCACCGGCTTCAGCAGGATGAGTGAGCGGCAACTCGCGCTCTGGGACCCGGTAGGCCAGGCCGTGCCGGGCGCGCTCGCTCGCTCGCTCCCTCGCTGGCTCAGCCAGGAGCGCACTCCCGGGCCGTGGCCTGAGCGGGAAAAGCCTCGCTGCGACCTCGGGGAGCCAGCAGACATCCCCTGCTCTAGGGATTAGCCTTTGAGGGCGCTTATTGGTTCGGGATCTGCTGAGAGCCGCGCAATTCCTGCTGTCTCCAGGCCAGGGGCCAGTCGTGGCCCCCAGGAAGCTGAATTCTTAGGCCCCCTTTGTCTCTCCCCTGCCTCTGCACCCCCCACCCCCAAGTCGGCAAGCTGGTCGTTTGGCCGTCCATGGTCTCCAGGACAGGCAGCTGGTGATGCCCCTCCCTGTCTCCCCCCTCCCCCCAGGAGAGGTTTGCGGCCCACGAGGGGATGAGGCCCATGCGGGCCGTCTTCACGCGCCAGGGTCATATCTTCACCACCGGCTTCACCCGCATGAGCCAGCGAGAGCTGGGCCTGTGGGACCCGGTAACGCAGCTGGAGGCTTGGGGTGTGTGCCCCGGGGACTGGCATCACGGGAGAGGGGCCAGGCGCCCCCCACCCGCATGGCATGCCCACCCAGACAGGGCTGGAGGCTGCTGCCACCTCTGCAGCGCCTGCCATCTCCACAGCAACCCCTCTGCCCAGTTTTGCTGCGTCGCCTGAAGGAGCCTGCGCTGGTGCCCCTACCTGGTGATGCCGAGTCCCTGGGGGTGGTTTGCTGTGACTGCATGCGGCGGTGCAGGGGGTACATGTGCGGGGAGGGAGGAGTGGTGTGTCCAGGGGAGGGTCTTGCAGCTCTGGTCACCAGAGGTTTGGAGCAGGCAAGAAACGTAAAGGAGCTTCTGGGGGTCCCAAAGAAGCACAGGAGAGCGCGACAGGACTGGTCACGCCTCTTGTGCTCGGACAGAACAACTTCGAGGAGCCAGTGGCACTGCAGGAGATGGACACAAGCAACGGCGTCCTACTGCCCTTCTATGATCCCGACTCCGGCATCGTCTATCTGTGTGGCAAGGTGCTCGCGACCGGGCGGGTAGAATAGAGGGCTGGTTGTGGAGGGCCCTGCCCGGGCGCGCCTCTGAACCGACTGGTTTTGCAGGGCGACAGCAGCATTCGGTACTTCGAGATTACCGACGAACCACCCTTCGTTCACTACCTGAACACGTTCAGTAGCAAAGAGCCGCAGCGGGGCATGGGTTTCATGCCCAAGCGGGGGCTGGATGTCAGCAAGTGCGAGATCGCCCGGTCAGCAGCCTGGGCCCCTCCCACACGCCTGTCTCTGTCCCCAACTCATGTCGGGCCTCAGCCAATAGTGCAATGCTTAGGAAAAGGAGGGCGGGAGGGGGATCATACAGTTCTGTTTCAGGGCCAGCCTCAGCGCTCACTAACCTGACATTCTCTGAACTTCAGTTTCCTCATTTGTAAAATGATAAACATCTCATCAGAGGTGTTTTACCACAGAACAAAAGATGTGTTTAAAGTGCAATGCGCACGGGCAGGCGCTCAGCAAGTGTTGGTTTCCAACCCCTTGGTCCCAGACAGAAGTTAAGGGGGTGGGAGTCTGCGGGGGTGCTGAACCCCACTCCTTTATAGGTTCTACAAGTTGCACGAAAGAAAGTGTGAACCCATCATCATGACTGTGCCCCGCAAGGTGAGGGATCGGGAGAGGGGCTGGGCAGGGCTCCGAGGAGGAAGGGAGCGCAGCAGGCCTGGCGCCCCGCTCACACGTGTCGGCCTTTCCACTCACTCCCGCAGTCAGACCTGTTCCAGGATGATCTATACCCGGACACGCCGGGTCCGGAGCCGGCCCTAGAAGCCGACGAATGGCTATCTGGCCAGGACGCTGAACCTGTGCTCATTTCTCTGAGGGACGGTTACGTTCCGCCCAAGCACCGCGAGCTCCGGGTCACTAAGCGCAACATCCTGGACGTGCGCCCACCCGCCGGGTCCCGCCACAGCCAGTCGGCCAGCGACGCCAGCTTGTCGGTAAGATCCGGCCCCGCCCCACCCAGTCCACACATCCCCGTGCCACTCCCTGTCCCACGCGGCCCCTTCTGTCCTCTGCGTCCCAGCAGCAGCACACCCTGGAGACGCTGCTGGAGGAGATCAAGGCCCTTCGTGAGCAGGTGCAGGCCCAGGACCGGCGCATCACGGCTCTGGAGAACATGCTGTGCGAGCTGGTGGACGGAACCGACTAGCGGGGCGCGCGGGGAGAAGCTCCACGCAGGGCGGGCGGGCGGAGAGGGGCGCACGGACGCGGCCCCGCCGGGTTTTAGGTCCCAGACTCCGGCCCCTCCTCCCTGGGCTGGGGGCAGGGGCGGGACTGGGAAGGGAACTCCGCCCCTGGAGGGAGAACTGGACAAATGGAGCGTAGTGGGGACCCGTGTCTGGCTGGCTGGGGGTGAGCTGCACGCCGCGTCGGGAACTTGGAGCTGGCCTAAGGAGGCCCGGTGTAACGGGGGCCTCAGCAATGGTGCTGCACGGCGAGGCGGTGTCTTCCTCTGTCCTCCACCCAGGGCAGGACAAGTGCTTAGTATTAGCGGATGCTAGGGGATATTGGGCAGCTTGGGCTTGACCTCAAAGGGGTGGCGATTCGACGGGTCTCCCCAGACTGGGGAAATTACGACGCTTTTCCTAATGAGCTCACTTGATTCCACCACCCTGGGTGGTAGACCAGACGGGCGTCACCCCCTTGCTGCAGACTCTTAACACAACCCATCGGCTGCAGAGCCGGACCCACTGGCTACCCCCAGTAGTCTGTGGCGGAAGGCTCTTCTCCTTTTGCACCCACAGGGGAGAGGGCGGCTTCCTTGAGGGAGCCCCGGCAAGAGAACTGGCATGAGGAAGCAGGTTCACACATACCCCCACCCCCTCCACACAGACTGCCCCCAGCCCTCTGCTATGGCTTGACTCTAAGAGAAAAACAAGACATACTGAATGAAATATTTTATTAAGTGCTCAGTCTGTGCCTCCTGCATAGGTGGGGGAGTAGGGGAGCAAGTACCCCCAGCCTCTGCAAATGCTACCCCCAACCTCCTGGGGAACCTGGCAAACGCAACCCTGGACTTGGAGTCCACCAGGTAGCCTCTTATCCTAGAGCCCTCCCCACACTGAGGTTCACAAAGACACCACCACCACCACCCCAGCCCGCACCGTGGGCGTTCCTCCCCAGTAAAGCCAGGTAGGAAAAACCTCCGGTTTGAAGCCTCTTTATTTGTGCCTCAGAGTCAGTCTGGTGCCCCTGGCATCATGGAAGGGGTGGGAGGAGCAGTTTCTCCTGTTTTCTTCCTTCCCTGTTTTGTGTCCCTTCTGAGCCTCACTGGCTGATCCGGGAAGGCCAGTCCGAGAGGCCCGAGACAAGGGTGTGCGGTGGGCCCCTGCCCCTGGCGGGGTCTGTGCTTCTCTGGGTGGGTGAGTTGGGGCAGGGGAGAGCCGGGGGTTAGCACCATTGGATGAAGGGTTTTAGAGTTAGCCCCTCGGTGGGGGCAAGTGGGATGCACACCATAGAGGGCTAGCAGCAGCTGGTGGGAAGGGGTGGGTGGTGGTGCTAGGGCCCTGGGCGACCCCTTTGTAGCCACTCTAGTGTAGGGTCTAGTACTTGCCCCCAGCCCAATACGCCCCCCACTCTCCAAGGCACCATGGGGGAGTCAGGACTTGCCCAGGCCACGGGGCCAACTTGGACACACTCCCTGATCACAAAAACGTGCCTTGGAGACGCAGACTCCAACTTCTGACTGCCCGAGGAAAAACTGGGACCACCCTGAGACTCAGGACGGGTGTGGGAGCTGGGGGAGCCGGGCACCCCGCTAAGTGCACTTGACGCTGAAATGCCGGGGTGGGGGAGGGGCTGGGCCCTTGACGTGCTGGTTTTTGTCTGGGACAAAGCAGCGACACAGCACGCGGGAAGCTCAGCTGCCCCCCCAGGGGTGAAGAGCGGAGATGCAAGGCTTAAGGGGCAGTGTCCTGGAAAGGGGTCAGTGAACAGAGAGGAGGACAGGCCAGAAGGAGCAAGGGATGGGGACAATGCTCCTCTAAGGATTCGTCTCCCCTTCAAGACCTCGCTCCGCCCTTGGACAGATCCAGCCCAGCCGAGCGGGTTGGGGGTCAGGATACAGCAAAGCAGGGGGACCGGGCCGTGCCAGCTGCCTCCAGGGCCCTGGCCTGGAAAGGTACCCCACGCCGGTGCCGAACCTCTCCCCGGTTTCGTGCCTGGTTCGCTGCTCCACCCGCGAGGCGGTGCCTCCAGTCTCCAGCTGCAGCTGGGCAGGCGCGCGGGCTGGGGCGGACCTCGTTGGGGGCCCGGGGATGGTCGCACGTGGTGTGGGCAAGGGGCCCGGCAGGGGGCGCTACTGCTCGGTCAAGGAGAGCCTCAGGATGCGCTCCAGCTCCTCCTCCTCCTGGCGCGCGCGCCGCCGCCTCTCCTCCTGTTCCTGCGCCGAGAGCTCCATGGCCAGCCGCAGTTGTTCGTCGTAGCTCCGGAACACGTGGCCGCCGGAACTCTGGCTCGGGTTGGGCAGAGGGCTGGGTCCTGAGGCTGGGGGCGCAGGCCGGCGCTGAGGCGTGGGCGGGGCGCTCCTGGGGGCGGGAGGATATGTCGAGGGTCCCCAAGCGCACCTGCCCATAAGCGGGGCAGGAGACAGCGTGGAGGCCCCGGGGCAGGACAGACCCACCACCCTCTAGCCTCGCCGCGCTGGCCCCCACCCAGTTGTGGCAGATCCCCAAAGTTCTCTTCCCCGTCCACGGTGGCCCCGAGCATGTGGGCATCTTCCAGGACCTCAGCCCCGACGTCCTGTCTGGTGAGAGCCTGAACTCCAGAAAGCCTGGATCCCTGCTCCCTGCTCGCTGCCGGAGCGCTGCCCACCCACCCCGGAGCCAGGAAAGGGTGGTGGTAGAATCCATCCTGATGCCGGTAGGGTCCCTACTGAGGGCACCACGGTTTCTCTGGGCTCAGTTTGCAGTGTCCTCGGCCAGTGTGACTGGGTGCTGGGGTACTGTGTGCGTGTGCTGTGGGAAGAGGACAGGCATCTCCAAATCC
The DNA here is from genome assembly GCF_027409185.1 of Cynocephalus volans. Classification (NCBI taxonomy): domain Eukaryota; kingdom Metazoa; phylum Chordata; class Mammalia; order Dermoptera; family Cynocephalidae; genus Cynocephalus; species Cynocephalus volans. Next base: position 26,792,660 of record NC_084469.1, on the reverse strand, counting down.
TCTTCGGCCTAGTGGGCACTGACCTGTCCTGTTGACGACCCTCGTAGGACATGGGGTGGGTGCCTGGCTTGCTGTTGGTTAGCGCCTCCCAGATGGTGACCTGGAGGAGGAGGACATGGGCCAGTGAGCTGTGGTGGCACTGCAGTCCTGTGGCCCGGGGCGGCTGCAGGGACGCACCTGGTCATACTCACTGCCCGCCTCAAGCAGGCTCTGCTGGATGGCAAACTGCAACAAGTCATCATCGTCGTCACGGGTTGCCGCCTCTCGCTGGCCACCTAGCACGCTGTAGCCACGTGGGGCCTCGAACAACGCAGGGGAGATCTCGCAGCCGCGGCACGAGGCTGGGGGCGCGGGGCTGGGTGTCAGGCGGGGGTGGGGCATGTGATCTGCTGGGGAAGGCGGGCTCCGAGGGGCCGAGAGGGAAGACGGGGGCGGGGGGTTGCTGGGGGCGGAGTGGGGAGCCTCACTCGTGGAACTGGAGCTGCTGACACTGGAGGAATCGCTGCCTGGAGAAGGGGTCTCGCTGCTCGGGCTGCCTCGCACCGACGGCACCGGCTCGTCACAGCCATTGAGGTTCCCGAAGGTGATGCGGGCGTTGAGGACGTGGAAGATGGGGATTTCTAAGAATGAAGAAGCCATCAGGTGCTGCCACCCACCCCCTCACACCAGCCCCGGCCCCTTGCCACATCTGAAGCCCATCTGCCCACCAGGGGCTGAGGGGAAAGGGAAGTGGGGGTCTCACCAATCTTGACGGGGAAGCCAGGAGGCAAGCGCAGGGTGATGAAGTCCCGGAGCTTGGCAAAAAGCGCATTGCTGACGGCCATGAGGTCAATGATGGGAGCCACCTGCTCACACAGGGACAGGGGATGCTCCTCACACAGCCACAGCTTGGCTTTGAACCTGCCCCCCCAGATCCCAAGGGGTGAGGGAAATTGCAGGAAGCCATGGCCTCCCAGCATCTCCTGGAGCCCCAGCTCTGCCCACCCCTCCCCAGCATTAGCAGGGGGCCTCACTTCTGTGTCTTGGTGGTCATTTCCATGGGGCGGCCCATGTCACGGTTGCCAAGCTCAAAGTTGGGGTTGAAGTATTCTTCTGCAGTGATGGCAGTGGGGTTGGCTTGGCTCAGAGTCTGAGTGATCAGGGTCTGTACCACACAGGGAGGGACCCATGAGCCCTTCTCAGTCCCTGATGCCAAGCCAGCCATTTGGTACCCCAGGGCCCCCAAACTGTCCCCCCTGACAATGTGGAACTAACATGGCCTTCGGCATTGTGGAAAGTAGGTCCACATAAGCCATGCTAAGCAGGATGCCTCCCAAGCCTCCTCGTGAGCCACTACCATACCCCTCCACTTAGGGGCACTCCTGGCACACACTCACCCCATTTTGGGGGCCCCCGTGCTGCTCAGCAATTCCCAGGAAGGACTGCAGAGGTGTCTTACAGCCTACAAGAAATGTGGCATCTTAGAAGACATGGCAGCACCCCCACACTTGGAAGTGACAGTATCCAAGGCTTAGGGAGAAGGCTGAGTCCTGGGTTGGTGGGACTGCTCACCCATACCACATACCTAGGCACCTTCATCTGAAGGTGACTGAGGACTCCAAGGAGCAGAAGCCAGTACCACTACAAGCACAGCTTAAAATTATTGTAAGAATAAAAGGAGACCAGAGTGTGGTGCTGATAACACCAAGGTCCAGGGTTCAATTCCTGTACTGGCTGGCGCCAAAAAAAAAAAAAAAAAAAAAAAAAAAGTAGACCGAGGGCTCAGGAGAAACTTCCCAAAGTGCTGCTTTCCAGGTTGGTAACACTGGATGGTAACCTTTCTACCTTTGGTAAGCAGTTTGGAGGCATGTGCATATATGTGTGTGTTTTCCTTCAGGCGTTTCCATACTAATGACTTCACTTCGTTCCCCCGTGAGGTGGAAATTCTGTCTTTCCACTTCATACAGGGTCACTGATGCCCAGAGAATCAGGTGTGGTATCAATGGGCACACAGAGTCAGTGGCAGGGTCTCCTGACTTTCTACCTAGGGTGTGTCTCACTAAACTAAGCTGGCCAATAAATGGCATCCACGACATTTCTCTCCCCTCCCAAATACAAGGCAGACATTAGCAATTGTAGCATGCCTTTCCACTGAGCCCAAATGCCCAAATGAACCTTAGAATCTTCTTAGCAGTACTCTAGGCAGCCAGTACCAATCATTAGGGCTTGGCACATGAATTGAAATCTATTTTCCTGAATAAACCACCATGACTCTTGCTAGGATGCCATTAGAGATGCTTAAGTGGCAGCTGGTTCCTCCGGTCTTGCAACACCTCCCACCATGGCCTCTGCCTTAGTCATTACCTTTAACCTTGCCCTTGTGCTGTTCTGAAAGATGCTCTGTCCGGGTCCGGGTGATGAGTTCCACATTGGATGCCCCATATACCTGGGGACAGATGAGAAAAGCATTCAGAGACAGCTCTGGTACCTCCACACCCTGCCCCCTAGAGCATGCTGAACACTCCCTGCAAGAAAGAAAGGGTCCTAGAGGGGCTCTTTGCTCCATTCTCCAGGCCTTTGGGCAAGTAAATATACGAAGTCATTTATTCATTCAACAAACATTTTTTGAGGAGCCTTTATGTGCCAGGCATTAATGTGGGCATCAGGGGTACAGGTGAACAAGCCAGTCATGATCCCTGCCCTCCTGAGGCTCACAGTCTAGTTGGAGAGACAAGAACATGGACAGTTATAACTCAGTGTGATACATGCTCTGGTGGGGTAACACAGAGATCTTAGCTCAGCCTACACAGCCAGAGAGGGCTTCCAGGAGGAGACAACACATACAGAACCTTGCAGCATTTGTTACTTCCTTCTTTCATCAGTGGTCACGGAGTGACAGACACAGTCTTCTTAGGGGTAAAGGCCTGGCTTGAGAGTCAGGCGGCCAGGGTCTGAACCCCAGCCCTGTCACTTACAGCTGTGGAACCTTGTACAGGTCACTGACCCAGTCCAAGCCTCCATTTCCTCACCATAAAATGAGCTGATCATCCCTACTTAGTGGAGTCATTGTGAAGATTAAATGTGACACTATGCAAAGGGCTCAGTAAACATCTGTAAAATGGAAATAACAATAGCACCTAGCTGAAAGGGTTGTTGTGAGGACTGAGTGAGTCTGTGTGTGTGCATGTGTGTATACATCTACACATACATTTAAAATGTTAGAACAGTGCCTTGAATGTGAATATAAGTGCCCAAGAAATGCCATTCTCATCAGTGACTGTTAGTCTCATGCCCTTCCCTCCATGCCACACGGCCTCTGCACCTCCAAAGCTGGTGAAGGGTGGTCAGGAACCCCATGCCCAGTTTTCTGTAGGCAAGACTGTGGCCGGGCTGGCACCATGAGCTTCAGCCTCACCTTGGCTTCATACCCATTCACCATCTCGGTCTTCTCACTGCGCCAGCCCAGGATACCAGTCTTGTTCCTGGGGAGGCAGAGCAGTGCAGGTGAGGCAGGCACCCTACCAGGCTGGCTCCAGGCTGACCAAGGCTGTGCCCACCCACCTCTCAAAGGAGATGTTCTTGGTGTCAAGCTGTGTGGTGACGACAGGTGCAGTGAGCCGGCTCAGCACTTGCTCCTCGGTGGGCTGGGCGGCAGCCAGCAGCAGCTCACGGTCCTGCCCGGCCAGCGCAAGCGTCTCTGTGTACACCACCCGGCGGTCATGGTCAATCTCCATGACCACAGCACTCGTGTCTGCCAACCACAGAATAGATGGGGGGTCAGAGGAGGGTGTGGAGCTGTCTCCCACCCTGCCCACCCTGCTCTACCTCCTGCCTGCCTGACCTTGGCCCCTGAAGACGAAGCTGCGGTTCCCCCGCTGCCATGTCATGTGGTCAAAGCCCAGGAGCGTGGTGTCTACTCTCAGGTTCTGCCCACTCTTCCACACTTTGTAGGTGTCACTAGGGCAGATCTTGGATACCAGGGGCACTGGGTAGAAGTGGAGGTCAGAGGTCACTTGGCATTGCCTGGGCCAGCTCAGGGCGTGAGGTCAGGGTTACTGGTGTGGCCAGGAAGGGGTGAGGGAATTGGTGGGAGAGCATCACCTCCTCCAACCACCACCCCCCCAGACAAATATAGGCCACACTCACTCAGATGTGAGCAACCAGAAGTCAGGGACAAGCAGGTCTTAGTCACCAAGTCCCTAGTTTCCACCATTTGTTAATTCATTCACTCGATCTTTCATTCATATTTTCAACAAATATTTATTGAACTATGGGGTACCAGACACTGGGAAAACAACATTGAACAAGACAGGACTCCTGCCCTCTTGCAGCTTACATTTTAGCAAGGGGTAACAGGTAATAAATAAGTAAGCAAATCATTACAGAGTGAAGGAAACAGTAATGGAATCGAGACAGTATGTGGGGCGATCTGGAAAGGCCTAGCTGAGGAGGTGGCAGTGGGCTGAGAGGCCCCCGACCAGCCCTCTTACCCCAGCTGGTGAACTCCCATTTCATCTCCACATAGAAGTCCTGGGCCTGGAGGATGAGAAGCAGAGTGCCTAAGCCTGCACCAGCAGTGGGGCTCCCTCCAGTGGGGAGGCTGGGAGGCTGGGCCTCACCTTGCGCAGCTTCTCCAGGAGCACGGGGATGCCCGCCAGCCGCTTCACTACCCGCTGGTAATCCCGATACCGCAGCACCAGCTGCACCAGCTCCAGGTCCCGGGTACTCACAGCCTCCTGAAGCACTGGGGAAGGGAGGACAATATCACAGGGCAGGACCCTTCAGCCAACCAGATGTGAGTATATGATGATGGGGAAATCCTGGCTGTGGGGCCAGGGTGAGTGGGGGGCCCACCTGTCCAGCCACTGCGATTTTCCCTGCCCACGTCTGCGCCGTGCGCCAGGAGCACACGGGCACACTCGAGGTGACCCAGTGTGGTGGCCAGGTGCAGGGGAGTCCGACCACGGGGATCCAGCTGCTCAATGTCCACCTGGAGAAGGAGGTGAAGACGTAGCCCTGGTCACTTCTGAGGCAGCCAACCTGAAGTGAGCCCCTGGTCACTTCTGCCCAACAGCCCCTGTGCAGGTAGCACCCCCCTGGCTGCCCTGCCTCTCCCACCCCACAAGGCAACATAAAAGACAGACACGATGAGCTGGGGTCAGAGGAGTGGAAAGGGGATAAGACAAGGTAGGACATAACTCTAGCAGAGGTAGTGCCTTCCTCCCTTCCTGTCCACCTAGGTCCCCTGGCTGGATTTCCTCCTCCAACGCCCAGTGGGCTGCCTGTAAAGAATAAGCCTGGGGCTGAAAGGTGGTCCTGAAAGGCTGTTGGCCAAGGAGGGCACCTGAGGACAGACCTATCTGAGGGGTCCCAGACCACACCTTCAGGAAGGATCACCAATGGGCTGGCCAGGTGGCTCAGCTGGTTAGAACCCAGCCTTGTAATGCCAAGGTCATGGGTTCGGATTGCCAGACCAGCCAGCGACCATATAAATAAATAAAGTTCAAAGGCTCCCTTGTGGTGCAGGAGCTTTGAAAAAAAAGAAAAAGTTAGGATCACCAATTTAGATCATTGACATTATCACTGATCATGTACACAGTTACAGTAATACACTGATAGGAATGAAAGAATATGTTCATGGTACAAGTTCCAAGCCATGTCCTGTGCCTGCGGGACACTATGCATTAATGTTTTGTATATATCCTATTATTATTTGGTGAATAGCATGATTACATTGCATGAGGTTTTTGTTGTGTGATAAAAGTATACATTTCAGGAGTCCAGGACTTCTAGTCAAATACAGTGAACTGAGAACATGCATGTAATTTCTCCTCTTCTTCCCAAAACTTCATTAAAATGCCAGTGAAAAAGGCTTCCACCCCAACCATGATGAGATACCTGAAATTACTCTTCCACCATAAACAATAAGAAAACTATTGCTTCAAAATATATGAAATAATTATTTTCAGACATTAGGTAACAGGTAGTCTGGGACTGTGATCCCTGAGGAAAGGGAAACAGACAAGGTGAGCCCTATGACTTCCCTGGATTTCTGCCTGGAGGAACATTCTAGGCTGCTATTCAGGGAAGGGAATCCCCAGCAGAGCATGATGGTCTCCCTGAGTTGAGGAAATAGAGTCAGTATTCCAGGGAGACTGAAGCAGCTGGAAGTTGCAGGACAGAGTTCTGGAAAGGAGTGAGCTAAAAAAAATGACCTACAGAAATCTGCATAGGAGTGCTTCTGAATCTTTGCTGAATACTAAACTTCATATGTGTATAGTGAAACAACGAGACCAGACAAAAAGAAGCAATTAACTGATAAATTCTCAGAGCTCACTGAGGGCAGGGAGACATTCAAGCTCCAACCTGATAGAATGCAGAGTCTTTGTTGATCATCCAGTATGTTCAATACAGACCCCAGAAGAGTTATGCCTTAGGAGTAGGGCTAAATTATCCCTAGAGAAAAGGCTCACCTAGACCCACCCTAATATATTAAAAATCAGCCTCAGAAGGATCAAACTCATTTGCAAATAATTTACTTAGTCTGTCAGAACAAGCCTAATACACTTTAAAGGAAGACAAAATCCAGGTAAGCTTAACATCATAATACTTACAATGTCCAACATCCACTTAAAAATCACTAGATATGCCAAGAAATAGAAAAATTTAACCCATAATAAGTAGAAAAATCATTCAATAAAAATAGACTCAGAAACTATAAAGATGATATACGGCTCAATATGCTCAAGGATTTAAAGAAAAACATGAACAAGATATTCATGAGGAAAGAAATGGGAGACATTAAAAAAGAACCAGTGCAGTATATGCATGTATTGAAACAGTACACTGTACCCCACAAATATGTAGAAGTAAAAGGACTGGCTGGTTAGTCCAGTGGGTTAGAAAGTGTTGTTATAACACCAAGATCAAGAGTTCAGATCCATGTACCAGCCAGCTGGTGCAGAAAAAAAAAATTTTTTTTTTTTCAAAAGATTTTTAAAAATAAAAAAAAGAATTAAAAAATGAACAAAAAGAAGAAAAGAGAAAAAATAAACAAACAAGCAAAAAAGCAAATAAAACAAAAACAAAAAGAATAGATTTTAAAAATAAAATTAAGTAATTAAAGAACCCAATGGGCCATCTAAAGATAACAAGTACAATGAAATGAAAATTTCACTGGGTGGAATTAACAGCAGATTAGACAGTAAAGAATTTAAACAGCAGTAAGTTTGATGGCATAGTAATAAAAGTATCCAAACCTAAGCAAGAGGAGAAAAAAAAATACTGAAAAAAGTTGAAGAGCCTCAGTAATCTGTAAGACACTATTGAGCATTCTAACATATGTGTAATTGGAGTCTCAGAGGACAGGATAAGGGAGCAGGGGAAATAAAATAAATTTAAAGAAATAATGACAAAAACGTTTCCAAATTTGATAAAAACTACTGTAGTGGGTTGAATGGAGGTGCCCCCACCCCCACCCCCCCAAAATGACATCACATCCTAACCCTCCAGAACCTGTGAAGGAGAACTTGTTTGAAAAAAGGGTCTTTGCAGATGTAATTGTTAAGGATCTCAAGATGAGGTCATCCTGGGCCGGCCCGTGGCTCACTCGGTAGAGTGCGGTGTTGATAACACCAAGGCCCCGGGTTCGGATCCCATATATGGATGGCCGGTTCGCTCACTGGCTGAGCGTGGTGCTGACAACACCAAGTCAAGGGTTAAGATCCCCTTACCGGTCATCTTTTAAAAAAAAAAAAAAGATGAGGTCATCCTGGATTATCCAGGTGGCTACTAAATCCAATGACAAGTATCCTTATAAGACACAGAGAGAGGAGAAGGCCACGTGAAGAACAGAGGCAGAAACTGGACTTGTGAAGCTATGGGCCAAGGATGCCGAGAGCCACCAGAAGCTGGAGGAAGTGAGAAAGGACGATCCCCTGGAGCCTTTGGAGAGAGTACAGTCCTGCCAACACCTTGAGTTTAAACTTCTGGCCTCCAGAAATCTGACAATAAATTTTTTTTGTTATAACCCATCCAGTTTTTGGTAATTTATTGTGGAAAATAATATAATGATAAACCCACAGAAGGAAGAAACTCAATGAACTAGCAAGACAAACACAAAGAAAATTACACCAAGGCCCATTATAATCAAATGCTGAAAACTAGTGATAAAAAAAAAAATCTTAAAAGCATTCAAAGAAATAAGACCCTCAATGTATGGAAGAACAAATATTGGAAATACTACCCACTTCTCATCAGAAACTATGCAAGCCAGAAGACAATATAATGAAATCTTTAAAGTGCTGGGGGGAAAACAAAACAAAACAAAATAAGAAAACCTTTCAACCTAGAAGTCTATATCCAGTGAAACTATTCTTCAAAAAGGAAGTGGAAATAAAGAATTTTATGGACAAACAAATGCTATGAGAATTTATTGCCAGACGTGCAGGAAATGTTAAAAGGAGTTCTTCAGGTGGAAAGAAAATGATACCAGATGGAAACCTGGATCTATATAAAGGCGTGACGAGTGCCAAAAATGTTAAATATGTAAGTATAAGAATGTCAATAAAATATTTAAAACCCACAAGGGTGGCTGTGGCGGTTGGCGCAGAGTAGATGAGGTGGAAAAGGCGGCCACTGGGCCTTAGGCAGCCGGGAAACTTGTGGACTTTCCTCTTGCTGTCTCTTAAGGGAGGACCGCTGCTGGTGGCCGGTCGTGGGGGTTGACCGCCACTTTGCCTTTGGCAGGAGAGGCTGCCTCATTTACAGGCAACAGCTTTGAAGTATGAAGCAGGAAAAGAACTGTTTCTTAGCTGCAAAAGCGAGTCTCTAAACAGGGAACACGGCGCCGGGGCTGCTGTTGACGCTGCCAGGATCCCGGAGGCCGGGGCCACGCTGAAGGTGGCCAGCTGCCCTATTCAGGATTCGAGGTTTCAGGCCGGCATAAAAGAAGATTCCTGGGAATGCCTGAGCCGTGCCGCGGGATTGAGTGAGCAGCCCGAGGCGGCGGCGGCTGAGAACGGGGACGGTGACAATGCAGAGGCAGAGAGGGAGCCGCCTGGCCCAGCACAGCCCGGTGAGTGACCCACAGCCCGGCCCTTCGAGTGACCCCCGGCCCGGCCCTGCTCGGGGGGTGGACGCCCGCCCGGCTTCCGCCTACCCCACCGGGACACTCACCAGCCCTGGGGCTGCCTCCATTTTCTCAGGTGGTGGTGGCTCCAGCCAGGCTTGACCAAGCCTGTCCTGCTCGCCCGGCTCGGCTCCTCACTGAGCCTTCCGACTTCCTTGCCCTGGCGCGGGGCTTCCCAGGGCCTGCGGGCCAGCCTCCCTTCCCACTCCCTCCACGGTACTCTGGTGGGGCTGGTGGCATGGGGCGTCCCCGACCAGCGTCAGGAGGGCAAGGAAATACAGGCTGGGCCAACTGTCACTCCACCAAACCCTGGGCTCCGGCCCCCGGTAAACTTCCTGTTACCGGGAGGCAGATACCATCTCTGTGGCCACCAGTTCGGAAAAACGCCTAACCGATTTCTGGTTAGGAATAGTGTGGTCGGAGAGTTCCCGAGTTCGCTTGAACTTGCTGGAGAGCTGAATGCAGATGGGCACCGGACTCGGTCCGTGCCAGTGGGAATCAAAGGTGAACTGTGTGCTGCAGGCTCCTCCCCCAAGGAGCTCACACTTTGGTGTGGGAGATAAGACAAGTACACAAATAACCGCGATACCAGGAGGAAGGTGATAAGTCCCGAGAAAGATCTACACAGTGCTACAAAGGCACCCAGAGCAACCGGTCGTCTGCGCCTAGCAGAAACCTGGTAGACTTCCTGGGCAAGGCAGTGCCGAGCAGGGTCTTGAAGGCCCAGCTGATAGACAAGGACTGCAAAAGACACGTCCCAGCCCAGCCAAGTGCACACAGAGCGGGGAGACGTCTGGCTAGGGAGGCGGAGACTCGACAGAAACCACACACCCTGTGGGGTCGCCACTGCACGATCCAACAGCCCGGGCCAGAGCGCACAGAACAGGGAGAAGTCCTGCATGGGAAGTGAAGCTCAGCAGAGACCACACACCCTGCAGTACCGCCCCGTGATCCAGCAGCCCAGCAGAGCCCAAGGCTGACCAGAGAAGTGGCTCCCCGGAGAGGCCCAAGACCCGAGGCAACCACACACACAAGGCACTAAAGGCCAACTGAGCAGTCACGGAGGTAGCCATACCAAATTGGCAACCACAGCAACATCTTAGTTAGTCAATAGTCTCAAACCGGTGGACTGTGAAACCCCCTGCCACAATGAATAAACATAAAAAAAAAGATACCAGAAATACAAAAAATCAAGAAAGTACACCACCAAAAGTTAATAAATCTCAAACTCTAGACCCTATAGAACAAGAAGCCCTTGAAATGACTGACAAGGAATTCCGAGTGATAATTCTAAGGAAACTGAATGAGATACAAGAAAACTCAGCTAGACATCATGATGAAACAAGGAAAAGTATACAGGACCTGAAAGAGGAAATGTACAAGGAAATCAATGTCCTGAAAAAAAATGTAGCAGAACTTGCTGAACTGAAGAAGTTATTCAGCGAAATAAAAAACACAATGGAGAGTTTAACCAGCAGGCTTGCAGAAGTTGAAGAGAGAACCTCTGAACTTGAAGATGGGCTGTTTGAAATAACACAAGCAGACAAAAAGAATGAAAAAAGAATCAAGGACATTGAAGAAAATCTGAGAGAGATATCAGACAACCTTAAGCGATCAAATATCCGAGTCATGGGTATTCCAGAAGGGGAGGAAAATGGAGATTCCATTGAAAACATATTCAACAAAATAGTGGCAGAAAACTTCCCAGGTATAGGAAAAATCACAGATCTTCAGATCCAGGAAGCTCAACGATCTCCAAACGTATTCAACCCAAAAAGGCCTTCTCCAAGACATGTCATAGTCAAATTGGCAAAACTCAGAGACAAAGAGAGAATCTTAAAAGCTGCAAGAGAGAAGCGTCAAATCACCTATAAGGGAGCCCCAATCAGGCTAACATCAGACTTTTCAGCACAAACCCTAAAAGCTAGAAAGGAATGGGATGATATATTCAAAATACTAAAAGACAAAGAATGCCAGCCAAGAATACTCTACCCCCTGCAAGGCTATCCTTCCGAAATGAAGGGCATATTTCTCAGACAAACAAAAACTGCGGGAGTTCACTACCACATGACCACCCTTACAAGAAATCCTTAAGGGAGTACTGGGTTTGGTTCCTGAAAAATAAGTACCACTGCCATAAAAACCCAAGAAAAATCAAAACCCACTAGTATAATAAAAATGGCATTCATGAAGAGAAAACAAACAAACAAAAACTCTATCTACAGCCTAAGGAAACAACAAACACAGAAACCAAACAGTAAATCAGAAAGCAAGGAACAAAAGACACCTAAGACAACCAAACAACCAATAAAATGCTAGCAATAAATCAACACCTTTCAATAACAACTCTTAATGTAAAAGGCTTAAATTCCCCAATCAAAAGACACAGACTGGTTGACTGGATTAAAAAGGAGGACCCAACTATATGCTGCCTACAAGAGACCCACCTCACCCATAAAGACTCACATAGACCAAGAGTGAAAGGATGGAAAAAGATTTACCATGCAAACAGAAAAGAAAAACGAGCTGGAGTAGCTATTCTTATATCTGACAAAATAGACTTTAAACTAAAAACCATAAAAAGAGACAATGAGGGACACTACTTAATGATAAAAGGACTGATCCATCAAGAAGACATAACAATCCTAAATATGTACGCACCCAATGTTGGAGCAGCCAGATTTATAAAACAAACTCTATTAGACCTAAAGAAGGAAATAGACACTAATACCATAATAGCAGGGGACCTGAACACCCCACTGTCAATATTAGACAGATCATCTGGGCAAAGTATCAGTAGAGGAACACAAGATCTAAACAAGACTCTAGACCAATTGGAATTGGCACATATCTACAGAACATTCCATCCAAAAACCTCAGAATATTCATTCTTCTCATCAGCACATGGATCATTCTACAGGATAGATCACATATTAGGTCACAAATCAAGTCTCAGTAAATTCAAAAGCATTGGAATTATCCCATGTATTTTCTCAGACCACAATGGATTAAAACTAGAAATTAATAACAAATGAAACTCTGGAAACTATACAAACACATGGAAATTAAACAGCATTCTACTTAATGACAAATGGGTCCAAGAAGAAATCAAGCAGGAAATCAAAAAATTTATTGAAACTAATGAAAACAATGATACATCATACCAAAACCTGTGGGATACTGCAAAAGCAGTATTGAGGGGGAAATTTATTGCATTAAACGCTCACTTCAGAAGAATGGAAAGATGGCAAGTGAACAACCTAACACTTCACCTTAAAGAACTAGAAAAACAAGAACAATCCAAACCTAAAGTTAGCAGACGGAAAGAAATCATTAAGATCAGAGCAGAACTGAATGAAATTGAAAACCAAAAAACAATTCAAAAGATCAACGAATCAAAAAGTTGGTTTTTTGAAAAGATAAATAAAATTGACAAACCATTAGCATGGCTAACAAAAAAAAGAAGAGAGAAGACTCAAATAACAAAAATTAGGAATGAAAAAGGCGATATTACAACTGATTCATCTGAAATACAAGGAATCATTCGAGACTACTATAAACAACTATACGCCAACAAATTTGAAAATCTGGAGGAAATGGATAAATTTCTGGACACACACAAGCTCCCAAAACTGAACCATGAAGATGTAGAAAATTTGAACAGACCAATAACAATAAAGGAGATTGAAGCTGTTATCAGAAGGCTCCCAACAAAGAAAAGCCCAGGACCAGATGGATTCACAGCAGAATTTTACCAAACATTCAAAGAGGAATTGACACTGATTCTTTACAAACTATTCCAAAAGATTGAAACAGACGCAAATCTCCCAAACTCATTCTATGAAGCAAACATCATCCTGATACCAAAACCAGGTAAATATATAACCAAAAAAGAAAACTACAGGCCGATATCCTTGATGAATATAGATGCAAAAATTCTCACTAAAATACTAGCAAACAGAATACAGCAACACATACGTAAAATTATTCACCACGATCAAGTGGGATTCATCCCTGGGATGCAAGGTTGGTTCAACATACGCAAATCAATAAATGTGATACACCATATTAATAAAGTCAAATACAAGGACCATATTATCATCTCTATAGATGCTGAAAAAGCATTTGATAAAATTCAGCACTCATTCATGACAAAGGCCCTCTATAAGTTAGGTATAGAGGGAAAGTATCTCAACATAATTAAAGCCATATATGACAAACCCACTGCCAATATCATCCTGAATGGGGAAAAGCTGAAAGCTTGTCCTTTAAGAACAGGAACTAGACAAGGATGCCCACTCTCACCACTCCTATTCAACATAGTGTTGGAAGTACTAGCCAGAGCAATCAGAGAAGAGAAGGAAATAAAGGGCATCCAGATTGGAAAAGAGGAAGTCAAACTGTCCCTGTTTGCAGATGACATGATCCTATATATCGAACAGCCTAAAACCTCTACAAAAAAACTCTTGGAATTGATAAATGATTTCAGCACAGTAGCAGGATATAAAATCAACACACAAAAATCAGTAGCATTTCTTTTCTCCAATAGTGAACATGCAGAAAGAGAAATCAAGAAAGCCTGCCCATTTACAATAGCCACCAAAAAAATAAAATACTTAGGAATTGAGTTAACCAAGGATGTGAAAAATCTCTATAATGAGAACTACAAACCACTGCTGAGAGAAATTAGAGAGGATATAAGAAGATGGAAAGATATCCCATGCTCTTGGATTGGAAGAATCAACATAGTGAAAATGTCCATACTACCCAAAGTGATATACAAATTCAATGCAATCCCCATCAAAATTCCAAAGACATTTTTCTCAGAAATGGAAAAAACTATCCAGACATTTATATGGAATAATAAAAGACCATGCCTAGCCAAAGCAATGCTGAGCAAAAGAAATAAAGCTGGAGGCATAACACTACCCGACTTTAAGCTATACTACAAAGCTATAATAACCAAAACAGTATGGTACTGGCATAAAAACAGACACACTGATCAATGGGATAGAATAGAGAATCAAGAAATCAACCCACACACTTACTGCCATCTGATCTCGGACAAAGGCACCAAGCCTATTCACTGGGGAAGGGACTGCCTCTTCAGCAAATAGTGCTGGGATAACTGGATATCCATATGCAGGAGAATGAAACTAGACCCATACCTCTCACCATATACTAAAATCAACTCAAAATGGATTAAGGATTTAAATATACACCCTGAAACAATAAAACTTCTTAAAGAAAACATAGGAGAAACATTCAGGAAATAGGACTGGACACAGACTTCATGAATACGACCCAAAAGCACGGGCAACCAAAGGAAAAATAAACAAATGGGATTATATCAAACTAAAAAGCTTCTGCACAGCAAAAGAAACAATTAACAGAGTTAAAAGACAACCAACAGAGTGGGAGAAAATATTTGCAAAATATACATCTGACAAAGGATTAATATCCAGAATATATAAGGAACTCAAACAACTTTACAAGAAAAAAACAAGCAACCCAATTAAAAAATGGGCAAAAGAGCTAAGTAGGCATTTCTCTAAGGAAGATATACAAATGGCCAACAGACATATGAAAAAATGCTCAACATCACTCACCATCCGGGAAATGCAAATCAAAACTACACTGAGATACCATCTAACCCCAGTTAGGATGGCTAAAATCCAAAAGACTCTGAACGATAAATGCTGGCGAGGTTGCGGAGAAAAAGGAACTCTCATACATTGTTGGTGGGACTGCAAAATGGTGCAGCCTCTATGGAAAATGGTATGGAGGTTCCTCAAACAATTGCAGATAGATCTACCATATGACTCAGCTATCCCACTGTTGGGAATATACCCAGAGGAATGGAAATCATCAAGTCGAAGGCATACCTGTTCCCCAATGTTCATCGCAGCACTCTTTACAATAGCCAAGAGTTGGAACCAGCCCAAATGTCCATCATCGGATGAGTGGATACGGAAAATGTGGTACATCTACACAATGGAATACTACTCAGCTATAAAAACGAATGAAATGCTGCCATTTGCAACAACATGGATGGACCTTGAGAGAATTATATTAAGTGAAACGAGTCAGGCACAGAAAGAGAAATACCACATGTTCTCACTTATTGGTGGGAGTTAAAAATTAATATATAAATTCACACACACACAGACACACACACACACACAAAACCGGTGGGGAGGGAAGAAGATATAACAACCACAATTACTTGAAGTTGATACAACAAGCAAACAGAAAGGACATTGTTGGCGGGGGAGGGAGGAGAGGCAAGAGGGAGGGAGGTTTTGGTGATGGGGAGCAATAATCAGCCACAATGTATATCGACAAAATAAAAGTTTAAAAAAAAAAAAAAGGTAAACAGAAGAAAAAATGAGAAAAAGCTAAGCTAAACATAACAAACTGAGTTATTTGTCTCCACATAATTGAAAATTTACTAATAAATATTTTCCTTTAAGCAAAATAAAAATAAAAATAAAACCCACAAGAATAAAGAGAAGAGATGTCAGGAGATGAGAAATTTCAACACAACTTTAGAACACGGAAAGTGGCTGAGGCATCACAACCAACGGAGGGAGCGGAGGAAGCTGGAACCCAACAGTCACAGAGCGGATCCCCTTGAGTAGCAAGCCAGGTCACCCCCAGCAGCCCCAAAAGGTGCAGGACCTGCAGGCACTGGGAATGGCAGAAGTGGGGATGAAGTTCAGAGCTGAATACAGGGGCGCTGGCTACAATTTAGAACTCCCTAGTCTCCTCTCCAACCTCATAAAGCTGGGAGATGCCCCCCACTTACTCACTGCAGGACGCCAGGGGTTCATTCACTATAATGGGCATGAGATGTGCTGAACTCAGGGACATTGGCCACTGCCACGGATGAGGTCACAAGGCTGAAACTGACAACAAGTGAAACCCCAGTTCCTTCCCTGCCTTGGATCCTGAACCACTGGCAGCCAGACTGCAACACCACCACCTCTATCCAAGCAGGAGCTTTGAGAATTCTTCCTTGGAGAGACTAAAGGCCCCAAAGATCTCTGAACACAGACATTTGGGGTGTTACAATGAGCAGAACGTCTTGTCACCCAATCATCTCACAGTGGTGTCCATACATCAGTAAATTCCACATGCCCATTCTTAAATATGCCCCAATAGCCCGGGGAAACTGGACACTTAAGAAAAGCTTCCAACATAAAATAAACCAAAACATACAACTAGATGCTAAAAACTCAGAGGAAACTCTGTCGATGCAGGGAAGCAAAGAAAACTTTTTGAGGGGGAAATGGATTCCTTAAATCCTCAGGAAAATGTGAAAAGATCATTGAAGTCATGAAACAAATGGGACACCCTAGCTTCCCACGACTTCTCCTGCTCTTTCCCTTGCCTTCTTCACTCCACAAGTGACTTTCTTCACCTCTCCTTGCTTTCTTCATTCCTGGACAGCTGCACCTGCCCCAATTCTCCCATCACAGTAAACAGTATCTCAATTCACTCCATTTTCAGGTAAAAAAAAAAAAAAAAAAAAAAAAAACTTTGGAACTTGTCTTTATCTCTTCTCTTTCCCTCACTCTCCATATCTAATCCATCAGCAAAACCTGTAGACTCTACCTTCAAGATAGATCTAGAACACCAAGGTCAAGGATTCAGATCCCCATACTGGTCAGCCACCAAAGAAACAGAAAAATAAACAAAAAAAGAAAATAGATCTAGAGTCCTCTCAGTTTTCACCACCTTCAAGCTACCATCCTTGTCACAGCATCTCACCTGGTGGACTCCCTGGTCTCTTTATTCCTCTCTGGACTCCTGAGGTCTGTTCTAAACACACCATGGCAACGAAAGTGACCCTTTGAAATGTTACTCAGGTCCTGACACTCTCGAGCTCAAAACCTTCCCGTGGCTTCCCATCAGGTTAGCACAGAAGCCCACGGCCCTGGGCTTCTCGTGGAACTCAAGTGTTCTCCCTCCTCCACTCCTGCCACTGGCCTTCCCTGGAACAATCTTCTCCTGGATGCTCTAGAGAGCCACAAAGCTCTCCCCCTCAGTTCATTCATGTTGCCACTCAATGTCACCTCCTTAGAAAAGCATGCTCTGAAAACCCATCTGAGATGACAGTTGCTATTTATCTGTCTATTGCTCCTTATCCTGCTTTAGTTCTCTAACATCCAATTGCTTGTTTATTTTTTCATTATTACATTCACCTATAACATAAGCCTTACAAGGCAGGGTCCCTCTCTGTTCTGTTCACTGCTAGCTCCCCAGCCCCTGGGCAGCACCTGGCACATAACTGGTGCTTAATAAGTATCTCTTAATCAAATTCATAGATGACTATATTGAGGGGATGTGCAGAGGGGAAGGTAATGAAGTGTAAAATGGATACACCAAGAAATAGGTGCAGAAGTATATTGTGTAAACAACAAAAGAAAGAGCCCAAAGAGTTCAAAGGGGTCGCCTCCAGGGAATGAGTTGGGGAGGTGGAGGGTAGAGTGAGGAATGCTGCTCTTCATTATAAGCCTTCTAGCAACAGTTAATATTTTAAAACTTGAGAATGAACTCCCTTGTCAAAAATAAAACATTTTAAATAATTTAAATTATTTATATAACTTTTATAACCCTGTGTTGGCATTTCTTCATTTTTAAGTATAGTAGAAACCTCAAAAAAAAAAAAGTATGACTGGCCCTTTGCACCTCTGAGCTGTGGCTTGGAGATGTGAGGGGTCCCCTGCTGCTCCTGCATCGGCTCCCCACAGAGAAGGGGAACCCCTACTTACTCTTTGAGTATCATGGTTGGTCTGGGCCCCCAGGTCCCAACCTGAGTGAAGGTCAGAGCCTGGGGTGGGAGTGGTAGAAGATCCTCAGCTTTGGAGCTGGCTAAGGAAGTCAGGAGGAGGCCTACCCATGGGACTGCCCCAGCTGCCGCTGCTGCTGCTAACAAGGCCCCAGGGAGCTGGCAGGGCACCCTGCCCGGCCCCAGAGCTCCACAAGCTGCCTGCCACTCCCCCCCTCAGGTGTCTCAGCTCCAGGCTTCAAAGAGAGGCTGGCACTGCCCAGGGGACCTCACCACCCCCACTTCCCAGGAGTGCTCCCGAACAGCCCTCCCTAGGGCACTGCTGTTTTCCAGGGCCAACGTGGACCCCCCTATACCAGCCAAGCCCCAAAGAAGCTCTTTCACCTGGCCAGAACAGGGCCTGTAGTGCAAGTGGCACCTTGCCCTGAGCCCAGGTGGCAGAATTCATTAACCTCCTCAGCAAAGGCCTACAGCTATTTAATTGCTGGAAAGAAAAGGTTTCCCCTGAAACCCAACACTCAGCTGTCCCCACCAAGAGAACAGAGACTCCACACCCCAGCAGGCCTCAGCTGGAGTCAGAGCTGGGGTCTCTGGAGCTTAGGAGCTGGGGCTCCCTGTGTGCATGCACACACACGTCCATGCTAGTGTGCACAGGGTACCATAAGGGTGCACACTCACATGTACTTCTGCCTGCACATACCCAGTACATGTGCATCCTTAAGCATGCAAGCACATGCATGCCCAGCTGACCTCTGACACTGCAAGAGTCTACTCATGTGTAACACACATGTTGGTTGCCAGCATATCTACACATGAATATCCCTCACACCCACATGCACCAGGGTATTTTTTAAACTCCTTAGCATTAGCAGAATCCTTTTGTCAAGTGAAATCTTAAAAGCACACACCAAACCTATAGACTGAACATGGGTGCCAGAGAAGCAGGGTGAGGGACCAGAGCGTGCGTGGGGCCTTGCCTGCTCAGCCCCTTCGCAGCCGCCAGGAAGACAGCCAGAGTCTGGTATGGGACAAGTATGTGTCTGTGGGGACAAGTATGCTGGAGTTCCCTCAGGGGGAGGGAGGCAGGATGCTTCCCCAAGCTGAGCAGGAGGCTACAGGCGAGCGGGCGGGTGGGGGCAGCACCCAGCTAATGCTCCCTCCGCCCTTTCCATCGCACCGCATGCAACCCCTCCCTCTCATCCCAGAACACATTGATTTTTGGTTTCTGGGGTTTGTGGCTCCCTCTCCTGAGCTTCCTAGCTCACCAGATGTGGTGATGCCCCACACTCAGGACTGCCCACTTTAGGGGGAGGGAGGGACAACAGGTGCTCCCCAAGGTCCTGGATGACTGGCATCTTCTGTCTGAGCATTTGGGGCCCCACAACCCCATCTCATCTACCAGGTCAGAAGGACAAATGGGGAAAGCAGGAAAGAGGACGACGGCAGAGGCAGCCCCAGAAAGATGGAACATGTTTCGCTGGGACCACAATGTGGTCCCCTTCAGAGTTCCTGTTGCCAGGGGAAGAATCCCACTGCCCTGGAGCTCCCAGGGAGCTGTATGGTCTAACCCTGCTCCCCACCCCCAGGGAACACCAGGGACTCGTGACTCCAGAACCAAGGCCATGCTCAGCTGACTGTGCCAACCTTGGGGCCGTGCCCGAAAAGGGGGAACTGGCATATCTTTTGGCCTATACCCCCTGCCCCTCCTAGCCTGGCAGGGCCTGTGCATGGCAGGAAGCATGGCGCCAGCAGCCACAGCACTGCCGGGTGCAAGTGAGGGGTGGTCGTGGCCCTCTCCCTTCACCAAAGCACCTCCTCCCTGTCCAGTACTCCCTGCTTCCAGCCCCTGGAAGAGCTACCAGGGGGCTGGCAAAGCCCATTAACCTGCTCTGAAGGCTGCCATGCTATCCCCCTCCTCAGCCAGCTGGCATTGCCAAGCCTGCCCACAGGAGGGCCTCTGCGGGGCTTTCTTGGAGTGAAGAAAAGGCAGCTATGCCAAGCGGAGACCAGGGTAACCCAGCTGCTGAGTGCTTGAGGAAAGCCTGGCTGTTTTCTGTGGCGACTAGTGCCAGGAGGAGCAGAGGTCAGGGACCCCTGCTAGGATGCCAAGGGTTGGCAGGGGTTTCATCATGATGTTTTGTGGATGCCCCAGGTGCATCTCCTGCCAGAACAGAGCCTGATGCCCCAAGGACTAGGCAGTGCACATCTGGATGCAGGCATCACTCTGGGTCAGTCCTGGAGTTGGCCTACGGCCAGGGCCCTCTCCCACACAGACTGATCAGCATTCCCCTTCTTGGCACCTCTGAGAGAAGGAGAGAACAGGCCTGGCTCCTTTGTGGCTGAGCGAGGGTTAACCTCCACGGGTGCCCTATATTCCCCCATATCCATTTCAAAGAGACATTAACTCACCAAGACCAGGACAGGGATGAACCTGGTACCTGGTTTCTATGGCAGCCTGAGGGGAGGGGAAGATGAACATACTCAGCAGCCCCAAACCACCTCTCTCTGCAGCAGCTCCAGTGCCCCCACCCCAATCTTACCCCAGCAAGATGGCTGCGGACTTCAGGACTATCAGAGAGAGGCCTAAGTGAAAAAGTCTTTTCTTCCATGTCATCTGCCTCTCTCCAGTCTCTGCAGGAAAAGGACCCCCCAATCTTCAGGCAAGGGAGTGGGACTGAGGCATTCTGAAGATTCAGTCTCTAGCCTTGTGCTTAACAATCCCTGGACCTTCTGGAAGTTCCTTGCAGATCAAACTTAGATCCCTTGAGCTGTAACCTCTGTCAGAGCCTTGTCTTCTTTCACAGAGGAGGGGAAAGCAGAGAAGAGCCAGAAGAGACTGAACTGTGTCTTAGAACTGTCTGTGTCTTAGCTCCCCACACATCATCAGAACAGAGTCTCCTCGAGGGCAGGGGCTGGAGCCTTATTTGTTCATCTTTGCTTCCCCAGGGCACTCTGACTTCGCACCCTTTACCAGGCTTCTTGGCTGCAAACCACTTCCCTTGTGACAGATAAATAGAGACACAGACTGAGGAGCAACTTGGAGAATACTTGTGTAAGCAGAGGTAGAAAGGAAGTGGACACCCAGACCAGCCCAGGGGCTTGCAGGCTCAGGTCAGCCCCATATTTACTGGGACTACTAAGCAGAGCTGGATGCCATGCTGTCCCGGAGGGTCCACTGTGAACTTCAGAGACATACCCGAGCCCTCACTGTCTGATGTTCTGCCCTCCATCTCCACTCTTGCCTTGGGAATTGGACAGCTCTTCAGACTGAACTTCCTGGGACTCAGGCAGTGGCCCTCAGAATGTAACCCCCCACAGCCCATGGCCCCAGGGTCTCAGACCCAGACCAAGTCTAGAGGTGTCACCCTGAGGCAATCCAGAGCAGGCTGGGCCCAGCACTGGCTCCTGCGGCCCAGCCTAAAGGGTGGATCCTCTATGCCACGAGTGCCTACCTGTGGCCTGGGTGCCAAGGGTAGAGCTGGGGATTATCTGTGGCCTGTGCCTGTCTTTGTACTGAAGAATGGCCAGAAGACCCTACCCCTTCTCCTGTTTTCTTAGAGGCCACTGCCCAGCCTAAAGCTAGCTGACCCACCTGTCCCCACTGACTAGCAGGAACCAAGGAGCCCACTGTGTGTGCAGAACCTCAAGTTCTGCCTGTGCCCAGTGCCCCTAGCTCCCTCAGCGACTAGAAGCCAGGCCCCAGCACCACAGGGTAGGAGAGCGCCTTTCAGCACCTGGACAAGGCCCTTGGGGCTGCCCGAGAGGGTCTTTCTCCACTCCCGGTTCCTGAAGCCGGGGCTGGAGTCTGAGGGCTCCAGGGGCTCTGCCCAGTCAGAGCGAAGAGAGAAAGCGCTCACCAGGAGAGGAGGGGGCACTGGGTGGGGCGGGGGTGCCTGGGAGCGTCACACAGCCTATTCCCGGATCCCTCACCTGTGGCCCCCTCCCCACGCAGGCCTTCCCCACCTCCGCACACTCACGCGGGAGGTGTCGCCGCTCGACGGAGTGAGGCGGCCTCTCCCACCACATGCAGCACACACCGAGCCGGCAGCCCCTCCCCGCAGCCCGCACTGCCCCAGCGGAGGAGGGGCACAGTGTCCCCTACCCCCATCTGGGAGGGTCCGGAACACGTGTGGGCCGCCCGTCCCGGCCGGAGGGGAGCGGGCGGGGGCCGCTCCCATCACCCTCTCTCCCGGTCAACAAGCACAAAAGCCGCGGTTGCAAACAAAGAAGCGCTGCAAACTCGCCGGGGAGGCGGGACAGCTCGCGCCGCGCCCCCTCCCCACGCCGGACGGGCGTGCCCGCCTGGGGTCCCCGCGGCGCCCCCGACGGCGCTCTTACCTGGCCGGCGCGGACCTCCTTCTCCAGCTCGCGGTGGCGGTTGTGCCACACGAGGTAGTGTAGCGGGTACTTGCCCTCGGGCCCCTTCCTGGCGGAGGCGTTGGCGGGGATCATCGCCCGCTCCTCATGCCGGGGCCGCGGCGCCCGGCCCGGGAGGAGGGACGGCGCCGGAGCCGGGGCCCGGGGCCGCGGGGCGGGGGGCCGGCGCTGCCTGCTCGCAGGGCTGCGGCTCCGGCATGTGCGAGCCCCGGCGGCGGCGGCGGGCGGGGGCGGCGCGCCCGGCGCGGAGCGGGCGGAGCGGGCGGCGCGGGCGGCGCGGGCGGCGGGCGTCCTCGCGAGGCGGCGGCGGCGGCGGCGGCGGCGGCGGGCGGCGCGGAGAGGCCCCCACCCGCCCGGGGAGGGAGCGGGCACTTGGCGGGCGGCGCGGAGTCGCGCCTCGCCTCCCACACCCCCGCACACAAAGACGCCGCTCGGCGGAGGAGCCGGCGGCCGCAGCGGGCACGGGGGCGCACCGGGCGCGGGCCCGGGGACGCCGTCGCCGCAGGGACGCGCGCCCGCAGCCCCCGGCTCCCCGCAGCCGCATAGCCCGGCCCTCAGCCCGAGCGGCCGGCGAGGGATGCGGGGATTCAGGGGAGGAGGGGGACCGGGTGTCCCCGGCAGAGCGAGTTACAGCTCGGCCCCGTGGCATCATGGGGCTTGTAGTCCGCCCTTGGAACTGGGGGTGGCAGGTGGCCGGAGAGTGTCCTGCACTGTCCCCTGAGCCCATGAGAGGGTAGGCAGGGAGTCAGGCCTGAACGAAACGGGGGCAGTGCCCTTACGCCAGGTGGCGTTGGGGCGCATCTCCACCGCCGGCATTTTGCCTTTTGCTGGGGAGGGAGGGAGGAAGCCTTGCTCGTTTGGGGGCCGGAGGGAGGTGTGGCCTTCAGAATTGAGTTTGGGCCCCAGGGTTCCTGAGAAGGGATCTGGGTTCCTGAGAAGGGATCTGGATTCCCAGAAGAGACTTCTGAAAAGGGTGCGGGGCATGCGTATCAAGGGTCATTGGAGCAGTTAGGGTCTGGCACCTGAAATATTTCTCAGGAGTCTTCCCTGCCTGCTTAGAAAATTAAACTCTATCTTCCACACATGACATTGGAAAGAGAACGTCCAGTAAGGCGGGGAGGACAGTCCCTCCCCCCATACACTGTCCTCAGCAAGAATCAGAGTGAGGTTGGACACAGAAAGCAGCAGGTGGCAGCTCCCCACCTCCACCCCGTGGGGTCCCCTCAAGAGGAGAAGTGACTGATTCCAGAGACTCTCGCCTTCCTGAATGACCCCAGGGCAGAGCGGTCCTTCCAGAAAGGTCCCTGCTGAGGGTGTGGTAAGTGAAATCGGCCTCGGGGCCGCCAATTGCAAGGGGGCTGGGAGGATGGAGATGCTTGGTCTAGTTCTGGGGGAGGAGGAACTGTGGTGTCAGAGAGACCCGAGTTCGAACACCTCCCTACTAACTTCCTGACCTTAAGCAAATTGCTTAATTTTTTTCCCAGTTTCTCAGTCCACGCTCCTCTAAAACGAGACTCTGGGTACTACCTCCTGGGGTGAGCTAAGGACAGTAACTGCCCTGGTAACGGCGCCTGCCTCCTCCCAGCAGGCGGACTGAGACAGGGGGCGGGACCAGACACGGTGCCTTCTCGAGCCCACCTCAGAGCAAGGCAGGAACGAGGGATTCCACATCAGCCCTACTCAGAACAGCAATCCAAGAAGTGTTTGTGTGGGAGGTGCCAGCAAAAGCTTGCAAACTCCCCGCGCCTCTCTCAGGTTTCTTTGTGCGGCCTTCTCTCCTTCCTCCTCCACACCCTGCGGTGCCAAGCCCCGGCGGGAAAGGGATGAGGGGGGAGCGGACTGCCTCGCCCCTTTCTCTAGCCTGGGCGGAGCCAGCTGGCGTCTCCCGGAGCCCGGGACAGCTGCCCGCCTCCACCACGAGGGGTCAGCAGAGTGTCGTGGCTGCAGCCAAAGTTGGGGAGCGAGCTGGGGCGGGGGAGGGGCGCCTAGGAGTGGCCGGGAGAATGCCTGTACATTTCCTGATTAAATTGTTTTTAGACCCCTGTGTGATTCCACTTTAGCTGTCCTGTTTCCTGGGGTGGTGACATCTCCACAAGGAAATCCAGAAACCCTTTTATCCCCAGCCCCAAGCCCAGAAACTTGGCTGTGACGGTGCTGAGGGTTTGGGACAAAGTTTGTACAGTATGTCCATGCCAGGGCCACTCCCAGGCAGTCCTCGGGTCAACCAGGAGATGGGGAGGACGCAGAACGGGTTGAATCATCCTCCTTCCCCTGCACAGCCCAGGAGCCAAAGATGGGGGATGTCAGCCTGGATTCGGGGGGAACTGTCCTCTGAGAAGCTGGGTTCCCTTTTTGCCAGGCGGCCATAGACACTAAACCCAGGTCGCTTTTCCTCCGGACTGGGCGCCTGGCTGCCACGTGCTCGAGACGCACCCACAGAGCCGGGAAACAAAGACATCCAAGCGGCAGGACTGCCAGCGGCCGCCTCGACATTTAATAAATGAAATTCCATAGCTAGGAGTCGATCGGGGGTGAACGGGCGGCCACCGCTCGTGGGCTGCGCGCCCAGTACGGGCTGCCAGGCCACTCCTCCCGCCCTCCCCACCCCCACCCCCGCCCCCGGCTGGGGCCACCAAGACCGTGGACTCCTTGGTGCGGGTGCAGCACGGGGCGGCAGGTGGCGTTCCCCCCACCCCCATCCGCGAGGTATCTATGCTCGCAGAAGCCCCACCAGATGAGCGGCTGGCTGTTGGGTGTAGGGGGAGGGGAGGCCTGCAAGATTTTTTAAAGGTACGATTATAAATATATCTTGTGAGGGCCAGCCCGTGGCTCACTCGGGAGAGTGCGGTGCTGATAAATATATCTTGTGGATCGCGATTTCAAACAAACTTGTCAATCTGGGTTGCAGCGAAAGGCGATGGAGGCAGCTTTGCATGTATTTCGGGTGGTGTGACTCATGTGCATTACTTGTCTTCTGCCCACCCACAAGTCACTGCCGCTCTGGCACCGCTGGGACAAATCGACCAACTCGGGCCCCCCTGCCCAAGGACTCCCCTCTCTCCCTTGTTACACAGCAGGAGGCTTTGACGCTAGGGGAGCCGTCTTTTAAATGTGTCACCACTGACCTGGCTCCCAGGCCCGGTCCTGGGCACCCGTGCCCTCTCTCCACAAGCAGAGCGTCCCAGCCTTTTGCTGCTGCAGGGGCGGGGGCTGGGTGCACGCCGGGCACACGTGTATGGGGGAGCATGCTCAGTGCTGGGGTACACCCACGTGCGGTCTGCATCTCGACTCCCCGCCCCCCACCCACGCCCTCCCCTGCCTCTTTGTGAAGTACACGAAGAAAGACTGTCACAAGAAATGACCCCTGTATACTACATGCACACGCTCTGGACACACGCCTCAGAAAAACCGTGGATGTATGCAAGGCAGATGACAAATGGATATTAGAGCACACAGGCACACTGGTCACTCCTCGGAAGTCTTTAAAAACCGTCCAGGTTTCTTCCTCTCTAGATGGATGCGTGGATGGAGGGATAGATGATTTTTAGCCCGGAGACAGGGGCATACACTGCATGACCTCTCCGGCACTTGGGCGTCCATATTGTTGGTGGCATGCGTATTCAGCAAGGGCGTGACCACTCACACACCTGGACACAGAGATATGGACATATGGGGGAGCAGGACGCACAGCTTACCCCAGCCAGATAGACGGGTACCCCAAGGCACAGCCCGTTTGACGGGAGGGAGGCCTGGGCCTCCCGTTCCTGCCTCTCTTCCCTGGTCCCCACACAACCCGGCTCACCACCCCTGGGCCGAGCGTCTTCCAGGCCGCCCCCAACGCCGAAAGTGAAGGGGATCGGGCTGTGAGGGTGACTCACAGTGCCTCCGGGCCCGGGGAGCGCCGGAGCAGAGGCCAGGGCCGCAGGCAAGTCTGCCCGCCGGGCCCGGCGGAGACCTCGGCCCCTTTAAGCGCCCCCGCCCCCTCCCGCCCGCTCTCCGGCTTCCTTTCTCCGGGAGGCGCGGCCGGCAGCGGCGGGCGGCGGGGCGGGGTGTGGGCCGCCCCTCCCCCGGTGGGCAGGGCCTGCGCCGCTTCCTGCAGGAGCCGCGGCGAGCCGCGCAGGGGGCGGAGAGAGCGAGCGGCGAGCGGCGGCGGGGCGGCGCGGGGCGGCGCGGGGCGGAGGGCGCCCGAGGGCGAGCGGGCAGGCGGGCACGGCGGGTTCCGGGCCAGCCCCAGGGGCGGACGGTTGGGCGGGCGCGCGGAGCCTAGCCGGGGCCTTGCCGGAGCCGGGCCGGGCAGCAGGGGCCGCCGCCGCCGCCGCCGCCCGGGCCCGCCGCCCGCGCCCCCCACGCTGGCCCAGAGGGCTTCGGCCGCGTCGCCGCTGAGGATGTCCCGGAAGGGGCCGCGAGCGGAGGTGTGTGCGGACTGCAGCGCCCCTGGTAAGCGGGGCCGGGCTGGGGGCGGGACCGCGCATCCAGGCCGCCGCCGGGCGGGCGCCGGGGCCTGGCGGGAGCGCTGTGCGGGGCCGGAGGGCGGGGCGGGGGGCTGCGGCCTCCGGCCTCGGTCCCCGCCCGGGCCACTGCAGAGCCGCGTCCTTGGCGGGAGGGCCGGCCTGGGGGTCCCCTCTTCCCTCGAGTCTGTGGGCGAGCGAGGAAGGACATTCCCGGCGCCGCCTCCCACTCCTCAGTCTGAGGGAGGCGGGCAGCTAGCTGCGCCCCCCACCCCCATCTCAATATCCAAACGGAAGCGCCAGCCTGGGGTGGCAGGAGGGTTGTGGCGGAGGCCAGCAGGGTTTAGGAGGTGGGGGCGAGTGTGGTTTTGTGTCATCTCAGTGCCACCCCCGCGACTTGCACCTGCTGCTCGCATGGTCGGTACGCCCGCCGGGGTGGCGGAGGGCAAGGGGCAGAGAGCCGGTCAGATGCGCCAGGGGGGCCTGGATAGTTTCCTCAGGAGCAGATGAGGGCCTGGCTACTCCTAGGACTCCCTGCGCCCGGTTCCCAAGCTCCTTTCAGGGCTTGGTGTTCAGGGTCAGTCCAAACCTGGGCATCTTCCCTAGAGGCATCACCAGGCCTGCTGGTGACTGGGGACAGTTGGACTCGGCTTTGCCTGTTCCCCAGTAAGGACTGCTTTGGAAGGTGGGCTTGGTATTGTCTCATTCTGGGCATGCACCCCTTCCTGTCTCCTAGCCCAGGCTGGCCAGAAATGGGTAGGGAGCAGTGGCAATAGGTGCCTAGATTCCTGGCATCCAGCTGGCTTCCTGGCCTGCCTCCTGGCTGGTTTACATGCTTTTTCCCTTCTTCCCAGCAGAGTTAAGTCTGGGCTGGTGTGAAACCCCCTGGCCTGCTGAGGAATTGAGGAGCAGTGACCCAAGAGGCTGCTCCCTTCTGATGTGTGAGGACACAGCCAGTGATGGAGCTCAGAAGCTGGCTTGGGGAACGAAGATCTGGTCCTTGTCCATCCTTTCTTTAGGAAAGGAGCTATATCCCTGGGAGACCCCTGGGCAGGCTCACTGGGTCTGTGAACTTCTGGGGGACTGTGGGCATGATTATATGTGAGGGTGTGGGGTCCTGTTTTGTGGGCTCATAACTTCCAGCCACCTGTTGAAGAGGCCCAGGACCCCAACAGGTTGAACCCCACAGATTCTTTGGTGGTTCTGGTGGCTCCAAGCTAGAGTATTTGGGAACTGTGGATACCAAGCAGGGGCATGGGGACAGGATACTTCGTGGGTGGTCATGACCCTGAGGCCTTCTCTCAGGGCATGTCATGGGTGGAAGGCCCTGGAGGAGCTATCTGGGGGTGGGTGTCCTTACCCCTAGCTGGAAACTATGACTCCCTTTTCCCCAATCATAGGCAGGTCTTGGGATGGAAGGTCTAAGAGAGGACCTTGCCTCCTATGTGCCTGTCCCAGGCTGTTCTGCACCTCCTTTGGTTGGGCATAACAGATGGGGGTTGGGAGGCGAGGATTAGCAGACACCCTATCAGGGGAGCCTGGATTTTAGTGTTGCCTCTGTTTTCAGCTTACTCTGTGACCCATGGCAAGACTTTTTTACTCTGGGCCTCAGCTTCCTCAACTGTGAGGCGAACCAGTTTGGAATAGAAATGGTTTTTGAGGGCCTTCCCATCTCCAGATCTGTAATCCTGATTCTGGGGCAGGGGGATGCCAGGCAGCATCAGCAAGGCTGTTGTCCTTTCTGATTGCATTTGAATGTCTGGCTGAAGCCTCTGAATGCCCCATGGCTTGGGGAGGAATGGTGTGTAGCAAATGTGTTAGCCTGGCCAGCTCCTATCCATCCCCAGTCCTCATCTGACAGAGGCATTTGTGCCGCGGCTACCTCCTTTTCCCCCGACCCAGAATACAGATCAGGAAGGCGGTGAAAAGATGAGGTGGGCAGGATGTTGACAGAGTCTTACTCATCCTCCCACCCCAGCACCCAGTGTGGTGTCTAGAACATGGCAGGCACCCCCCCCAAACCCCACCCCCAGTGTTTGGATGCTGCCAGGACCCCAGCTGGCTGCTAGATACTACCCTGTATCCCAACCCTATGATGTTGTATGCCTCCAACCTAGAGTCACAGGCATCCTTACTGATAGGAACCCAGCAGTCTCAGCCCTGTGAGTGGGATCATGGACTTTTTGCAGTTGGTTACTTTGAGGGCGTGGTCATG
Organism: Cynocephalus volans; assembly: GCF_027409185.1. NCBI lineage: Eukaryota > Metazoa > Chordata > Mammalia > Dermoptera > Cynocephalidae > Cynocephalus > Cynocephalus volans. Next base: position 26,763,717 of record NC_084469.1, on the reverse strand, counting down.
GAGGTGAGAAGTGAGATGCAACCTGTCCCCAAAGGGTCCCGTGTTCCCTCTGCTCCCACGCCTGGGCACACAGAGAACAAGTGTGAGTATGTTGCAAGGCAGCTGGACGTGGAGTGGCTGCTGTGGCAGCTTGTGCCATCTCATCAGGTGCCATCTGTGTCACAGCCTGCCTTGGGAGTCCAAGAAAGGGTCAGGGGTTAGGGAGCTCTGGAGAATGTTCGTTACCCTCTCCCTGCACCTCTTCCCACCCTGCCACATGGTCTCAGTCCCGAGTTCCCTGTCCCAGCTCTCAAGGGCCCATTCCTCACCCCATGGGCCTCTATCTCAGCCTTTCCATTTTGGCAGCCTAGAGCACAGGAGTGAAAAACTTAAGATGCTCATCCTGTGGGCACCTCGAGTGAGCAATGTTGACCACTGGCTGGGGACATATTACAGGACAACACGCAGGCTCATTTGTCTGTTTGTAATGTAGATTATGGGGTGGGTCAAATGATGAGCTTTTCTTCCTCTTTTTTTTTTTTTTGGTGGCTGGCCAGTATGGGGATCCAAACACTTGACTTTTATGTCTACCAAATGACCTAACGGACCAGCCTTCTCTTTTATTGAGGTATATAACTTATGTATGGCAAAGCACCTGCCCTTCAGTGTTCATCCTGATGCATTTCTCCATTTGCATATACCTGTATAGCCACCACCCTGATCAAGAGGTAGAGCCTTTCCATCACTCTAGGGGGCTTCCTTGTGCTCCCTCCCAGTAGTGTCCCCCAAAGTAAGCACCATTCTGACTCTTATCCCCATGGATTGCTCGTGCCTGCTTCCAAGATGGTGGGCTTTTCCCTGTTGTCTATTGAGGATCTGGTCCTTAGCTCAGGAGAGAGAGGCCTGATGCTGGCCTTTCCATGCAGACCTACTGGCCCTAGAGGCCACTAAATGGCTTTGGTGGTGTGATGAATTCACTTTAATAGAAGTCTCCGTGGGGTTGGCACTGGTTAGCATTATCCCCAGATCCCTCCTGCTACCTGCCACACATATCAAACCCACACCCCGATTGTGGAGCCAGAAGCCCAGGGGGAGGGTGGACAAGATACCGAGGAGGCCACCACATCCCTAACCCCCTTTGTGTTCCCTGTCACTTCTGCCCCAAGTTTGGTCCAAGGAGCCTCTTGGGGGCGAGGGTCCCTTAACCTTAAACTGCAGGAGCTTAAAATAGTTGTTTGACTTTCAGAGACCCTTCCTGGCCTTTCTGCTTAGGAACTGGTATAAAGGCTTGGGGACTCCTGCTTGGGTGGACCCAAGGCCACTTGGGCATAGGGAGTAGGTAGATCAATTAGAGTGGGCTCCCTTTCTGTGTCATCCAGAACTGAGCTGGCACCAGTATGGCCCAGACCAGGACACTGGCCCCTGCCCACTCTTCCTATTTCAGGTCACCATGAAGGGCTGGCAGAGATGCCAACCAAATCCTTGGACCACATTCCCCGGATGCTGCTTTCTTGGTCACTGCCATGTCCAGGGGCTCACCAGGTCTGGTCTACTCATGGCCTGGAGCTCGCTGTGGGGCTACTTACTGGCCCTGGATATGTAGCTAGCCTTTCCAGGCCTGCTGTCTCTGGAGGGCCACAGCCTGGGGTGGAGGCCTCAGGGCAGCCCATTTAGGATCCTGGCCTGGGCGGCTCCCCACTTACAGGAAACCCCACCATTTCAACAAGAGGAATTTAGGCTGCATCATTTCCGGCTTCCTGCCTGGGCCTCTGGAGGTGGTTGGCAGGCAGACCCCTGACCCAGTGGTGTTTGGGAGTGGGGGAGGGAGCTTTCCATGCCTGGAGGGCCTCACTGTTTGGGTGAAGCCAATACAGAAGTGTGCCCTAGGGCTCCCTCTCTTGGCTTGGATGGCTTACCTCTCCTCCTGAGCTCCTGGAATCAGCTTCCCAGGAAGGTGTATGGCAGGTACCTTGTGTGTCCCTGTGTTTCCCTGTTTGGGGCAGGTCCCTAAAGGCCCATAGACTGAAGAGCGTTCTCCTTCACTTCCTATTTCTGCGCCTTGTTGGGGGACACTCACTGTGGGCAGAGCTCAGGCTGGGCCCCTGACTCAGTCTCCTCACAGTTTTCCTGAGAACGTTGATGGAAGTACTTGGGGGAAAAGGCCTGAGAATTGCCTTCTGGTTGGGAGAGATTCTCATCACCCCAAGCCTGTCCTTCCCCTGGGGGCGCCATTTCTGGACACCCTGAGCCCTACAGGCAGGGCAGAGAGCTAGCCCCTCCTCCCAGGACAGGGCTTCCTGAGCGGGGCGGGGGCCTGGGCAGAGCACAGTGTCCTGGGAGAAAGGCTCCCTGCCCCCGCTCCTGGTGGCACACAATGGCTGCTTTCTCCCCCGTGACCTTTCCGCAGCCTGAGTTGTATGCAGCTGTCTCCTCCCCCTCTACAGAGGGGCAACATCTCCCCTGCCCTTAAGAAGGACCCCAGGAGCTTCCACCCAGTCCTGGCCCTCCTTGTTTCCAAAGTTCACTTTTCCCCAAGGAGTAGAGAGTGGCTTCCAGGACTCTTGCCCATCTGGGGCTGCAGGACAGAGGGATAGCAGCAAGTGTGGATGTGGCATGATCTCTGGTGTCCGAGTGCCTGGGTCCACATGCCAGCAATTCCACTCATTAGCTGTGTGATCTTGAGGAAGCCCTGTAACCTCTCTGAGCTACTGTTTTCTCATCTGTAAAGCAGGGATAGCATTCCATACCTTGCCCTATAATTGTAAGAGGCATCATACCTAAAGCACCCAGCGAGTACACAGTTGGGCGCTCAATCAAGGTTAGTTCCTTTGTTCTGTCCATCCTCCTTAAGAGGGGCTCCAGCTCACACCATCAGTGACGGTGGCAGGAGGCTGGGGCATGAAAGGGCCTCTTGACCACCAGCACAAGGGAACGGCAGGGCAGGGCAAGAGGGGCACAACCTGTCAGTCAGGTTCCCACAGAAGCCTGGGTGCAGAAGAGAAAGGAGGGGTGCCTGGGGGTGTCTGGCACATAGCCTCAGGGTCACATCCCTTAGGGGGTTCCTGCCTCCCTATGGAGGGGCTGGGGCAGCAGCCTTGTTCCCTGGTAGTGCTGGCTACAGGACAGGAAGCCGTGCCACTAAATGGGCCCTGGGGGCTGCACATCTCCAGAAGGGCAAGGATTTATAGGAAAGGACAATCTCTGTCACCCCCCGGTTGTGAGCCCTTGGGGACCTCCCTCATTGGGAACCTAGGCATGCTGACGGCCATAGCCCCTAGGCTGCTGGGGGCTGAGTAAGTGTGTGAGGGGGAAATACAGAGCGTAGTGCAAGCCCAGAGCAGGCACTCAGGAGGTCTCATCTGTTGCCTGGCTCTGGCTGACCTTTGCCCCCACCCCGGCAGACCCAGGCTGGGCATCCATCAGCAGGGGTGTGCTGGTGTGTGACGAATGCTGCAGCGTGCACCGGAGCTTGGGACGCCACATCTCCATTGTCAAGCACCTTCGCCACAGCGCCTGGCCTCCCACGCTGCTGCAGGTACAGGGCTGGGCTGGGCGGCTCTTCCTCCCCCGCAGGTGGAATGTGGGCATATTTCCCCCACATCCACATACACACCTGTCTGGAATACGCAGCACCCACCTGGGACAGAGCCTAATCCTGATCCTTTCCACCCATCCACTCACCCCAGAGAGGACACTCTCACCCTGGCTCTGCCGCTTACTAGCTTGGCCACATCATGTTGGCACACTCACCACACGATCTGAGTGCTAAGCGGTATCCATGTCTCTGGGTGGCCCGAATGGATGATGACGTGACAGTGCCAGGCATACAGTAGGTCCCTTCGGTACTGTTTCCAGCCACACTGGCCGCAGCAGGCTTGAGAAGTGTTTCCCCCAGTGCCCGGCATGCAGTGGGTACTCTCTCACTTGGCTTCTCTTCCCTGCAGATGGTGCACACGCTGGCCAGCAACGGAGCCAACTCCATCTGGGAGCACTCTCTGCTGGACCCCGCACAAGTGCAGAGTGGCCGGCGCAAAGCCAACCCCCAAGACAAAGTCCAGTGAGCAGGGCTGGAGGGGTGGTAGTCAGGGGCTGCCATCTGGCACAGAGGCCCAGGTGATCAGCCTCTCCCACTCTGCTCCCCGTTCCTTCCTGTGTGCCCCATGCAGCCCCATCAAGTCAGAGTTCATCAGGGCCAAGTACCAGATGCTGGCGTTTGTGCATAAGCTTCCCTGCCGGGACGATGACGGAGTCACCGCCAAAGACCTCAGCAAGGTTTGAGGGGCCCCACAACAGATGGGTGGGCCTCTTCTCTTCTTCCCACCCACAATACCAAAGGCCTCTCCTTTGTCACCACTGAGCCCTAGGTACCAAAGGCAGCCAGGTCAGGGGAAAACAATGGGCACAGTGTAGGGACAAGATTGCTCGGTCAAGCTGTGTGTGGCCAAGGCTCCTCAGGTCCCAAGTGAACACACAAGGCTAGAATCCCCCAGCTGCCACCTGAAAACTGGGAGACATTGGGGCAGTTGCTTAGTCTCCAAGAGCCTCAGTTTCCTCATCTGTAAAGTTGGAAGGCAATCACTCTGTCTACCTCATAGAGAATATCTGTTCCAAGCAGAGCACACAGCACGTGGTGGATCGTGACTGATGGCAGCTGTAATTAATTAGCATTAACTCCTAGTGGGAAGCCCTCTGTCCTCCCTGAAATGGCCCCATTTCAGCTGGGCCCCTTGGAGCTGGCAGGAGTCCCAGGAACAGCCTGAAGTAGGTGTAGCTTGGGGTTGGGGTGCGCCTCATGGACACACGTACTTATCATGCACTCTGCTCCTTGCAGCAACTGCACTCAAGCGTGCGGACAGGCAACCTGGAGACATGTCTGCGCCTGTTATCCCTGGGCGCCCAGGCCAACTTCTTCCACCCAGAGAAGGGCACCACACCTCTGCACGTGGCTGCCAAGGCAGGGCAGACACTGCAGGCTGAGCTGCTCGTGGTGTATGGGGCTGACCCTGGCTCCCCCGATGTTAATGGCCGCACACCTATTGACTATGCCAGGTGAGGGTCAGCTGCAGGGTGAGGCTCGGGTGGCAGGGGAGTGGGCTGCTGCTGCAGAGCTGAGTCACATCCTCTCCCACAGGCAGGCGGGGCACCATGAACTGGCAGAGAGGCTAGTTGAGTGCCAGTACGAGCTCACTGACCGGTTGGCCTTCTACCTCTGTGGACGCAAGCCAGGTGAGCAGAGTATGGCTGGGCCAGGCAGGTGGGACCCAGACACACCCCAGCAGCAGGTGCCATGGTGACAAAGCGGCTGGGGAACAGCGTTGCTAGGCAACTAGCTTCTGTGAAATTGCTGCAGGCTCTGGGCTGCCGCACATTGGGGCTGGGGAGTGGGGGTGGGCATAACTTCCAGCCAGCTCCCAGTGCTGTTGGGGGTGTCCTGCCTTCCTCCCTTTCCCCTGACACTTCTGGGTGCCAAACCCTGCTCATGGCGGTGAGGTGGGCTCCCAGCTGCTGAGGCTACCCAGCACCAGTGACTTGGCATTTTTATTTTTGTTCAGATCACAAGAATGGGCATTACATCATCCCACAGATGGCTGACAGGTGAGTGCTCACCTGATGCCCCTTCCCAGAGGCTGTTGGGTGCCATGTGGGTACCTGACCCCAAGAGCTCCCACCTTCACACTCCGTAGGCTTCAGCTGGCTGGGACCCCACCCCCACCCCCACCCCCAGGGGCTAGAGGCATAGGCATTTCACAGCCTAGTCCTCACTCCTAATGCTGGGCCCCAGGCAGGTTGAAATGTCAGCTCAGCATGTGGCCTGCACAGCTTGAGCCCCATGACTGTCAATTATGTGGAGGCCTTGGGTGCAAGAAAGACCCCAGGCTAGGCGTGTAGACTATTGGGTTCTGTCCAGGCAGCACTGACCCAATGGTAAAGTCTTTAGACAAGCTCTTCACGGAAAAGAAGGGTGGGGGCCGGCCCTTGGCTCACTCGGGAGAGTGTGGTGCTGATAACACCAAGGCCCCGGGTTCAGATCCCATATAGGGATGGCCGGATAGCTCACTGGGTAAGCGTGGCGCTAACAACACCAAAACCCAATCAAGGGTTAAGATCCCCTTACCGGTCATCTTTTTAAAAAAAAAAAAAAAAAAAAAAAAAAAGAAGGGTGGGCTCCAGTGATTTGACTGACTTTGGGACTACTGGCCAGGCCTCTGTGGCATGTCAGAAGTTGGGCAGGTGTCCGAGGGTGGGGTACTAATGAGTGTTTCTGCCTCTGATCTGAGAGGTCCCAAGTGCCCAGGCAGTGGAGGATACCCCCCACCCCGACCCACCTCACGTGACGGATGCTGGCACCACCTGGTGGCCACCTCTGACAGCCGCATCTTCATGCCAGGCTGTGCCTGCTGGCCTGGGTCTGGAGGGAGGAGGCTCTCTCCCTCCCCAAGGGCGTTTGTGGACAGATGGGGATAGGCAGGCCTGGGCAACTCAGATCCCTAAACCCGGACCTCCTCGGTTCTAAGACGCCAACATCCACCCTCTCCCCCACTTCTCTGGCCTCATTCTGCCTGGTGCGTGTGTGTGTGCGTGTGTGCACATGTGTGTAGTAAACACACCCACATAAGAACATACAGTGAGGGCTGAGCCCGTGGCGCACTCGGTAGCGTGCTGCGCTAGCAGCGCGGCGACGCTCCCGCCGCCGCGGGTTCGGATCCTATATAAGGATGACCGGTGCACTCCCTGGCTGAGCGCCGGTCACAGAAAAAAAAAAAAAAAAGAACATACAGTGAATTGTTAACCAGCTGCTGCTCTTGGCACTGGGGACACAGAGGTAACAGACACGATCCCCGCCCTTGAGGAGCTCACAGTCTAGCAGGGAGGCAGCCTAGTCAGGCTGTCCATTACAGGGAGGGCAGCAAGAGGGGCAGAGGCCTAGAGTTTACAAATGCTATGCCAGGAAGGGCAGGCTGCTCGTGGGGCTGGATCATAATGTGAGAGGCAGGGGGAGGCAGGGGATCCCAGGGGCAAGGCTGGAGTAGAGTCAGGCGAGAGAATGACCAGCCCCGTGAGCTTCAACAAGAACTGTGACCAGCACAGAGAGTTCTGAGCATGAGTGTATGGAGTCAGGTCTGCTGCTTACTGGCTGTGTGACTTGAGGCAGGCTTCTTAGCCTCTCTGAGCCTTGGTTACCTCACCCAGAAGTGGGGGTGACAGTGTCTACTTTTCAGGGCTGTTGAAAGGATTAAATAAGATAATACATGCAAAGCACTGTTTATAAGTAAGCTTTTTAATGAAGTGTGAGGTGTACCACGTTTTAAAGGCATGGGGTAGTGTAGCCAGATGTGTCAGAAAGATCACCAGGCTGCTAGGTAGAAAAAGGATTGCAGGGGCAAGACTGGAAGTGCAGAGATGCATTAAGAAAGTGTTGAGAAAGCCTCGGCAAGAGGAAACAATGGCAGAACCTGGAGGCATTGGCTAGGACTTGAAGGTGAAGGAGACTTCAGGTGTCCCTCAGGCTGCTGACTTTGGTGCTGCCTGAGCAGTCACTGAGAGAAAGAGGAGGGGCAGGCTGGGGGCGTGAGAGGAGTCCGGTTTCGCACACTTGGGGCCGGGGGTTTGCGTGGATGTGGGTCTGGGCTTGATGTGAGGAGGCGTGTGCTGCTCTGCTCCTGGGTAATTGCTGCCTCTATCCTGTTCCTCCCTCTGCTGCCTTTCTCTGGACTTAGATCTCGGCAAAAGTGCATGTCTCAGAGGTATATCGTGCCTGTGGGGCAGCAGGCTTTGGAGGTTGGGGAGGGCAGGGAGGCACTTGGTGTGTGGCATCTGGGGCGTTGTCTCCTGGGGATCCCTGCATGTCTGGGAGGTCACTAGCAGGAGCCTAGCCACCTCTTATGTCCACTCTCTCCCCTCCTCTGCCTTCTCCCCATTCCCATCTCCCCCCTTCGTCTGCAGCCTGGACCTGTCCGAGTTGGCCAAAGCTGCCAAGAAGAAGCTGCAGGCGGTGAGTCTGCTCAGACCAGCCCCTAACGCTTGGAGTGGCCCCCATCTCTGACCCCCCACACCTCTCTGTTGCTTCCCCTTCCTCTGACCTGATATCCTTTGCCAAATCTCTGACCTGCCCCCTCACTAGCCTCACCAGTCGCCTTTCTCTGACCTCCCCACCCCCTTGTCTTTGACCTTGGCTCTGGCCTCCCTTCTGTCCTCTCCCACCTTGGAGCTTGCCACACAGACCCCTGCCCCATTTTCCACTTCTGAGACTGTAGGGGCTGGACGGCACAAGGGACATCAGCCATTCCCCATGTCTCACAACATCCTGGTGAGATGGACTGGTTGGCACTGGGGGCCAACTGATCCGACCAAACCCATGGCTCCCTCTCTGCCTCCAGCTCAGCAACCGACTTTTTGAGGAACTCGCTATGGACGTGTATGACGAGGTGGATCGAAGGGAAAATGATGCAGGTGAGTTGGGGGGGTGGGGGTGTTAGAGTCTTGGGTAGATGGGGCAAGAGCACCTACACTGCTGGGGCAGGGCTGACACCTGGCGTCTGTCTCTGGTCCTTTAGTGGGACTGAGAATGGATGCCTTCAGATAAGCCCCTGCCAGCAGTGAGCCCGCCTGGGCAGAGTCCCCAGCTGGGCACAGGGCAGAGCGTGCCGAGCTACAGACAGCCAGCCAGCTCCCCCAAGCCCCACCCGCCAACTGGTGCTCATCTCTGCTCTGGCTGCCTCCCACTTTGGCTATCTCCCCAGCCCTGCTCCGCCCCCTGCATCACTCCTTCCTGGCCACAGCCAGATTCCAGCCCAAACTCTGGGTCTGGACTTGCGGAACTGGCCTTGTTCTGTTCGTCAGCCCCCAGCTGGCCTCGCCCAGCCTTGCCCTGACCCAGCCTAGCTCAGCAGACCTGAAGACCACCCCTATTTTGAACCACAGTGCTCGGTGGGCATGGGGAGGAGCTGGGAAGGCTGTGCTCAGCGCTTCCCCACCTCCACCCGTAGGCCAGGCCACTCTGGATGACCTGCTCCCTGTCCCTCCCCCACAGTGTGGCTGGCTACCCAAAACCACAGCACCCTGGTGACAGAGCGCAGTGCAGTGCCCTTCCTGCCTGTTAACCCTGAATACTCAGCCACACGGAATCAGGTGAGGGGCTGGGTAGGGGGCCTGGGGCGGTTTCCTCTCTTCCTGGGGTCGCCAGCTCTGTGAACCCTGTCCTTCCTCAGCCTGCTGTGGCTGGGGCCTGGGCCAGCACACCACGCCTTGATGGCCCAGCTGGCAGTAGGATTTGGGAGTGGGGAAGAGGCCGTTCCTTGGCACACTTGGTGAACAGCCTCTGGTGGGTGCTCCAGCCTTTTCCCAAGAGCTCCCTTAGGTGCCCTGGTTCAGAATCATGCCCCAGCCTGGCCCAGGGGAGGCCTTGGCTGCTGACTGGCCAGGTAAAGTTGGTCTGGGAGTTTTTAGTCACGGTTACATCAGGCAGGAGGGCGTTGTCAGCCATGAGGCACCCCTCATGCCAGCCTGGCCCTTTCTGCCTTGCAGGGGCGACAGAAGCTGGCCCGCTTTAATGCCCGAGAGTTTGCCACCTTGATCATTGACATCCTCAGTGAGGCCAAGCGAAGACAACAGGGCAAGAGCCTGAGCAGCCCCACAGGTGGGTGGACATGGGCAGGTGTGGGCGCCATCCCAGGGTCTTCTCTTTCATGGCTCCTTCTGCGGGGGGATTGTGGGAAAGAGGTTGTGTGTCTGAGTGAGCATTGACCGACAGGCCTGATGTCTCTAGACAACCTCGAGCTATCTGCACGGAACCAGAGTGACCTCGACGACCAGCACGACTACGACAGCGTGGCCTCTGATGAGGACACAGACCAGGAGCCTCTGCGCAGCGCTGGTGCCACTCGGAATAACCGTGCCCGGGTCTGACCACTGTCCCTCCCACCCCTCCCACCCATTCCTCTGTGCACCCATCCTGGACCTCCGTCAGGGCCCAGCTCTGTCTTCTTGTAGACCAGGGGCATTGGGGACAAGTGGGCTGGTCACTGCCTCCATAGCAGCCCCTGAGGGCATCTGCTCCCCTGCCCCGATGGCTGACCGGCTGGGTCTCTCTCTGCAGAGCATGGACTCCTCTGACCTGTCCGACGGGGCCGTGACGCTGCAGGAGTACCTGGAACTGAAAAAGGCCCTGGCCACCTCTGAGGCAAAAGTGCAGCAGCTCATGAAGGTCAACAGTAGCTTGAGCGATGAGCTGCGGAGGCTGCAGAGGGAGGTGAGGACTGCCACCTCAGTGGGAGTGGGGGGCTCCCAGGACCCTGGGAGGGAGGATCGCCCTGTCCCAGAGGTGGGGGAGCCTGCCTGGAGCCAGAGTTTGACACCACTGCGTGCACTCCCAGATCCACAAGCTGCAGGCGGAAAACCTGCAGCTCCGGCAGCCACCAGGGCCTGTGCCCACACCTCCACTCCCCAGCGAGCGAGCAGAACACACAGCCATGGGGCCTGGTGGCAGCTCTCACCGCAGGGACCGTCAGGCCTTCTCCATGTATGAGCCGGGCTCTGCCCTGAAGCCCTTTGGGGGCCCACCTGGGGACGAGCTCAGCACGAGACTACAGCCTTTCCACAGCACTGTGAGTTGCCTGTGGGTCTCAAGGGATGAGGAAACAGAGGGATGGGGCCACCACAGGCCTGCCATGACGCCCACTGTGCTAACACCCCCAGGAGCAGGAGGATGACACCATTTATTCGGTGCACGTTCCTGCCGGCCTTTACCGGGTAAGCAGAGCCTGGGCAAGGTGGGTCCATATGAGCCTGTAGGTTCTGATCCTGGTGAGTGTCCAGCTCTGTGCTAGGCTGCAGATGATTAGACATGCCACATCCCCGCCCCCACTGTGGGCAAGCTGAAAGGAAGGGGGTGGGGAGGAGGGGAGACTGACTCCAGCCTTGCCCTGGGTTTCAGATCCGGAAGGGGGTGTCTGCCTCAGCCGTGCCCTTCACTCCCTCCTCCCCACTGCTGTCGTGCTCCCAGGAAGGAAGCCGCCACCCGGTAATGTTTCCAGACCCAGTGCCCAAGGGACGAGCTGAGGGCTGTGTGGGTCCAGGAATGTGCACTCACCACCCACCCTGTCTCTCTACCCTCCAGAGCAAGCTTTCCCGCCACGGCAGCGGTGCCGACAGCGACTATGAGAACACACAAAGTGGGGACACGCTGCTTGGGTGAGGCACCCGTGGGTCTCAACCCCAGGCCTGCACACACACACCCGAGGGGCAAGGTTGGGAGGGCCCCAGGTGTCTGTGAGGGCATAGGTGAGTAGTTCCAGGGCTGGAACATCTCTCTCTTTTTCAAACCCGGGCCTCAGGCTGGAAGGGAAGAGGTTTCTAGACCTGGGCAAGGAGGAGGACTTCCACCCAGAGTTGGAAAGCCTGGATGGAGACCTAGACCCTGGGCTTCCCAGCACAGAGGATGTTATCCTGAAGACAGAGCAGGTCACCAAGAACATACAGGAATTGTTGCGGGCAGCCCAAGAGTTCAAGCACGACAGGTATGGGGTGGGAAGCAGGCTCCTATCAGCTTCGGGGTGGTGCTAGAAGGCTGGAGAGGGGCCCATGTTCTATTGTCCCTGGGAAACTTCTGGACAGACCCCGATTTATACCCTCCTCTCTCCACCACAGCTTTGTGCCCTGCTCAGAGAAGATCCACGTGGCTGTGACCGAGATGGCCTCTCTCTTCCCAAAGGTACAGGGAACAGAAGAGAAGAGCGGGAGGGGGAGGGCCTCTGGGTGGGGCAGACGGGTGGAGACCCGAACACGCTGGGCCATGATCAGTGCCATGGCTTAAAGTCCAAGGACCAGCCTCATTCCTCCTCCCTCTAGAGGCCAGCGCTGGAGCCCGTGCGCAGCTCACTGCGGCTGCTCAATGCCAGCGCCTACCGGCTGCAGAGCGAGTGCCGGAAGACCGTGCCGCCAGAGCCCGGGGCCCCCGTGGACTTCCAGCTGCTGACTCAGCAGGTGATCCAGTGCGCCTATGACATCGCCAAGGCTGCCAAGCAGCTGGTCACCATCACCACCCGAGAAAAGAAGCAGTGACCACTCTCCCTACACCATCACCCATGCCCTGGGACCTCACTGGCCATGGGAGCTGGGCCACTCCAGACACTAATCCCCACCCCAAAAGAGCCACTGGCACAAGTGCCCTTAGTGCTGCCACTCTCCCCTGGCAGCCAGGCGCCCTGGTGCCCACCCCCCCTTAAGTCCCCAAGGATGGGGAGGTGGGGTGGCCGGAGCTTCTGTCCCCCACATTCCATGCACCTCCCCCTGTACATAGCATCCCCTCCCAGCGTGCGGGAGCCTACAAGGCATTACTCCCAGCCCCTCGCCCTCTGGGGCACCCTCAGCAAAGGGTTGGTGGGGACACTCCAAGCGGGGCAGCTCCCCCTACATGCACCCCACCCCCATGAGCCAGTTCAGCCCTATTGGGGGCTGAGTGGGGGCATCCCCCTCCTTTGTACATATTCTCTGGATGTCCCTGCCCTGTAGCCACCAGCCCTCTTGCTGCTCTCTCCTTTAATGCCAAATGGCCCCTGCCTAGGGCATAGGCCTCAACCTGTGTGCCGGGGTCCCCAGCAGCAAACACTGGAAAATCTTTTTTTCTCTATTCTCCCCACCCCTTAATTTTAACTTTGTGGTAACTGAGTGTTCCTGCGTGCCTGCGTGTGAGTGTGCGGGCGGCAGTGCCGTTCCGGAGGCCTGGTACATCTGGAGTTTTGAGGGGTGAGAAGACCAGAGCAGTGTGGGGGGTCAGCCTCCCTCCCCAACCTGGGGCCAGGGACTGCCAGAATCCCCCACTGTGGTCCTGCCCTCTGCCTCTTCTCATTGCTGCCCCCACTTCTCTATGAACTTAGAACGGGAATCACTCCCCTCCATCTCTCTTCCCCTCCCTCGTGGAGGGGGATGTGTGGCTGGCTGGGGTGAGGATGGAGCACCTGAGCCTGGGGCTGGCTCCCCAGGGTCCCCGACTCAGCTGGTGGCTGTGGAGCTGAAAGCCCCCTCCCCGTAATCTCTGCAAGGCCAGCACCCACCGTCACTCCCTGCACCTGCTGTGGTCCCACCCTCTGCAGGCCCAGGAGCCTGGCTGCAGCCTGGGAAGGCTGGAGAGGCAGACTGCAGCACCTGCAGGCCCTTCTCCCCACTCCGCCTCTTCCCCAGGGGGCCAGGCCCTACCTGTGTGATGGTGGGTGGGCTGTCAGGTGATGTGTCATGTACATTTGTATCAAAAATAAATAAGTGACCATGTGCTGTGTCTGGCACTTAGAGGATTGGGCGGGAGCTGGGGGCAGAAGTCATGAGAGGGCCCAGCATGGCAAGGTGTGAAGCACTGTAAAGTGCAGGTGCCTGAAGACCCCTGTTCTACGGAGGCACCTGTGCGGAGAACAGCTGTCTTAGAAGAGGCGCTTGGAAGTAATGTTTCAGTAACACCACTGTTTGTCTCACTGACACTGCCAAAATCCCACGTCTAAAGCCAAGCTGGCCAGAGGAGGCAGGTTGGCGAGGGCCCAACCTGACTTTCCAAAACACAACCTAGGTGGCCTCGGACTCGTGTCCCAGTGGGAGTGTGTCTATGTGGCAGGTGCATAAGCTCAACTCCAGACTCTACTAAAATAATTTAATTAGAAATACAGGGAGTTTTGGCAAGGAGGCAGAGACAGCTGCTGTTTCTCCCCTTGGCCACCCCTTCCCAGCGACAGACGCGTGAGGCTTTGCAAGGCTCAGGCAGGGTCGCTCAGTCGGCCACCAGAGGGCGTCTCTGCACACGGTCCACGTGGCATCCGGGCGGGAGAAGGAGCCCGGCTGGGGCAGGTCAATCCGAGCTATCCACATCAGGGCCGCTGTCCGGTGTGGCTGGGAGGAGGGGTCTCCGGCGGGAGCGCTTGACCCGGCGTGGGAGCATCAGCAGCCTCCGCTTCAGCACAGCTGTGGGCAGGGTGGGGGGCAGTCAAGAAAAGGGCAGGCAGGGGAGCTGGGGGGCTGGTGGGCAGGGAGGGAATGTCTCACCAGCCACTGTGTCCTGGCTGTCAGCTGTGGGCCCCCAGTAGATGCTCTCCCCCCGTCGGAAGTTTCGGTGCAGCCGGGTGCAGAGCGTGGCCAGAGTGAGCAGCACCAACAGGAAGGTCAGGGCCATGGCAGCCCAGGCGGCCTCCTCTGTTCGTGGGGTGGGGCCCCGGGCTGCTCCTGGAGGTGCTGCTGCACGGGGGGCCGGTGATGCCTGACCTGGACAGGCACAGCCCCCTGGGCTGCCTTGCCTGTTGGGCACCTGAGCCTCTGTCCTGGAGCTGGCATTGCCTCCAGGCTCCCCGGAAGGCAGGGAGACAGTGGGCACAGATAGGGCATTACCCTCTTCCCCCAGGGCTCCCAACATGGGCTGCTTGGCCTTCAAGCTCTGCGGAAAAGCAGAGGGAAACCTCAGGAAAGAAGGAGTGGGCTGGACACCAAGGGCAGCCCGCAGCCCCCGCCTCTTGACACCACTGGGAGAGGGCTGCCTGGGCCCTCTAGATGTCACCTCTGCACCAGGGGGCCGCCAGCTCCGCAGAGCAAAGGCCAAAGCTGAAGTCTAAGGGGAGAAGAGACAGCAGTCACCTCTGTCCTGCTCAGATAACCCAATGACCCCACCACCAACCAAACCTGGGCCCAGCACCCCTCACCTGCACACACCCTCTCTGGCACAGCCTCCCTCTGCCCAGGCTTGGCACCAAGGGAGAAGGCACAGGAAGGCTGTCAGAGTGGAACCACGTTTTCTTCTTCCTCTGCCTCCTCCGCCGCCTCCTCTTCAGCCAGTGGGTAGCCCAGGCTGGCTCTACCCATGCCATCTCCAGCGCAGCCCCCCATGCTGTCAGCACCAGGGGCTACAAAAGGATGGCACTGTTAGAGCTAAGATGAAGGTGAGGGGCTAGCAAGAGGCAGCCCCAGAATCTCCCTTTCCCTGCACATGGGGCTGCAGCCTTCTGCCCGTGCCAGACAGCCGCCTTTCACCAGCCACTTACCCGATCCTGAGTAAGGGTGGAGTCAGGGGCGAGTGAGGGCTTAGCCACACAAACATGGGCAAGCAGGGCAAGCTGGACCTTCAGCCAGGGGTGAGCACAGGGATGGTACAGGAAGGTGACATCCTCAACCTGGAGGAAAGGCACAGACATCAAGCTAGACCCAAGTCCCTCCCACAGACTCTCAAGATCCCCCATCCTGGACAGCCAGTTTAAAGGGACTCCCAGGATGGAGAGATGGCCCTTCCACCATCAGGGTCCAGGAAAGAATGGAGGGCCCTGGGTACTGGCATGCACTCCCTCTTGCCCCCGAGTGTGCCTTTCATCCCTCCTCCATCGAGTGCCACCCCTCAAAATCCACAGCCTCCAAGACCGCATGCCTGGGTAACCTTGTCAGACTCTGACCACACTCTTTAGCTATATTTCTCTGCACCCGCAACGATGGCTCTACAAGTCCCCAGTCTAGACTGTAAGCAACCCCCAAATGAGGACAAGGTCTTCTATTTATCAATCCAATCTATATAGTCAATCTCCAAAGAATATCCAAGAACAGGGCACGCAGACAGCAGGAGCACAATCTCAGGATGGAAACACTCCATCAATCATTAGTTGTTCTTTGATTGAGCTGATCCCAGCTCAGCGCTGTGCTAGATGCTGCAGGAGATGCTGAAAGAGAACTCCCGGACTCCACTTGCAGGGAATGTATAAGAAACTCAGGGAAACAACTAATACAAACGAAAGAGCAAACTAATAAAATTCAAAACGCTTAGTTGTTTAATTATAATAGACAGGTTTTAAGCATTACAGGAATTTGGAGAAGGCATAAATAAAGGCTGACATGGTCAGGCAAGGGCTCAAGGGGGAGCTGACTCCTGAACTGGGCTGTGAGGACGGATGGGGATGGATGGCAGGAGGGACGGAGCTGCAGGCTTCAGGTCAGGATAGGTCAGGTGTGGAGGAGAATTAAACAGGAGCAAAGGTGCGGTGGTGGCAATGAGGCTGGCACTCACTTGTGTGGTGAGCAGACCAACACGACTAGAGAGGAACAAAGATTTAGAGAGGAACCTGGGGAGTGTGGCCATGATAAGGTGGGAAATAAGGAACCACCGACAGTTTCTGAACAGTGGAATGACTTAATGAAAGGGCTGTTTGAGGAAAAGAATCAGGTAGGTGGCCTGAGGCAACATCTCTTGGCCTGGAGCTATTACAGAGGATCAAAAAAAGTTACATATTTCACAGGGACAGGGAAGCTATCTAACCCACAGCAATGAAGACAGAGAGGCAGCCGTGCAAGCTAAACCCAGTTTAGAGCCCAGTAACCTGAGGCACGCTCCTTACACAATACAGCTTTGTTCTTCCCAAAGTGCTGTCACACATGTTCGTTCACTCCTCACAGGTAGGGATAGAAAATATCCCCTTTTACAGAAAACTGGGGCCCAGAAAGTCAGAAGACTTCCTGCAGCCACACAGGGGAGTTCGGGTGCTGGGTGTTTTTCCTGCTACCTTCAGAGCTGCATTTGCAGCCTCTTGTTCACACAGCCAGCTGCCCGACAGCATTCCTGACACAGCACTGCAGAGGACAGGGCCTATGGCTCATTGTCCCGGGGCTGATCTGTCCTGGGGTGGGGAACTAGAAACTTCTTCTGAGGGAAGTGGTAAGGAATAGAGCCTGCAAGGAGCTCGCTGTCTCCATGTGTGGTCCCAAGGATGGATCCCTGCTTGAACTTACCTGCTCTGGGCTCGCCTTTGTGTAGGTCACTCTTGGTGACACCTATACATGGGGAAAGAAGAGAACTTAGAGGAGCTGGGGGGACTCTGTGTGTGGAGTGCGGAGGGACAGCAGGCCCCAAGTGCCTGGCAAGGATGAAGAAGTTGGCGACTGAGGGCAGGAGGAACAGGCAGAGGTCCCCAGAGGGTGACTGCGAGGGTGCAGCGAGGCCAAAGTGGGACTGGGCTACCCCTTCACATCCTCTCTCCCTCGGCCCTCCAGCGGTCCTACCTGTGGGGGCAGAGGCCACGGGCCCTCGGGACAACGGGCTTCCGCCTCCTCCGCCGACCCAGCCACCACCTGTAGGTCCCAGGCGTAAGCTGAGGTTTCGGCGGGGGCCCTGCCGTCTCCCTCCCCCAGGCCCAGCCCGCCAGCGGGGGGACTCCTAGTCCACTCCCTCCAGGACGAACTTTCGGTAAAGCGCTTTGAGATCCCGGGCCGAAGCCTTCCCAGGAGCGGGTGGCCTTACCTCATCGGGACCCAGGAGCCCCGCCAGGGTTGCCAGCACCAGCAAGTGGGGCGAAGGCGGAGGAGGTGCCATCCCAGCCCGCCAGGCCCAGCCCGCGGCCCCACCAGCGACGGAGCGCGCGCCGCCCCGCTGGCCCCTGCGCCCCCGCGCCGCCCGCAGGCCCACGTAGACCCCGGGCTCGCGCGCGCCGTCCCGTCCCCAGCCCTTCCCGGGCCTGCGCACCCCCTGCCTCGCCCCGCCCCTGCCCCGCCCCCTGCCTCGCCCCGCCCCGCCCCGCCCCAGCGCCCGCCCACACCGGCCGAGCGTGCGCGCACGCGTCCTAAGCCCGAAGCCGGAAAAGTTTGGGGTGTGAGCTCGGCCGGCGCACGCAGCTCAGCAGCTCAGGCGGGGAGCACCTCCCTCGCCCCGGGTTTCGTCCCAGCGCTTCTCCGCGGCCTGCACATCGCAGCTGCAGCGCCTGGGTGGGATCATGGAGGGGCACGAAGGGCAGGAGACGGGATCCCTGTCGACCGGTGGCCCGGGCGGGGGAGACGGTACGCTCCCCTGGCAAACCCTCTTCAGACTCGTCGTCAGTGTGACCTGCAACTAGAAGAGGAGCAGAATCGCGAAATCGGAGCTGCCGAAAGGAGAGGACCCCGGTTCCAGAGCTTCACCTTCGGCCCATCCCACTCCTGCCCTCGCAAATAGGTCCCGAACCTGGTGGCGACTGGAGGGTCTCAGGCCCCCGCCCTCCCCAGGCCCAGAACCCCGGGAGGCTGGAGCCGGCTCAGGGGCTGCTCTGTTGCCCACCTCCGCCCCCGCTCTCGTCGTTCGCCCTGCGGTGGCTCTCGCGCGCCCGGAGAGACACTGGTCACCCTGAGGGGAAGGAGCCACAGGCCTCGCCCCCGACAGAAAGCGCTGGCTGGGCCTCCCCTGCGGCGGGGCGCCGGTTCTGGTGCCCTCTTCAGGATTTTGAGGAAAGACGGGAACGAGGGTGGAGGGTGAGAGGTGAGATGCTCAGCCCAAAACGTGGAAACAGAGCAAGAACGTGTCGTTTCAGTCGTCTCCCCCATACCCCCGATTTACAAGGGTTTCCTTATCCTCTGCCCGCTTCCTCCAGTAATTTCCAGTTGTGGAGCTGATGGAGGAACTCCAGGGTGCCCCTGCCACAGCCCGATGGCAGGGTGACAGGCACCCCCCTCGCAGGGCACCTGAGCGCGTCCTTTCCCCCAACTTGTTCTCGAAGATCGGGGCTGTTTCCTCTGGAGGATTTCCTCTGTGTGAAGCCAGGCTCCCGGGGTGGGGAGCCTCACGGCCCCGGGGTGGGCGGGGGTCCGCGGGACAGCGCACCGATGGAGGCGACGGAACGAGCAGCCGTCGGGGTCCAGCGCCCGCCCTCGCCCTGCCCCTCGCCGGCCAGATGCCGGACCCCCCCCCCGCCCCCGGCCGCGTTATTGCGCAGTTGAGAGCGCCGGCGGGGCCTGGACAGTCGCCGAGGTCAGGGGGCGCGGCCGTGGCTCGGGCCGCAGCTGCAGCCGCCGCGGGAACCCAGGAGCCCGCGCCACGAGCTGCGGTTTATTCACGTGTCCCTTTTGCTACTTCTCAGCGAATGCCCAGGCGGAGGGGCGGGGGCAGGGGACTTTGATGCTCAGCCCCGGTCCCGAGCCTCGATCTCCGGGTCTCCCCACTTTCTGCTGCCAACACCCCTCTCGTGGCGTGTACGCTCCGCACCCCCTTCCGGCTCGCGGCGCGTCCCCGCTCCCTCTCGGTGGCCCCGGCTCCTTTCACCCTCTGCTCCTGCTTGTCGCAATCGCTGTACAAAGGGCCGGGGGCGGGAACGGGGGGCGGTGAGGGGAACCCGGCCCGAACTGGCTACCTCTGCGGGGCCACAGCCAATCCGGAGCGCGCCCGCCCGCGCGGGAGGGCCCTGGACCGCCGGCGGCCGCCGGGCGGAGCCGCGGGCAGAGCGGGGAGCTCGCCGAGGGGACGGCCCCGCCATCCGCCGCCCGCCGTCGGCTCTGCCGCCTCGCGATGCCGCCCTGGGGCGCCGCCCTCGCTCTGTTCCTGGCCGCGCTCGCCCTGCTCGGCCTGCTGGCCCCGCGGCTCCGGCGCCCCTGGAGGCGCGCCGTCGGAGCGAGGACCCTGCCCGGGGCCGCGGGCCAGGACGACGAGGAGGAGACGGACGGCGGAGGCCCCGCGGACCGGTTCAGCAGCGGGCGGGAGCCGCTGCCCGGCGGGAGCCGCCTCATCTGTAAGCCGTCGGCGCTGGCCCAGTGCCTGCTGCGCGCGCTGCGACGCTCGGCCGCGCTGGAGCCGGCGCCCCGCTCCTGGCTTTCGGGGCCCCACCTGCAGACCCTGTGCCACTTCGTCCTGCCCGTGGGCCCCGGGCCTGAGCTGGCCCGGGAGTACCTGCAGTTGGCGGACGACGGGCTGGTGGCCCTGGACTGGGTCGTGGGACCTTGCGCCCGGGGCCGCCGGGTCACCAACGCCGGGGGCCTTCCGCCGGTGCTGCTGGTGATCCCCAATGCGTGGGGGCGCCTCACCCGCAACGTGCTCGGCCTCTGCCTGCTCGCCCTGGAGCGCGGCTACTACCCGGTCATCTTCCACCGCCGCGGCCACCACGGCTGCCCACTGGTCAGCCCCCGGCTGCAGCCTTTCGGGGACCCTTCAGATCTCAAGGAGGCGGTCACTTACATCCGCTTCCGACACCCGTCGGCCCAACTGTTCGCGGTGAGCGAGGGTTCGGGCTCGGCGCTGCTGCTGTCCTACCTGGGTGAATGCGGCTCCTCCAGCTACGTGACGGGCGCCGCCTGCATCTCGCCGGTCCTGCGCTGCCGCGAGTGGTTCGAGGCCGGCCTGCCGTGGCCCTACGAGCGGGGCTTTCTGCTCCACCAAAAGATCGCCCTCAGCAGGTGGGTGACGGAGGCTGCAGACGGGCACGGAGGGAACAGAGGTGGTGAGCTGGCTGAGGGACCGAGCTGCTTGGTATTGAAGCAAACAGGTGTGGGCAGTCTGGGCACACTTCTTCCGAAGCTATCCAAACCTAGACAGAACCTGGGAAGCAGGTTTAAAAACCATAGATAGACTCAGCATCACTGTGCTATAGTAGGGAATTGTCTCATCTCAGTCCGCAGGTGTCCTAGCAATTCGAGCACCTGCCCCACCGGCTGCAGAGGCCGTGCCTAACACCGCTTAATCCACAGCTTGACAGCAAAGAGGGCTCTGGAAGCAATTGCAACTGATTTTATCTGTCCAGAATGTTTCCTTAACATAGTTTCTGAGCCTGGAAGTGACAGGAATCATAAATACGGTGGCAATTGATATATTAAAATTCTTTAGACCTGACAAATGGTTTACGTATCCCAGGGTATGTACTCAATATTTAATACAATTTTTTAAAAAATATTTAAACAGATTTTTTTTAAATCTCCAAAACTAGAGCAATTTACTACCAGGGTGATAGGCGAGACTATCCTACTGAGAAGGCCTGAGTGACATTCTCAGCCTTAACTATTGCTTTCCTAGGAGATGGCCGAATGAGGTCGAAGATATTATGGCAACAGTGTGGTGTAACAGAAAGACCTGGGATATGGGATTAGACCCCTTGGATTCGATTCCCAGCTAGTTAGCTAACCCCCTCAAGCCTCACCTCCCTCTTCAGTTAAACAGAACTAATAATAACCACCTCCCAAATGAGAGAACAAAAGTGACAGGCCTGGCACCAGGTAGGAACTCAATAAATGATGGCAATTATTTCTCTTTCTTTCCTTGTCCCGTTTTGCCTCCTATTTTGAGAAGGTCAAACACTGAGCTCACCAGCAGCCCAGAAGTGCTGCCATGGCAACCCAGAGGCGCTATGCCCAGTCCAGGGGCAGGGTGCTCTCATCTGGGTTAATTGCCATAGTTTCCATCCCAAAATCACCACCACTGGTGCTGACCCTGGGCCCCAGCTGGAGGGCAGGGTGACGGAAGTGGAGAGGAAACCTGAGCCTGTAGGAAGTGCCCTTCTCATGGAAGTTTGGGATTGAAAACCTTGGGCAAGTGTCTTTGAATGTTTGCAGGAGACACATCTAAATTCATTCGGCTGAGGCTGGATTGATCCACCTAGAGGACTGAGCTGCCCATCCTGGCCTCCTTGTTAGGGCGCCAAGCCCTCTCCAAGGATCTGGAAATAGCAAAGATGTCCCTCTTCCCCAAAGCAGTTGCTTTCAGGCCCCCATTTGGAAACTCACCCAGTAAGTTAATTATACTCCCAGCTGCTTCTTCTGCCACCCAGCACTCTCTGGGAATACCTGCCCCAGGTATACCTGATCAAAGTCACACTCATATGTAATCATCAGGACAGCAAATTAGCTTAAAAAAAATAAAAATGACTATTGCGACTTACAGTAAATATGAATGATTGGAGGGGAAGGGTGTCTTCTGCTGGGTTGGATAGTCTGAGCCAGGGAATTCTTCTAAGAGGGTTCAGAAAGTGACAGTTCATAGCAAGCTCCCTATAGAGGGTTAGAAGTTCAGGTCAGGAGGAGAGCTGTCCCTGTAGATCAGCAGCGATGAAGTCAAATGCTGCCCCTACGGCTGGGCACGTTAAAGCCATGAATGACAGGCCTGGTGGGCACTGGGACACAGGAAGGAGGGCGGAAAACAACTGTTGCCTTGAGGAATGCCAGCCCATATGGCCAGGTCTTCCCACTTCCTTAGAGAAGCCAGGCTTCTGCATGTTATGTGAAATCTCCTGATTGTAAGTGATGGCCATAAAATGGAAGTTTTTAAAAGTGCTATACAGCCAAAGGAAGCCTCTGGGGCCAGAATCTGGCCTGTGGGCTGCCGCTCTGTCACTTCAGCTGTCACTTTGTGCTCTGATTCTTCCCTCTCTTTCCCACCTTCCCCATTCAACTTCTTGCTGCCAGGTATGCCACGGCCCTGGAAGACACAGTGGACACCAGCAAACTGTTCAGGAGCCGCTCCCTGCGAGAGTTTGAGGAGACCCTCTTCTGCCACACCAAGAGCTTCCCCATCAGCTGGGATACCTACTGGGACCGCAACGACCCCCTCCGGGATGTAGACGAGGCAGCTGTGCCTGTGCTGTGTATCTGCAGTGCTGATGACCCCGTATGTGGGCCCCCAGACCACACTTTGCCCACGGAGCTCTTTCACAGCAACCCCTACTTCTTCCTCCTGCTCAGTCGCCGTGGAGGCCACTGTGGCTTCCTGCGCCAGGAGCCCTTGCCAGCCTGGAGCCACGAGGTCATTTTGGAGTCCTTCCGGGCCTTGACAGAGTTCTTCCGAACCGAAGAGAGGATGAAAGGGCTGAGCAGGCGCCGAGCATCGTTCCTAGGGGGCCGGCGTCGCTGGGGAGCCCTGCAGAAGCGGGAGGTCTCTCCCTCCTCCAGTCTGGAGGAGATCTTTAGCTGGAAGCGGTCATATACAAGGTGAGACCTGGCCTGAGGACCCCCAGTCCTGCAAGGAAGAACAGTGCTGGGCATGGGAGAGTCCCGGAAAGATGGTGAGGACGGAGTGGAGGAAGCAGCTCTAGCTCTTTGCACTTGATTCATCCCCTTCTCTCTTAAACTGGTCTGTGGAAAGAGATGGAACTTCCAGCAACCCTGCACTCACTTTGCTCTGAGTAGAATTGCTGCCCAGGCTCTGCTCAACGGTTTCTTACTCATCCTGGTCAGCAGGGTCATTCC
Source organism: Cynocephalus volans (assembly GCF_027409185.1). Taxonomy (NCBI): domain Eukaryota; kingdom Metazoa; phylum Chordata; class Mammalia; order Dermoptera; family Cynocephalidae; genus Cynocephalus; species Cynocephalus volans. The sequence goes on along the minus strand of NC_084469.1, from coordinate 26,740,824 downwards.
CACTCACTGTCTCCTGTCACCGAATTCAAAAGCCAAAGAGTACCACCTTTTAAGCCCATGGACTCAGGAGAAAATGCTCTCTGACTAGCAACAACTACAAGGATGATGAGTTTATGCGTGCCAGTGGGCAGCTAGTCCCACATAAATATTCAGCGTGGTGACTCTGATTCTTGAGCTGGAGCCACTTGAAATAGTAAGGACAGGATATTTGTGTCTCGGTCCCACTTCCCTCATTTGCTCTGTGGTTGTGGCGCTGTGCTCGGACTTCATGCGAGAGGCTGTGGAAGAGTCTGGCAGAGCTGCTGGCCGTTTCAGGCTTGTGTGAGTATGAGAAGGGCAGCAGAGAGAGTAGGTGCTGTGCTGAGACCGGCTTGGAGAGGGCTGACGAGGTACAGATTGTGAATGCCTGTCTCTGGAATACTAAAGTGCCACTCTCTCAGAGGAGCTCTGCAAACCCCAGCTGGGGGTGGGGCTCAACTGGGGCTTCAGCCTCGGCCCTCTGGCCTCACTGGAGAGATCCCAAGGGTATTTTAGGAATAGGAAGTGCTCTCACATGGTGTCTAAGGGCTCTGGTAGACCACACATCAAGTAGGCAGTCTTTGGCACCCTAGATGCTCCCTCCAGTACTATTTCAGGAGCTTACTCCAGAGAGTCCCAGCCTGAGATGTGGGCTTTCTCTGAGTCAGTGAAAAGTACAAACCTGATAACAGGTGTTTTCTGGTTAGTTGCTCCCTTTTTTGACACTACAACTAGTCTCTCCTGTTCCAGAGCCAGAAGAGACATCTGGGACCAGAGAAAAATAAAAACACCAAGAGGCTGACTAGAGTTGACTCAGTGATTTATGAATATTTCACATTACCATGCTTTGTCTGCTCAATTATTCAAAAGGTCATCCATGTAAAGGCAGAAAAGCTTCTTTCTGGATCTGACCACTCAGCGACTAAGTGGGTGTTTGGTTTTATGAGGAATAATGCTGACGACCAGAGTAAAATAAGGTATATAGTGTACAGATTGATCTACATAGCCTGGTTTGGATTAGGCCATTAAAAGTTTTTGACAGTAGGACATCTGATTCCATGCGTTGCTATCGTTCAAAGGCTTTGCCTTGAAGCTTTGTCACAGACAGAGAGCACCTTTTTTTTTTTTTTTTTTTTTTTTTGACACAGCAATGCAGTTTAAAAGAGGAGAGATGTTTATACCAAAAGTCCTGTCCCAAGGCTTGGTATGAAATATTCCTTGGGCCATGATTCCAGGTTTGGATAATTTTGCCCCAGCCTGTTCTTCCAGATCAAATAAGAAGAAACTCTGAACTAACTCCAAGAATCTAAACTGAAATACAGGCAACACTGGATTGTCTAAGGCACATTATCCTGTTGTGAAAAAATCATCTCCCTCCTTCTCCACTTCTTGCTTCTCCTCCTCCACATTCCTCATCTAACATTCTTTCACCATTTCTGAGCAGGAGAAATAAAAAAGAATCGAAATCTAGAGAAGTCCTACTGCCAGGAAACAACAGCCTTGATGAACAGCTTGGTGAGAGAGAACTACTGACTTCTGGCCCTCTGCATCTGGTACTGTGGGGATTTCAGTTAATTAGGGTCCTGCAGTCCCATATGCCCTAAGACAATTCAGAAATGACTGCAAAATAGGAAGCAGCCCAGTGGTTTTTCAATCCCAAGGCTTAAAGTGTCCCTAAAGATGAAAATCTGGATAGGTTCTCCACACTGGATACCACAAGACTCTGGTTTTTCAAGAGAATAGCTTTTGGAGAAATAGTGGTTTATTATCTTTTCCCTTTTTATAGGAAAGAAAGCTTGCCAGGGAGGGGAATGTACACATCCTTTGCACTTACCAGTCCTAAAGCTCTCGGCAGAAGGGCAGAGGAGCCCTAGTTCGGATTCCATTAATGCCCTTGGGCGCTGTGCCCGATGGCTTAAATCCTGCAATACTTCTCCATGCCCCTGTGCCAGATGTGCTCATTGCATATCTCAGGAAGCTATCTCTTATCTTCCCATCACTTCTTGAAGACTAAGGCAGAAAAGCCCATTTTTGCCAGGAAAGTATAGTTCCTGTTCAAGCAGAAAAGATTTGGGTAGCCCTGTTCTTTAGCCTAACTATGAAAGAATCACCCAGCTTGGCTCTGCTTTGGTAAATAGCTAATCATGTGAAACCAGCTGGAGGAGCCTCAGGCACACTATTCTGAGAAAATGTGACCCTTGAGCAAAATGACAAGTTCTGAGTTTGAGGAAGAAACAAACAAAACAAATCCCTAAGAAGTACCACTGAGTTGCAGTTTCCAGTTGGTGAGTCATTACTATCCTCGCAGGCCTCCCTTTTGGTCTCTTTGTTATTTATAAACACCTTCGAATGGTAAGGAAAAGAAAAGAACAAAAACCCCAATGATTTGAGGGAGGTGTTATTTCAGAAGTGGAGACTGAGTCCTCTGCCTCCACCCTTGGATTAGAGTACAGGAAGCAAACAACTGCCCCTGAAGGTTTCTCTGAATTCTACCAAGTTCTGGCCTCTCATATTAAGACTCTGCTAAACTATAACTCTCATAAAGACTTAGTATTTTATGTATTTATACATAGATTTCCAGAGTTGCTTGGCTGGAGATGACACTATGAAAAACAAAGCACCAAATTCTCTCCTTAGTAGCCACCATCTCTGTTTCAAGTGAAAATATCCTTTCTAAGGTTTGAGTACGGTTAGAAAACAGGTCTCGACACAGGAAGTGTCGTCTTGGCTTTATTATTTAACCTCAAAACCACCCCAGAGTCAGAACCTCCTCTGTACTCATCTTCTACCCAAACCACAAGATCCTTTGTCAGTCAGTCACCCTTAGTAACGCCACAGTATCTTCCTTTAGAAATGAACTTTACCATGAATTCCTCTCCCTGCTTAAACAAGCAGATACATGTGGCCACTTTGGTAGAACTTGGTAACAATGCCAATAAGGAGTATTTGTGATTCTACAGTCAAGCCACAAAGGATGACATCAGAAATTTTCACTAGTTATCACAATTTGCAGAGATAGGCTGCTTTGGGGAAGGTGTAAGATGTTACACATGAGTGTCTCAGTGCTCAGAGATGGAATGAATGCCTTGGAAAGCAGTAAGTCCCATGTCATCGGTGGGATATTCAAGCTAGACTGTGCCTTGGCACATATCACAGAGGGGACATGTGCCAAGAAATGAGGGTGGCTTAGATCAGATATAAAGTCTCTTCTCACCTGAGAGTCTATGAATTTAAATATATAATATTAATGAGTGGGTTGTAGAGACTTCTGGTTGGTTTTTGGGTTGTGGATTAGGAAATCACAGACCTGACCAGGACACTGGGAGTTGGAAGATAAAGATTTTAACAAAAGTAACCCTGCCAGAGTTACCAAGTATGTTTTTAAGAATATATATTTAAGATATCCAGTAATAATGCTCTTGTCTCAAGTGCCCAGGGAGAACTAAAATTTTAATGGTAAAATGAAATTTCATTAAAACAATAAAAGTCTACAGCCATACCACCATGAACGTGCCCGATCTCATCTGATCTTGGAAGCTAATCAGGGTCGGGCCTGATTAGTACTTGGATGGGAGAAAGCTTGGGAATATTGGGTGCTGCAGGCTTAAAAAAATTAAAGACACTAATACATCAAAAATAAATCAAGTCTCTAGCCCCTCCAGCTATTACTCCCTTGTAATAAGGCAATACCCTGCCCTAGTGTTTATCACTAGTGCGGCTGAACAAAAATTTCTCTCTCCAACTTGTTTGCCTCTGAATCGCAGTCTCCCCGCAACACTGGAATGTTTTAAATCTCCAGAAACAAACAGGTGCTGTTTGTCTTCTGAAGTCCTCTGTGTGCTGAGCCATGCTCACCTGCTGCGGAGTTTCAGAGCCTCCCTGCACATTCTGCATTAACTGGTTGTGGCCTCAGCTCTGTAGATCTAGCCTCATGTCCCCTAACACTAACCAGCGGCAGCTCTGTTTAATCAACAACCAGGCCTCCTGCTCTAGGCTAATAATTTCCCAGCAGGCTCAAAATTCCCTGATCATCAATGCAGAAATATTTTTTCAGGGAGCAATTAGTGTGTGCGTTGGACTGAGTACTGAAGTCATAGTTTGGAGATGTGGGTTCTAGTTTCTACTTCATCTGTGGCTTAAATGACCCTGGGACAGTTATTTTAAGTTATTCTATATGAAAAGACTGAGAGTGTGTATAGGCCTTAATTGATAGTATATAATCGTTAGGATATAATGAGATAGTAAAAGCATGTAGAACCCATTCTCCAAGACTCCATTTAATTTCTCCATAGGAGCTCAAAGACCTCTCTGATGAAGTGGCATCTTCTTTCAGATCAGAATCCTTACTCTCCAGTCAATATCTTATAAGCCTAAGAAGTTCCAGTTATTAATTCCACTGCAAAATTGGGAAGGGCCCAGGAGAGGAGCACCTTTGAGCCTCACAGGCTGGATCCTGGGTTGCCCAATAGAGGGCAAATTCTCCCGCCATCCCCCAACTGATACCACATTACAGCTAATAGATCTCACATTTGTTGGTTTGTTCTGGCCAAAAACCATCTGTATTTCTATTTCTTATAGATGAAGGTCAGAGAGGATGTGACTTTTAAGAGCTCACCATTAGTAGTGACGGGGCTAAGACCAGAACCCCAATCAGTACTCTTTACGCCATACTTTTGTTTTTTCCTAGTCAATCAATGTTTAGAGATGATAGTTAATAATGCCCGTTTTAGACTTGGTAATGTAAAGGATGTTAACAAAAGGAGAAACTTCTCTTCAGAGCTGCTGGGGTGCACAACTCTATTGGGGGAGCCACACACATTAATCTATAAATGGCACCCTCTAAAGTTGATTATTGCATAGTCTGCATAGCTTTAACACCCTAAGCAGCATTGTCTCCCTCTATACATTAAGAACATTATCTTAAAGTAGAGTAGCAATTAAGATAAAGTCATTAAATGCCCAGGACACATACAGGTCTGCAGCTGGCATCACTGAGATGTAGGTGACAGCACTGAGGCTGTGGAGCTAGCTGACCACTGTGATTAATTTTTATGTTCAATTTTCTTTTACAGTCAGGTAGGACAGTCTTTAAATTGTAAGCGTTAACTCAGTCCTTCCTCCCACTAATTTGAAGAGCCCAATTGTGGAGATAAAGAAGAAAGAAATCTTGTTTATTAAACCCTTTTTGAGTTCTTCCATATACAGGGGGGTATACTGAAAATGCTGGTGACAGGAGACCTGGAATCTAACTTTGGCTCTGCCATCTAGTTGTTTGACTCAGGCAAATTAAACACTATATAAATGTTAATCACAAAATAGCTCAATATCAACATTCTAGGAATTAAAAAGATATGCCATTTTTCTCACTAACAGTCTTCTACCTTCAACAACAGAACTGGATTAGAAAGTCTCCTGCCCATAGGGACAAAATGTGTTGATTTTCACATCTGGAAAGATAAAGCCCAGATAAGACTCCTTTGAAAGCTTTGTACAAGGTCCAAAAGAACTGCCTACATTTATGTGTCCATTTGTGAGGGAGGAATTATATTTATATAGATCACAACATAGGAAAAAATTTAAAAACTTGTGTCAAACAGTCAGAACCTAAAGTAGAATCACCTCACACCCACACACAACAGGCCACTTCACTCTCTGGGCAGACAGAAGTTGAGGCAATTAGACTAAAGGGTGTATGTCTTTATCAGGTAGTTCACTCTGACCCATATCGTACTCATTTTTGTAACCCCAACAGCCACCACAGTACCTGAAGTTCAGTATTTATCTGATAGTCACCAAATTGAAATATACTTTATGGGAATAAAATTACTTTAAAAAAGTGAGCAGACACTCTGTGTACTAAAATTACTTTATTACAGTTGATTTTTTTAAACATTTCCTTTGCTATGATACAAAGGATACTTACAAACAAAATATTACATATGACCTTGTTTTCGCTCTTATGTTCTGACAACTTGGTAACAGCTTTAAATGCACAATCTATACAATTAATACAGGTTATATATGAACTATAAGATATGCTGAACCAGGAGAATACTGACAATATACTGTACAATAAGCCTTACCAGTTAGTGCTGTGGACCATTTCTACCAGAAGGAAAATGCACATCTGTACAGTCACCTTTACCAGCCGGTGCTGACAGTGAGGGAGAGGCTTCTTCCCCATCGAAACCCTTGATAAGCCTCCACTGCGGGCGTCTGTTTGGTCCAAAAATCGAGAGGACTGTGTATATTTTAAATTAGTCACCAATAAAGTGGCAGAACATCACGCTTTCAACATGATAATTGCTCACCAAAAAAATCAGTCCCAGTTTTAAAAGACCACAAGTCCTTTGTCCACCATGAAAACCCTACAGGCTCAAGAGCTTTGGGAGATGAGAAGATGAACGCTGCCAAGAAAGGAGGCAAGAAACCAAGCCAAAATCTAGGTCTTGCAAAATCATCATTTTTCCCTTCACCAAAGGGAACTAGAAATGTACAAATTCATTGATGAACCTCAATGATAACATATCAGTTAGCTGCTAACCCTCATTTTATCTGAACCCCTGACTTGTGGGAATAACTGAAATAGATTGTGGATAATATATACCACTTTTAGAAAAGATTCTCTTGCTTAGTTAAAATATTCCCTTTAGCCACCAAAGCTGGTTCTGGGCTATTACAGGTGTGCATTCATCTCTCAATGGTCTCCTTGGAAATGATAAGGTTACAGCTTTTTTTCTTTTCACTTTTTTTTTTTTTTAAATAAAAAAGCAATTGACTGAAGCATTTTTTTCTTTTCTTCTTTTCTTTTTTTTTTTTTTTTTTTAAGGTAAATAGCAAAAATAAAAATAAAAACCAACCCTGGCATTTGCACAAATAATGCAAATGAAGTGATATGGCATTTAAGGAAGGGGTTAGTAGGAAGAGAGAATTGAAGAAAATCCAGAGAAAACAATGTATTAATTTCTTTTTAAAAATTTCTACATGTGCAAAAAAATCATGCTGTTTGAGGAAAACAAAGGGAAATGAGTACATAAAACTAAAAACATAAATAATATGTTTGGGTGACTGGTAAAAGCAGAAACCAACCTGGGTTACAAAAAGGATTATACATTCAAGATGCTCTTAAACCCAGTGGGATAACTTACATTAAAACTGTTAATAGTTACGTTAAAAATCTCAAGTTTGTTTTTAAATCTTCACAATACAAGCAAAGCTGTTTTAAAATATACACTATACATATTTCTCATAGTCTCTCCAACCTCATTAATGCGCATTAGGCTTTTTCATATACTAAAACAAGGGGGTTCTGAAAGCTAAATTGCTCATAGTAACCCATCCATTATTTCAATGTTTGTCTTAAGTTTTATTTAAGTGGGTTAAAAACTTTAGCAGACTTACATAAATAGGATTTAGCAACACAAGTGTTAATTTAAAAAATTCTAAAGCATTTACAAATTATCAGGTTGGAACAGTTTGGGGAAGTTATGTGCACTACACTTTAAAATGTTATTTACATCAAACCATTGCTTTTGTAAAAATTTCCCTAAAAAATAAAAAACAAAACAAATTTGGAGAATTAATCTGTTCTAACCTAGTAGAGAAGGATCATAAAAGGAAAGGTAAAATAAAAACAAAATTATCTTCTAATAGAAACCCCACACACCACTCTTCACTTGGATTTTACCCTATGAAACCACCTGCAACTCCTAATAGGCTCATCTATCAAGTGTCAAGATAATATGGTAAAATACCTTGTCAGATAAATTACTGGCCTCAAGTGGACTTTTTTTTTTTTTTTGAAATGTTTTCCCACCCTGTGTCTCTGGCTTGGATTATTTTGGGTCATGTGTAATTAATTGGAGGAGCACTCTAAGTAGGCACAATTCCCATTTAATATGGTATAAAAGGCATAATATGCTGTTAGGAAGAAAGGGATGTGGTTTCTTTGATATTATGAAATGCAAGGCAGGACAACAAACAGCACATTTGGAATGGGCACCATAATAGAGCTGTCTAGGCAATACACCAGGGGCAACTAACACGTTGATAAACTATATATACTTGCCTATGACCCAAAAAAAGGGTTTCAATACCCCCTAGGGTTTTTAATATGTGCCAAATGGTCACAAACAACAGCCAGAATCTGCAAATGTTAAGCAGTTACATCCTTTTAAATCAAATAATTCACTCCATGACCATGTGCAATTTACAGTAACGTTTACGCCTAGGTGATGTGTTTGAGGGCTCAGAAAAAGCAAAACGTGCCACTGAGAGAAATCTGTTCCCATATAACTGGTCTTCATGCTTTCAAGTGGCCCTAATATACTTTGGATACTAAGGCAAGCCATGCAAAAGCAAAGAGTACACACTTTTCATTAACACTGATATCTCATTTCTAAACCACTGACCTCAGAGTTGCCATAGAAACATATAACACAAGTACTGAAAGCATACAATTGAGGGTTCATGGATTTCTAAGAAATGCATTTCCCTAGTCTATGTTCACCAGTCTTTAATACCTTGGCTACAAGGCTTATCAGAGAAAAGCAGGTTAAGTGGTGGTAATGACAAAGGAACATATATAATTCTGGAAACAGGAAAAATGTTCCAGAAAGGGGATCAATGTGCCAGCAATAAGCATAGTTCATTTCATTTGAAAATTCAGTTAAAGAGCCCAATAAACAGTTCCAAACCATAATGTTATCACCTGCATAATTTACATCAACATTAAAACACTTGCACTTTATAAACAAAACACACGTCTGTAAACATGGCCACTGGGGGAGGGAGGCTCCCTACCTCATTCATGATTGAGGACATATAATTATTATGTTAAATAAACCTATTTTGCTTCAAAAGATTTCAAACCTGACCAATGATTAAGCTTCATTTCCTTCTGTTTAACAACATTTAAGCATTAATTCTAAAAATGTCACCTACGATGGTTTCAGAGTTAGATGCTAGGACCACAACTGGAAATGACAGCAACTCCTCTCTAGCTGGCACAGACTTTAGTACAAAAACAGAAAAATACAGAAACTAGGTCAATTTGTTAGCTACATATTTACAGATAATTACATGATTTTTTTCACTCACAAATGCTAAAAACTATGAGTGAGAGGAAACTGTGCAGGCTGAATTACCCGTACTTTGAGGGGATTTTTTGGGCATCAAAATACCCTTTTTCAGTCATTCAGAAGTCTCACCTTCTCTCCACTTTTTCAAGGCAAACTACCTACAGATATTCAGATTAGTATATCCAGTGGGCATCCTGTTGTTTCAGAGAGGATTAACCTTTTACTCTATTTAAAGAACTACTTGTATATTTAAGAACAAAACAAAAAACCAATACAATCAAACGGACATACACACACACACACAAAAAAAAAATCTCTGAAACTTCAAAAAGTTTGGATTGCTGGGAAACAGTTAACAGTGATGGTGACATAGTAAATGGCTCCCCAGTTTTAATTCTCTGCCTTTATTTTTCTTTAAAGGATATCTATCTTTGGGTGGGTGGGAAGTGCAAGTTTAAGAAACCCACGACAGGCAGATAAGGTGCATACTAATTATATATTTCTTATGCTCTGAAGACTACCACTAGGCCAAATGTGTTCTCTTCCCCTGTATGAGTGAAATTTTGGAAATCTGAATATAATCAAGGAGGAAAAAATTAGTCAACATAACTTTAAAGGGGGCTACCAGAATTCAGTAGAAAATATAAATGCACAATAAAGGAAGAGTTCTCAGCTTTACTTTCTTTTTCTAGATAGTGTTTAATAAAACTTACTTCTTTACAAATTAATAGTCATTTCCAATGCAGACCTTTTGTAGTGATTTCATAAAAGTGCAGATAACATAACCAAACACAGCAAAACAGACTTCAATCAGTAGTCCTTGCATATAAGAGGCAAGTCTGCTAAATGTATAGCACACTCTTCATCCTTTAAGCAATCTGAGGATGGGAAATTTCCAGTTAAAAGCTAAGAGTGAATGCCTTTTAAAAGGCAATGCTACAACCTGTTTGGGGGCACTATCACGTTAGATGGGGGAAAACAAAATAGAGAATTTGTTTCTCTTCAATAATGATGTGTATTTTGGTAAGCAGCTCAAAGATGACAGCCCAAGTTTTGACCTTGTTCCTTAGAGAAGGCTCTTTCTTATCTAAGAAATAAGAACCTCTTCAGCCACCATTATAGGAGATTCACACTTATATACTTTAAATATATTATTTTCTGACTTGAATACACACTAAGATACTTCACATTGTAAGCATGGGACTAAACACAGGACCAGATAAACTTCCAAGGAAAGGGTTGCTGTGCTGGGCCAAATTTGTTTGAATAGTAATGGCTCAGAAGGGGTGGAAGGTGCACAAAGAACTTACTATCAGCAAGCAAGAGGAGACAGCTAAAGGGAGAAAGCCACTCACACCAATACCATATCCTTCTCTCCCAGTGGCCATTTCCTATTGATTTCATAGTTTAGGAGAACCATACATGTCTTAGCAGTAACTCCTTTCTTGGATGTTTTGATCCTCATCAAAATATATAATTATTAGTATTAATGGAGTAAAAAGAGTGAGAGGATCAATGGCATCACTACTAAGAAATACATACAGAAAGTACATAAAGACTGTGTGATTTACTGGTTCCTTTTATCATCTTTGCAGAGGAATCACCACCAGTGTTCTTACTTTCCAAGGTTCATTTCTCTCTGCATCATTTACTTTTTGTTGCATCATAACACAAACTCACAGAAACATTAACTGGCTCCTTCCCCAGCACTATTTTACTGCATTGCTACTTATGGTTCCACAGTTTACTTAACTTTCTCTCCACTCACACCAGTGCTAAGAGGGGAGTAAAAGGAAAAGATTGTGTATAATGACCGCCTTCTCATAAATATCAACCCAGAGTACTTATTCTTAAGAAACACATGCATTCTTGCCTTAACTGAAAACTGAAAAAAAAACAAACGAAAACAACAGAACCTTAAGTGACCTGATGGAAATGTACAGTATGAAATACATCCATCTATCTGTACACACATATAGACACTCATATGTATATACAATATATACATACAAATGATAATAGCTATACCAAAAATGTGCATATTTAACACAGTTTTTAAAAGCCAGTAGATCATGGTATAATACAATTTATTTCCACTAGTGAATGGCACAAATGGAGAAATGCAAAAGAGGTGTTTCAAGTACGATAAAGTCATTTTTCACAGGTGAAAATAAATAGTATTATTCCAGTGTCCAACACAATGTATTCTATAAAAGTTTAAAATGCCAGACATTTAGTACTTACAGAAGTAGAAAAGCTACTAAAGTCTGACTTATGGTCTGAAAAAGACACTCACTCATAGAGTTTTCTATTCTTGAAAAGGGGATGAGGAAAAATCAGTGGAAGTGGGAGGGAGTGTTTCTTTAGTGTACTGAATGGTGTTTACCTGATGTCTAGGCAGCTGAAAATCATAATGTCTATGCTAAAAAGTTCAATTTATCAATAAATCCTGGGCCTAGAGTATTAGGCATATTATACCTGTGGGTGTGGCTTCAAATGCAGGAGACTATTCATCTTTAGGTGTAGAAATGACTAAAAAGAATGGTAGCTCTAAATAAAAATAATAAACTATTTTTCAGCAAATGTTATTTATATAATGAAAATACTTTCAGATACTATAATTTGGGGTTAGAGCTGGTTTTAACAAGAGGACAAGAAATATGTGCAAAGGGAAGGGAACCCAATTAGAAATAATATATTTCAAGGCTCTGCATTTTTAAAATGCTAACCAAAGAAAAGAAGAGAGAGTGGACACACCAAACTTTTTACTGCCAGGCTCTGGATACCAGATAGAGCATTTATGACTTCTGATATGCTAGTCAAATTTCCTGTATTTTTTATTTTCTTAAACACATATCTAATGTGTGAACACCAACACTGGGGAGGAGGTAGTGTTAAATTGATCAAATGTTGACATTTGCACACTGAATAAGAAAGTGCTTGTTCTTTCTTTAGGATATCTCAAAACCTTTCAAATTTTCTTGCTACAAGCTTCACTCTGTGGTGATTCCTATCACGTGTGAGATTCCTCAGGAATCAGATTCCACAACACACAAACCAATTAATTTGAATCATTTTTGCACACTATATATATTTTAATTGAATTAACTTAATGGTATAATCCAGCTATAGTCATGACCTACATGTAAAACGGTTTGCCAAGCAATTAAGTCAGATACAAAGCTCTACTGGATAGACATTTGGAGTCAGTACTCAATCATAAGTACGTATGATCTAAATGGATTCAGTAATTTAATTTGACTAATTTAAGTCCACAATTGGACTCTAAAATGTATTGCTGGTAGTACTCTGGGTTTTAAAGAGTTTTATATGCAAGACTGATCTGCTTCCCTACCTAGTCTATCCTTCCAGTAGTATGGAGGGGCCAGATCTATAATGAATTTTTTTAAATGTATCAAATTCCATTATATATTAAACATTTTACTAAATTCTAAAGCTCTTTCTTATGTTTTTCCTCCAAACAGGTAGATTTCTCAACTTGTTTGAAACACTGTATAATATTTGAATTAAAAAAAAATAGTGAGAAGACTATAAGCACCTTTCATTACATATGACAAATACATGTCATGTTTACCATAGCTAACACATCAGGGTGTTACTTAAAACACTGCCCCAAACTGTGTGTGAACTCTACTGTGATTGTGGTTTCAAAAAGATTTATATTAAAGTATTAATTTTTCTTCCAGTTACCTTCAAACAAATGTTGGAAACTCCTAAAGGGGTAGGAATCATACAGACTACACTGACATACTTGGGGAAGACTTAAAATTTGGTTGAGAAAACCAAGACTTCTGGGCCGGCCCGTGGCTCACTCGGGAGAGTGTGGTGCTGAGAACACCAAGGCCCCGGGTTCGGATCCCATATACGGATGGCCGGTTCGTTCACTGGCTGAGTGTGGTGCTGACAACACCAAGTCAAGGGTTAAGATCCCCTTACTGGTCATCTTTAAAAAAAAAAAAAAAAAAAGAGAGAAAACCAAGACTTCAACCGTGATTGATTACTATTTGGTCATTAGTTTGGTCTAGGTGATGAGTATCATTGAGAGGAACTTACACGTTCTACCTTGGAGCCCTCAAGCCCTCTGACTATATGAAAAGCAGGATCCAGCGTTAGCAGCAAGGGCTCTTCAAAACAACTGGATCCCCATACAGGCCAGCCACCAAAAAAAAAAAAAAAAAGACATCTATGGGAGGAGGCAAGACAATAACTTGTAAGAAATTCCGATCCGTCACTGAAAAGGACATTTTTTTTCTTCAAGTCATATTCACAGCTCCCCACCCACCTCCAACTCAATTTCCACACAAGCAATGGAATATCAAGTTACATCTGACTTTCAGCATTGGATTGATCCTTCATTGTAAAACAAAACAAAACATTCCCCCCATCCCCCAAAAAGAAAATGTTAGCTTTTATCAAGAGATTCCCTGACCACTATAACTTACTTTTACTGGTTTATATTTTTATTTTATTTATTATTATTTTTTAAATTTTCTCAATTTGCCAAACTTCCTAGTTCCTTTTCAGTAGTACTTTAGCACTGAGGCTTGAGACTTCTGGAAGTGGTGTTTCCTATTGGGTGATTTTAACATGGTGCCAAATGGTCACTAACTAAGTCTCAATGAACTAGAAGTTTGGAAAGTACTGCAGCAACAAAAACAGCAATAAAAAAAGAGGACCTGCATATGCAGCAAAATCTACAGTGGTGATGAGGATTAGTCAGCAGCTGGTAAAGTCATTGGCTCAGTGACTCCTGGTTCACTATGGCAACTAAACATTTAAATAATTGGCTATTCTGCTTGTAAACAGGAAATCCCATAAGCCAAAAGGGGATAATCAAATTACATCTATGTAGTGTGATGAGAACTCCAATAGATGGCAGTTTACAGATATGGCATCTTTCAAATACCTCTGGCATTTGATTTGTATTGGCTGTATGTCTTTGTTTTTGTACAAAGTGAAAGTACTGTTTGGGGTCTTGGGAGTTATGGAGCTTAGCTAGGATGATATATCACAGTATAAGTAATAAAATTTCAGGATATATAAGCTTCATCTCCCCACCGTGCTGCTGAACATACCCACCATACAAACATTCAGGGGCCCCCTCACCCTTCTGGTCTTTCCCTTTGAAGGCTCACAGGTTTGTTAATGCAATCCCTATAACTTGTGATCTCCTTAAGCACCCCCATCTCACCATGACACAAAGAAGGCACAACTGAAGGGACAAAAATCATTGACAAACTTATGAAGCATTTGGAAAAAGAATCAAGTTGTTTTCTACTCTCTGAAGAAGTCAATGCAATCCTTTAGTGTTCATGGATTTCTGCTTTTTTACTCCAAATGAGGCTGAGAAGTCAGACCAATTAATTAAAAAAATGCATTCTGAGGGGATGCAGGTGTGTTCCAATAACTTGTTTTAGCATATGCTGCCTGCTGTGAGTGTCTCATTAGAATCTGGGATATAGAGGAAGGCTTTAGATCTTTTCACAAAGTTCTTGGGATACAGACACCCAAAAGCGACGACTCAAGCCACTTTGCTGCATTTTATTTTTGCAGTATTCAGAAAATACCCCCTTATCTAGCCAATTTCTTTTTACCACATGCATGAGATATATGTGTGTATATACACACACACACACACACACACACACACACTTTTTAAAACATCAACTCCCCCTTTCAAAATTTCCCCAAAAGTTTTTTTTTTTTTTTAAAAACAAAACCCGGCAGCCAAATACTATGACATCCCAATTAGTAAACACAAAACAGAACGCTTTACAAAAATGAATAAAATATACCATATGCACTCAGCTTCCACACTGTAGTACCCAAGTGAGGAGGCTGCTGTGACGATGTCTGTAGGCAGTTTCTTTTGGCAGACAGCTCCAGCAGAATTGCCACTCTCAATTATTAAGTTATGTATAAGACATGTGTGACCCATTGGATATTTGTGAAGTGACACTCGTGCTTCTGCTCATGCCCTGCTCCGTCCGTCCCCCAGAAGCTGTCCGCCTCAGAGCCTGGGGGCTGTTACGGACTCCCATACTGCTACCTCGAGGTACCCCTTGCATTGGCCCTGAAGGGTGACCCCACGGCTGAGGTCCACCTTGCATTGGATGGCCCCAAGCTTGTGGGGGGCCACCCATGGGATGACCCCAGTGAGGTCCAGGACCCCCAGTAGGATTGTGAGACCAACCAGAAGCTCCCGGGTAGCTGTGGCTGAATGCCTCAGGGGAGAGATTAGAAAGGACCATGTTACTAAAACCTAGTCTCATACTTTCAGAGTCAAAAGCTTCAATTTCTCTGGCTTGACGCTCCAGCAGGCTTCGTATTCGTTCTGTACGTTCATTCTGCAAAGCCAACATCTCTTCTTCAATCTGTTGGGGTTTGGGGGTTGGGGGAAGGAAACAAAAAGCCAATTTAGTTTTTAAAAATCTATAAACTGAGAAAGCAATAATTACTCATACTCAGCCTTGAAGTGGCTATTTTATAGATGTACATTTAAAACTCAAGAGATATACTGTAGAAACCAGTATCATTTATATTTTTTAAATGTGTAAAGTCAAGTTCTTAAAAGCAAAGGTCCTTTACTGAAATAAGAAATCAAGCAATCATCATCAATGGCTGCTAAATCCATTAGAAAAAAGTTACTGGAAAAAGAAAACAGGTAAGGGGAAACCAGCTTCATCAGATATCAGCCATACCATAATCTTACCTAATAAGATAAATATTGGTGTAGAAACAGACAAATAGATTAGCCACACATGCCCTCCAAAAAAGAAGCATGGGAAGCACATACAAATAAAAAATTGCAATAGAATGTGGTAAGATGTAATAACAGTTTTAAAAGGTATAGCAGAAATATAAAAGGATGGAGTGACTCACTCTATTGGAGAGGGAGAGTGAGGCAAAGAAGTCTTCTCAAAGGACATAATATAGAAGACTGGATTCTGAAGGAGGAATGCAAGGGGATGCAAGGGGTTTTTAAGCACAGTGAACATGTGCAAAGGCATGGAGGAATGATAAAATAAGAAGTGTTTGGGGAATTACAAACAGGTCAGAATGGACTGGACTAAGGAGAGTTTGAAAATTATTGTCCAAAGTATTAAAGCGTTATAAAAGAGTTTTAGAGAAGCATTTCATATGAAGGTTGAAGGAGGCCTTAGATTAAACATGAATTATTCTGGTAAGGGAAAGACACCAAATTGCTGACTGTGGTGATTTCCGAGTAGTCAGATTAAACACCAATTTTCTTTCTTTCTTTCTTTCTTTTTTTTTTGGGGGGGGTGCCTGGCTGGTAAGGAGATCCGAACCCTTGACCTTGGTGTTATAACACTGTGCTATAACCAACTGAGCTAACTGATCAGGCTTAAACACAAATTTTAATATCTATTTATGCTTCTCTGTATTTGCCAAGTTTAAAAAAATTGTGTATTTGCAAAATAATTTTCCTGCTATTTTAATATCAATATGTAAAATACCCAATTCATTTACATATCTCCAAGGATTCAAGAACTTAAATTTTTTTTTTTTTTTTTTTTTGTCGTTTTTTCGTGACCGGCACTCAGCCAGTGAGTGCACCGGTCAGTCCTATATAGGATCCAAACCCGCGGTGGGAGCGTCGCCGCGCTCCCAGCGTAGCACTCTACCAAGTGCGCCACGGGCTCGGCCCAAGAACTTAAAATTTTTCTTTTAAATATTTTATATGTAAAAACTTAACCTCATTCACTAAAAATATTTATTTTAATTCAAGGGATATAATACATGATGGGAATGGTGCATGTAACTGATCTGAATTCCCTGCATAATATCTGAAGAGAACTCATGATAAAAAAAATTAAACACACACATGTTTATCAATGTTTTATTTACTTATTTTGGGGGGCGGGCAGAGCTAGCTGGCGTGGGGATCCGAATCCTTGACTTTGGTGTTATCAACACCGTGCTCTAACCAGCTGAGCCAGCCCATACCAACATTTTACTCAGTAAGCATTGCTTCAATTTTATTTGCTGCTAAGTTTTGTCATGTAAAAAACTGTGGACATTTTTCAACTAAATAAAAATCAAAACTTAGGATTTGTAATAGGTTACATTAATACTTATTTCTTAAAGCCCTCCAAGCTAAGTTCTGTGCACCTGAGCCTCCAACCTGGAAAACAGCTCACGGGTCACTACCCTAACAAACACACTGTCAGGTAGGTGGAAATAAAGTGCATCTGCACCATCATGGAGAAGTGGCCAGGCAGTCTCACTCTCAACAGTCCCACCCAGTGGTCTTGCCAATGCCTAAGAAGCAGCTGGCCAGGCCTCCTCTCTGCAACCCCTCCTAAAGGCCTTACTCACCACCCAAGTGGCGGCTGGCTGGGCCCCCTCTCTGCAGGTCTTCCTTGCAGCCTCACACACACAGCCCAAGAAGTAACTGGCCAGGCCTCCTCTCATCGAGCCCACTTCCTGATCTTGCCCACCACTCACGAAGCTGCTGGAAGGACTCTCTCTTTGCTGTCCCACCTTGAAGACTCATACACTGCCCAAGAAGCAGCTCAGCAGCCCTGCCCTTGGCAGATCTGCTCCTGAACCTCTGACAGAAGCATGACCTATCACCTGGCCCTAAGAAGTGGCACACTGGATAGGACACTGGCAGACCCGTACCAAGACAGCTGAACCAAAGAGTGCCTATAGCCCTGGCTCAGAGAGACACCCCAACGGTCATGCCCCTGGAAGACCCACTTTTGAGTTTTTGAGCCATCGCACACACACATACCCAAGTGAGAAATAATGTGGCTGACTTACCCCTGGTGGTCCCCCCTCTGGTCAGAGAAGAAGCATGGTGACCATGCCACTCCAGGGAATTGAGTGACAAATCAGTCCCAGAGACCCTGACACACCATACACCCACACCCTCAGCCTGAGAATCAATCCAGCAACTCCATCCCCAGAGAGCCAGCTCTCAAGACGATTGAACCACAGGATGCATGGACACACCCTTGAACTGTGTAACAGCCCAGCAAATCCTTCCTTGGCAAAGCTATGCCACTGCCACCACAAACTTCTCAAGCATAAGCTGCTGATTCACTCACAGACATAGTGGAAGTGAAATACAGCTGAAGAAACTACACAGAGTCTACACTCCTGCACCCATCCAGAACAAAGCCATTGTACTGTACCCAATGGACACCCTAAGACACATTGGTGGGTAAAAGTCTTTCCCTATGCAAGCCACTATACAAACTTCAAAGAGGTGACTGTTCTACCAGATGCACAGAGATCAACCCAGGGAAACAAGAAACATGAAATAACAAGGTAATGTGACACCAAAGAAACATAACAATGCTCCAGTAACTGATCCCAAAGAATCAGAAATTGCTAGCTTGCTGGAAAAGGAATTCAAATTTAAAATTTTAAGGAAACTGAGATACAAACAATTCAATGAAATCAGAAAAACGGTTCATGATATGAGAAATTCAACGAAGAGATAGGTATCATTGAAAAGAAAAAATCGAACAAATTTTGGAATTGAATTCATCAAATGAAGTACATCTGAGAGTCTTAACAACAGAGTAGATCAAGCAGAAAAAAGAATTTCTGATCTTGAAGACAGCTGTTTGGAAATAACATAGGAAGACAAAAAAAGAAAAGAATGAACAAAACCTACAAGATCTATAGGATACTATTAAGCAAACAAATATTCGAATAATGAGTATTCCAGATGGAGAAGAAAACAAAAAAGATACTGCAATCATGTGTAATGAAAAAATAGTTGAAAACTTCCCTAGTCTTGGGAAAGATACAAACATTCAAAATCCAGGAAGCTCAAAGGTCTCTTAATAGATTCAAGACACATTGTAGTCAAACTATCCAAAGTTAAAGACAAAGACAGAATTGTTTAAAAAAGCAAAAGAAAAACGTCAAGTCACCTAAAAAGGAATCTTCATTAGACTAACAGCAGCCTTCTCAGCAGCAACCCTATATGCCAGGAGAGAATGGGATGATATATTCCAAGTACTAAAAGAAAAAAACTGCCAGCCAAGAATATTATATCCAGCAAAGCTCTCTTTCAGAAATGAAGAAGAAATAGCTCTCTTTCTCTGCCCTGGGATTCTTGCCATGTGACACCCTGCATTGCCATAGAGTCACTTCACCTGACGTGTTTCCTGGACTGTGGACTTCCCAGCCTCAGAAACTATGCCAAGTAGATGAATTCCCTTCTTGGCACCTACATACTGCACTTCTGGTTTGGAATTCCTTCTACAAAGAACACCACAGCTTTGATCTTATCAAAATACAACTCAAAATTAGCTACTCCAGTAGTAGTTACAGCAGTGCCACCAGCAAGGATTCCTTAAATATGAAGGACAGAACACCCAGATGTTGGCAACAGAGAAAACTGCTGAAAAGTGGTATGGCCCCAGAGACAGCAGGAAGAGCCTGAAGAGATGGCTACAATGGCCTGATCAGCTCTGCCTGGTCCCTGTGCCCCTCCCACCAGATGAGCCACAGCACTGCCAGCCACCTTGCCATGCCTTTCGCCTACCTGCCTCTTGCCATTTGCCACAGGTCTGGGGCACCTGAGGCCTCTGTCACCTGGGGGTCCCAGCTGTCTCCTATCCGAGGACTCTCCAGGCCCACCCCCACCTGGCTCCTGAGAGATCCCTACAGATTTGGCACTTCAGGGTGGGTGGAGTGTGGTCTGAGGCACCAGGGCCCTGGCCCATGGTCCTCCCCTCCAGCCCTCAGTTCCACAGCCCATTCCCAACCCTCACTGTCCCTCTTGTCTCACCTACCCAACCTGTGATATCTAACAGTAGGGAAGCTACAAGATTTTTCTAAAGACAAAAAAAAAAGGAAAAAAAAGAAATGAAGAAGAAATAAAGTCTTTTTAGACAAGCAAAAATTAGGAAAATTCACCACTACCATACCAGCCTTACAAGAAATGCTTGGGAGAGTCCAGCACCTAGAAGAGAAAGAATGATAACAACCATCATGAAAACACCTGAAAATATAAAACTTACTGGTAGAGTAGATATACAAATTAGAAAGAGAAAGGATTCAACCTTCAATGCAGAAAAACACCAAATTGCAAGGATAAACAATAAAAGCAGAAGAAACAAAGGACACACAAAACAATCAGAAAACCAACAAAATGATAGGAATAGGTCTTCACATTACCAATAGTGACCTTGAATGTAAATGGATTATATGCCCCAATTAAAAGAAATAGACTAGCTGAATGGATAAAAAAAAAAAAAAAAAAAAACCCATCCATATGCTACTTAAGGAAACACAACTTACCTACAAAGACATACACAGACTGAAAGTGAAGGGATGGAAAAAGAAATGAAAACAAAAGGAAGCAGGAGTAGCCATACTTACATCAGATAAAATAGACTTTAAATCAGAATCTGTACCAAGAGATGAGGAAGGGCATTATATAATGATAATGGGATCAATACAGCAAGAGGATACAACAATTATAAACATACATGCACCCAACACTGGAGCACCCAGATATAT
Organism: Cynocephalus volans; assembly: GCF_027409185.1. NCBI lineage: Eukaryota > Metazoa > Chordata > Mammalia > Dermoptera > Cynocephalidae > Cynocephalus > Cynocephalus volans. Next base: position 26,720,197 of record NC_084469.1, on the reverse strand, counting down.
AAAGCAAATATTATCAGCTCTAAAGGGAGAGATAGACACCAACACAATAAGAGTTGGCGGCTTTAATACCCCACTCTCAGCAATAGACAGATCACTGAAACACAAAATCAACATCAGATTTAAATGGCACCATAGACCAGATGGACTTAGTGATGCAAGGATGGTATGCAAATCAAGAAACATGATACATCACATCAACAGAATGAAAGAAAAAAACCTACGTGATCATCTCAATAGATGCAGAGCATTTCATTCAACAGCTACAGAATACACATTTTTTTCATCAGCACATGGAACATTCCCCAGGACTGACCATGTGTTAGGCCACAAAACAGGTCTCAAGAAGTTCAAAAAAATCAAAATCATATCAAGTAATTTTTTCTGATCATAATGGAATAAAACTAGAAATCAAAAATAAGAGGAACTTTTGAAACTACACAAATACATGAAAATTAAGCAACATGCTCCTGAACAACCAATGGGTCACAGAAGTGATTAAGAAAGAAATCAAAAAATTTCTTCAAACAAATGAAGACAGAAACACAACATACCAAAACCTATGGGACATAGCCAAGGCAGTATTAAGAGGAAAATTTACAGCAATAAATGCCTACATCAAAAAAAAAAAAAAAAAGAAAGAAAGAAAGAAAGATTTCAAACAAACAACCTAACAATGCATCTCATCTCAAGGAACTAGAAAAGCAAAAACAAACCAAAACCAAAATGGGTAGAGAAGAAGAAATAATAAAAATCAGAACAGAAATAAATGAAATTGAGACTAAAACTACAATATAAGAGATCAAACAAAAAGTTGGTTTTGTGAAAAGGTATACAAAATCGACAAACCATTAGCTAGCCTAACCAAGAAAAAATGAGAAAAGACCAGAATAAAATAAGAACTGCAAAAGGAGACCTTAGATCTGAGACCACCAAGATACGAAGGATCATTAGAGACTACTATGAATAACTATATGCCAATAAATTTGAATACCTAGAAGAGATAAAAATTCTTGGACAGCTATGATCTGCCAAGACTGAACCAAGAAGAAATAGAAAACCTGAATAGACCAATAACAAGTAGCAAGATTGAATCAGTAATAAAAAGTCTCCCAACAAAGAAAAGCCCAGGACCAGGTGGCTTCACTGCTGAATTCTACCAAACATTTAAAGAAGAACTAACACCAATACGTCTTAAACTATTTCAAAATACTGAAGTAGGTGGAATCTTCCAAACACATACTATGAGGCCAGCATTACCCTGATACCAAAATCAGGCAAGGGCAGAACAAAAAAGGAAAACTACGGGTCAATATCCCTGATGAGCACAGATGTAAAAATGTTCAATAAAATACTAGCAAACCAAATCCAACAACACATTAAAAAGATTATACACCACAACCAAATGGGATTTACCCCAGGGATGCAAGGATGGTATGCAAATCAAGAAACATGATATATCATGTCAACAGAATGAAAGAAAAAAACCAATAATATCATCTCAATAGATGTAGAAACAGCATATGATAAAATTCAATATTCCTTCATGATAAAAAATTCTCAACCAATTAGATATAGAAGGAAAGTATCTTAATACAATAAAGGCTATATACGACAAACCCACAGATAATTAGCATCATACTGAACGAGGAAAAGCTGAAAGCTTTCCCCCTAAGAACTGGAACAAGACAAGGATGCCCATTCTCACCACCGTTATTCAACATAGTACTAGAAGTCCTAGCCAGAGCAATTAGGCAAAAGAAAGAAATAAAGGGCATCCAAATTGGAAAGGAAGAAGTCAAAATGTCCCTAGATCTGTTAAATAAATTCAGTAAAGTTGGAGGATCCAAATTCAGTAAAGTTGGAGGATACATATTGAATTTTGTTTGAGGTACAAAAATTAGTACCATTTCTATACGCCAACAACAAACTAGCAGAACAAGAAATAAAATTTTAAAAAACCTTATCTACAAGAGCAAAAAAAATTTTTTAAAAACCTAGAAATAAATTTAACCCGGGCAGTGAAAGATCTCTACAAGGAAAACTATTAAAACTGATTAAAGAATTAAAGACAAAAAAATGGAAGACATCCCATGTTCATGGATTGAAAGAATCAATATTGTCAAAATGACCACAGTACCCAAATCAATCTACAGATTCAATGCAATCCCCATCAAACTACCAATGACATACTTCACAGAAATACAAAAAACAATCCACAAATTTATATGGAACAACATAAGATCCCGAATAGCCAACGCAATCCTGAGCAAAAAGAAAATGGGAGGCATCATGCTCCCTGACTTCAAATTATGCTACAAAGCTACAGTAATCAAACAGCATGGTACTGGCACAAAAACAGACACATGGACCAATGGAACAAAATAGAGAATCCAGAAATATATCCATGTACTTACAGCTAACTGACTTTCGACAAAGGAGCCAAAAATATACACTGGAGAAAGGACAGTCTGTTCAGTAAATGATTCTGAGAAAACTGGAGATCCATATGCAGAAGAATTAAACTAGACTCCTATCTTTCACCATATACAAAAATCAACTTGAAATGGATTAAAGACTTAAATGTGAGACCCAAAACTATAAAACTTCTAAAAGAAAACACAGGGGAAATGTTTCAGGACACAGGACCGGGCAAAGGTTTTGAGGCAAAGGTTTGTTGCCTCAAAAGAACAGGCAACAAAAGCAAAAATAAACAATTTGGATTATATCAAACTAAAAAGCTTTTGAACAGTAAAGGAAACAACATAGTGAAGAGACAACATGCAGAATGGGAGAAAATATTTGCAAACCATGCATGTGATAAAGGATTAATATCCAGAATATTCAAGGGACTCAAACAACCCAGTAGCAAATAAACAAAAGCAAATAATCCAATTTAAAAATTGGCAGAGGAGCTGAATAGACATTTCTTGAAAGAAGACATATAAACAACCAATAGGTATATGAAAAAATGCTTGGTATCACTAATCATTAGAGAAATGCAATCAAAACCATAAAGAGGTATAATCTCACCCCAGTCAGAATGGCTATCAAAAAAACAAGAAACAAATGCTGGCAATGATATGAAGAAAGGGGAAGTCTCATATATTGTTAGTGGGAATATAGATTAGTATAGCCATTATGGAAAACAGTCAGTGGATTCTCAAAGAACCACTGACATGACTACCAAACTATACAGCAATCCCACTACTGAGTATATATCCAAAGGAAAGAAAATCAACATGTCAAAGGGATACCTGCACTCCCATGTTTATTGCAGTTCTATCGACAATAGCTAAGATCTGGAATCAACCTAAAAGTCCATCAACAGATGAATGCATAAAGAAATGTGGTATATATACACAATGCAATACTACTCAGCCATAAAAAAAATGAAATTCTGCCTTTTGCAACAACATGGATAAGCTGGGAGAAAATTATGTTAAGTGAAATAAGCCAGGCACAGAAAGAGAAACTCACCCATATATGGAAACTAAAAAAAATTGATCTCACAGAAGTAGAAATAGAAAAGTTGTTACTAGATGCTTGTTAGGAGAGAGAAGAGAGGAGTAGAGAGACACTGGTCAATGAATGCAAAATGGTAGACAGGAAGAATATGATCTAGCACTTTATAGCAATATAGGGAGACTACAGTCAATAAAAAATTACTGTATAACTTCAAGTAGCTAATTGAGAGGATTTTGAATCTTCCCAGTATAAAGAGGTGAAAAATGTTCAAGGTGATGGATGTGGTAAATATGATCATTACACACGGTATAAATGTATCCAAATATCACAATATATACAATTATCCATGGGTCAATTAAGAAAAAGAAGAAAAAACAAGAAATAGAGAGTAGAATAGTGGTTACCAGAGGTAGCAAAGGGGAGGGGGGGAGGGAAAATGGGGAAAGGTTGGTAAATGGGTACAAAGTTACAAAGTTATAGTTAGAAAGGAAGTATAAGTTCTGGTGTTCTAGGGTGACTACAGCTAATAATATTTATTGTATATTTCAAGATTGCCAGAAAAGAGGATCTTGAATGTTATAATAACAAAGAAATGATAAATGTTTAGGTGATAGATATACTAACTATTCTGGTTGGATCATTATACAATATATGCATGTACTGAAACAAACTGTACTCTATAAAATGTACTATTAAAAAAATAGGGCTGGCCAGTTAGAGCACTGTGCTGGTAACACCAACATCCAGGGTTTGATCCGTGTGCTGGCTAGCTGCCAAAAACAAACAAATAAATTAACTAATTAATTTTTTTTTTAAAGTTTTTGTACAAAGAGTATATGCTCTTGGTGATTGCTAATTGACCCCAGACTGCCTTATAGTCATGCGCTTCATGTGAAATGTAAACATTACTCCTAAAAAAACAAGTAACACTCAAAGTGCTATAGATTTATCATCCTATTGTCTTTTATTCCTTAATATACTAAACAATCTTACGCATTTTTCCATTATCAAAGTAATATAAGCCACATTAGAAAAAAGAAAAACAATCTACCGTATTAATATAGCTACGATGAACATTACTTCAATTTATTTTAAGTATTATTTGTCTTTTCTATTTTATTCAACTTACCATAAGCATTTTTCCATATTAGTACTGTTTTTGCAGCCATTATTTAAATGGCTGAATAAGATTTTATCAGTGGCTCGGCCATATTTACTTAATTATACCTCTATTTTAGATGATTAGGTTGTTTTAAACTATTATAAAATATGTTGTCATTAACATATTTATATGTATTGTTTTTCCTACATTTTTTATTTCTTTTCATTAGAATAAATTCTTTAAGTTTTAAATAGTTAACATTTCCAACACTCAATATACAGCTCCAAATTGCTTTCCAAGATAAATCAGCAATGTATAAGAGTGCCACTGCACCTTTACCAATAAGTATTGCTTTTATGCCTGCATTTTTTTCCCTTCTGCCTCAGATCAAGTAATCTGGGCTTTCGTACTCCTCTACTACTTAGGGGTTGGCTGCCTTCTGCCCTGCAGGGAGAGAGGTAGGACATCAACTCTCCCCCATCCCACTTCTGGCTCTCAATACATCTTGCTTACACATCCCCTATAGCCCAAGGGTAGTTCTCTGAACAAGGGGGCTGGAGAGTTGGGTTAGGAGCTGAGTGTGCAGAAGTTAGGGGATGGGCACACAGAAACAATAAAGGAGACCAGGGAATCTGGTCAGAGCACTGATAGTGTCTACAGCAATTGTGTTGTCAGAAGGTTGGAGATGAATAACCTTGTATGAGGTTGAAATGACCAACTATGACAGTTTAGCAAGTAGAGAAATAAAGTCAAGACTGAATGAATGGTCTTTCCCCAAACTATTCGGTCTTTCCAATAATATTTCCATGTTTTTTTTTATATAAAATAGATGCTTTATTTCCAAGTTTAGCAGAAGGGAAATTTGAGAGATTTATAGGCAAAGAGGTAAGCAGTTGATTTGTTCAGAAAACATTCAAAACCTATTCAAATCTTGGAATTTGATTGGTTATATATGTGCAGAGAAGCACTTGGGTTGTGAAATTGTGTGTTTGTTCTCTCTAGCAGGCCTATTTGGTCATCTTCCATTCTTGTCCTACTTTGCAGTCATACATAGTCCTGTCTTTGCCAGAGTACTTTTATGCCTGCATTTTACTAGGCTTTGTATAACACGTAGGCTTTGGTTCACATATTGAAATAAGACTATATCTAAAATGCTAATTAGTACTGTTTAACTCTTAACCACCAGGTGGAGCTAAAATTACAATCATAACTTAATAGTACCAATATTTCTCTCACAACACTATTCCTGAAATACTATAGGGAGTTTTCCTTTTTGTGACAATTTTGAAACATTAAGAGACAGAACTTTAGACTGAATTTTTGTTTTGTTTTTTTGGAGGTAGTTGGCCAATATGGGGATTCAAACCCTTGACCTTGATGTTATCAGCACCTTGCTCCAACCAAGTGAGCTAACTAATCAGCCTTAAATCGAATTTTATATATAAAAGTTGGAATCAGATGTAGGAAATCTGTCCATGGGACAAACAAGATTTTTCAAAATTTTCTGTTTTTTTATCCTTCCCATTTTGAACAAGAAACATAATTGAAATAATTTCTAGAGGCAAGTACGTATCTCTGAAAGAAGCCAGTAATAAAGACGGTTGTGCTAGAGAAATAGTAACATCTTATTTAGGTGGTTTTAAAAAAGAAATCTTTTTAAATTTAATAAGGCATTCTATTTTTATCACTACAAATACAGGAAATAAAGGAAAACATACAGGCATATGGTCCAGAAACAATAATTTAGGAGGATCATTAGGCAAGTATTAACTAACAATACCCAATGAACCTAAGACTATACCAGCTGCTAGGAACTTATGACTCAGGAATTCTGGCACACAGCTCTAAATCTTGGATGCAACTGATATTCTATCACTTCTCAGAACAAATGCCTTTCCTCTCTTTACCTCTCAAAACCTGTCCATCATCCTTTCCCGAAAACACACACACACACACACACACACACACACACACACACACACACACACACACACACACACACACACACACACACACACACACACACACGAAGATTCTACTCATATTCTCTAATATATCTGACAAAGAATAAGTCATAAAAAAGTAAAGATGTATCTAGAAATAACGTTTTTCAGCCTGATTTTTCACCTATGTGGAACAATTCTAGGCCAAGGCTGTATGAGTGAAGTATATACTCCTGATACTTTGTCCCTGTCCCTCCCAGGCAATTACTGCAGTTCTTTTTCTTCACTATTCAAAGTCTTTCTCCAACCTCCTTAGGTAGAGCTAGGTATACAAAAAGAAGTGAAGAACATGGGGCTAGAGCTGCTACTCTCACAATTCAACTGACCACCTTCATATAACCTCACATCCTTTCTCTAGCAGTTACAACCTAATCATATTCCTTTGATTTTTACAACTCAAGGTTTATTATTAATTAATTGATTGGGTGGGTGGCAGCCAGTATGGGGATCTAAACTCTTGACCTTTGTGTTATAACACCATGCTCCAACCAAATGGGATAACTGGCCAGCACTGTAAGGTTTATTACTGAATCCATAATTTTAAAGGAAAAATAAACACTACCACAGCTGGAATTAAGAAAATATGGTATTGTGAAAAAAATCTAATGTGACCTCTGTCAATATAAAAATATATTTATAAAAATCTTTTAACAAAAGCAAACACTAAAACAATGATCTTCCTTCTGTTACTTATACCTTTTGTTCTAAAAGTGCCCTGCGGAGGGAGACTCTCTGTTCAAGCTCCCGAAGCTCTCGATCATGTTGTGCCTCAGCTTGCATCTTGATTTTACTCTGATATGCATTCAACAGCTCCAGTTCCTGCTGCAGCTGCATCTTCAAAACCTGGCACTCTGCTTCCTGTGCTTCATCCAAACGCAGCTGAGCAAGAGAGAAAGAAAACAGATATATCCTACTGTGAGCTATCTATTCATGACCTATGGAAAGGAAGAGGAGTGATAGAAGACAGACTACTCTTTTGTAGATTACACAATTGTTCTCTCATATCTTGGAGTAAACATCTCTGAAAATGAAAGGCACAGTAAACAATGAAGGCATTATGAAGATAAAGCTATCATAAGCTATTTGGAGGATGCTTGAATAACCATATTTTTCTTAAGAAAAACCTAGAACCTGACTAGATGACATAAAACTCTGACTCTCTTCCTCCCTGGCAGAAATAACTATAGAAGAGAGACTAGCAAACTATAGCCTGCAGGCCAAATCTGGGCAGTTACCTGTTTTGTTTTGTTTTGTTGTGCTTTTATAGTCCACTGACTAAGAATGGCTTTTGTATTTTGAAATGGTTACATTTTAAATGATTATATAAGTACCCATATAATACCCTCAATTTTGGCTCCTGGCCTGCAAAGCCTAAAATATTTATTATCTGGCCCTTTAAAAAGAGGTTTACAAAGCTTTTATATAGAAAAATATTTTGTATTTGCATTCAAATGTGACCATGTGTATTCCCAATATATTACTACATTTTGCCCATTGCTTACCAAAGCTGCTGCTCCAATCTCAATACGCTTTTGGGATCTGTGCTGGCAGGGAGCCTATTCAGAATCTCATGCCTAATGTATCAATGAGAATTCTATATGCATCGTGACATCTCCAAGCAATCTTGAGAGCAGGAAGAATATGGACATGGACCACCACCACTATTTCCCAAGCTGCAGGAGAGCTATCCTTTCCAACTAGTATTTTAATTGTTGAGATTTCATTCAGGTGGTGAAAGGAAAGGGGCACTGAATTTGTTTTGCCTAAACAAAGCAAACTCACGGCTTGTGTGGAGAGCATTTCATTAATGCTGTGATCATACTGCTCAGCCAAGATGGCTAACTTCCGGGTCTGCTCCTCTTTGAGCCGTTTCAGAACAGCTTTGTGCTCACTCTTTGGTGTAGTCTCCAGTAGGTGATTTCTTAATGCTTTGTACTGTCTGGTTTGGATTTTGCAGGTATCCTGAAACTGCTTTTTTATTTGGAGTTCTTTAGACTGGAAAGAAAAAAACAGATGTATATAAGTTTTAACATATGGCATTTGCTTGTTTACACAAAAATAAAGGCTACTAGGAAAAAGGGAGAGGGAAACAGAAAAGGTCAGATTGTAAGGTTGTACGTACTTCTGCACTTTGCTATTGGCCCAAACCATTGCATTCTATGCCCTTTTACAACAAAAACACTAATTTAAAACATCAGAACATAAAGAACCTGATTTATCAAAGGACTTTAAGCAATACTTGCTATTTCAACAGTAAATTTAGTGACGAGTAAATATTAAAATCTTAGCTTTGATTACTGTGTATATTTATAACAGAAAATTCATTTCTTCTCATGAATTAAGTGTAATAGATACAAGAGAACTTTATTGGACAGACAATATTTTATCAGATGTCTGAGGCATAAAATAAAGCACATTTATTCTGTTCTTTATCTGAAATACTTTACTCTAATTCCTTTTAATGACAATCTCAACTCCAAGTACATAGTATAGACCCCACAAAAGTGGGATTTATGTAAAACGTGAGACTGACTTGGAAGTCTCTATTAGTAAATAGTTAATATTGTTATTACAACTGTGATTTCCTTAAGAGAATAAACTAGGTAGAAACATACTTACAATGGTTTACTCTTTTAATACTATAAGCAAAAAACTGAAAGCCAGCTAACTAATCTTTCAAAGGTCAAACAAAAGTTATGAGGAAAGGAAAGGGACAACTTTCTTCTTGGGGTAATAACAAACTACATAAACATTTCTGAAATAAAAATAATTTGAGTTTGGAGACAGAAAAGCTTTAGTTTCTAGTTAATCACTGGGTAGGTATTCTATGAACTCAGGTTTTAGAAAGTTTTAATAAGATGAGGTATATTTCTGAATATTGTATATTCTGCATATTGTATATTTCTGTGTATTGTATATTCTGTATATTGGTTGAGGCTACAAGTGAGAATATATTCATTTACTACAATGAGCCAGAACTTATAGTTAAAATTATTTTACCTTAATATAAAAACTGATGCAGTGTGCAACAAATGCATATATGACCAAATTTACACATTTGTCTAGGAAAAAGCTTCCTCCTGCCATACTACAACTTTTTTAAAAAATTCAAAAATGATTGTACATATCTGTGGCATACAAGCATTGAATATCAATACCTTGTACCACAACATTAAATGTACCCCGTTTCCATATTTGTGTTCACCAGCTGAGGCACTAGGTCCTAGTTATATGCCTTTATTCTGTGAAGGGTCAAGAAATGTGTAGTGGCTGGCTGGTTGGCTCAGTTGGTCAGAGTGCATTTTTGTAGCACCAAGGTCATGGGTCAGATGCCCCTACCAGCCAGCCACCAAAAAAAAGAAAAAAGAATGTCTAGCAAAAAAAAGAGAAACTCTTGGTTTAGCTAGGCTCAGTAGCACTACTCTTAAATACTGTTCTTAGTTAACAAAGTTGTTCCCAGTGCTTCTAGACAGAAATGGAACAATGAAATTTAGACATTCTCTTCTGCCTTTGTGTAAAAACTTCCATTTATTAAAGTTTTTATTTTAGGGACTGGCTGGTTAGCTCAGTTGGTTAGAACACAGCTTTGTAACACCCAAGGTCAAGTGTTTGGATCTTCACACAAGCCAGCTGCCAAAAAAAAAAAAAAAAAAAAGGTTGTGACAAGAAAATTGTAATCATTCCATATCACTGTCTAATGAGAAAAAAAGAACTTGAAAATTTTTTCTTCATAAGAGTACGATTAATGCTTATACCAAGAATAAACTATATCCCTCAATGTTTGACTTAAGAGAAAGCAAGATGAACATAAAGTGACAGGTATTCCTACTCATTTAACACTGACAAAACACCTGGAAGGCAGCTGAAGAAACAAGAGTAGGCAGGAGGTTTTGACCCAACCTATTCCACAGAAAAAGTACCCCTACCCCACTTGTCCTAGTCAACATATGTACGTGTTCAAACTGAAGTCTTCCCTTACCCTATATAGAGTCTTGGAGGTGACTGGAAGAAGTCACTATTACTTAGGTAAATTAAAATGTGCAGACATGTACAGATCAGTTAAGGTGCTACCACTGAGATGACAGCTGACATAGTGGGTAGTTTTTGTTTTTTAAGATTCATTTGATTGTACTCCTTCAAATATTTATTACAAGTTATAAAATTTGAAAATATCTTGGAATTGTTTATTACGACTTTGGTGGAGAGAGATGGACTAGGTGGCTGAAGGAACAACGGGAGAAAGAGAGAAATGTTTTACTCTATAATGCACATTCATATTTTAAAATTTTGTACAAGTCACATTTAGAGCACATTTTAAGATTAGAAAACTGTATTACTTGGAACAATATACAGAAACCAATAGGTTAGCATGCTGACATGTAGAATATAATACCAACATTGGATATTTGGGTTCATTTAAAATAAGAATCTTGATTCATATTTACTGGCACTTCCCACAGTTAAAAGTTTTGGCCATATTTTTGTACTCTTGATGAGAAATACATAAGCAAAGGTCTGCAGCAACAGGGCCTCCACATTAAAACCTACCAAAGATACTAAAAAAAAAGAGAAAAAAGTATACTCAATTTCTTTATGACTAGACAACTGTCTTTTTCTGCTTACAAGGATGCCTTTTATCTCTTTTCCCCTTTGTCAAGAAGCTTAAGGATAAAGCTACCTTCAAACTCTTAGGCTGTTGTCGAACTTCCATGACATGCTTTCGCCTTAGTTCTCTTTCTCTTCGTTTATTATATTCCAGCTGGTTAGTGAGCTCAGTTTGATGCTGCAATCTGATCAATTCACATCGCATCTTCTGAATTGTGTTGAGGTGGCGGAACTCCAGTTCTTGCATGGATTCATGCTGTCGCAGTAGCATAGCATGCTCTAAGTCCTTCTGAGTCTGCCTTTTATTTAACTCCTAATCCCATAACACAAAAGATAAAGGTATAATTTACTGCTGTACAATGCCAGAAAAATAAAATCCTAAGAAATGAAATAACCAGGAAACAGATGTAATTAACCTGCTAATTCAATAATGGCTGCATAGAAAATATTAAAGTGCTATGACTTTTATTTTTATAAATGGACAATTAGCAAAATTTCCTTATCATATTCATTTACTATTTATTCACACTATTTTATTGCCACAAGATTAAGACATTATCAAATCTATCTCAAGAGGGTTAATTTCCTTCTGTTCTTTATTTGCTTCCTAATTTTATATTTGAAGAGGGATCCTAAGTCCTCCTTTGAAGTTCTTCAGAGTATACTATTCAGTTCTATTACATGCAGTCTATCCTGTTTAGTGTACTTAAAAACATGGACTCTATAGCTAGACTGCCTGCAATGTAAATTTCGGCTCTGCTACTTATAAGCAGTGAGTCCTTGGGTTATTTAAGCTCTCTGTGCTTCAGTTACATCATGTCTCAAATGCAGACAAAACAGCTATTTCATAGATTTAATATGAGGATGAAATGAGTTCATAAATGGAAAATTCTCAGAATAATATATAGCACATGGTGCTCAATAAATATTATTCCTTTTTTAAAATTCTGTTTTTCAGATTAAAAACAACAAGCACACACATACACATATATTGTAAAAGTCCAACTTGCTCCCTTCTCCTCTGCAAAACATCTCCCTGGAGGCCAACACTTTGGTGCATGTTCCTCAACCTTTCCCATATTTATTGTGACACATCTATTACACAGAAACATATAGTTTTTAAAATTTAACAATATATATTATAGGCTTGTAAATTGCTTTCTTCACTTAAAATGTAATGCACATATATCAAGATGAAATCAGTACATCAAGATTATTTTAAGTTTCATCATAAGCTGCTGCTTTTTGATACCATAATTTTTCAATTATTCTTCTGTGTTTGGACATTTAAGCTGTTTCCTATCTATCTATCTATCTATCTATCTATCTATCTATCTATCTATCTATCTATCATCTATCTATCTATCTATCATCTATCTATCTATCTATCTATCTATCTATCTATCTATCTATCTATCTATCTATCTATCTATCTGGTATCTATCTATCTATCTATCTGGTATCTATCTATCTATCTATCTATCTATCTGGTATCTATCTATCTATCTATCTGGTGGCTGGCCAGTTCAGGGATATGAACCCATGACCTTGGTATTACAAGGTTGCGCTCTAACCAACTGAGCTAACCAGCCAGCCCTCCATTTTTCTCCTATAAAGTTTCAATAAATATCTATGCATGTTGCATCATATAATCGTGTTATTATTTCAGTAGGATAGTTTTAGAAGTGGATTTGATGGGTAAAAGCATATATGCATATTAAACTTTAAAAACTACTGCTACATTATGCTCCAAAAGGGCAGTATCAATTTATACTCCTGCCAACACTGTCTATTAACCCATGCCACTACTAGGACTAGACGTTATTAATCTTTAAAATTTTTCTTATCTAAATGATTGCAACTGTTTTTATTTGAATTCCTTTAATTATTAGTGAATCTGTACAATTATGCTATATTTGAAGTGTATTTTAATCCACTCTTGGAAATAAATTTATCTGTACTCACAGGTATCCTGATAATGACACCAATTACTTTCACTGGAATAAGAGTTTCTACAATATTTGCCCAGTCAATAATTACATGATTATAAAAATACATTAAATGACAACACACACCTCATGGCACCCATTTCAGATCAGAGAGGCAAAAATTACCCAATTAATTTCTTCATATTTAAAGTTAACATTTCTTTTATTCATGGATTATTTAATATTTATTGAATGCCTACTATAGGTCAGATACTGGGGATATAAAGAACCAAACAAAGTCTGTGATTTCATACAACATTCTAGTGGGGGAAATAGGAACCCACCCCCCCAAAAAAGTGTGCGTGCACGTGTGTGTATATGTGTGTGTAAGAGAGCGAAGAGCAAAGTAGAACATTTAAAGAAGGAAAAAGGATTTGATGGTGAGGGGAGAAGGAAGGCATTTCTGAGGTTACGTTTGAGTAGAGACATAAAGAAGGGAGAAAGCATGTCATGTAAATAGCTAAAGAACTGATTCAGGCAGAGGAAAGTGCAAACGCCTTGGGACTGGACTGTGAGTGGCATATTTTTTTCATAAAAGATTCTATTGATAAAGGATTTTAATTTTTACGTTATTCAAGCGTACCTCCCTGACAAGGTCCTGTTCCAAGTTATGACGCCCAAGTAACATTCTTCTCTTGAAGCGACGGCATTCCAGCTCTAGGTACTGTCTCTGACGTCGAAGAAGGTTAGCTTCTTCTTCTGCTTGGAAATGCTGTATATTCTCCTTCTGCTTTGAAAGCCACTCTTGTTTTTCTTTTTTGGGGGTGCTCTGGTTTTCATTCAGCTCCTGGCAACAAAAAAAACTCAGTTCAAAATATATAAAAGTTAACTACATGTATGTTATTATTTGGTGTCTGATAAATTTAAATAAAAGTCCTTAACTGTGTTTCTTCTCTAATGCTCAGACAGGGCAATGACCTTGACAAGATAGGTGGTATTTTCTCCTTTCTTGAGCTACCCATGAAATAGTACAGAAAAAAAGAGATATGTATACCAGAAACTATGCATACATTTTTGCTTTGCACAGCTAGATTTCTGATGGTTCCTAGCTTCAAATCACACAATGATTGCTTAATAAAACACATTCTTCCTTAAAACTTTCCCAAGAAAAGACAGAAGGCATTGCTTTCATGTAAAAATCACGTGTGACTTAAAATTAGGGCTAAAATATAGTTAAACAACATCTCATCTCTTCATTTTTAACATTCTTGATACAAAGTTTTTGGCAAAATTATGGATGGACTCAATATAAAAGACCTGGAAATTAAAGGGAAAATCAACAAAGCCATAGGAGAATAAAGACCTCTTTTATGAACGGTACTTGATTTTCAGCATTAATAACCAATTAACAAATCAAAACCAATGATTTCATATATTATTTTAAGTACCATCTCACTAACTACCTTAATGAAAATGTATTTATACTGGGCAAGATGAAAAAATAGACAATATACTTAATGAGGCAAACCCTAGGATGCTAATTAATATTAGTATATTTTCAACCTAAAAAGCATCAATATCGTACAGAATATAAATCAGCCATTTTCCCTTGGCATAAGATGGTTTTTCAGAGACTACTAAACCTTATGGTCTTTCCCAAGAGACCAATTCTTTACAACTTCAGTTTATATGATTTTCAAACACACAGAATAAAAAGCATATAAATTTGTAGTTCTCAACTTAAGAGTGTATATGTACATATGGGAAGAGACAAGAATAACATGGGCACATGCATAGAGAATCGCCTGGATATATTTTTCAAAATATTCTGCCAAGGAACTTCTCACCAAGACTCTAGTATGTCCCTCCACTATACTGAGAATCATTATTCTAAATAAACTTAAACACCCACAAAATATCTGGTTTCTAAAAGAAAATGAATTTATTATTTTAACTACAAGTTATATGCCTAAAGGACTATTTAGACCAACTAACCCATAAAACTAAAATCTCATTTCGCTGTGAAACAGAGCTGTACAACTGCATTTTGTTGGATATTTATAGCTGGGAACCCTATTTACATTCTTTTCAAACTCAGGGTTCCTATACAAAGTTTGTCTTTTATATTATAGTCATGGGAATATATTGCAGGTTACACCCCTTAGAGTTGGAAAAATTTTGCCAATGAAGCTTACTTGGCAGGATATATAGCAAGTCTTTGTGCCACCAATATGTATACAAGACATATATCTGATTATAAGGCAAATTCCTACACACACAAAATATTAATATCAAAAAATTACATTTATTTTATCAATATCAATTTATCACAGCATGCTAATTAATCACATGGACTAGAAATTTCAGTCAGTCAGTCTGTAAGAGGGGAGATAAATGAAAAGACATATCATTTTTCTGAATAGTGTCCTGGCTACTATGCAGAATAATTATTCCCTTTCAGAAACTGCCTTAAGGCTTTCTTCAAAGTTAGAGTAAATCAGCTTTTAAAAGTTCAAAGAGCAGCATATAAAGGGCAAATAATTATGAAACCATGTAGCCATAAAGAAATAATCAGCATGTTCTCTCCTCTATTAATGAAAACGTGATAAGCAAATATGCTTCTATCCTTACTCTATATTAAAATTAGCGTAAGAACAAATTACTGTAATCTACCGAGCAAAAAGTAAGAGGGTATGGTTTATTTTTTTAATATTACTCAATACTATTTATATAAATGAAAATTACATGCACACAAAACAATATAGTTTGCCAGAACATCCATCAGCAAAAAGATACTCATTCAACTCATAGCTATTGAAGAATGGATGGGATACTCACATATATCCCTATGGTTTATTTTTAAAGTAAGAAATGTGTAGCTTTTTTCACAGCTCAATTATTTTAATTTTTATTCCTAATGAGTCAGTTACTTAAGTACATAGAAAAGCTATTATAAATAAAATAATTTATATTTTCAGAAAATAATTCTTTTCAGATCCTATTCAACTAGGGAACTCAGTTAAGAGTAACTGATTATAATCAATGTTTTCATTTAAACTGATATATATTTAGTGGCCACAAACAAGAAAAGAAAACTTTATTCTAATGGTTCTATGAGTTGATTACCATAGGATATAATTAATAAGAAGATAAATGGCTTGAAAATTTTTATAAAATAAGTACCTCCTTAAGCTGCTCTTTTCGAAGTTTATATTCTCTTTTCTGAGACTCCAAAAAGCTATTCAGTTCTTTCTTCTGTTGGGCCTGAATATGTTGCTGAAATTTTTTCTCTTCATTGGCCATCACTTTAGCCTACATGAAATTTAAAAAGTAAATCATATTAGTTAAGCAGATAGATTCAAAGCAGCAGTTTAATATATACCACTATGTTTACTCTCTTTTTTGAAGAACAAAAGATCAGTAGAAGCATTACCAAAATAAAACACCTAACCAAATTATTAACAAGTATTATTCAGCATCCTTATCATTTGAACTTCAAAGAGCCTGTAAGATGGAACACATCTTTAAAATGCTGATGTCTTACAAAGTCAAAATGTTTTCACCTTTTTTCTCACTTAATAGAGTGTACCCTCCCACCTACCCCCTAATAAAACAAAATAAATCTCTCATCATTTATGATCTCCAACACTCTCTGTGTCTTTGATATAAAAATGCTGCTATAAGTTTAAGGAAGGCTTCCAAAAAATACACAGAGAAGAGAATCATGAATGACTTTCTGAGACCTAAATCACCTATGGATAGATTTATCAAACTCCTCAGATAATCAGGGTACCAAAAGCCTAGAAGAGTGGAATAAATTACCCACTGTGATGCTATAAAACTATCAAGTATCAGGAAATGATCCCATGCCTTTTACTTCCCAGACCCTACTAACTTGATATTAAAATACATCAATTGTTCATTCTCAAAATTTCTTGGTTATCACAAAGACTACAAGATGAACTGCTCCAATGAATAATTAGCTTTAAGATTTGTTTGTTTTAAATGACACTAATTGTGTGTGTGCACGCAAGAGAAAAACCACACAGGAGCCACCTTTTTTTGTGATTGATCTCTCATCAAGTTATAGAAAGCTTTATACAAGTTATATAAATGCTTCTCCCTTTCCCAAATCAATTTACTTGGTTCCTGGGAACAGATACTCTAACGTCAAAATGTCATGTTGGTTAATTCTGAGATAGTCACAAGCTAAAATAAGCAAATCAATAATGATGAACCAGCCACCTCTTTTTCCATAGCAGCCTGATGTTTCTTGATAAGTTTCTCCATTTCTGCAGCAAAATTGTTTCGTTGCGTTTCAAGGTCTTTGTCTAATCTGAGGCGGTGTTCATCCATCTCAGCCTTTAGCTTATTTTCCAAAGTCATCAGTTGCTTTTGATGTTGCCGCCTCATTCTCTTATAGCCAGACATCTGTTCTCTAAGCTCAGAATCCTGCTCATGTTCTTGCATTTGCCTTGTTACCTAGATATATAAACAATGGAGAGAAAAGAAGAAAAAAAAAAAAAACACTTTTCTTTCAAAAGCATTTCAGACCATTCTATTAACTAAGGTAATTAATGTAAGAGATCCCAGTGTTAGCAGTTTCCAATTAAATTTCCAGCAAGTCTTGTAAAGAAACAAACAAGCTGGTTCTCAAATTTATAGGGGAATGTAAAGGATTTATAACAGCCAAAACGATCTTAAAGAAAAAAAAGATTGAAGGACGTGCACTACAGTAACCAAGACAGTGTGGTACTGGTTTAAAGAAAGACAAGATAAATAGATCAAGGGAACAAAGTGAAAACCAGAAACAGATCCACACATGTTCTATTGATTTTTTTACCAAAGTCACGTTAATTCAGAGGTAAGGAAAGTGATTTCAATAAATCCTGCTGAAATAACCAGTCCTCTGTATAAAAATAATAAACAGAGAGCCTTGACCCCACTCTATCACTCATACCTGTTGAGCAGTTGCTCCCCACTTTCCTCTCCTGTTACTACCAATCTGCTTTCTGTCTCTATGGATTTATATATTCTGGATATTTCATAAATAGTGTCATATAATTTGTTGCCTTCTGTGTCTGGTTTCTTCCACTTCGCATGTTTTCAAGGTTCATCTACGTTGTAGCATGTATCAGTATTTCACTCCTTTTTATAGCTAAATAATATTCCAATGTATGTATATACCATAATTTGTTTATCCATCCATCCAGTGATGGACATTTGTGTTGCTTCCACCTTATGGCTATATTGCTGCTATAAATTTGTGTACATGCACTTGTCTGAGTACTCGTTTTCAATTTTTAAATTATTACTATTAGTTTTGATTGACAAATCATAATTGCATACATTTATGGAGCACAATGAGATGTTATGATATATGTATAAAATGTGAATGATTAAATCAAGCTAATTAATAT
This sequence comes from Cynocephalus volans, assembly GCF_027409185.1. Lineage (NCBI taxonomy): Eukaryota > Metazoa > Chordata > Mammalia > Dermoptera > Cynocephalidae > Cynocephalus > Cynocephalus volans. Next base: position 26,701,674 of record NC_084469.1, on the reverse strand, counting down.
GCCCATCACTTTGTTTACCTACCATCTTTTATGATGAGATATTTGAAATTCACCTTCTTAGTTTTTGTGACATTAATTATTATTGTAGTCACCCTGCTGTGCAACAGATCTCAAAACCTGTCTATGTGAAACCTTATACACTTTGATCAACAACTGCCCATTCTGTCCACATTCCCAGCCTCTGTTAACCATCATTCTACTCTCTACTTCCATGAATTCAACTTTCTTAAATTACACATGTAAGTGAGATATGGTATTCGTATTTCTGTGCCTGGCTTATTTCATTTAGCATAATGTCCTCCAGATTCGTCCATGTTGTCACAAATAACAGGATTTCTCCCTTTTTTAAAGCCGAATAGTATTTCATTGTGTATATATAACACAGTTTCTTTTTCTATTCATCCACTGATGGGCATTTAGGTTGATTCCATATCTTGGCTATTGTAAATAATGCTACAATGAACATGGGAGTGCAGATATCCCTTTGACATAGTGACTTCAGCTCCTTTGGATATATACCTAGGATTACTGAATCATATGGTAGCTCTATTTTTAGTTTTTGAGGTGCCTCCATACTGTTTTCCATATGGTTGTATTAATTTACATTTCCACCAACAAGCATAAGAGTTACCTTTTCTCTGGATCCTCACCAATACTTTGGATATATATATATATATCTAGGAATAAAATTGCTGGGTCATATGGTAATTCTGTTTAACTTTTCAGGAATAATCAACTGTTTTCCACAGTGGCTGAAGCATTTTACATTCTACCAGCAATGTAAAAGAGTTACAATTTCTCCAGATGCTCTATAACACTTGTTATTTTCTGTTTTTGTTTTTGTTTTTATTACATCCATCCTTGTGGGTGTAAAGTGGTGCCTCATTGTGCTTTTGATTTGTATTTCCCTAACAACTAAAAATGTTAAGCATCTTTTCATGTGCTTGTTGTCCATTTGTATACCTTCTGCTGTGGGTTAAATGTGTCCCTCAAAAGTTCATGTACTGGAAGCAAACTCCATTGTAACGGTGTTAAGAGGGTGAGAAATCCTATTAGGGTAATTGTAAGGTGGGGCCTTTAGGAGGTAGATTGTGAGGACTGTACCCTCATGAATGAATTGATTCATTCATGGAGTAATAGGCATGGTTCCGTTGGCTTTAAAAGGAGAGCAAGTGAAAAGGTTAGCTCTCTTGCTCAGCCCATTCTTACCATGTGACAACCTGGTTGCCACAGGACCCTGAGCTGCTGTGGAATGTCACCACCAGGAAAAAGGCCCTCACCAGATATGTTCCCTGGACTCTGAACTGCTCAGCCTCCAAAACTGTAAGAAATAAATTTCTTTATAAATTACTCAGTTTAAGGTATTCTCTTATAAGCAACAGAAACAGACTAATATACCTTCTTTGAAGAAATGTCTATTCAATTCCTTTGCCCACTTTTGGGTTGCTTAAACTGGATTCTTTTTCTGATTTTTTTGTGTGTGGTAGAATACCATAAAATTTACCATCTTAACATTTTTATGTGTATTGTTCAATGGTATTAATTACATTCCATATTGTTGTACAATCATTACCACCATCCATCTCCAGAATTATTCTCATCTTGCAAAACTGGGACTCTATACGCATTAACAATAACCCACCATTCCCCAATCCCCCCATCACCTGGCAACCATCATTCCACTTTCTGTTGCTGTGACTCTGACTAGTCCAAGTACCTAATACAAGTGGAATCAAACAGTATTTCTTTTTGCGACTGGCTTATTTCACTTAGCACAATGTCTTCAACGTTCGTCCATGTTATAGCACATGTTAGAATTTCATTCCTTTTTATAGGCTGAATAATATTCCATTGTATTACATACCACATTTTCCTTATCTATTCACCCATCAATGGCCACATTTTAACTACTGTAAATAATGCTGCTTTTAACATGGGTGTACAAATACCTTTTTGAGACCCTTCCAATTCTTTTGGGTATATATCCTGAAGTGGAATTGCTGGATCATATAGTAATTCTGTTTTCAATTTTTTGAGGAACTGCTGTACTGTCTTCCACAGCAGCTGTACCATTTTTCATTCCCAACAACAGTGCACAAGCGTTCTAATTTCTCCACATCCTCTCCAAAACTTATTTTCTGTTTTTTGATAGCAGCCATCCTAATAGGTATAGGGTGGTATCTCAATGTAGTTTTGATTTGCATTTCCCTAACAATTAGTGATGTGGATCATCTTTTCATGTGCTTGTTGAACATCTGTATAACATTTTTTGAGAAATATCTAAGTCCTTTGTCAATTTTTAAATTATGTTGTTTGAATTGGATTTTAAATTTTTTTAATTTTAATTTTTCATCAAGACAATAGTAAGAGTAGGAATAAGCAAATCACAGATTGAGAAAAAATATTTGCAAGATATATGAGAAGTGGTCCCTGTATCCAGACTACATTTTAAAAAATCCTACGATCAATATTAAAAAGATGAAAAACCGAATAAAAAATCGGGCAAAAGACTTAAAGAGACACTTCACTAAAGAAGATATATGAACAAACAATAAGCACATGAAAAGGTGATAATGGTGACATTTTTAGTTATTGGGAAATGCAAATTAAAACCACAATGACATTCTATTTCACACCTACCAGAATGACTAAAATAAAAAAGATTGACAACACCAAATGTCGAAAAGGAAGTGGACCAACTGGAACTCTATACTGCTAATGGGTGTGTGAAATAGTACAACCACTTTGGAGAATTGACAGTTTCTTATAAAGTTAAACCCTACAATCCCTCAATTCTACCTTTAGGTATTTACCCAAAAGAAATTAAAACATCATGTTCACATAAAGACTTGGCCACAAATGTTTATAGCAATATTTTGCATAATAGCCCAAAATGTGAAACAAATCAAATGTGTATCAATAGAAGAATGGATAAACAAACTGTATTATATTCACACTATGGTAAACTATTTATAGCAATAAAAAAGAATGAACTTTCATAAACACAACAAAAAGTATAAATGTCAAAAACATTAATCTGAATATGAAAAGGTGCTCAACATCAGTAATCCTCATGAAAATGCAAATTAAAACCAATATGAGATGTCACCTCATACCTGTTAAGGATGGTTATTATCAAAGACAAGAGATAACAGATGTTGACAACAGTGTGGAGAAAAGGGAACTCTAGTACACTGCTGGTGGGAATATAGATTGGTACAACCACTAAGGAGGCTATGTATGGAGGTTCCTAAATTAAAAATAGAACTACCATACAACCCAGCAATCCCTCCTCTGGGCATATACCCAAAGGAGATGAAATCACTACCTCACAAAGATATCTGCACTCCCATGTTCATTGCATTATTCACAATAGCCAAGATATAGAAATAACCTAAATGTCCATAAACAAATGTGGCATAAACAAAATGTGGCATATACTCATATATAGAATGGAATATTATTCAGCCTTAAAAAAGAAAAAGACTCTGCTGTTTGCCACAACATAGATGTGCCTGGAGGACATTATGCTAAGTGAAATAAGCCAGAAACAGAAAGAAAAAATTGCATAGTCTCACTTTTATGTGTTATATAAAAAAAAGTAATAATAAAAGAAGGAGCTTAAATACACAGAGAGAATGAAACAATAGCTACCACAGGTGGAGGGTGGGAAGAAGACATGTGGCTCTCCATAGTCAAAGGATACAAAACAGATATGTAGGATGACTAAATTTAGAGATTAAATGCATTTTGATCCCCATAAAAGCTGTCCCCCCACCAAAAAAAGCATGGTAGAGATTTAACACACAACATGAGGACTAAAGTTAATAAAACTGCATTGTGTTAGATTTTTGTCTTTTTGTAAATTTCTTCTAAAATAAGAAAATTTTAACTAGACTTTAGATCCTCTTGTCACAGAAAAGTATCTATGTGAGATGGTAACATTAATCTGCTTCACTACAGTAACCATTTTGCTATTTGCATCCTATAACATCATGTTGTAAACCTCAAATATACAATAAAGTTTATTTTAAAAAATAAAACATTAATCTGAGCAAAATAAACCAGACCAAAAAAACAGTACATTCTGTGTGATTCCACTTAAATGAAATCTAAAAACATTCAAACTAACAATGGTGAAGAAACAGAAAGTGATGGTCTTGGGAGTGAGGAATTAACTAAAAAGGAGTTAAAGAGAACTTTCTGGGATTACAGGTGTGTACAACTGTAAAAATTCTTCAAATTGAATATCTAAGATCTGTGCACATTATTGTATGACAAATATCCAAGGCAGAAGGTAGACTGAGTTATGGTACATAATACTTATAATGAATAATATAGTTGTGCTTATTTGTAAAAAAAAACTATATACTCTGAATATTTTATCTCAAATAAATAGAATTACTGGGTTTAAGGCTACAAATCTCTTCCAGGTTTTTGATTCACTAAATCCATAACTTAAAGGTGTTCTTAATTAATTTGAGGAAGTCAAAATTTGGGACAGAAGACTTGCTTGGGAAACATAATACACGCTAAGTCACAAAGAGGTTTCCCCCTGCATTGGCCCCTCCTCTCTAAGTATTTATCAAATTAGTCATAAGAATATTAAGCAATCTTTGCCACTTGCTCTGTTCAAAGAGTTATTTACATGCTGCAGAATAGTAGGAATAACATGACTTACAGTAGGGGACTGCATTCCTAACCCCACATGTCATACAGATTCATGGGCCACAGCATGGGATTTATAAAATCTGATAATGTAGTTGACAACTCAGATAACTCCCATGTCTTTTTTTTCCCATCATATTTTCTAATAGCCTACTTTTCTTACGAAATTTTAATGGAGTTTCTCTCTATCACCTAGTGCTCTTTATCATGCTTTGGTCCTACTTATGTGACCAATCAGGGTTTTAAGTATCCCAGTATAATGTCTTTGTAATGGATGAACAATCCATACCTATTGTTATTTGGAAAATCAGAATGACAGAGTATATCAAATTGGATTATCTGCCATTTCCAAACAATCCCCTCTTTCTGGTTAGCCTCACAGAATATATTCCCTTATCGTCAATTCTTCTCATGTGGAAATACCATTTCCTTTCTCCCTATCTCTAAAACCTAGTAATTTTAAATGCTTAAAGTATTTATTTCATAAGTACTATCTTTACGACCCCTAATCAAAAGTTACCCGAGTTCCTATTTAGTACCTTGTAGCTCTCTTCAACATTTAATATATTCTAACGTATTACTTATTTGTGTATGTCTTAAAGACATTACTAGTTGAACATTTCTCAGAGTGCTTTGCATAATATCTTTCTCATAATAGGCATGTAAATATTGAATGAATGTTTTGAAACTTAACCCAAATACAAAAAATAAGATACAATTATACTTAAGTCTATACTGCCACGGTCCAACGCGAAAAACATATTTCTCTCTAATTCAGGGGAAGTACATACCAGTGATGCTGTCCGTATTGTAGCAAAATGTTCTCGATTACGATAGTGTGATTTGTGACGAGATACTTGGGGTGGAGATTGTGGATCTGATGCTCTTGATCTAGAATCTCCTTCTTCTCTGTAATTTTCCTCCTCCTAGGCAAAGAAGGACAGTATCATATAAGGTGAACAAAAATAGCTTGTTTGAACCTTCAAAGAATTTAAAGTTTAAAGACAAAAACTTGATTAAATCTCAAAGACAAATTTTAAAAAGTCAAAAAACAGAAATGATGACATTTTATTTTCAACGTAATTAGAATTAGGAGAAAGTATTTCCACAGTATACGTAATAGTACGTAGATTTAGAATAAGAAAACATACATGGCTACATTTATATTCTACCACTGTATGCAAAATTGAAAAGCTTTAATATAACTTAAAAACAAAGATAATGAAACATGTAGCTAGTATCTTAAATAGCAATAAAAAAACCAATTACTCAAAGACTCTTAAGTTGTAGAAGCAATATAGCTTCAACTATCTTCTTAATATTTCTGCCATCTGTCTAAGATAAGTAATCAAAAAACAGTAAAAAAAAAAAATGTAAGAACTGATGTCTTTCCTTGTATACCTCAATTCATTAACTGAAGAGGAAGTCAGTTAAATAGCAACCCACTAATTGTGGAAGTAATTTTTTTTATGATTGATTCCATCATCTAAGAATATAAAAATTAAATATTATTTTGCCCTGAATAACACAACTAGTTAACCAAACCATTCCTAATAGCTTTTGTGTGTGTGTCTGTGTGTGACAAAATATATGTAACAAAAATTTGCCATCTTAACCATGTTAAGTGGCATAATACATCCTCAGTGTTGTACAACAATCACCACTATTTCCAGAACTTTTTTTATCACCCCAAACAAACTCTATATCCATTAGCAATAACTCTCCATTTTGCCCTCTACCCAGCCTCTGATAACCTCTAATCTACTTTCTGTCTCTATGAATTTGCCTACTTTAGATATTTCACATAAGTTTAATTATAGAAGATTTGTCCTTTGTGTCTGGCTTATGTCACTTAGCACGTTTTTGAGATTCATCCATATTGCAACACATATCAGAACTTCATTCTTTTTTATTGTTATTTATTTTTTATTTATTTTATTTATTTTTTTGTGGCTGGCTGGTACAGGGATTGAAACCTGGGCCTTGGTGTTCATTCCTTTTTATAGCTGAGTAATATTCGATTGGACACATATACCACAGTTTGTTTATCCATTCATCTGTTGACGAACATTTGGATTTTTTCCACCTCTTAGCCATTATGCCCAATAACTTTTTAGCTGTGAAGTTAAAAAGGAAGCATTCCCTTTAATTGCTAAGAGGAGTTACCAGACTTTCCAATATTTCTGTGCACTCAAAAGTGCAAAGAATAATGTAACAAACACCCACATTTCCTAAATCCAGAGTATATACTTTTCCACAACTACACTCAGTTTTATTTTAAAGACACAAACATGGATAATGCAAGTCACTTTTGATCATCACCCACCCTTAACCATTTTTTCACTCCCCAAAGGCAATCATTATGATGAATTTCATGTGTATCCTTCCTATTTTTTAATATTTTATTTTCCACATAAGTAAGTTCAGATAGTAAATTATATAGTATTTCTGTATATGTTTCTTCTAAGATTTAAAAACTGTTCCCCATTCTTTTTTGTACTCTCAAAACTGGTTTTCTAAATGCAGATAACAGATTAGGAATTAACAAGACTACTGCCATTTTTAAAAATGTTCCAAACTTCAAAGAAAACCTTCTTCTCTTAAACTAATCAGATGAAGAAAATTATTTCACAAAGTTGACATTTTTTCACTGAAATCCAAATACTCACAGGTTTTAAATGGATGACAGAACTGTTAGACATCACTGTGTGGTCTCCCTCCATCATGTCTAGCTCACTCTTGTCGTCTGAAGCATCTGGAAGACTATTAACACTACTACTTTGGCTGCTGGCACTGATGGACATACTAGGAATAGACTGATTACTTCCAACACTATTCACTGTTCCTGTCCGGCCAACACCATGATCTTGTTCCTAAGGGAAAAGAGCATTAGAGTCAAATATCTATATTTCTTCTGAATTCTTGATTATAAATACATAGCACACCTCTCGGCATAGAGTCATCAGAAAGAAAATTAGAGTTCTATCATGAGAAATTTCCTTTCTTTGCCAAGACCAGGAAGTTTATCAACTGTTAACTGGTAGAAAAACAAACAAAAATGACCAAGTAAATAACAAAAAATCCCAACCAATTGTGTAAAAAACGACAGTTGATCAGATTTGGGTGATTTCCAAAGTGTAGTATTTTCTCTAAACTGTATGACATTTTTTGAAAACCATTTCTACAATACATCTCATGCGATATATACAGAGATTCTGCTTATTTCTCAATGATTCTCATAGTTAATACAAATCTCTCCTTTAAAAAAATATCCTATAAATACCTCTTTTAGTTGTTTTTCTTTTTTTTTTTTAAATTTTAACTTACACATTGTAATTGTACATACTTATGGAGTACAATCTGATATGATGATACATGTACATGTTGTACAATAATCAGGTCAGGAGAGCTAAAATATCAATCACTTCACACATTTATCATATTTTTGTCACAAATTAGTTGTAATTATTTGTTGAAGCCTTTAATATGTAGATTCTTTCTAAAAATATAGACTCTAGATTATCTTTTTCCCACCAAATTACTTATATTTATTTATTTATTTATTTGGATCTGAGTCCTTGACCTTGGTGTTAGAACACCGTGCTCTAACCAACTGAGCTAACAGACCAGCCTCTACCACCAAATAATTTAGTATTAATTCTATCTATTTGGGGGTTGAGGTAACTGGCCAGTTTGGGACCAAACTCTTGACCTTAGTGTTAATTCCCGTGTATTCTTGCGTAAACTAAGAATTACACATTACATATATATTCAATCACAATCACAAGAATGTCTTCCTGAAATAACCAGGCAGCCATGGTATCTGGGCACCAACATTATAGTAATCTTACCAGATCAAAATTCTATAAGACATTTAGAATTTAATAAATACAGGCACATGGTATACGTAATAGGGACTTTTCTTATATCCCTAGCCTAAAAGAGATGCTGTTAAAGATTTAACAACATAGAATTTTATTAATTTCACAACTTTATTAAAGTTTTTCATATATCTTTCTACCAAGATAGTCTAAAACAATTTTCTAATGAATATCATAAGAACTAAAATACAATCAAAAAAACCCAAAAAACAAAAACTGTAAAAAGTCCTAATAAAGTCCTGTATTGTATAGTTCATTAGTCAGTGCTATTGAAAAGAAAAGTAAGTAATTTCTGCTTATGGTTTCAGAATGCAAAGTGATCTCTCTCACTAGAAAGCAAAGAAAAGAATCAAAGAGTTAGACTTCTGACAGGGGCAAAAAAGAAAACTTAAATATTTAGAGGACAAAAGATAGCTTCACACATAATACACTTTATATGTATATTTCCTAATGAGGAAGTTCTGTAACACTTCTATAGAAAATCTGTATTCTATTCTCCCTAAAAGGCAACAAAGAAAGAACTTGGCCTTAAGAGTGAGAAGAATATGAATTTGAACCCATGTGCTTCTACCTACAGTGAGTTAGTTAACCACTCTGAGCTTTGCTTTCCTCATCTGTAATATGAATATTTTAGAATGGTGTAGATGGAATGAAATTATGCAGAACTAAAAGGAATCAAGTTTCCGTGGTGGCAGTAGAATACCTGGTAACTTTCTAATGACTTCTGAGTGAGTACCATCAACTTTCAGAGTCTGTCATTTCAAGTACTATACTCCCAGAAGCATGTCCCATAAAAATGGACAATTAGTCCATAAAGAGTTCAGTGGCCAAGAAATGTGAGAGGGACCAGATTTTAAAAGTTAAACAGGTTTCTTTAATAAAGACATCTCAGCGCCTTCATTATGCCAGTATGCATCATAAAGGGGTTAGGATTAGGGTATGCAATCTAATATGACTAAAGACTTTTTTTCCTAACTGGGATCTTACAGGACCAGTATTAAGAAAGCAGAACTTGGAAACCATTGATAACAAAGGAAAATTCTTGGTAGGGTAAGTTGCAAAAGAAAAGAAACCAATAAAGAGAACTCAATATTTGAGTCATTTTATAGGTATTACCTCTTCTTCTTCCTGTGCTTCTACTGCTGGTCCGTTATGTGCCTCCTGGAAAAGGAGTTTCTTCATCTTTCGATATTGCAGATTGTCCAGCTCTCTTACTGCATCCTTTGTCCTTTGAATGAGATCTATTAACACTGTTTCAGGGCGCTCCCGAAGAACAAACATGTGCTGGATAGGGTAGAAGGTAAAAGGCACGTTGAAACTTTTTTTTTTTCAATTAGTGCAAATGTACCTGTTCTCAGACCCTACAGTTACCATGCCACGATAGATAATGCACATAATCTATAACCAATTCTATTACACTTCTGACTTCTTATGTATACAAAATTATCATTTACATACATATACTCTGTGCCTCCATAACTACTCTTGTACATTTTATAAAAACTTTGAACATAATACTTTTGTTGGCCAACTGAAAATGGAGAGTTGAAATAATCAAAGGGTCTAAACACTAAGAATTAACTCCAATCAGAGTCCTCAACAAAAGTTCACATATTCTAAGAACCGATGATTTCATGCAAAAGTTCTTGAGTTACATTAGGTTTCAACAGAAATGTATTTAGATATTAGATATTATTGGTTCCTTTATATGCGTCACATAAACAATATACTTCATAAAACCCTAACAGTGAATTAAAAGCCATTACTTTATTAGTGATTTTTATCACTAACATTTAATAAAGGTTAACCTTATCAAATACAGAAAAGTAGAAAGAACCGTTCTACCATTAGGATTATCACTGTTACATTTTGACATATATTTCTTTCAGAAATTTTCTATGTATAGAAATTGTTTGGACTTCCGGTCAAGATGGCGGAATAGACGGTCCCTAGCGTCACTCTCTCCCACAAATCAACCGATTTAAACTATAAAAACATAACATCAAGTGCATATGGAACCGGAGAGACGTCCAGCGGGAGAGGCAGAAGCTCCACGGAGACTACATGCCCTGCGGGGACGCCGTCGCACGGCACAATCCGGCAGATAAGCTTTACCGCCGCCACCCGGCTCCATTCCCAGCCCAGCCCGGAGCGCACAGAGTGAGGAGACGTCTGGCAAGGGAGGCGGAGGCTCCGCAGAAACCACACACCCTGTGGTGGGGCCGCCACGGCGTGATCCAGCAGCAGGTAGGCTTCGCCGCTGCCACCCGGCTCCATTCCAAGCCCAGCCTAGCGCGCACAGAGCAGGGAGACATCCTGCAGGGGAAGGGGAAACTCTGCAGAGACCACATGCTCTGCGGTGCCTTGGTGCATCCCAGCAGCCCGGGCCAGAGCGCACAGATCAGGGAGAAGTCCCACACGGGAGGTGGAAGCTCAGCAGACACCACACACCCTGTAGTACCGCCCCATGATACAGCAGACCAGCAGAGTCCAAGCTGACCAGAGAGGTGGCTACCCGGAGAGGCCCAAGACCCAAGGCAACCACACACGCAAGGCACTAGAGGCCAACTGAGCAGTCACTGAGGTAGCCATACCAAATTGGCAACCACAGCAACATCTTAGTCAGTCAACAGTGTCAAACTTGTGGAATGTGAAACCCCCTGCCACAATGAATAAACATAAAAAAAAAAGATACCAGAAATACGAAAAATCAAGAAAGTACACCACCAAAGGATAATAACTCTCAAGCTCTAGATCCTATAGAACAAGAAGCCCTTGAAATGACTGACAAGGAATTTTGAGTGATAATTCTAAGGAAACTGAATGAGATACAAGAAAACTCAGCTAGACATCATGATGAAAGGAGGAAAAGTATACAGGACCTGAAAGAGGAAATGTACAAGGAAATCAATGTCCTGAAAAAAAATTTACCAGAACTTGCCAAACTGAAGAAGTTATTCAGAAAAATAAAAAACACAAGGAAGAGTTTAACCAGCAGGCTTACGGAAGTTGAAGAGAGAACCTCTGAACTTGAAGATGGGCTGTTTGAAATAACACAAGCAGACAAAAAAAAAAAAAAGAAAGAAAGAAAAAAGAATCAAAGACATTGAAGAAAATCTGAGAGAGATATCAGACAACCTTAAGCGCTCAAATATCCGAGTCATGGGTATTCCAGAAGGGAAGGAAAAAGGAGATTACACTGAAAACACATTCGACAAAATAGTGGCAGAAAACTTCTCAGGTATAGGAAAAATCACAGATCTTCAGATCCAGGAAGCTCAATGATCTCCAAACGTATTCAACCCAAAAAGGTCTTCTCAAAGACATGTTATAGTCAAATTGGCAAAACTCAAAGACAAAGAGAGAATCTTAAAAGCTGCAAGGGAGAAGCATCAAATCACCTATAAGGGAGCCCCAATCAGGCTAAAAATCAGACTTTTCATCACAAACCCTAAAAGCCAGAAAGGAATGGGATGATATATTCAAGATACTAAAAGACAGAGATTGTCAGCTAAGAATACGCTACCCTGCAAGGCTATCCTTCCAAAATGAAGGGCAAATGGTATATTCTCAGACAAACAAAACATACAGGAGTTCACTACAACAAGAAATTCTCAAGGGAGTACTTGGTTTGGTTCCTGAAAAATAACTACCACTGCCATAAAAACCCAAGAAAAATCAAAACCCACTAGTATAATAAAAATGGCATTCATGAAGAGAAAACAAACAAACAAAAAGGCTATCTACAACCTAAGGAACCAACAAACACAGAAAACAAACAGTAAATCAGAAAGCAAGGAACAAAAGACACCTAAGACAATCAATCAATCAATAAAATGCTAGGAATAAATCAACTCTTTTCAATAACAACTCTTAATGTATAAGGCTTAAATTCCCCAGCACCATTTGCTGAAGAGGCAGTCCCTTCACCAGTGAACAGGCTTGGTGCCTTTGTCAAAGATCAGATGGCTGTAGGTGTGTGGGTTGATTTCTGGATTCTCTATTCTATTCCATTAGTCAGTGTGTCTGTTTTTATGCGAGTACCATACTGTTTTGGTTATTATAGCTTTGTAGTATAGCTTAAAGTCAGGTAGTGTTATGCCTCCCGCTTTATTTCTTTTGCTCAGCATTGCTTTGGCTATGCGTGGTCTTTTATTGTTCCATATAAATGTCTGGATAGTTTTTTTCATTTCTGAGAAAAATGTCATTGGAATTTTGATGGGGAGTGCATTGAATTTGTATATCACTTTGGGTAGTATGGACATTTTCACTATGTTGATTCTTCCAATCCAAGAGCATGGAATATCTTTCCATCTTCTTGTATCCTCTCTAATTTCTCTCAGCAGTGGTTTGTAGTTCTCATTATAGAGATTTTTCACCTCCTTGGTTAACTCAATTCCTAAGTATTTTATTTTTTTGGTGGCTATTATAAATGGGCAGGCTTTCTTGATTTCTCGTTCTGCATATTCACTATTGGAGAAAAGAAATGCTACTGATTTTTGTGTGTTGATTTTGTATCCTGCTACTGTGCTGAAATCTTTTATCAATTCCAGCAGTTTTTTTGTAGAGGTTTTAGGCTGTTCGATATATAGGATCATGTCATCTGCAAACAGGAACAGTTTGACTTCCTCTTTTCCAATCTGGATGCCCTTTATTTCCTTCTCTTCTCTAATTGCTCTGGCTACTACTTCCAACACTATGTTGAATAGGAGTGGTGAGAGTGGGCATCCTTGTCTAGTTCCTGTTCTTAAAGGAAAAGCTTTCAGCTTTTCCCCATTCAGGATGATATTGGCAGTGGGTTTGGCATATATGGCTTTAATTATGTTGAGATACTTTCCCTCTATACCTAACTTATAGAGGGTCTTTGTCAAGAATGAGTGCTGAACTTTATCAAATGCTTTTTCAGCATCTATAGAGATGATCATATGGTCCTTGTGTTGGAGTTTATTAATATGTTGTATCACATTTATTGATTTGCGTATGTTGAACCAACCTTGCATCCCTGGGATGAATCCCACTTGATCGTGATGAATAATTTTTCGTATGTGTTGCTGTATTCTGTTTGCTAGTATTATAGTGAGGATTTTTGCATCTATATTCACCAAGGATATCGGCCTGTAGTTTCCTTTTTTGGTTATATCTTTACCTGGTTTTGGTATCAGGATGATGTTTGCTTCATAGAATGAGTTTGGGAGATTTGCGTCCATTTCAATCTTTTGGAATAGTTTGTAAAGAATTGGTGTCAATTCCTCTTTGAATGTTTGGTAAAATTCTGCTGTGAATCCATCTGGTCCTGGGCTTTTCTTTGTTGGGAGCCTTCTGATAACAGCTTCAATCTCCTTTATTGTTATTGGTCTGTTCAAATTTTCTACCTCTTCATGGTTCAGTTTTGGGAGATTCTGTGTGTCCAGAAATTTATCCATTTCCTCCAGATTTTCAGATTTGTTAGCGTATAGTTGTTTATAGTAGTCTTGAATGATTCCTTGTATTTCAGATGAATCAGTTGTAATATCACCTTTTTCATTTCTAATTTTTGTTATTTGAGTCTTCTCTCTTTTTTTTTTTGTTAGCCATGCTAATGGTTTGTCAATTTTATTTATCTTTTCAAAAAACCAACTTTTTGATTCGTTGATCTTTTGAATTGTTTTTTGGTTTTCAATTTCATTTAGTTCTGCTCTGATCTTAATGATTTCTTTCCGTCTGCTAAATTTAGGTTTGGATTGTTCTTGTTTTTCTAGTTCTTTAAGGTGAAGTGTTAGGTTGTTCACTTGCCATCTTTCCATTCTTCTGAAGTGAGCGTTTAATGCAATAAATTTCCCCCTCAATACTGCTTTTGCAGTATCCCACAGGTTTTGGTATGATGTATCATTGTTTTCATTAGTTTCAATAAATTTTTTGATTTCCTGCTTGATTTCTTCTTGGACCCATATGTCATTAAGTAGAATGCTGTTTAATTTCCATGTGTTTGTATAGTTTCCAGAGTTTTGTTTGTTATTAATTTCTAGTTTTAATCCATTGTGGTCTGAGAAGATACATGGGATAATTCCAATTTTTTTGAATTTATTGAGACTTGATTTGTGACCTAATATGTGATCTATCCTGGAGAATGATCCATGTGCTGATGGGAAGAATGAATATTCTGAGGTTGTTGGGTGGAATGTTCTGTAGATATCTGCCAATTCCAACTGGTCTAGAGTCTTGTTTAGATCCTGTGTTTCTCTACTGATTCTTTGCCTAGATGATCTGTCTAATATTGACAGTGGGGTGTTCAGGTCCCCTGCTATTATGGTATTAGTGTCTATTTCCTTCTTTAGGTCTAATAGAGTTTGTTTTATAAATCTGGCTGCTCCAACATTGGGTGCGTACATATTTACGATTGTTATGTCTTCTTGATGGATCAGTCCTTTTATCATTAAGTAGTGTCCCTCATTGTCTCTTTTTATGGTTTTTAGTTTAAAGTCTATTTTGTCAGATATAAGAATAGCTACTCCAGCTCGTTTTTCTTTTTTGTTTGCATGGTAAATCTTTTTCCATCCTTTCACTCTTAGTCTGTGTGAATCTTTATGGGTGAGGTGGGTCTCTTGTAGGCAGCATATAGTAGGGTCCTCCTTTTCGATCCAGTCAGCCAGTCTGTGTCTTTTGATTGGGGAATTTAAGCCTTTTACATTAAGAGTTGTTATTGAAAGGTGTTGATTGATTCCTAGCATTTTGTTGGTTGTTTGGTTGTCTTAGGTGTCTTTTCTTCCTTGCTTTCTGATTTACTGTTTGGTTTCTGTGTTTGTTGTTTCCTTAGGTTGTAGTAGCGTTTTTGTTTGCTTGTTTTCTCTTCATGAATGCCATTTTTATTATACTAGTGGGTACTGATTTTTCTTGGGTTTTTATGGCAGTGGTAGTTATTTTTCAGGAACCAAACCCAGTACTCCCTTGAGGATTTCTTGTAAGGGTGGTCGTGTGGTAGTGAACTCCCACAGTTTTTGTTTGTCTGAGAAATATACTATTTGCCCTTCATTTCGGAAGCATAGCCTTGCAGGGTAAAGTATTCTTGGCTGGCAATCTTTGTCTTTTAGTATTTTGAAAATATCATCCCATTCCTTTCTAGCTTTTAGGGTTTGTGATGAAAAGTCTGATGTTAGCCTGATTGGGGCTCCCTTATAGGTGATTTGACGCTTCTCTCTTGCAGCTTTTAAGATTCTCTCTTTGTCTCTGAGTTTTGCCAATTTGACTATGACATGTCTTGGAGAAGGCCTTTTTGGGTGGAATACGTTTGGAGATCGTTGAGCTTCCTGGATCTGAAGATCTGTGATTTTTCCTATACCTGGGAAGTTTTCTGCCACTATTTTGTTGAATATGTTTTCAATGGAATCTCCATTTTCCTCCCCTTCTGGAATACCCATGACTCGGATATTTGAGCCCTTAAGGTTGTCTGATATCTCTCTCAGATTTTCTTCCATGTCCTTGATTCTTTTTTCTTTCTTTTTGTCTGCTTGTGTTATTTCAAATAGCCCATCTTCAAGTTCAGAGGTTCTCTCTTCAACTTCGACAAGCCTGCTGGTTAAACTCTCCATTGTGTTTTTTATTTTGCTGAATAACTTCTTCAGTTCAGCAAGTTCTGCTACATTTTTTTTCAGGACATTGATTTCCTTGTACATTTCCTCTTTCAGATCCTGTATACTTTTCCTCATTTCATCATGATGTCTAGCTGTGTTTTCTTGTATCTCATTCAGTTTCCTTAGAATTATCACTCGAAATTCCTTGTCAGTCATTTCAAGGGCTTCTTGTTCTATAGGATCTAGAGTTTGAGATTTATTAACTTTTGGTGGTGTACTTTCTTGATTTTTTGTATTTCTGGTATCTTTTTTTTGATGTTTATTCATTGTGGCAGGGGGTTTCACATTCCACCGGTTTGAGACTAATGAATAACTAGGATGTTGCTGTGGTTGCCAATTTCGTATGGCTACCTCCGTGGCTGCTCAGTTGGCCTCTAGTGCCTTGTGTGTGTGGTTGCCTCGGGTCTTGGGCTTCTCCCGGGAGCCACCTTTCTGGTCAGCTTGGACTCTGCTGGGCTGGTGAATCACGTACCACAGGGTGTGTGATCTCTGTTGAGCTTTCACTTCCTGTGCAGGACTTCTCCCTGTTCCATGTGCTCTGGCCCAGGCTGTTGGATCATGCAGTGGCCACCCCACAGGGTGTGTGGTTTCTCTCGAGTCTCCGCCTCCCTGGCCGCACGTCTCCCCACTCTGTGCACACTGTGCTGGGCTGGGGCATGTCTTCTGCAACCCTCGTCTATCAGCTGGGCCTTCAAGACCCTGCTCGGCACCGCCTCGCCCAGGAAGTCTACCAGTTTTCTGCTAGGCACAGACGACCGGTCGCTCTGGGTGCCTTTGTAGTACTGTGTAGATCTTTCTCGGGAAAGATCTCCTATTCAACATAGTGTTGGAAGTAGTAGCTAGAGCAATCAGAGAAGAGAAGGAAATAAAGGGCATCCAGATTGGAAAAGAGGAAGTCAAACTGTCCCTGTTTGCAGATGACATGATCCTATATATCGAACAGCCGAAAGCCTCTACAAAAAAACTCTTGGAGGTGATAAATGATTTCAGCACAGTAGCAGGACACAAAATCAACACACAAAAATCAGTAGCATTTCTTTTCTCCAATAGTGAACATGCAGAACGAGAAATCAAGAAAGCCTGCCCATTTACAATAGCCACCAAAAAAATAAAATACTTAGGAATTGAGTTAACCAAGGATGTCAAAAATCCCTATAATGAGAACTACAAACCACTGCTGAGAGAAATTAGAGAGGATACAAGAAGATGGAAAGATATTCCATGCTCTTGGATTGGAAGAATCAACATAGTGAAAATGTCCATACTACCCAAAGTGATATACAAATTCAATGCACTCTCCATCAAAATTCCAATGACATTTTTCTCAGAAATGGAAAGAACTATCCAAACATTTATATGGAATAACAAAAGACCACACATAGCCAAAGCAATGCTGAGCAAAAAAAATAAAGCGGGAGGCATAACACTACCTGACTTTAAACTATACTACAAAGCTATAATAACCAAAACAGTATGGTACTGGTATAAAAACAGACACACTGATCAATGGAATAGAGAATCCAGAAATCAACCCACACACCTACAGCCATTTGATCTTTGACAAAGGCACCAAGCCTATACACTGGGGAAGAGACTGCCTCTTTAGCAAATGGTGCTGGGAGAACTGGATATCAATATGCAGGAGAATGAAACTAGACCCATACCTCTCACCATATACTAAAGTCAACTCAAAATGGATTAAAGAATTAAATATACACCCTGACACAATAAAACTTCTTAAAGAAAACATAGGAGAAACATTCAGGAAATAGGACTGGACACAGACTTCATGAATACGACCCCCAATGCACGGGCAACCAAAGGAAAAATAAACAAATGGGAGTATATGAAACTAAAGAGCTTTTGCACAGCAAAAGAAACAATTAACAGAGTTAAAAGACAACCAACAGAGTGGGAGAAAATATTTGCAAAATATACACCTGACAAAGGATTAATATCCAGAATATACAAGGAACTCAAACAACTTTACAAGAAAAAAACAAGCAACCTAATTAAACAATGGGCAAAAGAGCTAAGTAGGCATTTCTCTAAGGAAGATATACAAATGGCCAACAGACATATGAAAAAATGCTCAACATCACTCAGCATCCGGGAAATGCAAATCAAAACCACACTGAGATACCATCTCACCCCAGTTAGGATGGCTAAAATCCAAAAGACTCTGAACGATAAATGCTGGCGAGGTTGCGGAGAAAAAGGAACTCTCATACATTGTTGGTGGGACTGCAAAATGGTCCAGCCTCTATGGAAAATGGTATGGAGGTTCCTCAAACAATTACAGATAGATCTACCATATGACCCAGGTATCCCACTGCTGGGAATATACCCAGAGGAATGGAAATTATCAAGTCGAAGGTATACCTGTTCCCCAATGTTCATTTCAGCACTCTTTACAATAGCCAAGAGTTGAAACCAGCCCAACTCGTCCATCATCGGATGAGTGGATACGGAAAATGTGGTATATCTACACAATGGAATACTACTCAGCTATAAAAACAAATGAAATACTGCCATTTGCAACAACATGGATGGACCTTGAGAGAATTATATTAAGTGAAACAAGTCAGGCACAGAAAGAGAAATACCACATGTTCTCACTTATTGGTGGGAGCTAAAAATAAATAAATAAATTCACACACACACACACACACACACACACACACAAAACTGGGGGCGGGGAAGAAGACATAACAACTACAGATACTTGAAGCTGATACGACAAGCAAACAGAAAGGACATTGTTGGGTGGGAGGGAGGAGAGGGTGGAGGGAGGGAGGTTTCGGTAATGGGCCACAATAATCAACCACATTGTATATCAACAAAATAAAAATTTTTTAAAAATAATAATAATAATAAATTGTTTTATAGATACATAATTAGCATACAGATCACAGAAAGACATCTTATGCCCTCCTTTGAGTTCCATGAGATATCCTTGAATTCTTATACTTTTACCTCTGTTAGTTCAAATTTATTTCTTCTCTATGCAGATTTGAACTATATATACAGTATTTTATTCTTTCACTGTCATAAGTAGTATGCTATTTCAAACTCATAAATATCATACCTGCAGAATATTTCATCAAATGTTTGTGCCAAAATTATTTAACCATTACCCTAATTCTGGACAGGTACTTCTTATTTGTTAGCTTGTTTTTGTCAGCTGGCCAGTACAGGGATCCAAACCTTTGTCCTTGGTGTCATAACACCATGCTCGAACCAACTGAGCTAACCAGTCAACCCCTTAGCAGGTATTTCTGATTTTTAATTCTGAGATAAATAATTTCATACATGAAAATGTTTTTCTATTAATTCTTTTCCTTCATGATGGACTATGACAAAAAATGTAATTAGGCCAAAAGACAAGAAGACAGATATTTCCTATCATTTCAAATAGGGCTGTGACAATACCATGACCAGCATTACTATGACCATTATGACCTAGCCAAATGAATACT
Source organism: Cynocephalus volans (assembly GCF_027409185.1). Classification (NCBI taxonomy): domain Eukaryota; kingdom Metazoa; phylum Chordata; class Mammalia; order Dermoptera; family Cynocephalidae; genus Cynocephalus; species Cynocephalus volans. The sequence continues at coordinate 26,682,039 of NC_084469.1, read as the reverse complement.
GTATGCAGACTTGGGATCTAATTACCAAATATCTGACCCCAGTTGGATGAATTATTATTATATGAGTTAGAAGGGCTTCTTTTGCTGTTAGGCAAGCATAAGAAACCACATTCTTCCTTTTGCACTAGCTTGGTATGTACCACTATTTACAAAATTCAGTCTTCTTATGCAAAAAAATTAAACCTTATATATTTTTTGATAGTTTTTTTTTAACATATAGACCTTGCTTATTTTTTACTGACATAATTCCCAGCTACATTAAAGCTTTTGTTGCTACTGTGAGTGTCTATTTATTCGGGTTTTCATTTCTGACACTATGAGTGAGCTTACAGCCTGGAATTCCCCAAGCATTAATGAAACTTTATATTACCCTTCTACATACTGTGGCTGCAAATAATATTATCAAATATACATATGACTGTTCATTTTATTTGTAGCTTTAATTTAACTGCTGTGTATCAGTGAAAATAAACTACTTTGAAATACTAAAAGATTAGTGTAAAAATAGTCTACTTAAATCTTGCAGTGAAAAATCAAATAGGTTCCCAAAGAGATAAAGTAAAATCCTACTTATTATTGCCTAATCTACATCTTTTAAGAACTATATCAAATTCAACAATACTATTATTGCTATTCATAAGATGGTCCCCCAAATAAAATAATTTTTTGAGACCAGAAAGAAGATACCAATTATGTATTTAAATTTGTCAACCAAGTCTACTGAAACCTGATAGAACTTATATAATTAAAATTTTTTTTCCATTGCTAAGTTAGAAAACTATATTTCATAAAAAGGAAACAAAAATATGTCATTTTTAAGTTTCTTTTCTCTCATATTTATATAAATATACATCATTTACCTTCCTTTTATATTAATATTGGACACATCAATATATAAAGTGTGATACATACAAAAATTAAATCCAAAGTTGATCTATGTTTAACCAATTTTGAAATAAAACATTGTTCCACATGAATTAAAATTTATAATTATAATTCATGAATATATTTTTGCAAATAAAAATATTTAGCCGTTTGGTAATATTTTGAAATTTTAACTATATATTCTATTTAGACATGGTAAACTCAGCTAACCAATCTAAAAAAAAAAAAACTTCATATCTAAGAAAAGTTCTCAGAGAACAGTATTAAAAATTAGTATTTTAGTACAAACTAGTACAGCATATTTAATCCTGATTCAGAATCAAAGAATAATAAAACACATTCTTTTAAAATCATTTCTTAGGGGTAAAAACAGATTTGGAATGTAATAGACTGACCTTTAAAAGTTCCTCTGATGTAGGACGATCTTGAGGGATTTTCTGGAGGCAAGAATCTACAAAGTTGCGAAAATAATCAGACCTATTGTAAAGGAAAGTATCAAGTGAACATATTGCTATTTCCTTTAAAAACACATTCACAAATCAAGGCACGTGCCTACTGGTGTGAGGGGGAATAGAAAGGGAATAGAAAAAAAGCAGAAACTATATTCTTTCTTACAAGTCTACAAAAAGCTATGTAAAGCAACCGATGAATCTTTACCATTTTCCAAAGATAAACTGTACATCTTATTTAAAAATACTGCTCCCACATAATGTATTTAAATATCACAACTCATTCTATATTGAGGTAAAATGAGGGAAGCCTATTTACTTTTTTTGTTTGTTTTCATTCAAACCCCAAAACATACTTTCCATTTTGTTTTTCTTTTCTCTAAGCCACCTCTCTTTCCTATTTGCCCCTTGGATCATCTTCTTTATAACATATTCCAGAACATCATTCTATCTGCTCTAAAGAGAGCATTTATTATACCTGAGTATTTGGTGACCCTGAGCAAATGAATAAGACTTCCATTATATCTAGAAAACCAAATAAGATATTTTTTAAAACATTAGAAGTCTGTAACATAAGAGAGAGGTCTTCAAAAAGTTCGTGAAAATGCGCATTATAAAAAAACTACGGGTGAATCGAAAAAGCTTTTTGCATCAAAATAAACGCATACTAACTTGTTACAACTTGTCTGAACAGGATCTAGTCTGAGGCACTAAGGATAGGACATCAATTTGAAAAGAACTCCTATCAGAGCAACATGAATTCTGCTAAAATTGAAGCAAAAACAAACATCAAATTTCTAGTGAAGCTTGGCAGGAAGAATGGTGAAGTCACTGTTGCTATACGAAAAGTTTATGAGGACAATGCCCCAAAGAAATCAGCAGTACAAACGGGTAACTCATTTTAAGAAAGGACAAGATAACATTGAAGATGAAGCCCGCAGTGGCAGACCATCCACATCAATTTGCAAGGAAAAAATTAATCTTGTTCATGACCTAATTGAAGAGGATGACAATTAACAGCAGAAACAGCCAACACTACAGACATCTCAATTGGTTCAGCTTACAAAAGTCTGACCATAAAATTAATTGAGTAAATTTTCCATTCAATGGGTGCCAAAACTGTTGCACCCAGATCAGCTGTAGACAAGAGCAGAGCTTTCAATGGAGATTTTAAACAAGTGGGATGAAAATCCTGAAGCATTTCTTCAAAATTGTAAACAGGTGATGAAACATGTCTTTTACCAGTATGATCCTGAAGACAAAGCACAATCAAAGCCATGACTACCAAGAGGTAGAAGTGTTCCAGTCAAAGCAAAAGTGGACTGGTCAAGAGCAAAGATCATGGCAACGGTTTTGGGGGATGCTCAAGAAATTTTGCTTATTGACTTTCTGGAGGGCCAAAGAACAATAGCATCTGCTTATTTTGAAAGTGTTATAGAGATAGCCGAAGCTCTAGCAAAAAAACACCTGGGAAAGCTTCACCAGAGCCCTCCACCACAAGATGTCTCCTGCTCATTCTGCTTATCAAATAAGGGCAATTTTGTGAGAGTTCTGATGCGAAACCATTAGGGATCCATCTTACAGAGCTGATTTGGCTCCTTCTGACTTCTTTTCGTTTCCTAATCTTCAAAATTTTTTAAAGGGCACATATTTTTCTTCAGTTAATAATGTAAAACAATGCTGCATTGACTTAGGACCCTTAGTTCTTTAGTGATGGACTAAATGGCTGATATCATCACTTTTTTTCTAAAGTGTCTTGAACTTTATGGAGCTTATGTTGAGAAATAAAGTTTATACTTTTTATTTTTATCTTTTAATTTCATTTTCCCACAAACTTTTTGAGGTTCCCTGTATTAGTATACAGTATTATTGACAAGAGTTCAGTGAGTAAGGCAATAAATAATAATTACTCCATCAATGTTTGTCTCCAATATTCAAAAAAGATTTTAAGTTGCTTGTAAGCAAGAATTCTTCTATAATTCCCTAAAGTCTGTGTTCAATATATTTAATTACTTATATGTAACTATACTATAGTTTGAATGTTTTTGTCCTCTTGAAAACTTATGTTAAAAAAAAAAAGGAAATAAACCTTATGTTGAAACTTGTCACAGTGTTGGCAGTTGGGGCCTAATGATAGTTGTTTAGGTCATGAGGGTTCTGCCTTCAGGAATGAATTAATGCTACCATAAAAAAGGCTTCTGGGAGTGGGTTTGCTCTCTCCTTTACTCTGCCATGTGAGGACACAACATTTCTCCCATCCTGAGGAGCCATCCTGGAAGCAGAGAGACAGGCCTTAACATGATGGTGCCTTGATCTTGAACTTCCCAGCCTCCAGAACTGTGAGAAGTAAGTTTCTGTTCTTCATAAATAACCCAGTATCAGGTATTCTAGTATAGCAGCACAAAATGGATTAAAACTTACCATAATATTAAATAAACTCTTTGCCAAAAGATTCCTTCTATATATATCTCCACATAAGTAGCAAAAAACTTACAAATGTGCCTTAATTATGTAATTTTTTAAAAAATTAAGTAACCCTAACATATATATATATATTTGTGAATTTTAGAATATTTATTAAATACTTGTATGCTGGATATTCTCCTAAAATTTTTCAAATGCTAGGTATACTTGAGGAATTAATTTTGCACTACTGATAAAAATTCTAGTTTTCTAAAATTGTCAATCAGTTTTCTATAAACTTCTTTACATAAATGAACTTAATTGTATCAAATCAAGGAAGTACTAGAAAGAACATCAGAGCAATCTGAATAACAAGTATCATAATTAGAATGATCTCAAAGTTTTTAATTACCCAGTAATTCTGATAAAGTCAAATAATTTTACCTATGTTTTATACCATATTAATTATAAACCATTTCCCAATCAAATATCACTACAGGTTGTGACAATCTGTATCGTTTAGTTATATAATATTATTATTATTTTTTTTTGGTGACCGGTAACGGGCCATCCTTATATAGGATCCGAATCCACAGCCTCGGTGCCCCCAGCGCCACACTCTCCTGAGTGAGCCACGGGATCGGCCCTATAATATTAATGTTTTAAAACTGCTATTTATTATATAATTTAGGAACTATGTGTTGAATTCCAAAGGAAAAGCAAAATATACATTTTGTAAAAATCAATACTTTCTGCATCCATATGACATCATCTATCCTTTTCTTCTGAATTGAGTATATATATATATTATGAAATGTAGACATGATTAAGGTGTAAATACAATATAAGAAAAGGTAAAATTAACCTATTTTAATATCTCTTCAGGTAATACATTTTACCTAATTGAAAATAAATCATTTTGACAACAAATTAAGAAAAAGCATTTCATTTATACAATGTTGAGCAATGTATCTCTTAGCAATACTCACCATTCATTAGACTGTAGTGTAGGGGATTCATTTTGGGCTATGTGATATAAGGCACTCATTGCATTCATATTAAATAAAGGAGGCTTTCTTTCCGCTGTAAAAGAAAAAAAAATTCTTGTAAAATATGTGCCTGTTAAATAGGGGCACTGAAGTATTGTTCAAGTTTTTTTGTTTTTAAAAGAATATTTTTATTTTGAAACAATTTTAAACTAACTTTCAACTAAAAAAATTGCAAAGAACTTTTTATAGTGAATCAATTGAGAATAAATTACTGATCTGAAACTCCACCATCCCTAAATACTTGAACATATATTTCCTACAAACAAGAACATTTTCCTAAAAACCATAATACATCCATTAAATCAGGCTATTTAATACTGATACATAAGTGTCATCTAATCCCCAAACCCCATTCAAGTTTCATTCAAATGTCCTAATAATGTCCCATGTAGCAAAAGTGAGCTTTGATTATTTGCATCCTTCAAGGAATTTGTCCATTTTATCTAAGTTGTCAAACTTATTGACATAAAATTGTTCTTATTTCCCTATTATCCTTTTTATGTCTGTAAAGAAATTTATGTCTTCTCTCTTTTTTCCCTAATCAGTCCAGCTAGAGGTTTATCGATTTCACTGATCTTCTCAAAGAATTAGTTTTTGGTTTCATTGATTTTCTCTATTGTTTTTCAGTTTTTTATTCTCCAACTGATTTCTGCTTTGGTCTTTATTATTCCCTTCCTTCTGCTTATTTAAGTTACTGCATTTTCCTAGTTTCTTAAAGTGAAAGTTGAAACCATGACCTTGACAATTTTGAAGTATACAGGGTTCTTGAATTATCCCTCAGTTTGGGTTTGTTTAATATTTCCAAGGACTACATTTGGGCTACATATCTTTGCAGGAATGTCACAGAACACTATATTTTGTTCACTATATCTTATGAGGTGGCACATGATTAAGGCTTTGATCACATGATTAAGGCTGTTTCTGCCAGGCTTCTTCATAGTAAAGTTTCTCTTTTCTCCTTTGTAATTAACAAGCATTTTGTGAGAAGGTACTTTAGATCTACATAAATATCCTGTTTCTCATAAAATCTTCATTTCATTTATTTACTTAATGTATGAATTTGTAGATTTCTACTTAATAAGTTATAATCTATCGTTTAATTTGATGTTCAAATTGTCTCATATTTTAGCAGAGGCCAGCTTTTTAATAAGCTGGCTTTTGTATCTTTTGGACATAGACTCATTATCTTTTCATTGCTTCCTTGCTTTCTGGTACACTAAGATGTCCCAGGCTCATCTTGTACTTTCCCTACCCCAGACCTTAGATCAACTATTTCTCCACGACACTAGGTTTGCTCACTGCTACTGGAGTATCACTGCTCCCAGAATCTCTCAATGGACACAGTTAGGGAATATATACACGTATATAATATATTTATACACACAGAGGAATATTATTATTATTATTATTATTTAGGTGAAAATGTCTTTTAATTGAAAAGCACTGCTCCCAAACATAGGGTTTAGATTTTTTTTTTAATTTTATTTTGTTGATATACAATGTGGTTGATTATTGTGCCCATTACCGAAACCTCATTTGTATGTTTATTGAAAACAATGAGTTCGCTATAATATCTCAAATTCCAATCTAACACCACAGTATTTATTTTAATCTTCTCTCTTTTCCACATTTGTAAAGTCATTCTCTGACAATGAGAAACATTGTTCTCGTTATCCTTGATAAATTCCCCCTGTATGTATTCTCCCATTTTTGCCATTACCCTCTCCCACGCAGATGCCCTTCTTTACCTGAATCCTCAATTCCATTTAACTGCACAGTGTGAATACCCTCTTCATCTACTTGGTTTCTGAAACAGGTCACTTCTCTATAGAGAAGCCCCCCTCATCAGGGAAGCCCTCTTCATTTTTATCAGTCTCTCCCACTGTGTCAGGCCACCCCTATATATGAACCTCCTTTTCAGACTCTGACTCTACACAATGGGATGCTCCTCCTGTGTTGTCAGAGCTCCTTGGGCTCTGATGGCCCACGTTGAGCCACCTCCATGTATAAATGCCTTAGTCATCCCACTAGGGCTCTGAATCTCCACACCTGCCTATTTCTTTGCATGAGTTTCATCAGTTTCTGATTTCACACACCAGGCTACGAGAAGTCCCTCCTCTAGTCACTTGATACTGACATTCCACCCTGAGCAACCATGACTCACCACCTATCTGACAGAATACATACCTATTCTTGTCTTACCTAACGGATTTAAGACTGAGTAGTTTGGGAACAGGAAAGAGTTACTAAGGAATTCTAAATGAAGGAAACGTAACTTTTTTTATTTCTATGATAAGTTATTAAGGTCATTATTTTTTTTTAATAGTATACCACCAATATATCAAACCAGAACACACCTTTTTAATTTTGTCATTTACTATTAAATTTAAAATCTCTCAATTTTACCAAAGGATACTGTATTTAGCTAAAAAGTCACAGAATCACAGAAGAGATTCACCAAATCTACAATGTTGTAGACTTTGGTAGATTCAACTGACATTTTCTATCTCAAATTCTTATAAGCTACTACTAAACTTTGTTTTAAACAAAATTTATTTCTTAAAAAGTTACAGAGATCCCATTCCTTATTACCTTGTGCATATGTTTCTAAATGTGGATTGCTTCTGTAAAATTAATACCACCAAAACTAAAGAGGAAATGAGATGAAACTGAGATAGAATAACTGGAAGGTCTGGAAAGTAAATCTCAGAAAACAATGCCCAGTGGGAAAAAAAATTCCAGAGAAAGAACTGAAATTATGTATTCTTATGCTATGAGAATAATGAAAGGTGAGGTAAATGAGTTCAAATTTTACCACTTTCCTTTCTGGCCATATCTATCAATGGGGAAAATGACTTCGTGTTTGCTTGAGAACTAGTGCTGACAATAGACTTAATCAAGTTTCCATTCACTCTGGCTCTCTATAGAAGGTACATACTGTATATACACCCCAGGTTAAGACACAAGGGAGAAGTTTTTTGTCCCCTTTTCCCCCTTGTGTTAGAGTGCTGTTTTTGAGGGAGACTCTCAGTAAGTTAGGTTTATTTATATCATCTTTAAATTTAGGATGTAAGAAAGACTGTACAGTACCTGAGACTACATCATGCACAAATGGGACAAAATGATAATAACTAATATTTATCGATGCTTACTATGTGCCAGGGTACTAGTAAATGGCAACATGTTAGCGATGATAAAGAAAACTGAAAGAAAAAAAAAGCACAGAGTCAAGCTTGTTTTATGTTAACAACAGTTGATTAAAGCAGGACCATGAAGAATTACATTAAAACCAAAAATTGAAAGAAAATTCACCTGAAATGCTAACAATGGTTATGTTTAGATATTAGAACTATGGTTAATTTATTTTCTTTTTAATTCCTTTTGTATTTCTGTAATTTTATACCCTTAACATATATTTATATAATTGGAAAAAAATGATAAATTCTATTTTTATAAAGGTGATTGTACAATCATGCACACAGGTTGGAAAATAACAAACTAGGGATCTTCTTCATCAGATTACTGTAAACAAACACATAAACCCACTCATGAAAAATCCTGCATTTCAAGATCTCTTGATCATAAGATACAACCAAGTTATTTCAACCTTTGTGACACCAAAGTATGAGAGTCATACAGGGGTCTTTGTGGAAAGATTAGTATTATCTTTTAATTTCATTTCTCATGAAGTTTTTGAAGTATGCTTGTATTTATTCACAACTATCTTTATCAAAACCAAGGATAATATAATTGATTTAAGTTTCTTCTCTTTTGCAATGCAGTGGACTGAATGTCCCTCCCAAACACACTGAAGCTAATCCCCACTGTAACTGTTGATGGTGGGAAAACCTATTATGATCAATGAAAGGTGGGGCCTTGAAGAGGTGATTAGATTGTGACGACCATGCCCAAGTTCATGGATTAATCCATCTGATAGTTTAATGGTTGTCATGCGCATGGTTTGGAGGGATTTAAAAGGAGAGTACAGGAGGAGCTATCTCTTTCTCTGCTCTGCCATTCTGACATATGAGACCCCTGTGTGTCACTGTCACCACCAACAAGGCCTTCACCACATCTGTTTCCTGGACTTTGGACTTCCCAGCCTCTAAAACTATAAATAATAAAAAATAAATAAATTTCATTTTCTTACAAATTACCCAGTTCTAGATATTTTGCTATAAGCAACAGAAAAGGACTAATACACCTACACTGTAAGAAAATAATCTGGTTTTTTTGTTTGTTTTTTTTTAAATTTTATTTTGTCGATATACATTGTGGCTGATTATTGCTCCCCATCACCAAAACCTCCCTCCCTTCTCCCTCCCCCCCAACAATGTCCTTTCTGTTTGCTTGTCATATCAACTTCAAATAATTGTGGTTGTTATATCTTCTTCCCCCCCCCCCCCGGTTTTTGTGTGTGTGTGTGTGTGTGAATTTATATATTAATTTTTAGCTCCCACCAATAAGTGAGAACATGTGGTATTTCAAAAATATGGAACGCTTCACAAATTTGCGTGTCATCCTTGCACAGGGGCCATGCTAATCTTCTCTGTATCGTTCCAATTTTAGTATATGTGCTGCCGAAGCGAGCACAAGAAAATAATCTGCTTTAACTCATCATCCTTAACCAAAGTAAAAAGGATCTTAGATGTATCTTGCAAGACTGAATATAGTTTGCATTGAAAATCATGCCTCTAGGCCTGTGTTATTTAACAGGCTAATAGCCACATGTGACTATTTAAATGCAAACACATTTAAATAAAATAAAATAAAAAATTCAGTTCCTCAGTTACACTAGCCACATTTCAAGTGCTGAAAAGCCATACAGATACAGAACATTTCCATCACTGCAGAAAATGTTATTGGCCTGTGCTACTCTAAATCTTTCCCCTGGAACCAGAATCAGGCTTAAAACATAGTTCCTGACTTAACACTTCATAATTCAAAACATTTGTAACTAAAATTTTTTAAATTTATTATGAAAAACTATTTATAAAGGTCAAGATGCCAAATTTATGCCTAAAACTCTAAAAATTGATTCAAATGTTTCAAACATTTAAAATTATCTAAAGGATAAGCTAACTATACTGATCTAACCACCACACATTGTATACAATTACTGTAAATCAACGTTGTACCCCACACATATGTATAAAAAAAAAATTATCTAAAGGCAGTTGCATCTCCTAAAGTTGCTTTATTATAAGCATAAAAACTCCCATTGTGTATGAACTATATTTTATGAACTAGTATAGAAAGAAGTAGATAGCCTGGGGAAAAATAAGAAGCCATTTCATGAAAACGGCAGTTTATTATTATTTTTTTTTGTCTTCTCCCCCCCCCCTTTATTTGTGTGTTTATTTATTTATTTATTTATTTATTTATTTTTAGCTCCCACAAATAAGTGAGAACATGTGGTATTTCTCTTTCTGTGCCTGACTTGTTTCACTTAATATAATTTTCTCTAAGTCCATCCACATTATTGCAAGTGGTAGTATTTCATTCTTTTTTATAGCAGAGTAGAATTCCATTGTGTAGATATACCACAGTTTCCTTATCCACTCATCTGATGATGGACATTTGGGCTGGTTTCAACTCTTGGCTATTGTAAACAGTGCTGCAATAAACACTGGAGTACAGGTATCCCTTCAGAATGATGATTTCCATTCATCTGGGTATATTCCCAGCAGTGGAATAGCTGGGTCATATGGGAGATCTATTTGCAATTGTTTGAGGAACCTCCATACTATCTTCCATAAAGGCTGCACCATTTTGCAGTCCTACCAACAGTGTATGAGAGTTCCTTTTTCTCCACAAACTGCAGAGTTTAGACAGATTTCATCCTAATTACAGTACAACAAGCCAACAAATACTTTCTAATCAGGGCCGGCCCGTGGCTCACTCGGGAGAGTGTGGTGCTGAGAACACCAAGGCCCCGGGTTCGGATCCCATATACGGATGGCCAGTTTGCTCACTGGCTGAGCATGGTGCTCACAACACCAAGTCAAGGGTTAAGATCCCCTTACCGGTCATCTTTTAAAAAAAAAAACAAAAAAAAAAACTTTCTAATCAAATAAATCTTAAGATAAATCAATGATATCTAATAGCACCACTAATGTAATTTCACCATCACCAAGGAGCATATGTGTGCATTAGCATGTAAAAGCACCCCATGGGCAAGGAGTACATTACCCAGATTCTCTATATTTATATCCAGCCTTTTTAAGAAATTAATTAGGATCTACAGGTAGGGAGAAGAATCAAGAGTAAAAGACTAGGTACTTTCAACTTGAACCAATATTTTGCAGACCTCAAATTGAGACCAAGAGATCACTGAAAGAATGACATTTATGGTAATCTCCAAATCTCTGTTTGCTGATGCTTTTAAACTACAAAATAAACAAGATGACACAGAGCTTGAAGGAAATGGTTACCATAGGAATTGCAACAAAAGCAAAAATATTTAAATATTATATTATTTTGGGGGAAAAAATTAGACTGTGAGATAGAATCCATATGGTTGTAATGGAAATTATAATGTTCATCTACTATGTAACAATAAGCAAGATTTTACCTTTATTTTACCTCAATTTCTACTTATCTACTTCTTTCAGAAAACTACGGACAAACCCAGGTAGATAATGATTAATCAAAATTACACATGGATTTTACTCTTAATGTGTTATTTTAATTCTTGGTCACTCCTTTTAGAATGGTTCAATTAAATACTCCCAATATTTCTCAATTTACATAAAGTTTAGTGAAATATTGTTTGTTTGTTTTTTCTTCGAGTCAGGGTCTCACTATGTTGCCTAGGCTGGAGCGCAGTGGCTATTCCCAGATACGATCCCACTGCTTATCAGCACGGGAGTTTTGACCTGCTCCATTTCTAACCTGGACCGGTTCTCCCCTCCTTAGGCAACTTGTTGGTCCCCCATTCCTGGGAGGTCACCACACTGATGACTGATGCCAATCTAAGTGTAGATACCTGACTGGCATAGCACACTACAGCCCAAAACTCTGGGGCTCACATAATCCTCCAGCCTTAGCTTCACGAGTACGGGAAAGTACTACCATGCCCGCTGGAAAATTCTTATAAGAAGAAAAAAAAAGAAAGGATATTGTGCTAGTGAGGAGAAGCTTAGGGAATCCAAAGCAAGAAAATGGTGATCATCTTCAATTATAGTGACAGTTCACTTACCCACCTGGCTCACTTACAGTGGGAATGTTATTAAGTTATGATGATCCACTGCTTTTAGCATAGTTCTACTTATAAGCAACAGAACAAAATGTGGGCATAAAATCAACCTGCTGTAGGGAATTGGGTTCAGACTCTCTCCCCCACTGCAAGATGCCATATACCTATTGCCATAGCCCCCCTTGAGTAAAGACTGCCTTACCATCTATAAAAAAAAAAAAAAAAAAAAAAAAATCAACTGTTACAATACGGAATGCAGTCTGACATCTCACTTTCACACCAATTCAAAGTAAAACTACCCTAGGTAGAGGAAAGTAATTCATGAACGCTTTAGAAACCTTTTATAGATAGTAAATCTGGTAATCGCAGATACATTGTAGGTGCTTAACAAATACTCATTTTATGGGCCTGTGCTACTCTAAATCTTTTTGCCATATGACAAAGATACCTAAAATTTAACTAAAGACACAGTGGATAATTATTTTAGGCCTAATTTAACAGAGCAAATATACCTAACGTAACATATATAAAAATTACCAGAAAACCAAAAAATACCAGATTAATTGCTTCCCTTAGGATTTGACATATGAAATAAAAATCTATAACTTAGAACACAAACTGAGGTAAAATATTGATCAAAACGCAATCCACAGTAATGAAGAACGATGCTTACCTAGTTCAATACATGTTATTCCAAGAGACCATACATCTACTTTGCCATCATATTGTCCTTCATCCATGGCTAAAATTACTTCTGGGGCCATCCTAAAACATAAAATGTTAATGTCAAGTAAAAAAATGGATAATATTCTTTGAGAACGTAATGACTATGTACATGCAGAACATAATAGTTTGAATTCCAGCTAATATGTTTGGACATAAGAATTTTGATAATGGGAATTAAGTGCATTACAGGTTGTGAGATAAACATTTGGCAATACTCATACAGTGTGAGATTCATTCTCACTATCTGTCATAATCATGTAACACCATCCCAAAAGAACACCACCAGAGGACGGTTGTATTTTGCATCTGTTCAAATTTGAAGATTTGAATATTGCATATCCTTTAGGCCAGTGTTCTCAAACATTTTGGTCTCAGGATCTCATTACAAAAGTCTAACATTTGCTTGAAAGACTGAATTTTGCCACTGACAACAAATACTGTCAGTTGTTTTCCTTGAAGTGACAAGCTCACTCATTTACTTGAGAGAATATCTGCCACAGTAACCAAGACTGAATCGCCATTGTTTGTGTGTCTTTCAAATAAAATTGGCATTCCATGATAAATGTGGCTAGGGCAGCTCACAATAATCACACGATTATCAATCTTAAGGGTATTCCAGTTATAAAACAAAACACTAACTCACATCTTCGACTAGATTCTAACATTCTTGATGGTACTTTACCGTATACTTCATTTGTATTTGGTGTTAAGCACAGATAGATACTTAAAACAGTTACTGACTGCTTCAATAAGACCATCACCAGGCACTCCCAATGTGTGTGTGTGCATGTATGTATATGTGTAAGGACACAGATATGTATCCAATTCTTCTGTACCACACATACCATATACCAATTAACAAATATGTAAATAAATTAACTTTCAATAATCAATAACAAGGTGTTTCCCAAGTGTTCTTTAAGATGTTGAAGTAAGTTTGGGAAATTACTAAGTTAAGCAAAGTTAAAGAAGGAATTTTTGTGTTTTTTGTTGCAGGACTTTCTACAGCCTTTCTAATATCAAATATTCATCACCAATTTCTAAAGAGAGGAATCATTAAGAAGTATTATTGGTTCAGAGAATCCTTTTTAATAGAGGAGAAGGGAACTATCTAGACTAGAGATCTACACAAAAAATTTTTGATCATTTAGAGCAGAGGTCTTCAAATTTTTTTATTCATTTACCTCCTAGAATTTATAAAAACTATTAATCCTTTTGCATGTTTCTGTGCCAGTATCTATGTATTATAAAATTAGTAACTAAGATATAAAGCATATACATATACTGTATATTGTATATGTGCTTTAAAGATATTTAAAACTTGCAGCTGCAGAATTAGTTCATTCAATTTATTAAAACCACTGCCATATAACCTAATTAGCAAAGCCAGTTGCTGTAAATTGGATGCCCCCCATCCTCACTGAGGCTTAATCTCCACTGTAACTATTGAGAGTAGGAAATCCTATTATGGTTATTGAGATGTGGGGACTTGAAGAAGTGATTAGATTGTAGGACCATGCAGTAGTGAATGGATTAAAAATGGTGGCCATGGGCGTGGTTTGGAGTGCTTTAAAAGGAGAGTGAATGAGGAAGTTAGTCAGTCTCTCTCTCTCTCTCTCTCTCTCTCTCTCTCTCTCTCTCCTTTAAAAGGAGAGTGAATGAGGAAGTTAGTCAGTCTCTCTCTCTCTCTCTCTCTCTCTCTCTCCTCTGCCATTTTGCAATGAGACACCCTGCCGTCTCTGTTGCCACCACCAAGGCCTTTACCAAATGTATTCCCTGGACTTTGGGCTTCCCAGCCTCAGAAACTGTAAGCAATAAATTTCATTTTTTATAAATTACCTAGTTCCAGGTATTTTGTTATAAGCAATAGAAACGGACTAATAAACCAGTCTTCACAGTCATCTCAATCAGCAAATCATAATCACTTTCTGTCAGAAAAAGTCTGACTTCATTTACAATGCAGTAAACATGTTAACATGTCCCTACGACAACCATCTCAGTTCTGAATTCTACACTAAAAAAAAAAGGGTGGGGTAGGAGGTTTGGAGAGAGAATAAAAAAGAAAGAAGAAAAAGGAAAGGTAGGAAGATAGCTGGAAAGGCACAGGAACTTGCCATGAACTGTGCCCTGACCCTGTGATAATTTTCATAAGTGCTATACATTCTCAAAATGTCTCTCTGATGTGCTTCTGAGGCTTTTACATTCTAGACAATGCACCATTCTAATATTCAGGATGGGTAAACTGCCCCGCCCTCCTTTTTTTTAATATAAAGCAAGAGAAGGGAGATTTGAAAGCCAGGTGGGAAAGAAGATACAGTGGACCTCAGGTACCACTCTCAGCATATACAAAGAGGGCACATATGGAAGTTAAAGATCTGAAAAATTAGTCCCTTCAAACTTGCTGACAGATACTAAATTATTTATAGCTGAAATTAGATGATGTCTAGTATTTGTTTCAAAATAACTGGGGTGGGGGGGTAAAAAGGAGAAGAAATAGGGTAGGACTGGTCACATGTGAATGTTGTTGGGCTGGGTGATTATTATGTAAGGTTTCATCATACTTTTTTCTACTTTTACATAGGTCTGAAATTCTCCATACTAAAAGGTCAAAACAAAACAGAAAAATACTCCAAATCAGCTACCAGAATTTAAGTATTCTTAGTCTGAGTATCATTGATACATGGTAAATATAAGTCTACAGAAAACATACTAATTACCACTTAGTATGTTTATCTCCTCTCCCACTTGAATTTTATTGAATTTTTTTACTCGCATACCCAATATATGATGCAGACAGTAATAAGAAAGCAAATGTGGCAGGGACAAAATGAAAAAGTAAGCAGATGCAAGGGCAGCACTCCAAATCTATATTTAAAACTATGTATAATGTTTAAAGTAAAAATGTCCAAAATAGCATTATATTTCCAGGGAAAAGATACAACATCTGAAAGAAGTACAACCACACATTGCCTATTTCTATTATGAGGATCAATATACCACATAGGACTATTCTTACCAATATGGCGTTCCCACAAAAGAATTGGCAGGAGATGCCATGGAAGCAGATCCAAAGTCAGCAAGTTTCACCTGGCCTGGTTCTGTCAGAAGGATATTTCCTGCTTTGATGTCTCTGGATTTAATGAACATGGAAATTATTTATCTTTCCTTCATTATATTGTGTTTAAAATGAAAAAAATCAAATAAGAATTCGTAAAGTAGGGAAGAAGAAATCAAAATAATTAAGTGCTGAGATAATCTTACAATTGGGATAATGATCCCAAATTTACTTTCAAACTTTCTCAAACAGCAAACACACTGTCCATCCAAACTAAAAAAATTATGAGTATTTATATAATGGAATTGTGTCCATGGGGCACTATAACATACACTTAACCTTTCGAAAATTAAAAAAGAAAAACCAAATTTCCAAGCACTTGTCAATTCTTATATAATCCTAATTCTTTAGGATTCAAACCAGAAAACAGAAAATACAGCATTCATATAAATATCTAGTAACAAATTTCTAAAAGAGAAGACAAATAGTGATAAAAGGCAAAACAGGAAAAAAGTAACTGCAGCATATATTCTATACTTGCGTTTCTGTGTACTGGTACAAATAAGGTTCTAAAAACAGAATTTAATTAGCTAACAAACCCTTTATAATATTTGAGAACCCCACTTAATGTTAAAAAAAGAAAGCAAAAAACAAAAACAAAAAATGTTATCTTCCACACTTGGTGTATTTTTTTTTTTTTTTTTTGGTTTGCTGGCCAGTAGGGGGATCCGAACCCTTGACCTTGGTATTAGCACTGTGCTCTAACCAAGTGAGCTAACTGGCCAACCCCAAGGATTATTCATATCACTTTCAATCTTTAGCACAGATCCCCTAACTAAATATGAAATGAAAACTGAAATATATGGATAAAGTAGCATCAATGATCCCAAATTTACTTTCAAACTTACTTTCTAAAACAGCAAACACACTGTCCATCCAAACTAAAAAAATTATGTGTGTCCATGCAGCATTATAACATACTTAACTTTTCAAAAATTAAAAAAAAAACAAATTTCCAAACACCTGTCAATTCTTTTTATAGTACTGTAATGCATATATACAGGTTGAGCATCCCTAATCTGAAAATCCAAAATCAGAAATGCTCCATTATCAGAAACTTTTTGAATACCAACATAATCCTGACAGAAAATGCTCACTGCAGCATATCAGATTTTCAGATTACGAATGCTCAACCAGTATGTATTCTGCAAATATTTTAAAATCCAACAAAATCTATCTGAAACAATTCTGGTCCCAAACATTTCGGATAAGGAATACTCAACCTACAATACTAAGTGAATGTATTTTCCTTCCATTTGTCTTGTAAAAGTCATCCCTCCATATCCACAAAGAATTGATTTCAGGACCCCCACAAATTCCAAAATCTGCATATGCCCTAGTTCCTTATATAAAATGGCACAGTTTTTGCATATAACCTATGTACATCCTCCCATATACTTTAAATCATCTCTAGATTACTTATAATACCTAATACAATGTGAATGCTATGTAAATAGTTGTTATACTGTATTTTTAAATTTTTGTATTTTTTTTAGTGTTGTATTGTTACTTTTTATTGTTTTTTCCCCCAAATATTTTCCATGCATTGTTTGTTGAATCCACAGATGCAAAACCCATGGACGCAGAGGACTGACTATACTTTGAAGAGAGAATATCTTAGGTTTTAATTCCAACTTCACCAGTCACTTATTTACTAACATGGATTTCTCTTGGACCTTACTATCCTTATCTAAAAAAAATGATAACCCATTAACTCACAATGACATTATATAGTCTGAAATGTATTATCTGATTCACATATATATGAAAAAAAGCAAGTTTCCTTCTAAAACAGCCAAAACCCATACCAAGGCTGAAAATGCATTATGAAGTTATTTGACCTCAAAAGTACATCAAGGATTATCAAGGACTAATAGTCAAAAGGAAAGAGTCTGGAGTAGCTTTTATCAATGTCACAGAATAAATAAAACAAATCTGGCATTATTAGTTAACAAGAAGACAAAAGATCTTAGTTTAGTTCTAGCTCCAATCTATTTGACTTTGCAACCTTTGAGAAATTACAGTTACAAATTGGGGTATCATTTTCTTTACCTATAAAATAAAAAAGAAAGACTATATGATCCTTAATGCCCTTTCCAGTTAGCAAATTAAATGATTCTACGATTAAATTTCCACCACAAATCCATAAAGTGCACATACTTTAGAAGGCCCATAAGCACCTGTAGGCAAAGATAAAATTATCCTAAACAGAGAGATCAAATTTATCACTATATTGTTTTTAAGACATGGACAATCAAAACAAATATGAGTTTATATGATTCCATTTGGCTATAACCAACAAAATTTTCAGAGTTAAATTCTAGCATTCATAAATACAAGCCATTTGCTTGCTAGTACATGACAATTTTCAAAGCACTTACCTATGGATCATGGTATGAGAATGTAAGTAGGCTAATCCCTGGAGAGCACCATGTGTAATTGCTGCTATCTCCACTTCTTGTAATGGCTTTTTGTGAACTTAAATAAGAATTTATTTGAAAATAATTATTATATAGAACATGTTTGTTTTAAAAAATAAATATACATATCTAATGTATGGGCATGGGCAATTTAAAGAAATTCGCATATAACAAAAAGATTTATTTCCCAAGATGATAAAACTAGGCTACTGAACTTTATAACTAGTATACAGTTGTGCTCGCTGTTAAAGTATAGTTCACAGTCTATTTTCCTCTTAGGTAACATATTAAATAATTATTTGGTTATTACAAAGACAAAAGCAACAAAAAAAAGTTCTCCCTTTATTCTCATCTATCTTTGTTCTGAACAGAAGCAGATCAAGCTGAATGACAGAAAATCCCGAAAAAATGCTTGTAAAATCAAATGAGAGAAAACTCACCTATTTTATGCTGCTATAAAATATTTAATGAGAATAGCACATACTATGCTGAGAATCTGGAAAAGGCTAAGGTTTCCACTCTTTCTAGAAAGTTTTGCATTATTTAGTATTAACTTTAAATAACCTCTAACTGAATTATTTTATTCCATTAATACTCTTTAAAAAATAGTCAAAAGAAACTTACCTTCTAGCAAATCTGAAGCAGATCCTAAACAATATTCCATTACAAGCTACATGGGAAGAAAAATTATAAAGGCATTAAGATACTTTATTATACAGATTCTATTTGAGATAAAATACATTCACCCAGATCAAGAAGTTTGAAAAAAAACAAATTCTAGTCATCATCTACCTTAAAAAATAAAGTTATGTATTCAGTAATTTGTTAAATGCATATGTAAAGTAAACCAATAATACATTAATCCTTTAATAATGTCAAAATATAATAACTTCCAAAGCTATAATATTTCATATATAGTTACTAATTAAAATTATAAAGGAATATACACATTGTTACTATTAACCTCTAGTAACAATATTGATAATTGTTAGGAGGCAGACAACTGTGTTCTCTGGAACCATATGTGCAGTTTAAATGTTTCTTTTAGGGCCTGGCCAGTTAGCTCAGTTGGTGAGTGTGAGCTGATAACACGAAGGTCCAGGGTTTGATCCCTGTACTGTCCACACACCCCCAAAAAAAGTTTCTTTTAAAGCAAACACAGAGCACCTCCTATGTGCCATGTATTTTATATATATTAACCAATTTAATCCTTCTAAGAATTTTATTGGGAAGATCTTACTATTATCCTTGTTTTACAGATGGAGAAACTTCAGAGAGAGAAAGGTAACCTGATCAAGGTCACTACTTTTTCTTCAAACATAGCTTCAATTTTACTTTACTTTTTTGGTGACTGGCCAGGACAGGGACTGAATCCTGGTCCTTGGTGTTATCATTACCATGCTCTAACCAACCGAGCTAACCAACCTCAACTTTAGAAGTCACTACCAGCACCACCAAAATCAAACGGGATAAAAATGCATGAAACATGACAAATCTAAATCTAAGTTAAGTATGTTAAAATGATAATTAGCTGTGGCTTATTAGTTATTCAAAATAAGAGTAATTCCTGGTAACAACAGGGCAAAATTAATTTCTACTAGTTGTAACAAAGTGTCCCAAATCTCTACCTTTACTATTATCCAGTCAAGAAATCATGATCAGTTCTTTTTTTTTTTTTTTTTTTTTTTTGTCGTTTTTTCGTGACCGGCACTCAGCCAGTGAGTGCACCGGTCAGTCCTATATAGGATCCGAACCCGCGGCGGGAGGGTCGCCGCGCTCCCAGCGCAGCACTCTACCAGGTGCGCCACGGGCTCGGCCCAATCATGATCAGTTTTAATTTCACCATGATTCACCCAAAATTCACCAAGATCCTTCTGGTTAAATGGATTACAATATGCTCATGTAAAAAAAGATATGCTAACTTTCGCCCTCAAGTAACAAGATTGTTTTCACAATGTTTGAATGGTACTTCTAAAACTATCAGAGGGCATTTTATCATACAAGGGGGTCTTCAAAAAGTTCATAGAAAATGAGCATTATAAAAAAAACTATGCATGAATTGCAAAGGTTTTCTGCACCAAAATAAACTCATACTAACTTTTTACAAGTTGTCTGAACAGGATCTAGTCTGAGGCACTAAGAAGGATAGGATATCAGTTTGAAAAGAACTCCTATCAGAGCAACATGAATTCTGCTAAAACTGAAGCAAAAACAAACATCAAATTTCTAGTGAAGCTTGGCAGGAAGAATGGTGAAGTCACTGTTGCTATACGAAAAGTTTATGAGGACAATGCCCCAAAGAAATCAGCAGTTTACAAATGGGTAACTCATTTTAAGAAGGGACAAGATAACGTTGAAGATGAAGCCCGCAGTGGCAGACCATCCACATCAATTTGCAAAGAAAAAATTAATCTTGTTCATGACCTAATTGAAGAGGATGACAATTAACAGCAGAAACAACAGCCAACACCACAGAAATCTCAACTGGTTCAGCTTTCACAAGTCTGACCAAAAAATTAAATTTGAACAAACTTTCCATTCAATGGGTGCCAAAACTGTTGCACCCAGATCAGCTGTAGACAAGAGCAGAGCTTTCAATGGAGATTTTAAACAAGTGGGATGAAAATCCTGAAGCATTTCTTCAGAACTGTAAACAGGTGATGAAACATGTCTTTTACCAGTATGATCCTGAAGACAAAGCACAATCAAAGCCATGACTACCAAGAGGTAGAAGTGTTCCAGTCAAAGCAAAAGTGGACTGGTCAAGAGCAAAGATCATGGCAACGGTTTTGGGGGATGCTCAAGAAATTTTGCTTATTGACTTTCTGGAGGGCCAAAGAACAATAACGTCTGCTTATTATGAAAGTGTTATAGAGATAGCCGAAGCTCTAGCAGAAAAATACCCGGGAAAGCTTCACTAGAGTTCTCCACCACAACAAAGCTCCTGCTGATTCTGCTCATCAAACAAGCAATTTTGCAAGAGTTCTGACGGGAAATCATTAGGCATCCCCCTTAAAGTGCTGATTTGGCTCCTTCTGACTTCTTTTTGTTTCCTAATCATCAAAATTTCTTAAAGGGCACCCATTTTTCTTCAGTTAATACCGTAAAAAATGCTGCATTGACACAGTTAAATTCCCAGGACCCTTAGTTCTTTACAGATGGACTAAATGGCTGATATCAATGCTTACAAACATATCTTGAACTTGATGGAGCTTATATTGACATATAAAGTTTATATTTTCTATTTTTATCTTTCAATTCCACTTTCCATGAACTTTTTGAAATCCTCTCATACACATGAAGGTCAGCAGAATTCTGAAAAATCTCTAGTAGACTTGCCAACCTCTATTATCTCTTATTGCTTAAGAGTTCTAGGAAATGCTGCTCTTTTTCTCTCAGACTGAACTAACATTTCAGCTGTTTTTCATGTCTTTACCCAACCTGTTTGAGATATTCTGAATTAATTAATTTCAAACCAAAACCAATTAAAATTACAAGGAGAGAGCAGATACCAACCCATGCTGTGTGTTCACGTAAATAGCAGCCTTTGTATTCTATACTGTTGGGATGTTTTATTCTTTGTAGAAACTTGACTTCCTTAATAATATCCTGCCATTTCTGTTGGGAGAAAAAACAAAGAGAAAGAATTATGAACAGCTGCTTTTCCTTAGAAAGTTATATAAGAAAAAAGTAATTACTAAATTAAGAAGGATTAACAAGAACACTTTGATTTGCAATTTTTAGAGGAAATGTCAAGTTGAAAAAGTTTAAAGAAATTACATTCATATAGTTTACAACTCAGTTATATAACTTACAAAGTTATTTCATTCAAGGTAGGACAAATTTTAGTTTGATAAAATTCATCATCAATGAGTTTTATTAAATTTTACAACCATATACCAAGCATGTCGATAACTATATAACATATTCAGTGATTTTTTTTCTTCAAAAGTCCAACCTCTTTTTATTTACAACTTGATTTATGTATAAATTATACCATAAAGTTCACCTATTGTGTTTTTGGCTTATTTCTTCTACCGAATGTTAGTATTTCTTTGCTTTTTGAGATTTAAGTTCCTAAATGCAGGCTCTAAAATGCTAGCAAACAATTAATTAGTTATTACACAGGAAAGTTCACAGAAAAAACAAGCAGTATGAATAACTTTCCTACCTATTTCACTAAAAGCCTTCCTCACTAATACCTACCAGGAAATACAGATAAACCTTTGACCTTAAGCTACTTCACAACAACCTTAAATACTTAGGCCATATCCTAAACATAGTTACTATTAAGAAGTAACCAGGGAACTTTAAAAATACAGGTCTTTGAGTCCATACCCAGAAATTCTAAAGGTTTTAGTAAGTGTGGGATATGAACTAGGAATCTGTTTTTTGTTCTTGTTTTAGTTTTTTTAAGCATTTCCACTGACTTGGGCTATATTCTTAAGGGCAGGAAAGGTACTATACTAGAAAATGTTTTAGGAAAGTTTTGAACTAGATTTAAAATCATATACCTCCTATATTATTTCACAAGCCTTAAATGGAATACAGCAAAACATGTTCACCATGTTTCATGTAAAATGTGTAAAATGTACTATAAAATGCTAAAATCAGAAAATTTATTTTATGGGCTTCAAATCTGAAATTTGAACACCCTGGGAGGCATACTCAAAAAAATTGTATTCCTCAATGTAAAATAATTTTCATGAAGGACACCAATATCAGACGTTAAAGGATGATGCCCTAAATGAAATTTTTTGTTCTTGGTGTGATTAATCAATCAAACTACAACCTGGTACAACTGTAAGCCTGTAAATGCTAGTCCTAAAACTGTTTTACAGAATGGCAAAGAAAAATAAGAGTAAACTTGTAAAACATGTTAGGAGTTTTTTAGGTATCAAAATGATAGAACAATAATATAATCATTATAGTATTATCATATTCACAGTATGATCATCACAAAAATAAGATTTGCCATAAAATAAAGGAATTTCAACAAAATAGAAAACCAAAATCTTTAAAACTAATACAGCAATTCCACTTCTGGGCATATACCTAAAATAACTGAATGTAGGAACTTGAAGAAATATTTGTATGCCCATGTTCATAGCAGCATTATTCACAAGTAGCCAAAGGGTGGAAGCAACCCAGTGTCCATTGATAGATGGCACTTATATAAATGTGTGTGTGTGTGTGTGTGTGTGTGTGTGTGTGCGTGTGTGTTTGAGGTAGAGATAGATAAACAGACATGGAAATGTAGATATGTATATTTACGTATGCACACATATACACATAAGCGCGCGCGCGCGCACACACACACACACACACACAGAGTATTTTTCAGCCTTAAAAAGGAGGAAATTCTGACGTGCTACAACATAGATGAACTTAGAGGACATTACGTTACATGAAATAAGCCTGTCACAAAAGGACAAATAATGAATGATTCCACTTATACGAAGTTCTTAAAGTTGTTAAATTCATAGAGATGGAAAGTTGAATGGTGGTTTGTAGGGGCTGCGGAATTACTGTTTATTGGGTACAGAGTTTCAGTTTTGCAAAATGAAAAGAATTTTAGAGATGAATGGTGGTAATGACTGCACAACGATGTGACTGCATATAATGCCACTGAACTGTACACGTAAAAATGGTTAAGATGATAACCTTCATGTTATGTGTATTTTACCACAATTAAAAATAAAAAATTTAAAAAATTAAAAACTGACAGAATCCTAGATTTTAAAAGTAGACTGTATTTTATAAATACACTTATGTAATTACGTAGAATAAATATAACCTGAAAAGAACTAATCAGAATATCAGCAAACTAAAGTATATTCAGTATAGTATAAATAATTTTATTTTTTGGTTTTTCACACTGTTACACATTGTTGCCTATTTCTCAAAATACACACTGCATTTGACTAAAATTTGTTTAAAATAGCCATTCAAGAGTTCCTAAACCATTTTAAAAGACTACTAATATAATTTACTGTCAAGTACATATTCTACTTTAATTTTTAGAAAGTGATAATCCCTCCAAGATAAACAGAGAATGAGATACTAAACCACAGACTGAAAATTAAAAGCAGAGGGTACAAGTTGGAGGGCTTTGGGGATGGCCCTCCATCCGTAATGTTGTTTATGGCTCTAGGTTATTAGTTAAACGGGTACATCAGTTTGTAAAAGAAAATTGAGACACACAGATTTGTACACTATTCTGTATGTATATTACACTTCTTCAAAAAATTCCACCCCTCCTCCCCAATTAAAAACAGTATATTTTTCAATAAGAATGTGTATATTTAACCCACCTCAGTAGACTGCTTTCCACTATAAGACATTTTCTTGATGGCCACCACTTCATTGGTACGCACATCTCGTGCCTAAAAAAAGAACAAAGAAAGGACTGTTTTAATAATTAACAGATTAAATCTGGGCAATTATTTCTTTGAGAATAAAACTCTTATAAGATACCACGTCAAAAAGGACATCAAAACTGCTTTTAAAGAACATTCAAAAAATAACACTATGCAGCAAAACTTATAAAATTATCCAGGAGCTAGTACTTTGGAAAGAAAAATAAAGCAGGTTTACCACTGAGTAATGTAGTTGAGAGGAAAAATATAGAAATTTGAGTAGTACTATAATCAAGGAGACAAAACAAGGCTAGTGCATACAAATCTATGCTAATAAATTTTGAGATCTCAATGAAATGGACAATTTTCCAGGAAATAATAAATTACTAAAACTGATTTAAAGAAGAAAATGTAAGTAAAACAAACAATGATGTCAAATTGAAAAGAATTCCAATGAATTACCTTTAAAATAGTCTTCGATAAAAAAGTTACCAGGGGAATTTTCCAGGACATGAGGGGGAATAAAAAGAAAGCTATCCTATTAATTTTATGAACACAGTATAAGCCCATAACTGAAATCTCACAAACAGCACAAAAATTGAAAGTTAGGTACTAAATTCATTTGTAAATGTGGACAGGGAAGCACTAAAATCAACAAACCAAATTTTACTGGGCATTAAAAGAATCTTTCACTTGGATAAAATATACAATCACAGGAATGTAAGAGATTTTGATACTAAGAAAACATTTCAATTCACATTTTTAAAAAGTCAAAGAGGAAAAATGTATACAAACTTTTAATAAATGCTAAAAAGGCAGAAAGGGCCTAATTGTAAATGTATGCAATTGCAGAAAAAGCCAAACTCTTAGAAAACCAAAATTGGAAAGATATTTCCTCAACATGATAAATCATATCTATTGAAAACAACTGTTGTTAAACAAGATCAAGAGAAGACTCCTAAAATGCCACCACAATAATTTAACACTGTTGTGGAAATTCTGAAAAAAGTAATTAAAAAAAATAACAGAAATATGATAGTTAACTCTCTGGAAAAGAAGAGCCAATGTTTCATTTTGTGTAAAAAAGTAATAATATATATTAAGAAGGTACAAGACAATAGCTATAAAATATTTTAAATGAGTTTAATAAAAGGGTCAGAATCATTATATCATAATTCATTTTCAATTCAGGCCGTAATGAATTCCCAAAGACAAAATGTTCTAAAACTGGATTATGGTGATGGCTGCAAAACTCATATTCACTAAAAATCATTGAAATGTACACTTAAAGCAGGTGGATTTATGGTATATAAATTATACCTCAAAAACTTGCTTTAAGAAAAAGGACAGCATCTATAAATTATACCTCAATAGAGGTGCTTTAAAAAAAAAAAAAGAAAACCCACAGCTCATCATCTGTGCTCTGCTAAATGGGTCCTAGGAAGAACTAATGATGTTTCAATTTCAATTGCTGGTGGATTGGTTAAGAGAAACTTGTACCACTTATAGGAAAGGGTGAAGTGGTTCTATCCAAATTAAGTCCTGCCAGGATATAAATTTCTTTTTCCAGAATGTTCTCTACTTACCTGTGAACCCCTTGATTTTGATCAGTAGGTCTAAACAGCTATATTCTTTTCTTTTGTAACAGCTTTATTGAGATGTAATTCTTACACTATACAATTCACCCATTTTAACAAATACAGTTCAATGACTTTTAATAACTTTTAATATATTCACAGATATGTGCAACCATCACAAGTCAATTTTAGAACATTTTCATCACCTCAAAAAGAAACCCTAAAATGGTTAAAACGGTAAATTTTGTATTTATTTTACAATAATTTTTTTTTTCTCCGTTAGCTATCATTATCCTATCTCCTTACCCATCCCCAGGCTTAAGCAACAATCTACTTTCTGTCTCTAGAGATCTTCCCATGCCTAATAAGACAGGATAACTAAGCACAGTATGTGATCTTGAAGGGAGGGAATAACACTTGTCATTCTGGACATTTCGTATAAACAGAATTATATGTGTGGGCTTTTGTGATTGGTTTCTTTCACTTAGCATAATGTTTTCAAAGTTTGTGACTAATAATGTTGAGCATCTTGTCATGTGCTTCCTGGCCATTGGTATATCTTCTTTGAAGAAATATCAATTCAGATACTTTGCCCATTTTTTAAATTGGGTGTCTTTTGATTACTGAGTTTTAAGAGTTCTTTACAGACAAAAGTCCCTTATCAGATATATGATTTGCAAATACTTTCTCTATTTCTGTGGTTTGTCTTTTCACTGTTTTTAAGCACAGATACTTTAATCCTGACGAAGTCCAATTTATATCTTTTTTCTTTTGTCTGCTCATGCTTTTGGTGTCTAAGATTCCTTTACCACAACCAAAGCCATGCAGATTTACCCGTGTTTTCTTCCAAAAATTTTATAGTTTTAACTGTTATACTTCGTTCTTTGATCCATTTTGAGTTAACTTTTATACATGGTCCAATTTCATTCTTTTGCATAAAACAGCCACTTTTTTTTTTTTTTTTTTTTTTAAAGATGACGGGTAAGGGGATCTTAACCCTTGGCTTGGTGTTGTGAGCACCACGCTCAGCCAGTGAGCGAAGCGGCCATCCGTATATGGGATCCGAACCCGGGGCCTTGGTGTTATCAGCACCACACTCTCCCGAGTGAGCCACGGGCCGGCCCGAAAACAGCCACACTTTTAATTAGCCTAAGATAAGGTTTGATTTAGAAGTGAGTATACTAAATGCAATACAATATTCTGGATTGGATCCTGGAACAGAAGAGAGACGTTAGTGGAAAAACTGGGAAAATCTGAATAAAGAATGTATTTAATAATATTGTATCAGTGTTGATTTCTTAGTTTTGATAAATATATCATGGTAATATAACATATTAATATTAGGGGAAACTGGGTGAAGGCTATAGGGGAAAGCTCTTTGCAAATTAAATTGAGATATAATCTTTGCCTATTCTTAAAAAATAAAAGTATTTAATGTCAGCAAATGTTCTTCCCTCCCACTGGGATCACATACTGGGCTTAGTTATCATGTTTTATTAGTCTCCTCTAATCTGAAAAGATTCTTCAACCTTTCTTTGTATTTCATGACATTGACATTTGTGAAGAACAAATGGATATACAATGGATATTTTATAGAATGTTTCTAAATTTGTACTCATCTAATGCTATAGATTCCTGACCAAAATACTACACAAGTGATATTGTATCACACCAAAGGTATACAATGTCTCATTGGTGTTACTAATTTTCATCACCCAAAATGCTGTCTGGTTTTTCCAATATATAGTATATAGCTATAGTTACTGTTTCCCACCGTGCATCTAACAAGCAATCTATAGGCAGAAAATTTTAAATCTTGTAAACATCCTGCTCTTCATTAAACTTATTACCTAGATTTAGCAACCACTGAAGCAGATTCTAGCCCAAAACAATCTTCACTATGATGATTTTTCCAACTTTATTATTCCCTCTGAATTTATCAGTCAGCATTCCACTATAAGGAAGAGCCCTCCCTTCTCATCCATCCATCCATCCCTCATCTATCATGGAAACTACAGATTCCTATTTTATTCAATTGGTTATAATCCATTATTGTCTTTATATTGATCTTCAAATTGTCCCAGCTTTGGCCAATAGGAGCCTCTTTAAGCTTAATCCAGTGTCTTGATAGCCCCACCATGCACACTTTTTTAAAACACTTTTTAACTTTCTGACGCAAGATGTTCTAGGCTTATCTTTTACATTCCCTGTCCCAGTAATATAATGACCCAGTCCTCCAAAGAGCTCTTGGGTAGTGTTATGCCTCCAGCTTTATTTTTTTTTGCTCAGGATTGCTTTGGCTATTCAGGGTCTTCTGTTGCTACATATGAATGTTGAGGGTCTTTTTTTCCCCACCCATTTCTGTGAAGAATGTCATTGGTATTTTGATGGGGATTGCATTGAATCTGTAGATCGCTTTGGGTAGTACAGACATTTTCTCAATGTTAATTCTTCCAATTCAAGAGCATGGAATATCTTTCCATCATTTTGTATCTTCTTTATTTTCTTTCAACAGTGGTTTGTAGTTCTCATTTTAGAGATCTTTCACCTCCTCGGTTAAATTGATTCCTAGGTATTTTATTTTTTTGTGTGACTGTTGTAAATGGTCTTACTTTCTTGATTTCTCTTTCTGTTAGCTCATTATTGGAGAATATAAATGCAACTGATTTGGTGGCATATATTTTGTATCCTGCAACATTAATGAAATTATTAACCAGCTCTAGGAGTTTTTTGATAGAGTCTTTAGGTTTTTCTATATATAGTATCATGTCTGGCAAATAGGGACAGATTGATACTACCTGACTTCAAATTATATTACAAAGCTATAGTAACCAAAACAGCATGGTACTGGCATAAAAATAGACACTCGGACGAGTGGAGCCAAACAGAGAATGCAGAAATCACCCCTCAGGCCTACAGTCGTCTGTTATTTGACAAAGGGAACAAAAACATACATTGGGGAAAAGACTGCCTCTTCAATAAATGGTGGCTGGGAAACTTGGATATCCATATGTAGAAGAATAAAACTAGACATGCACCTCTCACCATATACTAAAATCAACTCAAAATGGATTAAAGACTAAACTATAAGACCTGAAACTGTAAAATTACTAAGGGAAAATATAGGTGAAACATTTCAGGAACTAGGTCTGGGCACAGACTTTACAAACACGAGCCCAAAAGCACAAGCAACAAAAGAAAAAATAAACAAATGGGATTATATCAAACTAAAATGCTTCTGCACAGCAAAAGAAACAATCAAGAGAGTGAAATGACAACCTACAGAGTGGGAGAAAATGTTTGCTAACTATGCATCTGACAAGGGATTAATAGCCATAATATACAAGTAACTCAAGCAATTATACAATAAAAAAACAAATAACCCAATTTAAAAATGGGCAAAGGAACTGAATAGACATTTTTCAAAGGAAGACATACAACTGGCCAATAGGTACATGAAAAAATGCTCAACATCACTAGTCATCAGGGAAATGCAAATTAAAACCACACTGAGATATCATCTCACCCCAGTTAGACTGGCTATAATCATAAGGAATGAGAATAACAAATGCTGGCGAGGATGTGGAGAGAAAGAACGCTCCTACACTGTTGGTGGGACTGTAAATTAGTACAACCACTATGGAAAACAGTATGGAGGTTTCTCAAACAACTACAGATAGATCGTCCATTCGATCCAGCAATCCCACTTCTGGGTATATACCCAAAGGAATGGAAATCATCATGTGGAAGGGATACCTGCATTACAACGTTCACTGCAGCTCTGTTCGCAAAAGCCAAGATATAGAACCAACCTAAGTGTCCATCGATGGATGATTGGATAAGGAAACTGTGGTATATATACAACATGGACTCCTACTCTGCCATAAAAAAGAATAAAATTCTCCCATTTGCAACAACATGGATGAGCTTGGAGAAACTTATGTTGAGTGAAATAAGCAAAGCACAGAGGGATAAATACCATATGTACTCTCTCATAAGTGGGAGCTAAGAGATAAAGAAAAAAGGAAAGAAAGACCACAGTGGTGTGTTGGACTTCCAGAGGGAGAGAAAATACCTAGGGATATAAAGTGGGGTGGGGAAAGGGGATGGGGAGGGAGATTGGGGATAATTGAGGTGATGATTGGGTGGGGGACACAGGGTATAATCACAATTTGTGGAATGAACATGCTGCAGTATGGATCTGGCCATCACATCTTAGGCACAAGTGGTGACAATTTGCTTTGTACCCCATGAATATTCATAACCAATAAAAACAAAGCAAAACATTTAAAAGAAAAACAAACAAAGAGCTCTTGGTTCTTTTTACTGAGTAATTCAAGACCTGGGTGCTAAGTGTGCTCATTGCTATTACGATGTCACTGCAACTAGAATCTTGAAGCAGATTTCTATGTCTCTTCTTTCATAGAATTCTGACTCCCAATAATAACCTCAACATTATTCATTGCTCAATCCTTTAATAGATAGTTTCAGAACTGTCACAACCATATCAATATGAAACAAATCTATTAAGAAGAGTTCAAAATTTGTCCGCAGTTTCCTTCTCCCCAGTCATACTGAGGGTATTAAAATACTGTGTACAAAAGTTATCAGATTAGTTCTATTTTCCCCCAACGTGATTATGTCTGAATAATCACAGTTGGGTGCACTGTTCCTGTCTGCATTCAATTCAGGGACACCCCCCCCCATATACATATTGATTTAATCTAAAGAGGTATACTCAAAGAACATATAAAGTATTTAAATATTTGAATTTATTTAATCAATCTATTGATGTAAATATATTTAAAATATATTTAAATTAAGAATGTTTAAATATTCTTATATATTTAAATTAGGAATATTTAAATATATAAAATATTTATCCAAATATATAAAATATTTATCCAAAGAGGTATACTCAGAGAATAATCACTCCCTCCTCTATCCCACCTCTTCCACTCCACCTCACCATAACTACCACACCATTCTATATCTTGGATTGTTAGCTGAACAGGGGTATGATTTGTCTAATCTTATCAAACTATACACTTAATATCCATATGTTTACTGTACGTAAATTATACTCAATGAAATCAATTAATTAAAAAAATGCCACCAGCCCACATTAAATGGCTACATGTTAGTGATTTTCTCAGTGGGATTCTTATATTGGGCCCATCTATATTTATAAGATTCTATATTTTTTTCTTATGCTCCATATTTCTCCATATTAGTGTGTAGGGAAAGAAAAGGGACAAGCTCAAAGTCGGACAAAACTGTAATATGGAAAAAAGATTTTTTTTGGAATACCTGTTTTCTGGGTCCCTCTTTCCACATTTTGGGTCCAATCCAGAAGTTAAACAAACATGAAAAGCGTCAAACACACACTTACAGAATTTATATATATGTATGTACACAAAAAGATTCTGAGGATATGTACTTAATCGTCAACAATGGCTATCCTTGGATAGTGAAATTTTACATGACTCCAATTTACAAATGGGATATAAAGCAAAAGTTCAATTTCTTAAGAATTTGGAATATATTTTCTCTAAAAAAATAATATTTTAAATTGTGGTTTTATTCCTAAGGTGCCCATAAGAAAAGACTAAATCCATAATACATTGCCAAAATATTAAACATCTATGAAACATTTGTTGCTAAGTAAGACTAAGAAAAGAATTCTCAGAGATGCCTTATGGCTTTAGAGTAGTAGTTAAATGGTTCGCTTTTAAAGTTACATTCTTTAAAATAATAAACATGTCCCTTTACTGATTTTATTTTCTGGATCTTTTTCTTTACAAAGTCTATATTGGTTTTCTGAAGGAAAAAAAAAAGAGTTGATGGAAACTGTATTTACTTCCTTTTTGTCTTTTTTTTGGAAAAAGTTCATTTCTAGTTACCACTAAGCTTTTGCTTTTTAAATTTTTATTCTGAAATAATTTTAGACTTATGGAAACGTTGCAAAAATAGTACAGACTGTTACCATATACCCTTCACCCAGCTTTCCCCTAAGGTTAACAGCTTACATAACATAGTACTACAGTATAATTATCAAAACTAAGAAATCGACATTAGTAAAATTATTAACTATTAACTGAACTACACCAGTTTTTCTACTAGCAACCTTTTTCTGTTCCAGGATCCCATATTGCATTTGATTGTCATGTTGCCTTACTTTCCTCCAATTTGTGACAGTTCTTCAGCTTTTCTTTGTCTTTTGTGACCATAATACTTTCGAAGAGTACTGGTTAGTTATATTGTATAATGCTCCCCCATTTGAATTTGTCTGATGCTTCCTCATAAGGTTAGGCTATGCATTTTTTGCAAGAATACCACAGAAGTGATGTGTCTTTAGTGTGTCATATCGGGGAAGGGGTCTTATCAGGGAGGGGGTCTGTGATGTTAATATGTTTTATTACTGGTGATATTAACCCTGATCACTTGATCAAGGTGGTCTCTGCCAGGTTTCTCCACTGATTTTCCCATTTTAATTAATAATTATCTTGGGAACTATTTGTGAGATTATGCACATATCCTGTTTATCCTCAAACTTTACCCACTAATTTTAGCATCCATCAGTGGATCCTGGCTGCAACAATTATTTCCCTCAGTCTTTCTACATTTAATAAAAGGAATTCTTCTGTAAGGAAGGGTTGTCCCTTCTGCCCCCATTCATTCATTCATTTATATCTGTTTGGACTCTTATTTTATACTATGGTTTATAATCCAGTACCATCACTAATTATTTTCTTGCTCAAATTGTTCCAGCTTTGGCCAATAGGAACTCTTTTAGGTTGACTCCTGTGTCTTCCAATTTGCCCCTGTCCTTTTCTGAGTACTTTCTTTCTGGCACAAGCCGTTCCAAGATCACCTTGTATTCTCCCCACCTCAGTCCTGGAATTAACAACTTCTCCAAGGAGCCCTGGTTCCTTTTATGGGAGAGTGGTATTTAGAAACCATGATCTGGTCTAAGTGTGCTCATTGCTATAGAAGTATCTTTTTTTCTAGGCATTCTCAGCAAATAGAGCTTGGAGATATAAGTGTATACACATACACACACACTTACATACATACTTATTTATACTTATTCCTGTATATATTTGCATGTGTGTATCATGAGTTCATACTGATACATCCAATTCCAAGCCAACACCCAGGATTATTACTAGCCTTCCCACTTTCCTTATTTGTAACTTCTTTCTTGGACAGTGAGAAAACTGGTTCTCATTACCTAGAATACATTTACTTATTTCCTTGAATCTACGACATACACAAGTAGTTACAGAATTGCCAAACCATACCCCTGTGAGAAAGTAACTAGAGTTCCTCCTGTCTTTAGCCTTAAGAGTATCCAGCCAAAACACTGTTTCTTAAATTACTTAGTTCAGTTCTTTTCCTCCCACTTCATTCTGTGTGTTTATGTTATTCATTTATAACACAGGTTAATTTGCTACGGTTTGTATTGTTTGGGTTCTCCCATGTTATGGCTGATATATAGATATATAGATAATGAACATTACATAAAATTCACTCTTTTGTGATGTACATAATGAGGTAGATTCCAATTCTGGCAATTATAAATAAAATTACTGTAAAAATTTTTGTGTGAATTTGACTTATTTCTTTCAGAGTAATATCTAGGAGTAGGAATGCTAGATTGCATGGTAATTATGTTTAACTTTATTAAAAAACTGCCAAACTGTTTTCCACATTGGCAAGACCATTTTGTACTCCCACCATCAATGTATGAGATTTCCAGTTGCTTGTATACTCACTAGCAGTTTGAATTTCTTTTTTTGTTTTTTATTTTTTTATGGCATTCTAAGAGGTGGGTAGTGGTATCTCCTTGTGGTTTTAATTTCTATTTTCTTAAGGACTAGTTATGCTGCACATCTTTTCAAATTCTTATTAGCCATCTGTATTTTTTTGTGATGTATCTGTGTAAACCTTTTGCCCAGTTTTTAAGGGGTTGTTTGTCTTATTGTTGAGTTTTTATAGCTTTTTATATGTTCTGGATACAAATCATTTGTTAGATATGTAACTTGCAAATATTTTCGTCTAGTCTGGCTTTCTTTTTCATCCTCCAGAGTATCTTCAGAGAGCAAAAGTTTTTATTTTTGATGAAGTCCAATTTATAAGTTTGTCTTTTACGGATCATGCTTTTGTTGTCATATCTACAAACACTTTGCATAATCAACAGTAACAAAGATTTTATCTTGTATTTTATCCTAGAAGCTTTATACCATTATTCTTTACATTTAGGTCTATGATACATTTTGCACTACTCTTCATATAAGATGTGAGATATGAGTGAAAATTAATTTTCACACACATGGATGGATGCCCAGTTGCTCTGGCACCATTTGTTAAAAAGACTATCCTTTCTCCATTAAATTGTCTTTGTACCTTTATCAAAAATCAGTTGACTATATTTGAGTGGTTCTATGTCTGAACTCTGTTCTGTTTGATTGATTTATGTATCTATCCTTTTACCAATATCACACTATCTTGATTACTACAGGTTTATAGCAAATCTTAAAATCAGATAGTGTTCTCTTTCAAAATTGTTTTGAATTGTTTCTAATTCCTTTGCCCTTCCACAAAATTTTTAGAATTTGCTTGTCGATACCTACAAAAAAAGCTGCTGGGATTTTAAATGGGATTGCATCAATTTGGAGATAACTCACAGCATAACAATATTTATTTTAAACCCATAAACATAGCAAATCTCTTTACCTAGGTTTTTTTAAAAATTTTTTAATCAGTATTTTATGGTTTTCAGCATACAGATGCTGCAAATATTTTGTTGGATTATACTCAAGTATTTCATTTTTGTAATACTATTATAAATAGTATTTTTTAAATCTCAAATTCCAGTTGTTCACTGCCAGCATATAGAAATACAGTGGATGTTTGTGTATTGATCCTGTATCCTGTAACTTTGCTAACCTCACCTGTTAGTTCTGGGAGTTTTTTCATAGACTGGGATTTTCCGAAGTAAACAATGTTGTCTGTGACACGGTAAACACATAGATAAATTTAAAAATTTTTTTTTCTCTTAATTTCTTTAAATATAAAGCAGAAAGTGTTTAAGCCAAAAATTATAACACTGTATTGTGGGTTTATAAATATATGTAGATGTAATACATATGACAAGAATAGCATAAAGGATATGATGTAGATTAAAATTTTACTTGAGGCAATATAATATTAACAAATAAACTAAGGCCGGCCTGTGGCTCACTCGGTAGAGTGCGGTGCTGATAACACCAAGGCCACGGGTTCAGATCCTATATAGGGATGGCCAGTTTGCTCACTGGCTGAGCGTGGTGCTGACAACACCAAGCCAAGGGTTGAGATCCCCTTACCGGTCATCTATTAAAAAAAAAAAAAAAAAAAAACAACAAATAAACTAAAAAGAGGATGGGATATCCTTTTGGTAGAGAAAAAGTAAAGTAATAGAAAAGTTTGAAAAAGTGTTTGTTTACATGATAAAATACTGTGTAGAACAAAACCAAATGAGGTATGAGTAAAGAAGAACACACTGCTATATGTCATTTATTCTCATGGCCAGAGGAGGTAAATATTACATCCCATTTTTTTAAATGAACAAAAACTTTTAAAAAGTAAATTAATGACTTCGCTGGGATCATATACAGTCTGCCACATTTGTTAGCAAGCTACCTGGTTCCTAAAACAGTGTTCCCTTTGGCTTTTTTACTTCCTTATCCTGTGGGCCATCTACTGATATCATGTTGATTCTATTCCAGGCACTCAAGAGACAATGATCCTTTTGGACATCCAACACTTTGGTTTGGTTTCAAATACATACTATGATACCAGTTCTTGATTAGCTTGCTTGATGAGATAGCCATGCTGGCTGGCTCAATTAGAGCATTTTTTAATTTAAGGTGATCCCTACTGCCAATTTATGAAAATTCAAATATGTGTTATAAGAACTATTTTTAGTCATTTAAAAAAATTTGACAAGAGGATCCTTCCTCTATATACTCTATAGACAAACACTACACATTTAGGTCCTGTCATGGGGTGGGTGAGAGGAAACAGAAAAACAGAAAAGCCTGCACATAGGTTTATCTCATACCACAAAATATGAAGGTCAGTGACCTAGAAATGAAATTACAGCAAAAATATTCAATTCTGGGCTACATTCAAACTTTCCTCAAATTTCTCCATTCAATTGTTCCTAGCATTGTCCCAACCTGAACTTGAGTTTCCTAGCCTTCTAAGTCAACATTTTTTAAATTAATTTCCCTCTCTATCTTTTATTATATAAATCTGTCAAACACACAGTAAAGTCGGTATAGCACAGTGAACCTTTGTTATGTCTTCCTCTAGATCAGAGGTCAGCAAACTTTTTCTTTAAAGAGTAAAAGTAAACATATTAGCGCTGTGGGGCACATACAATATCTCTGTTGCATATTCTTCCTTTTTTAATGTAAAAACCATTCTTAGTTTGGGAGCTGAGTAAAAACAGGTCACAGGTTGGATCTGCCCATGGACTGTAGTTTGTCAGTGCCTACTAGAGAAATCCTTGATTAACATTTTGCCACATTTGCCTTGAATCTTTCTATCTAAACATGCATATTATTATGATTATCATTATTTCTGGGACTATGAGACTTTCTCTCTCAATTACAGCTCTCTGAAACAATCCAGCCTGAGTATGACAATCTAAGCAACTACAGCACAAGGAAGTACAGGCACTAGAGAATCACTTCCACTCCCTCTCCCCAACAATTCGGCTCTATGGGTGAGACACACCATATGCACCTCCTTATCTTGTCAGAAAATAAGTGCTCTTGATTCTATTGATTTAAACTTTAAAATGTGTACTCACCTCTCCAGCCTCATTGTCACTAAACTAAGCATTTCTTTCCTAAATTATTACAAAAGCATCCTAACTAACCTCTCTTCTTTGATCTCTGACACAAGCCAATCTTTATTCCCCATTGCTGCAAGAGTGAACTTCCTATATCACAAATGGAAATACAATATTTCTGTTGTACTTCTGTTACTGACAGGCCAGGTTCAGCTTGCCCTCTCACATTAAACAAATGACCTGAAAGTCCAAAAGTTGATGCAAGGATTGGAAGGTTTATTCAGATTACCAGTACTCAACTAAATGTCTAACCAAACAAACAAAGAGAAAAGAGGAGCAGTGGGGTCCAGTTTAGCCTAGTCCCAATCGGCAGGGCCAACCTATTCCATTAACAGTAATTGATAAAAGCAGTTCTCTCCACTGTTTTCAGCATAAAGAAGAAAAGTATCAACTACATTTAAATCAGAAAAACAAAGCATAGCCAGGAGCCCTCCAGGGTGCACCTATACATAAGGGGATACAATCCAACCAAACAGAAGAGGGCTCAGAAAATCAGAGAAAAGTAAACAGAATAAAGCATTGCCTTGTCAGAATTTAGGCCAGGGACTCCAGGAGAGATCTACCAGCAGCAGAGACATGGGAGCAAAATAGTCCCAGTGGCCACTTGCCTCTTGCAGCTAGAGTCCTCTCTGGTTCCCAAAGTTTTCCAGTTTTTGCCAGTGATTAAATTAGGCTCTTGGATTCCAAAGTTATACAAATGAGCAATGTACCCAACAGTAAAGCAAGCAGCACTTTAAAGAGGAGATAGACTTATGTATGCATAAGGGGGTAGCAACAGTAAAGTTAGCCTTCCCAGGGGAGCTGTTCAGGGCCTTTTATAGGGAAAAGACTTAAGGGGTGGCAGGCCAGTGTCACTGGAAGTGGTCCATTCTGTTCTTCCTGGTTGTGTCATGGGTGCATGCTCAGTATGTCCAAAATGGCAGTGGTATTCATCATTGTCACCCCAGGAGGGTCACTGTAGCAGTCACCTTGATGCTTTGTGCACAGGTGGGAATTCCTAAAGGAGTCTTAAGGTTAATCTGTAACTTTTACAATTACAGTAAACAAGCCTTGGGGAGGGGTTTTGCAACTCAGTAAATATATGTTTCCTCTCTTATCTCAGTCTAGTTTGTCAGGTCAGCCCATGGGGTAATCATTTGCCCTGAGGGGTCTCATGATTGAGGAGTGGAAAAGTAACAAAGTGTCCTCTGCAGGGAAAATGGAGTCAGCTTGGTTCACAGGCCTAGCCTTACTCTGTTTCACTTCTGTGGTTTCCTCAAGACTCTGGAATAAAGCCCATATTTCTTAGTACAATGTAGGAGGCTCTTCAAGAGGCCTTGCTTCTTCTTTTTTACCCTTCTCTCATTGCATCCTTAGTTCCCACTACACTCTTGATTAGATATACCCACTTCAGTCATCCTCTTCAACAAAGACTACTGACAATGCTCTGGATTTGGGATATGCAATTTTAGAGTTCTATTTTTAAAAACTTAAACTGCTGATATTTTGCCAGTATGGGACTTAATTTAGTCCCTTTAATGAAAGGAAAAGAACAATAAACATTACCTGCCTCACTGGATAGATCATATGCGCAGGTCTAAGGAAGAGAGAAACTTACCGAAATTCTATACTTTGCAATATAACAATGAAAGACCAGCTGCTCCAAAATAATTATATCTGTACTGAAGGATACATGAAACTCCCATACAAATACAAATAATATCAAACATCAACCAAAATTTCACTTCTAATTCTTGCCATGATGCTTGTGTTAGATGATCCCTGAAGCCAAAATCAACCATAAAAGCAGGTAATATATGTAAAATAAGTATATAAAATTATTGGAGAGCAACAAATGCAGGCAAAACTTTAGGGACTAGCATCCTTGAGAGAAGAACAATATACAAAGTGAGTGCCATATTTACCCCAGCTTTATCCCTGAACTTGTAGTAAAGGAAAATATTGAGTCTAAGTAGGAACCAGACTGAGGAGACAGAGGCCAGAGTCAGGAGCCACCAAAGTGTCTGGCACTTAAGGGGCATAATTCCAGAAAAGGGACCTGACAAGAAACAACTCAAAAATCTACAAATTTTCTCAAGTAACTAGTCAGCTCCTAAGTACACATCTGCATAATAAGACTGCTAAAAACCCAGAAGAAAATAGCTGGAAGACTAAAGAAAAAAGACTTCTAAAGACTTCTAAAGCAGAGCTCTCAGAAGACAAAAAATGCTAAAGAGACGGAGGAGAGAATTCAAACCCCACCAAAATGACTGAGCCTTAATAAACACCCCAGATGCTCACTTGGGATCCCAGAGAAAGCATGCTTTAGGTATAAGGGCAAAGGCATAGAAGTAAGGGCAAAGCTGACAACAGCCAGCCCTAACCCAACTTAAAACCAAGGCTCATGGTGATTCACCAGTATACTACCTGACTGCCAAAAGGAAACATAATTGTTTTTGAAGAAAAATAACATAATCAGAACCTCTAAAAATTCTCCTCCACAAAAAAGAGTATTCAAACAGAAAGTATGAGGCATGCTAAAAAGTGGACCAAAAAAATCTGGAAATATAAACAGAACCATTGGGGATTCAGATATTGAGGTTAGCAGATGAATACGTAAAAGAAAAAAGAATCAAATGGTCATTTTTGAAATAAAACACATGAGAAAAATAGCACAATTAGAGTTGAAATACTACAAGGTTTAAGAAGTGGTAAAAATGCTCATTTAAGTTTAACTATAAGTCAAGAATGCATATTGTAATCTCTGGGTAACTATTAAAATAATAATAAAAGAATACATAACCAAAAGGTTAATATAGGGAAAAAATGTATTAATCATATTTTTTTATTTTCTGGTTTTTGACACTTTGACATCTGGAGACTCACTGACTGCCACTCCCAGAGTTAGCTAGTTACAAGAGATAGCAGATAACTATGTCTTTCACATGCAAATCAACCAATCCTGAGTCCAAACCCCCCCCCAACCACTTCTTTTATTCCACTCTCACACTCTGGAAAACTCTTGCTCTAATCACCCTGGGGCCAGATAACGGACAACTGTGGACAGTCCCTATGTCACAGAGCCTGCTGAAATTATTTAAACTAGCCAATCCTAAAATTGCTTACCCTGTTTCACCTGTTTCCTCCCACAGAAACTGCAATAAAGTCTCCTGCCCATGTTTTTTCCTTGCTCCCTCTGCCTCCTGATCTACCCTGGTACTTCCTCATGTGGTCTCCTATTGTGTAGTGTGCTCTCCTATTGTGTAGTGTGCTCTTTTCTCCGAGGATCTATGAGTACAACAAACTATCTTTTCAATGACAGTTGCCTCATAATCTATTGGCCTCACTATACCTGAATAATAATAATAAAACCTATATTTTAAAACAAAAAATAATTTTGATATTTGATTATGATTTCATTAAGAAAAAAGTTTTCAACAGCTTATTAATTCAAAAGGTGGCAAGAAAGAACAATAATGGAAGAACAGATGAGACAAACAAATTAAACAGAAAAACAATAGACTTGAACCCAACTGTGTTAGTAATTGCCTCAAATATAAAAGGGGCGAAACAGCCCAATTAAAAGAAAGATTATAAGATGGAATAAAAAAACAAAACCCAACTATATGCTGTATTCCAGATAAACACTTTAGATAAAAGGTCCCAGAAATATTGAACAAAAAAGGATAGAAAAAGAAATACCGTGGAAGCATTAGCCAAAGAAAGCTGTCTGATTAATATCAAAGTAGGTTTTAAAGCAAGGAATACTATTAAAAATAAAGATTGAAAATTTGAATGATAAAGGAGACAATTCAATAGGAAAGTATAATAGTCCTAAATTTGTACATTCCTAGTAATGTAGCTTAGAAATATATAAAGCAAAACAAGACAAAGCTAAAAAGAAAAACAGACAAATCCATAACGGTAATAGAGGTTTTCTTCTTCTTTCTTTTTTAGTGCTATCTTCAGCCAGAAAGTAGTAAAGATTTTAAGATGCCATCTTTCAGTTACTGATAGAACATGCAAACCAAAAATCAATAACAAAGCAAATCAAACAAACAAAAAACCAAAATCACTAAGGATGCAAAAGATATGAAGAAGATAATGAACAACATTTACCTACTTAGTAATATATATACAGACGGATATATACAGAACATTATACCTGACAAATATCCAGTGCACACACTGGGAGAAAATATTTGCAAACCACATACAGTTGTCCTTCAGTATGCATGAAGGATATGTTCCAAGACTTCCCGCAGGTACCAAAACCCAAGGATACTCAATTCCCTGATATAAAATGGTGTAGTATTTGCAAATAACCTATGCCTATATTCCTGTGTACTTTTAAATCATCTCTAGATTACTTATAATGCCTAATATAATGTAAGTGCTATGTAAATAGTTGTTATACCATATTGTTTAGGGAATAATGACAAGAAAAAATTCTGCACATGTTCAGTACAGATGCAATTTTTTTTTAATATTTCCAATTCATGGTTGGTTGAATCCATGGATGCAGAGCCCAAGGATACAGAGTGTGGACTGCACTGACAAATAACCAGGATATACAAAGAATTCCTACAACTAAATAAAAGAAAAACAACCCAATTTTTAAAAAATGGGCAAAAGATTTAAACAGAAATTTCCCAAGATATGTGAATGACCATTAAGCCCATGAAAAAGTGCTCAACATCACCAATCATGAGGGAAATGTACATTAAGACCATATTGATACCTTTACACACTCACCAGAGCAGCTCAAAATAAAATGAGTGTCAACACCAAATGCTGGAAAGGATAAAGAGCAAACAGAAATTCTCATATAATGCTGACAGGAGTGTAAAATTTCTACTTCTTGATGAAAACATCTGGGAACTGTTTATAAAATTAAACATACATGTATACCTGCCCTCTAACCCAACAATTCCATCCTCAGTATTTACTGAGGAGAAATGAAAACTTAGGTCTAAAAAAGAATTGTACAAGAATGTTCACAGAAACTTTATTCATTATAGCCAGGAACCATAAAGTCCTGTTTTCCACTAGTAGAAGAATGGAAAAACAAACTGAGGAGTAATCATACAGTGGTGTGATGGTTAATTTTATGTGCCTACTTGACTAGGCCAAGGGTACACAGATATCTGGTCAAACACTATTCTAGATGTTTCTCTGAAAGCATTTTTTGGATGAGATTTAAATCCGTAGACTCTAAGTAAAGCATACTCTAAGTAAAGCCATCTATAATGCTGTAGGCCTCATCCAATCAGTTGAAGGCCTTAAGAAAATGATTCATCTACCCCAAGGGAGAGAGAATTCTGGCAGCAGATTATCTTTGGACTAAAACCACAACTCTTTTCTGGGTCTCCAGATTGCTGGTCCACTCCACAAATTTTGAACTTCCCAGCCTCAACAACTATGTGAGCCAGTTCCTTAAAATGAATCTCTCTCTCAATCTGTGTATGTCTGTACACATCTATACAACAAACTACCAAACAGACATATCATAAATATTTTCTGAAAAAGCCTCTTTATAATAATAATGTACTGTTTCTGGTTCTATTTTGTTTCACTCTTCTCTTTGCCAACTTGGGCACTAATGTCACATGACTTCCATTACTGTGTTGTAGTTTTTAATTATTGATAATTCAAGGCTCTCTTCAATAGTCTCCTGTTTAATATTCTTTTTCATTATTTTCTAGGCCATTCTCACATAGCCTTATTCTCCTTTTCTTCTCCAAATTGGCAAAAATGTCTATAAAAAGGAAATAAAATGTTGTTCATCACAGCGTTATTTTTAATAGCAAAAAAGAGGAGGAACAGCCTAATATCTAATCATATGGAATGATGAAGCAAATTATGGTATACCAAACACATATATGATGAAAACTGAGATAGCAACTAAATGTTGTACATGAATACTTATTACCATAATATGAAAATGAAGCAATGCTGCAAAATGAATTAAACAAATAGACACATTTTTTTTTATGTTTTAGAAAATAAATGACAAATGGCAAATGACAGAATGTATATATAATTATTATGTGTTACAGATATACATAAGGTGACCAACTGTGTCAGTCTGTACTGGACTAAGGGATTTCTAAGACATGTGACTTTCACTGCTAGAACTGGGAAAGTCCTGCAAAAACTGGGATGACAGGTCACCCTAGTATATGCATATTGTCTCAAAGTCTGAAAAGATAAAAATAAAATATTACCAGTGGTTATCTGAAGAAAAAATAATTATAAGTAATGATTTCTTTCCTTTATGCTTTTCCATTTTTAAAGTTAAAGGTGACAAATACATCTTTATAGGAATAAACCAAGTTTACTA
This sequence comes from Cynocephalus volans, assembly GCF_027409185.1. NCBI lineage: Eukaryota > Metazoa > Chordata > Mammalia > Dermoptera > Cynocephalidae > Cynocephalus > Cynocephalus volans. The sequence continues at coordinate 26,638,630 of NC_084469.1, read as the reverse complement.
AAAGTCTTTTACTGAAAAATCTCAAAATAGAATTATAGTTAAGGTTCAAAAGAAAACAGACTTAGCTACACTGACAAAGAACCATAAAAGAAGATGCAAGGAACCAAAATCATAAAAGAATGGGAACATTACAGAAATAAAAAGGATTATATAACGTCATTTCAGTCAACAACAGACTGCATATACAATGGTGGTTGGAGCAATAGGCTATATCACATAGCCTAGGTGTGAAATAGGCCATACCATCTAGGTTTGTGTAAGTACTATCCATGATGTTCACACAACTACGAAATTACCTAACAATGTACTTCTCAGAATGCACTCCTGTCATTAAGCACTGTATAACTGTACCATAAACAGCTGTATGCCTATAAGTTAGACAACCTAAATGAAATAAACAAATTCCTAGAAATCCACAAATGACCTAAACTAACTCAACAAATTAGAAAATCTCAACAACCTGGGCCAAGCCCGTGGCGCACTCGGGAGAGTGCAGCGCTGGGAGCGTGGTGATGCACCCGCCGCGGGTTCGGATCCTATATAGGAATGGCCGGTGCACTCACTGGCTGAGTGCCAGTCACGAAAAAGACAAAAAAAAAAAAAAGAAAATCTCAACAACCTGTAACAAGTAAAGACATTAAATCTATAATCAAAAACTTCCTAAGAAAGAAAAATCCAGAGCCAAATGGCTTCTCTGGTGAATTCTACCAGATATTTAAAGAATTAACAATGATCCTTCAAAAACAAGAGAAAGGAACACTTCTTGACTAATTCTACCGAGACAATACAAGTATTACCCTGTTGCCAACACCAGATAAAGACATGACAAGAAAATTATAGGCCAGTATCTCTTATGAATACAGAATTAAAAATCCTCAATACCATACTAGCAAACCAAAACCAATAGCATATTGAAAGAATTATAAACTATGATGAAGTGAGATTTATCCCAGAAATGCAACGGTGGTTCAACTAACAAAATCAATCAAAGTAATACACCACATTAATAGAATAAAGGGAAAAAAACACATGATCAGCTTGATGCAGAAAAGGCATTTGATAGAATCTAACACCCTTTCATGATAAAAACTCTAAAAAAAAAAACAAGGAATAGAAGGAACTTCCCCAATGTGATAAAGAGCATTTATGAAAAACCAAGCACTAACATCATAACTCAACGGTGAAAGACTGAAAAAGCTTCCTCCCTAAGATCAGGAACAAGACAAGATGCTCACTTTCACCATTGCTACTCAATACTGTACCAGAAGTTCTAGCCAGAGCAATTAAGAAAGGAAAATAAACAAATAAATACAAGGCATATAAATTGTACAGGAAAAAGGAAAATTATCCATCTGCAAATGATATGATCCTATATATAAGAATTCCAAAGAATCCACAAGAAAGATATTAGAGCAAATAAATTCAGTAAGGTTGCAGGGTACAAGATCAACACTCAAAAATCAGTTGTGGTTCTAAATACCAGCAATGAAAAATTCAAAAAGAAAATTTAAAACATAATTCCACTTACAATAGTATCTAAAAGAATAAAATACCTAAGAATAAACTTACTGGAGGTGAAACATTTATACACTGAAAACTGTAAAATATTGCTAAAAGAAATTAAAGAAGACCTAAATAAACGTTTAGAAAGATAGCCCATGTTCACAGATTAGAAGATAATATTAAGGTGCCTATAACACCAAAAGCAACCTAAAGAGTCAATGCAATCCCTATCAAAATTGCAACAGTCTTTTTTGCACAAATGAAAAAGCCAATCTTCAAATTCATATAGAATTTCAAGGGGCCCTGAAACAATCTTTAAAAAAGAATAACAGGGGCTGGCTGTTAGCTCAGTTGGTTAGAGCACAGCTTTGTAACACCAAAGTCAAGGATTTGGATCCCCATACCAGGGAAAAAAAAAAGAATAACAAAGTTGGAGCAATAAAACTTCCTGATCTCAAACTTACTACAAAGCTACAGAAATCAAAATAGTCTGGTACACTGACATAAAGATAGACAATATAGACAAATGGAATAGAACTGAGAGCTCAGAAACAAACCCATACAATATGGCCAACCGATTTGATAAGGATGCCAAAAAACAATTCAATGGGGGGGAAAAAGTTTCTTTAATGGATGGTACCAGGACAACTGGATTTCCACATGCAAAAAAATAAAGTTGGACCTCTACCTCACATCATACACAAAAATTAACTCAAAATGGATCAATAACCTAAATATAAGAGCTAAAATTCTTACAAGAAAACATAGGGATAAATCTTCATGACCTTGTATTTGGCAACGGATTTTTAGACATGACACCAAAAGCAAAAAACAGATAAACAAAAGTAACAAAAGAAAAACAGATAAATTGGACTTCATCAAAATTTAAAATTTCTGTATATTAAAGGACATTATCAAGAAAGTGAAAAGATAAACCACAGAAAGGGAGAAAACATTTAAAAATCATGTATCTGATAAGAATTTAATATCCTGAATATATAAAGAACCCCTACAACTGAACAACAGACAAGTAACCCAAATTTTAAAATGGGCAAAGGACTTAAAAAGACATTTCTCCAAAGAAGATACACAAATGACACATGAAAAGATGCTCAACATCATCAGTCATTAGGGAGATTCAATCAAAACCACAATGAGACAGCACTTCACACCTAGTAGGATGGTTATTATCAAAATAATAGAAATGACAGGTGTTGTCAAGGACATGGAGAAATTGGAATACTCCTACATTGCCAGTGGGAATGGAAATGGTACAGCCGTGGTGGTGCAGTTTGGCAGTTCCTCAAAAGTTAAACATAGAATCACCATAGGAACTTCCAATTCCACTACTAGGTACATACTCAAAATTGAAAACCTGAACTCAACCAGATACTTATACATCAATGTGCACTGCAGCATCATTCATGATAGCCAAAGGTGGAAATAACCCGTGTCCATCAACAGATGAATGGATAAACCATGGTTTATATATACAATGGAGTGTTATTCAGCTATAAGAAGGAATGAAGTTCTGTTACCTACTGCAATATAGACGAAGCTTGAAAACGTGATGCTGAGTGATATAAACTAGACACAAACAGACAAAGATTGTATGATTCCATTTCTATGAAATATCTAGAATAAACAAAATCATAGGCTGGGTGGAGGGTGAAATGGGGAGTTACTGCTAATGGATACACAGTTTCTATATGGGGTGACAAAAATGATTTAGAAGCAGCTAGTGGTAAAGGCTGTACAACACTGTAAATGTAATTAATGCCACAAATTGTACACTTAAAAATGATTAAAATGGCAAATTTGATGATTTTTTTTTTGCACACATACACAAACACAAATATATATTTATAAGAAATCAGACTTTGGTATAATCTATTAAATAATAATCCTAGATTTCCACAAGACTAAGATTGATTCTGCATGAACTTTACAGAAAAGTCCATGTTCTGCAATATTTAATTCTACAGCAATGCAAGCCAAAGGATCCCTAAAAACAGTTTGATAAAAATTCGAAACAAGTAAGACATAAGTTAAAGCAACATAATAAAGGTAAATGATGGTCACTGATATCAGGCCTTAAACACTTACAAAATATACGGCTCCAAAGCTTCCATGGCCAATTTCTCTGAGATCTGTGAAGAGCTTCTCTGGATCTTCTTTGAAGAAGAGCTCTGCAATTTCAGGGTCCTTCAGGCTGCCCGCTTTGTTAGTTGATGGCATCCTGTCGGGCAGTCAGCTGTCTGATCCTAATTTTATACTGCTATCCCAGTCCTTGGTTCATCTGTATGAATGAAGCCACGTTGACATAAACTACTGTAGAGAAATAAGAAAAGAAGAAACTCAGGAAAGGCAAAAGCTGCTAAGAACAATTAGTTTAAGATCATTTACTGACAGCATCTACAAAATTATCTCAGGCCTAGAATTTCACTGAAAAGGTAGTGTGGTCTATTATTGTAGTAGTTCCTAACCCTGGCTTTTATCATCACAATCATCTGAGGCACTAAAATAAATAAATAAATAAATGCCTACTACACAGCACTTTTAAACATTAGATAAATCTTTCTACCTTGGGAGACTTTCTACATCAGTACTTAAAAGATTTATCTAACTCTCATGCAGTTAGCCCATTGGCAGAGGAGATAATATAGCACAGAGATTGTTAAAAAATACACAATAACCCAAGATTTACCAATAGTATGTTTCTAACAGCAAGACTCCCACCTATTAATGACCTTTGAATAAAATAAAATACACAATTCTTACAGACATTCTAAAGAAAAATGCAGTAGGAGAAAGTAATGCATTCAATATAAACATGTTTCCCCATAAACCTGATTCACCTGATTCACATTAAAATATCAAATCTGCTTCATTAGATAAGTAGACATACAGGTAACTAGTACATTCCCTGGTGGTTCTGCTACCAATTTCTCTGTATCAGATTCCCCAATTTTTAAAATGGTGGTCATAATTGAGAAGCTTCAGAAACTGAGTTCTGGAATGACACTGCCTGGATATGAATCCCAGCAACACTATTTACAAGCTGTGAATTTGGGTAGTCCCATTTCCCTCATCTGTAAAGTGAAAATAATAATCTACTTCATAGAGTTGTTGTGAGGGTTAAATGATTTAATAAATGTACTCATAGACTAGTACTCTGACACAGTAAGCGCTACAGTAAGTGTTATAGCTATTTTCTTTTAACGTGCTTAAATTCAGCAATTTTTAAAAACTCCAAAAATGATTTCATTATACTTCTGAGGGGGAAAAAAAAAAAAAAAAAAAAAAAAAGCTCCATTCAATTCTTCCATGCCCTTTACATAAATTTTTTAAACAGGTCTCATTTTTAGTGAAATAACTGAACCAATCTGAATTCTTGCTACAAAATGTCTTTGTAACTAAAACACACTTACATGTCTTTTGCACCTCCCTAAATTAACACTACACTCTAATAAAAAGGTATAAATTGTTAATCTGTATTCCACTTGTAATATACACCCCAGAGTGACCCATACACTTTTACCAATTTCCCTGCTCTAGAAGCTCCCTGGAACAGAGTCTCAATTACAGTTCTTCCAAGAATATGTGACCATAGAAAAGCCACTTAATCTCTCATCCCTAGAGTAGGTTGAACTAAATGCCACTTAAGTGTTAATATTCAATTAAACAACCTGTAAAAAAAAAAAAAAAAAAATTTCTTTTTTTAAACTTCGGTGTTGCTTAAGACCTTTTTTAAGAATTTTGAATGATCAAGTTTTAGTACCCTTATTACAAGAATTACTTTACATTAAAATTTTCTAACCAGTTCCATGATTTGCATCTTCTCTTATCTGCCTAACAAATTCCCACTCATAATCTTTCAAGATGTAAATTAAAAGTCATGTTTATAAAATTTTAACTGTATTAGGAAGAGTTGGTCACTCTCCCTTCATGCCCCCAAATATCCTGTAGCATTTACCATAGTATATTTTCAGTTATTTATCTCTCTCTTTCCTAGACAGGCAGGCACAATGTGTCCCATTCATCTTCATATCATCTCTCCACCTCTTATTTCCTACCTCCTACAGTTAATATTACATAAATATTTGTTGAACTAAAAGAATACTCCTCTTCTATACAACCCCTAAAAATTATTTCACTTCCACAAATATTTACTGGATAAACAGTATGCATAAGACTACGATACATAAAAATATTAAAGTTGACAGAAACAGAATTCATAAGGATAGCAACTTCCAGAAAATCAGAGAGATAAGAAATAACAAGAGAACTGGAACATTTGCTCTGCCAAATACCAAAAGATAGCACAAAATGACTGCCATCACAAGAGTAAAATACCAAAACAAACAGGATAAGTAAACCAATAATCTAAAAGAGAATCTAGAAACAAATCTGTACATGTGAATCTTGGAGTTTCACACACAATTAAAGGAGAAGAAATAAATGTTGTTGAGAAAACTGATAATCCATTTTGAAATAAAGTTATATCCCTATCACATATCTTACATAAACATTACTGCTAGATGGCTAAAAGAGGCATCTCAATCAACAGGGGAAAAGATTAATTTGATAAAAATAAGTGTTGTTGAGAGAACCCAATAGCCATGTCGGAAAAAATTAAATTAAATTATACCTTTTCCTTAAACTGAACATCAGAATTACATGTGTCAGATATACAAATATAAATTATGAAACCACACAATTACTAGAAGGAAATATGAGTAAGTTTCTCTGTAACCAGGGAATGAGGAAACTTTCCTAACTATGATTTATATCCAAAGCAGTAAGGAAAACGAATGATATACTTGTCAATATAAAAAATTGAGGAAGGACTATGAAAAACACCAAAAATAAGGACAAATGATAAACTTGGAAAAAATGTTTGAAACTTATGTAAGGAAATGTTAATATACCTAATATGTAAAGAGTTTCAAAAAACAGACAAGAAAAAGACAACACACTAATATCCCTAATATGTAGTTTTTAAAAACAGAGAAGAAAAAGACAACAAAAAGGCAGAGATATGAAAATGGCAAACAGCCATTAAATATATGAAAATATGCTCAACATCACTCAAAGTAAGAGAAATACAAATTAAAACTATTCTAAGATTTCATGTCTCACCTATCAGAACGGCAAAACCCATCACACGCTAACTGGGGTGAAAGGGAAATAAACACTCTCATTGGCAGCAGTAATGCAAAAGGGTACAAACCCTACTGAGAAAATCTAGGAAATTTATATATGCATTTACCATTTCACCCAAAAATCCCACTTAAGAAATCCATACAAATGACTTATGCAAAATAAAAGAAGTGACAAATGCACAAAGTATTTGATGCAGTGCTATTTGTATAATAACAAAAGACTACACACAAGTTAAATGTCTATCACGTGGGGACTGGTCAAATAAGCTATGCACCTATACCAAGCATTGGCAAACTTTTTCTGTAAAAGGCCAAATAAATTGTAAATATTTCAGGCTTTGTGAGCCAAGGGACAAAATTAAGGATAGTATGATTTTTCTACAAAAACTTAATGACAAAATTCAAAATATAATAAAAATTGAGTCCAATTTTTTCTGTGGGGGTAATAAGGTGTACTAATGAGAACAATGAAATTTTCTTTTAGGGGGATAATATTTTGCTGTTCATCTATTAATACAGATTTTTAGTGGCACTTTACTTACTTCATCTTTGAAAATGTCTTTTCACACAAATAGGTACTGGCAAATACTGATATAAACCTATGAACATATGATTTTAACTGAGTATATTTATCACTCAAAAGACATTTAGAGATTTCTATTAGATTCTTTTCTTGATATTTGTCTTTACCATGCCATTACACTGCAGATTAATCACTTCCAATTGAAGATTAGGTAGAAGCTCCCCAACTGCAGTTAAATAAATACTGAAATATGAAAATTTCTTCTGCACGTGTATCAGGGTTCAAAAAATGGTGCTCAAACTGTAGTCTGAGTTCAGAAATCTGCAAATTTGTGTCAAAAGAGAGATCTCATTTTTTTAGTTTTTGACAGCATACAAAGCTTATAAAGCACCTTGATGTTACTTGTGAATCAAACAACAATAGTTGCCAAATGACACTACAATAGATCATTTCATATATAAGCATTATGTTGCCTTGTAATTTTAATTTGAATGCATTAAAAAACATCATCAACTCTGCAAGCAAAAGGTAATATTCAAAGTCATTCAGTGTTCAACAGTAGCAGTTCTCATTCAAAATAATTTAATCTTAGCCCTGGGTTTTAAAAGGTCACAAAACAACTTTACCACTGCTAAGGCATAAATCTGCTGTGTGGTGTGCGGTACGGAAAATCAAGAGTCACCTTCTATAGCTGTCAGAAATTTATGGAAGTGAAAATGATTAAGTCTATAAGAGCTAAGTTCACAGCTAAGTTCACTGGTTCAATAACACAAGATAGATTCAAATATTTTCCACAAAGTACTGCTAATAAGTAATACAATGAATAATAACAGGCTTTAGAACACCTTACATTTTTACAAGCTTTATAAACTTATCAAACTAAGCATTCTGCTTGCTGTATATATTTTCCACCATCAATAGTAACACATCTTAGCAGATTCCATTACAGGTGATACTGAAGTCATATTTGTTCAACTTCTTTGAAATTCTTCTCACCTATAGTTGATATCTACAGATTATTCATAGACACGAACTCTATAGGCCCTTCAAATTTGGCATAGATGTCTTGGATAAACATGCAAGCAGTGTAAGTAACTTCTGTTGAATAATAAAGGGCCAAGGAAAATCACTCAAAATCATTTATCTATTTTTTAATTGACTACTGGCATTGCTCCCAATGTCTTCAACTCTTTGAACAACTAACTCTTCTCAACAAAAGGTTGTCTTAAACAAGTTTATTTAATATGGATGCATTTCTTCTGCTGCTGCAATCAAATATGATCTAATTTACTCACCATCAGCAAATGACTTTCCTTGTTAGGCTAACATATGAGTTACTCAGAAACTTCCTTTAGTTGAAGCCTCATTTTCCTATTTTATGAAAAAATTTTGCTGTAATGACATAGTCTGTTTTAAATTTTCTAATTTTTTTGACCATTGCTTTCCTGTGAGTTGATAATATTGTTTAGGGCTTCGACTAGCCCTCTGTATCTGTAGGTTCCACATCTGTGGATTCAACCAACCGCGGATAGAAAATATTTGGGAAAAAATTTGTGTCTATACTGAACATGTACAAACTTTTTTTCTTGTCATTATTCCCTAAACAATACAACAGCTATTTACATAGCATTTATATTGTATTAGGTATTATAAGTAGAAGAGAGCTAGAAATAATTTACAGTATATGGGAGAATACATATGGGTTATACACAAATACGATACCATTTTATATCAAGGACTTGAACATGCTTCGGTTTTGCCATCTGTGAGAGGCCCTGGAACCAATCACCCATGGACATCGAGAAACGACTGTATATTCTTTCAGCATAAGCTATAGTGTCACTACATAATAAACAAAACACACTGCCATATAATTTGATGATAAAATGATTCACACTCCACTGTACTTTAAAAGCATGACATTAGACGTCTGCTTGTTTTGACATGATGAATATACACTGATAATAAAAATAAATAAATAAAATGTAACAGTTCAATGATAGGTGTTGAATTTTAATTACATTACTGCAATTTGTAGAGTGCTGACTATTGGTTCAAGGGATGAAAACATCACCCACAATCTCTATTGCAACTATTCAACTTTGCCACTGTAACACAAAAGCAGCGATTGACAATATAAAATTGAATGAGTTTGGCTGTGTTCCAATAAAACTTAATTTACTGATATTCAAATTTGATTTCATACAAGTTTCCCATGTCATAAAATATTATTCTTTCAACTGTTTTCCAATCACTTAAAAATGTGAAAAAAAATTTCTTACCTGGGGACCATAAAAAATTAGGCAACAGAGCAGATTTGGCCCTTGGGCCAATTTGGCAACCCCTGATCTACACAATGGAGATTTTTGTCGCAGTAAAAAAAAATAAGGAATATCTCAACATTATGCTATGGACTAATCTGTGAGTTATATTTTTATGAGAAATAAAGTGAAGTACAGAATAGTGTACATATGTACTACTTTTTATTTAAGGGGGGAGAATATGGAAAAACATGAAAAACAATTAAATGATAAATAAAAACCTGTTTCAAAAGGGTTACCGAGAGTATGTGTGTGTGTGAGTGAGAGAGAGAGACAGACAGACAGACAGACAGACAGACAGACAGAGAAATAGGGTGGAGGAGATAGGAATAGAAGCTATGTTTCTCCGAATGGGCCGTGTTTTTTATAAATTTGACTTTGACCCTGTAAATGTTTTGTATCATTTTAAAACCAAACCTGATTCAAAATGAAAAAGAAAATAATAATCTCTAAAAGTCAGAATCAAGTTAAAACAAATGAACCCTAACGGTTTATTAAGTTGGTGGTTTAACCATACAGAAAGGAATTATTTCAAATTTTACCATTGTGTTTTGGATATATATTGCTACTAGGACATATCCTAAGAACCAAAAAAAAAAAGTGCAAGTCAAACTAGTTTAGTCATCAGACCGTTAGAGTTTATATTGGAATTGTTCTTCTGAAACCATTATGTACATATCATTAGATACAACAAATGTGTAATTATGTTAATATCATGAGGAACCAAGGTTATAAAAATACAAATATAAAATCAAAGAAGTAAAAATTTCACAATCTGAAATTTGAAATGAAGATATTAGTATGAACTCATTATTTAATTTACATCAAAACAAAACCAGTTATCTCCTAGGTCTGTCTACTTAAAAAGCCAAGAAAAACCAACCGATTGGTAGCAATGGCCTTAAGGGTCTGGGAGAGGAAACGTATAAGATAAGACTGAAAACACTGTCATAACAGAAAGCAAAAAAAAAAAAAAAAAAAAAAAAGCTATTAAAGAATACTTAAAATAGAACTCAGGGGCCAACTCAGAGGTTCCCACTGGCCAGAGATGAGACAATTTGAGAATCACACAGAAGTAAAACTACAATGAATTGAAACATCAAGTACATTACAATCCACTAATACATACTGATTTAAAAAACACACACACACACACACACACACACACGCGCGCGCGGGTGCGATGACATTTGGGAGATGCTAGCATTCGTTATTCCGTAAACTGGTAAGTAAAGGAAAGAATCAACATTTATCCTGCCATTTTCTGATAGCCAAACTGGTCATGAGAGAAAATTTTTCTTTGTAGAAATATTCTAACTAATAACTGAAGAAGGAATGATAGAATATCATCATTTACAGCAATGAAATAATGGATCTATTTAATCATTATCAATGGCTGCTAATGCCTTTACTTGAAAAGCTATGGGGAAAACGACAACACTTGAACCCATTAATCTATTTTCACATCACAAAAAGATCCAAAACATTAAGAGCCTCCCAGTGAAACTTAAGAGGACATACAAAACACCAACTATTATTGCCAAACTTGAAAAACAAGAAAAAAATCAAATCTCAACCTGAACAAGTTTGCAGATCTAACCACCAGTTTACAGGAACTACAAAGGTGACAGGAGCACATTAATTGACACCTCTGGGATGTAATCAATAAAATCCAAAATATGAAAGGCTTAAAGGACAATGACAACAAATGAAATGAAAGGAAAAAAAGAAGAGGAAAGATGATAAAGAGAGTCTTAGGAAAAATTTTAATCAAATGCAAACCTTATTTGACAGCATGATTCAAACAATTGTTAAAAGAAAGAAAGAAGTTGGGTGGAGGAGAGAGAAAACTTTTTTGTACAAAACAATGAGTAGATTTTGTATAGTAACAGGATACATAATTTTTAAGGAATTATTATTTTAAATTTTTGGGGTAATAATGGCTTTGTGGATTTTTTTTAAGAGTACTTATCTTTTACAGTAATCAGCAAACTTTTTCTATAAAAGGCCAAAGAGTAAATATTTTCAGGCTTTATGGACCACATAGGGTCTCTGTCCATACTCTTATTTTTCTTTTTTAATCAGTAAAAAACAATTCTTAGCTTGAGGCCCTGGGGTAAATTTGGTCCAGAGGCTGTGGTTTGCTGACTCTTGCAAATTTACAGATAAAGTTATATAATACCTGAAATTTGCTTTAGAATAATCAAGTGGATAAAATGAAGTGATGAGATTATATATGAAACAAGATTAAACAGGGGTTGATAATTTTTGAAGCTGGGTGATTTTACAGGGGTAATTTTGTATCTGTTTAGAATTTTTCCATTATAAAATTTTAATATAATAAATGGCTTAACAGGAGAAAATATTCATAGTACAAACTTCTAATAAAGGATTTGTATGCAAAATATATAAAGAACTCAAAACTCAATAATAAGAATAAACAAACCATTTTTTTAAATGGGCAAAAAAAAATTTGAACAGACACTTCACCAAAGATAATATAAGAATGGCAAATAAGCACAAGAAAAGAGGTCCAACATCATGAGTTACCAAGGAAGGACAATTAAAAACTACGACACGATCACTAGAATAAGTGGAGGAACTGGAACTCATTACATTGCTTATGGGAGTGTAAAAGAATACAACCATTTTGGAAAAGTTTAATAGATGCTTATCAAGTTAAATAAACAATTTACTATACTATGGAGCAATTCCACAACTAGTTATCACTTACTAAAGAGAAATGAAAACACACATACAAAAAGACTTAAACATAGCAGCTTTAGTCATAATAGCCCAAAACTCCAAAAAAAATTAACATATATTCACACAATGAAATACTATTCACAACAATAACAAGGAATAGACTACATGCAGCAATAGAGATGAATTTCAAAAGCACTATGCTCAGCAAAACAAGTACATACTGTATGATTCCCTGATAAGAAAATCTAAAATAGGCAAAACTAGTCTACCATGAAGGATCTATGGCAGCCCAGACTGATAGGAGGAGAGAAATGGAGAATTGACTACAAAAAGGCCCACAAGAACTTTGGGGGTGACAGAATACTCTATATCTTCACTGGAATAGTGATTATACTGTTGTGTACATTAGTCAAAACTTGAACTATACAATTAAAATGGATGCATTTTTATTGTATGTATAACAAGTTAACAACTTTTAAAAATTAAATGGCTTAATATTTAAGAATAACATACTTGCAAATTTATGAACAAGGTATGGAAGGATATGGACTGAAATGTTAATATTTTCTCTGATAAAGTAAGGTTGTGAAAAGTGTTGTTAGCTTAGATATCTATATTATCTGAATTTTTACAGTGATCACTTACTACTTTTATAGTTTTAAAAATTTTTACTTTAAACTTAAGAAAAATAAAATATCAGAACATTCTATGTACAGGAACACATATTCTGTCTGGGGAGAACATCAAAAAAAGGCTATTAGCAATTTCCTTTTTAAAAACTCATAAAAATTGTTTTTCATTTAAAATTTTTGTATGTTGGGCCGGCCCGTGGCTCACTTGGGAGAGTGTGTAACACCAAGGCCACGGGTTCGGATCCCTATATAGGGATGGCCAGTTAGCTCACTTGGGAGAGCATGGTGCTGACAACACCAAGTCAAGGGATAAGATCCCTTTACCAGTCATCTTTAAAAAAAAATTTTTTTTTGTATGTCAAAAAAATTGAGTCAAACACAAAGACTGAAACATCTAGAGCAAACACAATTAAGGATTAATATTCCTTAAATATAGAGATATCATTCAAATCACTCAGAAAGTACCTAATCCACCAACATATAAATGGTTTAAGAACATACTAACATTTCATAAACAGGAAAAATAAATGACTGGGAAAAGAAGTCAAAACATAAAGAATGAAGTGTATGGCCATGAGATTTCTGATTGTATTTTCCTCCTTTATCTCTTGGCTTTGACCCCAAGAGTGACCTGAGTTGCAAGACTAAGAGGGCTGAGACGAAAACCCTTAAAGAAATCTCCTCTTTCTGTCAAAGGACCAGGAAAAGGGGACCCTGTGATCTGGAGGCTGAGGGGGAGGTGCATTTGTTTTTCTTTCTCTTTCTCCTGTTCTTCTTGCAAGCATCAGACATAGAATTGCACTGCCCCAGAAACAGAAAAACCCCATGAGAAAACCCACCTCTTTAGGAAACAGGGCCTCTGTCCATTTTTTTTTTTTTCCTCTCTCTCCTCCTTTTCTCTTTTTGGTCAGTAACAGGGATAGAACCCCAGACCTTTGTGTTATCAGCACCATGCCATAAGCAACTGAGCTAACTGGCCAGGCATTTTCTCTTTTCTTTCCCCATTTTGCCTAAGGGCAACCCCAGTCGTGGGGAACTATACAATGCAGAGGTCTAAAAGCCCTGAGAGAAACCTATCTTTCTGGTCAGAAGAAATGGGAAAAGGGGCCACTGGAAACGGAAGAGTATGGCGGAAATCCTGGAGAGAAGTGAACTAGAAAAGATCCCCCAATTTCTACGTACGAACAAACACAATACTGATTTATGCATGCAAAAAACAAACCCAAAGAAGTGTAGCAAAGGCTTTGAGAACTAGTAAACTATGATATAAACCACTGGCCAAGTTCCATACTACTCGTGAAAGACAAATGTCCATATTACAAAGAGCATAGCAAAGGTTTTGAAAACTGAACTGATATTAGAATCACCACCTACAGAAAGTGGACACAACTTGCCACCTAAACTGGGTCAACATATGCTAAAACAAACAAATCAACATTCTTCAGAGTACATTCAAAGGTCTCAGAAATGACAGCATATATTCAAAATGTCCAGGATAAATCTAAAATTACTTTACATGCAAAAACAAACCACACACACACACGCCCCACCAAAAGAGGAAAATGTGACAAATTATCAAGGGCAAAAGAAGACAGATGCCAACTTTGAGATGATTCATGTTGGAAAAACACAAAGAATTTAAGCAGCTATTTATAAATATAATAAATGAGATAATGGTTAATACTCTTCAAACAATTGGAAAGGCATAAATCCTCAGAGAAATAGAAATGATAGAAAAAGAGAATCACATGAAAAATTAAGCATTAAAAAATACAGTATCAGAAATAAAAAAACTAATTGCATGGGCTCAAAAGCAGATCAAATATGACAGAGGAAACAGTCAGTGAACTTGGAGATAAAGTAATAGAAATAATCTAAACTGAAGAACAGAGAGAAAAAAAAGACTGAAAAAATTGAATAGAGTCTCAGTGACTGTGGGGCTATAACAAAATGCTCTAAATTTCACATCACTGCAGTTGATGAGGAAGAGGAGAGAAGAAATAGATTAGTAGAGAAAAAAATTTTTTTCAGTAATGGCAGAAAACTTCCCAAATTTGACAAAAGCCATAAGTTTACAGATTGAAGAAGCTCAGCAAACCCTGCACAGGACAAATTAAAAAAAAAAAAAAAAAGTGAGACCAGACACATCATAATCAAATGCTAAAAACCAAAGATAAATTAAAATTTGAATGACCACAGATTTCTCATTGGAAACAATGGAGTTCAGAAAAAGTGAAATAATACCTTTTAGGTGATGAAAAGAAAGAACTGCCAACCGAGAATTCTTTATCTACAAAAAGTCATCTTCAGGAATGAAGGGAGGGAGGGAGAGAGGAATAGAAGGGAAGGAAGGAAAAGATTCTTAGATGGAGGAAAACTAAGAGAATATATATCACAAGCAAATGTGCTCCGAAAGAAATGCAAAATACTAAACAAAGAAAGCTAGAGCGGCTATATCAATTTCAAAGTAGACTTCAGAACTAGGAAAATTACAAGGGATAAAGAGGGACATTACATAATGATATGAGTCTATTCATCAAATTCTAAACTTGTATGTACCTGAGAACAGAGTTTCAAATTATATGAAGCAAAAATTGATACACCTGAAAGGAGAAATAGAAAAATCCACAATTACACTTGGAAATTCCAACACTTCTCTCTCAGAAATTAAAAAAAAAAAAAAAAAAAAAACAGTCAGAAATCAGTAGGGCTATAGAAAAACATTAGCAACCAACTTGACCTAACTGACATCCCTAGAATACTCTACCTATGACAACAGAACACACCTTCTTTTCAAGTGCACATATATCTGACATCCCTAGAATACTCTACCTATGACAACAGAACACACATTCGTTTCAAGTGCATATATAATATAAACACCAAGACAGATCATATTCTGAGCCATAAAACAAATCTTAAGAGCTGTAAAAAAAAAATTCACATTGTTCAAAATATATTATCTAACCACAGTATAAGTATGCTTAAAATCAGTAAGAGAAAGATGACTTTTTTTGAAAACCAAATATTTGGAAATTAAACAACATACTTCTAAGTAACTCATGGGTCAATATGAAGTTCTGAGGAAAATTAGAAAATATTATGAGCTGGGCCGAGCCCGTGGCGCACTTGGTAGAGTGCTGCGCTGGGAGCGCGGCAACGCTCCCGCCGCGGGTTCGGATCCTATATTAGGACTGATCAGTGCACTCACTGGCTGAGTGCCGGTCACGAAAAAAAAACGACAAAAAAAAAAAAAAAAAAAAAAAAAGAAAATATTATGAGCTGAATAAAATGAAAACACAACATAAAATTTGCAGAATACATCTAAAATATTGCTCAGAGGAAAATTTATGCATTAAATTCTATATTACAAAAAAAGATCTCAAATCAATAATCTAAGCTTCCATCTTAAGTATCTAGAAAAAGAAAAGCAAATTAAACCAAAAGTAAATATAAGGAACAAAACATTAAAGAACAGAGTAGAAATGGATGAAATAGAAAACAAAAAGCCAATAGAGAAAAATCAATAAAATTGAAAGCTGGTGCTTGGGGGGGGGGATCAATAAAACTAAAAGGCCCTTTCACATGAAGAGAGACCTTTAAAAAAAAAAACAAAACTAAAAACTAAAAGGCCCCTAGCCAAACTAACCAAGGAAAACAAGAGCAGACACAAATGATCAATAACAGAAATAAAAGAGGGTAAATCACTACAGACACTACAGACATTAAAAGGGTGAGGAAATAATATATCAAAGAGCTCTAAGCTCATAAATTTGACAGCTCAGATGAAATGGATAAACTATTTGACTGATAATAAACCACCAAAACTTACTCACGAAGAAATAGATAACCCGAACAGTCTATATTAAAGAAATTAAACTCATAGTTTAAAATATCCCCACATAAAGAACTCCAAGCCTACAAAGTTTTGCTATCAAATTCTATTAAGCATTAAAGGAAAAAATAATACTAATTCTATATAAACTTTAAGCTTAGAAGAAGGAATACTTTCCAATTCATCTTATGAAGCCATCATTACGCTGATATCAAAACAGACAAGAATATTACCAAAAAAAAGATTTCTGACCAATATCCCTCATGAACATAAAAGCAAAAATCCTCAACAAAATGTCAGCAAATCAAACCAAGCAGTATATTAAAATGATTAACTAAATCACAACGAAGTGGGATTTATCCCAGAAATGCAAGAATGTTTCAAAGTTAGAAAATCATTGTAATGCTCCATTTTAAACAGACTAAGGAAGAAAATCACATGATCATATCAACAGAGGCAGAAAATCAATTTGACAAATACAACATCCATTCATGATAAAAACTCAACAAACTAGGAATAGAAGGGAAGGAACATCCTTAACCTGTTAAGGGTACCTACAAAAAAACCCTATAGCTAACTTAATTAATGCTTGAAGACTTAAAGCTTTTCCCTAAAGATCAGAAATAAGACAAGAATGTCCACTCTAATCATTCATTCAACACTGTACTAAAGTTCTAGTCAGTGTAATAAGAAAAAACAAAATGCATACATATTAGAAAGAAAGAAATAAAACAGTTTCTAGTTACTGACAACATTATTGTATACAGGGAAATATCCCAAAATGTACACACTAGGAAGGGAGAAAATGGAATATTTAGATATAAGTCTAACAATACATGAGTATGAGTAGAACTTATATAGTAGGAACAATAAAACCCAGATGAAAGAACTCAAAGTTGATCTAACTAAATGGAGAGATGTACTGTGTTCATGGACTAAATGACTCAATGTTGTTATGAGGTAACTCTCCCCTAACTGATCCAAAAATTCAATGACTCACAGATTCAACACAATCTCAAAGTCCAACAGGATTTTTTGTAGATATCAACAAACTGATTCCAAAATGTATATAAAAAGGAAAACATTTTTGGGCCGAGCCCGTGGCGCACTCGGTAGCGTGCTGCGCTAGCAGCGCGGCGATGCTCCCGCCGCGGGTTCGGATCCTATATAGGAATGGCCGGTGCACTCACTGGCTGAGTGCCGGTCACGAAAAAGACAAAAAAAAAAAAAAAAAAAAAAAAGGAAAACATTTTTTAAAGAATAAGGTTGAAGGACTCACACTATCTGATTTCAATTCTTAATAAATAAAGCTACAAATAATCAAGACAGTGTGGTACTGAATGATAGGATAAACATATAATCCAACAAAACAAAATAGACATCCAGAAGTAAATCATACAAATATAATCAACTGATTTTTGATAAAGGTGCAATAGGGAAAAGATAACCTCTTGAAAAATGTTGCCACAACCATATGAATAAAAATGAATTTTGACGCATACCTCACACCTTATAGAAAAATTTACTCGAAATGATTTATACTCGTATATCTCACATAAAAGGTTGACATTATAAAACGTTTAAAAGAAAACACAAGAGAAAATCTTTGTAACCTTGGGTTAGGCAAAGAGCATAACCTATAAAAGGTAAATTGCTAATCTGGACTTCATCAAAATTAAAAACATTTGCTCTTGCAAAGAACAGTGACAAGCCAGAGACTGGGAGAAAACATTTTCAAATGTCCAGAGACCAGGAGAAAATATTTTCAAATCACCAATCTGAAAAAGGATTTTTATCCAGAATATATTTAAGGATTCTCAAAACTCAATAATAGGGTCTAGGGATGCATACTTGAGTGATAAAATCTTTTGTAAAGAAACTCCCAGATGTGATGACTATAAATGTTAGTATATTGGCTAACTGAAGGAAAAAGGAGGAGTTTGTAATTGGGGTAGGCACATAGAAGAAATTCTGGAAAGGCTACCAAGTTCTATTTCTTGCCCTGGGTAGTGGTTACAAGGGGGTTTGATTTATAGTAATTCATTAAAGTATATATTTATATATTTTCTGTATCTGTTTTTGATTTTATAATAAAAAGATTAAAGAAAGACAAAAAAACTATGCATAATATAGTATCAATTATATAAAATAATTTGCAGATTAAGAGGGCAATTACACCAAAATGTTAAGGATTATTTTTAGGTAGTTATGGCCAATATTATGAACAATACTTATAAGTCTACA
Organism: Cynocephalus volans; assembly: GCF_027409185.1. Lineage (NCBI taxonomy): Eukaryota > Metazoa > Chordata > Mammalia > Dermoptera > Cynocephalidae > Cynocephalus > Cynocephalus volans. The sequence goes on along the minus strand of NC_084469.1, from coordinate 26,619,701 downwards.
CTTTCTTTATGTTCCAAATTTAAACAATCATCATATGTTCAATTTCCACAACCAGGAAAAAAGATAAAGAAAAAAGATCCAACAACATTTATGCATATTCTTTGGTCTGTTAGAAGACAGAACAAAAGAAAAATAAAATATATAAAAATATGAGAACTCGAAAAAGTTAAAAATCCCTGAAATATACCATTACACTATTAGGCTAGAGTTAATAATGTTCAGTGCATAACTGCTTCTTTTCTATAAATACTCTGTTAATTCCCAAAAGTAAAGTACTTTATTATAAAAATTAGCACCTTCCTGGTTGCCCCGTACCCAATCAGAATATTGCTAAAACAGAGTTATCCATGTAAATTGACAAAGGTCTCATCGATTTTAAACTATCATGAAAAACTACAGTTAAAGAAACAGCATAGAGGAACTTTCACAGCAATCCCAATCATAAACTCCATAATTCTTCTAAACTGCTAAACACACATACATGAATACCTAAACAAAGTATAGGACTAATACTGGTTGATAAACTACAGGTCAGGCTTAAAAGATATAAATATTTGTAATAAGTTCTTAAAGGTACTATGAGACTGCTCATATAATCTTATTTCTAAATAAGGCTATTATAATACATTTTTTAAAATATCAGTTGTTAGGGGAAAATATCATTAAAGTAACCAGCTATATCTGTCCTAATAAAGAGAATAAAAAGAAATTAACAATCATATAAACAGTCTAATTTATTTATGATTCCTCAAAAATAGACTAGAGAAGCCTATCATTTATTAGGCTATTTATGGTTCAAAATCTAAAAGGCATACAAAATTTTTGTGAGTGCTATCATTTTGTTCCATTTTAAGCCATACAGTACTTATCCAAGAAAGCTGATGAAACTAGAATTAAAACTCAATATAATTTATTCAAAAATCTCAGACCAAAATAGAATTTCCAGAATTAAGTAACTGTTCCACATTTGCAAAACACAGTCAAATAACTGAAAACATCAGTCAAAAGCAACAGAAAGAAGATGGGGGAAGGGTACTAATAATCACAGCACATTCAGTTTTACTTGAGGAACGCTCCTTTGATCAACAGTGATGATGTCATGGTATTCCATCTTTTAAGAACCTTCAGATTTTCACAAAGAGGACATTGTTGGTCCTAAGCAACTGATTTAATATCATAAAGCCCTTTTCCCTACATCTGTTAATCAGAGGATTCAGACTTAGAAAACAGCCAAGTTAGTCAAGTGTTCAGTCCTTTAGAAAAAGAAAAATTAACTCTTATACGGGATTGGCAGAAATTATACTACTATATCCTCCCTTGACAGATACACACGTGTGCTGAGAAAGCAAGGATAATATTATTCCAAATCTCATTGACGAAACTTTCTTGACCATACATACTATTTATTGGTAAGATACATTTCTATTACAATCAGAAAGAAGCCTCCTATGCTCTATTATTCAACATTGTTCCAGAAGCCTTGGACTTGTTAACACCTACCACAATACATAAAGCATTCCACAAACCAATAACAACAACAATAAAAAAGACAGGTTCCATAAACAGGCAATTCACAGACTAAGAATTACAACTGGCCAATAAACATACAAATATATGCTAGTAGAGCAGAGATCAATGAGATGGAGAAAATCAACCATAAGAAGAGAAAAATCAACAAAAACAAAAGTTTGTTCTTAAAAAGATCAACAAAATCAACCAACTTTTTAATTAGAGCAAGAAAAAAAAGAAAAAAGACTCAAATTACTAAAGTCAGGAATGAATACAGTGACATTACTACCAAACTTACAAAAATAAAAAGGATTATATGAGAGTAATATGAACAGCAAATTTGATAATCTAGATAAAATAGTCAAATTCCTAAAATTACACAAACTACCAAAACTGGCTCAAGTAAATAAAATATCTCAACAGACCTCTAACAGGTAAAGAGATTGATAAATCGTAATCAAAAATTTTTCAGAAAAAAAAAAAAAAGGCCCAGGATAAATGGCTTCACTTGTGACTCTTACCAAATAAAGAATTTACACCAGCTCATTTTATGAGGCCAATATTGCCCTGATAATAAAGTAAGACTAAGACATCACAAGAAAAAAAAAAAGAACAGACCAATAACCCTTATGAATATAGATGCTAAAATCCTCAGCAAAATACTGACAAACTGAATCCAGCAGCATATTAAAAAGATTATACACCATGACAAAGGGAGATTTATTCTAGGAACGCACGGGGTGGTTCAACACATGAAAATCAATCAGTGTAATGAATCAAATCAATAAAATGAAGGAAAAAAACACAATCATCTCAACAGATGCAAAAAAAAGCATTTGCCAAAATCCACACACTTTCATGACAAAAACACTCAACAAACTAGGAATAGAATGGAATTTCCTCCGCCTGATAGAAGGCATCTATGAAAAACCCACAGGTAACATCATCATATCTAACATTGAAAGAATGAAAACTTTTCCCCTAAGATCAGGAGAATGACAAGGATGTCTGACTCACCAATTCTATTCAATACTGTACTAGAAGTCCTAGCCAGGGCAATTAGGCAAGAAAAAAATAAATAAAAGGCATCCAGGTTGGAAAGGAAGAAGTAAAATTATGTCTATTCACAGATAACATGATGTTATGTTTTTACAGAAAACACCAAAGAATCACCAAAAATCTATTAGTATAAATAGCAAAGTTTCAGGATCCAAGATCAGTATACAAAAATAAGTTGTACGTGTATACACTAGCAATGAACATTCTGAAAAGGAAACAATGCTATTTACAATATCATTACAAATAATAAAATAGGAATGTGGGAGTGTCAAGCAGAAACTCAAAAACAGTTTGACAGTTCCTTAAAAAGCTAAACACAGAATTACCATACAATTGAGCAATTCTTCTCAGTAATAATACATCCAGCATTTCCCACCCAGGATAATGGCACCACCATTCTTTGTGTCTTTGAGGCCATAAAACTAGATATGACCTTTGATTTTTTTTTCCCCTTTCTCTTTTCTCCTCTAACATCAATCTAATAAATTGGTAAATCAACAGACTTGATTTACTTCTTCTATCCATTGCTGGTAGCCTCGTTCATATGTTAATCATATATCACCTAGACTAATGTACTAACCTCCTATCTAGATTCTTGTTTCTAGTCTCATTCTCTCCAATCCATTTTTCATATTGCTTCTCTCATTTGCTCCACTAATATTTATTTATTAAGTACAAATTATGGGCCAGAAAATTATTAAAAGAAGTCACAGAATTACCACTTGTACTTCAAAAAAAAATTTTTAACAGCATAATGCTTACCAAATAAAGTTAAAACCAATAGATATAACTTTCACAAACTCCACAATCTGGCTCAACCCTTCCTTTCCAGTCCTTTCTCTTACTGTATCTATCCCTTAATCATAGCAATATTCATTAAAGGCCCTTCATGCCTCCTGAAATACTATTATTTTCCACATTCTTATCCAACCTACCCTACTCCGTTATCAAATCTGGTTTCAAATCCTAAGCCTATTCAGTTTTCACTAAACTATTTGAAATTAACTCCTTCCTCTTTACTAAATATATTCTCAATTTGTATCTCTATTTTAACATTTATTTTGTTCTGTATTATCTTCTAGTTATTTATATGCCTATGCTCTCAGGCTATATTATACAATTTGGAGCTCATCCACACCATGTGACAGTTTCACATAGAAGCCAATCAAAAAAAATGTTTGTTGACTGACTACTTACTCTATCATTTCATTTATTTCTAAGAGTCTTTATTATACTCTAACAAGTTTAGGTAAGGGTGGATATTTTTTAAACTCTGACTCCAATTATAACAGCAGACATGATTCATTTTTTTACAAATAAAATACTTTTAGTAAGTATAAAACCATGATTTCCACATATATTTCATAAAAAATCCATATCTAACGATCTCCTCTCTACATAATATTACCCATCTGAGGAGGGATGTTGGGGGACTATGATACGGTATATTAAAGAATTTGACTGGCTTTTATTCCTTGTTTCTGGGAAGGAGATTCTAAATCCTTGGAATATCCCAAGTAATAGTAGTGTCTTTCTTATTCAGGAGCTAACCTGTGGCCAATGAGTCAATTAATCATTATGATGAATCAATATGTAATGAAATCCAAACAATAAAAACTCTGGACACCAAAGCTCAGGTGAGTTTCCTGTTGGTGGGGGTGATGTTTCCTCCCAGAGGACAATGAAAGACCCACATCTGGAACCCTCCTACACCTTGCTCTGTGTGTCTTTTCATTTGGCTGGTGTAACAGTAAATACAGTGCTTTCCTGGGTTCTACAAGTCATTCTGGCCAATTATCAAACCTGGGGTGGGGGGAGGATCATTATAACCCCCTGATTTTTATCCAGCTGTTTAGAAGTGCAAGGTGGGCTTGGGACCCCAGAACTTGCAGCTGGTATGTGAAGTGACAGCAGTTTTGTTGGGGTCCATGCTTTTAAGCCTGTGGAATCTGATGCTTGCTCCTGATGGTTAGCATCAGAATTGCATTGTAGTATTTTACACAAAAAGGAGATATACTTTACATCTTTTACCTAATGACCTAAACCAGTTATTTCAGAAGTTAAAAATGATCATTCTCTGATTTTATCATTCTTTCTGCATTTCTTAAGTAGTAATTTTTACTTTTTGTACTTCTAAGTTTTAATTTACTACTTTACAAGACAGTTATATGGAAAAGATAGAATATATGTGAAAGTACACTGTAAAACTATAAAACTCTATATGAATATAAGTACTATTAAAGGGAATTAGACTTAAATAATCAGGTCATTTCAAATGTATGCTGTAATATACAAAGATTTTCTTGTACATACATAAACTACCTCTGGGAGGATACTTGGAAACTGATTGCACTGGTGGTCTCTGAGGAGGGAAATCAAGAGGCTGAGAAATAAAATGGGAGGAGTTTTTCACTGTGTATTTTATATTTTTTGAATAGTGAATATTCTACCTATTTTTTTTAATGTTAAAAATTAAAATAAGAAAAAATTCATTCTGTAGCCATGGCATTTACATGAAACATAGTACCAAATAAATTTTAATATTTTCATAATTTGCAATGTTCCTACACTCAACTTCTCTCTGTAGTGCTCCCCTACCCCCATCAACAGAGATTCTGAGAACTAGAAAAGTAATTGATACAGCCATTAAGAATTATTCACAGTACCTGATAAGTATCTAAATGCTGACTGATAAGACAAGAGCCTCTCTTTCCAGTCGTTTCCTTTTAATGAGGTCATATGGTACCTCAACTTTTCCATTTTTTAAAATTATTTAATGCTATAATGTAACCACTATTAAGGGGTGGAGGGCAGCAAGCTATAACACAGAGTTACAGTATGATACAAAATTCTCTTAATGTCTCTCTCACACACACACACTCTCATTCCCTCAAATTTGGAAAAGTATAGACCAAAATGTTAACGTTGTTACTATGTGAGTGCTAGGGTTTACACAAAACTCATTTTCTTTATTTTGCTTATCAGTATTTTCTAGTTTATTCTGCTTACAATGAATGTAGCTTATAAGAACTTTCTAAATTAAAAATACAATAGAATTGTGTCTGTTCTCGAAAAAAGCATCAGAATCTTAAGATAGACGCAAGATAGGAGTGAAGCAGAGATTTTTAAAGTTTAATATCATAACTCAAAATCTTTAAGTGTTACAATTTTGTGAAGTAAATTTTTAAATATCTTTTTGTTGTTTTTTAAATTTAACTTAATTTTATTATTATTTTTTTTTTACATTCTAAGATGTTGTTGCAGAGCAGTTGGGAGGGAGAGAGAGAGGACAGGGAGAGGAAATGTGTGGAAGAAGGAGGGAGGAGGAGGGGTGGGGTTGAGACCTATGGCACCCCCCACATCCCCACAGGGGAGACCAGGGGGGCTTCCAGCAGTGGCTTGGTCATTGCTGGGCTGGGTGCAGATGTCAAAGGGGTGTGGCAAAAGCCCTCATCTCCCACCACCCCAGCTAGGGAAACTGGGGCCCTTCTTGCTGCACCTTGGTGGTGGTCACTGGGCTGGCTGTGGGGGACAGGAGCATGGCCGAGGCCCTTGGCACCCGGCCCCCCACAATCGTGACACAGAAGAGCCCAGGGCACTTCCTGCAGTGATTCGGTGGTCATCGCTGGGCTGGTTGCTCGTGTCAGGGGTGTGACCAAAGCCCTCAGTCCCCCACTGCCCCAGCTCGGGAGAGCCTGGTGGGTTTCCTGTGGTGGCTCGGTGCTCGTTGCTGGGCTGGCTGCAGATGTGGGAGACGGTGTTGCCAAGGCCTGAGGCCCCCCACTGCCTCGGCTCAGGAGAGCTTGGGCACTTCCTGCAGCAGCTCAGTGGTCGTCACTGGGCTGGCTGCTCATGTTGGGTGGGCATGACTGAGGCCCTCAGTCCCCCACCACCCTGGCTTGTGAGAGCCTGGGGCACTTCCTGTGGCAGCTTGGTGGTCATCGCTGGGCTACCTGTAGGTGTAGGGGAGGCATGGCCAAGGCCCCTCACCCTCCCAGCTTGGGAGAGCCCAGGGCATTTCCTGCAGCAGCTGGGTGGTCATCGCTGGGCTGGCTGCAGGTGTTGGGGGAGCATGGCTGACGCCTTCAGCCTCCCACCACCCCAGCTCAGGAGAGCCAGGGGCGCTTCCTGCTGTGGCTTGGTGGTTGTTGCTGGGGTGGCTGTGCATGTCAGGGGAGTGTGGCTGAAGCCCTTGGCTCCTACCCCTGGGACTGGTTGCAGGGATGGCTGAGGCTCCCAGCCCTCCACCCTTTCTGATTTGGTAGCCCAGGGGACTTCTAGTCCTTCTAAGTGTTACAGATGTTACAGGTGTTCTTTGGTGACATGAGGCCTTTACTAGTTACTATCAAACTTTGTCTCTTATTGTAGGTACTTTATTTTTTCTTTCAGTTCTGTGTTGAATTATTTGCTGTTCCCACCACTTAAACTCTGTGCTGGAACTAATTTGCTGTCCTTTGCTTACTTCTAAAATGGGGGAACTTCTTGTGGGGACCAGTACTTGAGCTCTGTGGTTGAGCTAAATTGCTGCTTTGCTGCTGACTCCCTGAGGAAGGCTTTTTGTGCAGATCAGGTTTTAATGGATGGCTTTATAGGTATTTGCAGATCTGGTGAGATCTAGTGCACATGCGCTTTGTAGAAACTCTGGTCTGGGCCTGAGTCTTTATATCAAACTGCACCCCATGCAATTCTATATCCCTGACCAGTCTCCTCTGAGTGGTCCTATGCTGATTGGGGGAAAGATCAGCTGTCCTTGCTGGGCCCCAGTGTTCCCCTGGTGGGCTCATCTCCCCCACCACCTGGGCTCCAAACACTTCCCATGGGACGGGCCATGCTCTAGTCCCTTGTGATGACTCACCAGCCTCTTAGTGGTTCCTTTTTTTCAGTTGTGGCTCCTCACTCATATTTGGGTTCACAGGAACCCTATTACTTGGTCTTGTTGGCCTGGCAGCCACCAAGGCCATCTCTTCCCCTGCTACCTCCAAGCAATGCCATCCAAAGGGCACAGCTGCAGCTTTTGCCAGCTCCTGCTCCATGTGCTCAGCAGCTCCAGCCTAGAAGCGGCCGGGATTCGAAACGGTCCAAGCAGTTTTTTCTTTCTCTCATCATGGCTTCTTCCACCTTCATGCACTTCATAGGTCTCTCCTCCTCTTCCCCTGAGCTCTAGTGGCCCCAGCTTGGCTGTTGTTGCTTTTTTTATAGTTGCAAATTTGTTGATTTGTAGGAGAGAGTGACACTGGGGACCTATTCAGCCAATTTGGCTGGCTAATTTCTATTTTTCAAAATTCCATGCAAACATTGAAAAACATTCTCCTAAAAAATTATTGGATCAAAGATATGCAGATGGGTAAAAAAAAGACCATCAAATTAGATATTTACTAGTACGGACTATTTAAATATCTAAAACTTCAGTCTAACAAATTTGAAAGCCTCACAGGAATGATTTTCTGCCGAAAAAGAAATTATCTGTAAAACAATTAGCCTAAGACTCTTCAAAATCTTATGAAAGATAAAAAAGACCAGGGAACTGTTGTAGAGATTAAAGGAGCCTAAAGAAACATAGTAACTAAACGCAATGTGTCACTCTTGATTGAATCCTACATTGAGAAGAAAAATTCAGCTTTAAAAGATATTATCATGACAAACTGAAGAAATCTAAAAATAGATTGTATATATAAGAGTATTAATGTATATTGTTGTTAAATTTCCTGAGTGTGATAATTTTAATGTGCTTAGTAGGAGAATGTCCTTGTTCAGGCAATATATGCTAAAAGTATTTAGGGTTGTGATGTCTGCAAATAATTCAAATGGCTCAGGAAAAAAAAAGTATGTGCTATGTAATATAGCAATATGTTAATACATTATGTAGCAGTACGTTAACAATTGGTGAATCTTCATGAAGAGTATAATGGATATTCATTTTACCAGTTTTGCAATTTTTCAATAAATTTTATATTTTTAAAATAAAAAGTTGGGGAAGGGAAAAACTGGAAACAACCTAAAAGCCCAACAAAAGTTTAAAAAAATTACTAAAGTCACTCAAGAGGTGGGAGAAGACAATGAGCAGAAAGTAACAAAATGTTACTCCCAATTATGCTTTAAAACTTGACGGTTTTACAGGTATTTTCAAATTTCACAGCAGAAAAGAAGGAAGACTTCTAAATTTGTTTTGATCCTTATACAATCCTAAAAGCAAACAGGACAAAAACAGCAAAGAAGGAAAAGAAAAATCCATAAAACACCTTTACTTTTAATTCATAGAAAGATGGTATTTCCAATAGAACATTCAATAAATAATACTGAAACTACGATTGTAGATAGGAATGCTGTCACTGTTCTCTTGATACTCTACCCTCATACTTATGGAAGACACTGCTAATCATCACAGCATTCTTCCCACAGAGTCTAGATGCAATTTCATAGTTCTTATCAGTATTACTTCACTCAATTAGGATTAAAATAAAATGCAAAACCTATTTTCCATTTCCAGGTTTTCTACTTCTAAAAAGCCAAGTTAGACTACTATACATCATTAGCCAAAATTAATCAGATAGACTGATGAGCTTAATCACAAACAAAAACTGGAAAAAAAGTTTGAATATTTTCTTATGTCATAATGAGAAAGGACTAAAAATAAAAGTAAATAAGGGCCGGCCCCATGGCGCACTCGGGAGAGTGCAGCGCTTCGTCCCGCTGCGGGTTCGGATCCTATATAGGAATGGCCCGTGAGCTCACTGGCTGAGCGCAGTGCGGGCGAAACCACACCAAGGGTTGCGATCCCCTTACTGGTCACAAAAAGAAAAATAAATAAATAAATAAATTTTAAAAAATGGGCCGACCCCGTGGCGCACTCGGGAGAGTGCGGTGCTGGGAGCGCAGCAACGCTCCCGCCACGGGTTCGGATCCTACATAGGAATGGCCGGTGCGCTCACTGGCTGAGTACCGGTCACGAAAAAGACAAAAAAAAAAAAAAAAAAGTAAATAAGAACCCTAACAAAGAGAAATAGCTTAATGTATTTGTAAATTTTAAAACATAAAGTTACCCAAAACATTGTTAAAAATTAATAGGCAAACCACAAACTGCTAAAACTATTTTCAAACTACTTTGTATTAATATAAAGGAGTCTTATAAATAAATAAGACTTAGGAATAAGTAAGAAAATCCATAAAGACTTAAAGAAGACTTACAAATAAGAAAATAATATCAATAAAGAAGTCTTATCACAAATAATAAGTATGTGAGGTAATGAATATGTTAATTAGCTCATTTAGTCATTCCACAATACATACCTATTTCAAAACATCGTGTTGTACACGATAAATACATACAATTTTTATGTGTCAATTTAAAAAATAAATAAACAAATTCGAGGGAAGTAGAAGTCTTACAAATAAATAAAATAAAACATCAATAAAATAGGCAATTCCCAAAAGAAGAAATACATCAGGTAAGTTCATTCTACACGAGTAAAACCACACCAATAAAAACATGCATTAAAACAAATTATTTTTAGGAAATTAAATTTCAAGTATTTTTCTTTTTTTTAATGACAACACCCAGTGCTCTCAAAGGCACATTGTCATACATACATAAGAATGTATGAGAAATAAGAATGTATACTAATTCACATTTCTGGAAAACAATGCAGGACTGTGTCTTAAGAAACTTAAAAATATTCCTACTCTTTGGATCAATTCTACTTATAGGAATTAAAGAAATAATCATGGCAAATATGTTCATCACAGTTTTATTTATAAGAGCAAAACAATTAGAAATTATCTAAAACTATCAATAGTGAGAATAGTAAATGAATCCATCTAATGAATTTCTATAAAGTCATTTTAAATTTTTCATTTTCAAAGAATATTAATAGCACGGGAATGTGGTCAAAATAAATGTTTTAATAATAGGTTAAATATACTATATAACCCACACACACACACACACACACACACACACACACTTTTTTGTTTGGCTGCTGCTAACAGGCCAGCCTATAAACCCAATTTTTAAAAATGTATAAGTAAAACTTATTATTGTGTCCTAAGCACCATACCAAGTACATTACATTTCATTCAATCTTCTTAAAGGCACTTTCAAGTAGCTCTTAAGTAGATATGTTAGGAGGATTAAGTAAGATTTTATATATAATATACTTAGCAAAGTACCTGGCACATAGCAAACTATAATATCTACTTTTATTATCTCCAATTTACAGATGTGAAACTCAAGATTCAGAGATATTAAGTAATTTGCTAAAATCATGTAGTTATTAAGTGGTGGAACAGAAACGTGAACCTAAAGGGTTTAATTCTTAAGTACTACACTAATAACATTAAAAATACAAAGAAGCAATAATAAAGGAAGCACACCAAAACAGTGATGATCTTTAGGCGGCAAAATCAGGGATGGTTTTTATCATCCAAATGTTCTACATCCATACATGAGTTATTTTTAAAACTATTTTTTCCAGAGAATTTTAAAATATCAGTCACACAAACACCAATGTTACTAATACCTACGAGTTATAAAATCTGCATCAAAAGCTTAGTCTTAGTTCAATATCACACCACTTTCAAGAGTGGCAAGATATTTTCTGATAAATGGGAACTACTGAACTAAAGCTCAATAATCAAAATCTAGTATAGTTTGTTTGTTTTTTTTAACTTAAGAAATATTAACCACACTTCTCTTGGTTTTCAAGAAAATTTAAACAAAATAGTTAAAATACCCTATATGCCCAAACATATAAAGTAATATTGTGGTGATTTATCAGTGCAGCAAAAAGTGAAAATGATAGGGATATAAAGAAAAACACTTCCCTTCTGGCTTAACTATTCTTATTGTAGATCTATAATAACTTGTTTAACTGTAATTTAGGTAAGGCAAAAATTATTTTGTTACCAAAAGGAAGCAAATATTTAAATTCAATATTCAAAATATATTACTTTTAAGTTATGTTAATTTAAAATTTGCCCTTTTTACCCTCTTTTCACTGGTCTGTTCCCAGGGTATATTCTTGGTTCCGTCATTCTCCAAAGGAGACTTGACCTAACATAGCTGTCTTAGTTACTTTCTAGAGTGAATAATCTTTTCATATTTTTTTATTAACCCTAAAAACTGAGAATCAAACTCTATTTACATTATTTTTTACCAGTAAGTCAAGAGATAACTGTGATAAGGCCCTGGAAAAGTATTAATCAGCAATATTATTGGAGACAAAAGAATGAGCAGCCCATTCATTTACTAAATAGAAAATACAAAGTTACTACAAAACTACTTGACATTTCTACTTCAATATCTCAAAGGCACTTCTACCTCAAAATACCTAATAACTCAAACCAGCCTTCTTTCTTAGCTTCCTATATAAAATAAAGTGTGCTACCCTAACATATCAAATTCAGCAATCCATAAACCTGAAAGTTATTTTTTGACACCTCTCTTTCCTTCTCTCATAATCCAATCTATCATCACATCTTGTAGATTTGTCCTTCTAAATCTTTTTCAAATTGGCACACTATCTTCCATGTCCACAAACGTCTCCTTATTCCAAGCTACCACTTTACATCACTTGGGTTACTTACTGTAACACCCTTCTAAATGGTGCCACTGCATACACTCTTGGACCCTCTCCAATCCATTTGGTCTACTACAATGAGAATGACCTTTCAAAATGCAAATTTGATCATGTCATTCCCTCTATTTAAAAGGATTCAATGTCTTTACACCGCACGTTGGTTGAAACAAAAATCCTTAAAGTGATGTTCAAGGATTTATATGGCCTGACCCCACTCACCTCTTTAGCTGCATCTCCCTTCAACTTCCTGTGTTCTGGTGACAAAGGCCTCTCAATTTTTCACCATGCTCCTCCTTCCACAGAGTCTTGAACACACAGTAATTAAGAATACAGGTTCTGGATTTATATTAGCTAAGTCCCAAAACTAGATCTGCCAATATGTTAACTGTGTAACCTTGAGCAAGTAACTAACTTAACCTCTCTGACTTTAGTTTTCTTCTTTCTAAAATAAGAAAAATTATACATATGTCATAGAGGTTTTGTGAGGGTTAAATGAGATAATGTATAAAGAGCGTAGTGTTCACAACCAGTAAGCACTTCATGCCAAACCCTTCTTCTTTGAGTTTCTGGTTATCAAGTTATCATCTCCTCTGGGAAAGTTTCTCCAACCCAACAATTTCTTCCAGGCACAATTAATTGTGTGTGTGTGTGTGTGTGTGTCTGGGAAAGTTTCTCCAACCCAACAATTTCTTCCAGGCACAATTAATTGTGTGTGTGTGTGTGTGTGTGTGTGTGTGTGTGTGTGTGTGTGTGTGTGTGTGTGTGTGTGTGTCTGGGAAAGTTTCTCCAACCCAACAATTTCTTCCAGGCACAATTAATTGGGTGTGTGTGTGTGTGTGTGTGTGTGTGTGTGTGTGTGTGTGTGTGTGTGTGTGTGTGTGTGTGTGTGTGTGTGTGTGTGTGTGTGTGTGTGTGTGTGTGTGTGTGTGTGTGTGTGTGTGTGTGTGTGTCTGGGAAAGTTTCTCCAACCCAACAATTTCTTCCAGGCACAATTAATTGGGTGTGTGTGTGTGTGTGTGTGTGTGTGTGTGTGTGTGTGTGTGTGTACATGTACTGCTCCTGTACAATTAAATTGGTGTGTGTGTGTGTGTGTACATGTACTGCTCCTGTACAATTAATTGGTGTTGTGTGTGTGTGTGTGTACATGTACTGCTCCTGTACAATTAATTGGTGTTGTGTGTGTGTGTGTGTGTGTGTGTACATGTACTGCTCCTGTAAGATTTGCTTATGTTCAATTAGCATTTACATCATCTCCCTGCACTGAATTACTTTTTTACGTATCTATCTCACCCTACCAGTAGGTGAATTCCTCAAAGGCAGAGGCTATCTTATTTATCTTTCAATCTGATGTACCTAGCACAATGGCTCTCACAGATAGTAGGTGTTAAAGAAATGTTAGAGTAAGTACAGAAATTACACAGGTAAGGAATAAAAAATATGGTTTTAGTAAGCAGTAATTGTGACAGCATACATACATTTTTGTGTACATTTGCATTTTGTCAAATTAGAATAGTGTTTTTCAAGATATGGTTCACAGACCACCTGCATAAGAATCCCCTAATGAATATATTTTAAAAGTATACTCCTGGGCCTCTCATCAAACCAAAATCTGAATTCTGGAAGTGTGGTGCAGGAATTTGCAATTTTTTTAATAAGCAGGGGGTTTTTTTTGTTTGTTTGTTTGTGTTTTTTTGGTAATCTAAAGGTTGAAAGTCCCTGGATTAGAATAAATAATGAAAGCTAACACTATTACTGAGTGTAAATTTAAGTGGGAAAATGAATAATATAATGGTCCATCAAATATTACCTTTCAAGGTCCCTAAAAGTCATAAAGTTACTTACTTGAATTTACTATTGAATTAAAGTCAATTATAACCCAAGACTATCGGTAAGTTGTGTTTAATAATTTCTGAATAGGAGAATCTAAAGGATAAAATACAATTGTCTTAAAGTTATTTCTTTTTTTAAAAAATTTTTATTTATTTTTATTTATTTATTTATTTAGTCTTTTCCATGACCGGTACTCAGCCAGTGAGTGCACCGGCCATTCCTAACCCATGGCGGGAGCATTGCTGCGCTCCCAGCGCCGCACTCTCCCGAGTGTGCCACGGGGCTTGGCCCAATTTCTAATATGATATTCTCCCTACTACAGACATAGCTTAAAAGTGGAAAGGGGCAACAATTTAAAATAAAAACAATTTAGCCTATACCAAATCATGCCCAAACCTGAGAACTAACAAGCAGGAAAATATAAGCTACTTTGAATTATTTAATAACAGACATATCTGCCTCCAGTTATCTCCATTATAAATTCCACTATTCGAAGATCCACTCTTAAGTTGCATTTCTAAGCATTGTACCCTCCCCTAGCCCCCAAAAGAAAAGGCAGATACCCCAAACAATATATATGTTACACACCTTTCCTTTCAATCATCACACAAATGAACAGAACATCTTAACTAATACTTGGTGACAGAATGAGTCAAAATGCAAACCCTCCTTTTGCATTTTTGGTTCAATGAAAGAAAAGCTATCATGAGTTTTCCCAAACCTCAATATATAGTCTTCCTTTAATACTAACATTAAATTACAAGATAAAGATGGAATATTTTCACTGTCAACAAGATCTGGTATATTGTTTAGATCTTAGAATCTACTTTCAAAATAAAAATAGGACACATGTGCAACAGATATAAACAGACTCAGAACTTCATAGATAAAAGGTACCTTAGTCAATATTCATGTTAAGGACATGGGCCTGAAGGGATATATGGCTTGCCTAAGGTCACAGTTAATAAAAAAACTAGAAGTAAAAATCCAAATGTACTAAATGCAAGGTGGTATCCTGAACTGGATCCAGAAACAGCAAAGAGATATTAGTGGAAAATCTGGATAAATAAAGTAAGTAGCTTAGTTGATTATATGTTAACATCTTAGCTTTGACAAATCTAACATGATTATTTAAGATGTTAACATTAGAGGAAGATAGACCACAGGTATGTGAGAACTCTGTACTACCTTTGCAATTTTTCTATAAATCTAAAATTATAAAATAAAAATTAAAGACTTGTTTTTAAATTCTGAACCTAGAAGTGATTTCTAATCCAGAATGCTTCCCATCAGTTTTCATTAAATCCCCAAATATAAAGGCATTAAGTTCTAAAATCAAGTATACAGAGATAACAAAATAAAGCATGTCCCCATAGCACCCCCAAACCAAAAGCAATAGAAAGAAATTTGTTTTTCATTTAATAAGGGAAGAAACTAACACCCATTGAATTATTGTTATATTCCAAGCATTTTGCTTACTTAATTCTCACAACTGTCCTAAAATAATTATCAACTCAAACTATAACTGAGGATCAAAGAAGTTAAGTAATCAGCTACTAACAGAGCCAGATTTCCACTATACCTCATTATCAACTTTCTTTAAGTCACCTAGGCACTTTAGAATTATCCGTGTACTTGATGGAAGAAGTATTTGCTACTAAATTTTACAGATTCTACCTGTACAGAGCTTTTTTTTACAATCAAAATTCTCACTGCCAATTCTACTGCCACTACTCTTTACTTAGGTCTGTTACCTCTTTCCTGTTCTAGAGCAAAAAGCTTCTCAACCAAGCATTCCAATCTCTAGTCTTTTCCCCTTTAATCCATTCTCTAAATCTGTAAAGAACAGTTGTTTGCTGGCCTCCCAACATCTAGCCCCACTTTTTAGTAATGGTACTGGATTTCCTTTCGGGAAATTACCTCTCCTCTTCCTAGGTACTTCTTTCTAGTAAACAAGTATTGTTTTCAGAGATTCTGAATCTTAAGCAAAATGACACAAGTTTGGAAAAAATGGCTGGCACTCATTCATTCTGGTGGCATCCTGATTAGGTTGTCAATTCATTCCTGACATCAAGACCCCAGGAGCTACCCTACACTGGATCGCCAGCCTTCCTTTTGAGTCTATAAGCAACTTAATATTCTTACAGTAAATTTCTTCTCTGTTTAAGATAGTCAGTGTCACTTTTCTGCTTCCAAAGGCTCATATAAGATCTCTAAAGCATCACTCAATTCTTCTCAAAAACTTTAAATGGCCCACAACTTTTCAATATTACAATCTTCTTCAGGTTAATTTTTCAGGCTCTCCCCATTTGTGCCCAATCTACACTTCTAAACTTATTTCCCACCAATGGCATTACATATTTTTATTCATGTGATTCTTTCCACTAGGAATGCTACCCACAAAACCCCATCTCAGCCTATAAATCATATCCACCCTTCCAAATCTATTTAATTGATCCCTAGTACATAAATTCTTATCTAATTCCACTAACCCATTAGGATACTGTGGGAAAATACTCTCATGCTCCTTTATCTGTTTTGTTACATATTCTGCATTCATGCATTTCTATATAGATTACATTCCTCCACTGATACCACCAACTCTTCCAAAAGAAGAGAGGGAGTGGAAACGTATTAAATGAAGGGAAAAAGTGGGGTCATAACTCTAAATTAAAATATTTTCAAAGTCTAATGTTTTATATTTGAAATTCAACTGAATTCTGTATTCTAGAGAAGTTCTATACAATAGAACTTTCTGCAATGATGACAATGTTCTCTATATCTGTGCTGCCCAATATAGGTAGCCATTAGCCACAAGTGGCTACTCAGCACTTAAAATGTAATTGGCACAACTAAGGAATGGAATTTTATTTCATTTTTATTAAATTAAATTTAAATTTAACTTATGGTAGCTAGTGGCTACCATACTGGATGGCTCAGCTCTAGCATATAATCTATTTGCTTTACTGTAAAATATTCAAGGAAAATATGTCAAGTTATTTAGGGGCTTCCTTAATCTCACCAGGATGCCATGTGAGAAAAACCTAAAGTTGTTCATATTTGAGTTAGAGAATAACAGACTTAGAAGATAAAATTCAAAATCCTTAACAAAGCATACATTGCTCTAGGGGCTGGGCCCTCAGATCAGGGGCCTCTTAAGCTATGGAAACTTTGAAGTAATTTGAAAAAGAGACTTCCTCCAAGGATATGAAGCCCTATAGGCACAAGACTTGGATAGCGGAACACAGGCTGAATTTCAACCCTCATTCACCCCCTTAGCCAGATGCCCTTGGCTTATAGCCACACATTCCAGCACACTGTATCTTTCCTCTGGCCTTTTACTGCAGCTGAAAATGCCTTTTTATCACCTTTGGCTCAGCAAATAGCTCCTAGATGTCCTTGCAGGCTACTACACTTACTCCATTCCACAAACCACAATTTGGATTCAGAGCCCCTCCTCTGTGATTCTGTAATATAAGAATATCTCTGATATTGCACTTATCATACTAGTTCATAATTATCTATTTTCTCCTTTATTTTGCTACCCAGAATAAATACACTTCTTGCAGATAGATACAGGTCACTTTTTTTTTTATCTTTATATTTTCACCTACTAAATAGCATCTAAACATGGTGGGTGCCAAATTAATGTAACCATGAATGAAACTGATTCACTCCTACGTAAAATGCATTAATATAAGAGGAATCAAAAATCTTTACTTCAGTCTTACTAGAATCTAATTTCACTCAATTTTAGATTACAAGAATATTTTAAAACATAATTTGTAATCTGTCAATATCTCCCCAAAGTAAAAAGTTTTAAAGTGAACCATGTGGGGGTCCTCAGGCCTTTGTCACACACCCCCAGCACCAGCAGCCAGCCCAGCAGCAGCCACCAAGATCACCAAGCCACCGCAGGAAGTGCCCTGGTCTCTCCCAACCCAAGGTGGTGGGGGACTGAGGGACTCAGCCACATCCCCCGACACATGCAACCAGTCCAGTGATGACCACCAAGCCACTGCAGGAAGTGCCCCAGGCTCTCCCAAGCAGGGGTGTTGAGGGGCCTCAGGCCTTGGCCATGCTCCCCCAACACATGCAACCAGCCCAACAATGACCACCAAGCTGCAGCAAGAAGGACCCTGGGTTCTCGAGCTGGCATGGTGGGGGGCAAGGGGACCTGACATCTGCACCCAACCCAGCAATGATCAATCCACTGCTGGAAGCCCCCCAGTCTCCACTATGGAAATGAGGAGGGAGCCACAGGCCTAAATCCCGGCCCTCCTCTTCCCTCCTTCTTCCATCTCATTTCCTTCCCCTTTCTCCTCTCTCCCTCCCCCCCAACTGCTCCACAACATCCCAGAATGTAAAAAATAAAATTAATAAAATTTCATTTAAGTAAATAAATAAATAAAAATAAAGTGAACCATGAACAGTTTAAGAACTCCTGTATAAACCAAAATCAGTAGGTATTTACTAATAAACTTAAAGGTCTAAATAATTGCACTGCTAACTACTACCTGGCTTTCATGATGGAGACAAGGTAATAAATCTCAACAGCACATTAATCTTTAGCACAGGTAGCATAATAAATTTGTACATAATCTATCATGAAAAATTACAACCAGAAAAAAATTCAAAACTAGCAACCTATGGAAGTTATTCCACAATTCAAACTATTTTCTAAACAGCAAAAAGAAAAAGTAAAGGTTAGCAGTCAACAAAGAGAACTTTCAACAGGTAATCTTACACATGACACAAAAATAGGCATTTCCCTACTATTCACCTCATTTTTTCTGTCTGATAAGCCCAACTTCCAAAGAAAGATATGCAGGCCACGCAACTTCTACGAGGGTACTTCAAAAAGTTCATGGAAAGATTCATACTATCTTTTAATTCTATTTTGCCACAAACTTTTTGAGGTACCCTAATATACTTTAGCAACTAAGGAAAACTGGATGAGTCTTCCTTTTTCTCTGCCCAGTATTTTCTTTCCTTAGCAAATGTTACTGTTTCTCTATTTACTAACATAGATGAAGATAAATAACATGGTGTGTGATTTGCAAGTTGTTACTTAGTAGCAACTATGATAACCCATGCTTTTCAAATTTCACCAATTGTCAATACTGCCAATAAACTAGGTTTTGCTTTTCAGTATCTTCTGATACTTTCTACAATGCACAAATTGTATAAAACAAATGGAAAGAAAGAAGTTTAAAGTTTTTTTAAATGCCAGAAAGGAATACCAGCAAGCCATGCAAAACTCCAAATTATAACTTCTATTCAATGAATCATTTATATTTATTATCATAATAGTAATCATGCCTATAAAAACAATAACTCAGTTTCCATGAAAAAATAATGTACAATTGTTCTAAATGATACTCCTTCACTAAGGAAAAGTAACGGCTCCTCACTATTGAAGTACTGAGTTAGGCTGGCCAATTAGCTCAGTGGATTAGAGCATGGTGCTGATAACACCAAGGTCCAGGGTTTGATCCCTGTACCAGTTGCCAAAAAAGAATAAATAGAATAAAAATGAAGTACTGAGTATACTAATATTTAATTTTATAAAACTAGGTGATTATCAACTATCCTTACACATTTACTAGGAATTCTACATTTGGGATAAACTATTCTGCTAAATAGCCCAAACAGATATTTCAGAGATATACAACTCCATTTATCCTATAAGGCACAAAAACATGGATTCATATTCAGAATGACTGTGATATTGTGTGTGATCACAATTTGACCAATCATGATGTCACAATATTGAACACAATACCATGACAAAATTTAAAACAATCAAATTGTTTTTGAAACTTGGTATATACAGATTTGGGATCAACTTCTACTTCCAAGCAATGGTAGATTAACTGGCTCAGGATTTACTTTCCTGCAATAAACACCTGAAAAACTGGAAAAATATAAAAACTACCTTTTGGATACTGGACAAGAGGCAATACAGGATGACAATCTCTGAATGAAGCTAAAGAAATAAAATAAGTTCTATGGTTACTGGCTTTCTACTCAAAAACACTTTCTGGAATGCAATACAAGGAAAGGGGTTCCAAGTAAAGCACAGTTTTCTCACTGAGCTGAGAAGACAGACATCAGATTTCAGGAAGGCTGAGACAACCAAAGTAGAGGAAGGGGGCTACCCAGGGAAAGAATTCCACACTGTTTAAGGGACACCTTCAGTACCTGACTGATATTAAGTTGCATATAACTCACAAAGCCAGGCAAAGATCAACTGTACAGAGCTGACTTCCCAGAGTTCACACAGGGCTGGAAGATGTCTGAGTTCTGACTCAATCACAGTGGAGGGTCCTTGTTGAAGACCTAGAGCATTCAGTAGAGATCCCAAAAGGGGCATATCTTAACGGTAGTACTAAATCAGCTCTAGAATAAAGACTACTCTAAACACACCTTGGTGAAGCTTAAAAACAGCCCTAAAAGGATCAAGCTGATCCACAAGTAACTTAACTGCCAATCAAACAAAATATAACTCTTTAAAGACAGACAGAAAATTCAACATATAGAAAAGTAAATTGACAACATATTGTACCCAACTAAAAACTAAAAGGCATGGGCCGGCCCCGTGGCCCACCCGGGAGAGTGCAACACAGTGGCGCTCCCGCCGCGGGTTCGGATCCTATATAGGGATGGCCGGTGCGCTCACTGGCTGAGCGCGGTGCAGATGACGCCAAGCCAGGGGTTGCGATCCCCTTACCGGTCACAAAACAAACAAACAAACAAAAAAAAAACTAAAAGGCATGCCAAAAAACAAACAAACAAACAAAAAACCTCAAGAAATGTTAGCCATAACCAGCAAAAAAATCAATCAACAAAAACAGATATCGTAATGAAACAGAATTAGCTGTTAAGGACATTAAGTTAGTTCTTATAAATACCATCAAGGATTTATAGGTTTATATATAAAATGAGGAAAGGAAAGAGAAAAAAAAAAGAAATGGAACTTTAAAAGATGAAAAATACAGTTATAAGAAATTTAAAATTTACTAGATAGGACTAACAGCCTATATTACGCTACAGAAAAAAAGATCCATTAATATGGAGACATGGCAAATAAAAACTAACCAGATAAAAGCACAGACAGAAAAAACAATGAAAAATGTGTAGAACCTCAGTACCTGAGGGACAATGTTAAGTAGTCCAACATGTGTAATTTGTGTACCAAGTGGGAGGGTAGGCTAAAAAAAATTATTAGAAGAAATGACCAAAAATATCTCATTTGTGATGGAAACCATACACCCACTGATTTAAGAAGTTCAATAAACACAAGGAAAACCTCAAATCAAGACCACGGCACATACTTATCAACTTGCTGAAAAATCAGTGATTAAAGCAACAGGAAAAAGATTTATTAAATAAAGAGGAACAAAGATAAGAATGATTGCAGATTTCTCATCTAAACCTATGCAAGTCAAAACATAACAGCATGACATCTTTAAAGTGCTAAAAGAAAAGAAATCCCTGTCAATCTAGACTACAATATATGATAAAAATATACTTACAGAATGAAGGTGACACTACACACCTATTAAAATGGATAAAAAAAATTTTTAAATTATATTAACCAAATGCTGTGAAATAAGCCAGTCACAAAAGGTCAATATTGTATGATTCTTTTTACATGTGGTTCCTAGAGTAGCCAAATTCAAAGAGAAAGTAAGTAGAATGGTGGTTGCCAAGAGCTGGGAGGAGGGAATGAGAAATTATTATTTAATGAGTACACGGTTTCAGCTGGAGAATATAAAAAAGTTCTAATATGAATAATAGTGATGGACACACAACATTGTGAATGTACTTAATGACCTGTATATGGACAAATGGTTAAAATGGTAAATTTTATGTTATGTTTATTTTCCACAATTAAAAAACAAATGCTGGGCCTGCCCCGTGGCTCACTCGGGTGAGTGCCGCGCTGGTGGCGCCGAAGCCGCAGGTTCGGATCCTATATAGGGATGGTCGGTGCGCTCACTGGCTGAGTGTGGTATGGACGACACCAAGCCAAGGGTTGCGATCCCCTTACCGGTCAAAAAAAAAAAAAATGCTGGTGAGGATGTGGAGAAACTGAATCACTCATATGCTGTTGGTAGGAATGTAAAACATTATAGCCACTCTGGAAAAAAGTACGCAGTTTCTTCTAAAACTAACCATATGTTTACCATATAACCCAGTAAGTGCACTCTTGCATATTTATCCTAGACAAGTGCTTATGTTCACACAAAAACTTTAATGCCATTTGTATGCCTATTCTTTATTTATTACAGAAAAAAAAACTGGGACCAACCCAAACACTCTTCAATAAGTGAATAGTTACACAAACTGTGGTAATTCATACCACAGAGTTGTATTCAGCAATAAAAAAGAACAGACGATCGACACATGCAACAACTTGGATGAATCTCAAGTAAATTATGCTAAGTGAAGAAAGCCTATCTAAAAGGTTATACACTGTATAATTCCATACATTCCATAAATGTCAAAATTAAAGAGGTGGAAAATAGGTTAGTGGTTTCCAAGGGATGGGTAGGTAAGGAAGAGATGTGGCTGTGACAACAAATACCACAAGGCATCCTTGTCATGGAACTATTCTGGAGTTGTGTCATTCCAATCTAAACACATGATTAAACTGCACAGAACTAAATACAAACTCACACACCATGGAGTGTATGTAAAACTGGTGAAATCTGAATAAGGTCAGTGGATTATATCAATGTCAATTTCCTGTTTGTGATATTGTACTATAGTTATGCAAGATGTTACCATTGTAGAAACTGGGTGAAGGATATAGAGAATCTCTCTGTATTATTTCTTATAACTGTATATGAATCTACAGTTATATCAGATAAAAAGGTTTTTTTTATGTTTTGTTTTGTCTTTTTCGTGACCGGTACTCAGCCAGTAAGTGCACGGGCCATTCCTATATAGGATCCGAACCCGCGGCAGGAGCGTCGCCGTGCTCCCAGCGCCGCACTCTCCCGAGTGCGCCACGGGCTTGGCCCTAAAAAGGTTTTTTTAATTAAGATTATAAAAAGACTTTTCCTGACCAGCAAAATCTGTGAGAATTCATTAACAGCAGATTTACTATAAAAAATGTTAAAGCAAGTTCTTCAAGCACAAAGAAAATGACACTGGATAGAAACTGGGATCTGTACAAAGGAATGAAAAGCAATAGAAATGGTAAATATAAGACATAAGTACAAAAGACTTTAAAATCACTTTTAATTATCTTTAAAACATAATGGACTGTTTAAAGCAAACATAACAATGTATTGTGGAGTTTTTAACAATATGTATAAGAACAATGTTTGACAACAATGGTAGAAAAGAGTGGAGGGGGAATATTAGAATGCTATTGTAAGGTGCTTACATTATACATGAAGTGGTATAATATTTGATAGTGGAATGTGGTTACAGAGACCTACTGTATTCCTCGAATAACTACCTTTTAAAAAATGGCTCTTAAGCCACTAGTAGAGATAATACTAAATAAATAAATGTACTCAACCCTAACAAAGGCAGAAAAAAAGGAATAACCAATAGGATAAACAGAAAACAAATAACAAGAAAGAACATTTAAATCCAACCATACTGTTATTTACATTAAATGTAAATGGTCTAAGAACATTTCAAATAAAAAGAAAAGATAATCAGAATAAATAAAAAAGCAAGACCCGGGCCGAGCCTGTGGCGCACTCGGGAGGGTGCTGCGCTGGGAGCGCAGCGACGCTCCCAGCGGCCGCGGGTTCGGATCCTATATAGGAATGGCCGGTACACTCACTGGCTGAGTGCCGGTCACGAAAAAGAAAAAAAAAAAAAAAAAAAAAGCAAGACCCTTTTTTAAAAGGCAGTAAAAAAGCTAGCAACAAGAAACTTACTTTAAATATAAAGACAAAAACAGGTAAAAAGTAAAGGATGGAAAAAGATACACCATGCAAACACTAAGCTTAAGAATGCTGCAGGAGCCCTAGGCATATACTCAAAATAACTAAAAGCAAGATCTCGAAGAGATATTTGTATATCCATGTTCACAGCAGCATTATTCATAATAGCTAAAAGGTGAAAATAAGGGCTGGCTGGTTAGCTCAGTTGATCAAAGCACAGCCTTATAAAATACCAAGGTCACAGGTTCGGATCCCCATACCAACCAGCCACCAAAAAAAAAAAAAAAAAAAAAAGATGAAAACAACCCAAATGTCTATTAACAGATGAATGGATAAACAAAATATGACATACAATGGAATATTACCAGGCTTTTAAAAAGAAATGAAATTTTGATACATACTACAAAACGGATGAGCCATAAAAACATTTCCAAACACAAACAGACAAATATTGTAAGATTACCTAAAACAAGGACATTCAAAGAGACAGAAAATAGAATATAGGTCATCAGGGGCTGGGGAGAAAAGGGAATGAGGAGTCATTGTTAAATAGGTACAGCGTTTCTGTTCGGATCATGAAAAAGTTCTTGAGATGAAAAGTGGCAATGGCTGTACAACATAGTAAATGTACTTAATACCATTGAATTGTACACTTGAAAATGATTCAAGTGGTAAATTTTATGCTGTGCATATTTTACCACAAAAAAGAAAAAAAAAACTGAATGCTGGAATAGCTATACTATCAAACAAAAGATCTTTCAGAATGAGAAATACTACTAAAAATGCTTCAGAATGAGAAATTTTATCAAACAAAAGATCTTTCAGAAGAAATATTACTAAAAATGTTTCATAATGAGAAATTTCATAAGGGGATATGGACAATTCATCAAGAATATACAACTGTCCTAAATGCATCTAACAATAAAGCTGCAAAATACATAAAGCTAAACTGACAAAACCAAAAATTATAGTTGACAAAGACAAATAATTATAGTTGACACTTCAACATTCCTCTGCACAACTGAGAGAAAAAGTACAGAAAATCAATAGATATATAGAAACCTAAACCACACCCAAACTATCTTGACATAATTCACATATATAGAACACTATCACCAACAAATGCAGAATACACATTCTCAAACACTTAGGGCATATTAACCAACAGACCATATACTGGGCCATAAAACAAGTCTCAATAAATATAAAAGAATTAAATTCATACAATGTGTTTTCTGACTACACAGAATTAAACCAGAAATCAAAATCAGAAAAAAAAAAATCAAAAAATTTCCGAAATATTTGAAAATTAAACAACACATTTCTAAATAATACATAGTTTGTCAAAATGGAAGACAAAAGGGAAATTAGAAAATATCTTGAATTAAGTAAAAATAAAGCATAACATATCAAACAAACTGTGGTTCACAGCTAAAGCAGTACTTAAAGGGAAATTTTATAACATTAAATCCTTATATTAGAAAATAATAGATTTAAAATCAATAATATAACAATAATCAACCACATTGTATATTGACAAAATAAAATTTTTAAAAATAAATAAATAAAAGTAAATTAAAAAATAAAATCAATAATATAAGCTTCCAGCTTAAGAAACTTAAAAAAAAAAAAAAAAAACCCACAAGGAGGTAATAAAAATAAGAACAAAAAAGAAAAAAGGACAATTGAAAACAAAACAAAAAAAAAAGAAACCAATAGAGAAAAATCAATGACATCAAAAGCTAGTCCTTTGAAAAATTAAA
This sequence comes from Cynocephalus volans, assembly GCF_027409185.1. Taxonomy (NCBI): domain Eukaryota; kingdom Metazoa; phylum Chordata; class Mammalia; order Dermoptera; family Cynocephalidae; genus Cynocephalus; species Cynocephalus volans. The sequence continues at coordinate 26,594,051 of NC_084469.1, read as the reverse complement.
CAGGTAAATTTCTGGCCAGACTGACGCCAAAGAGAGAGACAGAAAACACAAATTACCAGTATCAGGAATTAAAGAGAGGGTATCACTACAGACACTACAGACATTTAAAAAATAAGGGAATACAATCGTGTGACACATAATAACATTTCAGTTGACAATGGGCCACATATACGACAGTGGCTGGAGCAATAGGCAAGGTGTGTCGTTGGCTATACCATCTAGACTTGTGTAAGTACACTCTACTACGTTTGCACAATGAAATCTAATGATGCATTTCTCAGAATGTATCCCTGTCATTAAGGGATGCATGGCTGACAGTATTATGAATAATTTTTACCAGTTAATTTGATAACTTACATAAAACTGACAAAAATCTCTGAGAAACACAAACTATCAAAGTTTGCTCAAAAATGAACAGATAAGGGCCGAGCCCGTGGCGCACTCGGGAGAGTGCGGCGCTGGGAGCACAGCGACGCTCCCACCACGGGTTCGGATCCTATATAGGAATGGCCGATGCGCTCACTGGCTGAGTACCGGTCACAAAAAAGACAAAAAAAAAAAATGAACAGATAAGGGGTTGGACAGTTACCTCAGCTGCTTAGAGCACAGCCTTGTAACACCAAGGTCAAGGGTTCAGTTCCCCATACTGGCCAACTGCCAAAAAAATAAAATAAAATAAAATAAAATGAAATAAACAGATAACCTAACTCACTGTTTCTATTGAAGAAACTGAATTTATAAGTAAAAGGTATGCCACAAAAAAACGTCCAGGCCCAGATGGTTTCACTGAGAAATTCTACCAAATATTTAAGAAACAAATAATACCAGTTCTACATAAACTCTTCCAGCATATAAGCACTTGCCAACTTACCGTATGAGGTCAACATTACCATGATACCAAAATCAGATATGAACAAGAAAACTACCAGCAATATCCCCACATAGATACAAATGCAAAAATTCAGAACAAAAATTAGAAAATAGATCCTAGCAATGTATAAAAAGAGTAATATTTCATTACCAATTGGGGTTCATCTCAGGAGCCAAAATCAATCCATGTAATTTGCTATATCAGTCTAAGAAAAGCATAACCATATGATCTCAATAGATGCCCCCCTCCTCAAAAAAAATTTGACAAATTAATATCAATTCATTCATGACAAAAACTCTTAGAAAACTGCAAATAGAAGGGAACTTCCTTAACCTGATAAAGAGTATCTATAAAAACCCTATAGCTAATATCATATGCAATAATGAAAAACTAAATAGCTTTCTCATAAAATGAGGCAGGGCAAGGATATCTACTCCCACCACACATATTCGACATTGTACTGAAGGACCTAGCCAGTGGAATAAGGTAAAAAAAGAAATAAAAGGCATTCAGACTACTAAGGAAGAAATAAAATAAACATAATTGTTTACATAGAAAATCTCAAACCATCTACAAAATAGCTGCTAGAACTAATAAGTGAATTTACCAAGAATGCAGAATACAAAGTCAATATACAAAAATAAATTGTATTTTTACACAGTAGTAATAAAATTGAAATTTGAAGGGGGAAAAAAGGTAACATTTACAATAACATCAAAACACATGAAATACATGCAATAAATCTAACAAATCTGTGCAAGATTTGTATGCTGACAACTGCAAAACACTGATGAGAGAAATCAAAAAAGACCCAAATAAATGGGAGAGATACATCATATTCATAGATTGGGAGACTCGATATTGTTATGATGTTAATGCTCCCCATAATGATCCATAAATTCAACACAATCCCAAAAGACCAGCAGCCTTTTTTGCAGAAACTGACAAACTGATTCTAAAACATACATAAAAAAGCAAAACACCTAAGAAAGCCAAAACAATTTTGAATAGAAAAATAAATTTGGGGGATGCACTCAGATTTTAAAACTTACTATAAAACTACAATAATTAAGACAGTGTAATACTGGTGTAAGCACGGAAACATAGACTAATGGAACATGACAGTACAGAAGTAGACCCACAAAAAATTAATTTTTGACAAAGGTGCAAAGATAATTCAAAGGGCAAGTGATAGTCTTTTCAGTAAATATGTTTGTTTTTTTGTTTTGTTTTGTTTTTTAAAAAACCCTTACCTCACCCTTAAACAAATATTCACTCAAAACAAATATGAGACCTAAATGTAAACTCTAAAACTTTAAAACTTCTTTTTTTTTTTGTGACCGGCCGCACCGAGCTCACGGGCCATCCCTATACAGGATCCGAACCCGCGGCGGGAGCGCTGCAGTGCCACGGGGTCGGCCCTAAAACTTTAAAACTTCTAAGAAAGTATTGGACAAAAATTTTTTGTGACTTTGCTCTATGCAAAAATTTCTTTAATATAAGATCAAAAGATAGAAAGAAATTAATAAATTAGACCTTCATCAAAATGGAGAGCTTCTACTCTTTGAAAGATATTGTTAAGAAAATAAAAAATAAGCCATAAACTGAGAACGTATTTGTTAAACACATATCTAATAAAGGGCTTATATCCTCAATATGTAAAGAATTCATAGCTAAATGAGAAGACAACAACCTAATTTTAAAATGGAGGAGGGGTAAATGATTTGAACAGATACTTAACTACGGAAGAGATATGGATGACAAATAAGCACATGAAGAGACACACTGCGAAAACGCAAATTAAAATCACATGAAAGGTCAAGGGTTCAGATCCCCTTCACAGCCAGTCGCCAAAAAAATAAAATAAAATCACATGAGTTCCCTCCCAAATTGAGGGTGGCCTAGACTTAGTGACTCACTTCCAAAGAATAGAGTAGGGAACAGAAAAAAAGGATACCTGACTCTTTAGTGAAATCTTCAAAAGTTATAAGTCCTTAACTACAGAGAGATACATATTCAAATAATATTCCAGCATTTACTTTGATTTCTATAATTAATCCTATGGAAGAAATATTCAATTTTCACAATACTAACCCCTTTGCAGTTAATAAATTTTTATGGTATACCAAAATATTAGTGATTTGAAAGATGCATTTTATTCTGAGCAATTGCAATAGTTCTTTAAATAAAAGGGTAATCACAAACAAAAAAAAGAGAAGGAAACCATCCTTTAAAAAATGTAGACTCGCCTTAAAAAAAAATTTTAAAAAATAAAAAAATTTTAAAAAATGTAAAAAGAGTGGAAAATATTAGTTTGGCCATATGTTAAAAGATATAATTATCATAGCAAATCATTAACATTATGGCTTTATAATAGTCCATATTTCAATATCCAAATATATACAAACTAATGGAGGGAAGAGGACAACAAGATCAAGCATTCTTATTTCTGTCAAGCTTAAAACAACTTGCTTTCATTAGATGTAACTAGACAATTATCAAAAACAGCTGGTAAACTAAAATAAACATAATTCATTCAATATTTACTAGGCCTTTACCATGTCCCAGGCACTGTCCTAAATGCTGGGGACTCACATATGATTAAATAGGAGAGGCAAATACAGGAACAACTGCAATTTCATTTAACAAACATTTATTAATAAGCTAAAAGATATGAAAGATTAATAAAAGATAACCCTGCCCTGAAGAAGACTACCCCTTTTAGAAAATTAATGAATTCAAAATCTGCCTCTCCATAGTATCAAATGTGGCACTAAATGTAATTCCAAAGAGGGAAACCAAAATTTCAAGTCAGTTAAAAGAAAGTTACTTAACACAGTTTTAAAAACTAAACAAGGATAAAAGATGACAAATACATCCCTTCAAAATGCATTAAAGGAAAAAGTTACTCAATATTTTCTATCTGACGTGTTATATTTATTTCCAATATATAACCCCCCCTTTCTGGGGATCAAATTAATTTCTCTAAGACTTCTCTGTGAATATGTGGCTTTTTCCCTGTTAAATCTAATAGGCACAGTGAATCTTAAATGTGACTATTTCTCTACATTCTTTGAAATAAGTAAGAACAGAAATTCAGTCCACTTCTTTCAATTGTGACTCTCATGGATACTTTCAGAGTATTTTATTAGAAGATTCATCTTGTTATCTTTTATTTTCACCTCTTTATTTTTATTGTTTATTTAATGCATTATGTGTTTCTATGTTGGCCACCAGAAATCAAGTAATTTAATATCTATAACTTCAAAAATTGTGCTTTTTTTAATGCAGAAAATTGAATGGGTATCTTTCAATGCCAAGTCAAAGGACAAAATTCAAATATTTAAAGTGAGAAAAGCCCCAGAATTAGTTTATCTGCATTAAAGTTTATAATTGTACATAATGTTAGAAGGGGAGTCTTAAACACTTTCTTCCAGAAAAATTTTGAACCAGTTTCACCCTATCTCTCTTTTTAATTACCAACAGCACTTTGTATTTGTACAAGACAGTTTGGTGCTTAATTATATAGTAACACGAAATACCTTAAATCTTCAAAGATTTTTCTTGGTAATTGAAGCATTATTCTTTGAGAATTGAAAGCTTATTTTATATTTTTCCATAGAAGATACACAAATAGCCAACAAGCACATGAAAAGATGCTCAACATCTTTAGTCACTAGAGAAAGGCAAATCAAAACCACAAAGAGATAACACTTCACACCCCTTAGGGATGACTATGATTAAAGAACAAAAAAGTTTTAATGAAAAATAGCTGTTGGAGAAGACGTGGAGAAATTAGAACCCTTGTACATTTCTGGCAGTAATGTAAAATGGTTCAGCCACTCTGGAAAATAGCTGGCAATTCCTCAAAAAGTTAAACACAGAATTACCTTATAATCCAGCAATTCCACTTCTAGGTATATAGGGAAAAGAACTGAAAACAGGTGCTCAAACAAGTACATGTACAGGCATGTTCACAACAGCACTATTCACAACAGCCAACAGGTGAAAAACAGCCCGAATGTCCATCAACCGATGAATGGATAAACAAATTATGGTATATACATACAATGTAATATTATTCAACCACAAGAAGGAATAAAATAGTAATACATGCTACAACATGGAAGAAGCTCCAAAACATTAAGCCAAGTAAAAGCCAGACACAAAAGGTTACATGTTGTATGATTCCATTTATATGTATCCAGAATAGTCAAATCCACAAATACATAACAAAGACTTGTAATTATAAGACACAGGAGAGGATAGAATAGAGAGCAACTGCTAAATGTGTACAGGGTTTGCTTTAGGGGTTAGGGAAATGCTTTGGAACACAGAAAGATGTGATAGCTATGAGATAGGGTGACCCCCACTTTCATAACATACGAAATTCGCTTCTGTGAAACTGCTTGCTGTGTGACAAGGTAGATTAAGTTTAAATAGTATTTGAATTGCTTAGAAAATGTTGTTGTTTGAAAATCCCCCTCAGCTATTCAGCCCCCTTAATAGAAGTTAAAAGCTAAATATTAGCCTGCACTTAGAGAAGTTTAAATTTTGCTTGCTGTTCCCCACCCAAGCTGCCCCGAACATTAACTAGCTTGTTTCAGCTCCTGTTATCAGCTTGTGCTAGGCCTCCCCAAACCCCCTCCTCACGCCAGGAAGGTACGTGTGTATGTATGTGACTACATGATAACTATAAGTGTGTGACTATTTGATAATTTTAACTGTGTGACTAATGTAAAAATGTGCCTTTTAAAAAATCCTCTAAACTTCAAGTCAGGGCTGCTCTCTTCCGAGACTTTCTTGGAGGGACAGTTGCCAGCCGGCCAATAAAGACCCCCTTTTAAATTCTCAATTGGGTATTCTGGTTCCTTTTCCATGCAGCAGCCTCAGAACAGCTACATAACTCTGTGTGTGTACTAAATGCCACTGAATTGTTCACTTTAAAATGGTTAATTTTATGCTATGCGAATTTCACTTCAATTTTTTTAAAAGTTTATCTTAACGATTTGGGATAGAAATATTTCTAATTGTAATTAGATAAGGCAGAGCCCACTGACTCTAATTAATATTTTGCTGTTGACTAAGGATCATCATTATGAATAACAATAACTATGAATAAGCCATACTTCTCATGTCCTAACTATCTCAGAGCCTCAGTTGTCTCATCTGTAAAATGTCATTTTTTGCAAGATCACAGGATCTCAATGTTTTTTGAATCACAGATACCTTTGAAAATCCACTTAACTCACAAACCCTTACCCTAGAAAAATGCACATGTGCACATACATAGCAAATTGCATACAACCTCAGGAAGTTCACAGACCTATTATAACCCACACAAGCAATTCCCACAGGTTCAGCATTAAGGGGGTAAATACCTAATTAGATTATCTCTATGATCCTTTCTGGTTCTAAGTTTCTGATTCTACTGCAGTCTAATATAATGGAATAGCCTCAAGATTTACAAAGTTTCATAAAGCTGTGCTGTGTTTTTTACTCTCTGTGGTTTTATAAATAACTGTCCTAGTTCACTGTCAAATTCTCTACTGTGATTGCTAGTTGTTGTCCAACACTTAAGAGAAGTTAAAGTTAAAAAATTCAATTAGATTCTATTCAATAATCAGTACTATATGTCCTATGCCAGACATTACAAGAGAGGGATACGAAATAATCATATCCTAGTAAAAGCTAAGTCAATTAAGCAATTACAAAAAAAGGAAAATATATCATTAAGTACTTAACTGGGACACTGATAATGAGCAAAAAAGAACTTAAAGCAGGGCCGAGCCTGTGGAGCACTTGGTAGAGTGCTGCGCTGGGAGTGCGGCAACGCTCCTGCCGCAGGTTCGGATCCTACATAGGACTGACCGGTGCACTCACTGGCTGAGTGCCGGTCACGAAAAAATGACCAAAAAAAAAAAAGAACTTAAAGCAGAACAAGGACAGCATAAGCTGGAGCAGTTGAGGACAATTTCATGGAAGAAGACTTGAATGGACAGGGAGAACAGGACAGATGAGATCAAAAGTGCACTAAAAGGACACCATGAACATAGGCAGAGAAGGTATAAGTGCTGTGTGCTGCTGGGCAATAATGGGAAATAAGGCTGCATAGATATGGAAGGGACAATCACAGATAACTTTAAAAACTAAACAAATCAAAGATAACTAAAAACTAAGCAAAAGAATTACTTGCAAAAATAATCTATGGTAAAGAAATCAGAATAGATGTGGGAAGGATGGTTATTGAGGGAGAAGGGACATGAGGGAGCCCTCTAGAATGCTAAAAACTTCTATAGCTGAATCTGAGCGGTGAGTACATTTCTAAAAATTCATATATGCACCTTACTATTTGTATATTATACCACAATTGGAAAAAAAAAAAAGACACACAAATAGTTGTCAGGTGATTTGAATAAGTAAAAGAGTGCTATATTAGGAGATAATTCTTATAGCAATATGTAAGAGGATCTGATATGGGAAAGGAAAAGACAGCCTTTTAAGTAATACAGAATTAAAATAATATTAACACACATAACATGACATGCCATGTTCTGTTCTAAGAGCTGTACCCATAACAATGTATCTAATCCTCTTAAAAACCCTGTGTGAAATAGTATTATTATTACCATTCTCAGATGATGAAACTGAGGCTCAGAGAGATTGATTGCTCAAGTTCACAGAGCAACGAGACATAAATGACAATAAACTTTTCACTACCCCACACCACAGACATACCCATGAATATACAACAAAACAAAAACAAACTAAAAGTGGCAACAAGAAGACTACCAACAAGAACAGGGACTAAAATAGTGCTTATAAGGACAGAGTGCATCCAGCAGCAACAGCCCTTCTCCCCATCCTGTACCTTCAATATCAGCACCATCTCACCAATCAAGAGTCAGCAACCCCACCTGACTATAAATCTCACTCAGCAAGTTACACCATCTGCATAATGATCCTTACATCCCCTAACATAAGGCTTCACAAAAAGTAGCTTCTCACAAGAATGTTACAGGTCCCTGGAAAAGGTAAGAATGAAACATATTTCAAAAGAAGAAATCTAGTGACATCATAACCTATTGTATGTATTATAGGTGAGGAAAGAGATTAAAAGAATCAAAAACAATCTTCTCTAACTTAGAAGACTTTAGAAAGGTTATTTACAGAAATAAAAATATATCCATAAAAATGGCTTGTACACTAATGTTCACAGCAGCTTTATACAGTAGCCAAAAACTGGAAATGATTCAAATATCAATCAACAGGTGAATGGACTAAGCAATAAAAGGAAATGAACTATTGATACATGACATTATGCCAAGAGAAGGACAAACACAAAAATACATACTGTACGGTTCCATTTCTATGAAACTCTAGAAAAACAAATCTAATTCAGAGTAATAGAAATCACATCAGTGGCTGCACAGGATTAACAGTGGGGAAGAGACTAATTGAAAGGGGGCCTAGGGAATTTTTAGTGTTCTATATCTTCACTCAGGTGATCATTATAGCCACTGATCTGTACACTAAAAATGTATAAATTTACTGCAAGTAATTATGCCTTGGTAAAGTTGATTTTTTTAAAATGTCATTAACATTGAAATAGGTAGGTAAACAAGAGGAACCTTTTGCAAGAGGAGATGAAGATGAGTTCAATTTAGATGTGTTGAACTTGATGTGTCTACAGAATATCCAAGAAGTACAAGATATGTCAGGTAGGCAGTTGTGTATAAGGGATGGGATTGAGGGAGCAGTGGGAAGAGAGAAAAAAGCATCAAGTGCTGACAGACATCTACAGTTAGGAACAGTCAGAAAGAAGTACCAGTAAAATAAAAATTTTAAGACTAAAGGGGATAATAAATAATGTCAAACATTACAAGGAAGTAGAGGACATACAGAGCTACAAATGAGTTTAATCTTGTGAATTCAAAACTCATCTTATAAAAGGGGACTGCTATCTACCTTGCAAGAATGTTGTAAAGAATTAAAATAGAAATATATCTTTAAGTACCTGCACGGTGCCTGGCTCATAAATGGTGGCTCTTATCACTACTAAAATTCTTACCATAAATTTCAGCATAATTAACTTTTTAACAGACTAAATAAGCTACGAGTCAACATAATGACAAATATTTACCACAGCTAAAATATTTCAGTACTCCTCTTCTTCAGGACATCAGTAGAACTGCACTTCCTTACCCTCTGTGAAATCTCTTAAGGCCATATGACTTGCTTTAACCAAGAACTATTAGCCAAAGTGACCTGTTCCTCTTCTAGGCAGAGACTTTAAGAGCCAGTGAGCTATTAGCAACAGTACCCTTCCCAATGACATGGAGATCACAGAACCACATGTTGAGATGAAGTCTCCATCAGCCTGAGACCCTGCAGAGCAAGAACAAACAGAATCCCCTCCTCTTCTCATCCTCCACATAAACAGAGCATGCACAAGCAAAAAAAAACTGTTTGCCCTATTAAAAGCCACTGAAATTTTTGAATTGTTACCACAATATATCCTAGACTCTCCTGACACACAACCAAAGCCAAAATTGTTATCTTTCCCTTGCAAAATAAAGTCATCCTCAATATATCCTTTCCCCTACCTCCAGAGTAAGCCCCGAACTCCATCAATTTTTCTGCTTTAATCTCTCTCAAACACATACATCATGACAGTCCTACTCCGTTTTTTTTTTTGGCAGCTAGCTGGTAGAAGGATCTGAATCCTTGACCTTGGTGTTACAAGGCTGTGCTCTAACCAACTGACCTAACCTGCCAGCCTCAGTTCTACTCCTTACTTAGACTTCTGTAATAACCTCCTACCAAGCCTCCCTACATACAGTTTCTGCCCACCTATTCTCCACAATACCTCTGGAGTAATCCTTGCAAAACACAAATCTGACCATATCACACTCCTGTTTTTATATGATTTTCACATCAATTAGAAGCACAACAAAAATGGCCCGTCAAGAAATAACTATACTGGGAGGGCCGTGTGAGAGCGTACCCTTGTAACCAAGGTCAAGGGTTTGCTTCCCTGTACTGGCCAGGGACCACAAAATTAAAAAATAAAAAGAAATAACTGTGAGAAGTGCTAGAAATGTTCTATAATTCAACAGGCTTACACTTAATATTCATGAACTTCGCTGCATTAATTTTACCTCAAAGAGTTAAAAAGAAAAAAAAAAAGATACGGCTCAAACAAAGCTTTTTAGCTTCATTTTACCAAATATCCATCCCAAACCACATAAATAACCTATAGCAACACACTATCAGTAATCACCCTCTAATATATTGACCTTTCATTGCTCTCAGGTATATAATACCCTTTCCACTCCTACTTTTCTTCAACAGCCATATAAAATCTTACTCCCTCAGGAGTCATTCCACCTAAATACCTCTTAACTCTACTTTATCTGTCCTACAACAGCTCTTTGTACATTCCACTTACCAACTCAGCATCCACTATACCAGTGTTCTCAATCAGAGATGATTTTGCCCCCCAGGGGACATTTGGCAATGTCTGAAGACGTTTTTGATTATCGCAACTTAGGGGGGAGGTGTACTGGCATCTAATGAGTAAAGCCAGAAATCCTGTAAAATATCCTATAATGCATAGCACAAACCCCCACAACAATGAATTACCCTACCCAAAATGTAAATACTGCCCGGTTTGGGAAACCTCGCACTACACTCTTGTATGCATTTATTTGCAAGTCTGATCCCTACTAAACCACAAAATGGGAGGGATTAAGTCTTACTTATTTCCGTATCCTGGCACAGTATCTAGAAAATAGCACATAAAAAACATGTAATAAATATAAATGTGTCATTACTGAACCTACTTTGATAACCACTGTGCCTACAATGTACCATGCAGAAAATATAAAAAATACATGTGTCATTGATTAATCCTATTTTGATACAAAAGCTACATAGCTTACTTGCTGTCTTTAAATTCAAATTCCATCAATCATTATTTTGATTTGATATTTCCACAGTATATACCAACAAATCAAAAATTATAACTGAGTATCTGAAGAAAATATTAAATTGAAATTGATTTCCATATTTAGTGCAGCACAAGGAAACCAACTGGCTTAATGACCATGCTTCAAAAGGATTTTTAAAAGAACACTTTCAAAAAACTTTTGGAATCTCACACCACAGTAAGAATAAAATAAGTAAATTTTTACTGAATAAAATAAAGTAAAATAACGGATTCTAAAATCTGGGGTTACTTCATCTGACTTTAATCCAATACAAATTCTGTTATTGTGGTATAATTTAACATACTGTCAAAAAATTAGACAGCTTTTATATCATTGTTGTTTTATTTATTTTAACAAATATTTCATATCTCAATAACAGAACTATTTTATTCTTAATGACTAGATTTACCATCCCAAAGATAGTCATAAAACACATTTTAAATGTTTGCTTGCTGTATCTATTTCACTATTCCTACCTACCCTAATATATTCCATGCCATTGCCATCACCTGAAAAGATGAATGAAAATCTGTATTTACAAGACTCTTAAATTCACCAGATGCCTTGCTAAATTTAGTTGTTTGGAGTAGATACAGTATAAAATATTGGGAAGCTAATTCACCAACTTAAGGTAAATTTTTAAAAGAACAACACATTATTAAAAAATCTGCATTCCAAGTATGATCAATAAAAATTAAAGTTATTTGATTCCTATTTAAAGTTCCCAGAGCATGCAACTTCCAAACTAAGTCACCATTCATGTTGATAAAAATAAAAAACAATTTCACAAGTCACATTTGGCCCTGCTTATAAGCACAAAATCCAATCTAATTCCAATACTAAAACTACTAAATGCAAAAAACAAAAACAAAAAATCTACCACTACCCTTATTAATTGATTATTAAATAATAAACAGCATCTAATTCATATATATTCACTTGACAATAATTCATAATTTAGGGGTTTGATGTAACACCTTTTGCCACAGAAATAAACTATTGTGAAACCTTCTCTTCTAACTTGTCAAATTATCTAGTACATATTACAAAAACAAAGTTCACATATCAACAATATTTTTATTTTCCTATAACACTATGCTATTCTTTGAGGTACTGGCTCTCTCCAACAGTTCATTGTATGTTAGTATGTATAATCAGTTCAATAAAAATGTCATGTAAACAAATATCCAAATTCTATACTTCCTATTGCTAAGTAATCAAGTTCCTTAGTATAGGCATTTCTTTCCTAAATAAAAATATTTTCATATCTTTTCCTTCTTACAATTCCTTTACTTTTGACTAAGGTTTTATGGCATTATTTTATATAATTGGACATTCATACACAAAACACAAAAATGCTGTGTCAATACTTAAGCTAAAAATAAAAAGATCTTTTAATTACTCCATTTTCAAAGTATTTGTTCTTTTCTACAGAACAGAAAAATGACTGACTACTACATGTCAAAGTAAAGAATCTGAAAGTGAGCATGTTATATTCCCCTCTAGGAATCAGCACCCTTGAATTCTAGGAAACAATACCAACTGAAATACCATACTCCTATCATATAAGTCCTCGCTTTCCTACGAATATCTAGCTTGAGAAAACCATTCAGGAGGTGGAAAATTTGAGAAGACAAAATTCCTCCAGGACAGAGACAGTGTCTTACTGGTACATAATAATTAACTTAACTTTATGGAATGAATACATTTTGGAATACAATGTGCTTTCAAGGTAAAGACACACCTACAAAGGATACCTAAATAAAAAGAGAACATGAGGACTCTGGATGCCTTCAAAGTCGAGGGTGGTGAAAAGAGCTCCAAGAGGTGGAAGAGTGATACCAAATTTTTTTTAAATAAATGAATGAAGTAGCAAAAGAAGGGGAAATTTCAATCCTTAGGACAGGCCTTATATCCAGCAAAGGAAAAAGAAAACCTCCTATAGAGTAAAATCATATTTAGTACTACCTAGTTGTCCATTAATAGGTACAAAAACTTATTAGTAAGCCACCCTAATATTCTAACCATTTCTTTCAAAAATACACATCAGAATCCAAATGTATAAATCCAACTTCAAATCAAAATTATAGAATGCAGTTCATTCATTCTTAAAATAACATTAGACTCCCTGTATTCATTCATTAACATTTATTAAGCAGCTGGTGTGATAGCCAACAACTTATTGAGTGCTTACTATGTATCAGGCAATACCTTAAGTAATTAACAAGGGTTATTCTATTTAAATCTAACAACCTAGTAAAGTAGATGCTAACCTCATATTAAGATAGGAAAAAATGAGGCTTAAAAAGTTAAATACGTGGTGCTGATAACACCAAGGTCTGGGGGGTTCAATCCCTGTACCAGCCAGCTGCCAAAAAAGAAAAAGTTAAATGAAGTTACACAGCTAATGAACAATGATGTTAAAATATACTAAGTGCCAGTTTTATTATTATTGGTGGCTGCAAACCAGAAAGCTTTGCTCCATTCTATTATTTGATCATTTTTCTCAGAAAATAAACTTTGCATGTCTTTTTAATTGTTGCAGTAATTCACTTATTCAAAGCTGCATTAAACTAGTTGATCAAATGTATCGAGAGGAAAAATTAGCCCCTTTTCAGCTTTAAAAATAAGTTAAAATTTATCTTTAAAGCTTTAAAGATCTCAGCTCTAATGATAAGTTATAAATGTAGTTATATTTAATAACCTACAACATAACTGACAGTGGCATTTTTAACAGGCTGTAGTATATCTATTATGGAAGGTACTTAGAAACCTGTACTTTTACTTTATTTATATGCAGGTACTTTCATTTTGAGAAACTCTTCCACCTTTTACGGGACCACTTAATTTTGTCACTAAGTAAGAAGATACAGCCTTAGACTGTATTTCAGAACAAAAAGTCTGCTTCTAACACAACTGGAAGAGACCGATATGGAAATAATTGCTACCAAATAATGACAGAAACATCCCAATTGAAAATAATTGCTTCTAGTCCCTCCACACAACTTTTTAACTCATGTAGATTTTTGAGAAGGTATGACACATCTTTAATGAAGCTAAACATCAATTTTATCACTAAAAGTGAAAATACTTTAACCCAACAATGGAATATAATGGAATGAAATAATACAGGTGAACCTTCTCACTTACATTTTATAATGGGAAATCTTAAAGAATAATAAAAAAAACATCCAGCCATGATAAAAGTACAGAAACCTAATGGCAGATGAACGTATGCTGGCACTGTTTAATATAACGATCTCAATTTTATGCAAGACTTGACTACAGAAATAACACTTTTAGAAGAGATTTATTCATATATGATCCTGAACTGAACAGCAGCCCTTAACTAATATGTACAAAAAAAGCTTTTAATTTCTAAAAGATTAAATCAGTATGAGTACAACTAATTGTTGAAAGTAATACAGACTACTGATAACCAAAATGAGATACAAATGAAAAATTAACTGATTTTAATTTTAAAAAATCAACCAAATGCAAAATACAACATTTATTTCCAGGTAACATGAAAAACTGGTTAACTTCAACTCTAATTTCAATGCCAACAGATGGCCCCTAGATAACGTCTGGATTTACCAATTATTCACATGTCTACTAAGAACCAGCAAATTCTTAAAATAAATTATACCTTTAAGGTCAGTTAAGAGCATCCAGGACTGGCCAGTTAGCTCAGTTGGTTAGAGCACAGCCTTATAATACCAAGGTCACGGGTTTGGATCCCTGCACCAACCAGCCAACAAAAAAGAAAAAGAGCATCTAGTCTTTCTGGCATACTGTAATCAGTTTCTTTCTTATTGGTGGAATGGCAATCAAAACATGAGACCAAATTTCACATATATGCCTTGATATACAGAATGCTTGTCTTATATTAACACACATTCAGTTAATTGCCATATCCACAGTTCTCTCAAAATCTATATTACAGAAAATATAGTAATTATGGGGCCGGCCCGTGGCTCACTCAGGAGAGTGTGATGCTGATAACACCAAGGCCACGGGTTCAGATCCCACATAGGGATGGCCAGTTAGCTCACTGGGTGAGCGTGGTGCTAACAACACCAAGTCAAGGGTTAAGATCCCCTTACTGGTCATCTTTAAAAAATATATATATATATAGAGAGAGAGAGAGAGAGAGAGAGAAATTATTTTCTATTCAGTTCACTCATACTTTTGGTCTTATACAATGCTGTATTTCTTTAAAACTCCTTTAAATTTCTTTGAGGTATTATCCTTTAGTTTGGAAGCAATGTTTTGTTACCGTCAAGAAATTCTTAGACTATGCAAAGTCTGTAAACTCAGTTGATTCTTAGAAATTCTTCCATCTATAAAACATGAGAATTATAACCAAATTAACAAATCAGATATCAGAACGCCAAAAATTAAGTCATTAAAAGGGAATCCAGAGAAAGAGCCAGTTGTGAAAGAACAGGAAGTGATGTACACTGCCATTTTGTAGATGAACTACTTAGAAACATAAGAAGTGCCATACCAATCTGGAATCAGTCCAGACTCAGCTCTCAGTATTCTCTTTCTGACAGTGGCATCAGAGGTCATCTGAAATAACCCTCAGCCAGTTTCTCTTTAATAATGAATTTATCTAATTGATCATGAACATATTCTTACCACCTTTAGGCAGAGTTCCTACCAGCTATGGAAAACAGGGTTTCTTTTTAGTTTTCCCAAAGAGCACCACTTAGTTCTAACATGCTGAAATATAGCAAGTAGTTAACCTACTTGTGTGTACATCCTTAAGTGTGGTAGCTTTTACTGATAAATCCTCTCTGCCTGCATCTTTCCAAAATAACACCAGTCACTACTGAGCAGTATGCTTGGATTTACACACGCAAGTATACAAGGGCTCCTCAAAAAGTTCATGGAAAGATTTGTATTATCTTTTAATTCCATTTTTCCACAAACTTTATGAAGTACCCTCTTATATGAATTTATTATCAACAGCAAACCCTAATATACAGAATTACACTTTATGGCATATTTTGCCATAGAGGAGAAAACTCTACACATCCCAACAAGTGGCTTTGTGCCATGAAATAAAGATTCAAATGAATAGTGCTGTTTAAGTTAGATGAATTGAGATGAACATCAAAAGGGAATAAAGAAGGTAAAGAGAATTTCATTTTCTGACAAAAATAAATAAAACTTATCTAACACAGCATGTCTCCATCAAAATCATGAAATAAGATGACAAACTAAATTAGTGCCTAGCACTACTGCTAACAATATCTTTAAGTCCCTGTCTTAAAACAGGTTACAAAATGCAACAAACACACCAAGAAAGCTCTAATGGACATTTAATGACAACATAAAATGTAGATGGCATTTGGAGGTATTTAAAAATATGTCACCCACTAAGTAGAGCTTAAACACCAAGTACAACTTGTTAGTAAAATAAAGACAATTCATGTCTGTACATATTTTAGTCATCTTCATCACTTTGTGGAAAATTTATTTAATTCTATTAATATTCATATACAAAACTTTTTGAAATCTCTTCAGTAAATCTAAACACTTAAGAAAATGTATCAACAGTACATCGATACTACTTCAAGATTTGAAAACTACTTTTTGGTCACAAAAAGCACTTGGCAACACACTTCCAGAATGTTAAAATTTTAACTTCTATTTATTTCTACTCTACTAAGGACAAAACCGATAAGCACTACTGTAAACCAGGTAAGATGATTTGTTTTAAAACAAATACGACATAAAGCAAAAGTGAAAAAATGACTACAGAATATAGATCTATCATAGCATAATCAGGCAGATTAATGCTTATTACTTTTCATTTCCTTAAAAAACAAAGCACTTGCTACAGAAAGGTTTGTTACAACTACTTTCAGAAAATTCCAAATTTCAATGTTATACAAAATAGTATTAACCTTAAAAATTCACAGCTCAGGGAGAAATGACTATTAGCCTGTCCGTCTGTGTGTAATAATTTTTAATAATTCTTCAAGAACTACAGAAGTCATAGGTAGAAAAAAAAATGGGAAATGAGAGGGTAGAAAATTATTTTATTTGAATCCTAACAAACACCTAACATGCTCACAAAAAAAATGTCAATCCAGACATCTCCCTCAAAAAGAGAGAGCAAGAGAGACATCAAAACTGTTCTAACATAAGAGGGGTCCCTCTCGAGAGGCCATATTCCACCAACAATAACAACAGGAACAGATATACCTCCCATGGACAGATCTCAGGGGAAGAGGATTATAACGGTACTGTTATCGATTTAAAACCATAGGAAAAAGAGTGCTTCCAAGAGAAGCGCCATTACTTCCCTCTCCTGCTCCCCCTCCCTTCAGTGTAGACATGGGTCTGTGTATAAGAAACTGCCTTGGACTTTTCTGCAGCATTGCAGTAGACAGTAGATGGGGAAGGGGGAAGGGTAGGGGGAGTGAAACGCTTCCATCATCTCTACAGAAAAGGGGTATAAATTTCCTGAGAGGAGATGGAATCTATCCAACAGGCTATCCAGAGCAGTCTCACTTCCCGTGAATACACAGACATCACAAAGGAGAAGGAGCCAGAGGAGCAGAGGGACCAGAAGGACCAGAAGGGAAAGGGACCTCGTGCCTTTAAACCGGGGTGCACATCAGCCCAGTCTCCCTCTGAGGGCCACACCTTCCTCGAAACATCCCCTTTCACCACCTCTTCTGGTGACCCTCAGGAAAAAAGAACGTAACTGCTCTTGCCCCTCAAAACGCGAGGGCGCCCAACTCACCAGCTTCTTCACCCCACCCACAGAATCACAGACCCTCCTTGTCTCCCTCCCCCACCCCCCCATGTCCCTTCTTCCACACAGAGGCCTGAGTGGGCCGAATTTCCCCGCCCCCCTCCAAGTCGCTCTTTCCCAAAGCAGAGGTGCCCTTACCCTTTCGTCGACAGGTCTGGGGCGGAGGAGTCGGGCGCAGCCCCCTGCAGCGCTCCGGTAGCCGCTACTCTGGGAGGGCGAGGAGTGAGGAGGAGGGGGCTCGGCGACAGACCGCCGCCCCCCCCCCAGCCCCAGCAAGCCGCCCAGCCCAAGCTCTGCGACAAGGGGCAAGGGGGGGGGCGTGGGGCGACCGGGGTCGAGGAGGCGCCCTCAGCGCTTGGGCTCAGCTAAGATGGCGCGGGGAAGTGCCGGGAGCCGCCGCCGCCGCCTCCTCGGGGGAACCGGCCTGGGCCTCGGCCGCCTCCTGTCCTCACACAGCCGAGGCCCTCTCGGTCCCCCGCCGCGGCCCCTCGGTGAGCGGGCCCACGCGCAGCCCTCTGCCACCACCACCACCCCTGGAAAGGGGGCGCTCACAAAGGCAAGAGAGGCCGCGGGCCGGCCGGCGGGCAGCGGGGCGGGGTCCCCAGGGGCCGGGAGGCCTCAGAGGTTCGCGGGTGTCTAGCGCTGTCGGCCCGCGAAGGGCACAGAGCGAGCAGGACCCCTCCTCTCTCTTCAGGAAGGCGGCGGCACCGACCCACTCTCTCTGACACCCTCCCTCTCTCTCTCCGAGCCCTAAAGCCACAGATCCCGGCCGCTGCCCAGGTTCCCCCCCCTTCCCCGATACCACTCCCCTCCTCCCGACAGGCATCCCAGTCTCCGATCTCGCGAGATTTCCCGCCTGACAGGCCCGACCCTACGCGAGACACGATTGCGTGCGCGCGCGCGCGCGCGCGCCCTCACGAGAGCGCGTGAATGCTTGCTCCGGGCGGAGTTGCCTGGTGGCCCCGAGTACCCCAGCCTGTCCAGCCCGGCCTCTGTCAGCTCCCGGAGTTCCTATGCCACGAGGGCGTCAGGTGCATTCATTTTAACCCGGAAATCTGAGGAAGAAGAGCTTATCTGCCCTCCCCCTCCTTCCCTCTTTCCATGTCCAAAGCATTCATCACCCACTAATGCTGCGAATGTTTGCCCTGAAGTATAGAATATCCCATTCCTGCACAACTTAGTTCCCTCCCTCCGTGAAATTCAGAGGTAATTGAGTTTTTGAGACTGCAAGAGTTTATACTAATTTTTGAGATCTAAGCCACCCTTTATGTTGGTGACGGTAGGAAAGAGACAACTTCTTGAAAATTTTTTGTGGATTTAGTAGGTTGAGTGATGAGAATTTTTTGAAACGAGGAGTGAACAAACTAAAGAGTCCTACGGGTCCTATGCAGGGAAGAGGTAGAGCTTATCTCATTTTTTGTGGTTAAAAAACTTTTTAAAACCCCTTCAGTGGTTCTTACTGAAGAATCTCAAGATGTGCCTAAAGTGCAGTCATAAAAAATCGTGGTTTTCCAACCAACGAAACAACTGAAATATATATAATAGATCTGTTGTGTGAGTAAAAATTTATTTTGGAACAATGATTGGAGATTCAGTAAACCAAGGAAGTAAACTCTGGCCAGGATCAGAACAAGCTGTTTCAGTGGAATGTACATATGATTTGTTCTCAATACTTCCTCTTGTAGTAAGGGTCCGTGCTCTGTGAGTCAGTCATTTCTGTTTTCACCTATATTGCCAACTACTCCCAAATGGCAACTTCCACTCAGCATAAAAACATGCCCTAGTTTCCCCTTTTGGAGGGAAAAGAAAGATTACTATCTTCATCTCTCCTCCCCTTGACAGCCAGGCTTCTTGGAAATGTTGTCTATCTTCCCACCTCCACTGAAATTGATCTTGCCAAAGTTAAGAGTGACCTCCTGGTTGCTATGTCTAGTGAAGTCATTTAATCCTTTCCTTCCTGTCCTCTGCAATAGTTGACATAGTTGGCACTCTTTCCATCTTGAAACTGTTCCTCCTTCGCTTTTTCAACACCACTCAAAACCAGTTTTCCTTCTACCTTCCTGTCCTGACAGGACCGCTCTTCCTCCACTTACCCCTTAACAGATACCCCTCTTGGGCTTGTGGGTGAACTCAGTTGGTTAGAGCAAGGTATTATAACAGCAAGGTCAACGGTTCAGATCTCCATACTGGTCAGCTGCCAAAAAAAACCCCAAAACATGAAATCTCCAATCCTGGTCCCTTCTCCTGAAAGTGTCACTGCAAGAATGTTCTCTTCTAGTTATTTCATACATTTGAGAATGGAAACAAATTCAGGTTTTCCCATAGTATTTTTACAAATTTTTATGGAAAATTTCAAACATGCCCCAAAGGAGTAGAGTGGAATAATAAACCTCCATGTATTCATTACTCAGCTTCAATGATTATCAACACTTTATCTTTCTTATTTACCTCTTCTCCCACAAACCTCTTTTTTTCCTCTGGTGTTTTTTTTAAGTAAATCATCATCATAATTTGCCTGTAAATACTTAAATATATATCTCTATTTCTTTTTTTTTTTTTTTTTGGTGGCTGGCCAGTATGGGAATCTGAACCAATATGTGTCTCTAATAAAGACTTATATTGTGATGTAACTACAATATCATTATTGCAACTTTACAAAATGTTTAAAATTCCTTAATATCATTTAATACCCGATCCATGTTCAGTTTTTCCCAGTGGTTTCCAAAATGCTTTTAACAGTTTATTTGAATCAGGGTCTGAACAAGTTCCAACCTTCGCATTTGATTGATAAATGTGTCCCTTAAGTCTCTTTTCATGTATAACAGTTCCTTCCTTTTTGCTTTCTATTTCTTTTCTTTTCTTTTTTTTTTTGGCAGCTGGCCAGTACAGGGATCAAACCCTCAACCTTGGTGTTATCAGCAACATGCTCTAACCAACTAACCAGTTAGCCCCGCCTTTTTGCTTTCTTAATTCTTTTCTTTTCTTTCTTCCCTCTTTCTTTTTTTCCGTTTTGTTTTGTTTATTTGAAGTTTATTTATTGAAAAAATCAGATTATATATCCTTTAGAATTTTCCACATTCTGGACTTGGCCAATTGCATCCTCATGATGTAATTAACATTTGCTTTAATGCCCATATTTCTTACAACTGATAGTTAAATCTAAATGTGATTTTTTAATAATTTTTATAATTTTTATAATTTTGTATCAGCAACCACCCCATTCTCACCTCTACAATAAATTGTGGTTACTCTCCTCATTGTTTCCTCAGCACATAGAGAATCTTAAGAGACTCTGGATGTCTTTTTTTTTTTTTTTTTTTTTTTTCTTAATTCCAGATCTGTGCCTGTGGTCTGGTGCTAATCGACCTCACTCCTCAAATTCTACAAATTTCATACACAAACACACACATACACACACACGCTGGCTTATCTCAATGTAAAATTTATTCAACAGTAAAGCATCACTAGTAGATACTACAAAACGTATCAGTTATTTCATTTTTTAAAATTTTATCCAAAAAAAAGAAACAAGGAAAAAGATAATACTCATCAGTGGCAGGAAAATTAATGTCAATGCTTAGAACAGTTACAGATATTACAGTTCCTGTGGATTTCACTCCTGAATATTTCTCTTTCTCCCTGTCTTGATCCCTACTGCCTCTGCTGTGGTGACTTATACCTCAGGTTCTCACCTGGGGTGCAGTAATTGCCTCCCAACTAGTCTCCCCACCCCCTCCCCCCACCCCAGGCCCCATTCTCTATACCAAGGTGAATGGTTTTAATCTTCTTAAAATGCAATTTCAAAAAACCAAATGTGTCATTCTGTGCTTAAAACTTCTCTATGGACTTATTTAGAATAGTTCCCACCATCCTGAACTAGTATTCGCTATTCCGATAACTGCTAATATGCCGTCTCCAAGATATAGCACTGCGTTCCTCTGCCTGAAATGCCTTCTCTAGCTGGCTAATATCCTTCAAGATTCAGCTCAAGTGTCACCTCCCTTGAGAGGCCTTTTCATATTCCAATTAGGTGTTCCTTGAGCCTATAAACTGGGGTCAGAAAGCTGTGGGGAAAAGAATGGGTGCAAACCATGTTTTGACTTTGATAGAAAAGTTACCCAAGCAGTGACAAAACCAAGAATAAGCTTTTTCCATGCTTTGTCTTATTTAATCTTCACAACAAATCTGTTAGGTAGGTACTATTATCATCACCTCCGTTTTATAGATAAAGAAACAAAGGTTCAGAGAATTTAACATCACTTGCCCAAGATCGCATAACTGAGAAGCAAGTGATGAGCTAGAATTTGAACACAGGTATTAATGAATCCAAACCACACTGTCTTTAAACAATATTGTACTCCTGGCACAACCAACCAAGAACAGTATGATGTCAGATATGCATTTCTGGTGTGCGAGAGATGCCTGAGCATGTGTAACATCAGTGAATTTGTTGTCACACGCGTATCTGTGTGTGAGAAGATATCTTGTCAATGTGTTGGTGGGTACACTGACTGATATGAGTGTCAGTCCAATGAAAGTGTCATTCCAGCACAGTAACTCAGTAAAGTATTTGAGTCATGTTCATCTCGATTTAACAAATACTTGTTGAATTTCTACTGTGTATTAGGCTTAGAACAATACAGAAGAGCAAACGACTAACATTTTATAGAGTTACTCTGCCAAGCACTGTATGAAGCAAGTGTTTATTTTCGTTATCCCTTTGATCTTCCAATAAGCCTGAAAGAGGGATGATGATGATGATGATGATGATTTCTATTACAGAGGAGGAAAGCGCAGAGAAGTTAAGTAACTTTGTGCAGTTTCCCAGAGCCAGGAAGTGGAAAGCTTAGAGTACAGGTTCAATCTGAATTTTAAGCCTCTGTTTATTTTATTGCCTCCCATTCCCCTTCCCCAAACCTTCCTCCTCACCCCATCCCTAGGAACTCAGAATCTTATCAGAGAGATAAGATCTGCATGCACGAAACATTTAAATAACAATGTAAAACAAACAGCAAAAGACGCACTGAACCAGATCTTACTTTTGTCTTTCTCGCCTCAGTTTCCTATCTAACTACAATAGACTAAAATGATCTCTAGAGTTCCTTTTAGTTCAAAAACCTGTAATGACAAGAATGATGCAAATAATACATGCAGATAACTTGAATTTTGAAGTGTGTGTGTGTGAGTGTGTGTGTGTGTGTGAGTGTGTGTGTGTGTGTGTGTGTGTGTGTGTGTGTGTGTGTGTGTGTGTGTGTGTGTGTGTGTGAATATTTAGAAACAAAAGAAGAAAATTTTTCTTTGGGTACTATACCGGACTCCTACTAAAACATAGGGGGAAATTCATTGCTCATGGTGTTATCTCCACACAGCATTAGCTAGTGTGGTTAACTTTTTGCTATTGCATTGTTACTACTTTTGGAAATCTCTATTTCCTCACAGTAGAAGGCAAAACCCAATAAAGCTCAATGTGTGAGAGGGTAGTTGGTGAAAAGGATGTATCTTAGAATTCCCAGCTTAGAAACTAGGGGAGAGGCACTCCATGAACTGATAATCATCAGATAAATAAATAAATATGCTACTGGAAGCCCATTTAATTTATCCTCAGATGTTATCAGTGCATCCATAGATTTTGTCTTTAGTTGCCAGAACCAACCAACTAAAAAGCAGGTTGCAGTCTGGCTGTCATACATCACTCAAACATGTCTATAGAAGGATGCCTGATATAAGCATGGTTTCCCAGCCTGGAAAATAAAGTTGCTCCTTGGGCTCTGCATTCCCATATAATGGGATCCATTCTGTGAACATCTTCTAAAAATGCCCGTCCTTTTTAAATGCCCTGCATATGGAGGCAGCAAATTCTTCCGTTTTAACCCTCAAGAATAGATAAATGCTGGGACAAGATACGCAAAGGATGGTAGAATACAATTCAGTCAGAATAAGTCCTGACCTAGAAACCTTTCAGTCTCAAGTATCAATCAGATAAGAATCTGCAGCAAGCCATTAATAAGTTAAAGCAGCCACTCCAGAATCTAAAAGAAATGCAGTCCTGAAGAAATCACACAGTGAATGGAAAGGTAGTACAGCAGTAGTTAAAAGCATTGACTTTGGAGTTCCTCCATCACTTACTTACTAATGTCAGTGACTACCTTTGTGACATTTTTATAACCAAGCTAAGCATTCCTTTCTTCATCTGTAAAATGGGGTTAACATTACCCCCCCCCCAGAGGGTTGTGTAAAAATTAAATAAGAATGTGTAAAGTGCTTAGCACTATGCCTAGTCCATGGAAAATGTTTTAAAGTGTTAGCTATTATTGTGTACATGTAAGGAAGTAAATATTCATCCCATTGCTCTGACGCTACCCTCTGGCAGGCATCCCATGATAAGTGCATCACGATTGTGATTGTCTGGGACATCTGTGGCTGTGGGAAGGGTTGGGCAGCATGCTTGTGGACTGAGAGGTTTTTGGACTGTATCCTCGGGACCACTTGGTGATTTTGTCATGCCCTCTCTTTGGCTGACATCTGCCAGGATTTAAAAAAAAAAAAAAGATAAAACACATCTACACAAATTCCAGATTTGTACCACATAGGATATAAAACAGAAACAACTGGCAATCAAAACATAAAATAAGCTTGGATTTTATTGGCCCAAGACTGTCTGTGGGCCTCCTCTTTGGACTTTTCTTTATGAGGTAGTAGAACTGTACTAGTAAGAAGGCTTTTGATTGAAAGTGATAATTCAAATTAGCTTAAGGTGGGGGGGTGGTAAGGAAATTTAGTAAACCCTATAACTGAAAAGTCAGTGCCTCAAGAACTAAAAGAATTTTGTTAGGTGTTTGTCTCTGTCTCCCCTTTTTCTGTCTCTCCACACACCACACCCAGCTCCAAATCCCTGGGTATTTTTGCCTTTATGGATTGGATTTTGCTATAAAGTTGTATGTATCCATATTGGGGACCAGGGGTGTATAGCTGGTAAATCTGTGGTGTCAGGTGCTTCCCGCTGCTGCCCCCAAGTTTAATATACCACAACACTGAATGCTGCCATTAATACTGTCTACAGGAAATGAATCAGGGAGATTTCTAACATCGATTTTTTTTTTAATTGAGACATAATTGATCGTACATATCTGTGGGGTACAGCATTGAATCTAACATTGATTTTAATCAAATGCTTCCTTTACTTATATGTTGGGTTATGCTTACTAGTGACAACAGCCCCTGTCTCAAAGTTCAGGTTTCATATAACCACTTAAGCTTGCCTGCTGTGTGACCTTTCCTACATAACTTGCTCTTTCCCACCTATTGTCCAAAAACCCCTGAGCAGGGGGCAGAGATTTGGTCTAGTTATCAAATGGCAACATGCAAATGGTTATTATGAAACTCATCTTTTATTCTCCTTTTCATAAGATTTCTTAACAAAGAAATGTTAGAATATCATAAATGTAGAATTTGAAGGCATTTGAGACTGTGAGGATGAACAGATCAGAATTGGGTGTTTATGAACCATAGAAATGCTTTCAAGAGAAATTTAAGCAGCCTTCACATAGATCATACTGAGGAAAACTTACTTCTTAGTGGTTTATTTCACGTAGCAGAGGGATGCTGGACTGGAGGGTGGGTGGAGGGAAGAGGGTGGAAGGTCCAGATTTACATTGTCTCAGTTTAGTGACCCCAGAGGCAAAGGGAAGCTTCTAACTCTCACATAACAGTATATAAAACCCAAATGAACAGCTCTGAGTGGCCTAGCTTGGGCCCTGTGTCATATGCCCTTCCTGGACCAGTTGCTCCACCAATGGGTGAGATATTTTGATTGCCCTACCTGTGATTGTGTGCCCACCCTGTGGCAAGAGGCTCAGAGTAATAGCACCACAAGAGCTACAAAGAATTAGGGAGAGAAATGTAGGGTACTTTTTGCCAGAAGAGGGAGAAATTCTGGACAGACAAAAACAACAGATGTTTAGTATAAGTAGAATAGAACTGTTGGTGAGGCCAAATGATATGTTTTTGTGGGGATGCTAGCTAGAGTAGACTGTGTTAGTGCTGCTTGTGGTCAGGTAAAAGAAAGCAACTATCACGTGGATACAATAGAACTTTTATATCTATGACCTCTTTTGATCTCACCATAACTCTGAGAAATGGGCAGAGTATACTCATTTCATGTTATTATACTTTTAAGATTGAAGTGACACAGAGAAGAACAGCAGAAGCACATGGTTCATATGGCGTGACCAGATGTGACTGTGGTATGTACATCAGTTTGGAAAGCAGGTGCCTTCCAGACGTTCTTTGGAAACTTAGACAACCCTGAAAACATCTGGCGTGTGCAGGAACTCAGAAATGCTCATCATGCAAGCACATAGTACCAAGGTGACAGCAACTTCCAGAGAATTCTAGCAAGTGTGTGCATCTTTTCCTAGAGTTCTCTATCACACTAATCTTTGAAGTAGCTATTCTTCCATATACGTCAGACAAACAGCTTTCATTCACTCATTCTTATTTCCATCTGCCACACCTGATTCAATTTCTGGCACATAGAAGAAAATATTTTGGGAATGATTGAATTGATAGATAGTAAACATTTATTGAATGCCAATTATGTACAGTATGCTAGGCTCTGTGGATACAGAGATGAGTAAGACAGCATTTCTATCCTTGATGCGATCCAGCCTAATGGGAAAGGCCAATAAATAAACAGTTCTATGTCATTTAGGACTCTTTGGTTGCAAATGACGGAGAACCAGACTCAAGGTAACTTAAGAAAAATGGGAATATTTTGGCTTACACATGCTAAAATTTCCAGAGTTAGGGCTGGCTTCAGGTAGAGTTAGTTCCAGGGCTTAAATGATCTGGCTTCATCTCCAGGATATGTTTTCCACTGTATTGCCTTTGGTCTGGTGCTTCACAGCAAGAGGTAGCAGCGATTTCAGTCCTTACCTTCTCTCAAGGCAATGTAAGTGTAGTGGTTCAGAAAAAAAGCTGGGTTTGATGCCTGGCTTCACTAAAGACTGGCTGTGAGAACTTTGACAAGTTAATCAAAATGCTCTGTGCCGCAGTTCCACCATGTGTAAAAGGGAATAATAATCATACCTACCCAATATGGTTGTTGTGAGGAGTAAATAAAATAAGTTCAGTGTTTAGAACTCTCCCTGGCATAAAAAAAGCACTGAATAAGTGCTGACTATTCCATTATTATTGTTACTATCATTATCATAAAATTTCAGGAAAAAATAAGAGAATCTCTTTCCCAAAAATACCAGAGAAAAATCTTATTGCATCCATCGGCTCTAATTGGATAATGTGCCCATCCCTGAGCCAGACATAGTGGAATGTCATACATTGTATACACAGATTGCTTTAGGCCTGATAAAGCATGCTCCATCCCTGCAGCACAGAGTAGAGTCAACTTCACAAAAGCCACAGACTGTGAGTGGAGGAGGGGTTGACTCCCAGCAAGAAACTGAGGTACAGTTACCAGAAAGAGAGGCAATGGAATGCTGAGTAGCAAAAACAAGAGATGAACAGCACAATGGGCTTTACAGTATAGTCTGACCAGTGCTATGGTCAAGGTAAACATGAGAGCCCATCTGAGGAGCTTCTGACTCATACTGGGAAGAATTGATTTCTTTTAATCAGCTACCTAGGTCCCCTAATCCAAAGGGGTTAAGTTTTTGTTTTTTTTAAAAATCGTGGTAAAATAGACATAACATTAAATTTACCATTTTAATTATTTTTAAGTGTATAGTTCAGTGGCATTAAGTATTTTCACATTTTTTTGCAACCATCACCACCATCCATCTCCAGAACTTTTTTCCTGTTCCAAAACTGAAGCTCTGTACCCATTAAGCAAGAATTCCCCATACATCCCATCCCCCAGCTCTGATAACCACCGTTCTACTTTCTCTCTATGAATTTGACCATTTAGGTACTTCATGTAAGTGGAATCATATAGTATTTGTCCTTTTGTGACTCGCTTATTTCACTTAGCGTAATGACTTCAAGATTCCTTCATGTTGTAGCACGTGTCAGAATTTCCTTCCTTTTTAAGGCTGAATGATATTCCACTGTTGTATATATCACATTTTGTTTATCCATTCATCTGTCAAGGGACATGGGTTGTTTCCACCTTTTGGCTATTATAAATAATATTGCTATGAACATGGGTGTACAAATACCTGTTTGAGTCCATGTTTATCATATTTTGGGTGTACAGGGGTTGAGCTTTTCTAAAACAAAAGAAAAAGCAACTTTATTAACTAGTTTTTTTCTCTCTTTTTGAAAGGCTGTGTTAAATTCCCATACTACCATGCTGCTTCTGTTTTTGATGATTCCCACTCCATCAACAAACCATAGTGTCAGCCTTTACTGCTCATGACATACATGAGTACAGAGATTTTCCACATCACCACCATGAGACCCAACAGTCTCCTAGATAAAGCATTGAGAAAGCTAGCTTTCCTCTCAGATCATACCTTTTGAATGATAGGAGCAGCATAGGATTGAGAAACTTGGGTTCTCTGGGAGGGGACATACCAGCTGTGAAAAGCCCAAAGTTGTAAATTGTCAGATGGTGACTGCTCCTGAAACCTGTCAAGATTCCTGACAGCTCACCTGAGAACCTAATTATCAGTTACAAAGAGAGACAGGAAAAACATGTTGTCAGAGAGCACCTGGTCAGAGAAGTGTCCTGGCCTCATCATGAGCCTCCTTCTTGTTTCAACTAGAGCAAAACACATTAGTATAATTGACATTACACATGTTTATGATCTGGAACAAAGGAACCATGTCAAACCACAACCCTGTGTCAGCTGAGTCTTTGGTAATCACATAAATTGAACAGTGGCATTTGACCTGATTGTACCAACACTTCTGGTATTCTCAGTGCCAAGGATAATACCATCCTGTACTTAACTTTTCTCCTGGAGTTTATACAAATTTCAACCAACTCTTCTCATTTCCTGGAGTGAAGAGAAGCAGTGATCCTTTGTTCCAGTGAAGCCCAGAAAGGCATAATAACTTACCTAAAGTCACACAGTTAATCAGTAACCCTGCATCTTATCTTCCAAGGAAAATAAATTAATGTCAACCATGCTGCAGCAATCACACGAGGAAATCAGCAGTCTTTACCAAGAATCCCTAAATTGGGGAAAACCAACATTAGTGTATTCACATGCCAGTTTTTTCAAAGTCTTCTAGTCTTGCAAAACTCAGACGCACTTTCCACTCTCTTTCCTCAATTGCACCAGCAGCACTTGAGCACGAATGCTAACTTTCTCAGTGGGAATTTTTTTTCAGGTTCTTGAAAACAGGGACCTGGCACTTTTAGCATCAGGGAGTAAAGAAAGAATTAATATGAGGGTATTTCAAAAAGCTCATGGAAAGATTTGTATTGTCTTTCAGTTCTATATTTCCACAAACTTTTTGAAGTACCCTTATATTAATTGGGCACCTATTATATTCCAAATACTATATCTTACTTCTATCTAATTTAATCTATAAGCCAACTGGCAAACTAGTATATACATAGTCAGATATCATATCTGGAGTTCAGAGAGGTTAGGTAAATTGCCCGAGCTCACACAGCTAGTAAATGGCAGAGCAGAATTTTTAACTTCTTACTTACGTGTTTATTTTTAGGACAGTGCTTAGAACCCATTTCTTTCTGGCTCTAAAGCCTGTGCTCTTTGTAATGCATAGTGCTACCTCACTAGGAGAGAAGGAACTGAGGGAGCTCCCAAGAGATAAAGCTGATAAAATCAGCCACTCTGAACTTCCAGTACACTTGATTTTTTTATACACTCGTATTTATGGATTCGAATTGCCTGGCTCAAATAGAAGTCATTCAGGCAAAATACTCCAACAGATTCAAAGATACTACAGAGAATAGGGAACTGGGATAGGAAATGGGAGGAAAGAAGGTAAAAGAAGTGGATGAGAAGAAGGACCAGGAAAGGAATATGCCTAGGAAATTTAATGGATAGCTGGAGGTTGTTCTCAGACCTTCCACAAAGACCCACAGAACAGTGCAGAATCGGGTACTCTTTTTTTGCTCCATTCACCATTTATTTTCTCTTCTGTAAAAGGATTAGCAGGATGGGCTCAGTGGGAAAGGAGGCCCCTGTGGGATCCTGTTACCAGCCATCTGTGTTCTGTTCTTTACTTTTGAACAAGACGGCTTCAAAACTCTGAACTGGAGAGGGAGTTGGAGCTGCATACAGATCAGCAGAGCTGTTGCTAACAGCTCTGACGCCTGCAGGATGACTCAACCCTCTGTGCCTGGCAGAGTCAGCTGTGGTCCCCTGAAGCCTCCTACTCTGGGGAGAAAATCAGAGATGTGGGAAAATGGCTTGGAGAAAGAGAAGGAGGACCCTTGATCTTGGGCAGGAATTTGGGCTGCAAGCATAGGTTGAGACACCTTGAATCTTCATTTAAGAGTTCCAGCTGATGATGGAGAAGGAATTAAGGGTGACAATGAGGAAAGCACAATCCTCTATACATTTCAGCTACTCCCCAAAAGGAGTATATGATCCGGAGGATGGCAGTGGGCAAAAGCCATATGGTCATGTCACCAGGAATTCAGCCCAAACACAAATCTCACTCACCCCCCTGGTGAATTTTATTCAGGTACAGGCAGCTCCTGCTGTTCCCTCACTTTCTGAGGAACCCAAAAACCTCCTGTCCCTACAGGGCACCATTAATACTTAAGAATGTTTTAGTACTAAACAGTTGCTAGCTTCAGACCTCTCCTCTGGTCATTCACTCAGATCTCTCTGAGACACAGGCAATTAAGAGGAAGAAACCATGCTAGGAAGATTCTAGGTAGCCTTCCTGTTTATTGTGGTCTTTGCTATTTGTGTATCTTGCCAAGAGGCATCTGAATTTACCCTATACCAAAACATAAACACCCTGCTCCATCCTTACCCATCCTGCTCCACCCACCACCCCAACCCCAGGCTTCCCTCAAAGAGCTTTCCTTTCCGTTGGCTCCTTACCACTCACTAATAAACAGCCCCCCAAGTTTGGCTTCCTGTTGCCATGGCAACTCAAAAGAAACCAGTTGAAGCTGCCAATAAAGGCATCTGCAAGAGCTCTCTAAAACCAGATTCTGTTAAAAACAATAGTACAAAGTGGAATCACCACTATATCCACCCTCTCCCCCACACCACATACACACCCTCAATTGCTGGTTTTATGGAGAGACTGCCAGTTTTGGAATAGCTGAGAAAGTGGTTGATTTGACCCAGATAAAATATTTTCACACTCTAATTCAATGCTTTCTTTAGACACTAGCCTAGAAATACAACCAACCTACCAGGTATTAGCACCTCTAAGGGTCCATGGAATTTATAAAATAAGCCTGCATGTGCCATTTACTTATATTTCATTTTTCTGTGCCTGGAGGAAGAATCTGGGTATTTGGTATTTCAGGACTAGAACTGCTGGCTAGTTTCCCACAGAGGATGAGAGGACTCTTGATGTCCTCATACAATTCTTGTGAAAGTGCTCTGTACATAAGCATTTGAGTATTCATATTAACTACGATTTCCTGTCCTCATTCTCCTTTAGTTGGAGGCTGTATGGCAGAGTAGTTAAAATCCTGGACTCTGGAGCCAAATTTCCTGGTTTGAGTCCCTGCTCTACCTTTTACTTCGCAACTTTTAGCAAGGCTTTCTCTGTACTTCACTTTCCCCATATGTAAAATGCGGGAAATAGAGGTTACCAGAGCTGGGAAAGGGGGGAGAGGTAAGAGAGGAATTGGTAAAGGGCCATGAAAAATGATTACATTGTATAATGTTGAATATTCTAATTATCCTGATTTGAACATCACATATTACATGCAGGTATTGACATTCAACCCCACAGATATGTGCAATCAACTATTTTAATAAAAAAAGTTTTTAAAAATTAAATATACCTTATGACCCAGAAATTCCACTTTGAGGTATTTACCCAAGAAAGCATATATGCACACATTGTATATGAATGTTTATAGCAATATTTTTAATTGTAGCCCTGAACTTGAAATAAGTGTCCATCGACTGGTAGATGGAATTCTATTCAGTAATAAAAAGGAACAAACTACTAATATACACATGGTACAGGCAAATCTCAAAACATCATGCAAGGGAAAATAAGCCAGACTATATACTGTATGATTCTATTTTTACATAATTCTAGAAAAGGCATAAACTTATAATGACAGAAAGCAAATCAGTGATTGACTGAGGCCAGGGATGGAGGTCGGGATTGACTGCAATATTGGGGTGATGGAATGTTCTATACCTTGTTTGTGATGGTGGTTACATGGATAATACATTTGCCAAAACTCCTCAGACTACACTTAAAATGAATGAATTTTATTGTATGTAAATTATATCTCAATAAAGCTGTTAAAAATATAATATATTTTAAAAATTGGGGAAATAGTATCTACTTCAGAGGGCTTTCATGAAGATTAAATAAATTAAAATCTATAAAGTGCTTAGAACAGTACCTGGTTTTAGATACCAAGCATCTTTTATATATCAAGTATACTACTAGACACAGTATGCTGCTGGGAAACACAGGCAAGTTACCCTGTCCTCAAAGAGTTTACAGTCTGATATTCTCATCATAGAGATAGACAAACCAATATTTTTAGGTAATATGACAGATGTTTCTCTAAATGGAGAGAGAAAATGGGGCAGGGGTAGGGGGAGAGAAGGCAGGGCAGACATTTAGACTTGAAGGATGCCTGGGTTTTCCCAAGCTGAGAAATGGTTTATCAGTTAGGCACTCTGGGTTGCAACAAACAACTCACTCCATTTAGCTCAACAATTTTATTTTAAAGATATACATCACAAAAACTCAGGAAAGCTAACAGCCCAGATGAGCAAGAGACAGCATTTTTGGTGTTTTTACTGTGCTGCTCAATCATTAGCATGACTTAGCTCTTTTCCTCCTGGCAGGGCCTCTTTTACCACTACCAATTGATTCCTTATTTTTCACTTTGTATGAATGTTCTCTACCTGAAGTTTCTATTTCCTCATAGCTTGCCTTGACCTCTCATGACTCTGAGTTTATCTTACAGCTTTGTTTAGGTATCATTTTAGCTGCTCTTGTCATTAATAGCTGCTTTTTCTAGCTCAAATTTTAGAGAGTAAAAGAGAATTGAGCAACCTATTTCTTTTTTGGTATCAGGTTGCTGGCCAGGGTCTGGGTTGTCCACCATTTCATCAAATGCCAATTCTGATCCAGTCAGCAAACTGACCTCCATGGGACATGATTGTGGCTTCCTAGGACTGTCTCTTCAATGGAGACTGTGGGTGGGAAAGTTTGCCTTTGAAAGGAAATATGGATGTAGCAGACACAGTATTCTGTCTAGAACAGAAAGAGGAAACAACATGTACAAAGAACATGGAAAAGAGAAGCACAGTGAATCTGGAGTCTATTCAACAAATATTTATTAAAGGATCGCTAAATGTCAGTCACTATGCCAAGAATGGACAACAAATGCTATGATAAATGTTAGACTGGATGCTATAGGAGCCCATTGCACAGCCACCTGAGCCAGACATGGGGTATTAAGAAAGGCTTCTTAAGGGAAGGAAACTCCACACTGGGACCAGAAAGAGGAGTAGGAACAAAAAGGAGCATGCTACATTCCAGGATCTATCTTTTTTTTTTTTTTTTTGATGGCTGGCTTGGGAACTGAACTCTTGACCTTGGTGTTACAACGCTGTGCTCTAACCAACTGAGCTAACCAGCCACCCTTCCAGGATCTAAAAGAAGCTTAATGAGGCTGTCAGAAAAGAAGGTGGAATAGCAAGAGGTGGGCAGGGACCTCATTCAGGCCCTAATAATTGTAGTGACCAATTACTGAACACAGAACTGATCACTATGCTAATCATTTTATACATATTAGGTTCAGTTCCCTGTACTGGCCAGCTACCCAAAACAAACAAACAAACAAACAAACATTTTGTACATATTAGCTTATTTAATCCTTCCAACAAGTCTATGAGGTAGGCATAATTATTGTTCACATTTTTTAAATGAGGAAACCAAAATTTAGTGAGATTTAGTAACTTTCTTATGATCACATAACTAACAAGCGTCCAAACTGCTAACAACAAGATTATCCTTACTTTGTGAGTCGTTTTAAGAATGTCAGGGTATTTATTTTAAGAGCAGTGGGAAGTCATTGAAGCATTTTTAAGCAAATTTACATTTCAGAAAGATTACTCTTGCTGCAGAGTATGAAATGGATTACAGGGAGCAAAATGGCATATAGGGAGACCACTTGGGATCCTATTGCAGACCAGGTGAGAGATGTTAGTAACTTGGACTAGGATGATAACAGTGACAGGCTGTGATCATTCATGTATTATTTTGACCAATAAATATTAATGAGTTCACACGAAGAGTGCTAGGCATTAAGGATACAAAGATGAGCAAGGTGGATATAGTCCCCGCCCTCAAAGAATTTATCTAAGAGGTAGAATAGACAGAAACTATTAATGAGTTGAATGTAGTAGTGATGGAAAAGTACTCTGGGATAATTCACTGACTCCTGATTAGTTCCAGTATCCATACCCTTTCCACCACACTACTTCCCCAAGGATTTGTGTGTTAGGTGGGGAGCAGGGGGCTAAAGGATAAAGTTAGGAGAGAAGACCAAGGACAATTTGGGAAGAGTCTTGCATGTCATTCTCATCAGTTCAGACTTTATTCTGGAGTCTTTAAGGAGCCACTGAGAATGTGTAAGCATGGAAATACTTGGACAGATACACATGTTAGCAAGATCAATCCTCTAATCCTTAGAATTCCACCAGGGCTAAATAATGAGAATGAGAATGCTCTAATCTTCTTTTCATATTCTACCCTCTAGTGGCAAGAGGAAAAACAGCAAACTGCAACTCCACAGGTTTGTAAGGAGCAGCTAGTTTTGATTTGCTCCTGTATCTCTCAAAGTTTTATGGCTCAGTCTTCAGCAGAGACCATCCATTCATTCCAGAATTCCCCCAGCTCATGGACACAGCTCTGTCTCTGACTACAGACAGCCTTCTGGGAACTCTCAGGAGCCTGGTTCCCAACCTTCCAGCCTATCTGCACATTGTACAGCTCTTTTCAGTGACCTTGGTCTGCAGATCTCTCAGTAAGCGGCCATAAGGAGTCAGCAAAGGCTAGCACTGCTGCCCTCAGATGGGAACCTAGGGAAGTGTGCATGACATTTCTTCTGGAACCATTCCCTCTCAGAAGGGCAATTCTTTGAACTCAGTTATCTCAGTGAGCATCTGCTCACTATGTTATAAAAGGAATAGTGCCCCTTTTGGCTCAAATCTTTTTTTGTTTGTTCTATTTTTTAAAAAATTGAATTGTACATATTTGTGGGATACAGTTTTTGAATACAAGCATACATTGTATAATGATTCACTTAGAGTAGATAGCATATCCGTCACCTAAACACTTATCTTTTCTTTGTAGTGATCACATTCAAGTTTTTAGCTATTTAGAAGTATACAATATAATATCATTAGCTAAAGTCAGCCTAGAACACTAGAATTTATTATTCCTATCTTCCTGTAACTTTGTACCCATTAATCCATCTCTTTCCCTCCCTCCCCCATCCCTTCCCTTCCCAGCCTCTGGTAACTATTATCCTACTCTCTACCTCTATGAGAACCACTTTTTTCTTTTTCTATTTCTTTTTATGGTACTAAACTATATATAACATAAAGATTGCCATTTTAAGCATACAATTGCGTGGAATTAATTGCATTCACAATGCTGTGTAACCACTACCTCTATTTCCAAAAACTTTTCATCATCCTAAACAAAAACTCTGTGCCAATTAAGTAATAACTTCTCATTATTCCTTCCCTCCCAGTTTTTTGTACTGTCTAATGTACTTCTATCTCTAAAATGTGTTTTTCTTTTTAATTTATTTTTTCTTAAATGACCCATGATAATTTTATATATTTATGAAGTACAATGTGATATTTGGGTACATTTATGCAGTGTGCCATGATCATGTCAGGGTATTTAGCATATCCATTACCTCAAACATTTGTCACCTCTTTATGTTGGGAAGATTCAACATCCTCTCAACATCAGTCAGAAGTATAACTTCTAACACTTGAAGTTATACAGTAATTTGTTGTTGGCTGTAGTCTCCGTATATTGCTATAAAACACTGGATCTTATTCTTCCTATCTCTCTACAATTTTGTATCCATTCACCATCATATTACCCCACCCTCTCCCCTTACTAGTCTCTAGTAACCACTATTCTACTTTCTACTTCTATAAGATCAATAGTTTTAGCTTCCACATATGAGTGAGAACATGTGGTATTTCTTGCTCTGTGCCTGGCTTATTTCACTTAACATAATTTTCTCCAAGCTCATCCCTGGTGTTGCAAATGGCAGAATTTCATTCTGTTTTTTACAGCTGAGTAAAATTCCATTGTGTATATATACTGCATTTTCTTTATCCATTCATCCATCAATGGACATTTAGGTTGGTTCCAAATCTTGACTATTGTGAATAGAGCTGCAATAAACATGGGAGTGCAGGTATCTCTTCCACGTGTTGATTTTCTTTCCTTTGGATATAAACCCTGTAATGGGATTGCTGGATCATGTGGTCGTTCCATCCCCTTCAGCTCAAATCTAAGGAGGCAGAGTGGAGGAAGAAAAAGCAGGAGCCTCTTCTCTCCATGAATTCATCATTGGTATCATCACCATTTCACCATTACCAGCAAGATTCTGAAAAAAACTTTGGGAAGGCTTGAAAAAAGAGAGCTTTTATAAAGATGTCTCTTGCTTTCTTTGAAAAGAGATGTTCCCTTTTGCTCACACAGTTTATCCTCAGGCCCTTTGCCCCAGAGTTCCTGTTCTTCTAATATCTTGCTAGTGAGATGACTGTTTTATAAAGAAATGGGAAAAAAGTGAAATAAAAAATCTGTTAAAAAGAAAAAGAGCTCTTATAATGTCCATCATAATTAGAGATTTTTATAAATCTATGTAGCTTCAAAATAATTACTGGGAGCCCTTTCTCAAAAATCCAGATTGATCTAAACACCCTCTGGCAATGTTGGCATCTTCTCCAATTTTAAGGAACTTCTGTCATAGTCTCTTCTACTCATTGACTCAGCACTTGATGGCAAAGTGACCCTTTAAATCTCATCTCAGCTAAGACAGTTCCTCTACTTCCTAAAATTAGGTTGATTATATGAATTAAACACTAATGCTGTTTTTCTGAGTTAGCACATACACACCACCCACAGGCAATTTATTCCAGAATTTCTTGTAAAGCCAGGGGCTTTAAGATTTCTGATGGACGGATACCTCCCCCATCCAAGCCCTCTATTCATCCAGGAATTTGCGATGGAAATAGCCCTGTTGGCTGGAGTAGAGCGGCATACCAGTGCTGCTGAGAGCTGAGTGGCCGTTGCCATGGGGGTGAGAGTGTTTGTATGGAACTGTCTATACAAGGTGGTAGGCTTGAGGGCGGCTTAGATTCAGAGCTGATTAGGTTAGAGCTGAGCCAGCCCCTTAATTTACAGATGAGGAAACTAAGGTCCAAAGACTTAGTTAAATGACTTTTTCTAGGTCCTAGAGCAAGTTAGAGACACAGTGGTGCCTTTTGCAATGCATCACCCTTTTCAATAAAATACCTGGTTGGGTGGGTGCTCCACCAGCCAGTTCCACTAATGTCCCTGTGGTATTCCAGCACCATCAATCCCAGGTAAAAGAGCCAGGAAACATGGGACTGGCAACAATGGGTATGTAAATATCCTTGCATTTGTATGCATGCATATGTTTGTATCAAATTACATGTGCACACCTGAGGGTGATTGTGCTAATTGGGTATTTGTATAGCTCTCTGATTACTGAAATTCCTTAAACCTCAGTTTCCTCAAGTGAAATTTGAATAAGAAATAGCACCTTTCTCAAAGGATTAAATGAAATAATGTATTTAAAATACTTAGCACAGTAGCTAATAAGTGTTTGATATTAAATTGTTTTGATTATGTCTTTCTGCAATGGAATGTGTCAGGACTGCCTTCAAGGCACTGGGCTAAATGCTTTAATTTTTTCATTTAATTTTCACGACAACCCTATGCAGCACTGATGAGAAAACTAGAGAGGTTGAATAACTTGCCTAAGGTCCCTGGGCTAGGAAGTAGCTGAGCAAAAATCAAAACCAGGTCTGTCTAATGTTAATGCCCTCAATCTTAACAATTAGATTGTACTGCCTCTCCTATAGAAAAGAAAAGGAATAACTTTTATTCTAGAGCGTGTTTGCTAGAACTCTAAATCCAAATACATTAGACACATGTTGCATGTGGAATGGGCTGGCTCCCATATAAATACACTTTAATTAAACCCCCTGAAACTGTAAGCAAAGAGTTTTTCCCTCCCCTTTAATTGCAGTTTTTTATAGAGACCCTACTTAGCTAGTTTGTATAGGAGACAATTTCCCATTGACTGAAATCCTATTGTTTCAAAACTCCTAGTATTTAAAAAAATATCAATCTATTGAAATCATGCCACCAAATGCTTGAGAATCCTACTTTTCTAGTAGGCTGTCTCTCTATTTAAAATCTCTTTGAGCATAAAGGATAGACATTAAACATCTTTCCTTAGTAGATATTCCCCCCTTCTAGATAAAAAAATACCAGTTTTAGGATCTTCTACAGTCTAACCCCAACTTCTCTAATGGCTACACCATTCAGTTTCTATCAGTTCCGTTTCAATCAGACTTTAGTTGTTCTTGACTGTTCCCTTTTTCTTCTCTCTCTTTTCTCCCTCAGTGATTTCATCCACTCCTACATCTTCAACTGTCCCTGCTACATGGATGTAACTACCACATCAATCTTAATCATTCAATAAACATTAATTAACTCCTTGCTAAAATCTGGATCTCATTTGTGAAGTCAGACATCTGTCCTAAACTCCAATTCAGATGTTTGTGGAACATCTTTGAAGAGATGGTGTGAGCTATCTGACACCCCTGTAAAAGTAGCTCTTGGGAAAGAAAGTACCTTGGCTTCTCTGTACTTTAGTTTTGGCATTACCTCTGTGACCCTTCCTACCCTTTCATGTAGACAGCTATCTACAGTTTCTGGAATTCTCTACACTGACTGTAAATCTCCTAGTTTCAGTACAACTTGAAGATATGCTAGAAATAACCAGTGTTAGCATCCCAAATCAAAAAGACCCAAACCTAAGTCACCACCTTCCTCACCAAACCACTCTCTGCTCTTAATTTCCATCAGTATTTCATTTGAGGGAAGCACTGTTCCCCTAAAAATTTCCCTAAGGCCTCCTGATTGCCCTGACTCCCTTTCAATCCACTCTCCATTTATTAACTAAAGGTCATGTTATTCTCCTGCTTAAAACCAGTCTACAATTTCCCATTCTTCTAAGAATGTAATTCAGATTCCTTCCCAGGGTCTAGAAGAGACCATGTATGACCCAGCCTCTACTTACATATCCACTCTCATCTTATGCCCCTCTCTCCTGCTGTATTCCAGCCACACTGGCCTCTTTTCAATTCCTGGAAGATGCAAAATTCTATCCTACCTTAAGGCTTTAGCAAAAGCTCTTTACTCTGCTCTTGTCATGGTCTACTTCTCATCCTCCAGGTCTTGGACTGAGGCCATTCCATCTCTCCAGCCTGGCCATCATCCCTAACCATCATTCTTTCTTACAGTACCATTTGTTTCTTCATAGCATTTATCCCAATGATAATGTTCTATATTTTTATAATATACCTAAATACTGTTGGCCTCCCCTATTAAATTGTAGACTCCATGAGGGCAAGAACCATGCCCACTTAGTTCATGAATGTATATTGTGCATCTAGCAGAGTGCCTAGCAATAATAAGTGCTCATAAATGGTGGCTGATATTATTCCAGTGAACTCTCTTTCTCATTCTGCAAAATGGCTGTTTCAAAGCTTTACCACTCTCTTTGAACTACCACCCCTAATCTCTACCTCTTTAAAATCTGACTAGAAATTACTATCTTATTAGCATTTTCTATAATTTCCTTAAATGCCCTACATTGGGTGACATTGAACCACTCAACTTCTATCACACCTCCAACCCGTTGTTCACGCTATTCCTCTGCCTGGAATACTTCCTCTCTTACCTACTTCCCATCCCTTGTCATTGTGTCCTTAAAATCCAGCTCAAAGGGCAGGCACATTCCCTCTGCAGTTTTCCCTAATAGCCCATAATTAACTGCTCCCTTGTATGCATTCTCAGATTCTTTCACAATACTTTTTCATACACTCCCTACAGTTTATCTGTGTTATTTGTGTGGGTCTCTTACCCTGGAGGGTGAATTCTTTAGAGATAAGAGATTTGTTTTCTTCTTTAAATCCCTACCACCCAGCACAAATCTTGATGTATGGTTTGCAGTCAGTATATAATCATCGGACTGGCCAGTTAGCTCAGTTGGTTATAGTACAGTGTTATAACACTAAGGTTAAGGGTTCTATAATACCACGGTGAAGGGTTCTATAACACCAAGGTCAATAAATTTAATTTATTAATTTATAATTGAATAATAAATCCAAGACAGAATATCTTTAGAAGAATTCCAGAGATTGTCCCAGAAACTAGTCATAAGAAAGCTGATAGGACTCTGAGAAAAGGCAAATGCTGTGTTAATCATGCTTCAGATTTATCGTTTCTTAAAAGCAACAATGAAAACCAGGAATTAAGTGAAAATTGGGTGAAATCAGGGCTCCTTGGGCTGACTGCTAGGGCTTTAAGAAAGTTAGGTGCTGATTACTCAGGAAAAATGTGAATGTTTCTCTTTTCTAGCTCTCCTTCATTCTACAATGAGCTCTTTCCCCAGATATTCTGATTTAATTGGGTTAACATACAGGCATTGATACTTTTTAAAAAGCTCCCTAAATAATGTGTAGCCAGGATGGAGAACCAGTTCGTAGAATGGTGTTATGGACTGAATGTGTCCCCCCAAAACGTATATGTTGAAGCCCTAGCTCCCAGTGTGATGTGTTTGGCGATGGGGCTTTTGGAAGGTCATTAGGTTTAGATGAGGTCATAAGAGTAGGACCTCCACGTTGGAATTAGTGTCCTTACAAAAAGATGAAGAAACCAGACCCCTCTCTCTGTCTCTCTTTCTCCCCCTGCCATGTGAGGACACAGCTACAACGTGGCCATCTGTAAGCCAGGAAGAGGGCCCTTGCCAAACATCTGATCATGTTGACACCCTGATCTTGGACCTCCCAGTCTTCAGAAATAAATTGTTGTTTAAGCCAGCCTATGGTCATTTGTTACAGGGGCCCAAGCTAAGACAAATGTCAAGCCACTGGTCTTTTATACATTTGTAGTGGTGAACAGAGATAGTATCAGAAACTGAGATTTAGAAATTCAACAAAGAGTTATTATCATACAAAACAATCTGAAACACTGCCTGGCATATATAGCAGATGTTTAATAAATTTAATCAAGTAGTAATAGTATTAGCATTATCACCACCGTCATCAAACCAATAACCAGAGGTTGTTACATACTTTACTTCTTTTAAGTATCAATAAAGAATTAAAGGTAATTTATTTTTCTGATATATATGTGTGTGTGTGTGTATTTTTTTTTTTTTTCTTTTAGGAGAGTTAAGTAGTTTGACCAAGATTTCAGAGTTGGAATTCAAATTATGACTGAAATCTGAATGTCTTTCATTACACCAGGTTAATGACAGCAGAAACAGTTTCCTGTTCAGAATTATTCAGAATACCAATTCCTGAGACTAATATTACTATTCGTACTTTCCCTGTTTCCTTGGCCACCTACTTTTGTTTTCCAGAATAAGCCCTCCACGAGAGGTTTAAATAAGTCAGTATAGGATAAAACAAAACAACAATTGAGCAATGCTGGTCAGCAGAAACTTTGGGTTCTAAAAACTTAATGGTTTCACCTGCGAACAATTGACCTTACTTATAATACAGAACCTCCAGCTCCTTGGCTCTTTTCCAGTCTTGAAAAGATCAGATTGTTAACAACAGCCTTTTTCAAAGGTTTCACTTATCTAGTCCTCATGCCCTCCAAATCTTGTTGTTTACTAAAA
This sequence comes from Cynocephalus volans, assembly GCF_027409185.1. NCBI lineage: Eukaryota > Metazoa > Chordata > Mammalia > Dermoptera > Cynocephalidae > Cynocephalus > Cynocephalus volans. The sequence goes on along the minus strand of NC_084469.1, from coordinate 26,552,328 downwards.
CTATTCAGGTTTCCTAAAAACTCAGAGTAATGCCTAGAAATAGGTCCAGAATAGAGAAAAGGTGGGGGGAAGTGTCATTGTTGACATTATCCCAATATCTCCAGGAACCCAGGTCAGTCCAGGACATTTTTTTGTACCCTAATTATTTTACTGAGTCCAAAATTGGATCAGATTTTTGACAGTCTGAGAGGTGAGGAAAAAACTCAGAGCTGGGCCAGATTCCCGTGAGGAAGCCCTACATTTCACTTGGCTATTATTCTTTCGTAAAGAACCAAATTTATCTCTTTTGTGATGTGATAACATTTTATTCTATGGTCCCACATTGGAGCTACTTTTATTATAGCACTTTTATTATATCATTGTATTCGAATTATTACCTGTTGCTTCCCTTCATTTTGCTATGCATAAGTAGAGGGATCATGCCTTGTTTTTCTCCATTCTCCTTCCAACAATAGCAACTATACCATGGCTGATACATTGGAGATGCTCGATAAATGACTGTTAAACAAATTAGTGGATAAATGGATACTAGGCCTGTGGGTCTCATTTGGGCCTGAAGTTATGATACAATGCAGAGGATATACTTTTACATTATTTAGGCCCATATTTGTGCATCACATTAGATGACAAGCATTTTTATTCTTTATTTTGTCTTATTCATCTTTGTATCTTCCACAGGATCAGTTTTCAAGAAATTTATGTTGAGAATCTGTTCTGCTCAGAAATGGAGTAGAATTCATTTGTTTTAATTGGGGCAAAGTCCATTCATAAACATAACTGACATTACTGAGTTCCTGCTATATGCAGAATACTGTGAGAGACCAGAAGTGTAAAATGTTGGGCCAGGACTAGTCTTACAGAGGATGTAAATCTAGAGCTGGGCTTTTAAAAATTATAAATTTTGAATCATAAAACAGGGCACTTTATGTTATAGGAAAAGTATAATCAAAAGCAGAGAGGACAGACTAAATATGGCATATTTGGGAAGCATTGGTTGAGTGGCATTAACTTTGTAGTCATGGGTTCTCACCACAGAAGATATATGCATGCTGACAAATGCAGGAAAAGATACTCAACATCATTAGTCATTAGGGAAATGCCAATTAAAACCACAATGAGATACCACTTCACACTAGCCAGAATGAGTTATAATAAAAAAACACTACCAATGCCAAGTGTTGATGAGGATGTGGAGAAACTACAACCTTCATACGTTCTTGGTGGGAATATAAAATGATACAGCCACTTTAGAAAACAGTTTGGGAGTTTCTTAAAAAGTACAACATACACTTACTATATGACTCAGCAATTTTATTCCTGAGTACTGCCCAAGAGAAGTGAAAATTTGTGTCCACACAGAAACTTTACATGAATTTCCATAACAGCATTATTTCATAATAACCCCAAAATGGAAACAACCCAAACGTACATCATCTGGTGAATGGATAAACAAAACGTGGTATAGTCATACAACAAAATACTGTTCAGCAATAAGAAGGAATGAACTACTGACACTGTACAACATGAATGAACTTGAAAAACATCATGCTAAGTGAAAAAATCCAGACACAAAAGACGACATTTACATGCAATGTAGGATTCCATTTATATAAGTTCCACAAAAGGCAACTCTATAGAGACAGAAAGCTGATTAGTAGTTGTCTGGGGCTAGGAGCAGGAGCAAGAATTGACTGCAAATGAGCACAAGGAAACTTTTTGGGGTGAGGGAAATATTCTAAAAACTGAATTGTGGTGATAGTTGCACAACTCTATAAATTTACTAAAAATCATTGAATTGTACACTTAAAATAGATGAATTCTATAATTTGTAAATTATGTTTGAATAAAGCTGTGGGGGAAAAAAGACAGATTTAAATCAAATCCTGACTCTTCCACTATCTAGCTATAAGACTTGGACAAGTTATTTTAGCTCTGTTAACCTCCGTTTTCCCATCCCTGTAAAATAGGGATGATAAAAATAGTACCATCGCTACCCAATGAAGACTAAGTAAGGTCATGCAGTAAAGCATGTATCACATAGTAATGACTCAGTGCACGTTAATTCCTGTTATTATTAGCATTATTGGGAGACAGTGAGGAGATTTGCTTGATAGGATGAGAACATGGCCCAGTTTGGGAAGTATGAGAGCTGAGATGCAATAAGTGAGGTGGGACTAATTGATAGAGACCATGGTGTTTGTATTTATTTTCAAAAGGTACAGGAAGATTTAGAAGGAAGAGAAGATCTCAAATCCCAAGAAGGAAAGGAATTAACTGTGAGACTTTTGAGGAGATAAAACAGAGATGAGGCAGGTGGCAGTAAAAACACAAAAGAAAACTGCAGATAGGCAAATAATGAGGACAAGGAAAATGATTACTAATTGGATGAATAGAGCTGTATTGAAACGCTTCTCTTTTCTAAGTTGGATTTGTATTTAGGGTAAAAAATTTAATTCTATTTACTCATGTATTACTCATCCATTCATTCAACAAAATACACAAATCATAGATAATAAGAGTACCTACCACATAGTATTGTCAAAAATTAAATTAGTTAATCCTGTAAAGTACAGTTTATAAAGGACGCTTTGTATATCATATTAAGGAATTGGGATTTGAACTTTTTTTTCCTCTCTATAAACTATTATTTTAATGTCATTTTAAAAAACAATTGCAAATAGACTTTATGGCATATGTGGGCAAAAAGGCAATTAAGTGAATCTCTTGAAACACTAAATGTACAATAAACAGCATATTATCAACACTTGCATGATTCACATCAAAATGATGACATTCTGAAATGTATTACTTTTAAAGGATAGACTTATCAATAAAATGTTACACATCTTTTAATACTCTAGTTTAGCACTTCATATAGTGCAGGAAAATTAATTGTAGGTCTAGTTATTAGCTTAATAAAGGATCCTTTTCCATTAGCTTTTATATACAAAAGAATCACAGTTAAGTCATAAACAGACAAATTATTAATTACATGACTTCAGGTTTAGGATGAAAACTTGTAAAAATTTGTGTACAGCAAAGTCATACGACACACTAAAACCAACTGTTTAATACTATTGCCTTGTATGAGCTGCCCATAGTGGAAAAGGAGCAAACTTTTTAGTGATGGAAGATACAATAAACTATATTTTGAAACTTATTTTTCAAGAGGAAGAAGGAAAATGATTTCAACAAAATTAAGGTCTAATACAGATCGTAACAAAGGCGTCTTGAAATCAGGGAGGCCGTGTGCTTGCTATATAAAACTCTATTCCCCCAACAACATACAGAAAACAAAAAACTGCACTGGGTTTGTATTTATGTCTACAGTCTAAGTTTCCTTTATGGATTACTAATCTGTAACATAACACTTCACAATTGCATACCTTTCCACATTCCCCAATATAGAAATAACCCAAGACATTATGTTAGTTCTTAAAATCCCCATTAAAATAAAAATAACTCATAAAGTAATCTTGACCATTTTCTTGGCTGTTCCAAAGCAACTGGGTTCTGTAAAGAATGCAGAGACACCGAAAAAGTCCTACCTATATTTTCTCATCCCCATTTAGCCACATTTGAAAAGTCATTGATTTCACTGCGAGAGATGACCGTAAGTTTCAGGAGGGCCCACATTGAACATGAAGTGCCTTTTTCTTTTTTTAAAAAAAGCTATTGGTATTTGAATTTGTAAGAGTTGTTTTGAACTCATTAGTATTAAAGCTTAGTAGTTAATTGGCAGCTCAGAACTGTTATACCCCAAGTTCTTGTCAGAAATAGATTCTAGAATTCATTGCCATTCCATACTTTTCAAATGCTTACCTGAGAAAAACAATCTTCGTAGAGAATATGCAATCAGTTCATCCATTCCTTTTTAAAGGTGGTTTTTAACCATTTTGAGGTCTCGGGCCTCTTTGAAATTTAATGAAAATTCTAGAGCACTAGCTCTCAAACCAAAAAGTTAATGAACTTTTATTTATGCAGGTTACATGTATCAATAATTACTATATTAGAAATTAACAAAATAACAATAACTTACTACATGTTAACATAAATAGCATATTTTTATGAAAAACAGCTATATTTTCCAAAACAAAAAAAAATGTAATGAGAACAGTGTCAACATTTTACATTTTTACAAATTTCTTTAATGTCTGCTTTAGCTAGAATCTCACATATGCATCTGCATTCAATCTGTTACAATATATTGTCTTAGTTGAAGAACATATATGGAGAAAATCTGGCCTCACACAGATGTGTAGATGGAAAAAGAAGTTTTTTAACAGCCTTTTTATTTTATTTTTTTATTTTTTATTTTTTTTGTCTTTTTCGTGACCAGCACTCAGCCAGTGAGCGCACTGGCCATTCCTATATGGGATCCGAACCCGCGGTGGGAGAGTCGCCGCGCTCCCAGCGTAGGACTCTACCAAGTGCGCCACGGGCTCGGCCCTTAACAGCCTTTTTAGATAATTGTGGTTATTCTTTGATACTACAAGAAAACTCAACAAGTGATAATTCCTTAAAGGTTAGTTGCAATGTAGAATCTACAAATATATCAATGAACTTTCTGTTCTGTTTCATTAAAATCCATTAGTCTATCTTGTTCTTTGAATGGATCTTTTACCTATGCATGATTTAATACATGCACTGGTCATTTGAAAAATATTGGTTCACTGAGTCATGCAGACTCATATTTTATTATGCAATATCTTTAAAAAACACATTTATTATCATCAGGAAAATTGTTTAAGTATTGGGAAGCAGTCAAGTTCATGGCAGTGGATACCAGCTTTTAAAAATTCTAAGAGGTTTGGCCAGTTGGCTCAGTTGGTTAGAGCAAGGCACTGATCACAACAAAGTCCAGAGTTCGATTCTTGTACCGACTAGCCGCCCAAAACAAACAAACAAAAAAACCCCCAAAATTCTAATTTTTGTTCGAAAACTCAAATTTTATCATTGGCAAGAAACACTGTCAGTTATTTCCTTGAAGTGCAAGCTCATGTTATTCACTTTTGAAAAAATTTTAGCCGAATGCCCAAGTCTGAATAGCCATAGTTTGTCTGTTAGTCATTCTTTCAAGTAAAAGTGGTGGTCGATGAGAAAAGCAGCTAGCTCGGCTCATAGCTCTATGAATCACACAAATGTTTTTCCTCAAGACATCCATTGGTCATTCTTTGATACATGGCAGAACTGCTTCCTGCAAACATACTTCCCATTTTGTCATACCAAATAATTAAAAACACGTGTGCTGAGAGATCAAGATTTAATACAATTAATCATTTTTTTCTGCTTCATCAAGGACATTCTTAAATAAAACTGCATCCTTTTATTTATTTATTTTTTTAATTGCAAGTGGATGGCAGTAAAGAATACAATGAAAACTAGTATGGTTTGGTGATACACCTTGTTTCCTGCTGAGGCACCAGCAGTTTTACATAAGCACCATTAGTGCAAATGTCAATACAGTGAAAAAAGCAAATAACATCGTGGTATTAGTATGAATATCAGCCACTCTCCCTTTGAATACCACTGGTCTAGAGCCTTACTACCCAAAGTATGTCTGAAGATAAGCGGCACTGGCATTACCTGGAAGTTTGGCAGAAATGAAGAATCTCAGGCCCAGATATTTTGAATCAGTGTCTTCATTTTAACAAAATCCTTAGGTATTTTGTAATTTTTTAAACTTTGCACATTAAGATCACCTGGGGAGTTTTTAAAAGATACCCATGTCCAGACTCCCTCAGACCAATTAAATTAGGATATCTAGGGTCCCTGGCATTGGTATTTCTTTAAAGCTCTCTATCTAGGTGGTCCTAATGTGCAGTTAAACTTGAGAACTACTGCTCTTAATTTTTTCCCAGAAAAATGCGTCTGCTCATGGATGCAATATTTTTGCAAACAATCTCAAAGAATTTAGAATATCTTAAATGTTGTCCATGAAACTTAGATTAAGAACTTTTACACTAGATCCTTTAAATAAAAATTTCCCATGGATTAAATAAAATCAGTAGAGAGTTGCTTACCATCTGGGCAGCATAATAATAATTTTAAAAACTGCCTTTATTGAAATGCATTTGCCTATAATGTTTCCAGCTTTTATTATAGGCAATATAAGAAATAGCCCTTCAATATTTCTCTCTACACTTACTGTAAGGAATATGCTGTCAAAGGTGACATTGTTCACAAGGTTTGCTCTCTGAGAGAAAGCATAGGAGAAATTTATGTTAAGTCTTATCTTCAGGAAGGGTGTTGATTTTCCTAAGTAACCAGGCTATTTTTGCCTATGAACACTGCAAATCTCGTTGCAACTGATCACTTTTTCATCTTTTTGTTGGTTGCCAGGGAGCTTAAAGTAAAAATTTTATTTTGCCCTCTTTAACAAGTATATAGAACTTCATGGCATGAATTTTGTGGGATACCCTCATTCCTGGCTCCATTTTACCTTCCTACCCTTACATTTCCTTTACTTCACTTTTCTTACATGTAATACATTTTGTCTTGCTATTTATTTTTGCAACTTTCTAAGCCACCTGAAAGTTTTCTTCTTTACAAGAAGACAAACTATAGATGAATGGATTATTTCAATTAAAATAAGACAATTCTGTAAAGCTCCATGTTAGGAATCTCCATCAGAAGCAGGACTAGTTATTTTTCTTAGATAGTCTTTTAGATCACATACTCTAAATGTATTTAACAGTTATGCAATAAACATTTTCTAAGCATCTACTGTCTGTCAAGCTCTAGGCTGGGCATCAGGAAATGGAGGGCCCCCACAGAAAAGTTAAATACAAAGGAAGGGAGCAGACAAGTCCTCCAAGTAAGAATAGAAAAAACATCATTGGTGGCTTTGAAATCTTTATATTCTTTGACCTAGTAATTCCACTCCTAAAAATGTATCCTAAAAAAATAATTTAACAGAAGGAAAAAAAGTGTATGTGTGAAGATGCATTATCTTTATAATAGTGAAAATAGGTTTTTAAGCAAGGGTGTTAGATAGTAACAGCTACTTCTCAGAGAGGTGTGATGATTAAATGAGATAATGTATGCAAATTACTTCATGTAGTGCAAGGCACAAAGTACATGTTTAATAAAAGGTGGCTAGTCTTTTTTTTTTTTTTTTAATTTTATTTTGTCGATATACATTGTGGTTGATTATTGTTGCCCCTTACCAAAACCTCCCTCCCTCCTCCCTCTCCTCCCTCCCCCCCAACAATGTCCTTTCTGTTTGCTTGTCCTATCAACTTCAAGTAATTGTGGTTGTTATATCTCCTCCCCCCCGCCAAAGGTGGCTAGTCTTGATGCTAACAAGCAATCCACACCCCTGCAATGCTGATCTCCTTCTCTTCCCTTACTTCCCCATATTTACACTTAGCAGAGAACTGTACACTTGAAAAATTGCCTTAGGAGAGCAGGAGACCCATACCAAACCCCTGCATCTCCAGGGCTTGAGTAGGCCCCTGACATCTCAGTTCCCCCAAATTTCTACTTTCTCATTTGGAGCCTGCCATTCTACCTCACACCAGAATACCTACTAAAATTACCTGTAAGAACTGCTATAACCACCTTGAACTGTCATCTTGAACAAAGTTTTATGGGAGAGAGAACCACTTCTCTACTACCCAACCCCTCATGATTTTTCCCCTCAGCCTCCCATGCTGAAGTTCCTAGGAGACCACCTTAATTCCTGCTAAGACACCAGCAGGAATTCCTAGGAGCTTCTAGAATTTCCTGCCAACCTTTCGCCTTTTTCCCTTCCCCACTTTTGGGCCGTGTGGTGGAGCCAAAACTTAGTTGGGGAGTCTAATTTATGCTGCCTAATCAGAAATTGAAACTTAAGAATGCTTTTTCTGTGGTGCTAGAGTTTCAAAGAAGGATAAGGGCAAAACAGAATTTTGCATGCTGGCCTATACTAGCCAATTCTATTCAATTAAACTAACACCAAATATTTGCTACTTGCCAGATACTGTTTGAAATGTTGGGAGTGCAGAGTAAAATAGAATAGGGTCCTTCAGTTCCACTGGCCAGAAAGAATTTGGCAGGTAGAGGAAACAGGGTATATAAGCTATGGATATTCCCAGCTATCAACAAAAACCAGGGTAATTGGGTCACCAATTAATCGGTAGAGTAGATTCTTCATGAGTAGAGTTGGGGGACTAGGTTCACAGTTATGTGGCCCAGGACAATGTCCCAAATGTGACCACAGAACCATCCTTGGGGCACCACTGCCATTGCTATTGAGTACCTATATGCAGCAGCTTAAACTGCCCAAACCACTGGAACAAGGTATCACTGCTGTCCTTATCACCCAGGAGGAATTCCTTCTTCTTGCAGGAGTCTCTCCCACTAAATTCTCCTTCCTTGGGTCATTAGCTCCTGATCAAACCTGGGAAAATGCATCTGATTTATCCTGTGCCCATTCTTTCACTTCCAGGGAAGTTGAAAAAGTAACTGGCATTTGTAGTTTCTATGAAGGAAGCAATTCAGCCTTTCACCAAGGATCATAGCATAGGGAATTCCCCAAACACTGGAAGAGATCTCTCTTACTGCATTTCCAAAAAAATTAACAAATATCCACTACAGGGGGAGAGAATGGGATGATAATAAGGTTGGAGAAGTAAGCAGCGGTCAAATAATTCAGGGTTTTGCAGGAGGCAGTAAGGAGTTTAGATTGCAATGTAAGTACAATGGGAAACCCTTGAATGATTTTAAGCTGGGGAATGTCATGATTGGATTTGTGGGGTTTTTCTGTTTTTGTTTTTGCTTTTTTTGTGGGGAGCTGCTGGCTGGTTCAGGGATCTGAACCCATGACCTTGGTGTTGGATTTGTGTTTTTTAAAAAAGATGATTGTAGCTACTGTGCAGAGATGGACAGTAGAAAAGCAAAAGTAGAAGGGAGACAAATTATGAGGTCATTGGAGTAGTTCATACCAGAGTTCATGGTAGCATGGATTAACGTGGCAGGAAGAGAGAGAAGACAAATTACATTGATACATAATCTTAGAGGTAGAACCACAGTGCTTGCTGATGGCTTTATTAGGGAATGGAAGGTGAGGGAAAGAAAAGAATCAAGGATGACTCTGACTATTAGTAACTGGGTGGAGTTGGTGTCATTTACAAAGATGGGGAAAGCTAAGAGAAGATCAGGCTTGAAAGAAAATCAAGATTGATAAGAGAAGAAAAAAGAGTTCAGGTCCAAGCCTCAAGGGGCAATGGTATGCTAGATACTAGTTGTGTTTTTAAAATATGTCCACAAAGTCTTTGATTCTTCTCCCTTCAGGAGGTTGAGGTTAATCCCACTCTCCCTGAGTGTGGGCTGAACTTAGTGATTTGCTTCTAATGCACGGAATATAGCAGAAATGATGGTCTTTGACTTAAAAGACTAGGTTCTAAAAGGCATTGCAGCTTCCTTCTTGCTCTTTCTCGGCTCATTCACTCTGGAGGAAGCAGCTGCCATGCTGTGAAGTCACTCCAACAGTCCTATAAAAGATTCAGGTGGTGAGGAACTTCTGGTATCAGCAATAGAAGTAAGGCATCTTAGAAGTAGATCTTATAGCCCCATTTGAGCCTTCAGATGACAACAGCCCTGACTGAATCTTGACTGCAACCTAATGAGAGACCCTGAGCCAGAACTACACAGCTAAGCGACTCACTTCCGTGTTTCTGACCCTCAGAAACTGTGAAATAATAAATGTTTGCTGTTTTAAGGTGTCAGATTTTTGGGTAATTTGTTGCATCACAGTGGATACCTAATACAATACTTTTCCTACATTTTATTTCCTACATTTACGGTATTCCAAGTGAGAGGCATTATTTATAAACATTTTTCTGAGGAGAGAACAACTTGCATAAGGACTCATAGCTAGTAATTTTTGGAACAGATAGCTATTTATAGAACTAGAATTAGAACCCAAACTGGCAGAAAACCGTCATGTTTTTTTCTGTGTGCAAGTGTGTTCTCTGTCTTCTTTCCTTCACCCTCTCTTCTTTCCCCTTACACTCTCTTCTTCCACAATTTCAACACTTCCTCTATGGATGACTGCAAATATATATACTACATTTACCTACATTTAAGTCTCTCCTGAATTCTAGTCTCATGTTTTAAATTTCTCAAGTGTACCAAACTCAACCTGTTTCAAATTGAAGTCATTGTTTCCTCATCCAGCACCTCAAGCCTGTCCCAAGTAAAAGTTTATCCTTCTGACTTTCCTCTTTCTGTTAAATGACACCAAAATTCTAGTTACCCTTACTCAAAACTCCATCACTGGTTTTTCTTTTATTTTAAGAAAATTAAATTAATGGTATATGCCTGTTGAAGAAAATGTGAACAAGCAAAACAGTTTTTTAAATTTAAAAATTATCTGTAATCAACAGTATGAATAATCAATCACAAGTAAGGAACTTGTAAAATAAATTACGGAGTATCCATACAACTGAATACCATGCCACAATTAAAATAGAAAAATAGGAGGCAAAATTAAAATTTTATATTGCAGACAAAAGTTATCTTTCTAAACTATATGTGTACTTGTAGAGAAATCCACTTTTTCCTAGATGTAGACAGAAAAATAAAAGAAATGGATATATTCTATTCATTGTTCAAAAACTTGCTTCTAGTTTGTTCTTTAGTGGACAATGGCAGTACCATCCACCCTGTTGCCAAAGCCAGAAACTGAGATTTATCTTCAACCACTCCCCATCTCTGACTGCTGCAGCTAATAGACAGCTTCTTCCATAGATCTTTTTTCTCTACTTCCCTTCCTACTGCACCCAAACAGATTCTTTGTGCTTCTTGCCTAGGCAATCACAACATCATCACAGATCTCCAGGGTTTTAGAATGTTCCTCTTCCAATCCATCTTCCACGTTGCCTTCATAGTCATCAACTCCAGAGCCAAAATAATAATAGGTAATTTTTCAGCAGTTGGCTTCTAAGACACACAGGAAAAAGTTTAACTATGTAACAGGCTCTGAAAATGCTGTGTCTTTACTTATATTCTTCCTTCTGGATAGTATGATTGTTTTCTTCTTCTCTCCCTGGCAAATTCCTTCTCATCTTTCAGCACAGCTCAAATGTCACTTCCTCTCTGGTTCTACCAGCACTACTTTGCTCTTCTGTGTGTTTCCAAAAGCACTTTGCATATACTCCTTTTATGACACTATATTATACTACCTGGCTTAACAATGCTTTTTTAAGACCCGCATATATCTCTCTTTTTTTAACCACTTTTTACTTTTTCATTTCCAGTTTTTGCATAAATGAGGCACAGTACTATATGGGAAATCAGAAATCCATTTTATGTCTGTCTTAACAAATATCAAGCAAATATTTCAATGTATCACTTAAAATATCTGTGTTTATATCTTTTTTGTTTGTTTGTTTTTGTTCTTGTTTTTGGTGGCTGGCCCCCACATGTTTATATCTGGATCTAAGTTTGGGTGAAAGCAAAGTACAGGAAAATGGAAAGAAATCCTTTATTTTTTGCAATCATTTAATTGACTTTGGAATATAATCATTCCATTTTATTAAGACAAAATTATTTTTCAATAGATTTTAAAAATCTGTATTTAAGACATAGAAGTTAGTTAGAGTACAACCTCATAACACCAAGGTCATGGGTTTGGATCCCCACACTGGCCAGCTGCCAAAAAAGAAAAAATGACATGGAAAACTTTTGATGGCTTTCCATTAAGTGTGAAGTGAAGTGATTGTATAAAAGATTGCTAAACATTCTAAAAGTCACAGTTTAAAATTGTATCTTGTTATAACACCAAGGTCAAGTGTTCAGATCCCCATTCCAGCCAGCTACAAAAAAATAATAAGTAAATGAAAATTGTATTTTTGTATACTTAGTTGGAATACAGGCTTATGTTAAGAAACACGGTTACCGTGGTTTTATATACCAGAACTTGTCTTTATTAGTTAGGACTTTTTATGTTGTAAACAATAGAAAATCCATCCACAACTGGCTTAACAAAAAAAAAAAGAGTTTATTGGCCCACATACCAGTCAAATAATTTCTTGCTTCTGATGGAGCTTGATCCAGGATTCAAATGATGTCTACTTCCTTGGTGATCACTCCACTCTCAACTAGGATCTCCTTTCATGGTGCCAACCTGGTTGCTAATAGGTCTTAGAGTTACATACTTCCATTTAGTAAAAAAGAGACTCAATTTCCCTGATAACTGAAATGAAATTCCCAAAACTTGGTCTTATTAGCCCTGAATATCCTAAATTGAGTAATATGGTCATATACCCATTCCTGAGTCAATCTGGGGGTTGGGGATATAGTGACTGCCTTGAGTTGTTATCCAAGGATTGCATATGTAGAGGAGGAAAGGGAAAGGGAAAGGGAAAGGGAGAAATATTTCATCAGCCCATTACTTTAAAATATACTTTCCAGGCTGATAATACCAAGGTCAAGGGTTGAATCCCTGTACTGGCCAGCTGCCAAAATATGTGTGTGCATGTGTGTGTGTATCAGAGAAATGCTGTAATCATGAATCATAATATTTATGTAGATCCTAATTTTATTTTGGCAGCTGGCCAATAAAGTGATCTGAACCCTTGACCCTGGTGTTATAACACTATGCTCTAACAAACTGAGCTAACTGGGTAGCCCTGGAGCTTCTAATTTTAGAAAAAGCTTGAAGATCATTAGTCTGATTTTGACTGCCTCTCCTCGCTATAAGGAAATTTATTTTAAAAAAAAAAGATAATCAAATCAAACTTTAACCGATCTGGGCCATCAGTGTCAGCCTCCCTCCAAATCCTTCTAAATTCTAAGAAGCTTTTAGTTACCTGTGTGCCTTACAAGTGACTAAACCTCTTTGGACTTCCTGTAAAATGAGAATTCTAACCCTAACTTCATTCCAAATTCAAAAAATTCTATTAGCACTGAAAAAAAAATTGTTTTAGCAAAATAACCATTAATTTTAAAATTTAATATTTTTTATAGCATATGCACTAATTTCAGACAAAAACTGTGGTACAATGGAATGGTACTTCCTGTGTCTTATATACATACTTTATAGTGCACTGTACCTCTTAATATATAATATGCATTAACTATATGTCATACATAACATATAATACATGCTTCCCTGTGCATTCTCTCATGTCCCCTACATCTTAGGGATGAGAGGATATGTCATTATCCCTCAGATACATTTCCAAACACTACTCCATCCTTCTCCTTTGAAGCCCATGCTTTCCAGTCATCTTGACCTTTCGATACATTTCCAAACACTACTCCATCCTTCTCCTTTGAAGCCCATGCTTTCCAGTCATCTTGACCTTTCCTTCTCGTCATTATTGTTTTGTATGTACTTTCAAAACATGCCTCCACATTTGTTGCAAACTTTGGCAATATGGCTTTTCTTCCAACCCAATGTCTGTCATCTTCTGACTTAATGAAACTTGGGTATTCATGTAGATAAGCCATCTAAGATTCCATCCTCAAAGTTTTTTGGCTTATATAATTCCAATAGCTTTCATCTCCTTTCCAAACATACAATTCCCTACTATGCTGACACCCTAGACTTTATATTTTCCCACCTAAATCCCCCATCCTCTAACAGTCTGAAATTCCCTGTACCATTTTCTGATCCCAATATTCTTTCCTTCTAGCTCTTTCATTCCCCTTCTCCTAATGCTTTAGTTCTTCGATATCATTGAACTTTATATTTTTAACTTTACCCCCCCCCAAAGCATTCAGTCCCCTCCTGCCTATGTTACCTTCCTTATTAGCCAGTCCTAGATGGTTTATGAAGCTCTACCCACAGTTCCCTTCTGAGAAAAGTAGCCTGGGGTTGCCATGCTTTGTGTCATATAATCCTGTTATGGCTGATTAGATCAGAAGCCTATATAATAGCAAAAGGTAAACATTTATAGGCTAAACATGAGAGACCAGCAGTCTTTAATGTGGTTCATATTGAATGGGCCTAACTGACGCTATCAACTCCTCTTTTTGAGGAGTTTGGATGCAAGACACACAGAAAAGTGAATGCAAACAGGAAGAAGTAGTCCATATATGCAGAGGAGGAGAGACTAGACAGTAAGAAGCTGAATTATGAATATGGTAGAGTTCCTGGAGAAAGGAGCAAATGGGTATCCACTTCTGAGAAGATGACATTAGGGTGCTAGAACATCTATTTTATCCTAGACATTTTTTCATTTCTCCATGATGCCTGTCTGTGGAGCCATTTCCCTGAGCTTCCTACTTTCTGCTTGAGTGTCCTTACCTTATACCTCTGCTTTTGAGATATCCTGAACCGAGGGTGTCTTGGATCCTTGTGACCTGAAAAAGATCACCTCAATTCTTCTCTTGCCAACATTGTCAACTCCCTTTCTTCCTTGTTCCTCTGCAGCAACTGCCTTATAAACCTCTAATTCTAGATGAATCTACCCTCTTCTCTTCATCTCCTACTTCATCTGGGTAGCTCAACTGTCATGGGAAAAAAAAAATCACTTAACTTCTAGGATTCAGACTACCATAAATGTATCTGTTCTCAGCTGGATCCTCCATGGCAAGCAACAATCCTTATAATTTTTCCTATTCAGTTTTGCTTTCCTATTCCCTGAAAAAGCTATTCTAAACATTCACCATCCTCCCCAAGTTCCTTATTCCTTCTCCCCCTTACCTCCTTTCATCAAAAGCTTTATCTTTGACTTCACAAAGAAAGTAGAGACCATTAGACTCTAAGTTCTGAGAGAGCAGGAGCCTTGTCTTATTCACCTTTGAATCGCCAGCACAAGGCATAGGGCCTGGCATATAAAAGTTGCCCAATAAATATTTGTTGGAAGAATAGCATGTTACATCAAGCCAGTCCAAGTGCAGTGTTGTTTACAACTAATTGATCACAACCAGTTACAGATTTCTTTGTTCCTTCTCTACTCCCACTGCTTCACTTGACTAGTTTAAAAAAAAAAAAAAAAAGTTACACCAGTCAGGGATTCCCTCCACTTCTTGTCCTATCTCTTTTTTTATTTTTATTTTTTAACGTTTATTGAATCAAAATTGATTATACATATTTTGGGGGCTCAACATTGAAATATGTTGATCAAATCAATATTACTAGCATATAAACTGTTACAAATCGTAATTATTCTTTATGCCCCTTGTCCAATCCCTCCCTATCTCCCTTTCCCTCCCTCCACCCCCCTCTAATCACCCTAGATTTCTTCTCTCCCTCTGAAAGAATAATGGTTACTCTGTTGATTTGCTGCCCAAATGATCTGTCCAATGCTAAGAGGCATGATCAAGTTCCCCAATACTATCATAGAGCAGATGTCTCTTCCGTCACTATGAAAAGGGCTCTATGGAGACAGACATCCTCTTCCTTTCTTTATCTCTGCTGGTGACTCTCCTTGTGTCCACTCACTCTAGTGGTTGGCAGACTATCTGCGTGGTGGTTGTGGCATTTAGCTGCCTTCACGGCAGCCATGGTTATCGTGGTGGCTGTGGTGGGCCACCCACATGGAGGAGATGTTTTTGGCCTGCTCCATGTTGCTGGCAGTGTGCCTGGTTGTTGAGAGTGTCCGATCCCTGGTTCCATGCCCTGGGTCCCCGAGTGGGTCCTGAGGCACTGGAATGGTGTGCCTCCTTGTGGGAGGGTGGTCTGGTCCCCCTCTCTGTGCCCTGGATCCCCGGGCTGGTCCCATGGCGCTGGTGAAGGGTGCCTGGTTGTGGGATGGGAGACTGGTCCTTTTCTCCATGTGGGCCCTGAGGCACTGGCATGGTGTGCCTGGTTGTGGGAGGGGGGGTCTGATCCCCTTCTCCATGCCCCAGGTCCCAGGGCAGGTCCCGAGGTGCTGGCACAGTCTGCCTGGTTGTGGGAGGGGGGGGTCCAGTCCCTAGCTCCTTACCCAGGTTCCCTGGGCAGGCCCCAAAGTACTGGTGTGGTGTGCCTGATTGTGGGAAGGGGTCCAGTCCCCTTCTCCATGCCCCAGGTCCCAGGGCAGAGCCCTGACTCACTACTGTCCTGGCATGCCTGGTTGTGGGAGGAGGGGGTCCAGTACCCTTCTCCATGTCCCAGGTCCCTAGGTGGGCCCCAAGGCACTTGTCCTATCTCTGAATAAATATCTCTGTCTTAGCATCAATCCTCATCTTTTCTCCCAGTCTCAAAGGTAAAGAAGTCCTGTCTGCTCTCCAAGGTTATCCATAGGTTCTCTAGAACACATCCTGGTCTCTACTCCCTGGCATCTTCCCTCCATTAGTTATGAATCTTTTCCTTCTTTCGCATCTTCTCCCTTCCCTTCTACTTTCCTGCCAGACCTCTTCCTGGTCTCTTTATTCTTTTCCGTTGATCTGCTTGTGTATTCTCTCAGCAATACCACACTGTCTTGATTACTGTAGCTTTATAGAAAGTCTTAAAGTTGGGTAGTGTCAGTTCTCTGTCAGTCCTCTGACTTCTTTGATATTGTGTTGGCTACTCTGGGTCTTTTGCCTCTTTGTATAAACTCTATTTATTTATTTATTTTGGCAGCTGGCACCCTTGACCTTGGTGTTGTCAGCACCATGCTCTACCATCTGAACCAACCAGCCAGACTATATTAACTTTAGAATTAATTTGTTAATAACCACAAGATAACCTCCAGGATTTTGATTGGGATTGCATCGAATCTATAGATGAAGTTGAAAAGAAATGACATCTTGATGATACTGAGTTTTCTTATACATGAGCACAGAATATCTCCCTACTTAGTTTTTCTTTGATTTTTTTCATTAGAGTTTGTAGTTTTCCTCATAGATCTTGTACATATTTTGTTAGATTTATACCAAAGTATTTCATTTTGGGGGGTGCTAATGTAAATGGTATTGTGCTTTTAATTTCAAATTCCACTTGCTCATTGTTGGTATATGGAAAAGCTATTGACTTTTGTATATTAACCCTGTATCCAGCAACTATAATTACTTGCCATAATTGCTTATTAGTTCCAGGGTTTTTTGGTCAATTCTTTCAGATTTTCCACAGAGATATTTACATCATCTGTGAACAACCATTTATTTATTTCTTCCTTCCCTTTGTCCTATGTTTTAATTGGGTTATTCATCTTTTAAAAATTGAGTTGTAAGAGTTCTTTATAAATTTTATATATAAGTCCCTTTTAAGATGGATGATTTGCAAATATTTTCTTACATTCTGGGAGGTTTCTTTTTACTTTCTGGGTGGCTTCCATTGAAAAACAAATGTTTTGAATTTTGATGAAGTCCACTTTATTTTTTATCTTGCTGCTTTTCATACCTAAGATTTTAACTAACTGAATTTCATAAAGACATATTCCCATATTTTCTTCTTAGATTTTTATAGTTTTAGCTCTTACTAAAGACCTAGATTTAGGTCCATCGTCCATTTTGAGTTAATTTTTGTGTAGAGTGTTGGAGAAGCATCCAATTTTATTCTTTTACATGTGGATATGTCATTGTTCCAGCAACATTTATTGAAAAGACTTTTCTTTTCCCCATTGAATTGTTTTGGGATGCTTATCTAAATCAATTGACCATAAATGTGAGTGTTTATTTTTGTACCCTCATTTCTAATCCATTGATCTATATGTCTATCCCTATGCCAGTACCACACAGTCCTATCATATGTATTTTAAAGAATCAGCTCAGGAGCTTTTCCACCTTCCCTTTCCTCTAATTACAGAGTTAGGTTTTCATTTTCTGCTCCATGGCATCCTGTGTTTAACCATAGTATAGCACTCCATTATAGCATAGCTGCTTGCTTCTTATTTCCTTTCATATGAAAACACAAATTCCTTGAGAGAAGGAATTTACCTTGTTCATTTTTGAATCCTCCTAATCTATCAGACAGCCAATCACATGATAAGGTCTTATTACATGCTTATGAATTTAAAAATAAGTTTATAACCTATGTAGCATAACATTGTTTTTAAAAATGATTTAAGGGCCGACCCTGTGGCGCACTCGGGAGAGTGCGGCACTGGGAGCGCGGTAGTGCTCCTGCCGCGGGTTCGGATCCTATATAAGGATGGCCGGTGTGCTCACTGGCTGAGCGCGGTGCGGCTGGTCACAAAAAGACAAAAAAAAAAAAAATGATTTAAAATTTTAAAATCTCATCTTTCCTTTCATGATATGTGATCAAATATTCTTTATTTATTTGATACCAAATAGTCAATTAGGAATGCAATCTGTTATTGTTTTTACAAGACAATATAGATTGTTTCATGATAATCAGCCATAAAACTGCGAATCAATCAGTAAGTCAATTAATAAGAATATATTAACTATTTACTATGTAAAGGCTAGTATACTAAATGTTGGGTAGAATATTAGTTTTATTTATTTATTTTATTTTTAATTTTTTTAATTTTTTTTTTTTTTGTCTTTTTTCGTGACCGGCACTCAGTCAGTGAATGAGTGCACCGGCCATTCCTATATAGGATCCGAACCCGCGGCGGGAGCGTCGCCGCGCTCCCAGCGCCGCACTCTCCCGAGTGCGCCACGGGCTCGGCCCTATTTTTAATTTTTTTTTTAAAAGATGACCAGTAAGGGGATCTGAACCCTTGACTTGGTGTTGTCAGCACCACACTCATACAATGAGCTAACCGGCCATCCCTATATGGGATCCTAACCCATGGCCTTGGTGTCATCAGCACCACACTGTCCTGAGTGAGCCACGGGCTGGCCCAAGAATACTAGTTTTAAACACACACAGCAGTACCTGCCATCAAGACACTTGTTGAATAGTGAGGAAATAAGACATAGAATAAACCAGTGCAGCTTGTGATGAGAATAAGTGAGTCTTTTATGTTTACCCTTACCTCGACTCTCTCATTCCTCTGCCTTGATTCTCTAAACTTAAAGGAAAATAAAATATCTGGGTAAGTCTGAAACACAACCAGTTTCTCAGGAGGTTCTGTGGAGTAGATATGAGCTGTTTTAAGCCACTACCCAATTTCACCTTTTCCCAGACCTACCTCTGGAGCAAACTAGAACAATACAAGAGCTAGTTGGAATTTGTTTCATTGCAGTTGCCTAAGCAGACAACAAATCTAAAAACTGCTACCTTACTCACAAAATGGGATATTTGCAAATTATGTTTTGGAGAAGGAATTAATGTTCTGAATATGTAAAGAACTCTACAACTCAGCAACAACAACAACAAACAAACAAAAACAACCCAGTTCAAAGATGGGCAAAGGACTTGAACAGACATTTCTCTAAAGAAGATATACAAGTGGCCAAGAAGCACATGAAAAGATGTTCAACATATTAATCATTAGGGAAATGCAAATCAAAACCACAATGAGACACCACTTCATATCCATCAGGATGGCTATTATAAACAACAACAGCAACAACAACAACAACAACAAACACAAGTGTTGGTGAGGTTGTGAAGAAATTACGACTCTCATGCATTACTGTTAGGAATGTAAATGATACAGAGCTATGGAAAATAGTTTGTCAGTGACTCAAAAACTTAAACATAGAATTACCATATGATCCAATAATTCTTTTAGTTATAAACACAAAAGAATTAGGGCTGGCCCATGGCTCACTTGGGAGAGTGTGGTGCTGATAACACCAAGACCACAGGTTTGGATCCCTATACAGGGATGGTCAGTTAGCTCACTTGGGAGAGCATGGTGCTGACAACACCAAGTCAAGGGTTAAGATCCCCTTACCAGTCATCTTTAAAAATAAATAAATAAATAAATAAATAAACACAAAAGAATTGAAAGCAAGGTCTCAAAAAGATACTTGTACACCTACGTTCATAGCAACATTATTCACAACAACCAAAGATAGAAACTCAAATGTCCACTGACAGATCAGTGGATAAACAAAATATGGTGTATGCACACAATGGAATATTATTCAGCATTAAAAAGGAATGAAATTCTAATACATGTTACAATATGGATGAACCTTGAAGACATCATGCTAAGCAAAATAAGCGAGTCACAAAAGTACAGATATTGTATGATTCCACTTATGTGAGGTACCTAGGGTAGACAAATTCAAAAGTACAGTAGAGGTTACCAAGGGTTGGGGGCTGAAAGCTTTGTGGAAGAGGTGCTGTTTGATTTGAGAAGAAAGGGGAATTATTGTTTAATGGGTACAGAGTTTCAGCTTGGGATGATGAAAAAGTTCTGGAAGTGGATGTTGGTGATGATTGCACAACATTATGAATCTGCTTAATTCCACTGAACTGCACACTTAAAAATGGTAAATTTTGTTGTGTATATTTTATCACAATAAAAAGCCTTTTAAAAATTAACAGTGTTTAAAAAAAATACCTGCCATCTTCAGTAGATGTGCCGATCATTGTCTTCTCGCCCTTATCTATTTTGACTTTCCTGTGTCCCCTAGAAGAGAGGAAAACCTGAAGAAAGCTAGACTGATCAGATTCTCTGTCCTGGGAATTTAGAATTGGGAAGCTGAGAGACTGAGGCACTTAGTGGATGGCAGGTACCTGAACAAGAAGGTATCAGAGAGGCTAGACCATGTAAACCAAAACCATGTGCACGCGAAAGTTTGGTGGATGCACAGAAGTTCTCCTGCAGAGAAAATGAGATGATAGACCACGCAATCCAATGAGAGGTGGCATGAGGAGCCTAGTTCACCACTTCATAGTTTGTCCTGAGCTGGTAGTATTTAATTTTATGTGTAGTATTTGTCTTATACTTCTTTTATGTCATGGATCTGTTCACATCTCTGTTTCCACTGCTATTACCCTGGACTAGAGTCCCATCATCTTTCACCTGGATGGTTCCAATAGCCTGCTTATTGGTCTCCTTGCTTTTACTCTTGCCCAATCTTTTTGCCACATTGCAGTCATAAGAATGATCTTTAAAAACATAATTAAGATCATGTTACTTTTTTGCTTAAAACTTTCATGGCCTCCATCATTTTAAAATGAAATCTAAGCTTCCTTATATGACTTCAAACAACCACATGATTGGGCCCTTGCCTCCCTCTTCAATCACATCATATATCACTCCCCTCCTCATTATCTTCAGCCACTATAGTCTATTTCTGCTGTAGTCTACTTTCCTGCCTGGAATAGTATTCACTAGTTTTGAAGGTTTATTTTTATCTCATCTTTTAGGTCTCAGCTCATGTAGCTCACTCTTTAAGACATTTCCTTTAATGCAGTGGTGATTTTGCCCCCAGAGACTTGGCAATGTCTAGAAACATTTTTGATTGTCATGACTGGAGGGTTTTATGTTACTAGCCTCTAGTGGGTAGAGGCCAGGGATGTTACTAAACATCCTACAATGCACAGGACAGCCCCTTGCAATAAAGAATTATTCAACCTAAAATGTCAATGGCACAGAGGTTGAGAAACCCTTCATATAATACTTTAAATAACATCCTATTTAAAGTGGCTCTATTTCATTGCCCTATTTATTTCTTTGACAGCACTTACCACAATCTGTATTTACTTTATTTTTTTATTTGTTATTCTCTGCTTGTCCCACTAAAATACAAGAATTATAAACTCAAGATTCTCATTTGTCTTGATCACTGCTGAATGAATAAATGAATGAATTCCATGCACCTGTGACTACTCAATTTACTTTTCGCACTAATCTAAAGTTTTATTTTATAAATTAACTTAATTCATTTCCCAACAAAGCATCTATTTTTATTCATTACTTCAATCAATATTTTGGAGCACCTACTATGTGCCAAACAATGAGCTAGGTGCAGGGTATATAGTAGGGAACAAGAAATGGCCCTTGGTCTCAAAGATCTTATAAGTCAATGTTTGGTTGGAGAGGGATACATACAAGTAAAAAGGCCATTTACAGTTTGGCATGCTAAGAGGAATCAAGGAAAATACATGGTCTCTGCTTTCAAAAGGCTTAACCCTTCTGGGGGCAGGAGGAGGATGAAAGATGCACATAAACAACAACAAATACCAGAAAGGAACACAAATAAGCAAAGCAAGCTCTCTACCAGCTATGGAAACCAGAGAAGGCTTTGTGGAAGAGGTGCTATTTAGAAGAGGTGCCATAGGAAGACAGATGAGAGTTTGATAAAATGGAGGAAATGGAGAGAAGGGGAGAGGGCATTCCAGGCAGAGAGAATGACCAGAGCCAAGGCACAGAATTGTGTGTGCCAGGAACAAGTAGACGTGTTTGGCTAAAACACAGGAGACCAGTGAGAGCTTAGGCTGGAAAGGGAGACTGGGTCCAAACTAGGTCAATTGAATAAGAACACAAATGACCCAAATCTTGCCCATATTTCCTATAATTTAGAGCAGCATTTACCTCATGCACACAAGGAAAAGGAAACTTAGAGAAATCTGGTGACTCAGCAAGTCATTAGTAGACCCATATTGTTTTGACTGTCAGGATTTTGGGGAAGATTCTTGGCTTACCATACCTCCCAGGAGCTCAATATGACAACACCCATGAAGGGACAGAGTTCCTGATCCATAATAGGGCCACTTCCCAAGTGTATGAACAAAAAATATACAGCCAGATTTTATTTCGGGGTGGGGTGGGGGGAAGGCTCAGAAGGGAGTACTTTTCCTTTTGTACCAAGATATGATAAGAATGGTTGTATACTAATGAAAGGAAGATGAGGAAACAGGAGAGGGACCAAAGAATGGAAAGAATAAGTCAGTTTGTTTGAGAAACAAGCTATGCTGAAGTATTTATTTGCAAGATTCCAGTTGCCATAGCAATTGGATACTGCTCTTTCAACTGTTCTTCCTTTTATCCTTTGCATGGTCTTTAAAGAAGTCCTTTCCTAGGCAGACATAGTCCTTGCTGTTTATCTTAAAGAAGATTTTGGAATATTTCTTTCCGTCTGCTTTTCCTTTTCCCTTTCTGAAGTCCAAGTCCAGCCATTCATCTGGGAAGAACCAGATGGTGCTAACCATTTCCAGGAGCAGGACCTTGGGATCAAGGAGCATTACCAAGCCTGATCTGAGCTGAAATGCCCAGTTGCTGCCTTCTATAGCATCCCCGCATATACATAAGTGATAAGTGAGGGATTAAGTAAGGTATAGAATGGCTTAAAACAAACAAACAAAATACTGGCATGAAGGTTACAAACAGTATAGTCAAAATTCTCTGAAACCCAAGGTGAGAATAATCCCCTATTGGGAGGGAACGGCAATGATTATGAGTATCATCCTATCTTATCCCACTGAATCCACACAACAACCCTGTGAGCCAATCACAGCTAATATTTATTGAGCCCTTACTTTGTGCCAGACACCATTCAGACTCTGTGTAATCTCACCTAAGCCCTCATAACCACTTTTGCTATAGATATTTATTATCTTTATTTCAAAATTGAAAAAAGAACATGAAGTTAACAATTATTGAAAACATGATATGTGCCAAGGCACTGTGCTGAGCACCTGACATGCATTTTCTCATGACAAACCTCTGAAGCAGGTCTGTATTTCACTGCAGGTCAGACAGGATAAATAGCTTGCTCAAGTCTAAATAGATAAGAAGAAGCAGTGTTCAAAGCTAGGCCTGCTTATTCCAAAACTCAAGAACTTAAGCACTCCAAAACTAGTAATGGAAGCTCAGAGTTTAAGAAACTTGCTAGGGTTGGCTGATTAGCTCACTTGAGAGAGTGTGGTGCTGATAACAAGGTCAATGGTTCAGATTCCCAACACAGGCCAGCCACAAAAAAACAAAAACAAAAAAACCCAAAAAAACTTGCTCAAGATTGCACAGCCGTCAAGTCACAGACTGATATCCGAATCCAGGTTTTTCTGATTCTAGAATTGAAATGCTGACATTTCATAGTAAGAAAAAATAATGGAAAATAATTTAGTTCTCTCATTTGAAGCTAATTCTGAAAACAGAGCAATCTAACTGGGTTTTATTTCACTGTACTCTTTAGATATAGGTCCCTCAGAAGTTAGCCTGTAAATCACTAGCCAGACTTTATCTGGCTTCTAAACTGTAAACTTATGGCACAAATGGTTCCTATTCTAAACGTGTTTATTACCTATTTAGAGGAACTAGACATTTAAAAAAGAGAAGGAGGGCGGGAGGCAGGAAGATAGGAAGGAAGTAAGAAAGTGAGGGAATAAAAATAATAGTAGTATGCAGGTGAGCTGGGATGGAGTACTCAATTTTATCTTCAACTTTCGGGGATACAGAAGATGGACATCTACTACCTACATTTTGTAGGTGAGACCAGGGTGGATTTTGCAACTAGCTGGTGAATGTTCTAACTCAATGCTTTTAAAATTTAATGTTCAGATGATCACCTGGGGGATCTTGTTAAATGCAGATTCTGACTCAGTTGGTCTAGGGTGAGGACTGAGATTCTGTATTCCTGACAAGATTCCAGATGATGCTGATGCTGCTGGTCTGTTGATCTTTGAGTAGTAAGGCTCTAGATTAACTGTTGTGATTTATTTAAATTTAAAAATTATGAACAAAATATTTAGAAGAAAAACCTAATTCATATTAAACTGTAAGTGTTTATATTTATCTTGTTATTTAAAGATTGTCATGAGGATTTTCTTCCTCCAAAATATGACATCCACTGGCCTGTGACAGCACCCAACTATTTTCACTCTTAAAGTTCCTCCTTTGGGTTAAGTTACCCTCTTTCAAGGTTTTTTTCAAAAGTAAACACATGGGCCTGCTGCCTACCTGCGTGCCTTCTTGTTTGCCTTCCTGCCCTTCTGACTCCCTCTCTTCCTGAATAATTCAGTCCAAAAGCCATTAGGTGGGGCCAAGCGTGGTAGATGTCCACAGGGGAGAGGGGTAAAGGGCGTTAGAGTGTGAGTGCGGTTGAGAGAGTATTTGCCTGTGGGAGGCACCATGAAATGGGAGATTAGTCACTTTGGGGACTATGTGGGGAATTGATTCAATAAATAAATATCAAGGATATCTCACTACTGTAAAAGTTACCAATATGGAAAGGGAGAAAACTAGAATGAGCTCTCTAATATTATATTAGAATTGGAACTAGTGTGAATTTGTGATTCAAAGTATATAGAATAGATATAAAAACAAATATAGATGTAAATGTACATATGTGTGTATATGTGGCACATATACACACATATGCACACACTTACACCTATACACATACATACATATATGTGTCTGTTTAGACATTGTCTTAGTCCACTTGGGCTGCTGTAACAAAATACATTAGATTGGGTAATTTATAAACAGAAATTTACTGCTCACAGTTCTGGAGGCTGGAAATTCCATGATTAAGGCACCAGCAGATTTGATATCTGGCAAAGGCCCTGTTCCTCATAGATAGTGCCTGCTATGTGTCCTCATATGGCAGAAGGCAAAAAGCTCCCTTAGTTTCTGCCCTCATTAATGGCATTAATGCCCTTATAAAAGAAATCTCCCCAAAGCCCTACCTCTTAATATCATCAACTTGGGGGCTTAGGTTTTAACATATGAATTTGGGGGGGACACAAACATTCAGGCCATAGCAGACATATATCCCTTAGCTCCTAGAGGGTCTGGGAGCTGCAACAACCCAGTAGTGATGAGCACACTGAATGTGCATATCTTGGTTTCTAAATAGTACTCTCTGTTAAAAGATATCAGGGATGCTAGGAAAAAGTGCTTATACCGGGGCTGGGATATGAGAAGTACAAAATAAGCTTGGAACATCTTATTGTGCCAAAAAATAAGGTAGTACTCAAAGAATGAAGAGAAGCACATCAAAAGGACACAGAAGCAGCTAGAAGGGGCTAAACTGGGACAATTAGAGTATCAAAATAAATAATAATAGTAATATATTATATAAAATAGGAAACCATGAGTCCATATTGATATAAACAAATAAATGAGTAAAGAAATGGAAACACTAGAAAGATTTTTTTTTACAGTCAAATACTAACGAATAAATGCAGAAAGTATTCTGGAATTAGAAAATTACTTTTTGGCAACCATCATAGTAATCATTTAATTAGCCAAGAAACATTGTGGATGCTACAACAAGCGGGTGAAAATTTGATGAAGAACAGGATATTTACATAATTTCAAAATACCTCCCCACAAAATACCTAACAAAGAGTAACTTTACAGTAGAGAAACCTGGCAGGTTAATCAAGTGGGCAGAGTTATCATCACCAGTAATGGGACAAATTGAAATTGTGTACCACCTGTTAAGATGCAAAGAGAAAAACGGAGCATCACTCCTGTCATAATCCTGCCAAAAATGCATTACCTGACTCTAATCATGAGGAATCATCAGACATACCCAAATTGAGGAATATTCTACTAAATAAGTGGCCTATAATCTTTAAAAGTGTAAACTGTTCCAGATCAAAGTCAAGGAAAAACTGAGGAACTGCTGTTCCACATCAAAGGATACAACCAAATGCAACATACAATCTTGGGTTGAATCCTACAGCTACAGAGGACATTATTGGGACAATGGGTAAAACTTGAACAGATTCTTTGTATTAGGTGGCAGTAATGTATCAGAGTTAATTTTCTGATTTTGATGTTTGTATAGGTTATGTAGGGGAATATTCATGTTTGTAGGAATTTCACTCTAAAGTATTTGTGGGTAATGGGGCACAATAATGTTAGCATTCACCCAGATGGATCAGGGGGAAAATGTTATTAGAATTACTTTTATTAAAAAGTAAACTTATGATATTAGATAGGTGTCTCATTGAAGAGTGCCATTATTAATCAGTGACATCTATTATGTGTATAGGATGTTAGTACCCATCCAGTATATTTTCTGACCCTAGACTACTAGCATGCCAACATCAAGTAATCACTATTTAGCAGTGTGGTAGACACTTTGTTGGTTGCCTACCCAATTATTGTTCCCTTCTCCCATTCTTTCTTGCTGACAAGATTTGAATTTATTGAGATATGGATATCAGGGTCCTTCCTATCTCCAGGAGGTGAATACTGATTGGTCTAAGCCAGTCACGGTTTAGGCATGAACATGTGATAAAATTCAGGCTAATGGTACATGAAAGCAGGTCTGCTGTTGTGATGAGGGTTGCCTCTGGGGAAAAATTTTCCTTGCTAATAATGAGACACCAACAGAATGAAATGGATCCTCCTCTATTTGATGTGGTTATGTCTACATCTCATACCTAGAACTGCAGCAGCCATCTCACAACCATCAGGTTAGACAAGCCCAAGGACAAAAGCCAACACACTGAAGATGACAGAGCAGAAAGATATGGAAAAACCCTACATCCTTAATAATGTACTTTGCTGCTACATTAACCAACCCTGTAACCACTGTGTCTCCTGCCCATTATGTGAGATAACACATCTTCCTTATTGTTAAAATAATTTGAGCTGGAGTTTTCTGTTACTCGCAAACAAAAGTAACCTAACAGAGAAGTGCAGACAGGAGAAATTTTTAGTCCACAGATTCTTCTAAAATCTAGTTCCTCTAAGAGAAATAGCTCTCTACTGAGATAAACTAACATATACCCTATTCCCATGGATATGGATGAAGTTTGAGCTCATGGAAGAAGACTGTGAGCTGGATGCTCATTTAGCTCATATATGAAGCTTGACATAATGTTTCTAGAAACTTAATGGTTTTGCACTGGCTGTAATAAAAGCCTTTGATTTGACACTTCCCTCCATCTGGACTGTTCTTGATTCATTACAACATTTTTGCCCAAAGATTTATATGGAACATTTCATCCTTTGACATAATATCAATGATATATACTCTTGTTTACTCTTTCTAATTCCAGTATCTAGAGGCAAACTTTAACATAAAGGTCAGCAATAATTGAACATTTCTGCTAATTGCATACTAAATAGATTCTCATTGAATAGGCACATCCCTACATTACCCCTCTTATGAGTTACATACTAAAAGTACTTTAAAAGGCTTAGTGTTTCTGCCTTGTTTTTAATAATCTTCACTTGTTTTACAAGATTTTCCATTTTTCAATTTCTGTCCCTTTGTTGCTTTTAGGGTTGCATGCATTCTTGGATTTTGAATAATACGGTGGTTAAAAGCTTAAGACTGGACTCTTCTTATCTCCTGTGTGACCTTAAATTAAACAAGTTACATAACTTCTCTGAGCCTCAATTTTCTAATCCATTAAATAGGAATTCTGATAGCACCTACCTCAAAGGGTAACTGAGAATCAAGGAAGATAATGAATAGAAACCTCTTTGTATAGCACCTAAGACCTCATTTGGTAGCTCTCATTAAATAATAGGAATGTGGGCCGAGCCTGTGGCGCACTTGGTAGAGTGCTGCGCTGGCAGCGCGGCGACGCTCCCGTCGCGGGTTCGGATCCTATATAGGACTGACCAGTGCACTCACTGGCTGAGTGCCGGTCACGAAAAAAAAAAAAAAAAAAAAAAAAAAAAAAAAAAAAAATTTAAATAATAGGAATGTAATACTACAGTATCACCTAGTTATCACCTTATGTGACTTTCTGCAGAATTTGACTACCATAATTTGTTTAACTAGTTTCTCATTAAGGGACTTCAGGGTTAATAGTGGTTAAATGCAGTTGGCTTTAGAGTTGGGCAGATCTGTGTCTAAATTCCATCTCTACCATTTGTTATCAGAATGATCTTGGGCAAGTGATTTAACCTCTTTGATATTCAATTTCTTCATCTGAATAATGAAAATTATCAACCTATAGTTGATCCTCATTATTTCAGACTCTGCATTTGTAACCCCCAAATCACTACTTGTGGCGCTTTTGCATTCATTCCTGGACCTGTGCAGAGCAGTGAAAATTTAAGTTGATCAAAGTGCACGTCCCTAGCTGAGGTCGAACAAGGCAATACTTTGACTTCTTGTTTCAGCTCTCATACTGTAACAAGTATCCTTTTTGTGGTCTATTTAGTGCCATGTTTTTTGCACTTTTGTGTTTTTTTGTTGTTGGTTTCACTGTTTAAAATGGCCCCTGAATGTATCGCTGAAGTTCTGTGTACTGTTTGTTCTTAAGTGCAAGAAAACTGTGATGGAGAAAATACACATGTTAGATAAGTTTCACTACGGCATGAGTTATAGTGCTGTCGTCTGCGAGTTCAATGTTAAGGAATCAGCAATATATATTAAGGATGAGGTCACTGATCAGTTGACAAAATTATTTTGACCAGAGGCTCACAGGAACCTAACCCTGTATTTCCCCTAAGAGTGATGAATTGGTATGCACTAATTCAGTGTTCACAGCCACTCTATAAAACATTACCATAAATAATGAGAATCAACTGTATCTCATAGGGTTATTGCAAGGCTTAACTGAACTATTGTGTACAGTGTTCAGCATTGTGCCTGGCATGTGGAGATTAGGGACAGTGCAGAGTGGGGTGGGGATGAGGCTCTGCATATATTCTTGTCAGTTTGATTCTGACATTTATCTAGGTACCACATGGTTCAAAGCAGGAGTATATTTAAGTGAAAGCCATGAAGATCTAGAAACTTCACCATGAAACTCTCAGGCTAAGCCACTGAATTCCCTTTGAGAAAGCTTCAAATAGACCATTTCCTTGAAAATAACAGTTTACTTTCACAAAAATAGATGACCTAGCTCATGATCATAATTTGCCTTCTGGAATTAAATGACAATTGCAAATGAGTGAATAGAGTTCTCTCCTTCAACTTTCCTAAATTGGTGAGGAGTTACTACACGTCTTCCTCAGGATGTGCATTTTAATGTTAATAATATTAATAGTAAAAATGCCACACTTTTCAACTATTACATTACACATATGATTATGTAACATCATAAAAGGGCAAGTATTTTACAGATGAAATATAATCCATGTTCACAAGGAGTTCAGGAAGAAAATCCATTGTTCTCTTTTTGAAGATGCTGAAACAAGGCCCAGTAATAAAGTTAAAGAGCTAAGTGACAGACCTGAGTAAGACCTGTGCTGCTCACATCTGTGCATTGTATCATTGCATTGTGAACTGTTATTACCAGGATTAGAAACAGTGGAACCTAGACATGCCTTTCCATAAGAGGCTGCACTGGTCTTCCTTCAATTACCCCAAAGCTCCAAGCTTTTTTCTACCTTACAGCCTTTGCATATGCCATTTTCTCTTCCTGGAATACTCTTCTCCATCCTTTCCCTAACTCTTATCTTTTGGGTCCTGGCTAAAATGTCACTTACTCAGAGGGATCATATTTGACTAACCCCTTCCTACCCTAACTCCCTACCCCCCATTCTTTTTCATAGCATTCTGTACTTTCCTCCATAGCACTCATCAGAATTTACAATTACATGTCTGTGTATGTATTTGTCTTCTCAACTAGCCTCTCAGTCCTATGCAAGCAGGGACTCCATCTGTTTTGTTCTCTGCTGTAAACCCAGGGCCTACCACAGTACTGCATGCATTGCAGGCTCTTAAATAAATATTAATTTTAACAATAAATGAGTGAATAAAATGCTGTTTATCGCATGCTATCCTGGTAAAGGGTACTTGGAGTGGAAACAGATATTACTGACTATTAAAGTGACTGGTGCTGGGTTTCAGCATCCTCTATTCTCCTGATTTCTATCCTCACCATCAAGTAGCATTTGTCTAGCACACCTAATCTCCCAGTGCCAAACTCTGTAAATTTGGAGACTAGTTTTTGGAACAGACAGGTGTATCAAGACTGATTCAATTTACAGGATTTTAGGTTTAAAAGTTCTTACTGAAAGAAATTTCAGTAAGATTTCATATTATTCTGGAGTAACTCCAGGCATTCACCATTCAATGTGAATAATTCAATATTATTCTGGAGTAATTCCAAGGCATTCACCATTCAAAGGAAAAGACATTTGTTTTCTTTTGCTAAAACTGAACTCAAGCTATATGAAAGACACTGCTGCATTTATAGATAATTTTGTGCATTTTAGGTATCCAAGAGTGGGTATTGCTTTTGGATGGTTATAATATATTCCTTCTATTTGACTGATATCATACAAATTTTGTATTATATATTTTAATTAAAGACTTATTTTCTTAATTGTAAAAGCAAGCATGTTCTTTGTGGGAATTTTGGAAAATGCAGAAAAGCATGAAGGAGAAACAAAAAGTATAAAGAAACAGAAAATAATCACTCATAATCTAACTACCTCCAGATAACCATTGTTAACACTTTGGTATAGTTTCTTTCAGTCTTTTTTCTATGTATATATGTGGGTAGGCAAACACACATTTATAATAGTTATCAAACACACACACATTTATAATAGTTATCATTTACTGAGTATGCCAGGTAACCTGATTTCCTTTTTATACATATCATCTCTTGAAATCCTCTCAATAGTTCTATGAGAAGATATTATCATTCTCACTTTACAAAGAGTATATTGAGGCTGATAGTATTATTTATTTGCCTAAGTTCATGTAGTTAGTAAATGGTAGATCTGAGATGCAAATTGAGATCTAATTCATAATCTCAACCATTATGCTATATGATGGCCTATACATTTCTATGATGTAAACCAAATAGGAATTACCATAGAAATAGTTTTTGTCCTGTTTTTTGATTTTTTATTACATTTTCTAATAACATTTCATATTCTTTACTGACTAATTTTAATGGCTTTTTTATTTAATGGCATTTTCCATAAGATTATTGAAATAATAAATGAACAAAATGTTGTTTACTATATACTACCCTGGTAGGGAATAGATTGGACAGATGTCCTGATGTTTCAGACTATTTCTGTCTTATTTCTTAATCTTTTTTTCATATTCTGCATCATTTTCTCTTTTTCTTGTCTCTTACTATATGAATATGTTTTCTTTTCATATATGAACTATGTTTTCTTTTCTTTTTAAATCCTGTTTAATGCTTTGGAAGTTATACATCCTGTTTCTATTCTAGCAGTGCTTACCTTTAAATATAAAAACCCATATTATTTTCAAAATCACAATGGAATAATAACTCTTGATTACTTCTGTGTATCAAGAGTTGGGGGTATTTAGCATACTTTCATTTCTCCTCATTCTTTACCTCCCACTCCCTAACCCTCCCAGTTTGGTTTTATTCATGCAATCTGTCCTTTTAGACCTTGATTATTTCTCTTGGAAAAAGACATTTTCCTTTTTTACGTTCTATATTTTTTTCTTACAAAAGTTACTTTAGACATTTAAATAAAGTTCTATTATGCATAAGTCCTGTTATGTCATGACTTTATTCTTGAGTTCTCACTCAGCAGAAGTATATCCTTGAGCAGTTTTTTCTTTCAGAACAGGTAACCTGAGTGGTGTCATTTTTGAGCCTTTTATATCGGTACTTATTTCTGAGGCCTTCACAGTTGCACGTCAACTTGGCTGAGTGTAGAATTCTTAAATTGTAAATGTTTACCCTCAGAATTCTATAGGGTGTGGGCCGAGCCCGTGGCGCACTTGGTAGAATTCTATAGGGTGTGCTTTACTGACTTGTGTTTTACAGAGCTGCAGAATTCTGAGGCCAGTTTGATTTTTGTTCCTTGGAGATTATCTTTTTTTCCCTCCTGCCTGGATTCTTGAAGGCTTTTCTTTTTATCCTTGAATTATTTTTTAAAATGGCACCTGGCTAGTCTAGATGTTCCTTTATTTTTATTCATTTGGCCAGTAGGTTTACATCTTAGGAAAACTATTTATTTCTTCTATTCCTACCCTGATTCCCTTCCTGAGATTCCTAATGCATTCATCATTCATTCATTCATTCAACAAATATTTATTGAGCAACTTTCTATGCTAGGCACTATTTTAGGTATTGAGGATACATCATTAGGGGATACATCATTTTTGTTAAAATGCTTATATTTTTTGTTGATTGGATTTTCTGAATCTGCTCTTTTTCTTTCTCTCTCTCTCTTTTTTTTTTTGGTGGCTGGCCAGTAACAGGGATTGAACCCTGGACCTTGGTGTAATCAGCATGCTTTAACCAACTGAGCTAACCTGCCAGCCCCATGAATCTGCTCTCTTTATTACCCATTTTTGTTCTGATTTTTCAAGGGGACTTCATCCTTTGAGATATAGCATTTTAAAAATAGTTTTATGGTTTTTCTCCATTTGCT
This sequence comes from Cynocephalus volans, assembly GCF_027409185.1. Lineage (NCBI taxonomy): Eukaryota > Metazoa > Chordata > Mammalia > Dermoptera > Cynocephalidae > Cynocephalus > Cynocephalus volans. The sequence continues at coordinate 26,519,374 of NC_084469.1, read as the reverse complement.
CATCTTAATACAGAGAAGTCTTTGCTTGTACACCTTTGATAAATACTTAAGTAGGAACTGCAGTGGGTTCTATTAGAGACTGAATTGAGTCTGATCGTATCCCCTATCTCCCCACCTAGTCTTCAACCCTGAGTCAGGGATGTTCATGGATTTCTACCAGAGTGATAAGATATTTTATAGAAGTGGAATCTTGAACTGACCCCTCCTTCTAATTGGGCCCTTCTATATTCTAACTAGCAGAAATTCCTCAAAAATTCTGGCATGTGGAAGGTTTTTCCTCTATTTTTCTTCCTTTGATCATTTCAATGTGAATTTAGAGTGAGGCAATTTAGAAACATGTCCTCACAAAGCCATTTTATTTAAAAACCACAAAATAACATTTTTTCTCTATGTTAAGAGGGTTAGAAAAAAATGCTCCATACTCATAATTATATGTACTTTTAATAATTTTCATAAAAGATCTCAAATCCCTTGGGAAACTACATCGTCTGGTAGGAGTTGGGAGAATGGAGTCCGATTGTGATACGTAATTTCACTGTGGCTTTCAACAAACTATTTGAACTTCAGGTTCCCTAATCTCAGACCTTCTTATGTCATAGTGTGACAGTGAAAGCACCAGAAAAAAATTAATGTGGAAGCTCTTTGAACTGCTCAAAGGTAGACACTAAGGAAATCTGAGGGTTTTTTGTTATTGTTTGAATGCTATTATAGCTTGAGCACTTTCAAGTTAGCCCAAAGAGAGTGTCTGCTTGAGGGGTAGCAAATGAGGCTTGGTTGCTGGTAAGCTCCAAAGGCCTATGCAAAGCAGTTCTGAATTACAGCTGGAGAGGGACACTGCTTTGAACACTGCCATGTTGCGCAAGATTCAAGAGAATGGTAAATGTGGTCTGACTTTTCTGTTAGGTCAAATTACTTTGCCAGGTTTATCTGAAATTAGTTTGCCTCCCCTGTTTATGGAAATAAAGCAGCAGATGTTGTCTATTTTTGTGAGATGATTTGAAAGTGCACAAAAAAACAAAACAAAACATCCATATGGTTATCTCAGAAGTCTGAAGAAAATATCTTATTGCCCTACCCAAAACTTTTCAGGTTCTACACTCTTTATACTGTTAACCCTTCCTGTATTTTATGATTCAATTCCTTTATGGAATTTCTGTAAGATTCAGTATGAAATTTTCCTAATCGTGGGAAAAAAATATTGTCTTCACTAAGATCCATGACAATGCAGCTGTTTCTGCACTATGGAGATAAGTGGCTTTCTATGTCATTAGTCTTAGACAAGTGACTTTTTTTTAAAGTAATGAACATGAAATGAAGAAATAAGAATTTCTTCCTTCTGTGCGATGTTGTACAAATGCATCACACTTGTAACCTATAGGCCAAAACAGAATAGGGCACCTTAATTGGTTTTTTTTTTTTCTGGTGGCTGGCCTGTCTGGGAATCCAATCCTGTGACCCTGGTGATACTAGCACCATGCTCTCCCAAGAGAGCTAACCAGCCCATCCAGGGCACCTTAACTGCTCAACAACAACCAATTAAATGCCGGCTGTGCCAGACACTGAATTAGGAGACAGATATACATGAAGAAACAAGATATAGTTCCTGCCCTCATGGAGCTTCAAATACAATGGGGAAGACTAATCAAATATATTCATTGGGATAAGGTGCTGTAAAGGAAATGTATAGGACACAATAAATGCAAAGAAGAGTAGGAGAGATCTACTTACATAGGGCAGGAAGGAAAAAGACTCTTTTAAGTGACATTTAAATCAAGTCTTAGGATAAGAAGGAACCTGCTAGGGGAAGAGCAGGGGGAGAAACATTACAAAAAGAAGAAACAGTTTGCTAAGATTCTTGACCTTTGCAAGTAACTGAAAGTCACAATGAATGGTTGTAACACAATGGTTGAGGAGAGAGTGACATAAAATGAGTTTGGAGAGGAATGTCATGATTAGATTTATATTTGAAGATTACTCCACTTGTTTTGTGGGGGAATGGATAGGAGTTTAAGAATGGAAGTAGAGAGACAAGTTAGGAGGCTATTGCAGTAGCTTAGACTAGGAGACAGTAGAGACGGAAAGGAGTAAATCCAATTAGAATATAGAGGGTACTTCAAAAAGTTTGTGGAAAATAGAATTGAATAATGCAAATCTTCCCATAATTTTTTTGAAGACCTCTTGTATTTGTTGGTAGAGCTAATAGGATTTGTGAATGAACTAGCCGTGGGGGGTGAGAGAGAAAAATCAAGCACGACTCCCCGGTTTCTGGATTAAGCCACTAGTGAACGGTGGGGTATTACTACAGATGATGAAGATCAGGGGAGAAAGAGATTTGGAGGAAAAAAAAACAAGAGTTTGGTTTTGGACATGATAAATTTGAAATTCCTGGGATGTATTTAAGAAGATATGAAAATAGGCAGTTGCAAGTCTGGAGCTCAGAGGAGAGGACTGTGGACATACAAAAGGAGTGAACGCTGCAGGGATAATACCTTAGCCTTGGAGATGTGTGAGGTCTCCTAAGAAAATAATGTAAAGAAAGTAGAAAAGAGAGCCCAGCACTGAGCCTGAAGAACTAGCCAGATGAATAGTTGTGTCACTAAAAGAAATACTGAAGGAAATTAGGAGGAGCATGTGGTTTGGAGAGGAAATTGATGACTTATGTTTGGAACTTGATAAGTTTGGGGTACTGAATGGTTTCCTGTCATTGCTAGTGTGGTACCTGAGCAAAACATGTAAGTCCCCCTTTCTAAAGTTAATGCCATATTTATATTTTATTTTATGATTCAGTCTTATGATATCTCTGTGAATTTTCAGAATAAAACATCCCCAATCATGCCAGAGTTGGAGTTTGGAATGAGAGAAAACAACTCTGCTAAGATTCATGACACTGCAGCTGTTTCTGAACTGTTTCTAAATGGCTCTCTACATCACCAGTCTTAGACAACAAAGAGCTATTTCTTTATCGTAATGCACATGAGATGAGGAAAGAAGAATTTGTCTAATGTTGAGCAAATGCACTTTGTTGGTAGCACACAAGCTGAGGAGAATGCAATGGTAATACACATATATTGAGCATGCATCTACCATGTGCTAGGCACTGTGCTAGGCTCTGGGATAATTCAGACAACATGAGAAGTCTTGGAACTTACATACTAGTAAGGGAGACAGAAAAGATTAACGTACAAATAAAATAACTGTGAATTGTGGCAAGTGCTATCAAACAAATACAGGAAATAAGTAAGGGATGGTACTCAGTGTCTAGATAGGGTATTTCGGAAAACCTTCCTTGAGGAGGTAACATTTACTGATTCCTGAAGGATTGGGAGTCAGTCATACCAAGATTTAAGGGCTGTGGCTGGCATTAATGAGCCACTAAATTGTTTTTCAAAATATTTGGTCCTGAAAAGTTAAGGCAGGTCAAATAGCTTAAATTGGAATATTCAGTAGTGGCACCCCAAGAGTAGGGGAGGTGTTGGGAGTGGACTGACCCCATGGGGAGAATTTTATTCACTGATGTTTAAAATTGCCTGCACATGGTGATAATAAAAAGTAGACTGACTTTTAGTTAGTTTTACTATTGTTCTACAATTCTCTATAGATAATGCCCCTGTGGTGGGCCACATGGTGGCCCCCAAAAAAGATATATCTATGTTCTAATCCCCAAAACCTATGAATATCATTTTATATGGTAAAAGAGTAAATATTACCTTACATGAAAAGATACCATTAAGAATTTTGAGAGTAGGAATTTATCCTGGATTATCTGGGTGGGTCTTAAATCCAATGACAAGTGTCTTTATAAGAGCAAGACAGAGGGAGATTTGATAGAAGAGGAGGTGACAAGGTGACTACAGAAGCAGAGTTTGGAGTGATGTGGCCACAAGTCAAGGAATATCGACAGACACCAGAAACCTGTCGATAAAGGGAAAGAACAGATTCTCCCCTAGAGCCTCCAGAGGGAATGCAGTTCAAATAACACCTTGATTTTAGACTTCTGGACTTCAGTACTGTGAGGGAATAATTTTCTGTTGTTTTATGCTGCCAAATGTGTGGCAGTTCATTACAGCAGCCACAGGAAACCTATTACAGCCCCTTATTACCTGAACCCAGGGTTGACAGCAACCCTCACCTCTTCCCTAGTCCCTCAACTTGCTGATTTTCAATCCAGATGTCCATAGATGCAGACAGTTCTACATCTGTCTTATGTAAACACAGTAGAGGACAGTGTCTAAAGTGGTATGTGGGGGACACATTATTCTTGTATTTAAGTTTCAAATGCAGGGTTCAGATCCCCTTACTGGCAAGCCATGAAAAAAAAATTGAATGCCTTCATATCATACTTGAGCCTCAGACTTTTGGTGGAAATTTTGCACACTGAGACATTGAAATATGGCTTGTAAAACCCATTTAAGAGTGAGATTAATTGTTTTATTATATATCATTATCTCATAGAGAGAAGAGAGGCAAAACAATATACCTATGACTTTAGGACTTGAGGACTAAGGTAGATGAGAATCTGCAAATAGAACATAGAAGTCATGAAGGGATGGCTACATGGATGGATGGATGGATGGATGGATGGATGGATGGATATATGGATGGTGGAACATATACTAAATAACCAACAAATAGTAAATTTGTTTTCACCAAAAGGCTGTGGAAATTTCCATGCTGTATTGCTAAGTTACCTATGATTTTCCTTTTGATACATAACAGTGACTTTAGTCTAAACAGTTTTATTTTATCTTATTTTAGTATGTGAACATAAGTTTCATGGTGACAAAATATCCCATAAGTATCCATATCTCTTTACTTTCTTAAAGAGAGGGATCTTATCTTTTCTTATTAAGACTTTGTAGGTCTAAGCAAATATTATGCAAGTAAGACTTTATAATACAGTTATAGTTTAAAGATAGATTTAAAAATTATAGAAGAAGTTGAGAGCAGAATTTATTTTAGGAACAGATTATTAAAAACATTTTTTAAAAAAATTTTGTAATAGTTACAGATTCACAGGGGTTGCAATGACATATATAGGAAATTCTCTATTCCCATGCACCCTTCCTCTAGTCTCCCCAAATGTTGATATTTTACACAGCTATCGTGCAACATTAAAATCAGGCAGTTGATATTAGTATAATCCATAGAGTTTACTCAGACTCATTTTTGTGTGTCTGTGTCTGAATGCACATTAGATTATCATTTTGTATGATAAATGCAGATATTAGACTGAGATATTAAGTCATCCAGTTCTTAAGATAAGTAGGCATATATTTTAACAGAGCTATCACTGTAGAATTTTTTTTTTTTTTTTTTGCTTTTGGTGGCTGGCCGATAAGGTGATGTGAACCCTTGACCCTGGTGTCATAACACCTCTATCTAACCAACTGATCTAACTGGCCAGCCCTCACTGTAGAATTTGATACTGTGTTGTAAGAAATGTTTCTTACACCCAGTTTTGCTTATACTTAAGTAACTTAGCCCAAGCTAAATTACCAGCCTGGCCCATGTAGGCATTTTATATTGTCATTCCTATTGCACAAGGATACCTCCTGGCTGCTTAGCAAGGCTGTCTCAAGTCAGGACCACATGCCTGGACCTGGTCACAAGTTCAGGTTCAGATACTCACCAGCATCATGGATACAGAATCACACTAACCAAAATCACAAGTCTGGCAAAGGACAAAATTTAAGTGTTTAAAAATATTTATTAATTTAATAAATAATGAAGAAGTTCTAGGTGCTGATTAGTGTACTTTTTCCTTACAGACAAGTCGATATGAAATGAGATTATATTCAGTATATAATCTATCAGAATAAATATATTAGAGAAAGCAGAGTAAGTCTGGTGAATATTTCTATACCAGCAGTAGGTAGCCTCTGAGAGGCTACCAGTGATCCTTGCCTCCCAGTATTCATAGCCTTGTATGACTGCCCTCATCCTGCCGCATGTATAGGTTAGGCTAAATGACTCACTTCTAAGGAATAGAATATAGGAGAAATACCAGGATGTCACTTCAGAGATTAGGTTACGAAAAGACTGTGGCTTCATGTTGAGAGCTCTTGTTCTCTTGCTCACTCTGAGGAAGAAAATTGCTATGTTGTGAGCTGCCTTATGGAGAAACCTCTAGCCAAAAGCTAGTAAGGAACTGGTCTTCAGTACAGCACCTCATGAGAACTGAATCCTGAACCGACAACCACATGAGTGAGCCTGGAAGTAGATCTTCTCAGCAATCTCATGAGAGACCTTGAGCTAGAGGCACCCAGCTAATCAGCACCCAGATTTCTGACCCATAGAAACTGTGAGACAATAAATGTTGTTTTAAGGCACTAAATTTTGGGGTAAATTGTTATGTAGTGACATAGTGATAAATAACTAAATATAAATAATACCAATCACATGGCTTTTGAAATACTAATTTAGAAACACTAAGAGAGAATAGAGAGGAAATATAATCAATAGGTTGTAGTTTCCATGGTTACAGTATTTATTTTCTTATAGTTTCTTAGATATTCTAATCACACTGATATTCCCTATTAGTAGCTAATTTAGTCCAGTTAACGTGGAGTCGTATTAGTTTCACTCTCAGGGGGTCACCTTTAGTCCAACCTCCAGAATGCACCTATCCATAGACTCCAACATGCTGAGTATACATACTGACAACTAAATATTTATTGACTCATTCATACATAAATTCATTTTGTCTGCTGGAGACTCAAAAAGGCATCCAAAATGGCATATTAATTCCCTTGGTTTTTATTTTGGATTAATGTTCACAAGACAGTTTTATGTTGAATTCATTTTTAAAAAAAAGATACTTTTTTCTTTTTATGAAAGGAATAATGTTTAATGTTCAACATTTAGAGGAAATAGAGAAGCAAAAAGAAGAAAGTGAAAATCAACTTTGAACCTGCTGCTCAGAGAGAACCGCTATTGAGACTGACTGCACTCGAATTTCAGTTGATAGACAGCATTTGCCTGTTCTTTTAAAACTCTGAAAAGCCTCTGTTCTTGGTGAACTTGCTAATTGATTTCTTTAAAATTCAGTTTCTTTAAAAAAAATCTGGAAGTTTAACTTTACATAACTAACATTTAATAATTTAGTATCACTAATATTTAATATTTAGTACCACTTATTGTTGTTATAAGCACTATATTAAGCAACTTTATTGCCATTATTTTATTTAAACCCCACTACACCTGTGAGTTATGTACTAGTATTACCCACATTTTTCAGATGAGTAAACTAAGGTTTATAGAGATTAACTAATCTGCCCAAACAAGTCACAAAGCTAAGCAGTTTCAGTATAGGGATTCCATTCCGGTTCTGACTATAAAATTTATACTCTTTCATAGTATTCTGTTATAGTTTCTCCCTTAGACTTTTTCCCATCATACTTTTTTCATAGAAGCAAAATGTCATTTAAAAAAACTTTCATATTCAGAAAAGTCGTCATATTCTAGTTATTAAAAGACTAACCTAATTTACCCATACCTCTGTACAATTCCTTTGAAAGTTTTTTGAAGTTAGTGTCTCCAGGCAAAAATTTTAAGATCTAAAAGAAATATGCATGAATAAAATTCTTTTCTGCTGAAATAAAACAGTGAATGCTACCAATGATTTGCCTTATTTTGAAACTGGAACTATCATCAGAGAGCCAATTTCCATTTATATAAAACTACATAATACTGTTTCTGATTGTAATTTCTGTAAAGTTATAGCCAATTGTTACATCTGAAAAGCTATATTTTTCAGCTAAATTTTCTGTTGTTGTATGGTTTTACTATAATGAAATAAAGGGGTGGTCTGGGAAGAAAGAGGAGAGAATATGATCATGGGATGTTAGAGTGGGAAAAAATTTCAAGGCTACCTAGACCATCCTCTATGTTTTATTTTTTTATTTTTTTTTTTTTTTGTCTTTTTCGTGACCGGCACTCAGCCAGTGAGTGCACCGGCCATTCCTATATAGGATCCGAACCCGCGGCGGGAGCGTCGCCGCGCTGCTAGCGCAGCACGCTACCGAGTGCGCCACAGGCTCGGCCCTATGTTTTATTTTTTTAATTTTTACTTAATTTTATTTTTTTGGTGGCTGGCCAGTATCCTCCATATTTTAGAGATGGGAATACTAAGGTCCAGAGAGTTAAATATTTCTGTATGTCAAGTTGTCATAGTACACAAAGTTTAAGATTAAAGGTATGTGAAAAGTGATTTTTCATTTGCAAATATACTTAACCAATTTCCAAACTTGTAGAAATAAGAGAAATGAAAAAAAAATCCAAATAAAAAATATAATACCTGGTACATAACAAGTGCTTAATAAATATTTGTGAATGAAAAAAATTAATACAAAGATTTTATTGCTTTTATTTTTCAAATTCCCTCACAGTCCTTGAATTCGTATTTTATATGCAGTCATGCTGTATACATCTAATTTGTTACTTTGCTTTTTGCACTTGAGTTATAGTGTCAACATTTTTCCATATTGTTATAAAATATGGGCATAAGCTTTTAAAGTACTTACTGTGTTATAACACTTCTGTGTCACATTCCAAAATAACTATAAATAGAGGCGGATCCAGGTTTTGGGGGGCCCTTGTTAATAAAAAATACAAAAATATGTTACTTTTCAAAATTTGACAAAATAATGAAAAATATCTAGCTCTTATAAAAGACCATTTCTAAGGCCACTCCAGAGCCTTGAAGGGGCCTGTGTGATGAGGGTCCCTGAATCTTCCTTAACATCACAGTACATCTGCCTCTGTTGATAACCAGACACCATCTTCATGGTGATTATGATATAGTGTTAATGTTTTTTAGAGGCTTACTAAAATTTTAGAAATATACTTCACTCTTTGATAGTATTAGAAATCCTTTCTTTCTATCCAGCTGGACCTGGATTTTCTTTCAGGCTCCACTATAAACCTGGTGGCTTTTAAATTACAGGCAAGTCTCAACTTTTTCAGTCCTCAAATTCCTCATCTGTAGAATGGGCTTAATATCCATCTCATAGATTTACAAACAGAAATGAAGATAAGATACTTGGTACAATTCCTGACACATAGTTATGGCCCAGTAAATATTAGCTATTGTGATAGTTAAAACACCAACCTACCATATATTGGAATCTCCTGTCTCTTCACTATATCTTCCTATATTGACGGTAGGTAAAATTCTGTATAAAATGAATTTCAAAGGATTGTACAGATTAAATTTTTTTATAAATCTCATTTTTAAAAATAATGCTTTTATTTTGAAAAGTAATAACTACATTATAGACATTTGGAAAATAGAGAAAAAAGAAAAAAAGTACCTATAATTTCACCAGATTTTTGCTGTATTTCCTTTTTTTCCCCCTTAATGCAGATTCCATTTTATTAAAATATGCTTGAAATAAGTCGACCCAATTATTTTTTTTCACGGAGGTTAGGTGTTATGGCATTATTATAATAGAATATTTTACATGCATAGTAAATCCCAAATATATTTTATATAAAACTACTTCAGAAAAATCAAATATAAGAAAAAAGGTACATGTTTTACTCTTGTATTAACATCCTTATTTTAAAAATTCATTTTCAAGGACATGATTCTAATGTACACAGAATTTAATATTTGGCATTTTTTTCTTACATTAAATCATAAGTCTTTCTCCATACTACTACATATTAATAATGCAACATTCGCAGTAACTAGAGCATCTGAGAGAAAAATTTAGTTTCCTAAACTTAGTATAACTGTACATGAAGAAACTAAGGTGGTGAAGGTATGATAAATTAGAAACTCACAGTGATCGCTTTTGGTTTTCCTCCAACTATAATGTAGAAAACACAAAACAGTTAGAATTCAGGAATTCTAGCCTTCCAACAGAATGTCAGCAAAAAATATAAATATTATCAACATAATCCTAAATTTATTTCTTCTTTAATAGATGGGAAAGTGGTGGAATACTCTTTAACAGCAAAGACTATTATTATTATTAATAACAAAGACATGATTATTATTAATCATGATATTGTATCACCAGCTCTCAAAATTGGGTAAATGTACCCCACCAAGGGGTGTCTTTCTTAAAAATTTAGCAAGGCAATGCAAATCCTCACTATACAGAATAAGTCAAAGTCTAGCTGCAGTTTTCTGGATTCAGTGACATTTGCTGTTGGAAACAGACTTTCATGTTTTAAATATGCTTTTGTGTTGACATACATTAATTTTAGAGGACAAACTTTTTGCTTTTAAGCATCTTTGTTCTTTTAACGTCCTGCTGGAGGAATCCAAGCCATATTTTAAAAACTGTAAAGTATACATCATGGAAACAATTCATACGTCCAATGCCAAATGAGTGGATAAACAGAATATAACACACACACACACACACACACACAGACGAATATTACTCAGCCTTAAAAAGGAAATTCTGATACATGCTACATGGATGTACCTTGAAGACATTATGCTAAATGAAGCAAGCAAGTCACAAAGAGACAAATACTGTATGATTTCACTTACATGAGGTATTTAGAATAGTCAAATTCATAGAGACAAAAAATAGAATGATAGTTATTAGAGGACAGGGGGAGGAGGGAAAGGGGAGTTGTTGTTTAATGGTTGCAAGATTTCAATTTGGGATCATGAAAAAGTTCTGGAGATGAATAGTGATAAAGGTTGCACAACAATGTGAATGTACTTTATGCCCCTAAAGTACACTTAAAAATGATTAGGATGAGGGGCCGGCCTGTGGCTCACTTGGGAGAGTGTGGTGCTGATAACACCAAGGCCACGGGTTCGGATCCCATATAGGGATGACCGGTTAGCTCACTGGTTGAGCGTGGTGCTGACAACGCAAAGTCAAGGGTTAAGATCCCTTACCGGTCATCTTTAAAAAAAAAAAAAAAAAAAGGGTTATGATGGCAAATTTTATGTTATGAATATTTTATCACAACTTTAAAAAATCACTCCATCGTAACATACACTGAGAAAAGTGCATTATACATGTATAGCCGGTTTAACAAGTAATTATAAAGCAAATATATGCATATTTACCATCTAGCTCAATAAATAAAATATTAAAGGAGGGTACCTCTGTGCCCCTCGCCAACACAACATTCTTCCTCCTTCCTGAGTAACCCCTCTCATGACTTTAACATCTGCTTTTAAAAATCAGACTAAGATGTGATAATGCAGGAAAAAAACCAACACTACACAAATGAAAAAATACTTCTTTAGATTACAATATTTTCCATAAACGCAAAAAAAAATCCACCCCGTTTAATAACTTTTAAAGTGCTCTTTCTCCCCCTTCCTTCGCTCTTGAAACTCTTCACATTCTAAAACCTATTTTGATTCTACAGTTGACCTCACCTGCAGAGTTTAATTAATAATAATAATAAAAATCTTCAGTGTAGATTTTCATTCCTCCCACTCTCCCTTGCCTCCAACTACAAAGAAACAATGATTTAAACCCTTTGTGCCCTTTTAGAAAATTACACAGATACCCCATTGTGGAACCCTATAATCCCTTCGTGGAAAGGAAGAGATTAGCATATGAATACAAAGCAAAATGAACCCTGAATACAAAATGATCTACTGGATTGCGATGGTCTTGTATTCTTAAAAATGTATTTATTTCCTCTTTTGGTATTGTTCCTCCAGTGGTCTCAGGGTTAAGGGAATCGAGTTTCCCTCTGGTTACCCGGAAAAGGACTAAAAAAAAAAAAAAAGCCCACAGCTTCTAGGAGGTGCAAAACCAACAGATGGCTCCCAGCGCCAGTGGAATCGCCAGTGGAATCTGCTACACTTGACATGAGCTTGCTTGCCGGCAAGGAGTGTAGAAAGTGCTGTTCGTAGACTGCGTGGTGGAGGAGAGAAAGCGACAGCAGAGAGAGCCATAGTGCTGACGTTGAAGGCCCGGCCCTCTGAGGTTGCATAGGGTAAGTGGCGTCGGCCAGGAGGCAGTGGCGAAAGGGAAGGAAAGAAGATTTGGGCTAGGGGCGGGGCCTGCGGCACAGCCTGGCTCCTGATTGCTGGAGCGCGGCTGCCAATCTCGCAGAATCGTTGGGTTAACCAGTGCGCTGGCGAGACGCGCTCAGATATACTGAGGGAGCGCTGAGAAGCAGTCTCAGATCCTGACGGTGCAGCAGCCCGCAGCCTCAGCCAGGGAGTCCTAGTCGCTTTCAATGGAGGAGAAGCCCGGCCAGCCACAGCCTCAGCACCATCACAGCCACCACCATCCGCACCATCATCCCCAGCAGCAGCAGCAGCAGCAGCAACCGCACCACCACCACCATTATTATTTCTACAACCACAGCCACAACCACCACCACCACCACCACCACCAGCAGCCTCACCAATACCTGCAGCATGGAGCCGAGGGCAGCCCCAAGGCCCAGCCAAAGCCGCTGAAACATGAGCAGAAACACACCCTCCAGCAGCACCAGGAAACGCCGAAGAAGAAAACAGGTCCGGGAGAGAAGGCGGGTGGGGGAAGGGGATTGGGGGTGGGGGCCTGAGGAGGTGGGGGTGGGGCTGGATCAGAAAAGCGCGGACAGGGGCGGGGGGGGCGAGGGGCGGTGTGCGTCCATCGGTCCGTGTCCGCCCGGGTTGGGGGTGCCCCTTTCAGTCTCCCCCAGCTCGGGCTGGGCTCTGGGGTTCGCAGCGCCCTCTCCTTCTCTTCAGCGTGGGAGAGGCCCAACCAGGCCAGCGTGACCTTCCCGGCCTCCGCCCCGGCCGGAGGGAGACCCGCAGGGTCGGCCTTTGAAGTCCAACCTTATTATTCCTTTCCTGTTCACCTTCCTGCGGCCTTGGAGTTACCTTAATTTGGAGGCCCTGAGATGAGGTGAATCTACCCCCCCAAAAATCCCTCAAGGTGTAACTCAGAAAGGCCTAGTGAATCCCGACTCGGATGGTGTCGCGAGACCCTTTTGCAGGCGGCGAGGAGTGGGAAGGTGGGCTGAGTTGAAGCGTCCTCCTTCACCCGCCACCCCAAGCCCACCTGTGGCCTTGGGGTTCCCCGTCTTGGGGGTAGGTTGGGACCCCTAATCTCTCGGGTCATTTTCACTCTTAAACGCCCTTTTTGGTCGCCGGACCCCGCCGTCTCTCCCCGTGGCTCCTCCCGAGGCCGGCGCCCCGCGCCCGCTCCCCCCAGAGCCGGCGCGGCTGGAATGTTCTTTCCTCCTCGCGGGGCCGCTTCCTGTCCGCCATGTTGGAAGCCGATTCCTGTCACCGACTCGGCCCACTGAGGAGCTAAGGGGGAAGGGTATCGAGGGGCACCCGGAGCGACAGAGCCGGTGACCCGGGCTTCCCACCGGCCGTCGCCTTGCCCTCCGCACTGCGGGGGCGCCGCCACTGCCCTGCGGCCGCCCCTCCCCCCGTCGCCGGCCGGGGTTGTGTAACCTAGTGGCGGCCGCGCGGTCCCGGGCGGGTCCCTGGGGTGAGGGGCGGGGGCGGGGGCGGTTGGGGTGGGGGAGGGAAGCGGCCACGAGGGGAGCGGCCTGCGCCGGGCCCCGCGCGCCGGCGGCCTCGTTTCCCGCTCCCGGGTGCGGCGGGAGGCGCGGGCGGTCGGGGCGGGGAGCCGGCCTAGCTGCCGAGCTGAGGGGGAAGGAGGCCGCGGGCGGCGGCCGGGGCGCTCCTCGGGGCAGGAGGGTTGGGGGGGTAATGGGGGGGATTCATTTTGGGTAGAGGCGGTGCCTGAGGCCGGGTGGGGTACCCAGCGGGAACCAAGCTCCACGGTCACGAGTTTCTCTGCCACAGGAACCTCGTCTCCTGCCAGGTTCGCTCACGACTCCGCCTCTGAGGCTTTCACTTGGGCCCTTTCCTTCAATCAGCTCATTTTCTAACAAAAACTTGTTCTATCTTCCTCCCCACCCAACACTTACCTTCTGGGTTTGGGTCGTGTCTTTGAGGAGAGGGATTAGTAAAAATGGGTGGGGAAGAGGGCGAGTTTTTTGACCCTTTTTCTTGTCAAGGATGAACCGAAGTGGCTCATCCACGAGGTTGGATCCACTACCATCTTGCCTCGGATGAGGCTTTTTCCTATGTAAAAAGGAAAGGTGTTTTTCGCCTTTTAAAACCGATATTAATCCCCAAACTCTTAATTTTAACAAATGTTAAATTGAGGGCAAAAGTCATATTAGAAAATATTTGAGAAGAAATCAGTTTAAAAGTTTATAACCACTCAGGTTTATTTATAAAAAGGGAGAAATAAAGGGAATGGTAAGAAAGTGAATATTAAACCTACTCTCATATATGATACAAGCAGTTGCTGAGAGCAGGAGAAAAACTAACTGCTTTTCTTTCGCAGACTTAATGTAACTCGTAGATTGAAATTGTAATGTCAGATTTTGCATTTGGGGTCTGGTAGGGACCATGGTATGCAACACACACATATGCATGTGTTAAGTGTTTAATCCTAAGGATTTGGAGCAGTTTAAAAACTTAGGAACTGTGTCACACTAGATCTTTTTAAACATTAGCTCTTTATAAGAAGAAGAGAAAGTATTACCTTATTATAGTTGCTAGGAATATAAGGCAATGTTACTGTTCAGATTGAAAAATTGTGTTTTATCAGTCAACCGTTCAAGATGGCATCCCTCAAAAATGTGTCTTATCCTGGAAGGGGTTAAAGAAGGGAAACTGAGTTAGCAATTTTGAGAGAATGTAAACAATTTGGGGTTAGCAGTTTTTCATGTGTGGCCTGGTCACAGTACTGTTACTTGGACATGGGTAATGCTGAGAAAACTTTAGAATATTTAAAAAATGTAATACGTTGAGGTGGGCTTTTTATGGCCTATTGCCCACAAACCTATAAAAAGGAACAGTTTTTCTTAATCCAGAAGAGGGCGCAAGAGAAGGCCATATGTGTTGAGTAATTTCAGTTTCTAATCCAAAAGCGAGATTTATCAGGACTCAAGTTTTGCTGAGTCTATTTGAAGTAGAGTTAGCATGATAGCCCTAAATAAAAGCATGAGAGGTTCTTTAATTTCTTTCAATAATTCTATAATGTTTATGTTTTCTTAAATACCTAAGCTTTAAAAAGAAAATGTATGGCACATGTTTTATATACCAACAAGGTTGCCATGGGAAAAATTTTCTGTAGTTAAATGAGAAATGGTTTTTGTAACTAAAACTTGGGGGTGGAAATGTAATGGCTTCTGAACTGTTTTTTCGTTGTTTGGTGGTTCTGATATAAGAGCCACTAAGTATTAGTAATCTTAGGAAAAACTATTCTAGTTCACTTAAAAGTCTTTGCTTTGGTTCAACTTAGTTGGATATTTTTGTTTGTGTTGTGCATGTGTGTTTTTGGTATTTAAGATCGCTTACCTTTATTTGAGATCTTACCTTTAATTGAGATCTGGTAAGTAATGACTAATGAATGGCCCAAGGGTACAAGCCATTGTTTTTAGCCTGTTAGCATTTTGAATGATTTAGGTAGTTCTTGCCTTTAGTCCAGAGTTGCATATGGGCAAAGTTATGTCTGTTAAAAATGTTGAGAGCCTCTATTTGGGAGCTTTGTGCTTTGCTAAAGAAAAAAGAACCTTTTAGGAAACATCTCTTTCTTCTTGTTTCATAGTTAGAATTTTTCCACCAAAAATTTGATTTGATTTGATTTGATTCCTATAATTGCTTTTTCAGCAGCCAAAAAATATAAATGTAGCCCTACAGAAGTTAAGAACTTTTACAAAAGTGTATTCTCTCATGGTACAAGTTTTTTGCCTCTTAATTTTAGGAATGATTATGCCTTGAGTATTTTTTCTTGAGTTATTGTCTAGAAGTTTGCACAGTAGAAGAAAATGCCTTTATTTGCCTTTTTTTTTTTTTTTGACAGCTGGCCAGTATGGGATCTGAACCGTTGACCTTGGTGTTATATCACCGTGCTGTAACCAACTGAGCTAACTGGCCAGCCCAGCTCTTTTAATGTTCCCTACCTTTTTTCTCATATAGAATGAGTGACTTAAAATTACAGTAAACCCTATTGTGAATCTTCCCAGATTATGTTCTATTCCACATCTAGTTACTTTAGAACACTGGTTCTTGCGCTCTAAAGAACTTTTGGTGTGGGTTACGTTTATTGATATTTACTGTATAGGAAGTTAAAGCAAAATTCCAAAAAAGTATTCCAACTAATGTGCTTTTTAACCTTCACAGGCCAAAAGGCTAAACGAATGAATGAAAGTGATAAAGGTCAAATAACTTAGTATTCTTATTGGACCTCTGCTCTCCGAAAAGCTGCCTTTTTTGAATGTGTATCTTTCTACTGTGTATCTTTTTCTAATGATTTGACTTCAAGATGCTTTTGTGTACATTTCACAGAAAGATGACTAATATCACTATTTTAATAGTAAGAGAGTGAAAAAACCTGTTGTCGACCCAACTGAATCACCTATATTAATAGAGTTAACTGTTTATGGTGGTTGAAGGTCTTTAATTAAATCTGAATACCGTAACACTTTTTAAAATTGGATGTCTTTTATTGTAGTTTTGTTAGTTGATATTTTCTAACTGCATCTCTTGAGTAGGCAGTATTGTGTAGTCATAGGAAACCAGACAGACAGGAGTTCAGATTTCTGTACTTTGTGAGTTGGGCAAGTTACTTCATCTCTGAGAGTGTCTTTACCCAATCTAAAATGAAGAAAATCTTTCTTATAAGGGTTAGAAGCATTAGTACATAAGTGATTTGGTTTTAGGTATTAATTATATGATCTAATGTCTGGGAAATGTCAAAATGAATGTAAGACTACTATAGAAAAGTCTCACAAGTGTTAGATTTTTGTCGGATAGAGGCAGTGGAAATAGCTTATGGTGATCACCAGTCATTTATGGTTTCATGGAAATGAAGTCTTTAATTTCCATATAGTAATTACTGTATCAATAAAAGTTGGTTTTTGCCCAGAGGGTAGTTCTGCCCTTAATTGTGAAGAAAATTTTATAATAGCCTTGTGAGAATGATGGGTAGGTTGATTCTGTTAGATGAGAAGTGTTATGGCATGCTGTTTAAGAGGGCATGTTCACTCTGACCTCAGACTTCGGTTTGAATCATGGTTCAGTTCTGTTTCTTGCTTTGCTTAGCAGTAGATTCCATTTCCTAATCTTTAAAATTGGGCTGACAAGTGTCTTCTCGTAAAGATGTGAAATAGCATATGAAGCTGCAGCTCATAGCATAGTGTCAGGCATATAGTAAATAATCAGTCCTTAAATGTTGGGTACTACTGTAATTTACATGTTGTGATTTTTAAAAACCTTTTTCTTTTCCTCCCCTAGGCTATGGTGAACTAAATGGGAATGCTGGAGAAAGAGAAATATCTTTAAAGAGCCTGGGTTCTGATGAAGCTACCAACCCTATTTCCAGGGTCCTCAATGGCAACCAACAAGTTGTAGACACTAGCCTGAAGCAGACTGTAAAGGCCAGCACCTTTGGGAAAGCAGGAATTAAAACCAAAAATTTCATTCAGAAAAACAGTATGGACAAAAAGAATGGGAAGTCTTATGAAAATAAATCCGGAGAGAACCAGTCTGTAGATAAGACCGATACTGTAGCAATTCCAAATGGTGTTATAACAAATAATTCTGGCTATATTACTAATGGTTATATGGGCAGAGGAGCAGATAATGATGGTAGTGGATCTGAGAGCGGATATACCACTCCTAAAAAAAGGAAAGCTAGGCGCAATAGTGCCAAGGGTTGTGAAAACCTTAATCTAGTACAGGACAAAATAATGCAACAAGAAACCAGTGTCCCAACCTTAAAACAGGGACTTGAAACTTTCAAGCCTGACTATAGTGAACAAAAGGGAAATCGAGTAGATGGTTCAAAGCCCATTTGGAAGTATGAAACTGGGCCTGGAGGTACAAGTCGAGGAAAACCTGCTGTAGGTGATATGCTTCGGAAAAGCTCAGATGTTAAACTTGGTGTGAGCAGCAAAAAGTTTGATGATCGGCCCAAAGGAAAGCATGCTTCAGCTGTTGCTTCCAAAGAGGACTCGTGGACCCTATTTAAACCACCCCCAGTTTTTCCAGTGGACAATAGCAGTGCTAAAATAGTTCCTAAAATAAGTTATGCAAGTAAAGTTAAGGAAAACCTCAACAAAACTATACAGAACTCTTCTGTGTCACCATCTTCATCCTCATCCTCTTCGTCATCTACCGGGGAGACTCAGACCCAATCTTCAAGTCGGTTATCCCAGGTCCCTATGTCAGCGCTGAAATCTGTTACTTCTGCCAACTTTTCTAATGGGCCTATTTTAGGAGGGACTGATGCAAGTGTGTATCCTCCAGGGGGTCAGCCACTGCTAACTACTGCTGCTAATACTCTAACACCCATCTCTTCTGGGACTGATTCAGTTCTCCAGGACATGAGTCTAACTTCAGCAGCTGTTGAACAAATTAAATCTAGCCTTTTTATCTACCCTTCAAATATGCAAACTGTGCTGTTGAGCACAGCACAAGTGGATCTGCCCTCTCAGACAGATCAGCAAAACCTGGGGGATATCTTCCAGAATCAGTGGGGTTTGTCATTTATAAATGAGCCCAGTGCTGGCCCTGAGACTGTTATTGGGAAGTCATCAGATCATAAAGTGATGGAGGTGACATTTCAAGGAGAATATCCTGCCACTTTGGTTTCACAGGGTGCTGAAATAATCCCCTCAGGAACTGAGCATCCTGTGTTTCCCAAGGCTTATGAACTGGAGAAACGGACTAGTCCTCAAGTTCTGGGTAGCATTCTAAAATCTGGGACTACTAGTGAGAGTGGAGCCTTATCCTTGGAACCCAGTCATATAGGTGACCTGCAAAAAGCAGACACCAGTAGTCAAGGTGCTTTAGTGTTTCTCTCAAAGGACTACGAGATAGAAAATCAAAATCCTCTGGCCTCTCCCACGAACACTTTGTTAGGCTCCGTCAAAGAACAGAGATACCAGAGAGGCCTAGAAAGGAATGATAGCTGGGGTTCTTTTGACCTGAGGGCTGCTATTGTATATCACACTAAAGGTAACTCATTTGTTTCCTATACAAAGATTCTTATTGGTCAGTTTATTATATATTAGTTTATATTAAGAATGAATTTTGGCAATTCTACTATGAGATTCTCTTTAAAACTGTCAGAGCTTAGTTGAGAATGACAATGTGGATAAGTAGCTAGCATCAAACTCCTTTAATACAGAATCTTTGGAAACAGTATGGTTAAAGTTTAGGAATGTTTACTTTTCCAACTTAAAAGCATTTCTTTTTATATAGACAGAATTGACCTGCCTGGTTTCGAGAATAAAGAGAGGTGGGGTGGGAGGGAATTGGCTATTTTCTTTTGAACACTCTTAAGAGTTCTTTAAAAAAAATGTTTTTCTTTGAACAGATGTTCCCTCTCCTTTGCTTTTTATATCGTATACTTCTTTATCAGTGAGCTCATTTAGTAGTTCTAATTTGCTTAAAATAAGTAGAAGCAGTGTTTTTGAGGATGCGTCAAACTATTTTTTCTTTTGTAAGAGGGAATAATGGATGCCAAATGGAAAATAATTTAGATAGACTACAACAGCAACCACGATTAGCACTGTAGAGAGACCAGGCTCTTGTGACCCTGTACTTTTCATAGCCTTAAAGCCCATGTAAAAGAATACAGATCTATTTCAAGTTCCACACTAATAACTTTCTTAGAATACGGGTTATTTGTGTCTTAGAAAAACTTTCTATATGGCATAAATGTAATTTAAATCCTTAGAGCAAATAATGAGGTTTAATGAATGATGTTATAACCTTTTGCTTTTGAGAACAGTGATTTTCACTCTTCCTACCTCTTCCACCTGCATCTCCCCTCCTTCCCTAACAGGTCCATACCCCATGCATGCATGCACACAACTAATATATACTGCACATTCCCATTTTTAACAGTTCATTTAGGCAGTGACTTGAAACTGCAGGGAAGGGGAAGCATATCAGATTGTGGGGATGAGGTAATAACCGTATTTTCCCTGGAAGAAAGCATTGCCTCAGAGATGAATAATAAAGCTATTTATGTGACTTTTGAGCAAATTATCTAGTCTCCATACCTTTCCTTATCTGCAAACTGGAAGACAATTAGTATGATAAACAAATGTCCTTTTCATATTATTTTCCCTCCTTTAAAAAATGGGAGTAAGTACTAGAATTGCCTTACAGAAGTTTTGAGTAGGAATCCTGGCAGATAAAATTTACCTGTCTTCACTTGTTCTCCAGTTCTGCTCTGTGAAAGTAAATAGAAGTTAACCAGGAACTGGATGTTTTTAGGAAAGTTAGGGTAAAAAAAAAAAAAAAGCTTAGTTTCTTAAGACATGGTTAATTATAAGTTAAATTCCACCAAGAGATTTGGGTGGTTTTGGTGTTATTTGCTGTGCCATCTATTCTCCAGAGCCTATTATTAGAAAGTGTTTACCAAAGCATCTTGTACTGATGGTCATTGTGTGAGCCTGAGAAGATACCTGGTTGTGTTGTTTTCCTGCCACTTCCAAAAAAATTGTGTGATATATTCCCTTAGGTGGTTGGTTGATGGTTTTATGTATGATTTTTATTATGTAGGCCTATTAAAATGGGAGTATAGTAATTTTTTCTGTTACTCTATGCATTTTCCTTATAGATGGCCTAACTAAATATGAAATTAATGATATTTAGATATACTAAATGTCCCTACAGATGCATTTGTTTAGTTTTGCTGGTGTTACTAAAAAGATGTGCTTTAACAAAGTACATTAGTTTGAATTTTGTAGTTGGACATTATTGACATTAATCAGATTAGTATTGTTGGTTTTTTCCTCCTTAAAACGATAGGTAATATTCAGTTCAATTAGGTCCTAGAGTGGCAAGTTGTTTGAATTCCTGCCAAATGTTGATTGGCCCATCAGTGGTCCATTGGCTCACTAATTTTCTTTTTATTTACATTTGTTGTGAATTACAACCTTTTGAAGGTCTGAAAGTATTTTTTATTTTGTTTTGGTTTTCTTACATTCTAAAAGAGGTAATAGTCAGTTGGGCTTATTGGGATATCCTTTAAGAGCACCTGTATTCTTTTCTTAGTCCTTTAGTGTAATCTTTTCTTTAAAAGTTCAGTAATAATCTCGTACTAAGTGAGTGAGTTGAAGTTAGGCATAGAATTGGAAGTTCTGTGCATTTCTCCTAACTTCAAGAATAAGCCTTTCAACAAGTTAGTTTGGAAATAGTAGGTAGGAGGATGCATTGTGTTACTTCAGTAGGAATGGTGCGTTTTTAAGATTTAACTTTGATTACTTGCAGCCTTAGAAGTACTGCAGATTTTTAAAAATCTTAATGTTTAGTACAGTTGAGGATATGAAATGAAGATACAACAAAACATAATAATATGGCTACTAAATTTTCTTAAGAAATAAGACCGTTAAACTTTGTGTTATCTAAAGGAATATCATACCATTACACAGCAGTGCCAGTATTTAAAGTGGAAGGTAGGTTCTCTTTCTCTGTTTATCTCAAGTGACACAAGGCAAAACTTGCCTTTTTAACTTTTTAAGTATAGAGCCAATAATATAATGAAATTCATTGTACCCAGAATCCAGTTCGAACATTTAAAGAGCATTGTCATTCTTGGTTCACCTGTTCATCACCACACTATTTTGGGATAGGAGTGACACCCGTCCCCCCCCCCAATTTTTTTATTGTGATCCAAATACACATAAAATAAAATTTATCACCTTATCATTTTTAAGTGTATCAGTGGTCTTAAATAATGGTGTGCAGCTATCACCACCATCTCCAGAACTCTTTTCATTTTGTAAAACAAACTCTGTACCCATTAAAAGCTAACTCCCCATTCTCCCCTTCCCCCAATCCCTGGCAACCGCTGTTTTGTCTCTATGAATTCGACTACAAGTAGCTCATGTAAGTGGATCCCTATAGTATTTGTCTTTTTATGAGTGGCTTATTTCACTTCAGCATAATGTCCTCAAGGTTTATCACCATTGTAGCATATGTTAGAATTTCACTCCTTTTAAAGGCTGAATAATCCATTGTACATATGTACAGGTAGCCTCCTGCATCCATGTGTTCTGCATTCATGGATTCAACCAACTGCAGATTGAAAATATTTGGGGGGAAAATTACATCTGTACTGAACATGTACAGGCTTTTTTTTCCTTGTCATTCCTTAAACAATACAGTATAACTGTTTACATAGTGTTTACATTGTAGATATGATTTAAAGTAGATGGAAAGATGTTCATATAGGTTATATGCAGATACTATGACATTTTATATCAGGGACTTGAACATCTGCAGCTTTAGGTAAAAAAAAAAGTCTTTGGGAGGTCCTGGAATCAATCCCCCACTGATACTGAGGGGCGACCGTATATAACACATTTTCTTTATCCATTCATCCGTGATGGACATTTGAGTTGCTTCCATGCTTTAGCTAATGTGAATAATGCTGCTATGAATATGGGTATAGAAATATCTCTTCAAGACCCTGCTTTCATTTTGGGGGGTATACAGAAGTGGAATTGCTGGATTGTGTGGTAAATCTATGTTTAAGTATTTGAGGAACCGCTGCACTGTTTTCCACATCAGGTGTACCATTTTACATTCCCACCAACTGCACTAGGGTTCCAATTACTCTACATCCTCACCAACACATAGTTTCTGATTTTTTTTATTTTTTAAGATGACTGGTAAGGGGATCTTAACCCTTAACTTGGTGTTGTCAGCACCACGCTCTCCCAAGTGAGCTAACCAGCCATCCCTGTATAGGGATTCAAACCTGTGGCCTTGGTGTTATCAGCACCATACTCTCCCAAGTGAGCCACGGGCTGGCCCCTGATTTTTTTTTTTTTTTAATATTATCCATCACAGTGGGCGTGAGGTGGTATCTTATTGTAGTTTTGATTTACATTTCTCTTAGTGATGTTGAGCATTTTTTCATGTACTTGTATTAGCCATTTGTATATCTTTGGAGAAATGTCTGTTTAAGTCCTTTGCCCAGTTTTGAACCTGTGTTTTTGTTGCTGAGTTTTAGGAGTAACCTATGTATTCTGGGTATCAATCTCTTATCAGATATATGATTTGCAGTACTTTCTCCCATTCTGGGGGTTGACTTTTTATTCTGTTGATAATATCTTTTGATGTACAACATTTAAAATTTTTCATGAAGTTCAATTTGTCTATTTCTTGTTGCCTATGCCTTTGGTGTCACATCTAAATTCCAGGTATCATAACATTATACCAGTCCATACTTTTGAGTATGTTAGAGTGATGGCTCTTGATGCCCATACCCAGTACATACAACCGTTGCCTCCTTGAAAGTCATTATTCAGAATGCTTAGTTTAGTGGAATTCTCTTTGATTTGCCTTCAAAGGCTTCTAACTCTAAATCCTAACTTTTTGAGGTGAACCTTTGATTTTTGTAATGGTCTAAAGTCATTTGAAGCCAAATCTGTTGAAACAAGATAGATTGATATGAGTTGTTTGTTGGTCAAAGTGTTCATTTAAACTGGGTTGATTTATCTGGCTAATTCCACCAAGAGAGTTGGGTGGTTTTGGTGCTATAATAGTGAAGTACATCAGGCATTCGAAATGCTGACAGTTTCGGATATTCATTAAAAAATAATTATATATAGTAAATTTGACCTAACACATAGAGGCAGGGGAGGTGAGTAAGATTTATCCTTGGTGATTGGAGAAAGTGAGTCAATTTGAAAGCTATCCTTGGGTCTGTAAGAGAAGTTGAGGATCAAATGTAAAAAGTTTTAATGTGTTATAAAATACAGTACAGTGATAGCACTGCAGATAGCATGTAAGAGCCCTAAGTTGACTGCTTTGGGAGAACAATTACTCCTTTACGTTCTGAAATCCTTTCTTGTTAATCATCAGGGTACCTTTTCTGTGAATGGAGAAGCTACTAATATAAAATACCCCTTAGGCAACTCTAGGCTATTACGTGAAATATAAAAAAATGTTTCTCTACTGTCTCCACAGGTGGCAGATTATTGGCATAGGTGTTTTGATTCACTAGATTTGGACTGGGCCTTGGAATAAAAAAATTTTCTCAACTCACTAGGTGGTTCTAATTGCCAGCTGGAATTGGGAACTGTAGGTCTAAAGAGCTTTCCACAGCTTAATCTTTTTTTCTTTTCTCTGCCGCTTCTATACTACTCTCTGCCACTGTTTTCTGTACTACTGAGGAGTCGTGCTGTAAGTTGCAAGTGTGTGTGTATTTTTCCTTTCCCTTACCAAATATCTACCATAGCATACTTTGCTTACTCATGGGAAACTTACTTTGACAGTGAGTCTTTTCTCCTCCTTGATTAAGTTAAAGGAAAACAATACACAGGTTTATAAGGTAAGCTTTTAAATGTTTTAAGAAGGATACAAATAACTAGGGGATTTCAGTGGGGAGAGAGAATTTCTAATGGGGTAAAGGTAGGAAGAGTAAGTGCATAGTGTGTGTTTATGGAAGCAGCAACATTTCAACTGGGTTTTGATGGATGGGGAAGACTTGACTTAACGCAGAGAAGAAAGTATAGTAAAATTGGAGAAAGGTTTTTAAATTTTTAGCTGTGGTGAGGGGATATAAAAGAGAAGGAAGATAAGTTGCTACCAGATCATGAGGTTTTTAATTTCAATCTGGAGGCAGGGGGAGCCACTCAGTGTCAGAGACAGGTTGTGGAGTGACAGTAACAAACTGACAGAAGGCATGGGTTTTAATGCTGCTATTCTCTGTTACTTTGTACTTGGGCAAATTATTTATCATATTTAAGCCTGGATTTCCTAATCCTATCGGGTTATACTCATGTGCTTTAAAAAATAAGTTGATATTAAGTAAATGACTCAGGTTTGTGTTCAGGTAGATTAATGTGGCACCAATTTGTAGGGAACATTGGAAGCCATTTTTCTGGTGACTAGAAGCAGAAGATCAGTTACAGTCTTGGTGTATAGTCCACACAGAAATAACAAGTGGTCTTCCCTGCTGTATTTGCAACGATGTGAATGTTCATTTATTTTAAAAATAGAGTTTTTAGATTGGGAAGGGGCACCAGGGAACTGATATTCTATATTGCTACATCTACAGGATTTGGGAAACAAGATATGAGAAGACACGTTATGGTTATTGATCCATAAAACTGACAGTGACTATGTATATGAGGGTATTTTAACAAGTTTGTGGAAAAAAAGAAAGGTACAGCAATCACAATAATTTGTTGAACTTTCAAAAGGAGTGAATGGAACTGAGCCCACCAGAGGTGGGAAAGGTGAGGCAGGGGCGGGGGATTAGCGAGAGATTGGTTAAAGGGCCACAAAAAATGATTACATTGTGTAATGATAAATATAGTAACTGTCATGGGGGAAAAAAAGTTTGTGGAAAAATAAAATGAGAAGATAATATGAATCTTTCCAGGAACTTTTGAGGTCTATGTTATAATTACATCATAATTGCCTTAATAGCATGTGTCTGCAAATTTGACAGTTTTAAGAAAATTCACTTTGGTTTCAGCTCTTGATTTCATAGATTTAGAAAGGGTGGGTCCCTGTTTTTATCTATTATATGGGAATGGATATAACAAATAATTCCTAATATGGTGTAATGTCCTTTTTCCTGAGTGACTTACCACTTTAACATCAATATTGGCTGTTTGATTTCTCATTACATCTGCTTTATGAGTACAACAATCGTGATTTCACTCTGATATTAGTCCACAAAGTCACTTGTAAGGAACTTAGAGAAGCTAAAATTTAACCCCTAGGTTTCACTGGCTTAAGTACTGAGGGTGAGGGAAATAACCACTCATGTTACTATCTTAGTAGTAGCAGTTTCATTTTAAGCTACTTGAATTTGATATTTTACCTTTTTAAAGTGAACTGTGTTAGAATAAGTATAGCAGTAGAAAAGGAAAAAATAACAAAAACAACTTGTTCCAGGTTTTTGTTATGTGTATTTAGAGGTGGTCCAGACAATTATGCTTATTCTGATTTGTCATAGCTTCAAACTGGGAATGTAGGATTGAAATTGATAGACTTAAGAATAGTTAACTCTGCTGAAAAGGTGGTGACTTCTAACTACCTTTGGTCAAATTTACATGAAAACATGTAGTATTTCTCTCTGAGTATAGTCAAACTGAAAAAGTAAGGGGTAGGAAAAATTTCTGACAGGCTTCTTTGTACAGTAGACTGGTTGAAAAATAGGATCAGAATAGCAAAACACGGTATTGGGAGATAGCCTGTGATCATCAAAAGATGGATGAATCTGGATTTGGAGGGAAAAAGCAGAATTTAAACTTACATCACCAACCTTGCTGAATTTAACAGAATTTGATCTAAAATGGCTTAATGAGGGATTGGAAGGGTTGATTACTGGTAAATTGATTTGGGAGTTCTCACCTGGAGTCAGATTGA
The DNA here is from genome assembly GCF_027409185.1 of Cynocephalus volans. NCBI lineage: Eukaryota > Metazoa > Chordata > Mammalia > Dermoptera > Cynocephalidae > Cynocephalus > Cynocephalus volans. Next base: position 26,493,006 of record NC_084469.1, on the reverse strand, counting down.
CCTTATTTATTTTCTTTCTTTGCGGGAGCCATTATGTATCGAGGTTTTAATTTAGATGTTGATTTTTTAAAACATTTTCTAGTTGGCTTTAGCCTTCTTAGTTTTGGCCTTTTTTTTTTTTTTTTTTTGAGGGATTTTAGAATTAAATGCTAAATCTGTTTGTTGGATCATATAAAATTGCTGTTTTTGTAGGCCAAAAAAGGTGAATGTCAGCATGTCAAATGGATCTACCTACTAGTACTTTGTTATATTATTACTTCCTGGCTGATTTATAAATAGTATTCTATTTAAATCAATATTTATTTATCACACCAAGCTCTGTCAGAAGCAATGGTGGTAAGCAGATGAAAAGTGAGGATTCATGTCATTAAGGAATTGGCCTAATAGGTAAACATATGGATAGATTTGGGAGTGGGTGCGGCTGGCTGGCTGGTACAGAGATTGAACCCTGGACCTTGGTGCTATCAGGACCATGCTCTAACCAACTGAGCAAACTGGCCAGCCCTGGAAACATATGGAAAGAAATATATTACTAGTGTGATTGCTGTGTAGAAAAAATATATAAAATACAGGTGGTACCCCTAAGGTGGAGAGCTGGGTGAAGTTAAGGGTAGTCAGGATTCTGAAAAGAAATGGAAGTTAACCTATTTATTGTACAGAGAGAGTAAGAATATTCTAGGTGGAAGAAGTCACAGTTTGAAGATTTTAAAAGTTTTAAAACCTTTAACTCATCTAATTTATTTATTGATGTACCAGCTATTGTGCCAAGTACCAGAAGTAAATTTTGAGACAAACATAAATCCAATCTCACAGTACTAATAGCTTTTCCTGTAGACAGTGAGAATCCACTGAAATGTTTTGAGCAGTGTGTGTTCACTTTCAGATCTATATTTTTAAGGGAAGAACATGGTAGGCATGTTGTAGAAGAAAAATGTGAGGCTTCACTAAAGGCAAAAGAGACCAGTTAAAGACAACTGCATAAATGTGCATAAGACACCACTGCTTGAACCAGGGCAATGGCATTGGGCTAGAGAAAAAGGGATAGGTGACTAGAAAGTTGCAAATGTCTTAACTTTGGGTAAGAATTGTTGTAGTTGAACTTTTCCTTCATAAATTCTCTACTTTGAATTTCCTTGACTTTCCCATTTCCCACTCTTCAGTGTAACCTTTGTGATATCATTTGCTGTTCCTTGAGTCCCCTTTTCATGCTACACAGACTTCTCTGGATAATCTCATCCAATTCTAACACTGTATGTATATTAAGCTTGAGACTTCTTTGCCTTATATGTTCTTCATATATTCAACATCACCACTTCAATTTTATGTATATAAAATTGAATTCATTCTCTTCCAAAACTTCATGTTTGCCTTTTTGCTTTGTCTCTGAATAATGTTCTTCCACTAAATTGTTCACTCTTGGTGACTTTCAGCCTCACTAAATGACTCGTGGTCAGTAAAGTTACCGTATGAAGAGCCAGACAGTAAATGTTTTAGTCTTTGTGAACCAGAGGGTCTCTGTTGCAGCTGCTGAGTACTTGATTCTGCCTTGTAGCTCAAAAGCAGTTATAGATGGTACATGAGCAGTGGGTGTCACTGTGTTCTAATAAAACTTTATTCACAAAAACAGGCGGTGGGTAGAAACAGTTTATTGACCCCTGCTCTAGTATACCTTGTTCTTTAATGCTTCTAACCTTTGTTCGTGCTGATGATTCTATCTAGGACCCACCCTTCCAACAAAGCTGTCTACTAGACTAAGCTCACAAAGGGCAGATTTTTTTTGTTTTTGCATGTATAACCAACCCAAGGTCCTAAGTAGTACTTTCTAATCCACTTGGAACTAAGAATTTTCAGGTAATTGGGCATTAACTGTTGGAAGCATTGTGATAGGGGGCTATGGAGAAAGTAGTTTGCTCTAGAAAATTGAATGTTAAATTTTCATTTGATGAGTAGCATAACTCCATATTTGAAAGAGTTTTTGATATATTAAAATTTTAAATCTGGTGTTGGTTTAAATTATAGAATTATAACAAAACAAAAATCTGGTATATCTTTATTTTAAAAATTTGTTTGGTGGCTGCCTGGTACTATTTTGGTACATCTTAAGAATAAAAACCTTTACTTATTTTACTAGATTTGGCCCTTTGGGCAATTTCTCAAGTGGATGCTGTGATCCCTCTTTTCAAAAAATAACTGGCAAGTTAAAGATTTGGCTGTGTGTGTGTGTAGAAGAGGGTAGTATTAAAAGATAATTACTATACAGTATTATGATTTTGTACAGTTGAAGTGTCTTCTGTAGCCCACCTGTTTAGCTTCTCTTGGAATAGTTAAAACACTAAGCTAAACAGAGTAACACATTTCCTATTCAAAATCTGAGTTGAGACTTTTGTAACCTTAAAGAGGGCAAAATGTAATGTCAGTTCTCTCTTGTGTGATCCAAACCGCCGGACCTTGGTTTTATCAGCACCACACTCTAAACAAGTAAGTTAACTGGCCAGCACCTAAAACTTCTGAATTTTGATCAAAGAAACGAAGTTGCTAGTGGTCATAGAAGTAATTAATAATAACTGGAAAGGAAATTGCATTCATTTATCAGGTCAGCATTTCAGATAATGCTGATTTATTTCTTGGTGAGAAGCTAGGCTGGCCCATGGCTAATTTTTTTTTTTTTTTTTTTTTGTCGTTTTTTCGTGACCGGCACTCAGCCAGTGAGTGCACCGGTCAGTCCTATATAGGATCCGAACCCGCGGCGGGAGCGTCGCCGCGCTCCCAGCGCCGCACTCTACCAAGTGCGCCACGGGCTCGGCCCCCATGGCTAATTTTTTAACTGTGTAATACATCCCTTTTTCCCCTTCAGAAATCATGATCAAATTCATTACTCCAGAGCTCATATTTAAGGGCAATATAATTTTCTTACCAGAAATCATTAAAAAATCTATAGTATTTTAGTAAAGCCTCAAGCTGAGTGTTCTAGTTTAAGGTAAGGAAATGTTTTCAGCCTATTAAAGAAATTGGGTGTTTACAAATAGTTATTTTTATTTTCTTTATTCTAAAATTGTGTATGTTTGCTTTGTTTTTAAAGTAGTGTGGTGGTTACTATGACTCTTTGGTGTATCCTCCCTCTAAAAAAGGAAGCGGGGGGGGGGGCAGGGATAGGCTGAGGCTTGCAGTGGGAAAGAGAAAAGGAAATGTTTCATAGCATTGACAAGCTAAAATGAAAAGTGCAACTTTTTTTTCTCAACATACAACTAAATAGAGATTTATCTTCGCAGTAAGTAAACCTAAAATAATGAGTATCGAGTAATTTGGTGTATACAGAACTCATTTATTTGCTGCAAACTGAAATTTCTGTGCTCTCACTAGAAGAAAAAATACTGGTTGGGTCGGGTTAATTTTTTTTTTGCAGTCAGGTCAACCAAGACAAGGCTTATCTTTATACTTCTTAAAATAAGCCATTCTGAGATCCAGAAATTTGTAGGATAACAGCTCTAATCATAAAGGCTATATTCAGCTATTCCTCGTTGAAACTAGTGGAATTAGAAATAGTATTGGAGTGATAGAGTTCCCTTCCTGATGTCTTTTTTTCCCCCCCAGATTAGATTGATCGTAGTTCAATCTAGTTAGACCTCCCAGAAGGGGATTTTCCTGCCTATTTTTGGATAGGCATCTTCCCAGAGATTTGAAGACCATACATAGCATACAACTAAGCTTAGTCAAGTAGCAATTGTTCAGATTTGATTTAATCAGGGAATTTCTGCAATACCTTGAATGGGATTTTATCTAGATAATTACTTTGATCATTTTGAATAATTTATGTAGTCATCAAAACATCCAATTCTGACAACTTTTTAAAAAATCTTAGCAGTTTTTTAGATGGGGCTTTTATTAGGAGGCGGTGAGAGGTGAGGGAGGAAGAGTGTGATTCCACTATTCCCTGCCCCTATTCCCCTATCCATACGCATACAACAAGAATGTCGTAATTTTATATCTATGCCTTTCTTTTAGTCCTGGGGAGGCATTATGTTGAGTCTTAGCTGTAACCCATATCCAGATACATCCCATCTTAACGAGTTCCATTTTTATTTTTCTTTAATTATAATTGGTTGCTGATAAATGAAATAGAATACAATTACAGTTGCAGAGAATCCAGTTATACAGAATAAAATAATTTTTGTTCTTTAAAAATGATAGTTGTATGGCTATGGGAGAGTACTTATTCTCTGTATTTGCTACAGTTCATTTCTATTACTAAGTAGTTTGTTTAAATTAATCTTCTGGTAGAGTATTTCCTTTCAAGGTCCAGTTCTTTGGTTCTTGTAGTCTTATCAAAATGTCAAATATCTTCTCTGAAGCTTTCTTGTATATCAGGTAGAATTCTTACTGCCTCTGTGTGTCATTATAGTTTGCTCTCATGTATGTATTTCCCTTATTGTATGATGCCAAAGTAAGCTTATTATATATGTTTTGAATGAAATTGGAGCAGATGAGGATTGTGTGTCATTAATAAATGGTTATGGATTTGCATTTTGACCTTCTGGGTTAAAATACGAATAGGTGTGGTTTAGAGGTCTGAACCATTTGCCTGGATACTTAAACTAATTTAGCATCAAGTTTAATTAAGTTTTAATTCTTTATTCAAAAGATTTGGGCAACTATTTAGAAGTGATAGGTTCCCAAGTAGTACTTCGTGTTTTTAATAACTATGAATGGTTATGAGAACTATCATTTTATCTATGGCATGCTTCTGCATATCTTTGCTATTTGTGAAGACAAAATTGTTGTGGTGTTATTTCAGATAATAATAATTGACTTTCTGTAATCAATGTTTAAGGCAATCTGGATGACACTGAAGAATTAGAGGGAAATATGACTGCTTTGTCTGAGCACCATAGAATTGTGCTGTTTTGAACCCACCCTCCAGCCCAGCAGTAATCAGTCTAGGTTTCTTAGGTCTTAAGTGAAAAGCATAGTTTCAAACTTTGCTCACCTAAATTTAGTGTATAAAATAATCTTTTTTTTTTTTCCCCTTCTTTGCAGAAATGGAATCTATTTGGAATTTGCAGAAGCAAGGTAAGAATGGTTAGATTACTTAAAATGTTAATGCTAATCAGTATTCCCTGTACATTATTTTTGGGTGGGAATAACAGATGAACAGTGGCCTACCAAATAAATGGACTTTATATTTTGAGTTATTTAATAACTGCACTCAAAAAGCACTAGCTGCCATTCCAGGACTGCTAAGGATGGAGTAACAATGTAAGTGAAAAGAATATATGAAAGTACTCTACCTGTTGAATGAGGAGCATGAATAGGTCCCCTCTTATGAAAGTAAGACAGACCATAAATCCATATAAATGTTTTCATTTTGTCTAGTCTTTATCTGTATTTCTGTGGTAGACAAGGAATAGGTAAAGAACTGAAATTCTTAGTTCAGAAAAGTGTTAGCTGTTATAGAAACCTTATCTGGGCAGCATATTCTCTGAAAAGATGATTAGAAATCCAAAGAATAGCAAATTAGCTTTTATCACCCTCCCATAACCAAGATGTGAATAGCAGGATGGCAGAGGGCTTGGATAATCCAAATCTGGATTATTTGGAATTTTCAAAAAATTAAAATTGTTTATCCTAATTATTGTGTGCCTCTTTCCAAATATATTAAAATATGATAGTTGTGGAATACATGAAATAAAGTGAGAATTTTGGTTTAGAACTAGTTACTGACTAATAGATTTTTGGTGTTCAGAACCCTGTAACTGAATTGTATCTTACTCCGCATCTACTTTGCCAGTTAACATAAGTGAATTTCAGATGAATGTGAAAATTCTAGAATTCTAGGACTTGAAGGACATTAGAAATTCTTTTCTGTCTTATTTTACATATTAGGAGACCGAGGCCCAGCAAAGTTACTGTATAAACAAGAGTGTAGCAGAACTGGAATGTAGGTTCCCGACGTCAGGTCTTTTTTTGTGTGTAACACAGCTGTGGCTTGAAGATAACTAGCAAGCTCTTAAATTATTTTGAGTTGCTTTCTGTGTACCTTCTTAAACACAAATGAAAAGAAGGTAGACTAGAAAATAAACCCTGCAAAAATAGACCGACCCAGTTTTACTGTAAAATGGCCATTAACTATTAGGAGTGAGCATTATCTTCATGGCAGGTTGCCAGTGGGTGGAGTTTGGAGTCCCAGAAAGGATATTATAATATTATCTCTATACTAAACTAGACTGATTCATAGGTTGAAGTGTGCTTGAATATTTTTTTTTTTTCTAAAAGATGACCAGTAAGGGGATCTTAACCCTTGACTTGGTGTTATCAGCACCGCACTCTCCCGAGTGAGCCACGGGCCGGCCCAGAAAGAAGTTATTTTATTGGCAGCGGTGGGACTTGAACCCACGCCCCCGAAGAGACTGGGGCCTTAATCCAGCGCCTTAGACCGCTCGGCCACGCTACCAGACTTGAATATTTTAATATTATTTTCAGGCCCTTATAATTTTCCATTAGGTGACAAATTTTACCAGTGTGCTTATTTTTTATTAAAACATATATACTTTGACAGGTAGAAATAGTATGCAGTAAACATTAGCTTTCCAGAAGAGGGGAAGCATATGGCTAAATAATAGGAATTTAGAATAACACGTTAGAATAACCCAGGAGTCTTTTGCCCCAGGCACATTCTGATATTTTAATATTTTGAATCTGGGAGATCTGTAGGCTTTTGCTGCTGCAAATAAAGGGTTGGTGGTACTGTGGGAAATTAGGAAGAAGGAATTATGTCAATTAATTAGGAATTAAGTCATGATTAGGATTGAATTGGTAGTTCTGCGAAACTAATTTAAACATGGAGTTTTTGATGCTAGGTTTTACCTGAACAGTTCCTTGCTAGATATTCTACACTGGTTAAGATAAATTTTGATTTCATTTGCTGAGAACAATAAATCCAAGTGTTTCTTTTGATGTTGAATTATTGGTGACAGTTTTTTTCTTTGCTTTTATAAAATAACACTACTTTTGTAGTCAGAAGAAACACATAAAGAAAACCCTTTTTAACTGAACTCAACCATCCCTAATCTGTAGTTGAAGTACCCACTAGCTAGAGGACCATGTGTTTGTTACTGGGAATCCATTGGAATGCCAAGCATCTACTTTTGGGTTGAGAAACTAGGTAATACATGAATGGAGGAAATGGACTTTAAATTTTGCCTTCATAAAATAGGGGACAACTTAAATGATGGTTATTTGGGATTTGTTTTTGGAACATGGGCATTTTGGGATTCCAGACCTTATTTTTATTTTTTTAACGTTCATTCCAGATCCCAAAAGGATAATCACTTACAATGAAGCCATGGATAGTCCAGATCAATGAAGGACCAGACTGCCTATTCGTAACCTTTCTGCAGCATTAGAGCCACCGTTCATGGGGGACACAAGGCTTTTATGCTCCTAGATCTTCAACGCAGCAGAGGAACCATAAGTAGAATCACAGGATAATATATACAAATATATATATATACATACATATATATATATAGTTATTTAAAAAAAGGCAACTGAAAGTAATTAGACTTCTTAAGGAATCAAATTTATTTCAAGAGACTACACACATGGTTATTTAATCTCCGGTACTGAATAGTTTTTTTTTTTCTTCTTCTTCTTTTGTTAGTTTTTGTTTTTTAAGTGTGAATGCAAGTGATTAATGAATACAGACTTAACAAGCGTGGTTCTAAAGTTCCTGCTGTCATCAACTTGGGCAACAAACGACCCACTGGAAAGGCCAATCCACTTAAAAGATCTCTGTATCTTGTTCTGTGACTAAAGTGATACACTAATCACGGGGAACCCAAAATGATTCAACATTTTCCCCCACTCCCTTGATCTTTTGGTTTTACTTTAAGCCCTGCAAGAATGCTGGATAAATGCCTTGAAGTTTGCAGGGCTGTATTTTTTTTTTTAACGAATATGATTTGCATGTCTTGCCAGGAGTTAAGCAGCCTCTGTGGGGAGTTGGGACAATATTTTCTTTCTTTCGTTTTATTTTTTATGGGGTGGGGATAGGGGAGGGCATTGAAGTTCTACAATTCTGGAATAGTTGGTGGTACATAGTTAACTTGGCTTCAGTTACGTATTGGACTCTAACAACTGAAGAATCCATGAGTGTCATTTAAAGAAAACTTGCAGAACAGGCAATTGGCTTAGATATTTAATATGGAAAAATATTCCTGTGCCCATATTTTAATGTAATTGTATAACTGGGAGCAAAAGTATATTCTGCTTTTCAACTGTAGGTGCTCCAGACTTGCTCTCTGTCACTAACACTAAGTGTGCTGTTATTGTTTTTCATCAAACATCTAAGAGAAACTTCTGTACCTTTCTGTACATTCTTTTAATTTCTCAGCAAAATCTAAAAGGGGAAGAGAAAAGCCCATAAGAACTAAAACTTTTCAAGTTTTTAGCTAGTGAGGAGTTAATAAAACCTGCCTATAGAAGGTGTGTTTTCATGCAAACTATACTTCTGAGCTTATTAGCTTCTAATTATATCTTAATATAAATATATTTTGTTACTAGAGCAAAAAGGGTTTTTAAGAAAAATAATGTGACATTCTGGACATTTTCTTTTGGGCAGAGAAGAGCATTACCCTGTCTTACCATCACATTGCTATCCTGTTGCACTGCAGCTTGTGTATAGCATGCTAAAAGAAATTTTTGTGCGTGTGCAGAAACTAAGGGTCCAGTGTAAGATTGGGTGATGTTAGTGGCTTAATAACAAGTTCTCTGACCTGATGTAGTGTCACACCACACAGAGAAATTAGTATATCCATGTATATCAAATACAGGTTAAAATAGCAGGGCATTTTTATAAAGAGTTGTCTTCTAATAAAAGTAGACTGTATCCCCTGGGCTATTTGGGGAGATAGTAACTACTTTTGCTCTACCCCTTTGCTTAAGAAGTGTTCAGTTTCGAACGACTGTAGTATGGATGGGTTTTCTTGTTTTGTTGGTTTAAGACTTTTAACAAGTAGTTCATGAAAGAAGCTGTTGGACTCAACATAGTGTAGAGAAAATATCTTTTTAGTCTGGATTTCTGCCCTGCTTAGATTTTAAAAGTATGAGCATGGATTGCCAATTCCACTTGATGTAAACAAAACTTTTTATACATAATATATATATAATAACTTATTGTATCAGTCCAGGTTCAGAAACTTGTGGTAGGCCAGTTCCAGATAGTTTCATTTCACCTGTAAACTGTATCACTTTTACTGATATTGTAATTTTCAAATGTATAATATGTTTACAGATGTGCCCTGCATTTAGTCTGCCTTGTTCCTATTTTAATTTTTGTTGAGTCTCCTGCCTGCTTGCCAAAAGCTAGGATGCTTCAGGCCCATGTACAATTGAAAGCAGAGGCATCCTTGAGCTTTAAAGCATTGAACAAACTGGAAAATGCAACATACCACATACTGAAGTGAAAAGAAGTCTGTGTCTTTGTGTTTTTTTTTTAAATAAAATTTTTCAAAAAGTTTAAAAAAAAGATAAAAGGTTGATTAAAGAAAAGAAAAAAAAAAGGCTCCAGTTTGTTTTACAGGTTTTAAAGTTCTGCTGTGTGTTCAATTGCCTTGTGTAACCACTTGTCGCCTTAGGGCCAGATCCCCCCTCCCCCCTTTTTTTAAATGTCCATTTTGCTTGCCTGGAATTTTAAAGTTCTTCTGTCTCACAACTCACAAGAAACTTTCTGGGTTTGTGACGTAGAGAGGTTGAATGAATATATATTTAAAAAAAAAAAAAAAAAAAAAAAACACCACCCAGTCCCCATTTGAATTAGGCTTTTTAACTTAGAAGCAACACTTAATTAAACCTTTAGAAAGCTTTTCTTTCCTAATTCCCTTCCATATCCCTCAGGCCTCCATGTTCAGAGAAGCCAAAAAGAGAATGTAACCCTTCTGTTTGTCCAAAGGTTTTGAGAATCTCACTTCTAAATGAAACAATGCAACATTTCAGTTTGATTTCTCCACTGAAATTTCCTTGATTATGGTTAGAGGTATATAGTTAGGAATGTCTCTTAACTTTGTGGGAACCCTAGTGCCCCATCATATTAACTGTCAGTATTTTGGGGGCGTTGGGTTAATGGACTTAATCGCCTAGATACAAGCAGGACTTTGGGACAAACCTTTGTGCTGTTTGGAAACACTTAACTTTCTACTTGTTGCAATCTTTCTCCTTAGGTCCTCACACAATTCTTTACAGAGCACTTATTAAAAAAAAAAAAATTTTAAGAGTTGATCTGTTTTCTGATTATTTTTGTGTAAGCTTCTAAACAAATTTCAGCTGTGATTAATTTAGCACATTTAAATAACAATGTGTTAATGTTTGATAAAAAGTTTTCCTTCAACTCAGAGTATTAGTACTGTAGCATAAACCAAATACAGTCTAGAAGGGATTTTTAACATCCCTCCATTATAAAGACTGAAAAAGGTGTGTGTGTGTGTTGAGTGCTTGTATGTGAGGGAAGGATGGAGATATTACAAATTAGTAAATGAATGTGTATAAGACATTATATTAGTATTCAGAGAATGAACTTGTATTTATTTTGTGCCATTTGTTTTCATTACACAGAATAAAGTCAGGTGGTTTAAATCCTGAAAAGGGTAGTATTTGAAAAATGGCACTAAGAATGAAATCATGACCTATTTTTTTAATAGCTATGAAGATACTAATTATGGGTGAAGATTTCTTTTTAAATCTGTCTTGATTGTAGGCTTCTGTGTCACATACCGCTCTTGTGTAGTTGTCTTGAATAATCCCCCTTCCCCGCAAAAAGACAGGGTGTATTTATCTTTCTCTTTATCCACCCCCACTTTGCCAAACCCGAAGTTAATTGCATAGCCTTTCCTCTAACCTCCTTAGTAATGAACCTTCACATAAAGTGTATTTACAACATCTATAGGATCCCTTCCTCCTCTGCTTTCTAGGAGGGGATAGCCAATAACTTAGAATTTGTTAATAACAGTTTTTTCTTTCTTGAAATAAATAGCTGGAGAGTTTCTCTCCATTTTAGAATTTTGCTGTCCTCCTTAATTATCAGCTTACCTAATCATCACTCAAAATCTGCAAAAACTTCATAAAGGAAAAAAAAAAAAGCTGCATTGATTTTCAAATAGCAGTTTTTAGGGAAAATATGACAAACTTCAACTATGGGAGTTGTCCACAATGCAAAATGTTTCATCACAAAACATTATATAGCAGCAGTATTTCATACTTGGTTTTTCGGCTTGTTGGTAACGCACATCAGAGGCATCTAGTGGTTTATCTTTTGTAATTGCTGTAAACACACAAAAAAGCCATTTAGTGTGAAATTGTATATCACGTACCGAACGATCTCAGGCAAGGAAATTAGAAGAGGACTTTATTCAATTTTAAGTTCCCTTAATAAGGAGGGAGTTATTCTTGCAAGGCTTTCTCCAAAGAAATAGGTTAAAGGTCTGATTTCCAAGGATTTTGGGGATAGTTATGCCACTGTGCCATTCCCTCAAATAACACATGATCCTTCTTGTATACATATGCTAACTATAGATAAATATATGAGGATACTTCAAAAAGTTCATGGAAAAATAGAATTAAAAGATAATAAAACTCTTCCCATGAACTTTTGGAAGTACCTTTGTATGTATAAAGGACAATAGTTTTTATGAACAGGTCTGTTGATCCTGTACCAGACAAGATAGATTCTGATAGGACAGTGTCTTAATAGTCCCACCCTTAATTTAACTATTGGATTTTAAAGGAAAGAGTAGGATTTGCTCATCTACCCCCCGACCAAGTACTGATATTTGTTTAAAAGCAGGGGGAGGGGGTTCAGAGGACAAGACTAGAAGCATAAACAGCTACTCTAAGTTGCCAGAGGCACGTGGGTTAACATTAGTTCTTAATATTGATGTTATTTTTATTAAAGTAATTAGTTAACAGGGCACCAGGATTCTCTTATGATGAGAGATGGGCTTCTACTTTGGGTATCTTGAAATGTTTCTTCTGATATGTGAGAACCAAGATTACACTGGGTTGGTTTAAAGATTGGTGAATCATTGGCTCCATTCCAAAAGCACTGCTTTGAGTTTTAAATTAAATCTCACACTGTTTTGCTGCTCAAGAAAGATCTTAAAGTAGTTAAAGTAAGGGATGCCAGCAATAGTATGAATAGAGTTTTAAGTTGCCTGTGTAATAAAAACACCCAGTGAATTATTATATATTGCTTTTGCAGTACTGGGAATGTCAAATACCATTTATGGGTTAGAAACTATGGAACAGCCATCTTCCATGTAATGGAATTGCTGATTGAAACTTCCCTATTCATAAAATTTTGTTTTGAAACTTCCCTATTCATAAAATTTTGTTATGTCCGGAGTTTTAAAGCCATTTTATGATACTGCAGTATCCCTTTTCTATGGCCTTTTAAGAATAACTACAAACATTTAATTTCCAGTTCAATTTCACTTTCACTGTATATAACAGTTGTACTCTGCAGACCAACAAACCAACTTGAGGTAAATCATATAGCTTTCCATATACCCTTTGTTTCTCAGGTGCTAAACAAAGGCTCCAAAAATGGGTACTGCTTTATAGTAACGTCTGCTTTATTCTTAAAATACATACTTCTTTTGCTAGATGTAAAGATTTGGTGTTAAGAAAAGTATGTAAATATGAATGAATGCCTTCAGTTTGCCTGTTTGTTAATCTGTTTTCATTTATCCTTTATAGAGGAGGATCCTTTCATGATCTTTCTTGAATACATTTCATTAGGTATTGTTGCATTTTTAGAATGAAAATACAACTGTTTTCTGTCTTAGATTAATCCTGCTGCTGCTATGAGAAACAAAATCAAGAATGTGATGCACTTTTTACATTACTATATACTATACATATACCATAGGTTGCTTTGATACCTTTCCTGTAGCACAGCCACTAACAAAAGTGAATGAATTTTAAAATTCTCGGTGAGGAATCTGTACAAGTAACTAATCCATAGTTGGTATTGGCCTATGAAGGACAATAACTTAGGAAAATAAAAATTCTGTTAATATTACACTTTTTGGCCTTAAAATGTCTTCTACTACTGAAAACTTTTTAAATCTTAGCTTTGTTTCTATTACTCTCTGCCCCCAAAAGGAATCGGGAAGAATGGCTTAAAGGAAGTAGTATCATTGGTTTGTTGCTGATCTTTTAGAAAGAAAACAATTGTCTACTATATAAGCTGGGGACTTATTTTTTGTTTGTATACGAAGGAGAAATAATGCTGCCCTGAACCGATCATATCTAGTTTAATCAAATTAAAACTCCAACTATTCTGCCTCTCTAGTAATTTTTTTTTCTTAGCAAAGGTAAACTTAAATATAGCAGCAATGCTGCTTGACAAGAGGAAAAGTCATTTCTGAAGCACATACCCAAACTTGAAGGAGATTGAACCCAAAATAATGGGAGGAAAACACCAAATGAGGTGGAGGAGTATGAGAAAGATGAGAAACTTTGTGGTCCAAAGGTATCTGGTTATATTTTAATGTTGCCAATATTTGCAAAGCCAAAATTTTAATTTGCTTAATATATTTGTTGGCCAGAGATCTATTTTTATATCAATGTGCCTTGCATGTATATTAAAAAAAATAATTGGAAAGGCCATGTAGTAATGCTTGAGATAGTTGATGGTTCTTACCACCTCACTGATTTTTACGCAGTATGAAATGCTCATTCTATTGCCCAACTGGTGCTCTCTGTTTGAAGTTATAAATCTTATCAAACTGGAACTATTTTATAAACTGGGGAAGTGATTTACTTTGTTTATTCTTTTGTTTTTAGTCTGTTAGTGGCTGTTCTGTAGTGGGAAATAGTAAAAAGGATTCTTCACTCTCCTTCCCCTTCAGCACCTTCAAGTAATGTGATGACACCATTTCTTATGTGCTTTGAAAAAAACTTTGAGCTTGCTGTCTCCTTTAGTGTTATAAAAAAAGTGTTATAAAGTATTGTTTGCAAAATCTAGGGAGATAATGGAGTCCACTTTAATTTGGAATTCTGTTTGAGCTATGATCCACGTTATCAGCTCTTTCCAACTTTAAAATTTTTTGTTTGCACCTTGCTTAGAACATTTTAAATATTTATGTCTGCAACAATTGTCTCAGAATAATAAACTGTGCAATTCTTGTCATTAAAAAAAAAAAAATCTGAACTCTCCCTAATGTGACTTTTTAGTTTCTCTGTATTTCCTGCCAGTGTAAATGTGAAAAGCTTTGCTTGCATTACGTTTTAGAAATGCATTTTGCACACTCGAATTTTGCCGAAGCTCCTTCAAAAGGTTAGATCTAAGTAGATGAATAAAGCTATGCACATGTTTTGAAAGTTTAATTTGTGTGTCATTACCAAAAGTGACCTACTTCTTATTACTTTGCTGTCCTTAGCTTTACCATCTTTGGAAACATGGCTCAAATTTGTAGTTCTGGGCTAGCTCATCAGTGGAACTAGAAGAGAGGAAATTTGGCACCTATTTTAAATAAAGTTCAGTTTAAATGAGAGCTTGACTTGTATCTATTAAAGGGCTTTTCTTGAAACGGGAGTTTTACCAGCTTTACAAACCATTGGATGCTCTTCCTCAGTGAAATTTTGGTTTATTTGATCAGATAGAAATGGGAAGTAACTCAAACTGAAAGGAAGGCAGGACCTTTGCCACACAGAACTCTGAATTTTGTCTTAAAGCTGGTTTAAAGGCATTTACCTTTATTGCTTTAGCATAACTTTGGTTTACTGAATGATTGGTTTGACAGAATCATTCAATTTAAAGATCAAAGCACAGGTTGTTTTAAAGATATGTGCCCAAGCTGATTAGAACAGGTTTCGAAAGTAGGCACATTTGGTTCAGTTGCTGCAGTCTGCATGTCCTAAATAGCTTTACTTCACATGTATGTATAACTTAATAAGATTGTGTGAATGTTATATGGCCAGGTTTTGTCAAATCATTAAAAATTTTTTCTGTAATCTCGTTAGGACCTTTGTAAGAGAGGCTAATAAGTTTAAGTAGAAGATAATACTAATGGTATTTTCCCCATGCTCCTAGATATAAAATAAATATTTCCATTTTATAGCTTTTCTTGTGTAAAGAAGAGAGTCACTTCTCTGTCATCAAATTTGCTCTTGATGTATGTTCACTTTGAAAACAGCAAAACCCTTCCTTCTATATCTTCATTGATAGTGGCAGTTAAAAATTAAGTCTGCCAGTCAAGAAAGTGGCCCATAATGCATGGCCTTAAAAGGCAGAAATGCAGGAGTGTAGCAAGCATCATCTTAGATGGCTATGGCTACTCTTTGGCATCTGTCAGTAGTTCTCTTGTGTTCAGTCTTAGAACATATAGGAGGAGCCAAGTAATTTCTTTGTCTTGTGTGCATAGGCACTTAGGAGCTGAGTTATAGGGAAAGGATAATTAGTGGAGAAAGTTATGTTAGAGGACGTTTTCCCTTCCCCTCTCAAAAAAAAAAAAAAAAGTTTCAGTGTTTGTTTTGCCCAGTCAAAATATAGGTCTTTTCTAGATATAAGAACAGTGACCAGGAATTTGCCCTTTTGCTAAGTGCTTAGGTATTTGCTATAGCTGTCTGATGTCATGGAGTCTGAGGAAGTGTCAGTTACATGATGATCTTCCTTTATTGATGTCTTACTTCATGTTCAGTGTTTATAAATTACACATACTCTACAACCATACCCAGATTTACTTATTTTATCAGGAAAAAAAAAACTTGAGAGATTTGTAGATCAAATTAAGAGACAATAAGTGTACATTGTTGAATAAAAAATTTTAAAGCTTCTGAGGTGTTTGTGTTATCATCTTTTGTGTGCTTTAATTTTTTAAGTATTAAAAATTAAGACTAACATAGCTTTTTTTTTCAGAGTCAATTGTACAGAATATTTAAGTCTTAAACATACTATGGTCACGTGTCTTTTTAAAAATTGTACAGGTTATTCCGGTGCTTAGAATTAGCATGTTTGTTGAAAATTCAGGGCTGGCTGGTTAGCTCACTTTGTTAGAGTGTGATGCTGATAATGCCAGGGTCCAGAGTTTGGATACCTGTATGGGCCAGCCACCAAAAAAAAAGAAAAAGAAAATTCAGCTGTGAGAGCAGCTATTCTGTCTTTGCAGGACATTGAGCCTTAGGCTCTTCCAACTGAAATAAGCAAAATTGAGCCAAGCAGTTAAGGAACTAGAATTTTAAAGCTGCCAAGATTGTGGATTTATTCATGACTTTATATAGAAATAGATATATGGCAGTACACATTTGAGAAACTTTGTTTCTTTAGCACTGATTTGTCACAGTGAAAAAATCAGTGCTAACATCAACATTATTAAAAAGAGTAGGCATGGGGAGAAAAGAAAAACATTTACCAAAAGTGTGTCTGTTACTGTAGTGACTAACAACTTGGGTTATATGTTTCATTGTTCTTTGAGATAGGGAATAATTGTCCTTTGCCTAGTGAGTGACTTGCTAGGACATAAAAGGGAATTGGGGGTTTTACTGAATCCTGTGTTTTAAAAAATCTCAGCTACATGAGTGTGATTTGTGTAATGCATGATATTTAATACAGTCTACAAAGCTTTGTTTTTTTTTAAATGACATTTATTGTGGGTTTCAGCAGCTAACATTTGGAAGCAATGTCTGTGAGCAGAACATAAAACTCATTCTAGAGTGCTTAGCAAGGTCTCATGCTTGAGGAATTCTCTTACTTGGAGCTTTTAATCCACTACTGTTGGATACGGCGAATCGATTGGATCTGGGAAGTCTGGGCATGAGAACCCCATTCTCTCCAATGTTTATAATCTCCTCCGTGATGGTCACATTCCAAGATATACTGATACCCACGATATCCAGGATACTGGTAACAAACCCAGCTAGGAAATTCAAAGCACATTGCAGTATTAAAACTGGTTAGGAACTTGGTCAACAATCCAAAATCAGCCTGTTTCCTCAACATAATGGTATGGGATGCTTTTAGGCTTATAGAGCTAGGCATCCTAAATGTCAGGCACTGTTTGTAAGGATAATATGGCTGCAAATAGTTAAAAATTAACCTTGATCATGAAAAAGGGTATGAGTAGTCAACAAATGCTTCCATAGAGGAATGTCGGGGGAGAAAAATCTACAAGATTAGAAATTACTAATAACTAGAATGTGACATATCAATATCATGTCAATGTGTGAAATATGATAAAACATGACCATTAGCATATTAATATTCACAAGGTTCACACCTGCAGGAGTTAATTTGAAATGTACTACAACCCTGGTTTTATACTTACGCCCCGCATTGTATCTTCATGGAACCAACTTCGTTGTTGAGCCAGCCCATGGCTTGCAAGGAAGGATAGTCATCACAGATCTCCCACTGGCGTCCAATAAAGTTTTCTTTTTCAAAGATGGTTATCTTAGACTCCTTATGGTTCTGTAATCCAGAAATTGTTTTAAGATGTTTAGTACTAGTGTTATGGCTATGTCAGATCTTCATTCTTTACCATATTTTTCAAATTGAAACATTTTCTGGTTTACAAAAGAGAGTAAGTACATGATCATTGATGATAAAAAGATTCAGGTAATACAGAGATAAGAAAAAAGTTTCCCATAATCCTGTTTAATCCAATTTAAATACCATAACATTTAAAATGTACAAATAATTGATATACTTTGGAAAAGCAAAAGACTAATGAAGATATGATGGTAATAAAAAATACAGTATTCAGCCAACTAAGGGATTAATATTTACTAATGTAGATAAAGATCTCACAAGTTAATAAAAAGCCCAAATATATGTGTCTGTGTTGTTAGAGGTAATCTGTATGTTCAGTAGGGGACATGAATACTACACAAGCATTAAAAAGGCAAGAGATTAACCTCTATGAGGTTCAAAAACAAGCAAAATTAACCTTGGTGATAGGAAGTGGTGGGGGAGCAATTGATTGGAAAGGGACACAAGGGAACTTTATGGGGTGATGGAATTGTTCTATATATATGGTTAGGGTTTTGATAAGATGGGTGTATTTTTTTTTTCAGAACTCATGAGAATATACACTTAGGATCTGTGCACTTTGTGTCAATTATACCTTGGTGGGCGGTGGGAGCAAAGTTTAAAAATGGGAAATGAAATCACTCCAGATAAGTTAATATTTTGGGGGTCTAGAGCTGTTAAAGTTACCTTCTCCACTAGTTGAATTTTGGTAGGACTTGGAATTAAGGTGAGATCGTTACCAATTAAACAGGAAATTACATGATGTAAATATTTGGAAAGGTTCTAGCCCAGCTTCATTCCCAATATACAGGTAATTTTTAACACACCCCTGAAGGTTATCCTGCTTCTGCTTGAACTTTAGAAGCATTCCAGCCTGATGCATTATTGAATAATGCTTAGTGTTAGAACAAGAAGGTTATTATGAATTAGTGGAGATAAGAGATACTGGAGGAAAAACTTGCCTACTTCTTAAGCCATTCCCACTTATTGAAGGGTTACTTCACAATTTCCCTGTTTCTGAAGTAAAATGTCACATAGACTAAAGTTTAACTAGCCAAGGATTGACTTTTTACTACATGGTAAGTGCTTTCACTAGTTCACTAGGGTTTCACCACTTGGCCGGGCTCTTGAGTACACACTTCATGCCACCTGTAAGAAGACCCTTACTTTTAATTTAAGGAAAATATCACCTGGTAGAGAAAAATCAAATGGCAAACATAAAGGAGCAGTGTTTTTCTTTTTTTTACTTTTATCCTCCTGCCACATTCAGCATAACTGACAAGAAATAACATAAATGTCAGTCCAGCCACACCCTCTCTTGCCCCATCCCTCACATGCGCAGAAGCGGAAATTTTAGACTCACAGCTGAACAGATGGGACGGAAGGACATGAGACGCTCAATGTGGTAAGCATTACTCCCACTCCAGGCATCCCAGCGAGGGTATTCTCCTCTCTCCAGGATAAACTGTTGCCCACAGAAACTGGTATGCTCATAACCAATCCAGCTGCCAAAGACAGTAGTAGTGTTTGCTCATGGTGTTCAAAGCCTATATAGCCTCAGGACAAAGCCATCTTTCATCTTAGATAATAGGGGGGTAAAAATATCAAGCCGATTCCAATAGAGACATACAAAGTAATACATTTATCACAAGAGGTGGGAAATGAGCTGGTAGATACACTAAGCTTCCTTCTCCCATCTCTACCTTTATGGTCCCATGTCTGAAGGGACCTAAAATAAGGGGCCAGGTTTGTAAATGAAGTATTTGTTTTGGGATTATCCACTGCAAGGGTCTACTTCACTGGCACGATCAATATGTATTAGCAAAACCAGTCTAAAGTTGTTTATTTCCTTTCTCTCCCAGTCACTTATTCTCTACCTGGAGCTCCAGGTTCAGGATATAGTGACTGACTGTTGCTTTGGCTCTAGCCAAACCTGTTGGCTTCTTCCTAAGGAAGTAAAGGGATGAATAGACACATGATGCACTACTAGTCTCATTTCCTTGTTGCTTTCAGGGTTCTTTCTCCTGCTGTCCCTTACCTGTACCTTATTTATTGAAACACTTCAGCTCAATTTTTCACAACTAGGTCTCAGTTACTGATGACACCTTAAAGGGTTATCCATTTTACAGACCTGAAGAGCTCAATTTTGGTGGCAGGCAACTTGTGGAAGCCTATCTGCATGCAAAGCCAGTTCTATCTAGGCCGAAGGAGAATCCTTTCCTTATGTGTTTTCAGGCTAATGATAAAGGCCTCAATTACCTTGCCAAGAATCAGAAGACCAAAACAACAGGATCTCCCTCGCCAAGATTAACCATCAACAGAAACTTCTGGAGGGCTAACTAGGGTCAAATATGTCTCTGGAGTCCTGGGATTGAGTTCCTTTTTACATAGAGAAATTAGCTAACAAACTCTGCTCTGGGATATGCAGGAGGAGAGTTAGCCAGAAAGAGGCTGCAGCTTGATAGTTTTCTCTTGACCTATCTGCTGCAGGCAAGAAAAACTCAGGTCCTGTGACTGTTCTGAGGGAACCCTAGGTAGCAGCCTATGGAATCCAGAAGCACAGATCTGATTACAGTCACTGTCCCAACCCATCATATGAATTTCTTCCCCTCCCCCCACCAAATCTAAGAACCTCATGTTCCTTCTAGCTTTAGGTTACTAAAAGGTTATGCATGTAATGACTTTTTTTGCAATTACTTCAGAATGGAGGCCTCTCCCTGAGAAGTGATCAGAATCTGGGGGAATATCTTCCCTCATCCCCAGCCTTATGGCCCTGTGTCTGAAGGGACCTAAAATAAGGGGACTGTGGTTCTGCTAAGATCCATACTCACGCGCCACATTCCACCTTGAGGGACCGGACATTATCAAAACTGCGCTCAGAGACATTTGGGCAGGAGCTGGTAAACTCCATCCTCTTGCCCTGGAAGTTTTCCTGGTCGTAGATGGTTATCTGAAATGGGATTGAATGGGGCAAGAGAGCTAGAACCTGGTACATCAGGAAGAACAGAGGCCAAGTTCAACAGTTTAATTTGTGTCTGACCCTGTGTTTTCCATCACCAGCTATAGTCCAGAATGCCTGATGAGATCTCTTCCAGTGTAGGCAGGGTAGGAAGGGGTTTGAACTAACACCATTGGTTGGTGATGCTCAAATGCCCAGGCGGGGGGTAAGGTGTCAGGGGATTGGTTTATGATAGGAATGGTCTGCCAGGGATGATACCTAGCCCAATAGACAAACCAAGGACTGATGGACTCTCATTCCACCACGCTTCCTGCATAAATGTGGCCCAGAGTCCAGGATTCTTATTTCTTAGCATCTTCAGCCACACTCACTGTAGAAACCAAAAGTGTAAAGGGAGAGTTGTGGTAAACCCCTTTTATATCTTGAACTAGAACTCGGCTCTTGGACCTGGCCAGAAGACAACTCCCAAAGCTGTGAACTGGCCTTAGAATTGACTCAATGAGGAGGGTAGGGAGTGTTGGGGGAAACAGTGAAAGGCCTGAGAAACAGTCACTTTAGCCAATGGTTAAAACCAACCTGAGGTTGGGAGTTAGGAGAACTGGGTCCTATGACTTATCTGGGATCTGGTGGTAAATCACTTCATTTATGCGCTCTCATTTCCTCCATGGGCATACTTCCCTCTGGGCTGCTGTATTTTAAGATGATTTTTAGCAGTGTCGAGGAGAGTTGAGCTAGAAACTAGATTTCATCTCCTATCCATCATGGGCTTCCAGGGCCATCCTTCCTCTGTCCAAACGGGGAATCCTGAGAGATCCTTCTTTTGACAGTGTATGGACCTTGGGTGGACCATTCCCCTATAGACTCATGTTTAATTGATTGGTCACTGTCGTGGACAAACACAGCTCTGGGGCATTCTCTGTGGTAGCATCTCACCTTGGCCCTGTTCAGTTTCTCAATTTTCCATGTGATGGGGGTGGGCTTACCTTCCATGGCCCCAAGGACCCTGGCATAGGGTTGGTCTGAGCCATCTTGGTAGTTGGAAGGGTTTCTGGAAGACAGAACACACATCAGTGATGTGGTCTCTGAAGTGGGAGTGGAGTGGGAGGTGAGGGGAGGGAGTTCAGGGAAAGGTAAAAGAGGTTGAAAAGTTCTGTAGACAGACATTAGTTGGGATCCTGGCTCTGCCACTCACTAGCAGAGACTGTTTTTCCATCCTAAAGCTTCTACATGCAGTTACCGTAAGGATTAGAAACATCAATGCAGGTAAAGCACCACACAGGCATTGTGACCTCTTGATACATGTAGCTCCTGTCCTCTCGCTTGCTTCCAGGTGACAGCACTGCCTCAGTCTCACATACCCCAATATAAACTCCTTGGCAACCATCTAGTCCAGACCCTTCATTCAACTGGCCACACAGCCAGCAGTGCCAGCATCCATACCTCCCACATGCCCCCAATCAAAGGGAAGCCTGGGTTCTGACCCTTCATGGTCCTACCTGGCTTCTCACAGCACGAACTGATCTGCTATAGTACATGGCTGTGCTACCACTCTCTCCCTATTTCTCTTTCTCCTAGACCTACTCGGCCTTGACCTTGCCTCCTCAGAGACTTTCCTGCCCTCTTCAGCCCTCAGCCACTTGCTTTCTCCCTTGATTTATAGCACTCATCTCAGTAAGGATATGTGTTCCTTTTGAATCTGTCCTGGGTGAGCATCTCAATAGCAAGCATCTCCTGGGTGATTGATGTGCCTAGAATGTGCTGGGATGGGGTGGGAGTGGGAGGACATTGGAAAAGACGTATTGAAGGAAAGTGGAGAGGAAAAGAGGATAATAATAGCAGTTAATACTTAACAGCAGCTCACTCTATGTCAGGCCCTGTTCTAAATGCTTTTCATGCATTAATGCATTTAATCTTCACAACAAGCCTAAGAAGTAAGTTACTGTCATTATCCCCATTTTACAGATGGTACTGAGATTCATAGAGGTTTGGTAGGTAATAAAAATGGTAGGATGAGTAAAAGAAGGAAGGATAGGAGGAAAGGAAAGGGGGCAGGGAGTAAGGGAAGGAAGAAGGAAGACAGGCAGGTGTGCAGCAGGTTTCTTGATTCAAGCCAGACATTCATGGCCCTTCCCTCTGGCTGGTATCGGGCCCGGGAACTGATGCATGTAAGCCCTGTGATATCTTTCCCTTCTGAACCTCAGAATAAACAATATTTCCCAGCTCCTACCCCCTCTACCTTCTTCCTGTGCCCCAAGAGCCTGCTCATTCCTTGAGGGCCTATGCCCCCAACCCCTAGGCTTGGTTGCTAGGGTAGTGGTTATTGTCATATAAGTGACTCTTCTTGGGATGGCAAGAGGGCTGCCTTTCACCACAGTTCTCCATTCTTCTCCAGCCATCCTAGAAGGCTCTGACCTTTAGGCAGGAAAACTAGGCCCCCTCCTGGGTGTGTCTCTGCAGCGGAAGGAGAGAAGGGCAAGGACATCCTCAGGGCCTTACTCACCCAGCTCTCGTTGCACAGTCTGGGTCTCCATCTGGTGCCAATTCCTCTGCAGACCCCCTCTTTATAGCCCCGCGGCTGATGGCCTCTTGTCCTGTCAGCATTCTGCTTTCCTTTTGCTTTTGTTCCTTTTGATCCCCAGAGCTTTGGTGGCTCAGCCTGCTGGGCAGGCATCCCTCGGGCCTTTGTTTAAACTAGGGATACAGAAATCCAGAGAGGCCCCACTGCTGTGGGTGAAGCTGGCTGCTGCAGGCCTTAGCTGCTGTGGTCTTAACCTCAGAGCACCTGAGAGGTGAGGACAGGAGGTATCTGCAGTGAATATTTGTCCCCCGTCCTTCTCCAGGTCCCTCATACCGCCCCAGGACCTCCCTAAGACCATGGGAGGCCCATCAAAATGTACCACACTTCCATACAGAATATACATTTCTTGCTGTTGTTAAAAATTATGAAATTACAATTCTGAACTTTGTTGAGGAAAGAATGGTCCACTGTGTTCTCACGAATCTTTATATTCTATTTTTGTGTAACTATGTAGGAGCCGAATTTAATTACAATTGACTAGTAGACATGAGTTTTTCTGTAGCTATTTTATTAAATGTTCATTTTAATTTTGCAATTTTCTTTTAAAATTTTGGAACCAGTAAATCTTTTGGGGGTTTTAATATATTGTTTTAGGCCCTTCAATATCTCTCAGGCCCAAGGAACTGTGCCTATAGTACCCTAATGGGTAAAATGACTTCTCCTGGGAAGTTTAGGACACTTGATGACAGTAGGGTAGGGTTGGGGAATTGTGGGCCTCTCCAGGGGCCCTGAAGGAAAGGATGTGTTGTTCAAGCATCACAGCTAGGGCTGGCCAGTTAGCATGGTGCTGATAACATCAAGGTCGAGGGTTCGGATTCCCTTATTGGCCAGCTGCCAAAAAAAAAAAAAAAAGCATAACAGCTACTGTGAGAAGCCAGAGAGTGCAGCAGGGCTTTGAGCTAGGCAGATGAGGTTTCCAATCCCAGCTCCCCTGGCTGGGTGACTTGGGCAAATCACTCAGCTTCTCTCAACCTCAAAGAAGGAGATAATATCTACCTAACACTTTGCAGATTTATGATTACTTATCATCCTACTCTTTGCGGTGACAGATACTATAGAAAAATCTCGTAGCAGCTTGAAGAGAGAAAGTTCTCCCAATCCCTTTGCAATCTCTCCACCCTGAAATTTAGGTTTCATCGGAGCCCTGTTTTTCTCAGAACCAAAAATCAGGGCGCAAGGTCTGATATATGTGCGAGTATTCGCAGATTTGGGCAGAACATTCTAGACATATAAGTCTGATGCTAAGCATGGCACATCACCCCAAGGATGTTTCTGCTGCCTTGATTAATT
This sequence comes from Cynocephalus volans, assembly GCF_027409185.1. NCBI lineage: Eukaryota > Metazoa > Chordata > Mammalia > Dermoptera > Cynocephalidae > Cynocephalus > Cynocephalus volans. The sequence goes on along the minus strand of NC_084469.1, from coordinate 26,468,661 downwards.
GGTGATATCTAGATGAGTAGTTGACAAAGGACAGAGTTGCCCTGGGGATCATAGCAGGCTCTGGCCACATGGTGGCTGTGCAAGAGCTTATGGCACTAGTTGTCCATGGCTAGACATGTCCTTTTCCTTCTCTTCCTCCTTTCTTTCCCTCCCAGAATTGGGGCCTTAGGGCACTTATTTGTCATTTATTTATTCATTCATTCTCTAACTCCTGCACTGGTACCCCCAGAAAGTGTCTTCATGGCACCCTGTACTTCTCCAATTATCACATTGATCATGCTATAGACATTACTTCAAAAATTAGAAATATTAGGCTCCAAGGAGAGAAACTGAGGCACTTGGGGCTCACATATAGGACGGGACTTCTCATGGTATATTTTTCTGTAATCTTTGAATTTTGAACAATGAGAACATATTTTCTATTAAAAAAAAAGTTATTTTAAAAAATAAAGAAATTTACTGCTTAATTATCTACTTCTTCCATTAGACTCCATGCTCTATGAAGGCAGGGGCCTCATCTGTCTTGTTCATTGTTATATCTTCAGCTCTGAGCATAACTCCTAGCTCAGTAAATGTATTTTGGATGAATGAATGAATAAATGAATGACTGAGTTTTGTGACTCTGAGGACACGGAGGTAATGATGGTGTAGTCTGCACCATTAGGAACACCCAGCTGAGCTTGGCCCACTCACCCCAACCACAACTGGCCTGCTTGTGCTGTGTTGGTGCTCATACACTCTCAACACCGTAATTGGGGAGATTTACACCTTACTGAATTGTTAGTTAGTACAATGAAGACTGCTTTAGCTAATTTTTTAGTTTTGTAGAAAAGTGGGCTTTTATGTTTGATTGAAAAGCCCAAACACACATGCCGAAAACTATTGTGGGGGAAAAAATAGGGATTATTTTGCAAATAATTTGCAAATATCCATCAAGCATTCCTGGAGTTATTAGCAGCCTTAGCCTGAACTCCCTCCGTTTTCCTTGATCGCCTTAAGTCCCTGAAGCTTAGGAAGGATTCTCAGATCTCCAGCACTAACCACCAAGATTTCCAAACACCAACTCAATATGGCTTTTAACTAAGTTCTAGAGAATTCCCCCTCTGACATTGTCTAGAACTGCTGCTTCACCTGCCCCACGTTGGTCATGGCTGGAGCTCCAGCCCCCAGCCCCATCTCTTTCTAGGAGAGTAAGGGCAGAGCCACTTGAGGAGTGGGAATGAAGGGAGAACCCAGCTTGTAATCCCTTCTCCCAAGCTGGGTTTGGGTCTCTCCTGCTCATTCTTAGTAACACGACAGCTTACTGAGCACAGGCTGCAAACCAGACAGTGCCTTCTTAATCCTCACAACAATCCCATGAAGTAGATCATCAAATTACCCATCTTACAGGAGAGTTAACTGAGGGCCTGAGAGGCCAAGTTCAGGGTCAGGGAAACTTGCAGGACTTCAATGCATGTCTATCTAATTCCAAAGCCCATATTCTTTCCTCTCTGGCATGAAGTAGGATAATACTTACCTACATTGTCCGATGAAGGGAAATAAAGATGTTTAAGGCAGTGTTAGCTACTCAATAAATGGAGATCAATAAATGGTAACTGCATTATTGGTGGTGCCAAATCAGATTCCGTCTTATATCAGATTCTCAATAGGGACAAGTGGGAGCAAACAGCAAAGATTTTAGAAAAACTTATCAGATATAAAATGGCTTCTTTAAATGTGAAAGAGACCACATTCATTCAGTTCTTCTTGTTTTCCAATTTCTGTCTCACTCTTTCTCTTTCTTTTCCCAATACTTTTCTTTATTCAATTTTAGCGGCACATTCTGTCAGTCTAATTTTCTGAAGGGCATTGGTCTATTGGGGACATGGATTGTGAACCATGTTCTCAGCTAGATACTCATTGCATAAGCAGGTGGGGCAACTGGCTGTTCAGTGGGATGGGCTGTTAGATTTGGGGGTGACGACTGACATTAAGTGGCAAGTGACAGCCCTTCAAATGTAAACTGAGAAGTTTGAACCTTGGGCTTCTTGACATTAGGGCTATATGCCAAGCATGGTAGATGCTCATTAGAATTTTTGGGTGGCTTGGACCCCCTGGCCTTGCCTCTGGCCCGAGTGGGAGAGGGAGTGAGGTCATGGGGCTAGGGAAGCCCTGGGACTCAGCACTTTGTGGTAAGAGCACAATGGGGCTGGCCAGGCGGCTGAGCAGCACTTTTGTTGTTTGGGAATAAGCAGGATGGGTACAAAGCAAAGGGCCCAGTCAGCGTTCAGCCAGCACTTACCTCCCCCACGAGGGGCTGCTTCTGGGGGATCTTTTTTTTTTTTTGCCCTGTCCCTTTCTACCTCTTTAAACAGGTGGGAGAGCCAAGGCCTGGCAGGGCCTGAAAGGGCAGGAGGGTAAGCACTGGGAGAAAACTTGGGAGGCATCCCAAGCCTCCATATCTTTCTGAGCCCTTTAGGAGGTTGTCTATTGCTCTGCTTCTAGGCATAAATGGATGCCAACCTTGGGAATGCTGTTGTCTTAGGGGCCCAGCCTCCATAGCCTGCTTCCTCTGTACGTCACTGAGAGCATTTCAATTCAATTCAGTCCAACTAAATCTCTCAATACCGCAGATTAAGTCATTTCTTCTCAACTGGAACCCATGAAACTGTTAGAAAAATAGGTTTGAGGATGGAACTTGTCCTATTGGGTGACGCTCAGCCCACTCTTTCTATGATAGCCAAGCAGTTCAACTGTGTGTCTCGTTTAGGGTTTCCAGACTGAGTAAATAAAAATGCAGGACATCCGGTTAAATTTGAATTGCAGATAAGCAGTGAATTTTTTTAGTATAAATAGGCCCCAAACATATTTCAGATAAAAAAATATTTGTTGTTTATCTGAAATTCAGAGTTAATTGGAGATCCCGCATTTTATCTGCTTACCCTAGTCTCCTTCTGCTTTTGTCTGGAGCACCCTGTGATGCCCCTCTGCCAGTCTGCTTCTCTTTTGTCCTTTGGAGAAGACAGTGTAAAAAGTCTCCACCTTCAGGAGGTTTTCCCTGACTTACCCAGACCCATCAGCCACCCCACAACATCTTACAACAAAGAAGAGAAAAGAAGTGAACCAATATGTTAAGTGTTTTCCCAAGTGTCGTCTTGTTTAATCCTCCCAAATAACCCTGTGAGATATGCTTAACTTACCCCAGTTTACAGTTGTGGGAATCCCTCTCACACTTGACTTGTGTGAACAAGTGTGCCTCATAGACAATAGTCATAAAAGCAACTTTATTTTCATCTCTGCCCTTCTATTTATTTTTTCAGTGGGGCTAATTTCTCTCCCTTGCCCTGTATGTAAACTTGGGTAGTCCCATGTCTTTTCTGGCCACTTATCAGTAATCGAAAGTTGAATGGTTTCTTCCTCTCTCTCTTTCTTTATTTTTTTTTTTTTTGTGACCGGTAAGGGGATCGTAACCCTTGGTTTGGTGTCGTCCGCACCGCGCTCAGCCAGTGAGCGCACTGGCCAGTCCTACATAGGATCCGAACCCACGGCCTCGGCGCTCCCAGCGCCTCGCTCACCCGAGTGAGCCACAGGGTCGGTTTGTTTAAATGGTTTCTTTAAATCACAAAACCATTTCAATTTTAAATGAGAGTGTTCAATCCACAGTAGTAACCAAAACTTCAATCTCCATTCAAAGGTAAGTCTCCCTGTGACCCGAGATAGAACCTGCTGTAGGCTGAAAGTCTACATCCAGGGAAAGTATACACTTTTTTCTTTCTTCCATTTACTCACTGGTTTCTGACACTTCCAGGGTTTGAGAGATGGGAGAGAAAGCCAAGCAGAATATTTCTTACTCGACTGGTGCTGTGGGAAGATGGCTTCACACTCTCTGTGTCTGGCAACTCTTCAAAGCTGTCAGTCTTGTGGGCACTTAATTGTTCTTGGGAGAACCCTCATTTGCAGTAATCTTGACCTGGGTCTATGCATTTCCACTCTGGCGACCTGTTCCTTCTACAGTTCCTAGGCACCTGGAGGTCACATCTCCAGCTTCCCTCTGCTAAGGACCCATCAATCTTCCAGGGGCTCTACTGAACTAAATCTGCTACAGCCCCATTGCACATCGTCTCAGGCATGATCCGCCTCCCTGGGAAATGCTCATACATCCTTTGCTGCATTCATTCTTACTGAGCCTCTTCTGCTTGCCTCATCCCTCAGCAGTTGCCCAGCCAACTTCTGATCCTTAGATTTCTAACTGCAGGGGACGTATCTCAAGCTTTCCAAGTGGACCCCTCATAGCCTTCTCCTTTGCTTTGAGGAGAAGCTCTTTCACTCCTTCTCCTGAAGTGTTAAGTTCACAGCTTAACTCTCCAAAAATTCTCTTTACCCCTCTGTCTCCAAGCCCTCCAACCCTTGTATAACTTTGGTATGAGAAGGAAGGATTAAGAGCCATCAAATCAGTTCTCAAACACCTCCTCTGAAATTTCTGCATAGTGGTCGGCTGCACGACTCATTTGGTTTCTAATATCCTCTACCACTTCGGTGGTACTCCCACTCCCATATTTGCTTTGCTCCCAGCAGGGGACCTCACATCCTATTTTATCAAGCATGGATTTCCTCAACTTCCTGCCCCTGGAGCCTACAACACCTGCAATATTATCTATTTCCACACCCACCTCACCTCTTCACCTCCAGTCCCAGCTGGTCAGCATGTCCTGTCCTGGATTAAATACCCTTCTACCATCTCAGGAGCTTCTTTTAATCAATAGCACCCTCTTGCTACTGTTTTAAAAAATAACTCCTATGTTTTATTACAAAATCATATGTGACTTAAGAAGTCATATATTCTTGTATAACAAATATTTAGTGTATAAAAAGGTGTCTAATGAATGTTTTTTTAAAAACCCAGCAGTCCCGCTCCATAGAGGTTACCATTTTCAACTCTTCTAGAGTTTCTTCTGGTATGCATTGATTTTAGACATTCTATATTGATTTCCTGTCTTGGCAGATAGAGTTTTATCTTTTTTATGGCCCTCTTCCCCTTCCCACTCTCCTGTATTCATAGACATGTCACACATTTTGCTTAAATCCATATTCAGCAATTCCATTTCTATGCCTTTGCAAATATTGTTCACTGATGGACCAAGTAATGTTTGATAACATTTCCTTCTTGAACCATTGACAAATTTTTTCATAAGCTCAGTTTTCCAGGATCTTCATTAAATACCTCTAATACAATATTCTACATGCTCAAACCTATCAGCTCATCTATCCGCTCCATTTTCCCTCCTAGACACATCCTTTCTGGAAGCCTCAGTTCTGTTCGAATCTGAAGAAGTTTCTCTCTATGTTCTTGCATAGCTATTGCCCAGAGACTTCCCTTGACTGAAGTCCTGGGAATTCCCTTTGTTTCCTTCCAGGGTTGAATCCTGTCTTTCTCTTTCATCATTTACCCTCTTGTTTTAGTAAAGCAAATTCTCTAATAGTGTCCTGAAATGGTGCATAGAGATAATTTTTTTTGAGGTCAAAATGTCTAAAAATGTATTTTTGGCAGTCACCTTTGATTGAAGGTTTGGCTGGGTGTAGAGTACTCTACAAATTGTGAAAGTATTTCCCCTTTCTCTTCTATGTCAAATATTGCTATTGAGAAGTATGATGCCATTTTGATTCCTGATTCTTCATGAGATTTTTTTTTTTTCCTAGAAGCTTTTGAACTTTTCTTTTCTTTCTTTCTTTTTTTTTTTTTTTTTGGTGACTGACCAGTTTGAAGATCCGAATGAATTTTTTTTTTTTTAATGCCCAGTGATCTGAATTTCCTTGATGTAAATCTTTTTTCCTTTATTTTTCTGAGCATTTGGTAGACTATTTCAACCTTCAGGAAATGTATGTCCTTCAATTCTTGAAAATATTCCTGTATTATTTTTTGATCATTTTCTCACCTCTGTTTAATATGTCTCTTTTTCTACAACTTCTATTGGTTGGAAGTTGGACCTCCTGAATTGATAGTCTAGTTTTCTTATATTTCTCTTCTATTTTATGTCTTAGTCTTTTTTTTTTTTTTTTTTCTGACTTCTAAGAGATTTCATTGATTTTACTATTGCTGTGCTGCTGTGCATATTACCACAAACCTAGTAGCTTAAACAACATAAATTTATTACATTACAGTTCTGGAGGCAGGACTACTTTCCTTCTGGAGTTTCTAGGGGAAAATGTATTTCTTTGCCTTTTCCAGCTATTAGAAGCAGCCTGAATTTCTTGGCTCATGGCCCCTTCCTCTATCCTTAAAGCCAGCAGCATAACATCTTCAAATCTCAATCTCTCTCTCTGACCCTTCTGCCTGCCTTCCTCATAATGACCCTTGTGATTCTATACCCAGATAATCTGAATAATCTCCCCATCTCAAGTTTCTTAATCACATCTGTCAAGTCCCTTTGGCATGTAAGAACGTATTTACAAGTTCTGGGGATTCAGATGTAGACATCTTTGGAGGGCCTTTATTCTCTCTACCACAAATTCTTTACCAAATTTGTTATTTTAACTATAACATTTTCAAAGTCAAAGAGTCCATTTTTGTTTTCTCTTACTGTTCCATTTTTAAAGCATCCTGTTCTTGTTTCATACATGTAATATTTTCTTTTATCTCTCTGAGGGTATTTTTGCGTCTTTGACTTTTTCTTCATCTCCCTACATTGTTCCCTTTGGGTTCCTTTATTTTTGTTTGTTTCAATTTTTTTTAAATGTTATAATATGTGGATGACTTTTTTCTTGAAGTAAAAGCGAGATGTCCTGATTCTCTGATATCTCTGTTAGTTGTGTTTTTATTTATTCTTGGTTTCAACTTAGTACCCCACCCTCCTCTGTGCCTGGTGCCCTCTCATCTACAGTGCCTCCGACTCACAGTCTATATGAAGTTTTATCTTCTGAAGGGTTTTGTCTATACAATGGGTGGGAAGGTGGGGGAAACTGAAAGTAGCTTCTTCTTACACCGATTTTCAGAAAGTCCTGTTTTGATCCTCATTGTGTAACCCCGGCCTCATGTGGACATTTGGTGCTTCCATTCCAGGTCCTTTTCCAAGTGCCAATGGGTATTCTTCACTGCTCTCTCTTGGGTTTGACTTTCCTCCTTTTTGACAGGATATTTATCATTCCACATTCACTTAAAAAAAAATTCAGGACAGTTTCAGATTTACAGAATTATTGAGAAAATGGTACAGAGAGTTCTTGTGTACTCTACAACCAATTTCCCCTATGATTAACATCTCACATTAGTATAGTACATTTGTCACAGTCAATGAACCGTTATTAGTACATTATTATTAACTAAGGTCTATACTTATATAGATTTCCTCAGTTTCACCCTAATGTCTTTTTTCTGTCTCAAGATATCAGCAAAGATATATTACATTCTGTGGTTTTTTGTTTATTTTTTTAAGGCCCTGGGGATGGCTTTTTAAATACGTAGTCATTGGATTCTTTTTTTCTTTCAATTGAAGCATAGTTGATTATACATATTTTGGGGGTACAGTGTTAACTATCAGTATTTGTGTACAATATGTGATGATCAAATAAATATTATTAGCTTGTTCATTATTATGTCAATTATTCTTTTTGTCTCTTACCCAATTTATCCCTAACCCCCTTCCCTTTCTCCCTTTCCCACCTCTAGTAACCATAGATCTATTCTCTCCTTCTGAAAGTTCAATGTATTGTTGTGGTCTTTTTCTCTTTTCTTTCTTTCTTTCTTTCTTTCTTTCTTTCTTTCTTTCTTTCTTTCTTTCTTTCTTTCTTTCTTTCTTTCTTTCTTTCTTTCTTTCTTTTCTTTTCTTTTCTTTTCTTTCTCTAGTGAGGACAAGCAAGATTTCTCTTTCTGTGCCTGGCTTATTTCACTTAACATCATTCTCTCCAAGCTCATCCATGTTGCTGTGAATGGCAAATTTCATTCTTCTTTATGGCTGAGTAGTATTTCATTGTATATATATATATATACAACAATTTTCTTTTCCAGTTGTTCATTGATGGACATTTATGTTGGTTCCATGTCTTAGCTGTTGTAAATAGAGCTGTGATGAACATGGGAGTGCAGGTATCCCTTTGACATGACGATTTCCATTCCTTTGGGTATAACCCAGAAGTGGGATTGCTGGGTCATATGGCAGTTCTATTTGCAGTTGTTTGAGAAACCTCCATGCTGTTTTCCGTAATGGCTGTACAATTTTACAGTCCCACCAACAGTGAAGAAGAGCTCTCTTTCTCCACATCCTAGCCAACATTTGTTATTCTCAGTCTTTTTGATAATAGCCAGCCTAATTGGGATGAGATGATATCTTAATGTGGTTTTGATTTCCCTGATGGTTAGTGATTTTGAGCATTTTTTAATGTACCTGTTGGCCATTTGTATGTCCTCCTTCGAAAAATGTCTATTCAGCTCCTTTGCCCATGTTTTAATTGGATTCTTTGCTGTTGTTATTGTTATTGTTTGCTGTTTTTACTGTGAAGTTGTTTGAGTACCTTGTATATTCTGGCTTTTAATCCCCTGTAAGATGTATAGCTTGTAAATATTTTCTCCCATTCTGTAGGTTGTCTTTTCACTCTGTTGATTATTTCCTTTGCTGTGCAGAATCTTTTTAGTTTGGTATAATCCCATTTATTTATTTTTTCTTTTGTTGCTTGTATTTTCAGGGTCTTATTCATAAAGTCTTTGCCCAGTCCTATTTCCTGAAGTGTTTCTTATGTTTACTTTTAGTAGTTTTATGGTTTGGGGTCTTATATCTAAATCTTTAATCTATTTTGAGTTGATTTTGGCATGTGGCAAGAGGTATGGGTCTTGTTTCATTCTTCTGCATATCGATGTCCAATTTTCCCAGCACCACTATTAAAGAGGCTGTCCTTTCCTCCATGTATGTTCCTGTTGCCCTTGTCTAACATCAGTTGGCTGTAAGAATGTGGGTTGATTTCTGGGTTCTCTATTCTGTCCCATTGGTCCGAATGTCTGTTTTTATGCCAGTACCATGCTGTTTTGGTTACTATAGCTTTGTAGTATAATTTGAAGTTGGGTAGTGTTATGCCTCCAGCTTTATTTTCTTTTGCTAAGGATTGCTTTGGCTATTCGGGGTCTTTTGTTGTTCCATATGAATATGAGGATTGTTTTTCCGATTTCTGTGAAGAATGTCAATGGTATTTTGATGGCGATTGCATTGAATCTGTAGATCATGTTGGGTAGTATGGACATTTTCACAATGTTAATTCTTCCAATCCAAGAGCACAGAATGTATTTCCACCTTTTTGTGCCCTCTTTAATTTCTCTCAGTAGTGATTTGTAGTTCTCACTGTAGAGATCTTTCACCTCCTTGATTAAACTGATTCCTAGGTATTTAATTTTTTTGGTTACTATCATAAATGGGCTGCTCTCTTGATTTCTTTTTCTGCTAGTTTGTTATTAGAGTATAAAAATGCTACTGATTTTTGTATGTTGATTTTGTATCCTGCAACATTACTGAAATTTTTTCAGCACTAGGAGTTATTTGTAGAATATTTAGGTTTTTCTATATGTAGGATCTTATCATCTGCCAACAGGGACAGTTTGACTTTGTCTTTTCCAATCTTAATGCCCTCTATTTCTTTCTCTTGTGCGATTGCTCTGGCTAGTACTTTTAATACTAAGTTAAATAGGAGTGGTGAGGGTAGGCATCCTTGTTTTGTTCCTGTTATGTCTTCTTAGGTTCCTGTTTTGGTGACAGTTCCTCAGACTTTCCTTGTTTTTGATGACTATGGCAGTTTTGAGGAGTACTGGTCAGGTATTTCTATAGAGTATACCTGAGTTAGGATTTGTCTGATGTTTTTCTCATGTTTAGACTGGGGTAGTGTGTTTTGGGAGGAAGGCTATAGAGATGAAGTGCCAGTCTCATCACATCACATCGTATCAAGTGTACATACTATGAAATGACTTATCACTGTTGATGTCGACCTCGGTCACCTGGCTCAAGGTAGTGTTTGTTAAGTTTCTCCACTCGTAAAGTTACTTCCCCCCCCCCCCTTTCTATACTGTCCTCTTTGGAAGAAAGTTACTGTGCCCCGCCCACTCTTAGGGAATGGTGAGTTATGTGCTACCTCCTTAAAGGGTCCCCTACCCTTTTCGTCTTTAAGATCTATGTAATTTCAAGTTATATAGCAAGACATATGTCTAGTAGTTTCATCAATGATGGGGTCTGTAATTTTGGTTTTTGGTTCCTACGTTCTGTTTCTATAATTTTAAGCTTTCCTCTACTGATTCCTTCTCCTTAGACTACCAACATGCTTAAGTCTCTCTCATCTCAAAATAAAACACAAAACCCACGTAGGATTCTGCTTCCCCCGCTGGACATCACTCACTCTCACTCTGCCTTTCAGACCTTAGAAGAACAGTGACTATGTCAGTGTCCTCACCTCCCCCTCACTCTTCAATAACAGCATGCTTATTTCTATCCTTGCCACTCTTCTGAAACTGCTTTGGTAAGGAAGACCAGTGACCTCCATATTGCCGCTCCCAATGGACTCTTCTTCGGTTTTTCTTGTATGTGATATCTCTGTAGTATTTGTTCCATTGAACACTTCCTCTCTAGAAACACTCTTTTCCCTTGATTGCAAATCACCGCTCTCTGTTGCTTCTCCTCAACGTTCATGTCCCTTCCTTTTCTTTTTCCTGCTCTGTCAATGTCAGTCTTCCTCCGCGTCTGTTCTTGGCCTTCTTTTCTCTTCTCTTTCTATACACTCCTTAGGTAATTTCATCTACTCCTAGGAGTTCAGCAACCACTTTGTGCTGATGATTCCCAAATCTATACTTCAAATTTAAACATCTCTCTTTGTATTAGTTTCTTAGGGCTTCTGTGACAAAGTGCTACAAACCTGGCTTAAGACAGCAATAATTTATTCTCTCACAGCTCTGTAGGCCAGAAGTCTTAAATAGAGGGTTAGTTCCTTCTGGAGGCTCCAAGGCAGAAACTGTCCCAGGCCTCTCTCCTTGCTTCTGGTCATTGCCAGCAATGCTTTAATGTTCCTTGGCTTGTAGATGCATCATTCAAACCCCTTCCTCTTTCTTCACATGGCTTTCTTTATGTGTCTGTCTGTGTCATCCCATGGCCTTCTTATAAGGATGCCAGTCATTGTATTCAGTGCCTACCCTAATCCAGTATGACCTCATCTAAATTTACCCTATTTTATCTGCAAAGATCCTATTTCCAACTAAAGTCACATTCTGAGGTTCCAGGTGAATATAAATTTGGGGGAGATACTACTCGATCCAGTATACTCTTCAACTTCAGATTGGAAGAGTCAACTACCTCCTGGACATCTCCAGTTAGGTGATTTCCAACAGATTCTTCAAGCCCAGCACAGCCAAGCTGTTTGGATTAATCTTCACTGTTATTCTCTTTTTTTTTTTTTTTCAAATTTTATTTTGTCGATATGCAATGTGGTTGATTATGGTGGCCCATTACCGAAACCTCCCTCCCTCCTCCCTCTCCCCCCTCCCACCCAACAATGTCGTTTCTGTTTGCTTGTTGTATCAACTTCAAGGAACTGTAGTTGTTATGTCTTCTTCCCCCCACCCCCCAGTTTTTTGTGTGTGTGTGTGTGAGTTTATTTATTTTATTTTCCACTGTTATTCTTAACCCCAACCTGATCTTCCTTTGATGTTCCCTGTCTCAGAGATGGTGCCACTTAAGCCAGAAATCTGGAAATCAATCCTGACGTATCTCTCTTTCTCACCTCATATCCAACCTTTGGCTGAATCTTGATAATTCTACCTCCCAAATAGTTCTCTGTGTCCACACTTCATCTCCCCTGAATCAGTCATTATAAGTTTGGCTGCAAGTAATAGAAAACATAATACAAACTGGCTTTGACAATAAGAAAAATTTTTAGTTCGCTTAACAGAAAATAACGCCGCAAGGTAAGCTTCAGGCTTGGTTGAGCCAGTGAAGTTTCAATGACCTGGATTTTTTCCATTTCTGTTCTACTGACTTCTCTGCTGACTTCATTCTAAGGCTTGTTGATTTCATCACCATTGGACATTTTCCAGTAGCAACTGGGGCTGCGTGCTTCATTGTTCTCATCGGTGGGACTTGGGGAAAGGAGCTTCCTGTGGCTTTCTAAAGAGCAAGGAAGAACTTTCCCAGCAGCCTCCAGTCATCCAAATTTCATGCCTTACTGGCCAAAATTAACGATAGTTAACATTTTGTCCTATTTGCATCAGATCTTTTTTTTATAATGAAATAAACTTTACAGATAAAATTGGAGATTGCTCTGTACTTCACCCAAGTCTCATTCCCCTTTCTCCCCTCAGAAGCAGCCACTGTCTTGAAGTTGGCATATATTCTTCCCATCTATGTTTGTATATTTTTACTACATAAGTATAAACATATATTGTATAGTTTTGTGTGTTTTATAAAAAAAAGTACACATAAATTGTATATAATTCACGTGACACATGTAAATTCTGCAAATCACTTTCTTCTTTCAACATTATGTTTTTGAAATCTGTCAATGTTGATATATGAGATCACGTTGATCCATTTATTTGCTGTATAGTATTCCACAGTATGAATATACTACAATTTACAATTGCATCTTCGATTTATCGTGATTTTCTGTGCTTCTTGCCCTCTGTTCCTGCCTTGTGATTTGTTTTTTATTTTCTTTTGTTTTCTTTTTTTCCCTCCAATGATTTGAAAAATATACATTCTACTTCTAGTGTTTTAATAATTACACTTTAATCTTAAATGTACTGTATTCGGTTTCTCTACCTTTCTGAACAAGATAGAGATAGGTACTTTCTATTCCCATATTCTGTGTTAATATTTAGTTCTTTATTTTATTTTTTTGGTGATCAATACTTATTTAGATTTATCAGTTTATTTATTTGCCATTTCTTCTTGTATTTCATTCCTTCCTTCTGGATTTGTCTTCCGTGTTACTGAAGTAATCCTTTAGTAGTTCTTTCAGCAAATTTCTATAAGTAATAAATTTTCTTAATCTTTGTATGTATGAAAATAGCTTTATTTCACCTTTATTTTTGAATGTAAGTATAACTAGAAATAAAATTCTTGGTTGATAGTTATTGCCTTGAACACTTTGATGATATTGTGTCATTGTCTTCTGGAAACTTCTGAAATAATGAGAAATCCACTATCAGTCCAATTATTGTTCCTGTGCAAGTAGTCACTTTAGCAGCCTTTAAGATTTCCTATTTAACTTGATATTCTAATACAAAGATGTGTTAGATATAGACTTGGTTTTATTTATTCTATTCAGGACTCCTTCGGTTGGAATGGCTTTCTTCTGTTCAGAAAACTTCTCCACCATTACCTCTTTGTGTCTTGCCTCTCTTCCCCTCTTGCTAGTTTTACCCCCTTGAACTCCTTTATGGAACTTCGCACTCTATACACCATGTCCTTTGTTCCCTGTTTCTTATTTTCTATCTCCTTATCTCCTTGTACCACTTCCTCAATGATTTCCTCATATTAATTCCAATTTATTAATTCATTCTACAGTAGGATCAAGTTAACTGTTCAATTTCTCCATTGTTTTGTTTAAAAAACCTAAATGTCTACATGTTTTTCATTTCTAGAATTTCTATTTGGTACTTTTTCATATCTACCTTTCCCCCATAATATCTCACTCTTACCTTATAGGTTCTATTTCTTCCTTTTTATATTTGAACATTTTAAACATATTCATTTTAAATTAGCTTTCACGTTTCATGAATCGACACTTTTTTCAGATTGTCCTTTAATTCCTGGGTTATAAGTTTTCTCATTCATTGCATCTGCCATCATGGCATTTGCCTCTTTATTTATTTATTTTTTCAGGGGGCAGGGTCTTGCTTATTCTCTAGGTTTTGGATGAATTCCTGTGGGGGCTATTTTGTGTTTCTGCATGTGTGTACTTTATACATTTTACCATCTCTGGACAGTTTTTATTAATTTCTTGGTCCTTCTCAAAGAGCAAGCCTGGTGTGTACTCAGGTGCTACCTCTATGACTGGCACAGTGTTGGAGGTTTAAGTTTTCTACTCACAAACTCTCGGCAGACACCTGGCTCTCTTGCTGTATTCCAATGGCGCAGTTTTTCTAGAACCTGTTTTATCTACAAGATAGCCTTCTTTTATTCTTGGCTTTGAACAGAAAACCTGGTTCCAGCTCACGGGCCTGAGGCCACATCTCCCATGCCCAGAGGGGCATTAAACTCCTGATTCTGATACCCTATGGGACTCTGGGTTTCAGCTTGTGGTAAGTGAGGCCTGAGCATATTCTGTGACTAGTCAGGAGGAACCCACCAAGAGTGTTTTAGGTAAACCTTATTGAAATCTAACATATGCATAGAAAATTGCACAAATCACAAATGAACAGTCTGATGAATTTTTATAAAGTGCACACAGTGTACAACTGCCACTCAGGTCAAGATCTAGAACATTACTGGCAACCCCCTCCCTGAAACCTCCTCAGGCACTGCTCCAATCCCTATTCTCCACCTGAAGGTAATGACTATTCCAATTTCTAACAGCATAGATTCACTTTAACCATTTTGTGCTTTATATACACAGAATCATACTGTATGTACTCTTCAGTGTCTGGCTTCTTTCTTCTGTTGTTGTTTGTGAGACTCACCTATGTCACTGCATGTAGTTGCAATTTGTTTACTCTCATTGCTGTATAACTTTTTTAAAAATATAAATGATGGGTTTATTACAGTATGCAAAATGTTAATTTCTTATTGTCAGTGATTCAAGAAAATAAGGCCATGAGCCGTGGGTGGAGCTGGGACCAAATTGCTGTATAATATTCAATTCTATGAAACTACCACAGTTTTGTAATCCATTCTAGTGCTGATAGGCACTTAAGCATTTTCCCACTTTTGGGCTACTATGAATGGTATTGCTACAGGCATTCTTGTACATGTTTTTGGTGAGTGTATATATGCATTTCTTTTGGGAATATATCTAGGGATGGAATTGCTGGGTTATAAATATGCTCAGTTTTAGCAGACACTGTCAAACAATTTTTCAAAGTTGATAATTTAGACTCCCAACAATGTGGAACAGTTTTAATGTCCATGGCTCAGATCTTGTCCCTTAACTATAATGGATAGAAAATTATTACTGTTTCTTTTCAAGGCAAATAAATCAATACTGACATCAGAACCTCTGCTATAAATCTTTTATACTTCGTGATATTTAACTACAAAGGATATCCAAATCACTGCAGTTTCTATTGAGATTTTACCATGTGCCAAGAACTGTTTTAAGGGGCCGTTTCATCCTCATTACAACCCTGTGAGGTAGACATTATTATTCACATGGTTCAGTTGAGGCAGCTGCTGCTCAGAAAGATAAAATAACTGTCCCCAGGTCACAGACCCTGAAGCAACAGAGCTGGAGCAGCCTGGCTCCAAAGCCCGGGCTCATCACACTGGGCTGCAATATACACGCTCCTGCCTTCTCATTCCAGAGCATGGGCTCAGTCTTTTTCAAAAAACTCTTTTGCAGCCTTCCTAAATGCCTAAAATTCAGAGCTATATATTGTCAAATATGAAGACTTGGACCAGGTGAAATTTGCCCAACTGTAGCTTGAAATCAATGCCTTTGCATCAGTGGATGAAACACAGGTGAGCAGTCACCTTGAAGAATTCTGTCCCCAAAAGTCTTGTTTTTGTCAGGTGTGCTGTGTGTTACACTGGCTCAGTGCTGGCACATAGTGGCACCTCAGTAATATTGGCTGAATGGGATTCTAGAAAAATTCACACGTGTTGTTGACCAGGGACCCTGTTGGCTGCAGCTCCTGGTCTCTAATCTCTGACCACCAGGGGGCATCCGTCTGTTCCCTGAGCACCCTCATTCCCAGTCGACCCCTGAAAGGGAATTCCCTGTGGACAGAGTGTCCTAGGGAAAGGAGGGACTCTGCCAAAAAGCTCTGAATTTTAAAAAAAGATAAATTAGAATTCAGAGTGCAGTCCAAGGGCCATCACATCATAATCACCTAGGGTGCATGGTTAAAAGGCAAACTCTAGCTTGTTCACCCCACACTTAGAGAATTGGACTTTCTGGGCGGAGGGTCTAGGACACGTATGTTAAACAGTTATTAGGTGATTTTTCTCCCCATGCATATGGCTCTGTATTCAGACTACCTATGTTCAGTATTGACCTTTTTACATGGTAACTGTGTGACCTCAAGCAAATCAATTAACCCAAAACTCAATATTATTATGCTAGGGGAACATAAAACACACTTAACTCTTAAAAATTGCTGTGAGTGATAAATGAATCAATCCACGTAGAGAGCTTAGAATGGTGCCAGGCAGCATCTTAGCACTTATATCTCTAAAATTACCATTATTATTAAATAAACTTAGGAGGGAGTGTGGTGAGGGGGAAGAGCACGGAGGACGGGCACTGGAAGAAGACTGAGATACATGATTCCAGTCTAGGCTACTCTCACCAGCTATGTGACCTTAAGCAAGTCAGTTCACTACCCTGGGCCTCAGCTTCTACGCACATAAAGTGAGGGAGTGGGAGCAGCTGGCCTGTAAGATCCCTTCCAGTGCGGGTGTTTTATGAAAACTTCACATGGTTTGAGGAATCTCCCTTCCTCTGTGTTCCTACAGCCTCTGTGTGGTTCTGTCACCTCGAATTACACTGCTAACTCTTGTCTCTGATTTTTTGAGGACAGGTCTTCTTCATTCCAGGGCTTCAGAGCCTGGCTCAGTGCCTACCACATTGTTCCTGTACAATCATTTATACTGCAGAAAGTAGAAATATAAAGTGTCACACGAATGTGAGGAATGGGGATACCTTTTACTCCTAGTTGGTCTTTAAGAAGATGGCTGTTGGGGTGGGGAAAAGGATTAAGCCAGGAATGGCTGGAGGTTGCCTGGAGACCTAACAGGGGCAGTCCGGTGTTTTGGGTGGACAGAGAACTGGGTGCAGGGAATGGGTAAAAGGAAGAACAGGCTGGAGTGCGGAGAGCTTACAATGTGGTTCACCTTCCAGGCTCCTCCTGCAATTGACCTTCTTTTTGTTGTTGTTGGTTTGGTTTTTTTTGAGAGAAGCAAGAATAGGCTCAGTGCCCACCCCGGTAACATGCACATGGTAGGCCTTTGAACATCTCAGATATTAGCTAAGAACCATGGCATGTGAGAGCTGGAAAGAAATAGAGCTTCAAAGCCGTCCTCTCATTCTTACAACAAAGTAGGAAACTATGAGCCGGAAAGGCGGAGTCCCTTGCTTATCAAGATGACACATCAGGGCTGACCCCGTGGCGCACTCGGGCAAGTGTAGCGCTTGGGTGCGCAGCGGCGCTCCCGCCGCGGGTTCGGATCCTATATAGGAATGGCTGGTGCGCTCACTGGCTGAGTGCGGTGCGGAAGACACCAAGCCAAGGGTTGCCATCCCCTTACCGGTCACAAAAAGACAAAAAAAAAAAAAAAAAAAAAAAAAAGATGACACATCAGAGAGTAGTGGCAATGGGGATGCGGGTTGGCAACTTCCAGCCCAGGGCCCTGGCCTGCCTCTGCTCCCTCCAAATACACACACAAGGGAATTTTTCTGAATGTGTGGTCTTGTCTTTACTAGTTTTCGGGTCTGTCCAACTCTGTGTGTCCAGTTGCCTCCTGCGAGATTCCACCTCGATGTCCTCCAGGCATTTGAAATGCAGAGAGCCGAAACTGAGCTTATCATCTTCTCCCTGAGGCTTCTACCTCCCTTTTGTGTTTCCTCTCTCAGCAAATGGTGTCACCACTTATGAGTTCATTGTCCAGATTAGAAACCTGGGTGCCATCCTTGACTCCTACTTCTCCCTTGCCCTCCATGTCACGTCTAATGCCTGCCAATCCCACCTCCTGCTCTCTGGCTTCAGTCCAGGGACTCATCACTTGCAGGCATCACTTGGTGAACCCCTGAACAGTCTCACTACTCTACACTCATTCTCCAGCCCCCAGCAGCCCAAAGTGTCACTTGCAGGCTGTTTGTAAAACACAGACCTGGTTAAATTGATTGAAGTCCTGTGTTTGCTGCTAAGTGAATGCTGGTGAGCAAGACAAACACAGTCCAAGAGTTGACCAGAGCAGGCTAATTACAATACATCATGGTGAGTGGAGCAGCAGGGGAAGTACAGAGCGAGATATGAGCACTGGGGAAAAGCAGCGCCTGAACATGGTGTGTTTGTTGAGTGAGTTAATGTGAGTAAATGAATACTGATCCTGTGAGATCTTGATATCTGCTTATCCCTCTGTGTCTTTTGGGCTGTGTGCTCCACATTGAGCATATGTCTGTGTACATACGTGTGACTGTTAGGGCTGGATTCAGTTGTGAGTGACAGATAACCCAAAGAACAGTGGTTTAAACAAGATAGAAGTTTATTTTTTCTCTTACTTAAAGTCCAGACCTAAGTGGTCCAGGGTGGGTGTGGTATCTTGAAAACAAGCTTTTTGACACTCCTCCCATTAAGAAATCAAGGTCGATGTTCCTTCTCCTTGAATCCTGGTGGGCTCTGACTGCTTTGACCAATACAGTAGGTTAAATAGAGTAGGCAGAAGTGATGTCAAGTGACTTCTGAGGCTCAGTTGTAAAAGGTCATGGAGTGTCTATCTTGATCACTGGAACACGTGCTCTTAGAGCCCTGAGCTGCCATGGAAGAAGTGCACCTCTCCCGAGGCCATCACGCTGGAGAGGCCACATGTGAGTGCTCCAATAGACAGTTCCTTCTGAGCCTTTCAGCTGTCCCTGCCAAGGTGCCAGACATGTGAGCGGAGCCATCTGAGCCCTTCAAGCCAACCCATGCACAAGCGGAACACCACCAAGTAACCTCAGTCAATGGCACAGGAGTAAAAGAATTGTCCAGTTGAGCCCTGCTTGGAAGTTGCACCTACCACTACCATGTATATCCCCACCAGCCGGAGTGTGGTTACATGATCAAAACTAGCTAGAAAGAAGACTGGAAAGTGAGGTCTTTAGTCTGGGTGGACATTGCCCAGCTATAAGTAGAAGTTTCTATTACTGCAGAAGAAAAGGAATCTCATGTTAGGGGAAGGTAAGCAGTCTCTGCCACAGCATGTATGTGTGTGTGATGTGTGTGGTGTGTGGGTGGTGGAGGAATGTGTGTGTGTGCAGATATGTGTGGGGTGTGTGTATAGATATGTGGGGGGTGGTGTGCGAGGGAGCATCCAGGGAGCACCTAAACTCCCAACTTGCAGCTTCTTGTCCCAGGCCTGACCCCTCGCCTTCCAGGGCCATAGTGCTGACACCTGCTCCATCTGGCACTACTTCCTGGTACCCACACTCACTTCTGGGTGGATGAAGGGACCCTGGATTAAGGCAGTGATTACCCAGCATCCTCCAGAAAAGAGGGAAGACAGGCAGGAGGTAGCTCCAGGACAATACTGGAACCCTGGACAACACTGAGCCTGGCCGATTGCCAGGTTGGCCAGCCCAGCAGAAGAGCTACAGTCTAGTCTTTTGGTCTTTGGGAGTAACTTCCTTCCTAGCCAACTCCCTGCTCCTGCGTGGCAAAACCAGCTCATGCCAATGTTTCATCACATCCTTATCTGGGGAGGTGCCCACCTGACTTGCTCATGTGCAATAGCTCACAATGCTGGCAAATGGGCAGCCCGTGTGGCAGTGGTGAGTCTTTGTGGTACATCTGGACAGAATAGTTCAGTGATTGTATGATCTTGTGCAGTGTGTTTTCAGTTTCCTTATATGTGAAATGGGGATAATAAGAAGTGTCTCTTAGGATTTTTATGAGCATTAAATGAAATAATACAGGGAAAGTACTTATCACAGTGCCTGGCCCATAACAAGCAATTAACACATATTAGCCATTATTATGATGATGGTTATTACTAAGCCCTGCTGGGCTATAACATCTCTGCGCCCCAAAAAAGGGAAATTGGGAGAAACAATGATAATAAGGGTGGTTTCTAAGCTGGGCCTCACCTGCCCCTCCACATGATGACCATGTAGGACCCTCAGGACATTCACACCTATAGAGCAAATTTCCCAAATCTGGCAGGCCATGGCCACAGCTAGGTCCTGAGTGCTGGAAGAGGGGATTCTCATGGCTTCAGTTGTGCTGAGTGAGCAAGATTTTGAACACGAGGGATACCTGCTGTGTCTCCCAGCTTTTGTTCTAGCCTTTTCTGCAGGCTTCTAAGACTTGGGGATAAGCAGCCCACATTCAGCATATTCCCTGGTCTGTAGCACCCCTAAGCAGGCAGCAGATTTATTTTGGCCTCCAGCTCTCTGAGTCAACTACTCACTTTCAGGTAAGAGACTGGTGGGCCTGGTTTGGGGTGTCTCCAGAATCCAGAGCCATACCAAGTGGGATTTAAGATAGACTGAAAGACCATCCTGCTGATGGGGAGGAGGATGAGGCTCCAGAGCAGTTCTTGTCTTTGGGACTGGTTGAATTTTTATTTTTTTTTCCTTCTGGCATCTGTGAAATGTACAGGCCTTTCTTCCATGCCCTACCATTTCTCTTTTGGGAGGCCGCACAATACGATAAGCACAGGCTTTGGAGGCAGCTGACCTGCATTGAAATTCTGGCTTCACCATTCAGTTTTCTCATCTGTAAAATGGGAATAATTACATCTGTCTCAATGAGCTGTCAGGAGGGCTTCAATAAGAACACGAGTGAGGAACCTGGCATGATTAAAAAGGAGATGACTGTCCCTCCTTCTCTGCAGAACAAAGTGGGTTAAAAGAGATTTTTCTCCTGGCTGAGAGGACTCCTGGGTGCCCATCCCAGGACCATGTGCCACACGGAATTGAGGAGAAGCATAAGAGAAAGTTACTGCCTTTTTAGCCCAGAAACTTTAGAGTAGGAGTGGCAAACGTGGATGCCAACAGGCAGTGGTGTGCTGATAAATGTTTAAAAACTGGCTCTCTAAAGCGGCCAGGCAGCCCAGCTTCAAGAAGACTCCCCATGCCGTGCCTGGTAGGCACCCTCCCTGCCAAGATGCCCAAGGGGAAGGTCAGCTCAGCAGAGGGGTGGCAAAGGAAGAGATCAGGGGAAGATCGGCGAGGCTGTCAGCTAAACCTGCTCCTGCAAAAGTGGAAACAAAGCCAAAAAAGGCAGCAGCAAAGGATAAGTCTTCAGACCAAAAGGTGCAAACAAAAGGGAAAAGGGGAGGCAAAGGGAAACAGGCGGAAGTGACTAACCAAGAAGATTTACCTGCAGAAAACGGAGAAACTAAAAATGAGGAGAGTTCAGCCTCTGATGAAGCAGGAGAGAAAGAAGCCAGGTCTGATTAATATCATACACCATGTCTTATTAGTGCTCCCTGTCACCCTTTTGCAATCCAGAGGAATATTTTAATCAACTATTTTGCAAATGCATGTTTTTTAGTAGTTCTAGAAACATTTTAAGAAAGAGGGAATCCCACCTCATCCCATTTTTTGAGTGTATATGTTTTTTTAAGAGGTGAAATCATTTGCTGGTTGTTTATTTTTTTGGTATAACCAGAAAATAGTGGAATATTGAATTCTGGGAGGCTTTGACTGTCTTGGGCATCAGCTTAACATTTCATAGATTTTATATCCTATAATACAAAGCATACTAAATGACAATTTATAGTCACAGTCATACATTTAATGTGTCTTGAACATTTAAAATTACTTCTATTCCCATGTTGGTTTTTAGTAGAATTGTTTCGTAAAGAAAACCACTCCTTAATCATTGCTGTCCCTGTCAGAATTGTGTGCATTCTGTAACATCTTTGGTTGTGGTAGTCCAGTTTTCCTAATAATTTTGTTAATGTATTGTGAATGATTGAAAATTTGTGTGTGTGGTGTGTAGGGTATTAAACTGGGAGTTGGTGGGACTTATGTAACTGCTTACCAACATCTGGAGATACTGGTACTTGACCTCCTCTTCAGGAAACTTTGCTTCCAAATCTGAAACTGGGAAATCCCTGGAATAACTATTTTTAAAAAATTACGATACATGGCTGTTTAGAATTTTGGTATATATGTTAAGAATTGTGTACAAATTGAAATATCTGTGTAACGATCTTCAACACAACCAGTTAAATCTCAATTATGAAAAAAAATGGCTCTCTAAAAAGACATATGCATATACATGTTTATTATAAGTTTTTATTTGTGTAAAGGATGTGTAACATATAATTTATAAATAATAGTAAAATATACAGTATTCTTTATTGATAATTCCATATACCTATCAATTCCTTCAAAATGCTGTCACTGATTTTTTGAGGAACACTTGTATCAGTAACCAACCTAACATTAAAATGATGGACAAGTGGAGTTTTGACATGAATGTTGGTTGATGTTCTCATTTAAGTTAGGGAGTAAGATGAAAGTGACAATGAAGATTTTTGTCTGAACTTTACTCTTTAGTCAATGACGTGAACAACTTTTTTGCTGAGTTGTATATTAGTTTTCAGATACTGGAAGACTATTTCTTTGAATTTTTGTGCTATTCACATTGTAATGGTATGATATTATAATATGCATATTTTGGTTTTCATCCATGGTTCCTGGCTTGTTCTAACCTTACCCACCTTTCTGTCTTGGAGCTGGCTGTAAAGAAATTCTCTGACCTACCTTATCTTACTGTAGCAGATAAGACCCCCATTTGAGAAGGGGTCCTGCCTCATGCCTGGAAGAAAGGAATGCTGCACAGAGAGGCTGAGAAGAATCTGAACAAACAGGACTTGCTGGGTTTCCCCACCCTGTCTGTTAGTATTTGATCACACCCTTTTTGTCCAATCACATTTCTACATGGTTGTCCATGCTTCAGTCATGCCTACATAATCAATCAGGGTTCAGGGAGCTTCCAGATGGCTGAACACGTGGAGATTCCTGGAGGTTTGCATACCCAGGGAGGGCATGGAAGCTCCTTGCCCTTCCCCCATACCTTGTCTTATGCATCTCTTCATCTGTATCCTTTGTAATATCCTTTATAACAAACCAGTAAATGTAAGTACATGTTTCCTTGAGTTCTGTGAGCCACCCAAGCAAACTAATCAAACCCGAGGAAGGGATTGGTCAGAAGTTCCAGAGGCCTGGACTTGTGACTGGCATCTGAAGTGAGGGGCAGTCTTGGGGACTGAGCTCTCACTCTGTGCATTCTGATGCTATTTCCAAGTAGATAGGGTCAGAATCGATTTGGAGGACACCCTGCTGGTGTCTGCTGAAGAACTGCTGGCTTGCTTGCCAGTGGGGCAAAATCCCCACACATTTAGTCATAGAGGTGTGTCTTCTGTGTTGCTTGCTGCTGAATAAGAGTATAGGAAAAGCATTTTGCTTTTTTGTGTGTTTTTACCTCAAGTGGCTACAGACAAGACACACTATTAAGTGTAATCCACAGTATTAACATTTTTTCCACCAATATCTTAAGTTTCAACAATCAGCAAAACATCAAGCCCTGTTGTGTTGTGTTTGATGATTTCCATAGTGTAAACGCTCCCATCTGGACAGGTTCATGCTACCAATGTGACACACCTGAGCATGGAGTTGGGAAGAGATTTGCAGTACCACAGCACTATTTAGCATTTCCACCATACAGTCATAACAGATGTAAATAACCTCAAGAGCACAGATAGTAGTAAAATAGTTAAGAAACTATGAGTTTTGTTTTGAATATAATTTACTAAATTTTAAGTTTATATAATTTAATTTTTTATAATGTCTGTACTTAACAACTGATTGAAAATTTGACAATCAGCTCTTCTGAACTAGTACAAGCCACCTCTGGCTTACCACCGCACAGGAGATAAGGTGGGTCTTATAAATGTGAGAAGTGGGCTGGGTGTGGCTGAGGGAAATTGGGCAGCAACCCTCCTCCTCCCTGCAAATAGAAAGCCACTAACCAGGTCCAAATAGCTATTGCCCATGGTGTGTCGTGTTGCCAGGTCACCCAATTTTTTCCAGAAATCTGGGTTTTTATGTTGCTGTCTTGATTTTATAAAGCTGGCAACAAATTAAGGCATTTTTGAAAACATAGTGCAAGCCAAAAAAAAACACATTTGTGTGCAGAATTCATCCTATAGGCCCCCATTTGTGACCCCTACCTTCGTATGTGCCTCATGGGCTGTCCGATTGGGGACCCAGTGAGCAGAGCCAGGACTAGGGTGAGGGGAGTGAGGCATTCATCTCAGGCACAAAATTTAAGGAGATGCCAAAAAACTTAGTAATCAAGATAAAGAATATTTTAATGCCATATATTTAGCAATCAAAATTAATGCAAAAAAATCATATTGATCAAAATAATATTTTCAATAAAGACAGAATCAGTAACAGCATTGTGCCAGGCCACACTGGAGCCTGAGGCAAAAGGAAAAATCCATAATACTGATTTAGGACTAGGGGAGCTTAAGGACCTGTCTATCAGTGTTATTCTCTGGCCCAGTGCTCTAGGGCTTTGGGGAGGGCAGGGACATTCAAGGTTTGGATCTGGGAATCTTTTTTCCAGGCCTCAGCTCATCTTGCAGGCTTCTATTTTCTGTGTGGCTCCATGGAAAGCACAGAGAATGCCTGCCCAGCAGCCTCCCCCAAACCCAGGAGATCTGAGTTCAGAGGAGAAGCAAGATCCGCCCAAGATGGAGTTGATTGCACATTAGGGCTTGTAGTTACTGACAACCTGGGGGTTCACCACTCCTGACTCTGCAAGGTCCTTGCTATATGACACTGGTCAGCTAGCTAGAGTTTCCCAATTTCCTGTGATTTGGGACCTATGCTCTTTTCCCTGACTTCCACCAAGTCACAGCATCTTGTTTACTCCTTGTGGAGTTTTACCTATTGGATCCTAGAATCTAAAGGTTAACTCTTTCATCCCCTGCCTCCAAGCAGGAAAACACTTTGCTTCGCCTAGACCAGTGGTTCTCAAAAGGGGGTTGGGGGTGGGGTGCGATTTTGTCCCTCAGGGGACATTTGGCAATGGAAACATTTTTTATTGTCATGACGGGGGGGGGGGTGCTACTAGCATCTAGTGAGTAGAGGCCTGAGATGCTGCTAAACCTCCTACAATGCACAGCACAGTTCCCTACACTGTAGAATCATCTGGTCCAAAATATCAATGTTAAAGCTGAAGTTGAGAAACCCTGGCCTAAAAAGATAGATCTCTGCCCCATTTTCAAAGTTCTCCTGGGAGGCTTTGTTCTCTGCCATTGCTTTAAAGCTCTGGCAACCAGCAACATCTAACCTCATTCACTCATATTGTTATTTTAGAACTGTTTTTTCCTCTAGCCTCAAAGGAGATAGAAAATAAGGTCCTCAAGCCCCACTCTCTTCTTGGGCTAACTGGCATTTCCCCCTTGCTACTTCTATGCCTACTTGATTTCTTCCTTCTCCTGCCAGGGCTCAAGTCAAGAGGTGGAGGGTCTCAGTTCTGACTTCTTGGATTTGAAAAGAAGCCTGAGCCTTTGCTCTGTAGAGAGGCAGGCTAGGGGAGGTAGGAGATGAGTCAGAGTCTGTTGGGGGCCATGGACTGATAAGGATGACCAAGGGCCCACCAGATGATTAATACATATTTCAACAATGGGGGACAGGTAGTTTCCTCTTGCCACCAACTCCTGGCTGTCTCTGCTTGTCAAGAAGAGAAGAAAGTTCCCAGAGGCCTCCATCACCCAGGTGCCTCCTCCCAGACTGAGGAGACAGACACAGAATGCCAGCTCTATGGTAGCTCCTACTTCCAATAATAGCTTCTATTTATTATTGAGCATCTGTTAGGTGCCAGTTATGGGTAATGTGACTCCTCATTGGTTATGTAAAAGTTTTGTGGAAAAAATACATATCAGGAAAGTTACCATACTAACCATTTTTAGGTGTACAATTTAGTGGCATTAAGTACATTCATAATGTTGTGCAACTATCACTGTTATCCATTTCCAGAAGTTTTTCATCATCCCAAATAGAAACTCTGTACCCATTAAACCCTAACTCCCCATTTTGCCCCATGCCCCTGGCCCCTGTTAACCTCTGTTCTACTTTCTGTCTCTATGAATTTTGGGCAAGAAGTTTCTAAAAATACGTTATCTATAATCATCACTATGTCTCTGCAATTTCATGTTAATATCTCTACTTCCCAGATGAGAAAACAGTCCCGGAAGTAATTGGCCCCACAGTCACACAACTAGCAAGTGACAGAACCAGTATTTAAATCCAGGTCTGTCTGGATCCAAAGGTCAGAAAAAGAAGAGGCAAAGAGGAAGAATGAAAGACTTGCCTGAGGTGAGGTATGAGTAAGGAATGAGGGAGCGTGGATTTTCTTTTCTTTTCCGCCAGTGGCTCACTCAGGAGCTGCTGTCAGGCAAGCCTCTCTCTGGCCTCCCTAACTCAGGCCTGGAGCTTTGAATGAGAACAGGTAGGTTCCTTCCTGCCTGGTGCCTCTGTTTCCTCAAATTCATCCAACACCCTTCTCAGCTTATGGTTAGGAGGAGGCAGCAATGGTAGAAATTTGGACTCTGGGCTCTAAATAAAATCTGGCAGAGCTTCCTCCTGAATCTCCATCCCTCAGCCCTTTCTGTTCCTGGACAAATTGTCCAGTGGATGAGTCTATCTGAGCAGCTCCCTCTGGTTCTACTTTCTACTGGCTGCTTTATAGGCCACAATAGCAAGGTGAGGTCGGACGACAGGGGATTGTGCCAGCCAGAATGTGCCCAGTGATTCAAGATATCAGTGAGGGTAGGGAATTCAGGAATGGAGGCATTTGGGGTTGGTTGGAATAGTCAGGGAAGAATCCCTAGAAGAAGTGAGTCTCAAGAGACTGGTAGAATTGGAATAAAAGAGAAAGCAAAGAGCGTTCTTGGAAGGGGGAGCAATTCAGAAGTCTTGGGGAGGACTCTTCTCTTTGGAGCTCTGGGAACTCTAAGGACGGAGGAATTCTATCATCTACTCATTCATTCTTTCACTCTTTTATCCAATAAACATATATCAAACACCTAATTCCTGTTAAACATAAGAATAGTGACAAGATACAGTTTTTAAAAATTTTTTATTGAATCATAATTGATTATACATGTTTTTGGAGTTCAAAGTTGATATATGTTGATGATCAAATCAATATTACTAGCATATATATTGTTACAAATCATACTTATTCTTTATGCCCCTTGTCCAATCTCTCCTCATCCCCTTCTCCCTCCCCCCTCCTACCTCTAGTTACCCTAGATTTCTTCTCTCCTTCTGAAAGAGTAATGGTTACTCTGTTGATTTGTTGCCTAGATGATCTGTCCAATGTTGAGAGGTGTGTACAGGTACCCCAATATTATCGTAGAGCAGATGCTTCTTCTGTTACTCTGGAATGGGCTTTGTGGAGAGAGATATCCTCTTCTTTTCTTTGGTCTCTGCTGGTGCCTCTCCTTGTGTCAATGCACTCCAGTGGCTGACAGACCATCTGCATGGTGGTTATAGCATCTATCCACTTTCGTGGCAGCTGTGGTTATTGTGGTGGCCGTGGTGGGCCACCTGCATGGAGGTGATGTTTTTGGCATGCTCCTTACCTAGTTGCTGGTGGTGTTGGCAGTGTGTCTGGTTGTGGGAGGAGGGTCTGGTCTCCGGCTGCATACCTCAGGACCCTGGGTGGGCCCCTTGGCGCTGGCAGTGTCACAAGATACAGTTTCTACCATCAAATGATGCACAATCTAGGAATGGAGATAAATTTTTATACAAACAAATGGAATTTTTTGTATGTAAATAAAAATGACAGACATTATGCTTAGCAGACCATGCACTAGGCAGGAGACCATCATGGGGGTGCAGTCATTTCTGGGACAGAGTCAGGAAAATTTCTTGGAGAAGGTGTTGCTTGAGCTGGATGTTGGAAGATAAGTAAGAATTGGCTGGAAAGACAGCAGGGGAATAGTGTGAGTAACTGCCTGGGAGCATAAAATTGCCTGCATGTGTGTAGGGATTCTGGGAATTCTGAGAGCTGGAGGGTAAGAAGGCACACATGGGGCTGGAGGTGTAGGCAGAGGCCACATTAGGGAGGGTCTTATATACCATCTTGGGGAGCTGGGCTTTATGCTGAGGGCAATGGGAAACCATGGGAGGGTTTTTAAGCAGGGAGATGAAAAGACCAGATATGCATTTTAGGACTGCAGCCATTGAAGGTGTAGACCAGAGGGACAAAAACTGGAGGCAGAGAAACTTACTAGACCAGTGTAATAATCCTGTTAAGAGAAGAAGATCTGACCTAAGGCTATGTCATGGACTGATAAGAAGGCGATGGGTGGAAGAGATATTAAGGAGGTGGCATTGAGGGTACTCGGTTACCACTTAGATGTGGAGAAGAAGCACAAGGGAGGGTTATGGGTAATGATCAGGATTTTGGCTTGGACAACAGTGCCATTCACAAAGACAGGAAGAGAAGTGGGTTTAGGGGAGAGGTAATAATATCTAATATTAATGGAGCATTTACTATGTACCAGGCACTTTTCCAAGTCCTTTACTTATGTGAGCTCAGATAACCTATACAACTATATGAGGTAAATGCCTTCATTAGCTCCATCACACAGATGAGGAAAAGCAAGCATAGAGAGGTTAAGCAACTTGCCCAAGGTCACGCAGCTCTGAGCATCTAAGTCCAAGTCTGAACTCATAGCCACTATGCTACTCCTTCTTGAGGAAATAAATGTAGTCTGGACATGCTGAGTTGGAGATACTCATGGCCATCCTGACAGACTGCATCCTCCAGGACTGCACAAGGTTTGAGGTATCCTGAGGAACACTGATGTTGACAGAGTGGAGAGATCGGCACATTGGCTAAAGTGGAGCAGCCAGGGAGATAAGAATCAAGACAACTTGGCTTCTTCAAAGCTAAGGGAGAAGAAGGAGAGGTCCCAGTGGCCGCTGCCAGATTGGGTTTAGGAGGGGATTAGCAAAGGCTGGTTGGGATGAAGGCTGGGGTCTTGTCTTGACCCTGAGTTCGCACAATAAGCATGCCGAGGCTGCTATATTTAGATTGAGCCTTTATTGGGGAGGCTGAAGGGAAGGTGTCGATGTAGATAATGGGTGTAAATTCCCCCCTAACTATACCTTGGGAATGTTTTCAGTAATCCTCAGGATCAGAGGCTGCAGAAATGTAAAGTACGGTGAGATTTTTTTGCAATTTGAGGCCTTAAAGAGCATCCACTGGGCCGGGATGGGGGATGTGAGACATGTTTCTTCCAAACCCTGACATGGTGACCAAAAATCATATGTTACCCTGGAACCTGGAGGAAAAACAATCTAAGTCATGAATTGTCTGCTGTGGCATCCTGGGAAAAATATGCCTGGTACTATGTAGGTTTGAAGAAAATGCTCAGGAAGGTGGAAGGCCCAAAAGCCTACTTAGGAACAGTTCAGCAGACGCTGAATTGCAACACAAGCATGCAGCCTGTCTGGGTTAATTTTGGGCTGCATGGGGTCTCCTTTCGGGGGTTGGTGATTCCATCCTTTTTTCTTCAGTGTCCTTTTCTCTGCCAGCTTTTTCTTCCAATCCTTGTCAGGCAGCGAGTGGCATGTGTGGGCATCAGGCACAGATGGAACTGAAGCTCTTGCTGTGGGCCAGAAATAGCTTTGCAAATATCTGGCTGCAGGGGCTTTATGTTTCCCCTACTCTCCCTGTCCCCTAACTCAATTTCTTCCTCAAGGCTGTGACTTCTGTGTCTGCAGATGAGCGACTTCCTGTTCCTGGACTGGCTCCTGACCCAAGTGCAGAACCATTCCACCGTGGATGGCTCACTCTCCTCCTGGTCTTCCTCATACTGCTGGTCACCCTGGTGGGAGATGCTGTCCATGGGGATAAGCAATTCAAGTTCACCTTCAATACCCGACTGTCTGTCTGTACCAATGTCTGCTACAACTGTTTCTTGCCCATCTCCCACTTCCACGTTTGGATTTTCCAGATTGTGCTGGTGGCCATGCCCTCCATCTTCTTTTTTGTCTGTGTCCTGCATCAGATGGCAAAGGAGGAGAGTGTGGGTGTGGAGAGGAGGTACCTGCTGGAGACCTTGCAAAAGCTGGCAGCCAGGGGGCCCTGCAGCAACAGAGGCTGGGGCTCCTGGGATCCTCTTACTTCCTAGAGGGGCAGGTCCTACTAGGAGAGGAGATTCTCCTCAAATGCCTTTGGGCTACAACCCAGTACCCCAGCCTGCAGTCACATAGTGTCTTGGCCATCCACATTGCCCACGTGGTGATGTGGGCCTTTATGGAGTTGGTGTTCCTGGCAGGGTAATACTCTCTGTTTGGGTTTGATGTTCTGTACTTGTTTAACAGCCACTCCTCCTCCTGTCCCACCAGTACCGACTACTTTGTGTCCAGAGCCACAAAGAGGATGATCTTCCTGAACTTCATGTTTGGAGAGGGGGGCGGGCTTCTTCCTCCTGAACCTGGTGGAACTGCACTACCTGGGCTGGGTCTTTCCCTGCTAGGCACTCTTTGTGGCCTGCACCAGCTGCTGCCATTTCTGGGGCAGCCTCCCAGCCTCTCCTGCTCCACTCTGATGAGGAAGCACTGGGCTCCAAGTGCCCTCCTGCCACTAAGGGCCTGGGCAATGCAGACCCTGGGACAGTGTGCCCCAGGCTCACCACTCAGCAGTGAGAAGCAGCCAGCTCAGGGTTGCAGCAGAGACCTGAGCTCTGCCTGGGCAATGCCACCCAGCAAAACATCCTGCCACCTTGCTTAATCCTTGAGGATGGGAAATGTGGGGTGGGAGTGGAGAAACCTGCTTCCTCCTGAAGACATTACCTGAACAGACATAGTGTAACAAACTGATCAAGAGTGAGGCTTCTGGAACCAGACCATCTGGGTTCAAATCCCAGCTCTGCCACTTACCAGCTGTGTAACCTTGGACAAGTTGCTTAACCTCTCTGTATCCTAGTTCCTTTACCTGAAAAATGGGAATAATAATAGATCCTACCTCATGAGGATGTTGTGAGGGTGAAAGGAGCTCACACATGTAAAGGGCTTATCAGTAGCTGGTAACAATGAACATCAGTTTTGGTGATGGGGAGCAATAATCAGCCACAATGTAGATCGACAAAATAAAATTAAAAAAAAAAACCAAAAAAAAAACCAATGAACATCAGCCATTGTATTAACCCTCACTGCCTAGAGCGTTGCTTTTGCCTTGCTGCCTGGTCTGTTCCAGAATCCTGGAATCAATTGTCAACTCCTCCCTCGCTTACTCCTCTGGCTGCTAGTAGCCGAGTCCCCACACAAATCTTTCTTTCTAGTCTCTCCTATTCCTGTCCCCTCCTTCCATCCCCACCTCATCTCCCTGGTTCAGACTTGTGTCCTCGGTCCCCTGGACCACTGTGGCTGGACCTGCCAAGCACCTCTCTGCCTGCATTCTCTGCACTGCCCCCCCCATTCCAACCTGCACTTGCCTCCCTGTCGACTCTCCTTGAGTTAATCACTTGAAGCCCCTCATCTGCATCTTCACGAGCCATCCCAAACCTCTCTTGCTAGCCTGATCACCCCCTCTTTTCCACTGAAGCCTTCCATCCCAGCCACCCCAGGAGCTGCGAGTGCCCAGGACCTTCACAGGCTTCCTCATCCGCCCACCCTTTGCTCATGCTCCCTTCCACCTGGGAGGCTTCAGAGCTGGACCAAGTTCAAATTCTGCCCTGCCACGCGCTGGCTGTGTGACCTTGGACAAGCTACTTGGTGCTTTGGGGATCAGTTTCGTTCTGTATAAGAAGAGACTCATTGATAATACCTACTTCACAGGGTTGTTGTGAGGATTACACAAGATAATCTAAGTAAAGTGCCAGGCATGGCACCAGCAGTAGATACTATTATTATCGTCTAAATTCCACTATGACGGGCTCGCATCCTACTCTCTTTCTGTGAAGACTTCCTTGACCACTCCTCTGATCTTTTTCTCTTCTGAGCCCCCATGAGGATTTCACCTGATAATTAGTCACGCACTGTTTCGTGACTTCTCCTTTACTGCGGTCTTGAGTGGTTATTTAAATCCCGTCTGCTGTGTAACTTTGCACGTGTGTCTGACTGGTCTTTTCATCTCAGACACAGGAGGGATGATGATGATGTGCTTTGCAGGAGGACGGCACACAGTCCTGCTCCTAACTTAGCACTCTGCCTGGAATAGGGGCTCAACTCATCTATGCCAATTTAATTAATTTTAATTTCTTTAGACTAGAATTAGGAGTGAGTCCAGACAGGACTACAGCTGAGGCATGTTAGAAAACCAGAATAGATAGACATTCCTCCACCTCCTTCCACAACTTGGCCCAATTTCTAACAATCCTTTAACAATTAAGGAAGTTCTTGCTAAGGTCTAATTTGAGTCCTGCTTGCTGCAATTGAAGCTGTTCTTCTTGGACCTCAGGTTATTGATATCTAGATCCTAAAAAGTAAGGGGACAATATCAGAAATAATTGGAGATGTGAGCCTCCTGTGACCCAGAAATTCTATTCCTGCGTATATGCCCCAGAAAATCTCTTGCACAGTTGGCACCTGAATATATGCTTAGAAATGTTCACAGCAGCATTGTTTTGCAAGAGCAAAAAACCCAGAAACAATCATAAACATCCATCGACAGAAGAATGGATAATTAGATTGTGGTATATTCACACAATGGGCTATTATTCAATGGTGAAAAGGACTAAATTAGAGCCAATCATATTAATATGAATCTTCCAATGATGAGCAAAAAGAGCAAGTTAAAGAAGAACAAAAACAATGTGGTATTATTTTTACAAACTAGGCAAAATAATACTTTATATTTTTTGAGGATATATACTATGTAGTAAAAGCATATAGAAATGCATGGGAATTATAAGCATCCAACCCAGACTAGTGGTTGCCACTGGGAAGCAGGGAATAATTCAGGGTGTTTCTGAGTGTTCAAATCGAGTTTGAGTGATGCTTTATTTCTTAAGCTGAACAGCTTACCTTTTTGTATCTGAATCATTTTTTTATTTATATTGTTTTTCATTGTATAGTATTGTATTACATTAGTTTCTTAAAGCAAAGGACCTAACAGCAAATGGATTTTTTTCTTTTTATATTGTGGTAAAATATGTTTAACATAAGACTTACCTTTGTAACCATTTTTAAGAGTACAGCTTAAATAAATTTTCATAGATAACTATTTTCCAACGAAAAAATAATAAAGACATAACCTGTTTTTTTCTCCTATCCCTACTTTTTTCCTTCCCTTTATAGGTGGAGATTCTGAGACAGAGAGAGGTTCAGTGATTTGCTGTATGCCATGCGGGAAGTTAGGAGACCATGCTGGTGCCTCATTCTTTGGAACAGGGGGGATTTACAGAAATTGCTTGTAGTTTTGGAGCCACTGAGACCTGAATTTTAATCCTGCCTCTGACACTATCTAGCTGTGTGGTCTTGGCCAATCTCTTTAATTGATTTAAGTCTCGGTTCCTCATTTACGAATCAGTATAGCAATATCCAGCTTGCAGGGTTGTTGTCAGGAATACAGTAGGAGTGGTCCACAAGGCATCTGGCCTTGTGCTTGACACATGGTGGAAATGTAGCCCAAGTTCCCTTTGCCTCCTGCTCACAACCAGCTAATCAGTGACCTTCTTTTCCTGGGCCCCCTTGTTTGCAGGGGCCCTAGCCAGCTCTTGTTCCCAACTGGAATCAGGAATCTCTTCTGAAGGGACAGCCACTTTGCATGTCATTTTGACATCTTGTACCATGGAAATAATTAATACATTTATTCTCTCAATATATTTATTCATTAAGCTAATAACTATTGGTCAGTATAGGGTGGTAATCAAGCTATGGGCTCTAGGGTCAGAGATCTGGGTTCTAGTCTTGTCTATGCCATCTCTTGGCTGTGTGACCTGGGCAAGTTACTTCAACTGTCTTTGCCTCATTTCCTCATCTGTATCATGGGGATGACGACAGTGCCTACTCCCACTGGATTTGCTGAGAGTATTAAATGAGAACACATGCCTGGTGTTTAGCAGTAGCTATTGCTATCCTATCACAATCCCAACAATGTGCTTGGAACTCAGGGGAGACAGAAGTATGAATCAGACTGGTCTTGAAGCCTCATAGTCAAAAGACATGGTGACAAATAAGCACCATATACACTCATAGCATAATAAATGTGGTAACAGAAACAGGTAGAAAGTGCTGGAGAAAAGACGAACTCTTCTTGATGGAGTTGTGGGACAGCTTCACAGAAGATCTAACATTTGGAATGGACCTTGAAGAACCAGTGGACTCCCTAGACTTAGGACATGGTGAAGGATGTTTCAGATTGAGGGGGTAGGATATAGATGGTATGTTCAGGGAAGAGTAAGGCATCTCCCATGGATGCTGTGTGTAAAGGGCATTTTGGGTCATGTTAAGAAGCTTGAATTCCATTCCATCAGGCCAAATCTGTCCTGCTATTTGTTTTTGTAAATAAAGCTTGATTGGAGCACAGTCATGCCCATTCGTTAATATATTTTCTATGATTGCCTTTGTGCTGCAATAGTAGAGCTGAGTAGTTGAGACAGAGACTATCTGGCCCACAAAGCCTAAGATATTTACTATTGGGCCCTTTACAGAAAAAATTTGCTGACTCCTGGGCTAGGCCATTGGGAGCCTTTGTGGAATTCCAAGCCAGGGAGTGACATGATCATATTTATTTTTGTTTTTGTTTTTTTTTTGTGGCTGACTGGTTCGGGGATCTGAACCCCATTGACCTTGTTGTTATTACATTATATTTGTATTTTAGAAAAATCACTTGAACAGCCACACAGAGGTTGGATTAGAGGGGATGAAGTGAAAGCAAGTGACCAGGAGAAGGCTGTTGCAATTGTCCAGCGAGAGCTGACAGGGCCTGAATTGAGGCAGAGGCAGCAGGAATGAGTGGGCGATGTGAACTGGAGAGATGTTTAGAGAGTAGAACCAATACGACTTGGTGCCCGAGTGAATGGGGGCTGAAGGAGAGGGAGAAGGCAGGGAGGGCAGACTTGGGCCTCATTAACTGTTAGTTTAGGGTCGTTCACAAAGGAAGAAGTTGGTGAGGAAGGTCATACATTTGGTTTTGGACACAATTAGTTTGGGGTATTTGTAAACAATGGTGGAAATACCAGACTAGCCTCTAGAGTGATGTGTGCCATGGAAATTTGGGAGTTATCCATTGTGTGAGAAGTGCCTGGTAGTCCTGGGAATGAACATCTCCTAAGTAGAGAGTGTAGGATCATAAGAGCAAAAGGCAAAGGAAGAAATCCTGAGAAGTGCCAGCAATGAAAGTCAAACAGAGGAAGTACATCCAGCAAGGAGATCCATAAGATGTGGTTTTGAAGGCCAAGTTCTAAAAGGAAGGCAGGTCAAATATGCAGTGATCAGCAGGCCAGAGAGGAAGTCCCTGGTATCGTCAACGGGAGGTCACTGCTTGGGTGACCAATATACAGGTGGGACTTAATCCCACAGCCTAGGAATGCCCTCAGTCTCAGGAAAACCAATTCAACGGGTCTCCCTACTGCTGACCTTACTACGAGTAATGTCAAGAAAAGTTTAGCTTGAAAAGTAGCTAACTTCTAGAGGCATCGATTTTTCAGCAAGTTGATGACCTTAGTCCTAGGTTGATCTTCTTTGAATTACTCCAAGCATAATAATGAAAAGCTCTCTCTTTGCATAGCACTTGACCCTTATATGATTTCATTCAATTCTTACAACAACCCTTTGAGGTAGGAATCTGTAGCCCCAATTTCACAGGAATAGAAACTGAGAGGTTAAGTTATTTGACTAAGCTCTCGTGGCAAGTAAGTGGCAAACACAGGGCTCAACCTCAACTGTTTTGACTTCAGAAGCACTTGCCCTGGCTGCCTCCACAGCCCTGCTTGTAGATTTCCAAAGTCTGGGATGCTGGGCTCGTGGCTGGTGGGGCTGTGGATCCCCTGTTCATTGTAGAGTCAGACAGAAGCCATGAAATTCTTGGAGGCAAAGAAGGAGCCTCACAGCTGTGTGCAGGAGTAAGGCCACAGGTTTGGAAAAAGGCCAACACATAAACTAAGGCCATCAAAGGTTCATAAGAGGGGCCATATTCTTTTTAATAGAAGAGCTCTTAAAAATTTTGGGGGGGGTTTAAAATATGCATAGCATAAAATTTACCATCATAACCATTTTTATCTATCCATCTGTCTGTCTGTCTATCTATCTATCTATCTATCTATCTATCTATTTATAAAAGATGACCAGTAAGGGGATCTGAACCCTTGACTTGGTGCTGTCAGCACCACACTCTCCCAAGTGAGCCACTGGCCAGCCCTTTAACCATTTTTAAATGTATAATTTAGAAGCATTAGGTAAATTCAGTGTTGTACACCCATCTCTGCTATCTATTTCCAGAACTTTTTCATCATCCACAATAGAAACTCTGTGCCTGTTAAACAATGACTCCCTATTTCCCCCTTCCTTCAGCCCCTGTTAACCTCTATTCATATATATATGTATGCACATAATATACATGCCACATTTTGTTTATCCATTCATCTGGCAATGGATATGTTCTTTTTATATTCTTATATTTCAATTAAAGAGTATCATATATTTATGATGTCTTAAAGTGTCATTTTAGAGAGAACCAAAGGGGCTGGCTGGTGAACTCACTCAGTAGAGTATGGTGCTGATAACACCATGGGCAAGGGCTCAGATCCCCATATGGGCCAGGAACCAAAGAGAGAAAACAAAACAGAGACAGCCAGATACTATGTGCTTCCTGATGTAAGAAGACTATACCACCTATGAAGTATTCTTGCCAAAAAAAAAAAAAAATCAATCTCAAATCTGATCAAGCCTCCTGATCTATTTACCAATTTATAGGACATTAAATAACACTAAGTGGATGTATTCAGCCAAATCCAGACTGTGGAAAAATCCATAGGATAAATGACCTAGTTTCTTCAACCGATAAGTTGCAGGGGGAAAAAAATAGAAGGGAAACCTGTAGATTAAAAGATACTTAAAAGTCATGTCAACTAAGTGCAATGTATGGATGTTGATTCGAACAAGCATTTTTTAAAAAGACATTTATGGAGATAATTGGAATTTGGACATTGAATACTTGTTATTAAAGAATTATTGTTTAAAAATCTTAGGTGTAACAATAGTATTGTGGTTTTGTTTAAAAAATAATCCTCATCTTTTAGGGATAAACACTAAAGTATTTTCAGATGAAATAATGTGATATCTGGGATTTGCTTCAAAATTCTACCGGGTGTGGGGGAGGGAGGGAGGTGGGGAGATAGCTGAAACAAGAGTTCCATGAGTTGATAACTATTGAACTTGTGTGATGAATACGTGGGGGTTTGTTATATTGTTTACTTTTATATGTGTTTGAACTTCACAAAATAAAAACTTCTTTTATGTCATTCCAGAGACGTACGTCTTCATTTTGGACTGATCTTCAGCAGGTATTCTCTTCTGAGAATTTAGCTTTAAGTTTCCTGGAGAGTGTTCGCCACAGTTCAAGCTTCCAGGCAGAAGGGTAAAGGATCTTAAACTAATAAATGCATTTTGAGGAACAATATTCAAAGGTGTGCTTTTGTGTTGAACAACATCAGCTATCAAGCAGATTTGCAATTCTGTGGACTTTTTAAAAAGCAGGCTTGCTCAATTTTAATTCTTTTTGGAGCATCATGTGAGGGTACTTCAAAAAGTTCAGGGAAAAATAGAAGTGAAAAATAATATGAATCTTTCCATAAGCTTTCTGAGGACCCCTAAAAAGGGGTAACTTACCCTGTGACAGGTATCATCTTACATGATTTATATTTGCCAGCTCTTCTAAGCCTCACCGTAACTCTATGATGTACATTTTATTATCACCCCCATCTTACAGATGAGGAAATGGAGGTTCAGAGAGATTAATAATGGCTAACATTTGTTAACCACTTATTATGTTTCAGGTACCGGGCTAATTGCGTTAAATGAGTTTGCTTATTTTATCCTCTCACATCCTTAGGAGGTGGGCACTATTATTATCCCCATTTTATAGATGAGGAAATTGAGGTTTAAAGGGGTGAAGGAACTTGCTGGCAGCAGCTAGAGCCAGGTGTCCTCCCTGTGTGGCCCTAAAGCCCAGACACTCTCCACTCCACCCAGGATGCAGCCCTGCAGAGTGGTTCAGAGCAAGCACTCCAGGTCCAGGCTCTGCTATTTATTAGCCACGTGGCCTTGGGCAAATTGCCTTCCTTGACCTGGTTTCTAATCTGTAAGATGGGGATAATAACAGCACCTGCCTAATAGGGTAATTGTGGAGATTAAATGAGACAATGCATGTCAAAGGGTTAGCATAGTGCCTGACCCGTAGTAAGGGCTCGGTTGATTTAAGCAATTTTTATTACCATGATTCTTTCTGAAGGGGCTTTTTGATTAAAGTCAGATTACCCTAGAGCCTTAGGAATTTTCTGGAAAAACTGGCTTTTCCATGGCCATCTGGGCTATTTTATATGGACATTGCTGTGACATTTTTCTGTGCCAGAGTGAAAGGGATGGTTTACTTTTGCTTTTACTTTTACTTAGACTCCAGGCAGGAATTATCCTGGTCATTGGGAAGTAAAATACTAAAACTAAGTGTCTAAGAACCAGAGTCCTTGTGTCATCGTGGGTGTTGCCCTGGCGTTTCAGTCTTGCCTGCTGTCTGAAACTGGTTCCTAGGCAGGCAAGAGGAGCTCTTAGGGACACCATGTGCTACCCAGAGAGAGCCCTAGGTGTGGACACACATAAATAAGAGTTGTTAATACACCTATTCATTGGGGTAGGAAAAAGAACATGGGCTTTGGAGCCTTGGAGACCTCGATCTGAATCTCAACTCTGCCACTCACAGGCTGTGTATAAGTCACAAACCTGTCTGTACTTCATTTCCACAGTGGTGAGCTGGGAAAGATAATAAGGCTAACAGCTATAGGATGCTTACTATGTGCTGGGCACTGTTCTTTTTATCTATTAACTCATTTAATTTTTTAGAATTAATAAACTTTATTTTTTAAAGCAGTTTTACGTTCTCAGCATAACTGAGCAGAAGGTACAGAGATTTCCCATATCCCCTGCCCCCATGCAGAGCCTCCCCCATTATCAACATCCCCCACCAGAGTGGTGCATTTGTTACAACTGATGAACCTACATTGACACATCATTATCACCCAAAGTCCAGAGTTTACATCAGAATTCACTCTTGGTGGTGTACATTCTATGCGTTTAGACAAATGTCAAATGACATGTATCGTGTATAATATATACACTGTACAATAAATGTATAATAGCATGTATCCACCATTGTAGTGTCATACAGACTGGTTTCACTGCCCTAAAAATCCTCTGTGCTCTGCCTATCTGTCCCTCCCTTGAACCTGTCCCTCCCTGGCACCACTAATCATACAGTATGTGGCACTTTGAGTTTGGCTTCTTTCACTTAGTGATATGCCTTTAAGTTTCCTCCTGGCCTTTCATGGCTTACTATCTCACTGATTTTTAGTGCTGAATAGTATTTCACTGTCTGGATGTATTACAGTTTATTTATCCATTCACTGACTGAAGGGCATCTTGGTTGCTTCCAAGTTTTGGCAATTATGAATAAAGTTGCTATAAACATCGTGTGCAGATTTTTGTGTGGACATAAGTTTAAAATTCATTTGAGTAAATACTAAGGAGGGCAATTGCTGGATAGTATGGAAAGAGTATGTTTAGTTTTGTAAGAAACCGCCAAACTGTCTTTCAAAGGGGCTGTACCATTTTGCACTCCCACCAGCAATTAATGGGAATTTCTGTTGCTGCACATCCTCACCAACATTTGGAGAATTTGATGTTTTAGATTTTGGCCATCCTAATAGGTGGGTAGTGATATCTCATTGTTGTTTAATTTGCAATTCTCTAACAACATATGATGTTGAACATCTTTTCACATGCTTACTGGCATCTGTATGTCTTCTTTGGTGAAGTCTGTTCAGATCTTTTGCCCATTTTTCATACGGGGTTGTTCATTTTGTTATTATTGAGTTTTAAGAATCCTTTGCATATTTTGGATAATAGTCTTTTACCAGATGTCTTTCACATATATTTTCTCCTGGTCTGTGGCTTGTCTTCTCATTCTCTTGACAGTCTTTTTGCAGAACAGAAGTTTTTGAAGTACAGCATATCATGGATCTTGCCTTTGGTGTTGTATCTAGAGAAACGTCATACTCCAGATCATCTCGGTTTTCTCCTGTGTTATTTTCTAGGAGTTTTACAGTTTCGTGATTTACATTTAGGTCTATTATCCATTTTGGGTTAACTTTTGTGATGGATATAAGGTCTGTGCCTAGATTCTTTTTTGTTTGTTTGTTTTTTGCATTTGGATGTCTAGTTGTTCCAGCACCATTTGTTGAAAAGACTAAACTCATTTAATATTCAAAACAAACTTTGAGGGAGGGAGGGCTGTTATTATCCCCATTTTTCAGATAAAGAAATTGAGGCACAGAGAGGATTTATAAACCTTTTTTCTTTTCTTTTCTTTTCTTTTTTTTTTTACCCAGAGTAGCACAGCTAGTACTTGACAGACTTGAGATTTGAACCCAGGCAACCTGCCTCCAGAGACGATGCACTCACCGCCTAGCTATTCTAATAATCCTCACAGGTTTGCTGTGAGGGATAGATAGTGTGTAGCACATACCAGGTGTTCAGGAAGCAGGAGTGATAGTCATTGTCCTACCTAGCCTCTAAGGTGCCGCTCAAAAGTCATGTCCTTGAAGAGCTTTCCTTTGTCCTCCAGACAATAGGCCATCCATCATAGCACCTACTTCATCATCTAAGGGATGACAGCGTGGTGAACCCTACTGCAGTCACAGCTCACCTGACCACAGTGTGAGTTCCCTGGAGACAGGCTCCACATCTGATTTCTCTCTGTGTCACCCAGAGTGCCTGGGGCTGCACTTGTCACTTAGCAATCTATTAGTAAAAGTTTGTTGAATTGAGTTTGAGTTGCAGGTTGTTACCTTATCCAAGGTGCACATTCTGGATGCAATCTATTCCTCAGGATCTCCCAGTCTTACTTGGCTCTTCACTCCTGAGCCTCCTCATTCCAACCTTCCCTGGTCTGTCAGGTTGGGCCACCCTTGCCTGGTGAAGTTCCTATTTAGGCTGTCTAGGGAGTAGCTGCCCTTGTCTGCTACACCCTTTTTCCTGCACCACCCCACTCAGTTTCTTCCACGTTCTAGGGTACCCCACTCCAGCATGGACACTCCCCAGAAATGTGTCTGCTGCTCTCTCTCTCCAAACTCAAGACGTAGCACCTATCTTGGAGGCCTGGTCTCTGAATGCCCCTTGGCCTCTCCCTGGAAATCTAAAATCTCTTCTTGTTGGGTAGAGCATCTCACTTGATATTTACAGGAAATGACAGACCCAGGGGCAGACTTCATCCCAAAGAGTTTCTGAGGGTGCTCATCTTGGCATTATTGGACTTTTTCAAGGAGTGAGTACCACTGATGGCCGTGTCCCCTGGCCTCTTGGGCAGCTCCACCTGAGACAGGGCTCTCTCAGCCTAAGCCAGTGGAAGCCTGTACCCATCTTGGGGAGTGCATTCTGGCAGTGCCACCTTGGACATGGCACCATCCAGCAGAGCTCTGGGAAGAGGTGGCCAGCAAGACTCAGTTGCTTCCTCTCGACAGCACTGCCCTTGGCATAGTCATCAGAGTCCGGTGCCCTGCGTTGGACAGAACCTGTTCAGAACATTCAGCTCCACCCTGGTGCCTGACTCGGCAGTGCCACTCAGAACCTTTCAGACATGTCCAGCAGCCTCCCGTGCCCAGGACAGACAGGACCTGCAGGCAGGGCCACTCGGACACGGCCAGAGGGGCCTCGGAGCCCACTGCGGACAGTCTCCACGGCAGTGCCTAGTGCCCGTGTGGTCCGCGTCTCGTGGCGCGCCCGGGAGCTGCCAGGCAGGCCCGGCGTTTATCCCCGGAGCTGCCAGCAGGGAGCGCCCTTTCCGCTCGGCTCGCGCGGTCGCGGGGGGCGGCGCTGCG
The DNA here is from genome assembly GCF_027409185.1 of Cynocephalus volans. NCBI lineage: Eukaryota > Metazoa > Chordata > Mammalia > Dermoptera > Cynocephalidae > Cynocephalus > Cynocephalus volans. The sequence goes on along the minus strand of NC_084469.1, from coordinate 26,426,734 downwards.
CGGCGCCGCGCTGCGCTCCAGCCCGGACCCGGCCGGGGCCGCTGGATGCCGCGTCTCCGCTTCTGCTGCCTGCCGGGCGGGCTCCGGCGGCCGGTGAGTGCGGGGCAGCGGGGGCGGCAGCTCGTTGGCGGGCCGGGCCCGGTGGGGCGGCGGGGCGGGCTCCGGCCGGGCGGGCGGGCGGCGGGGCCCGCCAGCTCCTCCTCCTCCCCTGTGCCCTGGAAGCAGCGGCCCGGACTCCCGGCTCGCGTCCCTGGCGGCGCGGCGGAGCTCGACGCCCGGGGGTGGGGGACGGCCGGGAGGGGCGGGGAGGGGGAGCACGGACCCCTTTCGCCAGCCCGGAGGGCGCCGGGAGGCAGGACAGGGTGGCTTTCAGTTTGAGGGGATTGGGGGCTTGGAGGAGACCAGGTGGCCCAGAGCTGCGGGCTGGGGGCTGCAGCCTCGGGGGTGGGCGGCTGTTCGGGCCGGGCCCAGGCCCCCGATAGAGCGCTCGAGCGAAGAGCTGAGGAGGGCAGTGGGGAGGGCCAGCACCTCCACGGAGCCCTTTATCCCTCCCAGCGGCCTTCACTCTTTCACTGCCAGGCCGACAGCGGGCTCCTCTCAAAGGAGCAGCTGCTAGACAGCTGGCAAAACAATGGAGACCCCGCTTCTCCGGGCCCGCTCCTTGGGACAGAAAATGGGGGGGTGGTGAGTGGCAGACTTCGGGCATTAGGGAGGGCAGGCTGTCCCCTATGACTGGGTGCTCACCTCACCTTTCCCGGCTAAGGGGTGGGGTGTGTATGGGTAGGTCGGACAGCCTGCTGCAGGCCTCTGGGACAGACCGCCCTGACGCCCCGCCCTGCTAACCTGTCATGCCAGTTGTTTCGCCAATGGGAAAGGGAGGTGATAGGGTTAGCTGCACCCCCCACCCTCCCCACCCCTGTGATGGGGGTGGGGACGCTGCTTGGTACCAAACCTGGTGAGGAGTGGGTCATGTTCCTGGCTGAGATAAGGCCTACAGGGACACACCACACATTGGGGCTTTGTTGTGGGGGTGGAGTTGGGGGTGTCGCCCTGTTGCAAGGCACGTGTGTCCTGCTGATTAGTAGGAAAGGTTGCCGCCAGAATGAGCCCGAGGTAGGGAGGAAGACAGCCAATTTGTTTTTTAAACTGGTACTCATTTTGCCTGGTTACTTGGCCAACAGGGGCATGTGTTTGGCAGTGGCCTCATAGTTTGCATTTGTGTGGGGAGGGCTGGGAGGATGCTGCCTGGGAGGGACTCTCCTGCCTAGGGCCTTCCTGCCCTCAGACTGTCCCCGAAAATTAGAGAATTGTGTTCCCTTCCCCCTTCGCCTTGCCAGTGACTTGGGCTAGTTTTCGTGGATTTGTTTTGATTCCTGGAGTCCCTGGCATGTCTGTGGCTGAGCAGGCCTAGTAAATGCTCCTATGGAAAGTGAACTGTAACGAAGTGTGTGTGCATTGGGGCGGTGCTGGAAGGGAGGGAAGGTCACCAGGGCGATTAAGAACAAGATCACCTTAGCAGGACATTGATCTAGAGGACATTGAATCAAGCTGCCTTTCCATATTCTTACCAGATCCTGAGCCCTTTTCTTGAGCAGATTGATATCCTGTTGTCATGGCAACACGTCTGGCCTAATGTCCCCCACCCTTTTTGGTTCAGGGGCTACTTTCTATTTGGGGATATTGAAAGTTGCTCTCCTGAGGTCTCTGGCTTCCTGACAAGCCTTGCTGGCTCTTTGTCAATGGCCTGCCACCTCCTTAGCTTCCTCTCTGTCCTTTTGTGATGAGGGCTTTCCAGGAAACATCCTTCTGGTTGCTGGACATGACATGACTTTATATATAGCCTCTGGTGGAGGTCTGCTTGTCCATTGGGGGTTGAGGACATTGGAGTTGGGGCTTCAATTCCAGGAAGGCAATGGCTTTGTGGGGAGCTGTTGTGCTGGGAGGATTAGGGGAATGAGAGGATTGTCAGTGGGGGTGGAGAGTGGGAGTGGGAGGGATCACAGACTGGAGGTCACATCCTTTGGGAGCTTCGAACTTTGAACAGTTGATGACCTGGTGCCTGGAAGCTCTGAGTGCCTAGTTTGTTTACTTGCTCCCAACCTGGCTTAGGTGCCAGGGTGTGTGCCTGAGGGCTTCCTCCTGTGTTCCAGACTCCTCACATGGATTATGCCCTTCCTGACTCCTGCCTGGTCTCTCACCTCACTCCTGGGCAGTCTGGGCAACCAGCCTGTTGCCTGGAGCCCCTTTCACTGGCCCTGCTTGAGGCTGCTCATTGAGGGGTGCATGTTTCTTTAGAAGTTGGGCCTGGAAACTCTGGAGTCCCCCAGTGGCAGGTACCTGACAGAGAACTGGGTGGGGCAGAACTGGTGGGGCTTATGTGAAAGGGAGAATCCACCCAGCTAGGGTGGAGCAGGGAGTTGTTGGAACTCAGGAAGCCTTGATCTGGACTTGGTGTGTCATAGGTCTCCGGGGCAGCAGGGCAGTTCTTGCTTCTTCAAACCAGAGGACTGTCCCCAACCAGACCCCCTCACCTGGGGTGGATGACACAGGCAGGAACCAGAGCATCTATGTGAGCTGGGTCCTGTTGATGGCCCTGAGCCCCTGGCCTTATCCCAGGCCTCTCCTGGGTGTGGTGGGTAAAGCTGAGGGGCTTTGGCCTGATGTTGTTTAAAGGTATGAGGGGATGGGAGGGTCCAGCTCACTGTCCTGTGATTGACAGGTTCCCAAAGTTCTTGGGGTGGGGGCTGGATGGAATTTTTAAGTTCTGCTTTAGGGCCAGGCTCCAGGGTACTTTGAGATCAGCACACCGACCCCTCCCCATCACCATTTTCTTTTCTTTTTTCCCTCAGCTTTATTGAGGTCATCACCATTTTCTGAGGTAGCCTGAATTAGAGGGTAGGGTGGTACAGAGGTAGGAGCTGGATTGGGAAGGGTGGGGAGCAGACCTGGTGATCCTCTACCCACCCCCACCCACCCCTTCACTTCCCTGCCCTTTGTCTTGATGTAGGAATTCTGTGGTTTGTAAATTATCCACATTCCCTTGACATTTCAAACAGTTTAGAGTCAGGCCACAGTTTAAGTTGTTGGACTGATGATTTTACAGGGCCCAAGGCCCTGTCTCTCTGCCAGGTCACTTAGAAGGGATTATTTTTATTATTCTCTACAGTATACAGAGATGTTGGATGATGGGCTCAAGGTCACACAGCAAGTGCAAGGCAGAGCAGGATTAGAACCTGCAGTTTGCGGTTGAGCAGAATACCTTTCCAGCAGAGGCTTGGGGCCAAGTCTGAGCTCTCAGGCTCTTGGAGATTTTACATTTGAAATAGTGGAGGCCTAGAGAGGGGACAAGACTTGCTCAAGGTCATACCGAGGGGGCTGGGGTGCGGCAGGGAGTGTTAGCGGAGTCACGGCCCGGCGGGCGGGCTTCGGCAGGCCCCGCTTGGGGCCGAGGCGGTGCACCTGGCCGAGCAGCAGGGGACCTGGCTGGCCTGCTGGCACTTCTCCCGCTCTCGTTTCTCCGAGGGCCCACGGGATTGCTGCGTTCCAGGAGAGACCGACTCGCAGCGAGGCTGCGGCTGCGCCTGCCGGGCCGCCTGGGGATGCCGAGGGGCGCCCGGCTCCCAGCGCTGCGGCGGGCGGGCCGGCTGATGTCATGCGGGAAGCGTTCAGTCGAGTGAGGGAGCATACCTGGAGCCAGACGAGCTCCGTGTGACCTGGCACTGAGTCACCGGGTGCTGCGGAGCTCAGCAGAACCGGCCCGGAGGAGGCTCGGTGGCGGCGACCGGCCGCTCCCCTTGGGCCACCGGGCCGGGCCAGGTGCTGCGCGACCCCACCGGGTCGCCTTAGCAATCCTCGGTGCGGCCAGCGCTAGGGTCCTCGGGCTGTAGGAAACAGCCGCTCAGGGAGGTCAGAGGCCAAGGGAGAGAGGCCGGCTCTCTCGGGAAAGTATTTCCTCTGTATTTATTTATGAGTGTGGGGTGGGGGTAGGGGACTGACCTAAGTATCCACCCGCAGCAGCCAAGTCTAGGGACGTGTTTGGGGACGCTAAAGTTATAGTTTCCATTTCCTGGGGTTTCTACTCTGCCAGCTGCTGGGTGACCCATTTAAGTCTGTCCCCACTTAAGGCCACAAGGCACCAATGAGATTTGTTTTAACCAAGTCCCCCAAGTCACTGAAACTTTTCAGGACATGAAAGCAAGCCTTAAGCTGACCATTGCAAACCCCGTTTACGTCTTTAATGCTAATGGATTGCTTGCTACTTTGTCAAGACTTTCTTTCTTTCTTTTTTTTAATCTTTAAATTCACGAAAGTAAAATGTGCTGGAAAAAAGTTGAATCAGTAGGAAGTGTATTAGGTAGAAGCCTAGAGTGTTTACCCCTCTTTCCCTCTACTCCCCAGAGATAACCAGGTAAATGTTTGTAATGGATCTTTCCAGACTGTTTTTTAAAAGCTTTTTATATACCATGATACTTCAAAAAGTTCATGGAAAGATTCATATTATCTTTTCTTTTCTCTTTTTTCTTTTTTAAAAATATTTTTCCTTTTTTCATTGTTTTCTACTTCTATTTTTCCACAAAGCTTTTGAAGTACCCTCGTATATTTTATGCATTATATATTTATAATTCAATATATATTGTATAAAATATTTTATGTAAATATATATTTTTAAATTTTCCATAGGAAAGAAAGAGCATACAGAAAAATAAAAAATAAAAGAAAAATTACACATAATCCCGCTACCCAAAGGCCCTAGGATTTAATACACACACACACTCTCTCACACACACATACACACCCCTGCCAGCTGAATATTCTCATTGTAAAAAATTAAAATTATCGATGAGTCACAAGTCTGCTTTGACCCTTCTAAAATCTTCAGTATTCTCCCTGGAACATACATTTTTCTATGCCTATGCAAATAATATACATAATGTTCATATATATTCATGTGCATATAAACAGTTTTTAAAAATTATTGCAAAATCATATACTATCCTGCAACTTGCTCTTTCCACTTAACAATATAGTATGGAGTCTTTTCAGGTCAGTATATACAAATCTACTTTATTCTTTTCAATAACTGCCCCATTGTTCTCTAATTTAGGTATTCCTCTAGTGAGGAATATTTGTGTTTATACACTTGCTATAATAAGCAATGCTGCAAAGATTAGCTATGTTTAGTTTGTGAATATATCTATACATGTCCTATAAGTGGAATTATCTAAACAATATGTATTTAAATATTTTCATAGATACCACCCATTGCCCTCCTAAAAGATTACACCAATTTATACTCCTACCAATGTCTATGAGACTCTCTGTGTCCTATTCCCTAATTGGTTGATGTTACCCATCTTGATAGTTTTTACTAAACTGCTAAGTGAAAAATAGTATATCTCTATTTCACATGTCTGTGAATATTACTGAAGCTGAATATCTGTTCATGTTTTTTGGCTATTTGTATTTCTGCATCTATGAATTGCCTGTTTGTATCCTTGGCAGTAGCTATATGGGGCCTCTGGACTCAAGCTAGTGTGATCCTCCTTGGCTGTGTGCTCCCTGGGATGCCTTCACTTTTTTGGGCTTTACATTCCATATAAATGGTCTTGACTTATTTTAGTCACACTGTGCTAATAATCATTGGGGCACATTATTATCCTTCCTACCATCCCATTTAGATGATTAAAAGGTGCCCTGATAATATTAGGTACCATTCTTGAAGGCCTTCTATGTGCAAGACATTATACGAAGGGCTTATATAAGTATTTTGTTTAATTCCCATACCTTATGTGGTAGGTACTGTTATTATCTCCATTTTACAGATGGGGAAATGGAGGCACAGAGGCCTTGAGTGACTTGCCCAAGATTGTATAGCTCTTAACTCAGATTTGTTTTCAGGTTTGTTACCTGACATCCAAAGCCTGAGCTCTTTCCCTAGGGTTATTTACCTTTAGATCCCTTGCTTGATAGATATATATTTTTCCCCCAACATTTTATCACAAAGATCTGGAAACATTCAGAAAAGTTAAACAATTTTACAGCAAACACCCCCACTTCTTAGAGTCTATATGCTTTCCTATGCTTGCTTTATCACATATTGATCCCTTGATCCATCCATGAAGCTATCTTAAATTTTTGACACAACTCAAAGTAAATTGCCGACAGCAGTATACTTCATCCCAATTACTTTAGCATATTTATAATTAATTAGAGTTCAATATTTGTTTACAGTTCTTTTTTTTTAAATTTTGAGTGAATATTTACACACAATGAAATGCACACATTTTATGCACACTGTGATGACTGTTCACAAGTGCATATACCTGTCAATCCAAACCCCTATTAACGTACGGGACATAAACATCACCCCAGCATGCTCCCTCATACCCTTTATAATGCAATCCCCTCCCCTGCCCACCAGAGGTAACTACTGTTCTGTCCATAGGTTAGTTGTGCCTGTACTAGAACGTCACATAAATAGAATCATACCAGTATGTACTCATTTGTCAAAATCTTCTTTCCCTCTCACCTGACATAATGTTTTTGAGATTCATCCCTGTTGTTGTGTGTATCTGTAGTTGTTTCCTTTCTATTGCTGAGTAGTATTTCATTGTCTGAATAAGTAAATTGTTTATCCATTCTCCTGCCGATGGGCGGATAGATGCCCGTTTGAGTTGGATGGTCCTTGCCTTCAAGATGCTTACTGTATTAAAGTGATAAAGTTTCTGAGTTGACAAATTGTACTTTGCTTTGGTTTTAGGAATAGTAGGGTCAAGATAATTTAGGTACATACCCTATTGTACATACACACCTTTCCTCCCCTTAAAATTAGAAAACGCTTCCTGGAGTAGGGAGAGGAGAGAAAGACATAGAAGGAGGTCAGAAAAACTGTAAGGTTACCTTCACTGAGTAAAAGGAGAGGATAAGAAAGGAAGGGGAGGCAGGTAGACATTGCAGCCTGGAATGGGAAGTAGTGAAGTGGTATTAGAGCTGCTGGAGACTTTGGACCTGAGGACAGGAGATGCTGGAAAGTCTAAGATCTGTAAGAAGGCGATGGAGCCTAGCCCCATAGCAAATTGGAAGTTGAGGAGTACAGGAGCTGCAGCAGCTACAGCTGCATTGCAGATCTGGTCTTAGAGGGGAAGGCTGCAGGCAGCCAGGTAGCTCCAGACATGTGGCTCAGGAGAGACTCAGTCCAGAGGCCTCACAATTGTGGGGATGGCAGTGGGGAAGGATGTGCCTTGTGAGCTGTGCAAATAATGGTGGCAGGGCAGGGGTGGTGAGGGAAGGGCTGACATGGCCTCAGTCTCTGAAGGTCCCAGGGTTGGATGAGAGGGGTGCCTTTGGCAGAAGGTTAATAACTAACCTGTATTCACCAGAGATTTGGATATTTGGAATTTTAGAGCTAGGAGAGGCCAAGATTATCTAGCCCAACCTTGAGCAACATGAACGGCCCAAGGTCCCCCAGCAATTTGTTGGCAGCTCCAGCCCTAGATACCAGGTCTCCTAAAATTTCCAGCCAGCACTGTTCTCTGAGCTGCTGCTGTGACTGTTCCTGCCTGCCACAGTGACAGTAAGGGGCAAGCTTTTGCTGAGACAGGGATTGACATGAAATTACTTCTCAGGGACCTTTCTAATCCAAAGACTCTAGAATTCTGGGGGCTGTTTTCCGTTGATACTGCTTAGCTATCTAACTCCAGCAAAGAACAAGGATTGGGTAAGGATTGCAGAGTGAGAGCTGTGTATCTTGCTGGGACAGCATTATAGACAGTTGGGTTTTTTGTGGTTGGGCTGAGGCTGAGAGACTTCTGTTTGTCCCTTCCAAGTCCCCAAGGTGGGTTTCTTTCTTCATTTCCCTCTCAGGTACCCCTGGAGCCATCTTCTAAACCAGCTGTTTGAGACAATGCAGATAGTGGTGGGTAAGGGGTAAGGTGGGCAGTAATCAGTTGAAGATCTCACGTCTTGGTATATGGTAGGTCTGTGCCACACCCCCATCAACATTCAGGGGGAGAGAGAGACTCCCCAGGTCAAAGTAGAGAACTGAAGAAAGGATGCTGGCTGTCAGGCACTCCACCTCAAATCAGTCCAGACCCAGCTGCCAAGATCCCTGGCTATGTGCCTCTTGGGCCCTAGATTTCCTATCTTCCAACTCCCAGGTACCACGCATGGAGCATTTAGAACCAACAAATTCAGAGGGAACTTTGTTTACCAAATAGAAACTGAGGTCAGAGAGGGAAAAGGGTTCATTCTAGGCCCACGAGGAGCTAGTGACAAGGCCATATTTCCCACCTCTTTGGATGTGTTCTACAGATAAAGATTTCTCTAGAATTGCACTGTCTGATCTGATAGCCACTAGCCCCACAGGGCTGTTGAATGCTTGAACTGTGGTTAGTCCAGATTTAGTTGTGTTCTAAGTGTAAAATATACACCAGATTTTAAAGACTTAATATGGAAAAGAAAATGTAAACTATCTCAGTATTTTTTATATAGATTGCATGTTGAGATGACAATATTTTGGATATACTGTATTGCAATAGATAAAATTTATTATTAAGGTCAGTTTTTCCTGTTTCTTTTTATCTTGTTGGTGTGGCTGCTAGAAAATTTAAAATTACATGTATGAGTTGAATTATACTTCTTGTGGACAGCACTGCTCTAGAAAGGCAGTGTGTTGGTCTGCCAAGAACCACATGGGTCAGGGTGCTGGGCCGGGGGGTGGTGGGGGGGAAGAAATTATCCAGTGAATCGGGGCTCTTGGGAGTTCCTGGCCTTGATGCCTACCTGGGTTGTACCTGGATTGGGGGATCCCTCTCAGTAGACTAGGGAACCCTAAGGTCCCTGCTTGGTTGTGGGGATGGGGCATGCAGAGAGGAAAGGCCTGTCTAAGACCTGGCAAGAAGCCATTGCTGGAAGGGGTAAGCTTGTAGGTCCTGTGTCTGGAACTCAGAGGGGGAGGCTTTCGTGGAGAGAGAAAAAAATTGCGTCTAATTTCTAATTAGGTGGTGTGGCCTACTCCTACTTCTTGTTCCCTGCTAGTTGGAACAAGAAAGGCTCTCTCAACTTCACCCCCATCAGGTTTCTCTCAGTGCTGTCCCCAGTAGAGTGTGCTGGAGAGGAAGGGGGTAGGTTGGTGCTACAGGTGCATGTGCCCTGGAGCTGGGATTTTCTCAGGCTGCCACAACTTTCTTCCTGAGGCTATATTTAGTGTTGATCTGGGGAAAAGGATGTGAGTTTTTCAGGATCCTGTTTATCCAGCAGATGTACTTACTCTACCCCTACCTTGCAGTTTTCTGTTCAGTCTGGAACTTCCCCTTCTCCCTTCCTGGCTTCACTTTAGGCACACCCCAGGCCCTAAAAGGACCATAATGTTTGCCACTGAATCTCAGCATCACCATTTATTAGCTGTATGACAACTAACATTTACTTAATTTTCTGAGCCCCATTTTTTTCATTTGTAAAGTGGAGATAATGACACCTACCTTGCGGGGATTCTATGAGGTTCAAACAAGATAGTGTATGTAAAGTGCCTGACATTATGCCTGGCAAGTGGTGGTCATTAAATAAATGCTGGTTACTTTGTGGTCTTCTGTTAGGCAGTAGCTAAGGATAACAGGCTCAAGAAAGAGCCCCATAGCATATGAAGTCTGTTGCTTTAATGGACATGGGCTGTGGGAAGGTGATGGTGCACTGAGTCCATTTCCTTGTTCCTTTGTGTTTGAACCCTAAGTCAGGTCCCAGGTTGGCTGGATGCATCCTCTTGCCAGGAGGTCAGGATTCCCAGATGCTGCCTCATGGCACACCTAAGCCTTGGTCTATCAGGGTTTAAAGGAAATAACAGGCTTTGGAGTCTGGGCTTTTACAACATTATCTAAACCTCAACTATCCTTATTTGTAAAACAGAGTAATAATAGTACCTACCCATAGAAATGTTGTAAGGATTAAATTAACTGAGACAATAGTATGTAAAGCAGAGTGCCTGACATATAACTAGCACTCATTGAAGGGTAGCTGTGCTCATCTGTTAGTTATGTCTGGACTGGAGACACGGGGAGAGGAGAGGCTCTGCTTGAATAACCTTTCTATGTGTGTGTTTCTGTTTGCAGCAGCAAGGTGGCGTTCAGAGGCCCTGTGCAAAGCACCCATAATCCTCTAGGGGTGCCACCCCTGAAAACAGCACCCCACCATGTTTAACCTGATGAAGAAAGACAAGGACAAAGATGGCGGGCGGAAGGAGAAGAAGGAGAAAAAGGAGAAAAAGGAGCGGATGTCAGCGGCGGAGCTCCGGAGCCTGGAAGAGATGAGCCTGCGACGCGGCTTCTTCAACCTGAACCGCTCCTCCAAACGTGAATCCAAGACGCGCCTGGAAATCTCCAACCCCATCCCCATCAAGGTGGCCAGCGGCTCTGACCTGCACCTGACTGACATTGACTCTGACAGCAACCGGGGCAGCATCATCCTGGACTCAGGCCACCTAAGCACTGCCAGCTCCAGCGATGACCTCAAGGGTGAGGAAGGCAGCTTCCGTGGCTCCGTTCTGCAGCGGGCAGCCAAGTTTGGCTCTCTGGCCAAGCAGAACTCACAGATGATTGTCAAACGCTTCTCCTTCTCCCAGCGTAGTCGGGATGAAAGTGCATCAGAAACCTCAACCCCCTCAGAGCACTCTGCTGCCCCATCGCCGCAGGTGGAGGTGAGGACTCTGGAGGGACAGCTGATGCAGCATGCTGGCCAGGGCATCCCTCGGCCAGGGCCCCGATCCCGAGTTCCTGAGCTGGTAACTAAAAGGTTCCCAGCTGACCTGCGCCTGCCCCCCGTGGTGCCCCCCCCACCCCCTGCCCTCCGAGAGCTGGAGCTACAACGACGGCCCACTGGAGACTTTGGCTTCTCCCTGAGGCGCACAACCATGCTGGATCGGGGACCCGAGGGCCAGGCCTATCGGCGGGTGGTTCACTTTGCTGAGCCCGGTGCAGGCACCAAGGACCTGGCCCTGGGGCTGGTGCCGGGAGATCGACTGGTGGAGATTAATGGGCACAATGTGGAAAGCAAGTCCCGGGATGAGATTGTGGAGATGATCCGGCAGTCTGGGGACAGTGTACGACTCAAGGTGCAACCCATCCCAGAGCTCAGTGAGCTGAGCCGGAGCTGGCTACGGAGCGGTGAGGGACCCTGCAGGGAGCCAGCTGATGTGAGTGCTTCCCAGGGTACCAGGGGTGAGCAGGGATTGGGAATGCTGGCATCTTCTGCTTTTGTACTTAGGTGGGTGATTGGGGTACCCAAGAGTTGACATCAGAGCCTAGCAAGTGTGAGTGCAGAAGACGTGTCACTCCCAGGGCCTGCTGGGAGGAGTGACTTCAAGACAGGGTGCCCTATACCAGATGCTCATTAAAGAGGTCACATCTTTGTCTCTGTATCTTGTGTAGAATCTGAGGACAAGTCCCCAAAGGTTCATCATTGTAGAGTTCTCAGCAGTTTAGCCAGGCTTCATGGTTTGATGTTTCTCTCCTGTGTTTCGTGTCTGTTGGATTGACTTGACTTAATTCAACGGAGTGCTTTCACAAGGGTGTTGGGCTATACCAAGTTCTGCCTGAACTTTAGCTGAATCTCTGGAGCTCTCAGGAGGGGTCTGATGTTGGTTGTAGTTTCTGTGAAAGTGTTCAGCTTCATGATATGAAGATGGGTTAGGGGCTTGGGTACCATATTTTGTGAGCCCTAAATTGGGGCATATAGGCTAACCTGTGCCATTTCCAGATATGAGAGACAATCTGGACACTAAAATATAGGATTTCCATGTTATTTCGATCTTGGAAGTGAAAAAAAGACAAATGATTTCAAATGAGGGCTGTCGTGGAACATCTGGGATGTACAGCTGCTATGCTTATATCTTCCGGGAAGAGGGCCTCAGGCCAGAGCCTCCTCTTGCCCCTGAGTGAACAAGGGAATACCAGGTGTGGTGCAGAGATAGCAGGGGCCAGGTCATGGATAACCTTATAAATCATGGTTGGAGTTTAGATTTTATCCCAGAAAAATGGGACCACTGAAGGATTTGAAGAAGGGGAGTGACTGGATCTGATTTATAAAGATCACTTGGGCTCCAAGAGTTTTTATTACCTCTCCTGGAAGAAGAAAAAGCATGGCCCTTGAAAAACAACAGGGACTAAACCTACAGAGGTCCTATTTCTTGACTATTGCTGAAATCTCACCTGTTATCCTGCCTGTACAAAACAACAGTGGAAAGCATAGGAGCAGAGGAGAGTTAGATCAGACATATGTGCAGGGCTCTGTGGGGGATTAAGATCCCTAACCCCAGGGGTCTTTAGATAAAGTGACCACATCAGTTTGGAGTGTCCTGCCTGGAGAAAACACAGAAAGGACAAGTTAACCTCTGGCCATCCTTCCCCTCCCAGCTGTGGGTTTTAGGATTGTCCAGATCTGGCCCCTGCAGCCTGAACAGTGCACAGCCAGGCCAGGACCTTTCAGCACTAAGTGACCGGCCAGATGTGTCAAAGTCAGAAATGCGAGGAAATGCTAAGGAAGCAGGCAGAGTCCTGGTCCTGGCTTTCTCCCAGGGAGGGGAAGTGGATGCTCAGGATGTCTGTTCAACCTAGTAGCGTATTGGGTCTGGAGGGGACTGGGAGTGGCAAGGTCAGACTTTGACAGGAAGTTCGATTCCAGACCTTCCCTTCTTGGGGCTAGGTGGGTTTAGGCAGCTTTGCTAGTCAGGGAGGGGTGGTGAGTAGGAAGGGAGCCTATGTGGAATCCAGGGAAGGACCTGGACTCATTCATTACAGAAATACGCATTGAGCACCTACTATGTGTTAGCCCCAGACTAGACTGAACTCAGGAAACCACGACTTAGTGGTGGGGGTGGGGGTGGGAGAGGTGGCGGGGCGTCGAGGGGGAAGAGAGGTCTTTATCTCAGAATCAAAGATCATAACATGTTGCCATGTCTGTCAACTTTCTCCCAGGCTAACATTGTTTTTAAAAGAAGGAATTTTTGCTTAAAGAATGAATCCCCCCAGGGGAATGTTGCCAACTCCCTGCATGAACTGCTACAAGGTCTCTGTGGGGCCTTGGGCCTGGCATCTCAGATGCTGTTTAGTTTTCTCTTTATAGCACAGGAATCATCTGGCATCTCACATTTCCTAGGCAATTTCCCTTCCCCACAAGTTACTGCTATCCCATCCCTGGGGAAGTAGATGGTTGTTCAGCTTTGGAGGCCTTGGTGGTTTCCAAGTTATATCTGGTATCCTTGAAAGGCTGGTTCGATCTAGCCCCTATGGGGCAAGCCCATCAGGTGTCCAGAGGACTTCTTCCCCAGAAGTCAGCTTGGGGAATCCAGCAGGGGACATAGTAGAAAACACCATCCCCATGTGTCTCCTAGAGTGATCTGGCAGGACAAGAATACACACAGGGCTGAGAGAAGCCCTGTATCTTTTTCCACCTGGATAGGTGGTGTGGACTTGTGCCACAAGCAGAGAGGAGCAAGGTGAGTCCAGCATCTACAGTTTCCTGGGACAGAGCCTGGGAGCTGGTGTGGGAGTGCAGCCTCTTCCACAGCCCTCAGCCTCTGTCTCCTCCTCTTCCTCCCACTCCTGCTCCTGCTCCTTTTCTTGGCTTCAATTCTAATCCCAGTTCCAACGCCAAGAAGAGTCTTCCCACCTCCTCCAGGCTCCCGGGTGGAGTACTCTGAAGACTGTAGCCCCACAGGGATAGCTCCTGGCAGCCAACCTGCCCGTCAGGCCATCCATCAACTGTGTCACACTCTGCCTGTCCCTGGGGAGCTCAGAGGGAGCTGGCTAGCCATCTGTTTTCCTCCTGCACACAGATGGAGGCCAGGCCCCATGGCTCCTCTCCATGGCCTGCTCAGAAGGTCCCAGGGAGAGATGGTCCCTTGGGTTTCTCTCTCACATGGTGTGTGTCCAGAATGCTTGGCTCACACCTTCTTCATGTGTCTGTGTAGCTGCTAGACAAAGTTCCATTGGGAGTAGGGGTGAGCCACAGAGGTAGGACAGACTTGGGGCATGACAGAAACCACTCAGCAGGCCTGAGAGAAGCAGCTCTTTCTTCTGACAGCTATCCTTCCACCCACCTATCCATTAAGTAAACATTTGTTGAGCACTTACTGTGTACTAGGTCCTGGTGTCCATCATTGAGCAGCATGTAATCCCAGTCCCAGAGAACTCATAGTCTAGTGGGAGAGATGGTCAAGTAACAGACAATGACAGGGGCCGGTCCAGGGTGCTAGGGGGCTCAGGAGAGGGGCTTCAGGTACAGGCTTGAGGGTGGGTGAGTGAAAGCTGACATCTGCATAGGAGATGAGTGACAGGGAGGTGGGAGGAGGGGGAAGCCTGTCATAGACACGTGTCAAGGCCTAGAGGTTGGAGGGAGAAGGACTCATTTTGGGAATAAAGCTAGGGCACAGGGTGTGGGGAGGGAGTGTTGAGAGAAGCAGCAGGAAAGGTAGGCAGGGGCCAGCTCACTGGCCCTTTGTGGGCCATGATGGGGAATGTGAACTTCACCAAAGGGCAATGAAGCAATTTAATCAGGGAGTGATAGGAGCAGATTCTAGAAAATTCTCACTGGCTGCTTAGCAGGGGTAGCCATGGGGAGAATGGTGAGGAAGCTATTGTAGGAATCTGAGTAGAATGGATGGAAACCTAAACTTGGGTAAGAAGTGGTGGGGATGGACAGAAGTTCAGACCTGAGCAACTGAGGCAGTCTCTGTAGTCTTGGGGACTAACTGGTAGGGGCTCTGAGGGAGAGGAGGGGTCCAGTGTGACCGCCAGGTTGGGGGGAAGATGTTCTTTCCTTGATTGCTCAGGGAAAGGTTTTGGGGGGCATCTGTATTTGAATTGTTTACTCTTAAGTTTGCTAAAGACCAAGTGTTCCCTGAGTCTGGTGAGGTTAAGGGAGGTGCTGGTAAAGATAAGGATCTTAAAACCCCAGTTGAATCAAAATTCCTTCCTCTAGTCCCGTGGGACTGGGTGGGAAAGTCAAGGCCCATTGAGGAGTAGAGGCCAGCCTGGGGACTATGCTTCTGGGGAGAGAAGAAGGCTGGTGCTTTCTGTTTGTATCCTCACTGGGCCTATCCTAGAGACAAGTGGATTGTCTGGGAGTATTGGATGTTTCTGCTGAGCTCAGAAAAGCCCACCCAGCTAAGCCCTGGCCAATGTGGTTGTCCCGTACCACAAAGAGCCAAAGGAGCTAGTCTGCATGGGAATACCGCCACCACCACCCCACCACCCCCGAAAGCACTTCCTCCCTGAGGAAGGGAAGGGGGTTTAAAGGAAGGCCTACCACTCCCTCCCAGTCAAGCCTATTTTCTGAGGCCTGTGATAGTTCTGCTTCTCCTGTTGGACCTTGGGGTTTGTAATCAAAGACTACTTCAGGGCTGTAAAGTTCCTTTAGAGGTCATCATGTTTGTATAAATCACCTCCACTCATGAGAGTCTGGGAGAGGCCACGTTAGAGTGGAAAGAACACAGGCTTTGGAGCCAAAAAAACCTGGGTTTGGGTTTTACCAGAGTTACCAAACCTTTCTGAGTCTCAGTGTACTCATTCCCTCAATAAACATTTATGAAGTCTACTTAAGGACCAGGTACTTTGTTGGGCACTGAGGGATTAAATAAATAAAATATCATCTTTCCTTGAGGATGCATAGACCTAAGTAAAGAAATGCAGCCAAATACCACAGCTGCTATCACAGAAGTTTGTGCAGTATATAGTGGGGCAGGAAGGAGGAAGTGGCCAGTTCTGCCTAGGAGGAAGGGGTGGCAATCAGGAGGCCTAGTGGAGGTTACCCCTGATCTCTATGAAATGGGCCTGTTCTGTCCTCCTAGAGTTTGAGAAGGTCAAATTGGAGAAGGATGCACACCCAGCTACCTCAGTCCAGTTATCTCTGAGAAGGGGAGTAGAATTGGAGGTTAAAAGGAAACTTGATTATTATTCTGTATACTAAACTTTGTGGGGTTTTTATAAGATAAGCATGTTTATGCATTAAGTGAGATCACTAATGTGAGGGTTTGGCAGGTGGTAAAGGCTTAGGAAGATTAGTACCCTTCCTTCTGCCCAGTCTCTAAAGCCATCCAGGGAGGGTCGTTTTGCAACTTCCTCAATTAATCCATCCTAGTGCACTCCCATCCTTGCTCCTGGTAAGGTTTTCTGTCCAGAGGGGGACTCCGGATACTTTTGTCTAAACTTTCCCTGTAGCTCTATCCTTAAAGAAAGCCAGCGAAGGAAGAGATGGATGCTGGGTGCTCCCTATCCTTTTCTAGCTCTTTAGAGCCCAGCCTCTCAGGCTTGCAGGCTTGGTCATCAGGGGCTCTGCAGGATCCTGGCCAGTTGGGACTGCCTGCATCTGTGAGAAGGGCAGGAGAGCCCCCTTTGCTGTAGTGGAAGCCTAGACCTGTGAGTGGAAACTGTATGAGCCTCATCAACCTTGTCCCCAGGGCACCTGGGTGCTGTCAGCAGTGGGGCCTGAAGGAATCCAAGGGAAAACTCAAAATTGTCCTTCTTCTAGGTTTGCCAGGCCAGGTTGTGAGCACTGGGTTTTCCCAGGAGCCACAGGTGGTCATGGAGCAGCTGGGTGCTGCTTGGGCTCAGTGTTCTAGAATGCTGTTCCTAATTTTACTCCAAGTGATCCTTGGAGAATTTTTTGTTTTGTTTTGTTTTGTTTTGTTTAAAACAGGAAATTTTTACTTCATTTTGTGCCAAAGCTTCATGTGCCACTGGCATTAGAGTCTTTCCATATGACAGCCCTGGCTTGGGCTTAGCATGGAACCCAAACTAAGTCGTTTTGGTAATAAGGGGCCAGTAGGCAGGTGTCAAGGGCATGAGAAGCAGTGAGTGAAAGGTTTTGGGGAGCATTTTGGGGCTCATCTATCCTGGCTTAGTGGGGCACATGGGACCAGCAGAGGAGAGCAGTGGACTAGGTCATTTCTGTTTTGCCAGGTCTCCCTCCCTTCGAGGGACCATTCTGCCTTCTTCCCTGTGAGATGCTAGACAAACTGCAGCTCCAGTGTGCCCCAGCTACCCAGCCCGTGGGTGGTGGGCACAGTGCCCAGGCTGCATTGAGCTGGGTGTGGGTACATGTCATGGTCATTGAGTGTTTTTGCAGGCACAGTTTAGAGCCCTGGAATGGGGGCAGAGTCTCCCCTTTCCACCCTGGCCAGAACCCCTCTGGGCTGCCCTGACACTCCCGGCCACCCTGCCCTCTGCTCTCTTCCAGTACCTTTTATTTACATTGAAATGGTTCTGGAAAGTACCAGATATGCAAACATGCTAACTGGGGGTGGGTGGGAAGTGGGATGAAGGGGGCTGTGAGGCGGGTGGGAACACAAGTATTTTAAAAATGCTGCAAATCTCTACAGCGTTTCCCAGAAACCACAAGCACGCGCTCTGCCTGCCAGCAGGGCTCCCGCCACCACACTGCACTAAGCTGCTAGATTCTCCTCCCTGTAGCCCAGGGAGAGTAGCATCTAGGGGGGCAGAGGGGACCAGTGACCCAGTTGAAGTGGGGGCTCCCCTGCTGCCTGGGCAGGCCGCCTGGCACCTCCATTGTAGGCCTGGGCAGTGGTATGGATGTGCCCCAGGCATCCGGCAGCATTGTGGGTGCCCACTGTGCCAGACAGGCACTGCAAAGGGGTGGAGCTTTCCTGGGCTCCACCCCCTGCTGTGCAGTTTGTGGGGTGGGGGACAGCCAACTCTAGAGTCCTGCATGGTGTTTGGCAGCAGCTTCTGTTCTGTTAAATACAGGGGACAATGTCAGCAAAACTTAGTTTTTCAGTTGTTGGCTCTAGTTTGGTTGGGAAACCATTCTCTTAGACCTGGGCCACCACTCTGGCTCCCTTAATCTCCCGCCATATGTTCTTCAGAATCAGGGCATGGCATTCTGCCCTAGCGTGACTCAGCCCGGTCGCTTTGCATAGACTCTAGGTCCAGGAAGAATGTCGGGTGTTACCCATTGTTTTCTGTATGGTGTCCGGTGTGGTGCAGAGCACATGCCTGCTCCGTAAGTGGTGTTTCATCAATCTGGTTGAGATTCACCTGAACAGAACTGCCTTGAGGGAAGGGCATGAAGATGTTTTACATATATTAACTCATTTAATTTTCCCAACAACCCCTTGAAGTTGGTGTTAGAATGATCTCTTCTTCACTGATGAGGAAACTGGATTACAGAAAGGTTAAGATTAAGCAAATTGTGAAAGGACTTGTCAGTATTTGAACTCAGGCCATCAGCTCTAACTAGTGCACTTTATAGGGTAGGGGCAGGCAGTATCTGGAAATCCTTATAAATTCCCTGCCCAGCTCAGACCTGGGCCCTTCTGATTCCTGCTATCCTGTCTTTAGAAGCTTTTTTCAACTTCTGTCTTCCTTCCAGAAGGGCAGGGGAAGCCAGGAGTGACAGGCCATCCTTGCTCTGTGGATGGCATGCTGCGGAAGGGTATGACCATTGCTCTCAGGGTCTCCTAAGGGTTAGAAGGAATGAGCCCAAGTGGCAGCAGGCAGGATTCAATCCTGTGGGAGCTGAGAGGGGAACTGGAAAGGGTGGCTGAGAGAAGCCTTAAGGAGAGAAGTGGCACCTGCATTGGCAGTGTTTGGGTGTGGTCCCCAGGGGTGGAGGGGTGCCACACTATTGCCCCTTAAGCATCTCCCCTGCTAGATCTGGGAAGCAGGGACATTGCCCCTCTCATGTTTTCAACCCATTCTGGTAGGCTAATACTGATCATTGTAGCACTGGGGGTGGCAGGATCCCTGGAGTGTCACCTCTGACCAAGAGTAGGCTCCTGTGCATTGCACAGGGACTGTGCACTGACTGTTTCCACTGTTGTTTCTGTGTGCATTGTGGGAAAACGGGGAGCATGGCCTGCCCGAGGGCCTAGCAGGTGGTGGGTTGGCAAGGCAGAGTTCTCATTGGCTCCTGCCATTGAGCCCCTGCCCTTCCTTTTGTCTGTAGTACTTTTCCTTGCCTGCCTTCACACACTCGTGCACGTTGGCCTTGCTTTTAATGTCACTTCCTCAGGGAAGACTTCCCTGATCCTCCAGACCATGTCAGGTCCCCACCCTGGCAGCACCCCCTTTCTTCATTGCATCCATCAAGATTGTAATTAATTCATTATTGTATTATTTCTCCAATGCTGGAGCACTTCTTGAGAGCAGTGGATATTTGTTGAAGGAAAGATGGTTCTCTAATCAGGATCTGGTTTCCCATTCTCTCTGTCTGTTCTTCCTCATTTAGTTCAGTTTTGGTTCCTGGAACCCTCCCTTCTGCCTGGCCTTGGTGACTTGTCTGTAGTAGTTACCATGTCTCACCTCCACCCACTGACTCTGTTTCTTGTGTGCTTAGGGACTTGGCGTTTCTCAGGAGTGGAGCAGAGGCTATGTGGGCACCCAGGAGCAGGAGCCTGGGGAAGGAAAGTCCCGGGGTCAGCTTGCCTCCTTCCCTGCACAGGAACCCCTGTGAGGTGCCAGGCTTGGGTAAGAGGGAGAGTCGGGCTTACTTGGGAGTCACACAGTATCCGGCCCAGGGGATCTTGGAGGAATGCATCTGTCTTATTTGCTGCAGGTCTCCTGAGGGGTTGGAATGTGGCCCTGCAGGGCTCAAGGCTTCCTCTCCCCTCCTGCTGCTTCCCTTGGACTGCCTTCATGCTGGAATGTCAGCAGGCTGGGAATTTTCACAGCAAGGATTTTTCCCAGTCAGAGCAACAGATACCAGCTGGAGCCTGGGGACAGCTCCTGTGGGTAGGGGCTACTGGAGAGGGCAGGGGCGGCTGCTAGGGCAGCCCCAACTGCTCTGCTCTTGGGGTCCGGGCTCTTTTCCAATCCCCCCTAGGAAACACAAACATCTGTCTCCCTATTGGGCCAGGTTGGGGGAAGCTGAGCTTCAGGAGCTGTCGGGCTCTGGAGAGGCAGTGGGAGGCCTTGGAGACCAGAGACTCCGTCTTTGTGAGGAGAGAACGAGGCTAGCCATCCCCACAAGGCCTTACTTCCTGTGCGGTCCATGAGTCAGGAAGGGGAGCTGCCTCGGATTCCATCCTCAGGTGGGGCCGTGCCTGCCAGACGCAGGTTCTCTGGGAGCCACCTGGCCTCACTGGCAGGAGGTGGCACTGCTGAATTTGTCACCCATACCTGTCCTGTACTCTGTTGGCCCCACACCTTTAGGGCCTGGTTCCCTCTTTTCTTGGCTTTTCCAGCCCCTGTGCCGCTTGCCCCGATCCCATTTCTGCTGGCTCCTTCCTCCTACTCCCATTTCTACAAGGAGCTGACTCACTTCCTCCCTCCTCCCCAGCCTCTCTCACTGCCAGGCCCCATGGCAAGCAGGGTGCACACAGGGAGGGAGGTTTCTCACAGGGCACTTCTGGGCTGTTTTCTCTGGCAGCAGGACTGGGAGGCTGCCCCTGGCCCTGGGGCAGAACTGGACTGCAAGTGAGGTGGGAGGAGGGATGGTTCTGGGCTGTAGGGGAGGCCAGGTGTGAATGCCCCCAGAGCCTTGGCACCATCAGGGAAGCTGTTACAAAGCTTGATGAGCACCTGCTCCATGTCACAGTGTGGGCTTGGTTCTGTGGAGGAAGAAGGCTGAAGAGGTCATCCCTGTGATCAAGGAACCTGTGCTTTCACTGGAATAGAAGACAACTGCAAAAAGATAGAGCTCAGCCCTGGGTGACATGGGCTAGAAGCCAAGCAGTGACAGCACCATCAGGCAGGATGACACTGTCATGACTCTTTGTGACAGTCTTATGCCCAGCCCTATCACATCAAGGAGAAAGTATCTGGAGATTCCAGTGGAGCTTTCCAGGGACATAGCCATAGCGAGGAGGAAGGGTCTGATAGTATCTCCTTGTGTTAGTTCTTCCTCTTTGGGGTCCTGCCTCCTGCCCCTCCCCACTCTGCCTCCCTCATCTGTGGACTGGTTTGGTTGTGCAGCTGATTGCAGAAGCGCTGGCTTCAGAGCAGTAAAAGGTTTCTTCCCCAGTGGGGCTGGCATCTTCTACCTCGCCCTCCCCAGAGTTGTCCAGGCTGAGGGAGCCTGTGTAGCTGGCACTTCAGGTACTTGAGGACCCAGCCTATGCTGAGCCTGGCACAGCCTTGCATCCTCCTTCAGCGGGCGCCTAGGTTACCTGAAGGACATAGGCACTGAATGATGACATAGGCACTCGGTGAGGTCCCCACTCACTTGGCCTTGCCTCAAGATCAATAGAGGCAAGAGGGAAACTGGGCCCACTGCCTAAGAAGCCTGGGGAGACTGCTGTGGCCTGTCTTCCTGGAATCAAGCGACTAGCAAACATCCCTATTCCCCTTAGCACTTGGCTTTGTCTGGCAGAGCCCCCACTGCACTGGCAGCCTGAGATTCTCGCGTCAGGATTTCTGGACAATGACAGGAGTTTCTTGTTTAGGTGAGTCTGGGTGGGGGTGGGGGCAGGAAGGAATGAGGCCTAGGCTCGGTTGGAGAAGGCGAGGGGTGCCAGCCTGACCACCTCGCCCTCCTTCATAGGAGGTGAGCCACCCTGTGCAGGCCTGCCTGCATTCCTCTGCCAGGGCTTCTTCATTGTTCTTCCTCTGCCCATCATTACTTGGCCTCAACCTGGGGAAGGGAACCGCAGAACTGGGCTCTGTGGCAGGACATCCAGCTTGGGAATGGCTTGGGTGCCATACACACACTGCAGAATTTAAACTGGGCTATCCTTTTCTCCCATACCCCTCAAAGTATTTCTACCATTAGTTTGCAGTCCTTCTAACCAGCCCTCACCTTCTCTGTCTAGAGGAAGCCTGGCTTCGTACCAGAGGGCTTGGTCTCTGGGGCAGGGGAAGGCAGAGTTTTCCTGCTTTATCAGGGCCTTGGGTTCCCCACCCAGCCCCTTTGTCTTCCTTCGACTACTGATTTTGAGGTCTCTCTTCCATGCCTTTGAAAGAGGGAACCACCCTACAAAGGACCCCTTCCCTACCCTTCTTTCCCGCCCATTCTCTTCAAAATCCAAAAACTGCAGCTGCTGTCATTGCTGTAGAAACAGATGCTTGGCAAATATGAAGTTGGATGGAAGGGCTGGTCTTGAAGGAACTGCTTTCAGCTCATTTTGGGAAGAGGAGAGGAAGGCAGCCCAGGCAGGCGGGCCCACAGATTAGGAGCTGTGTATGGTTACGTGTGTATTGTTAACACGTGGTCATGTATTGGGGAAGGCGTGGCCTCTGGTGCCAGAGTGCCTGGGTCCCAATCCCAGCTCTGCCACTTACTGGCTGAATGACCTTGGGCAAATTATTTAATTTTCTACATCTCATTTTCTTTACCTGTGAAATGAGAATAATAATAGTGCTTTCCTTGTAAGGTTGTTTTGAGGATTAAATGAATCAATACATATAAATCACTTAGAACAGTGCCTCAAAATAGTACCTTTTGAATAAGGGCTCAAAAGCAAGCATTATCATCATCATCATTCATCTATCTTTAATACATTGGGAAGCACTTGGGGCCTGGTAACTTGGTGGCCAGTCTGCCTGCAGGGATGCCATGAGTCCTGTTCCTGGTAATGACTCTGCTCTGCGCATGGGGTGGGGTCGGGGGGCTGCTTTACTCTCGTACCCAGGCTGATGCTTCCTTCCATCCAAAGTGCCTTTTGGGTGGTGATAGGGAAACAGGTCCAAGCTTACTCAGGGCCACACAGTAACCTCAGAGTGAGATTGCTTTGCCCTGAGTTTCCAATCTGGTCTAGTTTGATGCCAGTTTTAAAAATTGTGCAGCTTTTTCTGTGACTTTCCCCAATCAGAATCTTGGCTGATGCTAATCTCAGTGCCAGGCTTTCTTTTATCTATTTGTTTTCCAGTTGAACAAACTCACTCTCCTTTTTTTTTGGTCTTTCTACAACTTATTTTGTTTCTTCACAAAGCAGGGATTGAGGCACAGAACAGAAAGACAGCCCCAACCTGCCAGTTCCGGGGTCTGTCCTCTGCTCCTTCCATCACACATATGGGCTGGCCTGGACGCTTCCACTCGCGTTTTCTAACTACCATAGCAAAACCTCTCAAAGTAAGTCCCTGTGATAGAATGTGATAGTGGTCAGAGCCGTGCTCGGTTCCTTTATTCTTCTGTAGATCCAGGGCAGGTGGAGCTTTTCTGAGCCTCTCTAGCATGTCAAGCACGCCCAGAGCCTGCTCTCCACCTTGTCCTCCTCCTCCTCTTCCCCATTTGGTTCATTCGGCTGGCGGCACAGGGAGGTGTCCAGTTATAGCCCTCACTGCCCCGTGGCAGAAATCCTGGCATGCTGCCCCAGACCAAGCTTCACTGGCCTTATTTGCCCTTGAAAGTTCAGGGCTCTATTGGGAACTCACTCTCTGGGAGCACTAACATAAGATAAGTCCTGTAGTGGGTGACATGGGGAAGCCCTCAGGCTACTACATTCCAGATGTCTTACCCATGCAGGGCCCAGACACTGCAGAAACAAGGAACAATTGTGTGGCACTGAGGGGCTTTCTCCCAGGCCTGTGACGCCTTGGGGTGGGGGCAGGCTTCCATTCAGCCCTGCCTTTTCAGGCCCTTGGCTTCTGGCTTCTGCTCCCAGTTAGAGTGTTAAATTGTGACTATAATCCCTTCCCCCACTTCTCTTTGAGGCCTAGGGACCAAGGCAAGGCACATGGGGACAGGGGTCTAAGCAGACTCTGGGGTGGGGGCGGGAGAGAACAGCAGGTAGTCAGGGGCATCACCTGAAGGAGGCTTTGGCAAGGATGACCAAGACAAACTAAAAGGAGAATCTCTAGCCCAGACCTGTCCAATAGAACATTCTACAAAGATGGGAATGTTCTATAGTCTGTGCTGTCCAACTAAGTAGCCACTAACCATATGTGACTACTGAGCACTTGAAATGTAGCTAGTGTGACTGAGGAACTGAATCTTAAATTTTATTTGACTTGAATAAGAAGTACCTCCATTGTTTCAATTTTACTTCAATTTAAATAGCCACCCATGGCGATGGCTACCATATTGAACAGTGCAGCTCTAGACAGCTCCCAGAAAGAAATGCTTGTCTCCTCTTGCAGAGTCCCCCTGGTGAGGCTGGGGATGGTGGCATTTCCCCTTCCACTCAGGAAGGAAGGTTTGTTCTCTCTGGCAATTTCTACACTTCACCAATTCTGGAATCCTGATGCCCCAGGGCCAACAGGTCCCTGGCTGTGTGCCTTCACAACTGCAGCAGTGCTTCCCTGCTGCGCCAAGCATGTCTTCTGTCCAGCTTTGTAAGATGCAGGTGCTCACATGCCCCAGTGGATTTGGCGCGGGCCACCGATGCAGAGGTGGTGCGTTGGGAAGCAAGGTAAAGGTTGCTTCTTCCTTCCTTCCTCTATGGAGATTGGATTTGTGCTTTACTTTTACTTCAAAAGGTTCTGGAAACAGGTCCAATAGGGGCCTCCAGAGGTGAACACACACATCCTAAAATATTTATTGAATGTCTAGTGTTTGGAGGAATCTGAGGTGTATCTAAAGGGCTTTGAGAATAAGCACCACAGGCCTCCAATTCTCACATCCAGGAAGACTTTACTGATACCTTTCTTAAATTGTTGTGGCTGACCCTTAAAATGATTTCCTTTTTTTTTTCCCCCTGTGGAAATAGAGAAGAGTTGTCATTTATATGAAAAAGAGAACAATGCTTCATTATGCTTATTCTCTCATGTCTGTTAGAGGGGGTGGGGATGACAATACAGTGTTTGTGGTGCATTTAGTAGACTCAGAAGTGACCCAAGTCCTGATGGGATTTTGGGCAGGGGTGTGGAGGATTTTCGGAAACCATTCTAAAGTCTGGGCCTTGGCTTTGGATCTTGTGGGAGCTTGGCAAAGCAGAGGTAGTTTGGAAATCCCCAGGGGCCACGAGGAAATCCCCAGTAGCTGAGAGTCCTCAGAGAGCAGCAGGCCTACTGGCGTGGCCAGTCAGGTGGTCTCTGCAATCAGCCAGCACCTGACGGGCTAGTCTTTGGGGACTGACACCTGGTCTTGGTAGAGAAGACAGGCCTAAGCGTCCTTGCTTGGGCTGTGTGCCCAGGAGATGGTGTGGTGACACCAGACTCTGAGCAAACCTTTGGGTGTGCGAAGGCAGGGCAGGGGGAATGTAGGGGCTGGGGAATGAGGAGCCCTAAGTCTCAGTGACTGCCTCTGCGACAGTGATATGTGGCTGGCCACCCCAGTCCACTGACCCGGACTCTTCCCCACAACACAGACTCAAGGCGTCCCTGGAGTCTTCTGACTTTGTATTCGTGTATTCATTCATTCATTCATTCATTTTATCCCACCCATAAGCATTTACTGAATGCCTATCACAGGTAGGAACTGATTTACTGATTTAGGCTCTGGGGATAGAGCGGTGACGAAAACAACGTGGGCGGCGAGCTCATCCCTGCCTCTTCTTGCCCTCCCCTCCAGTGTAAGGCGAGAAGCCATCTTGCCGTTGTGGCCCCCCCAGGCCTCGAGCTCCCCGGGGACGCCTCCTGGGGGCGGGGCCCGGAGGCCAACCCAGCAGAGGTGAAATCCCGCGGCCTCTGCGGCGCCGGCGGGTCGATAAGAAAAGGGCGGCCGCCCTCTGCCGGGCCCTGGCAGCGAAGCATTCTGGGGCTCCCAGCGCATGCGCCAAATATGACTCCGCCCCTTAGCTCCGCCCATGCGCTGGCCGGTGGGTGGGGCCCGGAAGCGCGGGCTGCAGTGCGCCCTCGGGGCTGTCTCGGCCCCAGAGGATCCCGACCTGCGGGACGGACCCCGAGCGTTGGGTCCGGTCCTGGGAGAGATCCTTGCGCCATTCTAGGTTTCCTCTCAGCCCGCCTTCCCCTCCCTGAGACCATTCCTAGGCTTCTTCAAGGGAGTCTGTCCTCTTCCATTTCACTGGTCATCAGTGCCCAATAAAATTTCAAAAAAAATGTGGGCACCTCAAAGGGAACCAGTCTCTGTCTATTAACACTGTTATTTCATAAAAGAGAAGATATTTGTTACACACACACACACACACACACACACAAATAGGAATTAAGGATAATTCCTCCCAAGAAAGGGAAGGCGCTCTTGCACTGGCATTTTCTTTGAGGACAGGTGAGGACTAGTATTGATTCTACGGCTGGTGCTGAGGAACCTCTGAAGTGGCTGTTGGAGAGTCACCTTTCGTTGTGGCGGCTGGTGCCCTCCTACCCCAAGAAGCATAAGTGCTCCAGGCCCTCCCCAGCCTGAATGCTGAGTGCTTGAAACAGGACTACCCCAACTTTCCTAAATAAAGAGTTCCATTAGTGACATTTTATACATTACAAATTAGTAATACAAGTATTAGATCATTGGTATCCATTTATGCAGACAATGTTTAATGACTTTTTTTTTTTTTTTTCCTGAGGAGTTTAGATTTACAGGGGAACTAGAGGGATGAATGGGGTCAGAGAAATACTCTTTTGTTAAGATATTAAATAGAACCTCAGTCTCAATGTTTTCCAAACTCTCTCCTTCCCTCTAAACCAGCCTCCATCTGACATCCCTGTTTTGCACAGTGGCTTCACACTGTCCTCTCAGACTCCTAAGCTTGAAACCGTGGAGTCTGTAGTTCCTTTTCCCACCTCCACCCCTGTGCCCATTTCCCATTCTCCCCCAATAGCCACCATATCCAGCCGATTCTTTCTCTAGCATCACCCTCTCTTTTCCATCCACTGTCAGAATCCTAGGCAGACCCTCCTTATCTCTCATCTGGCCATCATCTTGGCTTTCTTATGGTCTTCCAGCTTTTAGCCTCCTTCCCTTTCCTGCACCCTTCTGTTAGATCAGCATTCCTAAAGCACAGGTTTAATCATGCCCCTTCACTCTCCAGAAACCTGCTGTGACTCTCTTTGTTTTCCAGGCAGGTGGTATCCTGGAAGGAGCAGGGCTCTGGACAATCTGAATGACCTGGGTCTAAATCCTGGCTCTGCCAGTCTCTATCTGTGTGATCATAGGCAATTATTTAACCTCTGTAAGCCTCAGTTTCCCAGTCTACAATTCCCATTTTTGACAGTTACCTCTCAGGGTTTTGGGAGGAAGACAGTAGCACTGTTCCTGCCTCGTGACTAGTACTCAGTATGTGCTGCCTTTTTCCTTAGACTGCTTACCTTGCTTTTGTTTTGATATAGCTCTTTCAGTTGCAAGTAAAAGAAAGCCCAGCTCAATTGGTTTGAAAAGAAGGAACGCATTGGCTCAAATATCTGAAAAGTTCAGGGTAGAACTGGCTATAAATTATCTGGAAACTTAAACAGTGTGACCAGGACCCAGGCCTTTCTGTCCCTCAGCTCATCTTCTAGGCTGGCTTTGTCCTCAGACAAGTAATGGCAAAATGGTACAGCCCCAGGCTCAAGTCTTGTGAGAAAAGTGTGACTCTTCTAATCAAAGTCAAAAGTTTCATTATATGTCCTTGATATTGATTGAGACACGTTCCTTCATCAACCAATCCTTATAGCCTGGGAATATGATGCTTTTATTGGCCAGGCCCAAGTCACATGCTGGGGTAGGTCCCTAGAGGAAATCTGAGGTGCTGTCTTCAGAGGATGGAGGAATGGATAGCAGGCAGCAGAAACAACACGCCTCCGCTATGGCACTGTGGCCTCCTTGATAGGGATTTGTCTCATTGTTTCCTGTATGTGCCCTACACTTCCTCTAAATCTACTGTCCATATCTCATGCTTTTCCACGTCTTTGCCTTCTCTTATACTATTCCTTCACCCTGGAATTCCCTTCCTACCTCACCTCCACATTACCAAATTCATTCTATCTTTCATGACCTACCTCCAAGCTGCCTGCCTAACTGCCCCACTAGAAAAGATCTCTGTCTCTGAACTTCTCTAGAACATTATTGATGCCCTGTTGGATCACTAAGCACATTCTCACTTGAATTATAATGATTTGGGTACATTTGTTATCTCCTCTGCTGGTCTGTATGTTTTGCTGAAGTCAAGAACTATGTGTGCTTCAGCTTGTTTCACTCACTCAAACATGTAACAAGTGTTGTCTCTGAGTAGGGTTCAGTGTTAGGTAGGAGCACAACCAACAAGGTACAACCTCTGCCTCAGGGAGCTCACAGTCTAGTTGTGGGGAGACCAAAAAAAAAAGCAGACATTGTGCTTCCCCATGGTGTTCACCTTGAGGTGTTACATGTCACTGCTAGTTGAATAGGTGAATAACTTCCTCTACCCTTCAGAGCCTCCTGTCTGGCCTGCCCCCAGCTCTGCATGGCCACTCTGCCTGGCTAAATGCCTGAAACAGTGCCAAGGACTTTTCATTCACCCATGCCACCAACGTGGGAGAGCAGAGTAGTTGAAGTTGTTACTCAATATGGAGATATCTTTGCTTCCCATTCTGTTCTACCTGGCTTAATGTGCATGCAGCTTTCAGATCAGTTGGTTAAATCCAGTGGGTTTTTGTTGAACACCTATCATGTGTTTAATGCTGGGGAATGGGACAGGATATAACAAAAGTAGGAAATGGTCCCTGCTATCCAGGGAGAGCAGTCTCAACAATGCAACACAATGAAGTACCATTGAGAACATCAGTTTATGCCATTTAGTCATGACATACGTATCAATAAACTTCAGTAAATCCAACTATATGGTTGTGTAAGAAACTATATTACTGTAATCTAAAATTATGAAAATTTGGGGCTGGCCAGTTAGCTCACTTGTTTAGAGCATGGTGTTGTAACATCAAGGTCAAAGGTTCAGATCCCCATATTGGCCAGATGCTAAATAAATAAAATTATGAAAATTGTGTTGGTGTATTTCTTTTTATTATATACTGTGTATATGTGTGTGTGTGTGTGTGTGTGTGTGTGTGTCTGTGTCTGTGTATATATACATGTAATGTGTGTAATATATGTATATATTATATGTAATGTTTTCATGCAGATATACTATATAGAATAGTATATACAAAACCATGTGTACTATACTTTGTAAGCAATTTAAGGGATTTTCAGGAGTCTTTGACTATTTCTATTTTTGCCTTACATACCGGGTTTAGAATCTAACCCCATGTAGTGTGTGACTCCACTGTATACAATAGAGTGCCATATTGAGGATAATCAAGAACCACCATGTATATGTGGTGTGTTTAGCTATACCACATTACAATTTGCCAGACCTAATGCCAAGTGCTTTATATGTACTGTCTTTTCTATTCTCACGAAAACCCCATAAGGTAAGTGTCATACCACTCTATGAAGTCAAGTATGGAAACTCTCTAGAGGAGTCGAGTAACTTGCCCTTAGGTCAGACAGCAAGAAAGAGGCTGAGCTGAAATTCAGCCCAGTGTGTGGCTGCCCGATCCCTGCTCCTTGCGCTGCATTTCTGGATGGGTTTTGGTTTCAGGAAGGCTTCATAAAGGAGATGGGACTCACGATGGGCCTCAGAGATGGGGAGGGCTGGGCAAGGTGGAAGGATGGTGGGGAGACCTTCTTAAGTAGGCTCTGGTGGTGACGAGGGCAGGGAATGTGGGGAGATCTACCTGAGAGAGAGCGAGAGGCAGGCCAGCTGTGGAGAGGGAGAAGAGATAAGGAAAGTGTAGGCCAAGTGCTGAGGAGGGGCCAGGTTACAGATTATGGCTGCCCTTGGAGGCAGGCCGAGGGGCCTGCGGAGTGCCTGCTTGGCCCCAGAACTGTCACTTAGGCTTATGGAAGACATAGACCACGCCCTGAGACAGCACCATCCTCTGAGCAGCAGAGGGACTGGCTGTGGTTGCGTGTGAAGCTGAGGGAACTGCCGGGCCTCAGGTTTCCCCTCTGAAAGAAGAGCCCTGCTGTTTTCACCAGGGGAAACGAAACTGCTTTGCTACAGTCTCTGGCTAGTAACTGAAAACAAGACTGTGCAGATAAAGTGATGCCCCGGTCCCCTGGAAGTCATCTTGTGGAGCACTGCTGAATGCCAGTGGGCCTGGAAGGGCCTCGAGCAGCCGCAGTAGAGGATACCACGTCCTTGTGTGAAAACCCAGGTCTCCTGCAAGTTCACTGGCACCCTACTCGTTCTGCTTTGGGCACTCTTCTATCAGGCCTGGTTATCTGGTTTTCTAGCCTTTGGCAGAAATAGTATATTAGAAGGAAGTGCGACTGCTGGAGACAGGCATGCTGACAGGCGGAGTGACAGCAGATGCTTGATGGGGTAGGGAACAAAAGAACTAAACAGCAGATATATGGCCACAAAGGGTGTCTGGCCTTCCTAATGTAGGCATATTCAAGGCTTCGGGTTGGCCACAGAGCCTAGGAGGGGCTGATGCCCTTTGGGACAGGCTTGGGGCATTGGCGGGGCAGAAGCCAGGCTGCTGTAGCCAGCTTGTAGCCGGGAGTCATCACAATGGGGACATCATGCCCTTCAGCACAAGATAGAGTGGACGTGGATTGGGATCAAGAGGGGAAGTTCCGAGTTTGAGATCTTTGAGTTCAGAGCATTTTACTTAAGAAAATAGAATATATAAAATGTTTATTATTTTATGATGATAAATAGTAGTAAAATTTAGAAAACTACTTAAAATAGAAAGTATTTTGTCCCTTAAAAGGGGGGTAGACTTCAGTTACCTGGAAGTTTTGCTTATGACACCTCTTTTTTTTTTTTTTTTCCTCCCCCTAGTGATCATAGATAGATAATAATAGTTAAAACTTATTGAAAACTAATGTGCTGGACATTGTTCTTAGAGATTTGTACATACTAATTCTTTTAACCCCTAAAATAACCGTATGTGGCAGGTACTATTTATTTTCCCCATTTTACAGAGGAAGAAATTGAAGCACAGAGAGGTTAAGTTGTATAGTTTTCTAGGTGGAAGGGCCAAGATTGAGCCAGGTAGTCGGGCTCTGAGGTCTCACCCTTAACCATGCTACACTAGGAATAATCCCTTTCAAGCAGTGGTTCTCAGACTTTAATGTACATCAGAATCACCAGGAAACCTGGTTAAAACATAGAGGCTGGGTCCCATATCCAGAATTCTTGATTCGGTAGGGTAGGGCCCTAGAATTTGCATTTCTTTTTCTTTTTCTTTTTTTTTTTTTTTGTCTTTTTGTGACCGGTAAGGGGATCGCAACCCTTGGTGTGGTGTCCCCACACCACGCTCAGCCAGTGAGTGCACCGGCCATTCCTATATAGGATCCGAACCCACGGGCGGGAGGGCCGCTGCGCTCCTGCGCTCCCAAGCGCTGCACTCTCCCGAGTGCGCAACGGGCCGGGGCCTGCCCTAGAATTTGCATTTCTAGGGCCGAGCCCGTGGCGCACTTGGTAGAGTGCTGCGCTGGCAGCGCGGCGACGCTCCCACCTGCGGGTTCGGATCCTATATAGGACTGACCGGTGCACTCACTGGCTGAGTGCCGGTCACGAAAAAACGACAAAAAAAAAAAAAAAAGAATTTGCATTTCTAACAAGTCTCTAGGGGATGCTGATCACCTGAGAACCAGAGCCTTTTCATATATGTTCCATACCAGTATGGGTACCATACTACCTGGATAAAACTTATAATAGCTATAATCCTTATTTTACAGATGAGGGAAATTTAAGTCACCTGCCCATGGTCACACAGCTAAGCCATTCATTCATTTTCTTAACAAATGAGCATTTTAGTGTTAGGCCCTATGCTATTTTTAGAGTCCAGCAGTTCTCAGCCTTGGTTGTACGTAAGAATCAGCTGGGGAGCTTTTAAAAATCCCAGTGCCCAGGCCTCCCTCCCAGACCAATTAAATCAGAAACTGGGAGAGAAGAGGTGGGATCCAAGCATCAGTATTTTTAAAGTCCCCCAGGGGATTTCAGTGACTAGTTGAGGTTGGCACCATTGTGCTAAGAAGGCACTGGGGATGCACATGCCCCAGAAGGCCAGATGATCTCCCCAGGAAGACATACCATTCCATAGAAAGCGGAGACACAAGCACCATATCTTAATAGCCGTGTGTGTGACTGTGTCACTATGTGACTTGTACAGTGTGTGATAGGTAGGAGACAGAGCTGCATTTTGGTCCTCTCGGACAGTGCTCACCAATCTTTCATAGAAGGTGATACTATTTACAGGACCTATTGGCTCTTAGAACTGGCCAGGGACGACAAGCCTGGGGTCTCTGCCAGCCTGGTTAGGAGGTAGCTCTGCTCTGGGGCTTCTTCGCACCCCCCTACCTTCACCCCCTTTTTTTTCTGGAGAGGAAGAGGTAAGCAAGGAGGGTTTCCTTTTCTTTGCAGAACCCAAAGCTTCTGAGACTTGCAGATTCTGTCTCTTGGCTCCTTCCCATCCTGCTCCCAGCTCCCATTTCAGCCTTTGTGGGTGGGAGAAGGGAGTGGTCCCTAGCCCTGGTTTGGGCATCCTGTGTGCTGTCTGGAGAGCCGGGCCACTATTTCTCTTCATTAGAAACATGGCTTTTCACTGCCAGCCGTTGCTCATTGTCCAGACACCCACAATTCCTCCATCTGCAGGGCTAAGGCCCACCCACTACACCCCAATTATCCCACCCTCTTCTGTGCCTGTGCAGTCACTGGCTTATGGCGGGGTGGGGGAGAGGGATGGATATATAGAGACTGCAATCAATTCTCTGCATGTCCCTGGTGTATTTATTGCAATGAGGCAGTAACAGAGCACGTCAGACTGATTGTGTGGCTCCTGCTGGACTTTACACGACCACTGTGTGGCTGCTGTTTGGGCACAGTGTGCAGTGGGCCCTGTGTGTTGTATTGGATGTGACGTTAGTGGCTGTCCTGGTCTATGCCGCAGTAATTAGATGGCTGGGGTAGGCCTATGATTTGTGTGTTCTTAAGAACACTGTGCTGCGAGTGAGTGTTCATGTGTGCTGGTGTGTGTGTGTGTGTGTGTGTGTGTGTGTGTGTGTGTGTGTGTGTACATGAACACACATGTGCTTGTCTCGATATTGGCCTGTGGGGCCGGGGGCTGCAGGTCTCAAATTCCTCTGCTATTTTTAGGGATCATATCAGCTCAGCTGTCGGGCAGCTTGGGTGTGTGTCAGTAGGAAAGCCCCGCCCTCCCTGTCCCTTGCCCCTAACTCTCCAACACTGCCTGCCCCCCACCCCATGCCTTTACTCTGAGAGCCTTCTCCTTCCCATCCACACACAGGCAGTGCTACCCTCTCCCTCCAGCATACCTGGTACCCGCAGTCCTCCAGGGCACTCGTTGTCTCGACTGGCTCCGGCCTGGGTTGGGCAGCTCAGGACGGGAGGGGCCTGGGGAGAGGGAGGGGAACAGGGGCGGGGCTGCAGCCAGTGCTATTTTGAGCTGCTAACAGCAGAGCATCGGAGAGGCGACTCCTTGCTCTGGGCTGCTCCAGGCCAGGCCATGCGGGTGAGTGTCCCTCTGACCCCCCACCCCAGAAATGTCCCAGGTCCTCCTGCTGTTTCCTCATTTAAGAAAGGAAGGGTCTTTTTGTTATTTCCCCAGATGTGGCGGAAGTAAGTGGGGAGGGAGAGGGGGGCTACCTTGGGGCTCCTCTCGGAGCCTCTTGGTAGGAAGGGAATTACCCACCCCTCAGCCCTAAAACTCCTCAGAAGCAAGGGACAGGATCTAGCCTGACTCATGACTTCGGGAGCTTTGGGGGAAGAGCTGTCTTCTAAACCTCAGTGTCCTGGGACTGCATCCACATCCCACAGACTATGACACGCCTTCCCCACAAACCGTTAGTGCTTTGGGGCCTTCATTCCTTAGAATGTAATTTTATTGCAAAGCCTGGGAACCCAAACACCCCCAGACCTTTGGGAATGTTGTCCCCTGCTTAGTGGTGCTGGTATAGCCCCCTACCTCCTCTTCCTCCTGGCTAGCCAGGAGAAAGGGACTTGAGAGCCAATAGTCCTTGGAGTTATCAGGGATTCCCCTTCTCACTGTCCCCAAGGGTAGACTTGGCATGACCTCCTTCATTTCTGTGCATAGGACGCTTGGAAGGGTCACAGATGGCATTCTGGGGATGCTCTGACTGTTTGTAAGTCTCTTTTTTAGCAGAGATTATTCCAAAGTAGTAAGTTCCTTAAAAAAGCAAGTGAGGAGAGACATAGCTGCCTCCCAACCTGTTCCATTCCCCCTACTGGCCCCCTCCAGCCACCAAGGGTAAGGTTTACAGATGTGTCAGCAGTTGGCAGAGTGTGTGGGCTGGCCTGGTGAGGAGGTGTATCAAGAGCTTGAGATGTGCCCGTGAGCATTTGTATCTCTCTGTGCCTGGGGACTGCCCCACCCGAGCCCCAGAGCTGGCACCAATGTCGAGGTGTGTGGGGGCAGGGTGGGGGTGGGGCTAGAGAGAGCTTCTCTTCCTGAGAGGAGATGCTTCCTAGTCTAGATTACTTCCCACCTCACCCTAGGCCACCAGCACCAGGTCACAGATTTGGGACCATGCACAGTGATGGCCAGGCAGATGGTAAACTGCCCTGCAGAAGGGCAGTGAGTATCCCCAGGGAAGGGAGGCCTCCAGTGGTTTCGGCTGTTGGAGGAGGAAAGCCAGGCCCTTCTGCAACTGCAGTGGCTGCAGGAAGCCGTTCCAGTGCACCTGCTTCCTCCTGGCTGGCCGGTAGTGATGTCAGGCGCAAGAGCTCGGCTGCTTTCTGTTCCGCCTTGGGACGGGGGAGGACTCTGGCTGGGTGCTGGACGCATAGGGTGTCCCTGCCAAGCTCTTCTCCCCCTCCTCCTCTGGCTGGCAATGTGGCCTTCAGTTCACTCCCCGCAGAGCTCCCCTTCCTCTCAAGCAGCTCTGTGTGAAGCATATTCAGGTCATGGGTAGAGTGGCAGGTCATCTGTGGAAACCCCTGCTTTCTACCCAAGTTGTTGTTCTGTCAGCTGATGTCATGGAAGGACAGCAGTGCAGGTGAACCAAGGGAGGTGGGGGGCAGGGTTCCCTCCATCCCTTACTGTGAGCCTGGGAGGCTCTTACCAGAGGACATATGTGGCTGTGAGTCCCAGATCTGCCACTTGCTCCTGTAAGGCCTTAGCAAGTCACTTGACCTGAGCCTCTTTCTGCTCATTTGTAAAGTAGGAAACCTACTTGTATCTATTTCAGAGGAATGTTGTGAGGATCAAACGAGAGGATGCACAGTGCCTGGCATGTAGTAAATGCTCAGTAAAGATGAACTGTTATTACTATTATTTCTTCCCTTCTCCTTCACCCCCACCCCCACCCCATTTCTTAGATAAGTTGGTGCAGGGTTGGGACTGTCAGGGAGAGAGTCTCCTGAGAGCTCCCTCTGTGCCTAAGAATGGGAAAGGAGAGAGAGGAGAGGACAATGCCATATCTCCATCTCCTCAGAATGAGAAGTCTGGGGTGCCCACAAACGCTGGCAGTGGGGCAAAGGCTGGGAAGTTACCTTGGCCCCAGGTGATGTCTGGGCTTCCTCTAGGCACTCTCTCAGGGTTACCTGCTGTTCTTGGAGGCTTGCAGTGTGTAGGGGCCTGGCATGGATACTTGGACCTCTATGCGTTTGTCCAGGCCATGCATTCCAGGACTAAAGGGCTGCCTGGTGAGGGGAGCTGTTCTCCTGCGGGCACAGGAGAACAATTCCACCCTGTGAGGGACCACAAGGATGGTAAGTTAAGGGAGGGTGGTCCCTGCTGGCCCTGCCTCTGAGTGTCAGAAGCCTCCTGGCACTGAGGGTAGGTGGTCTTTCAGTACATTTCTTGGATTTCTCCTTTTTGAAAATAAATGCTTCTAGTTAGTATCTCCTTTGCTTTTTCTTTTTTATTGACTCTTTAGCCATCTTTATAATAAAAATAAGCAGTAAGTAACAAATATATAAAATAAATACCAAGTTTGTCTATTGTGTCTGATTCACACAAGTTACAAGATTATTAGAATTGCTGCATACTATTTAGGTTCTAGTTTTTTTGACTGATGTTATTTTATGTGGAGTTTTCTTTTTTTTTTTTTAAAAAAAAGATGACTGGTAAGGGGATCTCAACCCTTGGCTTGGTGTTGTCAGCATCACGCTCAGCCAGTGAGCTAACCGGCCATCCCTATATAGGATCCAAACCTGTGGCCTTGGTGTTATCAGCACCGCACTCTACCGAGTGAGCCACAGGCCAGCCTTATGTGGAGTTTTCTATATCATTACATTGTCCACATATTTGTCAATTTAAATGGCAATATAACAACGTGTTGTACTGAAGCACCATAATTTACCTAACTGTTCCCTAATTCTAGTCATTTGGATTTCCTCCAATTTGGAGATGTTATCTAGAGTGCATCTATAAAAATTTTTGCATGGGTTCCTGGGTTTTCTCTTTCTATTTCTCTCTTTAAGTCAGCTTATTGAACCTACATTCTTAAAGATGGGATGGCTAGGCCAAAGGACAACAATTTTGTGGCTTTTGTTGTTCCACAAAGAGCTACTAAGCAATTTCAAAGTGTCCCTGCCCCGCCACCCAAACCCATGGCACTGAGTTTACTATCTATTTATTGTTGCTAAATTTAGAGACTGTATCTCCCTTGTTTGTACCACATCCCTGAGAATCAGGATAGCCAAGCACTATTATTCTCCATAGTTTACAGTTGGGGGAAGAGACCAGATGGGAATAAAAGGTTTGTGCAAAGAACCCTGTTCCAGCGCTGTCATGCAGCAAACCTTTATTAACTGCCTATAGTAATGATGGGCAAGATAGAGTCCTGCCTGGAAATCACAGTCTGGGGAATGACGTAGATACGCAGCTCACCAAGACCCATCCTGGTTGTGAATCCCAGCTCTGCCACTTACTAGTTGTGGGGCTTTCAGCAACTTAGCTTCTCTGTTTCCTTATCTAGAAAGTAGGTACTTGTGGGGATTAAATGAGGAGACAAGTATGAAGTGCCTACCCCTGAGTCTGGCTCATAGTGTGGGTTTCTCTTCCCTTCCCTCAAGGGAAGAGGCCAGAAGTCCACAGAGGGAGAGAGTAGCAGCATCATGGTGGGGCTCCCTTTGAAAGTCCAGAAACTCAAGTTGGAAAAGCTGAACACTAGTAAACACTACACCATCAATCCGTGCTTTGGCTTAACCCAAATCTGCTGAAACTCAACGCTGATGAAGTATGTCAACCAGATTTGGCTACTAAGGATGACTCAGCCCCTTCGATGTCTGCCTAATGTGCCAGAAAAGGTGGGCCACTAAGGAAGCAGTACAGGCTTTGGAGTCAGACCAACTCGGGTTCAAATCCAAGTTCCACCACTTAATTTCTTTCTGGGACTTTTCAGTAAAATGGGAATGATAATAATTCCCATGTCATGAGCTTTTTGTAAGATTTATGTTAGAAAATATATGTTAAATACTTTGCACAGGGCCATCTCATTGTAGGCATTCCAAATTCAGTAATCAATGTTGTTAGAAATGGCTGAAATCTCTAAAGAGAGATCAGGACGGTGAAGAGAGGCCTCGGCTCCGAGCACTCTTGCTCCATAGCGCCATTAATTCCCAGCTCTGGGGGTGATTCTAGCAGAGATGCTGTTACCGTCGTTGGGGCCTGAGTTCCTTACCTGTTCTGTATTGGATAAAGATAGTTTGCTCTTAATCCTAAGAAAATCTTAGTTAAAATCCAGTGTTAAGGTAGAGAGAAAAATATCCAGGCAATTCTGCACAAAAGCCGCAGAGACAGTTTCCTCTGGGGAGGACCTCACATTTGTGTTCAGAGTGTGCTTTGTGTTCAGGAACAGCTGATGCAAAGGAACAGGCCCGGGTGTAAATGGCCTGGTGTCCTCACAGCTTGGGCCGGATGGGACTTCCCTGGACAAGCAGGAAAACTTGAACAAGAGATCCAGAAGCA
The DNA here is from genome assembly GCF_027409185.1 of Cynocephalus volans. Taxonomy (NCBI): domain Eukaryota; kingdom Metazoa; phylum Chordata; class Mammalia; order Dermoptera; family Cynocephalidae; genus Cynocephalus; species Cynocephalus volans. Next base: position 26,389,037 of record NC_084469.1, on the reverse strand, counting down.
AAGGCGTTCGTTAATGAAACAAACAAACGGGCTGGCTGATTAGCTAGTTGGTTAGAACTTGTCGTTGATCCCCTTATGGGCCAGCTGCAAAAAAAACGAACCAATAAAAAACAAACAAAAGTCTCTAGCATATTAACTGAGTAATAAAACAGAAGTCAACAAAGCAAATTAAAAATAATTATTTGAAAACAAAAATTCTCTAGTTTTTAGCTACGGATTTATTATAAGCAGTTATAAGAATGAACCAGTTCTTAAACTCCACTGAATTGAACTGATTCTTTGGATGAAGCCTCTCCCTGGGCTGAGGCAGATTCTGACTGTTGATTTTCAGGAGGGCAACCTCTGGTTTCTAACCTCAGGTGGGACAGCTTTACAGTTCTCCAGGCTTCTTGCCCCTGGCAGGAAATTGTGTGTTGCAGGTGGAAGGCAAAGTTGCTGGGGCCTGTGGCGCACTCGGTAGAGTGCTGTGCTGGGAGCGCGGCGACGCTCCCGCCGCGGGTTCGGATCCTATATAGGAATGACCGGTGCACTCACTGGCTGAGTGCCGGTCACGAAAAAACGACAAAAAAAAAAAAGTTGCTGGGGTTCTGGAGCTTATTTAGACTAGTCCAGCCCCTATTTCCACAGAAAGGCTCAGAGAGGTGAAGTGGCTTATTGAAGGGCACACAGCTTCCAAGTGTAGGAAGTTCTATGTTCTGTACCCACCTTACCTTCACATTCTTCTACTATTTTATTCCTTACACCTTCTATGATCTTTTGAGTTTTGTAATCCTTTCTCCACCACTCCATCCCTCCTTTCCCCTTGTTGCCTACAGCGTTTGTTCTGGCAGGTCCTGGCCTTTAGGAAGACTCCGAATCCCTGAGAGACCCTGCCCCCCATTTCTTCCCTGACCTGGGGTGCAGGCTACCTTCGGTGCCATGGCCTTTTCATCAAGGTTTGCCTTCTGGGAGCAAAAGGAAAGTTGAATTTCAAACTCATTATGTTTTCCCCATGTGCTTGGCATGATGTGTCTGCAGGCAGGAGAATGGCTTAGGGGAGAGGGAGCTTTGGACACTAGAGGTGGATTGGGGCATGTGGGTGTATTTGGGGATGGGGGAAGAGAAGGACCAGGGTGCAGTGAACTCACTTCTGCCTTGATGGGCTCCTGCGCTGAGTCATGCTCCTCCCCTGAGTGCCACCTCTGGTAAGCTGAGCGCCTTTTGTCCCCCTGGTGTCCCTCCAAGTTAACCCCACCACACCCTTCCCGCTGCCCTGCTGCTCTGACCCACCCCTGGGAATGGGGCTGCAGTGGAAGGACTGCTAGGAATGGCTTTGGCTCTGAGGTGTCTGGAACTGGGTCTCCCCAAGTCTGGGGGCTGTAGTGGGTAGGAGGAGAAGGGGCCAAAGGTGGAGAGTCAGGCCAGTTGGTGGCCTGGGTCCAGAGAGTGATTCAGGCTGCAGACCTGAGCATGCCTTTGTGTGTGTACACAGTCCCCAGCTGGGCAATGACCTACAACAGCCTGAGCGCTGCGGGTGGGGGAGGGGGCAGTGAGTCAGCCTAAGGCTAAATACAGAGCTGAGCTCAGAGTATCCCAGACACTTTGGGGGGCAACAAGTGTTTTCCCTAATGCCTCACCTTGGGCCAGATATTTGAAGTCCCAAACGAGCCACTGGAGAGAGGACAGATTTGGAGCTGGTGAAGGACACAGAGTGGACTTGGAATCTGGGCCATCCCCGAGCCCGAGATAATACACTGCGTGCAGTAATGAGTGTGTCTGTGTGATTTGCAAACACTTGCTGTCCCTCTAACCTATATGCTTGGGAGCTAATGCATGGTGTGATCCCCGGGGGCAGGGCTGGGTGAGTGGTGGTCCTAGGTGGGGGCAGCAGGTACAGACTTAGATTCTACCACTCTTCTTTGTTCCCTCTCCACCAACCCCATCCCTCCCTTTCTCTGCTCCAATACCAGTTTCTAAAGTAGTAGGGTCCACTCTGAGGAATATTTGCCATTTTCCCTCTGTCCATGGCAATGTGAACTAACTTTGAAACTTGAGCCCATTGAAAATTGCTCGATGGACAAGATGTAGCTTTAAATCTGCAGAAGCCGGGCACGCTGGCCAATGTCCTCAAGTGGATAAAGTAAATGATTCTAGATATTTCTAAGGATCTTTTCCATTAGGAATCATGAACTTCTTCCCGTGTTCCTACCCCCATCACGCTGGGAAACAAAGCCATGCTGAAGATGGGATGGGGTTGGTAACAGGCCTGTCTTTTCTCTGTAATCCTGGGGGACTGGGGAAAGAAGATAAATTAAATCCACTAGAGTGCCTGAGCTTTTGGAGGGAGAGATGCTAGGGAGGGGTGAGAGAAGGCTCTCTCAAACTTGAGTCCTGGCCCCTCTCTCAAACTGAGGCCTGGCCCTACTCTGAGCCAGTCTCTGGACTGAAAGAACTTCAGATCTTCTGCAGACACATTCTAGTGTCTGTTGTTTCCTGCTGACTCTGCTCCTCCCCTCTGACTCAGGCCAGCCGGTTCCTGGCCTCTAACACAAACCCCTGGCCAAAGAACCCAGAGCTCAGGCATCTTTCCTTCCTCCACACACCGCCCCTAAAGTTGGGGTTCCCTCCCTCAGCTGCATGGTTGGCAGTTTTGTGGGTCTGAGGTTGGGAAAATATCCTACCTCCTGAATCCCTGCCTCTGCTTCACTTCCTGCCTCCAGCCCAAGCTCAGCTGTCTGTCTGGGAGGGCACTCAGGCTCTGAGTTAGGGGGAAATTGTACAGAACCAGAGTGGGAATGACTCTTGCAGTTAACATGACTTGAATTAGCTGGATCTTTGTACCCACCATGTAATCAAGGCCACAAAGTCGCTGCGGGTTGACCTCTTTAGACAGTCCAAGTGGGCAGAGTGGCTGGTTACTGAGGGCAAGGGTGTTTGGTTTTCACCCCCACAGAGACTCTTCATATTCTTGAAGTCGTCACTGGACAGTTTTGATCCCTGGGTAGAATATCTCTTGCCCAGATCCCCTAGCCTCAGTATTCCTGAAGACTCAGGAGCTCTGCCTCTTAGGCAAAGAGAGGCCCCTTGAATGTTTTTTTCCTGTGCTTTTAGTGCTGGGTCTCCCAGCCCTGACATGCCAGTGACTTCTTTGTCTTCTCCCTCAGGTTAAAGAGGAGGACAAAATTCTGCCAAAGCCTGGCCCTCCTGGCAAGGAGGAAGGGGCTGTAAGTGCTTCTCTGAGACCGCTGTGTGTGGGGGTGGGGGGTTAGGGGGGTGGGGGGGGTTGGGCTTTCCCTGTACCCATCAGCCCTAGACTAGCCTTTGAGGCAATTCCATGGAGTAGGCAGGGACTGCAGGGGGGCCCCTGCTTGTGTGGCACGGCCGGATGGAGTGCCTATAAAGGGGCAGAAAGTGCAGCGTGTGTGATACCAGCCTGGGTTGTGTAAAAGAGATGGGAAAGCCAATGGGATTTGGGGACCTCCCCTAACCTCATCCTCCAGCCCCTTTTAGTTGCCTACATATTGTTCTGGTTTCCTGAACCCTTTGGAGGTGGAGAGGACTAGGTGGACAAACTCTTAGGTCGGGGAGCACAGAATGAGAGCTCAGCTGTTGGACTCTTCAGCCCGCTCTGGATGGCACAAGACAAGGGTGCAGAGGAATTTCATGGCAGCTGCTGCTGTCTCTTCAAAGGCCTTGTCAGCTGCTTGGTGCTGGTAGCCTGGAGGCAGGCTTTAGCTGCCCAGTGCCCCTTGCCCCAACTGCCTTGGGTTAGAGACCCTGAATAAAGCTGGACTCTTTTAAGATGAGAGAAGAGAGACAGTTCCCGAATAGCCAATCTAGAGATGTGTAGAGAGAGGGCTGCTGTCAGCACAGGGGCGGGAGTGCCCAGGGCTCTGGGGCAGAGCTGGATCACAAACAGATCCATACATCATTACACCCCAGATGGTGCCTGTCCCAGCTCCCCCCACTTCCTTAGAAGATTTGATGAGGCATTGTGGCTTCCACCTGGTCTGTAAACAATCTTGCAAGACCAGCTCCTGATTTCAAAGGGATGTGTTTGCACTATGTGAGCGAGGGGCCTCAGAATAGCCCAGATTTTTTTTTTTTTTAATTTATTACATGTAAAGTGCTTAGAAGAGTGCCTGGCATGTGGTAGGTACTGTGTAAGTGATAGCAATAGCTATCATCACTATCATTATCATCATCTTCAGTTAGGGGAGATGGGAGAGAATCCAGAAGAGGGAGGGGTAAAGAGTAGGACCCAGCAGCTAGGGCCACTGCCAGCTCTGCAATGCCCTGGCATGCCTCGAGCACTCTTGGCCTAGAGGTTGAGGAAGAGGCTGCTTCAAGTCTTCCCTCTCTCCACCCCTGCAGCAGAGCCACCCTGCAGCTGAGGCTGGCCTAAAGCCCTTAGCTCAGCTCTGCTCACACGGTGGGGCAACCTCTCCATGTGGCCGCCAGAGGCAGTACCTCCCAGGTCTGCCCACTCTGTGAGCATCTTCTTGCATCCAAACAGGCATGGGCAGCTGGACCTTCACTGCCCAGATGGGCTCTGGAATGAAGGTTATTATTTTGGGAAACAAAGACTCAAGCATAGCTCAGTTAGTAACAGAGCACTTCCTGGTCAGCAAGAAGTCCCCACAGGCAATGTGAGTGGTCAGCAAGAAGCCCTTCCCTGCTATGGGCCAGCCTGCCAGTTCCCACGTGTGTGTGTGTGTTGGGAGTGGGCACACCAGGTGGAGTGTGCCAGAATGCACCAGTTGGCTGGGGTGCCCAGAGGCTGAGAGGCTGGCTGAGCCAAAGGCCCTACTGTAGGGCAGAGTGTAGCTGTGTCTGCTTGAATGCTTAACCCTTTGTGGGCTGCCCTGACTCCTTTTCCGCCCATCACCCCAAAAACACGCTGTGGGAGCTAGGAGGTCTCCAAACCCTTGAGAGGCTTGCAGGAGAAAAACTGCAAAGAGACTGGCCAAAAGCAGGCTGAAGTAGATGCTTCCTGGGCCAGTGCTGGGTCTTTGCTGGTCTTGAGAGTGTGGGTGAAGGGTAGACAGCAGCCAACCCAGAGAAGCTGGTGGGGGAGGAGGCTTGGAGTGTCTTGGGGCCGGGAAGAGCTCCCTGACCATTGCTTTCTTCAGGATGGGTAGGCTGTGGGTCTGACTGCCCAGAAAACAAGGTGATAGAAGGACCAGAGACCACAAAGGCAGGAAGCCCAGGAATTAGGCCAGGATTGGTGGTAGGAATTGGCTATTTGACCTCTCTGTGCTCCATCTCTGCTGTGTTTGGGCTGTGAGGGAGAGGGCCCGCCTGGATTGGGGCATGGTTGCCGTCCTGACATAAAGCCAGTAACTCTAAGGCACCTCACAGGCCTCTGGGCACTCTGTGTTGGCATCTCGCAGTACCATGCTAACCTGGTAATAGACAGCAGGTGAGAGCAGTACCTCATTGTGCTTTGTGGGAAAGAAAAGCCAAACTCTTAGATGCAATTGCCCTATCTGGAAAATGGAAAGAAGACTTCCTGGGGTAGCCTCTTGGAGCTAGGTGTTGTTTGGCAGATGAATGGAAAATCTGTTCCAGGCCATGTGGTCACACCCTCTTACTCCCTCTGCATGGGGTGGGCAGGATGCAGGGGCTGATGCTAATGTCTACCTGTATTTATATGACTGTAGCTAGAGGGCAGCTCAAAGGACAGCAGTGGCCCATCTAAGAGTCCTCAGCCTCCCACCAGGCCGATAACCTCAGAGACTTCCCAGAGAGCCAAGAGCCCTGCACCTACACTCACCATGAATGGCCTGGGGACTGCCTCAGCAGAAGGCACTAGTGAGGAGGCCCAGGGCCTGTCCCGGAAGAGGGTGGCAAATGCAGTGCGGAAGGTGGTGAGCAAGGTACTGCCTGGCGAGGAGCTTGGGAGTGCCAAGGAGCCTCCGGGCAGAGGGGTCAAGTCCCCTGAACACCTAGCTCGAAGCAAGAGGGGAGAAAAGGCAGCCTCTTGTCCCAAGCCACCTCCTCCCCCTCCTCCCCCTCCTCCACCTAAGCCTGAAGCAAAGAAGGAGGCAGCCAAAGATGAGCTCTCCATGGGCCTGCGGAGCCTAATGTCTCGGGGCAAGGGCAAGGACCGCAAGCCCCGGGGCAAGCAGTCTCCTGGGAAGGGGGAGAAGCCCTCCAGCCAGGAGCCAGGCTCCTTGGGGAAACCAGGCTCCCCACAGATTGTGGACTCCCCAGAGAAAGCAGGATCCCCAGCCAAGCCTGAAACCCCAGAGAAGCAGCATTCCCCAGCCCCACTGGAGGAGCTGGTGGATCCAAGCTCTACTATCCCGAAGTCGAACCTCACTGGAGAGCAGCAGTCCAAGTCACCAGGCCCCGGATTGCAGCAGGAGGTACCCGAGTGTGTCACTAACTTCTCATGCCCCTCACCACTCTTGCTCGAGGGCCAGACACCCTGGTAGCCAGCTTCCCCAAGCCTCAGTGAGCCCTGCATGAAAGAGGCTGGGCCCAGGGCCATGCACCAATGGCAGGGGCTGCATGGCTTTCCCTAACTGAATGCCAGTACCCGTGGTTGCCTGGGCTCTGGCCCAGCGGCTGGGATGGGAGCTGCTAACAGCCATGCTTGGCTTGCCATGGGAATCAGGGCCTGCTCCCCAGCTACACTGTGCCAGCTTGAGGCCCCAGATCCCAGGCTGAGGATCAGGGTCTTAGAAAATCTGTGCTGGGTAGAAAGACAGTGTTTTCTCAAGTCAGGTGGCCTGGGTTCACATCTACAGCCACTCGCCCCTGTGGGACCTCAGCAATGTGTGTCCCACAGCTGAGCCTTTATCTGTCCAGTGGGGATGATACAGGTCCACAATCCCTCCTCTGAAGCCTGTGGGGCTAGAAGTATTTTGGAAATTAGCAATTTTTGTATTTTAGAATGTGATAGAGTATACATAATGAGCAACCCATAACAAACACATTAATATTTCCAAAACAAAATCTATGAATATTCATACTGTGGGGATATAGAGGATAAACAGTCAGGTTTTGCTACCAAAATGATTAAGAAAAATCCTTTGTTTGGGGGACTTTTGGGATTTTGGAATTTCAACTGAGGTAATGCTTGCTTTGAAGGGTTGCTGTGAAGCTTAGAAATGATGCAGGTAATGCTCCAAGCCCTGCCCCTGCAATGGCAGGAGCTCCATAAATGGTAGTGCTGGTAGTGATATTAACAGTCGTCATTAAGACCATCACTGCCATCACTACCTTCTTTGGGCATGATCAGCATGTCACTTCTGGCAGCAGGACTCTTGAGGAACCCTATGCCTGAGTGAGAGATGGGCACAGCGGGCCCTTTTGGATCTGGTGACTACCCTGTCTTTCCAGAAAGTGCCGTTTGGGTGGGGCAGGAGGCTGAGAAGCCAGGGAGAGGGCCAAGGACGGTCAGTCCAGTCCCCTCCCCTTGGAAGGTGATGTTTGTGTGGTTGGTCCTTGAGTTGGGGACAGTTCTCTTCAAGCTTCCCCATTTTGTGGACCCAGCTGAGGCCTCATGGGGTGCTGGGGGAGATAGAGTTCAAGTTCTGCCACTGCTTCCCTGTGCTCGCCTGGCTAGAAGGAGAGGGATGCCAAGGACATAGCCTGAGGGTCCCTGAGGCCCTCCCTGACTGCTACCTCCTGGTACCTGTGTTCCTAGAACCTGTCTTGCTCCCCACTCTTCCTGGCTGTTGCAGCGGCACTTAAAGAAAAGCCAGCTGCAGCTTTCCCTACCCCTCCTTGCCCACTCTGAATCAGGGAAGCGACCATTCCTGGCACACAGGGAGGAGTTGTGAGGGGCATTTTGGCCTGACAGACAGGGCATGAGCTGAACTGTCAGTCCCTCAGGGGAACCTACAAGTGGCCAGGGGTGTCTTGTGCCAATTCCTGGGCTGGCCGCCCTCCCCCCGTGGTCCCCTCTCCCTCCTCCTCTCACTAGGGTAGAGTTGGGAACTGAGACATGCCCTGACCTGGAGTTCAACCACATGTCACCTGGACCTGGGGCAGGGGCCAGAAGGGTGAGTAGGAAAACAGGGCCATTCAGTGCTCAAGATAGTTAGGACAGCAAGAAGCAATAACCACAGAATTCCCAGGCATCTGTCCTTTCTTTTTCATCTGATAGTTTAAAAACTCAAATAGGCGCCTGGCTTGTCTCCCTGACCCTACTCCACTTCCCATTGGGTCCCTGGGCTTCCCTGGGCTGTGAGCTTCGCAGGCTGTGCGTCAGTGTTCCCCAGACCGGACTAATAGTGGCTCAACCTTTAGGCAGGAGCTGCCCTCGAGGTCCAGCTGACCCCTGTGGAGGAGGCTCACCAGCGGCTTGAGAGGATCTTCACAGCTTCTGTAATGTCACATCTCGTGTCTGTGTGGAGGAGCGCTGATGGGGGAAGGGTGGCTCCATGGTGGCTGTGGGCCCTCACACTGGCTTCCCACTTGAAGAAATGAGAGAGAGCTCTGGGGAAGGTGTTCCTCCAGAGCCTGGAGCCCTGTACACATGGGAGGGGCCACACCCAGCTGGGGACCTAGTCTTCTCTGGCCCCGTTCTCCTGCCTTGAGGACATGTCTTGGTGCCAGAGCCTGGTGGGTGGCAGGGCAGGGAGCTAATGCTCCCCATTTCTGATGCTCTGATTCTCCAGCCCCAGGTGGGGCCTATGAACTCCTTGCCTATTTCTAACAGGTATGTCCAAGGCTTAGCTGACTCTCCTTCCTCCCCAGAAAGGCCTTTGAGGGCTTTAATAACCAGACAGAGACAGAGAGGCCAAGGCTGGCCACAGTGTCTGCCCATAGTCCTTGGCTCTTGGGCAGTTGGCAGGTAGCCCCCAGGTTGGACCTGGATGGGGGATGCCTCCGCTTGCCGCAGGGTCAGTGTGCCCACCTGGGAGTGGTGGGAGTGGTGCAGGGGTGCAATGGGGGGTTGAGGAAGGGGTCCTAAACTTGGGGCTGCTGGTGGCCTTGTTCTATAAGAGATGCAGCAGTGACAGCTCTGAAAGGCAGCCAGCCATTGGCATAGGGAACGGCACCCTTGGGCATGTGTTTAGAGGCAAGGCACAGCTCTGTGCTGGTGTCTAGTGTGCACTGGGGGAGCTAAGCTGAGAAATGCCTGGTAGATAAGGCAGCAGGCTCCCAGGGGGCCCAGGTCCCAAGTGTGGTGAGGTGGCCTGGAGTCTAATTCAGAATGGACTAGATGACCAGCCCAGGAGAGACTGTGGCCAGAGGCAGAGTGGTAGACTCCTGCCCAGGCCACAGGGAACGGCTTAGAGAGCATCTCCTCTGAGAAGTCTGATGGTAACAAGCGTCTCTTCACCTTCCTGGTCTGGCCTCTCTTGACTGAGTGCAATTCACCTGCCCAGGCCAGCTCCCTGGTCCTGGTACTAAGCTTTTCCTACCTCAACTCTGCACCATGGGCAGCCAGAGAGTGACAGCCCATGTGGCTCAGAGGTATTTGCTGAAGGGGATGTGCCAATGGTCTGTTGTCTTCACCCCTCTTCTTCTCTCTCTCTTCTTTGCCTGCTGCCGGTAGCTGGACCCTGAGGCCTCCTCTCCTGCCCACAGCCAGGTAGGGTGCTCCTGCCCTACTCAGGAGCCCTCCGCTTCCTCTGGTGACCACCCACCGTCCCTGTCCTGTACCTGGGCTGGCGTCTGTGCTCGGGCCTCATGCTGGAGTGTAAGGCCTCATTCCTCTCCAGGCTCCCACCCTGTGTCTGGGGGACTCCCCTGCAGAGGCAGTGCCAGGAGCTTGAGACGGTGCCGCTCTGTGCGAGGCCCTCAGAGAGCATCTAGACCAAGTGGCACTGTTCAGGTTTGGCCTCTTTGGCACATGGTTCTTGGCCGCTGGAGCCCAAGGGCCTGGTTGAGTTCTAGGTGTTTCATCTCAGCTCACTGTGGGTAGAGAAAGCTTTTGAAAAGCCTGAATCCTGGCCCTCTTTGCAGCCCCAGCCTGTGGATGAGACATTCTCTGTCTCCACCTCCTGGCCAATGTGAGAAACCCATTTTCAGATTAGTTCTAAAGGAGTAAAAGGCCATGAACCTTTGATGTCACTATATTCATCAGTCCCCAATACCTGGCCCATAGAATGTACCCATTCAAGACAAAAGTTTCATCCGTCTTACACAATTTGAAAAAAATAAGACATTGTAATGATTTTTTGTAAAGTTATATTTCTTCAAATGTAAGGAACTAGCCATTTTTAATGTTCTCACTTAACAAGTCAAAGTGTGGAAAGGCCCATAGTGATCACCCTACTTGAAGGATCATTTCACTGGTCCCTGAAACCCAGAGAACTGGGAGCTACTGGTGTAGTGCAGCCCTCTCACTCTATAGCTGCGGAGGGCAGTCAGTGCACAGGGGATTTACCTGAAGCCAGAATCCAACCTGGGAGTAGAACCCAGATCTCCTTTCCTCTCAACTCCAAGAACTGTGACAAAGAACATAGTTCTTTTGGTGGGGGGTTTGGGGGTGCGGCTGGCTGGTAAAGGGATCTGAGCCCTTGACCTTGGTGTTACAAGGCTGCACTCTAACCAAATGCAGAACATACTTCTTATTGTATTTTCTTACCCTTTCTGCATTCCTCACCCAGGGGCTCAGTATCACAAAGCAGTGTCTATGCTGCGGCCTCAGGTCTCGTGAGGAAGGGATACTTAGGGTGGGAGACTCTAGGAGACTAATCGTAGTCTCACAGCTGGGGACCCTTGGGGAGTGTGGGGCAGGACTAGCCTGAGGGCTGGTCCATGCCACTGGGGTGACCATCCCCCACTGGGGGACACTGGATGACCTTGCTTCTGTTTTGCCCACACACAACAAAAGGAGCCTGGTGAGCCATGGGAGCTGGGCTCCCTCCTGTTCTCCCAGATGCTTCAGGTACCATTTCTGCCCAGTCACCTTCTTAGGGAGTACCAGGTTGGACAGCCCCATCCCCTGAAAGTGCCTACGAATCCTTATTTCTGATTGGTGACTACTTGGGGCCTCTGGGGGTTCCCAGCCCCTTTATACCCATTCCTGTGTCCAGCCATGTGTTTCATAGAGCAGTGCTGCCCCCTCCCCCCATATCTGTGGCCATGCTGCCTCACGCCCTTGTGCGGCATTAGCATGCCCACTAGGTCTGTTAACTGCCACCTTCCTAGGAGGGGCCTCTGCTGACTGTGACATGGAGGAGGAGCAGGAAGGCTGACATGTGCACCTGGACTCTGTCCCCCTGCCTGGATAAAAGCATCCCCTGGAGGGAAAGGCCAGGGCTGAGATTAGGGCTCAGGACTCATCCCACCTATCATTCTGTACTACAGAGTCCTAGGTAGGCACTTCTCTGCCCAGCTTGGTGTAGGAGGCCCTACCGTTTGGATGAAGAAGATGAGCAGGAGAGACCCCAGTAGTTGTGGTCCAGGGCTAAGGGGCTTGTGCTCAGGGTACTGATCTTGTAGTCTCGGCAGGGAGGAGGGGACAGCTGAAAGTAGAATGTGCTGATTTGCTTTCCTGGGGCCTGCTCTCTCCCGGGCACATGCTGCTTGTATCCCTGTCTTTCCAGACCCTCAATGCTGGTATGGTCCCTTGCCTCTGTGTCTTTGTCCTAGGGCTCCTCAGGACCACCACCACCTCCTGGCTTCCCCACGCTCTTTCCCTGATACCTCTGATGTCCCTGTGTTCTGTATCTGTATCCAACTGTTCCCTCACCCAGTGACTCATCTTGAAGCCCTTCCCCTCCCTTGGCTCCTCTCTCCTGCTATCCTCGTTGTCTGTCTTCCAGAACAGGGTTTGACTATTCAACCTCTTCCTCTGATAGGCAAAGACAGAAGAGCAGATTGCTGCTGAGGAGGCCTGGTATGAGACAGAGAAGGTGTGGCTGGTCCATAAGGATGGCTTCTCCCTGGGTGAGTCTCGGGAGGGTCAGGCTGCATCTATCTGGACTCTCTGGTCTCAGGACCGGGCCATGGGGCTGCCTTCTGGGTCTGGGGAGGGCTGAGTGGTGAGCAGCGGGAGGCTAGTGATTTGGTGGGGAGGAGCACAGGACCAGGAAGGGCCCACACAGGGTAGTGGTGGTTTCCCAGGCCCGTGTCCAATTGTCCGACCCTGCTCTGCAGCCAGTCAGCTCAAATCAGAGGAGCTGAGCTTGCCTGAGGGGAAGGTGCGTGTGAAACTAGACCACGATGGAGCCATTCTGGATGTGGATGAGGACGACGTAGAGAAGGTTTGCAGGTGGAGGGCGGTGGAGGCTGGTGGAGGGTGCAGGAGGTGGGCTGGGCAGGGCAGGCCTTTCCCCTGGCAGTGGAGACAGGTTCTGCTTCTTCAATGTCCACCTGCCTCTCCTGTCCTGCAGGCGAATGCTCCTTCCTGTGACCGTCTAGAAGATCTGGCCTCGTTGGTATACCTCAATGAGTCGAGCATCCTGCACACACTGCGCCAGCGCTATGGAGCTAGTCTGCTGCACACATATGCTGGCCCCAGCCTGCTTGTCCTCAGCCCCCGTGGGGCCCCCGCTGTGTACTCTGAGAAGGTGCAGTGCCCTCTAGGCTACCATGCCGACCCGTGGACCCATCCACCATGGCCCACCCCACCTTCCCTGGCTCTCTGCCCTTTCCCTTTGGCATCCCACTGGGCTCCTGTCCACTCTCACAGTTGGACTTGGGAAGAGTAGTCATTTCAAGGGATGGGGGACAGAAGGACCTTCCTGCAGCTTTTAATGGAGTCCAGGATTTGGCTAGTACCTGCATTTCCACATGTGGCCTTAGCTTCAGAATCCCTGGACACCTGTAGAGTGAAAATCCAAGAAGAGGTGGACCTTGCAGGCAAGGGTCTGGGTGGGACCAGCTAAGAGCCTACCTCTTCCTGCCATCCTTCTCCTGCCCAAAGGTGATGCACATGTTCAAAGGGTGTCGGCGGGAAGACATGGCACCCCACATTTACGCCATCGCCCAGACTGCATACAGGGCGATGCTAATGAGCCGTCAGGACCAGTCCATCATCCTCCTTGGCAGTAGTGGCAGTGGCAAGACCACCAGTTGCCAGCATCTGGTACAATACCTGGCCACCATCGCAGGCACCAGCGGGAACAAGGTGTTTTCTGGTAAGGCAGGGACAACTGGGAAAACTGAGAATGGGCTGAAGAGAGGGAGGTGGGGAGGGAGGACCCCTCCTAGGTGCCAGCTCTTTTTCTCCCTGGCCTCTCCATCCCCTGAAACCCCACTGTCCCTGGGCAGTTCTCATCTGAGTGGCCCCAAGCCTTCATGCCCTAGGAGAACAGGCATAGGCTGAGCCTCCTGTTCTGCCTGGGCCTCTGGAGTCCAGAGCTTAGGAGTAAGCTGCTGCTGACTTTCCTGATGTCCCCTGTGCCTGTATTCTGCAGTGGAGAAGTGGCAGGCTCTGTACAACCTCCTGGAAGCCTTTGGGAACAGCCCCACCATTATGAATGGCAATGCTACTCGCTTCTCCCAGATCCTCTCCCTGGACTTTGACCAAGCTGGCCAGGTGGCCTCAGCCTCCATTCAGGTGAGGAGCCACTGCCTTGGCTTCAGGCTAGTAGGAGATGGGCTGCCTGAGTTCATGCCCTAGAAATCAGGCACTTCTACGCCTCATTTTTCTGGGATTCTGCCCCAACAAAATGGACCCCAGCACAGGCAGGGTGGGCCTGCACTGCCCGGAGGCCTCACTATTCTGCCCTCCATGCCTCCTGCCCTGGGTGGGGCCCTGCTCTTCTTCCTGCCCAACTCTCTTCTCCCTCCTAACCCTGGAGTTGTCCCCACCCTACTGCTGTGGCCCACTTTCTAAGATCTGCTCAGGGGCTTCTCCCAGACTTATTTCACCCAGGAGAGGACTGGCTTGTCAGTAAAGTAAGGCCCGGGCAAGACTGATTCCCTCCCACGCTAAATGAAATATCTCACCGCAAGCTCCCATCTCTCCAGGAAGCTGGTGCCCGGGGGCTGGGCAGAGCATCAGGGCCCCCTCCAGGAGCCAGACCTGTCCTCTTCCACCTGGCCCTGGTTTCTTCCCCGTTTGACCCCGAGAGGATCTGCCCTCTGGTTGAGCACCTTGGAAATAAGGTGCAGCCGCTTGTTCCCAGGGCCTGGAGGATCATGGGCCTGGCTCCTTCAATTGTGGGGTGGGAGAAGCTTGACCTCGCGCTGCCCCTCTTACTCTCACCTCCATGCTGTGTCACAGACGATGCTGCTAGAGAAGCTGCGTGTGGCTCGACGCCCAGCCAGTGAGGCCACGTTCAATGTCTTCTACTACCTGCTGGCCTGTGGGGATGGCACCCTCAGGTGAGAAGAGACAGAGGGTGCACCGAGGGTGCTCTGGACCCCAGTGCATTGTCTGGGCTCTGGGACCTTGCCCCATGATCACATCCTGTACCGTTTGTGTATTGCAAGCCTGCTAAGCACACCAAGACACTGGTTGTTGGGGACTTGCCCGCAGTCTGCTAGTATGGGGTGGAGCTGGTATTTGAGTCCACCCTGGGGCCAAAAGCCCAAGGCTTTTCCAGTGCCCTCCAAGCTGGCCTTCCCTGCCCCATGGTGGCTGCTTCTGCCTGCCCTTCACTGTAACTTTCAGACTTGCTGTGTGTGTTCATGAAGAAAGAAAAATGCTAAGGCTGAGCAGGCAGCCTCTGACTGTGATCCTCTTTGGCTCTTCTTGTAAATGAGGGCACAGTCTCTGTCCTGGTTGGACTTGCCCTTCAGGCAGGTTCCCTGCTCCCTTCCAGGGTTTGGCTAGAGCCTCTCACCAGATCATTTCTGGTGACCTGTCCTAGGGAGGCCTGACAGTAGGGGATGATGGGTGGACAGAACTCAGAGTTGGGATGCTGACCCTGTCTGTCTCCACCCTGGGAGGGAGGTGGCCTTGGCATGGGGACCAAGCACCATGCTGATGCCTCATTTGTACCCCTAGGACAGAGCTCCACTTGAACCATATGGCAGATAATAATGTGTTTGGGATTGTGCCACTGGCCAAGGTGAGAGGCCTGCGGGGACTGGGTTGGCAGCCCTGGGACTTGGGGGAAGAAGAAGCCTGGACTGGGCCATGGTGCCCCAGGGGAATAGCAGGAGCCCAGCTCTAGCTGGGTGGCTCTCCCCAAGCCTTGCCCTCCCTGAGGGTCCAGCAGCATGGGGGTGTGCTGGGAGGGACGGCCCCTCAGAGGGCCAGTGCCAGTGTGCCTGTCTACCTCTGCAGCCTGAGGAGAAGCAGAAAGCGGCTCAGCAGTTCAGTAAGCTCCAGACAGCCATGAAGGTGCTGGGCATCTCCCCGGATGAACAGAAGGCCTGCTGGCTCATCTTGGCTGCCATCTACCACCTGGGGGCTGCAGGAGCCACCAAAGGTAGCCTGCAATGAGTCCCAACAGCCTGCTCGTCGCCCGGGAGACCTTGCAGGGGCCCTGGCCATTCCCTGTGTGTTCTTGCCTAGCACTGACTCATCTGTTACCAGACACCCCTCTTTTGTTTGTGCCTCTTCCTAGTCCCCCACATCAGAGCAGAAGGTCAGGGAAGCATTTCTGCTAATGATGGCCTGAGGCCTGGACTTAGCTGTCAGCAACTGGGGGCACCATGAGGAGCAGGGAGGGCCGGGGGAGGCTGAGGAGAAGAGAGGGCCACTAACTTGGAGCTGTCCCCCTGGAATAATTCTCCTTCTTGTTCCTTTCTTGACAGAGGCCCCCGAGGAGCAAGCGGGTAATTGGCCTTGGCCCCGCCCTAGGGTATAGGGGCTGCCTTGCCCAGTCTTGGTGCTTTCCCTGGGCTCTCTTGGGGGGCTGGGCTTGTTCTGTCATAGCAGAAAGGACTGGTCTGGGGAGAAGCCCCAGGGTTGAGGGTGGAAGAGGAGACTTCTGGCTGTGGGGCTTCTTGGAGTCCCAGGAATAGCTGCTTCTCCTACCTGTTTTGCATCCTGAACCTGGAACCTCTCAGGATGCCCTCTGTGGGGCTTAGGTGGGGTAGGGTGGGCTTGCTTCCTGGGGCTTCCTGAGGCCAGTTTTCCCCATCTTCCCTTCTCAACATTGGTTTGGTAGCTGCACCTCTTCCTCTTGCGTGTCAAGGTGGAGGCCACTAGGGGGCAGCAGGCACTGTGGTAACAAATGGGCTGCAGCTTCAGCACGTGTGCATTCATGGGGGCTTGTGAATGGCTAGGGCTTGGTCTGGCTTGGAAGATCCTTGTTGCCTTTCTCTGAGATTGCATTGGAGGGCGGTGATTTGACCACCTCTTCACCTTTTTCTCCTCCAGTTTAGGGCAAGCGGATGCTGACTCTGGACAGCACTTTTGGCTTTGGCTTTATCTTCTCCTGGGATGGGAAGGGCCCCAGAATAGGAAGGGCCCCAGGCTCCTCAGCAGGCATGAGGAAGCACCGGTGGGCGATGGGTACATGGAGGAACAGGCATCTGGGTGTCCGATTCCTTTTGATCCGGCAGGTGGCATCCCTGCCAAAGAGGAATCAAGCTCTGGGTTAAAAAGACATTGTCTCAGACTGTGTGGGAAGCAGACAAGCAGGCATGTGGCTGTGTCTTGAGGGAAGTTATTTTACTGTGAGGGGGTTGCCTTTAACCCTGCTCAGCTCTGACTGCAGGTAGAGAACTCTGGATGTGTCGCACATGGACCTTGTTGAGCAGTGCCTGCTACCTCCTCAGAGCTTCCAGTGTTTTCCAGGGGTGTGTGTGTGTGTGTGTGTGTGTGTGTGTGTGTGTGTGTGTGTGTGTGTGTGTGTGTGTGTGTGTGTGTGTGTGTGTGTGTGTGTGTGTGTGTGTGTGTGTGTGTGTGTGTGTGTGTGTGTGTGTGTGTGTGTGTGTGTTAGAATGTCTTGGCGGGTCTCTTTCTGTGTGCGTCAGTGTGATTATATCCACAAACATACTCCCGTGAGGCTGTGTGTGTGTTCCCAAGCCGGAATGTGGTTGTGTATTCTTGCCTGCTCATCCTCATAAACTCCCACCCCCCATGGTCCCTTCCTGTGGGCCTGGCAGGCTCCGTTGATGACTGTTTGCTAACACACTGTTTTTCTTTGCATGCTGCATGCTGGTCCTTTGCCTTACAGAAGCTGCGGAAGGTAAAACCTTGTTTCTTGTTAGCTTTTCCTAATTGCTATGATTAGACACATGTTGGCTGAGGCGCATATGTCTATGTGGCCTGTTCCCTTTCCCCTGCGGCTTTTTTGCCTCCCAACTGTTGGGCCATTGGTGGGTGTTTGTGGTGGTCTTCCCTGACAGACGTCAGGGGGTAAGAGGGAGGGCCCTGATGCATCTAGGGAAGGGGGAGGCGCTAGTACTCCCATGATGGGTCCCCGCAGGCGCAAGGATTCTTGTGCTCATCGTAGGTGGGCTGGCTCATCCTCTTGCTTTGCGCATCCCGGAGTTGGGCAACCTGGAGCCAAGCCCGCAGAAAGAGATTTTCACAGTTGACTGGGTGCCCTCTGGTGGCAGCTTGTGGAGTTACCTCCTCTTTGGGGATCTGCTCATTCTCTGTCCCTAAGGGACACAGGAAGTACTGGCAGCTGCTGGGTGTCCCTGTTTTGCCTGAAGCCCATCTGGTGTCATCGGGGCTGATTTTTTCCTCCAGAAGATGCCCGGTGTCCAGTGTTCTGGGGGTGAGGGAGCATCAACTGGCCTAAGGAGAAAGATCCAAGATGCTAGATCATGTTTCCACCCCACAGCTGGGCGCAAGCAGTTTGCCCGCCATGAGTGGGCCCAGAAGGCTGCGTACCTGCTGGGCTGCAGCCTGGAGGAGCTGTCCTCAGCCATCTTCAAGCACCAGCACAAGGGTGGCACCCTGCAGCGCTCTACCTCCTTCCGCCAGGGCCCTGAGGAGCACAGCCTGGGAGATGGCACAGGTACCCTCAGCCCCTTGGCCTGAGGCCTCATCCGGGGCTTGTTGCCATCTCTAGGGGTGGGGAACTGTGGGAGAATAGATGTTTCGTCGAGGAGAGGCCTGGCCCCAGCACCCCATGCTGGGAGCATACCCAGGTGGGGAGCCCCAGGGAGCAGGAGATGGAGCTGATCCTCTTGTCCTACAGGCCCCAAGCTGAGTGCGCTGGAGTGCTTAGAGGGCATGGCATCTGGTCTCTACAGCGAGCTTTTCACCCTTCTCGTCTCTTTGGTGAACAGGTGAGTTGCCAGGCAGGACCCCAGGCTTTGGCGAAGGTGGAGTTGATGGCTTTATGCCTGTGTGTTGGCTGGGGCAGAGCCGTCCTCCACCAGCAGAGGGCTCACTGTCACCGTGGGCTGTGAGTGAGGCGAGGCATGCTCTCCCCACCAGGGTCCTGGGCACCTGGGCAGGGATGGGGATTTAGCTTGAGGCATGGCAGGGCTTCCTGGGCGCCAGGGGCAGTCCAGTGGGGCCTTCTCTGTGGTATCACCCTGGCCAGCTCTGATCTAGGCTCTCCCTGTGAAGGGCTCTCAAGTCCAGCCAGCACTCGCTCTGCTCCATGATGATTGTGGACACTCCGGGATTCCAGAACCCTGAGCAGGGTGGGTCAGCCCGCGGAGCCTCCTTTGAGGAGCTGTGCCACAACTATGCCCAGGATCGGCTGCAGAGGCTCTTCCACGAACGCACGTTTGTGCAGGAGTTGGAAAGATACAAGGAGGTAGCTCTTGACTTCGGCTACTGCCTGAGCCCCACCCCCAGCCTCACTTTCTGGCCTTGGCACCCCCAAGGAGGGCATCTGCGGATGCAGGAAGATACCACTTCCCCAGCCCAGCTCTTTACTCCCTCTTCACCTCTGTCCTCCCATGCTCTCTGGAGTAGAAGTCTTTTCCTGCCCCCTTGTCCCTGGCCTTTGGCCTTGGCTACATTCTTACTTTGTGGAGAGTTTGCTCTCCAAGAAGCTGAAGGTGCGTTCAGGGTGCCTGAGAGCTCCTCCTGGCGCTCCTTCAAGATACCCTCCTAGGCCCCGTGAATTGCCACAGTACAGTTCCTGCCTCCAGGTGTGTCTGGACCTGGCCTTCCTCATCTCCCTTTCTCCTGATCTGTTAGTGCAATAGTTGATTATTTAGGGGTCCTCCATAATAGGGTGTCCCAGATGGGACAAGAACTGGACATCCTGCTTCATGTGGAGGTGAGTGGAATGAACTGGGGAGGATATTTATCCTGAGTGAGAGAAGGTTCAGGAGGAAAATGACAGTTGTCTTCAAGTGTTTCAAGGATGACTGTGTGAAACTGAGAGTAGGCTTATTCTGTATTGCCTAATCAACTGATCCAAATAACGGGACAACATGACTTTAGTTTAGCATAAAAAGAGGTTATGAGAATTTTAGCTGTCCCAAATGCAATGTTTGTTGCCTTGGGAGGTGGTGAGCAGTTTGTCATTTGGATGCTGGAGGGGAGCTCCTGAATGGGACTGGAGCTTGGGCCTGCTGATCCCTGAGTCCCTTCCTGGTGTACTCCTAGGGATGTGCCCCCTCACATGGCCCTGTGCTCAGTTCTACCTTCCTTCCTTCCTTCCTAGGAGAACATCGAGCTGGGCTTTGATGATGTGGAGCCGACCACAGATGACTCCGTGGCTGCTGTGGACCAGACCTCCCATCAGTCCCTGGTAGGGATGCCAGCAGGGTCTGGGGCAGGCTTTTTCTCTCATTTCTTCCCATCTCCCTCTGGTAGAGCCCTCCATTGTCTTAACTGCTGCCAGGGTGGCCTCAGTGGCCTGAGGGAGGTGCGGCAGTTATGCCCAGACACCAAGCACTTTACAGCGATGGGGCTCTGCCCTGCAGCACTCAGACAGGAAGGGGGCACTTTCTTCTGCTCTGGTGCAGTAGGGAGCCACAGCCCATGGTGTTCTGGCCAGGCAGGAAGGTGTACCTCCTCTCTTCTCATCTGCAGCTCAGGCCCTCTCCTGTGGCTGGCCGAGCCTCCAGTGTGCCTGCCAGGAGCCCTGGTGTCTACTCCTAGGTGGTGAGGGCCTAGACCCAGAGCCTATGCTCATTCCCTCCCACTGTCCCCAGGGAAAGGGCCGATTCAGCCTAACCCAGTGAAGCGAGTAACAGGGAAACAGTGTCAAGCTGTAAATACCTTCAGGGGGCTGGGGGTTGGCAGATGTTGGTCAAAGGATATATAATTACAGTAAGATAGGAGAAAAAAGTTCAAGAGATCTGTTGTGTGGTATTGTTACTATAGTTAATGACAGTATATTGTATTCTTAAAAAATGCAAAGAGTGTCGTTATGTGTACTTACCACAAAAACAACCAGCATGTGAGATAATGCATTTATTAATTAGCTAGATTTAACCATTCCACAATGTATACATACCTCAAAACATCATGTTGTACATGATAAACATATACAACTTTGTTTGCCAATTAAAAAAAAAAACACAAGGAGACACAGGGGAACTGTTGGAGGATATGTTTATTACCTTGATAGTGGTGATGGTAACACAAATGTATGCATATGTCCTAACTTACCAAATTGTATACATTAATTATGTTCAGTTCTTTGTATATCAATTGTACCTCAGCAAAGCTAGAAAAGAAAAAAAAGAATGCTTACTGGGGGACCGGCATTGATGTGAGCCCTCGCCCATCACCCTTGGGGGCAGGCTTTGTCACCCTTGGTTCTAATGTCTCAGGCACCTTGGTGCCTGTGGGACTGGCTGGCCTGATGAGTACTTGGCATTGGGCAGTTGTGTTCAATTAGGGAAATTGCGTAAGGTGCTTTATTGGAGACTTGGCATTTTTGCTGGGCTGCTGACCTCCCTCCTCTGCTTTGATTCCTACTTCCCTCTCCCTTGCAGTAAGGCCCTGCTTGGCTAGTACAAGTGGTGGGGCCCCGGGGAGAGCCAATATCCCCTGGGGACAAATGCTTGAAGTACTGTGTCCCCCAGGTAAGTTGAGTTTTCTTTTCCTGACACCTGGGCTCCCATGGGCTCCCATGGTGGCTTCCCTCGAGAGCCTTTTCCCTCTGCCAGAGACGTGGGGATGTCAGTCCATGTGACTCATGAGCAGCAATGGGTCAGACAGTGTGTTTGGATGGCACTTGGCCATCCTGTGCTTTCTTTGGTCTCCCCTATTCAAGGGGCCTTGGCATTGGGAAGCTGCACCTCTGGGGAAGGGGCTCCTCAGTGCTGAGCTTGCCACTTACCATCTGATGGCTTCAGTGCTCATTGCTGACACTCAGCCCCAGCCACTGGAGTTGCCCAGCAGCCCTCGGCTTCATTCTGCTTCCTTCTTGTGGTCACACCTCCCTTGGAGAAGATGCTGGCAGCAGGGGTCAAAGAGAGGGAAAATAGCACTTGTCTCATTTCCTTTGTCTTCCAGTCCCTAAAGGCCAGATCAGATAGGGTGTAGGGAAGGGTCAGTCCTTCCTGACCAAGGAAGACAGGGGTATTCCATAGAAAAGTTACCTTCAGGCCAGATGTGGTAGTTCATCTGGCTTTGATGGAGTATTAGAAATCAGAATTCAAAATATCTACCTTTTCTTGAAAAACCAGATTGACACTAGGGCAGTGTTCTTCCAGGACAGCCATCAATTGCAGCTGAGTGGCAGTTATTCCGTTTAGTTGGGGACATCTGCTCTCTAGCTTGCCGCCCTCTCAGGACCAGTGTTAACCCCACAACTGTCACTTACTGAGAGCTTCTTTGGGGCCATGTACTCTGCTCAGGGGCCTTACAGACTTTATCCCATTCAATCTACCAGGGAGTAAGGGCAGCAGGGGGCTCACCTAAGCCCCTGGTGACCTCTGAGGGGACGAGGATGGAAGAGAGCCTCTGGGTGTCAACTCAAGGAATAAGAAGCCTTCAGTTTTTGGTGACTTTGGACCTAGAAGTCCTAGAAGTCATATTTTGCAGTGGGCTTCTCTCTGATCTCTTTTTAGGCCCTCTGTCCCCTTGCTGCCCACCTACCCCATGAGGTGTCAGCAGCGAGTGGCAGGAGTGTGACATGTATGTGTGCATGTGTGTATATGTGTACCATGTTTGTCGTGTGTGTGGCTGGGGCTGGGACCTGGCTCCTGTCCCACAGCTCCATGTGACATAGTGGAATTTCTTTCCTTCTCCGTAGGTCCGCTCACTGGCCCGCACGGACGAGGCAAGGGGCCTTCTGTGGCTACTGGAAGAGGAGGCGCTGGTGCCAGGGGCCACTGAGGACGCCCTCCTAGAGCGCCTTTTCTCCTATTATGGCCCCCAGGAAGGTGACAAAAAAGGTAGGTGGTATCCCTGGAGGGCAGTTCCTCTGCTTTCTCTCCAGAGTACTCACTTATATGGGTCCAGGTGGCACTCATCTGAGTCCCTAGGCTTTGTGTCTGTGTCCTGACAAGCTGAACCTTGCTTCTCACTCTCAGGTCAAAGTCCCCTTCTGCGCAGCAGCAAACCACACCATTTTCTCCTGGGCCACAGCCATGGCACTAACTGGGTGGAGTACAATGTGGCTGGCTGGCTGAACTACACCAAGCAGAACCCAGCCACCCAGAATGCATCCCGGCTCCTGCAGGACTCCCAGAAGTAAGAACACCACCATTCTGCCCATGTTCCATCCCCGGGACTGTGTTCTGGGCTCCCTTCCCTGCAGGTGTCTGCGGCCCCCTCACTAGCAAGGCAGATAGCCTCCACTTCCTAGAGGCAGCAGCCAAGGCCAGTTGACGTTGAGGTCATGAGGGTGGCCTCCTGGAGTAGAGGTAGGACACAGACATGATTGGAGTAGCCTGTGGTTTTAAATTTGAATGGCACCCCCACATTCTTCAAAGAAGGCAGGAATAGCCATAGAAACCCCTCAGTCATATAAGTCCTGTCATCGATTCATTTATTCAATAGATGATTATTGGGCACCTACTCTGTGACAGGGACTTTTAGGTGCTTGGCAGATAGCAGTGAATAAAACAAAAATCCCTGCCCTTGTGGAGTTTACACTCTAGTGGAGAGAGACAGTGAACAGTAAATGTAATAATAGATTACATAGTGTTTTATAAGCTGTTGAACTCTCATCTCTCTTCCACATGGGAAATGCTTTCTGCCCCTCTGCCTCCCTGGTGAGGGAGAAGAGTAGATCGCCCCACTCTGTCCAGTCCCTGCCTACCCCTTGGATTTTGCCCACCTCTGTTTCCTCTTCTCACCATTTGAAAATTTCTCTGCAGTTTCTCTGTTGGGTGTGGGACATGCCACCCCAGTCCAGAGAAGCCAGGCCCCTGGCCACAGCTGTATGAGGGTTCTTTAGTGCCCTAGGAGCTAGGAGGAGGAACAGCCTCTACTGCTCTGTTAATGTGCCTCCTTTCCCTCCCTTCCCCTCCTGCCTCTGGCAGAAAAATCATCAGCAACCTGTTTCTGGGCCGAGCAGGCAGTGCCACGGTGCTCTCGGGCTCCATTGCGGGCCTGGAGGGCAGCTCACAGCTGGCGCTGCGCCGGGCCACCAGCATGCGGAAGACCTTTACCACAGGCATGGCAGCTGTCAAGAAGAAGTCGCTGTGCATCCAGATTAAGCTGCAGGTGGTGAGTAAGCCAGCCCAGGCCCTGGGCCCTTCCTTACCCTGGCAGGCAGGCCTGGGCACTCTGGGCACACTCAGCAACCCACTATGACTTGACTGCTGCTGGTGGGGTCTTCCTTTCAGTGCTACTGCCTGCAAGTGGCCACCCAGGCCTGGTGAGAGCAGAATTGTGCAGACTTAACGTGTCCTGACTGGTGGTGGGACACCTGCTCCTGTGGGGAGTAGAGATGCTGGCATCAGTCTCTGCTCCCCTGGGCACAGGCAATCAGAGCCCACTGAGGGCAGTCCCTTCCCCTTTGGTAGGATGCTCTTATCGACACCATCAAGAAGTCGAAGCTGCATTTCGTGCACTGCTTCCTGCCTGTGGCCGAGGGCTGGGCCGGGGAGCCCCGGTCCTCCTCCTCCCGCCGAGTCAGCAGCAGCAGTGAGCTGGACCTGCCCTCAGGAGACCATTGCGAGCCTGGGTTGCTGCAGCTCGATGTGCCCCTGCTCCGCGCTCAGCTCCGGGGCTCTCGCCTGCTCGATGCCATGCGCTTGTACCGCCAAGGTGGGCCTCCTTCCTTCTCCACTCCTGGCTCGTTCCCTCTCCCGAATCGGGCCCCTGGCGCTGAAGAGGCGCTGCTCCTGGCCCGTCTCAGGACTGGCCCATGGTCTCTTTCCTCTCACTCCTTGTTGCTTGGGTGTCTCCTCTGGGGGTGGGGAGGTCTCTCTTCTCGTCTCTCCCAGCCCACAGCCCATTGCTTTCTCCATTTCTTCCCACCCTGCAGACTCCCCTGTCCCTCCTCCCCCTTCCATACTCCAGTCCTCTCCCCTCCTTGCCCACACACCCAGTCATTTGTTCCCACAGCTCCCTCCTCCCCCTAGTTTGGATGGGTCAGCTCTGCCACAGCAGCAGATCCAATGCCCTTTCTTCGGAGCTGTCTGCCCAGTGAGAAATGAGGTGCTAGATCTTTCTGAAGTACTTAAAACTTCCAAGGGTCAGACAGGCACCTCTTACGAATCCATCTAGAGGAGTGGTCAGAGAGGATGAAAGTGATAGTAGTTAACATCCTTAGAGTGTTTACAGCATACCAGGCACTATTCCAGACTCTTCCCACACATTAACTCATTTAATCTGCACAACAGCCTCACAAGGTAGGCACTACTGTCATCCCCAGATGAGGGGACCGAGGCTCAGGGAGGTTAAGTAGCTTGCCCAAGGTCACGCAGTTCATGAGTGGCAGAACAGGATTTGACCCGGGCAGACTGGCTACAGAGTCATGCTTCTCAAGTAGGGTTTTGTCTGCCTGGTAAGTTATGAGTTGCTGAGTTTCTGCTCTCTTTTCCTCAGCTAGAAGAGCAGGTAGGACCCCACCCACCCACAACCAGTTCCCCTCATGGTACCCCACGGGCACCGTCACTTTCCCTTAGCAGCCAGAGCCAGGAAACGGGCTCCCTGCCCTCCTCTAAATAAATCATCGATCTGTCCCCACGTCTTGATATGCAGTTGGTGTTTATTATTTCAAAACCAGATTGTTACCGCTCTGAACCAAAATCAATGTGCTTTACTCAAACAAGCAGATCGATGAGGCCAGCAGCAGCAGCAGCCCCCCCTCCCCTCAGCCGGCCCCCAGCCACCATCGATAGCGCTGATGATTAATTAAGATGCCAGGCGTCCGGACCTGCTATCCTGGCCCATCAATTTAATTGCAATTCAGATACAATCAATAGCTCACTTTGTCTTGGCCCCTCAGCGGCCCCCGCCTCCTGTTTCAATTATCAGGCACATGCATCAGCCTCATCTCCCAGTTGGAGGGTTTCCCAGAGCTAGCGAGCCTGGTGTTGTGGAGCAAGCCCCTGGCTGGCTGTCAGGAGCCCAGGTTTGGAGTCCAGTGCTGCCTC
This sequence comes from Cynocephalus volans, assembly GCF_027409185.1. Classification (NCBI taxonomy): domain Eukaryota; kingdom Metazoa; phylum Chordata; class Mammalia; order Dermoptera; family Cynocephalidae; genus Cynocephalus; species Cynocephalus volans. Next base: position 26,363,813 of record NC_084469.1, on the reverse strand, counting down.
CCGCTGCAGCCTTTGTGACCTCAAGGAAGCCAGTCACTCTACTTCTCAGGCCTCAGTTTCCACGTCTGAAAGATGAATTGTATCTGGTCTAAGACCCCTTTCTGGTTTGAAATTCTATGATTCCATAGGAGTGGATTTCTTGGTCCTCCACCACAGGCTCTGGTAAGATCAGGGTGGCCCCAGGTCACCTCCTGGCCTCTGTTCTGACCTTGCTCCAAGCCAGAAGCCACTTCATCCTTCTCCTTACCTTGAGCCCAGATACTCTTTAGGGGAAGAGAATGTACAAGTCTTTTTGGTCACCTGGCCTCGGGCTGAAGGTCAGGGTGGGCAGGGGAGGGGAACCCCTTCTGATATCCTGCTTCAATGGACTGAGAAAAGGAAGGGAGCATTTCATTGAACGTCCACCAAGTGAGCCAAGCTGTGCTTTCTGCATATTTTCTTATTTAACACCCATGTCTACTATGCAAGATAAATACTATGGCCCTCATATAGTGAAGAAACTGAGGCTCAGAGAGGTTGAGTGACTGGCGCAAAGTCACATGATCATAAGAAGTGGGGCCAGGATTGCAATACCAGGCATGTGTACTTTGCCTCAAAGCTAACCCCTGATGCCCTGCTGTTTTTCTTATCAAGTCCTCAAGGCATAGTTCCCTCTGGGTTATCACAGAGTCATAGACTCAGAAGACTAGAAAGCACATCATCCAGATCCCACGGCGTTCCTTCCAAGTGGTCACCTCCCCCCACACCCACTTGCGAGCCTCTCTGACTAGGAACTTGCTTCCCTCTAAAGGAGGCTGCTCCCTTTTTAAACCTCCCTGTGCCGCTGTGGAGCAGCCCTAGCTGTCCTCCCAGCCTCCTCCTCCAACCCTGCCTCCTTCCTCTCAGTTCTCCTTTCTGGACCTGCCTCAACTGCAGTTTCTTCCCCTTCGGGTGGCTCCCCACCAGCTGCCTGGGCACCAGTGGCTGTTGAGGTGTGCTGGGGCAGGCAAGGTGTGATGGACCTGGCTCTGGGCTGTTGTCTCTCTAGGTTACCCTGACCACATGGTGTTTTCCGAGTTCCGCCGCCGCTTCGAAGTCCTGGCCCCGCATCTGACCAAGAAACATGGACGCAACTACATTGTGGTGGATGAAAAGCGGGTAGGTCTGGAGCCCCAGACCCCCAGCAGACCCCTCTCCCTCCACTCAGACCCCTCCAAGCAGCTGCCCTTCCTCCCCTAAGGACAGGTGGGTGGCCCTTACTCAGGCTCCTGGTTTCAGCCAGCCAGGGCCAGGACAGGGGCACCAAGCTGTGGCAGTGGGGAAAAGGCAGCCAGGGCATGAACTGCAGGAATTGGAGAAGACTTTGGAGGCCTGAGCTGGGGCTGTCTGCTCTCTGGTGATCCAGACAGTCATCCAAATGGCCAGGGCCAGGGCCGGGGCCTCCCAGGAGACAGGTGAGAGCTAGTGTTCTGGGTGTCCCACTGATGGCACCTAGGCCCCTCAGCCTTGGCCTCCGTGTCAGGGACTGGTTCCTGCAGCAGGAAGCCATCCAGGGCTGGGGCAAGCATCCTTCCTAGGAAGAAGGGTGATATGGCAAGACCTCCCTGGAGCCAGGGTGAGCGTGAGATCATGGCTGCAGAAGGGGTGTCTCTCTGCCACTCTAGGCTGTCATCTTGACCCCCAGAGGCAGCTCCAAAGGGCTCCTTGAGCAGAAGAATGCTCCTTCACTATGCTCTGGCCTCCAGCACCCAGCCTGACTCTGAAGGCACCTCAGACCCTCGGATGGCTTCCCTAGGAGGGAGGGAACTGCAGAAGAGGGCAGGAAGCCCCGCAGTGATGTCCAGCCTTCTCCGTGTGTCCTCCTCTCCTTGCACCTGAGTCACAGACTCACATTCGTGGAGCCCTCAAAGACCTTCTCTCCATCCTCAGGCCTGCTGGTGTCCTAGGCAGCCTTGGTGTGATGTAGATAGCCTGTCTCAGCCTCCTTCTCACTGGCCCTTGACCTCCATTCCAACCTCCTACTCATGGCCACACTGGCACCTCGTCATCCCTGGAAATGCTCTATCTCAAAATCCTGAAATCCAGCGTGGCCTTCTCTGACCATAGCCCCCTACCTGTGTGTCTCACTCCTCTTCCTCTCAGGACACATGCTCTTTGACTCCATCAAGACCTCTCATTTCTGGACCCCACTCCATTTTCTCTGTTATTCAATTCTCTCCTGATGGCACTTCCTTTTCCACTTAGCAGCAATCCCATGGTCCAACCCTCCAGTCACTTGGACTTCACCATCCTCTGCTCCCCTGAGCCTCCCATAGCACCTGCCTTGCCAAACCCCTACCCTGTGAAAGCCCAGCCTGTGGGTGCCTGCACTCCTCGTTTTGGGCTCTCAAGGGCTGTAGAAGAAAATTATACAACTTGAATGTAGACTTGAATTCCCACCAGTTCATGATCTTCAGCTGTAGGTAGGCCCTTGGGTGGCCCAGCAAGTCTTCCCTGTGTCCCATCCCTATCAGGCCCTGATTGCAAGCTCCTTACCTGCTATTTTGTTCTCCATCTTTCTCCTCAAATCCTCCCCTACCCGACCTTCCCAGGTCATCTTCCCAGCAGATGACCTTGCCTCCAAACTGATAAAAATCAAGGCTCCAACTTCTTCTACCTTCAATTGTCTCTTCTTCTGCCTCCTTCTACCCTCACCCCTCCTGTGTTGGGGGGAGAGGTGTCCCTCCTCTTGTCCAGTCCCTTCCTCCCACAATTGGAAATCCATTCCGTGTGATCTCCCCAGAGACCTGCTCTATCTTTTTGCTCTCCTGTTCCTTAGCCTCTTCTTCCTTCCTGGCTCTTTTCTCTCAGTGCAGGGACATTCCGCAGACATTGCTCTCTGAAGGGGCCCTTCTATCAACCCTCTCTCATGGTGGACTGTGTTCTGTCTCTCTCCTACCCCGTACCATCAATACTTACCTTCTTCCTGCCGCCCCTGCCCCGGCCACTATTCATTCCTCCACCCATAGCTGCCTGGCTCCCGCTCCCTGACACCCTGCGACCCATCTTCTCCTCTCCCCATGCCCTCCATATTGCCAGAGCCAGTGGCACTTTCTGTCCTTCTGCTACTTGAATTCTTGGCAAAATGTGACCTTGTTGATGGCTTCATTCTTTTTGGAACATTCTCTGCCTGGCTTTTTTGCTGCTATTCCTGGCTCCCTCTTATCTCTGCTCTCACTTCCTCAGAGCTGCTCATCTTCTACTTGCCCCATAAGTAAAGGTCTCCCTCCTCCTTAAGACGCTCTCCTTGGCCGTGTGTGTTTCTTTTCCTACACCCTCTTCCTGGACAACCTCATTCACACCCATCACTTCAATTACCACATATGTATTGATGACTACTGAATCAATACCTCTAACCCAGGCCTTTCTCCTGAGCTCCAGACACACATTTCTATCTTGCTGCCTTCTGGACTTCTCTACCTGTATGCCTTATGGCACCTCAAACTCTGTGTGTTCAAACCAAACTCATTCTAGCTCCTCCCAAACTTCCTCCTTCATCCTGTGTTCCCTACCTTGGAGAATGGCACCATTTTCTATTTAGTTATATAAGGCAGAAGCCACAGTACAGCCCTAGATTCCTCTCTCTTATGGACCCCCTCCAGCCCCAACCACCGTATCCAGCAAGGCTCTGTCTCCTTAACATCTCCTGCATTTCCCCTCCTGACTTTCCTTTGGGTCAGGCTCTAGCCTCCTTTCCTGTGGCTTACCACCTAAGCGGGGGCTTCATCCATCTGCCACCCATTTGCCAGTGGGATCTCTGCAAAATGCAAATCTGATCATTTCCCTCCCCAAGAGAGCCCTCCAGGGACTCCCAGAGCACCCAGGGCTCCGCACACTTTGGCTGTTGCCCCTCTCTACTTGTACCCTAACTATCCCTTCCATCCCCAATTATAGTGACGACTTGGAGCTCCCTCAGTGCCTTCTGCTGTCTTGTGCTTATAGGGCTTTGCTCAGGCGGCTTCCTCTGCCTGAAATGCCCTCGCCCCTACTTTGTCGTTTGTATCGAAATTGTCAGGACAAACAGAACCTTCTCCTGGGTGCCTTCCATGGTCCCCTTGGCTGAGGTAGATGCCTCCTCCTCTGTGTACTTCGCTAGTGCACTTGTCTTGCCCCCAAACAAGGTAGTTTGTTCCTCTTGTAGTCATCTCTGTGTCCCCAGAGCCTAAACATGGTAGCTGATACTGCAGAAATTCACCAGGAGTGCTCATTGAATAAATCATGGACTGTCTGGGGTGGAGGAAGGGGAAGGACTGAGTGACTGGGCAGAGCCCTGCATGGAGATGGGGAGGCCCTGGTGGGATCCTGATAGAGACCTCTCTCCACAGGCAGTGGAGGAGCTGCTGGAGTCCTTGGACCTGGAGAAGAGCAGCTGCTGCATGGGCCTGAGCCGGGTGAGTTCCTGATGGAGGGCAGTTGGGCCCTCACTCTCTGTTCACCCTTGTCAGGTGATGGGCCCTCACCTCCTGGTCTCCCTGCTCAGTCAGACTTCGGGAGTCTCCTGGTGCCCCTTCTGAGTCTTGCCCCCCAGCCCCGCCCCTCCTCTCAAGCTGCCCCCTTCAGGGTCAGGGGTGAGGAAGGTAGATGTTCCAGATGCAGCAAACTTGACTCTGCCTCCCTCTGGATAACTGGCTTGTTCAGTGCCATGAACACCTCCATGACATCAGGACGGAGTGGGTTGGAAGATGGCCCTGAACTTGGCCTGAGTCCTGGCATGGAGAGTGGGGGAGACACAGGGTCCAGGGTCAGTGGAGGTGAGTCGGAAGAAGCAGAGGACAGTAGGTGGCATGCTCCAGAGGGCAGAGCCTTCTTTGGAGAGTTGTCTAGGGCTGCCAGCGTCCCAGAAAAGCAAGCAGGACATGGCAAGGCTGTGCCACCACCACCTGCCCACAGGCCAATTTCCTCATCTGAATGGAACGTGGCACATAAAAGGCAGGCATGCCCGCCCTGGGTGCCAGTCTGCCACATCACCCCACAGGCAGGAAGCCCGGCCCGCCCCTCTCTCCCAGGACTGGGAAGCTGGGACAGGCAGCATCCGCGTATGTGCTCCAAGGGCTGGGGTGGAGGGCAGGGCAGTGGGGAGCCAGAGAGGGCCCTGGACCTGTCAGTCTGTCAGCAGAAAGGAAAGAGCTCTGGGACCCAGGGCCCCATGGGGAGCATGAGGTGGAAGGAGGTGCTTGAGAAAAAGGCTTTATTACTTGTCCACTCTGTTCTGTCCTCTCTGTTCTGCATTTTGAGTCACTTTCTTGGTTTCTCCTGCCCCTCCTCACTGCGAATCCCTCTGTCTTTCCATCTCTGTCGTTGGTGTCTTCCCATCTTTGTCTCTGCTGCCCCTAGTTTTCCCTTTTCCTTCCGGCCCCAGCAGTCCCTGCTGGTCTCTATTCCTCTTTTGTCTCTGGCTCTCTCCTTGTTCTCTGTGTCTTTTGTGGTCCTGCCCTCTTTCTGTGTCATCTTCTTTTGATTGCTGATTTGTCTGTCTCTCTTTCTGGCTCACCTCCTTTCTCTCTGGCCACCTCCCCAACCTCAGCTTTTTCAAGCTCAGGAGCTGCCTGCTGGCTTCCTTCCTGGGGCTGTCTGCAGTCAGAATTGTACCTCAGCTGCTTAATCTCTCCCTGGGTTAGCTCACACCAGGCTTTTCCACCTGGCTCCTGCCCCTCTGCAGGCTGAGCTGCTACTGGCTGACAGTGGGGGTGGTACCTCCTCCAAGCTGATTCCTGGGTTCCCAAGCATACCTTGGGCAGGAGAGGGCCTGTACAGGCTGGTCCTCTTCCCACATGCCGTCTCAGACCCTCTGCCTTCCCAAGTCATCCCCTGTGCCCAGCTGAGGCAGGCCAGCCCCAGGGCCCACTCATGCCAGGGTGAGAGCTAGGGGCCAAATTGGGTGTTTTGTCACTCTGGTTTAGGAGAGAAAGCTCAGGTCTTCTAGGCTGTGGTTAGCATCGATCGACTGGTGAGCAAGGATTCCATGTGCATTCATCACATTGCTTCAGAGGAAAGGGGTCTTAATTTGAGTCTGAGGGTTCAGGTAAGGACTTTGGGAGTCTTAGAGCCTCCTGACATTAGAAAAATTGGTATGAATGGGCATTTTGGTAGGAGATGTCTCTGGGCTTTCACCTAATACTCAAAAGGACCCTAACCCTACACATGTTCAAAAGAGGTTTGAGACTCACTGCTCTAGCCTCTAGACTATTCTTTCTCTTCTGATTGTGTTCCTGGGCCTTTCTCCGTCCCTCACACTGGCACCTCACTTCTGCCCTGGTCAGATAGCTGTGTGTGCTAACCAAGCATGTCTGCCCACCTCCAGGGATATTCCTACCCCATGCTGGAATTTCAGGCTCACACATTATGGGAAACTGGGGCTCAGGCAGGGCTTGAGACCCATGGGAGATCCCACTTAGCCCTGCCTTGGGACTTGGAGAAGCATCACAAAGGACTGAGCTGGCTTTTTCCAAGTTCAGCCTCAAGGGACTAGGTTTCTGTGGAGTCGCCAGAGGCAAAGTTTTCTCAGCAGCAAGTTTAGGCCCTCTCACCACCTCCTCCCTGAAGGGGGCCTTGGGATCCTGTACCTGTTGGCTCTGAGTACATTTATATAACCTGTATTTCTCATACAGTTCACATCTTCTCTTTACACCACAAAAGGGAATTTTCTGTGTTCTGTGCCAGGTGGAGGTGGGCATATATGTAGGTGTCTCTTTGTCCTGTCTCGAGAATAACAGTCTTTCTTTCACCCGCCAGTCCCCCAACCTTGTTCCTCTTCTCTTAGTAGGGAAGTTGTTACCCGGCCCCATCTCAGGGCAGGGAAGAGCACAGGAAAGACTGGGTGAGGGGGTGCCCAGCTGGTTTCTCACGTTTGCCCTCCGGCCCCCAAACCTGTATGACAGGTCCCTTGGCAGGGCCAACCCCCGCCCACCTCACTGACTTCTTCATGAGAAGGTGAAACCTGGGTGTGTGTAGGGGGTGGTGTTGGCACATGAAAGAGGAGAGCGTCTGAAATGAAACCGAGTGGGGAGGAGGAGAAGGGCAGAAGCTTCCTCCCACTGCCCCGCCTTCTCTCCCCTTCTTCCTCTGCACGCTGCTTCCTGCATCCTCTTCCCACATGCGAACATCCTCTGCCATCCACTCACCTGATCCCAGGCGGCTGGATGTCAAGAGGGGCTGGAGCCGGTGGTTGGGTCTGGGGAGGGGCATGGGCACAGGGGACATTGATGATGCTGGGGGCCGTCCTGGGGGAAGAAGCCAACACAGATGTTGCTGAAGGGTGCCCTTGCTCTGTTTGACCAGGGACTGCTCCATTTCCTTGCTCGTCTCAGGTATCTTCCCTCTGGCTTCCCTCTCCTTTCATCTCTCTTTGACTTAAAGCTTCCACCTCACTCCTCGCCTTCCAAAACCTCCCCAGCCCCCAGCAGGGCCCTCCTCCCGCAGCCTTCCCAGGGCCTCCTCTTGCTGCTCCCCTCCTCCCTTGGTCAGTTGCATTTTCAGGCTCTTCCCAAGCCAAGGGCCATACTCCCTGGCCTGCAGTTCCCTGTGCCAGCTACTGCTTTCTCCCCACCTGCCTCCCTTGCCTCTGCTGGGCTCCTCAGCCTAGTCTCCTGCCCTCACCTGACCCGTGTCTCCACAGTTGTTCTTCCGGGTGGGCACATTGGCACGGCTGGAGGAGCAGCGAGACGAGCAAACCAGCAGGAACCTAACCCTGTTCCAGGCAGCCTGCAGAGGCTACCTCGCCCGCCAGCACTTCAAGAAGAGAAAGGTACTGACATCACCTCGCACTCCACAGCCTAGATGGGCACAGCTAAGTTCCTGGGGTGAGGGACTCAAGGAAACACTCAGGGGCAGGAGCCTGGTCTTGGGGCTATGGGTTATCATTTTCTGGGTGAGAAGAGGCAGGAAGCTCCCAGGGACCATGCCCTGGGTCAGGGTAGGGAATGGGCAGCTCCCTAGTGCCAGTGAGTGTGCTGGTGTGCCCTTGTGGCCTGGTCAGAGGTCTGGGTTGAGGGGGAGGCAAGGCCCAGGCAAAGGTGGGCTCCAAATCATAGGCTGCTCCATGAAGATTAAGGAGCTGTGTCAGCGACTCCTTTTCTTATTAGCAAGTCCATAAAACAGCCAGCACTGCCGCCTCTTGTGTTTCAGCAAGATTAGGTTTTATAGCACAGCTAGGCCAGGGTGCTGGAAATAATCAGGCAGCAAATAAAGCAGATGAAATTATTCCTAATGATGGTGGGGTGGTTAGTGCCCAGTACAGTGCGCCCAGGGCTGGTCTGTGCTGCCCACCCTCTGAGGGATGGAGGGAGGCCAGGGGTGCAAGGCAAGTGTCTGACATGGGGTCAGGGGGCCAGAGGAACAACCCCAGAGGCTGTGCTGGTGGTGGGCTTGGCCAGCGGGACTAAGAGTGCTGCCATGTACCTCCCCCACGCCAACTGCAGATCCAGGACCTGGCCATTCGCTGCGTGCAGAAGAACATCAAGAAGAACAAAGGGGTGAAGGACTGGCTCTGGTGGAAGCTCTTCACCACCGTGAGGCCCCTCATCCAAGTACAGCTGTCAGAGGAGCAGATCCGGAACAGAGACGTACGTACCAGCCTGGGGAGGGCCGAGTCTCCAGGAGGGAATCCATGTGAGCAGGTGCCTTGCTGGCTTGTCTTGGGCTCCTCAATGCTCCTTTGTTTAGTCCAGAGAACTGTTGTCTTCAACTATGCCCGTCAAGCAGGTGTCACTTTGGGGTGCTGACTGAGCCCCTGGTAGGCTCTTAGGATAAAATCTCAGGCATCCTCAGCTTATGGGGAACAGTCTAGGCATAGGAGCCCCTGGGAAGCTGTGGCTGTCCTGCTGGGGACATGCCTTCTCCCCTGTGTCTGGGCCCAAGCTTCATCGGCTTTGTTCCCCACTGAGGTGCAGACCCTGGGCCCCAGCCCCTCACAGTGCCTCCAGCTCACTTTGCCCGCTTGCTCCACCCCAGGAAGAGATCCAGCAGCTGCGGAGCAAGCTCGAGAAGGTGGAGAAGGAGCGCAACGAGCTGCGGTTCAACAGTGACCGGCTGGAGACCCGGGTGAGTGACTCCTGGCACCCGACAGACTGCCCACCGTCTCAGGGTGACCCGGCCCACGGAGGCCCCCTGGTGTTCTGGCTGAGTGAGGCAGGCTCTCCAACTGGTGGTGACTCCCTCCTCCAACCCCAGATCTCCGAGTTGACATCGGAGCTGACGGATGAACGTAACACGGGAGAGTCCGCCTCCCAGCTGCTGGATGCGGAGACAGCGGAGAGGCTCCGAGCTGAAAAGGAGATGAAGGAGCTGCAGGTGAGGGCAGGGCTGGGGTGAGGACAGCCAGGCTAGGGACCGCCACACCCTAGTGCCCGTCTGCTCCCCCCAGAGACAGTTGGCATCTTCACCACTAGTCCTGCATCCCTGTCTGCCCTGGGTTAGCGTGTGACCGTGGTCCGTGCAGTTCGGAGAGTGGGTGGTACTGCGCGGAGGGCAGAACCGCACTCCTCATCACCCCCTCGTCTGCAGACCCAGTACGATGCACTGAAGAAGCAAATGGAGGTGATGGAAATGGAGGTGATGGAGGCCCGTCTTATCCGGGCAGCTGAGATCAATGGGGACATGGATGATGATGATGCAGGTAGGTCTGAAGCCAGAGGAGCTTGGCAGTGGCCTGAGTGACAAGCCCTGGTGCCCACCCCTGGATGATCACAACCCGGGTCCAGGTCTGTCTCCTCTCTGTAGGGCTGTTATGAGACTAAAGTGGAATAGATGAGAAAGTGGAGGTGCCAGTAAATGCAAGGGATTATTGTGTAGGGCGATAACAACCATGATGATGATGATTCTGAGGGCCATGGTCCTGGCAGTCCCTGGGGAGAGGACAGCACATGTAGCCACTTCACCCCCTCTAGTCTTTTCCTGGCTAGTGGCTTCTGCCTTAAGAAAAAGCCGTCATTCCAGAGTCCTTTCTGAGTCCCTCTGGCTGGCTCCATCTGCTGCTCTCCCTGCCCCAGCCTCCTTCCCCTCTGCCCGGATTCTGAGGACTCTGGGCACCTCCGCCCTCCCTTGTCTGCCCCCACCCCACAGGAGGAGAGTGGCGGCTGAAGTATGAGCGCGCTATGCGGGAGGTGGACTTTACCAAGAAGCGCCTCCAGCAGGAGTTTGAGGACAAGCTGGAGGTGGAGCAGCAGAACAAGAGGCAGCTGGAGAGGCGGGTGAGGCCTGGGCCTTGGAGGGGCTGGGCAGACCCTGGGAGGAAGAGGGAAGGTTGATGCATTAGCCTCTCCGTGCAGGGACCACAGGAGCAAACTATTGTTAAAGCTTCTGAGGTTACTGGATGACCCTGACGTCATCCCTCGTGCCTGGGTCTTCCCCTCCCCCACCTCCCTCCCTCTCCTCACCTTCCCCATCAATGCTTCCGGGCCTCTCGGTGGCTGCTGACCCTGTCTCCACCTTGGCCCCTAGCTTGGGGACCTGCAGGCAGATAGTGATGAGAGCCAGCGGGCTCTGCAGCAGCTCAAGAAGAAGTGCCAGCGGCTGACGGCTGAGCTGCAGGACACCAAACTGCACCTGGAGGGCCAGCAGGTCCGCAACCATGAGCTGGAGAAGAAGCAGAGGAGGTGGGTGAGCTCATAAAACTTTCTAGAATAGCCATAGATGGGGCTCCCTCCTCCCCCTCCATGGAGGAAAGAAGGGAGGACATGAATGTATCCAGGGGCCTTTCCTGCATGGTCACTCGTCATGTAATGTGAACAGGGGCTCCGTCCTGGCTTCCAGGGAGGACTCAGATTATACCCCCAATGAAGGCCTGCTCAGGCCTCTGCTCCTGGATGTGCTCCCCCAGTGTGTACCTGTCCCCATGTTCTGGGTTGAGTGAGGACAGGCATCAGTCAGTCCCCGTGCAGGGACCACCACGTCCCTGCCCCGTCCCTGCCCATTGCCCCCATGGGCTCTGTGTCTCTCTCACTTTCCTCAGCTACACAAACATACTGTCTTGACTAATGTCGTTAAACTACCGTGCCACTTCCATCTCATTATGGTAATGACACAAAGGAGGGGGGTGGCCCTCACAGGAGAAAATCCAATCTAAATTAATTTCCCTGGCTGGGGATGGGAATGGGATGCCTTTATTAGCAACACCAAGGAACCCACATACCCTGGGAGCAGCAGGGTGCCCCGGGGAGTGGGAACAGCCGCTCCCCCTCTGCAGGGAAAGGGCTTCTCAGCAGAGGCACCAGTTGCCTTTGTGAAGGGGCAGCCCACACCCAACACCCTGGGAGTGAGGATGACAGAGCAGATCCCTTCCAGTGACCCTGGGTCACCCCCAGCCTCCTGGACTTACTACCATGTTCCCAGCAGGGCTGCTGCCTTGAGCAGAGTGAGGGGAAGGAGGAATGTTTTCTATTCCTTCCTCCCAGCCCCGTGACTGTCCACCTCCCTCGTTGTTATCTTTACCCCCACCCAACCCTTTTACCAAAAGACTGGCACGCTTAGTGGAACCCCCCTTCTGAGCACGCGATGACAGTGCCAGCTCAGCCTAGTTACTGTGCCATCGCATTCCCTGCTGGGCAACTTATTAGGTTTCAGCTGCCTGGAGTTTTCTTACTTTTTTATTGATGTGGGGTTGGTTGCGGGGGTACCTGATTAGCTATTCAGGGAAGGTGTTAAGAGGAATTTCAGCAATTTGCTTCTTATTTTGTCACTGGGTGGGAAATGGAAGGCTGGGAAGTGGAGGGGTGGAGAAAGAGGCCCCCCACTGTGTGCCCATTGAAGCACACTGCCAGCTGGGCACAGTGGCAATGCTGGCTTCCAGCCTGGCATGGGGTGTCCTAGTGGTGACATGGATACTGCTGGGGCAGGTGGTCTGGAGGCAGGGGCAAGAGCCAGCAGCTCCACCTACAGTTGCTAAATTGAACTGTGGAAAGTGAGTTGGAAGAGGCAGGACGTCCTTTTCTACCCATTCCAGTGCCTGCTCTGCCCTCACGCTGGTCCCTCATTCTTTGGTCGGATGAAATGGAAAATGTAGAGACCTAAGCCCTGAGGAGAGCGTCTGTCCACCTCCTCCCCGGAAGCAGTCCATGGGTCCCTCCTAGGCCCTCTGTGTGAAAGGGCTTGCTCGATGAAATGCATCCCCATCCCAGACCTGGTTGCTCAGCAGGGCCTCAGTGGCTTGACCTGTAACCCCTGAATGTCATCCCCACCTCACCACTGGCCCCAGGTTAGGGCTGCATGAGTCCCTACATCCCTGCTTGTGTCCTGTCCCTATCTGTAGCTCTGCTTCCTGGCAGTCTCCATGTGCTGGGGACCTGACTCTTCCCTTCCCTGATGGAGCCACCTCACTCCCTCACAGGTTTGACAGTGAGCTCTCGCAGGCACACGAAGAGGCCCAGCGGGAGAAGCTGCAGCGGGAGAAGCTGCAGCGTGAGAAGGACATGCTCCTGGCGGAGGCTTTCAGCCTGAAGCAGCAACTGCAGGTGGGTACAGCCGCTGCCACCCATGTTCCATCCCCCTCACAGGCTGGGACCAGCCCAACACCAAGCTCCTCTTCTCTTTTGCTCCAGGAAAAAGACATGGACATTGCAGGGTTCACCCAGAAGGTCGTCTCACTGGAGGCTGAGCTCCAGGACATTTCTTCCCAAGAGTCCAAGGACGAGGCCTCTCTGGCCAAGGTCAAGAAACAGCTCCGAGACTTGGAGGCCAAGGTCAAGGATCAGGAGGAGGAGCTGGACGAGCAAGCGGGGACCATCCAGATGCTGGAGCAGGTGCTAGAGGGCATGGCCAAGGGAGGGATGAGGTACAGCAGGAGACACCACCATCCCCACAGCTAACCCCGGGCATGAGCCAGAAGAGGGCAGGATCCCACATTCATTCATTCATTTGTTCACTCATTCACCTACTCACAAAATGCTGAGTGAGCACCTGATCCATACCAGCTGCAGTGTGAAGACAATTAAGCTTTCATGGAGTTTCCACAGAAACAAATCCTGATTGAGCTCTGATAATGAGGGGCTCAGGATCCATGAGCCCACCCACTGCCACTGAGCCACCCCATCAGTTCAGGGAGCTGGAGCCTGCAGGCCAAATGGAAAAGCTGCAGCATTGTCCCCACCCCCAGCAGCCTCTCTCCCAGCCTGTGCCAGACATCTAGTAAGGGAGTTCAGCTTCTCTGGAGAAGCCAGCTGCCACAGGAGCAAGGTGTGGGCGGAGGGAACTGGCTGGCAGAGATGTTCTCTGCTCCTGAGCCTCGGAGAGCCACACAGCAGGGGGCAGGGGGCAGGGCACTGCTGGGAAAGGAACCCAGTCCCTACTCCCAACCACCTCCAGGCCAAGCTGCGTCTAGAGATGGAGATGGAGCGGATGAGACAGACCCATTCCAAGGAGATGGAGAGTCGGGATGAGGAGGTGGAGGAGGCCCGGCAGTCATGTCAGAAGAAGGTAAGGCATCTGAACACCTACTGTCTGGTATGACCGCCTGCTGCCCATCACTGCTTTAAAGTAAGGGGCTTTCTGTTTCCCTGCCTTGGTGACAGTCTTCCATTTTCATTCTGGACCAGGGACCTCCTCTTGAGCTCCTGGCAGTGGCTGGGATGTGTTTGCTCAGAGTCTGTAGAGAAGCTAGGGCCCTTGAGGAACTAATGTTCCCTGCTTTCTATGCCAAGTGGCTGCCCACCCTGTGCCCCCTGTGCTGCTCTGGTGCCACCTGTGGTCAGCTAGCCTGGCTGAATAGGTCTCCACTCTGCAAGGAAGTCCCATACCCTGGCTCAGGTGGTTGCCATGCGTGGCCTGCCATCCCTCCTTTCCCTCCCAGGCTGCTTTGAAACCCTAGGAACTTGGAATTCAGGTTTTGACCCATCTGGGGTCATCCATGCTCAGCCCCACCCCACTAAGCTTTCTCTGGGTAGGGAACTGGGAAGGGAAGGGGACTGCCTGGCACTGGACACTGAAGGGATGGGTGGGTTTCTCTCCCCACGGTACTTCAGTTAAAGCAGATGGAAGTGCAGCTCGAGGAAGAGTATGAGGACAAGCAGAAGGTGCTGCGAGAGAAGCGGGAGCTGGAGAGCAAGCTCACCACTCTCAGTGACCAGGTGGGTGGGGAGGCTCTGCTGATGGGACCTGGACATCTGCCTGCCCCCTCCAGCCTGAGGGCTGGGGGTCCTTGGGAGCGGGAGTCTCCGAAAAGCCCACTGTCGTCACTCATGGGACGGGAGCATTACCATACATTGGCACACCCAGGCCTTCCTCATTGGCTGGCATGATCCTGGCACTTCCAGTGTTGTGCTCATTAGGGGGACTCTGAGAGCCAGGATGGGGTGAGGCATGGGCTTGGGGAGACAGAAGGAGGTCCTGTGGTGGAGCCCAGAGCCCCAGCTGCTGGTGCCCACCCAGGTGAACCAGCGGGACTTTGAGTCAGAGAAGCGGCTGCGGAAAGACCTGAAGCGCACCAAGGCCCTGCTGGCAGACGCCCAGGTCATGCTGGACCACCTGAAGAACAACGCGCCCAGCAAGAGGGAGATCGCCCAGCTGAAGAACCAGGTATCTCTGCAGGGAGGAAGTCACTGGCTCCAGGGAGGTGGAGCTCGTTCTTTCAGTTCTCTTTCCCTCTTGCTCCTCTCAGGGGTTCTGGAGTCCTTGGGAAAGAAGGTGACAGGAGAGGGGGGAAAGCCACTTGTAGCAGCCAGACTCTCCAGGTCTGCATCTGCTGTTCATTTTGGTTGCCAAGCCCATGTTGGTATGGATGGGGCCTGGTGCCCAGCATCCTGTCACAGGAGGAGATGCCTATATGTGCGCCACAGCATGGCCGCACCCTGGGGTCTGAAGTGGACAGAAGAGGGAAGAGCGTCTGGGCTCCCTCTCCCTTGCCAGCACCTGCACAGTCCTCCTGCCCTGGGCAATGGCTGACGTCTCTCCCTGGGGTGGGGGTGGCTCTGTATCCAGCTGGAGGAGTCAGAGTTCACCTGTGCAGCAGCCGTCAAAGCACGGAAAGCAATGGAAGTAGAGATCGAAGACCTGCACTTGCAGATTGATGACATCGCCAAAGCCAAGGCAGCGGTGAGGGTCCGGGTTGCACAGGGCAGGACCCAGGGGGGCTGAGGGAGAATAGAGCGTGACAGTGACTCCCTTCCCCCCAAAATAGGGACCCTTTGCACTGGGGCTTTCTGCAGGGAGAGCAGGCTGCCCCTCCTCTGCCTCCCCCCACTCAGAGCAGAGGCCTAGGAGAGGGGCAGACAGAAGAGGGAGCCGGCAAGGGCCCCTCTCCCTGTTCAACCACCTGCCTATGGGAGCTTGGCCACAGGCCCCAACACCATAAATAAAGGCAGCTAATGTGGCTGAGGGATGTAAACAGGTGCCTAGAGATTAGCAGAAACACCGATAAGAGGCTGGGATGACTTGGCTTCCCTCCCCTTCCCCTGCCCAGCCCACTGACAAGCCCAAGGGGCAGCTAATTAGAGCTCTTATTTAATGCCTCCCTTTTAATTCCCCACCTCTCCCATGGCCCATCCATGGGCAGAGAATTCATTACCGGGATGCAGCTACCAGTATCTCCTTGGGCAGGGAATGGGGCAGGGGAGGAGGCTGGGCTTGGCTGTTGGCTTCACTCGGCCCCTAGCCAGTCACCCGGCTGCTGAGAGATGCCAATCTCATGGGCTTGATTTATCCCCGTGACATTTGTGCTTCTCAGCAGTTTTCAGGTGAGTAATTCAAATTCCTTAATTGTGTTAAAAAAGGCTGTTATAAAATTACCATTTTATTTAAATCCGAGTTAATAAATTTCTTGGCGGAGGCTTCTCCAGCTCCCCACAGCCCAGTAACAAGATGGATGGGACAGAGAAGGAGCCAACGCAGTCATTTTGGTTTGGAATTACAAGCTAATAGATTCATTCATTTCCTGAAGCTGCTGTTGGCTGTCTCTTCCCCTCCCCCCAGCAGTGGACTGACTCTGGGGGCTGGACAGCCAGGGAGTGGGAAGTCCCAGGGGAAATGAGAATCCAAGCCAGGAGAGCCTCACAGATTTGAGGGGTCCTTCCCTGGGGCCTGAAGGGGGCAAAGTGCATGTAAGTCCAGGGCCTAGGCTGATAGTGCCAGGATGATGGGTCATTTGTTCTGGGCAGACCTTTTCTGTATTCTCATTAGCCTCAAAAGAGCTGCCAGAAAGCAGCTGTCATTTAGCTCAGAGCCCTGGGTCTGCCTGTACTGCAAAGACAGCCTTTTCCTTCCTCTCCCTGGCCCAGAGCAAGACAGGCACTTCCCTAGCATTGTTGGTCCTGGAACCCACTCCAGTGGGTGGGCCCAGCCCCACCATCATCTCCCCTACATTGTCCCCTACCCACACCCCCCACCACGTACAAGAGGTGGCTCGGGAGGAGGTTTGGACTTGCCACCTGGAGCCTTCAGGCACATGAGGCCTTGTGATCTATCTTTGCCTCTGTCCAGCTGGAGGAGCAGCTGAGCCGCCTTCAGCGTGAGAAGAATGAGATCCAGAACCGGCTAGAGGAGGATCAGGAGGATTTGAATGAGCTGATGAAGAAGCACAAGGCAGCTGTGGCTCAGGTACCCCTGCCAGTCACACCCTGCACAGTCACCATCCTTCTGCCACTTCTTTTAGGAGGTTGCAGTGTGCGAGCCTATGTGCCCTGGCATTGGGGGTGGGGTGGGCTGGGCTGGATTTGGTGTTTATGGGGGATCCTGCTTCTGATGCCCTCACTCCTCTCTCAGGCTTCCCGGGATCTGGCTCAGATGAATGATTTCCAAGCTCAGCTAGAAGAAGCCAACAAGGAGAAACAAGAGCTGCAGGAGAAGGTGGGGACCAGGGGCTCTTTTTGCAGAGAGGGTGCTGGGGCCACTATGTGTGGAGATGAAGCCCGAGCTTACAGTGTGGGAAGCACTTCTCTCTGCCATCGGTAATCCACAGAGCAGTGTAAATTAGTGGAAAGAGCTAGGCTTGGAGCCATATCACCATAGCAGACTTTTTGGCTTCAGCTTCCTCATTTCACATTTCTATTCCCTCTCTGGTCTTTAGCTTTCTCCTTTCTCTCCAAAGGGCAAGATCTGTGCCAAGTGCTGGGGCATATGGGGGATGCCTCTGGCTCAGGGCCCCATCCTTCCTCCTTCCCCTGTGCATACCTCCCTGCCTTAGCCTTCTGGTCACCATGGTGATATGCCTGCCCCAGATTCTGCCCCCGCCCTTTCTGGGCTCACTTCTTTCTTTTCTTCCTCCCTCACCCCCCAGCTACAAGCCCTCCAGAGCCAGGTGGAGTTCCTGGAGCAGTCCATGGTGGACAAGTCCCTGGTGAGCAGGCAGGAAGCCAAGATCCGGGAGCTGGAGACACGCCTGGAGTTCGAAAGGACCCAAGTGAAGCGGCTAGAGGTGGGTTCACGCTTCTACTGATCCACAGCGTGCATGGCAGAGCTGCCCCGGCAGCTGGAGCCACGCGTGCTCAGTAGAGCTGGGCTGGCCCAGGGACATTCCTCAGAGGCCCCTGCCAAGCTGCCAGGCCAGCTGACGGGGCGGGTGCTTCTCTCCCGCCCCTCCTGGCCTGCTCTCTGGGCACCGCGGAGCCTGCCTGCTTTACATTCTGTTTTCGTGCTTGCTTTCTGCCAAGGGACCAGAGCAGCTTAGCTTTTCGTCTTCATATTTTCCTCCACCACGAGCTCCCCGCCGCCCGCCTGCCCGCCTGTCCCCCTTGCTCGGCTCTGGCAGGGTCATAAATATGCAGCGGATGGCGTCACTTCTGTGAGGGCTCGAGTCTGTTCTCTCATCTCACCGCTCGCTCTTCCTCTCCCTTCCCTTTATGTTCCCTCTTCTCACTTCTTCCCACCCTCACGTCTCTGCTTTTCCTCCTTCTCTCTCTATTTTTGTTATTGCCCTATTCTTTCCTCTCACTTTGTATTTTTTCCTCTCTCCAATCTTATTCCTCTTTCTTACCCTCTGCCCAGTTCTTCCTTTCTCCCCATCTCATTCCTCCTCTCTCTCTACGTGTCATTCTCTTTTCTGTTGTTGGCGGCTGCTGGCTTGTATGGGGATCCGAACTCTCAACCTTGGTGTTACAAGGCTGCACTCTAACCAGCTGATCTAACCGGCCAGCCCTATTTTTCATTCTCTTTCCTTTAACCCTTCTCCTTTTTTGGTTCACCTCTTTTCCTCTCTTTTATCTGTTCTTCCTCCCGAAGCCAGCATGCTCCAGCCCCTCCCTCTCTGGCAAAGCAGATAGAGAGAGGCAGGCAGAATTCTCTCTTTGGGTTTATAGTCCTCTCACCTTATTTTTAAGTTCTCCTCCTTCTCAAGCTTACAGACATTTGTCTAAGCACCGTCAGTTCTGCCTAAGAACTGTGTGCATGAGTGTGGTCACTGAGGAACATCTCTGCCACTTCCCTATCGATCCTTCAGTCCGTGGAGCAGGCACTAGGGTACAGATGGAAACAGGCGGGCATCCAGACAGCATTAATAACCATGACATAGGAAGAGCATGTGACCGAACCTCCCAAGACGGGGGTCATAGCCCTTAGGAGAGCTAGAAAAATTAGAGGAAACTTAATAGTTCATTTTCTGCCCACCACAACCACAGTACGGTTGGTAGTATTTTGATCCCCATATTACGTACAAGAGGAGCTAAGTAGGTTGCCTAAAGTCATGAAGTTGTCAAGGGGCAGACAAAGCCTTTGGTCTTGTGGATACAGGGCTGACTGGTCTCCTTTTCTCTTGGGCCCCAGTCCCTTCCCTCAATTCCATCCCTCAGGTTCCTTTGTGCTCAGAAAGGCAGTATTGTGGTTTAGACTCATGGAATGTTAAACACACATGGCTCTGAGCAATCATGGAGCCTATGTCTGTTATTTTAGAGACATAGAGGCTAGGGGACCAGGCAGTGATAGAACCATGATTAGAACTTGATGCAGGGTCCTTCCCTCACATTGTGCCCCTCTCTCCAGGTCACTTTTTACTCAGCATCCTGCTGCCTGTCAGGGGAAAACGTGTTCAGGTTTTGAAAGGAAGAGATTCATTAGGCTTAGAGAGATGACTCTCTGCTTGGGATCTGATGACCATTTAGTCTCCTCCTAATCTGGGAGCTCTCAGTAAAGCCATTTACCTCTGAGCGCAGGATCTAGCTTTGGGGGCTTATGGGTTCAAAGTCTCTGAGAGAAGCTCTGTTGACCTCGGAGGCTCCTACACACATGTCAATACCGCCAGGCCCAGGCTCTGCCCAGAACACTCCCTCTGTCTTGGTGGTAATAATAATGATAATAGCACCTTTCATCTTCCAAAGTGCCTGTACATTTATTACCCTGGAGGGTAGGTGTCATTCTCCCCATTTTACAGAATAGCAAGGGCAGCCTCAGAGGGCTTGAGTTGCTTGCGCACATAGCCAGTGAGTGGTAGAGCCAATGCTTGGCCCCAGGCTTCCTGACTCCAGAATCTGCCATACCCCTGTCCCTGCCTGGCTGATGGTCCTATATGCTGGGTCTTTCTTCCCACCCACCTGTCCAGAGCCTGGCCAGCCGGCTCAAGGAAAACATGGAGAAGCTGACTGAGGAGCGGGATCAGCGCATTGCAGCTGAGAACCGGGAAAAGGAGCAGAACAAGAGGCTACAGCGGCAGCTGCGGGACACCAAGGAGGAGATGGGGGAGCTTGCCAGGAAGGAGGCTGAGGCGAGCCGCAAGAAGCACGAACTGGTAAGGCCCCCACGGGACCACGCTGGCAGCCCTCTGAGCAGCTGCTGAGCGTGCCCCTCACCCTGGGCTGGTGGGAGGTGGGCCGCAAAGAAACTGTGGTTTATAGAATTGGAGGGAGGAGGAAAATGTCAAGAGGACAGGCCAGAAGGCCCTGAGGGTGGGCCAGGGAGCCAGGGGTGGCATTGGAGTCTCCATCAGGTGAGGCTGGGCCCCAGCAGCCTGGCAAGCCAGAGCAGAAAAGGCTCTGGAGGCTCACAGAAGCACCCATGCTGCTCCCCCATGGCTGGGAGAGATGAAGCAGGCTTTATCTGGGGCAGCTGGAGGGGTCCATCCCTCCCGTGAACCGTACTGCCCACCCTCCCTCCTAGGAGATGGATCTGGAAAGTCTGGAGGCTGCTAACCAGAGCCTGCAGGCCGACCTAAAACTGGCATTCAAGCGCATCGGGGACCTGCAGGCTGCCATCGAGGATGAGATGGAGAGTGACGAGAATGAGGACCTCATCAACAGGTGAGGGGGTGGCCTGTATGGCATCTGCGGCTGGCACAGAGGCCCTCTTGACCACCTCTGGAACCAGGTCACCAGGTAAAACAACTGCAACCTGTCTCCCCATCACTGAGCCACAAGCTCTCCTCCCCTTGCTGCCAGACCCCAGCGTGGACCCTGTCCTGCAGTGGCTGAGGGTAGGGCAGTGCTACCTGGGTGAGGACCCCCCAACCCCCTCCTCAGGCCTCCCGAGGACCTAGCTCTCCAGCTCTGCCTATTCAAGATGAGTTATTCCCCCATTTAGCTCCATTTCCAATGGCGCCTGCCCCACTCTGGGGAGAGCAGAGATTTAAAGGCTTGGTGCCTTGTTACTGTGCCAGAGATTTTCTCTCATAAAACCCACCCAGGGACTGGTTTAGGAGAGAGAGTGAGATTTGTAGCCCAAGGCTGAGGAGAAAGTCACGAGGCAGGAAGACCAGCAGCACGGAGGTGAGGTCAGGCCCTGGAGAAGCTCCCACGGCTGCTTTGGGCAGACCCCAAACCTGCCTCCTTCCCACCTCAGGGCCAGGGCCCCATCCTGCAGGCAGGTCCAGGGTGGCCCAGGGAGCCTGCTCCTTTGGGGCAGGGGACAGGTGCCAGGGATGGCCCAGACCAGGTTCTGAGGACAAAACGATCACTCACCCCCTTGCCTGGTCTCAGGTGGGGTCCACCTTTGTTTGCCTGGTGATTTTTCTGTCTGCTTCCTCTGGGCCCCTTGCCCACCATTTTCTTTCTGTTTCCAGTTTGCAGGACATGGTGACAAAGTATCAGAAAAGAAAGAATAAACTGTGAGGACTGGAGTACATATTCTCTCTGCCTGTCCTTACGGGTGTCTAACCACCCCTAACACTGGGCTCCCACCCAGGGCCCCTGCTGCATGCGCATGTGCACACACAGCCCCCCACGCTGTCCTCCCTAGCTGGTCTCTAATGCTAACACCACTGGCTCTGTCCTCAGGCTAGACAGGGAGCAGGCGGGCCCTGGCCTCAGAGGCAGAGGGCAGGGAGTGAGGCGTGCTCCCCGGAAGACTGAGCCTGACCCTCACGTCCTGGGAGGGCAGTGGGGGTCCGTCAGAAAGGAAAGCTCAGCCTCATCAGGTGGTACCCACAGTCTGCCTTCCCAAGCTCCAGCCCTCTCCTCCCTCAAAAACCAAGTGCAGCCACCTCCCCGGCCTATTCCTCTGGGGGAAAGTCTGTTTGAGCTGCATCTGTCCACATCTTTGGCTCCTCTGGAGCCTGAGCTGCCTGAAAGAAGCAGGTATGTTTCATCTTTGAAGGTCCGCCACCTTTTTTCTGGCAGACAAGGGCAGAAGTTGAGGGCATCGAACAGTTACTTGTTTGGAGAAAGCATTCAGGCGGCTAATCACGGCCGCTCTGCCGTGGCAAGGGAAGGGAACACAGCCAGATGTGTTTGCTTTACTCCCTGCAGGCACCTCGGGTAGAGGGAGACCCCGGGCGTTTGCACGGGTGCTGTCTGTCAGGTGGCGGGAAGCCCAGGCAATCCACCCCGCTCTTCTTGTTTCTGGGTGGGAGCGGGACAGCAGACGCAGGTGCTCAGGCTCCAGGCGGATTGGGCTGGTCCTCCGTCAAGTTCGACAGGGTTGTTGTTTCAGCATGGCATTGGGTTTCCTCCCCACACTCTCTCGCCTGGCAGGCCTCCTCCCCTGGCTAGGATGGGCTGGCAGCAGCGCAAAGGACTCCGTGAGAGCTAATGATAAATGTAATAGTGTGTAACAGTGATAGAGGGCCGCTGGAGCCCGGCTGTCACACACAATTAATAGCCCCCGCCGTGCTGTCTCCGTTTGTTTGTTCCCCCGCGATTCGGCTCCCAGTTAACTAATAGCACATGAGCCTGGACATAAATTGTATTTGACGCGAGGTTTAATTCCAACCATTTAAAATTTCAACTGCCCCCTGAGTCTGCCTGCCCCTGGAGTTTGTTTACGGGCCTGATTATTTAAGGAAAAGAACCCAAGCATCATCTAGATGCTTACCACTACAGGGAAGGCGAGGGCAGGCAGGCCAGCTTCTCAACCCATCCACTGCTCTCAATGTGAGGAGGAAAATTCGTATTCTGGGCCCACAACTGTCTGTCCCCTGTGTGTTCCAGCCCTGCCATCCTTGGGTGGTGGGAGCTTCGAGGGCTGATAAAATGAGCACTTAAGATCATGTTTTAAACCATCGTGCACGCGCGTGCGCGCGCACACACGCACACACACACACACACACACACACACACACACACACACACAGAGCATGCACTCGCGCAGGCGCATAGGGACATGCAGTTCTCACCGGGTTCCCGCTGATGGCAGAGAGGTGGTGTGGCTCCTTCCACAGTAGCTCTGGGCCCCAGCTCCAAGTTATGGAGCGAGTGTGCTAAGGCGGGCAGAAAAATAATGTTTCGATTTACTTAGAGATACAGTTGTTATTGCCATAACCTTAATGAAAGCAGTAAACAGCCCAGTATTAAGGGAGATTTATACAGAAACGCTTTTAACATGTAGACATAGATTTTGCGATGCATACAGCACCTCCTTTCTAAAGGCAATCAATATGGTTATGAACGTCGGTGATAAATTACAGGCTCTGAAGCTAGAGAGGGAGGTTTTTTTGCACGGGTGTATAAATCAGGTGGTATTGGCGTTCCATGGGGCCCGTGCACCACGGTAAATCTGCCAGGCTCCGACGGGCACAGGGCTTGCATTAGCAGTTTCGGGGCTGTCTGCTAAACTCCTGTTTACTCAGGGCATCAGCCGGCTTCGTCTTTGTTATAATTCTGTATTTGACAGAAGCCAGTAAAATATGCCTCTTTATTCCCCTGCCCACGAGTCCAGCTCTCTCCCCAGACCGGAGTCTAGTGGTTTCCTCTGTGTGTGTGTATGTGTGTGTGTGTGTGCATGCATGCCTGTGTGGCTATTTATTCAAGAACATAATTCAGGAATAGGGCCGCTCCTGTTGACACAGATGAAAGGAAATTTATATCAAGGAGAAATCCTAGCCTATTCATGGCAGGGGAATTTAGTGAGCAGACATTTTGCAGAATTTCAGAAGCACTCTCAGAAGCGATCTCTAAGTCCCAGCTGCCTTATGAGGGGGTTACCATGACTCCAGCGTGAATTTGACTCCTTTGGGCTTTCCTGCAAGTGCTAGGGTCAGCTTGGTCAGCAGAAGCACCAAGAGCAAGGGCTAGGGGCTGCCTGAGGGACGGAAGAGGAGACTGCGAGAGACAGAGCCCTTGTCTGGGATTTTCTTTTTTTTTTTTTTTTTCCCGTGACCAGCGCTCAGCCAGGGAGTGCACCGGTCATGCTTATATAGGATCCGAACCCACGGCGGCGGGAGCGTCGCCGCGCTGCTAGCGCAGCACGCTACCGAAGTGCGCCACGGGCTCAGCCCCTTGTCTGGGATTTTCTGAGCCCAACTAGCCTCCTGAGGTAATTTGGATACCGAAGCTGTTGCCAGTCCCTCAGGAAATGCTGAGGCTCCCTCTCCTTTTCCGTTCTCCATTTCTGAAAGGCCAGGGAAGCCACAGGGTGGATCTGGGAGATGGCCTGTGCCTCCTTCACCTAGTGCCTAGGTTGGTGTTGCCATCAGCTAAGGAGACCTCCAGGATCAAGCTAACTTGAAGTCATATGAAGGCTTTCCCTTCTCCTGCCCATGGCCAGCAGCCCAGCTCTCGTAATAAAGGCATGGAAAATGGCAGCAGCTGGAGCCACAGTTTTGGGAGTGGCAGACAAGAAACAGCAGAGCAGGCCTCAAGGAGTAGCTGAAGGGCCCAGCACTCCTCTTTTCAACCAAGAACTGTTTAGCTATAATTGATGAGTGGGATGGTCTTCCTGTCA